>NC_132940.1:65626500-68130500 GCF_034638445.1 Ciconia boyciana
GAAATGGAAATCTCAGACAGTGCTCAGCCCACCTATGACTTGTCAAGAAATCTCATTGTGGGGATGTGCACTGAGAATACTTTGACAGTAATATGTATCAACCTTAAAGCGAAACTATCATTTATTAAAAGTGATGAAAATCAGAGGGTTTTTATGGTTCAGGTTACTACAATAGTACCACCAAATTATAGTAAAGAGTATTATTTATTTCCATCTACTTTGAAAAAAGGGAAAAATCAAAGATCTTTTTTAAATAAGTTTGATCAATCGTATGTACTGAATACTTTAAAAATGTCAGCATCCATAAGTAAAGCTTACTAAACATGCCCAACTCTGCTCTGTATGGTGCATTTTTAATCAGGTGTAACCGTTTCCACGACCGTGTCATGTGCATAAACCATTCTATGAACCCTGATGACTGCATTTCTCAGTATGGTAGATGGAACATGATGAAAACTACCATCTATATTCCATATGTTAGATAAAACTGACATTTAAGATACTTAAATATTTTTTTATGTATATAAAATTTTATTTCCTTTTCATCTAATGTTTATCTTACAGGAACACATTCCTGCTACCTTCAGGTCCTCTGTGTCCATTTGCAGCTATGTATTTGCATCTTCAGAGAATGCAATGGTTTTAGTTGTAACCTCATGCTAGTCAACATTTTGGGCTCAATGCAAAAAATAAATCCAACAGCAGAATTCAGTGTATGTCTACATAAATACAAATATTTATATTCTAAATAGGAGTTAACTCAAACAGTTAATCAGTTACAAATAATAATTTGTCTGGGTAACCTACATTTAACACTTTTAGAAGAGGGCCCCAACCTCCTTATTTCTACAAATTCTTAACTTTTTTTTTTTAAAACTTCCGAAAGGTTAGTTATTATTATAACCATGCCAGGAAGACATGAGCAGTGGCTGTGTTCTCACACTTAACACTCCAAAAGGAATCACCTATGTATCTATTACCTTTTATGAAGGAAAATATCAAGAAGATTCAAGTTGAAGATTCAAGTTTAATGTTTACCCGAACAAATAGCAAACCCATGACGATTAAAAGAGTTCATATAAGCAAACCACCTTGTATGTAAAATGCCTTAACTCTATGCACATGCAATACATGCGAGAGAGATGTGAACGACAGGAATTAGCAAGGAAATAAATGCATCAGCATTTCTCCTGACATCACAAGCTCTCCTGACATCACAAGCTACAGACTAACATCTACAAGGCTTATGATACCCCTAGCACCTTTCAGCACCGTTTCCCTTCCACTAATCTGTCTATCTACCTGATGATAGAAAACATTTTACTTGTACAGTTGTATTTCATGACAGTTTCCCATCTTTAGAAGACTTTCTGCACAACCGAAGTAGACGGCTCCAGGCTAGAGATTCTTGCCCCATCATAGGGATATACCAATCCCATTGTCTAAATGGGAAGAAAATAAAGTTACAAAGTTCAGACAACCCATTACCCAACCTGTGCACAGCCTGCCCATGTGGCTATTCTTGTGCCGGAGTAGGCAGGCTTCCCAGAACACCCTCTTTTCTTATGAAGACGTGAATTCCATGCTAAATTGCCATTGCCATACCCCATGGCCACAGTCCCCTTCTCCTCTAATGCTGCCTCCGATCTCCTGGACTAAGACTGTCCTCTCTAGAGGTGCCTCATCAGTCATCTCACCCAGGAGGGCAATTTGGTCAAAAGCTAAGAGTGGGAGATGGGGCGTGAAAATTACAACTCCCCAAGAACACCATGGTGGTTTTCCTAAGGGAATTTTTTTCAGGTTTTGATGATTAGCATTTTAGGAAAGGACATGTGAGAAAGAAATGCCTTTTAAAAAGAAAATAAAAATGAAAAATCTTGTTTTCAATTAAATACAATTTCAATAGGAAAAAAACCCAACCACCCAATCAGCCTGACACTTCTTCAATAAGGGAGAATTAAAGCTTGCAGAATATAATTGACCAGCATGGAATTTTGCCAGGATACCAAGATAAACATAATTGTTCATATTAAGAGTGTTAATTAATTGTTTGTGAACACAAATAATTGGCTGCTTGGTTTTACAGCTCATTAGAAAGTCAACGATTCTGTTAGACATTGCTGCCCAGTAGCCATACTAGGACCACTGAGCTGTAATCACCAGAAGCCTGAAACTAAGCCAGGGAAAAATCAGTGAGAGGTCGACCACTGAAATCAAGCTCCAAGAAAAAAAAAAAATAGTGATACCTAGTAAATAAGTATTAACACTTTCTGGATAAAGGAAGGGCTTTTTTTGGTTGGGGTTTTGGTTTTTTCTCAGGTTTTTTTTTTGGTTGGTTGATCATTTATGCAAATTTTTCTACCAAAGATCTCGTAAAAAATCCCCAAAGAGCTGCCAGATGGAGTTACCCAACATTAGTTATGAATTAGTGACCTTGATGTACACTACCTATGACAGATGATGCAACCAAAAGTGTAAAGAGTGAACTCCAGCAGCTTCCTTGGCAGAGCGACGCACAAGCACTGCGACAGTCAGCTTCGCAAGAGCTTCATCCGCGCCGGCCAGGGGTTATTGATTACCACACAACACGGGGAGCGTCCGCATTCTTGGCAGACAATAACTATATTCTTACAAACCGCTGATGGGCTAAACAAGCTATTAATGACAGGTTGCTCTTCATCATCTAAAACGGACAGAGTCTGCTGCTTAACCACAAGGACACGCAGGTTATTGCTTTGAAACGTTATGCAAAAGACACAAATAAGGTATCTCTAATGAGTAAACCACACGTATGGCTCCATGGTTCCTTTTTAGTAGAGCTATTAATAGAAAACAGGACCTATTCAGAGTTGCAGATATATGATCATCTATTCCAAGGTTTCTACAGTTTGTTCAAATTTGTTGCTCAGAAAAGGAATTAGCTACGTATAACGCAGCAAGTAGCCACCAACATTTTTGGAATACAAGACTGATTCCCCTACACTTAGAACGTTGCAGTTTCTTTTCTTAACTAGCTACAAATCAAATATGCTTCTGAGCAGATGTAGCTATCGGTGGTCAGCAGGGAGCGTGGCTGTGACCCCCTTGCACGTCAGCCGGACACACCGGACAGCTCTTCGTCCCAGCAGCAGCGACCAGCCCAGCTCCTCCGGGAGGGCCAGCTCTGATGGACTCTGAGAATCAGGCACAGGGACCTGCTGGGAAGTTCTCCAATCTACAAAGAAAATCTTTTTGTTTATAACAGCATCTGGTTTTAAATTGGAAGTATTTCCAAGTAACGATTTGTAAAATATTTACCAGATTTTGGAACAGCAGTTGTTATACTACTTTATTTCACTCCTGTGTGTAGCTGGATGCTAGATACCAGGATGGCAGACGCTACTTAAACAAGGGTAAGCAGTAAAATAAGGGTAAGCTGCAATCAAGTGAATGGGATACATACATGGATAAACCTAATGGGAACATACAGACCCCGTAAGGATTATATCACAAATTGTAAAACACCCTTTTTTACAAAGGGATTAAAGAATAGATTACCCAATCAATATAAAGATTCTTCTGACTTCATAGAGGGGGGGAAAAAAAACCCAAAACTTCTTTACAAGTATTTGGAGATGCCGTAATTTAAAGTAGTAGAACCAGAGCAATCACGTGGCTTAAGTCTTCTGAGGAATATCCCTATAGTTTATTGGAGTCCAAAAGGTCTTAGTGAATTTGTCTGACATAATGTTGAGATATAAAACAGTTTCCAGCACGAATACTCCCATCTATGGGTGTCTTGGGAAACAGTTAATTTCCTTGAGCACCCGTCCCCAGGACAGATTTTTCTAAGATCACAGGGAAAAGGAAAAAAGTCTCAAACCTGGAGGGCTTTTGACAGATCTTTCACAGAAATACAAAACAGGTAACATGTTTAATGAAGACAAAATGTTATTCAACCATATAGGGAGTTCCCTGTAAAGAACTTAAGGCATCATTACTCTGCAGAGAATCTTTCCAGTACGTTTTCCCCCCAAATCCCTGAGAAACCCTGAACATTAGTGAAAACACCATTCCTGGTCCACCCCCTGCCCCAGGCTACTCAAAACCCAAAGAGCCTCTTCCTTCCGTACTTGCTGGGTTGAGGTGACATTATAAATCAGACCTGTAGCTCCAGCTATTGCAGCACTCCCAATTTAGAAAAAGCACCAGTCATGGTCATCTGTCAAGACTGCAGCATCTTTATAATGCATTAGAAAAATCCTCTGAACCCATCAGATTACAACTACCTGACACCAGCAGAGGAATGAAACATTTTAAAAATTTATTTAAGAGATTCAACTCGCATGCAAGATACCAATGAAACTAGCAAACAAGATTAATTTTCAAACTGCTCTATGACCTATTCATAACACTCAGCTATTTATTCCATTTACAGATTCCAAATACTAGTTGCAATGGAACATTTAATATGCCACCATTATAAAGGGGAAACTGTTGACAACTATGCCAGAATATACATCCTTTTCATCCCGCTGTTACTCCAGGAAGATATTGGTACACAAGCTCCTACAAATCATATTTCCCAAGTGATTCCCAAAATGGGAAGCAACAACAGAAAAGCAATTTTTTCAAATGCTCATGCAATACATTGTGATAAGATTTTCTTTTAATGGAAGTACAGGACAGTATATAATATTTAGATATTATATGACAAAATTAAACATGAATTTAAACGCTTCTCATGATGTACTGAGATATACACGCCATTAATAGTGAATATTTTGATTTAATGGGATTTAATAATCTGTTTAGATGAACTACTTAATGTTCTGATGGTTGCCGATACTAACATCCGAGGCTCAATGAGCTTCAGACTTGTGACAATATTGTATTTTTCCCAGTTTTGATCAACTGATTAGTTTTAATGCTAAGTATGTCTTGCCATCACTTGTGGTTTGAATATGTTTACTTAAACCAAAAATATTTTGCATCTCAATTATTATTTTATACTGCAGCACTGAATGGAATTTAAGTCAATACATTATTCATAAAGCAAAGACAAGAGAAAAAACAAAGCTGTGCACTTCTTTCAAAGACTTCAAATTACTAAAACATACCATATTTATGCATGCAATATTTGATTGTGTGGTGGTTTGTTTTGGTTTTTTTTATCACAAGTTTGTTGTTTTCAGATCAGGATATGCCAAAAATCCAACACCAAACAATTTTTGTTTATAATTAAGGCAATCATCAATCCAAGGACTGTAGTCCATTTTATTTCATCTCTACATCAAAAAAAGTAATTTAAAAAAAAATTAAAATTCCCTTGAAATGGTAAGATAAATGAAAATGTAAGTGCCTTCACATAATAACAGTAAGCTGACCCTCTGGGAAATGGTTGACTTTCTCAATTCAAGGTATTCAAAGCTCATTCGAAAGTGTTCATTTGGAATGCAGATATCAAAGATGATGCAAATGTTCAAGAGAAAATTAAAACTTACCAGATGTTCTAATCCAGCTTTGATGTTTCCAGAGTCCCTGTAACAGAAGAACAAAAGTTCTAAATAGTTGCTAAACCCTTGTCTACAATGATTTATGTTTAACTCAGAAATGTCAAAGCCATGTAATTTCTCAAGTATATAAAATTTTTACTTTTAATACCTTAATCATTACAATACCTAAAATGTCTCGATTATCCTAACACATAACTACAGAATTATTTAAAACCTCAAATTTTACCTGCCCTGAAATTACCATAAACTGTAGCAATGCAACAGGACACTCATTTAAAAAACAACATTTTTAATATAATTATCCCACTATTCATATTGGAATTAATAAAACAAGACAGTGCATAATGCTATTTACCAAATCCACATTCAGTGGCTCATGGTTCTGCCTTGCCACGACTTCAATAAGAAAATTCTGTGACCGTTTACAGAGGTGATGGAATGAATGAATCTTGTATTAACTAACTAGGTCGTGGCAGCCATACTGAAACCTCGCATTTGACTCCCAACAGCTGAAAAAAATACAATGTACAGATACAAAAATAAGAAGTAACATCGCATAAAGACAGCTGCAAAACAAGCGACCAAACTACCAAAGAAAAAACATTGAAAAGCAAGGAGAATTCAGAGTGAAAATTAATCCTTAACACATCCTGCAATGTAAAAAAGATAACCTGAAAGAAAACCGAAGCAAAACAAATTTTAAAAATCCCCAAATCCCAAGCCACTGAATAAGGAGGCTGCTTTCTGCTTTCACTGGCTCCGGGTTCTACCTGCTTCCAAAAATGTCACGGTGCCTTTTGAGGCAGGTGGGCTGCAGCCACGGCAAACAAGGAGCAACCGCCCCACTAGTGTTTCAAGTAATCGGTGATCGAACTATATAATGTAGCGTGTGTTTATATTTATAATATTAATTTTTCAACAAATTATTCAACTCCATCAAGCCACAGGTGCAAAACCCCCAACTATGTTCCTCTAAGGCAGCAAAGCGGGCGAGACAGAGGCTTCCGTTCTCTTTAGTACTTAGTACGGGCTGTGTAAGGCATCATGTGAAGTTACACACAAAAATGGCTAAATATATGAAATTTTACTAGATACTGAATAAGGCTACATTGAATTACACATTTTACAACCTTGCTGTACTCTGTTTTAGACTTTTTACAGAAAGCTTTTAGTTATAATTTCATAAAGCTGCCAAAGAAGTCTGCTATGCACTTTTGTTCTATTTGAATATATCATGAATGAAGCAAGAGAAAAAGACGCACCTTCCTTACACCATGATTTTGCATTTTGAACCGAGAACTGATTATTCGAGTCCAGACAATATTTAAATAGAAATCATCTCCCACACCTATTTTGGAGGTGCTAAATGGCCTTAAAGAATTGAATCACTTTGGAAGCAGGATCCCAGGAGCTGATGCGGGAGCTCACAACTAATGGTATAAACCCTGCCCTGTTAGTGGTCTGTCTCCTGCGCTGTCCCTGCCATGACTCCATCAATATTTGTGCAACTCCTTTTGCCCTGTGCTGAAAGCAGGCTTAATTCAATTATAGGTCTCAAAACTGATAAAAAAGGTCCTGAAGTGGAAAATGCGAAGAGATTATTGGCAAATGAATAAAGATTTGTATCGAACTAACACACAAGAGTACAGCAGGGTGGGTTGTTTGTTTTGTTTTGGGTTGGTTTTTTTTTTAATCATTCCCTGTCTTAAGTCTGCTGGGAACAGTGAGTTTCCCTTCCCCTCATGCAGCACATCGATTTCTGAATTAGACTGCAATATTAAATAATTAATATACTTGCCATGATTGATGTTTTGCATTAGTTGAATATTAGGTTATCAATCAAAATCCACTTGGTTTAATGTAATAATATTGAAAAAGTGTCACTGGCTGTTCATCCAATTTGCAGTTGAGGCAGCACAGATAGTAATATTGGTGTAACACAAGGCTCTAACGCAGGAAATGCAGTGGTTGAACATACATAAGGCAAACATTATCAAGCTAACCAGGACAAGGTTGAGGTTGTCCTAAATAAACCTTGTGGCTCCTGTCACTTCCAATGAAAACTCTTTCCAGCCGGAGGCTGCTGTGCATCAATCAGCGATGACAATGAGTGAAGCCATGGCATAATTGTATCTTTCTAGTTAAACAATAATTATACAAAGACGACTCCCATTAATACTGTATTTCAAATATTGTGTTATGCAAAACCAGACCTGTTGCTACAGCTCAGTCTGACACATAACCTTAGATGTCTACAGATCACCTTCATCACTAATACCATAAAAGACTACAAATAAAAGGCAAGAACAGTTTAGTGCATATTATAATATGCACTATTTATAATCCACTATTATAATACTCCTATAATAAAGGAACACCATAAGAAAGTTATATTAATTTTATATCATTATCAGGTAATAATGTTTTACTCAACTTTGACACCACGCAGTTCCCAACAAGATATATATTTGCCTTTCAAACCATCCCCAGTGCACCACATCTATTTTTTTGGTTTGTTAGGCCAAGTTCAGTTTTATTCCTGAGTTTTGCTTTTTTCCATCAGAGAAGCCCTGGAATTGTATTTCCCCAATATAGTCAAGAAATTGTGCTGTAAAATACTAGTTGACGTGCGTATATTTTAAAATCATACATTAAAACCAGTAAGCATAATAGTCAGGCTAATCCAAATGTTAGCTTTTGGTAATGGCAGGGGAAAAAATTGCAGCTGAGCTAAGTCTGAATCATGGTCATGAGGGACCTGTAACAACAAGCCAGGAATTCAATTAAGCAAGTGCAGCCAGCTTTTGGATTACTTAAAACCATAGTGTAGGTAACTAATTGAGGTAGTGTTAACTTATTAGTGCTAGTTCCTTTGCCAGTAAAATAAACTAAAATAAAAATATTCACCAGCACTCGCTGAAAATCCTGATTTTAACCTAGACATATATTCATGTTCATAAAAGTAGGTTCCCATACAAAACTAACCATTAATCAAGGGAGCTGAAAAATATGCAATATCTTCAAAATATCTGAACTTTAGCTATTCTAAAAGAATACAAGATTTCACTAATAATTTACTTTTTAATACATTTACAGCAGTTTCACACAGGAATTGTGCACAAACAAGTAATAGTTCTACAACAGAGCTAAACACGTTACTGGATACATGTAGACACAGTACTCCGGAGCAAGGCACCCTCAAGAAGCTACAGTCTTAACATCATACTACAATGCCAGTGACTTATTTTAGTACTGTGAGGCTATCTAAAACCAAGGAAATCTCAGAGATATTTTTATTTATCACTAAAATAAGCAATTGAGCTTGTTAGCAGGTCTCCGTTATACTCTTTAACATGACAAACAATTAGAGCTGAGTTTAATTTGTGCTGCTATTCAGACCAGTAGTGTCAAACTGAAAGTATACTGCAATTTTAAAAAAATTATTCCAAATGAAAACAAACCACTTCAGTTCACATTCTTCGGTTCCTCTCAAGTTGTTATCAACTCATTCTCAATACCTCCCTTATGTTCGTAGTTTTCTTTGCCATAGTTTTTTTGTTAGAATCCATAGGCCACAGAATAATTCTATGGATTATCTATATTTATGAACATTATAGATAATTATGGGATAATATAGGTTGAAGGGCCTCTGGAGGGCTGCAGTCCCACCGCCTGCTGAAGGCAGGCTCAGCTGTGAGGCCAGACCAGGCTGCTCAGAGTTTTATCCAGCCTGGTCTTGAAAGGACAATCTCCCTGGGCGACCTGTTTTGCTGATTAAATGTCCTCGCTGGGAGCGTCTTTCCTTCTATCTAGTCCAAACACCTCTTTTTGCAGTCTGGGCTGGTTGCGTCTTTCCTCCTACCACTTCAAAGAGCCTGGCTCCCCCTCCTCGGTGACCTCCCTCCCCATCACTCTGGGTGGCTGCTGTCAGGTGCCCTCGAAGCCATCTCTTCTCCAGGCTGAACCACCCCCAGTCCCTCAGGTCCCCTGAGGGTCTCCAGCCCCTGACCGTCTTGATGGCCTGAACTCCACACTAAACAGTCCCAATGTCTGATTCTTCTCCTCAGAAGCCAAATGAATAAATAAACCATCTCATCATTAGCAAGGCCTTGGGCAGAATCCCCTCCAGTTCCACAACGGTAACTACAAGCTGCAAAGAACAAGGTCATACGCAGCATCTCGGGTCAGGCTGCACCACGCTCAAATAAAGGCCTTTTAACTCCACTCTTCATGAATGCCAACGTGTCAGTGCTGTTGATCAGGCAGTATTGTCCCAAGTGGTTATAGATAATTTTCATAGAGCTCCCTCTTAAAAATCTCTTGGATCATTCAACAAGCACATCACATAATACGTTCAATAATCTGTCAAGTATCATTTTAAATTAATCCCTTTTTTGTCCCAGTATTCCTCTTGGATGAAGAGCCTCATAGTGAAAGATGTTCTTGGAACAACCTCAAGTTTTCCTGTTCTTTATCCTCACGTTAACATGCTTCAACTGCTTGCTGTCATCTGATGGCCTTCCCTACAGATCCCCCTCAGCAGCACACACATCCGCTGTTTTTCTTTTGCATGTTATCAATCCCCACGTGTATTCTAGATAAACAACCTCAAAGTAAACAGCTGAATCTCTTCAGAAGTCTTCTGAGCTTCTTTATGAACTTCAGCAGGTGACAAGATATTAAACACTCGCCAATACAAGCAACACGAAACAGGATAACCATGTTACGCTAAACCCAGCTCGAGTGGTGGTCTAGTCCCTTCTCCCACTTCCCTACACTCTGTGTTGAAGGCAGATAAAGGGAGAGAAGAAAGAAATGAGAAAAAATATGCCTTAGATGTTAGGAATTATACCAAGGGGTATGGTGAAGAGGATGAGTGAGGCTACTGCCATAAACGCCGTAGCCACTGCCTCTCCTGTCCTGAGCTCTTTCAGTTAGTGAGGAACCTACGCTGACCCAACACGGCCAAAGTCAGGAACAGTCTTACTAAGTGCAACTACAGTGGAGGTGACAGCTATGGGAGAAGTAGATTAATCAGCTATCTCTAGACCTTTTTTTGCATATCATCTTTATTTTAGCAGATTGGCATCTCAAATTCAATGAGGCCTTTGCCTCATCATTTTCTGCTTCTGATATTCAGAGTCATCTCAAAGCTAATCTGCCAAGAGATGCTTAGCTTGTCAGTAGGCACTGTAAAAAAAAAAAACAAAACACAAAACAAAACACCAAGCTAATCTAAATCAGATTCAGATAAGGAATTTATTACACTAACCTTGACTACTCAATCTAGCGGCATTGTTACTATTCCAAATTTCTGACTAAATCCCAGCAAACTTCACCACCAACAGCCGGGAACAATTTCCTTTCTCTTTCAGAATGTGGAAATCCCCCACCTAAAACTCTGCCAACCTGTGGCAAGATCATCTCTGCCAATGGTGAGTTTAAAGGCCAATATCTCATGATTTCCCAGACTAGAGCTGGGCCCTGTATATTCCTGGGAAGAAGAAAATTAGTGTGTAATCACGTGGAAACCTATTTAATTCTACCCTGGGACATCCAAAGATGGAGAACTGCTCCCTCACTTATTTTATGTATTCAATCTTTGCTGGATTTACTTTCCTCAGCCTCAAAAGGCTGTACGAGATTGAAGGTATTCCAGGTATCAAACTTCAGAGGAGGAGGAAAATAAGGAATAGTTTCTTCCCACTGAAGTTTTTAACTTTTTTCTAACTTTTCTCTCACACACGCATTTTGGAAGAAGGCATCGTGTGTACTCATACACACACAGTTTAATCACAACTGGATGGGTAGCCTGAACAATGCCCTTGTGACCTTATCACCGTTTAGCGATGCATTTACGCAAACATGTAAACCATGTTATATTCTGGAACAGCTTCACTGACTAATCTTAAGCTCACAGAACACGCCAGACGCAAGAGTAAAACAGTCCTGGCCAGATCACGCCTTTGTTCAATTCCAGAAAAATAAAAGCCTAGTGCAGAAAAAAGTATTCTCTCCCTATCGGCAACATCTAGAATACCCACACACGATTAGTACATTTGCACGGTGGCTGTTCAGGAGGCACTACATATTTGAAGTTCTTCCCTGAGCTAGCTTGAATTTCAGCTTCAGAGTTACAGAATCCTGGATGCAGTTTTTAGAAATGGATACCCCATCACATTCCACTAAATTTTCTAGGTTCTGTATTGTTGTGTTTTCTGTAAAATTACAGGCTGGTGTTTCCAAATCTGACTTCAGACCGTAGATACTTATTTCAGTAGGCTTTGAAAGTCACAACAAAGATTACATAAAAATCTATGCCTGTCCTCTCCTTCGATACCAACTTTAAGAGGACAGTGCTGATTCTCCTGGGTGAACAGGTAAATTCATACCTACTGACTTGCGATGACAAGCTGCTCCAATACCACACCGGTGGTCTGGCAGAACCGCTGGTAAAGACTACGTAACATACAGAAACAGAACAAAAAAACGCATTACTCTTCAACACTACTACTTAGCATCACCTGGGTTACAAAGAAAAACCTGAAAAGTAGGGCTATATATTTTTGTAGCCATAAGCGGAAGTTACATCAAAGGGAGTATACAAAAGGCAAGAAGATAAAACCATAAAAGAAAGCTATTTCTTCCTGCTTCTCTTAGACAAAGATGAAGGAAAAAAACTTGAGTTTTTTGAGAGTAACCAAATAACATACCCAAACAATATTACCAATAATGAAAATAAAAATCTTTGCAACCTACTGCTTACATAAGTTACACAAAGATTCTCAGCACTACATGTACCTCAAAGAGAATCCCTTGACAATTGCAAGGGCTCTAAGAGTTGTGGCTCCTTCTATCTAAAAACCCCTGTTTTCTTCCATTAGTGGAAGATCCAAGCAACCAATAAAAGGACTAAGAAATAAAATAGTGAAAATCATAGGGAAAGAAAAGAGTGAAAAACAGGGATTGGTTAGAGAATCCTTCACTCTAACTGCTAGAAAACGCACCCATGATATTCTTGAAAAAGTGTGGAATGTTGTTTTGCTCTTACTTAATATCAGATTCAAACAGTCTGGAACTGATCCTCCAAAGCTGGTGGGTGGTGGCGTGCTCAGTGGCTCCCTCGCTCCAGTCAACCAAATAATTTATTTTACTCAGGGAAAAAATGGTAAGAAGTTTGGCCAATTACTAATTTAAATGTAATAAAGATTCAAGAAGATTGTATGAAGGTCACTTATCAAAAGCAGGAAGAAAAGCAGAAGTCACCCCCACACAAACACATACAGAATAACTTGGAACTGCTGAAGAACTCAGTAGAATATAACGCAAGCTAAACTGAATCACGCTAAACCAGGGACTTTAAACAGGACACAAGGTGAAACAATTTCCATAATATGTTATCCTGGAGAGAAGAAAAATCAGTACCCAAGAGACCTTATCAAATATTCAAGGGAGGGGTGGGGGGTGGAATATACATAACCCTGGCTCACAGGGTAAAAATCAAGATTTCATGCAACTGAAATAAATACTGAAACTAAAGGGAGTGGGGGGACAACACAAAATACAGTGTTGATAGAATCAATATTTTCAAATAGACCCTACAAAAAAATCCTTTTTGTCTTCAAGTATTTCACAGATAAATGAGAGACAAAATAACTGCCCCAAAAAGCTCCCAATTCTGCTTTACCAAGACTTCAGGTCAGATATGGAAATCCCATAAATTATCAAAGCAGATTTCTTTATCCTGGTTGCCAGTTCAAGCCCTTCCTTGGATAAACCTGGCAATTCAAAGGACCGCGTAACATGCAAGTCCTTGGAGTTCTTACACGTGGAGTGGTTTTTTGGTGGTTTTTTTTCCCTGGGTTTTGTTTGGGTGGTTGGGTTTTTGTCCTCCTGTTCTGTGCACGGCGTTCCCTTCACAAAGAGTAAAACCTTGTTAATCAACGCTTGCATTCCCAGCAAACACAAGCAATTAAGCTTCAGGCTTCGGAATGTCACTGTCTCCGTTAACCAGATTATTTGGTAGTCTTAAATAAATTAGACAACTTTGGCCTGTTTTACCTTTTCTGTAATATTATTTAGTAGATATTCAATTAAAACACATCCTGTAGGTGAAAGTGTATGAAAACATTTCTGTAATGGACATTAGTGGTAGTAGGAAGTGTTGCTAATTAGCCTCAAAGTACAAAATAGATTACAAAAGTAGCAAAAAGCCCAGCAGTGTAAATGCACAGAACGCTGCACTGAATATTAAAACAAAGCAGAGCAAGTTTTAATGTTGGTAAGCATAACTACAGTAAAAACTCTCCAGACTAGTCAAGAGTGTTACAGGTTAATGAGGAACATATAAAGAGTGCACAATAATTATCATACCTAACACCTTACCATCTGTGTTTGGATGACTGCAGAATATAAACACAGTTTATCAGCATTAAGTCTGAAACTAATTACACATGTATTTCTATTAGCATACTGTTAGGATAAATATTTAAAATGTTAGATTTTCCGCAGCTGCACTCAACTCTCAGTATGGAAGAATATTAAATTGAAGGATAAGTCAGTGAGAAAATTTAAATGTTCTAAGCACTAAAACAATTTGACTACAATCAATTTTCCATTCTCTGAAAGCTTCTAAATCCTCCTCATTCACCCAATTACTACTGTACTTAACCTAATGAAATTTTATTCTGCAGGAACAATACTATTCTTAAACAAATTTTTGAAAAATATAAGATTAAAAACTTCTAGACAAAGAATAAACTCCTAGAGAAAAGATGCAAATAAAATTACTATCATAATCTTTTGTTTTTTTATTTGCAAGTATAAAACTGAAGAGAAACAAAAGCATGGAACATAGCATCTGTCATATCAGAATATAAAAAGATGATCCTGGCACAAAATGAAAAAGCTCTAATTCATTTGCAAATCAAGCCTGCCAGTTCTATTTCAAGCTGGCGGTAACTGTCAAGAGTTAACAAGATAATCACTTTCAATCCTGCCTTCAATGGTACATTACACTGTTATTCCATTCAATAAGGCCGTTCTTTGGGGCACTAGATGAATGGTTTTCATTTCTAACTCACACAAAAAGTTGCAGAAAAAAAAATCCATGGGGCTTAAGAAAGAAATCCCTTTATGGGCATTTATCTGCCGGCACTTGCTTTTAGGCAAAATGAGATATTTGGATACATTGGTGTCCATTCACTTCCTCTATTCCTTCAGGCCCTCAGTCTGTTGATAAAAAAAAAAAAAGAAGAAAAAAAAAAAAAAGAGGCACACAAGGAAACCTCAGGCCCGTTTGGTTTTTTTTAAAACTATTTGTGCACATTAAACAAGTTCTGTAATAATGTTTTGTAAATACTTCAGGAATACACAGCTCGTACAGACTGAAATGACACTGTATTTGAACGGATCCATCTCTGGTCTAAATTCATTGTAAACTGTACAAAAAAACCGGAAATGCTCGTGAAAATTGTGCTTAGGGTAACAATAACCAGTTCCTCATTACATGTTCAATAAAAATAAAATTACTAATTAAAGGCAGTCTACCTATGAAACAAGTTAATCTAGAATTTGTATTAATTATTTGTAATTTTTTTTTTTAAGATTCTGTGCTATGCATTCTTCCCAAAAGGATAACATATTATAGAAGTTTATGAAGTTAAGTATAAAACTTATTTGCTGGCACACAACTTTCTACTAATCTCTGCGAGAAAAAACCTTCATGCTTTTGCTCATTGCTCAAAATTCATATTGTAAGATACTACCTGCATGTTAGGGTTAGAATGCGTATCTGTACAATACATTATTGAATACTCTACAGTGACAATTTAAATCTGCTATACTAACTTTAGAAACAAATCACTAAAACTTTCCCCCTTTTTTTTCTTTCTTTCTTTAAACTCCCATAGATCTCAGTCCACAGAACAAAGCTAATATCTATATTTAATAGCTTAACTGAGTTAAGCTTCTCCAGCCTCAGGTCTGTTACCCATAATCAATGCCACCAAGCACGCTGTCAATACCCATCTGTAGATATATATATTTTTTTTAATTAAAAAAATAAATAAAAAATAATTTTTTTCTCAAATTCAGGGACCCATCTTGCCAGTCACTTCTTATGCTATTTGCATACCTTACAAAGAAGATTTTTGATTGTCTTTATAATCCATCACTACAAATCAGTCAACTTTTGCCTTACGCCCCTCGTGCAAATGCTCCTTTATAGTAGGAGTTTCTTTTATGAGAAATCTAAACACCAGAAGTTACCAGCGGACTTGCAGGCTTTGGTTTTGTTCTTTGCACTTCACAAGTTTCTTCAGAGGTTCTCAACAGAGAGATGGTCTTATAATTAAAAGAATACTATAACAAACCCCAAAATTATATGCCTGTGTTTATGTAGCATTAGAACGTAATCATTTTGCTGCCCTACTGCCCCTGCTTCCCGAAAAGAAGGAATATAAATTAAAAATGAATTAAAAGCTCACACACTTCGGAAGGACCTTGACAGAGCACAAGATGTTGCGCTTGGAACACAAATTAATCGAAAGTGAACAGATGCATTTCAAACAGCAGGTCATGGCTTTAGGTAAGACTAATACAGTCCCAAAAAACCAGGAGCCTGCGGTAGAAATTTGGGATGTATTTCCATCCTCTCTAGCCGGCAGCAGTACCATGCCGGTACTGCTTAAAAATAAAGAATAGATTAAAAAAAATAAATCAAAAAACATCCAAAAAACAAACCACGAAACCACCCTCCGTTCTGTAAAGCCGACATTCGGAATAAAAAGCAAAGATAAGCAGCAGAGTAACTCTTCAGTAAAGGTAGGTATTTGTTTCTAGCAGTCACAACTGATTAATTTCCACAGCTCCGATGAAAGCCCAGGATGACCCAACAGTCCTAGGACACACACATTTTAAGGCCAAAGACTAAGAAAAGGTAGTTTCACATTTCCATTATCACTGAAGACGTGTGCAGCCCTTTGGCAACCACAGTCAAGTTCAGCTGAGACCTGCAAAGTGCCACTTTAGTGAAATTCCACCGCTTGTGACTGCATTTGATCCAATTTTAGCACACTGAAACCTTGTGCTTTTTTAGGCATCACTGTTGGGAGGTATAAAAATCCAATTTGTAAATGCTTTTTCACCGTTCCTCCGTGCGTCCCTGCAGTCTGATTTTGTCGCTTCAGTTTAATTCCTCTACGTTCTTTCATCTGGCCTGAATTTATCTCCCTAAGGAACGTAGGGGCACGCTCAGAATATACTCTAAACGTTTTAAATATGCCTAAATGTCTGACAGGCACAGGTTTTCATTCCTATACAAGGTACAAAATTTTCCTTCTCCTGAAAAAAGTGGATCTACTTGATCTCAGAACATTTAGCTTCTATCTCCTCAACTACTTCAGCTAACACAGCTTGTAGCATTTCTGGTCATAAAAGACCTGAGTTTCAGGCTGTATTTCACAATTAAGCAGTTTGTTTCTATTACAGCTCAACGTAGCCCTAAAGAAAGCCTTTGAAAGTCTCTTGCTTTCTGTAAGACAGCCATTCCAAGCAGTCCAAGCATAGGCTGAGAGGTAGGAGAAGCTCAGAAGATTCTCCAAGCTAAGTCTGACATGAGGGAGAAGCCCCTGTTGTCACATGAAGAACATGAACAAACCTCAACAGACACATTAAGAATAAGCCTGGAGGATTTACCATCACTATGGTACATTGTCAGTTCAAATAAACATAACTATTTTTGAATGGGACGCTTTGCATCCTCCGCAGTATCTCCTCAGCATTCAAATGCATCCTACCCTCCGTGACTCGAGAGTTTTGTACGTTTTTCAATATTTTGAGGCTGATAAGTTACAGAGAGCATCACAAAGATCCTTTTATTTTGAGCAGAAGACTCACAAATTCTTCTAAAAGGCTGTTTTGTTAAAGCCCAGATGAATTTTGAAAACATATTTAGTATGAAAAAGGTTTCTTTAACGTCTGACTTTCAGTAAGGAAGAATGTTGTATCTTCTAACAGCTTCCATGTTGGGCTGTGTTGCAAGACAAATTTATAAAATTTAAAAAGGTAGAGCTTAAGTTGTTCAAGCTTGATAGCAAATTAGTTCCTTGGCCACAAATAAGGGAAAGAAATAATATATCATCAAAACAGAAATAAATAAAAATTGATTGCAAATCTCAAACATATCTGACCAAAACCAAGCCTGAGAGACAGTGCCAAAAATAACCTGTAAGTGCTTTGAAATTAATGGAAAGGTTAGAAAAAAACAAACCAAACCAAACCCAGCTAACTGAAGCTCGTGAAGAAGAAGATGTGGAGGAAGAGGAGATTGATAGAGATCACGAAAGTAGTCCCATTTGCAGCAGTTCCCACTTCAGCACCTTTGTTTTCACAGCATTCAGTCCAAACCAATGCTGGGTACCTGTACGCTAACAAATCACCAAAGACTGGAAAAGCACTTTTAAATACATGTAATAGCAAGGATCAGAACTTGAAGTGTATCTTGGTGATAATATTTCAGTATTCAAGAATAAAGACCTTCAGAGTTGTCAAAAAAAAAAAAATCTGTCACACTTGGACCTAGTCACAGTGGATTTGTACCTAATTCAGCCAAATCGAGATTGTAGAGAACAGGCTAATTTCCTTAAATGATCTGACAAGGCTAATAGTTCTCTCGATTCCAAGAGCAATTAACGCTCTGCTAATTCAACAGCAGCACTAGACAACTAACACTAATAGGTCTGTATCTTGCTTATTTGTTATTTCTTTCTCCAGCATTTGTAATGGCCTCTGACTATATAATTTACAAGTCTGTTATTATTTGAGAACATTAATCAATGCTAAAATTGCTTTCGGTCTTGTGCTTACTACACATCTACTTCTCAGAGAGAAACTTCAGAAGCAATAGATGTGGTCAGGACATTGCTACGCCCGTGCTGAAAACACCGATACTGCCTAGAATTTGATGTCCAAAACATCATGTTAAGTAAACAAGAAGAGATCTGCAAGTTCCAGTAAATCACAACTTATATTTTTTGTAGAAAATTTTACAGCCTAAATAAAACCATCGAGTAATGCTGCCTAAACACTTCATACTGGTTGAGTTGCACCAAAACCTCCTTCAGGCTTCATATGTTCTTTAATTGTTAAGTCTACTGTTCTTACCACATCACATTGGTCTTATTCATTTTAGTCTCCAAAATGCTTGCTTTCATTAATATGCTTTTAACCTTTTACTACCATGAAAGACTAACATCATCTATTTCATTTGGCATTTATCATTCCCAGCACTTCACAGAGAAAGTCTCCGGTGAAAACGGAGAGCAGTACTGGCTTCGCAAGACAGAGCTAACTGCCGAGAAGTGGCCAGCCAAAGTCTAGACCAGAAATCTTGCTAGGCATTTTGTATTTTGGCATTCCTTCAATGAAATTAAAATAATTAGTATTGCACACTACCGCTTTACCACCAAGTGGACCAAATTTAGAAGAAAAGACAAAAATATAAAACACGTCTCGTTCTACAGCCAAGATTTCCCTCAAAGGTTATTTCTCTAATACGAAGCCAAGAGATTCCTGAAAAAATTAAGTACCATAAACATGGCACGCTCCAAGGAAACTTGAATCTTAAGCAATTCGGAGCTTGAAGATTAAAACCAGCACTTCCTATTGTACCTGCAAATATTAGAAGTAAAGTGAAACATTCTACAAAAACAACTTCTGAACAAATAAGCGGCCAGATCCTTCAACAGCAGCAATTTCTAGAGGACTCACAGACCATACAGAAAGACCTGGAAATGTGGATTATCAGGCTGACGACTGAGCAAGCTCTTCCAGTGGAAAGAATTTCTAACCTGCAAAAAACCCAGCAAATACCCAACAACCACCTCAAGTCACAAACCTAACTAACAAAATGTAGCCACACATCACAAAGCCTACTTCAAGTTCTCAGCAGCACTGTTCTTCGGTCTTCTCTGGGGAAATAAGTTGGAGCTAGATGCCTATTAGTCCATAAAAGGTACCTTAATCCCTATATTTTTAGCTGTACCCATTTCAGTTCACCTTGGTTAACATCATTTAGGACAGGAGCCATGCTGAACCTACGCAGACCTCCCTCGACAGACTTTGCATCAACACAAGACAACCAACTCTGCAATGGAAATGAGTTTATCTGATCACACATCCCCTCCAGCACTTGCCTACCTGGCTGCTCATGAAGGACTTCCTGAACCATTACGGACCGCTGCTCTAAGACAAGCCAAAAGTGGTGCTGGTTTACAGGAAAATGTTAATTTTTACAGCAAAGTAAGGCAGACAGTTCAGGGTGGTAGCCTCAACCATCCCACAGTTAGTCGCCCTTGTGCATGAATCAAGCTTTTATATTCTTTCAAAGGAGGAGCAGACGCTAGAGCGAGCAAGCCCTTCGCTAACAGAAAATTTTGCCTCTCTATGATGCTACCAGAACTAAGGATTTTTCTCTATTTTATTGCAATACTGTTCATATTTGCCTTATTTCACTCTTTTTAAGAAATGTATTCCAGACAGTCTTACTGATGTTAAATAGAGTAATGCGAATACTTTGCTAACTACTATTAGAAGACCATGGTAGAGAGCATTGGAGTATCTGTGCTCTGAAAGAGATTAAAGTCAGACTCAAAAAAAAGAATATAACAAATTCAGAATACAGAATGACTGCACAGACTGATAGACTGATCTACAGAAATAGCATATTGACATTGCTGAAAAAAAAAATTAGTATATTGGCTCTTTTCCTAGATTTTCAGTTTTGGCTGAAAGTTATAATTGCAATATACAAAATTACTGTGTCTTGCAAAGAAGTGCCAGAAACCAGTGTCCCCAGAAACTGGAACTGGAACCATTCCAAGCAATCAAAGACATTCATGTAACAATGGCCAGGACCGAGTGGCCTTTTACACAATGGCATGAGAGGATAAGCCACCTACTTAACTTTCTGTTCAAGCAAGATATTGGAAAGTTATGTGAACATTTGCGCATGATAATTTTCAGTCATTCAAAACAGGTCAGGATGCTGTTCTAACAACGGAAGCAAACAACATATAACATATATATATGTGTGTGTGTATATCTATCTCTCCTTCCTCTGGTCATTGTGGCTTCCAGTCAACAAGGTCAGCCTGCAAGGCTAGCATTTGGATGGGTAACTGTTACCCCAGTACCAACAACAGATAATGGAAGAAACTGGAAGAATCAACTGAAGAAATTTAAAACTAAAGTTGAAAACCTTGTACCTACATGCAATAGAGGGAAAAACAGTTTAGTTAGCTATGTGTATTTTTTTGCCCAGCAGTAAAAAGAAATACAGCATAGGGTAAACAAAAATGTTCAAACTGCTTATAAAATGGGTGAAATAGTTTCAACCATGGAGAAAAATTTGCGAACTCTGCCTGATATCTGGGATTTCAGGTGGACTCTCTCTTGTACATCTGTAATGACAGAAGTTCCACAAACCAATGGAAAAAATATCTGTAAAATGTCCAGTCTTTGTACACAGGACATAGCCTAGCACATGTTTCTTGGTGTACCTCAAAAGCACACACACACAAAAAAATCGGTCTTAAAGGCTTTCCTTTTGCCCATTCTACGTATGGCACTTAGGTCGTTCATCATGACTACAGTAATGAGGAAGGCTGAAATTAGCACTCTCTGGAGCATCTCTACACTTGCAGGATGTCAGGAGATGTGATTGTTGAACGACAAAAAGCCAAGTGCTGAGAAATATTTGATAATACTATAGTAGCCCAGCACCAGGTAGATTTTTTTTTTTTTTTTAAATATAGACCCCAAAGTCATAGCCAAGGGAATTCACTATCTCTTGAATGTGGAATTGATCTGAATGCAATTACTTTATTCTTTTTAGCTCCATTTGACTTTGAACTAAACGTCAATTAGTGCACAAACATAATATTGCAAGATCTGTTAAGTCCAATACTGATTTTTCCATAAAAGATCTAAAGCAAATTTATCATCCTTCATTTAATAGCTTTCAGCCATCACAAATATCACAGGTGAAAGCTCAACTTCGTTTTCTGATGGTCACTTAAACCCTTAATTCTCACGATAAAACTCTCTCAGTCTTAGTTTTAAAACCTTTAAATTAGCAAACAAGACACCACATAATATATGCTATAAGCATAGGTCTTCTCTGAAAAGCTGGGACCTTCAAGTGCTTCAGCTGCGATACAAGCCATTGAGCCATGGCCAATATAAGCCAATTTGAATAATCAATATGACAACCTTATTTTTCTAATGCAAACAGGATTGATACAGTAAGGTGTCTCACTGCCACATCACAGTCATGGCCTCTTTTAACCCCTAATTAGATTTAGGCGATTATCCCTGCTCTTCCTTACAAGTGTACAGCCCGGATAAGAGATGACAAAAGCTATCTGCCACTTACTCAGCCTTTGCAGACTGCAGGTTATCCAGGGAGATACAGGGTAAGATCAGCAAACAATTGTTATTCATATCATCTACAGTTTTAAGATAGTCACAGTTTTCCATACATGCTAAGTGAAAATAGCCCAGAGCATTAGGTAAATGCAAAACGCTTAAGAACATCAGGGTTACGCAGATGGAAATTCAAGGTGATGTTAGGGAATTATGTTTAATTCAAATTGGTTATCACAAAGAAAAATATCTAGCAATGATTTTCTTTTTCAGACAGGAAACACCAAGTTTAATAGATTTGTGTTCACTGTTTATTTGTGTGTAACACTGGGTATTTTACACGGCTATTTCTTAAAAAAAAAAATCAAACTTAGAAACAGCAATCCCAATAGAATTACATAGCTAAACAAAGTACTAACAGACAGAGAAGATCTATTACAGAAATGTAATCACATTTCATTTACAAGAACTCTTATCTCAAGCACTTAAACATAAAATTTAAACAGTTTTCCATTTTATTGTACTCAGTATTTGAGCTAATAAGATATAAAAGTATAATCACGTTAGCAACATTTCTATTGCATTACATAAACACAGTACTAGATTAAAGGCAGACCAGGAAAAAGAAAGCATGATGTTGCATATAAAACTAAACACTTTCTTTCTCCTGGCAGAAATAAGTATCACTGGTAGCACGTGTGAAAACTGCCACGCTAAAATTAGACATGTTCACAAAATGCCTATTCCCATAGTGACAAAAAAAAAAAAGTATTTCCATACAGATTATCCATCTGTGAATGTCTTTAGCATGCTTTTGTAACCAAAAAAGTAGTAGTATTCCCCTATAGTATGCTTTTATTAGCAGGCTAAGCAATCACAGCACTGGAAGGATCATTTATCCAAGTCAGGTGCAACCCACTCAAGATTGGAGAAGGATTTTCAGAACCATTTAAAAGACATTTGGACAGCACTTTGAAAAATCACTGAAAGGTAATATATTTTTTAAAATATTGTATATACTGTGATTCAACACTCCTTATGAGCAATACTCTATATTCAAGATAAAGTAGGCTACAAAGCAATCTCTGCATTGCTTCTTTGGGCTTTATAGCCACTGCTGCTCCTCCCAGTTGTCTGCTCCTTCCAGGTGTGAGTCAGAAGCAGCAGGGCACTGTCTTCTCCTCGGCCACCCCACCGAGAAGCTACCCTGACGTCAAAGAAACTGAACATCGTGGGGACCTCTTATGCAGCAAACGTGAAACAATATTCATCCTAGATTTTCACCTATGCACTAAGGCTTTTTACTTCTTACTATTATTTATATCCACGCCTTTCAACAAGTTGTGATTTTATTAACTCATTTTTCCTCATAAAGGTTCAAGATATGGTCACCTTGAAACCATGCTACTTAACAGTCCGAGCGGCAATGCAGAAACTGTGGATACGTGCTTCCTCACAACGCTTCTGAGGCATGACCCTACCTACGGTCCCTGACCTTTTGCTTTCTCTGTAAAAACAAAGTTTAACAATTTCTTTATGGGATTTTGTGCAACGTACTATACATTTGAGTGGCCTTTTGAAAATGCAAAATCAGATCTGACTGTTACTACTTCTGACTGTTACTACTTCTTTAAAAGCCAAGGCTGCAAAGCTCTAACTGTTTGCCTAAAAATAACCAACCAAATAAGTATATAAATGGGGAGGAGCAATAATGGAAGACAATGATTAGTTTTCTACTCAGGTTATTTGAACTTGTGAAAAAATCTGTTTATGGAGAATCTTATTTTAACTTAATTCCATAAAATTCTCATTAAATTGCAGAAAAAGTTACACATCTACAAATGTTTTCCATGGTTTCGATAAAAACAGCTGATAAAAATGGCTTGATACTGAGAAAACAGTCAGCACGAAAAATTGCTCCTGCCACTTTTTGGTTGTTTTTGAAGTTTCCCACTGGATTGCTTTGCCTTCTCAAAAAAACCCAAATCCTATAATAATTCAGAATCTTTTCCATTTGCTAATACAACTACCAGTTACACAAGCGTGGGGGTTTTCTGTACTGAAATTTGCAGTACCAAAAAGGAAGAGAGAGCAAGCAACGGGACCGTTCATGGCAAAAATTCCTTCAGTCGCACACATACCCCAAAGAGCCTAACGAACCCTCCAGCGAGGAGGGGCAAAGTCCGTCGCTCCCTGCAGTCACGGCATGCCTCCCGCTCACCCAGAGCGCTTGGGGTTTCAGCCTACGGGTTCAAGCCTCTCTGCTGCTGGCTGGTTTGCTTCCCCAGGCACCGCGCCCCACCTGGCAGTGAACAAATGCCCCTGGTTTAGGAAGAGTCACGTACACGTACGCACCGACGACCCACTTGATAAGACATCTCACGGAAAGGTTAGCGGAGGTCAGCAGAAAGCAAGGAACTTGACCCGGGGCTACGACACCACAGATCCAAACCACAGCTACTCACCCCATCTCTTGAGATATCTCAAAATAAATCCATCATATCTGAAAGATGTCGGACGTTGCACCATACCTGTGCCAGTATCCCGCAACCCCCACGCCAGCTCGGGCGAAGGACCTCTGGCATGAAACTCATCCCCACTAATTCACAGCATCTTCCCTCCTGTGACGCACACGCATCTCAACTGCTTCTTAAAATTTCATTTCAAATCACTTAAAATTTCGAGTTACAGAGCAAGTTTGCTAAGCTTGAGATAAGCAATGCTTTCTGGAGGCAGGCAAAAAGGGGCCACTAGGGATCTCACATACGGTGACAGTATCAAGGAATGTGGGATTGCCATTTTTAACCTTTTTTGATATTTTCAGCTTTCAGATGCTGACCTAATATAACTTCAATATATAACTTCATTAAATATATATATATATATATTTTATCAGCAGTTGAGGCCTACTTTGGATTGAATAACCTGACCATCTTCAAAAACGTTTGCAAACCCACATGGTGCAGCCTCCATTCAGCACGGAGCAGTGCAGATATATTACTCGATTTTAATTTTTAGTTAAACTGCTTAACTCTTAGGATCAGATTAATGATAATTTTACGTTAAATTTATCAAAACCTAGGAAACTTTGTCAGAAGAAAATTTCTCTCTCATAAGGAAGGTGAGAAGTACAACGTAAAAATAAGGCATTTCCATTATTCAGAATACATTACTAAGACAGTGCAGAGTATAATTTTCAAAAATAATGACCACAAGTATATAAAATTTCAAGCATTTAACATCTAGACCTAAACATCTAACATCAATTCACTGAGTTATTATAGCCTGAATGCTTAAAAAAAGACGAAAGTAGCATATTGATTAAAATAGAAAAAGAAATAAGTTACTTATGGACACCCAAGAAGGTAAGTGGGACAGAGCACAGAATTTCCTGTTACCTGTATTCTTTTCTGCTTTCCTTCCTCTCTGTATCATGCTCACCACTGAAAAGAAATGAAAGCTAAACTGCACTGCAAGGAAAAGCTGCCAAACAGCGAGAGCTTAAATGCAGCAAAGAGCTAAAATCTGTCACTCCAGCCTTGCACATCATAGAAAGGGAAAAACAACCGAGAAGAGTTGGTGGGAAGAGAAAAACAGTTTAAAGTTCTTAACATGCTGCAGTATGGAACATTCAGTGTAGCTCTTCTGTGATTTTTTTTTTTATTATTTATAAATTGTGCTTTAATCCGTACTTCATTGAAAATAAGCAAAACCTCCAATGTTTCCAACTAATATCGGTACAGCTATTTCTCAAGAGGAGAGATCTATTTTATAACCTTTAAAGTTAATGGAAATAGCTTTCAACAAGCTCTGGGGCCTAAAGCTTGTTTTGTTTTTTTACCCAAATTAATTGGTGGATTTTAATCTTTTGTCCTCCTCTATACAAAACACATCCTGACCTTTTAAATAAGATTTAATGTCTTCCACTACATATAAGCTCCTACCTTCTCTTCCATCTTCATGTTCCTGACTTACAGAGGACCTGCCGTAAATTAACTCCCAGTAGAAACTAATGCCGCAACATCTAATATTTCATACAGAGATTGTGCCATAGGAGGTTTTTTTTAAACACCATTTAACATGGTCAGGAAATAAAGGGGTTTACTTTCATACCAGAATTCCTAAAAAAATAAATAGGTAAATTAAACAACTGCACACAGCTGAACCTCTGTGCCTGGCTGACAGCTCAGGAGGTCTGTCTCTCAGTACAAAACCAAGATTCTCGCTGTGCAGAACAACAGCCAGCTTCTTTTACAGACAACTGCTCAGATTCTGCCCGAGCCATTCATTGTCACTGGATGACCCATAGTATAAATATCGTTAGTGGCTGACAACTACTTACTGCCAAAATTTGATAATTTAAAAAAATTTAAGAAAATAAACCGATTAGGCCCCCTCTTTTTCTGCACTAGCTCAGCTCTCACCTTCCCCTCCCCGACTGCCTCGGTCCATCTGCAGGCATGCACAAACCCTGCCGACGACTCCAGCCCCCGGGTCCCCGTCCCACGGATTCACAGAGCCTCCCAAGGCACCAGTCACCTTCGCATTCCTCTCTGTGGGCTCCGAGTAAATTACCCTCTCCTTACGTGGCTACCGAAAGAGGAGAGGATTTTTGTGCACGTACGAGGAGGAGAAAAGGAGGACGTTAAAAGGAAAAAGGGAGATGGCAGAGACAGACATACAAAGCCTTCTCACTCCTCCTGCCCCTGCAGAGGTATAGGAAGCATTCCCATCACACTCTGCTAAACACTTTCCTATAAATCCATTGTGTGTATTTCTAATATTTTTCAAAGCACAGAGCAATGCCCACCTGACAAGAATCAATGGAAAAAACTCTTTTTCCCTCTTTGACACAGCATGATCCCATTAAGCAGCCTCAAAAGATTCTGATCTGAGCAGCAAAGCCAGACCTTCCTGATCAATTCCTTAATCCATTTTGAGAGAATAGACTGATCTTGCTTTTTCAATTTCAGTCCAGGAAAAAGTCATTCCCAACATAATTCACCATTAAATGGGCCTTGTCTTACAAGAACTTCAGCTGCTGGAAGCAGATGAGGAGCAAGTCAGAACGCAGGAGAATCACCAGCACATCTAACATGCTTCCTCTGGGTCTCCCCATTTCTACCCTGAAAGTCACTCAAAGCATTTGCCAGTCTTGTCCTTCATGGATCTTGAGAGATGTTGCTTTTAACACTATAAATAACAAAAATTGATGCCTGAAGTGGAAATTATTCCCATACTTTTCCTCCAGAAAAACTTCAATTCATTAGGTTACCACTGGGGTTGCCGTAATCTATGAAAAAAGGGAATAAAACCAACATGATGCTGAAGTAATGTTGTCACAATAAAATGTGGTGCAGGCTAGAGATACTACACTCCAAGTGTTGGCGGATTCTGCTGCAGAACTGAAGACGTTTAATTCCAAGATTGGATCAGATGCTGTGAACAGAGATGAGACATGAAGAGCACGTGCACCCGCTATATTCTGAGCTCTCTTACGGGAATCAGACTCAGATATGCTCAAAATGAAAGATTTGGGTTGGGCAGACTTCTCCATGGGAAGATCTGAGAACCTTCCCACTTCAGTGGAAAGTTCTTCTAATGAAATGGTGTTGAAATAGAAAAACATGCTCTACTTGCTTCCTTAGTGGTGCCCAACTAAGCCTGGCCAATGAAGATGACCCCACCAGCCCTAGACTGCCATAGATCTGACAGACAGAAAGACACCCGCCAAGGACAGGTCACTGTTGGCATCTGCTGGAATATATGCCAAGCAGAAAGTTAGCTCACGACACTTTTATGCTTCTAGTCTTAATTGCAAGAGATCAGAACCGCCTGATGTTTTAGGCCTTTTCCATCCGCAAGTAGCTGCTTCTTAATGCCATCTCCGACAGCGGCAGACAAATAATGACAATGAATGAAACAGAAGTATCCAAATGTTTGAGGACTCCCATTTTGTTTGCAGGATAGGAGAAACAATAATGCAAAGAATTAGCATTTTTTAAAAAATAGGTTTGAAGTGACTAAAACATAACTCTGTAACCCTGAGGTCTCCTTAGTACCACAGACTTAATGTTTAATGGGCTACAAGTTCTGCCTTGAACTAAAACACATTCTGTAGAATTATAGAATTCTTTTATCTACAGACTCACCTGTATTTTTAGTTTTTCCTCTATTTTACTCTGTAACGATGGCTAAAACTTCTACAGTAACAAAAGGACCAAAGAGATCTCCAAATGCAACTCTTGTCTACACACCCAGCGTGGGGACACAAGAGGAGGAAGGACAGGGACGGGAAGGGACTACTACTGCTACTGAGTAAGAGCATCCTGCCCAGCGCAGAACCGTTTGGCTTCTGCCTTTTTATAAAGCACTCCTTAATCATGCAAACAGATTCTTTTGATACATTCGTTAAAGAATTTCTTTACCAAAAACTGTTACTACACTAACGTTCCCAAATTCTTTTACTTCGTTCAAGAATTTAGATTACTTAAGTTTTTCATATCCTTTTATAATTCCAAATAACAACAGAAAGGTCCAAAATTAGACTGGTATTAGAAATACTTTCTTCAAGCAAAGATGTTCCTCCTTCCCTTCCTAATCAAAAGAAATAGATGTTTCATAATGTCCATAGCAGGTAAATTCCATTCCAGAAAAAGCATTCTTTATCCAAAACCCAAGGTGAAACAGAGAGAGTTTAATATTTGAACGTGAAATTAAATTTTACTTTACAGTAGCATGTCTTTTGGATGGGTTATTTTACTTGCCTCTTGCCTGCTGGCTCAGAGAAGGCAGTGTTTGTTGTGTTTGGTTTGGTTTTTACTTAAATGATGGCTAGGGAGGACTCCGCTTTAGTTCCATGATAGCAAGACACTGGGAACGTGGTTAGGTGATTACTGTATCTCTGCAGTTCAGTATCTGCAGGGTGTCTGAATGCCACTCTAACTACTTAAACCCAGTAAAGAGATTACAGCTCACACTAACTGGATTTTCACAGCTCCGTATCATTCAGTTTGGATTCCTCATGCACAGATTAAGAGAGGCCATTAAAACAATAGTCAGCTGCTCTCCAAGTGCAAGGTGTCTTGGTAAAAAAAAAAAAAAAGAAAGAACTACATGTTTACAATCAGAGTGTCTGTGTTTGTACATGCGGGCAAATGGAACTCTTTCTGAAAAGAATACTCTGTGTTTAAGGAATTATTCAATTTAAAAACCCAAGATAATGCAAATTATATAGTTATAAAAGGACAATCATGGTGGTTGGCAGTTTTAAGGACCGGATAGTTTTGAAAATTTTAAACAGCTTAAAAGAATGTGTGTCTTTGAAGATACTGCCTGCAAATGCATTCCAAAACCTATTTCTGTAAATATGGAGAAATATAATTCCCTCGACATAGTACATGAATTTAGCAGGGAAGCTAATTTAACAAGCGTCTCTGACAGTCTGAACTACAGAACTTGAACACAACATTTATATTTTTGTGCTTCATACAAAAAGTACTTAGTGAATGAAAATGAAACGGTTCCTCTGTGTGTAAAAACTATTTACTTTCTAGACTCAGTGGTTCTCTGACATCTTCTGTACCGTTGTGCTCCACAGCTTACACACGTGTACTATCCACACCGGTTTTTTACAGCCGTCTGGTAGTGAAAGGAAAAGAAATCATACCATATGCTGCTGTCTCAATGTCACAGCCCATTAAATAAATGGCCATCCTTTTTAGTCTTAAAAGGGGATTTTTAGCAAACAAAAAGAAAAACAAGGCCAACACAGCTCAGCTGACAATAGCAACAAATCTAGGTCAAAGACAAGTGACCCTAGAGCTACTCCGGGCATATGGACCTCTCTGGTGTGTTCAGGGGGAAACTCTTACTCTGCTTCCCATTACCCTTTGGCTGACTTACTGTAGAGGAAATTGTCCTCATTTGGCCTTTCAGCTGCTTCCTTCTAGTTTCCAACACCTGAACATTTCTTCGCCAGCAAAGCTAATCAACTCATTTTTCCAGCATCCTTAAAATGCTCGTATGTACCATCGGCACCCTGCGTCCTGGATAGCCTCATGAATCTTTCTCTTGAGCACCTGGATGGGAAGTAGTCCAAACCACTCAATTCCTTTTCCATCAGAAAATAAGAATTCTGAAAGGGCAAGTTATTAAATCTGTCTGCATACGACACACCTCAAAGAACCACCATGAGTACAAGATGACTTCTTTAGTTGGATTCTGCCTGCAGTAATACGAGGTATTTATAATCAGCAGGTACCACGCTATAAGCATTTTGCTACATGTAATAACTGCAAAACCACTCTAGTGCATGATCTTTATGATAGCAACATTTAATCAGTTGTAAACCTGTGAATGAGGACTAAGTATGTACTATCTATACATTTCTAGATCAGAATTCTCTTAAGGGAACTCGTGAGGACCTCTGTCCCTGAAAATCTCCAGTATGGGGATGAGAATCAATAGGCTTCCTGACAAATGCATCATCTACTTCCATCGTTTCCGGACAAAAACTGCTCTCCCATTTTGTTCCGCTCTCAGATGTGCGAGCAGATCTCAGCCAATGTGAGCACCAGCTTTTCTTTGTGTTCATGAAGTTTAGCATCACTTTGGAACAACGTGGGGTCCTGAGAAATAAATGTTAGTAAACACTTCCTCTTCATGAAAGGCTGAGAAAAGCCGTAACATGGTATTACTGTCCAAACATCATCTTGTAGCACATAAAAATGCCCTTTCTGACTATAGAGCAAGGCAGCCATCATTCAACTACTGAAGGAATAAACTTAAAAATACAAAGACAAAATTGTAATGACTAGAGATAGAACACAGACACTTTTGCTTTTCCCAGACATGATTGCTTTTCCCCTTGAGATTCGCACTACAGAAGTCCAAACAAAATACGGAAGTTTAAGAAATTTTTATAAGAATGGTTAAGAATATTGATCTTTGCTCTACAACAAGCGCTGAAAGAAGCACAGGTCACATCCGCTTTTATTATTGCGCTTTTAAAATGCGGTGATAAAAATTGTGTCACCACAGTGAAGGCATATGAAATTATCCTTTAGGGCAGTTTGTGTATCTAAGATTTGAGGAAGAAGTAATATAAAGACAACAAAATTGGAATGATTCCTTTTCAATGAGATGCCTCAGACTACAATTCTTTCCGGAAGAAAAAGTATCAAAAGCGCAATCTTTTTACCTTACACTACGGAGGTGATTAATTAAAGACCTGCACCTCATGAGGCAGTGTAATATAAAAAGAGTTCTTCCATACAGGATTGCAAAACATGGGGAGGGTTAAGGCAGGGATCTGAAATAATGGTACCCATTCTTCACAATTTCCAAAACGTATTTTGGAGAATTCTGGCTAAGAAAAAAAAAGCCAAAGTAATTTGTCTTTGTTTTTTATAAAGAAATTGAAGTATTTTCCATATAGTCAATTCTCCAGTTCAAAATAACACAATAATCAACTGCAGAAGGTTTCCCTACCATATGTTATGTTGTACCTCACATTTCTACAGTTTGAGTCTTTCTGGAATTAACAGGGATAAATGTTTTAAAACAGAATAGTCTGAATCCCGCATGCTGGCCAGCTGGATTTTGTTAGCATTTGATCACACTAGAATTCTACTGTGCTTCCATTTTAATTATGTTTTCCATTTTTCTCTTCGTGAATGTTTACGATATAAAACAACACAAATAGGAACGAGTGAATGCTTTTACAGGGATACTCTGTAGGGAAGCACCATAGTACATCGGCCTCTTGTACTATTTGCTGATGCTTAGCTATGGAAAGGGTGGAGTATCGACCCAGACACTTCCTGATGGCAAAAATAACACAACGTTATTAATCCCTTCAGATTCAGAGGTTATAAACACTAAAAGTTACTCTTACTAATTACAATAGTTAGTAATTATTTAATTAATAACACAAAAAAGACATTTCGGGAAAAGGTGAGTTACCACGTAGTCACATTTACTCAGCTTTTTTCTTCCGTGCATTGTTGATAAAAAAGGATTTTTTTTTCCTTATATACAGCATTACATTACAACTCTCCTGCCTATAGCTTATTTTAAGGTAATTTTCATATAAGACACAGTAAGAAATCCCTGCTTCCCATTGAGTATCTGTAGTGCTGGCAGACCGCGTAGTCGCTTGCTAACCCGAGCAAAGGGCAGAACGAGCCTAAGTGGAAGAAACTGAGGAACATGAATGAGGGTTAAAGTGAGCGGCACTCATCTGCTTCTTTCCTAATGTCGGGTAAAAGACGACTAGGTTTCGCAAGGAAAAACTACAAATAAACTGGTCAACAAAACTGAACATTTCAAGGGTAAAAAGTTGTTAACTAATAGAGACTGAAGGTAGTTTCCATCCAAGGAACTTTCATATCAAAACGCTGAGGACCACACTTGCCCGAGCACCCACCGCTGCTCCTCCATGCTACAGGAGATACAGCTGACAGGTCTGCTTCCATGAAACCAGTGCTGGAGAACAGAAGGCAGAAATACTCTTCAAAACTAAATGTCGAAGAAAGTGTAACTCAACCAGTGTGTGCTCCCCAACTAGTTTAAGCAAACCCTTGTAGCCTGAAGAGCAGGAAGTCAGGCACAAACATTGCTAGAGTAAAAAAACCCAAAAGATAACAAGAGATAGAAAGAAAGGTAAAAGCAATAAAAAGAAATAAATAAATAGAGGGAGCATTTCGTTTTGGTTTTGTTTCTGGATAAATAAATCCCTTGCCATGACAATACATCTTAAAGATCCTTGAAAGCCTGCGCCATAGGAAGTCAAAGCAATTGGCTGGCAGTAAAAGATACCCCAGGTCGGAGAAAGGGGCTCAACTTCTCATAAAATTTTAGAAGCTTATTATCTGCTATTCTTCAAGAAGCTACCGGAAAAAGTTACTGTAACTAATAAGTACTATCAGGCATCTTAAAACTTTATTATAACAACCTCTCAGCAGTGTGACTGTAGCTGTTATAAAGTCTTCATAATTTAGGCCAGAAACTGAAAATAAAAATACTTGGATTAAGGAAAGTTTTTTCCCCTCTGACAAAAGAACAAAGAAAACTCTACTATAAGTACTCAAAGTATTTTCCAACACAGGACTGCAGCAGTTTGGTTTCAGCATTCAAAATGCATTCTCTAATTTTAAACAGATTTTAAAGAAGTTCTACAATTTTTATACTAATTCTTGTGTTTAATACGAACACATGGCCACAGAGTATACTATTCTCGAACAGGGCATTTCCACTAGTGACACTACTCGTCCCACTGAGATACGGCTCTGTCATAACTTTATTATAAGCACCTAGTCTAGGATGCTTATAACTCAACAACAAACAACATGATCAAGGTTGAAACATGGCGTGCAAGGCTGCAGCCCAGCAGCAATCCTTATTTATTATGTTTTGAATCAAAACTTACAAAAGTATGCTATTTTTTCTTTCAAACTCTTAAACTGCAAAATAAACATAACGTACTTTCGCTATATTATCCTCATAAGCCTCTTTAAAATAAGTTCTAAAGACAGTCCAAATAATTAAAAATAACTCATGAATTAGAGACCAAGAGCAGTGCAAATTAAACAAGCGTTGTAGCACCCTGAACATCAATTTATATTTGCACATTTCTGCTACTTCATAAATGTATTTTGTCATGTAAGATTTTAAAGAAAAGGTCTTAGAGTGACAAAATCACTCTCAGTGTGACAAAATCCCATTTGTAAGTGAACAGAGATGATTGAACACAAATACCTTAGGCCAGCAACTACAGAGATTATGTTTTGGAACTGGCATGTGCATAATTGGATCAGATAAACACTAACATTTTACAGCTTTTGAGAGCCACCTCTTGTCACCATGGACAGTACGGGAAGTGATAAGCTACTCGTCCTTCTTATTGTCTAACCCATTCACATAAACATGTTGCACACAGAGGAATTGCTCCCGACCTGAGTTTAAGCTTGATGATTGCTGAGTGTGAATTAGACCTGACGAAGGTTTCACATCCTCAAAAGCATGACCATTTTTCCCTACTTACACCCGTTGGTCTAAAATAAAGATAGTATTTTTCCCAGCCAACTCTGCCTCTTGTATAACCTTAAACTGTCATGGCTGCAGCAGCACAACTCTTAGATTAAGTAAGAAGATTTATGAAAATTTTGTGCAGAACAGCCCCATATCTCCAATACTATTCGGGCCGTAGTGTCATGTTAAAAAGCATTTGGAAATTACATTAGCCATGGCAGACCCACCTCCTACCTCTCATTTTTCCCTGCTGACATAACCCTTTTTTAGGACCATGGTAGGAGGCAGATGAAGAAAGATTCTTTCTCTGAAAGCAACAGAAAAGCAGCAATAAAAAAAACACTATAGAAGAATTTTCTTTAAGTCCTGTTTATATACGGGAAAGCTTTTTTTTTTTACAAATTTACTCACCACAATAATAAACAGCAGTTGTAGATTCCTTGCACATTAGAACTATTTTCTAGTAACCAAACTCTGTAAGAATATGTACTACTTGGAAAAAACAGAAAATCATTCTCAGTCTCCAAAAGCAGTAGCACACGCAGCAGGTGAAACACCTTGCAGACAGCAACTGCGATCCAGTGCTCACAACGTACCAGAGCCAGCAACTGCCAACAGCATGTCTGCACAGAGCAGAGACGAGAGGAACTGCCCCAGCCCTGCTCTGGAGGAGAGGCTTGCCACAAGCAGGCAGGAGGAGGTACTGGTTCCCTCTATTGAACATGAACATCACGAGCTCCTCCTTTCCTGCTAGCCCCGAGATATTACCCACCGCAGGAGCAAAAGCAGCTTTAGGTTTCCTCAAGCCATGCAGTGCTGCTGGAGCGAGAAGTCAGTGGCCGTAGCCCACCGCCCAAGGAAGCAGCCTGCCATCCCCGGCGCATGCTGGGCACCTACTTGGTCCTCCCCTGCAGCGTGCTCACGAAGGGGCAGCGCCAGTGAGGCCTAAAGTATGTATTAGTTACAAAGAACAGGAGATTTTCTGCAGTATGACATGATTACAAAAAAATTAGGATTACAGATATTTTCAGTAAAAATGCTGGTGAACTTTCATGCAAAGGGAATTTGTTGTGCAGGCACAATAGCGGCTTTTGGAAGCTGAGTATCTTGGCCATAGAAGTGCTGAAAGAGATTAAACAATAACATGAATAAACTTCTTGCTAAGTCATAACTGTTTGATGTGTCCTACCGGTAAACTTCTTTAAAGGCACTAGTATAACTCAAAGGATCCAAGACTTTTCCCCTTTTTTCCTAATTAAGGGAAGGGGCAAACCCTCTGATTTCAGGCTGGAAAAAGTTTGGTTTACAATTAAAGTGCTTCAAAAGGAAAATACATCACTGGAAGAATTAAATATTCCTTAAATATGAATAATCAATCGTGCTTTACTCTAAAGTAGTATGTTATCCATTAAATATAGTACCTTATCTATTTTTGTCAAAAAACCCCGTGGTTTATACTGCAAAGATTACCCTAATAATTCCTAACTTTCTCAGCAAATAGTCTAAAATGCGAGAGTTTGTTGATATGCACAAAGCCATTAAAAAATTTAGAGTATTAGTCCCTACTATTAAGTCAGCATTTAATTTACAAACGGTAGCCTATTCCATCCTTATGGGACCACAATAAACCACCGTTAAAGCCAAGTAGAATCAAAATGAAAAAAATGTTCATGTGATCTGTCAAAGTCTCTCAGAATAAACCATTTTAAGATGTATTTACTTGCTTATTAAAAGCCAAGCGTTTCACAGTTCTTCAGCATAATGCACAGCCAAAACGTGCTAGAGATATCTTTCCTTCCAATCAAACATTTACCCTTCGCCACTGGTGAAAGGCAACAAGATCTCTTTACAACGCCTCATCTTTTTCAATAAATTTTGCATGAAAACATGTTACCCAAGCACAAAGTTGCCTGCTGTCACATTGGAAGTATGATAAATGTTTAATGAAAACAACACCACACAGCTTGGTGTCAGACAACAGCTATCACACAGTCCTGCTTTGATCTGAACAGACACTTAAAAGGAGTTCTGAGCACGCTTTGCACCACAGAACTCTATAACCTATATGCAAATAGGAGAAAATTACCATAAATGACTTCCTACTGCACAGCGCGGGAAGAGGTAAGGAAAAAAAAGAAAATGTGACGAGCTCCAGGAGCGTCTGACTGCTGTCAAACTCCGAGAAGTCCAATATTCCCAATTTACTTCTAAAGTCTTCTGCCAAGCACTGAAAAGCTCATCAACAGGCATTTATCACCCAAGTACCGTCCGCAGAACCTGCTGGGACGCTGCCAGGGCTGAGGACAGCAAATACAGCTCTGCAAGCGCTTTGCTTAAACGCCACTGAAAAAGGTCCCCTAGACAGAAGGACCTCAGCAAATATTTAAAGACCTAGCACATGGAATTAAAAGCAAAAATGATGACTATATTTGAAAAAATAACTCTTCAGCTCTGTAATACCTGTCGAAGTATTTAAGAAGCTGTGAAACGGTTAATGCACAAATGTATCGATAGCCTTAAGTATCAGAAACTAAAATGGTGGTCGGGTTTGATTAATGGCACAACACTTCTTTTTTTCATAACAACTGAGAAGCTGCTCTTAATTTATTCCATTAAAAATTGTCAAAATCACTTTAAAAAGTAATCCAAAATTCCGCTACACAGCAAGCTAGGGTGAAACCCGTAAATCTAGTAAAAGTTATTTAAAGCTAACAAGTTTTTAGTAGGTTTTTCGCCCCCCTCCCCCCCCCCCCCCATTCAACAATGAACAACGATCCTTGCAAAAAGCATCTCAGAATGCCAGAACGTGCATGTTGTTAAGCTAATCGAGACTTTAAACATCAAAATTCAACAGCACACACATGCAGGTCAATGAAAACATGTATGCAAGTTGTTTTGAAACAACAAGTGAATTAAAAAAAAGGCATAAATAAAAGATGAATGTAATGCCTTGATCAGCAAAAAACTTAGTGGAAAAAATATTGTAGAGGTATAGTTATGTGTTTAAGTAAATCAGTACTATAAAACACTCCACTTTTGAAGACTGTGACATCTGGCGATTACTAGCATGCAAGAGTTGCTGGTCTAAACGTGGGATTTGGGAGTGGAAAGAACTCCATTAGCGACTGAGCTTTCACAGGAGCCTGCAAGCCGTGATTTGCAGTCATCAGGTCCACCCTGTGGAATGCGACAGGAGGATGTCGCACAAGGACCACGCCGCACACCCCACCCACGGCTGAAAACCCAGCCTCACCCCTCCCTGTGAGGGACACAGCCATTTTAGCAAAGCCTCGAGGCACCTGATGACGAGTTTCATGTGTCACTCCTCTAGTCCTCAAGTCAGGATTTAACACAACTACATGCCATTCCTTTTAGAAATATTAAAAATATAGGTATTTCCCAGATTTAATAGCACCTTAAAAGAATACATGTTAGGAACAGTTACTTACGTTGATAACTTTAAAGTATTACAGTAAATATCTCATTGCATATATAAGACAAAACTGCAGTGCTAATACGCTTGTCAAATAAGCCACCTTACAACATTTAGAAGAAACACCTCGCAGTCTATAGTGCATTTTTAAAAGGTCACTAATGTCCAAGACTCGGGATATAGTCTAGCTAATACTATATTAGCAATTCATATACCATACAATAAAGAACAAAGCTTTCAAACTGGACTGCTGTATTAAGCTTTGAAGCCAAAGAAACACGGGAGGGGAAGAAGGGTTGCTCCATTTCACTACAAGCAAATAATTGCTGCTTTCCAGCGAACATGATGTATCACTTCTTAAAACCAGTCATGAATGAAGGAAAAAGGAAACAAAATGTGTGTCAGGTGCTGGAAGTCTAAAAGACAGTGATAAGGAAGTATCCCATAGGTGTATAAAATAAAAATTACATTCTGGGACTGGCTGGAAGCCTTCTTCAGTCTTACCTAAGGGGATGCCAGAATAAAAAAACCCATACACATACATCATATTTGCATGTCAGAAAAGCATGCTAAGATTGTTTCATCTTAGAGGGGCAATGGTACATGGGCCTAAGGCACCTGGAGACCTCACCAGAAAGGATCAGAAGGAACTGGAGCTTGAACCTCTTCCAGCGACAGTCTTGATGGAGAGCTCAAGTAATATTCGTGCTGTTGTAACAGGAGAAAGCTGTTTTGCTTACCTGTAACTTATCTTTTTTCAATATAGTACTTTCAATAAATTAGCATTTGATCGATAATCCAGACCGTATCTAGCACCTTGTTTTCCTATTTTGCTGGGACAGAATCTTTTTCAATAGGAAGAAAGGATTCTGTAATAAAAACACCACCGTCATTAGTTCAAATCTTATTTTTAAGCATATGCTTCTCTCTAGAAATTGTACAATTCAGCTTTACTAAACAACCAAGAAGATTTTTTTTTTTTTTAAATCATATTGATAGGACAAAGTACATCATTATACTTCCAGGAGGACTATCACTAATTTTCCCATAATCAATCAAAACCACACAGCGAGACTCACACACCTACTGTGAGAACTGCAGCTCCCTTCTTGATAAGCCTTTGGAAATTAAACCCAACCTGTCCCATTGCTTTGATGCAGAGATAAGGCTCTTCCCTTTTTATTCAGTGACCTTTTCTGATCAATGCGATCCATTTTTTTGTTTTAGCCCAGAGTGCATACTCTCGCACAAGATTCATTTTTGCAAGGGAAAAAAAATGAAACCAAGAGAAGAAAACCCGGAAATGGGACAGCCAAATGTAGGACCTGATAAACCTCTTTGTTCCGCCAAAGAACACAAAGTTTTGCTTTTTTCAAATAAACAAAATTTAATAAAAGAAAATCACTCAACTAAAACTTATTGGTAAGAACTAGACACCAGATGTTGAGTATGCATTAGAAAGTTTTGCAGAGTTAACAGAAAATGATAATGCATCATAAAATGTATCTTAGTCCTTATTTTATCAATTCCATTTTATTTATAACACTTCATAATATATCAGCAGATATAGTGTGTTCTCTAAAAATTACAAAGGCGTGGTGACACCTCGATACAGCACTTGTCAGTTAAACTTTCATGAGAACAGGAAAGCCAACCATGTGTGTGCTAATTACAACGCACGAGCACTGGTAGAGGTCTAGTGTATAGTAACGGTCCAAAGCAATAATGTGCACAACATCACTACTGCAGTCATGGGTCATAACTAGAGAACAATATTGTTATTACAAACGGAGAAATATGATTTGAAACTTGGCCTGGGAGACTGGATGAATAGAAAAGGCTGCAAGGCCAAGCAAGTGCTTTTACTTTGGAAATGCTGGCAACAGTTATTCAGAAAAAGCCATACCATTTATTGATTTTTTTTTTAATATATATATCCTTCCAGGCAATAAAGCTCTTTCTGCCATGCACTGCAACAGAAATGCAAAACAAAACAAAAAAAAAGGGGGAACACAGTTCGAACAACTACTATGAGATTAGGAGACGAAAGCAGCAAAAGCAAACTGGTTAGCTCAGATTACTTGCAAAATGTGAGGAAAATAAGTAGCACTGCAGTAGTTGAATATGAACTAGTTAGGAACATTGCTTGCTACCTGCCTGCCATCAGCTTTATTTTGCAAAGAGCTTTCCCTGGAAATGAAATAATCCTGATGATCCATCTTTCAGATTATTTTTTTTTGCTTATGAATATTTAGGGTGTGCTGCTGGGATGCTTTCTGAGTTTGCGTTGCTTTACCTTTTAAGTGAGTACAAAACTATTTCAAAGCTTGATAGACTGCTCTCAACGCCAGGTTTTTTCACCAAGTACTGTCAGATACTGTAAATGAGCTTCCCAACTCAAATTCAAAGCAGCTGTTACCACAATCTCTCTCCATAATGGCTGAACAAATAGTATATCCCTTAAAACATTTCAGATTGTAAGAAGAGAAGAGTTCAGCTGTTTTGCTATGACTGTAATACAGCCTGTCTCCACAAAACAGCTGACTTCTCCAGCATTTGAGAAGTTCAGTGCTCAACCTTAAAGCATCTTCACTGAAATGGAGAACGCCAAAGGATGACGACTGGATTACTACGGCAGAATTTTTTACTCTTGAAATCTCTCGAGATGTTTACTGTGAAGACAAGATCTACTTTGAAAGAACCTGAAGTTGCCCTCATTTAAAAACCAAACATAAGCCTTTCCCCCTCACATCTACAAACATACACAAGCCAAGCGCAGAAAGGAAAATTATCATTAGAGTTTATATGAGCCACACACAAATAAAACCATTTGCTCCTTAATTAGTGCAAAAATTGCATTTGGATTCTCCGCTTGAGAGGAACAGTCAAGTCCCAAATATATGGCTACTTATATCAGATAACCTGCAGTGCTGACAAACTGAAATACCTTCTTTTATGCAAAGTTAAACTATAAAGTCAACCAGCATCTGATAATTTATATCCCGTCTTCTCACAATCTGGCTTTGGGATGATCTTTATTATAGCTTTAAAGTAGCTATTTTCAATAAATACATTCCAAACATACACGAATTTAAACTGAAAACTAGATCTGGCCCTTGATGTGTCTTGGAGTACCTGTAAGGATCTATTCCAAATACAGAGGTAAGAGGACTATTTTTTCCTCTACGGATCCCCCGCTGTTTGACAGTTGGACTAGATGATCTTAGAGGCCTTTTCCAACCTTAATGATTCTATGATTCTATGAGTTTCTAGAAAGGCTCTGTAGAGTAACGTTACTTTCAGTGCTGATCTAGACACTAGATCTAGAAATTCATTCACTTGGAGTCATCTACAACAGATTGCTCTCAGTATTTCACATCCAAATGTACACCTGACAGTCATTTTTTATGTCCATTTAGACTTTCTTCCTCATACTTCAGAGGAAAAAAAAAATGTGAACCACAAGTTGAAAAACCAGCACCATCACTGTGTTAGTTACAGCAGAATGTGCCAGGAGGAAAAATAAATACTTTTTTTTTGTCCTGTCCAAACTGGATCCAACTTAAAACAAGAAAAAACACACATTTTGAGGAGGCATCACCTATCTCTGTTTACTGTCTCTCCAATGAAGACAGCTAACAGAGCAAATCGTCGTAGTGCTTCCTGGTCTACTCCAGCATTAAGTTAATTGGGTGAGCAGTGAAGTTCCAGCCAAGCAGCGAAGCACTGGGCTGCAGCGGACTGGTATCAGTCGCAGACTCTGCCAAGACACTCGGCTGTGGAGGCAAGCTATAATAAGAGTTATAATTGTAACCATACCCACAAGAGGACATCTGAGACCACTACAAGACAAAAATCCTAAATTATAACATATACCCTCAAAAAAACAAAACCAAAAAAAAAAAATCAGCAAAACCAACTTGCTACCTTCTGTTGACCACAGTCAACTACAAAAGGCTTTAGTTACTGGAAAACAAAAAATTCTATCTTGGTGCTTTCCTCAGAAGTGAGCATCAAGACAGAACAAACGAACGATCGAATCTCCCTGCTGCTGCAGAAAACAAAGGAAAAAACACCAGAAGCCAATAGACTTACACAGGCAAAAGGTTCAGTCAGTTTGTGTTGTACCATCCTCCTTCCTATACATCTATAAACTAAGGACAGGTGAGCTTCCTCGGCCAAGGACGTCTTTTCTTTCCCATACTTTTCACCCAAGAAGGAAACACACACATAAATAAATGATATAGAGGAAGAAAGCTGCGAGCTCAGGAGGCCTGAGAAAGCCTCATACGAAAACACAACTGTAAAACATCTTACTTGGCCTCATTTTCCTGGAGCACACACAAGGCAAAGAGAAATTACACTAACCCTCTTTGTTCCTACAGATATGCATTTAGGAAGGAAAAATGCAGGTTCCCAATTCACTCTGACTGGGCTCCATAACAGAACATTCCATAGACATGTACTTGTGCAGTAATTGCAAATAGCAATTGCGTCAAAGAGCTCTGTCTGCTCTGTGTATTCAAATATGCTGCTTTTTAAAGCCTTTAGCAAACAATAATGTGATGCTGATACAGTCTCAATCTTCGGAATGACAAATAACTGGAAAGGGGAAAAGCTTCTCAGATCCATATTCTCTGTACAGATATACTTTGATCACTATTCGATTAAACTGAAAAACATGTTGTCCCCCCTCAGAAAAGTTTATGAAGCACAGATGATATCAACATCATCCTAGGTACATTTCATTTTGTACTCTAATAATGCTCCAAGTAAGAAATCCCTGTACAAAGCCCACCAGTCAGTTCCTGAGCTCAGAGGAAAATGGACTGAAGTCCTAAAATGTTTCTATTATCAATTTGTACTCTTTGTCCTAACTACCTTGGAAATGACCCAAACAGGGCATTTTGTTTTCAAATTTAGCGTAAGCAATTTTGTAAGTTATCAAAATATAAAGATAAACTGCTTGCTTCCAAAAAAATTCTGGACACTTCTGTGTTCTTCCTACAGCTATCTCATATCGATCCTTGTTATAAAAGGACATAAAGTCAGGCAGTAAGCTAATAAAGCACTGCTATATACTCCAACATGATTTAAGACGTGCTTCTACACGAAGTCCAGAAAACCTCTCACGCACCAAATGTTACGTGCTCAGTATGGGTCCTTTCCCTACTTTTCTACTTCAATAAAAAAAAAATTTTTGGCTGGAACACCCAGGCTTCTCCTCAAGTCTTCCAGAAGTACCAAAATATATTTGAACTTCAAGTAAATACGTAAAAGGCATCTTGTTCGTGACTTATCCGACATACTGCAAACATCTCAGGGGTTCTGTTTACATCGAATGCTACTGATTGCTGAAAACATCCACAAGAAGAGAGAAATATCCCACATGGTTTAGTAAAATAGCGAGGAAAGTATCCCTTAAAATGAGTGAAAGACAAAACTCCTGAAGTTCCCAGCAGTCTAAGTAATGTACTGCAAATAAGAAAAACACATGCAAATAGCTAATCCTGCATATTTACATAATCAATGCTATAACCATGGACAAGTAGGTCCATGTAGGGACCATTTAGCGGGACTAAATAACTAATATCTTCAAGCCATAAAACTAGGGAGGTAATTGTGAGATACCTCCACAAGCATGGGTGAAGGATGCTACTCCAGAAATTCCCATTTAGCATTTCAGTGGGAATCCACCAAAGGGAAATTCATCAAGTGACACACCAGTGTCTTCCTTTTTGAAACCAATCACATAAACAGGGAAAAGACAAACATGACAGCAAAGGCTGCAGGAGATCAAGGTGTATAAAGCAGAGGTAATTACATAAATTGTCTTCTCCGAAATCTGTAAAAACAAGATCAACAATCCAAGTCATTTCAAGCAGAAATTAGGTTGACAGCAGGTTTTGACAGGCAGTCCGCCATTCACCCATAGCAGGAGCTTCTGCTGGAACTGTACTTTGAGCCACAAATGAAGCCAAATAGGAACTTCTGGCAACGTAGGGTGCAGGGGGTGAACAGTGAAAACCATCTTTTCACAGGAAATAGCCTTCGTACTTTCTAATGCTCATTTTTTCCTTAAATTGTGGTTATTATGTATTGGAAAAATATTTATATTAATCAATTGAAGAAAGCTATTTAAGACACTTGCGAATCAAGGGGAAAAAAGAATTGTAAATTAAACCATCATTGAGTTTGAAATGTTGTCACATTCCAGAATTTTAAAATACTAAGAATCACACCGTTCAAAGATTTCAAGTAATTTCCACTTAGTTTACACAAAATATCACGTACTATAAAGCAAACTGATTACAAAAAAGCAAAACGACACTAAATTGTTCCCTGTTTTTATTATAGTTATATTGTTTGTCATTTTACTTACCCATGCTTCGTGCCATATATCTCCTTTTCTTTTCCTTTGCCCTTCTCTTTTATTTTTTCTTTCTCTCTGCCTTTACGCCGCTCTCTTTCACGAGACCCGCTATGAGTTCTCCTATGACTGGATCTTTCACTACTTCGACTATAAGAACGTTGACGAGGTCTTGATCGTGATCTACACAAAATCCACAGTATTAAAATTTAGCAGTCATGCATTTTTCACTGTCATTGTATGTTAGATTTGTTATATAGTCCAACTATTTTAAACACATTTTCAAATCATTTAGTAATTTCATACTTTTAAACAAAAACCTGCCAATTTATCCAAAGAAAAGTGAAAAAGAAAGCACTGCTTCTACTCTGAAGGAAGAATGCAAAATAAATTAAACCACCTACTTAGTATTCACCCATTAACCAAGTAATCTGTATTACCAAAGCAATCTTTGGAGCTGTTGGAGAAGGAAAGGAAGGAATTTTTTTCTTGAACATTAAACTTGAAATTCTTAAGTTCTGATCAATTTAGCTTGGCAAATAATCAAAGAATTTACAGCTGCTAAGTGCTTGTATTTACATATTAAATACATTACTACTACTAACGATTCTATGTTCCAACAAAAACCAGAAAAACCAGAAGCGACCTGTCCAAAGGCCTGTCTTTAGCCTGCAGAGCTGACGCTTGCACACAGCTTCTTAATATCAAATGCAGATTTGAAACACACTTTGCAGAGAACCTATAAATAGGCCAACCCTACAGGCCCAATAATGCAAGAAACTGCATACAGGTGCGAGGGTTTGTACACGTTTTTGGTTCTTGGTTACAAGTTCCTACACGGCTGTAGGATACTCTGTTCTCAATCATGTTATCCATTCCTCTGTAATAAATATATGTTGTTACTGATATACTTGCATGAAAAAAGATCAAGAAGTATTACAATATGACTGTTTCTATATGTATCCAAAAAAACCTTTTCATTATTCCTGAATTTCTTTTAGACAATTTTCTAAATTTTAATTTATAATTTATCATGGATCAATACATCTTTTCTGTGGTACATGAGTAGCTATAGACAATGAATATTTAGGAAAACAGCAGTTCAAGTTTGCCTTAGTTTCTATTACAACGTACATCTTGATAAAAGTTCTGACGGCACCTCATTGAAAAGTTTCATTAAGTACCGAGAGCGTTGGAGAGGGAAGGGCATTTTTTAAAACAGTATAAAAAAATTTATTTAGCACCTCTTGGAGTGCAAAACTCCAAAGGCCTTTAAAAGCAAAATCACATACAAAAGATCCCTCCATTTAAAAGGCAACAACTGTTTAATAAAACTCCACAATAGAATAAGCAAAAGAAAATACTACATCCAGATGAAGCTATAAATTACATTTAGGAAGAATGTTGTTATTGAGTCTGGAATCTGTCCAGCACCCTGGGGTTCACATACCTATTCTTGCCATTGCGCCTTTCAGACTAGCACCAGAGGTCAGAACCTCCGTTTTACGTTTCATTCCGCAGATGGCATCTCTTGCGACGCGGTATGTCCCATTAGCGGTCACCCTATTAGCACTAATACAATAGATCAAATTACCACTTAAGTGGCGTATTATGAACTATAGAACATTTTCTCTCTCAAAATGGATTTTTATTATGTCATCACAAATTAAAAAGCATCCATCCATTCTTTAGTCCTCAGGTAGAGGAAGTTTTGCCCTAAAAGAGTATTCTGGATATTAGATCTATTTTTTGATTGGCACTAAGACATTGGGTTTACAAGCATCGTGAGGAGGCAGGCACAGACTTACAGACCCTACAGACATTCACTGTTCAAAGGTAACCATGATTTCGGAGGGCTCTGCAGGTAAGATGCAAAGTCAGAAACAGTAAAAACCAAAACAAACTAACAAAAAAAAAAAGCCCTGTAGCAACACAAATCACCTTCATTTGATGCAAGGCCTCTCCTTACTTAAGGGTGTAGTCCTTCAAACAGAAGTAACTGAGGAATCTAAAATACTTATTGCTAGAGAGCTTACTGTCTCAGCTCAAATTTGAGCTTGATTTCATATCTGCCTTTCGCAGGTGCAAATAACAGCAAATTCAGTTCAGATTAGCTGGATGCTCAAATCCTAGATTTCTGTTCGTTCACACATGTCTAAGTAGAATAAGTGGCAGGTATAATTTATATACAGAAAACCAGCTTGTAAAAATTAAAAGTAGACTTGTGGCATCAAATTTGTAATAATGTACTTATAACAGCATTGACAAACCGATGAACATTTTCTTTACAGAAGCTGTCACTGTTCTTTCATTTGCAATCTTTTGCACCCCTAAAATTCATTAGCCTGGAGTGATCCCTAATCATTGTTTATCCTTTGGGTTTTACAATTAGAGAAAATAGCTGATACAGCTTGTGTTCCCTGTCCCGGGCACGCAGGTGAGGCAGGCAGATGACTATCAACGGGATATTACAGGGAAGATCTTAACAAAAATGTTAAGTTCTACTCCACAGAAGCCATCTCTGCAGGATGCATTAGTTCAGTCAATCCTTCAATTATCAGAGCAGTTGATCTGGGCTGTAGATCAGCCCAGAGCACAGATGCAGACAATCCAGAATTGGCTTCATGCAGAGACAACCTCAGTTTGGTCAGACTTGTTAGCTCAGATAACAAGTTAGCACGCGTAGAAGGGTCTTCAGGGCAGTTCAGGTGCCAAGCCCGGCTGCCTCCGTGGGCTGCAGACCCCCAGCCTAACCCAAACTGACTGCCATGCCCTATTTTAGGGGATCTATAGAAAGAACGGCTCAGAAAAAAAAGCTGCAAAGTCATCTAGTGTATTCCGCTGCACCTGAATCAACTTGCAGAGTCTCTCCTCTACATTTGCTCTCCAGTAGCTAAGACGGACGCAGGGTTTATTTGCTCGGCACAGGACAGAGCAGCCAGGACAGGAGCGCTGAGGGAGAGAGACAAGCACACCGTAAGACAGCCTCTCGATGTAGCACCAGGTGAACACCGGCCACGCTGAGCCGCGACAGGCGTGCGCAGGGATAGCCTGACCTCCTCCAAAGATGAGTTTTCCTGGGTTTTCCATCATTGTACGAAGTTCTTTGCAAATATTTAATTTTTCATCATTTTCCCTTAATGCTGCAGAGCTACAGCCCTCCCAAATAAAATTAACTGCCTGCTAAGTTCACTGTATGTACTTATATTGATTATACATGTTAATATATTTGGTTATATTTATATACAAACAGTATTTATAAAGCAACACAACTCCAGAAATACAGAAAAACATACTAACCCCAGTCATGAACAGGGGTAAAGTAAATAAGGAAAACTGAGGCGAAGAAAAAAAGGAACAGTCTAATATTCCTGCTCCCCTCAATTCCTGAATGCTAGTGAAACTTAGATTCTGTTTCTCGCTTTTAAACTGGGGTAACTACTGTGTTTCGCATGTTGTACAGCAATGAATACTTTTGAAAAAGCTTATTCTCTATTAACCTTTCTCCTTCACAATCTACCCAAAGTCATAGTAACGGAGGACCATTAGAAAAACCACTAGGCACCACAACACATAGTTTTATTAACAAATTTAAGCTGAATCCCAACTCTTGTTTAAGTCTTCTGCTAGTCTGAAAAAATCCTAGGGACTTCTCACACATGTAGAGGCATGAAAATTTTAAAATATATTTGCTTAACTATCTGAGTAACAGCTTAGTATATTATGAGTTAAGACGCATTAGGTAGTTTTACCACATTTTGATGAAACAAAGGAAGCACAGAGACTAAATACTTTAAGATAACAGACATAAGATGGCAAAAATAACAAACTTCACGGTATAATTCTCTAGAACAATTTCAACTTGCATGATAAAATAAGTTCTGCCAGCAATACTTCTAAAACTGAACCGGAATTAACAGGAAGCCAGCAATAAACCATGTAAGAACTACTGAGCTTAAGCAGGTAAGACCACAATCTTCTTGATCTCTGCTAGTGTGTGCACTCTTAAGAGAGCTCTCAGTTTCTATGAAGTGCCATAGGAAATGATGATTAGCTACGACTGAAGCAAAAGCCACAATTACACTGATATACGGAGTGAACGCTGCATCACCTCCAGAATGCGTGAAACTACCTCTTTAGGCCATGAAAACGGACAAGCACTGAGATGTATCGGGACTCTGCAGTGCAAGTCTCACAGCAACAAGTGGGAACTGCAAAACAGTTTTGGGGTTTTTTTTTCCCCTAAGGGAAAATAAAAAGGCAATGGTTTGTTGCCTACAAACAGGTTCTCCCTGCATTCATCAAAAAACCAAAATACGAGCTAAGGCTTCTTTCTCCCCAAACTGAAAAGCTTAAGGAAGGGACTGAGCAAAAGAATAAGCAAAGAAGAGACTCACTTTATCTTTTAAAAAAGGCATAAGATGTAATCTTAAGGGGGGAAAAAGTCAAGCATTTTAAACATGAGAATAAAAATGAGATTATTGATTCAATAAAGTTAAGAAAACTTAAATGAAGCTAAAGAAATTAGATTCATAGCAAGAAGGAAGCAAAAATTATGCAACACCTTATACTGAGAGGCCAAAAATATGTATTCAGAAAGCAAAGAAGTTATATGAAAGTGTTTAACAAAAAATTACAAAGAAGCAGCACAGTTTCCCACCAAGTATGCAAAAGGATGTGCTGTGTTTGTATACAGGCAGACGTTACTACTCTTCCTGGGATTTTATTTATTGGTAAGTATTCCCAAAACAAACTGCCACTTAAATTTTCCCTCTTAAATAAAACTGTTCTAAGACCTCAACATCTAAAACCTGCCTCATTTCCTCCAGCTCTGACGGATGCTCCAATCTCTCTGACATCCCAGGCTAATGAAACCCACCTGGAAATACAATTCAAGACTAATTCTGCAACACCAAACACAAGCTTCAACGGGCCAGGTGAGACGAGGACTAGGCAATGAAGAAGCCACGATTCCCCATTTAGCTTGGTCTTGTCTGAAACACCAGGGAACAGTAAGCGACTGTATGAACAGACACCATCCTGCAGACATCAGGACAGAATTAAGAGGACACTTAAAAGCAAGTCTGGAATGTTGTAAGCCTCAAGTCTGTCACTTTGCAATCCAAATAGCTTTCTCTACTTAATTTTTATGCTGTTTCTTCCCCCTCTCTCTCTTCCTTTTAAAGAAAGAGCTAACATTCAATCTCTGACATCCACTTTTCTGTGGCAACTGCAGAATTTGAACGATGAAACCTCGGAAAGTTAGATCATGCTTTGGCAACTTCAGGTAAGGCTACTGACCTTTCTCTAGTACACCAAGGCTGCAGGTAATTAAAGAATTAAGATCAAGACCAACAAGAAAAACGATGCTTCATACTGCCTAAGATACATTCAGGATTTCGTAGTGTCATCCCCCAGCAGCACAGCCTGGGTTCACGGGGTAGAGCCTCTCGGTAACGGCAGACGAGCAAGGGCTAACCTCAGACCGGACAGCCGTATCGGCACCTTCACAGGGCCGGGCTTAAGCACACAGAAAAGCTGCACTTAATGCCCCAGAACTTCGTTTTACAGTATGTTACCATTTTAATAAGATAGCTGTCTTTTTTCTTTGCCTATAAGCCCAAAATCCTAAAATATTTGTTTTAAGAACACTTTATGCAAGTTTCCATAAGGCCTCTATTAAACCCAAAATACACAACAGGCTCTTGACAGTGGAAGATAATTTCATAAAGTGAAAATTAAAGTATACTAAATTTGCTACTCGGTGTATAACAAGCTGCAGTACATTTCCATTTGTAGCGTGAACGAATTCACCTGTATGTTACTATGAATTACTGTTAAAATATCTTGCAGTATCTACAGGACAGGAAATAAAGATATAACTTTATGAAATGGAGCTACAAGAAGTCATTTGTGCCAAGAATTCATCAGTAAACAAGAACAAAAGTCCACAGATCAAGCAGAGAATAAAGATTTTCTCTTTTATTGCTGTTGAAAAATAAAAACAATCCCCATTATTCATATTAAAGCAAGTCCCAAAGTGTTCAAATTATAGAACTACTGGAGGAAAAAAAAAAAGAGTCAGGCTGGAGAGTCGGCTGCCAGCATGCACACCCCCTTCCCCCCGAACCGACACACACCAAACACCCACCCACCATGCCAAAGGTTAAGTCATTTAGTCAAGTTCAAAGATCTTCAAAGAGTTCTTAGATCCAGATAAGCCCATATGTTGCCAAAATTCTGTGAAAAGCTATTACTTTCCAATCTGCTTTTCATGTCTAAGTTACAGAACACACAGATGCTTGGCATCACTCAGTATCCCTAAATTCTCACACCAGATAATCAAGGCTCACCAATAACTTTCCTATCTAAAATCCTAAGAAATGTCTTTATTCCATCAACACTTAGTCCACTTGTAAAAATTGAAAGTATCCATAAAAGCCCATTCAGTTACTGCACAATAAGTGTTAATTTGCTAATTTCTTCACAGGTAATCAATTAAAATGTAAAATATTGGATAAAATTAGTTGCACTAAATTTAACAGCTGCTCCATAAGCATAATTAGTTTCACAAGGGCCATATGTATTCTGAACAGAGACGGAGTTGAAACAAATAAGCAGATTTTAAAACAAGTTTGAGGAAATCTGCATTTAATTAGCAGGTGGGCACTACAACTGCATAATGTTTTTATACATTTATATTTATGAAGTGACAGAAGATCTAAAGGCTTTTTAAAATGGCGTTTATTGTTTGAATGGGAACTGTTTTGCTGCATGCTAAAGTGATTTAAATCCTTATAGCTCTGCTTTGAAAAAATCATAAATGGTGAAAGAAAACATGTGGAAAACTGTAAAACTAGAAAGAATTTGCGACAAAAAGCAGATACACATACCATAACCAAAAGGAAACTACACTTAATTAAATGTACACTACATCTGGAATATCAGCCTAATAAAACGTGAAACTATTAATTTTCATTGTTCTAAAGGAAATGAGGTCAGTGTCGTTTAGTATTTCCCCAATTATATTGCACTAAAGCATTGAACTATATCTTCTAGGTACAATCTAATATTTTCAAAACACTACAGTTTTTAAAAAAGTCACTGAGATAGACTTTTTTAAAGGGAAAGAAGAATTAGAGCACAGAAACGACAGCTCAAACAGAAGAAAACAAGCGCGCTTTCAGTGAAGGTAAGTGTTTGAAAAAAATAAGTTATTTTGTTGGCAAACAGCAACCACCACTCAAATGAAAGTTCCAGAGATGTCAAGTTCCTCCCTGGCATTCTTCTAAGTATCTCTCAGCTGATACCATTCTTATTAGATTATTATTAGCTCAATAGCTGCAAGCAAAACCCGACAAGTTCATGCCTCTTTAATACTTTAGCAATAAATCAAAAGTCTGGGAAAGAACAATGAAACACAACTGCATTGCATCAAACCTGGATATTCATATTGGCAATAAAGACATAGTGCAAACGCACAACTAATTGCAGCAAAATGACATGTTCTCTTTCGAAGCATATTAAGAGAAAGTTTCTTGTTTAACTCAACTTCACTAGCAAGGAAAAAAAATCACGGTACAAGTTCTTGGGGAAGGTAAAAATGTCAAGCATCAACTGCAGTTGTTCAGAGTGTGGAAATTACTAATACTACGCTTTTTTTTTTTAATACAAATACTGCTACCTCTATAAAACATTTTGGGTCACTATTAGTTTGCAGCTTTAAAATGCATGTGTCTGAGGAAATTAAGTATAGATAATGTGTGATAATACGGTTTATTTATTGTTAAATATAAGGTGAGTGAAAAATGAAACTAGGCAGAAGCAGAGAGTCAGCTTTTAAGTCTGAAATGAGAGTGGTGCTAAGAGGAAAAAGAAGTCATTTCAAGCCAGCAATTTAGAGAGTTGGTAAGTGACAAAATAGAGGGGTATTAAAGATAATAACAAGATCATCCACAGCGCCACAGAAATGCAAGATGAAATACAAACAATAACAGGGACAAGCAAGAACACGGTTTGCAGAACTGAGACAGTGGATTCACCAGATACAGGCATCGGCTTAGTTCAGTAATAAACAATTCTCCACCTATAAATTACATTAATTACATAATCAAACATTTGAGGAAACAATACTCAAAATTCCAGTAAGCTGTAATAAAAAAGAAAGTAGTTACTGAAAACTTGCATGAACACTACATAAATGCAGCCAGGCAGAAGAGCAGATAGAGAAGACACTGCTTTTAGCCTTGTTTATTCTCAAGAAGTCCGTTTGTTACAAGTCTAGTTCTCCAGGCTACAACCTTCTGGTCTACCTCTTCTCACTTCCAAAGATTAAAGTGCCTTCTTCGCCACAACGCCTTGACCATCCTACAAAGAGTCTCCTTACAGTAGCTGAAAGGCTCTAGATCCAGTGCCAACAGTGACAGCGCATCGCCGGTTCAGCACGCCCACATCACCACAAAGGTGTTGGAAAACCTTCAGGAGACCAACGACCAGGTGAGAAAACTGTCTCCAGAAATACAGAAAGTTTACTTAAATTGAGCTTTTGTGTCAGCAGCCCTTTGCTCAGAGACTTGCTTCTCGTAGAGTTTGGGCAGAAGTCCTCGCCTAAGGAATGAGTGATAGAAGAGAAGCTGCCCACGACCCTACCAGCTCCAGGAGCACTTCGACAAAAGCCTTGCCGGAAAACTAAAACCAGAAAACAGACTTTACTAAACATTATCTGAAAACCAGAAATATAAGTCAGAGATTAAAGAGCTGCTATTCAAGCATGGAGGTAAACCATTTGGTTTTTGTTGATGTGCTTTTACAAAATGCCTAACAAAGCTAGTTACACTAACCTGTACATAACCATAACTTGCTTCCTTCATCAAATGGCTCACTCGAGGAGCATTTCCTTGCATGCAGAAGTGTGATTTGCTTGAGAAGGCCAGATGCACATTACAGATCTGTATGGAAGTACATGAACTAACTGCAGCGTTATTGGATACACATTATTTTTGCATTCGGCACAGAAAACAAGATATGCTATTTTTCAACAGGCTTTTTTATGCAGAGGCAGGATTGTGGGAGCAGCTGTGGCCAAAGGAAGTGTAATGAAGTGTGCTGGCTGGGGTTTGGGAAGGGAGAACAGCTGTGTGAACAGCTCCCACTGATCTACTGGAATTGCGAGCTGTTCCACTCCATTAGTGATGGCAGGAGGGGATCCTCTCCCCACTGTATTCCTTCAGCTTACAGCAAGATCACTGCTTACCCTAGATATAACTGCTCCAAAGGAGCTGAGGATCTTTGGCCTCATCATCGGGGGGAAGCGCTGCATCATTCATTTCCCTTGTTAATCTGTACAAAGACTCTGAACTGCTTCTCTTTGCTAAGATTTCACCTCAAATTAGGACCGTCAGTTTAAGAACACATCTATTTTTACATGAAATTAATTTCTTTCACATCTTTCTTTTCTCAGAGACTGTCTCAAAACAGGACTTTTTTCTAACCCTACATTCATGCAGCCATCTCAGGACTGAACAGTAAAAGCTAGAACTTAATTCTAATGACCTTTGGGTAATAAAATAATAAAGAAATGGGAGCTAGTACACTGTCCTGGCTGCTGAATAAACTAAGAAAAAAGCCACCCCTCCAATTCCCCATCATTTCTCATTCAAAGCAGCTCTAGCAGTCTTGAAATTCTAGACTTCAAGGGCATAAAAACACATCCACCAACACAAATGTATGCACTATCCAGCTGCACATATACTATATATAAACTTCCTTATAAAACCTAAGTTAAGGTTGATGAGAGAAGTAATTATTGTTCCAGTAATCTGTTAATAAAAGAAAAGCTTGTACTCTTTGAGAACATCCAGCTTGTTTTCTGCTCATACAAGAGTTTAAAAGCTACTCAACCTCAAGGCAAGGCAAAAGCAAAACCGTTGTTAGTTTGCCACACAAAGATGCCAGCACGAAGGATTCCTTCCTCTCCTAACCGAATTCCAGAACTGCCACTGCTTAGGTTGAAGAAAAAGCAACCAGAAAAAAAAATGAGCTGTATGAAACTTCTGTTCCTTTAGATTGTCTAATCCTTCAGAAAAGACACTCTATATCTTTTTTACGTTCTTTAAAAAAAGGGAAAACCTGAATTCTATATGAAGGAAAAAGGTAACATTCTGTTAGCAAGTAAATTCATCAGGCTTTGTAATTAATTTATACATACGCATGCAGTTATTCTATTCTTGATACAGCTGGAATCTATTTTAAAAAACAAAGGTCTAGCTTACTTTCAGGACTCTCAATAAATACACCAAATTATTTGTTTCTACATCATGCAGGCATTAGTGACTCTGCATCTGCTATGACAGGAAGATCTGGATGTATCACACAGCGATGAAAAAAGGTCAAATTCATTTTCCAGATGGAATCACTATCCAGGTAATTATTTGTTGTAAATTTGACAACACCTCTGATATTATGTTAAAAAGTTGAGGAGCATAAATGAGAGATTTCAAGGTTGAGTTTTTCACTTTCCTAGTGCCGCTGAGAAGTTCAAATTAGCTACAGGTAAGCGCTACTCTTCCGTCTCTCTTTGAGAAGACCACTGTTTTATTTTTTGTGATTGTAAAACATCTAAGATTGAGGCTCCCAATCATGGTTCGAGCTTAAAGATGCTATAATATTTATGTATACTTACATCCACTAAGAGATATCAGACAGCTGAATGAAATTACCTAAACAGATGCTTGAAATCAACTTACACCACAAAACGCTGACTGTTCTCATAAACGGAAAACAAAAACCCCAAACGCAGAACCCAACCCAGAGCATTGCAGCCCCATCGCTGTCAACGGGAGGGACTCGAACCATGGAGGAGCACCAGCACGGATCCAAAACTGAACCAACAGGAAAAAAAAGTCCCAACATTTCTCATTCTTCAACACTGCGGCAACTTGCAGTACCATTTAAAAGGCTCAAAAAACTGCTTAAAGACAAGATTAAAGCATATGCTTGTCCTTAGAAACAAATAGCTAATTTAAAAGACTGGAACTATTGAGACAGACTCGATTCACATGATGACCAGAGGTCTCAAATGACACTTTGGAACTAATACTTAGATGAAAAGCTGTGTGTCTACTTGTACTTGACTGGTAACAAATTAAACCATTTCTTAATTGTAAGCACAGAGAAAAAGGGAAACTTTTTTCTTTAATTCAGTGATAACCAGGCATTTTAGGTTTAAATTTTATAAGATGTAAAAAGTTTGAGGTATTCTACCTACACTTTTTACCACATTAGGTTTATGAAGTATATAGAAAGACTTTTAGAATACCATCTTGTTTTCCCAAATTAAAAAAAAAAAATCTTAAAATATTTAATGAAAACAGCCACAAATTGACTATAGGATCAAGTCTCTGAAAATTTAGTCATAAAAGGGCTTTAGAAACTCCTAAAGCGCACACACAAAAAAAAGCAAAAGCGTATCACGCCATACTGTCAAAATCTTTTGAAGACACAACAAACAGTTTGTATATTTTATTACTCTTTTTCAATACACATTCCGAAAATGCAAAGATAATTTTCTAATTTACATGCAAGTTAGATGCATCTTACTTCAATATTTTGTATTTTACAAACACACAGTAGATAGAGGAAAGCATGGTCTTTTTTTAATATTCTCCTAGATGAATACTGAACAGCTTATTTGCTGGAGACTGATGAAGAATACATAGCCGACAGGCTTATCGGATGCAAAATCTAGTTTACTGGAAGTTATCACCTATAACCCTGTTGTGTCTTTCCCAAACCCCAACTCTAATGACTAATTAAAAACTCCAAGGAACGGAGCGGGAAAAACTCTGAAAATTTCACTTAGTATTCAAAAAAAAAAAGCAACCAACTCACAAAAAAAGTGTTTTCATCATGGAACCTGCAACTGTTACATAAAATATGGTAAAATAAAACCTATCAAAAAGAACAAAATCTGAACTTTTTAAAAAAATACATAAAGCAACAAAACTACTCGGTTATTATACTTCAAAATGTGTTATGACTATTCTGATCAATTGATGATCTAAAAACAAACTACTTGATATCAGTCCCAATTTAAATGGGTAATAATGATCAATTAAAATGCAATTTCTACACACCTATGCCTTTGTTTAAAAGATTCTCAGTTTTACTATGGAATGCTCTTCTAAGCTTTGCGTTTAAAACAAAATTACAAAACCTCACAAAACCACAGCAAAAACATGAAATAATTACAGACCAGCATTGCATGGCCTTCCTGAAGCTGCAAGAAGCCTCCGACAGCAGCTATTATGTACTACACTCATCTCAATTTTGAAACCTGAAGGCAAGAATTAAAAATGTAAACTGTATTATTTCCATCACTGAGAATATTACCAAAATTGTACAGTTAACAAGCTGACTCCAAAAATAAACCACTACCTATTGTGTCCCTCAAAAGCTTCAACAACTCTCTTCCCAACAGCTACATCACGACTTCCAGAAAATTAACACCATTATGGGGAAGTTGGAGGGGAAGGGAATGGGAACGTAATGAGATTTCAGAACTGGCAGATAGTAACCCATATTACAGTAACAATGTACTAAGCGAGGAAAACTTCCCTGCCACCCCTCTGCCACCTTCAAATGCCTCTTCAGGAGTCATTGATGTCCCCATGCCTACAATGACACCGCTAGCTGCCTGCGGTTCATTGTGCTGGCAGACGGTTGTTCTACTGTGGTGTATTTTTCATGTCCCTCCAACTTTGTTTTTCCCCCACACCTATTGTTTTCTGCTGCTAATCAAACTACCAAGACTTTGGGGCTGAAATGCTGTTTTGAATACTCATCGATACTGCCGATAGCACAAACAGCTTGATCCCTGTCTGGCACTTTCCTACTATAAGTAACATAAGGGTATGTTGACTAACCACAGGCAATCGAGATATTACCATTCCTCAGATGAGATGATATCATCTCTAACAATCTATTGTACTTCACAGTTGCAACATACTAGAAACTTGATAACTGTGGTTACCAAGCTTCAGTTTCATAAGATGCACCAATCTCGTGATCATATCAGCTTACTGTAAGATATGTTCTGAAATAAGGTCAAGACTTCATTGTATTATTCAGATAATTCGATCTTTTTAATTTAGCTGAAGCATGGGAATACTCCATAATTCAGATACTTTACCACAGTCTTCAGGAAAGCTTTCATCAGAATACTCGAGATCTTACTTTATCCTGTTGCCTGATCTGCAACGTTCAGACTTCTAATGCTCCTTTCAGGCTAGGGGCGAGTAACAACGCATCCCAACCACCCCTAGTTACCACCCGCCTGAGTAAGTGCCTCCACTGACTTGGACTCAAGATTAGAGCTGCAACCTAATGCCCTTCTGCAGTCTGCAGCTGGAAAGTTGTTGATATACTCCAATTTTAGCAAAAGCTTGCTCATTGTGTCTAGCAGATAGGACAATCAACAGTGTAAGGCGTGTAACTGTGCAGATTTTGTCTTTATCCTGTAAATCAGATACAACTAAGGACCCCATCGGGACAGGCCACTGTTTGTATCCTCAGTGAGTGGCCGGGCCCCGTAACAGCACTGATACACACTCTTTCCGTTCTGTGTATTCCTGTTGAGTCTACTCGCTACTTCATTTTGATTTACAGGGTTTGCGCCAGTAAATTTAACAGTAGACTGGAATCATGAAAAAGCGGACCCTTATCTTCTGATTTGATAGTTAAAATCCTTGATGTTGGAGACTTACGGAAGAATAACCAGCTGACTTGAAATTAATAATGGAGAATAAGCAGATAATAAACTGAAGGCTTGCTTGAAATTTGCCTACATTTCCCCTTTCTCAGCCATATTTCCTCTTTGCTCTTCCAATCCCCTATCCAGCAGCTGTTGTCTGCCTCCCCCTTGGAAAATAAGACACAAAGTAATGTTACGAACAAAAAACATGCACATTTTCAGTACATTCACATTTTTGAAGAATGGACAGTTTTCAAAAAACAAAACAAAAACCCCAACCTTTGAACTTTCCACAGACAAACAAATGAAGCAAAAGATTCAGGGCAAGGATAGCGTTAACAACTTCTTGTTTGTTCTGTTATTATTTGTTCTAGCATTTATTTGTAGGTTGTAGAATATAGCACAATGCTTGAACAGGATGGAGTGTAAGCAGCAGCAGTGGGAAATAGTATCATTTGGCCATTTTCAACTCATTTTTGAGAGAGGAAAAAAAACAAACAAGAGTTATTTACCATTCCTTAATTCAAACCTTAAGGAAACCAAAATGATATTGATTCCTTGGCAACAAATCTACCCTTGACTGGGCAGCTCGGCCTTAGGGGATCTCAAGCCAAGACAAAGTAAAGGGAGATAAGCTATGAGTAACGCAGGGCACAGACTGCCGTAACCCACCGTGCCCCTCTCAGAAGTCATAGCTGAAGACATTTGCCCACATCCATCTGATTAACTTGTGGAAGGGGCATGATTAATTTGGCTCAGTGTGTGAAATCTCATCTTTTTTTATTTACTGCTTCTCTTTAGCCATTTACTTGAAAACTATGAAGTTTTCTCTTCTCTAGTTTAGTAGGAGAGTCAGGTCCAGATATATTTTGGAAGCTCTCACCAGAAAGGGAAGAGGTCTACCTAAAACGGAACTAAGCTGTTTATTAAATTCTTTTGTAATGCGCATTTCATTTTAAAATATGCTAAAAAAGATTTATAAAAACAAGACTAAAGATCCTTTCCCAACATATTTTCTTGGTTTGTAGTCCTCAGCTGCCATAACAGTACAATCTTGAATTGTACACCATATTTTTGTTATAGGATAAAGCCTCTTAAACCATTAAAATACAGTGCATTAAAGAGTTCACAAAAGATTAATGACTTCTAGCTAGCAAAAACTGCATTTTGTTAGTCAAAAATGAGACACACATTTATGAACTACATATGTCAGTCATATTTTCTTCCAACATGCAGGAAAAGAAGTGATCTAGACCACATTTGCTATTAATTTCACGTGGCATAACACTATTTACCAGTGTCCCAATGTTGGGTAGTCTGCGGAGAAATAGCACAACATCAATTCAGGGTAGTAAATCCAAGTTACCCTAGAAAAGATGACTGCTTTAAGACAGAGGAAAGTCCGGAGGAATGGGAAGTACTGGCCAAAGCTGCTCATCGTTTCAAAGCACGCTGAAGGTCCCAGACAGCAGTACTCTACCAGAGCCCTGGGGAATACCAGCTGATCTTCCAAAGCAAATCCCAGAAGGACAGCAGAAAGGACCTCCTGTCTTCAGGGAGGAGGACATTCGGTACAAGGAGAGCCTTCATAGAGCCAGGTTGGTGACGGGGGCCACTCAGAACCCCAAATTCAACACAAACCAGATGCTGAGGTTTGGTAATTACATAAATGTATGTTTAAAGTTCTCACCGTGACCAGTTTTATAACTACCATGATAGCTTTACTTACATTATTCCCACTGCACTGCTACACTACATCAAAGAAAAATATACTCATCAGTAGTTACACTTTTGACTAACACCAGAATTTCCAATACAGCCAATCAGAAAGTTCAAAGGCAGATTAAAACCGTTGCTCCACTCTAAAATGTATTTCCTAACAACAGTTTTGATAATCTAGAGAGCAGCATTTCCATATATTTGACAGGACTTCACAAAATACAATTCCTAATGAGTGTCAATGAGAGGCTATTTTCATTTCATATATTTTTTCTGTTTTGAATATGTGTTTGCAAAAAAGTGATCTCTTCTCAAAGGTTACCATTATAAAAGTCTCAAAATTAAAACAATTTCAATTTTTAAGGAATTCTGCAGCTTACCTTAAGGATTAGCTTATATTTTAGTTTATGCTACCACAATGCAATTGCTTTAACACCTTGTCTGTGATTTGAACTAGTAGTTCATGAATAAGTGACATTTTTTGCTTTTTTAAATGAATAACTATTTTCAATCAATCTTACACTTTAACCATAATCTGAACAATTATTTTTTAAATTTATGTTTTAACATTACATTACTAGAACCACATTTTTTGTAGCAAAAATGGCAAAGCTGACCTTTATTTTATTAGCCTACAATTTGCTCACCAGTGTTTTCTTAAGCTATATGAATGGCTTATGTACGTTGACAGCATCCCACAGATGGCTATGATTATGTCCAACAGGACAACGCACTCATTGAAAACTTTCACAGACGCTTACCTAATGGGATGTCACATTAAATCTGACATGGTAAGATAAAATAACTCCATACTAATTATAACATCTCAAAAAGGTCATTTTCAAGGGATATTCACAACATTTCTAATGTAATTATTGACAGAACCCGTGCACTAACATTCATGTAAGAATGAGGTTTTAAACAAGTGCGATTATTGCACAGCTTTCTTCTGCCAGAAGATGTCCTTGAATATACATAGCTGTCAACATCTTGGAAATAGATGCCCCTAACTACAAAACTCTGGTAAACGTCAGAATTCGATTTGACTACTACTTGCTTCCTCTCTTAATGCTTAATGACTAATTCCTCAGAGATACCCTTAAAAGCCCTAAAATGTTGTCCTTGGGTAGAAACTTTCACTCAGCAATCAATCGGGAGCAAATTAGATGATTGTGTTGAAATGTACTGCACTGTTTAAGCTAACAAATGAATGAAGAAAGGTAGTATATCGGAACATATGCCACTACACTGAAGTTGCTAAAAGGGTCTGTTGGAAGAATATTTGGTTTCCAGTGAAGCTAATATGCTATAAGAAGGGACAGTGATGAAAGAATACCAAGTCATATGGAAATCCAAATATAGTGACAGACACAATTATTTTACTAATTGCTAATGAATACAGTCAAGTGGCTTCAAAAAGCAAAACTTTGCTTGGACTACTTCAGGTTTTGACCTCTGCATGAGCAAATGCATTTCAAACTGAAGCCCACCAAAATTGATTAACGGCGCCAGCCAAGGCCAGCGTGTAGTTGAAGCTTTTTTCCATCTATCACATGGCCCCAAGGATAGTTAAATGAACCTTAAAATGGCTACAAACAGCTCAATGACTACACAGACTCCTGCCAATTAGAAATAATTAGGCAGTCATTTTGGTGGTAAGTCTTTTTAAGTGCATACATAATGATGCAATGATGCTTATTAGCGATCTCATATGAGCTATGCTCAAACAGCCTGGAATAATTATGCAACTATCACAAAGCCTTGCACATCTCTGTACTTCACCTTAATGCATTTAAAAATCCACTTCATTACCTCCAGTAATTAATCCTCCATTAATTGCAGGAAAAGCCCAGTTTACCATGCTTCGTTTCTAATTATCTTATAAATAGTTATGGTTCTAATTAATGTGTTCATTAAGCTGAATATCTTTCTCAAAGCCATGCTCAGAGCAAAGGTTCCGCTTTTGAGAGAAAAAGCCTAACTAGCCATAAGGTGAGGCCATTTTGGTTGTATTTGCTTTTATTTTAGTATATTCAACCTCCTAATTGGCATTTAAAATCTAATTTGGAAGAACTTCAAGAAGACTATATAGTAGAAAAATAGGAAAAGGATTTTTTTTTTTTACCCATTCTCCAATCAAGAAGCTTAGAGCTTTAACAGGAAAACTTTTAGCATAGCTTTTTGATATAGACTGGTAACAGATTTTCAGTGCTATGCCACACATTAATTTAAATTCTATTACAGTTTAGCTTACCCCTGCATGTTTCCATATAAGAGAAGCAAAAACTATAGAAGAAAAACAGATATCTAACAGTATATGCATAATTTAAGAACATACTACTGCCCTTGCCTCCATTTCTAGGATATAAATCAGCAGTACAGAATTACAAAAATATTGAAATCAGTTATTCAAGCTGAGCATAAAGTAACTCTTTAAAGTCAACGAGGGTTTTTCAGTTTGCCTTATTAGGAGTTGATATGATCCTATGAAAACCGCAACTGAAGAATATTTTAAAATAGTATTTATGGATAAGGAAACTCCATATTGAAAGCATATGTTTCACAGTATTTTGGAGGTATGCATATATGAATTTGCAGAAAACTTAAAGATTCAAAAATAAGAAAAGGTCTACATGAGTACATCCAAAATATTTAAGTTACAGTTAATATTAAGGTATAGATATTAATTTCCTATCTTTTCCTAGATTTTTTTTTAATATATACATTCTATTTAAATACAACTCTCTCCAGTTACACGATGCAAAAACAAATGGAGGTTTTCACATTTTTTCCTTATGTGATCACATATTTAACAAAATATTTTGCTCAGGTAATTACTTAAGCACTATTTTGACAGTAAAAAGACAAAGGCTCTACATATGCCTGAAATGATCAGGTTTTTTAATCATCTTTTCTTCCTATAACATCACACCTGAGTTAAATCTGGAATCACTGAAGTCAAGTGCAGCTTTGCCATCAACTCCAATAGGACCAAAGTTTTATACCAATAAACCTATACTAGGACCTGCTGAAGCATTATCATCTATATACATTCTCGCTCTTGCATTTCAGGGAGACATGGTGCCTTGCCTTAGAAACTGGCAACTTGCCCCGTTCCCAGTGCCTTCCTCCAGCTTTAAAACTGCCTCTCACCTGATCTCAGCTTGAACAACCCAGGCCTGACCCTTTTTTCCCCACCCCGCATTCTCCATGCATGAGCATCTCACCCTGTTCTCTTGCTCCTCACTAAAGGAGAGCAAGAGAGAGCTTTCAGACAGATCAATGCACTGAACTGTCTTGAAGCATAGATGTGGGAGGAGAAGAACAGGCACTAAAGGATGAAGGGACAGTCAAGAAAGTGTCACAGTACCCCAACTTTAATCAGCTTAATCGGCATGAACTCGCTCCCAAAGCACACTTGGGTCATAATATCAGCAAAAACTGGCAGCTGCCTATCTGGATCTTGAAGTACAATTGATTTATATGGGATAAAATTTGTTTGTACAAAGGTACCAAAAATCCTGTATGCAGCAGCTACTGTTCTACTCATGAAGACAGCAATACCCTGCTAATGAGCAATGGCTTCGGCTGAAATCTTGGACAAAAGCAGTGATCAAAGAATTCCAGGGCATGTATGCCGATTTATACAGAAGAGCGATCATCTCTAAAAAACCAAACAACAACAAAAAAATCCTCTAAAGCAAGAGTCAGCAAGTACCATCTCTGCCACAAAGATGGATTTTGAATGGCATACAGCACAGCTAGGAGCCAAGAACCATAATACCTTGAGAGAAATAGCTAAGACAGGCAGTGGTCCCCAGGTCCTGGCTCCCATGAAGTTCCAGACCAGCTCCCAGCCACAGGGGCAAGACATTACTGATGAGCATCTTATCTCTCTGGTAATTAATTTCTCCCAGGACCTGATATATTTCTAGCAACATATTTAACCTCTAGTTTGAGAAAAGCAAAGCATCAGGCACAGCATACTTCAAATGCTGCTGACCCCTGCTCCAAGGTGGCTGGTTACAAGAACAAGTCTTATTATAACTGCCCCTCATGTAACTTGAATTAAATAACACGAGTAATATACAAAGATAATTGAGGAGGACTATGGTAACCAATCCATTAATATGTAAAGTAAACGTGGCAAGGAATCTGTGGAAGAGACTGTAATCCATCATTAAAACTACCGTGGGAAGCTGGATTAGGGTTGTACGTGTAATCTTAACTCTGGCCCATACAACTTCAGCAACGTTGACTTGGGTACATTCAACAAAATTCAGGTTGAATTTTTGAAATACACGGGGTTGACAGCTACTTGTATTCTATTGTTACAGGGTAACTGTTACTCTTGCTAGGGTTTTTTTACATTCTGATGAGTCCCATAGAAAAGATACAGTAAAACACTTTTGCAGCAAACACACGTTTTTTGCCTGCATCTTTTTAAGCTAGATACTGTTACTGTCATACGTTATTAGAATTAGAAAGAAAGATGGGAATAAAGTAAACAGTAAAATGTTTCTACTAAATGCTACAATTTTGTGTTTCACATTTGGATAATCACATTCTAGAAACTAACACCGGAAACAGCAGCAATTTACATAGCAAACAATGATGGTCTTATATTACCAATGCATCTTTAAGACATCTGCTATATGTTGGTTTGCATAGCTGTCTCTAGAAACATGATCTCTGCAGCAAAAAATAATAGATTCTATTTCATGGCCAGAGCTTTGGTAGCAGAGAAAAACAGGATTAAAAAAAAAAGTAAAAATACATAGTAGTGTAGAATGTAGACACATTGAAATCAAAGCCAATCCTCCACTAAGGGGAATCATATTCTTCTTCTTGTCTTCTTGCGTACCTTTTCCCAGAAAACTGAAGCATAAAAAAACCCACCCCAAAAAACCAACAACTTGCAAATATACCCTTTCCCAAAGGGAGAAATAAAAGGTTTTAGAAAAATGTATAAGTATAGCTTAAAAGTATAGCTTTTTTAAGCTATACTTAAAACACATTCTGTGTACATAACACCTGGACTGCTTTCAAAAAAGTTTACATGTAATTAAACTCAATACTTAGCTCTAAATGAACAGCACTTATGCATTCATATCTTTTTAAGGCCTTTTTTTTTTATACCAATGAAAGGCATCAAAGCAACTGTCACTAGCAGCTATCTGGCCTTATTGATAACTTGAGAGCCCTTGGCGTTGCCTTATGAAGTTTAATTTCCCAAAGCGGTCAATTAGATCTCGGGAACGTGCTCATTGGTGGCTTATTGCTCTAGGACATCTTCAGTGCTACTGCTTCACCCCTCTATTTTTTCCAGTACACTCATGTAGACAAACTGTTAAGTTCCTTTTGAAAAAAGTCAGTTGTTAAAGCTAAAAAATATTTTTAGAAACTATTGGTGATGCAACCTGTAATGCAAGAAGATCCTAAATAAAAACTGCAGGTTTTGATTTATTGTGAGAAAAAGAAATATGATCCGGTGCTACCATCCACAGAAAAAACTAAAGAGATCACATGAGCAAATGAGCAAACTCAGTAATCTCAATTTAATTCACTAGTTCTTCCCTGCCCCAAGCCTTTATTTGAAGTTTAATGAAAGAAATACTACAATATCTTAATTAAATATACATTCTAATGGACTAAAGACTCCAAACTTTCCCTTCCCCACCAGTAAGAAGAGAGACCAACATGTAATATTTACACTGATTCCTTACATAGTTATGTGGGTCTGTACAGCTGGTTGCATGTGAGTGTGTTAATTTCTGTAGCAAGGACAGAAGAAAAAAATATCCTAGGCAGCAGATCAACACTTTAAAAGAATAGTAACTCCAGTAGCTACTACCAGGCAAAACAAATAATGAAATATTTCAAAAGAAATATTCTGATTAAATAGCATTGCTTGATTTCTTATAGGACTTTCATCTGCTTCCCTTCGGAAAATTCGTGGATCCATTTCCAAAGCAGGTATTTCCAAAGCATTTTGATAGATTAAGACAGCTTCTCAACACTGTCTGACAACACGTGCCCAACCTGGTTCTTCACAGTTGTCTTGTCATTTCTTGTTTCTTACAGCAGATACACAGAAAAGCCAGGTTTGTACCCTCTCCCTTCCCTCGTAGCTATCTCATTGCTCTGAGTCAACACTGCTATTGTTACTCAAACTTCCCTTCCTAATTCCTTCCATCTCCTTCCCATCAGACAACGAAACTCATATTGCCTGATGTCTGTAGGATGGCCGAGTCAGAAAACCTTCTCCTTCTTCCCTAAGCCTTCCCTTTTCCCCAGAACAGCTAACATCACCTATGGTAATGCTTATTCCCATAGGCAAGAGCTCTACTCTACTGAAACCAACTTCCGCTTTAATCCATACATCTGCATCATGTTTAAATTTAGTCTTTCTTCACAACATTCGTGAAAATCAGTCTAAGTCCACATAACTGCAATTCATCTTATTTCTGTGATGATCTTTGCCCATTATTTGAGCCATTCCATTCTCCTTTTTTCTTCTTCTTTTTTTTAATTAATCCCTCCTCTATCTCCTCCTTTTCCTCCATAAACCCTCAGCCTAATTTGCAAGGCCCCTCACAATTTTGCTCTTTGTTTATCTGCCATTATCTCTTCTACTACACATTGCTGCTGACATTCATGTCTACCTCAAAATGCACATCCCTTCTATCTTCCCCTCTCCTAAGAACCTTTATTTTCTTTTGAGGCCAATGCTGTTCTAGAAAATTCTTCCTGGAGTTGTTCAGAATTCAAACTCTACATTGTAATCTATTAGAAGCTATCCAGTAGCGTGTGCTAACCAGAACAGACAGATACAGTCTGCAACTAAAAGGAAGGCTGGAACACAAGTTAGTGTAGATTACGTCTTGACCCAATGCTTGTTATCAGCTTTAAGATCTGATAGGGGCTTTCCAAATTAAAACCCTGGCCGAACACATTAACACTACCACCCTAAAATAATATGATGGATGGAAAAAAGAGAGAGTAACTGAAAACAGACCCATTCCTATTCACCATTCCAAGTAATGCAAATGCAAAAGCATTCAATGATAATACTGTTTATATCTTTGAAAAGTCTTACAAACAACATTTCATTGTGCAATATCGACTCTTCACTAAAATATTTCCTAGCAATGGTTTGGATTTCTTTTTCAGAAGATATTAAAAAAGGAAATTCTCAAAGACCAAAAAAAAAAAAACCCTCAGGCAAAAGATTACTGACCCTTGCCAGTACTAAAACCTGAAATCTGTAAAAAGCTTAAGATCTTCCCTATACAGTGGGATGCTATAAAGAAGACAGGTAAACAACTGATACATAGCAAGGATTTACAGCTTGCCCCAGCCATGAATAAGTGCCTGAATGAAGCTATGACCTTTTGCAGAACAGATCAAACCCAATGGCCAGAATCTCTAACTTCAGGGTAAGCGTTGTCTAGTATTGTATTTCTGTTTGAAGCAGTGGTGTTGAAAATGCATCCAGAAAGGGATGGTGGGGAAGTCTTTTCTTGTAATTCCATCATCACTGTGTGTCATGAACCAGGCAATGCAAATTACACTATCTGTAGAGATCACTACATTTGTGAACGTGGCTATTCAGTATGTACACCAACACAGCCCTACTTTAAAGAAATTAGTGGGATTTTACTATTATTTAATGACCCTTTTCACATTGCACTTCTCTGCATGACTAGAGGACCCTATTTTTTAAATATTACAAACTATAAGTGCTAAACACAAAGAATTCTGGCAAGCTATGAGGGTTGAATGTAAGTTAATTCTAGTTTACATTGCTAGGATAACGGCAACTTCTGTCAACAAGCTGCTTTTTTGTACCTAAAACCAAGTCTATTCCAAAGCCATCCATAAGAAGTAGGTCACCCTGCCACTGGACTGCAATAAGATGCACACATTTCAATAGTAAATCAATTAGACTGGAAGAATGGTAAAGAAATAAGATGTAACCATGTACCCACACACTGGGAAAAAAAAAAAAAACAACACACTGATCAAACAGTTCCTTCAGTGACAGTCCAAAGGCATCAATTCTACAAACAGGATTACTCTACACATGGTATTTCCTCTTCTTAGATATGTATAGATGTACCAGCTGCTATTGTGTCAATCTTTAAGTTGAACTGTGTTAAAGATATTTCAAGGCAGCAGTTTTCAGTTTAATGTAAAGGGAAAAGCCAAAAGCACTTGGCAGACAATAAAAACAAACTTGCATACTAAAAGGAAATTATAGTGAAATACTCTATAATCACAGAATTGTATGAAATCAAGGAATAAAGGTTAACATCTTTTGGTTAATTCTATTTAAAGCTACATGAATTAAGAGATTTGCGTTACAAGCTCTGATGTAAAGTAAGTATTTTCATATACGATTAACTTGCAGAACAATTGCAGTGAAAACTCTAAAAATATTAACAAGACTCTATCCACACAGAAATTATATGAAATCTGAGTTTCTCCATTCCAGAGAAGCATAATATTCTAATAAGAACTGTCCTAATCTTCAGCCAGCAATAATTTCAAGATGATATTATTATTCTCATTTCCTTGAATAATATCCATACTCCAGGGCCATTTTCCTTCTCATATTCAATATCATGCATGCTTGTATCAAGATTCCTTTCTTCATATCCTGTCACAGTATCAATCACTGCCTCCTGTCCACTCAATACACTTTTGATTTATCAGCCGCCGTCTTTCTGGACTCCATAACTCGACCCAAACCATTTTAGCAAGACATTGACAAATAGCACCCAGTATCACATCAACCTGTTCCACTTAGTAAACTAAGAAACAGTAACTGTGACATCTCTGCATAAGTATTCCATTCTATTCCCCAGACTGATGTATATTAATGAGGAGATGGTATTTGAAATGCTTCTTCCACATCAGCATCTAATATGATCAAATTAGGAAATGGGATGATTTATTAAATTTTGTAGAGCTGAAATATTTCTTTATATCACTATATGTGTGGTTTCAGAAAGTGAGCTGTTGCTTTCAATTTTTCTACCGCGGATGTGCCTGCATTTCACAGACGAATTATTGTCTTTAAAAAGATTGCAAGAAGGCAAAATGTTATTAAGCAAATGCTCAGTAAAACAAACTAAATCGGTTTTAAAATTCCTAATTTAATGTAAATCTTGGTTGTTTTGCTGAAATTCAGTTTGTGATCTTATTAAGTCCTATTTGCATTGTACTATCTTGCTGTAGGACAGCTTTAAATTTATAGCATTACTAGTAAGCCCCACTTTTTTTACTCTAAAAAATGCATCTAAAATAAAATCGTTAATATGCACAAGTTTTCTTATCTTCTAAAATAAAGTACAAAAAAAATCATTTTAGGCTACAAACAATACCTACTCAAAATATTTTTGAAACATGTCATTATAAAAATCTAACTTTTCAAATTAAAACTTGATGTTTCAGTATTTTGCACAGTTGGAGCTCTGTAAATCATACACTCAAATAAAACACCTATGTTAGAGAAGTGATTAAAAAAAATTATATTACAGCCACATATACTTTTACCAACATTGTCACTACCTTGAAAACCAAAATATCTTAATTTGATGGGGGACTGTGGGGAGAAAAGACATTATGGGATACAGAATTTGTGCCATCTGCGTGACTTATACCAAAACCAAATCCAGTGATTTAAAGATACCATGTAGTGGATCTTAACCTCCAATATGAAACTAGTTTTCTAGTGTCAGTCCCATTCCCATTGAGGGGGAGGAAATCACGGTTGCTCACGTCCTAAAGGTGGTACTCTGGAGGTACCACAGTGACGTTACAAATACAGCAAGAAAGGGAAGATCCCCTCTATGCCACTGGTATCTCATATTGCTGCTTTCCAGGTAGGTCAGTAGATTTTACTCCCTGCCACTGGCAATTCAGAAGTTAGAGATCAACAAGAACACTTTAGCAGGTAGCGCACTCTTTACTACACTAACACAAGGTGGCTGCCTGAGTTACTTCTGATCATTTTATTACCTAGTTCACGTAAGTGTTTTCTTTAGTACTTATCTTTAAAAGTCATATGAAAATAAGCTGCCCCACCCCAAGCAAAAAAATGAATGAATTACAGACGCCAAATGCTTATGAAAATTCCACTTCAGCACTACAAATACATACATTTCCAAAGACAAATATTGCCTCTTCACATTTAACAGCTTTGAATGGATTGTTCTTGTCTGACTGCTTTTTTAATTAATTTCAACTTCTGGTATCCACAACCTCCAACAGCAAGGGCTTCCACAGCTTAATTATGCGATACCTAAGACCCATCTCCTTTTGTTTGACTAGGATCGGCCACCAGCTGACTTCATTCACTTGAAGCCTGCCCCAGGTCTTACGTTGGAGGAGACAGGAAACACTCATTCCTTAATCATCTTTTCACACCATTCATTTTTATTTTTTTTATACCCCTCCATCACATTCCCTCTTTCCCCACGATCTCTTTTCCAGCCTGAAGAATGAAAATGTACTCAGCCCTCTTAGGAAAGCTGTTCATACCGTCGATCGAGTGCACAAGACAGATTTTGAGATAGCAAAGAAAGGAACTGTTTAGCGTTGCTGCGACCACCTCAACGCTAACAAACAGGGAAAACACAGGCCTCTAGTAGCAGCTTTCTGCAACCTATTTAACTCTTCTCCAGAAATAAGATTAATCCATGGCTTCTCAGCATAACATTACAGCTGAGAGCAGACTTGGAAAAAAATCACAATAAAGGATTCAATGTGTCCTGTTGGTTTTAGTTTTATGCTTTTAACATTTTAGTTTTATGCTTTTAACAGGCCAAAAGACTCTTCTGTTATAATTTAGGATGTTATTTATAAATATTTTCCCTGAAGAACCATGTCTGTGAATAGCAACACCATTTAAAGTGATGTGCAGCTATACCTTCGTAGCTATAGTACTGAAAAGCCAGTATATTTTACACATAAAACATTTTATACACAATATTTCCTAGCACAAAATGAAATAAACAGGAATCATGTTTTTAAAGTTTTTAGGTGCATAATTTCCATATATTGCAATGACAATTAACATCAGTAAACCCCTTGGAAAAGATGACCATTAGACTATGTCTAATGCGACCTGCAATTTATACGTATTACAATAAAACGGAGATCGTTAAATCAGGTTATCATATTTCCTAATACTGAGTATCTGACCTACTGAAAAACACCTTCATTTTCACCTTCTTTTGACATTTCATTGTTTTAAAACTGATTTTGTTAGCAAAACAGTGGGTATTTAGAGGAATATTTCTACACACAGCGCAGTAGCTTACGTGGGGTCTACAGCTCAGATGGTAAGTATACTCAGAGAGAGATCAGACAGTTTAAATAACCAAATTGCTGCTGCAAAGGCACTGTAGCAATAAGTGTCCAGGCAACTATTATAACGAACAGCTGTGAATACGTCATGAGAGAATACAAATAAGAAAGTGAAACATTCACATCTTTCAACAACAATTTTTCAACTCTTAAAGGCAACAGCTCTACTGATTTTGTATATGAAAATAACATGTTTTACTAAATTCTTGGTGCAGGTACACAAAATTACCTGGCTGAAGATCTGTAAACACATACCAAAAAAGCTCTGATCTGCCCGATACACTCAGTAATTAATTTAAATGCAATAGAAAATGCTAAGAGTAATTCTGATATCCAGGGATAAACTTTAGTCAAACTTTTTAATTGAAAAATACACAAACACAAAAATTGAGCTTCTTTTAATTACAAAAGTATAAAGCCAATTTTATAATACAATTTGCAAGATCTAAGATTTAAGTATTTAAATTATGTTTATTATTGAAAATATCCATTTGTCACAATCCAATTTATAAAAAAATTCAGCACCATAGATATCTTTAAATATTAAGACAAATTTGCATAACTAAATACTCATCTCTTTCCAAGGGAAATACAGATGAGAAAATAACAGTTCAGTCAGATCTTCAGGGAGCCAGTGTTATGCATGGGAGTTACAGAAATCAATAATCCAAAAAAATCCACAAGAAGTTTTCAGATGATTACAGCTAAACCATGGTGACTCTATTAATGTTTTTTTGCACTTGGTCAAATGAAAAACATATAACTTATCTTCAAAACCAACAGTTCCACCAGTGTAATTTAAAGATTTAGTACATCAAAAGCACAGCATAAAGATTTCAAATTAGGAAGAGTTTCAAGTGACATGTAGTTTAGACGATCACTTGCAACCATTTTTTCTAATATATTCCAAACTTAGTAACTATATGATTTTAAAGGAGTATTTTTACAGTAGAAATAATAATTCTTTTTCCTAGAAAAGAGTCTTACCTTCTTGTTCTACTTTTTGATCTCGATCTTTGAGACCTGTAGGATTTGCCTCTGCCCCTTGATCGGCTACGACTGCGTTTTCTTCTAGAACCATATGAAGAACTACTGCTCGATCTGTGTCTGCGTCTAAAACAAAACCATGCTATTAGTATGCTACTGCTTCTAAAAAAAAAAAACTAAAACAAACAAAAGGAACAAAACCCCTAACAGTTTACTTAAAATGGACATACAAACCTGTGGGTTTTGTACCATAACATGTTGTAAAAGCCTCAAATACCACTATTACACTGTAATAAGTAATTCGCATACACATGGGCAATGCCTGTCTTAAAGAGTTTACATTCTAAAATATACATCTCCAGACAGAAAAAGGGCAGAAGGAGAAACAGAAGTTAACTGATTTGCCTAAAATCATGCAATACCTCAAGGGCAAAGCCAGGAACACAACCCAGCTCTCCGTGGTTTTTAGTCCCATGACCAGCTCATTAGAACTCACTCCCTCTTTGCCAAATCTAAGGTTGAAGAAACATTTAGAACCTACATTCTCAGCAGGATTTGTACAGAAATACACCATATGGGATAAGGACTACAACTCCAGCGCTAAAAATGAAACTCATGAAATGTTAACTCCTGCATTGCTACTCTATACAATTACTTCCAGTCATACTATGTACATATATAAAATGTAAACATAAAAATGTATTTTAAATTATGTACACCTAAAAAGATTTTATGTATATATAACCTTACAGATTTGTTATCTCAGCTTTCATAACATGCAATCTTTGTTCTGCTCTGATGTAGACAGACCCTCCCCCCCTCTTTTTTTCTTTTTACTACTATTAGTAATCAAATAATCAGTGTTCATTTATTCCATTTGAGCTTGGAAGTTTGCTTCTGAGTTCAGTCAGGACTCAGAAAGGTATCTTCTCTTTCCCCTCCCACCCAACCTCCCCATTTCATTTATTCAAAGAATAAGTTCTTATACACATAGGAGAAAGGTGAAAGAATAGATAATAAATACATAAATTAAACCAACTAATCCCAAAACTAGGGAGAGGGATACCTACCAAGTCTTAATCTTAAAATTTCCTCTCCATGTCCCTAACAGCTAACTAAATAACAATTACAATCCTTATGAGAACCTCCCTATTTTTGGCCTTTATTATGTTTGATTAATATTAAAATATAACACCGCATAGAAACACTTCTGTCTTTCAGGATGCAGTCAATGCGATACGTGCTTATCTAGCATAAGGGACAAGGTGCTGTATTACATACAAGTAGTGCTGCAGTAGTCCAAACTGGACAAGATATATAGGTTAACTACCAAAGAACAGGTCTTCATCTGAAAAAGCTCCTGCTAAACAAAGATGAAGAGTAATCTTAGTGAGTGTTGCTTTTGATTCTCAAGGGTCAGGGATAAATCCAGCAGGAGCCCAGCGTGTAATAGCGACTTAACTGCCAGGAGCAAATGCCCTAAACTAAGGGCAAAGCAAAGGTGCCAAGCAGATCCTAAAAGCAGACACTTTCGTCTTTTCTGGATTCAATTTAAGTCAACTGGTCTTCGTCCAGACTCTAATCTCCCTTCAAGCTCTGTTTTTATCTGCGAGATAGCCATGCCTGCACTGGACTAAAGAGATTCATAAAGCTGCATGTCATCAGCATATTGTTGGCATCGAAGCCCATGTCATCTCACTGTGTCCCCTAAGGGCTGCATGCAGATGCTAAGCAGGAACAGAAGAAAGGGAGGATGGAAATAAACAAATAAGAAACCCCCCACAACCAGCCAACTTGCCCCTCATTGACACACTCTTCTGCCAGCTAAAGAAAGGTTTGCCAGGAGCACTTTCTAATATATTTAGAGTGCAGCTAGACACAATGAGTGTTTTCCAGCTCCACTTATTAATAAACTGACCACCACGTGTTCAGTTTGACTCCAGGATCACCGCAAGTCAGACAGAGACAACCAGGCTATCCAAAAGAGTCAGGTACTGAAAGGGGCCTTCGATGAAGGAAATATGATGTTAGGTCAAGAAAAAATTGGTAGATATAGTCACATGATCTGGCTGACTACCGTATTCTGTACACACAAAAAATAGCAGGAATAATGGTGAAAACTAGCTGTTGCAGCAAATGTATAGGCCTACTGTAAAATCACCCTAAGTCTTTCTATTGAGAAAGTCTACCTTGTTGTCTGGAAAGACTTACTCGGTTTATTACAACAGAAAAAAGTAACACAGAATAGGCTACAGCTAGCTGAAACTACTTTTCCAACTGCCATTAATATATGAACGACTACATTTCCAAAAAGAGATTAGAAATTCATTATTTAGAAGGAGGACAAAGGAAAAGTTATTTTAGTTGGCTGGGTTTTGTTTGGTTTAATAAGGAAATTACCTTTGGATCTGCATATACGCTGGTTTTGTATTCCTGGAGGGGGGGGAAGGTGTTTTGGGTTTTTTGGTGGTGGTGGCGACTTTGATTTTTTTCTTTAAATTTAAGTAAAAATAATGCCACATCTTCCAAGATTCACAGCAAACTTTGCTATAAAATTCCAACCTACAACTGACTATACATTGGATTCAAACACTTCTAGCTTTGTACCATAATATGAAAGAGCCCGATTTGTAAACAACTGCAACAGACGGTAAATTACTATAAATGCACCTTTTCTCATAAGAATGTGAACGAGACTGGAGATCTCGAGACCGTGACCTTGATTTCCTTCCAGATTTTTTACGGTTGTATGTTCTGCTGTCTGAGGAGCTACTTGAAGACGAACGCCTGCGGTGTTTCTTTTTCCTTCTGCTTCTGTTCTCTTCTTCTGTGTCTGAGGAGCGGCGTCCCATTTTTAAACTACGTAAAAACAAAAATTCTAAACTGTAAGAAAGTTTCATGTCTACGTTACGTTGTTATATATATAAAAAATACATAGTGCATGTATAAATAAACATATCATTATACCATTTTAGAAGTTATCATGTGAATAGAAAATGTGGTTTGCACGAAAAAATAAAAATCAAGATTTTAATATAAGACGTCAAGAAATTCATGTTACCAAGTAACTTGAAATTTACGCTGTCAGCAAATTTGAATTAATTTATTATGGTATCAAATATTTGTTGTAAATTTTCTCAAAAGATATTTCACAACCATTTAAACAGATAAATGCACCGATAAAATCATTTATACATCAGAACATATTTTCATTTTAGCTTATTTGTATGTTTTTGCCTTAGATACTAATTTTTCAGAAATTTGGGGAGTAATGTACAAGATACTTCTAATACCTAATATTTCACTAAGATGCTACGCAGCCAGTGGTACAGCATCTTTAATATGTTAAATTTACAGCTATAAATGAAGATCCATAATACTTACACGATCAATAGAATGCAATCTATTGATTTCAGCTACTGATGTGACTCACTTCATGTGTTTTTAGGTTTGCAATTAAAATAACATACATTTTTGTCCTACTTGTCATAACTAAAACATGCATTGAGAAACAAAATTCTAGGAAGTTATTTTTAAATTAATTTACACTAGAGTAGGTCGATTCTGGTTCTCAGTTTAGATCCACTCAACTTTAAATTGCTTTGTTCCACAATCAGACCTATAAATACTAGCTTTCAGAAATGTTTCTTGATTGCCAATGTGTTTACTTGGACAAAGCTTACAGACTTTGATAACAGATTTAAAAAAAAAAAAGGGGCATGGGGAAGCCTGCCATTCATTTAATTGTTGCAAAGACTATCATCTTCATTTGGAACTGTTAAGAGATCAGTTTCATTGCTTCACAGCTAAAGAAATGTTGTATTTCTTGACTTCTCAGGCTGCAAAAAGTGCATAATGCTTTCAAACTATGTTTCTGTCCCAGCAGTATCAGCTCTATCTACCCAAGACTTCCAGACCCCCCTTCACGTACACTTCAGCTATGGCAGTTAGTAACAGCCCCTCTTCCCAAGAACAAACAGTTATTTCAAGGCTCCCTCGCTACTTCTGCGCTGGGAAAACAGGAACTCATAATTCTTTAACATTCATATCAACAGCTACATCTCAGATATATTTTGCCACAATATCACCTGTCTTTAACCAACATTGAAATATTACAGGTCCTCATATTTCTAGCATAAACAGGTTGAACTTGTTCATTTTCTGCACGCAAACTTTTGCCCTTCCTCACACCTTTTATCACCTAGGCAGCAGACCCTAATTGCCAGGGTAGAGACTGAAAACAGAACAAAAGAGAAGTTCACCATTAAGTACATTTATGCTTAAATTCACAAAAGGTTTACAAGCAAATAAAAGGCTTGATTGCGCTCGGCCTTTTGGTCAAAATGCATGATTAAGGAAAAAAAACCCCACCATGTTTAGTTCCATAGACAAAGTCTCTTAAACCTACATTTTCAGCCTCACGTTCCCAAGACAGCTAAAACTGTTTTGCACACAATCATACTTGCTACAGTCCTACAGTGACATATCGAAACACCCAAGCAGGCATGGGATTTGCAAAGTCAGCATACTGTGACCAGCTTTCCCAAGGGAGCTTTTCAGGAGGCTACATTCAAAGTACAATAAATATACAGACAATGCTGCGTTTGACAGAATTTGAAGACTATGTCAGAGATGCAGGTTCAATTGAGACACACTCCTCCCACGCTGCTGGAGCTCCTCCTAAGGACTGCCAGACCCCCGGAGCCAGGGCAAGGAAGCTCCAGTAAGCACAAGTCAAGAGTCAAAGGGACATCCTCCTGGAAAGTGCCAAGTTCTGGACCTGGCATCTACTTCAAGGAGAGTTTCCGTATTTTATCCAACAGTTGCTTAATGCAAAATACAAGGCAGTCCCTGAAGGATCTGGATTTTCTTTGATGTTCACCGGAGTTCACTTACTGCCACAATCAAAACAGTAGCTACGTAAACTCATTCCTATGTAGCCAAATCTCTGTGGATTCCATCCGGCTCTTCAGGACGCAACTCGGAGCCATCAGTTCCACTCCTGCAGCCAGGAGTGCCTACAAATTAGCCGTGACTAAGCTTTGCTGCAGTAAATCCTCCTATATATTTACTTCACTTCTCAATGGTTTCTCTTTTCAGCACTTTAGAACTGGTCCTTCAGCTAACAATCTAAAGAAAGCATTTTTGAAATATTCAACTTCAAACAGCAAATCTCCGTGCACCTAAACCAGCAAAATTTTAGGAGGATGAACTGCCTTGCAAGAGAATTTATTTTTTAAATGAAGTTATTTCTTCCACCTCACTAAAGTTATTCCGCACCAATTTTGAAAGAGACAGAGGCAGTACCTTGCAGACTATTTCATCTCATTTAAGGAACTATGACTTTAATTTACAATTCTGTAGAGGAATGCCGATTTATATCAACACACCATCTTGTGCATTTTATTTTTTTTCCCTCATAGTAAAAGATTTAGAGAGCTCCAAGGTGCTAACAGTTATTGAACAGTAAAATAAAGCTCTTCAAATATATACTGATAGAACAATCTTCAAATGAACATGAACCTGAATCTCAAACTTAAAATAAGCAGAACTGCTCAGAAAGATGAAACTACAATACACAGATTTTAAGTTAAAAGCTCACAGACCACAGCTCATGACAGCAAGATTAATGGAAGAGACCAGAGAAACAAAGAGTACAAAAGACATTTCTGCCGAGATATTCGCCACTTGATGTGGATATCATTATGAGCCAGAACGTTACACTTCAACATATATATCGTCTGTTGTTTAACTTCCTTTTTTTGCCATCAGCTTTTTTCCCCACTTGGGCATATAACTGGATTAAGCAGCATATAAAACTAGTGAAACATATTATGTAAGTCTCAATTTTGCGTCTTCAGGACCAAAGAAGAACTACATGCCATGGCCCTTCCCTATTACAGGACAAGCCCTACAGCACATGTGCACGTACTTGAGCCTCAGGAGCTGCCGGAGCACTGGGTTTACCATGGATGAGCTACAGGACAAAGGCACATGGGTGACTGATGCTCTACACGTTCTAGAGTTTCCACTGGAAAAGAGGTTGCCAGAAGCAGACTGCTGATCTTGGAACAATTTGTGCAGCCGAGTCCTGGTAGCTGTCTCCTACACGGATATCTTCAACGTACACAGGCAGCAGACAAACTTCTCTGGCAGGCACTATCTTTCACCGGGGTTTTTAGACCATCCCTTCAGTACACAACACACAGTTTCCTGTGAAGACGCCTCTTATAAACATAGCACTTGAGAGTAGTCAATTATCAAGACCTCTAAGAGGTTAGTGTTCTCCCTGATGACTGCCTACTCCCTCCATACTCCCAAAGAGATCTGGGAAAAGGGATTGCCAGTATTGACTGACCACACCAGTGAAGCCTGATGGACGGAAGAGTTGTTCTGGTGGGTCAGCAGTGGTCCATATAGAATCACAGAATCGTATAGGTTGGAAAAGACCTTTAAAATCATCGAGTGCAACCGTAAACCTAACGCTGCCAAGCCCACCACTACACCATGTCCCTGAGCACCTCATCCAAACGTCTTTTAAATACCCCCAGGGATGGGGACTCCACCACTCCCCTGCGCAGCCCCTTCCAATGCTGGACAACCCTTTCAGTGAAGTAAAATTTCCTAATATCCAGTCTAAACCTCCCCTGGTGCAACTTGAGGCCATGTCCTCTGGTCCTATCACTTGTTACCTGGGAGAAGAGACCGACCCCACCTCTCTACACCCTCCTTTCAGGCAGCTGTAGAGAGCTATGAGGTCTCCCCTCAGCCTCCTTTTCTCCAGGCTGAACAACCCCAGGTCCCTCAGCCGCTCCCCATCAGCCTTGTGCTCCAGACCCTTCCCCAGCTCCGGTGCCCTTCTCTGGACACGCTCCAGCCCCTCCATGTCTCTCTTGTGGTGAGGGGCCCAACACTGAACACAGCATTCGAGGTGCGGCCTCACCAGTGCCCAGTACAGGGGCACGATCACTGCCCTGGTCCTGCTGGCCACACTATTCCTGATAAAAGCCAGGATGCCGTTGGCCTTCTTGGCCACCTGGGCACACTGCTGGCTCATATTCAGCCGGCTGTCGACCAGCACCCCCAGGTCCTTTTCCACTGGGCAGCTTTCCAGCCACTCTTCCCCAAGCCTGTAGCCTTGCATGGGGTTGTTGTGGCCCAAGTGCAGGACCCGGCACTTGGCCTTGTTGAACCCCATACAATTGACCTTGGCCCATCGATCCAGCCTGTCCAGGTCCCTCTGCAGAGCCTTCCTGCCCTCCAGCAGATCAACTCCCGCACAACTTGGTATCATCTGCAAACTGACTGAGGGTGCACTCAATCCCTTCGTCCAGATCATTGATAAAGATATTAAACAGAACTGGCCCCAACACAGAGCCCTGGGGACACCGCTTGTGACCGGCCACCAACTGGGGTAAACTCCATTCACCACCAGTCTTTGGGCCCCGCCATCCAGCCAGTTCTTAACCCAGTGAATATGCCATTTCCACAAACAGGACTGTATAATAGTACCTATGGATCACAGAAGAGAACTCAGATCACTCGGGGAACCTTAATTAGCAAAATAATGGTGGGGGCGAGAAAAGGCAAACAGAAAAAGTTAAGACTCATTACATGGCATCATATGCTGAATCTCATGGGTTTTTCCTATCTGGCTGTTTCCATACAAAGTCTGTAGATCCACCACAAAAACTTGTACCATAGAGTTAACGGAGTGACATAGGAGAATTCACCCTTACAGCTATGGGGAATTCCATTTTTAAGGCTCCTTACCCTTACTTCTCAGACAGAAGTGTTAAGCCATATGTATTTGCAATAGGGGATACGCTTCTGCCAACCCCTCTATGTGTAGGCACTGCAGAAGATATGGCTCTCAGTGCCTGGCGAGACACAAGAGGGTTCTATCCTGACTATGGAGCAATACTAGGAGGAGGAAGGAAAGCCATATTAACAAGCACCAACACCAAATGAATGGTTTCAGATGAACTTAGAACCTGGGTTACATCCCAGGCGTTCGTGGGGAGACAGTCTCATCACGAGACCATCACATCAGTGCGGCTCATTCTTTTCCATCACCCAGCCCCAACCCTCCTCCTGCGTGGTTCTCATCCACTCTTAGCATATTCCCTCACCTACTTCTGAATTTAGATCAAACTACTCTGGTCAAACAGCAAAGGAACACTCAGAATTCAGAAGATTCTGTCTCAAGATATGAGGACCCACAGCAGCTACATGGAAACTCATGCTGAAGCCTGAGCTGGAACATATCATCATCAAATTCATCAGCTACTTAAGTATTTTTGAAGACTTTAGTGAATGTCTGTGAACTTCAATGTTTTGAAGGCTTGCAATTAGTCTGAAATTGAACAGCTTTGCAATGGAATGACTAACAGCTGGACCTGATGAATTTTAAGTCCCCATTCTGGAGCCCAGGCATGTTGGAGTATCAAAAAAGACAGGTCTCCAGGCCTTTGGGTTTTTTTAATAGTTAATTTTTGTTTAAGTTTTGTTTCTGAGAACTGATGCCGCAACACTTTGGTTGAAATGAAAACAAAGCATATACTCTCATACATGCGTTTTGCCAAGAGAAACACCAACATCGAAAATTTCAAACCAACTATTGACATTTGGCAAAGTTACAAACAGTAGTACCAAGCTCACCTGCAAACAGCTAAGTGACCTCCCACCCTGCATATAACAATGTAAAGAAAACACAGATGACATAGGAAACAAATAGACTTCTCTAGAAAACCTATTCAAAGAGAGTAAGGTACACTTTCAAATGTAGTAAGAAGTATATATTCATTGATCTGACCTCGTTCAATCTTGTTTCATAGATTGTTAGAATTATTTCAAGTGCACAATACATATTTTCAAGCATCAGTTTCAAATTATTATTGTATTCACTGTTGTAAATTGTAAGAAAATTGGTTGTTTTTAATCAGAGGCTGTTATCCAGTAAGCATTACTGCAGCAGACTACACCTTGAGCACAGCATCCAATTAAACAATATAATCTCTAGTTACCATAATCAGCCAGAAGTGATGAAGCCAAAATAACCTCCACATTTGTTCAGCATCAAATCCAAACAATTTATTTTTGTCAGTTACCAAGAGACTTTGATTATATCACTTGAGACTTGCAATAATGACTAACCACCTGCGCGGTTTATGTAGCACCTCTACAAACAAGATCCTTTAAGAAATTCTAACCCATCATAATGGCATTGATGGAAAATATACTGCAACCACCTCAATATCTCCTTTCCTACTGAACTGTGTGAGTCCATCTATAGGAGAGAACCAACAAGTCAGGATGAGTTGCTACTTGGTGAGCTTCAGCCAGGGAACAAGGCTAATTGAAATAAAATTTATTCTAAGTCCTGCACAAACATGCTCACTAGCTATTAAGTAGCAGTCAAAGTGTTACTAATGGCAAGGCTGTTCCCCAAAAAAGGGAAACCACAAACAGGCAGAGGGTAGAAGTCCCTCTCAGTCAGTTTCTGTGTGGCTACAGATCAAAGAGTGTCCTTGTATCCACCTCCACCAAGCTTGCAGTCATGTGGAAACTCTCCCTGCTCTGCAATTCGGAAAAATTGCTCTCAGTAGAGGAAGAGATTTGATCAGAAAAAACAATAAGGTGGCTGTTCTTAAGAGGGCAGCAACCTGAACTGCTGTTGTTGATTTTACATACTTATCCCTCAGTGCCTCTTTCCCTTCACCAAGTTCCCAGATCACTGCAGGAGGAACACCTGAATCACATCTACCAAGACAGCTACCATGACTGGTCAGCTCAGAAGAAAGTCTAGAGATCAAAGAATCACAGGAATTCAGTTCCTTTCTTACAATCTCTCCCATAGGAATAAGAAGCCACAGACACCAAACATACCACAACGCTGTCTCCCGGTTACTTAAAGGATGTCCTCTTGGACAGTTACATCAACAGTTATTTTCCAAAATCATTAATTTTGAACTTGAAGAAAGTTTGTCTCAATTCAAATTCATGAATGAGCAATTTATAGTAATAGTATTCCCTAATTCAGCTTCAAATCTTTAGATTTCAAAGTTAAATGTGGGAAGAACTAGGCTTAAGGAGACATCACATGTCCACCGTCATCCAGGACACCAACAGCAAAGCAGAGAAAGGCCTCAAACCTTATCATGGTGCTCATCTACTAAGAGCTGGCCTCCACAAGCCATCTTTTGCTCAGTAGTTCTTAATTCTACAAACTGGCCTTCATAACTACACACACATAACTACCTAACTTCACCACATAACTACATTTTCCATACTTGAAGGCAATAAGAACTCCAAACATTCCTATTTTAGATCAACCCAAGTAAGTTCACTAAGAACATTAATTAATCAGCATTTCATCCAAGTAACCAACTTTCAGAATAAGCTTACAGACCAACTAAGTTTACCTGAACTTCATGATGCAGCTTTTGGTATTTCTTTTAAATCAAGTTCTAAACACCTTCCTCACTCATGGCGTATACGAGCATGCTAAACGACTTAAAAACATGTTTAAAATTAATCTCAGATCATTAGAAGAGATAAACTCTTCAAAAAAAGTTTCATTCGTATCTGAAAAAGCAGCACCCAGAATTGCATTTAGCTGAAGTATAAAATGAAAATACCTAAAACGACTGCTGCTAGAAACAGCACATCAGATACAGAAGAAACCAAATCGCGTACCTTCTTTACCCACACTTTCACAGACAAGAGCTGGGAAAGTAAGATTCTACACACATAATTTCATCTTATCATCCTATGAATCTAAATATCAAGTGGATTCCAAGGGCAGGTGCCAGGGACAGTAACATCCATTACAGATACTACGTGCTCCCTACTCGCATCAGCTGGGCCCTGCTAGTACACAGCGGGAGACAAAAGAGACTTGAAAAAGACCGGGAGGAGAGCAGTTCCTAGTGCTCCGTGCCAGTTTGCACCGGGAAATCCGACCAGAGGCAGAAGAAGCACACCCCGGGCTCTGCTCTGCTCCCTAGCCGGCTGCTCGGCGCTGCCGGCGGCAGCGGAAGGTCTTTGGCAACGCTGTTCTCTGCCCCGCACAAGACGTTACCCGCTCCTCCGCCCGCACACGCGCTCAGAGCCTCCTCCTAGGAGAGACGGACACGATTATGGCCGGGGTTATCGCACCCCCCCCTCCCCCCCAGGCTCCTCAGCCGGTCACGGCGTGGCCCGCAGCCCCCCGCGCCCCGGAGCGCACGGCAGCGCCAGGCCGCCGGGAAGCCGAGCCCGGCACTGGCGGGACCCCCACCACCAGGGCGGGAGGCCCGGGAGGGGAAGCAACCCGCAGCGTTTCCACGCCTGGCGCCGTAGGGCCCAGCGGCCGAGCCCCGCAGCCCGGCGGGAGCCCGTCCTGGGGCCCCGCCACGGCCCGGGGAGCCCCGGCCTCGGCGGCGTCATGGCAACAGCGGCCGGGCCCGGCCCCACGCCGCCGCTCCCGCCCCGCCGCCGCCCGCCCCGGCCCGCAGCCGGGGGCCGCCGCGGCCCCTCAGCGCGCCGCGGCCCTGGGGAGCGGCAGCAGGCCGCAAGGCGCGCCCGGCCCCCGCGGCGGCGGCCCGCGGCGCCCTGCCTCGTCGCTGGCGGGGGTGGGCTTGCCGGCGGGCCCCACCACGTTACCTGAGCGGCGGAGCGGCCGGGCCGGGCCGGGCCGCGGGAGCGAAGACGCCGCCGGGCCGCGGCTGCCGGTTTGAGCTCAGCGCCTTCCTGGGCGGCGGGCAGGCAGCAGCAAGCCACCGCCGAGCTGATCCAGGCGGGCAGGCAGCGCCGCCGAGCGCCGACGAATCGATGCGGCGCGCTCGCCGCCCCGGCGGGGCGAGCCCCCACGCACCCGGCGCGACGGGGAGCGAGGGGCCGGGGCCGGGGCCGGGGCCCCCGCTGCCCCACGGGCGGCTGCAGCAGCCCACGGCGCGCCGTCCGCAGCGTGGTGACAACCGCGACGACTTACCGGCACGCTGCGGTCCGCCTCCCCCGCGGGTGACGGGCGGCGCGGGGCGGACAGCGGCGCGGAGGGTTTCTCGTTTCAGCTCCAAGTGATTAACGAGGGCCGGTGTTTCCCGGCACTGACATCCGCCCCCGTGGCCGAAGGGGCAGCGCTCCCCCCGCGGCGTGGGCACGGCGCCGGGGCCGGGCCGAGCCCCGGGAACGGGAGCGCCCCAGCCGCGGGGGGGGACGGGGGACGCGACCCGCCGAGCCGGGCCGAGCTCAGCCTCCGCCGGGCAACGGCGAGAAACGCACCGAAACGATGTAATGCCTGCGCTTAATTCTGTCTTTTGGCGAAACGTGGGTAGTTTAACGCGAGTTGCCGGGCGCACGCTCCCCGCCACGGGAGCTGCGAAGTGTTGCGTGAGGATAAACGAAAGATAAGGACGGAGGAGCCGCTGACGATCATCTTCCTCGCCGGCAGCCGGTCTGTTCCCGTCGGGACCCCGGGGTCCGATCCCCCCGGTACCGCAAATGCCACCCGGGACGGGGCGGGGCGGGGAGAAGCGGGACCGGTTCACCGGCGGCTCGACCCGCTCTGCCGCCTGAAACGGAGTGGGAGCAGATCCTTGCCTATCGCGGCCGAGGCGTGTATAATTGGATCTGAAGACATGCTAATTGCATCCTCGATACGGTACCTGCTCGAGTAAATAAACGCTCTTTTATGTAAAGTCATCTTTCCAAAGGTCAAATGAAAAATCAATACACAAGCAAGAGTTAAACAATTTTGAATAATTTATTAGAATTCTCGCGAAGGTGTAAAAGAGACGACTTCGGCCCACGAAAGTACTCTCTTAATGGGATTTAAGCAACAAAGGAAAAACAATATTAGCAATAAAGAGCGTAAGTCGCTCTAATCTGATGCCTCAATTCGCCGTACGAGAAAACGTTAATGATACGGCCGTAGTTGTCACTGCCAATTAGCCGGTAATTTACGTGGCGGATTTGGGCGTCCACGGAGGAACTTTGCCGGCTCCCCCGCTGCTCGCCCGGGGACGGTTCCACGCTTCCACGGCTCCGCGGGCCGGGCCGGCTCCCGGCGGGGAAGCGCCCCTAGCCCCGCGCACCCCCGCACCCCCCCGCCGGGGCCGGGGCCGCCCCCCGCCCCGACCCGCCCCGACCCCCGCGGGGCCGTACGCGGGCGCGGAGCCTGCGCGCGCCCCCCCCCTCCGCCCCCCGCCTCCCGCCTTGGCCACTCCCCCGCGGCTCGGCCCCTCTCCCGCGCCGCGCTCGCCCGGGACCTCGCGCACGGGCCCGCGCCTAATTAAATTAATTAGGGCGCAGCGCGCGGCGGGCGGCGGGCGGGCGGGTCGGCGGGGCCCTGGCCGCAGTGCCCCGCGGCGGGCGGCGCGGCCGGGCGGCGGAGAAGGGGTCCATTCAGAGCTCCGAGGGGAGGTAATTCGCCGGGAACAAGGGGCAGGCTTTGCAAAGTATAAATAGTGCCACTTCAATCGCGCCTCGCTATCAGACCCCGAGAGCCCTGCACGTCGGGCGGCACGGCTCGGCTCGGCACGGCACGGCTCGGCACGGCACGGCCCGGGGCGCCGCCGCCGCCACCCCGCCCCGTGGATGCCCGCCCGGGGAGCCGGGGCAGCGCGCCCCTGAGCCGCGGCCATGGAGGAGCTGACGGCGTTTGTCTCCAAGTCGTTTGACCCCAAAGCGAAGGAGAAGAAGGAGCTCATCACCTACCGCGAGGTGCTGGAGAGCGGGCCCCTGCGCGGCGGCGGACCGCGGGAGACCGGCGGAACCGCGGCGGAACCGGGCCGCGACGAGGCGGGCAGCCCCGCGGCGCGGGCGGGCGGCGGGCGGTCCCCGCCGCGGGAGCCCGACGCCGCCGCCGAGAGAGCCGCCGAGGCGGCCACCCCCAAGCTCAGCGACGGTAACGGCGGCACCGGCGGCTCCCCCTCCTCTCCTTCCCCTGCCTTCCCCCCCCTGCCCCCCGTCGGGGTCGGTACGCGCGGAACGGAGGCGGGAGCGGGCGATGGCCGCGCACCGGGCGAGGCGGACCGCGGCCGCGGGTGGAAGGGGCTCGGCGGCGGCAGGCGTTAGCGGGCGGCTTTCCGTGTCCTCCCGACCACGGGGGATACGCGGCCAGCCTCGAAGTTTATATTAAAATATTTAAAGAAGCGTTTAACTTGCCCGTAACACGCTCTGTTCCTGTTTAGCATCCCACGGGAAGCCGCGCTGCCAACGAAAGCCCCGACACGCGGGCCCGTTCGTTCTCCCGCGGGTCTCGGCAGCGCGGGCTGCGCGGCCGCGGACGCGCGTGGGGCCGGACCGCGCTGCCGCCGCTCGTCCCCGGCCCCGCGCCGGGCGGCTTTCTTCACAAACGCCCCGCGGTTCTTCCGCCCGTTTTCCGCGCCGGGGCGATGGCCGCGCCGCCCGTACCGGGGCCGCCTGCCGCTCTCGGCGGCTGCGGGAAGGCAGCCGGGCCGCGCCGGCGGGGCAGGGCCCGGGCCCGTCCCCGTCGCTGCGCGGGGACCCGCGGATGGCTGCCGCCCTTTTGTTCGGACGAGCGTTCCCGGCGGAGCGCGGCGCGGCCGGAGCATCCCTGGCAGGGGCCGACGACCGCACGGGCGCTAAGCAGCGGGGCGCGGGGGCCGCCCCGGGGCGCGCAGGTCCCGCGGGGCTCCGCGCAGGGAGCCTCGGCCGCGGTCCGGCCCGGGGCGCGTCTCTGGCAGAAAATTAAACAACGAAAACAACATCCGCGGGAGGCAGCGGGCTCGGGCGCGGGCGCGGAGGGGCCGCGCTGGCCGGCGGAGCGCGCCGGGGACCTGTTGCTGCGCGTCCCCCGGGCGGGCAGCGGGGCTGGAGCCGTCCCGCGGGCCGGGGCGCCGGGCTCGCTGCGGGCCCGCCGGGCCCCGCTCCCCGCCGCCGGCGGCCAGCGGTTACCGGAGCCGAGCGGCGGGGCCCGGAAAGGCAGCGGCCGAGGCGGGCCTAGCGCGGCCCGGGCGCACAGGCCCCGCTGCCGGCTGCCCCGGCCCCGGGGGGCTCCCGCCCGCTTCCCCCCCCGGCTGCCCGGCGCGGCGGGGAGCGGCGGGCGGGGGGACGAGCTCCGGTGTCCTGGCTGCCTCCCGCCCGGCGCCGGCACCCTGGGCGGCCCCCCCCAGCCCCGCGGTCCCCCGTCCGGCCGCCCCGCCTGTCTGACTGCCTGTGTCGTGCCCAGTCTCCCCAGAGCTGAAGGACCGCAAGGAGGATGCGAAAGCAATGGAAGACGAAGGGCAGACGAAAATCAAGCAGAGGAGGAGCCGGACGAATTTCACCCTGGAGCAGCTGAACGAGCTGGAAAGGCTTTTCGACGAGACCCACTACCCGGACGCCTTCATGCGGGAGGAGCTGAGCCAGCGGCTGGGGCTGTCCGAGGCCAGGGTGCAGGTAGCCAAGCCGTGGCCGGCTGCGGGGATGCGTGGGTGCCGGTGTGCGTGGGTGTGCGTGCACGGTGGAAGGGGCCAGCTCAGGAAAAGCCGGCCGTGCCCCGTCCCCGCCGCCGCTGACACAGGCTGTCAGAGCGAGGAGGGGGGCTCCCCGCGCCGAGCTGCACCCAGCAAATCTGTAAAATCGCCTCCCCGGGCTTTCTTGTGGTTTGGACTCCTCGCAAGTCCCCGGCCCCCCGCTCTGTCGCGTTTTCTTTCATCTCTGCCTTTATTTCATCTCTGCCTCGGCAAGAGCCACAGCGGCGGTTCTGTCGGCGTAGGCTGCGGTCCCTCTCCGGGCTGCTCCGGGCGCAGGGCTTACCGGGCGGACGTACCCATTACCTTGATAGATGTAGTGACCGTAAACTAAATTAGGAACTGCTAGGTGGAAAAAAAAAAGAAGATTAAAAAAAAAAAAGAAAAAAATTACAGTCCGTTTGTCGTCGTAGTTGTTAAATCTTGAGCGAAGTGGACGGACCGGCTTTGTCCAGACTTACGAAATAACAAAAGTCGGGAATAAAACCAGGCTATTTTAAGCGTTCTCCCGTACCGAGAAGCCACAGCTTCCTTTGCTTTAACCTGCGCCTTTAACCTCGGGCTGCCCTCCCAAAGTTTTTGCCAAATCGGTTCCTTGGGCTGATTTCTGCGAGTTTTCTCGGGATGAGATGAAGAGTGAGGAAGGGTCCGGGCTTTGCCCGGCTGGGGAGGAAGGTAACTCCTCGAAGGAGAGCAAATGTAGCTGCTCCGGTGTATTTCCGCTCTAACAATAAATGAAGAGAAAAAATGATGGTCGTGATTTGTTTGAACACATGGAGCAGATTCAGGCCCCTAACCGCTGCAGCTGCTGGGAAGCCTGGCTGTAACAGATACCCCCCCTCCATCCCTGGGCTCGCAGGCCGCCATCTGCACCGCCCTGGGTGCGCAGCCCTCCCCGGGCTGCCCTGCAGCTTCTGGCAGGGTCAGGACGGACACAGAGCGGTCCCGTCGAGCCTAAAAGCCCTAAGAAGCAGCTTTTGTCCTCGCAACCTGACACACACACACACACACAAAAAACCCCCAAACCCCTTCATTTTCCCGCTCGCTCTTTTTTCCGCCGGGGCGGCCGCCTGTTTTACACCCAGCAAATGTGAAGAAAACCAAAGAAAATAAAGTTGCTGGGCTTCAACTTGGCTGTGGAGCCTGTGGAAGGGAGGTGCTTCCTTCTGCTGGCTCTTCTCTCGACAAAGAGCGCGGCGGCGCGTAATCCGCGCTCCCGTGATGGCAAATGGCGGGGTGCATAATAACTTTGGGAGATTTACATAGATTAAACCCTTTAAATCCTTCCGGAAAACGCTTTGCAATAATTTTTTTTTTTTTTTTTTTTCGCTTCGCATCTGCACTAATGTGTAAATTACGGAATGTGCGTTTCCGCGGGAGGCTGAGGGCGAACGTGGCTGTTGGGCAGATTTTCCTTGGCTGAAGTAAATGACAGGGCGGGGGAAATTCACATTTATATTTGTCTCTTCAAGTAAGACCTCAAAAAAGACATTTTTGTTGTTGTTGTTGTTGTTTTGGCCGCGGGGGAAAGGCTTGCTTGGTGGATGTGGCTTCTGAGATGCGGTGCAGAGGTCTGTCTTTAGACAGGGATGTTTTAAGCCGCGCTCTCCCTCCTTCCCTCCCTCCCCTCTTCTTCTCTAAGCGAGCAGAACTTTATTCTGGAAATTTATTTCAACGATTCCATTTCCAATAGTAAAAGTATCTTCTTGTCTAACGAGCAGCCTTTGCTGTGGAAACAAATTAGATTATCATGATAAAGAGACAATTATTCCGCTCCTGTGCTACACTCCACTGCATAGAGGAACAGAGAAATCCTAAACTTCTTTGTGGCGAAGCTTTTATGACAGTAATTACCCCCCCCCAAAAAAAAAAAAAAAAAAAAGTGAGGCGTTAAACTCTTCGGTGTTTAGTGTTTCTTGAAGATAAAGCTAATTAATTTACTTATTAATGAGCACGATCTTCTCAGGCCTGACGCTGCGAACACCCAGACCCATTATCGCCAGTTAGTATGGGATAGCGGGGGGCGATTTCGGTCTTTCGGGACCCCCATGTGGGAGGACGAAGCCGGGGCTCGGCGAGTCCTTTCCCCGGAGCCAGCGCTCGGCGAATGCCCATTTTCTCTACCTTTTGACTCTTTTTTTTTTCCTTTTTTTTCTTTTTTTTTTTTTCCCCCTTGCCTTTTGCGTTTCGGAGCTGAGGAGCGGGGGCCGCCCGGGAGGAGGGAGCCCAGCCCCTGCCGCAGCCGCGTTTCTTTGTCTGCCGGGTTTTTTATTCTCGGTGGGTTTATTGGTTTGGGGGTTTTTTTCTAAATTTTTTTTTTTTTTTGGTCTCTTCGCGGCTTCCCCGCGGCGGTGTGGCAGCGCGGCCGTGACGCCCGTGTCCCCTGTCTGTGTGTGTCTGTCTATCTGTCTGTCGTGTGTGTCCCCCCCCCCTTCTCCCCGCAGGTCTGGTTCCAGAATAGAAGAGCCAAATGCCGAAAACAAGAAAACCAACTCCACAAAGGTACTTGGAGTGCCGCGGGTGGGTCGGGCACGCGTGGGGGTGGGGGGCTGGCCCACGCTGACGGCCTTGCCGCTGCCTCCCGCAGGGGTGCTGATCGGCGCCGCCAGCCAGTTCGAAGCCTGCCGGGTGGCCCCTTACGTGAACGTGGGCGCGCTGCGGATGCCCTTCCAGCAGGCAAGTGGGCGGCGGGGCGCGGGTGGGCGGGTGGGGGACACCCACACCCCCCCACCCCCACCCCCAGAGGACACGCGTGACCGCCGGGCGCGGGTGGGTCGCTGCCACGCACCGCCCTTCTCCCGGCAGGTTCAGGCGCAGCTGCAGCTGGACAGCGCCGTGGCCCACGCCCATCACCACCTCCACCCGCACCTGGCCCACGCACCCTACATGATGTTCCCCGCTCCCCCCTTCGGGCTACCGCTGGCCACCCTGGCCGAGTCCGCCTCCGCCGCCTCCGTGGTGGCCGCCGCCGCCGCCGCCAAGACCACCAGCAAGAACTCCAGCATCGCCGACCTCCGCCTGAAGGCCAAGAAACACGCCGCCGCCCTGGGGCTGTGACCGGTTTTTTAAGTAAAAAGGGGGGGAAAAGGAAGGAAAAAAAGAAAAAGAAAAAAAAAAAGACGAGGGAGAGGAGAAACTGACGGGAGATATATACTTATTTAAAGAATTAGAGGAACTAGACGCGCAGCTGGGAAGTTCACAGGTTTTGAAACTGACCTTTTTCTGCGAAGTTCACTTTAATACAAGAAATTTGATAAGAGAGGCGGGCCTCCTTTCACGTTGCATCAGATACTTGAGTTTAACAACCACGTCTGGAATAGCGACAAAAAGAAGAGAGAAAGACGACGACGAAGAGAGGAAAAAAAAAAAAAGGGAAAAAAGAAAAAGAAAAAAAAAAAAGACAATGATTTCTCTGCGAATTTCTAATGGGAAACTGTCCGGGATACTTCCTCCAGCAGCATTCCGGGTTGCATGTCTTTGTAATTTCATTGATGGAGTCCTTTGATTCACTTGCACTTCACCCTCATCTTTAGTAGGAAAAAAAAGAAAAAAAAGGCAAACCAAACCAAACCAAACGTGGCTGGGTTCTTTCTCTTTTAATCTCGGAGGGAAGCAGAAAGAGAGAGGGAGATCAAGCACTACCTTTCCCCCCTCTTAAATCTTTGTTGGTCGTTTGCTGTCCCACCTCTGAAATAAAAGGGAGCGGAAAGCATCAGGAGAGCGGAGCGTGCCTCCCTTTGCTGGGTCTCTCTTGTCCTGAGGGCAAAAACAAAAGGAAAAAAAAAAAAAAAAGAAAAATACTAATAAAAGAGAGTATTTAATTCCCAACCACCACTTTACACAACGGCAAATTCCAATAAGAGGTACTGGGTACATGTAAAATATGTTGATACACACGAACAAAGTTTATTTTGGCTATAACTTGTGAATTGATAGTTGACTGTCAAACATTTACATTTTATCTCATAAAGGTGTATCTATTCACGTAATCTTGTGATTTTTTTTTTACTATTATTATTATTATTATTATTATTATTATTATTTGAAAGTCGTATCGCTATTTAACCTGGGGTACCTTGCAGTCGCTGATTGTTATCCCAGTTTGCCATCAGACCCTCATGCCTATTGCCAAGACAGAGGGAAAGCTCTTCTACGCAAACTTTGGTATGGACGGGCTTTGTATCTATTTGTTCTCCATGAAAACAAAATTATTTATATTGACCATATTTTTTCTAGTGTATTTTAAGTTATTTAAAAAAGGAAAAAAAAAAAAAGAAAAAAAGATGCTGTTATTTCATTACGTTTGTTGTCAGTACGATGTATTTTGTTTCACTCAGGTTTGCTTCACCTTTTTTAATCCATTTTCGACGTCACGAATTTCAATAAGTGCCAAGTAATGAATTTAAGACACTTTGCGACCTACTGACTGACAAGGGTAACGTTTTAGTGGACGGTTTCACGTCACCTCTGGTACTGTTAATATTAAATCATGGGTGATATTCTTTCTTTTCTGTGTTTACACCTTCTGTAGAGCTCGCACGTTTCTTTCTGCTCCGTAGATATCGCGACAAACCGATAGCGCCCAGCACGACGAGGAAGCACCGCTCGCCTCTGCGCGTCTTCTGTTACCGCTTTATAGCAGTTTTCCTGAGTTTCGGCTTCACAAAACTTATCGCGGCGTTGCGATTTGGCTTTCTTTTGAAGAAAAATAGACCGGTGGAAGTTACATAGCAATTGTGTCTTTACAAGTTCTGTCAAGTTCCCTCAGGTAATAAAATCGAGGAAAGTGTAACGGCTCCAAATATTTTCCAGGGAAGGAGCAGGGGGAATTTGCACCGTGCAGCATTCGCACCTCCCGCCATGTCACCTCCCTCCTCGCCCCCCGCGGCCGGGCAGCAGCGGGCACAGCCCGCACCCCGCGGCGGGGCGGCCCCGGCCCCGGCCCCGGCCCCGGCCCCGGGCACAGCTCCGCTCCCGCCGTGCCGCGGCGAAGCGGCCGCAGCGCCCCGCTCCCCGCCGGCAGCCGCCCGCCAGCCCCGTCCCTCCCCGCCATGCCCGGCCGCGCAGGGCCCCGCCTGGCGCCCGCTCCTCCGCGCCGTGCCCGCCGGGACGCCTCGGTTCTTCCGCGGGTTCTGTGAGGAGAGGGCGCCCGCCCCGGGGGCTGGTGGGGCGGAGGCGGCCGTTGTGAGGGGACGCGCCCGCCACGGGGGTCCCTGTGAGGGGAAGGCGCCCGCCACGGCTGTCCCTCTCAGGGGAAGGAAGGCGCCCGCCACGGGGGTCCCTGTGAGGGGAAGGCGCCCGCCGCGGGGATGCCTGTGAGGGGAAGGCGCCCGCCACGGCTGTCCCTCTCAGGGGAAGGAAGGCGCCCGCCACGGCGGTCCCTGTGAGGGGAAGGCGCCCGCCGCGCCCAGCCCCGGAGGCCGGGCAGGGCCTGCGGGAAGGAGCCCGCCGCGGCGGGGCGGGGCGGGGGAAGAAGCCGGGCGCTGCCCCGGGGCTGCGGGGAGCGCGGGCGGGCCCGCTGGCGGGCCGCGGAGGCGGGTGAAGCGCAGCCCCCGGCGTCCCCTCGCCCCCGCCGGGCCCCGCGCCGGGGAAGCGGCGGCGGCCTCCGGCGAGCCGTGCCCGCTCTCCGCCGGGAAGGGCTCCTCTGCGCGCCGCGGGGAGGGCCGGCCGCGCCGCTCGACGGGGTCCGGAGCCCGAGCTGTCCCCGCGGGGCGGGACGGGGCAGGGGCGGCGTCCCCCCGCGGGAAGGGAGCCCTCCGGAGAGGGCCGCAGGGAGCGACGGCCGACTCAGCTCGGACGTTTATATGCTAATAACGGGCGGAAAATGATAGATTTTATGTGAGGTAAGCCAGCTTTATTCAAGCAAAAGTAAGATGCTGCTAATTATAAAGTCAATAAAACTAGCGGTGGTGTCGATTGATCCCCGAATAAAGAAGTTAATTAATATGTGCGCGAGCAGCTAATACTGCGGCCCGGTCACTGCGGCCCCGCAGCTCCCATCCGCAGCACAGCCTCGAATATTCTCCAGATAAACTTGCCACGTCTTACCTCCGCCGTTTAAAACACAGCTAGTTTAAATACAGTTGCCTAACCGTCTCGTGCAGGTTATTGATGTATGAAATGTAAACTGCGATGGATACATACAACGTGAATTTCAGATCTTTACAATATGCTCAGATACCGGCATGTCTGTCTTCAAGATGATTGTAATAAAAAACATGAAAATGTACTTTCATCGTAACAGGGAAAGAGGACTGGATGGTGTAAGAGAACTGTGTATTTTTTCGCGCAGCTGTGATTAAAATAAAATAGTCTTAACGGGATATTTTTGGACAGGAATACTTACATTCCTGGTTTCCTTGGACTGGAATACCTAATAAGTCTATAGGCCGACAGAAGTTGGCCAGAACTCTTCTGTTTCTATTTTATTTCTTAGAGTGTCTGAACCTATATAAAAACCCATAGGTTTCATGAAATTTAATTATGGATATTTCATGAGCCAGCCAGTGCACATACAATATATGCTTTCTGTAGATAAAATTTTAGCATGGGATTTACGTGGAGATGTACTGGCCTGAGAAGGGGATTTAGAGAAGAAATCAAATAAATCATGTAGGAAGGAGTAAACACCTGTTTCTGTCCTCGCAGAGCCGATGGCATGTTCGCAGCAGGAACTTACGCAGATTCTTAGTCGGTGAAGTAGCAGTTTCCACATTTTGTTCGCTCCCTACAGCAACACGATGTTAGGTGAGCAGCGAAGCGCGATGGCAGCCAGATGTCTTACCGAAAACTCCAAACACCGCCACGCTAACTCCTACCGTAGATTTCAGTTCTCCGTACAAGAACACTTAAAAGGAGAAAGAAAGAAACCGCTGGTTTTGTCCAGAGCATGAAAGCGTGCTAAATACTGTCCACAAAATTGATATGTCTCATATTGTTCATTAGCAGCTCAGCTTTATTCCAGGCAAAGCTTTTAACCACTGCACTTAAACTTGCCTTTCAGACAAGCAGCGTCAGAAGAGCACTTGAGCCTCTGTGGCATCCAGCCGATGGTTCTGCGCAAGAGCAGTGTGCCCTGCCGAGTACAGCAGTCCTAGGAGTGAGCTGCGGCTGAATACTCAAGGAATAAATAATGTGTTTTGTGTAACAGTACACACTGTACTAACTCCTGCCCAGTAAATATTGATACGTGTCCAGTTTTGTGGCTGTTCCCTTGAATTTTCAGTTTCTCACAATTTCTGAGCCTGTTCATCCTTACTATGAAGTACCAGCTGGTGAAAGTGAACCTCCAAGGTTGTCGACTGCATACATTTAAAAAATAAAAGAAGCAGATCTGTATCACTTCTGCGTTCTTGAGATGGGCAACAAAGTTCTGAAAGGAACTGGAAAAATTGTGCTCGTTTTTAACCTTTCCTATATTTAAGCTGCAACTGCCCCTGGCTTTGATGGAGGATCTAATAAGCGTTCTCAGAAAAGCGAGTTGTCGCTGCTCACACTTTACGTGAGCGGCCAGTCTTCTCTCCAGATGTTCTTTAGGCAATTAAGTTAGTGTGAATGAGGAAAATTCTCAGAATTCTTGAATCTTGCTAGTCTGGTTGCAGAGTCTTTAAGGTTTGGGCTTTTAGGATGCATTTATACAGTTTTGCCAGTCATTACTCATTTTACTGACCGGGCAAAAGCTAAATTTCTAACGGAAAAACCAGCAGAGCCCTCGATGCCCATCACCTTTCTTGGCGGGGTGATAGCAGCGTGCCTTCTTTTGACAAAACAAGCAGCACAAGACCAACCCCTCCCCGGTTTGAGGCTGATTTTTGTTTTCAGTTGGCAGGTGCCTGTAAAGGCCTCCCGAACGCGGTCTCGCCCGTCTGCAGGCAGCCTGCCTGCTAGGAGGCATCGGCTGCGAGCGCAGGGCGCTCCTGCCCGCAGTGCTGGTAGGGATCTGCCGTCTCCTTCGGGTGTAATGTCTCCCATGCTTTGCACACACCGACGCCGTGCCGACATACGGCTCTTGTTCTGTGCTGCAGAAGGCAGCCTCTTTTTCAGCAATAATGTTTTGCACTCGTATGACAGCTTTGGCTTCTCCTAGAGAGGGAAGGTAAGCTGAAAGAGTGAAAAAGGGAAAGCTGCCGCTTTGCTCCAGGAGCTAACGCTGCGTAACCTGCCTACGTCTGTGCTCGCAGAAAATAGGTAATTTGGACTCTGCTGTCCCTTTTTCTGTCACCCCGGCCCCAAGTTGCTAGCTCTTTCTGTAAGATAACGGGAAAAAATAGGTATGCAAAGGAGATTTGCATCATGTGTTGCAAGCCTGTCTACTTACCCCTCCTTTTCTCTGTGTTAAACTTTTTAATACTGCAGCTATGAAAGATGTTTGAGAATGTTTTCCTTCATGACAAAGGTTTTATGGCCTTTGCACGTCAGACAAGCTGTTCATTACATACTGATGTGATATCAAGAGTCTCCTTTTACACAGGTAAAAATCACCCAGGGAAAAATTCTGAGAGAGAATTCTGAAATGGGGAGGTACAAAATGCACTCATCGTGGCCCAGTGCTCCGAACAAGGGGCAGTTTGACCTTATCACCACCCTGAAACCACCGAGGATGTAAACCTATGGTTGGTAAAACAGATTTTACCACCGAGGCTGGTAAAACACAGTGCCAGAGTAGCGTAATCTTTCATGAATATCTTCCTCAAGTTAATTCAGAGAAGAAAGATAATGGTTTTAATAATGCATTAAGAAAATGCAGCGGCGTCACCGTTCAGGCTGACATTCCGTGTGTTACAGACTAATATCTACATCGGTGCTCCTCACTCGGGATTCCCACCGCGATCCTGGAAGCGCATCTTAACAGTTTGCGGAGCCGGGTGGCTGTAGGCTCCATCAGCAGGTGCCTGCGCTTCCTCCTCTCTGCCAGCGCTGGTGCCCCGGTGTTTTGCTCTTTGAAAATGTCACCCTTGATTCTGCACCTTCTGGAAAAGGCAGCAAGCAGATACAAGCTAGTCAACAGCCGCCTCTGTCCGGTCGACAAGCTGGTCAGCAGTTGTTTCCATCCGACCTTCCGTGGTTTGAATGCACGCTTCAACAGCGTCCCGTGCATCCACGTTATCCCTCAAGCTTTCTGGCTTCCTGGGTCTGCACAAAGTGATCTGGTATCACTGTGAAATGGTAAACACTGGCAATTTGGCTCAGGACTCAGTGGCTGTGGGGTCATATTGGCTTCATAGTTCCCGCACTCTGCGAAACCCAACAATTTTAATTCTCCAGTCATCTGCCTTTGACCGCACCTTCACTGCTGGGGTCACAGGCTCCAGCAAGATGTTAACATACTCCACGCACTCTGTAACAGGGGAAACATTTCGTCACTCCGATGTTAGGTGGCCACTGCTGCCTTCCTATTTCCCTAAGAACAAATTAGACCTACTATTTTCTTTTGCTTACAGGAGGAGAGCATGTCCAGCCAGTCGCTGATGATGAGAACACCAGATGCAGCTTATACAAGATGGTGGAGTTAACCCGTATTTGAACAGCTCATGCGAGAAAGAGTGTTTGAAAAAGAATTGGCCGTGTTATTAGAAAGCATCTGAATTTTGAATGCAGCCAGATAGAGACACAACAACTTTTCTTGGAGGGCCTTTTAGTGTAGTGACTAAAATAGTTTTTCTGGTGAGAGCTGGCACCAAGTGATCGCCCTTCTCAGCATGCCAGAGAGTCGTAGAAGGTGCTTTAACCCTTAGACCGTGCATCATTCCACGGCAAAGACGGCAGTGTGCAAACTGTGTAGTAACAGCAACACACTTACAAATCTCTTAGTTGTCCTTTGAGTAAATATTTAAGCAGCGGAAACTTGGCTAGCACTTACCAAGATTGGTAATCTGCTGAAAATCAAGGTAGTGCCTGTAGCCCATTACAAAATAGATGTGAATACTCAGACCGTCTTTTACACCATTCCTTTACTTAATGTGTATACATTATTTATTATGCAGGTCCTCTTTTATGAAATATTTAGATTTGGAAGTGTTTTGACATGTGGTAATCTTTAGGAAGAAGGTAAACATATTCTTTTTTAAAGAAAATGTAAATACAGTATTCCCCCAAAATATCTTTGAGAGGTTAAATGCAGGACAATGGAAACCACATGTAAATGCCCCTGCTGTCCCTGTGCAGGAACATTCATATGTATTTCCACTGACTTTGTTGACTGCAGCAGAAATTCTGCTTGGGTGAAGACCACAGTACAGAACCTATACGAAAAAGAAAACAATAGGCTAATTACCTGGGCTTGATACATTTTAAATATCTGGTTTAGATTATCGTAATTACTTGGACAGCCATTAATTTAAAGAAATACCATTGCTGCAACATTCATCCTTACTGTGGAAAGGGATGCTAACTAATCCATATGGTTTCTGGTAATTTTTTAGATCATTTTTCTCCTTGTCCAGTACCCGCAGGTGGGATTTTGGTTATTCTTACACTGCTGCAACTGCAAGGCTGCAGGAGAGGATTCCCCGACAGGATCTGTTGGCTTTAAAGACCGGATTCTTAGCTGGTGTCAACAGCGGTTGCTGTGTCTTACACTCATTGCACCAGGAAAAGATGTGACCCTTAGTGGGTTTCATCCTTGTTTCACGCTGCTGACAAACAGCTTTGTAATATGAAGCAGATGAAGGTTTTTACATATGTAATCAGTTTAATTACAGAAATAGTTTACAATATTTTTCCTATCTAGGTAAAGGGGTTTGTATGAATTTCAAAAGTAATTTAAGCACAGTAATATTTCTAAAGGAAAGATAAACATTTGCGATTCACAGATTATTTTATGTTCAGATGTAATTAGTTTAGATTAATTTCTAATGGACTCGTTTTGCTTGTAATCAAGAACTTATTTTCATGGGCCGGGGAAATGCCTGTGAATTTTCTCTCCGAGCTTTCTTTCATAACATCTGCACTGAGACTTCTCAGTTAAACAATGGAAAGGCAGGATTTACAGAGTGTCAGCTCGCTGTTCTGTTCCTGGAGAAAGATGAATTAAGCCTTCTGTTATAAATGGAACATATATACTTCAAAACAACTGTTATTAGCCAAGATATGTCCAAGGTCAGGCTAAGTTATGTATGATGTATTCCTATGAGTAATTTATCTTTATGGCTATTTAAAGTGTGAATACATTTAAAATTTTTCCAAGCTTTTGCATAAGTTTTCTAAGTGTCCCACTTAGTTTTCGGGAAAATAAAAATTAACGTTAGCCAGGAATCGCATTTGTTTTTAACTATTTCCTGTGTGCTCATACACTCATTGTTCATTACCACAGGGAAACGTGGTGGTTCAGTGTACTTTGAGTGTTGTCAATAAAGAAACGGTAAATTTGGTCTTGTCTAATTTCAGAAAACTTGAAGCAATAGCTTGCAGGTACATAGATTAATGTTAGGGGCTCAGGCATGCCGGGATAATAACTGGAGCAGAAAGAAGAATTTTAGTTCTGCCGTTGGTAATCAAAAATGCCGTTTATGTTTAAAAATGCTTGCCCTTTCATATTTTAACAGCTATAAAATTGGGATAGTCATAATTTAAATAGGGAATTGAATTTGAAAAAACTTAAGGAAAACTTAAAGGAATTCTGAAAGCTGTCCTCAACTCTGCACTGGCTTCTTCTTGCCTCGGGTGACTGTGGGCAGTACCACCACTGTTCCTGTGCTCCCATTTCTGTATCGCAGTCCTCCTCTCGCAGGTCTGGACCCTGTGTGCTGGATATACCCTGTACTTCTACTGACTTCAGCAGTGCACACCTGGCACTTGGGAAAGAGCATTTTATTTTAAAAGTACTGATTCTCTTCTCCACACGTTGCTTATTTCCTCAAAGTTCTTAATAAAGCTAAAAAACAGCTAAAAAACATCTACACAAAACTCTATAGCCACATTTACCATCCTCCAAGTTCCTCGGCCATCACGGTGCCCAGGCAGGTGGCCAGGAAGGTTATGGTAAGTTTTGGTGAGTTTTGAAGTCATGAGGTCAGTTTTTATATCCCCCAGCTCATATAAATAACAGTGGATGGGCTTAACACAACCTTACGGGAAATCTTCCCCACCCCTTGTCTCTGGGTGTCTTGAGAGGAATTGCAACACAGATGAAGCATCTCCCTCTAGTTCCTCACATAACCATTCCTAATTTCTTGCCTGGTTCCGCACGTGATTTTCCCATCTCCATGCTGACTTCCATGTCTCTTCTTTGCCGCTCGCTCTCACGTTATCCCAGTCTCCCTCCAAAATACCGTCCGTCTCTTGCTCCGCATTTCCTCTTGCCCAGCAGTCTGTATGATGGGTTCCTGTGGCATCCTTTGCCTCTTCCTGATAGCCCTTCTCTGTGCTCCTCACCCCAGCCCTCCAGAGATCCCTTTTCTTGTCCTCGTTTCTCTCCGCTGGCAGTCCTTTCTCCTGGCCACAGCCTCAAGCCCCTTTAAAATGCCATAGGGAATCAAGTGAGCTGGTCTGAGGGTGGCTGGAGAACAGCGAGAGGCACCAGCGGTGTTTAGTAAGGCAAAACAAAACCACGCGAAAAGCACTGAGCTCCTCTGACATCTCATCAGCTACGTAAAAAACCACTCAAGATCCCCGGGACTGTCTCAGTTGCCTCTGCCGGGGTGATGTGAAGGAGTTTTGCGCTGATCAGCAGCACAGTTTGGGTGCCCGACAGTTGCACGGCAGCCCCAGGGTTACGCTCCCCTCAGAGCCTGCAAGGGGAAACGTTCCCTTCTACGCACCGCGTCATCCTTCGGTGGCTTCTGGAGAGCTCTGCACGATGGAGAGGTACAGGGCCCTGCAGCAGGGCTTGCCAGGGAGGTCTGCGTGCTGCATCGGGTCTTCTCTTGAAAACCCAAGGGCTGGGACCCGTGGGTATCCTTTCCCTTTCTCCTCTTCTACTGAGAGCTTTGCTCCTGCTCACAGCTGCCCGGCGAGTGGCAGGAGAAGAGCAGAAGGCAGCCTCGCTGCTGCTGGAGGGAGACCGGCGCCTTGACAACCCGTGCGCAGGAGGGACGGCAGCGCGAGCGTCTTCGTCTCGGCAGAGGCTGATGGAGAAGGCAAGAGGGGGACCCAGGCCGGTGGGGGGGACCAGCAGCTGCTGCTGGGGAGGTCGAGGTGGGGGCTGCAGGGGAGGTGGGCAGCCCAGGGGTGAGCCCCTCTCCGTCCGTCCCTCCCCGAGGCATGTGAGCGTTACTGCTCCCTCATCATCTTCCCCTCCCTTGCAGATCTCATTCTCTTCCTTGCTAGAAAAGGAGATAAGATGCACTGAGAATCGGAGTGCGTTTTCCAGCTAACCCTTGTCTTTACAGAGGGTGAGTGCCGTGGTGAGCACTCTTCTGTCTCGGATCTTAAGCTGCTGCCTGTGGCAGCGGGTGCTTTCCTGCTCTCTTCCACTGCTGGGGTTGCTGCTCACAGCATCATTTTCCTGGCAAGATGTGCGAGCTCCCTGGGGACAGTCAGAGACCTGGGAAAAATACCTGTTCCCTGTGTGTCTGTAGGAGGCAAAATCCTGTCCACTGACAAGCATCCCGGGACAGTCAATAACACTGGGAAAATGCAGCAAGGTGGTCTGTTTGTTAACGTAGGTTGTCCAGCCAGAATATAGTGGTCCCAGGACATCTCTCCGTAAGGTCAGAGCAGGGCGGGAATGGACCTGGCAGCCAGAGGCTGAGGGAGCTCCAGCCACCCCACTCCTGGCGTCCAAGTTCACGTCCTTATGCTCTTGCTGTTTGCAAGGGGAGTTGTGGTGGATCTTTGGTGCAAACGCAGCCCTCTGAAGCAGGGCTTTGCAGTTTTTACTACCAGAGAGGAGCACGCAGCCGTGTCTCCTGGAGGATGGTGGAAGGAAGGCCGCGAGCCAGGCTTTCCAGAAAAGGTGCTGCAAAATGTAAATGAGAAAAAAAATCAGGTTTGTGCACAGAAGAAATGCATTGTCCACAAATTGCGTTTTTCCTTGATTTCTTCTGTACAGCTATTGAGTAGGCACAACCTTGTTTAGCTTAAAAGATCTAAGAAAATTATAGCCTAGGGCTCTTGGCTAGCGTCTGAGTGTTGCTCTTATCATTGAACAATTTAAGACCAAATGTCCATTGCAACTCTCGTACTCAATACTATCAACGATTTGCCCTGGGACACCAAGGAAGGCATCAAATGTGGACAGGCTTTAGAACAGACTCACATTAAAAATGTATAAAATTATTAAATACAGCTACAGCTCGTGCAGAGAAGCAACAAGCTTGTAATACTGCTTATTTTCAAGTGGTCACAAGGACTAATGTGAAAAGTATTGAATCTCCATAAAACTAGACTGGATCAGACAAATAAATAAACAGAAAACGCCTCTTTGAAGCAAACTGCCATTGACCCCTGAATTACAACTTCCAGGCAATAGCGAAATTAGTTCATTCTATAAAGCAATCTTGTATCTAGGAACCTACATGTTCTTTGTGCCCTAACAGCGTCAAGTCCGGTGATATTGAAGGTGGTGGATGCAATAACCAAGCTTCACTGCAGATGGGCACAGGAAACAACTGAGCTTCCTTATGCAACAAGATGGCCAAAACAGTAGAAGCCATTCCCTAAATGGAGGCAGAAACCGAGATGAGTCACGGATTAGGAGCGTGTGGGTGGAGAGCGTCCTCGTGGCGCGATGACAGGCACAGGGGAGAGATCTGGACGCTGCGCTGGGTCTCTGCGTGTGCGAGAGCGTTGCAGGGAAAACACGAGAGGAGCAGGGAGAGGAGGCGAAGCACCCGGAGCAGAATACGATGCCAGGGAGAAGCACGGTTTGTTTATTGTGACTGCCGAGAGAGGGTGGGAGCCGCGGACAAGAAGAGGAGTGTTTCCTGGTCAGTTGGCTGCCTGTTCAGGGAAACTGGACTTGGTGCATTGGTTGTAAATAAACAGTGATGTATTCGTGGAATACTTTACCCACTCATCAATCTATTTTCCTAAATTAAACAACCCGAAAGAGCCTGGACAGTAAGTTTATGACACACAGGCTAACAGTACTTTCCCTCTGGCCAGATCTGCTCTGACGACTGCGTGAATTCAGAAGGAAAAGGGTGGAAGGGAATATCCACAGTTTGGCCCTTGAAATATCATTATCTCATGCACGTTTATGTCCCTACAGAAAGACCTGAATCACAGAGTATAACCAGGAAATTAAATTTTCTCATATCCATTAATCCATCATCCATTAATGGCCACTGTCTCCATAATTCCCAGTGGCAGGGGAACCAAAACGCCTTCAGGGGAGCTGAGGCTCCCTGTGCGGTCAGGAGCAGAAGGGAGCACCACCGGGCGAAGGGTGTGGAGATCGTCCCCCTCCTCCCTAAATGTCCTTCTGGCCTCGTACCTGCTGCGACCGAGGTCATTCTTGGCATGAGGATGATGGGCTGCCTTGCTGGAAAGGGGATGCGCGGTGATGAAAAGGAGGACAGAGGACTACTAAGCTTTACGTCATATTTTTTCCCTCCACCAGATTTTGTACAAATAGACATGAGAAGAGCCGATCTCATCCTGGCTATCAGCAAACTGCTATCCTTTAAACACAATTAATGCCAAATATAATTCGATTATAACTGTCTTCCCTCATTTGCGACATGTGGATAATATTTCCATGGGTTGTGACTAAATGGAAAGTCTCATGAGCCAGTACCCTCTGCGGCTAAGATCCGTTGGCATAAAGGTAATTTCTCGAAGTATAACTTTTTTTTTTGAGATCCATTTTAAAGCAAATTTAAATCTAAATAGCAACTTATTTCTAGGTTCTCAGAAAAGTAATTCAGTACCTAAAATAAACTGTTGTTCTAAAATTTCTTTGTGTACAAAACCATAGACATTTCTTTGTATAGAAAGAAGTTGAATTCCAGTTTACGTAGGAAACTCAATCTGGCCATAAGCAGAGAGCTGTGAAAACTGCCTCCCTGGATATTTAAATAGCGTGTGTTTGCATGCAGCTCCGCAGCCAAATAATCAGAGTGCCCTTGGCTGCCGGGGCCTCGCAGCCCGCACTGCCTTTGTAGGCTGAAATTGGGTTTTCAGAGGGGAAAACATTCTTGAATTAGTCATTTTTCAATGTCTTTATTTTATACTCCGAGAGTAGGGCAACGAAACAGATTCTGTTAAAACTGATTTAAAGAGGGTTTCCAACTGAGCTGATGTGTTGTGATCTCCAGCCTAGCACTGGAGCGGCTTCTTGCTGGCGGGCGAGCAGAGGGCATGCGGAGCGGCTGGCCGTGCAGCACACATCCCAGCGTGCGCTCGCAGCAGCCTGCGTCACTCTAGCTCCTCTTCTTCTTACAGAAGAGAGCAGAGAGCTTCCGTGTGTCCAAAGAGATCTCCACCTACACCCATGGACCTTCTGCAGCGTTTTTCCCGACCCATCGCTTGGGAGCGAGCCATGACGTTCATAAATGTAAATAAAAATTAACACCGGTTGTGCATGTAAATCCCGGCGGTGCTGGAATTTAGCGCCTACAAGGACTGCAGGAGCAGGCTACGTTTCTAAACTGGATCAAAATGACTCTTAAGACACTCCCCACTGGTTAGACACTTGGCATAAGTGATGTAAAGTTAACGGTATTTAATAAAGTATCTTTAGAGTGAAAAATATTAGTTCAATATCAGAGAGAAATGGATGACTAATCTGGTTACATTTCTATGATCACTTTTATCAGCATTTTTTATGGGATTTGTTATTTGGACTAAAAAAAATAGGGCTGCCAGAAAAAGACCCAGCCCCTACCTTCTTAAGGAGGGCTGTTACACGGTAGATTTTAGTTGATGTTGTTTTTATGCTCCAATGAAAATAGAGCAAATTATTGACAGTTTTTGTGTGATATTGTGATCTTTAAAACATGTACTTCATCGGGTGTTTGTCTTTTCCTGCGTCTGCTGTCTGCAAATGCTTTAGCAGACACAGATATCTGTGGGAATACTGACCACAACAGCATATTTTATTTGTTGAAAATCAGTTTTGTATTGTAATAAAGAATATTTGCTGTGGCAGCCTGGGGTTTTTTTGAGACTGATTTATACCTGTCCAGACAGCTAAAGAAAAATGCCTTAAGACTTAAATGCACAATTATATTATCCTAAGTATTGACTATCAAATTCTTATAGTGAACTGACTGTAAATTTCGAGATTAAAACTGAATTCTGATTAATTTAACGTAACAAAGAAACAAAAGGGAAACCATGAGCTGTGCTACTCCATGACAAACTGGAAGGGAATGGCCTGGCACGGATGCGGGGTTGAACCCATACAAACAGATGGGGTGGAAATAGCTCTGGGCTGGGCTGGAGCCGAGCTGGCTTCCCTGGCAGGTATTGTCAGGGTCTGATAAGGCAAGAAGGAAAGCCTACGGTGGTAACATCATGGAAAGCTTCTTCCTAAATTGTCTTCTTGAAGATATTTCTACTGTGAGATGGTCTACAAGTCTATAATTAGGAGTTCAGCTAGCCTCCGCGGCTCAGCTCGGCGATGAGAAGCAGATATGCCAAATATAATAGCCTGAGGAGAAGGTGGTGGGAGGGACGGGCAGTTATGGATGGACTTGTGGATGGGAAAAAGACAGAGGCAAGGGGGAAATGAGGGAACAAATGAAAAGCAAGAAATGACTAAGTTTGGAAACATTCCTTTATTTATATTCTTTGGCAGACAGTTAACTTTCTGATGATACTTTCTTCTTATATCTGTCTGACTGGGACCCATTTTCTAACTGTTGCCAATTTTTCCCACTGAGATAGTGCTATTTATACCATGTTTTGGTTGGGTTTGTAATCAGCAGCTTAGCGAGCTGGACTCAGACCAAGTTAACCAGTTATAGATGCAACTCCGTTGATACCAGCTTAACTTTCCTAGCAGTGACTAACGTAACGTCAAAGCCTCCCAGTACTGCCCGAGGAGGAGCCTCCCGCCTTGGCCGGCCCGTGCCCAGAGGTGAGCTCCAAAAAGTGCCCGGGGATCGTGACGTCCAGTCTCTTCGGTCCCTAACCGCACAGACTCCTTCCTTTCCTTGGGCTGGGAAGGCACCCTCTGCCCTCACCCGCTGCCTCGGCGTGACTTCGGGCGTGGGAGCCGTTTTGGGGTGCGGGTGCAGGGGTGCGGGTTCGTACGAGGTTGGCACCTGCACCTAATCATCGCTGCCCAAACCAGTAGGGTTATGTTAGTTACTTAAGCAAAGAATCTACAAGTAAGGAAAGGAACAATGATCGATTCGACATTAAAACCAGGAAAACATTGACAGCACACATGACCCTGGCCACAGCCCGTATGAACTGCCACCATTTGTCACCCCCTTTCTTTTCTTTCCCTTCTGTGTAATGAAGGCGATATGGGAAAAACAAGTGGTGGAAATTGAAGAAGGTGACTCACACACGCAACGGTCGTTAAAAAATAGTCCTCAAAACCTGTTTGTTTAACGTTTTTTTTGTTTCTAATTCTTTAATATAAACTAGTCATTTCTAATTATTTTAGATACAACCAATCACTTTTTTTCCCTGATTTAAACCAGTTATAAATACAATTTTCTCTTTGCAAACTGAATGAGTCCCTAAAGCGGTTCCAGATGCCAGACATGTACATATGTAACATTCCTACTGGAGGAATAACTTTTGATATTTAATCAAAAGAAACAAATTTAACAAACAATACACTAACACATGAAGAGATAACACTGTGAGAAAAAAAAAATCTAGGCTATAAAATCTAGATGAAACTTTTCCAGCTTGTAAAGAGGATTTTACAAACTAAGCAACGGTAAGACTCAGAAATGAAACCTGAAAAAGTATGAAATAACCGACTTGAGGAGAAAATAAAAATGGAAGGAAGAGGAAACGGAAGAGAATAAAAACAGTCAGCAGACAAATGGGGACTTAAAATGCAAAGAAGAAAAGAAGAAAATCAAAAGACATATCAAGGAAGAATATTTTCAACAGGACAAGAATAATAAATATGAGAAAAAGTGTGAGAAATACCACGAGTTACAATATTCTAAAGAAAACTGTGAAAATACACAGGAGGAAAGAGAAAATATGAAAATTTCATTTTGCATTAATTGTGTTCCCCTTCAAACCACACATTTCAGTGCTGGAAATACTCCTGTAATTAGATTATTGTTTACGGCAGGTTATTACTCAACTGGTTCCTATTTAGGCTGTCTGTATTTGATCTAATTCTGTCAAACTTTACAGTGAAGCCATTGAGTTGTTACCTGAAAATAAAGGCTTAATCACGTGAAAGCATTTGGAACAAAAATTCTCATTATAACACCATTTTTCCTAAAGGCCTTGTGCGATCGAAGTGTGACGAAGCAAAGCTCAGGCTGCAGCCATACAACTTATAGCCGATAACAAGATATTGCCATTTGGGTGGCTAGGCTGTTTCTTGACCTTGAGTAGCTTAGGCGTTGTTGTAGGAATCACCAAGAATTTCACCTTCAGTGCAATGCCAAGAACTACAAATACCATAACTGATTAAATACAGTCCCGATATTAATACACAACAATAAACTCCTATCCGTTACATAGGTTGTTGATAATTTGCTGCCCTCACAGAGCGGCAAATCTCTGTACTTTTGGGGACAAGACCATTGGAAAATAGTCATAAAAACCCCAAACAAGCGATCAGAGCCACCTAAATAATCCCAGGAATACACCAAGCAAGCAAGTGGAAAATGTTGTAGGTAGATGTTGTTACAGGGGAAAATTATTTTATTATCATGCGTTTTAAACAACGAGGTTACCACATTTTTCATGTTATGGCACTATTGTATTAGACACTAAAATCTGATTTTAACCTACTTTTAAATGTTCTTCCTTTCCCTTCACTCCAGGGTTTGAAACTGTCATTTGCGTAAGCATTCTCTTGGCTTCCACCGTTTCTTTTAACTACTCCGCAATTATAATAGCTGGCTAATAGACCATATCATTGATAAACTTCCTCGTTAAGAAGAACCTAGGACAAAAAATGATACTGGTTCTTTAAAAGTTTATCCCTATGGCACCATCATGTAAGCATACATATGGGACAGTAAAAATGGAAGACGACACATTAAATGACATTATTATAAAATGCAATACTCTTGGAATGATCCCTTATTAAATTAGGCTCTATGATCTGAGATGAATTTCCCCAATCCCTAATCCATCACTAGAGAAATATTAAAAGATAGGTCTCAACTGGTATTAGAATCGCACTCAGTCTCTACTTTCATTATTTTGAATTAGGGTGCTACTGGGGGGAAGCCTCTTAATGAGAATTAGAGTGATTCACTGGCCTTCTTTTGGATTTTGACAAGTAAAATATTAACTCTTCAGTCACAGCTGTCGGAATTAAAATACTTGGCAGCCACAGATGCACAAATTAAATTGGCCTTTATGTTTCCATATTGCTGACCTCCTTAGAGGCAAAAACATCAAACCCAACAATAACAGAAAACCCACAGTATGTCATTTCGTGGAAGAAAACATATTTATTGAAGTTTTTATATTTGTTTCAGTTTTAAACACATAATTGAACAAATACAGAACATTTTTACGAAAGGCTATTATTTTAATTTTGCATTAGGTAAAACTTCAGCTACAAATCAGTTCCTCTGAACCATTAATCAGGCAATAAAATAATAAATGAAGTTATTTTGGGGATTTCTTAACTGTTTAAACTAACATAAATCAGATTTACGTGCGGTGCATCAGTGAAAACGTCTTAATGGCTTTGACTGGCATTTGTTTAGGGCTGTTTCTCTGTAGAGCATAGATTCTCTTTCTTAGAAACAATATATGAAAATGCATAATTATTGCAGAAGCACAAGACTTTTTATTACTGGAGCTCCAGTCTGTAACAGCAAAACAAGCTGAAGTTTAGCAATGTCGAGAAAACATCCTTTCTGATCTTTTTCCCTCCTTTTTAATTTACTGCTACGGCAGTGGCAGTGGAATTTCAATTAGTCTCAATCAAGTGTATCTCAATTAAGTGTATTTCAATTAGAAGAAGTGTTTCCAAAGTGGAACTCGTAGCATATAAACGTCTCAAATAAGGGAATGATGCAGAAGTGGCTTTTTTTTTTTAAAGCTGTCCTTAAATGATATGATCCATCATACCCAAGCCAGCACAGGGGTTTGTTATTCTTGTATCCGTCTCCGGTCACCTCCAGCATCTCTCCCTCCTCCCTAACGATCACTCATTGATCTCAACTTGTGATCAGTTGAGAACTACTTGGAGGGGGACATTGATGGATGCCTTTTAACCATTTTACCCTTCGCATCCAATACTGCGATGAACTCCCCAGATCCGTGGCACGGTTGCGTGGGGGGAGAGCTGGGGGCTGGGGCGATCGTAGGCGTCTGGGGGGTGAATTTTGGCTCCGTGTGAGCGTGTGCTTCTTGGCAGAGGCTCTTTTGGCACATAGGTGGTTGCAAACCACCTCCACGTCGTTTCTCGTAACACACGCTTTTTGTGTGTGTGTGCCGATGTGGAACGGAGAGTCTGCAACGTTGACATGATGAAGCACATTATGCTTTATATGAGGAAACAGAGCTTGTTACCCACTTTCTGGTTTTTCATTTTTTACTTATGGGTAAAAAAACCCCATAGTTTGCAAGTGGAAAGCTATGCCTTTTCTGCTTGTGACAATGGAGTTTTAGAGCTGATAACACAGCATAACTGCATATCTAAAGTAATCCGGCTCTGGAGCCTTAATATTTTGAAATAGCTTGTTGTTCACTGGCAGGGATCTTGTCGGACGCATTTGCACTGCAGCACACTTGTTGTCACCCCTCTCAGCAGGCTGTGGCGAGGCAGCAGCGGGCACGGGAACATCTCCTTAGTGACATCTGAGACACGCTCGCCGCACTTTGTTGGAATCCCCGAGCTCCCAGCGCTGCTCACAAGTCCTGAGCAGGGTCCCCTCCTGGCCTTCTCCGGGAGGAGCTGCCCCAAAGCGGGGCTGGGAAGCCCTTGCTCCCGTGGAGGGAGCGGGTTGGGGCGGCGAGGTTGCCCTGGTGGCTGTGACAATTTTGGCTTGTGACATCCAGCCCCGCGTGGTGCAGAGGCACGACCACGCTCAGCCGTGCTGGGGGGCACGCGGCATCTCCCCACGTCGAGCGGCCCCGGGTCGGGGGTCCCCGTGCTGCTCTCTGCCACGTTTCACCTTTCCCGGTGTGCAGAGCTACGCCTCACACGCATGGGGAAAGCATTCAGTGCGGTAAATCTACAGCTGTCCTGGAACCGCTTCCACATTATTTTTACCCTTTTTATTACATTATCTCAGCTATGCAAACAGCTTGTTGCGCGGGAATAAGGCTTTTCCTATGAGCTCTTACCCCATCTTTCCTCCTCGCCGCGTCCCTGCTCGGCGACGAAACACCCCAACAGCCCTCCCTCCCTTGGAGCACAGCACCAGCTCCTGTCTCGGGTAGGATTTCCCCGTCTGGACTGGGGCTGCTAACCCGCGCAGACAGTTTTCCAGGTTTTGCCATTTGTTCACCGGTTTCCCGGCCGGCTGGGCGCCCGTTGGAGCCGGGAACGCCGCGGCGTTATGCAGGCGGATGGCGGGCGCAGCCGGCTCGGCGTGTGAATTAGTTCTGCGCAGAACTACTTAATACATCTTTCCTGGAATTAAATGTGCGCGGAGAGCTGCCATAGGGCAAGCCGCGGGGTGGTTTAATTTCTTTTTTAGAAGACATTAGCAGAACTCGATAAAGGGTCAAGTAATTTCATCCAAGTTGCCACCAGTTAGTTAAGAGAAAGCGACAGGGCTGGAGCCTGACGTCGTTACATTCCCGCGAATATATTTTATAAAACAGGAGGTTTAAAATTTCTTTTTTTTTTGCCGAAAGAATGATTACCGGAGGAACGCTTCTTAGCTTTAAAAGATTACCTGGCCGGTAGCTAAATAGGGCGTTTTGATTAATATTTGCTATTTGGTGAGCGGGCTGAGACCCGAAATGAGATGGTTACTTTTGCGACAGGAGCGCCTTTGGTGCGAGGCTCGCCGAGCTCCCGAGGAGGCTGCCCGGGGAGTAATTTCGGTGAATTGTAAGCGGACAGTGAGTCCGCGGGGAGCGCTGGCAATCATGGCGGAAACAATGTTTGCATCGATCAGCTGTCACGGTGATTTATGGCTTCATTTTGCTGTAATGGAGAATTAGTGGAAAGATTATCAGGGACTCAACACTTTGGCTTGTTACCCATGTCCAGACGAGCAATTTGTCTCCCTGAAGCAGTGAAATACTTGTGACAGCTCCAACACTTGCCCTAATTCAATCAAGAGAAAATGTTGGAATTAATTTGTTACAAGAAAATTTAAATATGTTCAGCAAACAGTAACCGCAGAGCAGCAGGCTGATTTATTGTGCTCGGCAAGATATCGATCCGCTTCGATCTGGCCCATGTTGAGGTTTTAATGTGTAATAATTTCCAATTTAAAGCTCCTTTTCAAGATCACGGGTTTAAAGAGAGGGCAGGCTAGGTCTCAAGACCTGATTAGGAGCCTGTTGCAATGGCTTTGTCAAAAGCCTGTTTGAATGTAAATTCATAGTTATCTTTTGCACTATCTTTAATATTCTTGACATGGATTTTATTGTGTGTCAAACCTCAGGCCAGCTGCCTGCCACAACCATTAATGAAACATCTTAGGAAATAAATCTCAGTCTTTATACAATATTTTTAAAAACCTGAAACATTAGATGTCAGCGAAGAAGGTTTAACAGCATCCTTTTTTTTTTTCCGCACAGTAAACCATCAGAGATATAGCAGTTTTACAGCTTGCCTACACAATTAGATTGAATTATTGTGCAAATGCTATTATGCCATAAGCTTAAATTCCAAAGTGTGCATGAATATTTTAGGTACATGTACAAATCTGTTATCTTCATTGAAGGTGTGACAGCTTATTTTACCTATACATATATATAATTTTTAAGGTTCTCATTATTGAAGTGCTCTTCCGTAATGTGTGTAGGATAACACCACTCAAGAAAGTGGCCGGGGCATTAGAAATTTAGCCCCTTATAATTCACAGAGCAGCCGTGGTGGTCTGCGGAGAGGTGTCGCTCCACGCCAGGTTCCTCTGCCACCCATCTACAGCAAAATGGTGTGCAAAATGAAGTGTGCTCAATTAGTCCTTTAAACCAAATTATTATGATTGATTAAAAGGGAAATCCTGGCCTCCAATGCTAAAAAGCTTGTATAATAACCTCCCATGTAGCTCCAATTGCAAGTTTTCTCTAACATTTTTAGAGCATCAGTGGCTCACATAATTAGAGAGCAATCCCGTTCAACCTAATCAATAAAAAGTCATCAGCCACCGTTGGAGACAGCCATACTGAAGTATTTTTTTGCTCATTAGTAGAGATTGGGTGTTAGTTTACTTTAGTTATTCTTAGTTTTGCTGCCATACCCTTAGACAAAGCACTGAAAAATAAGGTCTCTTTATTAAAACAGTGTTTTTGAAAGACTTTCTGATAGCATCTGGGCCGTCAAACATAGGGTTTAGGCATCATCACTCGGTCAGCAGTGCTGTGGAAGTGCGGGTAGCACCGTGGTCTGCTGACGTGAGGCCTCCCACGTTCTCTGAGAAGAACCCACGCTGGGCACCTGGATTTTTCTGAAATGGCTTTGGAGTCATCTGTTGGGCGACAGGAGAGGCTTTGCAAACATCTCGAACCCATAGATAACCCCAGAGGGGCTTTGCACCTTCCTCGCACTAGAGAACGGACCAATGTGACCAAAGCCATGGAGAGCCAGAGCTCATTAACTCCCCTGGCCACCCAACAACCTTCTAGCCTGATGGCAAATGTCTCTATCCTTAAGTGTATTTAAAATGTTGTTTTGAAGGATGAAAATTATCCTGCATGGCAGCTGCAGTGATAGGAGCCACTTTCTGAACTCTTGACTTTGAGGGCTTTGGAGAGGTCAGGACTTCCCGTAGAAGCAAGATTTGACTCTGTAGGAGCTTTTGGAGTCAAAATGTGAAAAATTCCTGGCCCTACACCCAATTCTGACGATGTAAATGACCAGAAGTCAAACCAGGATCACATTTGCTCATTTGGTATCAGATTAAAAATGAGGCGAATCTGGGTAAAACAAAGACACGTTGCTCCCTGGAGAAACTCTGGTGCAGGGGTGATGAGCTCTGCAAGGGGTTTTGGTGGCCTGGCAGCACGGTGTCACCTGCCAGTGTCCCCAGCGAGAGAACGGGGCACTGGCCATGGGACAAGCATGGTCACTGTGGTGGGACACACCGCTGAGACATGCCTTTGTCTCCTGAAAGACCAGCCTCTGCAGTTATCTGCTGTGTCCTCTGCCACCGCCTTTCCCAACAGGCCCTTTTACCGATTCCTCAGCAGGAGAAGATGTCATCTTTCAAGAAGTCAAAGGACCGCGTTGATCTCTGTTGATGTCTCTGGTCCAAGGACTCAATGCTGCAGTCTTTGCTTGGTAGACGTGTTCCCATCTCGCTCCTCTCTGTGATGAAGTCTAACATCTTTACCCCTTTCTGAGACATTGTCTATATATCCTTTCACATATGTGCACTCAGATGCCTCTGGAAAAGTAAATACAATTTTATTAAATTTTTTGCATGAGTTAGATCATAAAAAAAGGGATTCTGGACATGTTGTATAAGCTTTATGAAGTGAGGGGTCCCTGTATTGTCAAGATGCACATTGACGGGGGGCTTTCGTATTGGGAATTAGCATTTTTTTGCAAATGCTGTGATGATATTGTACTCGCGCTTCTGCAAATCCATAATTATAATTCAGTTTCTCCTTACAAACTATAAATGTAAATATTTCTGTGGTCATTGATGGAATTTAACTTCTGCAGCAAGTAATATCTACACATATGTTTCCTATTGTGTTCTTAACCGTATAATAACATGCATGCTACAGCTAGTAAAATATTATTATAAAACTCCCTTTGCTGCAAATCTTGACCAAAAAATATAGAGTTGCTGTTGAACGTATGTTCCTGGGAGTTCATGGGAGTCAGCAGAGTTCACATGGTAGGAAGGGCCACGGCAGTCAGGGTGCGCAGGAGCAACGTGCCGACCTGCAGCCTCGTCCTTGCACGGCCGCCTCTCGCTGGTGCCAACGGGGCTGTCCCGTCAACGGGTCCGTCGGTTTGCACCAGGCACCCGCACGCCTCCTTTTCCTCCCCGATTTGGGGGGAGCCAGGCTGGTGCTGGCTGCCTTTGCGAGCCGGGGCTGTCCGGAGGCTGGCGAACCCCTCGGCCGCCGCGCGGGGCAAGGCTGAGTGTCCCAGGGCTCTGCAGCCAGGCAGGGACCTTGGCGGGAGGGAGGGAGGGAGGGAGGGAGGGCGGGCTGCGCCTCCTCTGACACCATTTTAATGGGAATTGGAGGAGAACCAGGCCTTGACATTTAAAACTGAATTAGTCTGATATTTAAAATGGAGATAAACTGACATTTAAAATAGTCCCATGCTCTGTTGTTTCATTTTTATTCTTTTTTTTGTTTTGTTTGTTTGTTTTTTTCTTTTTTTTTTTTTCATTTTTCACAGACTGAGGCTCCACCGCATTGGAAATTCCTTGCAGGGGGTCTGATGCTGGATCGTGACCTGCAGGGACCCTGTGGCTGAGGGCTCGCTGTCACTTCACCAGCAGTTGCAGGCACGGAGAAGCAGCCTCCTTGCTGGTTCCGGTGAGATGCAGTATGTCCTCGCCCATTAATAACAACACCACACCAGCCTGCGATAGGAGTCAGGGAAAAAGTCAATGTTCCCGAGCCGTCAGGAGCAGTGCCAGGTTAAATTGTATTTAAAAAACCCACAGTGTTGGTTAACAGTGCTAAAAGGCAGTATTGTAGCTTAATAATACCAAGAGAAATTTAAAAACCTCAGCTAATTTTCAGAGCCGCGCACTTTGTTTGCTTTTCTCATTCTCTGCTTGAACAGCCAAGAACTGGTTTGGTTCACTTCTGCGCCGCGGTGCGCCCGGAGAAATGTGCTTTTCCAGCTCCCGCTCATCAGTGCGGTCCTGCAGCCGTGGGCTGCAAATCCCGCCGGGGGATGTTGATTTGTTTTTTAAAAAGTCCTATCAGAATTTGGAACTGCTTTCTGCAATTGTCTTTATTGCTCAAATAAAAGTTTAGGGGCTGTTCATGGCTGCAAATGTAAATGTTGATAGAGGTCTGAAAGAATGGCATTCCTTTCAAGTTAGATTTGCACAAAGCAAAAAAATCTGAAGAGAAATAATCTTTAAATAAGTTACCAATTGCGAACTTTATAATGGTGCCAGCTATTAACAATAGACCCATTTGGGGTGGGTTTTTTTTCCCTTCCCATAACAATTTTTTCTTTCTACAAGGTCATTTTAGGTCTTCAGTCTCAATAATAATTTGCTCTGCGAGCCATTGTAGACAGAGCTGTCTTCAACCTCTCAGCTCGGAGGGAGAAATCTGATCGCGCCGTGGCATCCTTCCTGAATCTCCGCGAACCAAAATGTCTTTATTTTGCCCGGAATAAGGATGCTGGCGGGCTGGGGCGGCTCCGCAAGGCTCTGGCACCTCTTGGGCGCCGTGTCCTGCTCGATGTGGGGTCGCAGCCCGGGAGCCGGCGGGAAGGAGCGTGCGGTTCCTTCGGGGTGAAGCCCTGGCCGGGCTTTTCCAGAGTTCCCATTGTTGCACAGATGAATCCAATCACCGCTATTTGTTTTTCAAAACAGGGCTCAGCTCCCTGTTGCTGGATGATATTTTCATCCACTGACATTTAACCAAGCTATTTCAAAACGAGCCGAGAACGTTTCTAGAATTCCTTTATTTTTAAAGTTTTATATAAATCAGCTTTTAATTGTCTGTTAGGAAATATTGTTAGTAAACAGCTCCATTTGCAGAGATTTGCACAACGCCTGTGCCTGCTCTGGACGCTGTGCGCTCACCGGACCTGTGAAAACCAGCTATAAACTGCTCTGCACGTCGCACATTTTGGGAAACAATATTATTTTTCCAAAACCACAGAGTGATCAAATAACGTTAAAGCCTGCATGCTGCATCTCAGACAATGTGTCTGTGATTAACCATTTCCTCCAACTTCTGAATCGTGGTTTCACTCTAGAATAAAGGTAGAGCAAAGCTATCAAAAAAAGAAATAGCCTCTTCCTTGGAAAATCAGCAGCCGGGCTCTCCGGCCTGGGGGCAGCTCTTGGCAGGAGGAGATTTCAGGAATTTCCGAGCATCCTGTTGTGGCGGAGGGTCATGATGTGGGATGTATTTTATGAAGATTGGGAAATTAGTTTTGTTTGATTACGGTTCTGAATTTCTTCAAATGATCTCCCAGGACTTCAAAATGCTGAGGAAGAAAGGGGATAAGAAATGAAGATCTTCAAAATATCATTTTGGCCTGCTATGCTGTTGTGTCTCCCTGCCCCCGCCACAAAGGGCTACCAGATGCCACTCTCTCGTTTTCAGAAGTGTTTCATTAATTTACGTTCTCATGAAAACAAGAAGTCGAAAGACAGAGGTTGGCTCATGTCTGCTGCGGCCATGGGCCGTGCCAGCTTGCCGAGACCCATTGCCACGCTCAGCCCCACAATGACCAGCTAATCATAATTAACTATCAGCAAGTGGAAGACCTTAGTCGTTATGCCTGTAATATCAGTTCACGATTCATTTAATTCACTCCCAACTTAATCCAGACTTGTCTGTGGTGTAGGCTGGCTCTGGGGCATTGCTCTCTTGAAGAAGACAACCCATGCGCCTGGGCCAGAAGCAACGGCTTGCCAAAACGTCCCGAGGTTGCTCGTACGAAGGGAACGTGGCTTTCAGTAAAGCGTAAATCCATATCCCTACAGCAGGGCCCAGATGAGATGGTAAAATTGGGGTAGATACTCGCTTTCTGATGAATAACGCCTGTGACCTTGGGAGAGGTGAGATACAGAGCCTTTCTTGCTGTAGCATCTCAGGATTGCAAAGCTTTTAGCATTTTTTAAAAGATCTGCAGGAATTTGGCTATCCTGATACCCAGGACACATTTAGAAGTAAGATGACTGCTTAACTCCCATCTGGCAGAGCCAAGCTAATCAATTTACCTTATCAAGCTCCAACATCTAATTAGAGGCTCTCCTGACATCATTCTCAAGCTGGGTTCAGCTCATCCTGGAGGCAGTGTAGCCTTTTTATTACTTTCTACAACTTAATCACTCTGTTTTAAAGACATTTTCTCTGAATTGCTCAAAGGTTAGCCCCTCTGTCAATTTAAGTCAATATCCTCTTCTTTTCAAAATTAATTGCTATTAATTAATCACCATCTGAAGCAGTTTATTGGTATTGATTTGCTCCCTTTTGTATGTTTCTATGAGATCTCTTATTGGTCTTCCTCACTGGATTTATTTTTCTCCCAAGCTACAAAGCCCATACAGGTGAGCGTTGGTTGACAGCCAGGGCCAGATGAACATCCAAACCTCAATAATAATCCTTCTGTCAAAGGATAGCCATGGCGTCTCTGTCTCTGACTTTTATGGTATTTTTATTTTCTGAACTTCCTGATTCACTTAAAACCAGAATAGCATAGCCATTATTTCAGACCTATTCTTAGCGTTTTGAAAATGAGCCCCAGTTTCGGGTTCCTGGCATCATTTGTCGTGTGTGCGTGCAACTGAGGAGCCCCATTGACTGTCCTGGCGCCCACATTTCAGTGGTCTGACCTCTGAGCACATCAGATCAGAGCACAGATTGCAAGTATTTAAACAAGACAAGACCACGGCAGTAGCAATAACGCGCTTTTCCCTACTTCAAGTGCAGTAGGAAAAAACTGTAGGAAGCAGAAGACATCGCCGCAACATCTCTGTGTGATGCTCTGCTTCCCATTGCTCTTCCACGCTGGCGGGAGGCGGAACCGTGACGATGGAAAAGCATTAATTTGCTTTCAAGTTTTGCACCATTATTGGCATTTTCTGTCCGACCTTTTTCCTAGTGTAATCAAATAGCTACGATCAATACATTAAAAGCCAGATTTTCTTATTAGCTTCTCCGTGCAGCCAACAGCGGTCAACACATAGCGATCAGTGCAGCATCCTCTTCCGATTCAATCTCATAAAACTGGAGTTTTGTGGGGTTTAAAGAAGACACCCCATATCATAGTGGTGGGCTTGGCAGTGTTAGGTTTACGGTTGGACTCGGTGATCTTAAAGGTCTTTTTCAACCTATACGATTCTGTGATTCTGTGATTCATGTTGGGGCCCGGCGGGGCTGAGCACAGCAGGGAAGGCCAGCGGGGAGCGAGGATGGCGGCGGGGAGGGAGGTCACAAGCTGAAGGAGATCCTGCAGAATAATGTGCATTTCACAGTCCGCTTGAGGACACAGAATGAAGAGCGATTTAAATGCGTCTTAGTCTTGAGATTAGTTTTATTCTAACAGACCAGTCAGCAGTAGGACTGGGATACTTCAGACCTCATCTCCTGGCCTTGGGACGCCCTTAGGACCATTTAGGCATCACACCTCCTACACCTGCGAGGAGAATCAAGCCACGTTTCTCACCCAGTTAGCAGGACCCACCACATTTCTTTCCATGAGGATGAACCAGGAGTGCTTTCTAAAGCAGAGCTTCCCACCAGCTTCCTCCAGACCATCGCACCATTAGACATAAATGATGGCGTTTCTAGCTGACGGATGGGTTTCTCATGGTTTGCTGGTCCCTCTGGTTGGTGACACCACATGGCGGTCATGAGACCATGGCATCAGCAGCATCACCCTGCGTTTGATCCGGGACTCCATGAGATGCGTTGCAGGCTGCCGAGCACTGTCATTTTTCAGTCTCTGAAAAGATGTAATTTCTCCTCTCGAAAGCTTCGGGAGGTCCCCGGGGATGTTGTCAGCTGCTTTCACCGCCTTGAAAAAAAGTCATTTTTCTTTTTAGAGAGTGCTACAATTATTATCACCAGGCCTCGGGGCACTTCACCCCAAATCACACAATGCTATTTCGGGTCTCTCTTTTACCACAAATGTTCAAAACCAGCTGCTTAAATCCAGCTTTCAAAAGTGAATCGGGCATTTAGCAGCCCAAGAGTCTTTTGGCATCTCTGAGACGCGCTGCAGTGGCTCTCCAGCCAGCCAGGAGCACCTGGAGGCTTCGTCCCGAGGCCATGGACCATGTCAGGAGCATCCTTCTGGGGTCCTTCAGGGTGAGATGGGTTTGCTGAAACTTTCCTCCTTGCTCCGCGCTTTGGGACGCCCAGATGTGAGCAAGCGGGACCCAGCTGTGCAGCTCCTTGGTCAGGCAGGGTCATGCTCACTCGCCGGCTCAGCTCCTCAAAAAAAATGGATTATATTTTGTCTGTAAGGCTTTGTGGGATTAAACATTGCTGAATTTGAAAGGCTAATTACTTCTCGGGCAGAGCCTACAGGATTTTTTTTCCTCTGAAGTCTCTGATGACCGTGTTTATGGGTAAGTTTCCCTGAGTACCTCCAAGACTGAAAGCTTTTTTTATGAGACAGATGGAGATGTTCTTTCCAAGAGTGAGTAATATTTAACCTTAAGCACTTTCAAATCCGGCCTCAGGAATATTGAGATGAAAGCCTCGTGGCACTAAGCTTCTTTCAAATGGATATTACAGAAAAGCTGCCTGGACATTTGTCTCCCCGAACCTCCGCTCTGTTTAGCATGCTGCCGGTGTGCCTGTTTTCCTCGAGGAGGTCCGAGAAGAATAAATACTTGGGGATTTCATTTTCAGTAGCAGCTCTGCTCTTGCTGTTGTATTTCTTTTGAGCATCACTTATCGGATCTGAAGTTCCTGATAGTGTCGGCGAGGGTGCGGCAAGGTGCCTTCGTCCTCTCCTCACCGGCAGAGAGGGTGGCTCCCGCGGCTGGGGACGGGTGCAGGTACCGGGACAGGTAAGCATCCCCTCGACAGCGAGCCCAGTCACCGGCACGGTGGCTGCGTTGCCCACGTAGGAAGCAGGTTTGTCACACAAACACTCGTTGAAGGAAAACTCATGCTTGTGCCGTTCCCAGCAGCCCCAGCCTCAGCTCAAGTGAAGCGGAACCTGTTTTTTTCCCAATATTTTCAATTATTTTAATACAAAGCAAAGCTTGCCTAGCACCGTGCTCTACATCTCCTCGATTAACTCATTGAAACACACCCTTAAGTATTCTAAACTAAATCAGATTACTTATATACATATTGAAATGGTGATATTCAATCAGGAATCACAGAATCATAAAATGGTTTGGGTTGGAGAATAATACTTGGAGAAAAATGAAATAGGAAGTATGACTACATTTTCAAGAGCTTTTAGTTGTTTTCTTTCCCTCTTGACTTGATTCTTTACAGAGCAAATCCGCATCTCAAGAGAGTTACGTACTGGGGAGGGAGGGCGGACATGTTGTCCCCTGCTGCACAAAACACTGGCACTTCTCAGTTTTTCTTAAAATCTTGCGTAGCCTCCGCGTTTTTGAGGGAAACCCTCCGCGGCTTCGTCCTGCCGCGGCGGCGGGTGCGTGGCCCTGCAGCCTGTATGCAATCTGTATTTGTCTTGATCAGGATATTAAACTACAATCGTGCACAAAGCAGTGAGGTCCCTCTGCACTACTGTTGAACTAAGAAATCATTACCATCAGACAGAAGAGAAGTATGGATGATGGATAATGGGTCTCTCCACTGCCCAGCGATCATTACGCTCCTGCCGATGAGGCAGCAACTGTTTTAAGTCCCATTAGCGGATGATGGGCTGTCTGGAAGAGGATGCTTGTACCTGAGCAGGCAGCTCGCTCCGGCTGCGCTGCGTTAACCCCGGCGTGGTGGGACCGTCCCCCTCCCGGCACGGTGCCGCTGGCCAAGCCCCGGGGATGCGGGAAGGGGTGAAATGGCGTGTACCCATCAGCACGTGAGGCAGAAAAACGCAGAAGCTGAGAAAGTGGATGTGAAAGGTAAATTGCTGCTTCCTGAAGGGACTGTCGGGCAAGAAACACATTTAGGGAAGTGTTAATGAAACTCTGACGTGAATTTGAGGGTTTATAAATGAGAGTCGTCCGCTGGTAGCTTTTACATCGGCTTAGCCCGGTGTGGGTTAAACTCTTCCCGTATCCGTGGTCTGAAACATCTATGGACATGCTGAGTTTGTCATCGCCTTGCAAGAGGGGACTTACAGGTCCCAGCTGGTGTTGGCACGGCTGGCATTTAGGAAAATTTAGGACGTTTACTTTTAGGCATGAAAGGTATTATCTACAGCCATGGAGAGGACGTTAATGTACCCTGAAGCTCTGTGATGCCAAGTCACTTCCCAAAGAGTCTCTCCTGAGGTGGTCCGACGAGCCACGGCTGCACTGGGTAGTCAGGGGTAAAATAACCTGAGAAGTAAGCGAGGAGGGGATGTACAGTTGGGAACTGATCGCCAGCGTGAGTATTAACCTGAGTTTCTCCCCAAGTCCAGCTAAGTGCACTGCCAACATGCCACCAATGCTGTTTTGAGTTACTGTTTATGGTCCTCCGTGTAATATAGGACCCTCATGGGGTGCTTGCACGCATGGCTTATACATTTGCTTTTGCTAGCAGGTGGAGGTTGCAGTAAGCATGGGAGCAGCTGTACAGAAAGAGTTATAACGGCAGGAGCACGGCGTGTCGGCCGGGACGGATGGAGCAGCAGGAGGCAAGGACGCTGCCGGGTTTGGGAGAACAGCTCTCTGGGACCCGCTACCAACGTTGGCTGAAAAATGCCATGGGAAAGGCATGGGTATCTCCTGACTCTGCAGACTCGGAGAGGGCTTCCTATCGTAGCCTGTTTCATTTTCAATGAAGCCCTCTCCTATTGCTGGGCACTCCCTGCGTCGTGCAGCTCTGGGTGGTATGGAAGAGTTCATGGCTGTTAATGCCACAGCCCTGCATAAAAGCATTCGTGAATCCGAGTAATTTTAAGTAAACCTTGAGAAATTGAATTTTAAGTCATATCTAAATCAGATACGTCACTGGTCTGTGACTTGGGTACCTGGTAATGAACAAAGAGCATCCATCGGTACCTGCTGGGTCTCCCTCGGGGAGCAGATCTTCCCTTGGCAGCTTTGTTTTAGATTACACAGCCACGGCCGTGGCTCCCTCGGTGTGATTCATCCTGACGTGATCCCCTGGTGAGGAGAGCAGAGGACAGGAACCTGTGTTTAGCTGGAAATACATTTAAAAATGCATTCTGGAGGGTTTTCTTTAAATTATTAAAGAACAGTAATTCACCTTTTCAACTCCCGAAGATGTAAAGCACTTTATGGACTATCTTTCAAATTGTTTTGAAAATCTTCAGATCCCTCTCTTGGTGCTCTCATGACTATTTAGTAAAACAATAATAAAACTGAAACTGATACAAACGTTATCTGTTGTTTAGAGAAGTAAATGTCTTCGGTAAGTCTTAGCAAAGCACTTACAACAGAGTGGTTTGGATGAAGTCCAGACTGTTCAATGATTAATATATTATTCATATTAATAAAATAATGTTTGGAAAGGCACCAGGAGTCCTAATAAGTGTATCAAGACCCAGCTTTTAGTAGTTAGTTGACAATTATTTACCAGTTGAGGATTTCCCACGTTTTTCTGAAATTTATTAGGGTGTGAAGAGGCTGGTTTCAAGCCCCGTCGCTGACGTGACTCTGTTGTATTCGACATCGCGAGCATCCAAAGCAAGCTTCTCTGCTGGACCCTGGAGCGACGGGGCTCAGCTTTTGCCCCGGGGGATTGGAAACCTGGGGGCTCCCCTAATTGCCCGTGGCGGGGAGACCAGCTGCAGCCAAATCAGGAGGAAAGCCGATGCCCGGCAAAGCCCCGGCAGCGGGAGCAGCGGGGCCGGGGTGGCTAGTCGGACCTCGGCTGGGCGCCGGACGGGACGTAAAGTCTGCAAACTTGAAGGCCCGTGGGTCCCCTCGCTGGGGACCCCTCGCGTGGCCCCTCGCCCTGGCCAAAGCCCTCCCTGCGCTCTGCCGGGGCAGCTCTTTGAGGAGCTGAAGCCTTCTTGCCGGAGCAGCAGAAAACAAATGAGCTATTTGTAACCCTTAATTTAAACAGCTACCGAAGTAATAGTATAAATAGTATAATGCAATTGTAATGGGTAATGAATTATGCATACAGCCTCTTCCCTCTTTGAATATGCATGAGGCAGGAACTCGAGAAGTGGCACAATATTGCTGCTTTATTGCTTACTTAGGCCCTGGTCCTAAAGCGGGGCTCCGGGGACACCGAGCCCAGGGTCTGCACCGTCCCTTGTCCTCATGGTTATCACAATGTTGCTCCAAACAGGCTGGTAGAGATCTTCTGGCGTTGGGCAAAACCTGCACCAAACCCTACTCTTCCAACCATCAGTAAGCCTGATATAAATACTAGAGCCAGTTCCATCTTTTCTAGCCTTTGTACTGTCTAGCTTAAAAATCAGGAAAATATCAAACTAGTTCTAGAAGCTGAAGCAAATAAATTAATTTCAGTGACAGGAATAAAGTGGATCTAATTAGAAGTCCCTCTGCAGTGCCTCATTAGTGTGGTTGGTAAGTAAATGAAATTTCAGCAGTAGTGAGTAAGACTATTTGTCTTTGGTTATTTTTAGGATTTACAAAATGCCAACAATCGGGTTTCCTCGCAGAAAATTTTCTTCATCAGATGTCTAGAGGCCTTTTTCATAGACCATGGCGCAGCCACTTCATTTACATTCTTTGGGCACTTCCTTCACTCTCTGCAGCTCATTCATAAATTGAAACAAATCACAGCAATTTTTGGAGACAGACGGATTTTAGCTGTCTTATTGCATGTACGTAACTCCATAGAGTAAGGTGCTACTGTTCTATCGGAATACTTTATAAACTTATTTTTTTTTCCCCCTGTGAATAAAGGAGTATTTTTTTCTTTCTGCAGGTGCCACCATCCTCCAGCGTGGGAGAAACCCACACGTCGCACGGTAATTTTATTACAGGCTTGTCCAGGGAGCAGGAGGACTAATTTGTCAGTCTTATTCAACTTGAGTCAGCTGTTGGTAACCTGCACTCTCCGGCAATCCCGAATTGTCAGTCAGCAACGATTTTCCTTGACTTTCAGTGCTTATAAAGTCATACACGGTGGTAATTTAATGAGCGGGAGATAAAAATTCTGGTCATACTCATCCAGCGACGGTCCTGACATATCATTTAGTTGGAAACCCTCCTTTCAGGACAGAGCCCTCTTTGATTGAAAACACAAAGTTATTCCCATTAATTGTGTCCTCAACATATTAGAAACCCCAAATATTGGCAATTCATGCGGTTTAGGTTTTTGGATGTGTTGCCACCTACGATCCTGTTGTTATTACTGTACCGCAAGCTATAGACATTGGGGATTTAATCAAATTAATGGCAATACCATTCTGGAATGGCAGCTAAGGGACACGTGCCGTTAGCAGGGAGCAACCTGCAGCCCAGCTGAAGAGCTCTGCCCCTGTTGAAGGCAAGCAGAGAGATCCCGACAGCTCTGCGCGCTTTTTGCCGTTTTCCAGGGTTTGTTATGCAAAAGGAGGCTTTTTTTTTGCGTAAAAGGTAAGCTTGCTGCAAGGAAAACCTGTGCAGTTTTGCACCAAGTCCCATCGTCTGCAAGTTGCATCTGTGCGTGAAGGCACTTGGGCGCTTTCTGCCTGGTCTTTCCACCGACGCGTGCTCCCAGCCTCCCCCGACCTATGAAACGGTAACGGGGAATAAGGAGGGAAAAGCTGCCCAAGAGTTTCCACTTCCTGGGGCTGGGATAGAAACCTGCACGAGCTTTTAGCCCGTTTGCAGCCTGGACTTTGCGATCCAAGCCCCAACCTGCAATGTTTTGAAAGCATTTGGATTGGGATCTAGATGTTCGGCTTCCGCCTCCAGAAATGCTTGAATTCAAACATTATTTTTATGGCAGATTTTAAGCCTGATTTTAACGTGAGCAGTAGCCTTAGCAAACTAGCACAGACTCGGGAACTACGCATTGCAATCAGTTCTAACAAGAACATCAATTTGTCCTGGGTTGGGTTAGCTGTGCAGACTACATAGGACTGGACATATAAATTAGTATAAAGTTCTTAATAGATTTTAAGCCAATGGCTAAGATTAGCTTCTTTATTTAAAAATATTACATGGATTAAATTCAGATGCTGCGTACTTCCATTCTGTTTCGCAGTATTACTGACTAGAAATTGGGCCACACAGGATGATTCATAAAGTTTAGATACCAGAATAACAACTTAAGGCAAGAATAATTTGATTTTTTTCCCCTAAACATGTTGCCATAGATTTTCCTAAATGTTTTACAAACAGTTATTAAAAGCACATTGAGAATCTGAATTCCCCGTGGGCAAAATGTTTTTGTACTTAACTTTCATTTAATTCAAAAAAAATCACATCTGGTTGGAGTTGCAGCAAAACATGGGAAAAGGGTACCCAGCTATCCCAACAGCAGCGACGCGAACCCGCGGAGTGCTTGTGGCCACCTTCCCTCGGCCCCTTCCTTCTGGGGCCGGGCGGGAGCCACGCGGGGGGCTCGGCCGCGGGACCCCCCTCTTGGGGATGGCTCCGCTGGCGGCGGTCGAGCCAAGGCAAGGCTTTGGAGGAGCTCAGCCGATAACCCCCGCCCGAGGTGGGCTTGGCAGCATCCCCGCGGGGTTCCACCGGGAGCATCCCGGGCCCGTCGCACTGCGGGGCCGTTGGGTGTTTGCGTGGTGGTGGCCCTGGCTGGACGGCCTGGGGTGTTAAACGCCAGGCGGGTGCCGTGCGGCTGGCACACCTTTCTTACAGCAACCCTCCGGGGACGTAAAGAACATTCCAGCATTAATTTATTGCGCCCGTGTTAGAGTTTTAAAAAACGCATTTATCAGCTTTTGCTATTAAATAGTCCATAACTGAGTAAATATACAGGAATTAAAAAAAAAAAAATCCAACACCCCCTTTCAAATCTCCCTTCCCTTAACGGCACCGTAAATGTCAATGTCATATTCCTGTACGTCACTGCCCTTAATCTGACAGTGTCAGAGGGATCTATCTTCATTTTCTCACTCTTTTCATAATCTAATCCTCAGCTCTAACATGCAATTAGTGCCCTCCTCGCCCTCCGCATACCAAGCAGGCTGATTGCTACAGCTTTCACTGTGCAATCCATTTAGCCATGCGACTCATAATGAATATGTACATTTTGAGGACCTCGGCGAGGAGGGTCACAGGCAATCAACCTTGAATTCAATTACGCGAGTCAAGGTTAATGATTCGGCGCAGTGGTCAGAGGCATTCAGCCTCCTGCAGATTAAATCAGGCTGTCACAGCTGACAATGCCGCGGCTCGTGCGAGGAGCGGGGGATCGCGCCGAGAGAAGATGGTGTCACTCTGCGGCTGAGGCTGCGCGGGCTCTCCCTGGCAAATCTGATTGTCAGGCTCCCCCCGACCCATAATACGATTAGGCGGCAGAAAGGCAGGGCTAGTTCGGAGCGCGGGGTGTCCGTCCCCTGCCGGTGCTTGCGTGGGTGCGTGGGGAGGACGCTGCCGCCTGGGAAAGGAGCATTGGACCAAATGTTTCCCACCATCAGTGCAAGTGCTTTTACTTTTAGCGCTGCTCTTGGGCGAAGAAGGAAAAAGCGCGAACAACCCCAAACTCCGGCACTTTTGCATCCCGCAGGTGCCTGCCCTCCGGGCGCCCGGCAGCAGCGGTGCCCCAGCACGCCTCGGGTCCCAGCCGGGAGGCTCTCAGGCGCTAGCCCTGCCAGCGAGCCTTCACCGGGCAGCCCCGGGCTGAGCACAACGCGACGGACGCTGTGAGGTTCCCCAGCCCACGGTGAGACCAGCCAAGAAGGGCACGCAGCCTTCTCCTGGTCTGGCACCCAGAGGGACGCCCCAAGCACAAGCACCGCACGCCACCGCTCCAAGGAGAGATCATGGTGTTCCAGGACAACTTCACAGCTGATATTTCAATAGCACCTATTTCTTTTTTTTTTTTTGCTGCTTCTTTGTGCAGCTCCCTCAGAGGCTCTATTTTTAGCTGTGCTCTAGGTGTAATGACACGGTGCTAGAGGGCTTAGAATAGACTTGAAGGTGGTGCTTTAATGGTGGACTGCAAACACTTTATTACATGTTTCCATAACCATGAGGGCTAAATTGCACTCCCGGCGGCTTGCCAGCTGCGGCACGGATGCAGCGCGGCTGCTGCCTGGCTCCGGGGGTGTCCCAGCCAGCAGCGGGGTTTTGGCAGGTCAGGGCAAAATGAGTTTTCTGCGATGAGTTCATCCCAAACAGAGCCAGAATCCACAGAAATCCCTTCCTGAAAGTCCATCTGTGGGGAGGGGTAACGCAAGCGATTGCTCCACAACGGGACGCTGGGACCGGTGCTGACCGTGACTCCATGACCTGCAGGCCTGCATGGGGAGCCCGGCCAGTGCAGGAGGCACTCGAAGCCAGCTGGCTTTTGGGACTTGGGACAACCCTCTGAGTGTTTTGGCTCCATTAAAAGCTGGTGCAGCACATGGTGCATTTGTGCCCAGTCCCCCGGAGCAGGATAACCAGCTGGGGCCGGGGCTGCCATCCCCATCAGCGGCTCCAGCTCCACTGACGTGACGCTCATGATGAAGAGCTGCTCATCAGCGCCGACGGTTTATGATGCACTATGTCAAACCTCCACTTATTAAGACCTCCGCAGCATAGATCGAGCTTTTGTCCCCTGCAGCGGCTGTGTTGGAGGTGCTTGTGGGTCTTTCCTTGCTTTCGCAAGCAGTGCCGAGCCCCTCTCTGCAGGCACGCTGCTCGCCTGCGCTTCAGGCCCTTTGTAGGTTTGCCAAGCTCCGGTTGAAGGCGTGGGGTTGGGTTGCCCTCTTTGGGCGATGCTTTGCTGCGATGGCCCTCAGGGACCCCGGCAGCAGCAGCCCCACCGACACCCACCACTCGTGGTCTCCCGCCCAACTGCTTATGGCATGTTTCAGCATTAAAAAAAAAAAAATCAGTATGTCGAATACGAGATTGCACAGAGGAGCGGAGATGTTCGATACTTGCTGCTTCAGCCCTTCCTGCCGGCTCCCCGGGCGTGCTCCTGCCTGGGCGGCACGGGCATGGGGACAGCAGAGGCTGGAGCTGGGGACATCCCCCCCGGAGGAGCCAGCGCCCGCTGGGGACGAGGGCCCGGGGTCTGGCTCTGCCCGTCGAAGGCTTCACCACGGGGCTGCTCGCTGAGTAAGGAGTTATTTAGTAGTGCGGACAAATTAAAAACATAAATAACATTCAACTGTCTGAATCTTTTCAATAAAAACAAATTATGAGGTTTATGTATGTAAAGCAGTATCACTTGGTGTGAAGAATCTTTTACACATGATTTATACCGTTATTAAATATGGGGCAATTTTTAGAACCACATCACTGCTGTAATTTCAGGACCATTACATTGTATTTAACACAAATTCGTAATGAATGTATTTTTCAAAATGTCTTTCCAATGCATAGTCTATTGGTAGCTTTTGAAATAGAACCCCCTTTCTTTAAAAAATATTATTCTGTTTATTTTTTCTTCTTTTCCTTCTTTTCCACTGGCAGAAAAAAAATTGGAGAGGCCAAATAGGCAGCTTCGGTTCACTTAACTCGGCTTGCCAGAGATGCAGTCCGAGACCTAGCAGAGCGTTGTAAATACATACAAATTCATCATTGCTTAGCATGAAACGTTTCCTCTGTGAGGGTGGACATCCACGGCTCCCCAGCAGGTGCCCGTCACCTCTCCGCACTGCCCAGCGTGTGAGCAAGGACGTGCCTCTGAAACCTGTTCACCGTGTTCCTGCTCCTCGGTAAACACTGAGAAATCTTCTGGGTTTATTTTATTATTTTTTCTTGGTGTCTTTACGACTGGGTGTTCAGGACCTCGATGCGCAGGGCTTGGGGGGAACAGCCACCCCAGGACAACCCCGGGAAATGGGTGCCAGGAAAAAAAGCATCTTTATATTCACATCCAAGTCCCGATGGGCACCAGCTTTCTCCTCTGCCCACCACCACCACAGCAGGGGAGCGGGTGCAGCCCCCCCCGAGCATGTGTGTATGGAAAGGGGGATGAGAACAAGAGGGACCCTGGGCTGGGGCTGCTCCGTCACCTCCTCCGTGGCCCTATGGCCAGGGGCCACCCTGGACCTGCTGCCAGGATCCTCACCCTGAACACGCAGTGTGAGGAACTGGGGGATGTTTATAATTGTATGGGTCATTAGTGGAGGAGTTATGAATTGCTCACTACCATTAGGGATAAGAAGAGAGAGGATAAAATACGGGTATATCGGCTTAAGCTCCCCTCCTGTTACTTAGAAACTGGAGAAAGTTTCTGCAGATCCATTCGGCTCTTCCATCATCAATTAAACATTCAGAAAAACAGCTCTCCTGGGCAATAGGAAAGCACTTCTAAGTGCTCTAGCTCAGCCCTAAAACTTTGAGAGAGACTTAAGCTTTTAGTACGTTGAATCTAATACTTGTAGGAGACACCGTGGTCTCTGCCCCATGCCGAGCGATGCTGTCGCTGTAGAGGTAAATCACCTGGAAGGGACGATGCCACGGGCTGGGCAATGCAGCAGCGCGGGGAGCCCGGGCAGGGGAAGAGCAGCAAAACCCAAAGAAATATTTCTCGGTAAGGGTGGTGCCTACAAAGGCTACAGAAGGAGGAATAGCACCACGCAAGCTCACCCCAAAGCCTGATTCAAAGCTGCCAGCCCGCGGGGCAGCGCTGCCAGAAAGTGGGAACTGGAGAAAATCACGGGGACTTGTCCCCAAACAAGAGGGGTTTGCGGAGGTGGGCTGGCAGAAACTTTAGAAGAAAGATTAAATAGAGAAAAATATGAAACTGCCGGCAGCGCTTTTCATCGAGGTGAAAGAAAACTCGGTGGAGTGCAGAGGGGAGGTGACACCGTGCATTAAGGGAAATGTTTGCTGTTGTCCAATGTGATTTGCCTGACATACAGATTTCTTAATATTGCACAGCAACACATTTCAGGTGTTACAACAATTTGCATGTGTTTGTTTAGTGGTCTGGGGGAGCCGCTAACGAGAATTCATAAATCCTCCGCTCTTGACTTTTAGCTGACTGGAGCCTTCTTTTATTTAAGCTCCTTAAATGCAATTTTGGCAAAATCATAACATCAGATTAGAAACAAACAGCAAATTGAAGCTTGTTTGCGAGGGGTAGCGTGACAAGCAGCAAAACGAAAAGTTATGAATTGCCGGCACAGCCCCAGCCACCAGCCCCAGCCGTTGCTGCCCCAGCTTGGAGCAGGAGACGTGTGCTCTAAGAGTTTTCGAGCCGTGCAAAATTATTGCCTGCCATCGCTACGCTGAAATAGTGGAGAATTCACGCTGCTATATAAACTGCCCAGCAATTTGGCTGTCCTAGTCCCGGACGTTTTCAGAGACTGGGGAATGGAATATTTTTAGGATTATCTGATTAGAAGCATTTACTTAAAATTGCTCTAATTAGATTACTGAACATTACGGCCACAGAGGATGCTGTTGGGATGAATTAGCTACCTAAACAGTAGGTGATCCATCAGTGGAGACTTTTAATTGGTCTAACGAGTTTACTTACCAGAATATGCGATCACGTCTGCCAGGTTTTCTTTCCGTTTCCTCCAAGTAACTAAAAAGTCTTGCAGGGGCTGTCAGGAGTCCCTGGGAAAAGCAAACAGGCTGCTTTTCCCCCACTATACTTACAGTATAATTAGTTTGCAGCAAAAGGGCTTGGAAGGAGAGTTCGGAAAACAAGCTGGTGTTTTACGTGATATACCTGCGACCGATACCAGTTCCTTTAAATTTCCAAAATATATCCAGGTGTAGCAAAAGAGCTGTGGGATTAGATGCTCTGAATCAGTGTCGTTTTTATAGACAATTATATTAAATCGTACATCTGTATTAATAAAAGGCGCCCCCAAATCCAGACTCCCATCAGAAAGCGGGGCACCTTTCTGGGTGCATCCACAGCTTTCTCAATGAGCACTGAAAGTTAAATAAAGGTTTCAAAAGGATTTATCAGGTAAATGTTATGGATTGCTGTGATTTAATTTATGGGATTAGTTTGACTTTCAATTACCAGGCTTCACCCTGAATCACTTTATATTTTGAGCTCTGTAAGTGGCACTCCTTATACTCGATCTTTCATTTAGAGAAGGATTATCAATAATTAGACACCATGGCCTTATTGATCAGCTAATCAATAACCACATTAATCATCAGCAGTCTGAAAACAATTCACTCTTTGCATTAAAAGGAATCGGTGCAATCAAATTATCATCCTTCGCTGCACACCCGTCGCAGGTGATACCTTTATGATAGATGTAATTTCTGGACCCGTCACTGCAGAGCTGGAAAGTGTTTTCTCTTTCTTTGAACTTCTTAATTAAGTTTGGGTCATTATTTCTTAATTGTCCGCTGTTTATTTGTCACTAACAATAAATTTTGGCTCACAAAAGGTATTGGGTGTAGAGACTGAGTCTCCAAAGATGCCAGGTTATCCACACGTGGACAATAGAGAAGGAATGCAGAGCTCCCTGGTTTGAACCCTGAGGTCCAGCCGTTATCTACATCCACATCGCCCCAAAGCTCAGCGGAGATGAGGTGGTGCTGTGTCCCAAGCCAGCTGCTTTACATGAACGTGTCTCTGAGTTTTTTCCCCTTAATCACTTAAAATTTTCCTGGGCATTACAAATAATTACACCTTTGTATTTTCCAAGTTGCATGGAGTTTGCTTAATCCAGAGCGGAACACCTGATTAAGTTTGCATTTGCTCTTACTCAGCCGTAAAAAGCATTTATAGCCATCCCTCTCCATCAATCAGGTGAAACTGTTAGGAAAACAACAAACCACCCAATAAATTATCCTAATCTGTTGTAAAACTGATCTTAGTAATTAATTTAGTCAATTGTATTTAACTAGTTGGAAAGTAGCCTAAATAATGTAATCACATTGGGTATTTCATGGAATAAAACCTGAGAAAGCCGTAAAAATCATGTGGAATAACACGAAATTATCATTTTGTTTGTCAATATTATGCAGACCTGTGGCTTGGGTAGGCAGATGGTCTCGGGTACAGCCGTAAATCGCTTTTTGTGGCGGGTGTTCGGGCTGGGCGGTAGCTGGCAGGGAGAGACCGGCGCGAGGCTGCCCAGCTTTGCTGAACCGCGGCGGCTCCCGGCTCCGCAGGACGGAGGCGGCTCGTGGGGGTGACGATCCGTGGGCAGGAGGGGACCCTGCTTCACCGAGACGCCCTGGGACTGGCCTCAAAGCGTTGGCTCACTGGTGTGACTTCTCAGCCCCCACAGCAAAGGGAGAACCGATGTAAACTGATGATTTTCACAGGGGTCGAGCCTAGCGCCTTCAGCAAGAGTTTTGTTCATTGAGAGAGTCAAACAGCAATTCAGGATTTGGTCCGTAGCAGGGAACATGCAAGGTCTTTTTGCGTGTTCATTAATTCCCTTGATTTGCCCCTAGCATTGACATAAAGATGCCCATCAGTGCTCGAATCCCTGTTTCTGGTGGCTGGGACTGCCTGAAGTGGGAGGAAGACTGGCACACGCTCAACTGCATGGACCAGGATGGTGAAAACCAACCCCACACCTTCCGAAAGGGCAGTTCTGCTAGAAAAGGACAGCGCCCATCACCAGGGACTTCTAAAAGCACCTCTACGTGGGCCACAATCTTCCGTCCTGTTTTATCAGTGAAGTATTTTTAATGGAGAGAGAGGAGACTTGCGCTTGCTTAACCGCATTCAACATGTAGAGTCAGCAATGGAAAAATACAAAATAAACAGAAAGGCTCATGGAAGCGCACAAGGGTTTGCATTGAATTTGGTTTGCAGATGGCTCATTTACTTGCAAGAATTTCCCAAGTCAAGATTATTAATAGGGCTGTGGGCTCAGAAACACAGAACTGCTAATGGCAAACTGGGGCTTTCTGATACTGTTTATGTATCCAGCTTCCAGAGGAGTCATTGGATTGTGCACATCCTGGTGGAAAGGACCCATTTGTTTCCTTCCTCTAAATAGATCCATGCCCCTGCTCCCCATATCAGGATCTGATTGTATGCTTAGAAATTTCAGCGGGCTAATGGCAACTTCATGTATAATTTAGATGAAATATGCGTACTGCAATTTATCAAGTTAAATAACACACGTCACGCCTACGGCCAGGGAGGAAGAGTTTTCTACAACAAACACTAAAAATGCACCGTCGGTGGGACGGACGTAGGACAGGGGGAACGAGGCGCGAAGACGTGCGCAGCCATGACGCAGGGATGCACAAGGATGCCTTGGATCACCAAAGCGGGGTTCATCACGAGGAGCCACATTCCTGGCGCTCTCTTGGAAGACCAACTGTGCGGGCTGGCAGACACGCACGGAGCAGCCGCACGCGGCTGTTTCTTGATCCTTGCCAAGCACGTTGTAATTTTTGAAAATGATAAAACCATTTCTTAATCACATCTTCTCATTCTTCAAATTAATGAAGGACTTGTTCAACGCTGTCCTCTCCAAAAAAAGCAATCAAAAAACTGGCAAAACAGAAGCGGCGGCGTGTGTTTCCCTGCTGCTGTCACCCGAGACCTTTGACTGATAGCGACTGAAGCTTTTGTGTTTAACCCGTGTAGCATTAAACCTCGCGGCACGGGCGGTACGTGGGAACAACAGCGGGTGCTGTTTTGTTTGATGTAACAGTATGTGCCACTGTTGTGAGAGGCTTAAACTGTCTGCGTGGAATATTTTAGCATTGATGCAGTTTGTGCTAGAAGAAGAAGTTTTTGGCTGTGAAGTGGCGGGAGAAGTGGCAGGAGGGCAGCTCCCCACCCGGCGTGGGACCGGGGCTGCTGCTGCGGGACATGGCTCCCCGTCCCTGCATGGGCTCGTCCTCTGTAATACGGCGGAGAACACTGGGCCCCCTCCCAATGCAATTATTATTAATTAGATGACATATATATATTGGCAATAATTATTCTTGCAGTAGTATAATACGCTCAAATGTGTATATCAATACCCATATCCATATTCAGATCCATACATCCCTGATGTCTTTGCTGGTGACTATGAACCAAGAAGCCACGACTGCCCAAACTACCATACCCTGGCAATTCCTCCTGCTCAGTTACCTGCTCCGTGCATACCATCTTCCAACGCTGTGAAAAAGGAAAAATAAAACAGAAACCAGAGGGACCTTGCATTTGGAGATGCTTAGAAAACAGTGTGGAGGGCTCAGCCCCGGGAGCCGCTCGTGGTGCCGGTCCCAGCTGCAAACCTCACTGCGGGAATGCTTTCTGCTGGCTGTTTTGGCTTGAGGTGGGTTTTTTTTGTTGAACTGTTAACCTCTTCACTTCAAAGCAGTTAGAAACTTCACTTGAGACAGGACGCACAAATGCTCGGAAACCTGCGCTTGCAGTATTTAGAGCTTGGGTACTGCAGTAACTCTTAGGTTAGTAGACTGTTCACAACTCCCTTTCTTATTTTATTTAGCGTCTTTGTCTTTTGTGTTCGCTACTAGTTCTGTCCTCACCCCAACAGCAGCAAAAAAGAGAGCTGACTGGAGTATATTGGGCAGGGTCGTGGTTCCCAGCCACGCTGCCATCGGCAGATGGGATTGCGTTCGCTCTGCCATAGTGCCAGCAAGAGATTTCAGCTGTAAGGGTTAGACCGGCACACGGTCACCCAGAGGGCCGAAAGCATGCGCTGAGCTGAACCCTTTGCTTCAGCACCATCCAAGCCTTCTTGAGTTAGGGTCAACGTTTCCAAAGCCAACAGTGCCTTCAGTCTCCTTTTTCCCTGTTTAGTTTGCAGTATTTTATGAGCACGCAGTGCGCAAAGCAGGTCGCTTTTAGCTTAGGAAGGGGAACAGCCTGGTTTTGCCGGATCCCTGCACGTCGCGTTCGCGGCTGCGTGGGAGGGCGGCAGCTCGGCCGCGGTATCCCCTCAGCGCAGCACATCCCACGGCCGCACCTCCAGCAGCGCCCATCCGCCCCTTTGCAGGTGGGACCCCGCGGCGCGCGGCTGGGGGCTCGCAGAGGAGCCCCCGGGGCCGGGCAACCCCCGCCTCTGCGCCCAGGGCGACTCCTCTCTGCAAACAGCGCCGCGCAATAAAGCCCGGCTTAAAAGACCCATAAAAATAGCAATTATAAGACATGAAGTGATCTGAGGAAGGGCTGGCGCAAAGAGGCCTCCCGCCTTTGATGTTTATTGCCACAGCGGAGCAAATACGAACAATGCTGGTTTTCATGAACACTTCTTAGCATTCAGAGTTTCACATTTGTTTCCAATTTTAACAGTTAACATTGTATGCTTTCATTATGCCATTGTCTAAGGAATCGCTCAGGCCGTAGCGGTTGTAATTTATCTTTTCTGCTACGTAATTTGGAGCAGTCCAGGCCAGAAAGGAACATCTGTATTGGGGGACCGGCATCCACGCGCCCTGCACTCCTGCACCGGGACGTGTTAGAAGGTCACTTTCCTCATAAACTTTGTTATCGCTGTTGGTTTTATTCATTATATTTGACATATTAAGCTTCTGTATCTTGGCATAAAGGACACAATATTGCAGCATATTGGCAAGCTCATTTGCTTTTCACAGCTAGTGTTGTGTCCAAATATCAGTCCCCGGGGAGCAACACGTGTATATAGACTGCAGGAAAATGAGCCTCAGCAGCAGGTGGCCTTTTGCAGCCTAATGAACATGGCAATCTGTTACTAGCACGGCAAGGCTTTTCACCAGACAATTAGGCAACTAAGCATGTAATTATTCAGGCCAACAAGAAGAGGCTCTTCTCTAATTTCATCTTTTCATTGCTGTTTACTCACCCACACTCCCCTCATTAACGAGAGATTTTCCAGTCTATGCTAATTGGTTTCAATAACATTCATTTCAGTTGAAAGGGAACGATTCTGTTAATTGAGAATCGAAAGCATCTTTTCATTTCAAGTGCGTCCTGCTATGGAAATCTGAACACTCTCAACAGGTTCGAGCTAATGAAATTAAGTTACACAGCCACCGGTGGTGTAATAGAAATAAAGTAATTTATTTTCACTGAAGCATGTGCTATAGGTCCTGAACAATTAATCCAGCTCGTTCGGGAGAGCCATCGGAGAAGGCGATTTTGAATAAACAGGGCTGCCTGCTTCAGATCTGCCGCTGTAATTCTCAGGGTGGTTTAACGGCTAAGCTTTCCAGCACGACCTGAAAATGTTTAATGAGAATGAGATGCATTTACGGAAACACTAATTCTTTAATAGCTATTTGGAAAAAAAAAAAAAAATAGAGCACAGAGCTTGCCAGCCTGCTAAGCACGAGGGTGGGTTAAAGCATCGTAAAATAAATAAATGGGTGGTTCCTGGCTCCGAAATTGGAGACCACCTCGCGGCACGTGATGCTGAGAAGGACTGTGGAGCTGTAATCCTATTTCTTCACTATTCAGGACCTGGAAAGCAAGAGGGAACCGAAGCCCAAGAAGCGAATATGGGATTTTTTTCATTGACCACAAGTACTAGGAACTATTTTTAAGGAAAACTGAGATTCTCGATTATCGACATAACTTGTAGCGTTCAGACTTTAAGGAAAGCTTTGGCTACCACAAAATAAACATTAACACATCTGCAGGCAGCACCGAGGCCGAGAAGGCAGCTCGGAGGTGCCCGAGCATCCTGCCCCCGGCCCCCGGCCCTGCCTTTTCCCCGTCCTTGTCCTTACAACCGGTCTCGGAGTGAGTGATCGCAACCGCTGCGGGTCAGTGCAGTGGCCATTAATTAATAAGAAATAAATTTGCAGACCGAGAACTATAGTCTGCAACCAATGCCAGGACAAAGGGATGGCTTTCCATGTGGGACAAACCAGGAAACTTCTAAAACTTCAGTGCTTCAGTGTGGAGGAAACAAAAGATGGAGTGTGCAAGAGCTCTTTCTGTATCTAGATACAAGCCTATGTGCACAGGCATATGGAAAGTCTCTGCAAGTACATATGTAATTATTTATTGTTCAAGTATGATGCAGTATATATTTAAAGTATCTTATGGTCATCCAAAATACTTATGTAAACAACTGAATACAAAACCCCAAACCATACGCTTTCTTGACTCCATGAATTTTTAAGGGAGACTTAGAGCTTTTCCTACCTTTCTGGTGTTAAAACACCCTGCTGAATATCTTTTAACAGGAGTGAAACTACAGGGTGTAACTTTTGTTTTTATCCAAATTGATGATGGGAGGTCCTGTTTCAAGTTTACGTGAATAATCCATCCTCTGTGCTGTTCTTCCAGCTCGAGTATTTGCTTGGTGGGAGATGCTCTTTCCACCATGAAGAAGAGGAAGCCAGGGTTGTTGCAGTTGCTGGTTGTGTTTCGCGTTGGCTTTATTTGTAAGCATTTATGCAGGCATCAGGTATGTAAATGCTAATGCTTTATTTTTTTTTTTTAAAGCTGGCTTCCAAAATGCATAATAGGCAGAGACTTATAAAATAATACACTGCAGACTGTTATGAATATTTCAAAGAATTATTTCTTTATTTTGTGCATAGCTCATCGTGCTGGCATTTGATTCATAGCTGCACAAATGTACCTGGGGTTGCTAAGGTTACCCAATTTCATTCTCCCATAGATAGTTGAGATCTACATAATCCCATCAGATCATCCACTGCATTTCAAAGTGATATTGATAAATGGTGCCTTGCTCAGATGATATGTCCATTTACACGTGATATATCTCACGATTCCTGTCTTCTAAAATATTGTGGCTGATGAAATTTCACATTATGTGCATATACAGAAAGCAGAGGTACGCATCTTTTTTCTCAGTTTGAAAAGGCCCCAGAAGTAGGAGCCAAGCGGGGTTGTTTTGTGCTCGAAGCTCACTTTTTCTACAGAAATTGAAAATATTGTGACTCTAATATCAGACTTTGGTGTTATCCTGAGACCACGGAAAAGGATCCAGTTCTCTGCTAGCAGTACCATCTCCCGGTTGTCACCAGAAAGGCTCAGCACCTTGCTTCTTCACTGAGCCAAGCTTGCTAATAGCATCCTCATCCCCTTTTAATGTGGAATATCCCATGAAAGCGGAATAGTTTTTCTAGCAGAAGTTTTAGACCCCAGAGGATGGCCCAGGCTGGGCATCGTGGCTCTCGGTGCGGCAGCGTGCGGTGGAGAAGGCAGCTGGGGGACTTTTGGGGAAGGGGGGAAAGATGCACAACAGAAACGTGGCCCTGACCATGACCATGGCCATGGCCGTGGCCGTTTCCACCCAGCGAGCCCCGGGGCCACGGGCAAGCAGCAAGGCAGGAGGCTGCTTCGGGCATTGCGATGGCAAAGCCAGCACGGCTAGCGGGCAAAGACATGCTGCTGGCTTAATATTTCGGGAAATATTTCGGGAAATCTGGTGCGCATGTAGTGCTTGCTCCGCCATTCGCTTTGTATTTGGTTTTGGCATAGTCAGCAGTTAGCCTGGGAGCAGGGGCGAGAGCCAGGCGAGGGCACCGGCGCCCACGGCACCAGCGCAGCGTTGCCTTCCTGCGGCGAAGCTTCCTTCCTCCAAAGGGAAGAGAAGCGCAGCGGAGGAAGATTGTGTCGCAGCAGGAGCCCCGTGGGGAGAGCCTGTGCAAAGGAGCCCCAAAACCCCATCCGTGGTCCTCGGTGTTACCAAGGCGCGAGCACAACCTGGCCGCTGCACAGCGAGCCCTGCTGCCGTCCTCAGCAATGCCCTCTGCTGCCCGCCTCACGAGGATATATAATATATGCAATATATATTAATCTCTGTATTATAAACCACAGCTAAGCCGTAGGCGCCCTTTTATTTGAATTTACAGAAGCGCGATAGCAACCGTCAGCTGCCGAGTGTTCAGAGACAGGGAAGACATTAACTCCATCAACCAGCGAAATCCAAATCGAAGCGAGCCCCTCTCCCTGTGCCCCCTCTTCCTCAGAAACCCAGCCCAAACCACATCACACAGGGCTGGGAACCAGCGGAGCTGTGGTCTCGGTGGGAGCAAGGCGGACTGGGAGGCCCCCAGCCAAATCTAAGGGTGGATGCAGCCAGGGCGGTTATCCCAGGCAAGCATCCCTCACCGCTCCGGTACGCTGTCAGCCGTGCCGGGAGCCAGCGGGGCGGCACCCCTGTTTGCATAAAATGGATGAAAATCAAACAAATTTGGCTAGAGCAGGCGTGGCTCAGGAGCAGGGCAAGGACGGAACGTTTCAGGTCATTTATTCACAACGGATAATGCAAGCAGATCTAGTTAGCATCTTATTTCCAAGCCGAGAGATGTTTGTAACAAATCTCCTCAGAGATACATTTGTAAGTGAAATGAAGAAACTGTTATTGAAGCAATATGAAGCTGGAGCCCGTGCAGTCCTGAAAACCTACGCTATATTTCATCCTTTAAAAGCTATCATTTTACTTAGCAAGCTGCTTACTACAATTATACAATGTTTTTCTTGGCCCCCAGCTACATTAAACATCCATTTTATAGCGTTCACTGTATTACCCTGAAAGCCTGGCTCCCGAGGAGGGGGTTATAAAGGGTTATACTGTAAAAAAGTACACGGTTTCCTCATTAACTTTATAGTTTTACTGCCTTGTTTTGGGGCACCTTCCCTTCCTCCCCCTCCGCGGCCGGTGGGGCTGAGCACAGTGACTTGACCCAAACGCATTTGGCTGGGGACGTTTTCCAACAGCATCCGCTTCCCTTGGCTGCTAAGCCCCTCCTAACCCGGACACAAAGCCCCTCCTAGCAAAGTCCCCGCACTGATCTACCTGGCTTTCACAGCATTTACCCCACGACGGCTCCTTCGCTATCAAAAATAAGGCACCTCCGCAGCGGCGACGGCAAAGCTCCCCTCCAGAGCTGCCCGCCGCGATATTTGTTTCCCACACGTTCCCAGGCCAGCTGGACTTTTTTACACCCATGCACATTACCAAGATAGTCAGGCCAGCCGATTAAATCATGTTTGAACGTACGTAAAATCTGTTATCGTTCCTGTACAGCCCAGACGATCGCGCCCTGTCACACAAACGGGATTTGACTGCTGCTAATTATAGGCAGATAAAAAATGCTCGGCTCTGCGGAGGCCTCCTGAAGCAGACAACGTCTATAGCTGTTGATTATTAAGGCCTATTATATATTGATAGGTTAGGATTTATTACTGAAAGCAGAACCCAATTGCTGGGGATTGGCTGGTAGCGGGGCGCTGGGGAATAGGTGCGGGGGCTGTTAGCCCGGGGTAATCTATCAGCGGGAGGAGGAGCGTGCTCGAGCAATTAGGGAGCCAGCAATCCCACCGATGCGCTATCGGCAGCCTAATAGAGATAATGGGTTTTACTGGACAGGACGGGTACAGAGCTGCTGGGGAAACAGTGACATTAGATAAATAGAAAAATGGCTCATTAAAACATGATGATGGCTGCTGCGAAGCAATGCAACCGAAGGGCGCGAGGCACCAGAGTGTCTAGCTGGAGCAGATCCTCCCGATACGGGCGGATGTTGCAGGGAAACCTATATGGCTCCGAGTCTAAGGGCATACATTAAGCTGGTGTTTGTGACAGAATTAAGTTATTTCCATCCGAATGTGTTTCTTATTACAGTCCCCCTCCCCACGATACTATTTTTACCGCCTCGGTGCCTGCACTGTGAGCTGCCCGTTTTTTTTTCTCAAGTTGTTTGTAACCCGGCCGTAAATACCTGTCGTGCCGGGGGTCGCGGTGCTGCCAGATCCTCCCCGAAACTCGCCTGCTGCCAGGCATCAGCGCTGGCTGCCAGGGTGGTGGCAAAGGGCAGTTCAGAGCTATAGAAACCTCCCCCTGCAAGGGAGCGTCTTCTCGCGGGGCCGAACCTCCATCACCCGCCGACAGCATATGGAATGGGTATAGAGAAACCCTCTATACCCCCTTCTCCATATCTGTTACAGTCTTTGCTAAGCAGTTCTCATCCAGTAAGGACTGGAAGTTGGCTTCGAACGCAGTAATCTGGACTTCATAAAAATGCGCGATCCAGTCACGTGCAAGGAGGTCTGAGCCGTTGCCGCTCCTGAAAATGGCAAGCGGATTTTGAGAGAAGCAGCTCTCCAGAATGAGAATGTGTTTTACCTTCACAATTAGTGTTTCACTATTAAGCTTCGCTGGGTGCTATAATTAATATCTTACGATGCCACAGGTGAATTACGAAGGTACTATTTCACACACAGGAATAAATGAATACTTCTACTATAAACCCATTAAAGATGTGCAGGCAGCAAAGTGTATAGGTTAATAAAGTGTTCAATAATAAATAAATTAAGATAGCGGTAATAAATTATCTGGTTTTGTCATCATCCAATTTGTGAACCACAGTGTATCAGAAAAAAAATTCATATTGGATTTGTGCTGCTTGAATTAATAGGGGACGGGCACTGGAAAAGGCTGCTTGCTGCGAGGACCGGGGCACGGGGGTGAGCGTCACTACCCGGTGAATACCACATGCAACCCTCTCTCTTTTGAAAGGAGGCAACAAAAGAGTACGGGTTGAAGATTTTCTGCTTCCGAATATTTCAGTTTATCTGAATATAAATAAATCAGGCACTTCCAGACTCAGCAGGATCCTACCTCCTGCAATATTGCTCTGTCATCCTATTCCTGCCCGGGCTTCCTTTGACATCAGCCCGGCTGCATCTTTTATTAGCTCTGCGCTCACAACCGGCCACGGTTAGCATCCAGTTACAGTAAAACCCAATGGCGATCGCTAGGTTTTCCATCCACTGGATTGTCTTACCAGCACAGAAGGAAAGCCAGATGGTGGTAGGCTGGGAGTGAGCCTGTCCCGGCGGTGGCAGCCCTGCCCCGCTTGCTGGGGACCTTCCCGCGGCAGCACCCCGGCACCCCCTCCCTCTGGCCCTAAGGGAGTCCCGGTGCAGGGGTCTGCACGCAGCCAGGCAGCAGAGACCACGTCCCCGGTGAAGGGCTTACATGCTTGGTGGGTACAAAATCCCACTCTATCCAAGCAGTTGGGTTTGCTCCGGATTTGCCCTCCTTCTCCATAACGTGCCACGTGGCAAGTTGCCGTCATAACCTGGGAATAATCCAGCCCTTCCCAACGGGGCCAGTTCTTTTCCTCATCAGTGAACACTGAGCAAGTAAATGAATTGCACAAACTAACCCACAGGAGCACAACCAGTATGAGTCAGGGGCGATGGAAATCGGGCTCCGCAACGACATCTGTTTTAGTGCTCGGTGCATCGCTGCGCCCTCAGCCACGGTCACCAGCGACCGGCTGGCCGCCTCCTACGCAAGGGAAAGCTCCTGGATGTATATCCCATGTCAGGGCAGGTTTTATTAAAAAAGAGATTTAATAACAATTAGGTAGTGTGCTGAGGTACTCCATAATTGCCCTTTGCATTTAGCATGATTTTTCCATGAGCCTCCTGCGAGGAGCGTCCATGCGGAGCGAGCTGGGCCATTCGCCTTGGCGTCTGCGGAGCGGTCCTGCCGTGCAGCAGCACTTCAAAACACAGGCACAGTCCAACACCCCCCTGGAGCTGTCGATGTGTTACTTATCTTGCACGTATGGCTTCTCCATCCGTCTTCACTGGGCCCGGGGCGTGCTGGGGAAGGTGCTGGCATGGCCGTGCTCCCTGGATGTCAAGAAGCTCAGCCCTGTCCCACTCGTCCCTAAAGAGACGATGAGCTGGGATGAGCTGGGACACGCTGGGGTGTGCCAGGATGTACTGGGATCAGCTGGCACATACTGGGATGAGCAAGGGTGAGCTGAGCTGTGCTTGGACATGCTGGGATGTGCTGGGATCATCTGGGACATCCTGGCACATGCTGGGATGAGTTGGGACATGCTGGGGTGTGCTAGGATGTACTGGGATCAGCTGGCACGTGCTGGAACGAGATGAGATGTGCAGGGGTGAGCTGGGATGTGCTTGGACATGCTGGGATGTGCTGGCATGAGCTGGGACATCCTGGCACATGGTGGGATGAGCTGGTACGTGCGAGGATGAGCAGGGACTTGCTGGGATGAACTAGGATGTACTGGGGTGAGTTGGGACATGTTGGGACATGGGATGACTTGGGATGAGCTGGGACATGCTGGGATGAGCTGGGATGTGCACCACGATGCTCAGCTCCCTGGTCGAGATCCACACCCAGGGCAGCTGCGAAGGGCACAGGCACTGCTCTCTCCGAGCCTCCACCTTTTCCCGCCATCTCTTTATTCCTGTTCGTGTTTGCCACGGGCACGCGCAGGCAGCAGGACGTGACCGCTGCTTGCAGATACCAGACAAAGGGAGGGAAGCAGAAATTGGGCAGAGCGCCTTCATTTTGGAAACTCTTACGTCACTGTCGAACACAGTACATGAAACGCTGTGAACTTCACGGCAACAGCAAGCTAAATTATTTCCAAAGCTATGCATTAAGGTTTTCCGTGAATTTCTCTGCAGATTCATGAGATCAAGCTATTTTACCAAAGCAAGCTGAGTTTTACTGACACGGTCTGTTCAGAAAATGACCAAATCCGATAGCGATAGTCCATACGGATGTATTGATCTTCAGCTTTGATAGTGCCTTGGCTCCTGGTGGACGAGCACATGCAAAATGCAGATTGATTTAAGAAAGAGCTGCCAGGAAGAGCTGGGGTAGCTGCAGAGATGGCAGAGGCACCCAGTTCACTCATCAAATATTTGTCCTCAAACCTGATGTTGTCCGCAACGCCGTAGACATGGCTGGAGGAGCCCTGCTCCCAGGGGAGGGGCAAGACTGGGAGACCTGGGTGGACGTTTGGGCATTTGGACAAATGTGGACATTTATGGACATTTTACAGACATTTTGCAGGGGTGGTCCATAGACTAAGGGAATGATATCTGTGTTTTATATCAAAGGATGGGAAGGGTGATGGTGGGTAACGAGAATGGATAGTGTGAGACCTGAGCATGGCATAAATGGTATGGAATAAGGCCTGAGCATCCGTGGTAGAGATGGGACCAAAGGCATGGGAAGCTTCCAAGGAGGGAAGCGGGTGATTTCACATGTCTTGTGGCTTCTCGGTGGGGTCGGAGCATCCCCCTGCCCCTCCTTGGGGTCTCCCAACGCCATGCCCCCTCGCTGCTGCTTTGCTACCGCAGGTCCGATCCCCCCTGAGCTACATCAAGCCCCTCTCACTACCCCGTTCCTGCTCTTCTCCAGGGCCTGATCTTTGCTTTCTCTTCCTGACATGGATGTTAAAGACATTCCCGGGGAGATAATGTGGAGTGAAGGCAATACAAGACCCAGGTTTTGTCACCCGAAGCGGCATGAACCATAATCCTGGCCCATACGTCCTTCTGCCACACACTCATTACACTTAATTTGTGTGTGCTAATTTCCAATGCCCGCAGCAGACGTGGAGAGCAGGGCTCCCTGAAAGCCCGGGTCTTCGTCCTGGCTTATGCCCAGTCTCCCCGGGCTGCTGGGTCTGCTCCTCCCGGCTAAGGGGGCTGAAGGACCATGGGCCAGGGCCGGGGTGGGCACCAAAAACCAAGGGAAACAACAAAAAAAGCCATGGCAGCGGTTAAAAATGTCTTGCATTTCTTTCCCGCGTGAGGGAAACTATTTAAACTGGCACAAAATAAATTTAAGGAGCATATTCTTGGAATTACATAGAAAAATACCCCGTACGTTTTGGCAGCAGCTAAACATATCCTTAATAGAATTCATATGGGGCCTGGAGTGATCACAATGTTTGGAGAGGAGCCAGATAGTAAGTAATTTAAACATCACAGGAAATTAAATTTTAGAATTCAATTTTGCATAAAGTTTTCTGTAATGAAAATGTCACACATAAATTATGAAGTCTGATTATATTCTTTTTTGACTTTTTAATAAAATAATAGAGGCACTTGACAGTCAAGAACAAATGCATATTTTATGTGAGGAGCATTACGTTAAACTAACGTCCTCTGGAAATAATGGAACAGATGTTAACACTGCTATATCAGTTATCAGGTGCTCTGTTAAACAGCTTCAAACACAAGTATTTATTAAAAATGCTAACAGGATTGTCTCTCAGGGTTATCTAATTGTAGGCTTAAAATGTAGATGTTTAATGTAATTAATTATATGTGTAGAATTATATAGTTAGGCCATAATTTATTGTATATGTCCACATATAAATTATACGCCGCTGTTAATATATAATTAATTCAGTACAGGCAAGGAGAATGACTTTGGTGAAAACACAAACTTGTTCATAATGGAGTGATAAATCAACTAAACCAAATTTCCCCTTCGTTTCGATGGAGGGACTCAACGCCATTACATGTTTCGGGGTGCCTCTCGAACTTCATCCACCCCGGGGGGCTGCCGAGCCCCCGAATTGGGCCGAGGCCCTGGGGGGACCCAGAGAGAGCCCGAGACCCCGCTCCATGCCGCCGCTGCTCCCTCTCGTGCGGCAGGCGTCGCGGCGGGCGTCGCGACGGGCGTTGCCGCAGGCAGCGTGTCCCAAATGTGCAAAACCAGCCCTGCAAGAGCCACCAGGAACAGATTTGGATCAGCAAAACTTTATTGATTATCAACAAACACGATTTTTGGCCGAGGGCATTACTCTGCAGCCTGGCTATAATAATACCAGCTCTTGGCTTTGTGGGTTTTTTAATATCCTGACAAAGCCCTTGGTGGCTCTTTCGGCCCAGCGAGCACCGGGCGGGCGTTTCGGCTGGGGGCAGGCAGCCGGGGCTGCCCGCAGGTGGTGGGCAGGATGGGACCCTCTCCTCCCCGAGCCTTGGGATGCCGTTGGCTTCCCCATGGGGCGAAGGGATGCAAAGCCCTGGTTGAGCATGTCGGGACGCATCAGGATGCAACCCCGGTGCTGGCTGCATCCCAAAAATTATCTTTGCACGGAGCAGACAGAGGGATATCTTCACTTCTAACACAGAGATGTCAAAAAGCTACATCCCTTTGATAGTGGACGGTAAAAAAAGCCCGGCACAGCAGCTGCTGAACCGGCCCCGAGGGTGGCCGGAGCTGCTGGAGGGCTGTGATGGGGGAAGTCCCCAGTGCTTCCCTCGGGCTTCCCGGCATGCTCAAATACAGCACGTGCATTTCGGCACGGTCCCCTACATTCCTGGCCCTAATACATCATCAAGGTGCAAAGTGCAGGCTGAAGTAAGTAAAATACATCAGCGGTTTTGCAGTTTGTGCTCATACGTAGCGGCCGGTCCCCTGCCCTTTGCTCATCCTGCCAGCGAAACCGGGGTCGAGGAGAAACCAGTGGCACGTGTGGCATGTCCCTGGTGCACGTCCCCACCACCCTCCCCACGAGGGGACCTGGTTTCCCGCGGAACATGGCGGGCTGCGCCGCTTCGCACCCCGGGCTCCCGCAAAAACACAGCCGCAACGGGTTCTTAAAAATGTAACGGTTTAAATGGCTTTGAAAAATAAAGTCGGATTTGTTTCCTCGGGTTTAAATTGGTAAATTATTTGAATTTCTCCACCCCTAGGTGAATGATTTAGATGGCCTTGACCCCAGTCTGACTGCAGGGATTAATGTGGTATAATGATTGCTGAGGCTATCATTGCAGCAGGCATCATTAATTATCCTTATTGATTGTAGCTTTCAAAGATAAAGCATTATGCTGACTGGAAAATACCCTCTTCCTGCAAGGTCAAGGCTAAAATAGGGCAGCTAAATAATTGCATTAACAAACAAAGAAATAAAAATAACCTCTCGGAGAGCTGTGTAATTAAGATCCAATTACAACATTTGGCCCTGCTGGCTGAGCAGCATTACCTGGTGCGGGGTGGGATGCGGGATGCGGGATAGAGGATGGGATGGCTCCTGGGATGGATGGCTCCATGGGATGGCTCCTGGGATGGATGGCTCCATGGAATGGCTCCATGGGATGGCTCCATGGGATGGATGGCTCCATGGAATGGCTCCATGGGATGGCTCCTGGGATGGATGGCTCCATGGGATGGTTCCTGGGATGGATGGCTCCATGGGATGGCTCCTGGGATGGATGGCTCCATGGGATGGCTCCTGGGATGGATGGCTCCATGGGATGGCTCCATGGGATGGATGGCTCCATGGGATGGCTCCATGGGATGGCTCCTGCTGCGCTCACCTGCAGCCCCGCGAGGGACTGCTCTGAAAACACTCATGGTATGTTAAATGAAATGGGTCAGATGGAGGAAGTAATAACTATTATATTACTTTTGGATCATATAGTGGAGTTTAAAGATGTCCTGGAGATGTTGCTGTCGATGTCTCTCACTCCTCCCTTTCCCTCCTGCAGCATTTTGGGCTGCACCGAGCACCCAGGTGCTACAGGGACGCTCGCTGCAGCTTGCTCCTGCTCAGCAGCGACCTGTTCATCCTGCCTCACCGGCCATCCCAGCGCCAACGCTTCAAAGGAAAAAGATGCCTTTAGAAAGACAGAGGGGAAACCCATGCTGCATCCAGCGTGCAGAAACGAGTGCAGGCTGCTTACATTTATTTTCCTTTATAGAAACAACAGCCAGGGAAGACAGTACCAGCTACACGTTCTCAAGCATCCAAACCCCATCTTTAAAAACTTAGCTTAGGCGGGAGGAGAGCAGGCCTTAGTCTGAGTGTTGGGTGAGAGCGATGATTCCCGTCTCCTCCAGACCGTGTGGGGTTTGCAAATGTGGGGTTTGCAGAAGCAAGGAGAGGCAAAGCGCTGTACATGTACGTTAGCTCGGTATTATTAAAGCCCTAAGAGTGGCTTTCATTTGGGTGTGGGTGACAGCTGGCCCTGCCGCACCATCAACCACGGGCAGCACATCGCATGTGGCCGGGGAATTACCACTGCGTCTTTTAGGAGAATTTGCTTAAAGGTCTCAGTTTATTTTCTGTTTTGTCATGTCGTCTGTCGTCTGATAGGATGTGATGCGAGGTTGTGAAGTGCGTTTCGAACTGAAACATTTTTTTGACATCCATTTAATTAGAATTATTTTAATTAAAACATTTGTCATTATGAACCAGACGATCTGGCATGCCGATTCAACACTCCGCTTGCTCTTCGTCATTAGAAATTTTTAAACCAATGCAATAATTTATTTAAACACGAATACCACTTTCCATTTAAGCAGTTATACAACTTGATTTCTAGCTGATGGAGACGAGGAAAGATCACCTTCCATCACGGGGAATCGTTCCCACCGTGGGGTTATTTATCCCCTACAATGGGGTTTGCAAAGCCGGCTCCCGGAGGATGCAAGCAGCATCCCGCTGCTGGGACGGGAGGTTGGACACTGCCGGGAGAGGCTTCTCAGGAGCAGGACCGATGGCAGAAGTGTCCTGGCTCCCCAGGACGTTTCCCCACTGCTGGAAAGGCACTGGATGCGAAACCTGACCACAGGGCACGGGAAATCACGGGAAATCACAGGCAGAGACCTGCCCCTGCCCCGGGGCTCCTACCCACGGGCCGGGCTGGTTTGCTCGGGGAGAGCCTCGGCACCCTGGCAAGGGATCCTGCTTCTATCCCTGGCACAATATTAAATTTATTCCAGCCTCCATACATAGCGCCTTCCCTCGAGCCCTGAAAAAGCACACAGGGCATCTGCGGGGGCATGAGGCCGTACCCTGGGAGGATCAGCGTTCTTTGGTTGCTCCCATAGCGGGTTCGACCTCGAGGAATTAATAGATGAAGCTAAAGGGTTTTGCTTTTCAGCTAGTTTTCTGCCGAGGCAATCCAGAAGAGCTGGAAGATGGACGTGACGTGGTGATGCCGGGAAGTACCAGGGCTGGATCCTGCTCCTGTGCTCCCGTGGGATCTCTGGCTTGGGCTAGGAATAGCAGGCGCTGCGCTGGATGTGGGCCAGCACCCGCGGCAGGGTGACAGCGGCACGGTGCCTGCCCTGACAGCTTCATTAGCCAGAGACGAATCTTTGCAGAGTTAGAGCTGTCATGTTAGGTAATTAATAACGTCCCCCAGATATGCAGATTTTCCTGGGCTTTTCGGACAGAATAACCTGGCGAGCGGTGCGGTACGAGCTGGTGGTGGAAAATCTCTTGAAGGATTGTGCAGTTCTTTAGACTTATTGCTCATAATAGGTTGCAAAACGGGAAAAAAAATGTGAAAAGGCAACTATAGGAGCAAAAATAGTTTGCATTATTGTTCGCCCTGTGAAAAAGCAAGGTGCAGGATGTAAAGCACCAGGGGAAAGCCGGCAACAATAGACCCCATAGCAACAACAACTTCTAAGGGGGAGCGGGCGGCGCGTGGCTGCTGCAGATCCCACTGCCCACCCCTTGATCTCAGCGCGCCGGCCCCGGGAGCCAGGCAGCCCCGCGGGGACAAAGGCCCCCCGCCGCCCCGCCGCACAATGGCAGCTCCTTCTTCCCAGCACAATGCACCCGACGCACCGGGGCGGTGGCGAGGGGTTGGCAAACTGCATCCCTGCACCCCGACAGCCCTGCACCCCGACAGCCCTGCACCCCTACAGGGTGCCCACCAAGGGATGGCGTGGGAAGGAGGAGGAGGGCTGCAGGGTGTCAGGGTGCGAGCGAGCCCGTCGAGGTCCCGTCCAGCCTCGGCCGGCGTGCACCATGGCTGGCATCTCGGGGACATCTCCTGCAGCATCCCGTGCAAAGGCACGCCGGCTTCCCCGCTCGCCCGTCCCCCTGCCGCCACCAGCTCCTCCGCTGCCTTCACCCTGCGGGAACTATTTTTAGCGATCAGGGGACTGCCGCTGCCTTTCCCCGCCTTTGTCACCAAGCGCAAACCCCTGGGTTCGAACCGCATTTCTCTTGTTGCATTAGCGAAAGCTGGAGTCATTTTGACTCAATTTTTACATGCAAAGGTCACCATTAAAAAGTCATAATTCAGCATTGCACCGAGGGCTGGGTCCTGCCGGCGCTGTCATTAGAGCAGAATTTAAGGAGGTTCTGCCTGAAACGAGTCGGTATTTTTAGCTAACAGTATCAGGCAGAGGGAGCGGGGGGTGCCTGGGGAGATAACGGCATGGTTTAGATTTCTGCCTTTACGCTCACTGTCACATTAAAAAAAATAAATCATAATTTTGATTTTCCACGTCCCTGAGGGAGAGATTGACAAGAGCATCCAGTCCTCGTAATTGGATCATTCCTCTGGGAAAGTTGGCTCCTCTGCTGAAATCCTTACATGCTCTAAGGAAAATTGCTCTCAACGTTATTGAAAATATTTTAGGAGCCTGAAGATTCTGGGACCTTTCCAATTCAAGTGCTACAGCCGGTCATGCCAAAGGAAGACAATAATGGGAACCAAATCTGGAGAGCATTGCACTTAATTGGAGCCCGATCCTGCAAGCGCCCGCGAGGGCTCCGCACCCTCCTTTGGTAGGGACTTCCAGGAAGGAGCCGTTAGGACATGTTCCAAAATAGATGTCTGAAATAAATTATTTAAAATGTGGGGGTTTTTGATAATGAAAAATTCAAGTGTTTTGACATGGGTAAGCGCTCTAGAGCAGGGCTGCAAGCGGCCGGTATGAAGCCTCTCCTACAAAAGCCTTTCCCCGGCTGCCGTGGGGCCGTTAGCATTTTGGAGACAACCTTTTGGGATGCATTTGAACAGTGGTTTGCAGCCTCCGTTTGCATGCGCGGGATGCTGAGGTCCCTCAGAGAGATGCTCTGCCATCCCCACCCTCTATTGCTGTGGAGTCAGAGAGATTGTATCCAGAGGCTGATGGCTGGCGGGTGGCAGGAGGTAGTGTGGGAGCAGAGAGGGTAGAGAAGTTGACTTATCATTACCGCCCTACAAATTACCGCACTTTTTTGATTAAAACTTGGCCTCACATGAAATTTGCCAGCGGCAGAGATATTAAAGATGGAAACTTTTCATAACGCTGGGCCGAGGCGGAGGAGGGCTTTGAGGAGTTCCTGCTGAATTGGCTTTACACGACGGCACGCGTGTGCGAGCCATCTCATTACTTCCCCGTGGCAAGAGAATACGCCGTTTAGAGCAGACTCCGTCTGTCGGCACCCGGTGGGGTGACGGGCGCCTTGGAGGGCGACGCTGGAGACTTTCCATCATTTCCTGTGAAAACGATGATGCGGTGCATCCACGGCATGAACGGCTGGCTTTACCCAGCTCGCTTTTGGAGGATGGGGTTAAAATGGAAGATTTTTTATGAGATATAATCTTCCCTTCCTTCCACATAAATTAATTGCACAATTTAATAAACTAACAGGTGGTTCCACTTCAGACTGAGCAGATGTTAGCCTGAATGAGCCGAGTCCCCTCTCGCCATCCCTTCGTCCCCCAGCTATTTCTTCCTTTATATCTTCCCCTTTCTCTTTGCCTCTTCCCTTTTCCCCCTTCTTCTCTTTCTGATTTATGAGCAGCTACAATATAAACTGTTTTGTCTGGGCTATATGAATATTGATGATGGGGTAGTGTTGATTTTAGCTGTATTCATAACTTTTTGTGCTTCCTGGAAGCATCCCTTCTCACAGGCACCGGCGATGCTCTTACATCCCTATTTATTTCACGGACCACATTTTCGGAAAGCAGCCCCATTTGTTAAACCTGCATCTCACATGCACATTTGTCTTTGATTATCTTCTAAGGAGAAGACGATAAGTACTTACACAAACCTATGAAGAAATTAAACACGCAAAACAAATGAGCCTGGCGTGTTCGCATTCTTTCATTTCCAGTGATAATGCCCGGGAGGAAACACTTGCGCGACCGCAGATGGAGGATGGGTTGAGAGCCCCAGGAGGATTTGGGCTACCTTCTTTAGAGGAAAGCTCTCTTGTATTTCCCATGTGGAGAGAAAAAATGATAGCACTGCTAATGGCTGGGGCATGGCAGCGCACCGAAGGGAAGGAGGAGGTAGCTGGGGATGGAGGGAAGACTGGAAAATAATAATGGGAAATGTTTTGATAAGAAGCGTTGTGGTCTTATACAAATATTAAAAAACTTCTGGAGTCCATTTATCACTAGATTGAACCCAGATGATATCAAGCTCTTTGTACGGGCTGGAATGTGCCTCCAACAGGCTCTGCAGAGACCCAGGTCTCCGGGCTGGGGACCCGGAGGGGAGTGTGGGGTGGGGGCACCCACAGTCCTGGGTGGGTGACACACCCCTTGTCTCCTCCAGTGCCCAAAACATCCTTGTCTGAACTCGGCTGGGCAGTTCTGCACGCCTGGGACCTGTCTGCGGTCCCTCGCATCCCTTCCTAAGGCAAAGGGAGAGGCTTCAAATATGGGCACAATCCTGCAAACAATGTGAATTACACATGAAAAGCTCCTTAAGCTTTTCAAAGGCTTGGAGGGCAGCTCAGTGCTCAGCTCACATCAAAAGCCAAAGGTGATCTGGCACATACCTGTGCCTTTGAGAACGTCTAAAACACTTACAGTAAATGGGCATTTACACCTCTCACTTGTCCAGCCTTCCTTTTTGCCTCCTCTTTCTCTAGCAGGCACCACCATTTTAATTTCCTTATATCCTTCCTAAGCTGCTTCTGATGTTCAGGAACAAATGGCAATAAAAAGTGTTAAACCCTAATTACTAATTTCCTACTGGAAGCTCTGTAAGTGTGACCCCAGTGTTTATTATGTTCCTTGGAGCAGACGTGGGGCCGGGAGCATCCAGCCCTGCTCTCCAAGGGTCACAGCACCCTTCACTGCTGGCGTTTGGCTCTTTACATCTGCACGGGCAATGTGTATAACTCGTAGTCTTATTACAAAAGCCAACAAGAAAAAAACGACGTCACTGAATAAGCCTTTTCTTCATCAGCTGTCAGCATGGGTTTCTGACATCAGCCTCTGTAAGGCATCTTGGAAGGACGAACTCTAAACCTCGGAGCACTCTGGCCATTTCTTTGCTCCTTCCAGCAAACTCCATGTCTATAAGGTCCCACCTCAACCCCCATAGCTACATGGGTGACTCCCCAGAAACCCTCCCGGAGCCGTTGCGATGCCCCTCGTGAAGCCCCTTGGAGGGTGTTGGGGCACCGAGGTGCAAAGGGACCCTGAGGGGGGATGTCCATGACACCCCATCCCACCCCCCCGCAGCAGGAGCCTCCCGCGGCACTTCTCCCCCTTCGCCTCCACGACGAGCTTCTTTTCTAGGGAAGGCGGTCTTGGCCGAGGCAGTGGATGCACATTCCTTGGGCTGGCGTTGGTCCCCGGAGACCTGGGCTTGTTTGCACAAAGAGCGCGTTGGCTAATGCAGAGCAGCTCCTGGAGAGCACCCGATAGCGATCGGCAACAGCAGAAATGAACTCGGGACGTGTAATTCCCATCAAGCAGGAATAATCTTCAAAGTCCTACTGGGGTGCTTTTTGGACGACAATGCAGTTTTCCCTGCTGTAAATGGGATGCGAAAGAATTAACTGAAGTTGGAATGTTATTGTTTGTGTCAGACTCTGTTAACCACGTTAAAACTATATATAATACTTCAATTTCCTATGTAAAAACTCTCTAATGGGCAATATTCAGAAATCAAAGTCTTATGTAGCGGTTAATCTTCTGCACGGACAACGCCAAGTTTAAATCCAGTCCAAATGCCACTTCTCAGTCACAGCTTTAAAGGATTATAAATGATTATAATGGTATTTGTCTACTTGCCTGATACATAAGTTCATGTCAATGTTATCTTGAAAATTGACATTCGGTTTCATCTTTGAGGTGAGAGAATAAACTGTTGACTACCAGCTTCAGAGAGGAAAATGGATTAGCTATAATGTAATTAGAGCTCTATTCACAAATGATTATTTTAGGCCAGTGCACAAAACACGGCGATAAGGAGCACGTTCAGCAGAGGCAAGCGGAGGAAGGCTTTCGCTGGCGTTTGCTCTTTATTCTGCACAGGATGACGTGCTCCCTGTGTGCAGCTCCCGTTCAAGAAATGCATAATATTTGCGCAGAGTGGGCAAAAGGCTCAAACACTTTAATTTCCATTATTTCAGATGTGTGTGTTAACCGTGACAAAGGTTTGTCTCCGCTCTCCCTCCTCCGATGGTCCGGCTCACATGGGAGGGACGCTCTATTTTGATGCCCCCCGTTTTCCTGGACCTTGCCCCGGCACGCCAACGCCAAGGAGATGGCCTCCTCCAGCTCTTGGTTTCTAACGTGTTCCAGCACTCCAAAAACGAAGGCAACCAAAACCGCTGCAACTTTTTCATGCATTACTTGTCTATGTGCCTCTTTAGCTCTTAAAAAATACATGAAAGAATAAGGATTGTCCCCGAGGATGAAGGAACAATGGGAAGCAGTGATAATTTAACAACAATAAATAAATTAATCTGTATACACTGGTGCTAATACAAATGCTTTGTGAACGGCATGAAAGATTTTGCATTATTTTCAAAAAAGCACAAAAATCTTTTCTTTTGTATTATAAATTCAATTTAATTTTAAGTAACATGATAAATAATGGCAAATTGAACTTTATTATGTATTCATGAATGCAGTTTAATACAATTGTTATTTCTGGTGTTTGTGGTTTAAAGATATTCCCTTCTGACTCGATGTTATTTTTTAATGTGCAAATTCAGAAATAATGACCTGTGGTTTCCCTCACCCGCGGGTGCCAGTGCCGTGAAGCGGGGGACGAGGCCTCGGCACCAGAGTTCAGTGCCGGCAGAGCTGGGCTCGCCGTAGAGCATGGCGCGCTTCGAGAGTGCCGGCTGCGGAAGAGCTTCTGCGAGCGAGGCTGCCTTTCCCCATCCCCTGGCTCTGCGGTAAAGACCCACATCTGAAAAACTGCGGGGGAATTATGAAGTGGAGATTATTTTCCGAAGACAATGCAAACTCCGAGGCATGAATGTCACTCCAGTGAAACTCCCGCGCAAAGCCTTCGCCTTGGCAGCTCCATAATAGCAAAGCCAGCCTGGCGAGAGCGCGGGGAGCGAGCGAGAGAGCGAGCGCGCCAGCCCTGCCGCGCCTCGCAAGCCAGGCTCCGGAGAGCCAGCCGAGAAACCGCCAAGACGTCTTCTTTTGGGGACTGAATTGTTCTGTTCCCGCGGCAGGCTGGCTAAGCCCTCCTTATCCCCTGCCTGCTGCCCCAAGGACGGGGCTGTGGGGCTCATCCCTCCCCGTCCCCTCGCCACCGCCCGTCCCACCTCTGCCCCACGCTGGAGTGAATCTGCTCACGAGCGTCTCCGTCACGGAGCTGCCAAAGGAGGTTACATTTGTGCATCCAATATCCACCCGCTATAGAGAACATTAAAACGCCCACTCTTTTGGATGATCAACGATAGCCATCACACTGGCTTTTTAATGGAAGTGAATTTATAAAAATTGTTTAAATCATGATGGGGATTAAATGTATATGCGGCAAACAACAGAGACGCAATTTGCAGATGAGTATTCTGTATGTATACTTCAGGTTTTTACACGGGCAAAGCAAACGAACGTTGGTGCCTGCAGAAGAAGGATGCACAATCCTACAGCTTCAAGTGCTGGGGCTGAGATTTCTTGCAAAGAGACTTTGGCAGAAAAATAACCGCAGTTACTTAGAAAAAGTTTTCCTCTTCTTGCTGGGTACCCCTTAAATTTAGAATAATTTCAGATGGACAAATTAAAAAGTACATTTGAGATAAAATACACAGTCAGACGTAGATTTAAACTCTGGATCTAACTCCAAAACCACTTGCCGTTTGACACAGCGTAATGATTTACTGCGTTGCATGATTATATCCTGTAGGTAGCAGCTCTGCAAGTAGGAAATAATTCAGTCAGGGACGTGGAAAAGAAATAACTTTTCTTCCGAGAGCAGGACTTCAAGAGGAGCGGCACAAAGCCGAAACCCCGCGGTTTCCAAGGGGAAGGTGCCGTGCCACCCAGCCGGCAGCGCCCGCAGGAGGCTGCCCCATGGGGAGGGAGATGCGGGCTGAGAGACGGGGATGGGGTCCCCATCGCATCCCGCCAGCTCCTGGGATGAACCCCCTGGTTAGCGACTCGGGGGTATTCTACAATTAACCAGCAGCAGTGCCGGGTTATGATGATGTGCGTTTGAGACCCTGACCCGTAAGTGAGCTTTTTTTCTATTGTGCTCTGTGAAAATGATATAACCATACGTCAGATAAACTCTCCTACCCCCTTCCTCTGCGCACGAGGTAATGTTCTCTGAAGGCCCTTCATAAATAACCTGTTACACCTTCCCAGATTTAATTATAAAAATACTTGAAATACAATAGTCCTTCGCATCCAGGTCTCATTTTCTAATTGAGTTTTGATACGGATACGCACCCAGGAGACCCCGGGCTGATGCACGCCAGATGGAGGGACCGAGCCCTCTCTCTCCTCTCCCCGAAGCAAAGCTGCAGCGGGAGGACGTGTCGGATGTCCGGGCTCATCTCTTGCATCCTCCATCCCCTCCTGCCCGGCGGAGATGGAGCTTGCTCGGGTGCAGCGGTTCGGCCCTGAATTGTCCCTGCAGTGGCCAAGGGGGGACCTGGGGGCAGAGTGGGGGCTCCCAGGCACCTGCAGCGCCCGCTCTTCCCGGAAAGGACGTACTTAAGCCTTCCCAGAGCTGCCTGCCTCTCTGTGAGTGGTCTGTCACCGACACTTCTCCGGCTAGTTAGATTATCTTTGCAAAATTAATTCTGAAAAAAAGTTTAAACACGAAATTAGACGCGGTTACGCCTGAGCCATGCGAAGCGAGGACTTGCCGGCTCGCACGCCGGCGCGGTGCTGGTGGGCAGTACATCAAGGGAGGGATGACACCCCGGTGATGAATTACTCGCTCATATAACGTTGCCCAGCTGGAGTGGCTGGAGCAAGCCTTAATTTACTATTTATAAACCTCTCCAGCTGTATTTTCCTAGGCAGAGCAGCTGGCTCGTTGCAGGAGTGTGAAGGAGAGGATGTTAACAGGTTGGCTGGCCAAACTCCGGAGAGCGTTTTCGGTGGTGCATAGGAAGGGGTTCACATGCAGGACAGCACTGAAAATCCTCCGCCGGCCAGGGCCGGGCTGCAAACCCCGCTGGGGCCAGGCTGGCGAGGAGGATCTGGCTATTTACTCATTAAAAGATGATATTACTCCAATTGCTGCTGAGAGAACAGCTCAGAAAGGCAGAGCCCAGGGCTGGTGGCAGCCAGCCTGGCACCCACCACGTGAAGTGGTGAAAAAAAGGTCATTTATCTTTTCACCCTCACTTCCCTGCTGAGCCCCCAGCCTGGGCAGACCCCCACCACCCTGCTCACCCAGCTCGCCCCTATGGCACCCGTCCCCGGGGTGCGCTCCTAGGGAAGGGTGTGCTGGGACTTGCGGGAACCGGGGGCTCCCCCGTCCCTTGGATGCCCCACTGGGGGAAAGCCCACAGAGAAACGGCAGCAAAGGGTGCAAATCAGGGCGTACACCACTTACACACCTTCCCCACGTCAGACGCCATCCGAGGGTTTCTGTAATTCCTGTACTTTGTGCTGGGTGACACATCCCCACCGCTCTGCATAGGCTTCTCCCAGCACTGCTAATGCAAACATTTAATTTTGATGATTTATAGCATGGCTGTAAAAAAACTCTGGATTACACTTTGGAGTCAAGGTCTCTGCTTGAGAGCACATTTTTATAGAGTCAGCATCTCTGTTTTTAAAAGTTGTACTTCAATATTAAATATGACTTTTTTCAGCAAGTCAATAAAATCCCTTTAGACCAGATAATAAACTCATTTCTTCTGGGCTGGCTATTGTTTCTAGGCCGGGTCATATCCTGCCGCATTTAACACCTCTGTTATTTGATTAGGATTTTTGCCTCTCTGATTTTTTGCCTCTCTGATTAGGATTTTTGCCTGAAAACCCTCTCAGGCGCATGCCCGGGCACGGCTGTTGCCCCGTGGTGCAGGCAGTGACCCCCAAACCAGCTCCACCAAGTTCTCCCTCCCTTGTACAGGCACTATTCTTCAATGCAACGTGGTTTGAAGAAGAAAGCACCAAGGCGTGTCATAGTAAATTAGTTTAATCTAATCATAGCAACTCTCTGGATGGAAGAAGAGAAATCTTTGCACTATCTTTGAAATACATGTACAGGAGAAATGCTGTGTTCATAACAAATGCACAAATATTTACGTTTCTTAAATGAGAGGGAATAAATCATACAATATTTCTACATATATGCTATATTCTACAAAAAGCTGCACAACCTTAACAGCAAGTACTTCTTACAAAACTTTTTACAGACATTAATGACTCCAGCTTGATTCCCTGAGTTGCAGCTGAGGAACAGCTTTGCTTAATACAGGTCCCCCTTTGGCATCCAAATAAGCTTTAAATAATTTTTTCGGTTGCCTCTGGCCTTTGCACTGAAACCTCCAAGATGTCAACCTTCCATTGGAAGTTGGTATGGTAGTCAGCAGGGATTGACACGGTGAGCCTCCCCAGCTGCACTCAGCTGGAGCAGGGTGTGAAGCCAGAGAGACGCGGGGACGGGCACAGCGAGTGCTCTGAGCCCTGCGCCCTCTCCCATGGTTTCTGCTGGACCTAAAACCCCGCCTAGCCCAAGGGGGAGGAGGAGAGATGCAGTTATGGCTCCTCGGTCTCGCGTGGTCCTGCCTTGGCTGGGCTGAGCATGTTGCTGCGGCTGCTGGTGCTCATCCTCGTCCCATCCCTGTCCCCGTCCCATCCTCGTCCTGGTGCATCTTGTCCCCAGTGCATCCCCATCCCCGGTGCATCCCCATCCTGTCACCATCCCCGATGCAGTCCTGTGAAAATCCTCATCCCACCTCTGTTCCCATCCTCATCCCATCCCCTCCCCAATACATCCCTGTCCCATCCCTACGGTGCCTGGCAGCAGAGCCGGGCTGGAGACGAGGCTGGGATGTGGCCCAAAGCTCGCTGTTTCGGGGCTGCGGTGCCAGGATCGGGCCCTGTACCTGGGCACTGGCGGGCGGCTGAAAGGAGAAGATGCCTACGGTGGGAGAGTTGATGGTATCGGCCACTGCAGAAGTCAATCCAATGTCATGGCGCGGATGATATTGCTATTAAAATGTATAATAAAACACAGCTTCTGCATTTAAAGGAAGACAAGTGTTTCATGGTTTTAGAGCTCTCAGAATTATCCCGTAATCTTATTTATTTTCTAATACAAGTTTCTGTGGAAAAGGGTATCATAAGATAAATAGAAATTAACTGATTAGAAGGATTGCCATTCTTTAAGTACACTTTTATCAGACTATTTGCTCAGTCTCTTCTAATATCTTGACATAAGAGTGTCAAATTAAACACTAGCCAGATTATGATAATACTCAGCACTTTTGTAGCTTTCCTATCTGATTTGAAAAGCTTTCTTCTCTGCAAATGCACTTGAAGTTGGTGCTTTATAGGGTTTGATAGAATTCATTTCAGGGTTAATGAGCCTTCTCTGAACCATTTAACAAAATCTCTGCAGCATCCTATTCTTGAATAGGGAATAGACTCCGAATACCAAAGAGCGGTTTAATTAATTTGTCTAATTAATTGAGGGAAATGGAAGTTATTTCTTTTCTGCAAATTGTTTCATGTTAACAGCAGCAAATGTCAGCTGCATTACACGGGTGATACAGCCCCGGCTCCCGCCGAACACGAGGTTATCTGGGTGGTGTTTTAGCGGTACATGAAATTTGATGTCTGCGACCATCCGGGGCCAGCCGCCTGGGCGAGTCTATAATTACTTTTGCCACTTTGCTTTTGTGGAGTCATTCATTACGAGCCCGTTCTTATCTTGTCATACCTCCGTGTCATTAGCAATGTTTGAATGCATTAGTGACCAAAGGCAGGTTTAGCAGGCAGCGATTAGAGCGGCGGGGCCGCCAGCCGCCTGAGTGATGTTTGAAATATTGGAATTGTTCTGCTCATTTCTATCCAAACAGGAGAGTGAGGCGTCAGCGGCGAAGCCGGTGCTGCTCCGAGGGGGGAAACGCTTCGCTCTTTTATCACAGCACGATCGCTTTCACAATTAACCTCATATTAACTGGGCTCCAAAGCCACGGTGTCCATTGAAATAGGACACGCGGTGCCGTAGCTGCAAAGGTTTGTTTAAACAAGCAACGCGCTTGGGAAAGCAGCATCTTAACCCCCCCACGGCTCCTTAAAAGCCGCTTCTGCCGATCCCAGAATATATATAGACATATGGGCATCTCTGAATACATAGGCGCTCTCAGCCTCGCTATAGGGCTATGCAGTGTATATGCAGCCAGCCTGTAATGGGACCGCCAGCCTGTCCGGGGAAGGTTTAACGGGGGTGACCCCCAGAGCGCATTAGCTGAACCCCAGCCCCCAGGCAAGCCCATGGAGGGGGGTCCCACTGCTCCCCGTCAGCCCAGGCTGGGCCATCACCTCTCTCCTCTGAACCCCTGATTTCCAACGCGCTGCTGTCACACGAGCCAGATCTCACATCTTCCTAACGCCCAGAATATTGATCTTCCAAAAATGAACTGAACACCGAAACGTATTTCCATTTATGAACGAAGAATTCATTTCGTTATTAAAAAGCCCAACTGCAGCCTCCCAGAGTCAAACGTTATGGGACAGATTTACAAAGTGACTGTCTGTGTTGCAGATGCAATTAATTGCTGGCTAAAACAGTATCGTGTAGCCACCCGTGCATACAGACATCTAGTTAGGGACTGATATTGCGGCATTTTCCAAAGCTGTTAAAATATCTAAGGCATCACATATTTCTAATAAAGGCAAATTTTATATGTGCACAGTTCCTGAGCTCAGATAACACCTCCGTTTTACTTTCTCTTCCTGGAAAACAGTAGCAGATTTTACTCTGCTGTAGAAACAAACAATTCTTACAGGAATAAGAAAAAGTTTTACTCGTTATGCTCTTGCAGATCTACTCCAGGATTTACTAGAGGAGGTGAGCATTTTCAAAAGGACTTTGAATGATTATGCCATGTGGTGTTAGCATATATGAAATTACTGGCACAGCTTTTGCACTCTGCTGAATTTCAAAAGCCGGAGAAACAGGTCCTTTGATTGCTTTAAATTTATTTGCCCTTAATTTCATCACGTGAACTCTCTTTCTCATCACCTGGCAGTTACTGGATCGCACAGAAATTAAGCTTGATTACTTTTTTCTTTGTTTCTTTGCCATATGTAAAACTGCTCCAGGTTTTTTTCCCTTAGAGCAGTCCCTAGCACTTGCTCTCGTGGAAGCGCGCCCAGGTGCCCCCTCTTTGCTGTCCCTCCCCGCGGCCGTGAAAGGGGGGCAGATCAGCTCCCCCCTCTGTGGGCAAAGAGCCAGCCCAGAGAATTGCAGGGACTTCTAGTAAACCCTCGACGCGATAGGAAATGATCACAGCATAGAAAATTTGCAACCTACTGCTAAGAAGAGATAGAGAAGAAACCCTAATATAGGCAACTGCAGACCATTTTTGTGCCCTCCATAGTGTGCGAGTCTTTGGACACTATTGGAGAAGAAAAATAATTAAGGAAATGGATATTAGGTAAAACCTACCGTGGTTTTACCAGGAAGAGATGTGTTCACTCTCACCCGACACATACCTTTCTTGGTGGGGTAAGTGGTTTGCCCGGCAAGGAAAATGGGGTAAGTATAATCAATCCACACCCCCATGCCACATTTGATGTGGTGCCACAGAAGAGGTTGGTTAAACCAGAGGATGGAGGCCTCCATCGGGAAGAAGACCTTCACCAGAAGGACCTGGCTGCCCTGGAGGAGTAGGAAGACCTTCACCAGGAGGACGTGGGTGGGTCGGATGAGGGGAATGTCACATTGTGACTCCTGTGTAGAGGTGTGTGAAGGACCAACACCATGACCACAAGGTAACCATGGGCCACCAGTCTGGTATGGCCATGAAGGGAAGCAAGCGGGCTTCCAGGTGGCTCCCCAGGGACACATCCAGCCCTTCTGCAGGACCTCTGTGCAGCCATGGCAAGCCCTGCTCAGCTAGGCTTCGCCTTCAAGAGACGTCATCTCAGCCTGGCTGGCCATGGTGGAGGAGGAGGAGGAGGCACGAAGAGCTGGGCATGGGCAAGAGCCCAGGAGGCCACGCTGGCTCTGCAACCCCACCAGAAAAAGGAGCTATACACGCTGAAGGACACCGCTGGCCCAAGAACAAAACGCCTGTGAACTGTCTGAGAGGTAATTGGTTTCAAAATGGGGTTTCTGGTTTTCTGTTTCCTCTGATGAGAAGAATGACGGGCTGCAGCAGCCGTACAAACACGTGTGTGCGTGCGGGAGCGTGGGAGGAGGAAAGGAAAGCAGCCTTAGGGGGGTTGGATTGGTCTTGTCAAATTTATGGAAGGGATTATATCCTGCGGTTGCCTATGTACATAGCATTTTCTTCCCCTGAACTCAAACTGAAATCCCTTAAGTAGAAATTGTATGCCCCTTTCTGGCTCCCACTGCAAATTAAATCAAATACTTGGACAATTAGTACAATCGTCATGTCAAGGGAACAGCCTCGAGATACAGTAAACACACTGTACACCGAGCGAATGTTTGATATATCTAAAAAATCTTTATAGTCAAGATATTTTACACTAAGCCACATTGATTTCCCGTCAATTTTTTTATATCAGTGCGTGTAATCCTGGTTCAGCAAAAAATACAATAAATACTAGAAGCGATATATCCAAATGGCATATAGCAGACATTTTGCAGTAACTCAGTTCATAGCCTAATCATAAATAAATCAAAATGAAAACAAAAGCCAGCACATAAATCCCGTGTATAACCTACACCCTTACTGAGAAGTAAAATACAGGGGAAAAATACAGCCGGATGGTGCAAGGCATTCCTGCTGGGGAAGCCGCACATCTGGTAGCCTGGACCGTGCCTCTCCTTGCTTATCTGAGAATTTGCTTTTCTCCTTTCATTAAATTTTGCAAACATATTACAGCGTTTCATCTGTCAGTCCTAATACTGAAAGACCATATTAGCCTACATATTACCTGGTTCCTGTCTCCTGAAAACTTTGATAAGACCAGGCAGAAATAGCTCCAAAAAGCCACAAAATCATTTTGTGCTCTAAGCCTGGCTTTATGGAAATGGGCAAAAGGAGCCATGAAGGAGGAACGGGAGGGCTGGAAATTAAAAATACATAGCGAAGCACTAAGAATAAGCAGGCAGTAACAGAAGGGGTGGGAAAGCAAAGGAAACAGAGGCAAATGCCTGAAGTGGGCTGAATGAAGAGCAGCGGCTGCTTGGTGCTATTCATTTTGCTTAAAAGGGGATAATTTATTAATTGGGATTCACACTCGGCAAACCCCGCCGGAGAGGTGCTGCGGAGGAGCCCCGTCCCCACGGCGGGGATCACACCCCTGTCCCCGTGCCGGGGACGCCGGCTGGCAGCACACCTCCTAGGCTTCCGAGCCCACACAGCCGCCGTATTTTAAAGTCAGGTTTATTTTGGAGAGCTGCAGAAATACAGGGTAAGAATAAAATTGTCTGCAAAAATGGCTACGGTATTTCCAGTAAAAAACTTTTCTGACATTAATCTAACTTAAATGAACGGCGCCTGCGTGTCCGAGGGCAGAGCTGCGCCCATATGTGTCAACATCAGTGAAGGTCATCAGGTTTAGGGGACAGAAAAAATAGTTTCTTTTTTTTGAGAAGACACTTAACGGGTATTATATAACCCCCTCTCACATTTTTGGAAATACATCACACTTCAGCATATATATATATATGTATATATGTCAATAAGATTAGAAGGAACACTGGGTTTCATTAGCAGTTGTGATCGTCAGCAGGGAGCTGATCAATACTTTGTGTTTTGTCAAAGCTCTGTGGAAGGGTTATGTTTTCCAATACGATTATACCTCGGTCTCTCCCCCACTGAAGTGCTTGTGTCTCATTTACCTGGGGCTCTTCATCCCCTCTCGGCCTGATCCAACACCCCCGCTTCTGTGTGCGGAGAGCTCTGTTTGTATAACCACATAGAACCTCCCCACCACGAGAAAGGAGGATCTCCATTTATCAGTATTTTCAATACAATGGTATTTTAATTTTGAGAGCTATACTTAGCTACTTAATTAATGCCATGGCAGTATATTTTAGCGGAGTGAGTTTAAAGCCTCCATATTCAGTGTTTCATGTAATCTCTTGTAATATTTAAGATGTTGCAGATGCGTCCTTGTAGCAGATACTGGAGCTCCTACAGTTTTCTGCAGCTGTGCATGGAAGTTGCTTTTTACAATTGATTTTTTAGTTAATTTAAAATAGCAAGACAAACAGCCTATGCACTAAATTCAGTATAAGCGTGCATACTTTAAAATGAGGTTAGAGCAATTTTAACTAGAGATATTTCTTCAGTCTGCCTGAAGGAAAAAAAAAAAAAATCAATCCTAACTTAATTGGAGGCCACAAACCAACTTCCACGTTCACTGCTTCCTATGAGGAGCACAAAAGGCTGTATTTACAAACAGGGTTTGGAGCAGGGAACTCGATAAGCCTGTTGCATATCAAGCAATTTTAATTTTCGCTACTTAAAACAGCCTGGTGTGCCCATGCCCTGTGCCAGCAGCCACGGTCCTCCCATGAATTTGGGGGGGGACCGCCCAAGCCGGTCGTTATTTCAGGGGCTCTGAATATGAACAGCAATGCTTATAAACCCCCCTGGGACTCCCTAAAAGCCTCGTAGAAGTGCAAAAGATTATTAGTATGGGATCAATGCTCATATATCTCCTCCGAGCCATGTTTATTGTGCAGCCGCTGCTGCGGCGCCCGTGGGAATCGGGTACCGGAGCAATGGGTCAATCCTGCCTCTGGGCACCGCCGCCACTGCCTCTCAACCAGCATCTCCCCCCCGGCTTAGCCGACACCTGGAGGGGTTTCTGAGCAGCGGTTTGCACCCCAAGCCATATGCCAGGAGCCGGGAGCCCAAGCTGGTCGTGGGGCCACAACCACCCTTCAAGGGTTTGCAGCCCCCCCAGCTCTGTGGCAAGGGTAGGGGCGGGATGGGGGAGTTGCTTTCTCCCCTGCATTGGGAAAATGGAATCTTTTCTTTCCCAGTTCTCCTGAACGTGGGAAGTTTCTTGCTAAGTGTTTTATCCATGCGTGCAAGGAGGGAGGCTTAATCCTCTTTGCATCCTCCAGATATTACTGCAGCAGGGAAGCAGCGACGGGGCTGTGGGCACCGGGCGCAGACGGCTGATGCTGGCTTTCCTCTCTTCGGCAAAAATAAACCCAAACGGAGATTACAGAGATAGTGCGTGAAAACCTAAGTCCAAGAGGCAAAACTTTCCACCTCATTATATCCACACTTCCAGACGTTATGTTTCAGTTTGTGGAGCAAGAAGTGGGACAAGGTTTCTCCTTTTCTCTGGAGGAGAGCAGGGCCGGCAGCGCCGCAGCCTGGCTTCTCTCCGGTAATGAGGAGCAGCGGCACCGCGCCCTGTCCATCAAACTGCGTTTTGAAATGAAACTCACAATATAAGTGCAAAAAACCAACAGGCTAGGAGAAAAAAAAAAGAAAAAAAAAGAATAAAAATCATATTACTGCTGGAAATTCAACTTTCTACTTTTCTTCCTATACCAGAATTTAATAAACCCCTGCCCGGTCCCAGCACCGCTGAAAGCCACGCAAGCCCCAAGCAAGCAACCTCGCGGGCGACCGCACCGTGCAGACGCCACATCAAGTCTTTATTAAACCCAGTCCTAGGTAAAAAGTGTATTTCTGCAAAACTGAGTAACCAAAGAGGAGACACAGAAGCTACAAACAAAACCCCCCCAGAGGTGACCGGCTTTTTTAGCCAGTCACATCCGCTTACGTGCAACTTGGAGGGAAAGAGAAAGCAGCTGCTCAGGCTGGAGGTGGCGGCAGCAGCAGCCAGAGGTTAGGGAAGGCACCTCTGGCCAGCCGCGGTGGTGGTTTCAGGGTAGAGTTGGGAAAAGAGACCGAAAACCAGAGCCCACTCCAACAGGGTGGATGTCAGCGATGCCAAAATTCAGCTTTAAAGACAAACAACCCCTCTTCTTCTTCCTCTTTTGGGGAATTGGGCAATTGGTTTTTCACTTTGTGATTTAAATTAGTACAGGTGTTTATGAGGGTTTGATGAGAGAAGCGCGTTGTCCTGCAGCCACCAGCAGCCCTGCTCCGATGTGCTGGGCAGAGGGCGAGGGGCTGCTGCCGCGGAGCCCCCCAAGCACCGAAGCAGACCTCTGGGAAGAGGAGCCCGGCAGAAGGTTCCCTTTGCAGGATGTGGACATGCAGCACATCACCCCACGAGAGGCTGAGAGCAGCATCAGTGCCGTCTGTTTAGTTTATCCTCTCCGTGCTCACAAAATCAGACGGTGAAGGAGCAGGAGGATGCTGAAGCCCAGGGGCAGGTTGCGCCCACTGTTTGCTCTTCCCCACTGCAAAATACACAGCCACAGTCGGCAGTAATTCAGCGGCACATCTGCAAAGCATCGTCCAGATGGGGTACCCCAGAGGTGCTGTGGGGCGGCCTCGGGCTCGACACTGCCCGGGATCCCCATGCTCGGGGTGCCCTGGGCTGGAGCAGGCTGGGGTTTGAGGTTGGGTTTGGATTTGGGTTGTGTTAAGGTTCAAGTTTGGTCTGGGGTTTGGGTTTGGGGAGGGGTTAGGTTGCGTTGGGTTGGGGTTGGGGTTGGGGTTGGGTTGGGGTTGGGATTGGGTTTGAGTTTGAGTTTGAGGTTGGGTTTGGATTTGGGTTGGGTTGGGTAGGGGTTGGGATTGGGATTGGGTTTTGGTTTGGGTTTTGGTTTGGGTTGGGTTGGGTTCAGGTTTGGTTTTGGTTTGGGCTTGGTTTTGGGTTTGGGTTCAGGTTTGGGCTTGGTTTTGGGTTTGGGTTCAGGTTTGGGTTTGGGTTTGGGTTCAGGTTTAGGTTTGGGCTTGGTTTTGGGTTTGGGTTTGAGTTTGTGTTCAGGTTTTGGTTCAAGTTCATGTTCAGATCCAAGTTTGAGTCTGGGTTTGGGATACGGGTCCAGGCCCCTCCCCAGGCCCCCAGAGCTGCCCCCAGCTAAGGAGGATCTGAAGCGCAGAGCGATGGCGAGGAGCAGGCTGCACTAGCCGAGGGGCTGAGAATCCAAAATCTTATTAGGATGAAAGGTGTTTGCTATCAGAGCAGAACTTTCCCAGGGCACTTCTGAAGCAGTGCCTGTAGGAAGATGAGTTTTCTAAATGACTTTTCTAACTTCTTTTTTGGCTCACGTTGGTAATTGGTTCATTTCCAGGTACTAGCAAGAATGTAAATATGGAATGAATCAACTTTTTCCACATTTTCTTTAGCAGCCCTTTTATGAAGAACAGATTTTCCACAGAGGAAATTAAAAAGTACATAAAACTGAGAAACTATGGTGTTGTTGAGAACAGCATCAGCTTTCAATGTCACTTTATAACTGGCAGCACATACTGTATTCGAATGGCATTAATATAAAGTACAAAGTTTGTTTCAATTAGCTTCGTTTTTCTTTCAGAAAAGGAATTATCATAAATCCCTGAAATAACATTTGTCCAAAAGAGATGTGTATCATTACTTTAGAAATCTTTTATGTCTGTTTTGAAATTACACTTCCTTGTAAAAATGACTATACGTTGATTTAACAAATATACTTGATTTGTGTATATTGCTTAAATTAAAAAAAGACGCTACATAACTGCCATTTCCTGTACAAGACTGTCAAACAGCTTTTTCTGCAGTAAATTCAGCGCGAAGGCTCTTGCCATGTTGTTCTGCGGAGGGGCATGTTAGCGAAGGAGAAAGAAGGGGTTGCATTGGCATTGGGTTCCTGTTTCTTTCCGGGCAGAATTCTTTTGAACAGCTTCTACAATGATCTGCCTCCTCGGTGCATCTGAAAACATCTGAGGCCCAGGGAGCTGGGGCAGGACGGCGGACGCGGACAGCTCGGGGAGCAGACCTGACGGCGAGGAGGGCGCGGTGGCCATCCCAGCCCCACGCTTGGAGCCCGGAGGGTCCTTCTGCTTCAGCCTGGGGGACAGGGCTGGAAGGGACCCCCGCCTACACCACAGGGACATACATACATCTGCATATATATGTATAGAAACACAGCTATAGATATATATATGCGCTCATACACGTGTGCAGAGAGAGAGAGAGAAGGAAGAGGTGGTTTATATATGTATACACAGACACACAGGTATACATGCATGTGTATATATATGTATGCACACACATATGTGTATGCATAGATACTTATACCTCTAACCCCAGTCCTTTTTTCCCTCACTCCCTTGCAGTGATGCACAGGGGGAGGCTGTGGTGAGCCGGGGAGCTGGAGGTCTCCCCTGCCCTCTGCAGCCCCTCCACCGTCCCAAGTGAACATCAGCCTTCTCCGGTTTTCTGGGAAGCTTTCCTGGCTCAATCTGCTGGCTGCTGAGGCAGCATTTGTGGACGCACAGGTCCCCAAGCTGCGTGCCAGCAGGTGCCCAGGCATTACAGCACTCCTCCTTCATGCTGCTGCTCTTACGCTTTCCTAAACATACCCATTTAATGAATTTTAGGATGTTTTTCACCACGGTGCACCACATCCCCTAACGCTCCAGGTGCTCCGTGCACCTCTTAGCAAATCCCATGGCATGAGAGATGCTTCGTGCTGCCTGTGGGCTGGTGGATATTCCTCCCTGCGCCAGGGGACGCGGGGACAATGGTGACGGGTGGCCAGCGCTGGGCTGGGCGGTGGCAGTGATGCACAGCCATTGCACAGCGCTGCGAGAGGGCAGGGAGCTGCTCTGGGGCAAGTTCTCAACCAAACGCGTTCCAAACTCAGCATCCTCCAGATACCTTTGAAGCTTTGGAGGAACTTGGACCCAAACCTCATAAAACCCCTTATAACTCATAAAATGTTATAAACCTCATAAACTTTATGAGTTGCACATGAGTCCATCCCAAAGGCAGTGTTTAGTTCCAGGGCAGTTCTCGGCGTCCTGCGGTCACGCCGGGTGCAGGACCTGGCCTGTCCTCGCAGAGGGAGCGGTGCCTGGGGCTGCCCCCGCTCCAGCAGCCACCGAAGGGGTGATCGCAAATGGGGCCCAAACCCCAGCTCCAGAACAGCCCCGGGGAAGCACTGGAGCAGGAGGGGTAGGGCACGAGCCACGGGACAGGGCTCGGGATTGCCTCTCCCCTGTTTTATGGAGTCACTTACGAACATCACCAAAGCAAATGAGTGATAGGAAAAATCCAGGTACACTTGTGCACCCACAAAAGCAGCACGTTCACAAGAGATGCTCCGCAAATTTTAATTAACATGAGACCTAGGTGTCTTGCATGACAGCCAGTGCCCACACCTACAAAAGCATCTTGTCTCGGGACCATTTTTACTGAAGTCCAGGCTAATCCCCGCAGTTTATTTACATTAGTATCTAAAAATATTTGTCCTCTCCTTGCCAGCATGACACATGCCTTGGCTCTCCGTCTCTCAACAACAAAGGTTTTCTGAACCAGACAAGCTGCATCATAGTTAATATGTACGGCTCATCATTGCATCATGCAATGCAAATCGCAGGACATGCTGCTTCATCGGCTGAGCCGTATTTTAATGTTACTGTCACATTAAATATTTGTTGCTTGGAGTCAGTATATGACAGAGTCATAAAGTGTGGTGATAGCCAGCATCTTAAGTGTTTTTGATGCCTAATGTGGATCCCGATATTGAAAATAAACCACACGCATTTAGCACTAATTATATGCAAGCTACGATAACAGATTTATTTTACAAGCGCTGAACTGTGATCCACAGCTGTAATAACAAGCTGGGGAAAAAAAGTGCCAAGATGAGTAAGTATGGAGTTGTGAAGGTGAATTGAACTTTTGCCTGGCACTGGTTTGGGTTGTTTGGGTAGTCTGGGGGCAGTTCCTGCGGTCTGAGGCCTTGTGAAGTGATTAAGGAGCAAGAGGCTCCTAATAGGGAAGGTCAAAACCGCGATGGGGTGTCAGCTATGCCCCGTGGTTACGCCAGGCATGATTAAGCCGATGAATCTGCAAAGTCAGTCAAATTACTCATATCGCAGCGTCGCGTACGGGTTAATCTGGGATCAGCGAAATGCCCACAACTGATCTTCACAAATGTCCTTCTCTAAGAGTCTCTGTTGCCCTCTGGTTGCACAGGGGCCGTCGGGCTCAATGCCTGCAGCAGGGTAAAACGGATCCATGTGCCGGGAGAGCGGGACGCCCCTCCGGCGTTTTACAGCAGCTTTCGAGCTGTCTGCCTCTCACCCCACGCATCTGGGGCCGGACAGTTGGTTGTTTTAATGTGTTGCCTAAGAGAGAACGTGTTTCCTTTGAAATATGCCACTGCAGGCTTTTTACCTGCTTATTGGAACTGAATTGTTGAAGATTTAAGCCACAGAGCTGGAAATAGTATTCCTTTAAGAGAATTAACAAAAATAGCTTTCCTTTGGACTCCATGTTTGGGAGAAAGTTAGAGCATATTTGAACAGTTAAAGGTAATTTTTATGTAGCCTCATTATACCCATTTTGGTGATGCATTGCGGACAGCTTTAATAGCAAACACGCCCTCCAAAAGTGGTGCCCATCTTATCTATAATATTGCATGTGCTTTCACGGCCTTGTTCCACACGAAACAAATACAGGTACTAATTTTTGATGTGCATGAGATAAACGTAAAATATACGTGGTGCGGGAAGGAGATTCAATCGTGCGGTTGTTGTGTTGGTGACAGCACTGACGGCTCCCAGCTCCTCTCTGCAGCTTGGGTGAAGGTGCACACTGGGCTGATGGAGAGCGTGGTTTTAATTAAAATATCACAAAGGTCTATACATGCAGCTGACAACAGATATAATTTATCTTGTTGGCTTTCCCCACATCAGAAGTGTATTCTTTGAAGTAATAGTAGTAATAATAATAAAAATCATCCCTGACTACAATGCGAAGCAAGTTCTCGCTGCTCCCCTGCCTGCGCCAGCCCGCTGGGTCACTGTCAGCCAGGGCCACGGACCACGATCCCCTCGCACATCCGTCTTTCCCAGGGAAAGACGAAGGGAAGGCAGGAAAGGTGATCACTGGGAAAGCTGGAGGAGCAACGCCCAAGCCCGGCAATTTCAGGGACCGGTGAGGTTGGTGCTCGCCAGCCACACCAGCGCGGCGGTGGTCCAGGCTGGACCCACTGCCACGCACGAGCCCACGGCGTTTGGGGACGGAGCTCCCAGCGAGGCTGAACGTGGGGCTGGATACCAGCCTTGTGCCCTGCCGAGCTGGAGCCCTCTCCCATAGCCCACGCCGCGGGAGGTGATGCCCTAAAGGATGCAGTTTTGCACTGACAAAGAAGTTTTGCAGCAGAAGGTGGGTACAGAGAGCAGGGAAGGGTTTCAGCCAGCGACAGCGGCGAAATCAGCCGACCCAGTAACGATGCAGCAGAGCGGTGCTGGTCACGCTGGACCTGCTCCAAAGACAGCGCAGGTTCCCTCTGCCGATGAGCAGGAGCATTTTTTTGTGCGTTTGTCCATCATACGACTAGTATACATATACATATGCATCTGTAAAGGGAGTCCAACATCATTGTACCCAAAGGGAAGGGCAGAATTGGCCCTCCCAGAAGACCAGAGCAGAAACACACCTTGTCAATCTTAATGCCAGGCATTGCTCGTTAGGTTTTTTTCCTGTGAAACGCTAATCCTGCTGCCCGCCAGGGTGAAGGAGCAGCACCGGCCTCTGCTGAGGCAGGACGAAGCAGCCCCGGCGTGCCCGCCGTGCATCACCCAGCCACTGCTCCCGGGGAGCCACCGCGGTATTTCTGCTCCGGGGAAAATCGACCTTCCCAGACATTTTGTGACTTCTTTCAGGAGACCATCTCATATTCCCTCCACGCATGCTCACCACCCCGGATCGTCCTGCCCCGCACCGAGATGCTCTGCTGCTCCCAGGGGAAAGAGCGATTAATGTACATATGCTGGGAATTACGCAGGCTGAAGACAATTGTAGCGTGAAGCAGATCTGATCCTGTTTCCTTCCATTCGCCAAATTATATTTCCTATTCCACTTTTGCATACCATTCAAAGTATGTCTTATATGTGAAGTATTGCACACGCTGTGGCGAACGAACAGCAGATGCCCCCCTCCCCATAACCTGACAGCGCCGTGCTTGGTGTGTTTTTGGCAAGGTGTCCATAACTATCTCAAAGCGCCCGAAATTCAGGTCGGTGACTCGCTCTGGGCTTGCGAGGAGGAGCAGGAGGCCGCGCACGGGAGCTAAGAGCACTGCGCGCGTGCGCTTCTTGCTGGGGAGCACACCTCGCCCCCCGAACTCGGCAATGACCGATCATCTTTGTGGTTAAAAACAATAATTAAAATATACAGAGTAATTTAGGGCAATTTAGTGAGCGCCTTTCAATGCATCTGGGAGTAAAATGAGAAAACTCCAGAAGGGATCTCTAAAGCCCAGCCGCTTGTTTTTGTTTTCTCTCCCTTTACAATGGAAGAAGATAAACACCTCCCTTCGTTAGCGCCTCTAGAAAGTTTTAGGATTAAAATGCTGACCGAACTTCCAGATTTCGTTTCCAGCGGGAGCAGGAGGACGAACCCTGCGGGGCACTCGGGCTGCGTTTCGCACGGGCTCTTCCATGAACACCCCAGCGACTCAGGGCCGCGGCAGCTCCCGCCCGCTCCCCCTTCCTCTGCCTCCATCGCCTCCTCCCCGCCCCAGCACCGATCGCAATTATCATGCAAACCAGCATCTCGCAGCCTCGTTAATGCCTTTCAAACCTGAAGTTCCTTGAAGTTCTGAGGATTTTAAAATACTGATACCCATTAGCAGCGTGATTTGCTGCAACACAAATGCACATTACGGACTTGAATGTGCTGGAAACAGCGGCGAACGCCGTGTCAGGAGTGTTTACATGGCTGTTGTGAAAAACGCCGCTGCGCTAATATATGCCTGTTCCTTAAATTCTGTTAACAGTTGTAAGACAGTCGGATCCCACCCATGGGAGCGTGTGCCCTCATGAAACACAATTACAATGAGAATATCTCATTATCTCATTGGCTTTAGCTTACTCTTCTGTTACCATGGTTTCAAATACACAGAGGAGCCTGAAACTAAGAGCGCTGCTAACAAAGAACATCTCCTTGTACAATGACATCAGATCGTGTTAGACAGAATAGACTTAATTAAATACCCCCCGACATAGGGCAAAATATAGAAGTTGCGGATAGTTTTAAAACGGCATCTCCCGGGTCTCGTGTGCGGCTGGAAAGCTCCGCCAAGGACCAACCCGGCAGTTCCTGATGGTACCGAGGAGCGGCAAACACCCGGGCACGGTCATGGCGATAAAATTGTTTATAAAATTATCTCTCTCTCAGCCCTCTCCCACCTCTCGGCGCTCCCTCCCCTCCGCCCGGCTGTGGCACTGTCCCAGTCTGTGTGTGGGATGCTGAGTGACTTGGGGATGCTCCATAAAGGATGGCAGGACCCAGTGCCATCGACCCGGCGGGGCTCCACGCCGCCCCAGCCCCACACCCATTTGACCTGTTTCCCCCTCGTTTTTGCACCGGCAGCAATTTGTTCCCTGGGGAAGAGCAGAGACCAGCGGTGCTCGGACCCCCCGGCCAGCCGGTCCCGCCACCCATGCGGCTCAGCTTTGAGTTTCCAGTGGCGGCATTAAAAATTCCACAAATCATTTATTTACCCTGGAGTATATCTGGTGACATAATGTGACAATAATGACATCCCTAGTGGTGTTAATTGATTTTGTCCTGGTAGAGAGGGTAATTTGGCGTCCAGAGCAGCTTCTAGATCATGGACTCACTGATTGTCTTCCTAGGTAATATTACTGTTAATGAAGAGAAAACATGCTTTCCTCTTTAAAAGACAGTATGCTAATTATGACAGACAATAGAGAGTCAGGGGTCATTTATTATTTTTAAACAGAGTTAATGCTAAATGACTGGCATGGAAGTGCAAAACGACTGTAAATTAATAAGTGCAGTTCCTAGCTCATAAAATCCAATGTCGCTATTAAATAAAAAGAAGAGCATTCATGAAATATTCTAACCATCTGAATACTTGAAGGTGTGAATAATTAACAGCCAGAAGTTAACATCGACTAGCTTGTAAAAGGTCTGATTAAAAGCAGTGTTCATCATCCACCGAACTATCACAGCTCATTGGGTCAACATCTCCTAATTAATGATTTCTTATTAGAGAGATAAAACGTATTTTCTCAGGATAATTATTTTTAAAAAGGAAGGACTGTTTTGAATGTAATGTGTGGAATAATTAAACCTTGTTTAATGGGGATGAGACTCGCTGGGTTTCTGAGGAAGATGTTGGTGTGGGCATTGGTGGCCGCTGTGTGACACCACCGGGCGTTCGTAAGGTCCCTGGGCAGATGGTTCACCTGGAGTCTCCTACTCAGAGCTGACCTTTGCTAAAACCCAACCCAAAAGGTCCATATTTTCAGCTTCCCTGGAAAATACCACCCCAGCAGCACCCAAGCTAGCAACCAGCTCTCGCCGGTGCCGCAGCAATCTCTTATCTGGTCCCCCTCTACGGGTGACCCAAACCTGGACCCCGGGAAGGGGGAGGACACCCATTGCAGGGCAGGAGAAAGGCTCTTCTGCCCTTTCGATTCAGTTCCCAGTTTCTGTCCCAACTTTCTGATGGCAGAAGCTGGTGGAGATAACATGCCATGTGTCTTCCACCGTGGACCAATATGGGGAGCTGCTCTTTGGCAACAGATTGCGGATTTGAGAGCTGAGAAGCAGCGTGGAAAGCTGCCAGTGAGGTCTCTCATTGCAAGGCAGGGGCTGGGATGAACCAAACTGACGTTCAGGAGATGCAAAGGGGACATGGTACGTTGTGTAGTCATCCTTCGGTTCCGCTTATTTGAGTTGCCGTCACAAAAACATGCACTTCTAGAGACTATCTCAAAAGCACAATAATGAGTATTAGGTTAGAGCAGGATGAGAGATTAGGCAATCTAGATTTTAGCAGTAACCGAACACTTACAGACTTGTCTCTTTTGCTATATGCATGTAATTTCAATTGGTATTAATAAAGTATTAGCTGAATTCAGTGGAAGGGAGCTGACCTTTACTGCTCTTTGTTGGAAAACTTTAAAAAATTCATTATAGGCCATCATCGGAGGTGTCACTCTAACCTTCATCTTACTCTGCCTCTCCTGTTCCCATCTCATCTTGGCTTGTGTTTTATGTGCAAAACCGTAGCTCAGCTGATGCTGCCAGCTCCAGACCTTGCAGAACCAGGGGTCCAGCTACCCCACATTCACAAGATTGATATTTAGCTAAACTAGTTGGAAAACCAAAATGTCCTTATTTTCTATTTTAACTTTAGAAGACCTCCTGGGCACTTTTTCTACCGTTTTACAGCTTTTCTTCACAGGAATGAAGGACACTTTTTTAACCTCAACAGCTGAATTTGTATATTCATTTGGCTCCAGCAACTGGGACTTTTTGCACTCACTTCACCTGCTGCAAGATTCACAATAGCGTAAAGAATTGGCATCACTTAAAACTTGGGATCACCACTGAAGTGCAGTTTTCGTGACTTCTACTCCTCATGCATCTACATTTGTATGAATAATTTATTTTAAAAAATAATTTGGTTAAAAGGCTTCAGGAATGGGTTGAGTGTTTGGGACCTGTGTTTAAGGATAGTGGTTATAACACTATACAATGTACCCTTGATACAGAAATAGCCCAAGGAGATTTTTTCTTAAATGAAGAAAATATCCCTGGAAGGGTGAAGACAATATCCTATAAATTAGGAGCATCGGTCACTGGGTTAGTGCGAACCATGTCAATCCGCATGTTGAAGCGCGGGAGGAAATACTATTTTGGAGCATTAAAAATCATCACAGGTTGAGTAAATAGGACCCTCACAGAAAAGGATGACTACGTCCTATTTAACTCCCTCCCAGGGTTACAGGGTGATTGTAATCCTATAAATACCTAACTTGGAGAGATAGATTGAGACTGGTGCCGACAATTCTGCTCCCCCTGTGAAAGGGGAAACATCACTGGGGTTGTAAAGGTGCTGCGGGGGCAACCAAAAAGCGTCTCTGTTTTGGGACATGAATTATGAAGAAAGCTGGAGACACCCACGTCTGGTTAATCTAACAAAAGCGAGAGTAAAAGGGTAATCTCTGAGAGATACGCAGTGTCCTGAAAGGGAGGGAATTAATGCGGATGAGATGTCAAAGACAATTAATAATTTAAAAGCTGTCGGTAATGGGCTGACAGTATTTTCTGGGGATAGATCAGCCGATACGGGTATCGCAGGAGCAGCCTGGGCTTTTGAAGGAGTTGGGCTCACTTGTTGGCATTGCTTTGCTTTCTCATTTTCTTGGAGATAGGGGTTAGTGCTGGAAGTGGGAACAGACGCCCAGTCCCGGTGCTCCCAGGCACACACCGTGTCCATCCTTCCTGGGGCCTGCTGTTTTCCCCATCATTTCCATCGACGTGCACAGCATGGTGGCTCCACAAAATGTGTCTGTTCTGAGGGGTCATTGCTGGGAGGAATAAATAGCACCGGTCTGCAAAATGCCCGATGATCCTGTGTCCATTGGGTTGCGCAAGCAAACAGGAGTGGGGCGAGCTGGTGCCTGCATGGCCAGGACCATGGACATCGTGACCTTGGGGAGGTCCACCTTGCTGGACCAGGAGAGGAAAACCAAGATGATTCCACCAGGGAAGTGCCTGTACCGGTGGCTTTTGCTGTAATCCCAAACCAGCCAGCTTCACCCATGATCCTCACTGGAGCAAGCGATCAGAGGAAAATTAATTGTGGCAGACCTGGTAATTCAGGTCTGAACCCCCCAGGGAGAGGGCGGTGCTGGTTTTATTGCAGTCGTGGTGCCACATAACCGACAACAAAGAACTCTGATGACAGCACGGTCCCTAAGGTTTGGGGGTTTTGTTTTTAATTTACTTTTTAAACACTGACTTCTGAGCGGTGACCTGCATTAAAAGCATTTCCTGGTGCTCATTTGCATTTAAAGAAGAGAAGTTCAAGCTCTTAAAACTCCAAATTCTGCATGAAGTGGGGGCTGATGAACCAATATTTACACTAGATTCATTTTGGTGACTAAATGGCATTTTAGCTTTTGTTACACTGAGCGAGCGCTGCGCATGCCGCCTTGCTGTTTTTGACTTGCTCTAATGATCTGGAGGTGTGGCTATGCTTTAATGATATGCTTTAATAATTTATCAATAGAGTTTGTAAGTGCTAATTTGCACTTTTAGGTGCATATTCTCCTTTTGAAGCCATCGTACAACCCCCCATTAATGTTAATGGGAATAGTGCTCACATTAAAAGGAGATTATACCCCTTAGGTGTTTAACATCTGACTTATCTAGGTCTTAAATTGCATTGCTGAATGTCACTTCTTTCATTTATTAAGATGGCTTTTTGTTGCGCTGTCACCACACAAGTGCAAAGGCAAAGACTACTTCAAGGGAGAAAAAGAATTAGGAAGTGGTAAGTCAGTGCACTAGCCTTGACTTCTTAGACTTGGGCTTAAATCTAATTTCAGTGCAAGGTGAAGCGAGGTTGATGATAGATCAGCTCCATTTAGATATTCACCACCAAAGGAGACGGCATAATTCACCACGGTTGCCACGTGGCCACGGGAGCTACCGAGATGTATGCAGGAGGTTAATTTATGCCCAGGAAAAAGTAGAAGACCAATAGTCTGGAAGACAGATTTCCTCCACCAGCAGAGTGTTTAAGAGAGACTCTAATCACTTCTAGGGGCAATTTTTGCAATAGCGTCAAATGCCAGCATTTATGAATTGACATCTAATTAATGGGAAGTCGGTGAAGGCCCATATTTATCTCCTGACTTAACAAATCACTTAAACAGAAATTTAAATCCTATTTACTTCACTGAAATTAATTGGGTTAAGCTACACATTTAAAGATCAACGCAGCAAGTTTTCACCTCTTAACCCTTTACTAAGCCCACACCAACTGATAACTGGGATTTTGGAAGATAAAGTGAGAAACAAGGAGTTATTTAGGTGCAAGAGCTAGGCAGTCTGATTTGCACAGGGATGCATTCGCTGATGCATAGAGGAGTATGCAGTCCATAGGGGAGAGGATTCATTAGTTACTGAAACCCGTCTTCCCCAGAAATACGTAGTGAGAGCTGGTCCCGGCTTGACCGCTAACCTGCATCACCCTGCTGCTGTTGGGTGTCTTCAGATTCACTCTTAATTCCTTTAGTGGGTTTTTGTGAAGGAGTGAATGATATTTTAAAGCAGATTTGGTGCGAGCAGTGATTGCTCGCCCGTCACCTTGCGAGGGCAGGGCTCACCGGAGCATCCCTGCTCTCACGCCATCTCCTTTAGAAGACCCCGTCGTGCATTCAGGTCACATAGCACATTAAAGCAAATGAACACGTGTGAAAAATGCATATGTGCATACAGAAAAAGCTCTTCTCAAGGTACGGCTGGGTGTTGCTGGGCTGGCAGGCGCAAGGCAGGACCCCTCGCAGCAGGTGCAACTCGGGGACGGGGCTGCAGAGGCTCCTCCCGCCGTGTCCCCTCAAGCACCCTCCTTTGGGTCGCTCCGTTCGCCAAGATTTTTTTTCCCAAAAAACTGATGGGTGGACAACTGGGCACTCCTGGGACAGCGTGTTTGACCTGCACATACCCTCATAACCTGCCAGAAATGAATGCAGAGCTTCAGGCCTTGTGAGGACGGAAAGATGGCAAAAAGCAAAATGTTTCTGCTATAGACGTGGTGGTTTGTTTTGGCACTGGAGATCCGGGTGCTGCTCACGGGCTTCACAAACAAGCTACAAGGCCAAGCCTTTCTTGGGCTGGATTTTGTGTGGCATCCTATTTCATGAGCAGCATCGCTCACCCCCCGCCCCTGGGGCTGCTCAGCAGCCCTCTCATGGACACAGCACTATCTCATGCCCGCTGAATCATGCCCTTTAAGATGCAAACATAAAAATGTTTACATTTTGGCAGTAGGTTAGTGTGGGTAAAGAAAATACTGGTAGAATATTTGGTTCTTGACGAGGACCATCCAAAAGGCAGGAGAGCACGGCCAGTGCAGGAGTCCTCCTTTCAGGTGGAAAAAAGCAGGTGGAAGGTCTGGTTTTGTTATTTTGGATCTAAGACAACAAGGACTGAGACAACCCCGAGAAGATACATCAGGTGCTGGAAATAGCTTGATAAACAGAGAGGTTCACAGGTGGGGCCGTGGCCGGTGGAGCCCGTGCAGCTGGGAGATGCGGAAGGAGGAGGGTTGGTGATGCTCAAGGGTCTCGCAGCTTGAAGTTATCAGCATCTGCCTTTGTGTGTTGAGCTTTTGGAAGAAAAAGCTGGACAAACATGTCTTTCACATGTCAGAGATGTAACGGATGAGGAGGAAGGTCCCTTAGCATGGGAAGAGATTTAATTTTGCCTCAAAAGCAGAGAGTAACGAAGTGGTTGTGTCACTTTGGATCAGGCACCATATTTCGTGGCCCCACGGTGGATGCTGTCAGTCATGTAAGCAGTTTCTTTGGCCAAGCGTCATTTCCCTTCAAGAGCATCTGGATAAGAGGGTGAGACGACAAACCCAAGCTTGCAGACTGAAAGGGCTGCTGGCTGGCTGACAGTGGCTGTTTTGATGAACCCACGTGTGGCTGCAGCAGGAAAAGTGCCCGTCTCCTCCGGCGAGGAGCACCGGAGTCACAGCGTGACCAACCTCTACCTACCCAGCCCCAGAAACCTCCTGGTGCACTACCGGGACGTAGCAGGGATGGCTGGCTGCGGAGCAGCTCTTGCGAGGGAGCGGGATGATTTTATATAACACAGGCGCTTGGTATTCATCTGCATAACTTTCTACGCTCGTCTACACACCGGCTGAGAAATATAATGAATGCCTTACAAGTTAATCATGAGAGAGACAGAGCAGTCAGAATGTGCTAGCTGATGAATTATGCATTTTGCCCCACCTGGGAGTTAATATTTACCATATCTTGCTGAAATCCATTAGGAAGAACAAACATTGTATTTATCCAACAAGCTGCAAAACCATTCATTTGCATTGTTGCCCGTGAGGAGAAGGTACGAGGGCCGCCGCTGGGGCGAGCCGGGCTCCAAACAGTGTCGTGCCTCGGTGCAATCATCTCCGGAGACAGAGGCTGAGCTCCAGTCGCAGGTGCACAGCACCAGCCTCCTGGAAACCCCTCGGCTGCACACACGTGGGAAACCCCCACCGTGGGATCTCTTGGAGATAACTCCAACTGCAGCCCGACGGGCAGGGAGGAGGCTGAACTTCCACACCAGCCGCGCGGGGCTGAGCCCCGTGTCAGTGCGCCCCGAGCTGCTGCGTCGTGGTTTCCGGCAATCCGTTTGTGGTCGCTGAGACTCCCCGTCTGTCCTGTCACCCTCCGCAGTTGTCCATCTTCTGCTGCTTTCCCTTCGTGATTGCATTGAAAGTACTGCCTTTTTTTTTTTTTAATACATCATTAGAGAGACTCCTTTAAGATAAATTTTCATTTCCCTGGGGGATGTAAGAGATGTGCAGCCAATGGCTCGGTCCTGCCGACCGCTGGTATTTAAATCCTGGTATTTGGAAACCATGCGGTGATCTGCTCCTCCCCGTCTGGACCGTTATATTTTTTATTAGGATTTGGCACGCAAGGCCCTGGCTTACACTAGCTCAGGGAGCACGGTCCCCCTGCGACCATCCCTCGGTGGGGACTGCCAGCGCGTCCTCACAGGACACCAGGCAGGAGTGCCACCACGGGGACCCCCCGCAGCCCACCAGCACCTCCCAGCAGGAAGCCCTGGGGCCTGGGAGGTCGGTGTGCAGGCCACTTCCCTGCACACGCGTGCTCTTAACTCGGGGGATGGATGCCTCCTTTAGAGATTCAGCTTCCCGCGAGCTTGAAGCTGTGCTTATTTTCACCTCGTCTCACCAAATACCTCTGTGTGTTTGCTCAAGTTGCTTTGGAAAGCAGACGCAGACGCATGGCGCTGAAGAACCTCACCCCAGAGGCCAGATAGTTCCTAAGGGATAAAAACCAAGAGGTGTATTTATAAAAGCAACGCTCTTCAGCATTTGCTGCCAAGCCCATGGGCCACTAGAGGAGGAGGAGTGGAGAGGGACAAGCACGCTCCTTCTAGGGTATCCCCAGCACCCCAGTACCCCCAGCACCCCAGCACCCCCAGCATCTCCAGCACCCCCAGCACCCCAGCATCCCCAGCACCGCCAGCACCCCCAGCACCCCCAGCATCCCCAGCACCCCCAGCACCCCCAGCACCGCCAGCACCCCCAGCACCCCCAGCATCCCCAGCACCCCCAGCACCCCAGCACCCCCAGCACCACCAGCACCCCGAGCACCCCCAGCACCCCCAGGACCCCCAGCACCCCAGCACCCCCAGCACCACCAGCACCCCGAGCACCCCCAGCACCCCCAGGACCCCCAGCATCCCCAGCACCCCCAGCATCCCCAGCACCCGCAGGACCCCAGCACCCAAGGTGGCTGATGCCTGTGGCCGGGCGGGTGGGAGCCTGGGCTGGGAGCCCCCACACTGCTCCTGCACAGAGCCTCCTGCACAAGCAAGGGCCCAGTTAGAGAGGCAAAGGAAAGCAGAGACATCATATTTTTAAAAGAATCGATGATGGGAGGCAGAGGAAGGAGAGGACCAAGCTTCTAAGGAGCGGAGCATATTTCATCTCTGCTCCCTGTCCCAGTCCCTGCAGGACCCACGCCGGCTGTGGCTTCCGACAAATCGGCGGTTTCAATCGCAGCCGCGCCGCCTCTGCCAGCACCGCGTTTGAAGATGTCATGGGAGAACAGGGCTCTCTGTGAAGCCCGAGTTTCAAGAAAATAGACTGTTCCCTGCCCCTGTTCAGAGACGAGCTCTTTAAAGCCTTCAGAAACTCCACCAAAACAGCATCGCTCCCCGTCCCGAGAGCGCTGGCGTCCCGGTGCACCATGACTGCTCTCACCTGCCTGGTTTTGTGCTTCAGCAGAGGAAGAGAACGGTTGCGGGGAGGCTCAAGAGCCTGCGGAAGTACTTAAATAAGCCTTTCTCTGTTTTCTTCCTATTTAAACAAATAAGCAGAAAACAAAAAGGGAACTTCTTTCCTTTTTTTCTGACAACATATTTAAAGCAATTGCGGTATTTTCTGCAAAGCAGAAGCTCCAGCATCCCCCAGGGTCTCTCCTCCTGCCTGCCGAGGCGAAGCCTGGGAAGGTCCATGCTCTCCCACGTGCCGACCGGGCAGCTTGGGCAGGAGGTGCGAAACCCTCGCAGGAGCCGCCCCGACCCACGGCCAGCCCTGGCAAGGGGCATCTCCCGCAGCACCCAGGCTGCCCCCGCACCACGGGGGGATAAGGCACTTCTCCCAGTTTCATCCCAGCCTCCTAGCAGCATTCGAACCTCGTTTGATTTTTTTATATGTATTTTTTAAAAGAACAGTAAAAGAAATTATTTACGAAACTCATTAGGATGAAAATTTAAGTAGGTGTTTGCTGTTGGAGTCTCCTTCGGGGAGATCACAGGAGCCTCAGAACGTCGTGTGAAACGGCTCATCCACACACCCCACGCTGCGTGATTTGGCTCTTTCCTAATGACTCAAAAATACCCAATACTTTCCTATGCAGAAAGCTTTTGTCACACTAATTAACTTTTAATGAGAGGGAGCCAGCTGACGGGGATGCTTTCGCAGCTCTGGCCCATGGCTGTGGGTGCAGACTGGGTGCTGGCACCCAGCTTCCGCCTTCCCTGGGTGGAAGCTGCCCAGGGAGCTGTTCCAGTCTTACTTTGACTCAAATACTTATAATGGGAAAAGAAGGGAGTTTTACTGAGCCCAAACGAAGGAGGCTTTGTGTCAAACTTCCTAAAGAAAGCGAATGCAAATTTTGCTAGAAAATTTGCTATTCATTGATATTTTTTTGCTATTCATTGATATTTTTTTGTTATTTTTTGCATTAATTTTTGCACGCATGCGTATATGACATTGGTGAGTAAAGGGCGTTTAATATCATTAGTGAAGTTACACAAGAGACAATAGTTGCCCCGAGTTCTTGAGAAGACGGCAGCGGTGCCGGGGTTCCCGGCCTCTGTTTCCCTGCACGGGCAAGCACAGCTGCCACCCCCGGGGACAAGCGCAAAGGTGCCACATCCTTCAAGCTCCCTTATTTTCCCCACTCCGTGTCAGTCCAGTGCCCAGAGCCCTGAAAATATTTACACGAACGTCTCAGCAGTGGAAAAAAAACTTTAGCAAAGGGACATGGTTAAAGGCTAGTGCAGCTTGACTGAAATAATCCCGCGTCGTCGCCAGCCCGGGGAGGCTTTGTGGTGATGGAATGAAGAAAGAGAGCAGGAAAACTCCTTCCTGGATAGCAGGGATGTCCCATGACTGAATTGGAATAGTCACTAGATAATCGCAATATTCACAATGGGTTCAATATTCACTGATATTGAACCTCGCTGCACTGTGGCTTGTAGAGATTTCACACTGGGTAAGAAAACAATGGGGAAAAAATACCCGATAGTGTGAGAGATGGATCAGCATTGCTGGGCGGAGAAAAACGTTAAAAAACTCACCCAAAACATAGGCTTTTGGCAGAACTGGTGGTTTTGTTCTGTTGGCACGGACTGGTTTGGGGGTTTTATAATTTTCTTTTTATTTTCTTTGTGTTTAATCAAGATGCTGTACCTCGTGCTTCTTTCCCCAGGCCAGCAGCACTTGCTGGGGGTTGCCGCATCCCCTGCGTCTCGCGGCCGGTGTCACACCGAACTCACAGCTCTAGGACGGCGGCCGCTGGAGACGCGCTCGGAGCTGCTATTTGGAGCTACTCAGTATTCAGTGGCACAACTTACCTAATGCACGTGGATTTAATTCATTTCTCACTGATCCCATAATTACAAAATTTGTTTAAAGCTGTTATATTATCTCCTTATTTGACACAATATGGCACAATTTTGTTATAGTATTGAAAACCAAATAAGACAACTGCAGTTGGTAGCATTTCAAAGAAATATTCCCTTTAAGATGAAATCAATCCTGTTTCAAGTTTATTCCCTTGCTTTATGATTGAGGCTCTAGGGGTGTATTTTGCTGAAAAATGTCTTTTTGATTTTTCAGAAATTCTTTAGATTAATATGCAGCTGTCATTGCAAGGCAAATCCAGACCCACTTTCATGTGCTGCTTCTCTCCCCAGGCTGCGGCGAGTGCCTATCCCTGCCGGGCAGGCGGCCGCTGTGCCGGCGGGCAGCACCGGGCACGGCCGCCCTGGCCCCCGCTCTCCTCTCGCCCTCCTTGCCCGGCTCTCCCCTGGTTCACGCTCGCCACCCGTTTTTAAATCGGGCTTAAAGTGCGACCCCGTAACAATATAAAGGGAGTTTTGGTCCTTTGTGTTTCCCTCGGTGCGCCTTTTGAAAAGTTGTTTGACTTGCAGATCATGTCGAATGAACTTTCTAAGGGGATATTTTCAAGTAAATAGATGCTGAAGGCCGTAAGTGAAGTTTAAATATTTATCTCAATATTTAACCACTTATTCTTTCAGCAGCATCAATCAGCGCGGCTGGGAGGACACATCCACCTCCCTGTTTGTTTAAACCAGCTCCCATGCACGGAGCCGCCCGCCTGGGCTGCAGTGACGGCAGGGATGAAAAGCATCGTAGCTCCGGCGTGGGGCTGTGCGCTCTTCCCCAGCCGTGCATTAGCAGGATGCCCACCAGCACCCGCAGGTAGTTCATGTTGATGGTGCACATGCCCTCTTGCTGCTGCTCTCCCGGTGCCGACAGCAGCATCTGTTGCCTGTAGCCGGTGAGCGGGGAACGGTTTGCGCAGCCAAAATTGGTTTTCGTTGCTGGAAATGGAATGGCGGTCCAACGCAGCGGTGCGGCGGTGAGACTTGTTTGCTCAGGATGCTACTACTGTGTTAGTATGGTTAAAGGTTGGATTATTCTACGGTTAATTGATAGATTTGTGTTCCTTTAGTCACGTTAGATGGAAAGTCACTTCCCGAGTAGCTCTCTTAAAGCAAATTATCAGCCAAAACCCAACAGTGAGGCTGAGCCCAGCTGGGAAGCAGGAGCGGTACTGCAGGCAGGGAGCTCTGCCCGCACGGGTGCACCCCTGTGTCCCCCACACAACCATCAAACTCCTGAGAATTTATCTTAGTATTTTTAAATTTATACCAAAATAGCTTTTATCACACCAGCAGTGTCAAATGCAGCCCTGCGTACTGGTTTACGGCCAGATCCCCTCTCCCACCCCAGCAAGATTTGTGCCGCTGCTCCCAGCACGTGCGTGGCAAAGGCAGTATGTCTAAAACCGTATTAGCCAACAGCAGGACTGATGGAAAGCCTGCGAAATGTGGTTCTGGTGCATCACAGAGATTATTTTAAGAAAAGACATACAAAACAGTGCCACCCTTTTCAAGAAAAGCTCTTTGACTTCTCCACGGTAAGATCCTGCCCATCCACCGCTGCCCTGCCTGCTCAGTGAGCGGCTGCCCAGAGATGCCACATGTGGGGCCCGTCGGCTCCTGGCATTTAATTACTTGTTAATGAGGTTCTTATGCAAATGAGGCACCAAGCACCCCTTCCACCCGTGATGGCAGCGGGGACGCAGGGTGCAGGGTCGGCTCGGGGAGCCCTGCCCGGCCCTGCAGGAGAGGGGACCCGGGTGCTGCACGGAGCAGGAGCGGATCCCGGGCGGGGGGAGCAATGTGCCAGATCACCCTGCACGTGTTTCCGTGCGATTTCACCAGAGATGAATAAAAACTAGTATTTGGAAGAGTTTTTGCATATTTTATTTTCTGGAGCATTCCAAATTGGGCATTTCTGCTGTTTCAAAGGAGGAGAAATGCTGTTAGGGAATAATACATTAATAGCTGAAGTGTTGCACACGCTTACTTTACTAAGGCTGTTTCTGCGCTACTTGAATAATTCTGTTGATTCCTCTACTTTAACATAAAATTTGTATTTGAAATGCTTTCTTGGAAGCCTTCTGCCACAGCTGGAGTTATAGGATGAATCAAAACAAGAATATATGAACACAGAGAGCACAGGAGCGGGAGCGTTTTGTGCAGAAGTGCTCATCTCGCCCTAAAATTTGGCTCTTCATTTCTTTGTACTCTGTTTGATTTCCCTTTCTCCATATTTTCTTCATATTTCCATTTTCCTTCAGGGCAACTGTGAAGAGCTCGGCTGGGACAGCGTTTCTATCAAGCATCAAGAGTCCAAGTTTAGGGTGGTTGGAAAAACCAAAAACCATTTACTCTTTCTGAAAGCAAATATCAGCAGTGTGCGTAACCAAGCGCAGAGAAATTTCGCAAAAAACCCACTATCGACAAAATTTCTTGACAAGTCTGAACCCAGATGCTCAAAAACGTTTCTCTCGTGGCTGTTTCTATTCCAACAGAGAAGGGGCGGAAGGACAGATCCTGGCTCAGACCCACCTTCCCCGCAGCTCCGCATTTGGGCACATTTCTGGGTCGATATTGCCCCCGACAGCCCCACGGAGCAGGGATTATGCATCAGCGTGAATGCTGCAACCCTGGCCACGAGTACTTTAACCTTTTGTCTCCTGTATGAAGACACCATGGCCCAGCCAGATTTACAGCTGTGGTCCTCTGAGCCCACAGCACTGCATTCCTGAGGAACAGCAAAAATAGAGGTAAACCCTCTCCTAAATGCATTTCCAACTGCGTCCTCCATCCCGAGCAAAACCCAAGTATCCAAACCCCAAGTACCCAAGACAACTAGGTGTGGAGGGACCGCGGGAGCGCCGTACCCCAACAGCAGTACCACCAGCACCACGAGAAGCAACGATTCTCAGAGATGCTGGAAACGTAACATATTACAGACACAAAATTTCAAATTTGGTTGGTTGTTTTTTTTTAAAGCATTGAATAGTTTTTACTTTCCAGGACAATATCACGGAAACTTTCTTAGTGGAAGATACTGCGTACTACACATAGAAGGAGTAAGCGTATACATTCAGCCTATAATTTTTCCTGCCTAGTATGAGGTGTTTTATATGAGCAAACATTCAGAAGGGGAAAGGGTGGGAGGAGCTTTGGGATGCCCATTTGTGGTAATTGAGCACAGACTAACTGAAACTTAATGAAAAGAAGTTAAAAGGCCTGTTTTCTGTGTCGACATCACACCTTGCACATCAGCCTCGGGGGAGCCCTGGCCCACGCCCCGGGGCTGTGTCCTGTGTGGGGCTGGGCAGCCGGCTCCCCGGCACATCTCTGGGCGCTGGCCCCCCCGTGTCCCCGGAGCCGCTCGCCAGTGCTATAAGCAGTTTGTAGGATAATTTTTCTCAGAGGAGCTGGCTCTTTTCCAAAGGAATTTCCAAAACTCCTCCTCCTCCATGTGTCTTATTGACTGTGGTCGTATTATTTAAAATGATTTATGATGAATTTGGGCTGATGCTCCTCTCCCAGTAACACTTTCTAAAGATTTAATAATGACTCCAAAGAGAAACTTCAGTTACTTGTGCCGTGAACGGCAGCGGGTGGCCGGGGTGGGGTGGACGCGTGCTGCGGCCCCTCTCCTCTGGCTGACGGCTGTGTATCGCTGCCATGTTTCACACCGCATCGCCGTTTTCAGTAAAAAAATTGCAATTTGCAGTAAATGCATATTTGGAATGCTCCTAACGTGGGGTATCAACAAGTGTAAAGGCTTTCTTTCTGAAATACTCGGAGGATGCCGGTCGGGTGGCAGAGAAGCTTACCAGCCAGGGAGGAAGCTTTAGCAAACCAGACTTGGTTTATAGCAAATTAATTTGGGGTATGCGTATCGATGGAGATCTGATTGCATAATTATTTAATGGAGATTGAAAACACAAGCAGCGTTTCAGCGTGCGTGTGCTGATCGTCTGCGTTTCCACCGGCATGGGCGCAGCTTTTGTTTGCTGCTGGGGGCGCGGGAGCGCTGGTGATTTACACATGTTTCGGATGAAGGATAGTCATATGCGTCTTGTGCTTACAACGTTTTACATTACTCTAGATTATACATCTGTCATGTTAGTTATTAAGTCGCTGCGGATTACATTGCATTACCGCTTAACAAGGAGATGTATTACAGAGCAGGGGAATGCCGTGCCTGTTCCAGCAAAGGACATTGTTTTCCCATATTTCTCTAGAAAGATCACACATTATAATCGCTGTATACAGTATACCATGTAAAATGATCCCCATTTATTTCATACAATAGATACTGTGTCATTTAATTAATTTAGACTAAAGAGGAATGCTCAGCATTCACTAACAACTTTACCTTTGGGACCGTAAATGAAAAACCCTCCTTCTGCACGGCAGCCAGAGCCAGGAGAGCGCTCCTGGAGAGAAGGTTTGCCTTAGAAGAGAGGAGAACTGCCCCCGCGCCCCGTTTTCCCCCCAAATATATAATGAATTTATAAAACTGAGCTAAAGCATCTAGTGGCCGTGAAAGCTACAGCACCGCGTGGTACATAAGACTGACCCACGGAAGAAAAGCCAAAGATTTAAGGAACCCACGCGCAACCACAGCCACGGATTCAAGGAAAGCAGCCTGGCTGACAGCAGAACCGATACCAGCAATACCGCTTTCTTTTCCCAATACTTGTACCTTTTTAGGGTTTGGTTTTTTTTGTTCTTAAGCAAAGTATAATAGGAAAGTATAAGGGTACACCTCTAATGATGATGTTTATGGTGCATGGAGCACCACACCAGCGATTGCCTGAAGTGCTGACGCCGCCTTTTAGCATTCCTGTCCCTGCAGAATCCATTCCTATATTATGGAGATTTCTGCAGACCTTAGGCCATGAGTATTGAGCAGTCTTCACCTCTCACAGCTTCTCATTGACCCAGAGTACACTACAGGCTTTTTTGAACATAAAAGCATCATTGACAACCCCTATATTATTCCAAGAGATTGTTTACCCATGTGCTAGAGGAGACTTTTAAACTTGCCGCTAATTAGAAGTACGTTGCTGAGGCCAAGCCTTCAGTTAGTTATCACAGCTCCTTGTTCGTCGCTTCCGTTGGAGACAATCTCTTAATCATGATTGCACTGGCTTTGCTGAGCCCTGAGGTAGCACCCCGTGTTTTGTTTGCTGTTTATTTTGCCCAGGGCACATCCCCTGCCCCCCGCGAAGGGGGTGACACCACCAGCAGACCCCGAGCTGCGACTGCAAACCTTCAGCGTCTCTTATACCTCGCTCTTAGTTTTTCCTCTCACATTTATAGCTCCATGCATTTACTGCAACCACTATTTTCAGCATACATTAAGTGAACTATTTTAATCACGAGTAGCAGAGCTCCTCACTCCAAAACAATTTTTCTTCTTGGGAGAGATGATGTGCGCTGGGGGCACGGGTTAGCCTCCGCAATGCCTCTCGGTAAATTAGCTGTGGAAAAGTCTTTTCATTGCAGCCCTTAGCAGTTAGAGTATTTAAATATAACCACACAGCTTTCGTTGGATGTAATAAAAGATTCTCATCTGTATTACTGGGTTCGATATAAGTGGTTTGCCTCTCAAATGTATTATAGTTCATTTCATATTTAGTGATACAGTAATAGCTTAAATTGTGCATTGAGGTCAAGGACAGACATTGATCCATTTAAGCAAATACTGCTATTAATTAGAGGTGGGCTTGCACTGAGATACCTGGCCTGCGTGGGACACTTCGGGCACCCCTGAAGAACTGGCACTGGCGGTGATTGTCCTGATGACCGTGTTGGTGAGGAGTTGGTCGCTGGAAGGTAAAATCAGGTACCCTGGTGGCAGGATGAGGAAGGGTGGGGGGACCCCCAGCCGGTCTCCCCCCAGCTGAGCTCCGGCCAGCTCAGCACAGCCTGCCGCAGTCACCGCTTCCTTTCTTCCCCTGATGGAGGGCACCAGGTAGCAGAAGTTTCCCAGAAATTAATTTTTTTTTTAATTTGCTAGTCTTTTGTTATTAATGCGAAGTTGTGCGAAAGGAAGCCCTGTTGTCTCCACAGGCAATAAGTAGGGATGCGTCACCCTGCGAGTGCGGGGAGCAGGAGAGAGGTCGCGGTAACGAACCACAACAGCATTAATTACCACATCTATATCAGAGGATGCTCAAACCTCTTTGGTCTGAACCACAGCTCGTGCGTGTCCTCGCTGGCGTTGTCCAACCACGCTGCCATTGCCCGCGGGGCTGGGGCTGGGGCTGCCCGGTGCTGCTGGCTCGGCGCGGGCCAGGGACGGCTCCTGCCCCAGTGCCCACAGCCAGCCAGGAGAACGACCTCAAGGCCAACCTCAAGGCCAACCTCAAGGATAACCTCAAGGATAACCTCAAGGCCAACCTCAAGGATAACCTCAAGGCCAACCTCAAGGCCAACCTCAAGGATAACCTCAAGGCCAACCTCAAGGCCAACCTCAAGGATAACCTCAAGGCCAACCTCAAGGCCAACCTCAAGGCCAACCTCAAGGATAACCTCAAGGATAACACCTTCTGTCTCAGCACCTTCACTCCACTTCCCATCAATCCTCTTCCCACATCTTTTTCTTCTTTCCTTTTTAAAGCTATTGCCTAGCCAATTCCTTTTAAGCGAAGAAGATTTTACAAAGTCTCATGGGCCATTTCCCAGGTCTATAAACATTTTATTACTTCAGCAACGTGGCCAAAGCACTCACTTGTCTCCTCTCCAAGACCTCAAACACAACAAAACAACTCCCCTAAATCCTCACTCCCAAGTGCACACTCATTTCCTTGCTACCACCGGATCACCTTAATGAAATCAGTGAGTCTATACAAGTAGTACTAAGCTGTCAAGAAAAGTCTTTCTATATTAGAGCAGTGATTTTATTAAAACGTTTCAAGCAAAACCAAACAAAGAACTTAAATGGATCTGGGGAAAAAAAGTCATGGACAAGAGACGGTGGAAAGCCCTGTAGTATCAATCAGACACAGCGGCTGCAAAGACCAGGGGCGCGATGGACATCTTAGCAAGGTCTGGTCTTTACCTAAAGGTGTTTGCCTACAAGCAACAGGCTTCTGAAAGGTTTTGCTTCTCCCAGCATCATTTGCAGACAGTTTGCTCTGACATACCCATGGAGTTGTTGAGGACTAACTCCTACGCTGTGAGCTCCCAGCCTTCTTTTACCCAAATTCACCTGCGAGAGCAAAACCTTGCCCAACCGGGGTGTCTCAGTGCTTTCCCATGTGGTTTCAGGGGTGCTGCCCAGGGGCTCTGGGGCTGGGAGGCTGCAGGGAAAGCACACGCTTCCAGCAGCTGCCCTGCCCGCGCTGCCTGAGCTGCCCGCATTGCCCACGCTGCCTGCGCTGCCCGCGCTGCCCGCGGTGGGGAGGAGGGAGGCAGGCGGCGAGCGTACAAAGGCTGAGTGTAGCCCCAAGTGAAAAACCTGACACAAACACAAAGCAAAGGCAGGATAAACCAAACCCTTTGCTGAGAAGTTGCAGAGGTTATCCATCATCGTCAAGGCTCCCTTTGCAGTACAAGCCATCAGAGCCATTCAGAATACCGGTGGCTATAGCTGTTCCTATATCTTAAGGATATCCTTTTCAGAAGACATCAACAGCAACAAAAATCCCTCTTTTTAAGGGTCTCATCACACTGAAAACTTGCTTGGGTTTGTGACAGCACTTTTACATAAAGATAAAAGAATTCAGAGTTTCCCCATGATGTGGTAACAAAAATCACATTAGCAGATAGTTGAGCGAGAAGATCAACATTTAATATGTCCCCATCATATACTCATTTTTAAGTATCAAATGAAATATTGAATAAAGAGGGCTTAAAATAAAACCCGTCGCCAGCTCTGTGCTTGGGGCATCTTCACGCAGCGGTGGTAGCCGTCAGGATTGCGTTCTATTTGTCGGTTACATTGGGCTCCAAAGCACAACTAAAATAATTTGTCCATTGTAGGTAGGGAGATTGAACTGATACATGTTGGCACGGGGAAGATTAGGAGAAAAGACAGACTCTAAAGCTTAATACATCTGGAATATATATTTTAATTTATTCTAAACTAAACGCTGTGTGTGTGCCGCAATTGGAGTTGGCACCGAGGAGCTGTAGACCTTCGTGCAATGCAGACCCCCCTCCCAGCCCCTCTAGCTCATACCATTTCTAAATTAAGCCAGACATGGTGTACAACACGGAACAGGGGCGTACATCAGTGATGTGCGCCCAATGCAGCATGGCTTGCATCAAAAAAAAAATCTCACTTTCTTTTGGGAAGACGTGGATTTTAAACAGGGCACGGACGGACTGCACTTTTTGGGCAGCAGGCGCCGTCAAAGCACGGTCTCGGCTCGCCGTGAGATGCTCTGCCAAATGGAAAGCTGTTTGGCAGGGAGGGCGTCAGATTAAAGCACTCGTGCTGCAGGTTGTTGTTGCACTGAGCAGCAAGATTTGTATTTTAGCGGCACCTAAATCTGTATTTTGGCACCTGGGCAGCACAGTAGAAACCTGCCCGCCCTGCCTGCTGTGACACTCCCACAGCAGCACCAGGAAAAGGCAGCAAATAGGTGTGGGAGACTTGCAAGAACCCCGGCAAGAAAGGAGTGGGCTTCAAGGCCAACGGCATCCTTTTGTGGAGGTCTTTTGTAGCAGCAGCAGCAGCAGCAGCTCGATGTCTAAGACACATCTCCCAGGACAAGCCATGGCTCCTGTCCTGCTGCCGGCCAGCTCGGCTGCTCCGAGGTTGCACTTCGCAGAAGTTACTGCAGTTTTATAGGCACAAATGGGCAAAAGATGTTGGTTTCCTTTGGAGGGACTTTGCCCTGTGCCATCCCTCCAGCCCCCAGGCAGGAGCGCTGCCTGCTCCCCGGTGCTGCCCACCATCCCGCAGCAGGTCCCCACAGCCCCACCAGGCAAAGCACGAAGGACATTATCCACCAGGATAAAGCTTTCACATCTGTGCAGGGAGAGAATGCAATAAATAACAAGTGAGATTTGATTATATAACATAATATTACTTTCAATGTAAAAATGAATTACGCTGCATGCAATAATAAATCATAACTTTACGTTTCACCAGCACAGAGCCAGTTCTGAACTGCAACATCTGGAGCTCAGGCTGAGCCTTCCAGCTTTTGGAGATACTTCGACCCCAAGCTTCATCTCCAGCAGATCAGATGAAAAACTCGAGCATGATTATCATGAAAGTACCTGCATGCGGGAAGAAGGCATCGCCAGTCCATGGCAATATGCAACCCTTGCAAGAAGGCCGTATGGGTTGGGAACAATTTTTTTAAAGCAATAGCAAAGCAAAGTCAAGAAGCTCGGTAATTTGAACAGGTTTCCTACTCCCATTGCAGCAGCACCTGAAGGTACTGGTCAGTGATATGTGTGGAGCCAACATCATGGGTTGTCCTCCTGCAGGACCTCCAAGCAGCGTCTCTCGGCAGCCAGGGCTGGGGGAAAACTCCTTTCTTTCTTTCACAGGCTGGTGTCAGATCCACGAGGAGCAAGGGCGTGGGACGGGATTCAGGGCAAAGTGTGGGTTAGACGGGTAAGATCAGCGCTGATGTTTTTCCATCCCCTTGTGCAGCCCTGGTGCATGACCAGGCTCTGGCCGAGCACAGCGGAGCGGGCGAGCGTGGCACGGCGCTGCAAGCATCCCACTGCTGAGGTGCACTGCCCGCCTTGGCAGCTCCCCTCTCCCAAGGGAGACTGGCTCCTCAGGAAAATTTGGGTAATGAGGGCTTAAAAACCCTGCTGCAGTTTGGCATCATTCGTTCCGTGTTTCTATTAACAAGCTGTCGTGGTTTAACCCCAGCTGGCAACTGAGCCCCCCCAGCCGCTCGCTCACTCCCCCCCAGTGGGATGGGGGAGAGAATGGGAAGGGTAAAAGTGAGAAAACTCGTGGGCTGAGATAAAGACAGTTTAATAGGGAAAGCAAAAGCCACGCACACAAGCAAAGCAAAGCAAGGGATTCATGCACCCCGTCCCATGGGCAGGCAGGAGTTCAGCCATCTCCAGGAAAGCAGGGCTCCATCACATGTAACAGTGACTGGGGAAGACAAACGCCGTCACTCCCAACGTCCCCCCTTCCTTCTTCTTCCCCAGCTTTATGTGCTGAGCATGATGGCGTATGGTGTGGAATGTCCCTTTGGGCAGTTTGGATCAACTATCTTGGTCAGTTTGGATCATCTTTGGTCAGTTTGGATCAACTGTCCTGGCTGTGCCCCCTCCCAGCTTCTTCTGCACCTGGCAGAGCATGGGGAGCTGAAAAGTCCTTGCCCAGTGCAAACATTACTCAGCAACAACTAAAACATCTCTGTGTTATCAACACTGTTTTCAGCACAAATCCAAAACACAGCCCCATACTAGCTACTATAAAGAAAATTAACTCTATCCCAGCCAAAACCAGCCCACAAGCGTACACTTAGCAAAACAAAATAGTTTTGCAAACATGTGGTCACCACAGACCCCCGAGGTGGTGGCCGGTTATTCAGTGCATCGCCAGGGTGCCTCTCCTTACCCGCTTGCAGCAGCTCTGGGGAACGCACCCACCGGGTCAACCACCAGCCACGGCCCTACATGGGTACACTTTGCCCACGCCACGTTGTCAGTGGCACCCGTGGAACCAAAGCACAGCCTGGTGTGACGCAGGGTGAGCTGCCGGATCCGTGCACCTCGGTCGCCATGGCCCAGCCGGCGGCTGCCGGGGCTCTGCCGACGGGAGGGTGACTGCTGCACGGGCAGCACGCCGTCTGCTCCCGCCCAGGAAAGGCACACGCGGATCCACAGCTAGGTCGTATTTTAGTTTTAAGTGCTGCATGATTTTTAAGCACCTGTTTGGCATTTTGGCCAAAGGGGTGAAAAGAGACAGTTTGCTAAAAAAGCACCAGTCGCCTGTGGCCAGCTCATGCTGCAAACGGCAAAGGTAGAAAAACATGGACAGAGGCTTGGGCGCGCTCGAAAAGTGAGGAGCTGCCAAAAAGTGAAGCAAAGGACCAACTCAGAGGCAGTGCTTCAGCTCGGCCCTCACAGCTCTGTGATTTTTGTTCCAGATTTACCCCCGGGAGCAAAGATGAGCTCGGCCGGGGCACTTGCAGGGCACGTTGTGAGGATGCGCTGCAGGGTCCCTCCTCGGGGCCGGGGGATGCAGGGTTTGGGGTTTCACAGCTCATCAGCGCTGGAACGGCAACTGCTCCATCTGGTGGGAATGGCTCCGTCTGGGTTGGGACCGTGGGCTTGCAGCTTCATCCTACAGAGCAGGCAACGATGCCCCGGCCAGCCCCGGCACGCCGCGGGGCTCCCAGCCCTCTGCCACCGCATGACCATCGCCCACTCAAGGCACCGGGTCCCCTGACCTGATGCAGCGAGGATGGACGAGGGAAATGTACTTGTTGGTAAAGGACGTGTGTGAAAGGGAAGCAGAGTGTCGAGGATCGACGGAGGAGGAAGCATTCGCCCTGCAGTTGTGCTCATACACTATGTCGTGGTTTAACCCCAGCTGGCAGCTCAGCCCCCCCAGCCGCTCGCTCACTCCCCCCCGGTGGGATGGGGGAGAGAATGGGAAGGGTAAAAGTGAGAAAACTCGTGGGCTGAGATAAAGACAGTTTAATAGGGAAAGCAAAAGCCATGCAGCAAAGCAAAGCAAGGGATTCATGCACCCCTCCCCATGGGCAGGCAGGAGTTCAGCCATCTCCAGGAAAGCAGGGCTCCATCCCGCGTAACGGTGACTTGGGAAGACAAACGCCATCACTCCCAACGTCCCCCCTTCCTTCTTCTTCCCCAGCTTTCTGTGCTGAGCATGACGGCGTATGGTGTGGAATGTCCCTTTGGGCAGTTGGGGTCAGCTGTCCCGGCTGTGCCCCCTCCCAGCTTCTTCTGCCCCTGGCAGAGCATGGGGAGCTGAAAAGTCCTTGACCGGTGCAGCAACAACTAAAACATCCCTGTGTTATCAACGCTGTTTTCAGCACAAATCCAAAACACAGCCCCATACCAGCCACTATAAAGAAAATTAACTCTAGCTCAGCTGAAACCAGGACACACTACAAAGGGGGAATGAAAGCGGACGAGCTGGAGAGCAGTGCCTCTTCTGCTGAGAACACGGCGTTGAAGGGCTGCATCCGAGGGGGTTTGAAGACCAAGGCCAGCACACAACCAGCACAACTGCGGCAGCGCGCCAGGCCAGCCCGATGAAACGGGCGTGCGGCTTCAGTGACCAAATCCCTGGCACAAGGGAGAGTCGCTATGGGCATGTATCCTTAAATAAACCTGGCGCTGAGCCGGGGATGGCTTCTTTCTGGTTTTAAGGTTTAAAGGTTTGTACCTGTAAAGGTACAAAGGTTTAAAAGGAGGTTCCACGGGAGCGCGGCTCAGCACGGCATCGCAGCATCGGGCAGGGTCGGGAGCGTGCAGCCTGAGTCGGGCTCTGCCTGTGTTTGCAGGCAGGTGCTTTTCTGATTAGTTGAACAATCTTAATATTTAGGAAAAAAACAATGAGCAAAGATAAAAGTGGAAGGAACTGCTTTCGCTACAGCTTTGGTTCAACAAAATAAACCCGTTGTGAAGCAGTGGTGTGGCCTGGCTGAGCGGAGTGAGGTCCGGCTCACAGCTCGGCAGCACCTCTGCCCCTGCAGCTGCCAGTAATTCGACAGCCCGTTACCATTTCATCCGACATCAAACATTTCTTGCTTCTTCACTATAAATATATAAACAAGAGAGGACTGCAGCACCTTAGGACTTGTAGAAAGCTTCCAGCTTTCATATTTTAAAGAACAGACACAGAAATGCAGACAAAAATCCTCTGTTCACCATTTAAACTTTCCTTCCGTACGAGTTTTTGCTTGCTCGCAACCCAGGCAGAGCGCTGAGAGACGAGGCTGTACTGCAGGGCTCATCTCCAAACTAATGATCATAGATGTGCTTAGACATCATTGACTCCATACATTTGTCCAGGGCCAACTCAAATGAGCCCATGCTACAAAAGGGGTCAAAACACCCAGCTGTAGGGCCTTAGGTGTGTGATGGGAGAGGTGCCCCGAGCCCAGCCCCGCTGGCCCCGTGGCTAGGGGCTCGCAGGGTTTTCTGTACTACCCCACACGCCTGGTGTGCTGTATGGAGACAGGCGAACAAGCAGAGGAGCTGGAAGAAGAGGGGAAGAAATACTTGCTTGCTTTCTAAGCATGGCACTTCTGTATCTCAGCGAGTTGGCGTAACTGTAACTGGCAGTCCTTATTTTAAAATATGGGCACTTCTCTGCTGGAAATGCTATCCTCCGCTGTTTCCTTGATCTGAAAGCTGCAAGGGTCAATACATCAGCACTGAAGTCTGCTGAGTGCCTAGAAATAAGGCGATATCATTTCCAAAAGTAAGTGACCACCAGGCTGCCGTTAGCTCTGCCAGCGCAGAGGGAGAGATGGCTTTTTGCAACTGTGATTTACTGGCAATTGTTGGAAAAGAAGCAAGCAAGAAATGAAAACCCAATATTTCCATTACAGTTTACTTAATAAAAAAATATTGTAGGGAAGTCAGACATCATAAAATGCCCATCTTCTCTCTATATTTACAGGATCATACAATAACTTGAGCCAGACCAGTAATCAATTTTAAAAAGCCCTTTGCAATTGAAGGCACAGACAAGTGAGTGTTCAATATCCCCGTAGCAAACCAGCAGCCACGCTTCACCAGAGCACCCCGAATACAGCCAGGCTGCATTACAGCAAAGGGCGGAGGGTAAAGTACCGACTAAAAAGCTGCTCACAGAGAGCTCTGGAGCGGGCCACTATTTCCAAGAAGCCGTTTTGAACACTGAGCCATTTCTCCTCCAATGTGCCCAAGAACACTTCTGCATCTTCCATTCGCCCCACTTGCAAAACCCCGTCTCTCATTGATATGGAGGATATTTTTAACATCGAGCTCCCGTGTTATGGCCAATCCGTCAGGCAGCAAGTGCTGCCTATGGCAAAAAAAGATCAATTCTGACTAGGTGGTTTCTCCTCCCCTTGACACACACCTCCCTCTCCTCTCCCCCAGCATTACACCCCCCTTCCTTGGCTGCTTCTGGTCCTTCCCATTATCTTAACTTACTACCGGTCCTGCAAAAGTCTGGTTTTACTGCAGATACCATGATCTCCGTGCTAGGGCACAGTCTTGGAGGAGAGGGGCTGCAGAGGACCAAGTCACCCTGCCCAACCGCTCTGCTCCAGCGTTCCCCCCCACACCATCCACACCTCGTGGGCTGTGGTGCCTGGGAGAGTCCCCAGCCTTCCCTGAACCTACACCGGTTTCAGCTCGGTGTCCTACCTCCTGCTGAGCCAATGTACCCTAAGGAGACGGCGTTAGTCCGTGCGAGGCGCCTGCCCATGGGCTGGTGGGTTTAGGGCTACCTCTGGTCCATCTACGCTCCACCTCAGACACTAAGGCTTTGCTCATGCTGCGGTCCCAGTAAGTACCTTAGGAAGCTCCCTATGTTCGGCTTCGTGAGAAGAACTGAGTCATTTCATGTACGAGTCACTTTGGGACGTATCTACAAGAACTTCCTTTAAGAGGAGAAAGTTCAGGCTGCTGCTGAAGGAAATGCAAAGAGAGTCGCTGAGGTTGCGCTGAGAAATACAGGCTCCTTTCCCAGTGAGGGCCATTCCCTCTGGGGGTGTTAAGACCCTGGAAGACGTCCTTCAGCCGAACAACGGCTTGGGCTCCAAGCAGGAGCGGGTACAAGCCTGTGGCCCACTAGCAAGTCAGACAAAATGATGCAATGCTGCTTCTTCCCGGAGTCTGCAACCTGTCCTCCAAAGACATTTAAAGATAAAATGTGCCGTTACAATAGGTGCTAATTTTGAGGCACATGATGCTCATGAAGAACAGTAACTGGTGCCTGCCTGAACCTCCACGTAGCAGCGAGAAGTTTCAGGGAGCAGGAGGGGCACCGCTGTGAAGCCAAACCAGCACTTCTGCCAGAGTCAACCAGCGTTCCTTATTTCTCAGTCAATACTTTAATCTATTTTAATGATTATCAATACTGATGTTGAGTATAATCACCTTGTCTGATACAATTGCTAGAATCTAAAAGTCAACTTGATTTTAATGGTTTATCATTAGGAGTATTATTTAGTCGGATTAAACTGGTCTTAATCCCCCCCGCAGTCATCATTTAAAAGCTGTTTGCAGCACATTACGGTGACCCCCCTCATCACGATATGAATCAATGCCCTGTCTCCATGCCATATATTTTCAGCAGCATCTAGCAAGCAGCCACAGGGATGGACACCGAAGTACTACAAGCTATTAATACTCATGAATCGTCCAGGAATCGTCCCAACCACCATTAAAATTTCCTTAAAACGCACACAGCAGTGGTTGGATTTACCTCTCTTGGTGGCGTTGGGGGCCATTAAGCCCCGACTGACAGAAGAACAGCCGGGAAACGCTCACAAAGCGGGATTTGGAGGAGAAGCTGGAGCATCCCTTGCTGCAGTACTGAGGAGCTTTCAGGGGACGGATCTGGACCCGTCGGAAGAAGGGCTGTGCTGCAAAGGCAGCTCTGGGTGCATCCCTGTCACTTGCCGGGGCCGTGTGGTGCCCACAGTCGCACTTCCCGGTGGCAGCCGCTGCTGATCCGAGCACGGGGTGTGGGAACCAGGCTCTGCCGGCAGCACGGACGCTGCCCCCAGGCTCCCCGAGCCCAGGGAGCACCAGCCTCCCGACCGCACAGCCGCTGCAGGGAACAGGGGCACGTCCACAGCCAAGAGCCGTACCAGCGGCTTTTGGAACAAAACCTCTGGATCTCCCCCAGACCTCGGCCCCGTAGCAGGAGGTGGCTGCGGACCGAGCAGGGCTGCATCACCGCTCCTTTCCCAGCTGGGTACCGGAGCCGCCTCTCTCCTCCCTCCGCAGCAGCTCCGTGCTCCGCTCCCCTGCGCACAGGGACCAGCAGCCCTACCCACCCTTACGCACCGGACTGACCTCCTTCATGTGCGGAGCATTAAACTCCCAGCCTTCTGCCATTGGGGAACCAGGGGAAGTACTTGTGCTGCTGGGGAATTGCCTGTGCTCGCTTTGGGAAGCAGGCACAGCCGGCATGGGGTGCATGGACCCGCCATGCCCTGGCTCGGTGTCGTGGCATCAGCTCACCGCAGCCGTTGGCCCAAGGGTTTTCCATCTCTTTTCCTTGTTATCCATTAAGTCTTCTTTGCTGGCCGTTACCTGAGTACTAATAAATGTCATTTGAAGGGACCCAAGCCCTGGATGTGGGTACCAGTTTCTTAGGGTTCCCTCCGTTAAAGCTTTCATTAACTTAACCTGCAGCTTCTTACACATGGTGCTGCCCAGATGTTTAACCCTTAAACATCTGTAAACTTAAAACATCATGGATGGGTGAATTCACACAAAGAGGCAGCAACAAAGCAAGCGGCAGGAGGCACAGCTGCCATTTTTCTCCAGCACAAGCATTGCTCTGTTAGGAAAATGCTATTTCATATCTGTAATAACTGCTACTGTAACAAACAATGGTTTTCTCTTGCATCTCTGAGGTTACAGAGGAATAAGTAAGCAAATAATGATGGATTAATTAGAACGAGAAGGCCCGGTCGTGGATATTCTTGTCTCTGAGGCTTCCCGGAGATAGAGCAACAACCTTGCACAGGTTCACTCACGGCACGGATGGCAAACGGAGACACGGTGTTGGCTTCTGCTCCTTGAACTTGAAAATAAGGTGGTTTTTCCTGTTGTACTTCTGCTATAGCTGTACACAACCCCCTCTAGAAGGTTTTGTACTAAAAACCTTGTGGGAGCATCTTCTGTTGCTTCCATAAGCTGCTGCAGACCTTAAAAGCTAGTTAGTAGGAAAGGGGGGGAAGGAGATCCTGGAGCTGCCAGCAGTGGCAGCTTTTGCTCCATGCTTCCTACTAGGTGAACCGACCTTGTTTCCGTTAGACTAATAAATCTTTTTTTTTTGTCAGCAAGAATACAGGCATGAATTTAGAAAAAACACTGGCAAATTTACAATTTCAATAGATAGTCAGAAGTGGCGAATTAAGTACATATTTTTCTTCTTGAAACAAGTGATCAAAATCGACGTGTAATGGCCAGGAGTAACTCCATGCCTGGAAGAATTTTCTGTGGACGATGGAGAACTCTGTTAGTTAAATTATTAATTTGTTTAAACATAAAGCCCTGAAGACATTTTAGATGTTTCCTTTAGTTAATGAGACTTCCATGATAGTTAAAAAAATAAAATTTGAAAATAATGCCGTTAATCTTGGATTACATGCAGCACGGGGGAAGAATTAGTAGCATAAAGTGAGAAGATTAAGACACTTTGCTTTCCAACAAAGTAGCCGTGATAGAAGCTACATGCTGTATTTTCCTGTCTGAGATTATCAACGAGGTGATCAGGATCTGCCCTTTAGTCTCTAACCTGGTATATTTGGGCCCGGCTCTAACTTCTTCTGACACGGCAGGGCCTGGTTCTTTGAGTAAGAAAATAATTATGGGCTGAGCAAAGGGATGACAACGGCCTTACATCCTAACAGGCGACAGGAAACAGCCAGGACAACTGTATGTATTTGATCAGAAATCACGTCTTCTCAAGTACTCAGTTAACCCACATACTAAATATTACATATATATGAACTATCAATAAATAACTATCATTGCTTCACTTTTAAAAAGTTAAATGATTTTCCATTAAAATTCTCAAATTAAATCACAGTAACTTTATATAACCCCTATTTGGCTGTTCTAATAAACAGCAGTATGAAACGGGGATAAAAAGACATCCCAAAATAGGATTACATATAGCAATAAAAGGGGAAATAATCTTTGAAGAAATGATGCAAGAATAAATTCTAACTGCATTAAAAAGTAACAAGTCATGGTTTCAATCACCAGCCAGGCAAGAGTTTGATAATCTCATGTATACAGCATATAAATCTGCGAGTACGACAAATTGCATTTTAATTTATGTACTGAAAAGGTTAACTTCTAATACCCTCTACTCGCTTCAGAAATCAGGGAAAACATGTTCGCTCGAAGTACGCACTGAGACTAATGAAGTGACCGACTTCATTGGGGTAGAGCTCGCACAAACCCTCAGCGTCTCGCAGAGCTGTGAAACGTCTCAGAAGGACTCGGCTTTTCACGACACCACTTCGCAAATCCCCTTTGCTCAGCTCTTGTGGCACTGCCCAACACCACCGACGCGGGGATTACCAGGCTGTATTTTCGGCGGGCGGCAGGACGGTAAGACACACGGACCTACAGAGCCGCCGGAACGGGTTTATCCTTCCACGGCACGTTGTGCCGCTGCCACCTAACCCACCGTCTCGCAGTCAGTCCTCACTTGATGGGACCCGGTTCATTTCTAGCAAACCCACAGAATTCAGTTAGTCGTGGAAGCTACTGCTGCAACAGAAGTTGAAATTGAATTTCTGTATACAGCAGCAGGGATGAGATTGCCCCCCCTCCCCAAGCCACCCCAACCCTGTTCCATGAGTTTTTATCAGTGGTACGTGAAGTCCTATACAAGTTCAGGGAGAAAAATGCTTAATTTTCAGTGTGCACTTTTGGCAGCAATTTAGATACGATGAAAGGCACTCATTAGTTTCTTTTCTTATTTAAAAATAAATGTATTATTTATTTGTTTTTATTATTTAAAAGCAAAACTTAAATCATGTCCCTTTAACAGTTATCTGAAATCAAAGGGAATGAGCTTCAGGATAAGCCCACAAGTGTATAAAATGCTCATATCAGCCTTTATAAAAAACCAGCCCCTTTGTTCACAAACTTATATACTGAAGAGTGAATCATTATACGTATGATCAACGAAATATTAACAAGTGTATTCCTTGAGATAATTTTATTAAAGTTTTCTTCAAACACAACACAGCATTGCAAAAAATCCACAATTGCAAGGTACAGTCTCCTTAGCTTCTGATTTTTTTTTTCCCTGTGGTACTTATCTAAACCAGAAGCTTGCAAAAGAAAATGCATGTTGTACAAAAACATTATATGGGGTATATATGACATGAAGTAGTTATATTCCTTGGAACACACAGGTATTGATGTATAAATGCTTTAACTCTTAAAAATAAAATGCATAGTGATACTCTGCAATGAGCTGTACGGGAGGCTCCCACCAACTTACACCAGGATTCTGCTTTTGCATCAATAACGGATCCTCTGCATTGAATTTACTTAATTATAGGATGTTTTTTCTTCTGCTGCATACAAAACTGAGTATGAATAAAAAAGCCCAAATCTTACATACAGTGCAACTGGACTGAGCGGTCTGTAACTCCAGGTTGGGTTCAAGGTACGTGGCTAATCCCAACCACTGTTTTTAAACCAGCCACGCTACTGTTCACTAGATGTACATGTTCATCCAAAAATAAATAGTCATCCCACGCTATGCACTGCATCATGATGGCAAATAAATATTTCTACAGCACCTACTGCTGTGACTCCATATCACACTTCAGGGAGAAACAGCTAAAATGGGGAAAAAAAATCAGGAAAAAAAAATTGTGTCTATCCTGAAACAACACAGTAAGTATTAAATATTTTATATTTGGCATGTCATTTGCAAATAAGTAATGACAAATTAATGACAGAATAAATAATAAAAAGTAAGTAATAAATTTGGTCCCTAAGCAACTGCAATCTTAACTGTTTGTCAAAGTCATCCAAGAGCAAAATCCCATGAAAACAGGGGCCGAATCCAGCCCGACACTAGGCAGTCTCCTCGTTCACCAGCAATGGTTCCACTTCCAGTGCCACTAAACCGGATTGTCTTGCCTTCTGCTGACGATACAGGATGAATTGCACAGTCACCTGTTATTTTTGGGTAAGGACATAATTCACTAGCATACAGAGGTAGCATTTGCAGTACTTGCTTTCAATTAAAACCCAAATAAGCCGTACAGAATAAAAGCAGCCAGCCATTTAGTTCTGGCACAGACTCTGAGTACCACAGTCCACAGAGGAAAGCTTAAAACTTGCTGTATCTAATTCATGTACTGTAGTGTAAGTATTATCCATTTATTTAATCCCGACTGTGGAATTTTCTACATTAGCATATAACCTTTCCCAAATCCTACTTAACGCTCACTTTCAGTACTTCTTTATGGCAAAACGTTGAATCATATTTTACTTGCTACACTAGGAAAGGGAACATACAGAAAAATTCTAACTCAAAACTTCAGATCCCCTTGGTTATATGGCTCAAACACCCATGAAAATGTCCTTTACTACCTCACCCTCATGCTTGCAAGGGTCTTAAGTGTGAAATTTTTAAAAGGAGGTTAATCTAGGAACAATGTGGAATCAAACATATTGCCCTGTACTGCTCCAGCCTCAGTGGTCTAAATACTGCGGGCTGGGCTGAGGGTGGATGCTGGTAAGGAGGGGAAGTTATTAAAAACTTCTCTTAGCAATAGATCAGCAAGGTCTGATCAGAAAGTAAAATTCTCATGTCCTGCAAAATTCTAGGCGGTTTGGTATTTACAAGCACTGGCACACACAACACTATGACTCAATACTTAATGCTGTTTTCAACACAGAATTGTGCAATTAGGCATAATTATTTATTTCTGTTGTAAAAGAGACCATTGGAAATACTGCTGATCTTAAAAGAATTAACAAGGATGTACTTGTCCTTTTTCTTGTCCTTTCTTCCAACAAAATTATTGACATTGAGCATACATAGCCTTTAAATTAAAAAAAAAAAGGGGGTGTGCATTTAGAACGGACGGGAGAGATGTCTTACTCGTCAGAATTTTTGCTAGATAGTTGAGTTTATACTTGAGTACTGAACTTGATACAAACCACTTTGTTTTCTGATAGAGATACCGTTTTAAGCTATAAAGATATCATACAAACCTATCCAGCTATGCCCTTCCCTTAAGTATTCTTTTCTATTGTAGTCTAGGAAATATGCATAGCATCTTACAGCATAAAGATTTCCTAGTCACAGCAAATCGATACGGAAATGCCGTGAAATGCAAAGCAGCAGGTACCAGAGGCCTGCCTTCACAAAGGCAAACCACCACCAGCCAGCAAAGTGGCAATACTCTCTGTACGGCAGGGTTAATGGCTCCTACCTTTTTTTGCTCACTTTGGGCACTTTTTGTCTCTTTTTCTAAAAGATGGAGTGATTTCAGCAGCAGACTATGCTAAGCCCAGCATTACTTGCTATCCAGCTTTGACGAAGGGAGCTTTGAGAAGGGCATTAGATGGGGGGAAGTAGGTGCAGTAGATGAGGTCAAGTAGGGAGCCTCCAACATAAGGATCTGCATGCAAGCACGTCTAAAGGTACGTGGTGTACAAACAAGTGGTCATCTGCATACCCGGGTACCTTGTACAGATTCCAACGTATGCTCATATAAGTTCAGTTTTCATACAGCCTGGATCACCACTACTGTTACACATAAAATCCCATTTTAAAAATGAAATAGTTTCTCTGGGAGGAAATCTGAGACACAGAATTCTAGCAGGAATACTTTAGATCAGTTAAAAGAACTTGGCTGGTAGACAATGGTTGTGAGAAGTTTGAGGCTAATGTATGTAATTATTTATAAAAATAAGGAGAGAGGAAAAAAAAAAAAACTTTCTGGGAGGTCTGGATGAATGGAGAGGAAATTCTCTACATCCTAGGCAGAGCCCCAAGAAATATCCCACCTTCCCAAAGCTTTCCAGCATCCCACCTCTGAGGCCCCCCAACTAAAGACTAGACAGGATTTCCTTCAGAGACAGCAGGTCAGCACTCCTTATTAATCTTTCTATAGTATTATGCGGGGAATGCTTTCTTCTTGGAGCTTAGCAAATTAGTTTTATAGCATATATAGCTACCACTTAAATTTCCTGCCTTTTTCTTTTTTTATAGGCCTTACTGTACTTGCAGCTGAGCACCTCCCCAAGTCTTAATATTTGCACTGGTGGAAAAAGAAACTGTGAACTGGGAATCAAATTTGCTGAAATCATACTGTGGGCTTGGGACAAGCCTGGGCTGTAGCACTGTGTGTTATCACTCTTAGCCACCAAGTTGGCAACAGCAACAGAGCTTTTAAGGAGGAATAAATTATAAACACAAGTTATGTGGAGCTTATCAAACAGTATTTCCAGAACATGTTTTTGTAGCATATGTATGCAGCTGCTCATATTTTTTAAATAAATGCTAAACTGCCAAGACTACTTAATATAGGAACTAACTTGCTGCTCAGGTCTGACTTTCTGGGGGAAATTTTAAGACCTAAGCATGCAGAGAGCCCAAAGTGGAGGAGGCAACAAAACTGACTTCTCAGAGTAAAGTTCATGACAGCCACTGAGCTAGTGTATCAAATTTGTTTCATTAAATTAAACAATTTAATGACAATTCAAAAAACAAAACAGTTTTGAGACAAAAGGGGGTATTTACAGGAGCGCAGAGAAGTTGTTGTATGTTTGGCTGGGAAACTCTCCTGGTTGAATTGTCCGGTCAGACTTATATTCTTTGCACAGTGTAATTAAATTACAAAGCGTGATGTTTTGTACAAGTATATAATGGATTCCAAGTGGTTGCCCAGCAAATCACAAAAGGTGCAAGAGAAGAGTCTGTGTACAACAGCTTGGCTCTCGCTGAATAAACTTTGGCTATCTAGTAACAACCTGGCTACGCTTAATGAAAAGAAGAACACAGTTCTCTGACAATAGGGTGATGTCAAATGAAAAAAAAAAAAAAGGTAAAAATCTTGGTAAAGGGCTTTTTCTGAACTAAACACAAAGCAGAGTTTTTTGGTTTTGGTGGGAGCAGGGGAGGAAGGAAGCAGGGTGAAAGAGGATAGTAGGTTTACAGAAAAGGACAGTTTTCTGGAAAAACTTGCACTAGATTCAGTCTCTCGGAAACTTAGTGATGGCTGCTGCTAAAAGTCTAAGGGCAGAACTGCTCATCAACTGATTTAGTATTTTAAAATATGTAGTATTGCATCCTGGTGTGCAAGTGAAACATGAAGTAATCATGCACATAAAATAAAGCTCTAATAAGGTCCACCATGGAACCTTAAAATAGGCGAACCCGGACTAAGCGTCTCTGACTGACAAGGCGCCCGATCAGGCCCATTTAAACCCTGGGCTTTGTGGTTTCTTGAGAAACTCCAACCACCTTCCACTGCAAAGCAGCAGCTGGAAGGACACATTTCCTGCAAAAGAAAATCGTGTCCAATTTCTAATTCAAATGGGTAATGCTATGAAACTCCTCTTAAAAAGAAAAGGAGGACAATTCATACTTTACAAACAATTGGACACTTCCATTATTTATTGAAAATAACTGGCTAATTGTGCAACCAAATAACTTTGACTTTAGACACCAAGGAAACAGGATGACCGTGTTATCCTGTTAAACTGAGCTGAAACAACTCCAGTGTAATCCTGCGCTAAGTAACGCTGGAGCTGCTGTTCCAGCTACGATCTGGAGTCCATTTGTTTCTAAAAATAGTCAATGCCACCCGTGTCAGATGGAAGAAAAAGAATACTGCAGCAGACACAGAGTAAGTGAACTCTTAATCCTCACTTGGACCTTGAGAAATCAGACTTTACTTTCCACCTAATGAAACTCTGGACACTATCAGGAATAAAGTCTACTAGAATTAGGCAATTTCTGCAACTACTCCTCAAAACAGAGACTGTCTGTTACACAAATGATCAATTATAAAACATCTCCCTCTTAGAAATTAGGACTTTTTGGTTTAATTCCTCTGTTTTCCAAAACCCAGGTGATCCTGTTCTTCGCTTTCTCATCCAACATGACATACCAGTTTGTTAGATTTTTTATTTTCTTGCTTGGCAAGAGACAGTAATGAAGCTCTCTTTAAAAGCATTGACTTCCATACCTTCAGGGCTTCTCAAAGCAGGAGGTCTGCTTTTGTTTTCTCTTGATTACAAATACTTCATACATTTTCAACTAACACTATATACTTGACTAGATTCCTATAAGCTCCTCAACCTGATTTGGAAGCATCTGTTTTCAATATAATTTGAACTGGAGGACTATTAGCAAGATTGGATTCAGACTCCAATCAAGACAGAACCCAGAAATGAATGTCATGTGCACACTGGCACTGCAATCCTGGGGCAGGGTCAGAGAGGGGGGCGGTTTGTGGCCAAGTTCCTTTTCAGAGTACATCATAGAAAGGCATCTGCAAATATGCATATAACAAACTGTAAGGGTCATCAAGATCAAGTTCTAGGGTTTTTTGGGTAAATAAATACTGGCCGGTTTATGTTTCCAGCTGGGGGGCTGAGGGTGGGAGAAAGAGTCACTACTTCGTTCGTGGAACAAAAGGCCTGTGCGCTCAAACCAGCCACATGGGCTAGCAACCCTGAACCCCTAAGGCTGCTCATGCAAAAGAAACTGCATTGTCTCATAAAAGATAAAACTAGAATTTATTTCAAAACGGGCCACGAACCACAGTTTAGTCTCGCCACTGTAGTGAAGTATTATGTTCCCACAATGCCGAATGTTTAACTAAACTGCCCACTTAAATCGCCATGGCTGGAGATGCAAAAAGCACAGATGGCTATTCTGAATGACATTATAATTTAACAGTCCATCCAAAGGCCTGGGTCGGCTGTCCCATCGCTAGTCTAATTGGAGTGGCTTATGAAATTACTTTAATCAGAAAGACAAGACCGATGCCTGGGAATCATAACTTCTGGAACTGTTCCAGGTAAATCTGGTAAAGAACTTCCTTTTAATATGGAATGGATTAACACAATATGCTTCAGCATGGTCCTGAAATCACTCTTCATTTTGTCCTGTTTTATAGGTTGAGTTCATGGAGCTAAGTACCAAGACGTTTTCAGACACAAAACTAAAGAAAAGTCAGAAAATCTCCTCTTTATACTATTTTAAGTGAAATACAAGCTATAGTAACAAGATAAGTGACTATAAACCTACAGCAAACAGTAAGAGCAAGTACCACCACATTACCATTCACTAGGCTTTTAAAGCAAAAGTACAATATTACTCTAAACATTTTGCTTTTAATTTCTTGATCACAGAACGCTAAAGCTCAATCTAGGAAGAGCACGACTAACAATAACTAATATGTTGTGGGCATCTTATTTATGTCCCCTGAATATAAGAATAAAAAATTATAGTGTTTCAATTTTGCTCAGGACTTTCAAGAAACTGGCATGCTAATCTATATAACCGTGTAGTCGGTTAGCCCTTAGCAGGAGTCAATTAGCATAGCTGCTGGTTTTCAGAGGCACTCAGTGTCTCAATACCTCTGATTTTGCCCCGAATCATACAGTTAAGGGTAGCTGCAGCATTTCTTTGTTAAGTACTATTTTCTGAAACTACGTTTGCCAAAACCTCATTGTTTGTCTCTGACGTTAATGCAATCTTGCAATAACATTTACAATTTAACCAAATTCTCAAAGCTATAATTCTATATTTGCATTTAAAAACAAGCAGGTTTGGGGTTAGTTTTGTTTGTTTGGGGTTTTTTTTACGTGTATCGGACAGCAAACGTAAGAAAAACAGCACAATGTACAAAACTCCTCCCCCCAACTTTTAGTATACTACGTATTGGCTACAAGACATAAATTAACTTGTGCAATGTAGCTTTAATGTAGATATTTTCTATAAACTTGTTATTCTTATCAAGAAATATTATTATAAAAAGCATACAAATTATTGTTCAGAAAGAAGTTAAGATTTTATGATCAGGTTAGAATCATACAAAAAATTTTTTATTTAAAAAAAGAAAATCCACTTAATTTCTTATCTACTTTTAACAAGCCTATCCCAAGAAACAGTAAAAGGATACAAAAATGTCTAGAAACAAAACTCCAAAGCTTCCAATGAGCCATGGAAGATGGTGTAAAAAGTAGAGGGCCCGGAAGGATTCAGCAGCTGGCATCTTTAAAACAAGGCTCAGTCCATATGTACAGTTTCCCATCATGGCTAATGCAAACAGCAGGTAAGAGGTGCCTTCTGTTGATCTCCTTCGGAACTAAATACGAAGAAGTTTTTACAAATACAAAGAAATGTTAAAACATGTCTCACAGTAGAGCCAGTTATAGTACAAAATGCCAAAGTCATCTATAACACATCCAAAGACTTTCAGTCATTCTTGTCCATCTCTTCCTGGGCTCTGAATCCTCCGAGCTTAGTACTTTCAGCACATATAACTGAAAACTACAGAAATTGTTACAGTTCTTAGAAGCAGCTCTGGTTAATGTAATCTTTATGTAAGTGCAATCTGCTTCCAAATGATACTTAGTTCTTAAGAAATTTGTTGCTCTATCAGTCTGTTTAGTAGACCTTTTTGAAAATATTGTGGTATTCCAGCTGTGAAGGAAAAGGTAGAGGGGGAATACGAATAGGCTTGGCAATAAACTAATCGCTTCCATAATAAATTCAAATGCCTGTTTACAATTGACAATGTAAAACCTTCTGGGCTTTTGGTAGGTTGTTTTTTTTTTTTTTAATATACTGATAGTGAAGAGGCTGTGGGGGAAAAAAAAGTCAGTAATGGCATCTTTGTGAAAAGGGGCTAAAATTCTAAACTAACTTTCCTCCAATTCTAACTTTTGATCCCATGGTTGGTTACTTAAGGTAGAATAGTTTGGAGAAAGAAAAGGGGAGATATCACTTGCTCATGACAACAACCACACAAAGCATGTTCCTGCTCATATCTAATAAATCCAACTGTGAACATTTCCTCTTCCCCGACCAATCAATCCTCTTCCATCAATCCAAGTCCATCATTTTCCTAAAATTCTCACCATCCTCCTCTGAACAGGAAAAAAACCTGATTTTTTTTCTTTACCATTTTAGTCACAAAAGCAAAGTAGGCTTTTGAGTTCAAGAGGGCTCACTGTTAGGGAGAATCCAACATCTAAAGCAACAGAGAGTATTTTGTAAAATATACAAGTGTACTTAGCCAAAAACCTACTTACATTTTTATACAGCTGAGGAAATCTACTTCCCAAGTAAAACACACAGGATATATAGCCACAAATGAAGCCTGACATTTCCATCATATCAAGAGAGTTCTGAAAAAGAAAGGTACATATATTTTGGCAAGAATGTTTTCAGGCATTTCAGGGGATTAAACTGAGAGTCCACTGGCTGATTTTCTGGACAGGACTCCTTTCAAAGCAGTTCAGTGCTGCTCTTCAAATGACCAAAGAGGGCTAGAAAGGGTTTAATCTTTATCTCACAACAATGCACACTGCTGCGTCATAGCCGTGACCGAGATCAAAACTAGTGCCGGGCTTTAGGATACGACACTAATATGAATCCAGTCCTTCTGCTAAAAAAGCCTGGGCACAATAATTCAAACCAAAACTCGGAACTGTAGCTAGGGCCACTAAAAAAAATGAATCATCCTGTCTGGAAAAAGCAAAATACTCATTTTTCACAGTTTAAGAGTTGTTCGTTTTCTCACTCTAGCTGTGTTTTGAAAATAAGCTGCTTCCCTGCTGGGCAATGTTGCTGGATTACAATTATTTTACTGGCATTAGTATGGAGACCATAAAATTGCTAGAATAGCCTGTGAACTTTCCTGCTGAAATGACAGCAGCAGCAGGTACAATTGTAATTTTCCACTTTTATTGATTTCACTTGTGACTGTGCAGTCTCTACATGGATGTCTACAGTATTTAACACAAGCAGAAACACAACACGTATACATGTTATTTCGCAGAGCAGCACATCCTAATGACCCAAGGGACAGAATAAGCCCGAAACACAGGAAGCTGCTAAAAGCAGCGATCTTATAACTTCTTTATTTTGGGATGTATGGTCCATAGTTAAAACATCCACATAGTGCCACATTTACGATTCCTAAATCATTGTTAAAAACGTCACCCAAATTTCTTTAAAGCTCAGAGTACACAGTCTTTTCAAGACACTTTTGGGGGGGATTTTTTTGAATGGAAGCAGGTAAGAACTTACATTACTCCTTTCGATTACTGTACTCTGGTCTTGGTTTCTTAGTAACAGCTGACAGGGTAAAATAACACAGAGTGCTATACACACCACGATCCAGGTTATACAGCAATTCTTCAGGCTTTTGCTGCCTAGAATGACATACAAATAAATTAGCTGAAAAATAACATCTGCTGTGGATTTAAGGTTACTTTTTGTTTGCAATATAAATATGTAAATTGAAAGGTACAATTTCATGTATCTTTTTCTTGGCAGCAATGTAAGTCCACTTCTTTCTTCTGGGCTCTGTGCCCACCCCTGCTCACTATCATAGCTGTGTTGTGTCTTTGTGCAACAACTGAGGGTAGCAGTGCAAGAACAGGAGGGGAACTCCTTAAATGGGTATTGCTACCAAGAGAGAAAATTTTCATACTTAGCTTCTCTCTTATATTAACTCCTAATAGTCTACTCCTAAATAACAGCTGATAAACAGAAAACTGCTAAGTAGAATAGAATGTAACAGTTTCTTTCAGCACATCTTGATTAAAAATTGCAAAAGCAAGGATATTTGAAATTTAAATTAGCAAAAATATCTTTAAGATAAATATGTAATCTAAGTGCTCTGCTGGACCAGTCTCTATGTCCATGGTTAGCTATTGAGCCTTATCGAGGCTCACATATTCAAAGACACAGACTCCATGTAAGCAAGTCTCCACAGACACCTACAAGGCAACTTGAAAATGGCAGACAAACCTACAGAACTCTGGAGCTATGCTGTCTTCTGTATCTACAAGATGCTGGTAAAGTCCTGCAGTCACTGTTACCAGTGGAACAAATTGCTGTACGGTGTTAGTAAGTCTGTCCTGAAGAGCTGTAGCCTAAATAATGCAGACTTGATAGTGCTGTTCCACAGGCTGCACTTTGAGAGGCAAAATTGACCAACTTGCTAGGGTAACTGCTCCAGAAGTGGGTATTGAAAAACCCTCTTTCACAGCTTTAATCACAGTACCATGCCTCCCTCTCCAGCTATGCAAACCATTGAGCTGAAACAGGCACTGGCAGTTAAAACGTACAAAAGCCTGTGTTTGTTTTCAAGAGTAGCCAGCAGGAAGGAAATATCTTCAGCACTGACCTATCTCCAGGTTTATTATCAGTTCCATATTGAATGAATCTGCTTTATCCCTATTTAGTCTGCTGGGCAGGCATCTGTTTTACTTCAGCTTTTTGTTACCTCTGCTGCACCATGGATTTTCTTTGATACTTTGGGGTTTTTTTTATATTGATGAGTTAATGTTTTTGATTTGATACAATGTGAACAGAGCTTTCTGTCTGCCATTTCAGTCAAAACAGTAATCCATTGGTAGGCTGAATACGACAACTACTGCCAGGATTTTATGAAGCACAACTCAAGTAATTTCATTCCCCTTGAATATGTTTTTTAACTGTATGTATTGAAACAGAACACATGACGATGTCAAGATATTTTATGCTATAAGCAAATAAAGTCCGGTTTCAATCAACATGGAGGAAACTAACTGAACCACACAAAGAAATAACGCTTGCTTTCAGCTTATACATATATTTAGATAGCTGTAAGTAGATAGTAAAACCATGGACTAAGTTAAAATATGGAACCAGATTCCACAAAACTACCGCACTTTGTATGTCTATATAAACTGAAAGTACTACATGAAAAATATTTACGGATATTATGTGGGTTAAGAAAAGAGAAACGTAGGAAGGCAGAGAAGAGAAAGGGCAGGATTTTCACAAGAGCCTGAGAAAACTAGAAGCAACAGGCCTAACAACTTCAACCAGAATTTGTGCACTCTATTTTTGATCCCTCTGAAAAGAATTTATTTAAACACTGTAGAAAATATCACAGTAAAGAGTGTGCTACGTTATGGAGAACATCTTAATTGTTGAAAAACCTTACATGTTGTCATCTTCTGATTCTTGAGCTTATAGTAGACAAATTGTGAAATCATAATTATATCCATGTTAACATAAAAAATGGCAGTGACAATCTGAAAGAGAAGATACATTTGCTTGTTCAGTATATGAATAGATCAAAATACCTTAACTGCATGGAAATTTTGCTTCATAATTGTAATGTGAATGACAAATAGCGAAGCACTGTCAAAAAAAAAAAAAAGAAAGAAAGTGTTTCCAGTACAAAACAAGTTAGACTGCTGCAGATGAATACAGTGTAAACCTTATGCAACAGGGACTTGCTGACACAATCGCAATAGCTGGTCATTTTCCAGGATGCATAGCACAAATTCCTGCCTGGGCAGACTGATAAATCCTTCCTGCCCAGAAGCTTAAGTCTGTTCCACCTAGTTTCCCAGCACTTCAGAAGCTACTAATCTTACTCAGTGCCTCTTCTCTCAGTAAGATTCAATTGACGTTGTCTCTTCCCCATTTCATAATGGGGAGATGGAATGGTTAGCACCACATGTTAAGCTGTAAAAGAGAAGACAAGTCTGTCTGCCCTTGGGTCCATCTCCAGCTTGTGAAAAATTCTGCAAGTGGCTGACACATACCTTTTTCTCCTTTAATTAAGAATCAAAAATAAAAACCGCAGATAAGAAAGTTTCGGACACAATTAAGGTATTGCTGAAAACGACTGTTCCCTTCAGAGAAACCCTCCTCTTAATGAAGAAAATATATTTTCAAATTAGTCAGACGTTAACAGCTTTGAACTGTTGAACAGAATTTCCTTGTTAATAAATAGTTGTCTTAAAAAAACCAACCAAACAAACAAGAGGAAGTTTAAAGAGTAGCTGTCCCAAAACAACGTGATCTATTACAAGCTAAACAACAAAATTTCCTTCCAGCCCCTTCCAGCCCTATTTGCCCTGCAAGCTTACTTTGAAGCTGAAGCTCAGATGACAATTCCCCACTTCATTCATCATTGAGTAACAGCCAGTAAGTCTCTTTGAATGTTAATTACAAGTGTGAAATGGTTCCTATAACATGTAACAGTATCAATGTTCCCAAATGTTTGCGGAAAAAATATTTGGGAAATTCTTACTTATTTTATAGATGGGAGATCAGTGAACAGAATACAAAACTATTTTATTTCCCAGTATGTAGTTTGCCGTGCAATTTTAAGTTATCCTAGAGTTTAAAGAGACATTTTGAAAAGGATAAATCAAAAAGTAGGAATATTGACAGATTACCTGAATTGAGAGTTGATTTGTTAAATAGCAGCCTATGAAATTTGTAAGATCCCCAGCTATCCAACACAGCAGAAAGCCCAAAGAAAGCGCTTGATCCACTCTTCCATTCTGACAGGCAACGTAGATTTGACTGGCAAAAATTCCAGAAGTAATTGTAAAATAACATAATCAAAAAATGTTTAGGAAGCTCAGAAGTACAGAAATACTCAGATTTCAAAATCTGAATAAAGAAAGATTAAAACTCTAACCACAAGAGACCTATCACAGCAATACTCCACTTACCTTTTGAAGAAGAACTCAGTATCACTATAGCTCACCGTGCCTTATTCTAACATACAAAAGACTCAAATCACAACCTCGTTACTCTTTGCATGCACTCCTTTTTTGTGGCCTGCACTGAAATACCATTTTCTGGACACCAGAACTATGCCATAAGCATTTTATATTCATCTGCTGTAAATACCAGGCTTTAAAATACTGAAATAAAAAAACCACCATTACTTAACATAGAAGGGCTAAGAATAAACAAAGCTTCTAAAAGAGTTGACAACTACACTTATGCCTCTAAATTGGAGAACTGTTATTCAGATTCACAATGGGGACTACGAAGCAATCCCAAATGTGAGTCCATTAGACATATCTTGATGAATTCCATGCTTACTAACATGACAGTTTTAATGTAAAGTCCTCTTTCAACTAATATTTCTGAAGCTCAACAGCTTACCAAGAGTGGTTTTATTTTGCTTTATTTCTATAGCTCTTTTACTAGTTCAGTAAATTATATCCCCCTTACAGGGACAGACTTTGGAGTCAATCCCATTTTGTTTCAGGCGTTTTCACCTGCTGGGAGCATTTCTACTTTTCCTTTGTCATCTCCTACCTACATATTTGAAACCTGAAGCCAGTGCCAGCGACCAAACAGCAGCTGATTTAGCACTACCAAAGTGCTAACTCGTGCTGTTTCTGACCTTTTCTTGGTCCAAATTTCTTTGGCAAGAGCCAGCACAACAGTACTGGTGACATAGCACATGGTTTAAATAAACACTGAGCCAGCTTTTGCTGCAAGTGTGCCTGCGCGTGCACACACATCTCAGGGTGGAGAAGATAAGAGGGAAGAGGTGATTTATTCTCATTTGCTCTAAGTGGCAGAGATTAGTGTCAAGTCAGTACAACAGAACAGTACATCAAGCGCATTTGTCAACCACTAAATATTGTTGCAAACATGAACAACATGCTTCTCTGGCATATTATATCTGTATTATGCAGATAGAGAAACATATCCAAGATAAAATTTTTTTAAAAAGGCAGCTTTTGAAAAAGGCTTCAGGCAAGATTACTCATGTTTGAATCTGAGGACTGCTTAAGACTTTAAACTTACGGTAGTGCAGCAAACAGAAAACAGACAATGGAAATCAGTCCTATGACAACGCTCCAATACTCCCACGCATTCTCGACACATTCTTCTAGGAGATGCCAAATCCATGGTGTTCCATTTATGCACAATCTCCTCTTCTCTATTGGGGAGATATTGAAAGCATGTGTATACAGCTGAGAAGCCATCATTCCTGGACCGAGATTCAATTTCAGAAGTTTATTTCTGCCTCCATTTTTACCCCATGCAAATCCGCAAATCCGTTTACCAGTGCTGAATATCCTCTGTGAAAAGACCTCTGCATCCAGACAGATGCTTGATATCACAGTTATTTCCAATCTCATAAACAAACCTGCCAAACGCAAATAAATACAGCCAGTGTGAGTAAGACATTAACTGTACAATGCTTACTTATATTTATTGCTTACAGAAGAGAAGTTAGACTTCCAAGAACGAAAAATACTTTGTGGTCCATCGCATTCATTAGCTCTTGACAAATATGCAACACTCCAGATTTATATCCTATAGCATTTTAGTCTGAGGTTGTGGTAGGCTGAGACTGCCAGTTATACTGAGGTGCCAGCAATCTGCTACAGGGTAAAGTAAACCAAGCAATTTATTTGCCCGTAAGACCAAAACTCTGATTTTCACATTCAACATTATGCCGATAAAGTAACGGTACTTTCTTTAATGGTACTAGCCCAGATTCTGAATGCTCTGCTCACACTTACAAAACATAAATATAATGTTGCTTCCTATGCAACTAATTTCAGGATAATGTTATGAAAAATAAGTCACTTATGACTCAGATTCCAGATGAGCTCTAAGGTCTACCTGAATCTAGCTAGCCCATCAGACTAACTAGCGATTCAACATAGTGTTAAACAGTTTGCATTATTTAATACTCCAAAGCAAAGACAGAAAGCATAAGAAACTTGCACAAGGCAAATGTAGGGTACTCCTGCCCCCAAAATCCCCAGAATGAAACACAATAGTACAATACGGCTTAAATTTTAAAGCAAGGGAGGGTTGGGTTTGACCTTTAAAAGTATTATCTTGTAGCCAGTTATAACAATTCCGGATATTTCTTGCTCCTGCTGAAATATCCATCCTATTTGGAATTTTAATATTTACTTAGAAGGCTAACCGCTGCAAAATTGAAGAAAATTTTAACAAAAATGCAGAATTATCTATTAATATTCCTTGAAACTTCCTGCTGACAAAAACCAGCTGATATCCTATTCATTCTGATAATAATTTAACTCCTCTGAAGGTTAATAATGCCCTATATAAAGGAGTCTAAAATCAACTAGCTATTAAGGAAAAAAGCCAGAGCAAATGCCCTGTTTAAAAAAAACAACAACAAAATAAGTACTATACTAGTAGGTTCACCTGTTTAGTACTTAAAGCCAGATGTAGAACCAGTAACAAGAAAGATGGTGAAAATTTTTAAGACCATTTGGAACATCTCAGATGCACAGTGAATTCAGGAAACAGGAAGAAGTAATACTGAGGTATAAGAGCATCCCTCTAGAAGTGAATAAAATAATGCAGTATCTCACAGACAACAGTCCACAAGACCTGATGTTTGTGGCTGGGATTTTTTTATGTTCTTCACTCCACACACATGGGGACAGGGCTTGGAAAGGCTGACAATATACCCGTTCTGCAATGTAACAGGTTGGAGCCACCCTCATTACACATCAAACTACTTTCAAATCTTGATAAAGTTTCACAAAGTTTGTTTTCATAGAGCATCATTCACTGTAAAGTTAGGACTCACTCTGCTAGTCATTGAGAAACCTGCTTTTTCTTTTCACGAGACTTCAGGTATCTGCGGCGTTAAATGCTGGAACAAGTTTTCTGCAGAAACTGGCTGCCTCTCAAGAGAACTGTCATCATTGGACCTAAACGAATTAAACGATAAAAAAAAGAACATGTATGCATACACTGAGAATTCACCTTAGCCTATTAGTTGCATTCAGCTTATTGAGCTTATACCGGTAAAGTTGTTAGACTTTGTAGCCATCTTTGAAAATAATTTTTAAAGTTAAAAAAAAAGTTGCAAGTAATGTTTCAAGTAAGCTTTCCCATTCTGGTACTCTGCAGCTGAGCAGAGTTCTACCACCCACTAAAAAGGGAGAAACATCAAAGCACACATGCTGCTTAAGGAGACAGGTTTTAGGCATGAACTTTCAACCATTCGTAAACACTGTAACAAAAACCTTATACATTTTATTAAGCTTCATCCCAAAATGCCCGTTTCAAGATAAGCAAAATAAGTCAGATGTAAAAAAAAAAAAATTGAACATGGTATTTTAAAACCATGTCTGAAAAATTAGGTTTAACATGGTATTTAAAATCACATTTGAATATCATAACTGCAGTTGGATTCACACACGCAAAAGTTCTCTTATAAGATCAAGGACTATGTGGCAGCAAGTCTAAACAAGGCAATTCAGACTCAACCACCTGATCTTATGCTACACCCTGCTCCGAAACCCTGCAGCTATTATGGAAAACCAAACAGTTTAAAAAGCCGTAGGAATTAGGCAGGCCACTTACACTTCCCAGATGACTGAAGACTTGAGCTTTGGCCTCCTGCCACACAACACACGTAACACATTTAAAGCATGTGGATATTCTTGGGTTGTTATTACTTAACATTTACGCAGCAGAATAACGTCCTTGTTGCTAGTCCTTCTGACCGTATTTTTCATCTTACTATAACTGCTATTTTTCTTAAATCCTCAGCAAAATACTCTGTCCCAGTAAGAGCGCTATCACCAAAACAAAGAAGACCACCAGTGGCTAGCACAACTGGATGCCATCAGTTAAATATACTGGCCACAAAACCTGAACTCCCCCTGCCATGGCTGGGAAGGCAAAAGGCAACAGTGTCAGTGTTTGATCTTCAGTTATGTTCACACCTGGACTGGGTGTGCCATATTAGGACATACCCCTTCACCAAATAAGCTACATCTTCTGACACCAAACTATTTTATAACTATGTTTTCAACTCAAAAGAATAATGGTGTTTGAGCTAGACCAATCTAGATGGTTTCCTCCCCAGATATATACAGTCTTGCATAGATATAGTCTTGCATTGAATTTTTCCTCAACATTTAAAAAAAAGCTTTTACTTTTCTATTGTTGCATTAAATGCTTTCCACCTGAAAACAGGATAAGGAGATTGCTATGACATTTCTTTTCTTCTTAGAGTATTTAAGCTGTCAATGATGAGAAAGGAAAATAATATTAAAAGGTGATTTATGTTCCTATAACAATTCCTTGCCTGTAGCCTCATATTCTTTCTTAGATTACTGCCCAAATACTAGTTACTACCATGTGGAAAAATTACAGTAAAGGTATTATTTTCACAGAACAGTTAACTTGGAACCTTGACATTGTACCTTTCTGAAAAGGTTTAGTGTTTGTCTAGCTAGAAATAAAACTGTTACGGTATCAGCAGCTTGAGACTCCTGTTTGGACACTCTTTTTCGTATTTTAATCCCTTATTCTGGAGTAAAAATGTGCAAACAGAAATAGTCAATGGTTTAAAAGTGAAATCCACTTCATTAAGAATAGCTTCACAGTGCAGACGAGGAAAAGCAAGCTTTCCCTGGAACTTGGGAGACTCGCCACAGATTCTCTGCCTCTCCAACTGCCAAGCTGCTGTGAACATCCATGCGTTCTGGCTGCTGCGCGTTCCTGGATGTCAAATAACGAGACACTGCTAGTAATGTGTAAAGATGTCAGATACGCGTGATTGGCAGATCTGCAAGTCGTCTAAATAGCAGCTAATAACAGCTTGAAATCCAAAAAGATGTTCAGTTGTACAGTATTCATAATTTAATTACTCATGAGGAAAAGAAAAAAAAAAAAGTGGAGCTAAGCTAAGGAGTAATTCAGGGCTTCTGAAACACTTCCCAATATTAACCTGGTCATCACATTTTGTCTCCAGCTATTCTCTAAACACATTTTTACACAATCCCAGTTGTGAATGCTGCCTCTGAACTCAGAGCTGTTGATAAAGAATGACCAATTTTTACCTAGAAACCAAGCCCAGCTCTAACAGAACACTTCTTATAACTTAGAACACTAACTTAGCTTATAAAAAAACCCCAAAACACATAAGGAAGCGCCTTTCCTCAGGAGAGTCCAGCAGGCCTCACAGCCCAAAAGCCCCCGGGGGAGCACCAGGCCTTTCGGGAAGGGGGGTCCATGAGGGGCAGCAGTTTCATGGCCTTGTGCAGGCCCTGGGCACCCGGCGGGCCTGTCCTCCCGCACCCCAGACGGCGACGGCACTTGGTCAGCAGAGGAGAAAGGGGAATGGGGAAGGCAACGTTAAAGGAATAATAATTCAGAATGACTTTAAGAAAGGGCAGTGGCTCTCTGGTTCCACGCAGATGGCGAAGCGTGCTCGGCAGGGAGGGGGCTGTCGAGGGCCGCAGCCCCGGGGGACCAGGGCGGGCCCGTCTGGGGAGGCGAAGACACGCACCCGAGCGGGGCAGGCACCGACCTGGCGAGGGCTGCTGCTGCTCCGGGGATCCGGCTGGGCGCGGCGGGCCCGCCCGGCGCCGCACACCTCTCCCCACGCCGCCGCCACCGGAGGGCGGTTTCGCCGCACGGAAGACCCTGCGGAGAGCGAGGGGGCCACGCTCCCGCGCACGGCGGCCGCCACCCGCCGGAGGGCGTCAGGGGAGCCCCGCGGCCCCCCGGCACCCACCCCGGCGGCTGCCCGGCCCGCGGCGGGGAAACGGGCCGGAGAGAGAGAGAGGGCCGGGCCGCCCGCCCCTCCCCTTCCCCCGGCCGGCCCGCGCCGCGCCCGGCCCGCCGCCGCCATGAGCCGCCACAGCGGCGGGGCCGCGGCGCCCTCTGGGGGCGGGCGGCGGTGCCCCGCTCCCGCCCGGGCCGCCCCTCAGCCCGGGCCGCCCCTCAGCCCGGGCCGCCCCGCTCCCGCCCGGGCCGCCCCTCAGCCCGGGCCGCCCCTCAGCCCAGGCCGCCCGCCGGCGACCGAGAGCCGTAGCCCCGAGGCCGAGCTCGCCCCGAGGAAGGGGGGCAGATGTTGGCGTGGTGTGAGGAAACGGAGGCTGAAGGAGGCAGCGGCGCTCCGAGTCACAAGGAGCGAACAGCCACACGCCTGCTGTTATGACAAAACTTGGTAATCTTTCTTCTGCCTTTCAGGTGGAAGGCCGGGGGGGCAGCTGACACAGCCCTCTACAGACAAAGGTGCCTGAAGTGTCAGCGTATGCTGACAAGATGCAAACAACTGTGGTATCTTTAAGACCTAGGCAGTTATGTCAGTGGTGCTACCCCTCTTTTATACAAAACCATCGCTTTCAGGCCTGTATAGTGCACATACGCAGAGCAGCCATTGGGAGAAATAGAGAAGCGAGGTTTTGCCTGAAGAAGCCCCTGGCCATTCATTTACCACAGGGGTGAAGCCAATGTTGCCCTTTGCAAACCCAGCCTCTGTTCCGGACACCGGATAAACACCATGGTGACCTTTCCACCGCGGTGTTAGTGCCCACTGACTGAGCCTTGGTGGCTCTTAAATGCCGCCTTTTAATTTGATCAGTAATGGCGGTTAGTGATCCGCGATACAAAGAAGTCTAATGAACAGTCCTGGGATCTTTGTAGGATATGTACCTTTGGACATGAATATTTTGAAGTATTTTGATAGGAAAGAGTGTTGTATAATTTACTGAATTTCTAATATAATTTTACTTTTTATTCTCATATAGGCTCATCATTTCTGTAGTTACTGCAGCCTAGCTAATTAACACAGGGCTGGGAGAATGATTAAAGGAAGGCTCGGGTATCTGCATTGTTCTAGTTTAATTGCTGCTCAAGCGATGATTCAGTGTTGGTTTTTGCAGTTGAGCAGCATTTGTCTGGCACTGTGAAATTCCCTGTTTATGTCCATGAGACTCATCTGTTGTTGATGGGCAAAAGCATGCAGATTTGTAAAATTTTTAGGAGCATACAGACTCGTGGAAAGAATAGATGTTGCTACATGCCTTACAATGTTTTGGCTGAGATGCTCAGGTGGTGCCTGTTGTTGCAGAGCCTGCCAGCTGGTCTCCTCACCTGTGTAGACACAATTGGGTCTCCTGGCTGGTGCAGAGCGGGAGAAGAGGGGAGCAGGCTGGAAGGAGCTGCCTGTGCTGGCAGCAGGACTGCAGAGGACTTGTTTCCTACTGCCCCACTGCCTAAAGAAAAGCCCTCTCAGTGTAAGTAACCCACATGGTACCTAACCCAGAACTGCATGTGAACCCAAAGGATGGAAGGGCAGCAACTGGAGACACCATGCAGTTGACTGAAGGGGATAAAATAATCTGCAAATGCTCCTTGTAACAATTTATGAAGGGTAATGGAACCTGGAAAGTGTTTGTGCTCTGAGGGCACCAATAGGCCTTGATGGCCCTGACCAGCCTCTCCTGGGGCCTCCACCCACACCTGCCCAGGGCCCCAGTTCAGCTCAAGCTGAGTCCCTCAGTCCTGGCTAGACCTCAGACTGATGCCGTAAGCAGCTTGGCTCTGGGATGGATGCTTCATGCAAGCACATTACAGCTTGCATTCAGCCCCGTTTCTTGGACTTTAGACCTATGCTGTAGCCTTGCCACCAGTCCTGTCTCTGGTCTTGTCTCCTTTTGCTGGACTGCCTGGGTGTATCTGGGACTTGGTTCACTGCTTGACTCTCCTGGGACCGTTAGTGGACAGTGTTGCCTGCACTCAGCTCTGCTGGCCGTGTTCAGACCCTGCGAGGCTGAGCCCTGCCAGTGAGGGCACTGCCTGTGCCGAGATGTTTGTCTGCTTGTGTCTTGCCTTACTTTAGGATACCGAGTAAGGAGGTTTGAGTATTTTTATTATTTAAGTCAAAACCCCACATATCATTAAATACATGATGGTAAGTATGCTGGTGATTAGATGTAATTTGTTGACCTCAAATGAGTTAATACATTTAGAAATACATAACGTTAATCGTAAGGAAATAGGAGTAAAGTAGCAATTTATATGTGGAAAAACACTGTAAAGATACCTCCAAAATGCTTCCAGAGACTAGAAAACATTTTCAGAAACAGAGGTTGAAATTCATGGGCTTATCCAGGCCAGTTGCTGGCTCTGTTCCTGGAATGTATGCATCTGCTATGTCATGAACTGCATTTTATGACATCCACTTAAAAAAAAAGTGAATAAAGAGAGGATAATGTGGTGAAAGACAGCCAATTATTTCCTAAATGTAAACTACATTAAAAAGTGGTGTACAACATTATATATTTATGGATACAATTTTGTTCTACTGTCACATAACAAAATGAATAATACATTAGTCCAAGAACTTGTCATTAAGTGAATTTCTTTGTTGCCTTGCCATTAAAATAAAAAAGTCCTTGGTTTGTATATACGTATGACATTAACCCTTTTCTGGGAGCATAATGTAGGGTGGGTGAAGGTACTATTAGACTGCGAATTTGAAGTAGATTTTGTAATTTTTAAGGTTAAATAATGCTAATGAAATTCATCAGAGAGATTTGAAGACATTCAGGAAGGCTTTACAGTTGATATGATAAATGGAACTGATATTGGATATTATTTAGACAAGAAAATTCTGTTCTTTTTTACCCTCCCTATTATCAGAACATTTTTACGGTAACCAGTAGGAAAGAGCTTCTGTGCAAGAATTAACGAGAAAGTGGAATTGGAGAAGATTTATTTAAGCATCAGAAAACTTCCAGGTAAGACTGACAGTTCTGTTTGATCAGTTTTAACTCAAGAATACCAATCCATTTTCTCTTGTAAGTCACTATGTATTACAATACCAGTATCACATTTATGTCTTACTTGTAATGAGGTTAAGCCCAGTTGCGACAGCCATGACTTTTCTCTGTAGTGCCTGCTTATATTGTTCTAAAGCCTGATTCTCAAAAGTAGTGAAAGAAAACATTTTAAAACAATGTGTGTGAAAGCTGAACCAGTGTCTACAGAACTTTACGGATACAGAGGACTTTCAGTGGCTTGTGAGCCAGCAATATGCCCTTGCAGCAGAGGCAGGCAACAGCACACTGGGCTGCCTTAGGCAGAGCATTGCCCGCTGCTCGAGGGAGGTGATCCTTCCCCTCTGCTCAGCGCTGGTGAGATGCGTCTGGAGTGCTGGGTCCAGTGCTGGGCTCCTCAGTGCAAGAGAGACAGGGACATACTCAAGCGAGTTCAGCAAAGAGCCGTGGAGATGATTAGGGGATGGAAGCATCTGATATAGAGGGAGAGGCTGAGAGAGCTGAGACTGCTTGGCCTGGAGAAGAGAAGGCTCAGGGAGATCTTATCAATGTGTATAAATACGTGATGGAGAGGAGCGAAGCAAGACTCCTCTCAGCAGTATCCAGTGACAGGACAGCCTTCTGGGGACATAACAGTGGACATAAACAGAAATACAGCCAATTCCAGTTAAACATAAGGAAAAACTTTTTCCTGTGGGGCAGGTCAAACACTGGAACAGGTTGGCCAGAGGGACTGTGCACTCTCCCTCCTTGGAGATGTTCGAAGTCCAACTGGAGGTGGCCCTAACCAACCTGCTCTGGCTGACCCTGCTTTGAGCAGAGGGTTGGACTAGATGATCACTGGAGGTGCCTTCCAATCTCGACCATGCTGTGATTCTCTGACTCTGTGAAATGGGGCAATGAATAATTAAAAAGAATGAGACTGTTAACTCATGTGGCTAAAGTTAAGTTCAAGGATCTGTCGACTTAAGACCTGGTACCTCCTAACAATGTCTCCTAAGTCCATGGTATCCCCCTCTAGTTTGTACAGGTTTCAATCTTTTTCCATATCTTTCTTTAATTCTTGTCCTTCCAAGAAGAGAGAGGAATATCTATTTACAGTCTGACGAGGAAGACTAAGGGGGCAATCTAACTTGATGATTAGGAGAAAATTGCCTTTATGGTTAAAGTCAGTTAGACTGGATATGGGAATTTCAGGCCCCAGCCTAAGTTCTTGTCTTGCCCCATGAGTCCTGCTGAGGGGAAAAAAAGAAAACCCTAATACAGTTAGATGATGATGTGACTGTTTCAGTGTTGAGCCTTCTAGGTGTTCCTCAGAGTTCTCCATGTAATGTATGTGATGAGTTTGCACCTTTTCAAAAGTGAGATTAAACTTATCTGAAATACCGTTTATCTCAGAATGTGTTAATCTGATTTTTTTTTCTTATTTTCTCCTTTTTCTCTCTAATGTAATTGACAGCAAAGTTGAATCAGTTTACTACTGAGTTGGACTTGAAAGGTGAACGCTAAATTTTCTATTACTTGATTTTAATGCAATGTGTACACCTCACTATTTGATAAATTCAGACCTGCTGGGGAAAAACTGAGAACCACATTTTGGACACAAAGGATCAGATGTTGACTTATGTTGCGGAGACTATTGGTTTAAATTTTTACTTTATGAGAGAAAAATGGTTTCTCTGCAATATGTTTTGAAAATTCAGGGATTCTGTTTCATACTGGAGCCCCTGCTGTTGGCTGTGGGCCATGTCTGTGGAGTAGGAGGTTCTCAAGCTAGGGGGAAATACTTAAGGAAAAAGACAACAGGTGGAGCAGTACCACCCAAAAAAAACCCAACCCCACAAACAAACCTAAACCAACAACAACAACAAAACCAACACAAAGAAACTGAGGTAATGAAAATATTGTGAGGCAAATTTTGCTGAGGCCCTGGCCTGAAGTTGAGCCAAGTGAACAGGGCGTGGAAAAGCACTGGGCGCAACACATGAAATTGCCAGATGTGACAGATAACGGTGTGAGAAGCTAACAGAAGGTACAGGTATCGGGGAGAGCTGGATTACACAGCTAGTTAAGAGGGGTCATTAGAGAAATGATCAAACCTCACAGGTAATTTAGGGGGAGTACTAGGGACCATCTGGGGAGGGGACTCTTGCAAGGCCAGCTATATCTAGACAACTGTATCTGTAATACTATATAAAACTGAGTTTACCTGGATAATGTAATGGAAATACTAGTTTTGTGTATGGAGAGTCATACACAAGGCAGAGGAAGGGAGGATGGCCAAGAAACAGGACAGGGGCTGATAAAGTGTGCTGGCTGGGGGGTACCTGTTGGAAGCCTTATGCTTGATCACTGTAGCTGGTGCAGGATAATAAACCAAACTGGTTGTTCTGACCATGCCACAAGAGTCAATGCTGCTTTTGTGGCCAGGAGCTGGGGCAGGGAGGCTTCAGCTGTGTGCCACCTCCCTCGGCAGAGAGTTGGACAGCTTGAGCGTCCTGGTACCCTGTTGGTGCCCAATCCAGGCCTGCAGGCATCAGCAGCTACCTGCTGCTTCCTGATGGCACAAGTGCCCTATGGAAATGGGCTGAGAAATTCCAGAAAAGAGAAACCAGAGGAGATTCAACAAGAATGAAAAAAAGCAAGAAAATATGAGAAGAGAAGCTGAAAGAGATGTTTGCTCCAAAAGGAGATGTTTGAGAGAGCAAAGAATCATGAAGTCAAACACCATAACAAAACAGTGATCTGTTGTTCTCTGTTTCTAATGGATTAGGAAGAAGTCTTTGGCTACTGGCTAAATTCCTAATTATGAAGTGTTGAAAAGCTTTGCTTAGGGAAGCAAGATCAGAACAAACATCAGGTGTGCCTAGACCTGACAGCTCTTGCCTCAACATCAGGAGGTAGGTTAGATAATCTCTTGAGGACTTTCCAACCCTACATTTCTATGGTTTCATGCTCACTTATTTATATAGAAGCTTTCTTCCACAAATTGAGCAAACAAAACTTTGTCCTGGAAAGGCGTTTACATAGCCATATTAGTGCCAGTATTAATTCATTTAAATAACTTGTCCCATGAGGTGCTTCCTCTTTTTTTTTTTTCCTGCTGACTTATTTCCTTAAGCCTTCAAATAACTGCCAGTACTTAGCTCTGATGCCATTATTGAAATTAGAGTTTCTGGTGAAAGTACTGTTCCTCTTATTTGTCTTTCAAAGCATTGTGCACATCTGTGAGGTACAGCATTAATGATGGTGAGCTTGTTAAGCATCTGAGCCCATGTTTTAGTGTTTTTTCAATACTGGCTCTTACTGTGTCATCTATCCATAGCGAAGAAGAGAACCTGTACACAAGAAAGGCGTGAGCACATTGTATCACTGTGTACTGCTTCTCCTTCTTGTAAGTTAGCATAAATGCCTGTATTAATTTTAAATGTGGGTCTGTGGTACAGATTATCTGGTTTCATGAGTAGCTTCAGAGGGTAGGTGTTTAATATTAATAATCACTGTTAGCCTATAGACTTAATTAGGATGAGAAACAGCTGGATGCTGTGCAGAACCAGTCTTGCCTCCAGACACCGTGTCTCTCTGCAGCAGGCATGCCCTGATTGCTGGGCTCTTAACTCGTGGCAGGTGAGAACAGCATGTCCTCATGGTTACTTATCAATACTGCTTTTCCTTCCTGCTTCTAGGACCCTTTTAAAGGCTTCTGGCTCTTAACCAGAAACCAGGAGCGTGAGCACCTATTGGAACAGTCCCTTGTGGTCAGGCAGTTTTTCTTCTGCATGGGAGTAGCTGCCCTTGCTCTCCCAGGGTAAGTTTTCTTGACTTCTGCTCTCAGGGACAGAATACAAGGGTTACTTGGGCTGGCATCAGCAGTTTAATTTATTTGCCCTGGCTATCCTTAAAAAAATTTTTGCTTAAGCCAAATGCAGATTTCAACCCATTCGGGTATGACAAAGTAGGAAAAACATACAGAAATCTAAGAAGTGAAAAATACAGCAGAACTGTTAAATAAAGTACTGCTCAACTTGCAGAGCTTGTAACTCCAGTGGCACAAATCCAGCACTCGATATTCTGCTTGGTACAGTATATAAAAACGCAGCAGTGGAGTTATGCAGCTCAATTAGTACAGTTCATAAACTATGCAGCCCAATTAAGAAAGCCCTGTATGTGGGAAACAAAGTGAATGGAAATAGATGCCTGAAGTAATAACATCTGCAATTCAATTGGAAAATGATGCAGGTGGGTAACGCAAATGTTATCCGATATGCAGAATGTGTGAGTGTGTGCACATGTATGTGTATATGTAAAAAAATAGACTGAGTGTGTTTGCAGTTTGTCCATCACAGCAAGGGAGGCTGTGGAGCATCTGAAGTACTGTCAGATGGACCTGTAGTGACATTTATTTCTTGCCTATGAGTATTTTGGAACTGTCTCCAAAACAGCAGTGGCTATAAAGAAATGAACATGCAAACTTTTTCTATTTCTGATATACTTTATCAACAAGATGGCACCTAGATGCACAGCAGATGTTGTCTTTTGTGATGCAGATGAGCCTTTTGGAGCAGTGCAGCTGATAATGAGCTCTGTGTATTGTTACAAGATAGGGCTGCCAGGCAATAACCACCTACGAACCCCACTAACGAACAGCTACAGTGCTGAGGCAGGGTCTAGCTCCTCTGAGACGGTGAGTCAAATGCTATAGTTTTTAGTCTTCATTTGGGGAAAACCTCTTTTAGTTTCAACAGGAGCTTTGACTTTGTCTGGTACACAGGATTTGGCCTTTAGAAATAAACAGCTATTCTAAAGTGTCAAACAAGATTGCTGTGCTTTGCCAGTAATTGAAGTGGAGTATAAGCAATACTTAGTGTGGAAAAAAAAAAGAATAGTTAGCAAATAGCTTTAGTAATTAACGTGGAATTTGATCGAAATATTAGGTTGACATCTAACATTTTTTATTTGGCAGGACAGTTGACAATCCTGAATAACCCTGAATAATGAAACTATGCAAGTACGCTAAATATTGGGCTGCTGCCAGTCAAACACATGGCCCAGAAATGCTTCTTGTTACCTGGTCCATATAGAAACCAAGGTTTACTTCATAAATGTCTGTGTCACTGTCCGCTTCTTCCTCTGTGACAGCAAATGGGCATAAGGTAACTTGAGGAAATACCTACTGGGAGAACAAAAGACTATAAATCTTTGTAATGACAATAAGAGTCTCTCTGTTAACTTCAGTGGGCTTTTGAGAGGCTCTGTTATTTCTGGAGTGAAATATTTCATCCTCACAGGAATGGAAACACCAGGATGTGTTATCTGAAGGGAAAAAAAAAATCAAATTTGATACCTCCTATTATGGTAGAGGAAACATTGCATCCAGTTCTACAATTCTTGGACAAAATTCCTAATACATATGTAAAAGTTGTAGCTGTGAATTAGTGAACTATATGGCATGTGATAGATAAAGAACTTGCTTACAAGGGAAACATTTTCATGGTCTACCTTAAAGGTATTTCTATCCTCACTGATTCTACCAGAATCAGAGGAATGCTGCCAAGTTTTAAAAATATGAGTGGATTAGGGGAATATTAATCAGTGTCTTGGCAAGATTTTGAGAGGCATGAGTGCACGTAGTTAAAGGACAGTAATAGGTGGTGCCCCATCGTGTGCTGAATCTATCCTCTGACAATGCCACCACCAGTGACTGACCACCAGGTCCTACAACGCAGAACAGAATTTCGCTATGTGAACTTGTTATTTATCTCAACGCAGACTTTAACTTTAAAATCGGGCAATTATTAGTCAAACATGTAAACCATTTGGAGGTATGATCTGTGATTTCTCTACTATTCTCCTTGGTTATCCATGGCTGACTCTTGGCATACAACAAATTTTTGGCATGGAGACAGACTGCAGGGATGTAAACCTGTTTTTTTCCATTAGCCTTTTATGTTGGTGGGTTGAGAGGGGGTTGGAGTTTTATGAATACCCTAAATTAAAGAGACTCCAGCCTGACTGTGAAATTAATCGAGCTATCAAAAAACCCACTGTCATTATACAACAATTGTTAATTATTTACAAGCAAACTTCTGCAAGAACAGTATTGTAGCTGTCAGCATTGTTGTTATTAAAATTAAAGTGCTTTGTCTGGGTAGAAGATAACACGACTCATTTAGGCTAAATGCAATGAATATGGAATATTCTGTTTCTCTTCACCAATTAGTTGGAGAGAGAACAACAGCATGCCTCTTTCCTAACCAGAGGTTTATTTAAAAAAGTCTAACAAAATAAATATTTTCAGGGCTTTGTTTAAAAAGGACGTAAGTTCATTGTAGCTATTATAACAAAAATTAAACCCAAGTTTTTTCTAGGATGGGAAAAACTATTTTCATAAATTAAATTCTCCTTTTTCAGATAGTGAAATGTGTATGAAGATCTTTTTGCCTTATTATCACAATATATTGTTTTGCCCTTATTATTACAACACTTTGTTTACCGTGTGCATTATATGCTTTAGATTCACGAGTTGCTCAAGTGCTCTTTGCTGTCTCTGATTTCATTTGTCTTTCCAAGCATGTCCTGGTCCAGTGGTAATTTCTTGGTTCTCTGTGTAGTTGATTACGATTTTTATAAACAGCAAGAGGAAAGTCAGAGAACTTTTTAAGGTGCCTGTGCTGGGTGGCTTCAGTCAGTCTTCCTGCTATATTCTTTCACATGCTGTCTTGCACTAGCTAAGATTTCATTGTCTTGGTAATATTAATGCTGTATAGCAATGAATCCGTCAATAAAAAAGAAGAAGCAAAAGAATTAAGGTATGACTATGTCAGGGTTGTAAAGGGTGATGCTAGCATGGCAAAACTCTGCAGGGAGCGTACAGATCGGAAGGGACTGAAGTGCCTAGCTTGGAAAGGGCCACGTCGCTGTCCTTCTCCATGGTAATGCCATCAGTCTTCTTTTCAAAGCTTGTTTGAGTCTTTCTCACCTGATCCTTACTTCGCTGCTTTATATTCCCCAGCCTGCTGTCGGTTTTCTTTCTGACTGTATGGATGATTCTGGAAGCAGAGCGCATTCACTTCAGAGTAAGAGATGTTCTCTGTGGGGACTCCTTTCTACTGTCTACCTCGTGACATTAAAAGAATGGGTTGTCTGAGAAGACAGTCAACACTGGTCTTATCCTTTCAGCATAGTTATCAGAAAAGCTTTTCCATGTAAATCTTCCGAGGACTGTCATTAGCTACAACTGTAGTTGTGTTTGAGTAAGTACAAAAACAGCTTGTGGTTTTACTTTTCTTTCCACATGAAAAATTAAAAGATGGTCAGACACTGGGGGGAAATGTTACTTTGGTTGCTATTAGAAGTCAAAAGTAGGCTTGCCGTGAGTGAAAGAATCAATCTCTTAATTCCTACTGTATAATGACTTAAGTAGTTATGGGATGCAGAAATGAAATCCAAGACCCTCATTTATGCTTTTCTAGTTAGACCATGCTGCCTTTTGAAACTTTTTGTAAAATTTCTTGTTTAGAAAATGATTTTTAAAGTGAGAATAGTTGTGTTCTGCTAACTTCTTGCAAGTTTTTTATGGTCTTGTAGAGGTAGGAGAGAAGCAAGCTGTGTTCTTCATATACATACTAAGTTAAAAGGAAGATGTAGAGAACACACAATTGCATTTTATATAAAAAAAACCAATGACTTTCTTACATCATTAAAAGTATGTGTTCACCCACTATTAATTTTGTATTTGGTTGTAGAGGCCATGGTGGAACGAACAGGTGCAAAAAAGCTATTTGGAGGATTTGCCATAAAAATTGAGGACTTGTACAACTGAATGCGTATTCTATGGAGTAGATTTTTTTCCAACTGTATGATTTATAAATCCTTTCTCTATTGCAAAAGCCCTAACAAGAATGGTACAAACATGCCTCCTTGTTATCTTTGGGCAAACAGTGTTTCTTTTCCTCCAGCAGCTGGCTAAGAGTGCTTGACCTTACGCTTTGCTGTTGGTTCATTTGATATTACTTTGGCCATTATTAGAAAAATGTCAATGCTGGGACACTTCTAGTGTGGGTTTGCTCCTAGGGTCTCCCAGGGAAAGAGGACCTAGCCAGTATCAGTTCCATCAAGATCCTTTGGGCCTGGGTGTGGGGTAGGGTATGTTTTAGTTACGGTTGATTCATTTGGAATCTGGAATTTATTTATCAAAGAAAAGTTAAGGGGAAAAGTATACAGACGTGCTTAATGTGGAAGAAAGGCATGTTCAGCTTGCATGCAGAATGCCGCCGGAATGATTTAGAAATTGTTTCTCTGCTACGGCTGCCAAGCTTTGGAGGTGTTCAGGTAGGTCCTGGGCACTGGTTCCACCTGGGCAGTTATGCTTTCTAAGGGCTGGCTGAAGTTCTGTGATGAGAGATGCAACGGGTGGTAACTGAAAGGATGCATTTCCTCCAATGTCCTAGTCTTTTCTGAATTTTCTTCTGGCTAGTGTTCCTCCAAAGACACTGCAAGGGTCCAGCCTTCTCACCAACTTCTGAGAAGAGGCCCCATAAGTAATATTAACTTCTGCAATTTCCTCGTTACTCTTAAGCAAGTTATTAATTAACTGAATGTACCACTGGCTGTTGATAAATCCTTTTAACGAATTCAAATTCCATATCAAGCTCAGAGCGTTTTCACTCAAGCTGCTGCTGAAGTTAAGCTTTGTGAAGAATTAGTTCTGATCTGTTTTTGAGTGCCAGAGTTGGGGAAAATGGAGAGAAGATATTTGTTTGCTTGATTCCACATGACAACTCCAGGGTAACTGAATAGACTATACGGTTGGTTTGACAAGGCTGTGCACCAAGCCAGCAGCCTCGCATACCAGAGACAGGGGGATGGAAGGGGGACTGACAACTGTAATGGATTTTATCGGAATTTCTCTAAAGAGCGACAATTTGCCTTCAATTATTAATGTTTTTCAGAGGTTTCTCTTCTGAGAGGTATGAATAACTAACTTAAACATGTATTCATGTAACATTTTCAATAATGAATAAATTACTGCATGGAAAGAAGTTGAGTAGCAGATCCAAATATTAAATAATGGAAGAGATTTTTGAGAGTATAGGAAATGTAGTCTTTAATAGTGTGACTGTTACTGGCTTTTCTGTGAATGCAGGAACTGTGGTTATTATATGTATAAATGTATTACAATGATGTTTGAAAAGCATTGTAAGTTAGCTGGAAGTGCCACAGAAAGAAAAAGCGGTGCCTGTGTATTGTGGTGTGTGACAACATGTACGTTAATGCTGCAGTGCTCTTGGCTCATCCTGGGGCTCAAATGCGTTTCACTTCCCCCCCCCGCCCCCGTGCTCAGGAGGCACTTTGTGCTCAGTGCTGTAGAATCGTTGCCTTAGGTTAGGGAAACTTTGAAAATGCAGGCTAGGGAAGCTGTTGGCCCTATTAATAGGGCCATGTACTGAAGAGAAACCAGAGTGGGTTGCCAGGTACCTGGGAGGAACCTTAGGATGTTCAATGATTGTTCAGTGACTGCTATTTCAGGAGATTTTGAGGGACAGGGACTTTGAGTGTATTTATTGCTGTAGTCCCGTTTTCACTTCCAGAGTGGCATTCTTAGAGAGCCGATCCTGCAGTCCCTCATGCTCTGTTCCATTTAGTCTTTCACCCTCTTTAGACAGAAATCCATATTTATACATTTCTCTAAAATATTATAACAAGTTCTTTTCTGTAACATTACTACAGTCTTGAAAACTTGTCACAGCTATGAAAGCTTGTTAAGCAACACTTGAAAATGACCAGCTTTTGGCAGCATCACCATGACAATGAGTGTATCAGTATTTATTACATGAAGCAATTTATTCCGTATTAGCAGTGTGTTGTTTATTTTAGCATATAATTTTAAAATCATGAAGAATATTTAGAAATTGAATTCTTACAAATCTGTCTTACTGATGTTAAAAAATGCTAAGTTTTATGAAGTGTTATATATAGCATTGGTGTGTTCTGAAACAGCAGTGAAATATAAACCTTTGTGATTTCTTATATACTGAAAATTATAGAAAACTGTCTCGGCAGCACATAGGTTATCAAGTAGAGACATATATATATATATATATATAAAATTTGGTCAAGTTATAAACTGTTTGCAAAAGTAGCACTTAGCAAGTTTATAAGTACATTCTTACCACTCTGCATCAGTTGGCTTCTGCATGGATTGTGCAGCCAAAATTGCATCAGAGATCTGTGAAATCTGGTTCACTGGAAGCAGCATCTGACCTCTAAAACCTACTGATTAAGCCAGTTTATCGCAGGGGAGAGTATTTACATGCTGGTTTACACGTCTAGGAAGAACACTGAACTTACTTCAAACTGCGGATAGTAGTATAGCCCCGCAATTCTGGTAAAAGAGATGGATCTTAAAAGAGGCTGTATAATTCCTCTGATTATTTTGCAGTTGCCTCCAATAAGAATACTGCTTCCTTGTGTATAAGAACTGGATGTTGAGAGCAAGTCAGTTCACAGCTCCCAGGACTGCAGCAAGGTGTTTCATTAGCAAAAAACATTTTTAACACTAGCCTAATTAGTAGACTTCATAATTTATTGTTTCATCATCTGGTCCAGCTCAGCATCCATGGGATTTCTAGACGACATGAAGTGTGGAAACCTGTCATGACAGGAAAAAAACAGAGGCTTGTAGGAAACAATGGTTGTCTTGTGGGAAGAGTTTAAATATATGCAGCTGATCCCATGGGAACTGCTGTAGTCTATTCACCCTGTGTGAAAATGATGCTCTTTCAATATAATCTTTAATCCTTTTCTTTCACTGAAAAATGTGAGAACTTTATTTACAAGTTTTGAAAGAGTGCTCTATTTTAGTAAGTAAATGCTTTTCAAACATAAAAATAAATCAAATTACTAGTGTAACAAGGAGGGGAAAAGTTCTCTGAAATACGTTGCAATATTCTGTCCATAAATTGCATATGTGAATGTTCTTGGGAAAGTTTCAGGCTGAAAATAACCAGGAAATGTATCCAGGCTTTCTTTTTTTCCTGGATGGGTGCATGTGGGGAAGGAAGTATCCAGCAGTCTTGGAGATATTACAAACTTCTGTAACTGTTTGAGACATGCTTTTTCTCATTCCACAAAACAGATTTTTTCCTGTGAGATGGGGAGGAGGATTTAAAGAGAAGGGGATTCTATCATATGCACAGAATAAAAGTTTGCTTTGAAGACTATTCTAATCTTTCTCCTATTCATGGAAAAGTAAAATAAAACTAAATATGCAGTTGTTGAAAACATTTGTCCCCACCCCCAGAGAGAATGGAAATCTAACCCTCGCTTTGTTCAGTCCTTGTGTGTGTGAATAACTTCACAAACTCCCACAGGGTGTAGTAGAGCTGCTGTCCTGTTTGTTTTTTATGGGTCCATGTCCTAAATATTAAACCCTGTTTGGTGAAATACACAGTGGTATTCCTGGAAGTATCATGCGGCATATATTTTATAGTCTGCACACAGAGCGCTGAAAAGGCAGAGAGTTATTAATACTATTTTGCTTTTGCTTTCCTATAGCGTCTTTCATCCAAGGCATCCAAAGCACTTCATACGACTCAGTGTATTAAGCATGGCAACATGTCTGCGAGGTAAGGAAATTGACTTTTTTTTTTTTTTCTTTTCCTTTTTATAGATAGAGTAGTCAAAGCATTGGGCTGTGATTTGCCCAAGATCACCATGGTAAAGCCAGGCCTCTGGCCTCCCAGTCCTTTAACACAAATCCCTCCATTTAAGGGGAATTTTCAGATCACCTTCTTCTGTGTAATTTACTTGACATTTAAAACTAAGTTACTTTTTTGCACTGGGTGCTCAGTTTATACCTTTTAGATTTCTTTCTTTAATATTTACGAAAATGAATGTTACCTTTTGTTCATCAAAGAGCTTTGGCATCTGTGGTAGCTTGGGCCCTCAGTACAGAACAAGAAACATCAGCTGGAAGTGCTCCAGTTGGGAGCTGTGATGGCAGCATTTGAGGAGAACCATGGGCGGTACCCATGGCAAACTGAGTGTTACGGAGGAGAACGGGGTTTGGGAAGTGCTGAATGAATTGAGTAACACAACCAGGTCCTGCTTGGGAGCCCTGGCTGCGTGCTGGGTTTGGAGTATCATCTGTCCTCGGCGCGGCCCCAGCAAGGTGATGGTTTGTACTCACAGCCTGTTACCTATTCATGTACTCAACTGCAACTGGCCGGTGGCTTTGAGAGCCCGCAGGGACTATCCCTGATGGTGGTGGGTTATGGATTTTGCTGTGGGAATGAGTTAGCTCAGGACTTAGTACTGTGCATGCTTAACCTCCTTCTGAAGTACAATATTATGTAAGTTCACGTACAAGATTGGTTCAACAGTATAGTAAGGTTTTAACTGCCTCTTGCTTTGCAGTGAGCAAACTAGAAGATACTGTGCGGTTCACTTAACATGAACTCTAGGCGGCCTGCATTTCCTAAAATTCCTTAAATATAGTGAGGGTTTTCTCGATTTACTTTGCTTAGCATGGAACTAGATTAACAATATCATTGCACAGTTCTTTGAAGGTTGAACTTTAGTTTTCAGTGGGATAGCACCATCTGCTAAAATCAAACAACCATACTTTCAAGTCTTTTGAAAATTAAGGAAATTTTTCTAATTTCTTGTAGAATTTCCTTCACTGTAAATGTAAAAATTTTTATCTCTCCCCTTCCTCCTTGATTTAAAAGATTTTTTTTTTTGGGGGTCCTTCTAATGCTATTCTGCAGAATCTGAGTTCCTGATAAAACTGTAAAACTCAGTCTTTTATCTCAAAGTTCAATTGGCTTTTGGATGCCCTTAGGTCCAACTGCCCTTTTATGTGGAATTTTTATTGTTATTCTTCTGTTATTGGGGGAATGATTTTGCAAACAGACCAATTCAATTGCTTCAAGCTCTGAAACCTGTCAGGCTAGCTTTTAGTCTGATTGCTTCTGATAAGGAGCTTCGGTAAGAATGTTGTGCCTCCAGCAAGTTGAGAGACTCACCTTGGAGGGGAACAGCTTCAAGGTCCCAGGGAACGTATGGCTCTTTCAGCTTGTCATGAAAAGGGAAACTAGGTGTTGGAAATCAGAATAAAACCTTTGAATTAGATGTAGGACTGCCCCGTGAACCAGTGGAGATGGCCTGTGTTATAAGCTGAGTCTTTTTTTCCCTGCATAATGATGACTTGAAGTTTGTTACAAGAGCTGGAGTCACTGCCTTGTTTCCCATAGGTTTTGACCATAGGAAGGTATGGATCCCTGCTGCACTGGACACTGTGCCGATGGGGAGGCACACAGGGTGTACAAACTTTGGCAAGACCCTTTGCCTCTTCTCCATTGCTTGTGTACATGGGACACATACAAGTCTGACCTGTCTCAGACGCTGATCTGACAGATACAGTATCTCTATCGTATCTGAATGAGAAGATACTGATAGGTGATGTGGAGACAAGCTGAGGAGACATCTCGGGAACCATACTCTGAAGCAATTTTATCATCCAACCAAAATTATTGTCCCGTTTTAAAAAAGAAATTAAAAAAAAAAGACAACATTTTAGAAGACACATGTATTATGCTTTTCCTATTCTTCAATGCCAGCAGCCTATTAGTAGGAAACAGTACAATCTTGTAGAGAGAAGGAGATGCTTAAAGGACAATTCTCTCCTTTTAAGACCCATGCAAGAAAAGTATTTTCAGCACTGTTACATAATGTAAGTGTTAAGAAGATTTGCTATAATTCCATTTCAAAGAGCTTATAGTAAGTAAATGTTTTTCTATATTGTTCTTAGTGTTGTCTATAAAACTTACATAAAAAGTGTCTGTTCATCAATAGAGAACAGGGAGAAACTTGTCTTCTGCAGAAGCACATCAAGTTAGAGTATCATTTGCAAAAGGCCAAGAAGGGGCTGCTGTGTTTCAGTGCAGCTGATCAAAGGGAGGGTTCAAATGGATCTTCGTTCCTAGAGCATTTTTCTGAATTATGTGTGCAGATTTTGTTGTGCTACTTATGGGAGTAATGTTGAAAGCCAAAGCAAACTTCAGACCCTCTTCTGTATTCATGTAAAGTGTTCCAGAATTTATTCCTTTGGACAGAAAATATCTTCTGTAGCAAGTTTGTTCACTTGTTCTTTTTCTTTCAAACAGTGTGAGCTTACCGAGGTTGTTTTTTTACCTCCTTCCCAGGGAAGGATAGCTTTCCACTAACACAGAGAGTTCTGTTTTCTCTATTAAAAACAACTGCCCTCGAGTGGAGTAGGCTTTGTATTTTGTCCTAGAAACAGAGCATTTCATTCAGAGATAAGGCCTCTCTGCATTTAGGTTCCTTTAGTCACCTGACGGAGCCATTGGTAACTTTTAGGCTGCTTTAGTCTGCATTCCTGAAATGCCTTACTCCTGGCACTGCAATTAACAGCTTCAGGTTCACTGCTTGCCACCCGGTTCCCCAGCTTTCCACTTGCTGTGCCCTCGGATGCTGCCTGGGGTAGCAGGAGAGCAAAGGAAATGGTCAGGCTTTGTTTCCAAGAACGCAAGCTTTGCACCTGTAACCATTGTTGAGGATGTCGTTGTGGAATCGTCAACAGGTAAAAAAAACCAACAGTTTGTGTCAGCGGCTTTTTGAACTTTTATTTCTGAATTTGAGACTTGCTGAGGATGAGTACAATGGGCCCAATCTCCTCTCCTTACACCATCTCCTTCAGTTTGGTGACTGGTGATTTATGCCATAGCAACTGTCAGGAGGATCTAGCCTGTTGTGCTTTGGGGTTTGCAGTCTTATTAGCTCTTTTCTGCTTCTGTCGTGTTGCAAATAATCAAAGTAAAAGTCCTGTTTAATGATATTGATAGATTTGGGAAAACTAAAAAAACCTTACAATCGGGCTTATGGCAGATCAAGTGCAAGGTCCTGTCTATGCTATTAAAAGAGAGATTGCTTTATTGAGTTATTTCCAGAAGGTTCTCAGTGTTTCACATTGGTTTTGCCCCTTATTTGACATTTTGCTTTTTTTTTTTTCTGAAAAATAGCAGAAAATAGAGTAACAGGGATTAAGGATACTCTGTATCTCAAATAATTATTATAAGTGATCTAGTTTGTCACAATGTACTTTGTTCATCAACTCAAGAGAAGAACCTGGAGGAGTTGGCTGAGAATGTACACAGGCTTTGTGGAAGACGTACTTGGTAGATCTCTTCCTAGCCTCAAAACCAGTAAATATTCTGTATTAGACAGATAAGTGAAGACAGAGGGAGAGTTTTCGTTTGTGACATAACGTTTGTATTTTAATACATGTTCTCGTGCCAAGCAACGCCTGGGTTAGATACACATCTGAGCAGAGCTTCCTGCAGGCCACCATGTCTCCAGTGGGCAGGCAGGAGCTCTCTGCCTGCCCCGCGTGGCACGTGCCATCGGGGTGACTGTGGCTGTACGCTGCTACAGCAGGTTCATCTAACGCAACCCTGTGTGGAAGATGTGGTGATGTTTGAGTCCTTAATTTGTCACACTTACCCAGCCTCTTCATCGCTCTGTCCACATTACGAATAGCCTATTTTTCATAAGATGCCCTTTTCTCCTATATTTTACTTCAGCCAATATATGTCAGATCTCAGACACTTCTCTTTCCTCTATATAAAGCTACAGGGAAATTTTACTCATTGGAAACACAGACTAGGTCGTTTAAGTGATATGCACAAAGGCAGACTGATCCAGTTCTAGCAACTGCTTTTCCAGTGCATAACGTTTGAAGCTAACTCAAACTCTTGAATTATTGAGTATTATATTTAGCGTATGCCTACCTTAATGTCATAATTTCATCAGCTAGATAGTCATGTATCTGTTGTATTCCTGCAAAGACAGCCACAGTGGCAAAGCTGAAACTTTGTTTAGATTGTTGCATGCCTAAATGTAAAGGACATACATATACACACGTATATTATATGTATGTCCTTTACATTTAGGTATGTTTACTTCAATTCAGAAAGACATTTTGATTCACAAAACACCAACTAACAACAGCCTACTTTGCAGTTTCTCCAAATGATCCTGTGTGTATCTCCACACGCTTCATTATGGAGAAAATATTGATGATGTGTTGAAGGAGTGAGAATGATCACTTTTGTACTAGAAGATGGCCAACACGGATGCAGTTAAAGCTAAAGGGAGCTTGAGGTGACCGTCGGGCAGAGCTTGTTTGGGGTGAGGTCGTTGAGCTGTGCAGCAGCTTCCTGGGGCACAGAGGCGTTCCCATTTGTAACCTCTCCTTTCATGTGTCTTTGTGTCCTCTTTGCTGGCAGAAGCTCAGTGTGCTTCTGGCCAGCATGGCTGCTATGAGTGCTGGTGAATGCCCTCTGTGTTGTTCACCCCTTTCTCAGCAGGGTCTCGAACAGCAGGCTCTTCCACCGCCCTGCTTCCCTCGCAGCTCTGCCTGACATGCTAGCAGCCCATGGAGGGCCCCGCACTTAGAGGTGCTCTTTGGGGCTGAGAAATTGTGGCTTCCTGGGTTTCTTTGTCACCGTGAATAGTGTTGGTGGGAAAGGATGGAAGAAGTGCAGTACAATTGGGAGCTGAGGGAGGAGGGACTGCCCTTGTCCTGTTCCTACTGGTAGAGCCATCATGGAGACCCTTGGAAAACTCAAGGACAGACATTTTCTGCCTGCATGGATTTGTACCTGCCTTGGCGAAGTCCAAGGAGGGTGTCCAAGCCCCGTGGGATGTTATGGGCCTGAAGGACCCTGTGCTGTTAGTCCCTTTCTCATGTGCACTGAGGCTGGCCATGAAGACCCTTGCTTCAAACGTGTATGAGCAGAGGGGACCCATCAGCACGAGGCAAGTCCTGGCAGTCTTGGAATAACAAATAGCACTTCTGAAATGTGGAAAAACCAAACTTCTCCTATAATTAAGGCAAATGTCTCCTCTGCAGATGCTTTTAAACACCAGAGTTTTGGGGCACAAACGCAGGACTGTCCTATTTCACAAGTGTGTGCGTGGTGCCAAGCCCGGCCCCACTTGGCTAGGCTTCTGTTAAATTCCTCGGCCAAGGTGCATAGTTTCATAGTTTCAGCTCAGCCAAGTGTTTGTTTTACACGAGTTTAAAAGACTGCAGGGACCATTTTGGCAACAAAACTGACTGTTTTTCTAAACAAAAATCATTATCTTCTCAATCTTGCTCATAATGTATTTCTGGAGTCAAGACCCAACAACCCAGAAAACAAACAAAGTGGCTTCACCTGCCTCCTCTAGCTTTGGTCTGCTACTGACCACAGAAAGGTGGTTTGTAATCCTTATCAGTTAGTCCAGTCACCATCCTGCTCAGGTGATATGCATTGAAATGAAAAAAACCTTGGTTTTATTTATTAAAAGTTACATATTGTTTAGCTAATTTTAAGCTATTTAGTTTTTGTGGGCAAGAGGTCCTTCAACATGCAATTCGTGATACATGCTTAAGGATCTCCCTGGATCAGGGCATCCTGTACGCTGTTTACATGCACCATTTAAAAATCTTTCCTAAACTGGAATATGACAGTCAATGCATTTGCTAATTTCCACCCCCCCTCCTTTTCCCCCCCCCCCCACCTTTTAGATTGGGACCAAGGAAGTCTTGAAATATGCCCCAGATTTATTCGTCATATTAAACTGATCACTAGTCCACAGGATTATTTCCGTTCTGTCCTCATCTGAGTCGTTCATGCACATGGTGCATGCAGAGGTCTGGCTGAGCAGCAGCGAACGCAGCCATGCATCATCTATTTGGGCTGGTTTTGGCACAAAAGGACCTTTCACGTGCAGGGGATCTTTTCTCCTTAGAGGATGCTGAAATTGAAGGAAGCCTCTCAGAAGCTCTTGAACAAATAAGAATAATTAGTTCATCTGTGGTAAGTGAAACACTGTCCTTAATCATTTTTCATGAGATTAAATGTACTGTATAAATAAAATATTAAAGACAGGGACATACACAATTTAAGTTTCTGAAAAACTCAAGAATGCCGAGCAGAGTGTAAGGTTTAAAAACGTGGTAACCAAATCCAGTTCCCACTAGCTGGATTTCCTTTAAAGATATTTCAAGTTCATCTTTATCATAATTCTTATTAAATAGTTATTTAAGGCATATTAAAGATTAACAGGAGGTTACAGGTACACTGCATGTATAATGTGTATTCTGCTTGCAGCAGAAAGTGTTCTGAATGATGGTAGGCTCACGAATTTTGGTAAACTCTTTAAAAATGCTGTCCAAGGAGAAAAAAAAAAGCTCTTTATTCTTACTGCTTCCAGTCTGCTGAAGGGAAGGGAAAGTCTTTTTTGAGCCTTAGGGTATTCAATTAGCAACACGTACATGTTCTCACAACTCTGCTTTTCTGGCACTTCATATAGCATGTGATTTTAGAAATCAGTTTTGGCAATGTGCAAACCTCTGACTCTCAGAGCATTGATCACGGCGTTGCCGGTTGCGACAAGAACGGACTCATCCATCAGGACAGCCACTGTACACCGGCTCTTCTCTTTGGTCGTTTCTTTAACAGCAATTACATCTGCACGCTCTTTCAGAACATTAATCGCGTTACTTTGGCCGATGCCTCTGCTGTTTGTGGTGTGCTTTGACTCGCCTAACTGCAGATTATCAGGAATTTGATAGAAATTCCCTCTAATATACTTTGGGAGAGAAAATGCCTGAATTTGCCACAAAACGTTTTCACAAACACACCAGCCTGCATAAAGCGGCTGAAGCATCCCGCAGAGCCATCCCCTGCCTCCCAGCTGCCGAGCGGCCGTTCCCACCAGAGGGCCCTGGAGATCCGGAGCTGCTCCAGCGCTGCCCTGTGCCTGCTGTCTGAGCAGCCGGGATTTGACACATGGTTTTCCCCAAATGTGAGGAGTTTCACGTTCACCGCTCTGCTCTCCGTGTCCACGCACAGCCAGCGACCGTGACTCTTGTCAGGGGTTTGCTCTTGGGCCGTCCCAGGCAGCGGCTGTTAAATTGTTCACCTCTTTATCAATAGGTAGTCTTATACAAAAGAAAAAGTGTGTTTTCTGTTTTTAATAAGTGCGTGGATTTTTCTGTCATGCCAAGCAAAACTTGTAGAGGGCTAGCTGCGAATAAAGGCAGAGAATTGCTTTAAGACAGACCCAAACGTCGTGGCTTCTGCCTGTGATACGCTGGCATACCATGCTGCAGCGCAGAGCCCCCAGACCTAACTCTGGAGCTGCTCTTCTGCAAGCTAGCGCTGAACTTGGCTCCAGCCCTTTAAAAATGACCATGCTTTATCTAGCAAAAACAATGACTTTTGGTTAATGCTTCAGTCTGTCTTTTATCTTCATTAATTTTTAGGGTGGAATAGCACAGGTTAGACCAAGGGACGGTGATTGTGTATTCTGGGTCTTAAGTTATGGCAAAGCGCTGCTGTTTCCTATCCACGTGGCATCGGTGTCAGTTATTACGGGGGATTACAGGATTTTGTGATAAAGCCTATTTAATTAACTTTTATTTGTGTTACATTGATAGTAATTGAAACTAACTGTGTTTACATCAGAGACTTGACATGATGTGAAATATTTGGGACCCTGCATTTGGCTATATATATTGTGGATATAACAATGCCAGTTTCAGTTTTAGGATGGAGAAGAGGGCCTGCGAGAGTGGTTCTAAGGCGTGCAGCTGCAATCGCTGGTCAAGAAGGCCGTGCTTCAAGACAGACTACTAAAAATCATTTGATAACATAATCTATACCTTTCACAATAATGAGAATTAAGACCTAAAACAGTGAATTGTCTATGGGATGACTAATTCCTGTGTTTAATCACACTAAATGTTTGTTGTAAAGGTGGAAGTGAGAAAATGGACATTGAACCATTACAAAAACTTCATGTCTGCAGGTTGGTTTTGTGGGGTCCTTGAAAAGGAGGGGCATTCATTGGCAAATGTCTTTTCATTTGAACCAGGACTACCAGACCAATGACAATGACCAGGCTGTGGTGGAAATCTGCATCACTCGCATCACCACTGCCATCAGGGAGACGGCATCTATAGAAAAGCATGGGAAAGCCCTCGTGGCTCTCTGGGAATCATGTCTAGAACACAACCTGAAGCCTTCTGGAAAAGATGAGGACACGCCACATGCAAAAATTGCATCCGATATCATGAGCTGTATCTTGCAGGTAAGGCTGAGCTGAAAGCAAGGGAGTGTAATGCATTCATTGGCTATTTGGTTTTATCTTTTAAAATGCAGTTGTACTTTATGTTTTCTGAGGGTACATGGGAGTGGTTGCATTTCTTTAAAATGAAGAATATGATCCCGATTGTTAACGGATATTGTTACATGCGTATGGTATCTGTTGCAGTGAATCAAAAGTTTTGGCAGCTTCCTTATCTTTAGAAGTGTCTTGACTGTTTAGTGCCACATTTCATTATCTTAATGCTCCATTAATTCTAAGTATTTGCATTTCATGGAAGTATTAAAGTGGGAGACATAGGACTATCATTTTCTGTGGTTACAGAAAGATTCATTTGAAAGCATTTAATATTAGGGAAGAGGTTATTCTTTCAAACCATTCTGGAAGGCAGCAAAATGCCAAAGAGAGTTTAATGACATGAAATTTAGGTCATTAGATACGCTGTCAAGTGAGGAGGATCTCACTTAACATTTCGATTGTGAAAGCTGAATCCAGGTTACAACACAGAAAACTGACTTCTGAACTAAAATCTGATTGCTACTTCTCTAAATAGAGGACTAGAAAGAAGTTACGCTCTGGCCAGAAGTGTTGGAATAATTTCTTAGAATATGTTACTAAATGTTAGAGGCAGCAACAGCAAGACTGAAAAAGCATTTATGTCCCAAAAACATTTGCTAGAAGAACAGCTGAAGCTGGGCCCTATTTGACCTCAGTAGTCTATGAACTATCGCTCCCTGTGAATGCAAGACTAAAAAGAAGACATCTTGGTATATAGCAGCCTTTTGGGGATAGGAATGGGCTATTCCAAGGCTTTCTAAGAAAGCTGAGGGTGAAAAGCCATTTAAAGGGGGGGAAGGGGGAATCTGGTATTAAATCAGGGTGAGTTTGGGGTTTGGGTTGTTTGTTTGTTTGTGGTTTGTTGTTGTTTTTTTAGCCAGGACTGCAGGCAATATCATTCCTTGTTGGGAAAGCAGTATAATACACTGGAGAGACCCGCAGAGAAACCTATGTGCACAGTCATGTAACTGGAAGCAGAAATCAGGCTTATTTCCAGAGTTTCAGCTGTGGGTGCAATTCATGGGGACCAGCTCCATATCAGATGCTGGTTCTCCAGCAACTGCTGGAGAAACAGTTGCTATGAAGTGCCTTTCCACACAGCCTACTCTGGGGTGATGTCTGCAGTACGTCTGCTGTTTCATAGTTGCTTTCTTTACCTCTGCCTCTAAATCAGATGTGGGGGTGTTTTTGTTCTTTCATTATAAAAATTCAGGCGATAGTGGCACAAGTATGTCACTGTCCCATGAAAGGTACTGCTTAGCCCCTTGTAGGATATATTGTTCCATAGACTTATTGAGATTCCTCATCCAGTTTGGCTGAAAGTGTTTAAAGTCCAAAAGAAGCAAAGAGTTTCAGAAAAAGTAACATCAATGCTGAATTTGCTTCAATGAAATTTTACTTTACAATGGTCGGTTCTGTTTACCTCCAGTCTGTCACTCTGAAGATGCACAAAAAAGTGTATTATAGCAAAATATTAAAAGAAGAAAAAAACCTCCTTTTCTGAAGCCCGGGTTCTCATTGATTTTGGTTTGGGAAGTGTAGAGGTTTAGTCTAGCCAGGCATTTGGTCAAGACTGTGGTGAGGCTTAGCAAGATTTCTTCTGCGCTGCCCTGGCATCTCTGAGCCGTGATCCATAAGCTGCACCCTGGTGCACGGCACAGTAACTCATCCTGTGAAGGTGAGTGGTATATCAGGGGGTTGTGTCCCCTCTGCCTTTCCCTGTGAATGACTGGCTTTGGTAGGGACCGTGCTTTCTGACAGGCAATGCGTTCCTGGAGGTGTTGCCTAATCTCCCTCTCTGTCTTGTGTCCCTGGAGGTGAGACAGTAACTGCGTTTGGATACCAGTAGCAGCACAGCTTCAACTTTCCCGATGAGAGACTGTACATTGTAAAATCATGTTTTGTCTTTGTGGTACTTAGAAATCATGCTTCATGAGAACGCTGAAGTATGCAATGGCTTGTCTAAGCTTTCAGTTTGTGCTGTTGGCAACTGTGTGCCTAAATCAAGCTAGCTCATATCCAAATGTTTTAGGGATTGCACTGTGGTGCAGATTACTTAAAGAAAGGAGTTCATTGAAATGAGAAAGTTATGAAAGTACATTTACTGCTCCCTGAAACAGAGCTATTACCAGCAAGTTCTTTTGCATAAAGAAAGAAGGCATAAAATGAGTTTTTATACAATACATGAGGGATAGTTGAAGTAGTAATGAATATCTGACAGCTGGGTTGAATCTCACAGCATGTTTCTGTTGATATTAGCAGCAGGGAGGTCCCCTAGGTTTGCAAACATCACTATATCATATTATTGAAATCTGTTTTTCATTGTCACCTTCACATTTTCGTAAGTGTGTATTCATGCCCTGATATTTATAATGGAACGAACAAAACCTTTCTCCTTCCATCTGAATTAAAACCTTTTCTTAACTATTTTATCTTTATTGTAGGAAAAAAAAATTGTTCTTTGGAATTTTCTTAGATCTTTTAAATCGTAGTCAGAGGGCCAAACCTTATTTTCATAGAATCATAGAACCATAGAATGCTTTGGATTGGTAGGGACCTTTCAAAGCTATCTAGTCCACCCCCTCTGCAAGAGCAGGGACATCTTCCACTAGATCAGGTTGCTCAGAGCCCCGCCCAACCTGACCTTGAATGTTTCCAGGGATGGGGCCTCCACTACCTCTCTGGGCAACCTGGGCCAGTGCTTCACCACCCTCATTGTAAAAAATTTCTTTCTTAAATCCAGCCTAAATCTGCCCTCCCTTACTTTAAAACCATTGCTCCTTTTCCCATTCCTTCTGCATGGAGTCCTAGAGTATAACTTGGAGGCAGAATTTGGCTCCTACTCAGTAGTGCCTCTCAGCAAAATATAGTGAGGCATTATGTCAACTTAAGCATGCCGCTGCATAAAGCTCTGTTCATTTTAAGGGCTTTTCTCATTAAAGACGCAGTTCTTGGTTGTATGGCAGTTGCCATGATGAGCTATCTTGACACCTAGGAGCTGCTGCAGCCCCTTCTTCCTTAGGGGCTGGCAGAAAGGGACTGTCTTGGAGTGGCTGCAGCACTCCGCTGCCTGGCAGGTCTCTGTTGCAAGGAGACATCCTCATAGCCGGTTAAACTTGGCTCTTTTGCATTGGTTGAGTAGCACAATGCAGCCTTAATTAGGGTCGGTCCTGCTCTCTGTGAGGCTAATGGCAAAGGCAGTTACTGCTGATGGAGGCAGAGCTGGCCTAGGAGGCAATGTAGCAGGGTATATGGAACAACAGATTTGTGTTTTTTCTCAGGTCTGAATTTATTTTTTTCAGTGGTGCTCCAGAATGAGCATGTGTTAAGTCTGGACTGCCTTTCTTTACACTATTTTGTTTCTTTCCGAAACATCTGGGTTCCAGTGGTTGCCTGCAATTTCAGATGCTAATTAAATATAATCATATTGCAGGATTATTTTCAAAAACAATGATGTACTCCAGTTTCAAAGAGATGTTCAAAACTGAGTGAAGATGAGAGAAAAGCACTGATTAAGGAGGCTTCAGAAAGAATGTAGGTCCTCAGTTACGCATAAACATATCCTACTAGTTTCAAGGGCAGTTATGTACGGGAACTTAATGGGCAATAGATGTATAGTGTGTGCACACAATTTCACATATACAAATAGTTGCAGGAAACCTTTTCGGACCTTAATGTCAAAACTTACGTGCACGTGCAGATACCCCTGAGATCACTGAAGCTTGGTGCCATTTTGAGGACAGAAGTTAGCTGTCTTGGAAAATTCCAGTTGACCCCAATGTTCAGAGAAATTGACTGGAGTTTAAGAAAGGAAATCTAAATTATTAGAGAGAAATTGATGATCAATACTAAAACTATTACCCTGTGAGCAAGTCTCCCAGTACACTTACTCATGGGTACTCTTTTCCTCATTTGACTAGTTTGCCTTTGATTTAGTCCCAGTGGCTTAGCATGAGATTCTGTTCTGGGAATAGAGGAGTGCTTTCTTCACGTGGTCTCTGCCAGCACAAAGACAGGCCAAAACTCAGAGTAGTAACGCACTTCAGTTTAGATGAGGGAAGCTGTGACGTGCGCCGGGGAAGATTTACCCATGCTTGAAATTAAGCTTCCCCAAGCCTTGCCTCTGTGCCTGCACGTTGGGCTGCCCTGCTTGGGGCTGGACATCAGAGCGCGGGAGGTTGCTGCGACGTAGGAACAACAGGCAGCAATGTATCTCTTGCTGCAGGGAGCAATGTTTACCAGTCAAGAGCATGAGTGACTGCTCTGAGGTGTTTCCTATGCTTTGGGATGAAAATTACCTACCCTGTGTGGATGATGGATACAGCTTCTGCCATCTTCTCTGGGAGCACCAAACACAAAATGTCTTGTTAGAAATGTTACAGCAGTTAACATTTAACTAGTGCACTTAATAGCATGTTTTCTCCCCATGCAGAAGACCAAAATAGGTGTGTTATTAGCATCTCTTGGTGCAGTACTTTTAAATTTCCTTACTCGCTCTTTCTTTGAATTCTGCCTTCAGTGGTGTTACCAAACCGTAACTTTTCGTGACGTATTTTTTGCCTTTTTTTCCCCTGTTGTTTTGATTTTTGTTTTTCTACTCTGATCAGCAGGAGACTTTATTTCAATATTTTTTTCAGCTGCTTATTTTTCAGTGGTTTTTCATGTTTTTACAGAATTACAACCGACCTCCAGTAATGGCCTTAGCTGTCCCAGTGGCGGTGAAGTTTCTTCAGAGGGGCAATAAGGAACTGTGCAGAAACATGTCAAGTTATCTATCCCTGGCTGCAATCGCTAAAGCGGATCTGCTGGCTGATCACACAGGCACCATTGTCAAAAGTGTCCTTCAAGGTAGGAACACACTGAGATTTTGGATTTAGTCCTGCAGCGTGCCCACCGTTACATTAGTTAGGCTGTATTAGGCATATATACAAACAAACATGTTATATGTAAAAACATGTATGAGGCATGTATGTATAAAGCATACATATGGACGTATCTATAAACATGTGATAAAACATGTTAGACACAATCTAATAACAGACTATATCAAGAAAGACCTTTCAAGAATACATGAATTTACTGAACCTTGTTGACTATGGAAGTTTCATTATAGATTGGATGACCCATAGGGCAGGAAATACATCCGTACTTGTTAGTATACTGTACTAATGGACTTCAAATTATAAGCCATGATATGAGACACGAGTTACTGGGCTCTTATCCTTTCTATTAGTGTCATTGGCAACACTCCAAAATATAAATGGGAATGAAATGAATCCCATTCTGTGGCAAAATAGTCAGATGTAAGATATAAAAGCTTTGTAGTGGTTCTTTAATTTTGCCTACATTAACTTGACATAAAATTTTGTTGCTGAACTCTGTACATTTTACTTTTGTGGTTTAAAAAGCCAAAAATATTCATACCTCTACAAAAGGAAGTCCAATTTAGTTGAAGTAGTAAAGTTCACAGTGTTTGTTGCAATACAGTGCTACTGCAGTAGTAAAATCACTGTTTGCTTTTCTTCAAGTATGGGTAATAGCAATAAGTAGTAATAGCTGTCTAATTATTCCAAGAACATTGTTATGAAGATGTTAAGCCCTCAAATTAAATGTGTGCATTCCGTATTTATTAAAAATAAATGGAGTGTAGTTATTTTTAGGCATTTTATGGAGGGATAGCTAAGCTAGAAAGTAATTTTGTTGTTAAGACATTATGGTAAGAGTTAGCATATTTGTCTGCTTTGTTTATGGACAAATGTGTGATAAATATGATAAATTATAAATATGTATGAGCTATGTGATAATACTAATTGAGTAGAGTCCAAGAACAGAATATTGCTACCAACTTAAAGCCACATGGATAATTCTTTTAAGACTTGTGACATTAGTATTTGCGTGTTAACATCGTGCATTACCACTTGTAATGCAGTGCTATTAATAGAAAAAAAATAAAGTGAAAGAGGTTTTATGGTATAGTCATAGGTTTAGGAAAAGTGATTAACACCCACAACGGAAGGTTTCATCGTGACTGTTCCTGCTCGTTTTTGTGTATTTATGTTATTCTACCAGCAGATGCTGCTGTGGACATCAGATTTGGAAATTCCAGACTGGAAGAGGGCACTCTGAATAGGCAAAGTGCTCTGTTTTCGAATACTGGCTTAATTGCAGTGTACATAATTTGTATTTCACGCATGAAAAGGTTGGTTTACAGCAGGCTAAGAACCGCGCTTAAAGACTGAGTGTTTGCTGAAGGGAGAAGGGAAGCAAGAGGATAAGCTGCTAAGGATGGATTTACAAAGCAGTACAGAGACAAAGGGCCTTGTTCTGGTGCTGCACAGACGGGGCTCAGCCTAATGGCACCAGTGAGACTGATAGTAGACTTTGGCCCGTTGCCTGCGAGTGTTTGAGAGCTAACTGGATTTTTTTATTACTTGGGGCAACTGTTTGGCTGCATAATCAGTTTCTTATCTTATTAGCTAAAAAAGAGCTCTTTAGAAAGAGTGTTTAACTACTCTGTTCCAGTTAGTGTGAACTCAGCTTCTAAACATGCAAATGTCTGTACTGTGCCCACGATCCTGACAGGCCCTGTGCTGACACCTTCCATCAGCATAAGGGATCAGGCAGATTTATTCCTGTTTCCAGGGGACAGCAGCAAAACTACCCTGCAGTCGTTGCTGTAATCTGAGAGTCCCATGGCTGCTCCACCTTCCAGAGGAGCTCAGGCAAGGGATGTGGATGTTGCATTCAGCAGAGGCTTGTTAGAGGGCAGAACTGGGCTCAGCAACGTACTCCAGGCATGCGCGTCTTGTGCTCGCTCCTTCATTTCTATGTTTGCAGTGCGAGAGCAGGGTTGCAGTGCCTTTTCCATATTGGGAGCCCAAACTCCCCCAAAATACTATTTACTTGGTGTTTTCCAAACAGGCAAAGTAACTGTTGACAAAAATATAGTTAAGCTAGGAAGGAAAGAGAGAAGCGTACGGATGGAGGTGACTTGTGGTGCTGGGCAGGAGGGGACTAGGCTGTGGGAAAGCTCTGCTAGTCCACAGAGGTGATAAAGGAAGAGCAAAGCAATTGGAAAGAGGAGAGTTTTCCAGCTGAGTCAGTGAGAATGAAAGGACTGGCTTTGCATTTGGTCATCTGCCAAACCAGAACAGAGATAGGAAAAGGCTACTTCCAAGACAAAGCATTTCAGGTATGAGGTACGGTAGGAAAAGTAGCCAGGAAGGACTTCTGTTAATCTTTTTGAGGATTTTGCTTTTTCTGCTGCATTTCATGGACATTTGTTTTCATTTAATGGAGGACACTGTACGGAAAGAGGATTTGAGAGTGGTTTTGCCCTTGCACAATGTTGGGACCTGGAGTGTTTTTCTTAACTCTGAAGATCTGTTTTCTGGCTGACAGCATATGAACGGAGGTAATCTTTCATTGTTCTGTAGTTAAGGTTATTTGCAGATATTATGTAGTAAGGGATTTTTGTCGTGCTTACTACTAAGCATTTATAATTTAGATACATTTTTATTGCAGGGTAATAGGAGAAACTCCAGCAATTAGAGCAGTGGTTTTTTTTACCTTAAATAAACAGTGTTGCCAAAGCTTTGGAGCAGATCATATACCTTTAGCTATAAAGCACAACCCCCTTGAATGGCATAGTAAAGTGGAAATTACCTTGTCATAGCTTTTTCTTACTACTTTTGTATCGTGGAAGGAAGGGTCTGGTAGCTGCATCATATTCAGGAATAAGCATAGCAGCAATGTGTCAAGAAACTTTTCAAAGTGCGTTCTTAGGACATCTGTAGAGAATAAGAAAGACAAACATGTGAATAGAGCAGAAAGGTGGGCTGCTTCCAGTGGAAATAAGAATTGCTTTGAATAAGACATTCTCCCTGATAACTTGTTCAGAGGCTTCAACAGGTAGTGAGTAATTGCTCTTGTCATAAATGGTTACGTATCCAGCGAATAACTATTCATCACTGTCTACTTCTGCTCTGTTTTCTACACGCAAATCACCACCAGCATCTTGGCTCTCTGCATCTGCTTCTTCTGCGCCGTATCCAGCCCTATGTTTTCACTGCATTTTTGGATAAGCTTGCGAACGTGAGAGAAGAAAGCCGCTACCATTGGTTCTGCTTTGTACGAATCTCCTGTTAGCATCAAACAAGTTGGTCGCTTTGGGTATCTAAATGTATCTTAAAACTGACTATGTCCTTCTCGGATGGCCAACATTATGCATGGGGTACTGATTAATTTTTATTTGGGGATATCTCAAAACCAATCCTTCCTTCAGCCTCCAAGTGCCATGCTAGCACAGCCTCAGGTCAACGCACGTGTGTCAGTATGTCAAAGCATCTGTTCCATAAAAGCAACCATGCCCACATGGGAGAACTCCTAGAGTGGCAGGTCCTTGCACATGGCAGTATTCACAAGAGGGATCGTTACTGTGACGGGCCTTTAAAGCTGTTTCTGGCTAACGCTTGGATTTCGGTCCTCTGAGGGTCTCTGTATGAGAGATTGATATTTATGTTCTTTTTCTATTAGCAGCTAAAACTGTGTGGTTCAAAACATGGAAAAATTCCCAATTGGTACTTTCAGAGTTTCAGTTCATGAGAAGCATGGAAAGTTTTAGTTTAGTAAAGTATCTTTATTTATAGAACAACTTTACAAAAATAATTTCAATAAAAATATTACAAAGTCAATTTACAATATAATACAGCTGCATTTTCCCGAAATGTAACATCAGATTATGATGGGGAATATTACTTTTATATGTTAGGTCAATCTGTGGCATAAATAATGCTTTAAACAAGGAGCTATAGTCTACAAATTACTAACAACGATTAATAATCAACACGTTTCTTAGCTTATGTGGTTCTTCTGTACAATTCACATTAGCACTATAAAAACCAATGACTGGAGGAGCCGGGAAGATGCGCAGCCTTATGTCTGTTGTACAGAGACTGGTCAGCCAGATACCCGATGTGTTTGCTTCAGCAGGGATGCCAGGAGCACCGTTTGGCTCCAAAATGTCCACAGTGGCACTTTTATACATCAGAAAACACTATGCTAGAGAGACAGCAGTCATCTGACCTCAGGAACAACTTTTCCAATGTCAAGCCTTGATGTGTTGGTTTTTTTTCAGTGTTTTGCCAAAACAACAGGCAGAGATCAAATCCCATCTCCACACTACCTCATTTTGTAAACTTGCAATGCTAATCTTCCTTGGGAATTTGAGAGATGTGGGCTCCCACAGCTTGCACGTATTGGCGTTCACCTCTTCATGAAATACATTCTCTGCTTCAGAAACTGCCTTGCCAGAATTTAAGAAACATATTGGGCTCCTCCATATGGCAAAACTTCTGTGACTCCCCACCCGATGATGTTGCCCCTGATACTGCACGCATCTTCTCCGCTCTGCGCTGCTATCTCTTTGGCACTGAGCACTCTGTCCCACATGTTAAAGCCAGTTAATTTTCCGGAGAAGGCTAAAGCTTCGTCAAATCCACCTCCAACACAGCAGCCATTCTTTTCTTGACCGATCTGCAAAATCCCTCCGTCTGGAATAGTGTGAGCGTCGGCAATGTCTGAGGCAGTAGCTGCGAGCTCTCCTTTCACCCACAGAGATGCAGATCCATTCTCTGAGCTCCAGGCACCACAGAGATGGATCCACTTCCCAGGAACAACTACATTTTTGACAGCTAACTTGTGCTGGTCACCGCCAACAACAAGCACTGCAGACTCCTGGCTAAGATAAAGCTGGATTTCATATGGATTTAACTTGGTTCCATAGGAGAAGACAATAGTTTTGTCCAAAGCCTCAGTCACCTTGATCCAGATACAAGCAGTAAAGGAGTGAAGGGTCATTCCAGCAGTTGGGTGAACGCTCCCAAATATCTTTTTCGAACGCATGGGGAATAGAATTGCTGTTTCACATCCTGAAAAAGTTAGAAAGATTGTTAGGTAAATAAAAACTGGTCTGTGTGTACACACACAGTTAAGGCCCTTGACATACGCTCGCTCCTGGGCTTCTCAAAGGGACCTGAGAGCTTAGCTCATCCAGTGGGATGTAGGATGCCTTGAAGACGCTGTCAGATCTGATGGATGAATTTGCTAAACATTATGGCAATGGGTCTAGGGGCTAATCAGGCTGCAGGAACAAGGCTTGGCTTTTCCCTCGCTGCAAAAGTAGTGTGTTGTATAGTCCTGTGCTATGCAAAGTGACATTTAGGTTTAACGCTGCCTGTCTGCCCTGGTGCTTGCCTTGGGAAGTTGGGCTTCCCCAAGGGTCTGCGCGGGGCAGGTGCCTTCTGCTCTGACATGCCTCCTAGGAAAGCTTCTCTTTTGCTGGGTCACCTAGAGAAATTAGCACTTTACGTTAGGTAATTATGCCAGGTAGTCCTCTCTCTGTTTCATTTAAGTCTTGTTTTAGCCTCTGTGTTCTTTTTCAGTATGGAGTGATGAAAACAGCAACGTTATGGTGAGGGGATGGGTTCAGTGATCTAGCAAACGGCAGGTTTAGATACCGTGCCGTTCCTGGGGTAGTAGTGTGAGACTGCTGCTGCGGCTGGAGAAACGGAGCTGCGGGGTAGTTGTGTCACGAGCAGTTATGCAGTGTCCTGCGGTTGTCCCGTGGATGACGGGGCAGCGGAGGAGAAGGGGACAGGGGCTACTGAAAGGAGGCCCGGAGAGCATTGGCAGAAGCATGCTGAGATGTGTTTGTTTATTATAATGACTCCCTTTTCTGACCCTGCCTTTAGGCCTATTGGTCAGTAACTTTCATGTGCACTGGTTAAGCATGGGAAATGTGTAAGACAACTGATATTTTTAAAACAGTTCATCTCCCATCGCCCATTAATCAATATGTTGATAATAGAAATTAGATTAGCTAAAAGCACTAACAGAAGTTTATGAAACTTAGAAAAGTAACTGATGATCACTAAACCCAAGCCATTTTTGCTATTCTGTGTACTGTTCCCTAGTCGTATATAACTTAATATTCTAAGCAACCTTGGGGAAAAAGCAGCCCCCTTCTACAATTAAGCTGGTTCATTTCCTCTTTAAGCAAGCTAGAGGATCTAAAATGTCTAAAATGTGTGTGGAAATTTCTGCTTCGGTGAATGAAGGACTCTTTGTGTCCTCCAGGATTGCGCTGCTGTGTTATTTTGTAGACTGCTTCCTTTCAACTGTAAGCAGATTTTACATTTCTTCATTGGCCCTTTTGAGGAGGGGCAGGAGCAGCAAGCAACTGTTGGGGATACTCCTTAAAATGCTACTTTGGAACACTATTGTGAAAAAGCTTTTAATTAGCAAGCTTTCAGGCTTTATTATCAAGGCCTAAACAAAATTAAAAACAGCCTCACTGAAGAACAAAAAGTGTGATTAGAAAATCCCTCAAGAGTATGGCTGGCAGTAATTCAAGATGTGAGAAATTAAAGTCAGTTGCTAAAAATTCCCTTGAAAAAAAATTTCCAGAGACACACTCTGGAAGCACTTAAAATGCATCTTTTAAATTAAAGAAATAAGAACATTTAATATAAAACTATATAGGAACCAGTGGAAATAATCTGGATTTCCACTGATGAGACTGAGATCCTTAATGCTGATCAAGTTGGTTGTTTTTTTTTTACCCTCACCTAGTGCAGAGTAACTGACTGCGAGGCTGGCTGTGTTACAGGAGAGAGATAAAGAATGAGATCATGCTTTCTGGAAGGCAAGATTCACGTATGTGGGGAAAAAAGGAATATACTGTGCAATCTACTCCCAGTACACAAAGATTACTAAAGTTTTGTGACAAATAAGAGTAAAAGCAATGTACTGAAGCTGAATCCATGTCCTACATGAAAGGATAGGTTCATGTTAGATTGTAAAATGCTTTGATGTAAACTATTGTTATATTGTGTTTGTATTGTAATAGGCTTGTGTAAGTTGTTGCCTTTGCTTTAGCAGTTACAAGAAGCGCTCCTTGCTCACCTGTGTAAGAGCTCACGCCGGTGGTGTTGCTAAAGGTCACTGGCAAGGCTGGTGTAACTGCACCCCTAACTCCCTATTCACCCCTGGGATTCTGCAAGTGTAGATTTCTGTGAGGTTTTTAACCTGCAGTAACTTACATTTGTGGAAAATACAGTCATGAAAGACATGTCAACATTTAGAAGACATGCAGTGATAGCTATCTGGTAGGCAGAGGTATACTCAACGTAGTTATAACGTGCATGTAGCAATTTTCCACCCACACTTTAAATAGATGGGGGTCTGCTCTGCCATACCCAAGTTGCTGTAGCTGCTTTTTGGGTGTCATATTATGGTGCACAGAAAAATTGACAGGAAATTTGAGATATGAGCTCCTCTTTCTATGGCCACCTCACTTGCTGACCAATGCAAACATTTTGGAAGGGGAAAAAAAAACAACCCAATACCACAGTGTTACTAATTTTTCCATGCTTGAGGAAATACTTTGTCCTGACCATTGCATGCAGTGAATGTGCCCTCCCTGCTGCGGGAAGCATGCTTAGCTGGTTGACATCATCAGCATGTCCTCGGATCTAGCTCTGCTCTTGGGCAGTTGGAGTTGGTGAGGAGACGACATTTAGTTTAGGAGGAGGAAGGAGTGGGTACATGCATGAAGGGAACAGGAGAGCTCAGTAACTAGTGCGTATGCGTAGGAGTTACCAGCTGGGAAGGTAAAAGGTGAGAGAATATAATTTGTATGTTTAACATATGTTTGCAGCTCTCTGGCAACCGTTTTGATCTGGGAGAGCCTGCAGGAGGTAGGATCCTAGCTGGCTTTGCCCTGTGTAAGGACATTGATTAAACCCTTCTTTGATCCCACATTTGAAAAGCTCAGCACCTCTTTTTCAAGAATAGTCAATGGTTTCCTCCCTGTACGTACAGACTGCTCAAAGCTGCTGTGCTGTTCATAAGATTGCTTTGGAGTCATATGCAGAGGAAGGTGCTTAAGAGGGGTGCTTATAGGATGTCTGTTTGGACAGGTCCACCAAAGAGCTCTCCAGTAAAGCATAGCATGCATGGACTTACCTGCTGGCAGTAAGTGCTGAGCTGCCCATTTCTGCGATGCCTTCAGTTCAGCTCTGGTTTGCTGTAGCTCTTTCCACAGAGAGTTCAAAATGAGATTGTCTCCTCTGGTGGGACTGAATTTATCCTGCTGAAAAGCTGTCTCCTGAGCTTCTGCCTCAGACCTCCTCAGCCAAGCGCTCTCCAGCCAGCCGAGCCTGCTGGACATGTTGTGGCTCAGCAGCAAAACATGCTCGAGAACCTTTCCTTGCTCAGACTCGTGAAGCCTCTTGGCTTCTTCAGCTTGATCGCTGTTTCTCACAAGCGCCTGCTCTACCTGTGACACGATGTGGGAGGTGACTTTCTCAGCTGTGGCGGCGAAGGTGCCCGCAAGGTTGGTGGTGAGCTGGCTCAGCTCTGCTTTCAGGGTCTGCAGGTCCACCTTCAGGATCTCGTCCATCGTCTGCAGCACCATGTTCTCTTTCATCTGCGAGTTCTCGAGCATGATGAAGAGCTTGTCCCACTTGGTGTGCTCTTGCTGGCAGTTGCATGAAACAGCTGGAATGGAAGATACAGATGTTGCTATTCCTTTGTACTTACATTTTTAAACAGAAGGAGTATTTGAAAAACCTGGCTCTGTGCAAGGCTTACGTGCTCTAGACTGTTAGTGTGTTTCCGTCTATATCAAAAGAGAAAAGTAAAGTAGTGTGTATTATTGCAATTCTACAACTAAGTGTCATTGGCAGTCTTTTTGCAGGAAAACTGAAAAATAAAGAGTATAAAGCAAATTCCAAGGCACACCATCCAAGTGCTTTAGCACTTGCTGTCCATAATAACCTACTGGTACAAGCACATGCTTCTTCATCTGAAAAAAAAAAAATTGGTTTTAATAATAACTGTTACAAGAGCTAGGCAACAAAGAATGCAATTCTGCACTTAACACAAATTTAGTTTAAATGTACTTACTTTCCTCAGTACCAAGAACTGGACTTTCAATTTCATTATCCAGATTCACATACATGAGATCATAGTCATCATCTTCATCCAGAACAGAAACAGAAGCCCTGAAAACACAGAACAGCGTAAGCAGAGAAAGTATTTCTTGGGGCAGCATTCTCTAGCTGCTTCCTGAAAATAGCTGGGCTGTCTGGAGCTAAAGTCGAAGTCAGACTTCAGCGGAGACAAGACTGCGAATGAGATGCAGCGAGCCCCTAATAAATGCTCCGAGCGCCTCAGCTTGAATGAATGAGCAATGCTAGTGCCAGTGTTGTAACAAGAGCACTTCTGGCTGTTGGTTTTGGCCGAGAGGAGAAGGGGGCGTGCAGCTTGCTCAATTCCAGCCTTCCAGGTTTGCACTGGGGGGAGACGTACTGACTCGCGGAGGGGAAGAAACGGGGAAAGCTGCTCTTGCGAGCTGCCGCTTCCCCTCTGAGAGCAGATTGCTGTAACGTGCAGCAATGCGAGAGTGAGAGCGGGGGATGACATCCCTTGGAGTTCTCTGGCTGCATCGGTTATGTTGTGTTGTTTAATTTGTGGAAAGGAAAGTGTTCTCTGCCAACTTATTTTGTAGATGGTATGTGCCAGGGCTCTGGAAAAGATTGGTAGAAAAATAAACGTACCTGGAGTTGGTTTGGCTATACGTGTATGGTTTAACCTAAATATTGTAGCTTTTTTTGGTAGTTAGGTATAAAAACTTCTATTATATACTAACAGTTTACTGCTTTAAGCAATAAAGGAGAACTCATACAGACAGCTTGTTAGAATTTTGCTTTTCTAATTACCAATAACAACATCATAACTATGTGGATAATGCATTACTGCTAGTATCTTGTTTCGGGAGCATGTAGATTAGCAGCTGCATGATTAGAGTTGTTTCTGTTAACTTTGAAAAAACAAAACAAGGCACTCTTGGATTAGACATTAATCTAGTGCTAAGTATTATTGTTATTAGTATGAATCTGTTTTAAATTCTGGAAAGCTTCTCAATTCAATGGGCCATTAATTATTTCAGAGATGCATTGCTTAGGTGAGATTAGGGGTAATATGGTACAAATTAGATATTGGCTATGAAATATTTGGAGAATAGCAAAAAACCCCCCACATAACTGCATCTAACTTGCAATCTGTGTTCCCTTTCCATCCGAGTCTCTGGTTTAGCCCCTTATCGCTGTGCACAGGAGTGTGTAAAGAGGGCCCTGTGCTTCTGTCCTTGCCCATTCTGCCTCCGACACCCGGGCCAGGAGTGGGAGGTGCGGCTGCATGAGGCAGCAGAGATGGTGTGCGTGGCCTCAACCATTGCCCCCTCCTGCAGCAGGGACCTGGAGGGACTTTGCAGGTGTCACCTTTTGCTGAGGAGGCAGGTAAGGCTGGAGCTGCCTGCTCGCCAGCCCGCTGCCTGCTCCTCCAGGCTTGCTCCATGCACCCCAGGGCAGCCCGCTGCTCCGAGGCCGCAGGAGGCCGCTGAGAGCCTGGTGCTGCTGCACCGGATGCCTCCCAGTGCACAGCCTTGCTTGTGCAAACCTGGGCTACCTGCACGTTGGGCTGCTGGCCGCAGTGCTGTGCTGTTTCTACTTGCCAAACTATCTCGCTGCTTCACCCTATGTGTATATGGGGTTCCTGCCACTGTGGGGCCTCCAGCTGCCCTCCTGCAAACGCAAATAATAAATAGTAATGTCAAAGCAACATATTAGAAACCTCAAAAGTTTGGTAAAGTAGAGGTGAACGTTTTTTTGGGAGGTATGTGCCTAACTTGAGTCATCCCAGGGAAAAAAATTAGTCTTGATGTGCATGGGCTTTTATCTTTGAATACTCAGTTTGGAGTGAATGTTGAAACACTGCTGTATAGCTTTGAGAGCTCCTTCTGTCCACGTTACATTTGCAGTGTGCAGACTCAATTTTTTTAAACAAGCTCTCTATGCTGCCGGGCTGGGCAGAGCAGAGGCTGAGCACAAGGCAACCTTTGCAATTCGTGTGTGCAGGGAGCACGGCCAAAGTGTGCCCGGGGCGGTCTGGCACCATCACAGCATGCAGTTGTGGTTGCTCCTGCTGGATGTGCCTCTTCCCTGCCTGACTTGCAGCCAGTGGTGCACAGCCATCGAGTGTCCCCAACTGTATGTTAGTTTCTGCCTGAATTGCGTAATTCCCAGTGTGTGGTCTGCTTGGAAAGTCTGAGAAAATCTAATCTGGAAAATATTGGGGGTAAGGGTGGTAGGGGAATGAAGAGGGAAAGAAGGTAATTAAGGAGTTGAGTATAATGTTTTTCCATTCTCAGACAACAAACATACTTTTCAGGCTCTTGGTTTAGACTGAGTCAGACAAAGCAAGATGGAAAAAAGTGAATTACTTGGGAACGGCCCAAGCTCTCCAAACCAAAAGGTTGGTGAGCTGCATGCGTGTAAATCCCTTGGAAACTGAAAAGGTGTGACAAACAAATGGCAAGAGGTACTCGGAGCTAACTCGAAACATGACAGTACAAGAAAATAGTGAATTAGGTTGTGCTTTGTGACCTTTAAGTTATACAAAGAACAGACACAAACTGTGATGATGTCTGCTTGGATTGTTTACAAGTTTGTACAGCCAGGTTATTCAATTAAAAGCGATTCCATGTCAGTGAGGTCATTTAAATATCACTCCAAAGTGATGGGGTTGCTCCTAATTTGCCTTTGCTTTTCATTTATCTTGATTAGTGAATATAAACCCCGAATGTTTGCTGTATGGTAACCGGAAGATATTGCCCAAATTTGCATTTGTACAAAGTACTTTTGTTCAGAGAAGCTTCATGGCTGCAATCCATCATGTTGTGTCATGTCAGATTGCATCACTCCTCTAATACATCTGACACTTAAAATGCTTGTTTTCTCAGATTGAATTATTAGTCTTACTTTCCAGATACCTTCCTACCTGTGACATCCCAGCTTAGGCAATACCATGCCTCAGGTTAGTGGCTGTCTTTCCTTGTTTGAAGTTGCTAGTTTTGGTTCATCTCTGCTGAATTCCTCCACTCTACACTTTTAGGGCTGAGATGAATTTTGCTAGGAACATGGGAATTTAATCTTTTGCAATTGTTACCATTGCTGAAATTCAACTGGAGCTTAAGGGCTCTGCTCCATATGGGCAGAAAACTTCCAGTTGAAACTACATGTGTGCAAGCGCAAAGAAAGAACTTATTCCTGTAAGCACTAAATTATTCAGAGAAGAAAATAATTTTTAGTGTATTTGGTTGCAAAATTGTTCAGTTTCAGACACAGATGCGAGTCTAGAGAAGTCCAAGTAAATACATCCTCTCACCATTTTCGTTCTAACCTTGGGTGAATTGGTGCTTTTCATGAATCCTACAGTACGTTAGTGATGCTCTTAAAAGAAGTGACACTTTATTTTTTTTTTTTTTTTTTTACAGACTCACTTGTAACATCAGGAAGAGATTTGCACAAAGAATGTGGCCAGAAAATGGCCAGAACTGCACAGCTTGCTAATCTGTTTAGGGTAATTAATCAGCAAATATCTTGCCTTTGCAACTGGCCTTTGAGGTTTATATATAGAACAAAACAAGACAGAAATTTGCCGTGTCTATGGGACTAGAGGTGGGGTCTGAACCTTGCCTTTAGGACTGCAGTGGTTGTACGGAGGGCTCAGAGCTGCCTTCAAGGAGAAGCCAATGATTCTTCAAGCAGAATAAATGCTTGAGGATAGGATGCAGAAGCGTGGCTGGCTGAATAGTGTGGAGGCACTCCTCCGAAGCATAAGGACCCCTTAGGGATCATTACAAGCTGTTTGACTAAAAGTTGTCTGAACCTGCAATGAATTATATGTTAGTTACTTGGCTCAGAGGTGATGTTGCAAGACCTAACAGTGTCTTGGGGTGCATTTTCTGTATCTGGCAAGAGTACAGTGTGGTCCACTCTGACCCATGCATCCTTTTTCTACCATCCATGAAGTGACTTGCTTATCTTCCAAAATTGTAAGGCTCAGATTTAAATGGGAGAAAAAGCAGCAGGCCAGAGTGCTAGTTCCTATTGGAAACCAAATCCAAAGAGACCTTAAGGACTTTCAAGGGTTTACAAAAAGGAGCCATACTACACTGCAATAGGCAGATGTTTTCCATATGTTGTTCAAGTGAAACTTAAATATATTGAGGCAGGCATGTAGAGCAATGTGAAGTTATATATTTTGGTATGAGCCTGGACTTCAAATTGAATTATGCACAGACATCTTAAGAAAATGTGTGAGAGAGGGTTTTGCGTATCTCTGTCTGTCTGCTGTTGACTCTCTCTGGCTCCTTTCTATTCCTGGAAATGGCATCCTTAACTATTTATGTTCAAATTTACTGTCATGCATATTTAGTTCTCTTAATAACCAACTATTCTTTCCATATGCTGCTTATTTAATTTGAAAGTCTGAATCTCAACAAAGGAGAAATATAGCTTTTATGTGCTTTCTAGCCTTTTTTTTTTTTTAATTGAAATCACACTTACTTTGGTCTAGGACTCAACAGAGTACCATCCAAATCTGAAAGCTCATTAAGCAGCCTTCTCATGATACTGTACTTGAGAAAGAAAATTATAATTAATAGGATTTTCTTTTTTTTTTTAACACCTGCGTTGTTACACGTGCAATGATTCGTTCTATTTAGGTTATTTATTTGTCGTCTTGGCCCAGTATATATTTTTCTACAGTGTTTTATGCCTCCCAGTTTTCATACTGATGATTCTTAAAAACGGGTGTCTCCAGGTGTGTGCTAATTTTTTAGGGCCCTCTCCAGCCATAGGGTATTGACCGACAGTAAGTCACTGGCTTCTCTTTTGCTCTGTTCTCAGGGAACTCGATGCTGCTGCGCGTCCTGCCTGCTCTGTACGAGAAGCAACCGCAGCTGATAAACCTCCATCTGAGGGAGCTGGTGGCACTGATGGCTCAGCTGGATCAAGCCGAACAACATCACCTCCTCAGGCTCTTCCAGATCGTGGCTAGGAAAAAAGAACTGGGGGTAAAACCATATTTGGAAGATCTTACTGCTAAATGCTCCACTTCCTTTTGGAGGAGTTTATTTGTTTTAGATGACTTGGGAAGGTCTGTCTGCTAGCTGCTCTCCAAACAGTGAGGAGTCCCGTGACATGCATGACAGTGCTTTCCTACGCTAATTCCCCGTGAATTCTTTAATTTCATTCCAAATTCTCCATCTCATCATAAAGAGAACATAACAATGACTCTGCTGGACCAAAACGTTTGTGTTAAACCAGTTTTCTACTTTTTTGGCTCTTTCCCTGTCAGCTAAGTATGAATTGCCATTACTATGTTTCCGTTAGAATATATGAACTGTATTAAATTACATATCAAGGAAAATCAAAATGAGTTAGGAATTGATGAGGAGTGAGATGGAGATTAGTTAACTAAGGCAAAATATATCATGCTTTGGAAATTGCCTGTCACTGACAGCACCTAGCACATTAGAACAAGGCACAAGACTACCTGCTTTGCGAATTTATGAAATTCATAAAATCTTTGGAAAAGAAGAATCAACAATAGTTAGTATCTTTCCCCAGGTAGCCAAGGAAACTTTGTCGTGATATACAGTCCCAGGTGGAATAGAACTCCTTTCGGAAGCAAGGGACTTGTCAGCTGGAGGGGACTGGGGTGCACCCCTGGCTATTGTGGGGCTCCATGCTGGAGCCGACGTGTCTGAAGTTGCTTTGTATTATCATTATTACTAGTATTATCATTTATTACTACTAACAATTTTTTCAGCCACCCACCTGCAGTATTTTGCCAGAGCAATAGGTATCGGCTTGCTAAAACTGATAATCCTCAAAAAAATAACAGAAGAATGGGTCACTTCATGCCCTGTTTCTGTGTTGAAATGTCTTTTGCACAGATGCAACAGTTTCACCGAATCAGAGGTGTATTAGGGTACATGTGTGTTTATATTAAAAATAATCATTCAGTAGGTAGTTGTATACACTGTATCCTGTTTGTAAAATGATTTTAAGGACTATGCCCTCAGCGTCTTGAAAATTGTGTTGTTACAAGAAATGACAACTTGCCTACAGCATTTTTGTGTGCAGTGAGGATCTTGCCTCTTATTTTTTCCTCTGTTCCAGCTATTAACCTTGTCACGTTATTTAGTTTCCGGTGGAAACCAAAAATTTCTACTAGTACTTTAATTTACTGTATCATTGGGAAAGACTAAGTCCGATGTTGTTTTAATCAAAAAAGTATAGAACTGGCCCAGAGCAAGGGAAATACTTGGTGAGGGTTGTTTTTTTTTTTTCTTTTTTAACAATTGGGCATTTCCTTACTTATATATGCATAACTGCAATATTTCAAGGCTACAGCTTACCCTTATTCCATATGTTGAGCTGAACTTTGATTGACCTCAGCGATAGCTCCATGCAAAGGTCAGCAAGGGTGGAAAACTATTTTACTAAATCAAAGTCTAGTGGTTTATTTTTATCCCTCCAATGGTACAGTACCTCTTTTGGTTATATGTAGTCACAATTAAAAAATATATTCACAATTTGTTTCTGTCTGATTTTTTAATAGGTGTTGGAAGAGTGTATTCCCTTTCTGTTTGGACATTTGAGAGACCCTAACCATAGTGACATTATTCTAAACATACTTATAGAAATATCCAGCTATGAACCAACAGCCTTAGCCACTTTTCTTCCCATGCTGAAAGAAATTGGTGAGAGTTTTCCAAGTTTGATTGGGCAAACAGCAAAGATCTTTGGAGCTGTTGGACATATTGATGAGGTAAGTTTAAAACCAAAAGAAGTTGGTTGGTTTGGGGGTTGGGTTGTTTGGGGTTTTTTTTTTCTAAATCTTATATAAAGGAATACATCTAAGTAGTCCTTTCTTCACAAGTGACCAGAGTGCCCTACCAGAACATATTCCTGGTCATAAGACCACAGTAGGTCTAGACTGTAATGCCAGTATGGCTAGGAGAGCAAGTACCACAAAAATCAGATGTGGTATTTTAGTGACTGAGACTGCACTTCGATCTTCTAACCAAGGAACAGTCACGTAGTAAAGGGTCTCTGCAGAAATGGGCTTTATGTTAGTGGGAGAGAAATAAATTTCTGGAAAAGATTAATGAGAAAGAAAAAGATAAATATTTAAATTCTCATAATTGTAAAGATAAATATATAAAATTTTATTAATATTATTATTTACTATCTGGTCTGTGCACATATATGTTCTGTTTATATGAATTTTCTTTTTATGGAATGGCTAAAACTTCTATTTGATAAAAGCACATAGTTGTCATTATTCCAAGGGCTTAGCTAAGTTAGGTTGCAGTGTATCTATATGTGAAATGAAAGGCAGAGAAAAAGAAAAACATATTTTGCACACCCTTTGTATGATATCATATTTTAGATGCATATAGCCTTCAGGAATGTTGTAATCGTGCAGTGAAATATGAACTTCCTCCTATGGTGTAATCCAGATATTTTGGCTTTATAGCCGTAGTTAATTGGATACTTCAGACAAATGTCTTTATAATGAAAACGCTCCGTGGTGATGCTGGGCTCAAGTCTGTCACAGCAACATCTTGGTTTGGGATCTGACCCAGTGGGAACATTATGCCTAAAAGGGGTTTACAGTGACAAACTCCTAAAAAATTATGGGAGTTTCATGGCAGGGTAATGAATTTGCACTGAAGTTTTTGCTTTAGTCATAACTGTGCGGTCTGGATGCGGGAGCGATGTTCACCTAAGCCAGGTGCCATGAACAGACTCGAACACACTGTGTGTACAGAAACCGTCAGGCAGCTCTCAGGTCCCAGAGCCCTCTGTCCTCCCCAAAATACCAGCTCTGATGAGCAGCCCAAAGATCCCTGCGTCCCCAGCACCAAGGGATGCTGCTCACGAAGATCCGATGTTAGCCCTGTCCCACTGGGACTGGGAAATGCCTTAGACCCCCATGAGACCCGTCTTGCCCTGCTGCTGTCCCCAGCTCCTAAAAATACAGCCTGGAGGAGATTACCACCATGAGCTTGTAAACTATCTGATTGCTCAAGACCTTGGGTGTCCTGAGGACACCAAACTGGTTAGACTTACTTATGACACATCATGATTTTTAATGAGATTTTATTTTCATTCCCAGGTGTGAGCTTATGTGTCTTTCACCACTGTTAATAGACGTTTTCCTTCCACCTTAAATCATGGCTTTGTAAAGGCAAAAATCATGTTCTGCTGAACTCAAAGAGTTTCTGGTAAATAATTCAAATTTTTATGGCTGTGACAAAACTCGATTATGTAGCAGAAAATGAATGGTATGTAATAAATCTAACCCTTTGCTGAAGTGTGGCACTGATGCCTGCCATACAGTAACCTGGATAATTTATTTCAGCAAAGAGCTGAATCCCGTCATTTCCTTGTCCTTTCAGTGATCCTTGAGGCAAAACTTGCACTAAGTCAACTGGAGTTTGTCTGCATAAAGGCTAGAGATTTCACTGTAGGTTTTGCCTTTCTGAATCAGACTTTTTGGTTGCCCTTCCTTTGACTCTGCTGGAGGCCAGTTTGGAGGGAGGAGGAGAGAAAAGTTGCATTGTTTTGCTGTGTGGGGGAAAATCCTCCATATATTCATCTTCTGCCTTTAAGAGGACAGTTCCTCTATTCGCTTGTTTAGATACAGATAAGGATGTGCTCTCATCAATGATAGTGGTCATTGGAGAATCTCCAGAGAGGCTTTTGTCTCCAGAGAAAATACTTTCTTTTGGCCCCTAACCAAAGTTAGTCCCTTAAATCTCGGGAGTGGGTGTTGTTGGGGGGTTAGGCTCTGCACGCTGTACCACAGCTTGCCGGCAGCTGTCAGTGCGTTCAGGCAACAGCTCTGCTCGATGATGAAGGATCAGCGGTGCAACTTGAAGCACGTCACCTACCTCAGTGTAGACACATCGGGCAAACCCATCATAGGGCATCACAGTGTGTTACGCCTTGTTATATGTTGCTGAAGGTAAAACAAGACACATGAGAAATGCAGGGAAGTTAAGGGGAAGTTTTCCTTTGTGCAACCTTTTTAATAATTCAGAATTGTCTCAGTAATACTCTTAGACGAGAAAGTTGCACTAATTTAAATGGATATTGTGGAGCAGGGGAGCCTGGTGGCAGGCAGGGAGGAGGGTCGGGGGGCAGCTCCTCTGCACTCCTGTTGCTGGCATGGATGGATGTCGTGCAAGTCTTAGTTCACTTGTTGCAATAAGGCCAATCCTTTCTCCTTTGGCCCTTAGTTTTGAGTGTGTATTGGCTAGGCGACGGGTGTCTGATTGCTGTGGGTACAGCACAGGAAAACACTACACTTGCTGTTCCTGCTGATCTTGAGCTTTATATTGATTTAAAATGCAATTTATCTTGTAAGAATCAAAACCAGATTTGGTTTGGCTTTGTAAATCTTATTCCTGTTGCAGGGGGTGGGGGGAGAAGCCAAAATCACATTGAAGACTGTGAGCCAAATGAAGTTTGTTGTTCTCTCCTTGTTTACATACATCACCCCAGCAAAATTTACCTTTATAAGAACTGCAGCTGACCACATTTAGTTCTGTGTTTAGTACTTAAGAGTCAACAGCTCCTAGAAGCTTTACAGCTTATAACTAGCTAATCCTCAAATGAGCGCAGAGGGGATCAGAATTTAAGGATTTAATTCTGATTCTGTATTTTAGTGTGTTGAACCAGCTCTTCCCATGTGAGTGTCTCTGAGGCCCCTTTTCTGCTGTGTTCTGCTACTGAAAAGGGACTGTATTTATTTTGCCTTTTGTGGTTGTTATTGTTTTATACCAATACCAAGAACAAGCGAGGAACCAGCTGGACATGTTGTATTTCATCTATTGTTGGAAATTATAGACTACAGTAAAGTTTACAAAGAAATGATTTGCAGAACATTTGCTCCTTATATTTTTTAATCTGTTTGTTTGTGCGGATACACATAGCTACCAAATGTTACACACGTAGCCTTGGGCAAGCTTGCATTGAATAATCTCCAATCTCTCTCTTATAAGTGTCGAGTAACTGGCATTATGTCCTGTGTCATATGTCTTATTTTTCTAAGAAGCTGCAAGCTGCTGACTTAGCAGCAGACTGCATTCCAGCCCGCTCTGCCGCCACGAGCGCTGCGTGCTTGGAGGGGTGGCATGCTTTTCATCTGTTTGTAGTGGGCTCTGTTTTAGTGGCATCTGGGAGACCTTTCACTAGATACTGAAAAACATCGATAAAAGCAACACGCAAAGGGTGGCAGAGGTGAACTTTCTAACGTGAGACGAATGGCTCCTCTCCTCTCTTGTTGTCTAAAAAATATCTGAATTATGGAAGATCTGCCCTGACCGAAATGTGTAAGTAGTTCCAGTGCTCCAGTGACTTTATTTTGTTTCTGCAATCACCTTTGAGCCATGTCGGTCCATGAGGCTCCTGACATCAGTGCCAGGTTTGCACAATGCTGTCACTTGGACACAGGTTACACATGTTGAAACCTCACCACTGGATCTTCTCTGGAGGTTGTCCCCACTCTGTCCGGTCTCCTCTGTGCTGGGCAGAGGAGCCGGGGTGGCAGAAAGAGGCTCTTAACACTGTGGCTCAAGCCAGGGAGAACATCTTGGTGCGAAAACAAAAGCAAGATGTCCAGGTGAGGAGAGGTCCAGGCACAATTTACAGGAGTTTTGGGGCATCCTGAGGAGCAAGTAGGTCTCGGGCACCATTTGCATTGCCACGGCTGCCCCAGCCCTGCCTGTGAGCAGTCTGGCAGCTGCCTCTGCCAGCACCGCTGCTCTCTGCTGGAAGACTCGGTGCCTCCTGCCTTTCCTCGGTGGGGAGCAGTACCTCTGTGTCACTCGTGCTCCCAAAGGGTTTGGATGTGCTTCTGGCAGTGCCACGCTGCCAGTTCAGTTATTCCCTCTGGTATAAATTGTGGAGAAAGAGTGCTTAAAATGTGCTTGGGTGATGGCTGGGCATTGCATGCTGGAGCCGAGGCCAGTCACCAGTTTGGGTGCAAAACTTGTGCTAGAGTTGCTGGGGGGGCTTAAAGTTTCCCATTTTCTCCTTGCCAAATACTTTTGTTTCATGCGGCTTTTGCCTCTTCTGTGATGTGGGATGTGGTCTGCTCCTCGCATCACCTCGGCGTTTTCACATAGCAAGTTCCCACTTCCTTCACAGACATTATAACTAATGGTCTTTCTCTCACCTTCTACTTGCGAGCTTTGTCTCTCTACCATATGGATTTATTTTTTTTTAATTTCAGGGACCTTGAGTGCTTTGTAGCCCACAGTTTTGTGGGGGTATGGGGAGCTGCTTTGGCAGGACATTCGTTGGTCCACAATTGCCTGGGGTTGCATCAGACCGGACGTGGTGACCAAAGGGTCCTTGTGGCTCTTGTGTGTTTAGTAACACAGGGGATCTCTCATAGTCCTTTTCCCTTGTAAAGGTTTTGTTTGCTTTACTCTGGCTGTTCCTTGTGCAGAATTTTCCCCCACCCTTCGTGAGCCACGAGACGGGTCGCGTCTCTGGATGTTCCCATGCAGATCAGGCTTCTTGAAAGGAAACAAAATGCCATGGATTTCCCCGATGTATGGGGCATCACTCACTGCAGTGCAGACAATCAGCCTGCGATAAAATAAGCAGAAACACATCTGGCATCGTAAAAGCTGGACAGATCTTAAAGTCTCTGTATATAACAATGAGTGCACCCACAAGAAAGAATTAAAATAATTCTGTGATCTAAGCGTAACTGCTAAGTTACAAGCATTACTGAAACCAGTTAATTTTTTTAGATCAGGTCCAAGTAGAAATGTGCAAGCAGCAAAATGGTCCCTGCAGACACATGCACTGCTGATGGTCTCGTCTGCAGCCCACCGTGGCAATACCTTCCTGAAAACCTCTGTTGGCACTTCTCCCCCTCTTCCTTTTCCTGTAACGGAGCGTGTTACAGATATGCTGCTGGCTCTTACTTATAGATGTGAATCAGCATCAGCATCCCCTTCCTGGCCAAGCAAAACAAGTGGGAAATGAAACGACAATGGTAGTGTTGGAATTTTATTCATTGACGTTTTGTTTCACTGGCAGTTTACTTGGGGAAAAGAGGTGGCAAGGATTGAGGCTTGGCCCTTTATGGTATAGATTGCAGATATGAGCAGAAAATCCTTTCCGCTGGCTTCTAGAAGCAACCTCTTGTGCTTTCACTGAACTGCACTCTCCACCTTGGCAGTTCAGACAGACCCCTGGAGAGATGAGAGATTTGGCTGAAAAGAGATCCCTTTATTTTAAAGGTTGCCCCCTTGTTTATACACGCCACTTCTGTTGATGTCAGTGACAGTCTCACGGGCGAAGTTGAAATCGGAACTTGTCCCTTAACCATAAATTTGTGCAAAGCAAAACACCATCTTGGGGCATAGGTCAAATGAACATTTTAATCATTTTTTTTCCAACAACTGTATGTTTTGAAGCAGCTGGAAATCGGAGTTACTTCTGAAAGTTTTGTGATCTCTTTTTGTAGTCTCCTGAGCCTGATTTTAAGGTAAAGCGAAATACTTTGCCACGCCTCATTGCTTGTATTTTAGATCTTTACCTACTGGCAGATGTAATGCCATAAAATGCAAGGGATGCTTATGAAAAACTACATGAATACATAAAATAAGCATTGTTAAAATAACAATGGGTTATGTATATCCAAATAGGCTTTCTGAAAATTTTTGGATAAAAATTGTGGCGGGGATAATGACTGCTTTCATGTTGAGCTATTTTGCTGTAATTTTGTTTTGTGTAACAGTTACATATTATGTTACTCAGTAGAGTTTATTGTTCTTTTACCTCACTCCAGGCGAGTAGCAGCATTTCAGCATGGCTGGAGATGCTCCAGCTGGATCAAAGTGACATGAAAAGGGTCAAAACTTCTCTTCCAGTTACGTCTGCTGCAGTTTGTTTAGGAAACAAAAATGTGTTTTAAATGTTAATTGAGCCTGTGTTTATCTCTTGGAGGGAGGATTGTCTTCCAAATAAACTAGTGAATATCCACCAAAAAGACAACCTCTTTCAAGCCATTGAGAAAAAAACTCATTCCGTCACACCATCTCAGCCCATCCGAGGAGGTAGCTGTAGTTTTTCCCCATATGGCTGAAGGGAAGCAATTTGTCTGATACGCTTTTCTCATTTATCTCTGTCATGGCACGGCGTAGCAGATCCTCTTTTGTTTGAAATAAGTTGACTTTTTCTTCAAAAAATGTCTTGCTTGTGATGCTCAGGCCATGTTCTGCCACAGTCCCCCGTGTATTTTTACGGCCCAGCTGTACTTGGAATCAAACTTCCAGCAATTTTTTCTCTCCTGTTACACAGTCCCAGAAGAGAAGAGGTAATAATGGTATTGCCCCGCAGTTTGAGGATGTGTGCGGCACACGACTTCCCCTCCTTTTCTGCTAACCCTTGGGAAGAAGAGAATTTTTTATTTTCTTAAAGTGCCTTTGCTTGCATTTCAGCACAGGCTCTAAAAGCAAAGTATCTCCTAATTTCTGTAACAATCTGCTGAGTACCAAGTGGGTTTCACTGAGTGGAGCCATACGCGCTTACCCCAGTGGAGAATCTGACATGAGCTCCTGAGTTAATTGCTTCTCTCTCTGCTGCTTTTCCCACTTAGATTTTTTTATGATTGTGGAACCTAATACTCTTAGGACAATTACAACAAAACAGAAGAACCCTAATGCGTTTCTTCACCTTTGGGGTTTCTGTTTTAGTATGTGAATTTGTACACGTACATACAGAAATAGTTGGAACTGGAATTGTGTGCCCTTGCCAAGCAGAGATGATAAAGTATCTTTGCTAGAAAATATCTGCATGTTTAATATTATGATCTGAAACAGCCCCTTTAATCCTAATTTGTGGGGGATGTGATCTCACTGATAAATTGGCGAGATCACATCCCCCTGAAAAGTTGGCTAGCAAAACTGTGGCTACAGAGGGCATATCAGACTTCAGTGCATTGGCAGTGATTGATACAGCTGTCAGACAGCGCCTTATCACATGTGATGAGATCTTAAAACAAAATCTCATTTTAAACTTCTCTTTGTTGCAGTGTTAGTCACGGGTCTAATCTGAGTGTTGCTTCTAAATGAATTGCTATGAAAGGAGAGAACCCCTGTGATTTACGAGGTACTTTAACCTCTCGCCATTAGTGAGAAGAGATGCTGATAGTCCCCCCGCTCCTGCCCGCTGCACCTCGCTCCTCTGCCAACACTGAGCCGGAGGACTCCCACTCAGTCTGGGTAGCGCTGGTGACGACAGGCTCTTAGGTGACACTGCTAAATATAGCAAATCAGCAACACCCAGCAGGTCTAGAAAGGAAGTCGTGCTTGGGAAACGTTTTATGGTCTGAAAAATAGATCTTCACTCCTGGCAAAGTATTTGTAACAGCTAATGGCATACGTAGAATTCACTTCAATTGCCTGATGACCCTTGATTCTTTGCAGTTATGGAGTGGAAAGGAACACAGACAAAGCAAAAATCCAGACGTTAGCCCATTAATACAACGAGGCTGTAACAAAGACACAAAACCACAGCTGGTCATGGGTCATGCAGTGCCACAAACCAGTGCAGATCTGAGTTGCAGGGTCTGTTGAGCTGAGGTCTTCTGGAAGGTTGTAACATGTTTGTGTCTGTGCTGCTGCCTCCGCAAGCTCCATGTGCAACAGGTCAGGTACGGACATGAGGAAAAAGACCCTGGGGGAGAAGACCCTGTGAACTGGAGCAGCATGCGTGAGTGCTTGGCCCCTTACAGGAGTTTGCCTGCCACAAACAGCACAGAATAAAGCAAAAAAAGGGCACAGAAACTTGGGTATAGGGAGGTGAAGTAGCTTGGCCACGCTTATAAGGCTCATCAAAGATGAAAGCGGAGCTAGGTATGCTGCTGGTGCTCTGATCACTGAGCCAGGCTGATCTACCACCCTAGAGCAATGCAGGGCCCTTCAAAGAGGCTTTAGGGACTCTGTCTCCAGGTTTGAGAAAGAGACAAGGTGTACTAAAGTTAGGCTGGGTTAGGTAATACCAAGAGGAATAAATGTAATGTCAATAGTACACAAAAATAAACTCTGCGTCTGATGCAATTGCCTCTTTGTTAGTTATGGTGGGGTAGCCGCTATTCCCCAATGATAATGTTTTAATGAGCAGCATGCACACAAACCTCCCTTGCACAAGCAAACAATGAGTTAATTTGTTTAAAATTGTTTTTATCTCCTGGTGTTGTCTAGGAGCGAGCCAGAATGTGCCTGATGTATTTGGTGAACCAGCTGGCCAACATGGAGCACTCATTTCACCATATTCTTTTGCTGGAAATTAAAAGTCTCACTGACACCTTCTCGAGCATCTTGGGCACCCAGAGCAGAGATATCTACCGCATGAGCAACAGTTTCACTGCCATAGCCAAGCTCCTCATCCGACAGCTAGAGAACGACAACACATCTGGAGCCAGGTAAAGCTAGTTTTTATACGATTAAAGCCACAGCCATCTCCATGGCTGTGTGAGGCAGTATAAACTTATATTAAATATATTGAAGTTGTGATGAATGAACAGTCAGCTGAAAGTAAGGTGTACTGCAGTTCCTATAAGTTGCTACGTTGCCATTTTCAAATCGATCTTGATATCCATCTCATATCATTCCAGTATATACTCACTCAGCCATTGGATTGTGCAATTTATAGGGTCAGGTAAGCATACAAAATAGTTTACAGACACCTAATGGGCAACATCCCTGCTTGTAGAAGTAACCTGAGGTATTCATTTCAAATGCAAGCGTAAGGATGATTGACACTAAAGCAGAAATCGGTAATTAAAGGGTGGCAGTAAGAGCTGTAGGTGCACTGCAGATGCCAGCTTCATGCTACCGGGCAGAATGACCTCTGAACATCATACAACAGAAATTGCGTCATTTGGCGCTGAAGAATAAAGAAGCTGTTCAAGTTTTAGCACTTAAAGAACAGGAAGAAGGCCATGTCTCAGATAAGTAGACTAAGGCAATGTAAAAAGCTTCAGTTAAAAATAAATCGGTGAAGTCAGGCTACACAATTATCATTGAGTTTATTCTAGAAGATAATCACTGAAGCTGATGAGAACAATGACTGGCATAGCTCCCTGATAAGGGTTTGCTAAAAAAGTCTGAAAAAAATTCTCAAGCTTGTATAAAAAGATGTTCTGCTCGCTCACCTTCTTTTAAATGTGTATCCTAAGGTTAAAGCATTGGGAGCATTGCTGCATTCATCATAGTAAGAATATAAGCGTTATTTAAATACATGGTGGTAGTCACTTTTAATTAGGGAGAGAGTTATAATTAGCATTGTGTATACTGAAATAGGTCAAGAGGGCACAAAGGAATAGTAATTCTGTGATAAAATTTAACACAGATGTCAGAAAACTCATAACCATGAAGGATAGCCTTGGAGACAGACTTGTGGAGATGGAGCCAAAACATTGAGGTCATTCGAGAAACAATTAATTGGTATCCTGGAGAGAGTTAAAAATGAAAAAGGAGAGGAGCTCTGATACAGTCCCTCATTTTACAACAAGGCTGTAAGAAATGTCCGAACTTCACCTGGTGGCAGAAACCTCTGCTGAAATCGAGCCCTCAGCACTCGTTTTATGAAAAGTTTCATTGAAGATAGTGAAAAAGCCTAAGTGGAGATAGCAAAGTGAGCATGAAATGACATACACGTTTTCCAAACTAGTCAAGTTCAGCTGTGAAGAAGAGCATGCCAAATGTCACTTAGCGAAAGAGACCGGAAGGATGTCGTGTTCTGGGAACTGCAATGAAGCAGTGCAGGAATTGAGGCGTCAGTGACAAAGCATAATAATTATTCATGCAGCCCACCATGTGCCTTCATTTATGGTAGAAAAATTACTTTATTTGCTAAAATATTGTGAAATTCCTGTTCCTTATCTTGTGAACATAACATTTATCGCTAGAGCTGGTAAAAAACAAGAAAAGGTTTTCATTAAAATGTTGTTGCTGTGTTTTTCCATTTCTCTCAAAAATTCCCCTTTGTTAACGACTTGCTTTGCTGAGGAGTAGAAGCTGCTTCATCTGCATGTGTGTGGTTACAGATGCAAAATATTGTTTGGGTGGAGAGTCTGGGGGAGGAGAAGGGAGGAGGTGATAATATTTTTCAGTGGATTTTTCAGAAAACGTCCTTATTTTCCTTCAGGAAAAAAACTACTGAGTATACTGAGTGTGAAAGGAAAAGGCTTTGGCTGTTTGCTTGTTTAAGTTGTATTTGCTTCCGAGTGACAAGTTTGAACGCAGCCGTGCATATACGTGAATGAAAATGTAGCTGCTGTCTTCGGGGTACGAAAGTCGCCCTGGGGTCAGGGGGCCAGACTCTGGAGGGTAATATGTAGGGGCAGACGATGAAAATGCACCCACCTTATCGCAGGGCTGCAGTGGAGCTGCTCAGAGTTTATTCTGGTTTAAGGCAGGGCAGAGTTTGGCCTTGTGTCTGCAGTGGAAGGAACTTAAAATAGACATTCCTCCACGCTGTTTGTTTTGTTGTTAGCAGTTTTTAACATTTATGTAGATAAATTGCTGCTTTTATGAGACGGGACAGTCCCTGTGATGCAGCCGCGCTCGCCACGAGGCGGCTGTGAGCGTAGCCAGAAGCGATGGGAAGGAAAACCTGTTCCTAATGCTCCTCTGGGTAAGGAACGGTGTCCCGGGACGTGTCTGCTGCAGCGGGGTCTGCCCCGCACACAGCTGTCTCGGGCCAGTAGCAGGGCCTGGACCCTTTCAAACAAATCTTTCTGAAATTATTCCTTATTTGCCATCTGCCGGTTGATTTTTTTTTTTAAATTTAATTTTATTTTATTTTTTCCTGCCTAATCCTCTGTGACCCCAGTTCCCTGTACGCTTGCAGCTGCCGTTGTCATCTATCTCAACGTGGCTACAAGAGATCAGAGTGAAACACTGATTTTTCACAATTACAATTTTTAGGTGTTCTTTGAGTTTACATTTCAGGCCTGAATCAAACATAGTATCAGCTAGATCGGGCAAGAACAAGTATGAAGCAGCGGTTAAGGCTAAACTGAGAGTTCTCCACTGATTTAAGTGGAGTTTCTTCTGACTACTACTAGCCTAAGTGGGACTGGCCCAGAAGTCAAAATGGAAATACCCTCCTAGCTCCAGAGCTGCTGCAGTTGCTGAGCTGCCATGTTTTTTAAAGAGCAGCAATCCAGAGTATTTATGCTGTGAAAGGAAAACAGGATTTTAAAATGTGTGGCTGGATTATAACCATTCCTTCCAGAATCATGTGTTTACATAAGAAGAAACTGATTTCTTCAGAGTGATGGCTGGCTTGGAGTTGTTCGACACAGGGAATTTTACATGCAGTTAGTGGAGAGTATAATTAAAACCATGCGATGCTCTGTTGCCCCTTACTGTCACAAAATTGCAAGTTAATTCAGTCTCAGAGGTGCTTTTTAAGAACACATATCAAGTTTTAATGGACTGATCCAACCTAGAAGTATAGCATGGTCAATTAAAAGAAGGCAAGAAAGGAAAGAAAGAAAGAAAATCTAATGACACTTCCAAGCCCTCATTCTGGGTAAGAACCGAGCATAACAGGCTATACCAGTGCTACTCATTTTTGTGTAGTGGCTGGATGAAATTATCTTTTCTCCTTAAAGGACTCGATAGGCCTAGCACATGGCATCGCTGAGCATTCATTTACCATTCATTTGCTTTTCATTTTCTACTGTATTTGTCCTTCTTTAAATTAACATTTGTAGTGGTGAAGAGAGCTGTAATAGCATCTAAGACTTTCCTATGTTGGTAAGGGACTATGGTGTGATTAATTCAGTGCGGGTACTAAGAAGCCTGTCTGCGTGAAGCGTGCACTCCCCTTGCCACTCTGCTGCCTGTGTCTGCCAGCATCACCTATCAAAATGTTCTGGCCTCCCCCATTAGTACCTGCGAGCGCGGAGGCTGTGAGCGGCGTTGCGTGTGAAGTGCCGGAGGATGCAGCCTCCAGCTCCCTGTGCACCTCAGCCTTGAACGATACCTAGCTGATGATGTTTCCGTAATCAGTTCCTAGTAATATGTGAAAGCTCTTGATAGGCTTCCCAACTGCGAGCCAGAGGTTTTGAGATTGCCATTGCTATCCACCACTTGCCTTCTTCAAATCTGCGCTTCCGTCATATTTGGGGAGGTGATTATATCTGCACAGTGACGAACCACAAGGACCTGCACTTGATCCATTCATGTTGCCTACATCCACACAGAGTTGAAGCCCTGGAAGCAATCCTATCTCAAGAGTATTTTTAGCAATTTCTATTTGTCTATGCTCTTTTTCCCATTTTAAGCACCTGACTGGTGATGTTGATAATGCTGCTGGTGGTCTGGAGAAATGCTCTTCAAATTAATGTATCGCTCTTGACTTGCTGACCTGTATATTTAGATCTCTTTCTACAGAGAATTTAAAAGCAGTGGAACGATGAGTAGCATAGCACTATCTTTGCAAGCCAGGTCGTTATGATTTCTTGGTAGGTTTGTGCATCCTTTTGCTCTCAAAACCAGCCTGAGCTTTGGCGTAAGCTGATCCTGCTCCAGCAACCTCAGCAATGTACCGAATGTCTCTTGCCAAGATTTCAAACAATAGTTTATTTTACTGTTGCTGGAAGGGGAGGCCAGCAGGAAGGCCTGCCAGGCATCCTGTTGGGCGTGGGGTAGAGGCTTCATTGAACATTTCGCTTAGGGTATGTGCTTTTGGCTTCATGGGAACTGATGGGAGCGCAAAGCGGGTACACGTGAGAGCAAGTGGTCCCCTGGGGGCATGCCCAGGGCTGAGCGCTCTACGTCCCTCCCGCAGCGCTCGCCGTTGCTCTGAAATCCCGGGCACCAACAGGGTCAAAACGGAGGTGGTGGTCTGAGGAGCACCAGGCAGCGATGAGCCCTGTATGCATTAACTTACTGCTGCTTTACGTATGGCAAATAGGATTCATTAATGTGTTTCTTTAGCAGAAGCATTTTCAAGCGTTTCCTTCACAAAGCCATCAGAGCTCAACAGGAGAATGCTGGACTAAAAGGTGCTGTTATAAAAGGCCATTTTTATTTCCAAACATCACTGAGGCTTGCTGGTTTGGGTCTGTCATTCATAAACCCCATCAGTCCATCAATCCCCACTCTGTAGCCAGAGGGCTTTATATGTATATACGTACGTAACAGGCGTTTTTCTTGGTGCTTAGCTCCCACAATGGGAGCAGTGTTGAGAGTTATGTTGGAGTGACAGCTTTCTAATAAATTAAATCTTGTCCCACATCTCCAGAAAGATTTGTTAGCAAAGATCATACCAAGGTTCTTTATTACAGAAGAATATTTTTTTTTCAGCGTTCTGCATTGTTAATATGAGATCTTGCCGAAATTAAAAACAAAACAAGACAAAGCTTGCCAACTCCCCTGAGAAATATCCTGAACTGCCTTTATCAAAACAAATGAAAAAGTGCATTTTGTGATGCAGTATTCGTGGTTGTTATTTTTTAAACATGCTTTGTTTCCACAATTGGTAATTTGCAGTATTTGGGAGTTTTTAATAGGCTTCCCAACTGTGAGCATGACTTGTTGAGACTCTGCTGCTTTGAAAGCGCTATGTTAAAACTCTCATTTGTGGCTTTCCATATCCATATTTTACCGATTTAGCTATGCAGATGTTTGCTCATCAGGAAAAAAACAACAACAAAAAACAAAACCCAAAGAAACGGTCAGAAGCAAAACGAGCTTGTTTTAGAGCTGTGGGTAGAGTTTAAAAAGCAAATACTGTCGAACACCCCTTAATTCTCAAAGAGATTTCTGATTGTCTTTGTACTGCCTTCATGATTTTTTGGTCCGGTTACTCCATAGTTGCAGGAGTAAGATGGGAACATATAAATCCCCAGCAGAAGGCACCTCCGTGAAGAAGAGAGGAAGGAGCAACAGTGCTTTTGCCACAGCATGCTGTTGGTCCCCTGGGAAATCCAGTCCTGCTGCTGCATAAAGGCCAAGCAGCATCTTCAAGAGAGAGTGTGGGATACCCAAGGTTTAGCTTTCTGGCGAGTGGCCCAATATTCGGAGGAGCTGAGTCTCGCCGCGGGCTGAGAGCTGTGTAGGAACCCAGCACACTCTGTTTTCAGAAGCCCTGTTTTGGGGAATCCAGCACTCAGATTGAAAACCTTAATCTAGGAAACCTGATTAAGGCACGGAAACGGCTGCACTTGGAGTAGGGTGTGACATCGGCGTGCCTCCCCTTGCCCTGGCTTGGGGTGGTGGATCTTTCACCCTGGGACCCTTCTGCAGAGGGTTTGGCTGGTAGCGATCGCTGCCCCTGCAGCAGCACTGCTGGGCCCCCAGTGAAGCCAACATTCTTCACTGGTCAGAGGATATTTTAATCGCTAGAAAGCAAATTTTTACCAGCAGTGTATTTGACAGCAGATTTCTTTGTCCTTTAAGATTAACAGCTTCCCTTCAATTTATTTTAAAGTTATCTTTGAATTTTGCATTAAAAGGTTACATATTCTAAGACTAATGTAACAATCAAATTTAAAATAAAAGAGCTTGTCCTGCAGTCCTACAAGTTCATTTTAACTCTTCATTTTCTCTTTCTCTTTTGCTGAACTTCAGTCACATTGCACATAGAACTTTTCCTGAGACTGTTACGTCCATGTGCTGAGTTTTAAAAGAGATTTTTCTTACTCAGAGTACAATTCAGTAGGAACTGCATGTACTTTCATCAAACCTTTAAAACCACAGAATTCTATAAACTCTGCAATTAGCTTGACTTCTGGTTTATGAAAATAATGTAGTAAGTTGCTGTTTAACAAGCTTGAGAGAATGGTTTAAGTTCAGTTGAAAAACTTTTTGCTATGGGACTATCAGGGAAAGAGTTGGGTTTTGCTTATGCGGATATAGCACGTGCAGTTTCTAATCCAATGTAGTCAGAGATGTTCAATGTTTCTGATCCATCTGACAGAGACATAGATCTAGAAGATGTTTCTGAAAATGATTAATCAACCTCTAAGAGAATCTCTGCTGAAACATAATTATTTTACTAGATACATAATACAGGTCACAGGCAGAAACGCAGCATCAGCATCACTATGAACACAGAGTGCCAGAGTTAAATCTCTGCTTTCTACTTCCTTAGGATGGAAAATGATACTGAAACAGAATCTCCTGTACCACTGGATGATTTAAAATCTGTTATGAATGGAAATGAAGAAGATGAAAAGCTTCAAGTTAAAATACAGGCTTTTGAAGAGAAAATAAATGTTGACAACAGTACTCCTGGCTCAGTGCGGAGATACAGTTTAGGCCAGGTTTCTAAAGAAGAAAGGAAGGATATGAGATTTAACAGGTATGGCTCTGTAAAATGTGTGAGTGGTTTTCATGAATATCAGTTTTGTAATAAAACTTTATCCAAACATTGAGAATTTGGCCTGCTTGCACAATACCTATGGGCATCATAAGTCTAATTTTAACCAAGTCTCATATCTGTGAATTCAAAGGCTGGATAAAATATTTCTAAATTATTTATTTAATCTCTTCTGTGCCCTAAAACAGCACAAGGGATAGGAGAATATTTGCATACAGATATTACTAGAAAGGAAGATACAGAGACCTTTCTTGGGTGTTACTGCTAACAATACGTATCAAATGTTTGAATCAAATTTTGCCTGTGCGCTGTGTGAGATGAGCGCGACTCTCCCGGGACCCTGGGTGAGATAAGGGCTTGGACAGCAACGTCCACCCGCAGTGTCCTTAGGCTGCCTGTGCACCGCAGCTTCACAGCAGAGGTCTTCTCTTCCTGCTCCAGTATTTCCCCTTTCAGTCACTTCACTTCTACCCTTCTTACTCTTACGGGGGCTTAACTTCATCCTCAGCATATAGGTACGGGGCAATGAAGAACTGGAGGCTGAATCTTGGTTCAGTTAAAATGGCTGCTGGATGGCATTTTTATGATGTGATCAATAAACATATATTCCAGTGCTGGGGTTATAAGTTTCTTGCAGATAGGTTGACTAGCTCCGTCCATGGCATGCAGATGTTGTGATATATGGATATTATTTAGTTTCATTTGCTTATTAAAGCTGTGGCTTGAGTTTTGCTTTTGAAATGCATATTTATCAAAAGATACTTGCCTCTGGGTAAGTGAGCCCCACGCTCAGCTCTCTGAAGCGTTACCAGCTGCACAGAGGTAACTTGGAAGAGCGTGTCTTCAGATGATTTTTGTGTCTTACCTCTATTCCAAAACATTTTTCCTTTCCTTAATCGCCTTCCAGGTCCAAAAGCCTCGCTTTGCATGCAGTCCGCATGAAGGGGGTAAACTCAGAGAATGGACAGGATGAGGAGAACGGGGAGATAACTGCTGGTATCTCCTTCACCGAGATCTACGTTAGCCAAGAAAATGACAAATTGCCTTTTAGTGTTGATACTGAAGCAATACAACTGGGAAATTCTTCGGTTTCACACCAAAGCATCGATTACATGGAATCAGCAAATTTGCCAGAATCTGCTAAAGAAAAGGCCCACGAAGGAAGCGCAGAGGCCGTGACGAGCCCCGCGGAATACCAGGACAAGCTCTACTTGCACTTGAAGGAAAACCTGGGTAAAGTGAAAGCGTATGTCACGGAGATGGGGAGGAAAATTCCTATCCCTGATCAGTGTGTAATTGAAGGTAAGAGGTCCGAGCCTTGCCGATTATGAGAACTTTAACACCACACTGAAAGTCATCACGGGGTTCAGGCAGATGGGCAGCAAAGATCCTCTAGCGCAGAGCTCATGGATGGAGAGGAACATTAGTTTTACAAAACAGTGTCGTTCACAAACTGCAGTGTTTTGAAATCTTCCAGGACTGTTGTTCTTTTCCTTCAGGGATATAGTGCAACCCTCGCCTACCCCAGACTCCCATGAAGGTTAATGTGAGGATTGCCTTTTGGCTGTCATAGGGAATGAACCCAGAGCTCTCTGGAAAAGGGCAGGACCTATCACACCCAGCTGAAGAGCCGTGGCTGTTGGCTAGGGCTGGCAATACCTCTGGGCATGTCTGCAGGGCAGGCATGCAAGGGGAATGTGCCTTTCTGCCTTTCTCCTCCTGACTGTCACCCAGCTCTGGGCTGTAAGTTATGGTGCTGCATGAACAGTCATGGAGGGGTTGAGCGCAAGAGTGCACGTGCCGTGGGTCGGACTTGGCCACGCAGGCGTATGGGTAAGCACATGCTAATACTTAAGCCTCCTTCTTGGCCTGCTGGGTTGGTCTAGAGCAAATCTGGGTATCCTTCCTCATGAACACGACAATGTTAAATCAGTTCACTTACCAGAAATACCAGAAATGATGCAGCTCAGGACCCTCAGGTCAGCACATTCCAGCCCAGGCAGAAAGCTCCTTGAAGGCACAACAGAATGAGATCCCCAGTACTTCGGGTTGGGTTGGATCCTATCTCACCACTTCCCTGGGGTTGTTTAATGTTTTCTGCTTTCATCAAGGGTGGGTATTTGTTTTCAAGTTCGAGAAAGTTGGTTTTGTGAGACTGCGGGGGAGATGGGCAATACGCTGCAAGATGGGTCTTTGATACTCCTCTTTGAAGTAAATTCTTTAGGTTGGGTTGTGAGCCTCTTGCTTATACTGAGCAGCAGTCGCTCCCTTTAATGTGAATTTGTGTGCATCTAACCACTTGCTGGTGGTCGTGAGCAATTTACAGCTCAACCTTTCATGGGCCACATTGATTTCAAAGAGCAGCTGACTCAATAAATTAAGGTAATTTGCAGTCACTTAAAGTGTCATCATCTAATACTATGTAACTTCAGGTCCATCAGATATCAACTTTTGTTGATAAAACATTTTCTTGTTTACTTTTTCAGTGGCCAAGAAGTTGAAAAGCAGTTTCCACTCATCAAAGGGATATAACTATATTTTTTAAAAGCTTATGTTTCTGAAGAATTTCCTACATATTTTAAATTCCAGGTTTACTATTTGAAATAGTTATTTGGTAGAATTAATGATAAAACTTTTGTTTCATAAAATCACAGTGGAAACATAAGAGTGAACAATCTGGCTTGAAGCGCTGAATGCTATGACCTTGCATTAATCAAATACAATACGTTGACTAATTTTAAATGTATTGCTCAGTTTCCTTTCTGAAGTACCTATTATGATATGTTCTAAGCATGTGACTATTTCTAAATTCATTCAAACTATTGTAATTTCCTGAAAATCTTCAACTAGCATTCTTAGGGAAATTCTTTGAGTAGGGACACATGTGCAGAACAGGAGATTTATATGACTCATTCTAAATAAGTTGAAGAAATGCAGTCTGGCTCATTACGCAGGGGACAGCTTTGTTAATATCTCAGATATTACATAAACTGCTCCATCAAAAACCTTGTAGTTATTGGACTTCTGTGATTCCCACACACTATAAAGGCCCATTCAAATGTATCTGGTTTACGTTTCAAATAAGACGTTTAGAAAATAGTAAGAAAATGTTAGAAAATATTAATATACTTAGTTGGCTAATTTTATGTTGGTTATGTAGGGGTTTGTTGAACTGGAAACGTAATATGTAAACCAGGAAAATATGAAAAGATAGGCACTTCAGGGCAATCTCCCATGAAACAGAGCACTTGAAGGAAATAGTGGCAAAATGTGTTGCAAAATAGCGCTGCAGTTTGCTAATAATGGAGAGGGCAGATTTCCCCACATACCTCTTCATTAGTCATGCCTTTCCTGGGCTTTCAAGTGGCAGCTCACATGCAGGTCAACAGAGCGTTGACGCCAGTTGTAAGAATTTCTAAGTAATGATGGGCCAAATTCTGTCCGGTTCACTTAAACAGAATTCAACCCCCTGCTTGCATTTCTAAGGATGATGATGTCTACCCTTTGGGCAGACTGTCTGTGAACACGGCGAATTCCTTATTCCTTAAAACTGAGACTGGGTGGCATCCCCAAAAGGATGTTGCGATGACGTGCTGGTGAGGACAGAAACAGCTTGCATGCCTTTGGATACATCCAGAATGAGTGTGCACGGTCCCTGCCAGACCTGGAACTTAAAATATTTAGGAAATTCTTCAGAAACATAAGCTTTTAAAAAATATATATAGTTATATCCCTTTGATGAGTGGAAACTGCTTTCAATAATAGCAAGAGCAGTAAGAATGAAAGCAGGAGGCTGCTGAGGTTTTCCCAATACGGAGTCGCTGCCTTGCAGAATGGCAGAGGACATTCAGTTCAGTGCTCAGCAGCCAAAAAAAAAGCAAATGGACAAGAGAAGAATTATTGAGAGAGAGAGATATATCAAATGACATCATTATGTCATCATCTGCATTAATTGGAGCCTGAATCTTGAAGGACAAAGGAGACCAGTAGCAGGAGTATGAGGATAATCAGAGACCTCCATATGAAGAAAAATGGACTGGGACTCCACAGTCCAGAAAAGAGACAGCTGATAAAGACTCGCAATATCATGAATGACTGAGAAGATTAATTGGGAGTGGTGGCTCTCTGTCTGTCCTACTACAGGTACTAGAGAACATGTAATGAAGTTGTCAGGAAGCAAATTCAAAATACACAAAATAGGCACCTCTTAACACATAATGGGATACATGTAATTAAATGTCAGAACTGATTGCTACAGTACATTAAGCATGCTGAAAGGGTACCTGGTTTCAAAAGTGATTAGGTAAATTCATGGATTAGAGCCATTCAAGGGTTATCAAAATAATACCACCCCTGACTCTGGAAACACGGGAGCCACAGATGGAGGTACCAGGAGAGCAGGAGGGAAATTACTGCTGTGTGCTTGTTCTGTTCTTGCACTCCTCGCTTACAGCTCTTTTACTCGCCCTTTGTGAGCTAATACCAGGATAAGGTACTGGTGGGACTTTCTGACTCGAACCAGAATTGCCCTTCCAACATCGCTCGAAAGGACGAAAATTGAGAAAATTTGGTTTCTTAACCAAAGTAGGAGAAAACAGAGGGAGGACTTGATAACAATTTTCAGCTATGTGCAAGACAGTTGAAGGAACAGCCCATGCTGGACAAGGCAAGAAATAATGAGCTTAAATACCAATTAAAAAAAGATTCAGCTTAAACAGTAGAAAAAGCTCTCTAGCTTGCGCTGGCAGAGGAGGTTGTGGAGGTTAAAAGCACGTTAAAGAAACCTGGAAAGCTGGCCTAGGCAAGGAAAGGCTGTGAGGTTTGACAGATCTGAAGAAGGGCTGGTGCTCCCTGAAATATTTCTGTTTTTTCCACATACATCAGTTGATTTAATATAAGATTTTATTTCTTCTGAAGCTTGCCTTACGCCACCAGCCAGCTGTACTGCTTCTACAACTCCCAATGTCGTAGGCACTTTTGCCTCTGAGTGTGGGTAAGGGGGCAGATCCAATGACCGCTCCAGGTCCCCTGCATGTCTTTGATTGCATCCTCTGCTCTGTAACATTGTCTGTGTTTTGCCAGTTTTCTTTTTTGCTCTTGAGTCAGACATTTGCTGTGTAGGTCTTAGCCCTCACAAAACATTTTTGCTTCACAGGGTGTGCTTTTTCAGTCTCCTTATTGACTTATAAGCTCATTCGAATTATACTGTATGTCAAAATTTAAGTAATAATAAGTGTTAGATTTTACAGCTGTGAAGGGATACAGGTTAAAAACTGTAAGGATGGATCCATGATCTGTCTGTGACAGTTTGAAGATGCCTCCTATACACATTGAAAAATTGACACGTCCTCAGCTCTGTTATCTCATTTAGTATTTACTATTTTTGGCTGCATGTGTTTCAGGCAGAGGAGAGCTGTGAACTGGGTGATGATACTACAGCAGAAGCAGGGTTAAGACTGAGCTGTTGGCCAGAATGTCTTATACTAAGAAAATGGTCAAGTTAAGGGTGTTTTGAAGAACAGACAAGCTACAACAGCTTACCAGATGAATGTGTGTATGTGCATAAGTGAATCTTTTGGAACTAACACTGCAGTCAGAGAGGAGATTTAAACTGGGGCAGAAAGAAGGCATCCGAAACCACAAAAATCCATGTATTTTCACTTGTTTCAGTTTGGGGATGATGGTTTGGTTCAGTTCCTGCTTAGTTTGAACCACTTTGCCCAGATTCACATCTCTGCCATACCTTAAGCCACTTGAGGCATTCTTTTATGTCATGTTCATCACTTTAATCCTCTTAATCCTGTGGATCTTTTCCTAAAAAAAAAAAAAAAAAAAAAAAAAAAAAAGCCACCATATTTGTCAAGCGCTTTAGCTTTCATGGAGCTAAGGAAAGTAGTTTTCATCAGCCCATATTTTTCCAGATGGTTTGTGATCTTATATCTCATCGGTACCTCCACGATCTTGCAGATGGCAGTGGCCCAGACTTGTGCGTTTATAATTTCCTGAATGCTCCTGAGTTTGGTTATTGCTTTTCAGTGTATGCTGGGTAGGATTTCCTCTGCCTCTGTGTGGCTGGGGTCCTAGTGATTAAGAACAAGAGCCCCTGTTCAAGACCCCTGTGTTGCATTTGCGGTTTCTCCACTGGCTGCAGTAGGTGCTCTCTGAGAGGTCCTTCAGCCTTTCTGCTTTTCTAGGTCTCCTGTACCCTTCTGGGGAGGCAGGGCTGGCAGTGGTTTGAGTAGGTTGCTTTGAAAGGCTTAGGTGAATGATGGCACGCCTGTATTAGGCATTATTGGTGTTATGACCTGCCAGAGTTGGCTTCGGGAGTGCCACAATATCCAGCTGAGACCTGAGTCCACTCTGTTTAGCGTAGCCCCAATTACCCCGGCATGCAGCACAGGGCTCTTGAGCAGCTGGCAGGCTCCACCTGCTCTAGCCTTGCTGGGTCTTACCTTGAACCTGGCATCTTGGATGATATTTGACTTATTCTTCTTGTTTCCCAGAAGCGTAGGGATGGTGGAGCAAATGCATGGCCATGTGTATCCTGCCTCTGGGAGTGGCTGGTGTCAGATGGTTCCCAGACACAAGCCTGTACGGCTGCTGGATTTGGTTATAACTTGAGGGCAGGTCCTCGTTTTCCACTCTAGTTCTACTTGCTCTTTAGATAATTGGGATAAAAATGCCACCATTAATGCCTACAGCTCGGAGCACTGAGTGTCAAGTGAGCTGTTGGAAAGAAAGCATTTGATAATACATGTGTGTAGAGGATACTGAAGGATTTGCACATCTCCAGCCTGCCTAGCCTCCTTTTTAAAAGGATAGAGCCCAGGGAGATCTAGTGCATCATTCAATCCTTGGTCACCGAAGCCACATTCAAAATGCAATGCCATCCAATGAAAAATATAACCATTTTATAGTAGTAAGTCACTCCTGGCTCCTCGGTGCCCTACAGGAGGAAATACAAACAGCAAACATTTTGTGGGATTAATGACAGAATGCTGAAAGAGGAGGAGGCGGCAGGGGAAACAGGTTGCAGTACGCTGGCCCTAAATCTGGTTGTTATTATGTTTTATGCTGTACTGAGAGATAATCGGTACCATATGACGGCGTAGATGGAAAAGCTCATTGCTCCCCTGCAGTGCTCACCCCTGCACTGGGCTGATAAATTCCAGCATTCCATAAGCCAAATGTTGATTTGGAACAGATGGACCTCTGCTCCTTCAGTGGGACCACAAAGTTGCATAGGCTCAGGCCAGCATTTCTAGAGATGAACTCTGCTGCTGCTAGGCCAAAAAAAAAAAAATTAGTTGGCATTTTATTCTACGGGACTGGTATTTCAAATGCATCCCAAATGTGAGGGCTGGCAGCGAGAATAGAAGTGCGAATTCACAGGATGGCCATCGCACTCACGGTGATCTGCGTCGTCAGACCATGGAGAAACTCCCAGCGTGATGGGGAGCGTAATAGGAACATCAACGCACTCATAACTTGCTGCCCTCACATACGTGATAATAGCAAATCCTGTGTGCTTTACACCTAATCTGGAAGCATCAGTTTAAACAGGCTGGTCTCCAGATGCGCTTTACCTGGTAGCTGGGAGATTCCCAGCGGGGTGCTGTTATCACTCTCCTGCAGGGAAAGCCAAACCAGAGGACTTTGACTTCTGAGCTTCTGGGTTGGAGCAGGATGGACCTAACGGTTCCTCCTAACGGTTCCTGTGCCCGCTGTGCAGGCAGGGTGAGCCAGCAGCCCTCTGCCAGGCTGGGCGAGCTGGGCAGAGGCGGCCGAGGGATGCGGCTGGGACACAGAGGAGCCAGGCAGCGGCCGGAGTCGGATGTTTTCCCAGGACACTGCTTTCCTGCGCACGCCTTACGGGCTCTTTGCGCTTCAGTCATGGATATAGGCAGCAGAAAGGTAAAAGCGCTTTTGTTTCTGAAGATGGGACAATGTGGCAGAGATGTTTTACTGTTGTACCTTCCCAAATGACATAGGCTATTCATTACCCCGATGGCAAAGGGTTTTATAAAGTTAAGCTCATCTGTATGTTCTCAAACGTGGCTTTTGCCACTCAGGTTTGGACTCGGTGTACTGAGTGCGTTGTAGTGGCTGTCGAGACCCCATTATAGTCATGCCTTCTCCATTAATTTTTGTGTAACTTACTGGAGGTGAAATCTATTGGACTGACTTGTGGCATGCATGCAAAGCTAGTAGTGGTAAAAAAATATACATTGGCATTTCTTGAAGCTGACTGCTTTAGAAATTACCCTTTTCTCCTATAAACATATTTATTGTTTGCATACTTATTTGTAATCCAAACTCAAGAGATCAGGAAAAGGAAACTGAGGAAGCTCAAAAAGGATTAAAACTGAAATTTTAAAAGTTCTATAAATTTCTTATTCTCTGGTTTCATGTTTATGGGTGGGTTTGATTCTATTTGGGAATTTTATGAGCATACTTTTACTCCTATTAACAGATTTTATTTAATAGGAAAGGATTACCAATATAAATCAAATAATGCATTAATTGTTCCCAGAACCAGTGACTCTGTACCTATTTGCCTACGTCCCTCCTGGTTTATCCCAGCATGTTAAGCTGGAATAAACAACAATTAACAACTCTACTGACATTCTTTTGTTTAGATTTTTTTCTTTTTCCCCAGGCACAACCACTTAGTAGTGAACTTTAAAATTGCAACATATATTCTCTTGTTTCCTGTAGGAAAAACAAGTTGTTGCTTATTCTCTTGCTAGAAGTTTGAGACTTGCCAACAGATGTGATGAGAAATGTTTCTTGACTGGAGGAGTGTTTCCTTGGGATCTTGCTCAGCCTCTGCCATCTGCAGCATTTGGTGACTATGTGGGGTTTTGTGCCTTGCATTGCCTTTCACACGTTCTTCATGTTTTAAAATCCTTTCCTTGTGTTACTCGGACTCTCCTGCCAAGCCAAGCCAAAGCCAGGCTGAGGAAGGAGGAGAACTCATCCTTCTTTATGGAGAAGATGTGCCCAAGCGTCGCCAGCTGCTGCTGCCAGCGATGCAGGAGAGCAGGACACGGGCGCAGCTGAGTACGATGCCCGGGGGAGGCTGAGATGAGGAGCTGCTTGCATGGAGGGATGCACAGAGCTCTAAAATATCTTGGCTTAGGTTTGCTCTTAGGTGCTCATCAGTAGGGATAATTCATAGTAACTGGATAAAACAAGCAATTGTTCAGTCTGTTCCGTGTGTTACCCCAGATAATCAGCAGCAGCAGGTATTTCTTTGCTGCTAATGAGATGAAGCAGAGCTATGAACTTTTCTCCTTTGCTGAGTTAACTGAGCTGGTGCTTAGCCTAAACAAAACTCTCATCAACATACACAGACTTCTCACCTAATAAACCTGCTTTGCACCAGAGCTCACTGGCCTCTCCCTGCGTATGGGGTAGATCCAGGCTAGCCACCTTTCCACCTGGGTGTGGGGGCACAGGCTGAGATCCCAAGTGCTGAGAAATTGGTTTCTCTGCCGTTACCAAAGGGAATGCTGAGAAGACGTACAAAATGTGCCGTAATTCTCTCTCAAAGTCAGTGTGGCTCAGCCGACAGCAGCTCATGGGTGCGTGAGAAGCTAATTTTTCATGCAAGTAATACAGCAGCAGCACGGCTATAGGGGTGACTGGCATTCAGACCAAGGCGGTGTGTGCATTTACCCGTGACTGCCTATACTAAGTCAATGCCACAATGAAGACGTACCTGGTGTCGTATCATCTTGTCCCTGAACTGTCCCTTTCCTCGTGCAGTATCTTTTGACGTGTTGGCCTGTACAAGGGATTTTCCTGGCCCAAGCAAAATGATTGTATCCATCATCCAGCTCCAAGAGCTAGTACTCTTAAATAGTGCTAAGACAAATCTGTCTCTGGGTTTTTTTCTTTTCTTTTTCTTTTTCCACAGTCAAAGCCTCTATGAGCCCGTGCAGTATAGAAGTGCTATTAGAGTCACAGATCTAGTGGTTGAAATGGCGTTTCCATACATCCTAATTTAGGTCAGATGGGACAGGTTACTCAGTGAAATAGAAGTTGGCATAAACACCCTGCTTCAAATTTGCTTTCCACACTTAGAAGTGACAGTAGTTTTTAAAGTACAAAACTGGTTCTAGAGTCTGTAAATGTGTAGCTTAAATGTGACCAAGGTAATAGGCTTAATGTCCACAGGGAAATTAGTTAATTTTTTTCCTTCCTCTCTCCCTTACATACTTTTGACCAATTATTTTAAAGAGTTGCAGATCCATCTTTGCCATAATTTGAACTTCATTGCTTTAAATCACATCAAAAGGACCTTTAGTCAACATTGGATTACCAGCATTCGCCAAGACGTGCCGTGTGCTGGGGGAGCTGTTGCAGAGCAAGTAGGTTTTGTTGACAGGAATCTCCTGTGTGTTGTATCTTACTGGTATCCTGAAAGTTTCTTTGGGGCTAAATTCATCTTTCCTTACCAGGCAAAGTCAGGGTGAGTGGTTACGTGTTTCCACACGGGGAATTACACAGACATTCAGGGAACTGAGTTATCTCCACCTTCGTAGGCTGAGACTGGTTTCTTTTCACCTTCAAAGCTTTTTTGCTAACTCAAGCCTGCAAGTGATTTATTTTTTTTTCTTCTTAGCAAAAATTTTTCCTTTCCTAGCTAAACCTACAGACCTGATCCCTGCTCACTCATCAGATTCCCCTTTGTCAGCTGCCGTGCATTGCCAAGTGCAAATGCAGGGAGTGTTTTTCCCTAGAAATGACTGCCTTCACGTTTCACAGGTGTGAATAGGTCTTGCTGTGTTGTATTATCTCTGCTTTAACTCCTCTGAAATCCATTGGGATTACACAAGGTTGATATTTGACTCATAGTATTTTATATAACATTGCAATGATGGACTGGGAAAAGTATGCAACAGAGCTTACCTAAAGCTCAGCCAATTTATGTACGTGTTTTTTAGGAAAGCCCAAAATGTATCATCTTAAGCTGCATATCATACTGAGTACACAAGTACATGCAATTCGTAAATACTACAATGATTTTAAAAGCACCTTTTTCATTCTCGGTTAGAGTGTGTCTGAGCACGAGTATGAACACGGATGTGTTACACGCATGCTTTGCTCCTAAATGATCCTGCCACACTTCTAACTTATCCACAAGGTACAGCAAAAATAACCTCCTGTGATGGACATTTTAAGGTTTAAGTAATGGTTCTTTGGGATCCGTGAATAAGATAATAAGTGCAATATTATACTAGAAATATCAAAACCCATGGTGAACGTTATTACTCTGCTACAGTGGGATACCGTGCATAGACTTTGAATCGAAATTGCTACATGAGAGGGAAAATACTTATAGAGAGTAATGTGTCATTTCTAGAAACATTCACTGCTTTGGTTTGGCTTCTTAAAAATGAAAATGTAGCATACAAAAGTTAGTGTCTAACAACAGCTGGGTATCAGGATAACGCTTGCCATATATAATACAGACATTTTGGGGGATATTTTGAGCACAACAGACTCTGATAACCTGTTGAATAATATTTGCAAGATCTGCAATATTTTAATATGGGATGTAGCACAAGAGAACTCTACTGCCATGGTTACATTTGAATAAAAGTTTAAACGTATTTTATTATTCGCAATGCTAGAAAGAGAAAGCTGCAGTGGTTAAAGATCTCTCAAAACTTTGGCCAGACACTTGAGCGCTTGGTTACTTGTGAGCAGACGTGTACGTTCCTGGGTGGGAAGTGCTCCAGCGGGCAGTACTGCAGGAAGGCAGTGCCTTCAGCTGCCCCTTCACCTTCAGTGGGTGCTGTCAAATTTTGGAAGACTATGACTCAGCCTAGGTGACTATTACAATTCGTATTTTTAGTTAGAGGTCTGTCTCTGTGCGGGAGTTAGTGACACAATGGGCCACTGGTTATTCTGCAGTGTGTGTACGTCCAGTGTGCCAGCCTCACATGCTGTGGGTCAGTCTCCGACAATGCTATTAATTAAAATGATCAGGTTTTTTCCATTTTAAGCATTTTATGAAATGGCACAAAGTCGATATTTTTCTGACACATCATTTTCCTGAAAATGTGCCCAGCTTCATTCTGGGCGGCTTCATGTGCCCAGATGATGACAAGAAACTAATTTTGCCTTGCCTATCTATTTACAGGGCTCCCATGACCATAAAAATGAATTCCCATGGTACTGGCATGTTGGTTTGCACTTGAGTGAAATACAGTGTAACAGTGCTAGATATGGATCAGGGTCATTGTAGTCTTCATCAGAATAGGTTTACTATTTAAATACCACTTTCCACTGACTTTGGGATAGCTGAGATTAGCTGTTATATGTTGAAACTGGTAGTTCATTGCAAACTATTGAAAAGCACACGTAGTAAACTGGCTTGTTATCAGACATTGCCAAATTCAGCATATCAAATGCAGTAGAAATAGCTATGAGTAATCGCTCATGTCTGAGTAGGAGGCTTTTTTCAGTTGGTATTGACAAATGAATGCTGCTTTTTTCCAGGAACTAACTTTTTGTTCAGCCAGCATGGACTCCAGTGCTCGAGCTGACATTTATTTTGGCATGTATTATCAGCCTCAGTATTTTTCTCAGTGTCATCCACAATATCTTGCTAAGCAATTTGTTCGGTTTTCATGTCTCTCCATATATCCCTTGCAATTTTTTTGTTCTGCAGTGTTTGGGAACCTCCTTCACAGTCCCATCAAACACAATCCCATCTAGCACTGGGCACCCTTTCTTAATTGCTAACCAGGGGCTGGTATCCTGGAGCTCTGGCACCTTCTGCTCGCAGCTGCAATGACTTCTGTGGGAGACTGCCCAGGTGGGATTTAATCAGCTTGATGTGGACTTACTGTGGGTGACAACAATCCTAACTCTGGACTCTGCTGCCTTGCACGGTTGTTTAATGCACTCCAATGTTTGCCTGCAGCCTTTAAACTCCTCTCAGGTTTCTCGTCAATTCATACATTTGTAACTGGAAAAATAACCGCCGTACTCACTGAAGAGGAAGGCATTGACTGCCAGCTCCTTTTCGCAGTGGCAGTACATGGCTTATGGTCACTTTTAGCAAAAAGTGATTTCTCATAATGAAGCACTGAACTTTTCACACACATGGACCAAGGCCAAGCCTCTACTTCTGGTTGAATGTATTGAAGTTAAGGTTTTGTTAGCATCTGTGATGCATAAACCAGGGGTCTTTAGTCTGGACCATGCTGTTGGAAGAGCATTCTGTCAGCAGCCTCCTTGGAAACATCATTTAGTTTTGTGCTTTAATACGTCCCAGGACTTAAGGTCGCTCTAATTAACCCCTTCAGTTTCTCAGACTCCTTCTTTATATTGAACATGAACACTGACAGGTTTGGGTATGAACCAGTAGGTTTGGGTAGTTAGGTTAAACTCAAATTTTCCCCATAGCCGCTAATCCAAGAGTAGTAGATTTTATGCCCCATCTTTTTCCTGCTAAGGTGAGTGTGTTGCTTATGGGCACGATGTATCTGTGATCTGCAGCTAAGTTAGTTTTCTTTTCAGAACTGTTATCTCAGTTTAGCAGCATTTGCATCTTTGTTGGTTTAACTTTAAGCCCTGGCTTTCTACTGCTGAAAGCTTACAGTCACACGCACGCTTCTATTATTGTAGAATCTTAGAGTATTTAGATCTTAGAGTATGTTTGTCCTCGGGCGATTGACATGACCCAAACAGCACTTCCACATTCCACAGGATTTAGTCCATGTTCACAAATCAATATTGTCTTCTTCAAAGAGCAGCCTACAAATGCCCAGTGCTTGGCATCAAGCTACCATTTCATGCGGATTCTTCCCTTCCTCAAGGCAACATTCTCCTGTAACATATTCCTTTTTTCAGGCCTACGTAAGAGGAAGGAGTGCCGTATTTCCTAACGTCAATGAGTGTGCCGCTTTTTTTGGTATGTTCAGTGAAGCCAAGAGCAGTGGCCCCACTTCAGCTCCTCTTTCCATTGCTGTCTCAGAGCAAAGGAAATACCTTCAAAGTTGTCCTCTGGTAAACGCACTCTCTAGAGACAAATACGGATGGGTTTTCTTGTTGGCTCACCTGTGGTTTAGGAGAACCGGGGCTGGTCTAGGTCCTTCCTCCTGTTGGTCATTTCGCCTTTGGAGGGGAGTGATGCAGATGATGGCTGTAGTCCTGTTCCGCTCAACATCATTTTGACTTGGTTCATGAACTCCCTGTCTGGGAGGAAGCTCACCGCCTGGTCCGACCCTCTGACCTCCTGGTGCCTGTGCCTTTTCTTCTGCTTTCTCCTTCTGGCCCCGCATTGGCTTATGCACCTGCCTATGATTAAAGATTAATGAACACCCCATTGGTTTCCAGATAATCCAAGCTTCATCTGCTGTAATGTTGCTGATTATACCATGTAAAGGATCCTCTGAGGAAGGAGTGCTGTTATCATCCTTTTCTCTACAGTCGGTACAATCTGGTCGGGTTCTTGTGTTCACTTCCAAATATTATGCATTGTCTTGGCTTGTGTGTGTTTCACCACAGTATGCGTAGTGACTCTGCTGGTTTTTGTGGAGTCTAACTTTAATCTTCCCGTGCCTTTACATCTCAGATATCTTCTCTTGTGCTACAGTGGAGTCTCAATGAGCTCTGCAGTCCCAGCTTGACACTGGTGACTTCCTTTCCTTGGCAAATTCAAAAAGCTTTGTGAAAGGGTAATAAAGTGGTTTCCACTTGCTAGCTTCTGAAGTTTTTTCCCCCAGCCGAACAGCCATCTGGCCTCTCTGTAGCATCATTGGCATGTTCCAATATCCCAGTTTTGAATTTTCTGCATTTTTAGTGACAACGTGATCCATTGATTCTTTTGCTCAAGGGACCCATCCTTTTGTACCTCTGGTAAACTCATTCCTCATATGTGGTGTTTTTATGTGAAATACAGAATTTATTCCATTTCTCCCCTATGCTTTCACATCTTGCTTAGATGAAAAATGTTAAAAACCCCAAGTATTTCAAGATGGTCTATTGTGGGACAGAAAGGCTGCCTTCTGATACCAGTCTTCCTTGTTGCTGGCTCTCATTGTCAGTAGCTCCAGAAGGCTGTGCTATTTAAACTGCCTCCCGTTAGCCATATTTTCTAAAAAGTTACAACTCGTTTTTCCAGTTAGGCTATTTTCTTACAGCATTTTATTCCTACACCTTCACTGCACGGTGACTCAACAGGATAGCACGAGACTCTGAGTAATGCTCCCTGCACAGCTGGCCCGTGTCAGCCTTCTCAACTGCATGATTCATTTTGTGGACGCTGCACGGTGAGACCCGGCTGGCCGACTCCGCAGGAGCCTAGGCTGCTCTCTGTTCTCCTCGAAAATGCTTTGGCTTTGACTCAGCAGGTGCTGGCCGGACAGGGCCACAGGAGAGGTGAGCAACAGTGGCTTCGTGCATGGATCAATCTAGTGGGCTCATCAGCCACCGCAGGGAGGCTTATCTGTCTGTCTGTCATTTCTGCCTTTAGCTAGGAAACAAGTGCAGCAGCAGCAGCTGGTGGGACTGGTTGTTCCCCTCCCCTTCCAAGTTCAACTCTCCAGCTGGGTGAAGAGGGTGCAGCTCTCTCCGGTGTTTGCATCAAGGTCATCGTCTAGGGATCTCCGTCTTTTGTTTTCCATGCCTTTTTACCTTGGATAGCCGCTTTTTCCTGTTCAAAGGGGCTATAAAATGATACCGCTATTTTAAGTTAATACAGAAGTCTGATTGGGTTATGCCTAACATGCTGTTATCATTATGAGTAGTCATCCAAAGACAGAAAATGAGGGTTCAAGGTCAATATTTTGCAAAAACAGAATCATGCATCTCAAGGGCTTCATTTCCAGTTAAAACCAGTTCAGAGTCAGATAACATTACATAGCTTATAGCTTTTGTACTGCACTGTTGATCCCAAAGGACACCTTCAGATTGCATGTAACCCCTGCGGGATTTTTATCAACAGACGACATGATCACAGATGGCATAAATAGGCGGTGTTTGACAGAGCAGTGAAAATTGGAGACGCTTTGTCTGTGTGCACCGGAGCTGGGACTGTGAGTGACACTGAGTCACAGCCATGAACGTACATATCCAACCTTTCCTGGTGTGTAACTCTGAATGCATTTGCAGTCTCTTGTCCGGTTGGACCTGGAGCTCCACACCTTTTCCTTCTCCGTGTGTGGTTTTGCTGCAAAGTCTGTGGCCGTGCTGGCAGTTGTGGCCCGCGGGCTCTGCCAGCAGCTGCCCTCACACTGGCTTGCTGATTTGAACAAGTCACTGTGTCACCTTGTCCCTTGCAGTATGGCAGCAGCAATGACTCCTGTCCCTTGTGTGTTGTGCCTCTCAGAGAATGGCTGCAAAAGCTGCAGCTCCCTGGCTTAGTGTGTAAAAATCAGGTATGACCAGCAGACTTGTAGTATATATGCTTGATAAGAAGGGGGATTTGTAGGACTTGGAGCTCCCAGAAGCCAGGCTGTAGGCAGAGCATCTCTGCACGGGCAGGTTCAGGCAGACCTGAGCTTGGGCTGGGGCTCCTGGGTGGACGGGGAGAGGGGCTGCGGCGGGGAGCCCTCGTGGTGCGGGGCAGGACCCGGCACGTCGGCTCCCCGCTGTGTCGCAGGGCTCAGTGAATACTCACTAACGCTCTTCTGTGAAACTGTAGTATTTCTGATGCTGAATGTATAAGATGGCCTGTACAGCAAACATGCTACATGCACAGTAGTGTTGTAAATCAATTTATGCATCTTTTGGCTCCTGGAGGAACCACTGCAAAGAGGGGAAGTACTGTGGCTTTTACCAGCGGCTGAATGAGCCCGTTCCTGGCTGGGAGCTGGGCGCTGCACTCCTCCATCCCTACAGACACCAGCTTTCAGCTGCGCAAAGTCTCGGCAAGGATCCCACAGATGTCAGGCCCCCAAATGGCTGTTTCCTAATATGGGATATTTTTTCCAACAAACTCTTTAAATAAGAAGAAGTGATGCACAGTTTTGACAGATCTGTCTGGTTTAATAAGCTAAATGACGATACTGAATGCATGAGAAAGCACAAAGAAGATAAACAGCCTGACAGTGCACTGTCTTACACCTTTTGCATTTGGGAGTAAATGATTACTACGTAAGATTTAAAGCACTGGAGACTAAATTTCTCTAGGACTGTCAGATGGCTTGTGTTTAATTTAAGGGCACAGACACAGCAATGCCCTTCTGAATGCCGCAGGAGTTGACCCAGACTGAGATGCTCCCATAGGGGAAATGTATGCCCACGCGCTGCTTGATTGGACGTACACTGGTAATGGAAAGTTGGGTTTCGGTCTTTTCACAGAATCACAGAACCGTATAGGTTGGAAAAGACCTTTAAGATCATCGAGTCCAACCGTAAACCTAACACTGCCAAGCCCACCACTACACCACGTCCCTGAGCACCTCATCCAAACGGCTTTTAAATACCCCCAGGGATGGGGACTCCACCACCTCTCTGGGCAGCCCCTTCCAATGCTGGACAACCCTTTCGGTGAAGTAAAATTTCCTAATATCCAGTCTAAAGGTCTAGTTGATTTTAATATTCTGTATATTTATTTCTAGATACTGTTAGAAGTTGTGTAGCAAAGCTGTTCTTCAGCTGTCCCCTGAAGGGCCATTACTGCCTGTACAGTAAATCCAGTTTTACCCTCATCAGCCGGCAGCCTCCACTGTGGATCCATATCATGTTCCTCTTTCAGCAGGTACGTGCAATACAAATCAGTGGCACCTCTCTACTGTTAACTTTGCACTTGGAAAAAATGTTTTAATGGTTAATCTCTTTAAATACGCTTCTAACCCACAGTGCTTTGTGACCCATGTGATTTCTCAGAAAGTCATTATAGTAGGTTGAAGTGATTTTGGAGTTTATAAATTTTTATATATTTCTATTAAATACAACAAATTCAAACTGCCTGGAGAGATTCCAAAGTAGGGGGATAAAAATGTGGGACCAAAGCTTATTGTCCTTATTCAGGCAAAACTTCCAGTAGGTCCCAGGTGCCTTGCAAACGGGCAGGAGCATTGCAGTGGATTTGTAGGGGACCAGAATCAACCCTGAGGCTGCAGGTGGCGGCCAGAGGTGCAGCACCCACTGGCATTTTTTACTGCAGAAGTATTAACTGAGCAGGATTTGCAAATCTGATCAGTGCTGTTCTCCTACCAACCCTAAAGCTATTTTCTCACGTTTAATACCATTTCCAAATACAGCCCAGTATTTGGACATATGTGGGATTTCCTAATAGGTTACAAATAGTATGAAATTGTAAGAGAAAACCCTACATTCATACTTCAAGATGAAACAGATGGCTTTTGTGTTTAAAATAGTAAGGTTCAGTTCCTTAACCTACGCAGAGCCGTTCACCACAGTTCATCCCACCCTAATGCAACCTCAGAAATACAAAGGATTTATCTGAAATTTCAAACATGCATAGCGAGTTATGCTGTGAATTTAACAGCTCAAATCACTCTTCCCTGTGTTTGCTCCTAGAAATAAATGCAAAAAGTGTTTTTCAAAAATGCAGGTCAGTAGGAATATTTGGGTGCTTCAGTAGAAGAAGGGGTCTCCATGTGAGCTGTTTGTGGGGAGGGGGGCTTTGCTGTAGATGAGGAACGAGGATGATCAAGAGCCGAGCTGTGAGGTGGTCAGGGAAGGAGAGGACGGTGACAGAGCAGAGGCAGAAACAGGGGTGAGAAGACAATATGAAAAGCTGAAAATAAAGGTCAATTACTCTGTAAATGAAAACCTGAAGAAAGAGGTTGAATTTTAACAGGACCTAGAGAGAACAAATGAATTATATTACAAATGTATCATTTTATTCCTGATGAGAGGAAAACAGATGTTGAAAAATATGGACAAAAATACTAAAACGCACAAAAACGAGAAAGGGGGAGCAGAAGCAGAGGAGACGGGTGGCAGAGCTGGCACGCCTTGCTCCCCGCTGCGCAGCCTTCACCGCCCCTGCCGCTGGATTTTAACACAATGACCTCTGCTCTGTCTGTGGTTCATGGTTTGAATCAGTTGCACTGACAATTTAATCACTGATCCACCTTTAATCCCTGGTGCCTAGCCTTTTTGTGATATATTTTTCATTGAAAAACCTCTCCCTTTAACCCCTTCCCAGATTACTCTGAATTTGGCCCTACCAGTTCCATCTTTTATCAGGACTATGGAGCTTCGCGCAGTTCCCAGCTCCCAGAGGGGATATTACTTTCCTTCCCCATTCCTCCGCACTCGGGTGCCCATTGCCCCCCTTCCCCATCCCCGCGTGCCCCTGCTGGGTCCTGCTTCCTTCGGCCGCTGCCCCCAAACGCCGGTCCCCCCGTTTCCCGTGGCTTTCCCCTCCCCGGGCTGGGTAATTGCATTTGTCCACTGCAGCTACTCTTTCCAAAGCTTTGCTTTGATTCCCTACAGTCTTGCCAGTTTGCTCCGGCTGTGCTAGTGCTACCCCTGGCCCCAGGCTCCCGTGCCAAGGAGCTCCCAGCAGAATCCCCCGCGCTGCCGGGGCTGGGCTCGAAGAATTGCAGTTTAGTTTGTGTCTTTGCAAACATGCTGTAAACGCAGCACTTACTGTGCTTTTTTATGGAGGAAAAAAAAAAAGGTTCCTCTTGTGTTGCAGCAAGTGTTCAAGCCTGCTGTGCATCAGGATGGTGTTTAACGTCAGATAATTTATGTTTTTCTTCTGTTCGAAATCCTAAAGCTTTTAAGTACTGGATATATAAATATTATTAAATTAAATACAGGGCACTAAATTCAGCTCTGGGATAGTGTTATTTAAGCCTGTGAAATTGTACAAGAGATAAATTTGACATAAAATATATTTATAGTGTGTTAATAATGAGTTAAATGAAAGGCTGGTGATAAAAATGTAGTTTTCGGCAGATCTGTCATAGATTCACAGACAGGCGGCTAATATACAGTTTCTGAAGATTTCAATACCAGTTACCATATTTTTATTCCTCTTTTTACCAGTCGCTCCATAGTCTGTTTGACATTGCATTCTGCAAATGGAAAGGCAAGAAGAGAGCCTTTTTCTCTCAGGTGTATGAATTTCATGACCCTGCTTTCTATTTAATTTAAAAAATATTAGTGAATAGTTATATCATGTTTCGAAACCCTTGGATGGAAGTTGTGAAACAGCAAATTATAGTGGAGGGCAGTAGGAAGAGAAGCGTATGTCAGCGGAGAGCTGAGAAATTGTCTTACAGTTAAGTGATGATTAACAAAAGGAACAAAATTAGAATAAGGGGTGATGATAGAGAGGTTACGTGATAGACAGGATGTTGAGTTTCACAGGTTCATTCATTAAAATCATCCTCTAGTGCTATATGATTTATGGTTTAATTTCCCTCATCAGGTGGGACAGTGTCACGCCGCTGTGGTAGCACCAGCGAGCAAGGGGCTGCCTGACGTGTCCCCTTCTAACACCTTCCCTAGAGTCGCTCACAAATTTGCCAAACACAAACTAATTGGGCTGCCATTTTCTCCTGCCAGGTGGCTGCCTGGAGCTGCCTGCTTCTCCCTTCTAATTTGGACAAAATGATCCGGCTGTTTCTGACAGCTTAGCTGGAAAAAATGCATTGCCTCAGCCACAATAAAAATTCCTGGTTTGAGTCTCACTGAAGTGTGTCAGTTGGATGCCAGACAGTGCGATTAGGATTGTTGGGTCTCTCCTTAGAAAGGGAAGAAGGAATGTCCATCCAGGAAACCTACATTAAAAGGACATTGTTCGTATTGCAAAATCAAATACTTGAAATACGGAAAATCAGATTTGTTTGTGTACTCTTAGCTTGGCTCCTGCATGCAAATGCATTTTTTAATTACAAGATCATGTAGCAGATATAGTAGAGGCAGGAACGCTAAGCTCTCTCAGTGCAGTCGTGTTCTTGTAACATTGGCTTTGTGTGCAGTTTGTATGATGAAGTACTTAACACTGTTGAAATACTAGAATAATTCAAGGCAGCATAAGGTCGTGTCCTTGCTGTCCTTTCAAATAGGGAGCTTTGGAGGTGAGAGTGCCCAACCCAACACAGGTTTCGTCTTGTTTTGTGAATGTTCAGGGGATGAAAATTCCTGTACTCTGCCAGCAAAACCTGTGTGGAATGTGTTCTGTGGAGTTTTTTCTCTTGCATTTCATCCCGCTGTCTGTCCAGTGCAGTCGCAGACATTGCGCTGTTACTCTTCCCCACACAAGGAGCGAGAGCTGCAGTCAGGTCCAAATAAACATATACAAACCTGCAGCGGTGCTAAGCATCTCTTCGCATTAACTGGCAAATGACCTGTCTTTTCCAAAAAGATGTGTGTCGCTGAGATCTACGCCTGGTTCACAGAGGCCAGGGCTGCTAACATTTTGATAAACTAGCATTTCAGTACCAAAATGACACGCAACTCGCTATGCGTAGTGGTAGTTAATAGATAATCTTTGGTAAGCCACAGACCTTAAAGACATGTAATGTACAATAAAAAAAGCCCCGAAGGAAATTAAATACTTGAAGATTTATCTAATTGTGTGCGTATTGATCCATCGTAACTCCTTACAAAGGAATGAACTAATCGCTGGTCATTCGCATGGCTGTCCCACTGTAAGAACAAGATGCTCTTTGTTAACGGCCAAGTAAAAAGTCCTTGAAATCCTGTTTTCAACATTTTCTTCAGAGCTTGTTTGCAGAACCTTTGTCCATACACAGTAATTCTGTGCAAGTCCTTAAGGCCCTGTGGGAGAAGACACAGCTCAAGGGGACACACAGTTTTGAAACTGCCATGATCCAGTCTACATTTCCACACCAAAAGGTAAGCTTTTTTTTTTTTCTCAGAAAAAAAAATAGTAGAAGAACTTTGCCCTGACTTCTAGAACAGCTGTACAAAGGCCTTTACAATAGCTACAGCAAGTCTCTGCTGTGCTCAAATCATGAAAAACAAAACCCCTTTCTCTGCCCCTTCCCCTTCTTTGCCTTAGCTCTGTCGTCTTCTGAGCTTTTGTATTTATTGCCATGCTAAATCCTCTTCTCCTGGATGGCCATACGATGATCCATAGTGCGTGCCTCTGACCTCCCTTTTATATGAAGCACTCAGCTTATGGGGATGTTGAAAAATGTTCACCAGCCATTATATTTTCAGCCTCCTCAGTGTTGTTTTGTACTGTGCTTTGAAAGGTCTCCAGGCTTGTTCTCCATCCCTTCCTACATGCTTCCTGTGGATTGTTCCCAACGTGATGAAAACTAGTGATGCTACATATGGATTTTTTCCTGCTCGCAGTTTCAAACTCTAGATTCAGTTTAGCTGCCACTATGGACTGTTTGGCGGCCACTTGGAAATTCACCTAGTTAAACGCAGGCTTGGATTTTATGGAAATGATCGTTTGCACATGCACCATTAGTTACCCTCATCAGTTTAAAAGATTACTCTTTTCAAAGCTGTTTACTGTCTCCAGGATTTCAGCAAACGCTATTTCAAAGCTATTAATCAGGCTTCTTGGAAAAGGACGCTGTAGGACTTAAAACAAATATCTGTTTATTCCTGAACATCTCCATCCAGCTCAATTGGGTGAAATGAATTGTCAAACATGATTTTAAAATAGTCTCTCTCAGAATATTGTACGCATGAAGATGTCTGACTGAATAAGATTAATTTACTAAGGTTATGGCTGATTTAAAAACAGGAGTTTTGTTAGAAACACCTTCTGAACCCCCAAGATAATGTTGCGTTGAAGTGGGAACTCCTGCTGCAGCTTGTAAGAAAAGTAGGGGATCCCCACATTTGAGACCCAGCTTATGGGCCAGTTTTACTTAGACACAGTGGAGCTTGCACTAAGTATTTTAGCTGCTAATGAAATCCTAGCCTGACTCATCTGAAGGCATTAGAACGGCTTTTGTGTTCAATACTGGCTTAACTTGAGCCCGCGCCAAGATCTACTAGTCAAAAGTCGGAACCGGTGGAGTGTAAAAGAGTTTGGGGTGAATAAAGAGCTTAAGGAAGAGCATGCCTTCATGGGTAGGATTAGATGGAGTACATCATGCACACAAAGTCTACAAAACATGTCCAGTGCCCTAGAAATGTGATTAGTCTCCAGCACATCTGTTGCATAATCCTACTACTGCTCAGATGCTAGCATTTGGCCTGTTTTGGGAACTTTCATCACTCCATGACAGCAAGAGTATCTTTGAGTTCCCAAAATAGCAGAGCTGGAAAATGAGATACTGCTCTTCACTGATTTAATGAATTAAGCAGTGAATTGAAGTTTGGAAACTCCAGGAGCTGCAGATTGCCTAATAGCCTTCGGAGGCTGAAGACAGTCAGGCAGATGTAATGCATCTGAAATGGTAAAAGACTTTAATATTCAGTCTTGGTCTCCGCAGTACGCTGATGATTTACGTTCTCAGATTTGGTTTTGCTTATTAATACAGAATGTGCGTTTGTTTCTAGTGCAGTTTCCATTCAGTTTACTGAGAAAAGTCCCACTGAGTTTTCTGGGAGCGAGACCTAGGCCTGCCGTAAGGAAGGTTTCCCTTAGCTTGTACATTCCCAAAAAATCTAGCCAGAGCGTTCCCAGCATAACCTAGTCCTTACTTTGCTTGACAGACTAAGCTTCTGCAGTAATCTGAAATTTTTGTTGCAAAGTTCTTCCCATTGCTAATAGGACTTCAAATATTGTGAATGATTTGACAAAATTATTGTAGATGTCAATGTTAGTCCTCTGCCAGTAGTGTAGGAAGTAACATTATGGGTGTGTGGTTGTTTCAATAAGCATAGCACTTTTAATTTAAAATATTTTGAAATCTGTTGATATAAATGCAGTGTCAACATCCTGTATTATATTTTATATTAAGTTTTATGCGTCATGTGACAGCAATGTCTGAATGCTTTATCGGAACTGAGGAATTTCTGTGCTGGGAGCACGTGGGAAAGGTCCGACCCCCAGCAGCTAACAGGAACCACAGCGAGGTCCGTGCTGCAACACTGCTCTGCAATTGCTCCGCTTTTGCCCTGTGACCCTGCGGCTAATCCAGAGTAAATGAATTTAGACTTCTTTTCAATATGTATTCTAAAGTATTTTGCAAACCTGGGGAAAAATCTATTACATCAATGATTTATTCCAGAGGAAATTCTGAGAAATAGTTTCAGATTTACGTCACTGTAAACGATTTCCGAATTTGGCCCAGGATGCGTGTGCAAGGAATTGCAGCGAATACCTGTCTTACAGAAAGCATTTTGTGTTTCACTGGGCAGCCTGTTCGTGCCACAAAAAATATTTATATAACACGGCTTAAGATGTGCCAGAAGTAAAGCATTTCCAGATGTACATCCTTACAGATTTCCGTTCGGTTGCTTCATAGTTCTTTATCAAAGTACACGCAGGCCACGTTACAAAAACTAAGCCGGTTTTGAGCTCGTTGCTGAATTCTTTGTGTTGACTCATGCTGTGTCAGAAGAGTGAGATGGTGACTACTTTAAGAGCCCCATGCGATGCCTTAAGAGAGTCTTTTGTTGAGCAGCATTGCGAGAGAATAATTAACATTTTTAAGCCATTGTTAGTTCTGTTCTTCCCTTTCCTTTGTCTGCTGTCTCAGTTTACACAGCAGAAAGAAGCACCACGTTTTCACAATGGAGTCACTGAAGTTTTCAAGATGATGGAGCACGGGATGAGATGAATCTCTCCTCTCCAATTAGGCTTTTACCCTGTGCTTCCCCTCCTGAAATGCGGCTTATTGCAGATTATTTCAAGCGTACTAGAGTACAGAGTGGAAGAGAAAGATTGCTGCATTGCTATTTCAGTGATATTTGTTCTCTTGCAGTCTCGAGTTGGCTCATTGCAGCCACTAAAAGATTTTTCACAGGATGGAGAAGCTCCTAGGCTTTTTGTTCAGCGTGATCCACGTGCCCTTATAATGTCCTGCCCAGACCCACTGAGAGCAGTACCACCGGTATTCTGCCCATCTTGTGTCCTCCCAGATGCCACAGCAGGAGGAAGATCAGGGCACATCGGGGCAGGGCACATTGCTGGCCGTGCTCTGCTCTGCTGTCCCCTGCTCGCAGGGACATCTGCCCCTCCATCGGGAGCCCGCAGAGGACAGGAGACCCTGGGTGGCTGCTGTGGTCTGTCCCTCCTGAGGACTCAGCCCTCCTGCCCAGGGAGGCATCTTCTCAGGATCCCACACCACACACGAAGTATCTGAAGGGAGGCAGGGAGCCTCAGACTGTCCGATCCACTACCCACAGACCGGCGGGAGAAATATGGAGTGAAGCTGCACAGCACTCCTGCTACACAGCACAGCAGCCAGCTAATTTCCTCGAATGTATAGAATTCCTCTTTGGGGAAAAATAAGAACCTCAGCAATGTATAAAGAGCACTTACAGAGCAAAATAATCAAGTTTTACCCACGATCCCCAGTATAAGCCAGTTTGAGCGTGCTGGGGCAGGGCAGCCCAGCAGCCAGCTGCGCAGAGGTACGGATGCAGCCCTGACCCTGGCGAACGGGCACACGAGGCATAAGGAATTGCACAGCCGAGCATTACGAGGAAGCCCACCGTGGCATCCAGGGAGTGCGGGGGACCTCTCTGCTGCAGCCTGGCCGCTTATCTCCCATGCAAGGGTGGAGAGAAGAGCTGGCCATGGGGCTGCTGCCCTGCAGCACCCTCTTGCAAACAAAGCCAACGTGTGTCCGGGAGCTTTGTCGTGTGATCATTGTCTTCCCATGTGTTGTAAAGCCCATTTCTCTGCATGTTGCTGCTGGAAATGGAAGAAAACCTTTGTTGTTTGGAGCTTCTCAGGTGATGGGAGTCATGCTCCCCGCTCTGCCTTGCCATCTTTCTTTCAGACAGCCTAAAATCCATCAGGAGATGGCCTCCAGCATGCAGAGGGTGTGGGCATCTGAGAGCCCCTGTTAAGTTAAAACTCGGCGTTTGGCTCAGCTGAGTTTGTTAGCTGGGGCGATGGCCAGAGGTCTGAAGTGGTCTCCGGCATTTCGGTTCTCATGAAAACAGCTGTTTCCTGGCCATTTCCCACGTTGAAAGAGGCTGTGGAGGAGAGACGCCATGCTGCCAGGTCTCCTTGAGCCAGCCGGCCTCCTGCTCCCTGTCCTTCCCTAACGCTTGTCTTAAAAGGCCCGAATCGAACAACTCTGTCCTTTGCACAGCCTCGTTCAATGCGTTGAACTAATGTCCCTGGCAAGGGATGGTATTTTCCCCACTGACTGCGTAAATTCGTGTTTTCTTTGGGCTGCTGCGTGCAGTGTTGCAGATCTGTGAAGACCCCATGCAAATAAATAGGAGTGTTTTTGGAGCGGTCCTGGCAATTCCCTTTCTGTTTGCAGTGAGTAACTTGATTTAACACCAACGTTTGTTTTAAGTGGGAGATCACAATCTGTTTGAAAATTAAATAACAGGGTTTCAAATACACTGAATTATACAGGGTTATTAATTGCCTCAAAACCAGTACCCTCTGGCTTTTCTCATACCTGAAGCTGCAAGTACACTTTCTGTAGGTTTCTTTGATCAAGTCAGACGTTCAGTTTACTTTGCAGATGCATAATCCTTACTTCCCTGGCTTGTCACTGGCAGAATAACGTCACATTTACCTGGGTGTGTTTTGTGTGAGATAAATCAGCCCTGTTGTTGCTGGGGTTTTGGAATTCTTCATATTAACATTCACATTAAACATCTGTGATAGTGCTTCTCACAGGCGGCTGGGTTCAGAGCCTCTATTCTTTCTTTAAAAAAAAAAAAAAGAAAAAATAAAAATAAAGTGGTCCCCAGCCACTAACTCTTGCTCTGATGGGGGATCCGGTTGGACAGGAGGAAGTCCCCAGCACTGTAGCATGTTAGCAGAGACCACTACCTTGTGGATCATTGAAAAAAATCCTGAGATGAGGGCTGGAGGTAATCGAGGTGCTTCAGCTGGTGGGAAACGTGCTGAGCGCACTGCTAGCAGCAGTGTTCAGGAGGCAAAAAAAACCCCCAGACCAGTCCTCTGCCTCCTACAGACTTGTTTTATATATATATTTTTATAAATATATATATGCAAGCTGCTACTGATGATGGAGAGAGATATACATCCTGCTTTGCACGTTTGCCCTGGCAGGTTCTTTGCCCACAGGACACATGTGGAAGGAGACACTCATTGGCGCCCGCTGTGCATCCCTCTGTGATCTTGGGTTACAAGCTGTTAACCGTACAGCAGTTCACCTTGTGAGTGAGTTTGTTTTTTCTCATTATTGGCCTAGGACCTGGACCACGTGCAGATGCACCTGGAAGAAGTGAGGTTCTTTGATTTATTCGGCTACAGCGAGGAAGCAGGAACTTGGCAGTGCTTCATGTGCAATAACCCTGAAAAGGCAACAGGTAAGTGGTCTGCCTTCGTCGCTGGTGGGCTGCGCGTGGTGGTGGAGCTGGGGTGGGTGGAGGATGGAGCGAAGCTCACAGATAACGCTGTGTCGCTGGTGATGGTGGCAGAGGTTGGGGAAAAGGGAAAGCAAACTTTCCAGCATAGCACAGGCAGTGTCTATTTTAGTTGGAATTCTCCATTAAACTCCTCTTGTCTCAGCATCTCTGGTGAGATACAGTGTCAAGCACAAACCTTATTTGGTGTATGCTTAGAGGGATACAATCCAAAATTAATGTAGACTCATAAATCTGCGTGACTACTAATGCCTGGGGAGTGGGAGGGATCTGCACCCATCTTGCAGTGTCCAGATAAAGGAGCTGCATCTGCTGGACCATGTCCCAGGTCCTCTGGAGACTGCACAGGTGCCACATGTCAGGGGACATTGGCCTAGATATGACACCCGATTCATGTCATCTTTGTTCTCAGAATTATTTGCTTTAATTGAATCTGTAGTACGTGTCGTCTTAGGAACAAGGCAATGCTTAAGAACAGCCATAATACTTCAGCTATATTAGAAAACAGGGTGAGTGGAAAATACTTTTTCCCAGGTAAAAGATTCTAGTGACCTTTTTTTTGAAGCCTTCTGATACCCATGTGTTTTAGATCAGCGTACTGAAATTCAGAGGAATGGCCTTTTTCTTAGATGTTTTTGCCACTCTGTAAAAGCCTGCACAATTCTGGCCAAGAATTTTGAATATTTTGGCCAAGCCTTTGAATAATTGGCTGTTTTGGCTATTTATTTTAACAGCTAGCATCTCTTTATATTTCATCAACCCTGAATTCAGTAAGTCTTGCAAGAGTGGCACAGCCTCTGCTGCAGGCTGGGCTGCCCATGCTCATTTCATGGGTGTTTGACCATCTTTCTCCTTCCACAACTCTCGTGGGACTCAACAACCATAAAAGAAATCACGCTTTGAGCTGAAATTTCATCTCAGTACTGTGGTCTTGCTGTAGTTTGTCCATAACATCAGTGATAGACGTATGTCAAGCTACAAGGAAAAGGAGTCTGTCTTGCTTAAAATTTCAAAGCTTCATGAAATAGCTTTGGTTTGAATTTTCAAAGACACTTAACTAGTCCAAAAAGGGGAGTGTTTGTAGCAAGCTGTTAGTTATGCTGGGAGGACAGCTGTATTGGAGCCAACAGACCAGATGAAGGTGGCAAAGGCAAACCTTGGGGGTGACGAGGCACCATTTCCTTATCGATGCCGTGGGCTTTGCTGATGACACGAGTCTGGAGACACCAAAGGACAGCTGACGCCTCGCTTCCCTGTTGCTCTCCTGCCAAAGCGCCGCGTCCTCCACGGAGAGGTCTAAGAAGGGCTGGAAGCAGGACAAGGTGCGGGGAGGTCCGTGTCGCACAGCACCGTGGCGCTGCTGCCAGGACTGGGATCTGGGACAGGGATCCAGACCCCACCGGTACGACCAGTATAGAGCTGGTATTTTCCAATGGGTCTGAACTCAAGGCAAATGGCAATAAAAGACTGCGACAGCAGGCAGCAATTGCCAGTGAGCTCTTCAGTGCTCTTTGGTTACTCAAAGACCTTATGAAAGCGGGGACCGTCTCTGTACCGCTGACAAGAGTCTCTTGAGTCTGTTTGCAGAGCACTTGAGCTGACATCTCGAGTAGGGTAAACTGTATGCTCTGCCTGACACTAATGGTCTTCGGGAAGTGGGAGCGCAACGCCTGCCATGGAGCGCCTGCGGCGGGGGGCCTGGCACGCCGCCTCTCGCTAATTCATTGTTGTTTCAGGCTGGTGAAAAATCACATCGCAGTGTTGTAGGTTGTAGATTTGGTGTTGCAATATCCCACAGAGACGAGGGAGAAGGTCACGTCGCTCCCAAGGGTTCACCATTTCCCCTAGCTGCTTGAGAAAAGGCTGCAATGAAACGCACGCGCTGATCCCACTTCCCTGAGCATGTAAATACGGTTCTCCCTTTACACCCTGGGGTCGAGGGAAGGGATTATATCCAAAGCTCTGCCCTCCAGCCTGAGCGGTGTCCATGCGGCAGCGCAGCAGTTCTGCCCTTCCCAAGAAGTGCCAAAATCCACTCTGCGTGGAGATGTGTGAGTGCAAGAGCACTTGGCCAGCTGGGCGAGGGGGGGTCTGCCCTGATCAAGGTCACCCAGCAGGTCCGGGTACAAATTAGACTTGCATTCCCATATGCTGGTACTTATACAGGCCCTTGTAAATTATACTGCCTCTTCTAGGAGTGGAGAAACAAATATTTATTTTTTTTTTTTAGATTTACCTTTTTTCTAGCTTGTATCTGTATGATGTCAACTAAAGCCCGATGGAAAAAAATGCAAATACAGCACTAAGGTGTTAAATGAAATGCTACCTTCTCAGCAGATTCAATAACTTGAGACTTTGCTTGCTTTTTCTCAAGTACCACGAGTACTCAAGAGCACGGAGGATGCCTGGACATTTTGGAGAAGGTTTTTCCTCCTCAAGCACTGAAGGGACCGAGGGTGGTGCCTGGAGTTTGCAGGGTTATCGCTGCCCACAGGTTTCCAGCCTGTCCTCCTCCCTGCCCAGCCCAGCCAGCGGGCTGTCTCTGCTGCCGTAGCCCAGGAGAGGAGGGAGGAGACTTTAATAAATGTCAGCATCTACGAAATCACCATTTACCCTTTGTTTTAGAGCCAGGGCTGAGAGTTCGGGGACGCCTTTGAGGATGGTCAGGAACAGGGGGAAGTAGGCACAGAATATTTTTGGACTGTAACTGTCCTTTTTATGAGCAATTACTCTCTTTGTCTCAGTTTAAAGAAAATTTTGCAAGAAAGGCACATTGTGAATATCATTATTTGCTCCTCAGCTCTAAAAGCCTTTAGAAGCCGAAGAAAATAAAGTATTGTATGGGTCATAAAAAAGTTCAGGTGTAGGAAAGGAACATGGAAGATAGTGCTCAATGGAATAAAACTCGGCAGGTGAATGACAAATTCACCTTAGTATCAGTGATGTAGAGCTGTGGCAGCTGGGAAAAGTCCTACCAGAGTGGGAGACACTCCAGGGTCTTTTGGGGTTTATAAGATCTGAGACAAGAAAGAGGATTCAGAGGTCTCCTTGAATAGGTAAGAAATGTAAAGGCTGTAAAATATCTTTTATTTTCATTCCACAGTGGGACAGACCCTTGGAAATCTCAAATACTTTTGAAAGACAAGAAAGTAATTTCTCTCTCTCAGCAATGCTGTTTAGCAACCAAATTCTTCTTTAAGAAGGAATTCAGAGGCAAATTCTTTTTCTATTACTGTCTTTTGTTTTTCGTTAATGTTGGGTTTTGTTGCATTGTTTGGATGCCACATAGCAAGATGCCATTTATCCTCCAGACTTAGGAAACCATTATGCCTGAAAGCCTCGATCTTGCCTTAGGATGCCAGATCAATGATCTTTTTTTTGGATGTAGCTGGGAGGATTTTTGGAGCCGGACTACACTTGGAGACTGAGTTTGTGAGGAAAGAGGCAGTTATGCTTAAGCAATGCGGTGGATGTACTCAAAGTGGCAATTAACCCAGAGAAAGTCTGAATATTTCTCATGCATTCTTCTGACTGCAAAGCATTTCTTATACAACCGCACTTCTCCAGAAGTGCTGTTAAATCATCTTGAATTGTTTTTTCCTGCCACCCAGGAAGAGCATTCCCACAAATCCCACTCATCTGCTCAAATACACGTATGTGCCCTGACTGTGTAGCTGGTCTCAGAGCTAGGAAAACCAGGCTATGCTTTTTTTTTTTTTTTTAAATGACAACCATTCAAGCACAGATACAAGGCATTTGAAATTTTAGTAAATGCAGTGTGTGCCTCTTGTTAGGAAAAACTGGCCTTTAAGAGCCTCATTTCAACATAACCTCCTGTATTGACAGTTGGCTTCACAAGCTCTTGCACAAAAAATTTAGTAAAACCACTTGATAGCTGGAGAGAGAATTGCAGTACATTCCCTATTCTGGAAGCTTACAAAGAAATTGCAGTAATCCCTGTGGGCTGCAGAGAGACATTGTGCCCATGGGCAATGATTCGGGTAAAACTGAGGGGTTTTTTATGAATTCCTTTTTAAAAAAGCAATTCACTCAGAAGAGCCTACACCATATTAACTTCTGAATACATTTATCTTCTGCTAGCAGTGGTGATTATCTAGTGAACTGAAATACCCCAGCTATAATGCTTGCTTGAAAATTATAAGAAGTGGCATTCAGTAATGTGTCCTTTTCCAGGTTTTCAACAAAACCAAATGTGATGATTAATGAGAGAGAGTGAATCCGTATTCCTTTAGGTTAATTGCATTTATCTTTGTCTGCTTGCCACCCACACATTCCATTCTTTCAAGTTAAGAGCAGTTTATTATCATTGAGATCATTCACGACTGGACTGAATTTTTGTGGATGATTTTATGTTTCATCAAATGCAAGATTTAATGCTTTGGTTTTTATGTCTTGAGTTCATCTTGGAAGAGCTTGGAGGGTTTTTTACTTTTTATTCAGTACCCAAACTACTTAAAGCTTGATGCATTGCAGTTCTGCAAAGAAAACAAGATGCAATTAATAAAAAATAATTCCAATGCACACTTACATCAACAGGTACTATTCAGGGTTAAATTGATTTTGGAGTTAGTGTCTCTATATTGAGATGGTTTAAGAAGCAACAGATATTATAGTAAATAATTCTTCATTTTGAGTTTGGGTAATATTTTTAGCTTTATTGTGTGTTCTGCAGGAAAAAAAAGTAATGACAAATATATAGTAAGTATAAACTTTTCAATCCTTTAACTCTTTTTTTCAAGCTAAAGATCTCATCACACATGTCAGCATACCACCACACGGTGATTTCAAACCCAGAGATGATGTGATCACCTAGTTTGACCTTCTATAAAACAATAGTCAAAGAATCTAGTCCAATAATGCTTATATCAAAGAAATGTTTTCTCTTTGATCCATATTACTTTTGCATATTTTTCTAAAGATGTCTAAACTTGATTTTTAAAAGTCAAGTGAAGGAGAACCCATGACATGCCTAAGTTGTTGCTCAGGTAATTTAACCACACTCTTAACATGTGGGTTAATTTCTAGTCTATCTCTAAACATTGCATCACATTATGCCCTTCCCTGCTACGCAGAAAATGTCTATTTGTGGACTTCATCATGTCACATCTTGATCTTTGCTTGGGCAAATGAAGGAGAATACACTTCATTAGTTTCCCGTGATATGAATAATCATATGAAAATCAGTCTTAAATCATTCTTGTATCACTGTTCTGAAGTCTTTTCATTTGTCCTTATTCATGCAAGGTGAAGAAATCAAAACTAGACATAATTTTCCAATAACTAATAGGTGTATAAGGAATGTGCACACCCCAAGTGGCAGCTGACTGCATTTTAAAAAAAATCTTCTAACTGTATCAGAAGTGCAGATGCTTCTTTCATAGAACGCTGCTCTGCCATGGAAAGCAGCGGGGGTCACCACCTACTGAATTTGGTTTTGGGAAGAGTTCAGACAGAAGAGTCAAGCTCTGCATTTCTGAGGCAGTATGGATTTACTCATGACGCCCCTTGCTAACAGAGCTCCATGCACTTACTCCTACTTTGCACACAGCAGGCATTCAATGGCTACAGTGGTGACTAAGTCCCAATAAGGACTGGGACAGGCTCCACCAAGATACTTGGGGGCTGAAGCTCTTGCCCCGTGAGGAGGGGCTGAGGGACAAGGGCTGGTGCAGACAGAGCTCAGGGGGGTCTTCATAGTAGTCTACATAACTACAAGGAGGTCACCAAGAAGACAGACCCCGGCTCTTTTCAGTAGTGTGTGGTGGGAGGGCAAGAGACAACAGGCATAAATTGGAACAAGAGAGGTTCAGACTGGCTACAAAGGACAGCTTTCCCACCATGAGGATGATCAAGCATTGGAACAGCTTGCCTAGAGATATTGTGGAGATTTTCAAGTCCCGGATGGATAAATTCATGAGCAACCTAGTCCGACCCCATAGGTGACCTTGCTTTGAGCAGGAGGTTGGACGAGAGACCCCTTGAGCTCCCTTCCAGCTGAATTATTCTGTGATTCTGTGAAGTTAACCGCAATGAAAATAAGCAAAAGAACTTAGAAAAATATTGGAAAAGAGCTTCATTCTTATCTTTCATGAATCTTTTTCTTCTAATCAGACCCTCAGACATACTGGCATCAGATTCATTACGATGACTTTGGAAGCTGACATCAGAATTCCCCATGGGCTTCTTTGTGGATGTACATGAGAAGTGCACTGTTAGCATTGCTTCCAGCCACCGGGTGCTTAAAGAGAGATCAGCATTTCTTTAGTAAATCCTGGTTTTGAAAGATTTTGGCCATAAAAACCCACTTTAGGCCAAAATTGCACATTCACTTCCTTTCCCACGTTGCATTCCTGACCACCAACCATCTCAGTATCTTCTGGTCCCCAAACTTTGTGTGCTTTACACCTTCTTAGTTTGGGTTAAAGCATGTTCCTACTGCACTGGAATTGGTATTGAAGCCATTCCCATGCGACCAGGAGCCATGCAGATGCACAAGACCCAACCACTGAGCAATTGTCTTTTCATATCAAGTCCTACTTTTGCTGTATCTAGATGTTTATGCAGCTGTCGTCATGCTCTGAAAGTCACTGTGCACATTATGAATTCTTTATTGTTATCGTGTAGGAGTAAAACTTCTTTTCCTGTCCTATCTTTGTCATTTTTTATTAAAGTGAAGTTCTCTCCTCTTTCTTTTATGCACACTCCAGGACAGCCTGCTACTTGGTGCTGCTGGTTTGAGTTTCTCAGATTCACGGCTTTTTGCTCTCTGTCTCTCACTGGGTAGACTTCGTCATAGCGGTTCTGACACTTCATCTTGGGAGACGATATGGAGCCATGCCCTGTTATTATCACCCACATGCGACTGCGATGGTAATTTCCTGACAGCAAACTGCATATTCTCATGGTGAGAAAACATCCTCCACCAAGAGAGTGCACATGTGAATGGCAAATTATGGGAATAACAGGGATATTACCCTGTACATTGTTAAGTTAGAAATTTGATGGGGCATTTGCACAATAACCAAATATCAGCTTAGATGCTGTTTAATTATAAAAATTTAAAACTTTTAATCTGTTCTCACAAATCTGACAAATTATAATGCTGATTTTATAAATGGGATACAAAGTCACCAGAAGATGAAGTGGCTGGTAGGAGAGCATGAGGACTTGTACTCAGGCCTGCTAGACAGCTGCCGGCCCTGTGGGACTGTCCTTTTGCTCAGCTCCCAAAGAGGAATGACTCTTAAGGATGACCATTATGGGTATCCCAGCAAATCTCAGCTGCAGAAATGCCTCATACTACCTGATACAGCCTTAGAAAGCTGTTTAGAAAGAAAGACAGCCCTTCTGTTCCCAGTACGTTTCCCCCGTGAAGCTGCTGTTGGCAGACGGTGTCCCCTCTAACAGGACACCAGCGCAGCCACAGGCAGAAATGACCGCACGGTCCTGCTCGGGTGAAAAAGCCAAGACTCATCTCAAGTCTGATGGACCCAGTTTTTTTGCAGAAACAAATTTATCTGAAAAAACCCCAGCTTTTTTCTTTGCTCAAAATGGATTATTATTTTCTCCAGTACTTTTTTGTTCAGTGGTACTTGATGATATCTTGTGCGCATCTTGTTACCTGTGTGAGCTGGATTTCGGCTGCTTTCTGCTCTGTTTGAACAGGGTTAGTTGTTATTAGGGAGCTTTGCCACAGGATATTGTTTCTCTTGTCTAGAAAATGGGGCGTGTGCCTATGCAGGATTTTTTTGCCATCGCTTCGTTGACAGTTAATTCTACATCTTTTATATGAGCGTAAATTCAGCGTAGACCGCATGGCACGAGGCTCCTTCACAAAGGCATCTGCCCTGGACCGGTGCTTCAGAAACGCACGTCAGGGATGCGCAGGGATGTATGGAGTTTGGACATTTTGGTCTGCCCTGTTTTGGTTTTCCCTGCCACAGAGCAGGGAGATTCCCCGTCGCCTTTTCCACCCCCCCTGCACAGCCTGTTCAGCAGAGGGTTTAAAAAGCCCCACCCCAGACGTAGTATCCAGCCCCAGATCCATCATGTGGAGCGTTGCTCCTGTGCACATCCCCGGCAGCAGACCAGGGCGCGGAGGCAGGACAGAGGCTGCCGGCGGCCGCCCTCACCAAAGAGCTATCGCATCTTTGCAATAACGTCATAACATCCTCACGGCCAAGGAAGACTTTAAATCCCCTCAGCTTTGCATTTTCTTGGTCCCATTTTCACATAAACTGAATATTGGCTTGAAAATGGCCCCCACCTTGACCACGCTTCTCTGAAAGGCTGGGGAGAAAAGATTGTCAGTTGAGGAAATTTCTAAAGTGAGTGAAAACGTGTATCTGTAGTAGTTCTGAGAACAATATTTAACACAATTACCAAGTTTTTGTTAAGGGGCACACTGTAAAATGTGGCTCTGTCCTGCTAAAGAGTGTGCTGTGAAATCGGTGGAGCCCCACACCAGCTTCCCTGTAAATTTGGGCCATTTTGCAGTGATAAAAATTATACGGGGAGAAAGCAAGCCTCTATTTTACTTTGTCCTGGGCCGGATTGGGTGGTGTAACGCATCGGTGCTGGCATGAAAATATACAGGAAAGAGCTGCTGCGTCGAACTAGGGATGCAGCGGGCTGCGAGGAGCAGAGCACGACCTGCTTTTATCGTGGAAATCACAGCTGCACTTTCCCATCAAAGCCGAAACTTGGCCACCCCCTTTTTCATTCAGCCCACCTCCTTCCAAAAACTCCCTATCTACAGAGACAGAAATATTTATAGACTTTCTTGCGGAAATTGAAATAGTACACACTGAAGACCCCCAAAGCCTGCCTCTCTGCCAATATAAACAACGCTGGGGAAAAAATACACTCTTTATCTAAATCTCATTCACTGTATTTGTGGTGTTTGTTTTTCCTCTACCAGACAGGAGGTAGTGAAGGGAGGTACGTGTCCAAAAAGCTATAAAGCCTTTGAAACCCCAGGTGCTACCTTTGGTGGCTGCGCTTGGCCACCCTGCTCACCTCGCATCCTCAGCATCACAGCGACCTACTGCGTTTTGGGCTCTGAAAGGCTCATGCACAGACGACAGCAAACGCTTTCAAGCAAAAGCGTTACTGGATAAACTTTCATGCTAAGGTATGCAAGTACGGCCAGCCAGAGGATAACTGACCATCTGACAGACGCTGGGAAGGGCTCCAAATCAAACATCACGTCAAAAAACATCCATTCTCTGACTGCTTACGCCTTGGACTGCTCTTCAGTCTATCTGATCCATCATGTCCTGTCTATCAGTGTAAAAATGGAAGAGAAAGGAAAAGGAAACCCAGCCGTGGTGTTAGAGCATTTTTAAATTGTTTGCTCTGTACGTGAAGGGCAGTGGCTCGAGGTTGCTCTGCGGTCGTGGTTTAAAGCCCGTGGTGATCCCCTTGGTTGCTGGGCTTTTCTTGTGCTGGAAAATTCCTTTTCGCGTGAAGGTTTGGGAACGCTCTTCCAGCTCCCGAAACCTCGCACGCTTCCAGCCGAGGTAAGTGCTGGTCACAGGTGAGCACCATGGCCACGGGGCTGGCGGTAGAGGTGGCCACAACCTTATAAACACGCTGTAAATGAAAGTGCGAGGCTTCCCAATATTCACGCAGAGCTTTGAATTCTGAACGTAATTTTAAATATAGCAATAATTTTGCAATAAGAGAAAAAAAGGGTTTCTTTCCCTTTCCTAGAGACTTTATTTGGTTTTTATTTTTAAGGGAGTTGATTGAAGGAAAATCTATAGTGACAAACGTAAGTTATTTTTCTAAGGCAAACTGAAACCACTTTTCAGACCGCTATAGAAGATGAGTGGACTGGAAAGTGGCTGAGCTGAAGGTAAGGTAGCCGAGCGTGCCTGTATTTCTGCTTCCGTGCCAATTACAGTCATTACCTTTATTGAACTCTATACTGTACACTATGTATTTTTAATTACATTTTAGATTATTCTTGGGCAACGCACTATAGCGCAGGTCATTGGGGGGGACAGAAGCTTTTGTGTCTCTCCTTCTCCTCCTTATCTTTGGCTTGGACAGAGCTGCCCATCTTGTATTTAAAGTAGGCTCAGCGAGGATGGCATTTAGGCACACGCATGGCAGAAATGCCGCTTTAGCTCTTACCACCCAGGGTACAGGCGAGGCAGTGTTATTGGCCAATGACACGCTAATAGTTTGTGAGTTAATTTTGCCACAAGATGGTAAAAACATCGATGTCCTCAATGGGTAACATGATGAAAAGACCCTGACTGTTCCTGAGGGAGCAGGACAGACACGGGGTCTCTGGGGGCCGAGCTGTGGGTTGCTCTGGCCTTTGGCAGTCCAGATGTCAAAACAGTGTTATTTTAGAAATGCAAAAGGAATAGAAAGCATCACATTCCCAACCGGTCAGTGCTGTGAGATTTACAGGACGTAAGTGACTCTGGGTTTGTTGTAAGGATTTTTTTTTTTTACAAAATAGATTGCTAATGTTAAATGACTTTTGAAATATTCCTGAAGAGAGAACTAGAAAAGATAATAAAGATGTAACAGGGAGTGACCTCTACAAAATGCAAGGCTAGGTTATTGCTCGAACGCTTGATAAGGGAGGGTTGATAATAAATACATCCCTTTCCCAAGGGAAGATGGAATTGTGTCTTGGGAGGGTGAGGAAGGGAAGGGTCGTGCCTGGGAGACAGAGCCCCGGGACTCTCCAACCTCTTTCTCAGCAAAAAATCACGTTTCTGGGCTGGAATTACCTATGAGAGGTTGGCGCTCGTTCCCGTGGGGTGGTGCTGAGTCTCTCAGCCCCATGTGGACATCCCGCTTCTGGCTCTTCATTCCTTCTCCATAGGGCTGCTGCTGCAGTGCAGCAAGCTGTTGCAGCTAATGGAGAGTGATATCCTTAAAATATTCCTGTCCAAAATACTGCACAGCAGGAATATAACTGTACTGAACTCTGTAGTGTGGATTAAAGCCTCAGAGACAACAAAAATGCCTATTTTCAACTCCATGAAATCATAAATTATTATTGCAGGGCTGAGGAACAATTGGGAGGTCTAATGGTGGGGATAAGTATGTGATGGCTAAAGGAACAGAAAAAGTGATGGACAGAGGAGTCCGAGCTGTCAGCTCCATCTGCAAGGCCTCCCAAGCAAAACATGACTAAGGGCTGAAAAGTCTTTCTGAAGTGACAGCTGAATGCTTGAGGTCGGGAGGAATGTGGTCTTGGAGCTGACACAGCTAAACTGCAAAAAAACCTCTTCTGCATCGCAGCAAAAGCCTGGCTTTGGAGGACAGAAATAACCCCCTCCTTGTGTGTTCACCTCCCCAGTTGTAAATCAGGATGGCCAACCTCTGATTGAAGGCAAGCTGAAAGAGAAGCAAGTCCGGTGGAAGTTTATCAAAAGGTGGAAAACTCGCTACTTCACTCTGGCTGGCAACCAGCTGCTTTTTCGGAAAGGAAAATCCGTAAGTCAGAAGACCGTCAGTTTGATTTCTCTCTTTCCCTCCTCCCCAACACCATTTCCCAGAGGTTTTTACCACTCAGCTTTGCCCGTGGTCTCTGTACGCCGCATGGCTAACTTCAGCCAAGGGGTTGCTCCCTGGCTTTAGTTATATTTTTCTCTCTGGATCAAGAATGTGCGATTTTCGAGACTATTAGATTGGTGCTGCTCTTGTTCAGGCAACAAATGCCCAGGGCTCAGCACTGCGACTCCCGTGTCTCAGTAATTTATACCCTACTAGCTGGTGACCTTGTGCCTGAGCATCGTCCCCTCTGCCTCGAGGCATCCCAGGGTCACCTCTCGGATATTGCACAAGCTTCTGTTCCTGAAGGAATTACAGTGGGTTAAAAAATAGCTTCCAGTCTTGACCAATGAATCTTTATTTCCTTGAATAAACACAAATTCAATAAATTCTGCTCAGGTAAATATATTTTTTCCACTTGCAAAGGGTATGGCATGGGACAGCAAGGTAGGTAGCAGCCACAGCCAGCATGCTGCAAGCGAGCTGTCATTTCTGGATCCCCAGTTTTCATAGGACCAGCAGTGTTTGGGGGGGAGATGGTTATGTTCAGCACATCTGGAAAGTCAGGCCCTTCTGAACACCCCAGGGCAGCCTCCAAAACCAAGCAACTGTTCACCCTGTTTGAAAGTCTTCCCTGCTTTTGTACATTAATAACTGTTCTTGAGATGACGGCATTATAATGGTGCTATTTGTGCAGGAAGTACAAGTGTGTTTAAAGCAAGGTGATGCTAAAATGCTTTTCTCCCCAAGGAACGGAGGGTTTTTTGCTTTCACTTCTACCCTCATCTAAATTCAGAGAAATTCTGCTGAAATTTCTGTGAAATTGTTTGAAATTTATACCGAGGGGGCTCAGAGACAAGTGTGTCCCAGGGCATGGAGGAGCAGGTAATTGAATTCAGTCCTCCTCAGTTATTACTTCTCGGTTATTAGAAACTACTTTTCTTCAGCTTTTCACAATGAGAATTATCAAACATTGTGCCAAATAATCTATTTATTTTTGTTACAAGAGCTCTCTCTTAGATAATCCAAAAGTAGCAGCATCTTCCAACTATAGCCAAACCTTAATATTTCTGTTATCTTTATTATTTCTATAATAATCTTTATTATTATAGAAACCTTGTAAAGCTCTTTAAGCTGCTTAAATGGCTTCCTGAGCCCTTTGCTATGAGAAATACAACAGCGTGTCCAGCCGAGGAGGAACACGTGCCTTTCGTGGGGCAACACAATCCTCCTGAACGCAAGCAGTTCATGAGACGGCCTTTTCTTTACTTTCTAGTGACTTTTTCTGGTGTTTTGGTTGAGATTCTGAAGACAGCTTAATCCATACGTGTGCCATAGCTGCAGCTCGGTACTGGCTGATGTTCCCTTTTGAAAGAGTGCCAGAATAATTGTTGGTTTTTAGCAAGTCGATTGGCTTATAGAAACGTATTTAGCGGAATGGCTTTAATTAGCTCTCCAAACAAGCCAGGCATAAGGCACATCAGAATACCTTGATTACTCCTGGGATGCAATTAGCACGCAGAAATCGCCTCCTTGGATTTGCATTCTCAGTGCTCGCCGTGTTCACGCGGGGAACGTGCAACGCGTGGCAGGCGGGTGAAGCTGGCAGATTAGATTGTTGAACAGCAGATTTTGCTCAACAGTGTAATTCATATAGATTAACTTTCCTTTTCTAACTGGCAAACCCAAGGCTTCTTTGCTTTTTTTAAAAGTTGAACACAAATACCTGGACTGGTTTGTCAGTATAGCAGGCTGGCGTCCAGCCCCCCGGGGACAGCAGTGGGGTTATTGCGCCTGGGTAATCAGTCTTTCAAGCTGGTGCGTTATATCCTGTTATTTCTACATTTTTGGCCGAAATTTGAGAGTCAAGTCCTGCTGTTAACCATTGCCTGGGTTGTAGCCTGAAGCAACCCTGAGCCCACCAGTTTAGGCTGCGCACGTGCCCTGGGCTGACTATTGCAGACACCAAACAGAAAATTTTAAGCCCTTTAAGCAGGGCTGGAGGTGTGAAGCCTCACATAAATGGTTTGGACGATAAAAGTGTGACTTTTAGATCTGCTGTGATCTACTCACAGGAGGTCTGCTCCTGCTCACCTCCGGCACCCGGCGGGAGGACCAGCCCCACACCTCGCTGGCCAGGTACCGGTGCCAAAAGCATTGCAAGATGCAGGGCTACAGCCTGTGGCCGGATAAAGCGGTGGTAGAGGCTCCTGCCCAGCTGCATCTGGTGCTTGTTTCAGTCTTCGAGGCCGGACGGTGCTTGCCTGGCTGAGCATGACAGCTCTGCCCCGTCATCTCTGGCATTGTGGAGCAGGGCTGGGTGCTGTGTGGGCGTTTGGACTTTACATGCTGCTCACTTAAAAATACAAAGCTAACACAGAGGAGGTATTGTGAGATGGCCAGCTGGCTGTGCCTGCTTATTCCTGGAGCCCCACCATGAACCTTCCCTTTGTCAGAGTAACCATGTGGACAATATTTGCTCTGTGTAAGCAACTGTATGGGCAGTGGGTAAAGGGGAGGCAGGAGAAAGCCAAAATATAAGAGGTCTGAAAGCAAGCCACATCCTAAACTCCTGGAAAATTGTGGTAAACTCCTTCACAGAAATGTGCCTAGGGTACAATCAACTTTCTTTAGCAACTTGAGGTCAAACACTGTGTGGTAATGAAGGGAATATATCATTTTTGCTAGATAGGCTTCTAAGTCTAAGGGTCTGGCTCATGGGGTGCAAAGGTTTGGTTCTCAAGTCTGTTGTTGCTTTGCATTTTCTGTGATAAAATTCTCACAGTGTTTATCCCAAGTGCAGAGCCAGCTTAATGCTATTGATAAAGCCTTAATCAGTGTTTGTGGAAGCCGGGGAGCGTGGGCCACTGCTGTGGTCCCGTGGTCACGCACAGGGAATCAATGATGGCTCTGGAAACATTCGTTCCCACGTGAAGTTGGAGATGAACTTCATTGCTCATGGAAAGTCATTTGGTCAGAACTGAACATTTCAGGGGGAAATTATCCATTTAAAGAAAACTTCTCAGGTCTGGAATGGGGTCCCTGATAAAAAATGAATGAGTCAAATGTCCCATCCCAGAACGAGCAACAGCAACACCAGGGGATGGAGATGTGCTGGGAAGACGATGGCTCTGTGCTGTCGCTGCCATTCGCAGCCCACAGACCTCCCGTGTCCCGGAGGGGTCTGTCTGCTCACCCAGCCGCTGGCCCTGCCGAGGGGCTCGTGCCAGCCTCTCTTGCCGGAGAGCTGCTCCGGTCAAGGGATAGACTTCAATGCTGGTTTGAGTCACAAAGGAGGGGATTGCCCAAGGATTATGGCACTTCAGGAATGTAGGAGACCTTGACTGTAAATAATACTTATGTACGCAACACAGAGGAGCTCTAAAAGTTGGGAAACTCATCCTGGGTATTCGCTATGGATGTGGGAAAATGGCAGATCAGTGGTAAGGGTAGGGGACTATCAAATCCCAGAGAGGAATCACAGCCATTGGGCTTGGGACTTCTTTTGGATTGTCTTTTCAGATGAGCTTTTCCTTAGAACAGTAAAATGTTCCTGGTTCCTTCCCAGAAAGACTGAGACATTATTGCAGAAGTCTCCCTGCCCAGTTCTGGTCCTGCATTTCAGGCCTGGCCTGCTGGGAGAGCAGATGAAGCCAGGGCCGGCAGAGCAGCTCTGGAGATGGCAGCTCCCACACCACAGCCTCTCCCGAGTTGTGCTCAGCTCCTGCAAGATAATTAACTACTAATTCTCAATCAGATCGGTCCAGACCTCTCCTGTATGATAGGAGCAGAAAGCTTTTGGAAAACCTCTCTTACTCCTCTTGGTAAAAAGTATAAGAAGCTCAACAGGAGAAACAAAATTTTCTTGAGGAATCAGGGCCTTGGGCTTAAACTTCTCACCTGGAGACCCAATTTGCACATTTTTTATGAGCTCACGAATCTCTTCTCCTGCAGGAAACTTCCATGACTTGGTACAACTATCTCTTACACTCCCTGCATCATATTTCGTACAATGACACTAAGATTTCCTAGACATACCTACTTTATACATTTTCAAACAAAATTGCAACTGAGCTATCCCATATTCTCCATTCCCCACTGAGAAATGCCATGATTTCCCTCACGTTCCTGGGTCAGACTCAAGGTACCTGTTCTGTTTTCAAAACCAACAAAAGGAGTTGCTGCTTCCGTTTTCAGGTGGAGACTCTGAGGAAGGGAACAATTTATCACTGCTTAAGGGAAGAGACCTTTCTTGAGTCCCTGAGGACTGGCTGATTTTTATACTCAGGAAGCATTTGCCATCGGCACAAGTTGTGCGTGGCTCCGTTAACAAAGATCACCCTTATTAAAAGCCAGAGAAAGGAAAATCCAAGCCCATATTAATAGCTGAAGCTGGAACTACAAAGTGCAGATGCTGAGGGGGGTGAGAGCTCATGGGCATTGCTGTGGACCCTTGGCCATTGGGTGCAGTAGACCATGAGACCCCGTGAAACCCGATGGTGTTGAGCAGGTGAGCGTGGCACTGTGTGGGAGGGGGGTTTCTAACTCCCCTAAGGCTCTTTTGGGAAGTCCCCATCAGTGCATTTGCCTGCACGAGCGATGTTTACAAGCCCAGCTCTAGAGACATCAACTGTTTATTAAGATGGTGGAAGCTCAGCTGGATGAACTTGGTTCTGTTTGTCTTCCCTGTGTTTCAGAAAGACGACCCGGACGACTGCCCCATTGAGCTCAGCAAGGTGCAGAGCGTTAAAGTGGTGGCAAAAAAGCGCAGGGACCGCAGCCTGCCCCGGGCCTTTGAGATCTTCACCGACAGCAAGACCTATGTTTTCAAGGCCAAAGACAAGAAGAACGCCGAGGAGTGGCTTCAGTGCATCAACGTCGCCGTCGCGCAGGCTAGAGAACGGGAGAGCCGAGAGGCCACCACCTACCTGTAGAGCTGCTGGCACCTCCGTGGCCGTGCCAGCAGACCAAACGTGTCTGGGACCGCTCTGGCGCAGAGCATCCCACTGCCATACCGTGGACCTCTTTTACCTCCAAAATAGGGCCATGGAAAACCGTGGGGGAGACCATCTGTTGGCATGGACCAGGGAGAGCTTTGTGCAGCACGAGAGGTCTAACGCCTCGATGACGCTACCAGGTGATGAAGTGCCACCATGCGGGAGCGCTCCCTGGCACTGGGACGTTTGCTGGTGTAGAAGCAGCTTCCATGTCCACATGTGAAATGCAGGTTTTTCTTCAGGCTAATGGCCTGCAAGCCAGGAGACGTGGTTAAAAACAAACCTGGACCCCAGCCCCTCAACCTTTGCTTCTGAGATGCACAAGGTCTCGGTGGCTTTAGACACTGTCAAGAGCATTCAAGTGTGCAAGGGCTTTCTGCTTTCCTCAATCGCGTTCTGTCTGTAAAAAGATAATTTTCCTTCTTATTTTATCTCAGTGTACTTTATCCTTTTACTGTTTATATGTGTCTGTGGAAAAAACCAAATTTGCTGCTGCTTTCACGTTTGAAATGGAGCAGTTTTAAAGATTTAATACTGCTGAAAAATAATTTTAAATATTTAACTGTTTTGATTTTCCCCTTTTTCCTGCTCTTTCTCCCCCTTGAATGTAATTTTAAAAATTTATTTTCCTTTGTTTTTTTAATTGTCTTCTCTGTTCTGTAACTTTTCAAAATTTCTCCAAAACTGGAAAATTCCCAGTTTATTTGATTTTTCTTTGTCACTCTCAAATCATTCCAAACTGGAGGAAGCACAGTAGGAAAGACTGAAAGCAAAAAAGGAAAGGGCGGGGGGGGGGGATTAACGAGAAGTCTGCGGGTGAAGAAATTAACTTGGAGATCATTCAAGACTGAGGAGAAATAAAATTTGAAATTTCCCAACGTAGAAAAATGTATCTTTTGCAAAAAGTTGGTGCCAAAAAGGGAGAGTTAAGGGGGTGGGGAAAATCAGGAAAAAAATTAACTGTAATGTCTTTTACTGTAATACGTATCTTCCATTCAGTAGCGGAGGGAGCCCACAGCATTTTTGAAAGTCCCTTGCAGAGCACGGCATATTAAAAAGTCAGCAACGTAATCTGCTTTCTGAAATATTCTCGTGCCGACTTTCTTGGCCGTCGCCTTTGGCTTTGGCTCTGCGGACAGGAGGGCAGCAGGGGCTGGTGAGGCTGGCAGCACTGCTCGGGCGGCTCTGACGGCGGGGGCCTGCTCGAAGAGCTTCGTGAATTGGCAAGAAAACTGAAGAGCGATTAGAAACACGGGCAACATTTTGTGTCACTGAAAGCGCTTGGGGAACAGGGAGCAAGAGGAATGACCTGGGAAATAAATGCAGATTAAAGTCTATCGAGTAAAGCTAGTGCTGGCGCTGCTGAGTCAAGCCTGTTCTCAGCTGTCACCACGAGGTCTAAGTCTCAGACACAGTTCTCCGGTGGAGTGAGGTTGAATGACTGCGTACCTCTGCATTTACTGATTTTTCCACCATTCTAAATGCTCCCAGCTCTCTTGATTTCACTGGGGCTGCTGCTGGCCAGTGACTCTGAAAATGGGGCCCGGAACAGCTCAGAAATGTTATTCCGCCCGCGTTGAACTTCTCTCGCTTTGGGAAACCAGGGCCACACCAGCGGCTGTGGCAGGGCTGGCACCGCGGGGCTGGAGCGGGGATGCTCGGCTGCTCCGGGGAGCCCAGCCACGGGCAGGCCACCTCCCTTCCCCTCCCCTGTCCTTGCTGCAGCACACGCGGGGAGGAGCAGACGGGCAAGAAGCTGAGCGAGGGCTGGCAGAGGTGAGGAGGGAGTGGGATCCGAGTGATTTAACGTGATGGTTTGGTGCCCGCTTCCTTGGTGCGGTTGTTCAGCAGGGTTTACGGCCCGAAGCTCGGAGTCTTGTAGCATGCTGGATAAATATTTATCTTTGGAGTTTGATAAGTTGCAAGCACTGAGTGTTGCTGGTGTTTGTCTCTCCAGCCTGCCAGAGCTCTGCAATTTGTTACGCTGACAGGTAAGATGATAACATTTGGTAATGAGCGTTTACTCGAGTTAGAATAAGAAAAAAATTAGTTTCTTTATGGTACCACAGGAGTGCCTGAGCTCTGCTGCCAGGTCAGAGCTAAGGGCTGCCCGGTCCCTCACAGCAGCCGGCGCTGGCAGCTCCAGAGAGGTTTCTCAACCTGATCCATCAAACCTTTTGGGGAGAAACACCATGGACCTTGGGGAAGTACCAGTGCAATGAGGTTCCATTTACAGTGCAATAAACATTAGGCTAAATAGGCTGTTTGCTATTTCTGTGTCCCCCTTTTTAGTTGCCTGCACTGGTGGGGATGTCTGTGTTTCTTTGCTGGTCTCTTTTTTCATTATTTTTAATCATTTCCCAGACCCGATGACGATGTTTATGGAGGCCCTGAGGGACAGCGGTGCTCCAGGGAACTGGCAGAAAGATGCGGAGACCTTGTGCGCTGCAGCTCTGCTGTACTCGCCCATGGGCAGGGTGCAGTGAGTGCAGGGTGGGAAAGAAAAGCAAACAAGCTTGCAATTGGTTTGGGGCAGGATTAATCTGAGGTGACGAGGCTCTGATGATGGCAGGGATGATGTCACCAAGGCAGGGTGCCACCACGCTGCCCACCCGTAGCCCTGATACCACCTTTCCAAACCATCCCTCCAGCCCGGAGAAGTCCCCCTCCCCCTGCCTGTGCTGCCCAGATGTCCTCCTCCTCGGCCACCGAGCACCAGCTGGGCCAACCCCAAATCATTGCTTTTCCAACTCTCCACGTTTTCCCCAAATGCTCTTTGAGACAGTGAAACAAACCTGGTAATTCCTTCCTTATGCTCTCGCGCTCCTTCCCCGACTCCTGCGGGAGTTCATGTATGTTTGTTTTGCTTTGCTCGAGGATCTCCAGTATTTCCTGCGAGCTGGTTCCTCCCAACGCCGATGGGCTGGAGCCCTCCTCCAGCCCCAGGGACCTCCTGCCCCGGGGACCTCTGCAGCGTGTCTCGGCCAGCGCTCCAGCCCGGGCTCCTAGCGCGTGTCGAACAACTGACCTGGCACCCGTGCCCTGGAAGGTCAGCCAGCCCTGGTCTGAAACGACAATATTTTATTTCCAACATTCCCGTGTTGACTGGAGAATGAAGTGCCGATAGATCACACCACGCGGCCAGCGGCTGAGAACAAAGTGGTTGCTGAAGCATTCCTGGATGACGGAAAATCAGGGAGGGCTTTAAAGCTGGCCATAGGTTGTAGATCTAAAAGATAAATTTGCATTCAGGCTAAGGATCTCAGAGGGGAAAGAGAAGACCTCTGCCAATGGCCCATGCAATGCCTTAACCAGCTCCAGGTCTCCCGATGCTCTCGGCGCTCCGGAGAGACGCTGAAATATTCATATTCCTGAAAACTCTTGTAACAACTAAAATGCGGGGATGAGTGTTAGACCATAAAATGTAGCAAAGTGATCAGAACAACTTTGTTAAAACTAAATTTAGTCACAGAAAATACTGAAAATATCTGAGACCTGTCTATCCACGCAAATCTATGGACTTCTGCGCAGGTCGCCCAGCCGGGCAGAGTCTGGCTCCCTGGTACAGAGCTCCGTCCCGCTCCCTGTTGTTTACATGGAATCAGGCAACGAGTGCCTTGCGCCAATAATACAATACAAAACTTACAACTTCTGTTACACTTCGTGCCTCTAAAACACGTGAAATCAAATCCAAGCCTGATGCTGAAGACCAAAAGCAGGTTTTTTTCAGGAAGGTGCACCCTTTTCATCTGTGACCCTTTATTTACTGTTATCTCATAGAATCATAGAATCATTAAGGTTGGAAAAGACCTCAAGGATCATCGAGTCCAACGGTCAACACCTCCGTGCCTACTAAGCCATGTCCCCAAGTGCCATGTCTACCCGTGTTTTGAACTCCTCCGGGGACGGTGACTCCACCACCTCTCTGGGCAGCCTGTTCCAATGCTTGGCCACCCTTTCCGTGAAGAAATTTTTCCTAATATCCAGTCTAAATCTCCCCTGGCGCAAGCTGAGGCCATGTCCTCTTGTCCTATCACTACTTACTTGGGAGAAGAGACTGACACCCACCATCTCAGTGATAACGGGATGGTTTGTTCAGGGTTGCTCATGCTCAGAGTACAAAGCAGGCTTGATGCAGACAGCCTGCGCTCCAGGACATCATACAGCAAGTAAGGAGCGGGGAAGAAGTCTACAGTAAATTGCGTTTTATGTCCATACAAATAATGCAGATCTGCAGACCGGGCTGCCGCCACCTCTGCTGCCTCTGGGTGTGAATGAAGCTGTGGAGCCAAACCTCCATTTAAAGGCAGCAGTGCAAGGGTAAGAAAAGACATACGGTGGGAAATTTCCACGGCCTCTCTGGCAGAGGAGGAAAGGAGATTTCAGTCATTTAATTTTCAATACCTGGACCAATAAATCCTTACTTTACCCACAGGACACGCCATTGAGTCGAATGGGAATGAAGTTAATTCATAGGTGTGAACTTGTGGATTTATGGACTCAAGTTCCAGAATTACATCCTACACTAAACACTGAATTCACCCTCAGAGGCACGTCACTGGAGTTCGATGACACAGTAAGTTGGCCATTAAAAACATTTTTTACAGACAAAATAGTCTGTATTTCTTAATCTTGATGCCAAGTTTCAGGCTGCCACCTATGCATTGCCTCATCGATTTAACGCACCTGATCATCCGTGTGTGCGTACGTACAACCTCACGCTGTCATCTATCGGACAGAGTACGGGGGTGTGCAAATCGGGGCTGAGCATCCACTTCGCCGTCAAGTGCGTTCCAGGTCTGAGTGTGAAACTTGTGTATGGGGCAAGCGCGGCTCTGCTTCACCTGCTGTCTCAAGGCTTTGTCATCGGCACTTGGCTGTCACCAGTCGCCTACATCCTTCCTTTCAATCTCAACGTGATTGAAACAATATGGAATGCATAGCTATGTAGTTAGAGAGAGCCCGGGTTCTGTGCCAAAAAATAATTGCATAAAATAAGAAGCTTAGCCACGCTTCTCCTGTCTTAAATTAAAACCTGGAAAAAAATAAAAGATAAATTCGGCTGGCAACTTATTCTAGTCATTCTCCTAAAAGGAAAAAAACAGAAATCATCAATCTAGTTATGGTGAGAGCAGAGAGATTAAAAAATAAATAAATAAATAAAAATCCCACTGGTGCAAATTTTCTTCTCGAGCAAATATATAAATAGTTTTTATTTGTTCTTTTTAAAATAACATGTATCGAAACATTCTAAATTTAAATAGCTGCTGCCCTCTGACCAGGGAGCATGTTGGTAGTTCCTGCTGGGCTGCATTTTCTTGGTTTGTTTGCTTGTCCCTTGCAGGAACCATCCCAGCCCTCTGCAAAGACGATGCAAGAGCTCCCCGCGGCCTCAGTGGAGGGTCCCTGGGCACGCGAGCGTGTGTGGCAGCACTCTCGGAAAAAGGGATGCAAACGCCTTCTCGGCTGCAGCTCCGGGACAATGCCGAGCATCCGCTCCTCTCTGCCAGGAAACAATCTGCCTTCTGTCTTGCACAACTTGCGGTACAAAGGATGTCATTGTCTCTCTGCGGAGGGGCGAGTTCACCTTTGCTGAAGAATCCTGTTATTCAGCCGGCGTTTGGTGGAGGAAAGGAGCCTCGCTCCTGTGAAGAGAGGGACAAATCCCAGCGCTGGCCGTACGGGACACTAAACCTACCGGTGTATCAGGTAGCGCGCTCCCTCCTGCTCCCCAGGAGCAGCAGTAGTGCCATTTCCAGGGGATCCATGAAAGCAGGCAAGCTTCGGGGGTCCTGGCTGTGATGCTGGGGCTCAGCCAGCCGGTCCCCCCGTTACGGCGAGGCATCGCCTCCCAGAGCCGTGGCACAAGGTGGCCCGGACCCAGGCTGCCAACGGGGAGAGCTCCCAGCCCAAACCAGCACCCTCCAGCCCTCTTTGCATGCTGGGGGGACAGAGCGAGGTTTAGGATCTAAACCTGAGCCCACAGCTAGAAAACCAGACCAAAATCTGGACCTGAACACTCTTGAACGCGAGCAATTTCCAAACCTAAACCGAGTTTTACAGATCAGCATAATTTCTCGAGGAAATATAATTCTTCAAAATATTAGCTCCAGCTTCTACGAACATTTTTACGTAAGGAAAATAATCCACTTTTTGCTGGAAGAGTTGATGTCCCCCATGATTTCTGTGCCACATCACATGTATCTTTGAGGAATCCAAGTCTGGGCAAGTGTGTGGCCTCACATGACACTCAAGAACAACTGGTACTTCAGCATCACTTCTTCGCCCATCTGACAATATGATGACAAAGGGGAACAAACTGAGGGTTTTGGCACAGAAGAGCTGGCTCACACCTCGCGGGCTGTAGACCAGCCTCGTCATGTAGCACTTCTGCGGAGAGGACAGGAGCTTGGGCCTCGTCCGTGGGCTAACACAACACAGGGAGCGACTTTCCCACTCATCGGGTGGGAGCTGGCAAAGTCGGAGCAGAGCGGGGTGTCCAGCAGCGGGATGAGCTTGCTTCCAGCTGTGTGCGATGGCGACGGCCTGCATTGACCGGTGTAACCCACGGGGGATCTACTGGGCCAAAGCCCTGCCGTGAACAGGAGTTGGACTGGATGACCTCCCAAGGCCCCTTCCAGCATAAACTATTCTGTGATCTATAGCGGGGCAAGAGGATTGCCAGAAATGCATTAGCAGCTACCATCGCTTCTTCTAAAACAAACTGCAGAGCACTGCTGCGGCACTGCGTAGCCCCTGGAGCCTTGCTACCCTGCACGGGTGCAGCTGCATGCATTTCTCCTCTTGCGATGACTGCTAAGAGAAGAGCAAACAAAGAGCAGACTTCCCTGTAAGCGGTGTGGCTAGTGAGGAGCTGCTGTGGAAAACTTTCTCATGGGGAAAATCTCTTCCCCCTCTTTCCTCCAAAACTGTGCTGTCACGACTATCTTTCTTCCTGTGCTTGTTCTGGTTATGGCTGTTTGCATCTCCATAAGCCTGAGGTGAGTTTCTCGTGGGCAGACCCATGCCCCTGTGCGGACTCCTGTTATCGTGACATCCATCTGATCGCGAGGATTGACCCGTGCCCTGCCTGGGTCGGAGCAGGGACCCGCAAGAGCCCGTTTGCTGGCCACGCAGTGCTCGGGGCAGCAGCTGCACCCGAGATGTGCAAACTGCGGGACCCCCTTCTGCTGCTGGCTCCCTTCTTCTTCTTGTCTCCTCTCCAGAATATAGATATTCTAGATTTCTCACCTTCCAATTTCCCACTCGTGGCTTGCATGGTTTGAGTGCCCGTGGCTGTAGGGAGAGGAGCAGCGAGGACTGGTTTCTCCCAGCCCATCTCCGCTGTGTCCAGCCCTGGTCGGAGGGAGCTGGCGGCACAGTGGGTAGAACAAGAGCAGCTTACACGGGTGCTATGGCTGCTGCCCAGGCTGAGTTGCATCACGAGTAACACCACTGGTTTCAACAGCTCAGGGGAACATGAAGAACAAGGTAGTTCCATGGTAAAAAGTTTGTAAGATAAATATGAAGATTAATGATATTTAGCCAGGCAAATGATACGTAATCATTGATTTCTCTAACAAATTTAACTACTTCATCTGTTTTTCTGTCGCTCACAAGCAAACCATTCTTTGTTTCAAATATATTTGTTCTATTATCCCCTGAAAAATTATTCTATTCCTTCCTGTGAAGTTTTCACAAACAGCTGTTTCTGATCACTTGACATCTATGCTGTGCTGGTCAGTTTTTACTGCCCAAAGGGATATTTCTGTGCCCGGACCGCCGGATCACACCTTCTGGAGTCAGACGACAAACACCAGTGGTCTCCCACAAACCTCCGTATTACATTGTTGTTTCCTCCCCAGTGCTACACTGCCTGTGCTTGAAAATTCAAATTAAAATTTTGAACATTTTTGCTGGGTTTACTAAGTCTCAAGTGGATGACATTCTCAAACCCAACTGAGCAACAGTTTCCAGGGAAGTGCTGCGGGAGCGTGCCAGCAGGGCTGGCCAGGCTGTAAGCTCTCCAAGCCGTGTGCGCTTCCACGGGGCCGTTAGTAGCTCCGCTTGACAGTACTTCCTAGAAATATGAACCATAGGTTGTACACCGAAACTGCCTTCCCAGGGCTTGTTTATGAGAGCTGAGCCCAGTACTGGGAAGTTTTCCAAGGAAATTTTACCCTACAGTTCCCTCCCACCTCCCCGAACAAAGAGTTCCCCAGCGTGTTTGACAGGAACAGAATAAAACAGGCAATAAATGCTTAGCTATTGCATACAAGTATCGCATGCATTGTGGGTATAAATGGAATAAGCTGGACATTATTTTTCCAGCTTTTCCGATTCCGAGCTCAGCAGCCCATGGGAATAACTTTGCCTGCTTCTTGTTGACAAGTCGTCTAATTCATCTTGATACTGATGACTAATACTCCTCGGGTAAAATCCTCGGCCCCACTGAGGTCAAATGCAAAACTCTTATTAACTCTAATAGGGCCAGAATTTTACTCCGATCGTTGCCTGTCGTGGTGTTACCTTAACAGCTTCCTATGATCCCTGGACTTGTCCAGCTGCAGAAACACAAATGCTTCCCTCCCCACTGACAAACCTCAGGCACCAGGTTTGCAGCGAGGAGTATTTCGGTGAGAAAAGCTCCTTCTCACTCCTACCAGCTTCGAGTATCACCTTTGGCTTCAGCAACGTGCACCGGGGCTGCCTCATGCTGCGGCCACCCTGTGGGACCTGTGGGATGTGTCGAGTCTCCAACGTCGCTTCTCGTGCTTTGGGGCAGTGACCCGACTCCAACTGGCTTTTCATGCTGAAATGGTAGGAGGAAGCAAGAAAAAAACAAATTTTATGGGGTTTGTTTGGGGTTTTTTAATAGAAACATGCCTGCACTGGTTAGGAAGTATTTATACTGCACCTGCAGAGGAACTGGACATTGATTAATTAGATGTCAAATTACAGAAATGTTGAGTTGGCTCAATTATACCATAAATCTCCCCATTGTCTAATTAGGTGAAGAAAGAGGCAAAATCAGACTTGATTCATTTGACTGCTTCACTGAAATGACCTGGAGCTTTCTAAATTGTTTGTGTAGGGGTTGGTCGTGTCAGGACCTGGATCTCCCTGGCCAGCCCCACCTGGGACCCCCACTCCTGCCCCTGCCCAGGACTCCAGCCCAGCCCGGGGCCTCCAAACTGCCCCAGCGATGCTGTCGGAGCCCGGCCCGGTCCCAGCCCCACCAGAGGATCCCCCCAGCCCCAGGGAGCCCCGACAGGTTTCACACAACCTCAGGACATAAAAAGATTTACATTTATTTGCTTCTATAAATGTAGATACTCTAATATAACTGCCCTGTCCATCTTCTGTGGATATAAAGCATTCAAAAGGTAATCCTGACATTAAATCAACTGCAACTTTTAGTACACACTGAAATCACTTGGCTTTTTTAGGACAGAAGTACCAATATGTTTCAGCAATAGCTATTGTTTAAGAGCCAAGTTTTGCCCGCTGATCTCTGCCCTCCACCCCTGCCCTCCACTTCTTCTGGCTCCTCCTCAACAGGGAAATCAACCTAGACATGCGATTTCTGCCTGTCTTGCAGATAAAGCATGAGGAAACTGGAATTTGAGGGGGTCCTTACAAACCAGGCAATGCTTTTGCTGGCAGTAAGCCTCAGAGAAGATCGCCCATTGAGGTCAGAGGCATTGCAGCCCACGGTCACCCCTCGGGTGGTGCTGAGTGGCTGCCTCTTCCCTGATTTTGCTGTGCAGTGTGTGGTTAAAGATCGTTAAAAAAGCATCATCACAGAAGGGATGCAACGCCTCCAGGTTAGGAGCAAAAAAACCTGTTTTCTAGTTACTGGCAGTTATTCATGGAAAATATGTGTCTGTAAGAGGGTCCTTTGTTTTTACATATTTTTTGTAAAAGATAACTTTGCATTACCATGTAACACTCTTGTCAACGGCTACAAACCTGTATTTGGTGGAATGACTCTTTATTTAAGAGTAAACAACGGTCAAGGACACGTGTCACAAGCTGCAAAACAGATCTGCAACCAAAGGTCTCTCCCTGGTTGTGGTTTGGGGCTTCCAGCCCGAGGGAAAACATTCATGGCAAGTGGTGTTGTTTTTCCTTTGAAGAACGCAAGTGTGAAGATCCTTTGCTTCAATGCAGGTGGTGTTTAGGCAACAGCAGAGTATGTTTTTCCAGCTGTCCATGACTGTGGCTCAGTTCTGATACGGAGAAGCCACCGCCGGCCTTCGGACGGCCCAGCGCCACGCCAAGGGCAGCGCTGAATCCTGGCCATGCACTCGCACAGCCTGCCAGGCTCCACTTTCCCATTTGATGGATCATTAATGTTTTCCCCTCCATGTGGTCTCGATTCTGCTCTCTTACCTTTGTTAGACCTTAGTGATATCTTGTTCCTGTTGCTGAAACATTCACAGTTCTGCGTTGGGTTTAATGCGTAGGAATGCGCCTGTTTTATTTTCTTTGACTCGTTAAGTTTCATTAAGACTCTCCCAATGTCAGTGCTACTGATGCTCAGTTACACAGGCAGCAGGGACGGGCAGGGCTGTGTGAGTGTCCTGTTCTCATGCTGCCCCCTCAGCAGTCCAGTACGGCCGCTCTTCTGTTTTGAAGGGAAGCCCTGAATCTAAAATAGATCAGGAATTCAGAAGGAAACAAAAAAAACCAGGGTCCCTTTCACTCTCGCTGTGCTTCAGCTAACCTGCCATGGCCACTGGTTCAATGAAGTCCCTCTGCATCCCACTGCCCAACCAGAATGTGATCAGGACCAACATCAGCATCAGAGAAACTGTGGAAGCACATTGTCCACTAACACCTACAAGGTATGTCTTTAAAACATTGACTACAACCCAAACTACAAAGAATCAAAGGCGCTTTCTAAACACATCCCATGTGTGCACGGGACGGTGACTGCTACATTGGCTCTCCGCCGGAGGTTGTACAGTATCGAGTTCACTGTGTTTTCACCATATGCCTTGCAGATCTGGATCCAGCACGATATGCCTCCAGGATAATTGGGCCCAGCCAGTTCGAGATTTCCATCAGTAGGACAAACAGAGGAGCTCCACAGTTCTCCTGGTCCACAGCTGGGGGGACCAGAGACTAGTCCTGGTGGCACTGCACCAGGCAGATGCCTTACATTAATAAAAGAAGTAAAGTATGTGTCTAAAATATCACAAGACCTCTGAAAAACCTAAAAAAAATCTACCCCCAAGGCCTCGGGCTCGGGTCCTTGAAAGATGCGTGTCCAAAGCCTAAACGCTGGCTTACCTGTGAACCTCTGACTATCCTGTCTTCCACACCACCAAGAATGCCCCCACAAAACAGGGCTGAGTCCTGAGCCCCGGCAGAGCTCACTGACGCACCACATGTCCTGCTGGGTTTATACCAAGGTTAGAGCCGTCTGAGCCCTGCCATGCTTCACAGGGTGATGGCAAAAGGTTAGGAAGCACCTTTCTTCCCGCTACGTGGGAGCAGGAAGAAGGGGCTACAGGAGCCTCCTTCATCTCCTTGCATCAGCCAAAGTCACTCGGATGCTACAAGTGTAGGTGGGGGACAGAATTCCTTAGAGCTCAGTGCAGGGTACCTGCAGCTACCTTGAACGCGTCTGATAATTTTAGGGGACAAATTACTTGACACCCTTCACTTTGCTGAACATACTACTGGCCACTTGCTGTTGCTTCTGCTTCCTGACAGAAAGGCTGATGCTGACAGACAGGAAAAAAAAAGAAGATAGTCAATGTTGGCTAGGGAGAAACACTGGTGCTGTGCAAAGTTATTCCAGGCAGAATTCATTAATAGCTTGGTAAACACCTTGCAGCCCTCCAGATACTTTTGTGGACAAAGAAAAAGCAGCAAATTGAATAGAAGCTGAGTATTCCAAACTATTTTTTGCAAACTGTTTCAGCTCTGCTGAGTGTTTCACATCTGGCTGTATCCCGGTCCATTTAATCACTAAGGGAAATGCATGTGAAAAGCAGTCACTCTTCAAAAAGCTTCTTTCTGCTTTTGGGCTTCCCTTTCTGCTATCTATTAGCTCTCCATATTCACAGCAGCTCACTTTCTCACTCGCAGCCTCCTGCTGCTCTGACTGTCTTTGACAAGGGCAATGCAATGGGGGTGGGGAAGGATGATGGAAAACATTACGATTTTATCAACAGCCTGTTGTACATACTATTATGAAATGAGAAATAAAACCCATGTGTAAAATACCAGTATTGGTACTAAACTATAAAGCCCATAAGCCTGTGAACTGTAGGGAAGGCTGTGATGGGGTGGATGAATGGTCTCAGACAAAAGCCAGCTGCCCAGCATCTTGCCTCTGGCACCAACCAGTAGCAGATGCTCAAGGAGAATGTAGGAGAAGACAAATATCGAGTGACCCCCCTCTCTGCACCATCCTCTTTGCTATCACAAGTAGACGCTTCAGGGACCTCTAACACCAGATGCTTCTTCCCAAATGCTACGTTTAATAATGAGATTTTGCCCAATCCTTTTTAAAGCCTTCCACACTCTTGGCCTCTACAACATCCTGTGGCTACGAGTTCCACTGTTTAATTATGTGTTGCTCGATTGTTTCAATGTCCTCATCTGCAAATCTTCTAATGGCAGCATGAAGGCACTTGGAAAGCACCTAAGTAATCCAGTTGCCCAGCACTGAGGTTTCCTGCCTCCTTTTCCTTACACGCGAGCCCAGCAGGCACTATGAAAGCTTTTCGAGGCATGCACGGCAAGCATGGCAGGCAAATGGGAGCTGGTACGTGAGCTCCTTGACTCACTGCAGAAGAGTCAAAGGGAAGATGACTCAAGATCATTAGGCTTACCTGAAATCTGAAGTTGTATCTAAGCACTTAAATGCAACAGAATCTTCAGGACGTTTCCATTGTTTATTTCTTCTGACCCTTTCAGTCAGAAGGAGCAGCACAGAGTCTCATACCATCCAGTGTAATAGTGAACTAGACCACAAGTCCTTTGAAATATGAGAAAAATAGGTCTTTTTCCCCCAAAGCAGCTAATGGGCCTTCTAAACTTTCACAGCTCCTGAAGAATTCACCATGTACATCCATCTCAGTTAAAATATTGTCAGCTGCAGTCCTGTAAATCTGGCCTTACTCAAGAGCCTCAACGAGATGAACGGCTGTGAGGGGCATTGGAGGGCTTTGGGTATACTATATTTTGCCTCTTCCTTTCAATCTTCCTTTCTTTAAATCTATGGCTCTAATATCAGTATAGCAAGACCTTTCTTTCCACTTCCGCATCTGTATCACTCACTTTCTCTAGTCCACTCCTCTTTTCATTTTTCCTTGAAAAAGATCCTCTCTGTTCTTTCCATCTAAAAGATTGGATTGTGATTAATGGAGGCAATGGGAAACTGAGCACCTGAACACGTGGGACTAAAGTGCGACGTAGCAGTCACCTATTTGTTTCAGGAAAGATCAGGCTTGCCAGAGCAAATCTGTTGCCAGAGACACCTATTTATATGCAGACATCACCTGTTTATTTGGTAGGGAGGATCTATAGGACAGATCTTAAAGAAGCCGCTGCCATGTAGCTTTTCAGAAGGTACCACCAAGCAGGTAGATGACTGCAGGGGCACCGGCAAAAAGCAAAGTTCACACTCGTCCACAGTGTGGCATCTTCGTCTGAAGTGTCAGTGGCACTTTGTGCGATCCACCAGCCCGTGAGGAGTTCCCACTATAACAGTGGCTTGAATTTTCCAGCTCCTTTCTACCAACTTTACAGTCTCCATGGGATAAAGTGTCCCCATGGTAGAGGTTCCCTGCTTCTAGGACCTAAGTTATCTCAGGTGTGCCCCAGAACAGCACTCTGACAGGTATGAAGCAGTAGGAGCTAAGTCAGAGAAAAGAGAGAAAAGAGGGAAGGAAGGAGTTTCTTGGACCTTTGTGTAACTCTGAATAAGAAAACAACGAGCAAAGTTTCAGCGGGATGTGACTAGATGGAGTGTGTCCCTGTGTACGTCGTAAATCATTGAGGAGACACAGGCACCGCTAAGTTCTTTACTACGCACCCGAGGCTGCTGGTGTAACAAGTTGCCTCCTGCAGAGAATGTCAACAAACACTATGGATTCACTGCATTTCCCACCAGGCCTGGTAATTTTAGGAAAGGTCTAGATATATGCATATTGTTTTGATGACTGCATTCTGGCTTAACAAGTACACCTTGACATGAAGTCCAAAAATGCCAGAAATGCCTCTTGTCCACCAGTGGATTTCAGCAGCTTGTTAAACGTTAACAGATTGTTTAGGCAGGCTAAAATCTGATGGGCCCGGAGATGGCCCATTGGAGACATCATTTGTTTGGCTTGATGTGTGAGCTTATGCAGCACACTCTCTGTTAATCATAGCTGCATCCCAAGATGTGACTTGGGAAAAACAGCATTGCAAAGCAGCCAGCTGGACTTTGCCAAAACTGCCTGGAAAGTTCCCATTAATGATTGAGCAAACCAGGTTTTCTTACCTCCTAAGGAGGAACTGAACTTGAGGGGGGTATCTAGAGGTGAGTGCCTGGGCTTACAGAGCTTAGAGAACCAGCTGCTGGGGTTTAGGTAATCAGCTGCAGGTGGCAGAGAGCTATAAAATGCGTAGCCATGGCAGTTAGAGGTATGGAGAGTGTGAGCAGGGTTTGCTGGTGTTAAGAATGAGGTAGTGGCTCAGGGCTTCCTTGTTGCATGGTGTGCTGGATGGTGAAATTTCATGCAGGCTCACAAACCAAAAATGTTCAGCAGGAAAAGTCTACCCAAAAGTAGAAGGTTATTGGCTCTAGTCCATGAGGATCTTGAATTTGCTGGAAGCTGGATGATCACCTGAAGAAAGCCATTGTGTGGCCTGCTTTGGTCTTGGACTCTTCGGAAAGAGTCCCACCGCTGCTGGGAGCAGGATGCTGAGCAGCACAGATGTTTGCTCTGATCTGGTATGGCTGTTCTGGAGTTACAGAGGTGATACCACAGCTGACGACTCCTCCTCACAGGGCTGTGCTTGTAGAAGAAGCAGCAGCAGTAGGTGTTGCTCTGGCTGCACAAGGGAAGCAGGAGAGTATGCAGCAGCTGGTTTTTAGCCATACTGTGCATTGAGCTTTGAATGTATGGGGGGTTATTTCAAAGGAGCAAAGACCTTTAGGGGAGGCCTCATTCTGCTCCAGAGTCACTAGAGGGAAGGAGCAAATATTTGGGGGAACACAGCCTGTGAAATATATCTCATCTGAAATCACATATTTGTTATCTTGATGTGGTGTGGGCATGGGAGAATCAGAACTGTCTGGGTAAATGGTTGAGATTCTGATGCTTTCAGCTGACTGAATTATTTAGGTCTTCTATTAAGCTCCAGTGCGGTAAAAATTATGATTACAGTAAACTGAGTTTTCTTTTGATAATGATGTATACAAATAGGCTTAAAAGGGAACAATTGAGTTAGGCTGATAACTTCTATAGGTTACACTGTAACACCAAAGCAGATGTCTGGCATTTTTCAAGAGAGTATAGAGTCAGCATGAGTCTGGTTCTGCTTCAAAATAAAGTCAAAAAGTCTTTCTTCTAACTCTGCTGGTAATACTTATGTACTTGAACCTAGAAGTACACACGCTTTCCATAGTTTCTGAGACAAGCTGTGCAGTGTGTAAAAACCGTGATGTTTTCTTGTTGCGATTCTTGCAGGATAATGTTATCCTGAAGTAGCATTTGCATTGCAAAGCCCTTGCTTGGAGATGTCTCCCCAGAACAGCATTTCTCCATGGGTGATCAAGCCCCTTTCTTTCTACAGTGTATCCCCAGGGACAGAAGGGCCACAAAATCAAAACTAACAAATTTTGAATCTGACATAATCCATTATTAATACAGTCCTATTTGCAAGCTATGCAGGATAAATGTGGAACTTCCCTTCTGAAGATCTCTGAGCTTCCCATGCTCTCCACGTAGCTGGCTCAGCACCTTCTGCCACCCTCCCCTGCTTAGGTGGAGGATCAGTACTGCAGGATTCACTTGTAACTTCTGTACAAACCTCTATCAAAGCTACTGGAGACTACTAGCTACTGGAGCTAAGGTGTAAGATGATGGGTGTTATTCTGATTTTTTTCAGTTCATTTCACTTCAAAATCTAGTTTTACGTAAGGTCGAACACAAATGTTCCCAAGTTTTGCTTGGTTTTGTAGTAAAGTGCTGCCTCCTGCTGGGTAAAAGGCCCTATAATAAAGCCTTTCTTCAGTAATTTACTATAAAGTATTTCTTTCACCTGGAGTCTAGGAAAGGGCTTTGCAGAGATTGCTCTGTTGGTAATGGAAGAGGATATCCATTTTGCAAACTGTCTAGCAGAAAAGAAACTAAACTGCCTGTGGACACAAGGGCTGCACAAGAAAATAGCCTGATATTTCAAGGCAGTGTGTTTATCCCTCTGAACACAGAGGGATGCTGTCAGCGGGCCACCTACACAGGGGTAGAGAGCCAGGCTGCTGCTTTTCTGCCTTACCCTCGCTATAACAAACAGCTATGGTTCAGGCCAGACCTCTTTGCTTGTGCCCAATTTGGTGCAAGTGGAACAGTGAATTCCTTGGGGAAGGAACAGGGAATGCTAGCTTTTCCTGCTGCAGCGCTCAATGTCAAGCTGCTTCTGAGGTGGTTCATGGAGAACATACAAGATGGAGAACATACTTAGGAGCAAGTGCAGGGTCCCCTCCCCAGTTCCCCACCCTTCTCTAGCCTTTCTGGCCCAATGATGCCGTATATATCTGCCATGTCTGCATTAGCAAGCATGTAATGCTCGTAATGGGGAGTGGGTGCTGAGAACTGATGTTCTCAGTATACCTGCTGACAGGGTACACCCACTCTAGGCAGTCCGGTGGGCTGAACTGCCCCTACTATAAGAGTGGGCTCCTGGAGTACTGTCTCTGGTGCAGCTCCATCTGAGAGGAACGGAGGTGAAAACGGAGCCTGTCCTGAGCACCTTCTCTAGCGGGGGATCCCAGAGCAGCACCCAAACCTCCTCTGCGTGCGTGACTGCTGGAGAGCAAGTCCTGCTCGCTACGGGGGAAGAGAGGACATCCAGGGCTGTCAGAGGGGTCAGGGCTGGGAGGATGCTTGATAGCAACTGTGAATAAGTTGCAAAGAGGAAGGGGACCTGGGACTCACCTGTATGCCCAGGGCTTTTTGCTGGCAAGCTGCAGGGTACTGCACCCTGGCCGCTGCAGTCCCTTGCTGGGGGTGCCCGCTGGCCCTGGCTCCAGGGTGCCTGACCGCCGCCTTCCCACACTCAGCATGGGTGCTTCAGGGACTGGCGCTGGGCTGCAGTCCCCTTGGAGCGTGCCAGAGTTCCAGACCAGCACCGAGGCCTCTCCGGGCTCTCTTGCACAGCAGTCCTTGCAACACATGCAGAATATCCGCTGCTGCATCAGAACATGCCTATATTTAAAACAAAAAAAAGAGGGGAGAAGGATGAAAGGGTTAACTTACTTGTATTTCATACCCAAGTATTATTATTACATATACTTGCCAAAACCTGTTTTTTATTAATTTAGGGAAATACTAGCAAATAATATTGTCAGTCTTTCCAGAAATTAGATAAGGCTTAGAGCATCTTTAAGAATCTCTTAGTTCAGACTGTGATCTGTTCCAAAAATAAGTGACAGAATTATTCAATTGTGTTGACTAAAAGGAGAATTATATTAAACAAAAGCCTTACTCATATATGATACTGTACAGTACAGGGGAACTTTGCTTAGAATGGTAAAAATCCCTATTTATGTCAATCATTGAACAAGATGTGTCCACCTACACTCATAAATAACCTGCTAACATGAATTTTCAAGTCTTCCCTCATTTCTAATTAACTGGTACTGAAAATATGCTGGGATATTGGTATCCCAGTCTACATTTATATGCCAGTACACCCTGTCTACATTTATATGCCAGTTTTATCTCAGCACTATGGGGACAGAGAGCTTATTGATGACAGCTATAACTAATTATTTCAAATTACCAGTTTCTTTTATTTGCAAATGACTTGTGGTCTGTCAGTGGCAATATCTGCATGTATTTAATATTGCTGTTGGTTATATCAGTAAGGAAAATCTTGCCCGTATATTATCAGCTTAATTTCCTCTCCCTTTGCTAGTGAGGCTCTTGGTATCTCAGCATCCCTTCTCCGCCTGTCCTGCCATGCCTGATCAGGGATGACACAAAAATAACCCTCCTAACGCTTTTCTGCAAAATCGCAGCAACCCACTAGATGGCAAACAACCACTTATAAAAGCCCACAGATACAGCTGTCTTATATAAACAAAGCCACATCATTCACCACTGGTAAATAGCTAAAGGAATTAAATTTATGCTTAGAGTTAACCTCACAGAGTATAGTGAAGCTTGTCCAATAACCACTAGCAAGATACATCATTAAAACCTCTTTCACGTTCTTGGATCGTGAGCTACAATATTAGCTTTCACATAGCTCAGATCACGAGCTACAATGAACAGCGGCATATTTGGCATCATCTCCTTCTGTCAGGGCTGCTAAAGGTATCTTTCTAATAAGTTTCCACTTTATCCAGTGAGTTACTTTTGGCAATGTGATATATAAACTCTAAGAGGCTGTGCTATTTTTCTAAGCTGCCCCGCTATGCCCGTAAGGGCAGAATTTCACGCTTTACTGCAATTGGTGGGAAATTTGGCACTGACTCAGAGCTCAGTAGAGATTTCACTTAGATGCTGCAGCAGAAATAATGTCCCTGACAGAGGAGCAGAGATGAAGAGGCAAGGACCTGATGGACCTGATCTTTCTGCTTTGAATCATTCTCTGGGGAGGAAAAAATAGAATAAAAGACCTCTTGAGGTTAATAAGACACTTGAAAATGCTTTAAAGGCAGAAAAAGCTTGCAAACCACGAAGAAAGGTTTGAACAGCTCACAGGCCATTACAGCGATTCCTACAGTGAAAGAAGGTGGCCAGCTGACATGTTTAACTCGCCCCCAGCACTCCCGCCTCTCTGCTCTATGCCCTCCTCTGTTCGCCAACTGCTATTTTAATACTTGGATGCCAGCAATAATAACAATTTGTTCAATATTATAAGCAGCTTTTTATGTTATATACACAAAGAGCTCCTCCTCAGGCTAACAGAGCAGTGAAGTTCTCACTGCAAAAAAACAGCTGCAGAGCAGGAGAGGGTGTGCAGCCCCTCAGGTAACCCTCGCACCCCTTTCAGAGAAGTTTTGAGCAGCCCGAGAGCCGTTTCTGGTAACTCCTGTGTGTGCCCGAGGCCAGGCGTGCAAACAGCGCTGCTTTCGCTAACCTTGCCTTACACTCATTTTGCACTGATCTGCAGTTCAGTAAATACAAATATGCAAATGGATGAAGTGGTGAAAGATTTGCTTGATATTTACATGAGGTGAAGCATTTCTGTACTGACTATATCTTTGTCTGTAGGGGAAACACCTGGTGACACTGCTGGCTGATTGCAGCTTGGTGTTTTCTAGACTGTGCAGCTGCTCCCGCAGACTATCAGATAATGTTGCAGGAGATGGCCACCCCCCCAGCCCCGGCCCTTGCAGCAGGATGTGGTCCTGCGGCCTTGGCACGCTCGCTGCTGGAGCACAGAGCCTCTCTCGGGCTCGCAAACAAGCTCGACAGCCTCACCGTGCCCAAGGAGCCCAGGCAGGCTGACGGCCACGCTGCAGTCAGGCTGGGAAAGTCACCTCTCCCTCCTGCTGCGGAACAAGGTGGTTGCCGGACTGGAGCATCTCGCTGCGGCTGGACCGGAGCTGCTAATGCAATCTAATGGGCTCAGTCTGCTAGATATACGGCTGCTTGCATGGCCCAGGATGAGGACGGCACGTGTGATGCTGGGGTTTGCAGACTGTCACAGCTAGCGACAATAAAACCAGACATGGCACTTGCAGCAGCACGTGGTGGTTTGTACGCACCGACATGCACTCCTCGGCTTCCCAGGGCTGCGTGTGCATCCCTCTGCTCCCCGAGAGTGGGGTAAGCCCTGACCAGACAGGCTAGCCTCATCTTTCTTTTTCTGTCCTTTAAAGCTGCAGACTTACGATGCCACCCCTAAAAATAATTTAGGCCTCTCCCGGTAATGACAAATATCCTCCAGCATGAACCAGAGCTAAATCCGTCTCTGATGTGTATCTCTTTCAGGATACAGCCTGTTCTTTTCCATCTTGTCGGTGCTCAATTCTGTTCACGCTGTCTGCTAGCGGCTCTGCTGTGGCTTATTCCAAGCTAACACCTTGTCCCTGTACCTCCTCATTCGTATGTCTACAGCTACCAGCCTGTTCAGCTGTGATGTATTTGCGAGAACCACACCTGCACACGGGGGGGTTGGCACTGGAGGACTGCACGCAAAGGACAAACTCAGGCACGCTCCCAGTTTAGGCCTTTTACCGTCGTGAGAATGCAGGGTGCAAGAGCCTCTCGCTGAAGCAAGGGGCCGTACTGTGAGTTTCAGGAATCTGTCCCGCGCTCAGTGTCATACTCTCCCATTTGCTATTTTCCCAGTTTTCCTACCTCCAAATGGAAGTACTATCAGCCCCATGGTAATTTCCCCAGGACAGATCTGAGGCAGATGTTTATATAGGCATGCATGCAGAACATATCTCTTCTTTAAAGTGCACGGTGACTACCCAGTGGGGATAACATCGAGCCTAGTTGTGCATTTGCCCCCGTTCCCAAAGCTGGCCAACGGCATTGCTGACCCTCCGGGGACAGGCTCCCCCGAGGAATGGGGAGAGGAGAGCTCGCTGCCTGCTCCTGCCATGTCAGCTCTGCCTGGAGCAGCGGACTGTTAGCTGTAGCGTACCTCAAGGACATGAAATAGCCTGTTTCTTCATGTAATACCCCTCCACGTTTTTGGGTATTACCTAATAATGCTGAGTCAAACCTGAGGTACAGTAGAAACCACCTGCTTCTCAGAACCACTTGGCAGCAGAGACATCATCGTATTGCTGTCGCACATTTTGGGTAATTATCTACACTAGCGCAAAGCAATTGTTATACCCTCTCAGATGTGCCTGCCTGCATTTTACACGTAACACCAGCTGCTCGTGACCACACGAGGTCCATGCCGTAGATAAACACGACCCATGGAAGACTTAAGCCTGCTGAGGTTCTTGCATCCAGCCTCACGAGATGCTGAAGAACAGGGGTCTAGCCTTAAAGGTCATTATCTTCACATTTGGAACATTTAGAGACACGGACAGGCATGTGCTAAGGCATAAAGTTGCCATGGTTTCAGGCATCACCATCCAGTCAGCTGCTGTCCCCATCCCTCCGACAGGGTTTGGTGCTCCCAAAGTCGGAGCTGTTGGAGCAAATGTGCATAACCTTTTCCACCTTGAGGTGCCGCTGAACAGGTTAGGGTCCATCTGCCTCCTGCTTATGGCAATGGCAACCTTGTCCCGGAGGAGGAAGGACTGGCCCGTCCTTGCAGTGACGGTACTGCTGCTGCCAGCCCTGCCCTTTCTCAGAAGTTGCCTACCGCAGTTCAAAGGCCAGTGCGTTACCTTCACGTGTCGGTTGTAGCTGGACACATTTCTCATTTGCTGTTTCTCAAACCAGCCTACTTAAGGCACGTAACTTGTGTGCAGATGAAATGGGCTCTCGCTGATCTGCATCTGAATATGACTTCTGCTGCCATATCATTGTCTGACCATGATTAGGTCTGATCAATCAAATTCCACACACGTTTTCTTGAATACCAATGTGTCTCAATGAGAAAAACAGGCTCGAGTTTTAAATGCGCTGGAAAACAGGGTTGAACTAAAATGACTTTAAACATGATGTTCAATTTGCAAATGTGTCAAACTACTGTTTGCAAATAGGTGAGCTGGTGCACATCAGTCCGTAGGAAAAGCTTACCAATTTTAATATACGGTAAGCTTTCTTTATTTAGACTTATTTTCCAAATGTCTCATACTTCTTTTGATTGAATGCTAAGCAATTAGTGTGTATTGTGACAGGAAACACGAAGCCCCGAGTTCATAAACTCAAAAAATGAGAGACGCGGGCTTCAATTAGCATCCAAATGCTGCAGAGCTTGCACTAGTCTTCTGAAAAATCCATAAAACACTTTTGCAGAAAGACAGCTTTACTGAGAAAGCAAAAGGCAACAAATACTGTATCTTGAGTACGAGATTTGAAGAACACAAATATTCCAGTTCAGCAGCGCATTTTTACATTTTACATGACAGCATCCTTGAAAAAAAAAGGGGTTTGTTTTCACACAGGAACAAGGTTTTAATCTTTTCTTGATAAAGACTTCAAGCCAGTCACCAGCTGTAGCTTCACTGGAGTAAGCAAGAAATGCGTACTGCCAGGAGGAATGCGGAGGAATGCCACTGAAACCAAGAGAGTGAGAGATTTAGGGAGTGGAAGGTAAAGAATCGGTTAACGTGAAACAGAGAAACCCTTATATAAAAGGCTGTATTCATAATTACACTTCTGGTTTCACACCAAGTTATTCATGGTAAAAACTGCAGGATATAATTTACGCTACTGAATTCCTCTTTTCTCTTTCAAAACCAGTGAGTAAGAGTTTAAAGAAATCACCCTCTGGGAACGATTTCAAATTACCACAGAATACCAGAATACCAGGTTGGAAGGGACCTCAAGGATCGTCTGGTCCAACCTTTCTTGGCAAAAAAATCTTCATTGTTTCTCTGAGCTATTAATTTAGAGTCCAAAATTGGAGTCTCTACAAATCTTTTATAGAACTACCTAACTAATTCCTCTTCAAGTCATAATTTGACAGAGTAAAACACCATTTCTCCAGCCTGAGTAAACCTCACTGCCAAGTCTTTGGGTGCCAAACTCATTTATATCAATGCGAACCCAGTATTCGACCCATACTGGAAGTGTACTTGTGATCAGAAGTCCTATTAGAGCTGATAACACATATTTTTATCATTGAGATGGCAGATAATTCTAGAGTCTCGGTTAATTTATCAGATTCAACACGAAGAATTGAAGTCAATCTCCTAAATTATTTGATTTTTTTAAAAAATCAACTTTCTAAAATCTCCGAAGTAAAAAATGAGTTGAATGCAATGAGTGAATTGATCTAACAGTAGTCTCCGTTCTCTTAGTCTGGTCTATTTGATATGACAGCAAAAACTTTGTGATATCAGCTCTTGTCAAAATATTTTACTGCCTAACTTCCTATCATATTGTTTTCTTACATACTGACATCTATCATTGTTTAAGGAAATTAGATTTTTCTGTCATCCCAGGTTATTATTTTTCCAAACAAATCCTTGCTATTCTGTTAAGGTTAATTGCATGTTGCAATTCACAGTTCTTTGCTAAGAACCTGTTCTTGTATTCTCCTTTGTGAAACATTTGCTGACAAACCTGTAAAATCCTCAGGGGATTTTAGGCGCTGAGGTGGTCTAATTACCCACTAGGAGAGAGGTTTTAGGATGTCCTAAAACTCCCTTCCCACAAGGCTCCCTCAGAAGCTGGTGCTGCCTTCTTTTCAGCTCAGCCATCCTCTGCCAGCGCGGTTTATCGCTCAGCTTTGGAGTCTGTAACTGCAATCAGAAGCCTGGAAGAATGAAACAGCATTGCCAGATGATGCAGAAATGCGCAAAGGTATGGATGCCGAAGGGGTGCAGGACAGACACCACAGATTCAGAAGACGTGATACGCTGCTATATCCCAGTCCCAAGTGCATCTGCCTGCTTGGGCGAGCTGGGGAATCGTTCCCTCCCAAAGGGCCAGCAGTGGGGCTCGTGCTCCGACGGTGCCTCCTGGCAGCCCTCTGCTGCTCGGTGCTGGAGTCTTAGCAGCTGCAGGGGCTACCGAAGGTGAGGAAGAGTGATTATGAAAGGCTGGAATCAACATGGCACTGATGCCAAATCTACTTGGACACCAACGTTGCAAATGCTGTACGATTGTAGGCTGTTCTGTGTGAACACGACACCAAGCACACGTATTTCAGTGTCCAGGTTAATGCCGGTAGCTATCTGCGTACAGCTGACTTAAAGAGCTTCCATGAACTGTACGGTCCCAGGCCAAAGGGCACAAGAGCATTAGGCTCGTTAATGCAATCACATTTGTAACTCAACCAGCCATTACTGACTGCCATTGCTTTCCAGCAGTGTACTGTGTCCTGGCAACAAAGCATGAACTTACTCTGCCGCTTCGTTAACAGGCTTAAGTTGTCTACTGTGCACATCTGGGTACGCTTCTACAGCAAGGGGACCACTAACGTGGGCACCACCTCCTATAAAACATTAATGTAACTCCGTGTTTACCAGTTTGGAGCCACCAGGTACCAGCTCCGAGCCATCAGGTACCAGCTCACCAGGTACTGCAGGCTGTTTGCACTCTTTATTTTTAAACATTCTACAGCAAACCTTTCTGGCATAGCTAAGACTTCCAGTTGCGTAACAGCTGAGGGGACAACGCATTGCTCAACTTTACTGAATTCAAAAATATACACACGAAAAACATCAAGAATTGGTAAGAATGGTACGGGCAGGTTGAGCCACCTAAGGAAAGCAAATACACTTCTCTTCAGGTTTTTAAAACGTCAAAGTGTAACCTGGAGAACCAGAGCAAATTAAGACTAATACATGATGGGTGTGTGCGTGAAAAAAAAAAAGGTGGGCAAATTCCACTGCAATGAGTGACACCTGCTGCTCGCATGACTCTTGTTTTTCCTTCTTTCCAGCCCATTTGGCACACTTTGTCAACTGCTATGAAAACAGAAAGAGCTGTTTGCCTTCTGCTAATAGCAAGGAACCTGGTATTTTCACCTTCAGAATAATTTGAGGGTTAGAGAACTGAGCCAACCCTGGCAATCTTTTCCCAGCTCACCTTTTTATTACTATTTATTTAATCTTCAGTACATTCAATGGACTGTGAATTGCTTTTGCCATTGCAGAGATGCTTAGCGCTAGCATTGTGGGTTCACTGGACTTTTCTGGGCTGTGTTAATGCAACATAGAAGACTTGCAGGTTTCTAAAAGGCCAGTGATGTTCCTGGTTGGTGGTGGCATTTTTTTAATCTATGTAAAATTGTTTTTAAAATATCAGTGACCATACAGTACATGGCTAAAGGGAGGGAGCTTGTGAAAGGACCAGGAAAACACAGGGTGAGCACACTAACCCTTCCACCTAACTAGAATCCCTAGTCATGAACCTGCACGTACAGCACCTCCCAATTAAATGCTCTATTTCTATAAAAAGCACTATTTCAGTGATAGTTACAGACTGGCTCTCAAACCCCAAACTATAAACGGAAACGAAGGCTAAAAAGCAAACATTGTGTACTGGGGACTTGGTGATCTTTCTAAAAGACTTGCTTGTAAAACCAAGGAAGTTTGACTAATCATTGTAACCATGACAGAAAATAAGGTGCCGCACCCAGCTACGCCGCACCCAGCTACTCCGCACCCCGTGCTGGCTGCTCTGAGGAAGAGCAGACCAGGCCACGTGCACCTCAGCCTCCTTCAGCAAGGCCATTCCTGTGAAAGCCTGGCGGACTAGGCTTCTGCACTGATTTTTCTTGTCCCCGATTAAAAAAATCTTGGATTTGTCTCTCTCTACAAATGCTTCTATCTTAGGCTCCCTTAGCACAACAAACCCTGGCAGCAGTGAACTCCTCTGACCCTTTGCTAAATTAATTATACTGCAACCTGGCCTGGTTCCATGGGGGGTAGGCAACCTCACATCCTGTGAACCCTCTGCTCCCATCAGGTTTGCTCATCCTCAACAACCAATGGAAAAAAAAAATATCAATCTTTCCTGTGCCCTCTGCAGCGCTGCAACCTTACCCTCCCTGCAGAGCTCTCAGCCTGTCCCACAAGGTCAAAACTGCACCGATGAGCCCATCTGACTGATAGGTGTCCCATGCCCATGCATGAAATTATCATGGCTAGCTAAGAGTGAGTGTGTCCCCTCCAGCAGATTCTGTGGGCCCTGAGCTTTCCTCTTTGAGGTATCCCCTGCTGCAGCACAGTCAAAGTCTCTTGATTTGCAGTTCCACAGCTGTTTGGTGAGCTGCCGCTGGATTACAGATTAGGCCAGTCAGCTATCAGGCATGCTGCCTCATGAGAGAGAGGTTACAAGGCATTGCTGTGAATGCGCAGGACACTGGGCCCTCCTAGGCTGGGAGAGCATGAGTAGAAACCAGCAGACTGTGCACAGGTAGAAGAGGAGAGCTCAGAGGGACCCTTGAGGAGAGCCAGTCCCTGCTCCAGACAAGACCTGCGCCAGCTTTATCTCCTCTAGCTAGGGGCCCTGTGGAAGCAGCGACATGCCGGCAGGAAGAGCCGCCGGATCTCCACAGGACACCCCCCCCCCCCGCCAGCCCCGTCCTGCCCGCCGGGGCGATACCGGCCGGCTTCGCCTGCCCGCAGAGCCAGCTCAAACCCGCGGCTGAGGGGAGCGGCTGCCGCCAGGCCGCCCGAGGTGCCGGGCAGCGCCGTGCCCGGCGGGGACACCCGAGGACGCGGGCGGGCGAGGGGACGGCAGCCAGCTCCCCTCAGCTCCCCACACAACATGGCGGGCGGCGGCCGAGAGGGGGCTCTGCCACTCAGGCCGAGCGAGCCAATCAGATTCCAAAGCTGTCTGCGGGGGCGGGATTTGCCTTTCAGTTCATGGCAGGCCGCGGGGAGTTAGTCCCGGCCAGGGCGCGCGGCAGCGGAGGGATATGGCCGGCGGGGCGTGGTGCCGCCGTTCCGAGAAGTGATGCAAGCGGCGGGAATTTCCCGGTCGCCGCGTCCCGCGGTGGTTGCGGCAGCCGGGCGGGCCGCGGCCGGGCCTGGCGGGAATCGCTGTGGGGCCTCCGGCGCCGCCGCGGCGGTGTTCGGGCGTGCGGTGGCCGGAGGCAGCGGCGGGTGTCGCGTGCGCGGCCGTTATCCCCCTCCGCCGGGTCTGCGCTGAGGTGATGGCGGCCGCGCCACCGGCCGGAGGGCGAGCGGTCGTCGCAGGGTAGGCACCGCCTTTACCCAACGCCGGGGCCGCCTCGCCGTTCTCCTCAGCGGGGACGGTGAGGGCAGCCTCGTGCTGTCTGTCCCCTCCGAGTGTCCCGGCCCGCAGAGGGACCGTTTCCAGCCACTCGGGAAAGGGGACAGCCGAGCTGCTCCTGCCAGAACACCACGCTGGTAGCTTTACTTCCAAATAAGAAACTGGGCGTTGGGGAGGGTAGTTGAGCACTCCAAAAGCCTGGTGCCGTGTTTCTGCGGTTTGCAGGATTGTAACCAAACGATCCATGTTTTGTCAGAATAATGTTTTTCAAGCAGTGTGTAAGATTGCAATGGAAACGTTTATTACAGTAACAGCATCCTAGCCCGCTGAAAGAGGGCTGTTTCCAGCTTTCAAATGCTCTCTTACTGGAAATAAACACATCGTGTGTGTCACGCCTGTCATCAGAAATCAGCGGAGCTACCATACAGCCTTACATGACGTAACTGAGAAGCGGTAGTTTGTAAAAATAACAAATTTCTAGCAAGTAAAACTCAGAATAGCGAACGTAGATCACGGCCCGTGTACCCCCAACTTCTGCGTGTTGCGATGGGCTGGTTACGCAGCGAGCAGCTAAATGAGGGAAAAGCCTCTGGAATTGGCTCTGCGAGCCGTTACCTTGGGTGACATCTTTGTGGGGCCGAGGATTCCCGCATCCTCGGGTAATGTGGGACAAACGTGGGGCGATGCGATGGACGGGGAAGGCGGTGGGCGGCCGTCCGGCGTGGGACCATTTCCCCAACACTTAACATGCATTTATGTACAATGGCTTAAACTGCAGTAGTGGCTTTAACCTTTTTTTTTTTCTTCATTAATAAATGAAGTGGAAGGTAACTTTTTGCTGGAGCGTGCTTCGTCTGGAAATGCACAGCCCACCTTCTGTCAGTATTGCACCACAGCCATCCTGTTTTATTTTCTTACTCAATTTTATGGATTTTTTTTTTCCCTGCGTCACATTGCAATCGCCGAGCCCTACCGCAGCTCCAGGCTGAGCTTGCATCCAGGGCACAAACCAGTTAACCTATACGGTCTTTAAAACACACTTTAACCAGTGTAATTGCCTTTTTTCCTCTGCTGCTGTACAGCGTACAGTGCAGTTAAGTCACTTTTCACTGTTTAAAGCCTTTCGCAGTGGAAAATGCTGTAAAAAAGCGAGTAAGGCCAGCTGCCCCGCTCCATCCGCAGCGCAGTCAGACCCGCAGTGCAGAATCGTATAGGTTGGAAAATACCTTTAAGATCATCAGGTCCAACCATTAACCTAGCACTGCCAAGCCCACCACTACACCACGTCCCGAAGTGCCACGTCTACATGGTTTTTGAACTCCTCCAGGGATGGTGACTCCACCACTTCCCTGGGCAGCCTGTTCCAGTGCTTGACAACCCTTTCGGTGAACAAATTTTTCCTAATATCCAGTCTAAACCTCCCCTGGCGCAACTTGAGGCCATTTCCTCTCGTCCTATCCCTTGTTACCTGGGAGAAGAGACCGACCCCACCTCTCTACACCCTCCTGTCAGGCAGCTGTAGGGAGCGATGAGGTCTCCCCTCAGCCTCCTTTTCTCCAGGCTGAACAACCCCAGGTCCCTCAGCCGCTCCCCATCAGCCTTGTGCTCCAGACCCTTCCCCAGCTCCGGTGCCCTTCTCTGGACACGCTCCAGCCCCTCCATGTCTCTCTTGTGGTGAGGGGCCCAACACTGAACACAGCATTCGAGGTGCGGCCTCACCAGTGCCCAGTGCAGGGGCACGATCGGCAGCTGCGGTGCAGCCGTTTCCTCCCCACGGGGGGGGACACGCGCCTGCACGGGCCCACGCGCGGCCTCATTTCCTTCCTCGCTTGCCAAAGGGGATCTTCCGGCGGGGCACGGGTCACCCGAGGCGGCCACCGACGCGCGGGCGAGGTCCCCTCCCGGGGACAGCCGCCCTGCCGCCGGCCGGGGCCGCGCCCGCCTCCTCCTCCTGCCGAGGGTCCCAGCGATCGGGACGGGGCGGGTTCAGCCTCCGCATCGGTCGCGTTTGAACGGAGAGGAGCAGCGCCGGCCGGCTCTCGGCTCTCGGTTCCCGCCGGGACGGGGCGGGGCCGGCGGACTTTTTTTTCCCGGCGTGCCGCGCGGAGGCGCCGCTGTGTGCTGCGTCACGGCGCCGGGCCGCGCTAGTCTGTGCGTGGCCGGCTTGCGGTGCGGATGAGCTCTGCCATCATGGCCTCCGCCGCCACACACCCGGCCCCCCCCACCGCCGCCACCGCTGCCGCCGCCGTCGCTACCGCCACCGCCGCCACCGCCACCGTTGCCGCCCCGCCGGCTCCCGCCGCCCCGGGCATCCTCATCGGCGACCGGCTCTACTCGGAGGTGTCGCTCACCATCGACCACTCGCTGATCCCCGAGGAGCGCCTCTCGCCCACTCCCTCCATGCAGGACGGCCTGGACCTGCAGTGCGAGACCGACCTGCGCATCCTGGGCTGCGAGCTCATCCAGGCGGCCGGCATCCTCCTCCGCCTGCCGCAGGTGGGTGCGGGCCCCGGCGCCTGCCCGGGGCGGCCAGGCCGCGGCGGGGAGGGAGGGAGGGAGGGAGGGCGGGCGCCGCCATTGTGGCGCGGCGGGAAGGGCGTGTGAGGCGGGGGGGGCGGCGGCGGCGCCAGCTGGTGCCTGACACAAAATGGCGGCGGCGGCGGCTGGGCCCGGCGACTGACTCCCGCTCCTTCTTCCTCCTCCCTCCCTTTGCGTTCATAGGTGGCGATGGCGACGGGGCAAGTGCTGTTTCATCGGTTCTTCTATTCGAAGTCCTTCGTCAAGCACAGCTTCGAGGTGAGCGCGGCACGGCCTGGCGGGGGAGCGGGGGGGGGGGGGGAAGGAGGAGCGTGCTAGGCGCTGTTCTGGGCGACCGGTCAGTTTGGCCAGCCACATGCCAAACAGGCTGCTCTCTTCGAGCCTTTAGGCCACGGGTTTGGCTTTTGTTGTTTGTTGGTTTTTTTTTTTTTAGTTGTGTAATTCTAGTCTTATCGGGATTAAAAGTCATTTTCTTATGGAAACGGGGCTTCCTTTCAGATTGTTGCTATGGCCTGCATCAATCTCGCATCCAAAATCGAAGAGGCGCCGCGTCGTATAAGGGACGTGATCAATGTGTTTCATCATTTGCGTCAGTTAAGAGCAAAAAGGTAAGATTAGCTTCGTTATGAACATAAGCATCTGTTGTCACTAATGTATGCTGCAGTTTTCAATTCACAGTATTTTTCCAGGCTAAGTTCAACGACCTAAAATTGAGAAGGGAGTGCTCATTGGCTGCTATGTAGGCAGTACAGTTCAATGCTGACTTCTACTACCGTTACTTTTGATTACTTGGTAGACCCGTTTTCATTATTTATATAGTTACAAGTCATGAGTATTGGTTCTAGTTTTAGGTCCATGGTTGTAGTTTTAGGTCTATTGCTAATGGATTTTTGATGTCCTGTAGTTCTTGAAAGGTAGTCTTAGGTATGAGTAGCTAACTAGCGGGTTGCTGTATGTTCTCCAGACTTTAACCATGTTCAGTAGTCTTAATGCTTTCCTCTTGTTAGTATGTAGCCGTCCAGATGTGGTTATGGTGCCAATAAAGTATCGGTTAACTAAACGTGAAAGCTGAACTTTTCCCAGTGATTATAGTATTACCTTTTAGAAAAAACAATTTTAGAAAGTATCTGAAAAAAAGTGTGGTTTGGCCTACAGTGTTTGCAGCTTTAATGACACCACTTCAACAAGGAATGCGTAATTGAGTCTTGGAAGCTGAAGGCATCTTTAATTGCAAAAAGTGAGACTTGTGTTTTTCACGGTACTGTGTGCTTGTTTCGGTGAAGTTTAAGCTTGTCGGTGAGTGTAAGCTTACCTGATCTGTGTGCAGATCTGGATAATTGTCTGCTCGAGTTGTAGAGCTGTTCTCAGTTGTGAGTGCCTAATAACCGCTTTTTTGTGTGTAAAGCGATGTGTATGTTTTCACATGTAAAGCAAATTGACTTGGTTAGAAGGAACAAGGAATGGTTGAAGGGGAGGAGTTTTCTAAGTTGCTATTAAATGCAAAATTTCATTAAATCTGTTGTGCAGCAGTATTGTACTCTGTGAGATTGGAGATGTCAGCTCTGATGAAGTAGCTTTACTTTTAGTGGCCGAATGCTTAAAGTGTAAGGTAATCCATAGTTACAAAAGGAATTTGTTTTCAGGGAGATTCTTCAATTCACACATTCATTTCTCTGCTCTGTATCACCAGGTTACAGCAGAAATTTAAACTTCAGTGTTGTGTAACCTTTTTTCTGAGAAGTAGAGTAGAAATCCCTTAGGGAAACCAGATGTTTCTTGGTGTGTTTATCCTAGCTATGCTTCTGTTGCATCTAAAACTTTTGCTTTTGCTGCCTTGTGCTGATGTTTTCCTAGTTAGTTTTAGATAAAAGAAGGATTTGGTGTTATACTTTGGAACTTAGCTTTGTTCTTTTTTTTTTTTTTAAAGTTGTTAGCCCTGAGAGAGTTTTGTGAAGTTACGCTGAATGTGAATTTGGTGGTGGTGTTTCTTACCACAGTTAGGATAAGGGAGTCTTTATTGGAATTATTGAAGCTGGTTCAGTGATTCTTAATGTTTTGGCCTCAATCCAGACAGTGAAGGTTAATTAATCATATGCAATGCTTTTCTTTGCAATGAGAATATAAATTAGCTGTTTCTTTGTGCTGTGTGAAGGATCAGAGAAACTGAACTTAACCTGTGAACTTAAATCTTTCCAGCTAGCCTGTTCCAAATCAGAATGTCACTTGTGCATGTTACATGGTGTCTAAAATGCATCATGTCGAGAGAAATCGTGCACTTCTACCCATTATTTTCTGGAGAAATGGGTATTGTTGCTCTGAGATTCTGAGTGAATCTGCATGAAATTAATCTTAAAAATGGTGAAGTCTGACATTCAGGCTTGCCTTTTTTTTTTCTTTTTTTTTTAACAAGCAGGATGTAAACGTTTTTCTGTACTTTTACAAGATTACAATTACATAATCTGTACACGTTATTAACTTCAACTCTTTTTTCCCTTGCAACCGACTATACAGCGACCAGCTACATTTACCAAAGCCTGGGTGATGTGGAGTGGTACATAAAGATGAAGCTGTCGTCATGGCAACAGTGAGTGAAGTATCGAAAATCCCCAAGGAGAAGCCAGTGCTCTGAGAATAGGTCACTGGAATCGGGGGACTAACAGGTTGGCCGCTGGTGAACCATTTGGAAGAACTCCTGTATCTTGTTATAAGCTTTTTTCTTTGCTGTCCAGGTTTTTAGAATACTAGCTTAATCTTTTTTTTTTTATCTGAAGCTAACACTTAGGCTGTAGTTAGTTTCTCACACACAACCCAGAACTGAAACAATCAGTTAGGCTGCTGTACTTTCTTTTCGCCTCTAGTCTAGTATTTCTGTTAACTGAAGCTCTTAACCTGCACATGAAGTTTGAGTAGTTTGAGTAGGCTTGCTTTCTTTCTTAAACAGTTTTGGGTTCTTAGTTGCACTTTCTGGCTCTGTATAATTGCAGTTTGAATTCATAGTAAAACATGCCTTCACAAGGATATGGAAGTCTTGAATTTGTAAAGCTATTTATATAAATTATTATGTAAGCAGTCCCTTATATGTACCTGTTTGCAGAACTGGGAATTGCATTGGAATTTTCTTTTTGTAAGACCTGTAGTCAACTCAGTTACTGTTAGGTGGTATTTCTAATACTGAGAAGTAAGAAAAAGCTAAAAAAGTGTTTTGGACAAGCATATTTTCTTCTGGATCTTTCACGAGCATATGTCATGTAGTACTGCATGTAAAAATGTTTGTGTGCATGGAGAAAAGCTCGTATTATGAAAATACTGCTTTTTAAAAAATTGTGTGCCGAAACATCTGTGTTCTGAGCAAAGTGCAACTATTGTTTTACATGTAGAATGTAGCTTGAAGTTGATTTTATTTATCTTAACTGTGCCTGAAAGCTGCAGAAAGTCCTTATGAGACTGGAACCAAATGTGACTCCTGTCATGATGTAATCTCACAAATGTTGGTTTGAGATGCTCAGTCAGCTGTTCTTTACTTCTATTGCAGCAAACAGGTTGATGCAGTTGTGTTGGAGGTGGTCTGTATTAATAATACACGCTACTTAGTGTTCTTGAAGCTGTTCTATAAATCTATGGTGCTTATATTTACAATGTTGGAGATGAATACAGAACTCACTTTCTTCTCTCTTACTGACTGGCATAAGGGAGATTGGTCTTTGAAATGAGATGCTGATGTTATGCTGTACTTGTCAGAAGTACTTTTTTGCATTATGAACAAAAGTACATGCAAGGCACTTTTCCTCTAAAGTATTAGACATTCCAAAGACACCAAATTTTAATGTTACATCAAATGAAGCTGTAGCTGCGTGGAGAACTTAGGTTTCATTTGTCAGAGGGATTTTTAAAAAGGATATTTGTAATTTATTTATTGTTACAAACACATTACAGTGTGTGTTTAATCTTTTGGGTTGTTATGCAATCTCTAAACCCCAGTGAAGTTTTGCAACTAAGTGTTGGATTGACTTACCAGAAAGGGCACTGTATGCTCCCTGTTCTTAAGTCTAAAGTCTTTCCTGGAGCTCTAGTGCTGATCTGTAAGAACAGATTCAAAGAAAGAATTTGTAATACTACTTGGCTATATATAGGGCTTGAAGCTTATATTTTATATATAAGCTTAAAAATTATTTTTCTCTGGTTTGTTACTTGGACCTAAAATGATTAATTCTTGGATGAGAATTAAGTGCAACAAATGCAGTAGCAAAGTTCCTCTTTTTACTTAGTAGGAAAGCTAAGAAGTTTTCCAAAGGGAGATCTCTGAAGTTTCCAACTTCTAAATAATTATGCTCACCAACACTTTGGAGTTTATGGCAAAAGTACTAAATCAGTAAATCTTAACACAGTGGGGAACCTGACTTCTGCCAGTATTTGCCAGTAATGAGGTGCAGTAAAGTCTTCTGCAGATTTTTATTTTTGCGTAAGTGGGTAAAAGGCTGCATTTGTCTATATCTGGAAATTCTGTCTGGATAAACTGATGTTTTTCATGGCTTCCTCAGATCTGTAGATCTCTAGAGCTTGTGTGTCATAAGTGACCAGAGTAATGTGGGACAACAGAGTAAAGTACACTTTTGAGTGTCTTAATTTTGAGTTTCATATTGCTTTGCTGTTGAACATGTACAACCAAAGTATGAACTGTTTGTGCTGATCCTATGGCCCTGTAGAAGGACAGTGAAAACTTAAATTGCAGTAAGGTTCACAGTCTCTCCTGTTGCACTTCTAGCTACCTTATTGCATTTTCATAATACTCACTTAAATAGCTTTCAGACAATGTAAAGACGTGTGGAAGGTAGTAATCCTATGGCAGGTTGCTGGATGATCCCATGCAGTCATGTTGTCCCGCTGTTGATTTTTTTTAGAATGGAAGTCATAGCTGCCCTGATGGTTTCATCCAAGATTTGTCACCTCTGAAGTGTTCTGCTAACAAGATAAGCTGAGCCTGGACACCTAAACTTGCTCTGAGTGATGCCTTGCAGATCCTGTTAATGCCAGGGATCTCTAGATAAAATTGTATAAAGCAATATTGGAAGAAATGTTATTATAAAACCCAGTATAGTTAGTTGAAATCAACAGGAAGTGAATCAGTTTCACTGATTTGAAGAACTTGGGCTTGGTTCTTCTGGTCTCCCACTCCAGAGCATTGTGTTCAGACAGCCTTTGTAGCGTTTGAGCGTTCAGATAAAATCATAGCCTCTCTGCTGAAGTAGTTAACTTAAAGAAGCTTGAAAAGTTTTTCTTTTCTAGTTAATTTATGGGGGGAAGAAGAACCTCCATATTCTGACTGGGTTATATTTACAGTAGCTGAAATCACGAACTTTGGAAACTTGCCCTGATGAGTGAGAGTAACCCTTAACTAGAAAAGTTACTTTTATGTAACATGGGAAACATTGCATTTTTTTAGGAGGCAGAAGTAGTAAGGCTCATACTTGAACTGTAGGTCCTTCCTGGCACCAAGAAGCCGCAGAAGCACATTTCAAACCTCCTGGGAGCTGCTTCTTAGCCCCATGGGAAGAGAAGGGGGAACTCATGCTTCAGGTGCATGGTTATACAACACGATGCTTTTATTAGTGAAATGGATGGCTTGTACCCTTTGACCAATGGTAATAAGCATCCTTCCAGGTGACTGCAGAAGCCTTAGCATAAACTGTGGCTTACTGAAGTTGGGAAGCCCTTTGGCTAGCCTTGCAATTAAACTGACCCTTTCTTCCTGGGGTGGGAACCTAGGTTTTTTGAGTGGTTTTTTTCTACTCTCTGACCTATCAGGGAAGAGACGTGTGATCCATTTGTGGAACTTGCATGGAATCAAAAAAGACAAGTTAGTAGTGAAATATTTTGTCTGATAAAACAGAAGCTGTATTTTGAATCCACTTTGCATTACTACTTTTTTATTCTTTTGAAAGTAATGTGAAATAAATTTGTCATCAGTGCTTGGAGTGTACTAGGTTTATCATGTAAACAGACTGTGGTTTATTAGAGCATAACTAGTTGCAAAACCGTTCTTCTGCATTGGAAAGCATGTGGAGTATGTGAGGCATATTACAAACGGGAAAAGCTGGTCTGTCTTTAGGAGGAAGTACATTAAAATACACGATGTAGAATGTTGAAAGGTCAAGTCTTAAGCACAGACAAAAAAAAGAACACAAAATGCAGTATGACACTTGTGCGTAAAGCATACAGCAAGTTATTTTAGTTAAAAAAAATGCTTTGGAGAGTTCAGGTGTTGGATTTGGAAGGCGTTAGGACTTGATAGTGCTAGACTTAGGAATCTTTGTGAAATGAGCTCTTGTTTTGCAAATGCAAATGGCAGAATTGACATGATATCCACTGATGGGTGGCTGCAGCATTCAGAATTACAGACAGATCTTTCACAATTTCAGAGGCTAAATTCTTTGCTTTACTAGGCTTTTTGTATATCACAGTAGGAGGGCTGTCTTGTTCTCTGAAGATCTGAATAATCTTGTCTTCCAGTGCATAAGGAACTGCAATTTATAAAGCACAAGCTTGCTACTTCAATATCAGTAAAAAAAAACCAAAACTGCTCTAGCTTACTTCTGCTTTGAAGTCCTACCTAGCAAAGGTAGTTGTATCGCACTCCTTCCCCCACCTCTGTCATGAAGCGTAAAGGTTCTTTGAGATCTTCACTGTAAAGCTGACTTTCATTCCAGCAGCTGGACCAGCATAGTTCGCATACACAGTAGCAAAAGACATTTTTTTTTTCCTTGGCCATCTAATCTGTAGCTAGTCAAAAGCAGAAACTAAACTAGTTTAGATAAACTTGGACAGCACAAGATTAATGCTTAAACTTGCTTGCAGGAGTTGAAAACCGGTTTCTGTTGCCATTAGTTGGTTGGAAGGGAAAACAGAGATGCCGCTATTTTTGGATATGCAAAACAGTTTTGATTTTATTTCTTGCAAACTATAGGACTCCAAGCCCCCTGATACTTGATCAGAACTACATAAACACCAAAAATCAAGTAATCAAAGCAGAAAGAAGGGTACTGAAGGAGTTGGGATTTTGTGTTCATGTCAAGCATCCACATAAGGTGAGTTATCAAAAATAATATAATTGTAAATATTATTCCACCATGATGGCATCATTGTGAGCTCTGGGATGAGAAACACAGGTGTAAAAATGACCTAATTTCTTCTCTTTATTCCTTAGTAGTTATCACAAATGCTTTTGCCAGAGTGCTTGGGCAAATAGTCATACTGACTTTGGTAGAAATTGCTTCCTTGGGAAACATTAAAGGTGACCGTGTTTGAAAATCATAGAAAAGTAGTAAAATAAAGAATTGTCTGAACAGGATTGGATGACATCTGAGCTTACAGTGTATACTTAGAAAAGGAGGAGAGACCATTGTTTTGGAACACTGTTTGGCTATATATAGTTACATACTGTTGCTTTATATGTTAAAACTGAGTCTTTTTTTTTTTTTCCCCCCCTTATTCCTCAGATCATTGTTATGTATTTACAAGTCTTAGAATGTGAACGTAATCAAACCCTGGTACAGACAGCCTGGTAAGTTGTTATTTTCCATTCCTTTCCTAGCCAGGAAAATAGTAGCAGAAATAACAAGCCTGATGATCGGTATGCAAAGCAATGAGATGTAAGTTATTACACAAATACATACTTGAAAAATATTTTAGTGCTTGTTTCTGCTTACTATTTTCATGGCTTGATTCCAGTATAGTAATGGAGAACTCAATTTAACTTTGTTCTTTTTTCTACTCTTTAATTAAAGGGTAGTCCATGATGGTAAGTCATAGAGCTCTGCCCTCTGCACCTCAGCCCATGACCTGGGGATGGCCTGTTTGGCTGCCCTTCTCTCCAGCCAACCCAGTGCAAGCTCTCATCCGAGATTCACTGAAGTGGTCCATATCCATCGGGCAGCATCTTCTAGTTCTGTCTGGGTGTCAAAGGATTTGTATATTTGCTTTTAGAAGTAACTGTTAAAAATGTTTCTAAATGTATTTGTTGCCTAGCTACTGTATACTGTAGTGTATTTAAAGGACACATGGGGTAGACTTTCTGCCAACTTTATTGAGTTGATTTAGCATTTGGCTAAACTTGAGTTTAAAAAAAAAAAAAGAAAATTACGGTGCATGCAGCATGTTCACTTAGAAGCCATATTGGGCATGGTTTTCTATAGAGTCAAAACTTACTGACTGCTGTTCGTTTCTTTCCTGTAGCTTCAGTAACTTAGAAATCGATGGAGCTCTGCTGTTTAAATGTCTCTCTTGGCATGTATTGCTTGGCAGTGCCACCCTGGTGGAAGAACAGTAGCTTAGTGAAGTGGGAGACCGATGACTAACTTGCAGGTCTTTTTCCAACACTCAGTGAGCAAATTGGATGCTTCGCTCTCTGGATGAAGTTAATGTGACTCAAGGCACACATAGGATTTAAATGCAATGTTTTATGAACTTTATAGGTTTCATCTAGCCTCTGGAAAATGGTAGGTTAAAACTATACCATGCTTTCATGCTTGCATTTGAGTTTTAAGCATATTGATTTTTAAATACAAGAACATTGGTGTTTAAAGCAAACAGCTGGACAGATAAAAAATACTTGTTGGATTGTTAACTCAGTGGACACTTCACGGTATAACTTAACGTACCTACCTAGGAAGTAGCCATTACATACTATTACTTGCATTGGGGTTTCAAAACAATGGCAATGGTGCAAACTTTGTTACAGAAGTAACAAATGTAAACATCAAATGCAATAATTCAAAACAAACCAAGTGTTTAATATAATAACAGAAAAAATAATAAAGTCAATTGAGTCTCCAGTATTGTTATCCTCTAAAGAAAAAGACGTAAACCTGAGTTCCAACCTTTCCTAAATTTTTTTTTTTTAGGAATTACATGAACGACAGCCTTCGAACGAATGTGTTTGTTCGCTTTCAGCCAGAGACTATAGCATGTGCTTGCATTTATCTCGCTGCTAGAGCTCTGCAGGTGAGTATTCGTCTGTCTTTAGTTAGCGTTGCCTTTTATTGCTAGTAATTGGGTTTCAAGAAAATTAATGACAATATTTAAAGCAAGAGCTTGGTCTGTAATCTCTATTATTAAGCTTTTGGTTGTTTTATTTTCAGATTCCACTACCTACCCGTCCTCACTGGTTCTTGCTCTTTGGCACCACAGAAGAGGAGATTCAGGAGATATGCTTAACGACTCTTAAGCTCTATACCAGAAAGAAGGTAACTTTGTGGTGTTTGTTTTTCCTATTCAGTGTTCAGTGCAGCTTGAGCTGTCTCTTGGTTGTCTTAAGCATGTTTGGGAACTCCTGCTTACATATCTACTAACTGGAAAGGCTCTGCTGTGTGGCTTCTCTAAGGGGAGTGTGATAACAAATTATGGAAGTTAGTCACATTACTGGACAGATGATTAAAGGAAAATTGAGTATTTTTCAGAAGTGAGGTGAAACTATGAAGTGCATTAGTTCAGCTTCTTACTGCATTGTTACTTTTAACAGCCCAATTATGAATTCCTGGATAAAGAAGTAGAAAAGAGGAAAATGGCACTACAGGAAGCTAAACTGAAGGCAAAAGGTTTAAATCCAGATGGAACCCCAGCACTCTCGACACTGGGTGGCTTTTCTCCTGCATCCAAACCATGTAAGTTTGTTTTCTGAACAGAAACTTGATAATACTATTTGGTAAGTCTAAATCCATGTCCCAAGGTGTTAAAAAATGTAGGTTTGCTTCTTGAGCTGTTAGACAATTTAGGCTTTCTCAGAACTAAGAAGCAAGACAGAGGTGTCTTTTTTTTTTTTAAACACAAATTTTAAAACCAGTTTCAATACCTTGAAATAGCAGATTAGAGGGAAATGGGATGCTTTACTCCATACTTCCACAGATGGAGAGCAATACATTAATAATATGCACCCTTGCGATAATTTTGTTATGAAAATGTCTAGACCCGGGAGTTTGCTGTATATTACTGTGTTGTGAAGAGGGGCTCTCTGGATTTAATCTGTTGGGGGGGTGTCACAATAGCCTTCATGGTTCCTTTTGCAGCAGGTGTCTGCAAATTGCTTTCTCTGCTTTTCTTTAATGTACTTGTCAACTGTTCAAGAGCAGTGAAGAAGACAGCTTGTGGTCAGGAAATGGAGAAGGGAAGGTCACAGTGCTGTCTTGGCATTAGAGTGAATAAATTGTTGTAACGCGTATCTTGAACCGGCCAATAAATCTGTCTGAACTCTAATGATACAATGAACAGACAGTTTTGTCTTGGTGCTTTTACCTCTTAATGCTGTTATGGATCTGTAAACTACCAACAAAATTTAAAGGCTATCACAAGCATTGGTCCAGTGGTGGTGGGTAAAGTAGAAGTTACAGGCCCTTGTTTGTGATGTGGCCTCTTCAGGAACTTAGGAACATATTCTGAGAAAGCAATATTTGTAGCAGTTACTTCTCCTTAAGAACAATACATCTGAGTTTCCAGAGGTCTTTGAGCTGGCGAGTGTAAATTTCTCACTAAACAGTGAAAGCTTTTTCTTATTTCTGTGAAGCGGGAGCCTAGGTTAGGAGAGTCTGAGTGAAAGGGACCTCTGGTGGGGTTTTGGAAGACTTTTTACTCGTTGACAAACTGAGGGACAGCTGACAGAATTCTGCCTTTCTGTATTTTTACATTAAACCTCTGAACCCTATTGAGTTAGGAAGCTGCGGTGTAAGTCATAATGCAGCACCTCTGCCTTACAGTCAGCAGGCCAGATACAAATGCATCGTTCTTGCATGGTAGCCCTTCCGTGAAAAGGTGAATCCATCTCTGGGCTATATTGGCTGACTGTAGAGACAGATTGACTTCTAAACAAAATAAGTTTTTTGTTATTCATTATATTTGTACCACTAATATAAAAGTGAAATCTGTAATTTTGTTGTTCAGTCTTAATTCTCTCTATAGTATTGGAAATCAACTGTCAAGGTAACAATTTAAGTTACGTATTTGTGGGCCATAAGGGCAGCCTTTGGGCCCTGGTGGGTGAAGTCTCAGATGAGCCTGGTTGCTTGGCGTGAAGGTCACAGTGTTCTCCCCGCTCCCAACCCCCGCCGGCAGCTGGCTTTAAACTCCTATGCGTCTCCCCGCAGGCATCTCACTCCAGTGTTCTCTTCTAGGAGCATACTATAAATGGAAAGATGGAATCAAGTAGTAGCTATTGAGTTCACATTTACATTTTGTGCAAATACTGGCACAGGTGTATAAAGGATACAATATGTTCATTACAAAGTCTATGAATAAAATACCGATTTTTAAATTTAATTCTCAGCTTCCCCGAGAGAAGTAAAAACTGAAGAGAAGACTCCAGTATCTGTGAATACCAAAACCATTAAAAAAGAGCCAGAAGAGAGGCAGCAAGCTTCAAAGAGCCCTTACAATGGGTAGGTAAAAATCTCTTCCTGATGAAGAGAAGAATTCTGTAAAAACAGTTTCTCCAACTGAAGTACAGTGAACTACTTTTGAGCTACTTCATGGAAGTAATGAGTACCTCTGAAGTGTAACCCTATTTTCCCCCCTCCCCCCCAAAGCATGAGAAAAGAAAGCAAGAGAAGTAGAAGCAGCAGAAGTGCTAGTCGATCTAGGTCAAGAACAAAGTCGAGGTCTCGATCTCACACTCCTAGGCGGCAGTAAGTATTGTTGGTTGTTGGATTGTTGGTTGGTGGGGGGTTGCAGGGAAGGGGCAGGGTTTTTCAGGGGGGTTGTCCTTTTTTTGTCATAATTAGTTCTCTGGCTTATTTCAGCAGGGTTTTTCACTTCTTAGAAGTAGAGCCACTCCAAGTAGCTTGTTAGGTGCTTAGCACAAGCTTCTAACTGCTGGCCAGCAACAGTGTGAGACTTGGGTCTGGCTTCAGGCTCTCAGTTCTTGACATGGAGCAGTTCTGTTGGTAACTGCTGTTGATAGTTCAAGCTGTAAAAGCTTTGCTGTAAAATGGAAGCTTAAGACTCTCCTAACTGCACGTGTACACAGTGAGTCTGTGATGGAGTGAGTGCAAGGTAGTCTTGCCCTGTTTGATGATCTTCACAAGGAATCCATGATAAATGAGAGCAGTCTCTCAGAACTCTGTCTACTTTGAAGTAGCAAGAAGTGCCGTAGGAGCCCGTTTCATGTGTTGCAGCTTTCTCCCAAATGCGTGGGAGAATGGATCTTCTGTCAGTGTTGCATGATGCACTGTCTGGCTCTTCAGTACTCTGCCTCTCTTCTGTGACTGGGGAAGAGGGGTAACTGTGCCGGGGTGATGCAGTGATAGCTGCTGGCATTATATTTATATATGTATTTTTAAAGAGTCTTCAGACTGACATCCAAGTTGGAAACTGACAACTTGGATCTCAGTGAAGTGTCCCCCTAAGTATTGTTGACTGTCAAATCATTGAGGGGAAAAAAAGGCAATAACTGATTTGCAGTCTGGTGTTGAGGGGAAGATTCTTGACCAGGTCAAACAAGTACGAAAGGTGCTGCATTCGGGGTTTGGGTTTGGTTTGGGCTTTTTGTTTTCACAGGAACTCAGCCCAAAAGCGTGTTCTGGGATGGTCACTATCATTCATCAGTTATCCCTGTGGGAGAAATAGTCTCTGATTTCTTCCAGTAACTTGGAAGTTCCTAAGCATTGATTTATGGTTTTATTTTCTTCTGTGTGGAAGACATGTTTTAACTTTGTTAACACTTTCCTGTAAGCTACAATAATAGGCGGAGCCTGTCTGGGACATACAGCTCAAGATCCAGAAGCAGGTCCCGCAGCCACAGTGGCAGCCCTCGCCGACACCACAATCATGGCTCGCCGCACCTGAAGACCAAGCATAGCAGGGAGGAGTTGAAGAGTGCAAACAGACACGGTCACAAAAGGAAAAAATCTCGTTCACGTTCGCAGAGCAAATCCAGGGATCATTCTGATGCTGCCAAGAAGCACAGGCACGAGCGGGGACACCACAGAGACAGGCGCGAGAGGTCCCGCTCCTTCGAGAGGTCTCACAAAGGCAAACACCACGGCAGCGGCCGGTCAGGGCACAGCAGGCACAGACGCTGAGGTTTGCACCTACACCAGATTCTAGTTAAGCCTGTATATAATACAGTAAATGGACTCTTTATTTGAGAACAAAGAACCGATTAGGATTTGAGTAATTTAAACCCAATATCTAATTTTCTAAAACATGTAGAAGATTTTTCTTTTGGGAAAGAAACCGTTACCAACTTTTGCACATAATACCTTAGCAGTATCAGATTGATGGAAAACAACGATCAGGTTAAATTGTATGTATTAGAGTTGTGTATTGTTTATCGATATGAAAACTGGAGAATGGATTTCTGTAAAAAGGCAAAACGTACCTTATTTTTATACAAGTCAATTGCAGACACTTATATTTAAGTATAGTTATTTGTTTAAACGATGGTGGATACTTTCTTACACTGGTTTTAGTCTGCATGTGTTAAAAGATTTTTACAAGAAATAAAATATAAAGCTTTTTTTTTTACTGCCTGTTGGATGTCAAATACATTGAAACTAAACTTAATTTTCTTAAATGCCATCACTGACCACTGCAGATCAGTGGGACGTGTGGGATATTGATGTGCTTCTACTGCAAATGAAAGACGCGGAAAGCGTTTGAAGTTGGTGTCCCTCCTAGGGCAGGCAGCCGGGAGGCCAGGTCTGCTTGGGACACGCAGTTGGAATAAGTGAGCGTGGCTCTCTCCGCAAAGCTCAGTGGGATGAGAAGCTGTGAAAGAGCTGCACTTCACAAGGCCCGGATGGGCTGCTGGAGTCCCAGCTTTCCTGTCAGCTGCCCCTGGGGAGGTGGGGATTTCTCTCCTGCCCATCTCCTTCAGCTGCTTCGGGCAGAAGCCAATAAGGGATCAAGTTTGGGGATTTTTATTTCCCTTCTTTCATGGCCAGTGGCAGGGTGATGGCAGTAGAAGGAAGGATCCTATTGCAAGTGTAATGCTTACACAGCTTTTAGCTGAGCCATCCGCCCGTGCCTGCTGTGCTGCTGCGGTGGGTTGAAGGGTCACACTGGCTCAGCCTGGGGAAACTTGTCTGGCTTAAACGCGTCGGGTGTGCTGCAGTGCGAAATGCAGATCAGTTTGCTGCTGGAAGCTCACCTGTGTGCTGGGGAGATTTCTTTGTGTCCAGCTGCTGGAACAGTGCCATGGTACAACCCAAAGCTGTAAGCTGGCAAGGGGCAGCTGTGGGTGGAGGTGCAGGTGAAGGAGAGGTGAAATGGGTGAGGAGGAATTCGATTGGATTCTTTCAGTTGCTGCTCAGGTAGTAACAAAATCTTAAGCCTGAAGGTGCGAGGTGCTTGCTGTCCTCACAAGATTTAGGTGCTGACCTGCAGTCCCCTTGGGGCTGAAGACTGCTAATGCAGCATAAAAAGACCTTTGCTCTCCTGAAATGCTTCTCACAATTGACCTGCTCTGGCGGAAGGTGACCTGGCTGGGTATGTTCACCTGCGGGACAGCGGAGGGCAAAACCTGAGGCCAAACAAGCTGGTAACGCGCTGAAACGGGTCTGGCGTCCTGCGCTGACTGGCACGTGCTCCTGCAGTTTCTGTTTGGCCACAAATTCTGCAGACCTCAAAAGGGAAAGAAAAAAAAAATGTGGTTGAGCAAAAGCTTCACTGGAACTGGTACATTCTTGTAAGCAGCTACCCAGCATCCTGCTGGGCCAGATCTGCATCTGTTCTCTAGAAATACAAAAAGTGAATATGTTTTTTTGAAAAGAGGGCAAAGATAAATGTCTTCCTCTGTTTCTTGGTTACCTCTTTGTGTTTTTTTGATCTGCAGCAGCTGTATTTCATGTTTGTTGCTTTCAGGAAAAACTATTTGTTGCTATGGAAATTAAGGTAGCTTTTTTTCCGTAGCTACAAGTATTTAGATAGTCTAGGCAGTGATAAAAGCCCAGTTTTGAAGTAGCAGCACAACTGGCTCACGCTCTGTTGAATGTCAGAGTTTGTGTATCGGAGTGAAACGGGAAGAGGGCTCAGCCTCTATGTTTACGCATAAGCACTAATTACCCTTCTGTGCTTCCAGTGCTCCTTGCTCCAGAGCTGAAGAGCAGAAGTCAACTTCCATGTAAAGCTGGAACATCTGGTGATGTTGAACATCCAGACACCACCTGCTCCAGATCGCTTGCACCGTGAGCTTGCGGTCAGCAAGAAGTTCAGCGTTTGCTCTTCCATGGGGAAAAAAAAGATGTCAGCCAGCTTTATGGATGGTGGCCTTAACCATGCAACGTCTCTGCCAATGACAGGCCATAAAATAAACGGGTTTGGTTACTGAAACAAAAGCAGCAGACCTTTCTCGAAGGCCAGGTATGTCGGGTCAGCGCTGTAAAGAAGAGGAGGTGTGCTGGGGGTCTGAGCGACAAGAAGCACCCACCGGGGAGTGAGTTGGTTTCACTGGCTGGGTCCGGATTGCGGGTGGAGCAGTCAGAACGCGGGATAATGGTCCTGAGTGGCTGTAGCCCTGTTAATGTCCCGTTACCTGGAGGACTTGTCGAGAAGAAAGAAAGTTTCTGGGCAAGCAACAGTTTAATACTGAAATAGGTGGCAGTGCGGTTACAGCTGGTGACCAGGCTGTACCAGGAGCCAGCTGCACACAGCTGGGGCTGCTGAGCCGCCCCGGCCGCTGGGCACAACTGGGAGCACCCAGGGTCTGACTGTCCTGGCTCCGGCTGAGCCACACCTGAGCAAGAGCTCCCCTCCTTTGCCTTATCCCATGGCCACGCTGCGAGTTCCTCGGTCTCTTTGCCTTGATGAGACGGGAAGAAAGCTGCTCCCCCAAACTCACTGTGCCATTGGTTACAGCAGGGGACAAAAGCAGTGACAAAGCGAACAGGCCAGCTCGCTCACAGCAGTCACGCGTACGTGACACAGGTCGTGCTGGGAGGCGGTGTGACCAGCTGAGGAACTGAGTGACGTGCCGGGAGCGGGTTGGCATCCGCGCCTCGCTCTGCGGTGTCACACGCCAGCGCTAGGTCCAGCGCAGTAACCATCGATGATGCCGTGAAGCATCAGCCGAAGCCTATTGTAAGGGAGGCGCTGCATTATTTTTACAACTAGATCGCATATGTCTCTCCCAAGACTTTGAAGTGTCCTTATATGTTCATTAAACTCTAAATCACAAAAATTACTCATTTGAAAGCGCTGTTTGACCTTTAAGCATCTACATCGACCTCCAGGAGTCACCTGAGGCTACACTGATGTATCTCAGTAGTTGAGAAGTATTTTTCTTTAACGCTTGTTGTTCTTAAATTCTTCAGTGTCTTCCGTGTGCTTGAGTCACTTCTGAGAACCCTTCATCAGCTGAAAGTTATCTCTGAAGGATGTGGTGGCTTTGGTGACCCACCTTTTTGGTGACCCACCATTGACATCCCAATGCAGAAGCACCCAAGGCAGCAGTGCCTCACTCCAGCTCCTGCCCAGAGCCTGCAGCTCTGCCTTCGCTACGGACCCAGGCAGCCACACCAGGCGGTGGAAATAGCAGACAGACGTATCGGAGAAACGATCTGGGGTTTTGAGCGCCCTGCACAGATCTTCTGTTTCTGACTGAGCTCATTGTCATCTGTATGGGCTTTGTTCTGCACAGCGGTATGTGACACGCTTGCACAGTGAGACCCTGTTCAGACATTTACCCTTCAGAGTGGAAATGCTTTTATGGTAAAAACAGACTCTGTAACGCCCCACTGCAACGCTATTTCTAACTGAAGCCCCGTGTGCTGGTGGGAATGCAATGGCTTTCCTGGCTCGGGCTGTACCGCAGTACAGCACCCATTCCCTCTGCCCCATCCCTTTGTGCTTGATTTACCGTGCTTGTTCTCTCACCAGCATGGATGGAAGTACTGGGACGCCAAAGAAGCCAGTGCTGGAACGTGCGGATGAAGCGCAATGGAAGATATTTCCAATATTTTCAGGGATGGCTGTCTCCGGGGCACAGCCTGCTGCTGCTGCCAGCAGGCAGGAAGGTTGCTCGGGCTGCGCCGTTGAACCCAGATGGCCGCAGGCAAATGTTTGCTTAACGCCGACAGAGCGGACGCCGTCCTGGTGAAGTGGCAGATGGCAGCCGGGGCGAAGCAGGAACAGGAGCTACACATCACCCTGAGCCTCAGCCCCACGGCTTGGACGCGGCCAAAAAAAAATTGCTCTAACAGCAAGCGGCTGTGAAAGCCTGGAGCCACCCAGTCTGATCTGTACCCCAAAGTGAAAGGAGACCGTGGGCGGTCTGTCGGTAAATGATGCAGGGTGTTCAGAGGAGCTTGGCAGGTAGGAGCTCGGGGATGGTGGTGACACCTGCCAGCGTCTGGGACCAAGCGTGGCACCCACGGCGCCTGCCGCCACTGCAGTGTGCTGCAGTGGGGATGGTTTCCTGGGAAATACGGAGGATTCTTCCATCACCTGATGCTGCAGCCGCTGCAGGTGGTGCCGCTGAACTTGGAAGACCTGAGGCCCCTAGAGAGACCCAGAGGAACTGGTGGGAAACGTTCCAGCCCACCGGTTCTCCTTGGGCGCGGGGGCTTGGCTGGGTTGGTCTTGCCCTCAGAATTGCTTTTCCTCAGAAAAAACATTTTGTTAAAATGTTTTGACTAATTTTTCAACTAAATGATGCAAACCTTTCAGGTGAGTAAATTCAAACTCTTGTGACTGTCCTTCCCTTTCAGCTTTGTTACAGACGTTGGAAGGATGTACGTTGACCAAAAGCTTTGGATGGTTTGGGAAGAAAAAAAAAAAGTGAGTAATCTAAGAATATTCTTGATGGAAATTGGCCCAATAAGTCCTCATCAGGGCTTTAGCCCCCCCAAAACCCACAGGTTAGTGGCAGTGGGCGCAGCAGAGTGTGCTTTGCACGCTGCTGTTAATGAGAGCAGTAAGAGTCCCTTTTCTGGGAAATCTTTCCCCAGTCACTGCTCCTGCCAGGAAATCCATCATTTTCACATCAGCCCCATCCATGAGCCGCCAAGTCCACAGCTTTCCTGTCTGTGCTCCTTGTTGCTCTCCCCCCTCCAAAGCACAAACTTGTTGCTCGCAAGCTCTTTGGGGCAGGAACCGAACCGAACCCGTGCTCCCCTCTCTGCTGCGGGGCCAGCGTGCGCCTGCGCAGTGCTCGGGTGTTGTCGCAGCAGAGCACTGGCAATTACACCCCGCTTCGGAAAAAACACTTCTGTAAAGGAAACAGCTTTCCATTCCCATCTCCTGCCTGGCCACAGACCAGCGGGGCATTTTGAAAGAAAAAAAAGTTGTTAGAAAAGCTGGCCTGAAAAAAAAAGTCTTTATATTCCAGTGGAAGGGAAAATAATTGCAAAAATTACCATTTTTGTCCCAGGAAAGAAAATCCCTCTTCACAGGTTTGCTGGAGAGGACAAGGGGCTCACGAGCACTTCTGCAGCCACCCTCTGGTTTGCCCCGGTACCCCAAAGCAACCCCCCCGCCCGGCTGGGCCCCCCCGGGATGCTGTGCACCCCTCTGCTGCCAGGGCTGCTGCTGGCTGCTCCCGCTGCCGTTCTGGGCTTTATTCTGTAGGTGGAAGTATTGCAAAGCGGACACGAGCATCCCTCTGCGTGCACGCACTCACGCATGCACGCAGATGCACGCACACGCACGCAGATGCACGCGCGCGCAGGCTCTGCTGGAGCTGGGCTTGTGCTGCCGAATGCACCAGAACGGACCAGAAGCAAAGGAGGGGACGGGTGCCCTGCCCCGGGGACGGGCGGCTGAGCCCTGCGGGTGACACGGGCGGAGCAGCCCCATCAGTTGGGGTCAAACGCTCAGATGAGCACCCAATTTCAGGCTGCTGGGAGCAGCGGAGCTGCTGATGGGTGAGCAGCCTTGAGGGAGGGTGTCAACCGCCAGACACGTGAGACACCCCGGTATCAACCGGGTTAAAGTCAGTGTAAAAGCGTCCGCCCGCAGCTCTGCAACAACTCCGGTGGACGGCTTGAATGACCCCTGAAAGGCCAATTGCAACCACAGCCAGGGAGAGTCAGTGAGTTGAAATGGGGTTTGCACGCCGCAGCCCAAGCTCGTTCAGGCTGCTCTACATGAGAAAACCTCCACGTGAAGCTAATGAACGTCGACATAATTGCATCGGTGGGCATCTCTCAGATAAATATATATTTGAAGCGGTTTGAAGCAGGAGGCGATGGATTTAGGTTGCTTTGAGCCACTCTGCTTTAAAAGCTGTCCCAGGTTTGCAGGAGATGAGACAGAAAAGCCCTCCAAGGCGTCTCCGTATCTCCCACCGTTCCCAGCGTGGTGTTCCTGAGCATTAAAGGGTTTGTTATCTCCAAAGGGGTGGTGACGCACATCTTGCTGCTCCACGAGTTCCCCTAATGATCGCTCTGTTCAGCTAATTGAAAACCCAGATCCCACCGTACCTGACGCCTCCCCGTGCCTGGCGCTTGCACCTTGCTCCCCGGGGCCGTGCGGGTGTCCCTGTGCGGGGGTGCATCTTGGTACAGTAGGAGAGTTTCAGAAACACTAGCAGATAACTAATCCATGTTCCAAATAACATAAATACCCACTTCCAAAGGCTGTCTCAAAGCAGCCGGTCACAGCAGGGCCACGGGTTCCCGAGGGGACCAGAGGAGCTTCATTGGTCATGTCGCGGTGGCATCGTGATGCTGTTGCTGCCTGATAAACCCCCGGCAGGACTGTGCCCTCCCCAGGATTTAAGGGAAGAATTTCATTTGATGATGAAAATGAGAGTTTATTCCGAGCCAAATCATTTTCCCCGCATGCAGAGTTTCCTCGCAGTTAAATGAAAAGTGCAGAAAGCCAGCTAAAGATACCACATTTAAGAAGGATACAGTTCTTGTGTAGGTTTAATGCCTTGGGGGGCCAGGGGCAGGCCCTCCCCGAAGGGAAACGGGCAGCAGGGCTGGCAGCTCCTGCCTGACTTGCCCGCTGTGCCCTGAACACTCCGGGTGCTCCCCGGCACTTTTTTTTGGGGTCCTGGGAAAAGGCATTTTCAGCCGCACTCCGAAGAGCAGGGGGGGTCGTGCCGGCTGAGTGGGGGTCCTGGTCGCCACCAACTTGGCACCCGGCAGCTGCTGCCCCATTTCCAGTGGAATCCGCCGGCCAAAGCCTGATGCAAGGTAAAGTCATCGTAACAGCCAGGTTTTGGATCTCTCTTTCGCACAGCGGAGCAAGCAGCAGGGGAAGGGGTACGGAGGCACAGGCGCGAATCGAAAGCTGCTTTCCAGGGGGTGCGCTGGGACCTTGGTGCGGTAACAAGAGATTTAGGGCTGGGAGGACGAGCCCGCTGCCTGCGCCCTGCCCTGCCCATTGCTGCCCAGAGAGCAGGGATTTCTCAGGAACACTTTTAATCACCTCCAGCACTTCACTTAACAAACCAGGTAGCCAAGAGCACAGCCAGGCGTGTGCTGCTCCCCACGGCCACCCCCAAAACGTGGCCCAGGAGGCTCTGCAGAGACACCGCCAACACGAGCTCCGACCTTGTGCTGCTTGGAGAGCGGGAGGATTTCACGGCGGACTTGGAGGGGGAACTGGGTGAAGTTCTGTGCTGGAAATGCCGACAAGCCAGCAGGTAAAGAGGGAAGCGAGGGGCGGGCAACGTGTGCCCGACCCCGACACCCAGCCAGCGCGGTGTGACCTCCCTCCCGGCGAGCACCGCTCGTGGTGGAGCAGGCTGGACGTGGCTGCGAGCCACGCTGCCCTCCGAATGCTAGATGAGAACAGAGTCTGATTTATGTTTGCCTTGATGCAACAGCAACCTAGATGTATTCAGAAAGTATCTGAGGCTTTCATTTGATGCACGTTGCACAGTTCAACCTTGATGCAAGTGCAGGCAGATGAAGTCCGATGGGAATTACAGGCTTGCCGCCATCACATCCCCAAGGGAAGGGATTTCAGATTGCCTTTACCACATCGCACCTTTAGTTTTTCTGCTTCTGGCAAGAAGAGGGCCAAGGCTGAGCGCCCGGCTGGCGAGCGCTCGGTGTGCTCCAGCTTCTCCAGCCACCGCACGGCTGCTCGGAGCCTCCCGGAGCCCCTCGCCCGTGGACGGGGCTGCGTGCGGGGGGCTGCGTGTGGCTGTGCTCGCCACGCTCCTTCTGTTTCAACAATAATCAATTTGTCATCACGTTTCAATTTGAAATCACACAGCAAACGGCGCTGCTTCATTCAGGCATCCTCCAAAAATCACATCACAAGCGCAGGCACATACGCAGTGATCCCCGAGGCTGATGGAGTCGCTGCAGTCAGAATTAATTACTGTACAAACGCAGCGAGAGCGATACAATGAGAGGCTGTGTGTGAGATCTGATTAATGTATTGGTACCAAATATTGGAGGAAAACACAGACTGTTTAAACCAAGACACATCCCGTCGCCGTGCTCAGCTCGCCCGTGCCGTGGGGTGGCTGCCCATGCCGGTGCCCGTGGGCCAGCCGGGCACTCCAGCCTGCCCTTACCTCGAGGGGTTGTGTACACAACTCCTGCTCACCCCAGCCAAAATTTTGCCCCCCAGATGCCCCTGTGAGGCTGGGGGTCCGGAGCGGGGGGCAAGGGCGTGAGCTGATGGCAACAGAGCGTGGAGAGCGACAGCAGAGCACAAGGAGCAAGTCCTTTTGCCTTGATGTTAAAAAAAAATAAATAAATCATACGTACGCTCTTTGCTGAGTACTTGTGAAAGCAAAATACATCTGCAGGAACACGGATAATTGGGGAGCGAGGCAAATGGCCTGAACTTGTCAGCTAATTGGAAGGCAAAATTCATACCCGTTTTAACTGTGTGCAACCTGTGAGGGCTCTGCCTGCTCTATAGACTGTGCCGCTTCAGCTGGGCCTGGCTGTAAGCCCACCTTTTTTTTTAATTTGGTAGGAAAAATACATATACAACTGCGATTAGAGCCTTTTTCCCCGAGGTAAAAATTGTTCACTTAGCTGACTACGTGCTCTGGCTTGGAGGGGGCCAAATAGCCGGAGGGCACGTGCACAGAGGGAGCTGAGGGTGCGGGGACAGCAGCGTGGCAGGGATGCCGACCTGCGCATCTGTCCTCAGACAGCAGCGTGAAACGGCTCCGAAGCGCTGTAAGCGAGCATCAATCAAAGAAATGACATTTACCCACCAACTATTGCACAGCCACTGTGTAAATATCATAAGGGATTGACCAAGGCAGAATTATTAGACTGATACCGCCGTTCCCTTCCGAGAGCCGTGATATCCGAGTGAAAAACAATCATGTAAAGAATAATTAAGTTCTCCTGTCTCCTGTGCATTTTTGTGGTCTTACAAATCCCGTTGTTAAAGGGTTTCCGCGCTGCAGCAAACGTCCACGCGAGCGGAGCAAACCAGAGCGTTGATCCAGTTGAGGTAGGGCAGGTCCTGGGCAGCTGGGTGGCACGTGCCCTGTGCTGATAAGGAATCAAGGGAGGAAATCAATAGCAAAATGATCTCAAAGCAAGCGAATCTACCTCCATCCCTGGAGGTATTTAAAAACTGTTTGGATGAGGTGCTCAGGGACGTGGTGTAGTGGTGGGCTTGGCAGTGTTAGGTTTACGGTTGGACTCGATGATCTTCAAGGTCTTTTCCAACCTATACGGTTCTGTCATTCTGTGATTCTGTGATGCTTAAGGGCTTGTATTCAAACACATCCATTCAGTGAAGCGGTGCAGCTTTCTAAAATACCTACGTGCCTTAGTCTGCTCAGGTTTGTATTGATTTAACTGGGAGTTAGGTACCCAAATGCCTTTCACAGCCAGTTTTAAGTCCCACTTTAAAGTGGTGTAGAGGCTGAAGAGCTGAATTTTGTTCAACGCCTGTAGGCTTTTATATGCCGCGATACCTCTGGAAAACAAAAAACCCAAAACCTTCAGCATCTTACTCCAATTGGCAATGTTTCAATATTTACTCCCTGCGCTGAGAAGACACCTGGCCTGACAACACACGGAAGGCTGCTAGATAACTAACGAGACCGAACGGGAGGGGACACAGGTGTCCCTTTCAGGAGAACAAAATACGTGCCCTCCAGGCGAAGAGCGTCCTCCTGCCTCCCTCCACCCCCCGCCTCTCCGGGGGCTCGGAGCCCTGGGCGAGCCCAGCCCCAAGCAAGCACCCTCGCTATTTCGTATTTTAATCCCCAACGATTTTATAAACGAGTTGGACGCTAAAGGATTATAGCACAGTAGTTTGCCATCAAGGAAACCACAAGCAACAAACAAAGATGTTATCCCTAACATACGGTTCTTATTTAGGAAATATGTCTGGTTACATTAATTGGCACAATATGCCTTGGGGCTGGTTTTCTGTTTTATAACTACTCATGGGTTCCCCTAGCAACAGCAAAGCTAACAACAGGGATTCCAGAGCTGAAAACACAGAGGCAGGACTGGACTCCCTTCCCCTCCGCCCTGGCCGCAGACGCTGGCAGGCATTGCCCTCGCAACTGCACTTCGCCAGCGCTCCTCAGGCCAGCGAGCCTTGCGGGAAATGCGCTCCCCGTCCACCCTTTTCAACCCCCCGCCACGTGTCAGAGCTTTTAAGAAGCTGTGCTGGGGATCCCTGGGCTAACGGCCCCTGATGCCCAGCCGGCCACCTCCGTTTTAAGCCCTGCCCACGCAGCCCCTGGAAGCGGCGCTGGGCACGGGGACAAACTCAGAGCAAGTTCTCAGCGGCCATGGTTGGCCCCAGCACCCTCATGTGCATGCACGACAGACGAGCGAGGTCCCGTACCACAGAATCACAGAACCGTATAGGTTGGAAAAGACCTTCAAGATCATCAAGTCCAACCGTAAACCCAACACTGCCAAGCCCACCACTACACCATGGCCCCGAGCACCTCATCCAAACGGCTTTTAAATACCCCCAGGGATGGGGACTCAACCCCTTCCCTGGGCAGCCGGATCCAATGCTGGACAACCCTTTCAGTTTGCAAGAGTTTAGGAAGCTGCTGGGTTTTTCAAAAGATTGGCAAAATAGGGTTGGGTACCGAAAGGCGGAGAGGCGACTGGAGACTGGAGGGACTCCCAGCTGCCTGGAGCTGCTGCCAGCCGGACGCGGGCTACTCGGGTCCTCCCTGAACCCAGGCGTTGGGCCCTCTCAGCAACCTCGGTATGCGCCAGTCTGCAGCTTGAGGTACGTCGTGAGCTTCACAAAATCTGCTGAGCGTCAATAGCATTGCAGGTGTTTCAGGAAGAGGTGGGCACCGAAATACCTCTCGGGATCTGGGCCAAAAGTGATGTATTCCTTTGCATTTAAGTCCTGTTGGTGGGTAAGGGTGGGAGTTCAGCTCCGACACGGGTGTCCTCCTCCACAAATGACTTTACAAACACTGCAGCCATCTTTTAGCAGCATGACGCTCCCCAGCACCCCGGCTTCGCGGGGCCACACGCCTGCAGGCCGTGGCAGCGATTACTCACGGGATGTGTCTTGAGATCAGCTGTAGCCTTCAAATGAGCACAGCTAGGTCTGTTCAGACAAGTGCCCAGAGCAGGGGCTGCAGAACGGACCGCAGTTACTCATATTCAGGGACGTGCCAGTAGCACTTCAGTGTCTGAAGAGAAAGCGGCAGCTGCGACGACCTGGGCAGACCTCTGGGCTTGGCTGTCAGGGCTTCTTAATCCACCTTTAGATACCAAAATAAAGTGGCTTGATATTCAGAAAAGCCGAGCAGCTGTCCCTTCCAGTGAGCTCTGTAGCGAATATATTTCCAAAAAACAGTTACTTTCATGTAGGTACCTAAAAAAGGATCTGGGACTCTGGCTTTGGGAGTGAGAGCCCAAACATTTTTGGTTCATGTGTTGCAAATGATGGGAGGGTTACTGATAACTACTCTGATGATAAGAGAATAATTTCTCACCTGAACCCCCCACCCTGGCAAGCAGAGGTGGGCAAAAGGCGTTGGGATGCCCTTCTTGATAAGGAGATCCAAAAGAGGACAGGGTGACACAGCGACGGGGTGAGTAGGGCCGGGCTGGTTGTAAGTAAAATTCTCAGTGTAGAAAAATACGAAATAGAAACAGCTGTTAATATGATGTAAGCAAAGGAACCCACGTGAGCAAGATGAACGCAGAGGTAAATGGTGAGAAAGCACCTTCTGGCCTTCCTCACCCAAGGACAGCCCAGGCTCAGCGAACGCTGAACTGCTCGTCCTGAGCGGGGACGGGAGCGGGGCCGCAGGGAGGCTGTGCATCTCGCCCAGCATGGAGAGAAGGCAGGTTTCCAGGGCCTCCAGCTTTTCAAGTGGAAATTTCTATTTCCTCGCCCTCCAACCGGAGGTGTGTGAAATGAAACGGTGTGGAGCGAGCAAATTTGGAGAGTCTTCTAAGGAAAGACGCTCTCTCCAGGAGCTCTCTCCTTTCCTGAGCGCCCAGGGGAGCCACTTGAAAAATACACTGGTGTTCCTCAGATCAGATGCTTTCAGGGTACTTCTTGCCTCATCCCTCATCCTCACCTACATTTCTGGGGAAGTAACGTGGAGCCTCAGCCTCTACAGTGAATGTTTTCATCTTGTAAGGCTAAAACCAGGTTGCAGACTCCGAGCACCTCCTGAGCTCACAGATGTGTTCATGGGATGGTGCGGGGGGTGGAAAAGCCCCAACACTGCCGGGCAGCAATCTGCGTGATCCGCGTGGTCGCAAGGGCTGTGGCAACACTGTCATTACATCTTCTCCAGCTTCACCACATTTTCTCATACGTTCCTCACCACGTTGCACCAGGAGGCTAGTAAACGATGCCAAGAGACTCGATTGCCCTTTAGGCTCTCCTTCCACATGTAGAGATTTGTTAGACACAAAGATAAAGTCAGGTGGAAAGAGGAGAGCAAACCCTCTCACTTTAACTGGGGGATGCTGTTTTCCTAGCCAAGACTCATCTTATTAAACTCACATTCATCCAGCCCTGGGACTGAAAAACTCGTAGACAATTGATGAAAATTACAGCAAATGAGCTCCCTTTGCACGATGTCCTCGGGCTGCCCAGCCGAAGCAATGCAGATGAATAAATAGCAGGATGTCCTTTCAATGACAGAGCCCCTCGGCTGGGAAACCCTCTGCCATTCCCGGGCTCAGCCCTTGGAAGTGACCGGAGATGACACCGGAGAGCACAACGGCACACGCAGAGGGAGACCAAGCGGGTAAGTCAGCCCCGGTTTTACCAAGACAATAAAAAAAATATGTGGCATAAAAGAGTATTCAGGCCATTGAACAAGGACCCGTGTGTACGTCTGAGGGCAAGTTTGAACATACTTTCTATTGCAGCAGAACTGGGTGGAAATGAAAATGATTTAATGCCACACTAAATCCTAGGGAGCCTGAGTCACAAAGCGACCTGATGTCGGACTCCGTTTTTAAGCGGGTTAGTAGGCGATCTACATCCCACTACTTGTCACACAAGTTGGCCTAAGATGGAGTTTGGAAGGTTTAAGGTAGGGACTGCGCGACGCGGAAGGTGCGACGCTGGCGTTAGCGATGCGACTGAAGTCTTCCGTACGTCCGAGTTGTCTACGCGGGAGAGGGAGAGGGTGTGGAAAAAGAGATGTGACCATTGCCAACTGGAGTGGTTTACACCTTGCTGAATGATGCTTTTGCTGATTACCACAAGGCCAGAAATGAGTTTTCACCCTCGGTGCGTTATTTTAAACGAAGCGGTCATTTAAATGAATTTTAAATGATGTTCTTTTAAATGAAGTGGTTATTTTAAATGGTCCCCAAACCAGACACTGAGGTTGTGCACAGCTAAAGACAGGGCTTTGGGTGAGACGCGCCAGCCCACGTCAGCGCGTCCTGCTCCCACTCTCAGGGTTACGGTGATGATGAGGTTTAAGGTCCAGGAATCATTTTCCCCGCGTCAGGCCAAGAGGGATCACCGCAGACTTTTGCCTTTCGGGATCTGTGCTGTAGTCCGGTTTCTCCTGCGCATCTACTAACGCGACCGCTCCTGTTTCAGGAGCCTGCCAAGGCTTTTGCTCTCCCCTGTTATTTACAGTGCTGGCTTTTCCGTCGTTTCTGTAGATTTAATGCTTATTATTGAAAACGTGAATTGTGCTGTGATCCTGGTGAGAGGATGTTCTGCAGACCTTCTGCGTGGCCCTCCCCACCCATGGACTCCCACGTCTCCGCTACTGCAGCTACGGCACAGCCAGCGCACCCCGGCAGTCGGGCACGGAGGTTCGGCTCATCTTCTTACGTGAAGTCCTTCGGGCAAAGGACTGTTTCCTTGTGAGATGGATGCGTAGCAGGTTTGTAACATCCTTGCCCAAAGACAGCCAGAGGAAAGTATTTCTCTGAATTTCTATGAATACTAATTCATAGAAAAGTATGGTCTTCAGCAGCGAGTTTTTATCCTTTTATTTTACAGCACAGGAATTAAAAATCAAAACGCTCCCTGGGTACAGTTTTAGCAGATGAGTTACCATCTCACCCTAGCTCCAGTAACTGCTTCCATTACCCTCGAAGGAGGTGCTATTGTTATTTTTAGAAGGAATCTACAAAAGCAAAAACCAAAGAAAGACATCGGCAAATCTAATGAAGTTGGCAACTGCTGACCTATGAAAGCACTGAGGCAATACTGCTGCTTGGTTACACCCACAGCACCCATAAATCACTCTCCACGTCTGACCTCTTTCTGGACGCTTTTCACTGCTGCTGATGATCCTTTTCTGGGGTACTTTTCCCAAAACGCACATGTGGTTCTTTGTTCAGAACTTTACGATGATTAAAATGACCACTCAGTCCTGGTAACTTAAAACAAATATTGCAGCTCGCACAATGCTTCCCATGCACAGGAAACAGCTGGATAAATGGATTTCCATAAAAGCCAATGATTCATGAAAACTGATGTTCCGAAAGCAGGGTCAGCTTCGGGTTTCTGAGGAGCTTCCTCCGCCGGAGACAGACTCCACTGCCCCGTCCACCGCTCTGCGTGTCACTGTCCTAACGCCCACCCTCATCATCACGTGCGATTTTAGCAGAATAGGGGGATTTCCAAAATACAGCGTTGGGGGTATGTTTCATCTACATTTCCTGCTGCCAATTAAGCGCCTCTCAGCTGACCTGGACGTGGGAAAGAACCTGATCTCTTAAGTCAAGAGAGGGCAATCCACGTGTTATTAATGCTTTCGGTTGGTTTGTGTCTCAGGGGCCAGTTTCGTTGACAAGGAGGTTTGGGCAGGACAGAGAGCATGACCCTCCAACCAACCCCATCAGCAAAGGAAAACCTGCTGCGCTTGCAGTGGCTCGTGAGGCTCCTCTCTTAGTGCCTCCGGGACCACCAGATTTCTTCAAGGACTCTTCATCCAGAGTTCAAAGCGGGTACTTGCCAGCTGGGTATTTTTTGTTGTAGTAAAGTGGTGGTAGGGCAAAATAAATCACTTTCCATGTCACATAAATTGGGAGATGGAAAATACCATTGAGGTCACACGGTTCATCGGCTCCTGCCAGTGCGGGGCTGCTCCTGACAGTACATTTTCCATAGCTTTTTTCCTGTCCACTTTGAATGACTCAAGCACAGGGGCTCCTCCGCTCCCCCGGAGATCTTCCATGGCTAACACAACTCCATCTGAGGACATTTTCCTCTGTACTGCACTGAAACTTTCCTTTGCTAAATGTCATCCCATTACTCCCATCGTGGACCACCCTGAATTATTCCACCCTTTGGCTGATGTTTACCACCCTCAGTTTTTGTTCTGTGCCTGTCACCATAGTGTCCGAGTACTTCTCATCTGCAGATACATCCCACCGTAGGTAAAAGAAGGCAGCGCGGTGCCTGGTGCTCGCAGAGGTGCCCACAAAGACACCTTGGGCAAGCCATCTTCAGTCTGCGCCTCGACAAACCCAGACCACCTCTAAATTAACGAACTAAAGTGACCAGCGTAGTATGGCTGCTGTAGAAGAGTTCAAACACTTGACACCCACCTAAATTTAGCAAAAAGAAAAGCAGTAGCCTGAACTGCTATAGGAGGAAACCGAGGGAATGCTCTTCATCACACTCGGAAGTCTGGTGGCACTCACGGGACAAATGTTCTGGTCGTATGGAAATTAAGTGAAGACACCACCACACATTAACCTACTTCCAGCTGCCCATCCTAAGTAAGCTGCAGATACGTGGGCTCCATATGAAAATCCTGTATTTGTAAAACAAAGGTGTGGGTTGGGAGCTGTGAAAAACCGTGGACGCTCACGTAACGGCTGGATGCACAGCCCTGAACGAACAATTAGTTTTACACGGAAAACATCAGAAACTTGCCCTCAAATTCTTTCCGCTGGCATGACATCGTGCTCTTTTCACAGAAACAGAGTGCTCACGACAATGCCCGCAGGAAGCCCGGTCCGAAGCGCATTGCGGTTACGGGGTTCAGCAGGGTCCCAGCGGGTCTGAGACAGATGGGGTGAGAGGCTTCACAGCTCCCCGCTGCGACCGCCGTAGCACAGACAGGCGAGAAGACCCAGCTACAAAAGCCCCGTCACACCCTCTGAACCTCCTGCCACCTCCTAAAAATTGAGGAGAGTAATTCTTCTGGGGCCTGCTTTAAAAAAAGAAGTTAACACTTATCTGTGATTTTTTGGCAAGAAACACCACCGGTATTTTTCTGCAACGCTGCGGCTCCTTGACCACAGCCAAGGAAAAAGCTGCAGGGCTGCAGCATGGCCGGCAGCGCAGGGCACAGCAAGGACTGCAGAGCCTGAAGAAGCCAGAAATACCCACCGGCCTCACATACCCTCATAAACTCCATTTCCCATTAGCCCTTAGCAAGCAACCCCTCAGAACGGAGTGACTCTGGCGTTACAAACCTGCCCTGGGGTCTCGGCAGAGGGGCAGGGAACGCCAGCCCCACGCCTGGCCCAGCAGCACCGGCACCAGATGCTCCAGCCATGAGTCACGTCTCCCGATATCATGGTGAAGCGGCAACTAATTTTTCTGTATACGCACACCATTCGGTAACTCCAGCCCCGTCCCAGCGCTGCCTGCAGCAGTGCCCGGGCAGGCGAGGGCTCCGGAGGGGCTCTGTGCCACGTCCCCCCAGCCCCTATGGCTCAGCCGATAGACACCTGCCTGCGTGAGCGGGTCCTGCGGGATCCGACAAACCCGCGGGGAAAGACGGATCACGGGAGGCAGAAGGCGGTGACTCAGGGCAGACCGCCGGGGGGAGGAGGAGAAGGAAATATCTCCTGTCTGGTGGCAAAGGGTGGAGGGGTGGCCTGTTTGCATCAATCCTCCGCAACTGCGCTGTCTGTGCGACGCTGGAAGAAAAAGGAAAAAAGAAACAATGCTAGCAAAAGCTTCTCAATGTCAGTACCCAGCCCCAGACAACCTGGAGTCCTACACCTCGCAGAGCCTCTTATCTCACTCCGGGTACACGCACGAGACCAACTGACCGGCTACGGCAATTTAACCACTTGGGATTTGTTTTGCTTAGCCAACACCAGAGATGCCCACATACAAAATATTTATCCGTAGCCATAGCTGCAGCAAGCAACGCAACTGCAACAGCTTGTCGGTGGCAGCAGCAGAGCCGGTGGAGCCTCCGCCCCGCCGCACACGTCGTCTGCTGGCCCCGGGGCTGGGACAAGGGAATTGCGGATCAAAGCGGGCGACAGGAGCGCTCAGACCTTCCCCACGCCACTGCCAGCAGAGCCTGGCGCCAGCAAACAGTGCTCTCTACCTTCATTTCTTCCTCGCTGAGGGCACAGATGAATGACGACGTGCAGCCGAAGCCCGTTCATCCTCCGCACCAAGATGTCGGGCACAACACGGGGGACAGGGCACCTCTCTTTCTGTGAGCCGAGGACATGGCGACTGAGATTGGAATGGATCGGTGATGCTCACGTTTTCCAGAGCTTTGTTTTGGGGTCTCCAGCGTACAGCAGTTGTTGCGTGCAGCCCTCCGTTACCAACTTGCAAGTTTACTGGTTTTTTTTTAAAAATAAGAAGAACAAGCAGGCAGCTGTATTGCCGCAGGCTAACCTAGCATGAAACCAACTGCGGTCCCGCCGGCCAGGGTTCAGACGTAGTGAGGATGTCCCTCGTGACGCCGTGCCAGGCGGGGGAGAACACCGTGAACCCCAGCAATCCGGGTCCAGGCTCCGTCTCACGCCCGCGGGAGGAAGGCAGACGCTTGGCTGCCAGGATCGGGGTGTCCCTGCCTCGGCCGGGGCCCCTCGCTCACACTTGGACAAAGCCAGCCTGGACCGGCCAGGGGCCACCAGGACCCTGTTCCTGGTATGGAGCCTCTCTGGGCTCTCGTAGCAACAACGGCTGTTTAAAACCCGAATAAAAGCTGAAGAACGTGTCCCGTCAGACATCAGCCCAGCCTCCCTTAAGCACAGGGTGCCCACAGCCGCGGCTCGAGAAGGAAACCTGGAATAAAGCGGCCTCCCCAGGCATTCCTGCTGAGCAAGGCCACCCCGAGCTCCTGGCTGGTTCTCCTCTTCAGGCTCTTAAAATCGTTGGGCTGTGTTGGCAAAATACCGTACGGTTATAATGGAGACGTCATTTCTTGTCAGCCCCCCTCGCCCCCTGCGGATGGGGCCTCATGAGCTGCAGTTCTGCAAATCAAAGCCTCGTGCTGAGGTATCGCTTGAGGAGGCCTGTGACTGGGTCAGGACGTCGGGTTTCACTTTGAATGATGTTTAAGACCAGCCCTGTCCAAGCTGGTCACTAACCTCAAGGTTCCCTTCGAAACCCGCAGCTCCTCGGAGCGCTCCTCACAGCACCCGGGCTTTCCACCGTGTCGACATTGAAACTCGCCAGGGATGTTAGCATGGCATCCCGGCTGCGTTACAGCCTAAGCAATAGCAAGTACAAAGCCCGGTACTAATACCCCATTTATCCCCATTTTTGGTTTGGTTTTGCTTTTATAAAGGGTATGAAAAAGGGCTGGACCTCAAGTTGCCTACACGTTTGTGCTCGTGCCTAGAGCAAACTGCTTCCAAAACAGACGGTGAAGGGATCTCTTACAAACGTATGCCTGCCACGCTTTCTGACCTAGCTGCTTAATTATCGTCTTTTGTACTTTGTCCAAAAGTTGTTTGCATCATTAAAGACCTTTTACACACCACTGACTGCAGCTGGCTTTCTTCGTCTGCACAGCAATCGAGTTCTTATTTATACCAAATTGTTCTTTAACTCTTACATCAAGGAATTCAGAGGCTTTGAAGCACTTCCAGCAGTAGCCAGCGGATGCCGGGGCATCGCCACGAGGGCTCGTGCCTGCAGCAGGCTCCGGCCGCATCTGCTCTCACCGCTGCACCGACCACATGCAACGCCCTGCGGCGTGGCCACGGCCAACACAGGCTTCCAGCACCGAGTCACACATGGTATCGTGTTCCTGCCCCAGGAGAGCTTAAGATTTCCACAAATAAGAAAACGAAAAGTGAAACTTTCCAGATTTGCTGCAGTGAAATCCTGTATGTTTCAACTTTTGGTTTGAATTCCAACCTCTTTCGTTTTCACCACGATCGGATTTTACCATAAGTCACTTCCCAATCGAATTCCAAACTGAATAAAATAAATACAAATTTAACATTCAGTAGTGTCAAAACAGGGTATTCCATCAACTTGAAAAACATTCAATGTCTTTTTGGAAACAGGAGGCTCCCCAAAACAAACCATTTTCTGTAAATGTGTGGGTTTGAGGAACCAGCAAAACCAGGTTTGATAGGCTAAACCAGCTCTGTGTCATCACTTGTATGTTCCTGACATTTGGAAATCCATTGCTTTTTAGGAGATGATACAAAAATCTACACAGCTTTCAGAACAGCCAGCATCGCTCCACACCCTATTAAACGAACAAGCGCAGGTAACAGGAGAGTAAGAAACAGATGGCACCCGCAGCGTGATTTGGGACTGCTCTTTTATCCTCTAGTATGGGAGATTATGACTCACACAAAGAGAAGAGTTAAATTTGATTTTTGAAGAGGCTGGTGCAGCGCTCAGACCCGAGACAGTGACATTTTCTGGTGCAATCAGACAAGCTTCACAGCTGGAACGGCTTCTGCGTTAGCACATCCATTTTGATCCTAATTTCGTTTAGCGTGTGACGGCAAAGAGAGGATAAATGAAAGAGTAAGTAGAATATCTGTTTGTTCGTGACCTGTGGCAATGGGGCTGTGCTGGCACAAGCAGACAAACCCTTGCACAGGGGTGACAAGGAACCGCCTTCGTTGCTCTCCGTGTGCCGTCGTTCAGCGCTGCCCCGCACACGGATCAGCACCGCGTTTCAAAGCGCCCTGCAGAGCTGAGCGAGGCGAATACACAGCAGTTCCGTGGTCTGACAGGCCGACAGCGTAAAACCGACAATTTGCGGACTACGCAGGCGGTGGTCACGTACAAACCCACCGTAAAAAGGCAAAGAACGAAGGCAATGTGCAATCCACACCCTAATAACGTCCAAGTCTGATAATGACATGATTCTGCTAGCCCGCCAGCCTTTTCTGCTCCGCTCTCCGTTTTAATATGTGGCTACGGAGTGATGTACCCACAGCCACAGCCCCGCGCGTGGCCGGGGTGGGGAGGCGTGCGGGGCTCGTCCCACCGCAGCTCGGTGCTCCCTCCAAGCTCTTCTCCACCTCTCTTGGACACCTGAGCCTTTATTCCAGCTCAGCCTGGCCTCCCTGCCTTAGCTCCCAGCTGCCTGCCCACTCCTGCTTTCATTCTTCAAACCCTCGTTGTGCCAAGCCCCGAGAAGTTTGCTGCTCCAGAGCAAACCCTCGCGTCCCTGCAGAGAGCTGCGAGGTACCGAAGGCAGCTCACGCTTCCCCGCCACGGAGCCCAGCAGCTTGGGAGTCACTTCTTGGACACAGCAATTGACAGCGAGAAGCCTCTTTAAAGCTTTCTTCAGAGACGTGAAACTGCCTTCGTATCGAACGCATCCCCGAAGCCTACTTCAGCGGAGGACAAGAGCCGCGGAGCACACCGAAAGGGCTTTCCGTCTCACAAAAGCTATGGGGATGAGGTATAACACGCATTGCAGACGCGTTTTATCTTAATACTTTTTAAAAGCAGAGTTTTTTTGAAGTCCTAAATATTGTTTTACGGACTTTTCCACGTGAAGGACTGTCCATTTAAACTGGTGTAAAGCAAGTCGTAGCAGGCTGGTGTGATCGACATTACCCAGTTAAGGTCAAGGTGCCAGGGGAGCGCTGACGGAGCTGTACCTGCGTTCGCTGCACGGTTGTAACGCAATGAGCTCCGCTTCGGTAGAACAGAAGGTGTTCCTTTGGGAGGCCTCGCAGCGACCGGCCCTTGGCTTACTGGGAAGAAATAGAGTCACGTCCTGGCACTGACCTTAATTCCCCAGTCATTCACGGCTCCAGATGGAAAACTGCAAGGAGGGAATGTTTGTTGCGCGGTTGTTTCAGAAGATAGAGGGTATCTCTGGAGAGACAAGCAAAAATAATCTGCGGGAGCTGGCCGTGCTTGCTTGGAAGATTTTTTTTTAATTATTATCTGGGAATAGTTCACAGTGCAATGCCAGATGCTCATATTTTCCATCACACAAATTATATTTCCGGTGTTAAAATCCCTTCAACATTAATCTTTTGCAGTATCCTTTTTATTATCCTATCAAAATTAATTTTGTACTATGCTTTGAGGATGAAAAAAACCCCCCACATAAGTGCTAAGCATATTTGGTTACATTGTTTCACGCCATTACAGTTGCATATGGAGTTTGTTCTTTCTTCAGCAGAATACCCTTAACCACCTATAACAATTAAAGATGAAATCAAACATCAAATCTTCATTATGTAAATAAGTCCCCATTTTAAATAACCAAAAATAAAGATGTGTGGGTTTTGTCTGAGAAAGGAAATTTCCCCAATTTCTTTCTTCTGCTCTTTCTTTTGTATTAAAAATGCCCAGTGCGTCCGCAGCATACTGCAGGCTTTAAAGGAAACCAGTTCTAAAATGCTGGGAGCCAAATCAAGAATTTAAAGCAAAGAATATCTCGCAGCACAACTGGTTCTTTAAATGAAAAGAAAGACAGTCTATCTTTTTTCTGATTAACACATTTTAATGATATGAGGCATTGGGTCTGGCTCCAGTTTCTATTTTCATATACTTTTAATGCTGCTAAGATACTGAGATGCTTTTTTTTCTGAAGTCTAATTTCTTCCTTCATGGAAAAACTCCATATGCAAGCCACAGGCTGGGATCCCAGATCATACACACCAACTCAGTTAAAGATCTATTTATCATTTTTAATACATGAGGCACATCACTGCTTTATTTTGTAATATCCCATTACGAATAAAAGTTTCATACATATGGCAAGCACTTATTTCTAGGATACATATGGCAAGCACTTTGATACATATGGCAAGCAATAATTTCATCTCCTGTCAAAGGAGCGGCAAGACAGCTCCATGTCACCAGATGTCATGGATTCCGCACTATTATCTGTGGAGAAATCTGGGGCAACTTTTAGCGGAAAAGCGATGACCCACAACGAGGTACGTAGACTGACTGCTTTAAATCCGACTGCTGCTCCAGCGAGTGACCTGGGACAGGGAGCGTGTCTGGGAGAGCCCCGGCTCTCCTGCCCAAGCTTCCCGTGAGCTGGATACGAGCCATTCTTGTCCAACAGCCATCCATTTGCATTCGTGACATGTGCTTGAAACAACACGCCTGGCTCTTGCTGTACCTACCGTGGGCTCTGATGCTCATCAACACTTGAGGTAGGCTTGGCTTTCCCAAGGCAGCCCATGGACTCTACATGCTGGGGGCTTCCAATGCTGCCCAAGAACTCAGCTCCCTGATCTGCTGTGTTCCTGCAGAGCCCAGGCTCCATGTAGGGACTTGATCAGTCTTTCCTGTTCATTTCTGCTCCTCTCCCAGAGTCAACCAGCAAGTTCCTCCTGAGCTGAAGCCAAGGCACAGCTCTGAGCACGGCTTGCACCAAGGACTGTCCCCAGAAGAGCTCCTGTCCCGCTGTCCTGCAGGATGTCCCCTGCTCAAAGCTTTCCCGCTCTAGACTATATTGGCCATGTCCATCTGGTTTTACCTCCCGGGATACAAGAAGAGGACAACCCCTATATTGCAGTTGTCTCAAAATTGCTCACTCGTTCTGCTACGGCAGCCAAGCACCACTGCGGACATACGCTGCTTGTGTAAGGCCTGCAAGCCAGAAACTCCATCTTCAGCTTCTCTCCTTTGCACCTTCTGCCGGGACGGGGGCAGAGCAAAGGCCTGGCCTGAGGCCGGGGAGCTCTCCCCGGTGAACACAGAATGGGACAGCAGCTTAAAAGGAGCATTCAGAAAGCACATGCAGAAGTTTGAGGCATCCCAAAAGGACTCTTCCGTTGCGTTGTATGCCAGAAACGCTGTGACGGCTTCGCTTGCCCTGTCCTACCTTGGCTTCGGGTAGCGCCCCGAACCTCCCCTCCCATCACACACAGATACATGCGCTTTCCCCATCAATAGCGATGGGTCTGCACTCAAGAGAGAGGTGGCCAAACCACAAATGATGTTTGATGCTCACATGAAGCCTTCTCTAAAGCATCAGAGCAGTATTACTGACTCCTACGTTCATGCCCAGAGGAATCGGGGTTGGCACGGTGGGCAGGCTGGAGAGGGCAAGCGTGGGGCAGTGCTGGCCGGCACAGCCCGCGACACCCAGCTCGGCCTCGCCAGGGCCTCGCCGGACGCCGACCCCGCCACGGTCTCCCCTTCCCATCCACAAAGCCACGAGCGTGATGGCAGTCCCCTCGCAGCTTGCACCCAGGCACTTCGGCTTCCTCCCAACGCTCACACTGTGCTCAGCCACTGCGTGTAAACTCTCTCCGGTTAATAGTAGGACACTAAAGATTTGAAACTGCTCTGGAAGTGAAGACTACTGGATAAAAAGACATGGATAAATTTGGTGATAACACAGTATGTTAGCGCATTGGGTATCCCAGTATGCAAACCGGCAGCCTGCTAGCGGGATTAATACTTTATGGAAAGATTTAGGACTGTACAAGCTACTATTCTCGATCGAGCAACAATATCAGCTCTGTCAAGGAAGAAAACAGAAGCCTTTGCATTAGGCAAGAACAAGACAACCCGTTGCCATGGGACGTTTTCTTGTAACCTTGAGAAGTGAAAGGATGGCTTACTGCCCACAGCCAGCGGGTCAGGATCCCACAGAGGCAGATTTGTTTCAAGCTTGGAGATTTTTTTAGTATTCCCTTGTGCCATGAGTCCTAGAGTGCAAGGTCCCGCATACGAAAAACCCATTCATAACCGATACCGCTTCTACAAGACGCATTGCCTCCAGGAAGTTTTATTTCCTGAAAATGTGGTGATATAATTAGGTGTCTACATTCTTCGCGGTACTTTCTGCTAGTACGTTTCATCCCATTACAAGAAATACTCTGTAAACTTTCCTTGACTATGTGAAATTAATTTAATTGTTTTTAAAAGCTGGTAAAAAAAGGTTTCCTGGCATTTATATATTTTGCTTATTGCTTAGCAGCGGGAGTGCCAGGTTTCTGTGAGGGAGGGGAAATAAGGGAAATATTTGTTCTCGACTTGGTTTGGATCCATGATTTATACACTCCCTCATGCTAGGAACATTATTTCTGTGACTGCTCTCGTTATTTTACGTGTTATTCCTTTCTTTACAATTTACGACCACACAGTCAGTCTTCACTACTGCTGCTGCTACAGGACATAAACACCAAAGCGGTGGACAAGAGCCCAGATTTTAAATCTGACCGGTCTGCACGGCACGAGGGGCGGAACGGCCGCGACACCATGGAACTGGGGATATGCTCTATTGCCGACGGGAAGAACTACGCGGGGACAGGCTGCTTTCCACACCTGCGCTCTGGCTTTGCTTTCAGCACAGCGACGTTACTGCGCAGTGGTGATCTCCAGCCAGAACGGTCCGCAGGTACTCGTCCCACCTCTTCTCCGACATAAACATTCCAGTGTTGAACTCCAGATTACAACATCGGCTACCGCAGGGTTCACCGTGATGCCTGTTCCGTGGCTATACACGGGCGTAAAGTTATGTAATAGCACTTACTGGATTTACATAATTTAAAAATTCTCGTAAGACTGTGAAATACAACTGAAGTTCATCTAAAATTTTATGAAAAATCTACATAATAGAGCCCTGGGGCTCATCATTTTAAGAACTGCCTCAGTGAAAATCTCCTTCTTCGGCACAGGAAGACTCTGGGTGGACAGCGGAATAACAATTTTCAAGCTCGAAGAAGTCAGGACCTTTCCTAAACCCAAAAAAGAAAATCCGCATCACCAGCGACCCAAGACGGGGACCACCCAGCCATCCTCCAAACAGGCTGTCGGGAGTGCCCCACATCCCTTTCTTTCTGCATTTGTGGGCCTACTGAAAAATGGATTTCGTGAGGCTTGCGTTTCAGTGGAATTGCTTTCACCATCTTTGACGTTTCCAATTTTCAACATCTTTAAGAAAAATACGAGTAACTGAGCAAAGTCAGCAGGTCCCCTCGACAGTTCCCACTGCTTCCCAGGTCTCTTGGTTGTGCCTAAGACCCACCGGCGCCTTTGCCCAATTAACTGGTCGATTGGCATCGAGCACAAGCCCGTTTTAGTGAAACTAGGCAAGCCTCCACTGAGCCCAGGGAGGGCAGCCTAGCAGTACGTGCTCGGGTGGGAAGCTACGGCCGGGCTCTTCTGCATGGGGGAAGGCAAGCTGGCCTCGCTCACGGCAGCCATCAGGCCTCCTCTTGAGCCAAAGCCGAGGAAAGCCGCAAGCTGAACTGTCAGGCTCAGACCTCCCCCGAGCTGAGTCTACGCTCTCCTGGAGACAGGATTTGTGTTTGATTCTAACGCTAACCCCCAATCCGCTGATTTTTGTTAACAGTTTCTTTGAGGTCAGTGCATAAAAGACGGTCAGGTTCACGTCCATTCAATCTGCCAACCGACTGCAGAGTGCCCACGCCACCTCTATGCAGCAGCAGCTACCAGAGGAACTTGTATCATACTGATTTTTTGTTGCTTTTGGAATTCGTGAATAGCGGATTTTTTGAGCTTTTGGATAAACTCTGCTACCACAGAAATCAGGTAAGGCTTATCGATGGTTTCAGTGGGAACAGAAGGTGACTAAGACAAAGTGCATTTTCAAATCCAGCCCCAGGTGCTAAATCTACAACGGTCGTTTCTTCCACTGATTTTATTGAATAAAATTCATTCCCTGTTATGCCACTGGATGCAACAAAGCTACAAAGCTTTTTTAATTTTCTCCAGCATTGAAGACATGGCCCACTGCTGTCATTTTGTCACACATAGGACTATCTCATCACTCAGAAATAACGAGAAGGTCAAGGTTCATGGTGCAATTATAAATGTATTTGGGTTTACAAGTAAAGTGTCCTGTGAAGAAGCAACTCCATGACTCGGAGTGAAGAGCAAGCCCAGTCCCCAAACTTAAACAGGAGCAGGCAATTGCAGTCATCCAGCTGTTTGTACGCACACTCTGAGAGTCTCCAAAACGTTCCCCTCTAACTTACCTCCCATGAAGTTCCAGTCCGAGTCAGAGCTGATGGTCTCAGAAGAACAGCGGTCTTTCACGAGAGGGACTTGCGGGGCTCTGGGGGCACAGCAGGTCTGAACCACCCCAGTGCCGGGGCTCGCACCCCTGCGCTGCCGTCCTGGCCCGGGAGCTCAGCCCCAGCTCCTGCCCTGGCCCCAGCCCTTGCCTGAGCTGGGTCTACGTGGTAGGTCTACCTCTGCCCAGGGGACTTGCCAGGCTGCTCCATCACCTCTCCTTGTCTGATGACCGCTGAGCTGTTGCCGGAACCTGTTACTATCACCAAACTGGCCCTGTTTGGGCTTATCTGACCAAAACCCGTGAGTATCTGGTGATATAGCAAGCAAAACCTCACACTGTGTCCGTGTTGCCCATCGCTGTTTCACTTAGCCCACCCGGTGCCCCCAATGACAAACCCAACAGCAGACCTGCCTTGTGCGAAGAGCAGCTACTTCTGCAGCGTCTGCACGCCAACAGAGACAACCAAGACTTGTCTGGGCTCTTTATGCTCCAAAACAAAGCACGGTTCCACGTATCAAGCAGTAAAACTAAAAATATTGATCCTCCTGTGCAATAATTTTATAGAGAACTCCAGCGTGTCTACTTTGAAGCTAAAAATCGTGCTTAACGTAAAGACGCTTCTGATGAAATTCAAGAGGCAACCATCTTTTGGACAAAATGCATTAAGTCTGCAACTCCTCGTTAATTAGCGCAGCTTGAAGACTCGCACACAGATGAAGCTATGTCCCTGCCAATGGCTAGTCTACTGAGCGCACGGATTTGCCACATATTCGTGCTGAGTGATATATGCTCCACAGCTAACGAGTCTCACTGACCTACGCATAATTATTTGCAAATATAACACTGTTGCATTAAATAATGGCAAACATCTGATTCTAACTGAACAAATCACATTTTTACACCAGAAACGAGCAATTAAGTTACATGGGAGAACAGACAAAATAGGAAAATTCCAACAAAGTGGTTAGGAAAAACAGTATTTGAAATTGGCAATTATTTTAATTACACCTATTGAAGATTTGCTCCTCTTGGAGAGGTCATATTTTTCCTTTTTTACTTTTCTCGTCTTGAAATGTAGATAGCATTTAACTACATTGATATGCAAAGGACAAAGAAACATTATCGCATCAAAAAGATGTAAAAGTTTAACTTAAAATTAAGTTGTAGAAATGCATGAATTGCATCGGCTAAGATCTGACCCCAGGGGTCCACAAGCAAATGGTCATCTGATGCACTGGCATGGCTTCCCATGTGCTACGCACGCGTGCGTAGCTGTCAGAGCTGACTCAGTTGTCGTCTTATAACTGCAGCGATCCTGCTCCTGGGCTCGTTCAGCGAAGCCGCCCTTCCTCTTGGAGGATGCGGTGGGGTTAGAGCCGGCAAGCCCACACTGCCGCTGCTGTTACGCTTACTGGAGGTGGGTGCCTTAGCAGCTCTTGAAATACCAAACTGTCCGGAGAGATTGATTTCCTTCCCAGCGCTGGGGCTTGTGCGGCTTTTCTGCCCGTAATCAGCGAGCAGGGCAGCAGAGGAGGTTAGGCTGCCCTGAGTCAGGGAACACGGCGATAACGGGAAGTTTCCACTGAGCTTTTTTAGTTCCAGTACTTGTTCCCTGGCTTGAGTCAAAGCTGCAGTCAGCTCATAGCGTTCCTCACACTCTCTGCGCACCGTTTCCTGGAGAAGAGTGTTCTGCAAACAGAAACAAACACTGGCTTTACAAAATGCCGTTAGTCAAAAAGTGTGCCCATTAAACTCCTCGGGCTTAAGGCAGGGGTGGCCGGAGGGTACTGATGCATACACACCCTTCAGTATCTCCCCATATTTTGGTTTCTCTGAAAGTCACTCAAAGGACACACATCAGCATTTACACACCCTTCATTCCCTCTGAAGACAGTGGAAAATATAAGGTAAGTTATCAGAAGTTACTTTTGATCTCCTGCCCATCCTCCAGCTAGGGGGAAACTGGGAACGCTGCTCCTGGAAAGGAAAAAGCAACGTGCAGAGGCTGGGTATTACCGCGCCACTTCGTTATGTTAAGATGTTCCAGAAGTTATCCTCCTCTGTAGTTTAAATAATCATGCACTGATTTTTTGTGAAGGCATTCTTTATTGATTATTATTTCCCAAATAATGGGGATAAGTGATTTTCAGTCTAGTGGTTTTCACAAACTTTGCGCTGTGATTACTGATATCTAAATTGGGAGCGACTGGTACTGGGCCTTGAGCAGACAACTGAAACTGCTTCCGTATTACAGAAGTCCCCAGGTTAGCATATTATGTAGAAGTTATTTGTGACGCTAATTTTCCTGGTTTCCAGCTGAAACAAAACGTAAATAAAACACAAGGGGCAACACCACTAAACTGATTCATAAAAGTCAGAACTACTGAAAGTACTAACACAAGCAGAAAATATCCACGTTTTTGTTCTTCTAAGCAAGCAATTGTTGCTGACACCAGGAGGTCCATCAGAATGGAAGGGAAGCAGCCACCAAGGCAGTCTCCAACACAGCGAGTGATGATCGAGTCAAACGGAGAACACTCTGAGTCATGCACAACCTCATCGCCCGGGCACTAACATTTCTGTGTAAACCTCTTCAGTGCTAGAAGTATGAGCCATAAGCCGGGTCAGATCAGAGATCACCTTGAAATGAGGACAAACATTTGTAGTTGAAAGTCTCTATGTGATTATGACAGTGGGTGTATCGAGGGAAGAAAATGGGTAAGAAAGATCATCTCAATAGCACTATTTTGATGTTCTGAAGAGCGAATACTGGTGTCAGTAAAGTCAGAGCACAGAAGTGTGTTCCCACTAAAGTGGAAGGTGGTAAGCTCTGTTTAGCCAAGAAGAGGTTACTAAAACTATTAAATTTTTGCCTGTGTGTTCCCATCAAAACTTGAGAAATGATGGAAAAATGAAAAGTCCTTTGTTGACCAATTTTTTTAGATTTTAAAATTTTACTTTGGTCAAAGCATCTGTAGTGGATGTAGAGTGGAAACACAGAAGTTCTGCTCAGGCTGTCTAACCTCTGTGCCGACTGCAAGCGAAGGAGCTGTTGGAGAAGGAACGTAACTACACGCAGAGGTAGAAGTGGGAGAGACGTAAATATCCAAAGTAACTTACTCTCTGAATACCTAACTCTGCAGACAACTTAATGAAAGAAAGTTAGACATTACTTTCCCTGCCACTCGGATGGTGACTGATAGTCCATGAAATTATTTGGGAAGCGTTACCTGCAAATCTGCGGCAGTATCCTGGTGCAAAGTTTACCTTAAAACCAGTTTCAATTTTCAACCGCTCTTATCTCCTCATTTCCTACTATAACGATATTAGAGGAGGAACTCTGCTTCAGAGTGGGGAAAACTAAGAACATAAGCAGAGCTGGTGGAATCTCACGATTGAGGATCGCAGCGTGTTCCTGACTCTGCTGAAGCTCCTGACCAATACTTGAAGAGCGCGTGTCTTTCCAAGAGCCTTTGCCATAGGTACAGGACAGAACGACTGCCAACATCATTCTGATTTCACTAACACAGTGTTTCTGAACCTTTTTCAAGGAAGAAATAAATATCAACCCAAGCCCTAATTCATTTTGAAGAGTTTTATTTTCACTGGTTACCAATTTTTTTCTGCCGCTTAATTACTTTGGACATTCCAGTCTAATCTTATCTCCAGTCCCTGACTTCACTGTTTTCACATTTCTCGTCGAGCAGTACAGCGCTCTCTCCTCCCTTCCCCTTATACTCCCAACATTCAGCAAATGCTTGTCATAAGAATATCCATCAGTCAAACTTCTCTTCGCATTTGATTAATTGTTATGCATTCCTGTGCTAGGGAAAGTGGATTTACTGGTGGGAGGTGGGATACATCCCCGTTAGCACGGCAGGACGCACACACGCTCCCACACTAAAAGATGCAATCTCTGCCCCAGCAGCCGTTCAGAACAGGGCCGTGCCCACTCTTGTTCCTATTGACAGTATGAAGGTTTTCCTTAGAAATGATTTCCAAACTAAGTAAGATTACTGGGAGGATTGCTGCTGTCCTGTTCAAAGGATGAGAAATGTCCATGTCTTCTACTTTAAAAACATGAAGAACGCTTTATTGTTTACTCATGTTTATGTAGCATGATGTGAGGCTCGAGACTAAGAAATAAATGTCTTGCAGGACCTGAAAAAGTTAGATCTTTTTAAAAGAAACCACTAGTTTAAGTGCTTTCTGAATTAAAAATGTTACATATTTTGTGGTCCGTTGTATTTATGACATCATGATGGACCTGTTGTCTAAATCTTTTCATTTCAATGGTTTTTAAACCAGTACGTATCAGGGTCTGAAATATAGATGTTTTGAATTATTTTAGAAATCACATGTCTCTAAGTAAAAATAGCAAGGCATTTCCTCGGTCATGTTCCTACCTCCTCTTGAACTTGACTCAAATTGTGAATCAGCTGTGTCCTCTCCTGGGTTAATTTTTCCAGTTCATCTGACTTGTGTTTAATTTCTTTCCTCATATTATCCACAAATGATTCATTATTGTTCTTTTCCATTGTCAGCTGAAATTCAAGCTCAGTAATTAGTCTTTTAAGGCTCTGAATTTCTTTTTCCTTATCTTCATCTTTCTCTGCAAGTTTGATCTGGGCATCTTGTAGCTTCTTTTCAAGAATTTCTGTCTCCATCCTTAAGCTATTGGTGGCACTGGATATTAATCCTGGTATCTGCATTGGATTAGACAAAAATTGCATTAGTCTACATTCAGTGGATATCTTTAGATATGTAGAATTAAGTATCAGACAAACGTTGACTTCAGGAAAAAAAATACAAATGCAAACATACAGGTCCTCAGAGACCAAGAAAAAATGCTTTGAATTTACATAATACCCTTAAAGGATATCAGAGAGCTGTAAATTAATCGAAACTCACCCAGAAGAGAGAGATTAATTAGTGTGTCCAAGATCAAACAGAGAAATAGAGGTAAAAATGGGAAAACTTAACTTGTTTACAGCACGCCAGTATTTCTGCAGGGTTTAAAATCATAGTCAAATATTGGTAAAGTGTACTAAGTCAAACTGTTATTTTTAGCTCTTTGAAACACTGTGTGATGTAACGGATTTTAAACGACAATATAATGTCATAAAATTTCTTTGATTTTTCCAGAATTCTTGAGAAATGTGTCAAATCTTTTGAAAACTAAGGTTCTAGGTACAATTTCCAATTTCTATATAAAACTTCAAAACCTGCAGGGCTGGGTAGCTGGGAATAGCCAACCGCGTGTGATGCGACCGCCCGTACAGACAAGCAAGCAGTTAACTGGGCCTGGGCCGTACCCCATCGCAGCTGAATTAATCTGGGGAGGGGAAAAACGGTGTGGATGGTTTTGTGACAACTTGTCATAGTCGGAAACAGTCCAAGGCTTTTAAAAAAATGATGATGTCAGTTTAAAAATAATTAACAACGACAGTCTATGGACATAGATGAACTCTGGGTAGAGAAAATGCGAGAAAAAGAACTTCCACACCATTTAACTTTAACTAGAAGACTTACTTTTTAGCCTGTTCTGTTAAAAAAAGAAACACACGCCATGCACTAAGACTGGGAAAAAAATATCGTATCATCTAGATACAGGACTACACATAAAGAAGATTTTATTCCTTCACATACTATTTCTCCGAAGTTTACATTCTCTACTGCCACAAAGCTTGTCTCTTGAGTGTTACACACCTTCTTCTGGAGCTCTTCGTGATCTCTCTGATATTTTGTGATTAGTTCTTGCTGTTTTTGTCTCTCAATGTCTAGTTCCACTCTCGCTTCTTCCCTGACTTTAAGAATTGCTTCTTTGTGTCGTGCTTCACCTTTAGCCAGATCCATTTCCATCTAGGGAACAAGTGTTTTTTAACAATACGTAGCGACTTATCTTAAAATATTTTTCACATTCCACACTGCCATGAATGAAGCGATGGGAAAGTCGGCAGGGTGAGATTTTGCACGCTGAACAAACACAAAATGATTGCAACCGTTGGAGCCTGGCGAGGGAAAGCTCCCGCTTCCGCTGGCTCACGGCGGCACGGAGGGCTCCTGCTCCGCAGCGCAGCAGGGCCGAGTCACGCCGGCAGCCCCGGGAAGATGCCTCACAAGCCCCATGGCGTCTCAAGTGGTGCCAGATGCCTAAATTTAGGCAGCTGAACTTCACGCTAAATCACTACGAAAACACTAAATTACAAAATCCTTAGCCGGTTCTTCAAAGAGATGACTGTTTTGCTGCAAGCATTTGGTCTGGAGGTAAAACTCAGCTCGTTATTATTTTCAAATGCAGCAAAACGATACCTTTCACAGCAAATGACATCTACGGTGCCAAAAAGAGGCCAAAAGCTCAATATTAAAACATAAAGATGTTAACTCTTTCTTATAAAATCATATTTTATTCATGCTCTGCCACTCAGCCTTGTCACTGAATGGCAACTTACCATATAAAATGGGTCTGCTCCCAGGGACCACCCGCAGATGACACACACTCCACGCGTCCTATCTTGCAATTTCAAAGCGCAGTGCACGTTAGCACCGCGTGCCTATTTTAGCACCTGTCCCCCCTCCCCTAAATCTGTTGTAATGACCAGAAATCTAGGGGAAGGAGCCATGGAGGAACCTCCACAGAACCTCTCAGCAAGGCATCAGCGGGATGCCTGCCTCTCCCAGCATCGCCCGGTGCCGACGGCACACGGCCACTGTGCTGGCCCCATCGCCACGTCGAGGGTGGAGGGAGCGGCGAGGCTGGAGGCCAGCAAGGAGCAGCTCCAGCTCGTTTTCGGGTCCAGAGAACACCGCGCTGCTGGTGTGCATGTGGGACAAGCTCTGGACAAAAAGGGGGCGAAACGCAAGTCAAAGAGTTGCAAATTCTGGGTAAAATATCCCAGTCCTTAAGGCAGCTCACATACGTAATGTCATAAATTCAAATCTGAAAATTCAGCCATCATTTCCTGAAAATAAAAGCCTGGATTCTGGAGGAAATACTGAAGGCTGTATTTTGAAAAATATTTTTCCTAAACCAGGATGCTAATACTGTATTTCTGCAGGCTGAATTCTAATGGACTTAGTTGTAGCACGCTGAAAGAATATGAAAGGCTCATTAAACATGCACAACGCTAGCCTAATTACTTAAAATTATTAAAAGCAGAAAAGCCCAGAATGAGCTTAATTACAATTATCTAATTTCACACACTAATTATGAGCAAAAGTATAACAAATCCCCCTGACTCTTTCTGGGGAAAAGATAAACGGGAGATATTTTCATTATTTTTTAAAATCAAAATATACCCAATTCTGGGCATGGTATAGGCACAAATCCCCCACTAAGGTTTAGCTTAAAACCGGTATATTTGTAAGATCTTCAAAGTAGACTATTATTATTATTGTTGTTATTATTATTATTATAGATATATCTTCTACATTATGAGATATGGGAGTTAGGATTCTCATCGTAGAAAAACAAATGTATTAACGCTACATATTATTATAGAAGCAGGTCATATGTTGGAGGCTACTTGATTACAAAGACTGAAAAAATAAAGGCACTATAAAAAACTGAGCTCATTTTGCAGATTATACAAGAATTTCTCCCATTTAACACTCGAAGCTAAGAAAGCTGATAACCAGAACAGGAAATACAATGGCAGTTGATCTTCAAAGAAAGCATCATGGCTACTAATTGCTTTAAAACCACTTACATGCCCCTCATTAATTAATACTTCAAAAATCCATAAAACAAACGTTGACATCAATCTTAAAATCTTTTGTAAAAGAGATTTTTTTGTTGTTCCATTAAAACAATTTAAGGTTTATCTGTATTTTAAATAGAAAACTGGAACACTTCATACTTATGCAATGGCACACTGACCCAAGAAAAAGATAACTTTGTCACTTTGTCATATTTCTGATTCTTTTGTCCGATGAGAACATTTTTAGAGCACTTGCCGTTCGCTGCATTTTAATGGCCGTGAGAGCAAAGCTGTAATTGCTCTCCCTCACTAGTAGCAGTCTTTCTCTTCTTTTAATGCCAGGTCGAACAATACGTTGTGATTATGCAGACAGTGTGACCTCATTCTAAAATGATATCCTGCGACAGAGCGGTTAAGAAGTTTTAAAAGAAATGTAACTGAGCTAATAGCGAGTAGTCCAAAAATTTTCCCGAGACTAAATAAAGCTTTCAGACACTTATCACGTACCAAAGCGAAAAAGAAAAAGACAGTAATTTTAGTCACCAATTATGTAAGGCTTAGATCAGAAAAGGCAGAGTTATTGTTCAACACTATTTTCAATTTTTCCTTCACAGATTCTTTTTTTTTTAATTTCTTATATTCAGTTTGGGGTTTTTTTGGGCTCACGTGTAAAAGTTGCAGATTAAAACACAGTTTACAAGCTCACAGTTGTTGGTAAGCTACAGTAAACAGCTTTCCAAATCCCACTGGAAGAGACTGGCAGCGGGACTCTCAAATCCCAGTTAGAGTCTCCAGCTCAGAACTTCACAGCCTGACCCAAAGCTACAAGCAAAAGCGATCTGCCCCGCAGAGCAGAGCCAGAGGTCCCGACGCCCGAGATCGGCGATGCCAGAGATCGCCGTTACGAGGCTGCTCAAAGCCCGGTATAAACGAGGAGCTGCGGCATTGCCACGTTCCAACCAGCTGTGCAATCAGCTAAGAAACCTATCCACTTAGCACATACAGCGGGCATACACGTTTATTTCTTAAATCAGCTGAAATTATTTTTCCGCAGAAGACCCCAAACCCAAGTACGTACTAAAAGACGACCAACAAGTTATCACCTAACTTCGTGGAATGTAGTAATACCCATTAAAGATGCAGGCAGTGGTGGGAAACCCTTCTAACGAGAGAACAGCCGTTACCAGGAGCTCGTGCTTGTGCAACGCGTACAGACCGGCACGGCTGCGGCGAGGTGCTGAGGGCGGGTGCGCAGCTGGGTGTGCCGCCCCGCGTCTGAGCTGTTTTCATAACCATGCGCCCTACGCCCACGGACCGGACTAGACCTACTCTCCTTCCCACTCTGTTCCCCAACCAAGCCGGTTACCCCCCGAATTCGGGGTGTCCTCCTGGCTGTATTTCAACCATCCTTCTCATCTGTAGCCTTTACTTAACTTCTTTTTTCCTTCACTCCATTAAGTAAAGGAACAATGGGCACGTATAAAGGAGCGTGCCTGTATGGAAGGTGTCTCATTCTGCCTCCCACCTTCCCCTTCCTCCTCGCTGTGAAAGGAACCATGGTCCAATTACCAAAAAAGCCTAGGTGGGAAGGTGTATGAAAGTGGCTTTGCAGCCTTTTGTAAGAGTCAAGGAATAAAATAACAAAGGATGGGTCATTTCACGGAGAAGCCAAGTCGCAGGAGTGTCAAGTCTTTTCAAATGAAATACAGAGGTATTTTCACAGTAAATTTCACTGAAGTCTTTATTTTCCTACTGCTCTGATTTGAAGGGAAGGGAAGTAAAAAACCCAGCAGAGTCCTTAGCAGGAGTCTGTTTGGCAGAGATGTGACTGCCCGAGAGGAGCTGGCGATGCTAGAGGTCAGCAGGAAGAGCAGAGGCCTTTCGCACCCTGGAGGTCCGTTCTAGCTCCGGGACTTCCACTGTGCAACTCCTTCAGCTCTTTTTTATCGTGAGGACCCCCAGCTCGAGTGAATGGACGAGCCACGTGCCTTCTTTCTGCTACCACGTCTCCCTTCCCAGTTCCCCAGTCTAACCACGCTCTTCCACCGACCCACCGTGCTCCTCGGCCCCTCCCCAGCCCCCCGCCGCAGCCGACAGCCAGCGCTACCTACCTTCTGCCGAGGTCCCCCGCTGCGATCAGCTGCGTGCTCCCCGAGCCGATACCCACCTCCCACTGAGCCGTCTGCTCAGCCCGTGGGCACGCAGAGCTGCCAGGTCAGGCAGAACAAGGTGCCTCTCAACCACGCGGCAGGGAGACTGCGTGGAGGGGCACGCGTACCCCGAACCCCAGGCTGCACAAGCTTCCCTGCGGCCCCAGGCTGAAAGCAATGCTTATGCCAAGTACTTCAGATCTTGAGCTAGATGACGCTGCTAATTTGGGGGTGTCATTTTTCTCTCCACACATGTGGGGACTTTTCCTGACACCAGTGGGAACTACAGATTCGTATCAAACAACAACAAATTTCATGTTCACAGAGGACTTGGAAAGGATAAAACTGTCCTGCTACCTCTTCATTTGCCTATTGCCGTGAGTGACAGAATCATCCCGGGGATGGCACGAACACGTATCCTGCGTTCGCAGCTGCCGTAAGTACCAGGCAGGATATCCACACACCTCTCGCCCTCCTCGTCAGCTGTATGGGTAACAACTCCGCTGCCTTCTGCTATTCAACAGCTCCCGATAGCTCCAGAATCACTGCGTTACAACAGCTTGTTTGTTTAGCTCTGCTTTGGTTTGCAAATCCCTGTCTTCTGAGGAAAGGACGGTTTTGCTCATCTGCTTATTATTTATTTTATAGATTTGTTTTACAAACAGCGATCTTCAGTTTCAGTTCACCTAACCTGTGAGCAGGAAGGCTCTGTGTTCTCTCCATCTTGTCAACAGTGCACAACCTTGTTTTTACTGGGAAACTACTTCAATATTAAATATATGCTTTCCTATGCTTCTCTGTCAAAGGTGTCAGGAAACAAACCCAGGCACTGATGCGCTGCGCCGTGCAGAACTGTGGTTCAGGGTCTATAACCTGGACTGCTGCACACAGAACAGGGTGGGCTCTGCGTGTTCACCTCCTTGGAGCTCGTGTAGGACAACGGCCCGTGAGACCGGGCTTTTCCTGCTCCTGCAGAGCACATGGGGAAAGCACAGAGCTTGGAAGATCAGAGGTTCAGTGGGCTCAGTCCTGCTCCTCACACCCAGGCTTTCAGGGGACTGCCCTCCTAACACAGGCACTTTGCAAATACCCCGAAGCCTGGGAAGTCTGGATCAAACCATCTGCCAAGTCTGTAAACGCTCATACTAAATACCTTCTGCGTTCAGTTCCAGCCCGTGTAGACAGATCACCCATTAAAACCTCCTGTACAAAGAATACTATTGACATGTTTGCACTCGAGGAGATAGGTATCTGGCTTACTGTACTCACTCGTGACAGCTGACTACAACTGAAAAAAATAAAGAAGAAATCGAAAGGGTGCCAACTGCACATCCAGTATTACCTTCTCCCTCCAGTTATCTTCATTCCGCATCTTCTGTCTTAATGTTTCCTGCAGCTGCTCTGTTCTGTTCTGATGAGAAATCAGCATTAACTCCCTAGAAACCACAAAAACTCGTATGTAAACACGTGCTCTGCCCAGATTGGTGCTATGCCATTTTCTTGCAATTAAGTCCTTTGTGGCAAAGGCTCGTCTTTTCCTCTTTGGTTAGTATTCTGTGCAATAAGCCCAGCAATCCTGCCTGGAGCCCGGAGGCACAGCAGTAATCACTGCTTAGCATTTGCATAATGCCAGCACATGCTTTATGAATTTTATGTTTTAAAGAAAATACTATAGTTGATCTTTCTTCCACACACACTTACTTAAACCTCAAATATTTTTAATATTTCTCAAGTTAAATTTTGAAGAACACGGAAAAACTGTTATAATATTCAAAACAGAAATTGTTGTATTTAATGAACTTGGAATATTACTATCATTAATTAAAAATTGTAACAGGTTTTGAATTAAAACCACCGAGTGCTTTCTATTGTTGGAGTTACTGTTTGTTATGTGAGGCTTGTAGAGCAAAAGCCCTGGAGAGTTTAAATTCTTGTAACTTAGATTATTAGCAATGTACCACCTGGAACAGCTCACGTATCTGGGGTTTAAGTAGAAGGGAAATATTCTTAAATTAACATGTAATATCTTTTCATGCAAGTACTAAAGTACAGGGAATATTCAAACCCTTTAAATGTGAAAATAGCTTAATGCCTCTTGGTGTACATCACTCAAAAAACGCGTGTCTTCTCCAAAAGCCGCTTCTCTGAATGCATTTCCCATTGTACACAAATCAAACCAATAACGTGCTGCCATGTCTTAAGTAAGGGACAGCACTTTCTATTTTGCCAATGAAAGACAAGCTAATTTATCAATAACTGCAAATTTGCTCGCGGGAAGTTGTCCATACACTTCACCAAATACTTCACCAAATACTGGACCATATCCAATGACCTGGCATATTGCAATATTTATAGCACTGTGACGGTTTGCAAGTCGCTAATAACTTAAGTTACAAGAATTTAAATTCTCCAGGGCTTTAGCCCTACGACCCTCACATAACAAATAGCAGCTATATAACAACTGCAATAAATGGGTGTTTTGATTAAGCTTGAGCTGAAGCCCTGGACTGCAAAGCAAGGACTTTTTTCTCCCCCCTCCTTTTTTTTTAATAGGCTTTTTTCTTTTTCTCTTTTTCATTGAAGTTTTGTCTATAGTGTGACGATTCAAAAAAATCCACCCAATGAATTCCAAGATTTCAGGCTATGAGCTCAGGGCTGCCAAGGCTTTCAGAGTTTTGCCCTCGAAGCAGGAGATGAGAGAGGGCAGTGGCAGGGCAGGACTGTCCTGAGCACACAGGCAAGGCAGCGACTTCAGAACACGCAGCTGGGACCAGCCGGTCTCCCCCAGTCTGCCCAGTGCCATAGCCACACTCCTCGTTCTGCTGCCTCTCCCCTCGCACCCCGACCGGCACAAACCACCTCGGGGGCTTTACAGAATCTACCTGTCCTTTCGGTAGCAGCTGGAGAGGTTGAGGAGCTGGCAGAGGAGGAGCGTTTTATTTTAAAGAGATTTCCAAAAAGCCAATCTCGGCTGAACGTACGGCCACAGGAGATTGCCCGCGGGGACTCAGCGCCGATTACCTTTCTTGTTTCAACATCACCACCTCTTCCTCTGCTTGTCTAAGAAGAGCTTTAAGAGCTTCCAGCTCACTTTCTGATCGACCGGTTCTTCTTTTTAGATCTTCTTCTTTCCTTTCTCTCTCTGCCACCTCTTCCTGTAAATGTTTGCAGACTTTTTGGCAAATTAGAAGGGATTCTTCCTTTTCCTTGAGCTCTTTCGTAAGTCTACAGATGAAATAAAAAAGTATCAGCATCATAGTTACTAGATTCTTATTTACGGACAGATACTAAATAGACAGAAATTATTTGTACCTGGAAAATAAAATATCAGACAAAAAGCTATATCTTCTTTATGAAGTTAAATCTAGTGATGTGAACACAAAACCAGAAACTAAAACCAGAAAAAAAATATTGTATAAAAGCTGCATTAAAACCATAAAATAAATTTTTTGCTCTCACTGCTCAGAAATCTATGTTATGTTATGACACATAATTTCAGCATTTACCTTGACTCAGAAATTCCATTTTCGTATTTCATTTTTTTCAGTTCATTTTGACAGACATCAAGTTCTGTTGATTTCACCCTAAGAAAACATTAAAAAAATGTATATTTGTCCAAAGAAAGGGTAGCCTTTACTCATGCAGTAACCTGAACATCAGGTTTCTTGACATATTATCTGACTTGCATTTTCTATTTTAGTTAAAAGGCAGACAACAAAAAGTTCTGTTAGTTCTAGCTAACATTTTTAAGCAATTGGAAGTTACACTTCCAGTGTAATCTCAGCTTAACCTAGGATCACAACAAGTTTAATGCTGCGAACACGGAAGTGAAATCTTGCAACACTGAAGAAAGTTTCAAGTAAGATATGAATAAAAAAGAACAAATAACAATTTAGTAGGTAAGAGGGCTGGAAACATTACACGTTTCTTGTCATTATGTCATCATTTCACCAATTAATAACCATGGTTAAGCTTCATATTTACATTTAAACAGATATAGAATATGTTGTTTTATTAAATTGTACCCATACTACACTGAATTTTTAATATTACATTTGGAAACCCTTTACTGTTTATTTAACTGTGTTCATGAAATCTTTTTTTCATACTCAATACTTGTATTATTATTAAAATACTTTGTTGCTAAGCATTCCAAATATTTGCAACTTCATTATGATCAGACCCTCTGAATATAGGAACTGAAACCGGAAAGTACACATCACAAAAGAATGAATCCTTGTTTAAATTTCAGAAAACCACACAAAAAGACCAACGACAGCTGGTCTCGAGATTGGCAGTACTACTTCATTACTCTTGAGCTTAATATTTGAAACAGTAATTTTTATTTTCAGTAGTGGATTATAAAGTGTTATAAAGTCAATTATAAAGTGCTGCTGTTTCTGAATGATTTGCTACGCTATATGCAAGCAACGAGGATTTTAAATACAGGGAAGCATTCAGATCCCAGACCCCACAGCTTTTAGAGGTGACAACACAGGTCCCACTGAGCACCGCTGTGTCTGGACGGGACCCTGGACACGGGGCGGCCCAATTTGGGTCGCCTGACCCAATTTTGGGTGCCCAATACAGCCCCCACGAAAGTCAACGGGTGGCAGCCTCGGGGCACGGGCAACATGGCAACTCTGCTGCACGGCCCTTGCTTGGCCGTTAAAACATTAACCCCGGAGAACAGTACGCAGCAGCACAGCAACATTTAACAAGAGGCGCATCTTTTTTCGTATTTCCTCAAGTGTTGATCGAGGACTTATTTCTGCTCTCCCCTTGCCGGGGCTGGCAGGCACTGCTGCGGGCACCGCTCCTTTCGGGTGGGCTGGAGACGGAGCAAGCCGAGATATTCACTCCGTGTGAGCGCTCTCTTTTCAGTCATCGTGCTTCAGTTAGCTCCGACAAGTAGTTGATGACGTTCCATTTTTGCTCTCTTGATTTAGGTTTTGCATACTCTTACTTGAAACACAGTAAAATTTCAAACCGCAATAGCATTACTGGTGGAATGGGGGGAATTACATGGGGAAAAGTCACAGCAAATTTACATGGCAGGGGGATAAAAAAAGAAATCATAGTCACTGATTAAATACTAAAGTTTCTGATTAGCTGTATTGCACCCTTCCCTCCATCTCAAACCTATGATGTGAAATACTACTTTCCACATACATTTTTAGTCCAGAAGTTACGTGGATTTCACAAAATTTACCCTACAGTTGTGTGTTAAACGAAGTGTCGGACTGAGCTGACTTCACCCTCCTCTTTGCTGTAGCATTAAACACAGCTGGCCAAGAAAGCCCTGCTGCCACTGACGGCCAGGCTCACTCAGGGGGTTAGAAATACAGGCCGATTAATATGAAGATAAAATATTTTCTCTGTTGGTCATAACCTTCTCAAATCATCCCGACAAGCAGTGCTCTCTGAAAAAGAGTGGTCTGTTCTAGCTTCATGCGCAGTGGCAAAACAATCAAGCAAACAGAAATCTTACATTAACAGCTTTTTGTAGTGGTCCATCTCGGCTGTTACTTTCTGCAGCTTCAGTCCAATTGTCTCTACTTGATTTGTTAAATCTGAAAACAAAAATATGGGTTTCATGTCTGTGTTTACACTAAAATAATTCCCTTTTATACATATTGTGTTTTATTTGCGTCTCAGACATGTAGCTCCTCACTCCCACCTCAAACCGGCAAAGCACATCGTGACAGCACTGCCTCTGAACTACGCAAAATGTGGTGATGTAGTGCTTTCCACCATCTGTGAAAAGTACAGCTTTATCATTTGTAATATTTGAATTGATTTCTCACTGCGTACAAACCGTATAAGCCGGTTGTTTATATTTTCTTAGGAACACCAAATTCCTTTTATTGAAAAGGTTGGAACGCTGTTGCACCGCTGTAGACTTCAGTTCAGAGCAGCCTTCCAATTCCTATTCATACACCAGCAGAGACTGGCTTTATAGCAAGAAGCTGTATTTTGTGTGCTTGGGTTTTTTTATCCTACCAGGAAGCACCAAATTCAACTAAATGTAAATCCGAAATGCTTTCAGTCATACACTTTGTACGTGATGCTGAGACCAGAAGCATGCAGGAGGGTGGACCTGAAAACAACCTGCTAAGGCTACTTCATATAAAACATCGATACTGACTTAATGGTGCTATATATTTTGTCTTAGACTCTCTTAGCTAAACTTTCAGAACACATCATCTATCCATTTCAATCAGCCATTGCCTTTTTTCCGGTATATATCCCAGTTCTTTTCATCTGTACAATCAGTTTAATTATCCACTTGGATAATTTAATTTTCCACTTGGAAAAAAACCTGCCAAAGAAAATACTGAGCAAAGATAAAAGAACTGTTAAATACCACTCCTTCTGCACAGTCTCATGGAAATGAAAAGTGACAAATTCACTCCCAGCAGACAATGTAACGCTTTTGATTTATTAGCTTTCAGCCCTCCAAGTAAGCCGGGTCTCTTCGAACACGGCTTTGCAGGACAGCCGGCCAGCCGGCAGTTTGCACTGGCAGCACAGCACCCAAGCATTTTGTCGCACGCGGGTTACGAGCACGTGCTGTGCGAAAATACAGGCTGGCGAGAACAGAACAAACGTCCTCACCATTTGCAGCTAAATCTGTTTGTTTGTTTGCTTACGGCTGCAAACTAATTTTAAAAGCTTACTTAAAGTCCCTTAGGGACACCTATTAGACCATTTTATCTCAAAGAACATAATAACAAATAATTCAAACTTTGCAACCTTCTTAAACCGTTATATATCAAAGAAATCTAATCTAGTTTTGCGTGGCATAATATTATCCATTTTTTGTTTAAATCCTAAGCATAGTCATAACTTCAAGATTTGAAGCCCTATAAACTGACGTAACGGCACGTACCTTAATCGGATTCTCATCTTAATGGACATATCTAAATACGCTCATGCACAAGGAGAGCTGGCTTTCGAGAAAACAGAAGAATGTTGTCTCTACAAAAAAGGCAGCATCATAAACTACATGGAAAAAAATGTACGACAGAACATTGCAACAAATCCAGAAGTGGAAGAAAAACAAGATTTTCCCTCAAAATGCCACAGCAAACTAGCTGAGCTGACTTCCTCTCTGAAGGTCAACACCTACGAAGAGAGCCCAACCTCTCCGTCTTCAAAGCTCTCTGATATATCCTCCAAGAAGCCAAACCTAACTCTGATTCCTGTTCTTAAATTTATCATTTCTGACATTGGAATTCACTGAATTTTTGTAACTTTTCCTACTATTTCCTTTTTCAGTCACTTCCAGCAACTATTATGATGATGGATAATCCCGGCATGTGATTTCCTGCCAGCGATCCCCCACGTCACACCTTATCTTGCTAAATCCTACTGCATGAAAGATTCCTGTATTTTCAATAAAGGGAAAAGGAAAGCTGTTCACTATCTCAGACCACCAAAAAAAATCAGGGAGGGAATTATATAGGGTAAAGTACACACTACTTGTCAGATACATTCCCAAACTATCAGCATTTATAAAGAGCTTTTTTAAGAGAAAGTGACAATTTCTTGGGCCACACAACCCCATGCAAGGCTACAGGCTTGGGGAAGAGCGGCTGGAAAGTGCCCGGTGGAAAAGGACCTGGGGGTGCTGGTCGACAGCCGGCTGAATATGAGCCAGCAGTGTGCCCAGGTGGCCAAGAAGGCCAACAGCATCCTGGCTTGTATCAGGAATAGCGTGGCCAGCAGGAGCAGGGCAGTGACCGTGCCCCTGCACTGGGCACTGGTGAGGCCGCACCTCGAATGCTGTGTTCAGTGTTGGGCCCCTCACCACAAGAGAGACATGGAGGGGCTGGAGCGTGTCCAGAGAAGGGCACCGGAGCTGGGGAAGGGTCTGGAGCACAAGGCTGATGGGGAGCGGCTGAGGGACCTGGGGTTGTTCAGCCTGGAGAAGAGGAGGCTGAGGGGAGACCTCCTCGCTCTCTACAGCTGCCTGACAGGAGGGTGTAGAGAGGTGGGGTCGGTCTCTTCTCCCAGGTAACAAGCGATAGGACGAGAGGAAATGGCCTCAAGTTGCGCCAGGGGAGGTTTAGACTGGATATTAGGAAATTTTACTTCACCGAAAGGGTTGTCCAGCATTGGAAAGGGCTGCCCAGAGAGGTGGTGGAGTCCCCATCCCTGGAGGTATTTATCATGAGGTGGATGAGGTGCTCAGGGACGTGGTGTAGTGGTGGGCTTGGCAGTGCTACATTAACGGTTGGACTTGATGATCTTAAAGGTCTTTTCCAACTTAAACAATTCTATGATTCTTTGGGTTTGACTACGCCCTTGCAAAAGTCAGTCGAAGTTAACTATAGAAGCACCTTCTATACCACCTGCCACAGACAACAAAACATAAAATATATTTCTGTATAACATACCATGGCCGTTGTGTTTATACATTTCAGACACAAAAATATTAATGCAGTCCTGCTGCATTCATTTTTGCAATTGTTTAGGGACATTGCCATGTCACTAATCTTTTAACATTGAAACAACTTCTCCTCTAATTCACTTCAGAGTCCATGCAATTAAATGAGCAAACAGAAGAGTGGTAAGTGGATATTCAAGAAAAAAAAGCCTTTTAATAAATGAGAATGGACTCACACAAAGCACTGCTCATTACAAGCCCTGACTGACAGAAGCGAACGGCCCTGGACATTATAGATCCTCCTGGATCTGCCGCGTTATGTTAATGGTTACGTTAATCTGTTTGGGTTTTTGGCACACAGGGATGCTGACAGCCCTCTTTGCTGTGCACATAGTGAGCTGCCTCAGACTGATGTCACCCACGTTTATTTTTTGTCTCCTTGAAACAGTTCAACCTACTCCACAGAACAAGAGACATCACAGAAAACGCAATTTTTGAACAGGTTGAAAAGAACAGCATTGCTGGGAAACAGTAAAAAGCATGTTTAATCACCACGTATGGTTTCTATCAGTATCACACTGAAAAATTATATAGTAAGAAACATATAAACATATATCTGTTTATAAACATAAACACAGACATATAAAATTATACGTATAGTAAGAAATCTACAGTGTTCCACGAGAACCGATGATTAGAGGGAAGGTCTAAAATTATTTACTTCCAGTCATTATTTTTCTTACTTTTCCAATGCTTTTGCAAGGCATTAACTCATAAAATGTTAACATTGCCAAATTATATTGAAAAATGGCATGTGGGAATTCACATGGAATTTTTCCTGTCCCAGATTTGGAAACCCAAGAGTCCATAATGATATGCTGTTCTTAAAAAAACCAACAGTATTCTTGAGATTATGCAAGTAATTTATTTCATCTGGAAATACAGGTGAAAGCTCTGAGAGAAAAACTCAGACTGAAATGCTTTCCAGGGGGGAAGGCAGCCCCTTTCAGCAGGGCCAGGGCTGCGGTGGGAAGCACAGCAAACCCTCTCCCGCCTGGAGAGCAGATTTTTTCTTTTCCCCCCTCAAAGGCTCTGTTTAATCGTCTGCATTCTGTACCCTATTTTCCATTTCAGGGACTATTATACCTGAAGTAGTCTATTTTCTCATGTTGCTTTCCAGGTCTCCAACAATACCAACTTTTTATCAACCACATTCTCTGTCTCTTTTACCCCAAAGTATAGCAGCTGATGCTTTATAAATAAGTCACCACTATGGCGAAGGAACACAGCAGTGAATGGAGCAGCCAAATGTTCGCGAAAATTCACTTCATGTTGAAAACTAATGTAAACTCGCTCCAATTGCTTTTCCCCTACAGAGTATGGGATTTTTAGTCCCTATTTAAGAGCTTTGCCTATCACTGGGTGACTGCTTGTCCTCAAAAAATAATTCAGAACCAGGAAAGCCCTCTATATAAATAAAAATATGTCCTTAATCACTGGCCAGACAAAAACACAAGCTTACCTTTACTTTTGCTAATTTTATGGGTGCGCCAGTACTTCTGCATTAACCAGCAGAAGAACACAGACCCCCAGTAGCATCGATGCTACTGAAGAAGGGAATACACAAATGACACTAAGATCATTTCTCGGAAGACTCTTAAAAAAAAGACACTTAGAAAACAAAACTTCCTGTAGTAGCAGCACAGCGGTATCATCTCTAAAATGATTTTGCCATCCTGTAACTGTACTTTTTCATAAAGTGCTGCTAATGTGGGTGGAGGGAACGGGCTGCCTGCGTGCCCAGGAACCCTTTTGTGCCTAGCTCACCCGTGGCCCTTCTCCCGAGCACTTGTGCCGCTTTCTGAGGACGAAGCACGGGAAGAAAAAAGAGAGTAGTCCTCATACTTCTGCACCGAAACTATTTTAAAAATACAAAGAGTATCTTACGGTTTTCTTTGTAAAAAATACATTTTCCTGAAAAATATTTTAGTTCAAAGCTGTAGAAAGAATTATGTGAAGGTGGGGAATCTGCAACCAGCACTCTCATTTTTTCATAGAGTGTAATCACAAGAGAGTCACAAGTGTTTCTACACTTGACATTATTTGCATAATATAAAAAAGGTGAATATTCATGCATGTTTTCCATTCCCCAGAGTTTTTCAACAATAAATAGTCTAGAAAGAGAATAAAATTATGAAATATAAACATTTTTTAACTTACTGATAAATTTGTTTAAAGGAATTGATACAACAGTATTGCAACTAAAAAAAACCCCCTTAAAATTACAAAAAACTAGAATTCACAGCTTAAGATTACTTCTATATATATTCTGTTGCAACGTCTATTTGACAAATGTGAAATAAGTTCCCGAAGTTTGAATGGAGTAAATATTTGCCGTCTTTGAATATATATATTATTCATCACAGATATTCACAAAACACCTTGCACAGTATCATACGGGAGGTAAAAACTCATCTAGAAATTAGGGCTTCTTAGAAACATCTAAATTATTTACATTATTGGCTTTCCAATAATTTCTGGCATCTGTTGTTCAAGCGAGTTATCTGAGAAGGTTTGGAGGGGTGAATGATGATGACTATTTCCACGTGAGCCATTGCCTGCCCGTCTCCCTGGCGTTCCTCATAAAGCTGTCAAAAGGACCTTTTGGTATCCAACAGATGCAGGAGGTCTCCTGCACTCAGCAAGGCATGCCCAAGTACACAGCATTTCTGTGAGTTACTAACTTCCAGATTTCTGTCAAACTGGATACAACTCAGAATTTCTTTTTCCCATTTCATAAAATATATAAACAAGAGGGTATTTGCACTAAATGTTCACCAGGCAAATCTTTTCTCTTTGAAGATAGGAATGAATTAATGCAAAAACTATATAAATGTAGCTAGATCGGTGTAAACTAATCCTCCAGTATATTCCAGAAATTGTCTTTCACAGAACACCACCATGCTATATTTTAATTTTTCAAGGAGGAAAGTAGTCCACAAAACTTCAAAACAAGATGAACTACAAATACACGCACACACAGTTGACATTCTGGGCATTCTGGAAACTGCATATATTAAAAGGAGAAGGACATCATAAGTATAGATAATAATTCACCCATATTCACTGTTACCTACTACTAATAATTAACTGCTATCTATATTCAGTTAGTAGAGAATACTTACCACTTACATCACACTTTCAGAAACTTAAAGAATCAAAAGGAGCAACTGGATACAGGTCTACCCGAGAGCACCGTACGTTGGCGTTTAGACAAAAGAAGTCTCAGAAATCCATAGAGACTGACCCTCTTCATCACATAGGAAGAAGATACTTCTAGCTTTGTGGTGAAGGCTGTTTTCCCACGACAATAGTGAAAAGAAATGGAAAGTGAAAAGGTCTGGCAACAGTTAAATTAAGCCTCGCACATAAATCAAGCTACAGTCTGGCAAAAGTTAAGTTAAACTTCCTTCGCACTCCGTTCCAAGTCACATTTATTACCTCCGCAGGCCAGTCCCTGCCCCATTTCCCCAGAGACGAAGAGTAGGTTCTGTACAGAGCCAGGCAGGAGAACAGCAAGGATCTGCGTGGTTCCACTTGTATGGGCATGCAGTCAGCTGGGGGAGAGCCAAGACCTCTCAGGAAGACTGTACTGATGCTGTCAAAAACATTGGTCTCAGCAGCAGCAGACACAGAATACGTTCCCACCATAAAACACAGCGCACTGCAGCAACAGCTGAGCTAGGAGAGGCTTGAGGTTAAGAAGAAACAGGCACCTCTAAAGAGGCTTTGCTCCAAACATCACCTCCCTGGCCACTGTGCTCAGCAGCAGTAATCCTATTTAATAGCACACACAATGTGCCTGCAAACTATTCAGCTAAAACTTAGAATCATAGAATCGTTTAGGTTGGAAAATACCTTTAAGATCATCAGGTCCAACCATTAACCTAGCACTGCCAAGCCCACCACTAAACCATGTCCCGAAGTGCCACGTCTACATGGTTTTTGAACTCCTCCAGGGATGGTGACTCCACCACTGCCCTGGGCAGCCTGTTCCAGTGCTTGACAACCCTTTCGGTGAAGAAATTTTTCCTAATATCCAGTCTAAACCTCCCCTGGTGCAACTTGAGGCCATTTCCTCTCATCCTATCACTTGTTACCTGGGAGAAGAGACCGACCCCACCTCTCTACACCCTCCTGTCAGGCAGCTGTAGAGAGCGAGGAGGTCTCCCCTCAGCCTCCTCTTCTCCAGGCTGAACAACCCCAGGTCCCTCAGCCGCTCCCCATCAGCCTTGTGCTCCAGACCTTCCCCAGCTCCGTTGCCCTTCTCTGGACACGCTCCAGCCCCTCCATGTCTCTCTTGTGGTGAGGGGCCCAACACTGAACACAGCATTCGAGGTGCGGCCTCACCAGTGCCCAGTGCAGGGGCACGGTCACTGCCCTGCTCCTGCTGGCCACACTATTCCTGATAAAAGCCAGGATGCCGTTGGCCTTCTTGGCCACCTGGGCACACTGCTGGCTCATATTCAGCCGGCTGTCGACCAGCACCCCCAGGTCCTTTTCCACCGGGCACTTTCCAGCTGCTCTTCCCCAAGCCTGTAGCCTTGCATGGGGTTGTTGTGGCCCAAGTGCAGGACCCGGTACTTGGCCTTGTTGAACCCCATACAATTGGCCCCAGCCCATCGATCCAGCCTGTCCAGGTCCCTCTGCAGAGCCTTCCTCCCCTCCAGCAGATCAACTCCCGCACAACTTGGTGTCATCTGCAAACTGACTGAGGGTGCACTCGATCCCTTCGTCCAGATCATTGATAAAGATATTAAACAGGACTGGCCCCAACACAGAGCCCTGGGGACACCGCTTGTGACCGGCCGCCAAATGGAGTAAACTCCATTCACCACCACTCTTTGGGCTCAGCCATCCAGATGGTTTTTCACCCAGCAAAGAGTATGCTCATCCCAGCCATGAGCAGCCAGTTTCTCCAGGAGAATGCTGTGGGAAACAGTGTCAAAGGCTTTACTAAAGTCTAGGTAGACAACACCCACAGCCTTCCCCTCATCCACTAAGCAGAGCCCCCTGAGCTGGAAGACAGGGACGGGGAGCAGAATGAAGCATCCAGAGAACAACTGCTCTTACTATTAAAGACTGAGGCAAAGAAGGCATTATGTACCTCAGCCTTTTCCTCAGCCTTTGTCACTATGTTTCCCCCCACGTCCAATAACGGAATGAGATTCTCCTTAGCCCTCCTTTTGTTGCTAATGTATTTATAGAAACATTTTTAATTGTCTTTTACAGAAGTAGCCAGATTAAGTTCTAGTTGGGCTTTGGCCCTTCTAATTTTCTCCCTGCATAACCTCATGACATCTTTGTAGTCCTCCTGAGTTGCCTGCCCCTTCTTCCAAAGGTCATAAACTCTGCTTTTTTTCCTGAGTTCCAGCCAAAGTTTTCTGTTCAGCCAGGCCGTCCTTCTTCCCTGCCAGCTCTTCTTTCAGCACATGGGGATGGCCTGCTCCTGGACCTTTAAGGTTTCCTTCTTGAAGAACACCCAGCCTTCCCGGACTCCTTTGCCCTTCAGGACTGCCTCCCAAGGGACTCTGTCAACCAGTCTCCTAAACAGGCCAAAGTCTGCCCTCCAGGAGTCCCAGGTGACCGTTTTGCTGACCCCCCTCCTTACTTCTCCAAGAATCAAGAACTCTTATCATTTTGTGATCGCTATGCCCAAGACGGCCTCCAACCGCCACATCATCCCCAAGTCCTTCTCTGTCCACAAACAACAGGTCCAGCGGGGTGGCTTCCCTAGTTGGCTCACCCACCAGTTGAACTTGGTTCAACATTTTTTCATCTGCTCTCCCCATCCTTCCCTAACACATTATGACTGTACGTTTTCCTGTGAGATGAGTTAAGCAATTAGCAGCTTTGCAGGCATTAGAAAGGAATTTTCCTGAAAAAATCAAATTGTTTCAGATTCTACAGTTTCTCAGTATTCCTTATAGTGCCCCTTCTAAGCTGGGTATGACCAAGGACTAGCATTCACCAGTAAAAAAGAATTGAAGACTGCTGACCTTGACTCCTAAAGGAAAAAAAAAAAAAGAGATGGAGACTGGTACTTTCTCTTCTCCTACTTGGATTAGGGGACGTTCCCAGCTCTTCGTGGCCGCACCCCTGTTCTGATGCACTGGATGCTGACTACACTTGGAATAATATTTACTAAATAAATGGTAGCCTGCATTTACCCCTACTTGTCCCTGCCATTCTTCCTGTGATACCAAGCCCTCAGGTGCTTTGGTTTAACTGTGCTCCTCAAACTGATGGAAGGTGGCCTGAAGCTCTTCCACAGAGCTATTGTCAACAGTGCCCAAGGTTTGATGGTAGTGCGTGACCACAATAAATGGTGAGGGTAGCTTAACTGCTTGTCAAAACCACCGGGAACCAGTGGTTTATGATCTTTCAGTACTCTCTCACTGTTTCAGTTTTGTGCCTGGAAAGCCAACCATGTTTTCCCTCAGTTCCCTGGGAAAGAGCCACTGAGCATGCATGCTTGCTGTTGAACAGAACCCATAGAGATAAATCACTGACAACTTACAACTATTTAAAAACCATGTTTGTGTGACAGCGTTCTTGCCAAAACTTCCTCCCAGCTGTTTTAAAGACTTCTCTGACAAACTCCCATTGTAATCAAAGCCATGCAGTCACTATGTTATCTAAGTCCTGTTAATCTGCATCAAAAAACTGCACAATAGACACCGGACCAAGCTGCGACGTTTGCCGCTCAGAGCTGGCATCTTTGCCTTCTCTGCGAACGGGAAGTCGTGCCAAGTACACGGAGGACAGATTAGACCACCTGCAGTTACTTTCGTTTACTCTAGTTTCTCCAACTGGGCATTCTCCAGGAATGTATTGTTCTGTACACTTCTCCAAAGCTAAATAATTCAACTTTAATTTCCTGTCATTCATCTTGACATCAGCTTATGAAGTAAATGTCTCTGAATGCCTACAGAAAAAGGGGAAACTTTGGCTTCACACACCAAGCAGATGTTGGACAGAAGATGTGGGAACAATCTAACATTGACAACAGCAAGGTCTACTGCAGTGCGACTGCTTTGTTAGAACAGATTAAGACCAAATTACTGTTGATCAACACCACAAAAAGGAGAGCCCTTTGCCTTTCTTTGCATGGGGATGGCTGCTACAGAGAAGTTTTTCCACAAACATCTCTTTTTGACAATTTTTTAAAAAAATAGTTATTATAGAAGATCTCTGGCAATTATTAACAACTGTGGTCTTTTTTCCTCTTCCTAGATGTGGGAGTATGGACACAAGTTCTGGAATAAAGGAAAAGGAGAGGGATAATGCTTATTTTGGTTCTAGTACTTTGGGTGGTCTCTTTCAGCTCTGTTTCTTCTCTTACTCAATTTGTTTTGCAAAGTTTTCATAATGACTGAGCATTGGACAGGAGTTTTTCATGAGGGAGTAGATGGATTCAATTATATGGCTGGTTTCTGCAAGTCTTCTCTAGAGAGAGTTCCCACCAAAGTCAACGGGAGCTGGTTAGCAGAAAGTCTGAGGGATCAGACCCACGCCCACAGAGACTAAATAATACAGAATTCAATCAAGTTTGAAAAACACAGTACAAATGAGGAAACTAATAAGAAGAACGGTAATACAAATGGAAACTTATGCTGAAAACTTGCTGAATAAAGAAAAATAGATTCAGATGCTTATGTAAAAATGTTCTCCGGTAATGAAAATAAAGCTTATTGCAAAATATGCAAAACCAACAAAAAGCACTCGCGCTTTGTAATACTGATACTCATTTTAAAGCTTTAAGTACCACCACATTTTAAAGAATCTTCAATCCAAATCCTTCTCAATATTTTTCCCATTTAATTTTACTTATCTTTGTGATTCACAATGGATCTTACCATAGTCATAAACAGCCAACAGTAACCTTTCAGGCAGCACATGCGATCAGCCCTGCCTTCAAAGAGGGACAAAAGGTGGATAAGGCAGAGGCTGCCTGCCCTACACCTCTGTGCTTCAGCAGTATCGTATTCTCATAAAGTGAGACTCTGTTGTGATAAGGACAGAGACCGAGGGGCACAGCACAGAACACGCACAAAGAGAAGACATGAAGAACCAAAGAAAAAGAACCAAAGTTGGGGACTGTTTCTTCTTATTTGGGCGAATTCCCATAGATGCGGCCCATAGCGTCTGCAAAACACCGAGCACAGAGCCTGCCCAGAAATGGGTTTCAGGAATTCAGCCACCCAGTTTGCATCCTCTCCAGCTGCTCAGCCAACGGCATGGTGCTCAACGAAGGCTCCAGTTCCTGCTTGGTAAATAGCAACAACTGGTAAAGTTTTCAGTGAAAAAAAAAAAGCGCACCGTGAATGATATTCACATTGAGTAAGCAGCCACTCTGGAAGCCATCAATTCTGCAGCTAATTCATAACAGATTCACAGTGATATCAGTTCAGAAGCACGCATGATGGAACTGTGTAATTTTCTACTTTTCCTGCAAAACCTACAAAAAAATCCAAGCTACCTTCTGAAAATTTTGGTCTTCCCTAAATAAAAGCTCGGTGTTTTATACATGCGTAAGAAAAGGAAGACTACTTGCCAGTAGTTAAGACTTTCTAGAGAGGTTAATATGCACAGCTCAAATAGCTATCGCCACCAAAGACATACAGACCCCAGTCATTACTTGAGACCCTTTTGCCTTAGCAGCACCAGCTCAGCTGCTGGAGGACAGAAACTCAACAGCACAGCTCTATTTAGGTCAGTGCCAGTCATGGTATCAATCTGTTCTGTATCACTAAGTCTCTGGCCTAAAATGACTGTGCCTACCTAAGAATAAATCCATGTCTGCAAAGTTTATCTGCTTCCAATTTCAGAAATACAGTCCATTTCTTACTACCTGCCTGGGGATTGCAAACAAGTGGATTTGCTACTTCTAACTACATCATTACTCTACAGCACATAGAAAACAGCACAGGGAGAAAGTAGTTTCATTTTCCCTTTATTTAAGCATGGGTTACGGAACAACTGGCAGGTAGTTCGGTTTAAACAAGACAAGCTCTGACTCATCATACCGGTCACTGATGAGAAAGAGCCGCTGGGGAAGTCCCGTTCACGCTCCCACCGAGAAGCAGAAAGGCTGTGTAGGCTGCACGTGCTGCCCTCCAGTCCTGCTGACTAGAAATACCGCGTCTCCGTGCATGTGTGCCAGCAGTAGACAATTACTTGCAGAAGAATCACAGATTAATTTTTTTTTTTTTTTTTATCAAGCTTTATGAAGTTATCATCATTATTCAGCCAGGTACAGATTCACAGAGAGGATGGCTGGAAGGGACCTCTGGGGATTGCATAGTTCGACCTTCTGCCCAGAGCAGTACTGCTGACAAAACCAGACTAGGTTATCTGCGGTTTTATTGAGCTGACTCTTGCAGACCCCCAAGGCTGGAGACTCCCCCAGCCCCCCGGCAGCCTCTTCCCACGCTGCACCACCCTCTGCTGAAAAAGCTCTTCCCAACGTCCATCCCAAAGCTCCCGGGACCCAAAGCTGTGGCCGGCGTCCCCTGCCTTACCACCTGCCGCTCCCCAGGAGAGTTTGGACCCACCGCCTTCCTCTCCCCCCTCCAGGCACTTCCAGACCACTCTTGGGTCCCCTCTCAGCCAGCCGGGACCAGCCCAGCTCTCGCCATGATACGGTTTCCTTTGTCCAATTAATCTCATTTTAGGATCAATCTTTTTCAGAGACTTAGTCCATACACACGTGAACACAAGTACCCTGTGAGACACTCCCTGTATTACCTCAGATCAAGATAATATTTGTCACGCTGGCGGACTGAACGAAACCTCCCCGAGGCTGGTGGGTGTAAGAAACGTCCTTCATTCAGGAAACAGTGAGCAGCAGTTAAGCCCTTTCGGGCACGGAAGGGACTGGCTGGAACAGAAACTCAAACACAGGAGCCACGATAGTGCAGTAAGGGAAGGGCGGCAGAAGGGGAGCAGGGCAAATGCAGCCCAGCAGCATTACAGGGACAGGCAGACAAACAGACAACCCAAGGGGCCGGGAAAACACTAGTAGCTTGAACCTGGAAGATGGTCAGGAGATGGAAATGGGGAGAGCTGCACAGATCCCTGGCCGAGACAGACGGGAGCCAGCTCCTGTTGCTTCATTTCTCTGGTATTCTGGAAAACAGGAGGTTGCAGGTATTCTTTAAAACCTACTAAAGAACTGCTCCCTGTAGGGAGCAACCTACAAGGCCCTGAACACTGGCGGATGAACTGTGTCCAAGGGGGTAAAAATATTTAAATTTTCTTAGAACATTAATGCTAGACCAAATTAGGAGGTACACTTAACATAGATACTTTTAAGGACTTTTATTTAAAAAGCATAGTAGAGAAGCTGTGAGAAATACGAAACACATACATGAAAAATTACTGTCACACTAGGAATAATTTGCCTCACTGTGTGTTTCTAAGGAGACCGAAGAAGTGAACTAAATACTCAAAGCCCTTGCACACACGGAACAGAACTATTTATTTTTATTTATAATATTTCATGTACTATGTTCTGTAAGATAAATTCTTTTTTGTATACACAAGAAAGTACTTCTTTTTATTTGTGACTCACAAGCACAAGCCTGTCTGGAAGGAGCCCAGGGATGGACTCCAGCCGTAGAGCTTTACATCCTTTCTGGAGACCTGACCAGTGCCACCAGGAAGTCTCTAAATCACTAAAAAATGCCAGGAACTGGGAGGATGTGCCAGAAAAAGGAGTGCCTGTTTCTTATCTCCCCCAGCATATGTTGCTGACCGCTGCCAGGACTGGGCTCTCTGGACCTCTGGTCTGAACTAGTATGTTAGTTCTTTCATGTTCGTATATAAAACAAGCCAAGAAAAAACAAGAGAAGGGACCAGATTCTAAATAGTTTCGAGTGGTACAAATCACCACCCTCGCACCCTCAGTGCCCTCAAAAGAATAAGCCAGCAACTGCCTACACCATGGAAACATGACGGTAATCTTTTCCAAGACCTTATGAAGTGCTTAATTAGAGAAACAACGCTACCTCAGCAAGCCCCGCTCCCCTCTCTCTCCCCCTACTCCCCAAGTGCACGAGTGACATGTTACAAATACTTCTGCACTCAGAGGGATTGCTTACATGGTATTTGCTCAGCCATGGCCAGGGTTCACACTCTGGCATCAAAGGATTTGGTCCTGAAGCCTGAATTTTCTGCATACGTTCCTGCCTTTTCGAACCCAAGCTAACCGGGATATGGCAGAATTGTTCCTACAGACCTGCTTCTCCCATGTATTAAACTTGATTTGAAATACTGTCACTGACCTATTGGCTGGGAAAACCGAAGGTGAGAAAATGGAGCTTCTGATGTTAATTTTCCTTGGAGACAGGTTTTTTTTCCTCAGTGTTTACACCAAGCAGATGAAACAAAATATATTATATTTCCTCTAACACGGGTTTCTGCTTTTCCTCAAGAAGCAAAGGGGGGCCCTTCTGTAACTAAATCATACTCAAACACAGCATTATCCCAACACCTAGTTGAGGAGAACTAGGACGCCGTTCTTTCCATCATATTCATCTGTTTCCTCTTCCACTGTAAGAGACTGCTGAAAAGCGCTAATGAGCCATTGCTTCGTCTAACCCATTTGTCACATTCTGTTCAAACACCAACACTGCGTTCCCCAGCTCTCACCCTTCAAATTCTTAGTACCGCAGCTGGAATTAATAAAAAAATATTTCAACAGTACTTGTAGGATGAATAGTGGATATTTGAACTGCAGCCTACCTAAAACTGCAGGAAACTATTCTCTCTTTGGATTTTCAAAGCGGTCTTTAAAGTGCCATTAAAGGCACTTCATGTACATGAAAATACTGCTCCTTCTTTCCATGAAGAGTGCTAACATTCCCCACTCAAACTACCCAGCTACTCCTACAGCTGCCTGCATTTTTCCATCATCTCTCATTAGTCTTATTATGTCAGCAGACCACTGCTAAGTTTATATTTAGTAACTTAAGTAGCCTATGAAGCAGTAGCATCAAAAGATTTAAAAGACAGATTTCAAGTGCGTAGCCAGCAATTCAAACCCATACAGAGGTAAACCTGTAACTATAAATGGGCTAAAGAAAAACTGCAATGACTTCGTGAAGAAAAATTATTCTGTATCTGCGAGTAAGTGGAGGAAAGGATATGGCTGGTAATAAAAATGAAAGCACAGATATCAGCTCCTCTCTCTTAGGAGCACATGCTATTGCAGCTCTTCACAAGGCGTTATTGATTTATTTTTTTTTGAGTCTATTTGATTAGACAATTATTCACCAGACCTTACCCTGCGTTGAGCATTTGCAAGACCTGTCATCTCTAGCTAACTGCATGATGCGTTGTGAGTCTGAGAAGTGGTATGAAACCAGCAATCAAATTCACCTCTTTGGCAAAACGTAACTCACAAAGATAATTTTCAGGAAGTCATGAGAAGCACAAGACCAAAGAAACAATAGTAGAAACTAACACTTGATTTCAGCTCTTGCAAATGACTGCTATCGTATGAAATATTCGATAATTTACCACTCTGTGATAAATACACAAAACAAGAATCTTCAAAATATTGGATGCAGAAAGGAAAATCTTTTCAAAACATGTACATCACAAATCCCGGTAGGTTTCTTTTTTTTTCCTGGAGCATTGAACTATTTCAGTACCAAAGAGGGATATTAGCTTCAAAGTAGTTTGTGGGGAAAAAAAACCAAATTAAAACAAAAAACTACCCCCCCCCCCCCATCAAACCATGGACACTCTAGATCTAGTCAGTGTGATTTCCTACACACGGACTTTACATGGTGTAAATCCACTAACTGGAATTGATTTTCACTAAGATCAAATTAGGCAATTAAAAAAAAAGTGTTGTTTGTTCCCACTAATTTATTTTAACACAATGGCAAACTCCTATAATATTTGATGCTTGTTTCATGAAGAAAATCATGTTGTGTATTTCAAAGCAAACATTTTTATCACCAGTGCGTTAGTCGGCTTTATTACCCCAATCCAGCAACGGGTTCCACATAGACAGACCTCTTCAAATGCGTATGGATTTGTGTTTTACTGATCTATTCAGGAACGGTAGAATAAAAATGCCTGAGCTAGCAGTCTTTCTGCCTTGAAATCTCCTTCTGGATATCCACATCAAACATTTTATTGCTTCTTAATAACCGATTTATTTTGAAGTAACTGCTACATTTTTTTATTCATAAAAATACATTTTAAAACACTTCACAGAAAGCATCGACCTGCTTAGTGATATTTTAGCTGCTCGTTAAGATTTGTCAGTCCTCATATTCTGTAGGAATTCCATATACGATGTTTTAGTTGTGTTTTCTCCACAAAATGTCTGCTATTTCAAGTTTTTATCGTATGCAGTTTAAAAAAGAAACCTGACGTGCAAAATAAGTAAATGGTGAGTCAAACAGCAGAGCATGATGAGCGGCGGTCACGGTGACCCTTCTGCTCAAGTATTACACCGCCGAGATGCCCGACAATCCACACAGTCACACTAACCACTGAGATAACTTTCAGTGAACTCATTACATACGCTTTTTTCTTTTTTTAATCCTTCTTCTCTGGAAACGTATTTAAAAAGGGCGAATGAGCAGGAGAGAGAATGTGGCAGTGCACTTCACAGACTTCTTGAGGGAAGCAGTAGCTCTGTAGAGCACTGTAAATTTTCAAATCTCTTTATAAACATGAACAAGCTGCTTCCAAAATATTCCTTTGAAGTGGATGGGGGGGGAACCCCAAAAAACCCCCCAAACCCCAAAAAAACATAGATGGCAGCTCTTGGCTAGGTCTCCTATCAATGCTAGCAGTGGAAGAAAAATTAATAAAGATGTAAGCATGGCTAAACCTTTTTCAGAATATTCTAACATTTTAGGCTTCTTTCAAGAGTCAGGCCTTCACTTTCAGTTATGTCACATCAAAGTGAAAAAAAGATAATTTAGTTCAATAAATCCCAAGGTTTTTCTCTCATCAAAACCAGAACTCTATAGTTGCTCCTATTAACGCTGAATTCCAAGAGCAGCATAACTGGCGAGAGCTGAATCACAAACGTCCTCCCCAAATTAACTTGGAGAAGGATTCTGGATGAAAGGAGTAGTTTGGGGAAGTTGATGGTAAGTTTACATGTGATACTCACCACCTGGGTTGCTGATTAAATTGTCTTTACTTTGCAATTGCCTATAGAGGTCAACAAGCTTACTAGATGATACACTAGTCTTGTTAATACGTTTTGGAAGAAAAGTCAGTGACCGCTCTTCACGCCCAGAGGCGCCCAAGGCAGGATGGAAGAAATAAAGGCAAAAGGAGGTGTACCCACAAACGTGGTACACCGCACCAGTTAGTCTCAAACACCCGGCCATCAGAGGCGGGTTCGACCGCATCACTACAAGAACTACAACATGCAACTTCTTAAACCATAAATATGGAACAGAACATGCAAAAATGTAGAAACAAAATCCACCAGCAGTGCTGATACAGATATAAATCCACAGGATTTATGGGGACAGAGTAAAATTTTGCATCAGAAGCAGGCGAAGGGGACATTTTCATCAACCCTTCTCTTGGTAAAAACATCATTAGCTCCTGGTGATGGCATGGAGGTGAAAGCGAGCTGCGGTGTGTGCAAGACTGAGAAGCCAGGACAGCAGGGGGAGAGGACAGCTCGCAGTCCCATTGCTATTGACACCTTTGATCTGCTCCAGTGAAAGTCTAGGCACCATCAAAAGCACAGACTGTACGCTCCCGTCCCTCCCTCGATTCACTGGCTATAGAAGAATAGAAACTAGAACTGAAGCTCCTGAGAAGTACACAGGAGCTGTTGCTCACCCAACACAACAAACCATTATTCATCTTAAGAGTCATCTGGAACCTGGCCAGAGGGAAAAAGGAAAAGCCCTTTTGTTCTTCCTTCTGTACCTGCTGTGTTTAACCACACAGCATTTTGTAGTCATCTTCTCCTTGCACAGCACAATGCCTGGAGAAAGCTGCTTAGGGCCATGGTGTAGTGGTGGGCTTGGCAGTGTTAGGTTTACGGTTGGACTCGATGATCTTAAAGGTCTTTTCCAACCTGTGCGATTCTGTGATTCTGTGATTCCCTGGCTGCAGGAGAGAAGAAGGACACTGACCCCAGCCACCCGCTCATTATCTCTTTCTCGACACGCACTGCTGAGAGCACCCCTTCCCAGCCACCACAGAGCACAACTATCTTACCCAAATCAAGTTATTTCATTTAGCACATCGCTCCAGTTTCCTTCTGTGAACACTATTCCATAACACCCTGCAACGTCCCTGGATTTTGGGGATGATTCAATCTACGGGACAGTAGACTTTGGGTCTCAAACCAAAAAGGAAATGGCTCTAATCATGCTTCTCATAGAAGAACGACGGTGTGCAGGCTGGGATGCAGGATACGATCCACACAGTGCAACACTCAAAAACTGCACTAGTGATTGTGGTAAGTGCTGCAGTCAAACATATAAAAATATCAGCTGTTTCTCCATGCTTTATTAACTACGCATTATGACATATTCGTTCAGGATATAATCGCAGACTGGTTTTTCTCCCACAGGATTCCTGCGTCTGTCGCCACACAGGACGAAAGAACTCCAGCTATTCAGGGCTGGCATTTCACTGCTCGGTGTGTGCTCCCCAGCCCACCTACAGAGCAGCCGGCGAGCCCGATGTCCCTGTCACAATGTCCTAACCTATGCGCTCCCGCCCCGGTCTCTGCCCCATCCGGGCTGCTCCCTTCCCCAGCGGCCAGGGCGCTCGGCAGGCACAGCGCTGGGCACGTAGCAGAGACAACCTCCTTGGCTTCTGTCCTGATGCCCAGCGCCACAGTGACACACGGAACAAGCAAGGCTGGGGAAAGTGCTGCCCGGCCCTTGGATTCGGAGACTTGTAGACCGAAAACACAGAGGGTTTAGCCACCACACCAACAAATTCAGTTTTCAAAGGCTTAGAAGTCAGTTTGACTTGGTTCTCTACGTCAAGAAAACCATCAAACCTCCACCTCAAAGTCCTTTTCCAGAGAACAGAAGGCTCATGGGGTTTTCAACAAAATTTTTGCAGTGTAAGATTTAAATGTAAAATCTAATGACTCTTCCAGCCACCCCACCCTTGTGAAAGCTATGACCATTTTTACTGCAATTAATATCCAAAAATCATTGATTAGTTAAGTTTGGTAATAGTCTAAGCCACTGCAAACAGTGATCATCTTATAGGAAATGTTGAGCAATCTTGGTTTTCTTATACAGCAAAGCTTAAAAAAAAAAAAGGGGGGGGGCCAAAATGATCCACAGACTGGAATAGGGCCTCTAGAAGAGGCACTTCTTCCTAAACTCAGATTTTTTCAGCACAAAAAAATAGAGATGCTCTATGTGAGCTAGTCTGAACCCACTCATGATGTGGTACTCCTATATATACTATTGTTATTGCCCTAAGTTATGCATATCAATTAAAGGTAAGAAATTGGAACCTAAATAGAGCTGCTTGATGTGATGGTCTAATGCAACATGTCAACTTAGGGAAGTAAATTCAGATTTTGAGAAGATGGGCCACAAAGCCATGCAAGCATCACAAAATATATAACACACCGAATAATCTTAAAAAAAAAATAAATTACAGAGTGCAAGCATCTTTCTCTGGTCTTCTAACATAAGAACAAGACAGTTTTCCCCACCTTTAACTCCCGGGAGAATTGAAAGAAAGTGTATTTTTACAATGCACGTAAACAAACTATGAAGTCATTGTTTACAGGAACCTCTGAAGTAAACAGCTTTACAAAACCAAAAAGGGAACTCTAACTAAGGGTAGTTTTCATATCAGCATACATGTAATAATACAAATATCTAATGATATTAAACCGCATGTTTCAAAGCTTAAAAGATTGTCTTATTAGGCTCAAGGACCTCTTAGATCAAGATGAGACACGTAAAGAAGACAGATTATCCCATAATTGCTATTCTAGAGTTCCTGCTCCTTCCTTTGACCCACGCTGTGTTTTTCAGTGGTGAGGACAGGATACTGAATTAAATGGACTTTCTACAACAGCAGCGAGTGCCAACATTCCAGCTCCCAAGAATGTATGTGAACTACCACTGAATTCACAGACAGCTTCATGTGCCCACATACAGCCGCTTCATCCGAAAAATTTAACTCCATAAGGTGTCAAATTATCTGAGTTATATTGAACATGGCATCTTATAAAAAGTAAAATCTACAGTTCTGGAAATTGTACGAAGGACCATTCTTGGTGCTTACGCTAAGGAAGGAACTACAACAGTCTGCACACCAGCAGACACCTTAACTTGTGCCACTCACGAGGTTTTTTTATTTCGTACAAAACAATTAAAGCACTTTTCAGCACAAATGACATGTCAAAGTATACTTGAGAAGGAGCTATTTTTTGCATTGAGATTGTTTTATTTTGATTAATTTTTCCACCTGAAAAATGCATGCCAAATGTAATTGTGTTTTCCTCAAGGCAGCCAGGTAGTAGGCCCATTGTGAAAGCTGCAGAAACTCAGATTTCTAGAGAAAGGTAGATAATGACTGATCTAACTGCTCATGACTTATCACTACTTGTGTCTATTTATACAAAGATAGAGGATAAGATCTTTCCAAAAAGAATGTGGAAATAAGTTTTCCACTTATAATGAACATAGAAGAAAGCCAAGTATTAGGGCAAAACGAGCATTTTATGTCCACTGCTTCTTAAAGAATGCAACAGTGTGAGCAAAACATGACCCTACATAAGCATGGAACAAGCACGTCCCAAAACACTGATGCATGGCTTCTGAAGAGGGCAGCTATGACAATCGTCCTCAAAGTGGTATATAAAATCATGCAATTATCAGCACTTCTAGTAGAATGTCCAGACTGACGTACAAATGAACTTTCAGACCGTTTCTTTGCACGGCATAAGACCACACTAAAGACCAAACAAACTTTCTTTCCATAAGCGCTACTCTACTAGCAGAGAAAGGAAAGCTTAATCAACCGCGATAAATCATTGCTGTAGGTTTTATCGCAGGATCTGCCACGCTCATGCTGGTTTTGAGCTAGTCACCTTGGCTATCTTCTTTTGAGTGATACTATCTGCTTGAGCGATTCCTAGCACAGTAAGAGCCTCTCAGCTCAGTCTCTAGGGTCACTTCAGCATAAGTAAAGACAGAAAGTCAACGTTAAGAAACAAACCACACAGAATATTCTAAAGTACATCATTTCCAGATTTTGGACTGTGGCATTGTAATAGTCAAAGCTGGCAGTTATACATGGACACAGATTATCTGGATAAAACATGAATCTCTTAATGGAGGGGAAACACACTTGTCTTTTCAAAAGAAATGAATGCATTTTTAGCATCTTTTCCCAACAAGTTTCAAGTACAACATGAGGAGCCACAGGTGACCTCCTGCTCTTGGGATAAGCAACATGATTTAGTTAACTGGTGCAACTAGTTAATTCCTTCAGTTTTGTCTTTTCTAGCGACTTTATCTTGAGCTTATTTGGGATTTTGGCTTTTTTATTATTATTTCTTACCCAGGCACTTGTCTCAGATACATAATACATATTCTATATATGTAATGTACATATAATATTGAGATTGTTTACTTTGCTTGCAAAAAATCAACACAGCAGATACCATTTATGTACTACCAGCATTTTATTTCATGTCACCTCAAAAATCTCTCCTAGTGATTTTACATACAAGCCAAACAAAAAGGTACAAATTTTCACACTGTCCAACAGTGTGTTCAAGATTGTCTTGGAAAAGGGAATTTAAATAGTATTGATGCATTTCTTTCCATTTACTCAGGTCTTCAGAATGCGATACCATGGCTCACGACTGGCAGCTAAACACTTTTAAGGCAACCCTCTCCCCAAATCCTGCCTGCCAGAGTTTACTTGGAACAGAGGACTAAGTAACAAGAGGTAGCTACAGTCAGACAATGAGCTTACCGAAAGATGTCACGGGCAAGTTTTTGAGATAGTGGAACACTTAGCAGCTCCCCAAGAAAAAAAAAAAAGACAAAAGTGGATGATGTGAATAGTCCACAAAAGAATCTTGTCAGAGCAAAATCTAACTGATTTTGCATTCATTTAAAGTTATTTTTTTTAATAAATACCACAAGAAGGAAGACATATTAAGTCTACTTCTTATATGGACACTGTCTGGAAAAAGATGTAGAGTTATCTGCTCATTTCTACCATTCAAGCCCATCATTGCTGGAGCTTTCCTAACAGTATTGTTATACAGTGACAAAAATAAAGACTGTTCTCAGCAACACGGGTTGATAACTCATTGGATGGTGTCTGCAGTCTTCTACTTTGTAGTCTCACATTTGATATTATCACTGGTATTGAAGGATTAGTGAAATTCCTTCATCATGACTAGCACTGAGACCTACTGCTTTAAATTGAACATTACATACCATGCATAAGGCAGCGTGGTAATTGCTGTACCAATTTGATGACTCAAAACTGTGCCCGGAACAGCACAACCTCTATACGTTTTCAAGGTCTTAAAATGTCTCTGAGCCAGCACTATGAATGCAATACTGCTTTAAAGAGAAGAGAGATTCAAGAGATACTAATATAAATAATCTTTTTGTAATGAGTTATTGTCTCAACAGAGCTCACAAGATATTATAATTTCAAGTGCTATCACCGCTCTTACAGTTTTCAAGAGGACTCTCTTGAGACACACTATCAAGGGCAAATCATTAGAGAGTCTCAAGTTTAATGAATTTATGAGAAGAGACTGGCTTAGCCTGACTTACTTTTCAGTTCTGTTGCTGATAGCCAAAAACCCTTCCTGGCCTTCCATTCAAAATGAGAGCATTTCTTTTAATTTTAATCTTAGAGCCTTCTCCCTGATGTTTTACATAAGATTGACAAGTAATGGGATAATTGCGTTACCACCATGTTCATTGTTTTCCTCCCTTCCTTCATTTTCCCCCCACACACTCGGCTGACTCGTGTTCCCAGGGGGGTAACAGACTCCTCAGAATGACAGACTGTCTTTTCTGACTGCACAACATCCACATTTTATCTGGGCCCGAGTTGAGCTGTTGAGCGCTTTCACAGTAACAGCCACAACTTAGTTGCTTTAAAAAAAATTTTTTACATTTTATTTTACTTGGAAGTTTGCTTGAAATGTCAAAATTCTCTTACCTAATGTTTCCTTTTGTAGTTCACGGCACCTACTTTGTAGCTCATTCCCTTGCTGAAGTGAAGTTTGAAGCTGTTGAGTTTTCAGCTCAACCATGTCGGCCACCAGCGTCAGATGTTTTACCTTTTCTTGGAGGCATTCATTCTCTCTCTGGGATTTTGCTAATCTTTGATTCAATTTGGGTATTTCTGAGGAGGAAAAAAAAAATATTAAAAAAAAATCATATAGACTGTTGTCAAATTTACCTTCTTCACTAAAAAGTATTACACCTGATTTACAACCTCAGGACTTCAGCATTCTGTGACCCTAGTTTGGGTACGGCTCAGTGTCAGCCCCGTACATTAGCAATGCTTCTGCTGAGAATGCAGAGGGTCAAAAGAAGTGCCTTCTGCAATATCTCTTTACACAAATAACTTGTACTTAGCCAAACACATATTATTGACAAATAATACAAATTTTATTGTAAAGCAATAATATGTATTTCCTCTAAGATCCCAAAATCAAATTAAAATACATGTATATATTCCAAATGAAATAACAGTAGGTGACAGAAATATTTGAATCCAACCTTTTTCTCTTAAGAAGATACACAAACCATTGCTGACATACAAAAACAACTGCAGACTCATTTTGAAATTAATTTGAGAAGATATCAAGGGAGTTAGCCTCTGCTAAAGCTCAGTTTGAAACTTTTGGTTCAGAAGATGTTTGGGCATGTGTATTGCATTTTATTTTCTCACTCTTTAGGTGACTACTGCTGTTAATCACAAAGTGCATCTTCATTATATAAAAGGCAGGCTTTGTCACTATCTTTCATCAGCTCTTCAACATGGAAGAGCAGCGGTCCCAAGGAAGTTTCCCAGGTAGTTTTTACTGCAAGGTAAATAAGTGAATCATGGGTGGAGTCTAGCGGGTCTCCTACATTGTCATATTTTTTTCCCCGAGTTCAGTTATCCTTGATGGGTGCATTTGAACATTTCCAAAAGTAGTTGCAATTATTTTCTATGCCTTCTCCAACTACAGCCCTAAACCTTCAGTTGTCCAAAGAACTTATATCACTTTTATTTACATTAATAATGACAACGTTCAAGTTAGATGAAGTCCAATTCTATTGTCAAGTCAGCTATTACATATGTTTTATACACTGCCCATGTGCAAATTTTAAATTCTGTGGTGCAAATATTTTAATTACCTACAATCTTTCCCAACTACTCCACACTTCAATCAATTTATTGTTAGACTAAATGATGCAAATACCAAAAGATTTTAAGTTCTTATACTTCTTCCTACTTGCCATTAATTAACCAAGGCTAAATAATGTACATATACAAGGGCTTTTATAAGCTGTTTGCAAACTAACCAAGCAAACTGGTCTAGGCATAAAGAGTAGCACCTCATGTAACATTTTTCTTCTCAAAATCTGAATGGAAAACAAGTTCTGAAAATCTTGTTGCAAAAACAGTAAGGTAAAATAAACAAAAAAATTACCATATATTACTATGTTACCATACGTTGTTAATGAGCGACTGATAAAACAGAACATAAAAGCTTTTGAATGGCACTCACAGGCCAAAAAAAAAAAAAAATTGTGTGACTAAATTGCTTTGATTTGGAAAGCTAGATTGAAGGATGTATATAATATTCACATTGTGGCACTGTTCAAGGGGATATTGTTGAATGCAGTCGGGGATACATAGCATGTATAATGGTACATATAATCACTAAAAGAACCTGAAAGGCTGCACTGCTGCTTCAATATTCCATATATTTGCAGTATTACAACAAATAAAACAAGAGATACTCCAGAAAAGAAGCCTTAAAATGTTATGAATCTCTTTGAACCTGAAGATCTGTGCAGAAACGCTTGCTCACACTCCCGTTATTATCTAGAAGTAGGCAGAGAATGAGCACAGGAAGAGAGGAATCCTTAGGGACGTACAAGACTTTCTGTGCTCAGTCTAATTAGGAGATGAAGTCATGAATCAAAATGCGTGAGATTGACACTGACATTTAAATTAATTGTTCTTACAAAAACTGAATACTAAAGAGTGATTTTCCAGTCACGCTCACGTTCAGCCGGCAAAAGCCCTCCTCCCTTCTGGGCTCTCTGCTGCCCGCGCTCGGGACGCCCCGAACTCTCTGTTGGGACCCAGGCACTGTCCCAGTGGGATGCGTGCCTGCTTGCTCCTGCGGCACAGCTGCCCCACTTATTTCTTCCCAGTCTGAACAAAGCAATCATTGAAAACATTAAAAATTACTTCTAATTTCACAGGAAGCATCGGCTACTGGGGAGCTATTATTTAAAATGAAGCTACATATTTTCTGAGCTACTCCACGCAGGCAGGTTTCACTTAAGCTGTGAATTTGCACTGGAGTTCACACGGTTTCACCAGCAGAGTGATTTGGGAGATGCACATCGCCCACCATGCCCTTATATTCCTTCCCACAAGGACAGAAAGCATGACATCAGCTCATCTACTTCTTTGCTACCTTATAACCCTGATAAAACTAACCTCCAGAGCAAATAGCAGCTCATCAACTCATACACACAGAGCACACAAAAACTATAAGGAATACGTATATGAGAGTTATGTCCAAAGACCACTAAAGTTGCAAAGGTCAACACAAGGGCTGTTTGGATGCTCTGGATGGTACAATCTGTAATTACACTGCTGCACACTTTTTTCAGCAAAACTAATCCCTTAACTGAGGCAGAGCAAAAACGGTATTCAAGGATAAATCTGAGTTTTCAAGTCTGACCGCCAGCCTGAGGGCTGGGCACGACCTTCACGAACAAGCCATCGGTTGTGACTTGCTCCCAGCTTCTCTTTTGCTGAAGGCTGCCCTTGTTTGAGCAGGAAGCAGGCTATGGGCCAAGTGAATTATTCTCAGCCCATGGGCTGCTCCATGCCCCTTTCAATCCCAAAGACCCCTCAGATAAAGACAGCTGTATTTGAGTATTACTTGTTCTTATTCAGAAATGGAAGGAGGGAGTAGTTGCTACATGTTGGGTGCAGGTTTGCTCGTATGCAGTGGGTCACGCATTCGAGGCAACCGCATGCGTACACCAGTAGGTTGCTCAAGGGAAGAGGCACAGCCTGCCCATGGGATGGGGAGGAAGCACTGCAGGACCCTCAAGCAGCTCCACAAAAGGATATTATACCACTGCCTATAGTATCGTGTGTGTATGCGAGTGTGTGCGAAAAACTGGCAAGAGCAGACACAAGGCAAATGAAATACCTCCAAGTCTTTGTGTTGCAATCATATTCATATACTCAAGTATATTATTTTGTTTCAAATCATGGTAAGTATTTATGTTACTTCCATTTCAGTCTGACTTGGCTAACTGAACAACTGGTCCAGCACACCAGTCCGATAGGAAGTGGACTGAGTTCAACTCAGTTCACATGGTGCCACAGCAGTAGATAGGGTCTTCTAATACTTTGGATCTGGACAAGTGAATGTCAGAATTAGAAATTATCTAATTAATTTTACCTTTTAATTTACTGTGTTACAGTCAACTACCAAAAAATATTTTATCTTGCCCAAAATTACTGCAACATGATTTACCTGTCAAAGCTTCTTTGCTAACGGTTTTTATTTGTAGAAAAATTTCTTCCTTCACGGCAGCCCAGTTCTCTAGGTTACTGGCGATGACTTCTTTAATACTGTCTAGTTCGCTTCTAATAAAAGGAAACAGTGAGACAGCCTTGTTCAGAGTTGAGCAATGGTGTTCCAATGTATTTCTGCAAGACAGAAAAATAATACCAGATAGACATTTTTAAAATGACAAAATACTATTAGTAAACTTGGGAACTAAAGTAAACTTGATAACTACTGTTCTGTTATATGATAATTTATACTGTATTGAGTTACAGTAATGTAGTGTATGAAATATGCTATGTATTTAATATATTTATAATAAGTTTCTCCCTTCTAAACGGTGATTTAGAACTTATACGTATAAATGAAGAAAACTGTATGGACAATTGTGCAATCACTTTTTACTGAGAAATCAGAGTAATCATGTTTAAATGACTATATGTCCAAGCTTATGTTGACTCTTTATAAACAATATATGTAAGAAATACTGTATTTCCAATGCATTACAAGCAAGTGGTACACACTTGCTTTTAAGTGTTAATTAATACTTTTAAATTTGTGAAGAACTTACCCTGTTGCTAATAACGTCAGCAATCAACAGTGATATTTTCTGGTTACATTTCTAACACTACAGCATCTCACTATGCTATACAAGAGAGTTACAAACACTCTTCTCGCTCACAGTATTGTCCCTGCACCTGCATCTCCACTGAATCCTCTCAACTGATTGTACATGTTCACAGGAGCCACGGCGTCGGCATTTCTTTTTGGGCTCTTACCTGAGCACTTGTGATTGCTTATAGGCAGCTTCCTTTTCCTCTTGGAAATACCGCAAATCTTCTTTCACGGTTTTTAATTCGTCTTGCTTGGTTTTAAGTTCCACTGTTAGGTTTTTTATTCTATAGATGTAAATAAAATAATCAGAAAGTATTATTTGCACTACTAACCAACCTCTAACTTTTGTTTCAGCTTTAAATTAAAAACATACTGCAAGCCTTTTCAAAGATGATAATCACATATTTCAGACTGAGGTGTCAGATCTCCAAATGGAGAGAATTCAATCTTCCGGCTACTGTATGAGCCACTTGAGCAACTCTTTCAAAGTAATACTCATAACATATTTGTAAAATAATGTGGAAATGTATATGCCCAATATCAGCTCATATGCAATGCTATATAAATATCTTACGAATCCCGCGTTCATTCACAGGTGCAACAGAGTACTCATTCATCCTCCAAAAAACAAACGCCACGATGAAAATCTCAGTTTAAAGTTCCACTTGGGTACCCAGTTTAGGGGCTACAATGCCTCAAAGGCAGGTACCCTGTCCCCGCAGGGAGACCCAAGGCACCCCAATGAGCTGCGTAGGTTCGACACACAACTGCACGGACATGCAGGAAAGGGTAATGGAGAGCTCACCTAAGCTGAAGGAAATTGTCTAAAGTCAACCACCAGCAAATACTAAATATTTGGTTACTGTTACCGTAATCTTTTTACATTCAGATTGTTTATCTGTTTCTTCATTCCAGACATCTGCAAAAGGTGAATCCCGATTAGTCACTCTCGTTTCCCTTCACCCTGAGTTTCACGCTCATGTTCAAGGAACTGTACTTCTGCACTGCTGAATTAATTAACAGTGCTCAGCAAATAATAATAAAAAAATGCACACGTAAAATATATTCCTGTCCATTATTTTTACACCAACTGGAATTTAGGCCTCTGTTGCTTGACAATGGCATTTTGAAGAGCTAAAGAGAAACTTTTCACAAAAAAATGTTTCCACCAGATGTTACTTCTATGTACTCAAGTGATGACATTAGCATCAAAATGATCAAAAATATCAAGGTACTAAGATTATTTTCTTACATTTTTCTTAAGGAAGGCTTAAGGAGACAGCAGGAAGTTCTAGACTAGAGCTAGGTTTCCACGTTCCCAGCCTGACCCACAATATGCCAGAGAGAACACGCGTTTATTTTCTTTACTTCCCCCCTTTCCTTTCAGAAAAAAAACACCCAGCAGCTTTCGGGCTCAGAACACTGTTGACCACAAGACAGAGTGGGAAGGCTGTGATTTGGTGGCTCTCCCTGACAAATCCTGTCCGGCTGTCGGGGTCCTGCCAAAGCCTCAGCTCTCCTGGGGCTCCCCTCCCTCTCCTAACGCCCCTCGGGACGCCTACAAGCAGTCATCTTCCAGAAGAGGATCGAAGGAGACACCGTCACAACACCCTCCGTAAGTATTGCCTTGAATCGACTGAAGTCTTTTCATGCTTCCTTCTCCTAGGTATGGAGTGTGCTTCATCACAACAGCACGTAATGGATTTTTAAATTATGGTGCGGGTGACAACTTTCAGCATTCTACTGCAAATCTGCCACCAAAAAAGATCCTAAATCTGGGACTGGGAAAGAAAAGCTTACTGTTATCAGGACTCACAAATACATTGTGTTAAAAATGCAAATTAACGTTTGTCACATCTGTGCTTCAATTATACTTCTTTAAATGAGATTATGACATTGCAGAGGTAGAATATCTGCGCTGGGGGAAAAGTGATCAGAGACAGATGATACGTGCTCATGGTTCTATACAAGAATATTCAACTCAAGATGTCTAATAAGTATAAAGTGGGGAAAAAACATTCTTTCACCACTGTGGACTAGCAGCTTGTTTCACAGCCAGCAGACAGCCGCTGCCTCGGCCACGCAGCAGCATCACCCAGCCAGGAAGAAGGGGCACCGCCGCTCACAGGGGCTTTGCTCTGTCTCCACAGCACTTCCCACCCAGAAAAAGGGGGAACAAAACCAGACGCCTCATCAGATGAGCCTGATCCGGTGGGGGCTTTCCCCATTTACGGGATTTCCCACTCTCACAGCCTCGCTCTTGCAGTCGGCAGCCAGACTGCCCGCTCCGCAGCCGGCTCAGCCCATTCCCACACCAGCTGTGGCGGAGGCTGCGGTCGGGCACGATCCTTGCAGTCACCTGGTAGCACGCAGAGATGCTGCCGGCTCAGGGTGGCTGTTCAGCGCATTTGCTAACATCTGAACAATCTTCTCATTTTAATCGCTTCAAGTTTTGTACGTGTATTTTGAAAAAAAAAAACAACCAGCCCCATAGATAAGACACAGGAGAACCGACCAGTACTTCTTTTACCGTCACCAGCTGCTCACAGGAGAGGAGGAGGAGGGAGGCCCCTGGGAAGCACAGGGAGCTTTCCATCGCTGCACAGCTGGGCACAGCTGCACAGGCTGGGCTCCTGCCTGCTCAGGATACAACCCACCTTCGTGCTGGACTAAGCCACAGCAGACGCAGCTGCCCGGTCCAAAGGAGCAGACGGCTGACCTGCAAGTTTTTCTTTGCCTCTAAAATTTTTCATTACAGCAGTGGTTCTGACCTGTTTATTTTTCAAGCGCAGCTATCGCAGTGTAATTAAATACATTTTAAACACTGTTCTTTCAGCAACTTATTCCCACAATTGTAACGAAATGAATGGAACCGTATGGAAATAACAGACAGTTGAATCCAATTCCCTTCCTGTGTTACAGGCGCAGAAAGAATACCACATAGCACATCACCACCAGTTAACAATAAAACTTTTTTCTTTTCTGTTAGCTGTAGCTAACCATTCTAATACATTCTTCTGTCCCCGAAAGTACAACTACAATGATATGCAACTGTTAAAAACCAGTCCCTTTGTAAGCTTTCAACACTTACTGTTGAGCTACTGCAAGCAGAGTAGATGATCTATTTGTCTACTGGTGACTCACTGTCACAAGTAAATAAATAATATTTGAAACGACAAATATTTTACAAAACCAAAGGATGGCAGAAGCATTACATCACCCTTTGCTTCCATTTTAAAAAGCAAAAGAAAATGAGAATTATTTATAGTAAAGAAAAATAGAAGAATTTAGCCATAATATTAATGTGCATTAGTTACTGTTAGCAGAGAGATCATCTGTAACACATTTGCACCAAAACGCAAATTAAAAAAAAATTAGTCCTGATAAAGAAACTCGGATGTGTAGAGCTCTGCCAAAACCAAAACGGAACATCTGGTAGTTAAAAACCAAGTTGTTTGGGCTCAACTGTGATCACCGGGGGGGGGGGGGGGGGGGGAATATAAAATTTATAAAGCAATTGAAGAAATCTCTGGCATTACCTCGCTAGGAAGATTTACCCATACCTACCTGTAAGGTTTTTGGAGGTGGAGGGCAGGAGGGGAGAGAATAAAATCTGTTTGACTGCATTTGGGAGCAGAATCAGATTGGTGTCACTGACTAATGAGGAAATGACCATCCCCTTAACAGTCACATAATTCAAATCTACTTTTGCAGATGATATATTCTGTTAACTGTATAAGTATCTTGAGCAAAAAAAGCAGTGATTATCATGGAACAATAGCAAAGCAAAACTTTGGGATCCATGGAAAACTGGATGCTCATTTTCTATTCTTACTCATTCCAGAATGGGCAGTATTTGAAGACCTTTTGGCTTCAAAAGGAAACTTGCAAATAAGTACAGACACATTTTCTTACTCTTTCCGTTCCAGAGATCTGATATAACGAGCTCAGCACAGAATTGCAGCCTCAGAGTGCAAAGGGACATTATCAGTATGTTCTGGCCATTCGCACACAAAAGAATAGGTGGAGAAGGCAAGACAGTTGCACTCCGTCAACTATCACCACCATAAGAAGGAAGAAAAAGAAACATGTTATTTTGGTGATATCTAGCACAAGGGAAAAAGTTCAATGGATCATTAAATGCTGTCACAAAGAGAGAATTGTGAGAAAATAGTGATCTTGTCCTCTGCCCTATAGTTCACATCAACTGTGAAAATTAACATCCTATCTTTGCAGCCAGCATACTTTCTTAGTGAATACCGGAGAAGCCTGCCCAGAGTGGGAGTTGAATTATAACATGTTAACTACTAGTGCCGACAATGAAAAGAATAGCATGAGAAAATAAAGAAGTGTTTGCAAGGGATTCTTGCCAGCAAACAAATATACTCGTTGTCCTAAAAGTAATGACAAGAGCAATTACCATGGTTGCTTGAATTTAAGACGTTGCGTTTCACAGAAGTTACGATCTGAAGCAATAACCCTGTCTTTGCAGGCTACGCGGCACAGAGCCCCTTTATGAGTCCCGGTAGGACCCATTTAAGCCTGAACGAGCAATTGCATCCCTAGTTGCCTGGAGTCCGCAGGGACAGTACGCATGGAGGAGGCTGCAACATGCTGTCAATGAAAAAAAGTTTCACTACAGTATTTTCAGCTCCATGAAACTCTCGGACCTGCTCAGAGCCAGTAGTTGCTCGTTTTCATTTCAGCATGTTGCATTCCTTCCAATAGACAAGTCAGTGTGCATCCCTATGAAGCAGCTGAGTATTCATTCATAAATGTGGCACAGAATATGTATAAAATTGCACGGTCTGAAACTCACTGCACATACTATCATCCACAAACTTCTTCATAACTGTCTTTTTAAATATTCTGTTCAGCACAGACTCTTCCAGTTAAGACAAGACTATTTAATAGTTTTCACGTGCGCTACGGAATCATTCACCTCTTGATTGCAGGTTAGCATACGGCCGTTTGACAGCAAATGAAAATTATCTCTGACAACCAATCAAGAGGATCTTTGTGAAGGTCTCTATCAAGTCTCATGTAGGCTGACAGTCACTTCAAGTCTTGCATTAATTGTTATCTTTCTTTATTATCTCAGCAGAAATATAAAATGTATTGTGAAGACAGCTGGGATAATTTTTGCTCCAGCAACGGTAAATCTCTGGTACAGGTCTGGAAAACAATGATAGAAAGACGACTGCCTTGTCACAACCACTTCAAAATTTACCTTTGAAGAAACCCAGGATGTAATTTCCCAGAGCTACCAATCCAGCTACCAATTTCATCTACAGTAATTACAATTTACACAATCGCAGCCATAGCGGTCATACCCAGTACTGTCAGAGCAGTGTAACTCAGGAACAACTTCTTAGAAGTCAGTGGAGTTATACTGATTCAGTTAAAAAAGATATTACAATTATGAATAATTTGATAATTGCATAAAAAGAAATGGTGCCAAGGCAAATTTATAGGTGACTTTTTAACTTATACTACAAATTTGCATCAGCAAGTTCAAACAGAAGTTTCCCAAGGTGTATGTTTGAGTATACTTCCCAAGCAGAAATCTTCTTTGTTTCTAGATTTGCAGGTACAGCAGAGAACATATAATTATATGAAGTAAGACAATATATTGTGTTTCCCTAACATTATAGAAATATATTTCATTTTATGTGTCTGGATTTTTTTCAAACTAGGCAAGTGTCTTGCTGATTAAGCCAACGCTGTTACATACATTATTACATCTTTGAAAGCCAGCCGAAAATAAATTTTCCCTCTGAATTCTAAAAGAGTCACAATCCGAGCAAGCTCATCTTTTCACTACTTCTTTCTTGCCAAACATGAAAACTCTTTTTCTGTATCTTCCCTCTGATGAGAGGCTCCCTGACCTCCAAATCCACAGAGCCTAGTGATCTAGAGAAGCAAGTAACCTTCATCCATCCCATACTCACCTCCCCTTTACTAGAGAATCCTTGAGAATGCAGCCATGGTCAAAAGAGCTTACCCCAGATTTTTCTCTGGGTAGCCACCTTCCTGTTTTGCAGTCTTAAAAGCAGAGTCAAGTGCAAGAGGAAGTCAAAACCAGAAAAGAAAATAGGTGTCTCAGTATTGAAGGATCAGCCTGTGTTCACCCTCTGGTCCCATCCAAGTGTCATTGCTATGTGACCATAGAGAACTCCAGAACATAACAGCTTGTCCTGTATGCACATGCACACAACATATTAACCTTCTTCAGTAAATAACCACAAAGCTTTCACATTTCACTTAGAAAGATAATAAAGCAGAACCCCTGGGGATTTCAGCGAGACGTGCTGTCTGGGCGTGGACTGAATGAAACTGTTTAAGGCTTTGCAGTTATGCCCAGAATAATTTTACAACTGCAGATTAAGTTTACAAATCTCACATTGAATTATAAAGTGGAGGTAAATGGAGGCACAACAAATTATTTTATTAAAAACTTCTTGATAGGTCATTCTTGCATTCTCGCTTTTAACCAGTGGTCACAAAATGGATAGTAACCCACTACACCCAAGCAATTGAAAGTTTTAACTTGAGCTTATAGTGTGAACAATTAGAGGAAAGAAAAAAAACCCTATTAGGAAAAAAAAACCAACCCTATTTCCCCTATTAGAGGAAAGGGAAAAAAAACCCACTAAACAAATGAGCATACACCATTTTCTTGTATCTACTATGCAGTACAGGATATTAAACACAAATTCAATTCTCTGACAATTTTTGAATATCATAGCCAGGTTACAACAAAATAATATCTAAGCACTACTTTAATCTCTCATATGCAATTGTGCTGTCCACAATGAGTTAAGTTATACAATGACCTGTTGATCTCTTCCTAGTAAACGGGTAAATATGGCCTTTGCCATTGTACGTGATGCTGTGCAGGGACTCGGTGTTGGAGCCACGCGAGGGTATAACAGAGGAACTAGTCCCTCTAATTGCAGATGCTTGTGAGCACTGAAAGTAGAAAACCTCAAGAACTGTAGCATATAAACTGTTCAAATAATAAGCAGAGAAAGAACTGAAAATACACACCTAACGCAAAAACCTGCACTGAAGGAGAGGAACTACTTTTACTTTCCTGAGAAAAGTTAGCTGGTCGTGGAGGCACCCGTCGACTTCTGCAGAACCTTTGCTAGAGCAAGAAAGCTCTTGTTTACTGACAAGAAAGTCAGTAAACACCTCTCAAGGCCATTTTTGCATTATGTGGCACCGTTCTCAGATGCCAAGAACTGTGATAACTTTTTAAATGCACCTTTAAATTTTAATTTTACCTATTAAATATGAAAATATTTTTAATGAAATATACATGAAAAGTATGCACGGAAGCAAAAATGCCGATTTCATGTTGCCTTTTGCGTTTTCCACTGACTGCTGTTTCAGCCTCCTCCGGATAAGGAATTTTGTTTTGCCAGAAGAAAGTTCATTTTATCAGGAATTTGGGAGAAGGTTGAGCATTACTGCAGAGTTTTGAACCTCATGAATCACTCTTCTAAACTATCTCTGTGAACAAATTTGTCTCGCTTATTCATAATCAATCTTGGCACTTAATCATGTTAATAGAAAAAACCTTGTCAAAATTAGAACAACCACAATTTTAATATATCAAGAGGGGGATTGAGCTACCACCAGTCAGTAGGAAAAAGCACGTCTCCTACTGGGAAGACACTGGCTTCAACATACTTTACATAAGAATCTAACGGCAAGAGACTATTTCCCCAAGGCACTGTGCTGATTGGCTTTCTGAGACTGTGACAAGATTTGTCAGTGATTTTTTTTACGTATAAAAGTGAAGTTCACTGCTGTACACAGGACCTGGGTCCCACAAGCCCTGTCAGGCCTTTTGCTGGCCCTCTGCACGAGCCTGAGCCATACCCGAGTCATCACGACGACACCATCAGGGCAAAATATACAGATCAGTTTGCAACTATTAAAAAGAACATATTGAAACACTTTGGCATTATACAAAATTCTGCTTTTTCCTGGTTAATAAGCACACCCTAAAATTCTCATGAAGCTAATTAGAGAAGTACGTACTGTTATGTTATTTACAGAACAGATTCAATAAAAAAGTTGAAGGCACAATTTCCTAGGAAACTTCATATCCTCTCCTCAGAAAACTCACACACACAGGGCACTTCCAAGTACAAACCAGCTCTTGCGCACTTCTAAACACCGCAACTTGAGCTACCTAAAAGCAGAATTAAATGCATAAAGAGCCAGAAAAATTCCAGCACTTATGTGCTCTATATTCTCCCTGCAATGAAAAACCATTACATTATTTCTTTTTGCTGGGAAACGATGAGTGTGAAACCCGGGGACTCACTGCATCCCATGGCCAGCTGATACCTCTTGGCAGCTTGTTGTATTTACTTGTCTCTTCCAAGCAGCCGCTGAAGGAGCACACGCCTGAGGCTCGCACAGAACATCTGTAGCGTGATGAAGAACACTCACTTACTACTTTATGAACTGATTTCTTCTCATGTGTTAGATGATACACCAATATAACTCTGAAAATGCATTACAGTGCTGCAGTGGTTATAATGTTTTGTTCACTAATCATGCTTCCTAAAACAGTCAAAAGATGTGCAATCTCCCAAGTTACCTGCATATGATGGTATATAAGAATAACCTATTGCATGCCCTAAACCAAATTCAGAAAAGAGAGATTAGTTCTTTACCTCTTTCTTTATTTCATCCAGATTTGGCTCTCAGTGATTTTTTACAACAACTCAACTCCACTTTATCACTAAATATTCAACAGAAACAGACATATTAAAAAAAAAAAAGTCTATTAAAGTGACCTTTTTGCCTTGTGTTCTTTCCCTTCAAAACCTATTTTTAAAATGCTGACAGAGTTCTTAAAGCATGTGCCACTCCCCATTTCCAGTATTTTCAGCCTCATAGGACAAGAAACCACACGTCATTTCTACCAGACTGCTGCGTAGGTTGGTAGCTAAGGGTAGAGCAGTGTGCTGTTATCACTGCCCAGTCACTTCAGAGTTTTATTACAAGTTTAGACTTTACCAAGCCAGGGAGTTGCTGTTGCTTTCCTAAGCAATCATGTTGCAAAAAGGAAGATTTATTTTAGGCAAATTCACCAACAAAGCATTTTCCATGGTATTAAGTTTTGCCATTGTGGTAGGAACTAACGAACTCAAGAAAACACACACACAAAAAAAGCACAAATGTGGAAAAATACAGTTTCCACAAGTTAAAATGTTAGGTTTACATTATCTTTAAAATTTTGTTATTTATGGATAAAATTTTCAACATCTACATGCATGACTCAAGAGCATAAGTCTCATGGTAGTAATCAAGAAGTAACTCCTCCTGCTAAATTTGTAAAAAGGTTTTCAGGAATCTATTTACAAGGGATCTTTGACACAGGACTCGCTAAGTGATATCTATACACCTCTTCACATATCTAAACATCATAACATTTTTTTCTCCTTGTCACGCTCATGATATTCAGCACTACTATACCTGTAAAAAGCATCTTTAGTATTTAAATCTATTCTACATTTCTTATATCGGATGTTGCAAGAATTATCAAAATTCACACCACAAATACAGCATACCCCTCATGCAGTGTCACAAATGTCAAAAGACGCTGCCAGAGAAAACCTGTTAATAAACTCAGCTCTAGGGACTCCAGGAATCTGGGGGGTCCCGCACAGAGACATGGCTAAATCCAATCATACTTGTATCTCCAATGAATTAGAGAAGTAAGCCCCCAATGAAACTGCCTGTTACTAATACGTTTAAATAGGTACCAGACCAAAAATGGTTAGTCAAACGCCACACCAGCATTTCAGCTTAACTAAGCATGAATCATTGCTCTTGCAGACAGTAGCCAGTATCTCGTAGAAGAAGAGCCAGCAGCGCAGACCACAATGCAGTACCAGCTGCACAGCCGACCTCAAGCCGGCACGTGTATTGACTAGCATTGCTATTTCAAGCCAGCCACAGCCCTTCAGGAACAGCTCTCATGCAAGTATTCTGGAATTAAAGTGATTTTAACATGGAATAAGACTAAGACTTGAATAGCTAAATCGAATCAGTATCGTTAACTGCATGATGGTTACTTCCCCTTCTTCTGACAAAGTCCCAAAGGGTAGGTAAGTAATTTCTGCAAAAGCTCAGGTTCCTAGGTGGCTTTCAAGGTTAACCACAGGTACAAACAATAGCAATATGTCAACCTAAAAGGAATATAAAAATGAAACAGTCTGCATCTAACAAGAAAGATTAAATCTCTTGGTCTACCAGAAATTAAAAAAAAAAAAAAGGGCATATTTGGCTTCTGACAAACATTTGCAGTTTGGGAGGAATGACTTGTCAACCTTGCAAGAACCAGAAGACAGTATGTTGCATAGTCAGTTTATGCCAACAGCACAAGGTAACAAGAGAGGCCCAGGATAGTGAAGAGGAGATAAGGAGTATTTAGACAAGTTACTTAACAAGGCACAATACTTGATTTATGGCCTGAATGAAAGCCTACTGAAAGTATTCCACTTGATTTCAGCAGGTTTTAAATCAAGTTGAGCCTTAGGGGAAAAAAATGCAGAGATAAAATTTTTATTAACTGTTCCAGCTTTACTACAAAAAGTCAGCTAAATGAAAATTTTAAGTTTACCTCTGGCAAATGATCCTCAACAAGAGAATGTGCTGTCGCTCCATTTGCTAACACATTGAATGCTGCCACCATAACTGCCACCCAGAGTCGTTAGAGGAACAAGGAGCAAAGGCACTCTTCAAAAATACAATGTTAAACCAAAGAACACATTGAATATTGGGGAGGTGGAAGATGTTCAGTTCCAATGAAAAAATATTGCAAGAAACAATATGAGTAGAGTGATTGACAAGATATATGCGTTTTGTTCAACTTTGTGTGAACTTGTATTTTAAAATGAATCTTTTATGAGTAATATTACCAAGCACAAGCCTAACTAAATCCATTAATAGTAATGTTAAATTCTTAACAGTGTTTGAGTGATTCGCAAAAAAAAAAAAAAAAAAAAAGGATTTGAGCGTTTCACCTATAGATAAGCTGTAGTTGTTTCTTCTGTAATGTTTCCAAAGCATTCCCGTCCAATCTCTTGAGAGTACCTTAATACTCAAAATGCCCCATGTTATCAGTTCTAGATCACTTGCTACTAGGTATGAGTCAGTCATGCAAGAAACACCCCTATTGGGTGTTTCTTCAGAATCAAAATGACTGAGCTGATAATTAAAAACATAATCTCATTCTTACAGAAAGCTTCTGACAAACAGATTGATTCAAATGAGCAAGAAATTACCAAGAAGTTTCTGCTGCCCTTGTTTGTACCACATTATTCTATCAGTAGTCAACTTCAGCAACTGCATTTTTAAAGGATCTTTTATTATCCAACTATAAATATCAATGTTTATAGTCCTACTGTAAGCAATCAGTGGAATATAACAATAGATTCCAAAATATGAGGACAGAAAATTAGGATACAGAAAACCAGCACATAGTATCCATGTTAAATTTGACTATGAAGCGTAGAAGACAAGAGGAAGAAAAGGAAAGGCAGTTCTTCAGAGCTTCAGGTCTGGAAGAGGCCAAAACACTTGTTCTTCTTTCACAGAGCAGCGCAGAAAAGATACAATTTGTTATTATGAAATTTGTTATATTGTCATGGTGTCGTAACACAGCATAAAGCAACAGAAGGTTAATTAGGAACCAGAAATATCAGTCCAGAAATCCTAGAGCAAAAATAAGACTACAAACCCCACCCATAATGCTAATTATATCATAAAATGTTCATATTGACTACAGCAATTTCCCTCTCAGTCCAAGTTCTTTATACATTATAAAGAACCGCTGAGGATGGACAAATCGAAGCTAACAAGCTAGCTTGAAGTTCATGGTTGAGAACCTGACGGCACTCTCATTATGGTGACACAAAACCTAACATAGGTGGACACCAGGTTCTGCGGCCACTGCTGCTGTCTGGACTGCCGCAGTAACGCCACGTACAGTACATGAGTCAGCCACCTATTTTAAAGCTAGTTTGGGTATAGCTACCTTTGCACCCTCTACTGCAAACCCAAAGAATAGGAAAATACCAGAAACGATGAATGAAAGAAGGGCAGAGGGGCAAAAAGTCTTTGAAACTTTCCTTTTATGCATTGTTTTCTCATGTCTACCCCAAAATGAACTTTTATATTTGGTGTACCAATCCAAAGGTTTAGGAACCAAAGCTGTGCTGTAGGCCCATCAAAAGGACAAATATTTTCAAAGTATGACTTCCTGTTCTAAGTTTAAAGTTATCAAGATGTGATAAAGAAGAACAACACAACAAAAGCCTGTAAGTATGAGCTGAAAGAGCACACACTTAACGGTTCTAATCACTGTGCCCTAAAAATATAAATGTGGCTCCGAGGTCTATTGTTAACTACTGGAGTTTGTGAGAGTACAAAACTCCCCCTTTAACTGGGACCTTTACATACCTGCCAGTAAGCATTTGCAAACTCCTGTTTCTGAGGAACAACGTCACAAGCTGTACCCAAGACTTTCATAATTGCTTTAGTATTCTGTGATCATCCCTTCAGAGAATGAACTGTAAGTTTCTCAGGGTAAGAACGCTGGTAATTCTTTACCATGTTACTATGAGACAAAGTAACAATTTCAGAACTGGGAAACTTCCAATACTCTGGTATTTCATTTAAAATATTACAATTTTATGACAAAATGATAAGATGAAATATTTGATCATTTCCCTTTGGGAGTGTGTGCAGGAGAAATACCTCCAAAATGCCTTCTGGCCTTTCTTCCACTTTAAATATCTTGACTGTTTCTAAACTATCAAGGAATTTAAAACTTGCTTCCAGAGAATACTATGAAAGATCATTTAAATTAAGTATTACAGTATACATGTTACATCTGATTATAGAAAGACAAATCTTATTTCTATTTTAAACTTCTTTGGAATGAAATTACCTAACACACATACACAAAAATAACATCAGACTAGATAATATGCGCTGACCTTTCTGTTTGTGATTCACCGTCAGCTCGATAGCGTTCAAGGTCTTGGTAAAGAGACTGCAATTCTGCTTGAAGGCCTTTTTCCCGTTCTATACTTCCTTCATAAAATTTAATCTCCTTTTCCATTGCTTTTACTTTTTCTTCCATCACCTTAAATTCATGAAGTATCAAATAGCTGACTCCACAGTATTTACACACTGTCTCATCCCGGGACATCTAGAAAAAGATAAGATTGTTTGTAAGAAACAAGTTGAACAAAAAAAAACCCTGAATGACACTGAAGAATAATAATAAATCTGAATAGTTTAAACCATTTACTGCTCTGGAGCATTTATGATCAGATGATGTTATTGCTTTAACAAATAATAAAGACAAGATTCTACATTAGCAAAATGAAATCAAGCTGTAGCAGTAGTTTCACTTACTGGAAACTTCACAAGATATATCAACTACGCAGTTTACTATGTGGGAACTCCCGCTGGAATTCTAAACTGAAGTACCTCTGAATTATGTTTGATGTATTAATTTAAAATAAAATGCTGTGTTTTACAAAGTTATCTCCTTAATGATTTGTGATTGCCTGAGCCAGAAAAATGTTATTTACTGTGGTTTTTTGACAACTCATATCCACTTGAAGTAGGCAAGATGAAAAGTGGAAAGTGAATAGAATGATGTAATCCAGCAATCTTTACAAAAATAATTCAAATGAGTAAGGGACTAATTATTAGGATGTAGTGTCTATGGCACTTGAGTGTTGTGGAAAATGTAACCCATTTACTAGGTATGAAGTATTCATCACTGGTTAAACAAATACAGAGTACACAATGCACATCTAATTGAAAGACCATTTCTTAAATTGAATCATAGAATCATTAAGGTTGGAAAAGACCTCGAGGATCATCTAGTCCAACCGTCAGCCCAACACCTCCATGCCTACTAAACCCAAAGCGCCACGTCTACACATTTTTTGAACTCCTCCAGGAATGGTGACTCCACCACCTCTCTGGGCAGCCTGTTCCAATGGGAATTTTTCCTAATATCCAACCTAAACCTCTCCTGACGCAACTTGAGGCCACTTCCTCTCGTCCTAACAACTGACGTTGAGAAACATCCTTTTGTAAGTGATCAAATGATTAAGCTTTGCAGTAAGGAAGGCTTCGTAAATATGAACGGATAGATGCGCTCTCACTTTGATACGCACTTATTACCCAGTATATCAGTTATTCCTGCGTATTTTAATAATTTTCACTTCTAGAAAAAAATGCTCAGTTTACAAGTGATGCAGAACTGAACCTGCACAAGCAATGGATATCGAGTAAATAAATCAGCCAGACCAACCCAAGAAGGTCTGACACTTCAGCAGGGGACATGTAAGCATCTGCTTACCGGCACAGATCACATGCGGAGCCCTGAACATGACAGGTTTTACCCTGTTCTTGGGTCACAGCATAAACGCATTTGAGAGGAGGTGGTTAGAATTAAGACTACATCAGAGGACACCCGTAATACAGCTAAAGAGACATCCTCAAAGCAACAAATATAAAAGAGTATTGGTAAGCTTGGAGACTTGAAAGATGGAAAGTGGGTGGCAGCTGGAAGCGCAGTTGTGTGTTTGCATACTGCAAGCTTAAAACACACTTTAACCTTTCTTGCAATGATCAACCGTTACAAGGATTTTAACACAGTGACTTATGAAAATCAGAAAGATGGAAAACTGCAAACAGTTTAAGAATGCAAGAATCCCTTATGTTACAGAAAAAAAAACCCCACCACTTTTTGAGACATTGGGATAAAGTCAAAGAAATCATACTTAGATGAAAGAAAACAGCTTTCAAAAATTGTAAACTAAAGACTCATTATCCCAGGAGTCAATAATCGTTAGCACTTTAAATATTTCTTGATAAAAATGATATTTCAGGATGCCCTGGAAGTACTAGGCCAAGCTTTATTTTCCAATTTCTTAGTTTGGCCCCAGTTTAAAATACCCCTGGTTACAGTTGCTTTGAATGAGCTGAAAATGCAAGTTTATTTTTCCTGGCAGCTGCAAACTGTGCTTGGAAATACGAAACTGTTATTCAGGATAACTACCATAAAGTTCCAAAGCACTAAAATTACTATATTGAAGAAGGACAAAATGAGCCGTTATAAGGAGCACAGGAGGGGGGCTCTTATCCCCAAAAGAACATTGTGCTCCCGTGCAGCACCACTGCTGCTGTCTTTCAAATAAAAATACTGGGTACTAGGATTAAAAACAAAATAAAACAACTGGGGTCCTGAACGGAAAATGTTTTATGCAAGTACTAAAACTTTTTAGTTTTCAAATTCAATTTTGTTACTGAACTTAAAAATGAATGAAGTAATAGAACAACAAATATTATCTATCTGCACTTAGTGGGAAATAGGTCCCGTTCTTCTTCACATCCATGCCTCAGGTAAAGTAAAATCTTTAAAGGACTTCAGACGAGATTGGATTTTTAATGTATTTGCTACATAGTCAAAAAAAAAAAAATAACAGGAAAGCCTGAGGGCTTTATATTCCTGCAGTAAGGAAAGAAAGTTCTGTCTTTTAATCATAACCTTGCTTCTGTACATGCACAATTACCCCGCAACCACCACAATATACTGTATGTAGATTGAACTACTTTTAAAATATCTATCTGTAGTATAAGTAGCAGTTTCCTAATACCACTAATGAATTTGGCATGGGTTGAGTGATGCTCACCAGGCAAGCTAGCCCAAACTAAATTCCAGGCTGCAGCACATTAACACCAATAAGCAAGCTAACTAATTTAAACCCAGCACATGCGTGCTCAATATGCCTAGAAAATTAACAGGACCCAGTTGAAAGTGAATCGCTCCAAAGAGCAAGGCCTTAATTAGGCAGAGCAAGGGGCATCCTCATCTGAATTCTCATCCTAAATCCCAGGTTCCTCTCTCATGCCCATAGTGGTCAAATCACAAGCAGGACTTTATCTTTTTTCCTTTTTCTTTTTTTCTTCCCCCCTCTCTCTTGCATTGTCAACATCACAACCCCAGTTCTCCTCATTGATACTTAAAATACCCCCTGAAATTCCTGAGCTGGTTGGACATTTTTCAGAAGCTACTGAAGCTTCACAAAGGCAGGTACAGAGAAATGCTGTCGAGCTGTAGATGCCAATTTCATTCAGCCAAAATAATGACAAAGCTATCTTAGGGCTACACCAATTTAAAGGTCAGAGCCAGAAAGCATCTTGTAGCTTTGAAGACTACTTACAAACAAAATGGGTTTGGGTTTTGTGGTTTCCAAGAGAAATAACATTATTTCGTCTATGTGTGTATTTCTCTGTTGTCACCCTTCAATAATTTGTGAACCAGAATGTTTGGTCATTTATAACCAATTCTGACACTGAGGGCAGAAATTTGTAAGTGTCTGAAAGTTTCAGACAACCAGGCAGGCAATAAAGACTTCCTAAGCTCCCTGCTGAAGAAAACTCTGGAGTGTGAGCACAGTCCTTATCAGATATCAGATAATCCAGATAGGAGAGAGCATTATAAATGGTCTGTCCAGGAGAAAAGATTCCATTAGACCTTGTATCTTAGACACCAAAGTTGATCGACCATTACACAAAAGTCTGCGGGAAGCAAATTTTCATGACTTCTTATGGTTACAAAGCTACCTTTTCTGGAATATTATCGCTGAGTAACCACTAAGAATATGTATTACATACCCAATGATTTATGTTTTCAGATTCCATATTTCACTATTTACATTTGATCAAAAGACTGTTGTCATCTTCTCAAATGCAAAGCAGAAAAAAATCAGGGGAAAAGCAGAGTTTGGAATGAATAGAAAAGGAAACTGTCAGAGCTCCAGCTAGAAAGGGGACTGCGTATGTCCTTAGCAGTGAGAATAAGCAGTGAATAGAAAAAAAAAAATCAACTAGGAATAAAAGAAAACAAACAGAAGGTAATTTTAGTATTGTGGTTTTGGTCAGCCTGGACAGGGAAACCCAGGGCAAACAGAACTTGAAAAGGTAATAGAGGGATACTAAAAACCCCCTGCTATTTAAGTTAGCACGACGGTACTGCGTGCACGATAACAACATAAAGAGAAGAACAAACTCACTGAGGACAAAGTGCTTGAACTAGGAAGATATTTGATCCATAAGATTTTGAGCTGCAGGTCTGATACACATTACACCAGATGCTATAAAGAAAGGACAGGAGCTACGTCCAGGACAAACCATATCGCAAGGTAGCATTTCCAGCTGTGGTGTCCCAGCAGCTGTTCCACTACCGCATCGGTGGGAGCAGTTTCAACTCAGAGCTGCGTTCGGTTTTGGAAGAACTAATATTATTCCATGGTTACATAGATTTCTTTAGCTACCAAGGGCAAGTGGAGAACCGAGCCCAGATGGATAGTCACTCAAATTACATCTGTCTGACTCAGTACCGTAAACATCTGTAGAGCATAAGTTATAAGGAAAAGAAGAAAAAGAAAAAAATTGCTCTGGTTGTCTGGACCATTTTAGCCTTTTGAATGACAAGACAGGAATTTATATCATTTCACCTTGACCAAATAGCTACAGGGAGCATCAGCTTGTGCACTGCTGTTTTTCTCCTCTGATAGTTCAGATTCTACCCACAAAAATTACCATGATAAAGAGCTAAATTCTTGTTAAAAGACAAATAATCTACTTTCTCACTTAGCAGTGCCTTGGTATTACAATATCCAGCATATGGATCACTTATGCTAGAAACAGTCCGTTACAAGCAGCTAATAAATAGCCATGACTCTTAAAAGCCAGAACTTAAGTCCTCAATTAATGAGATTCTTTTAAAAAGCTTTGAATATGTTTCTGTGCATCACTGAAATAAAAACACAGAGCCATGAGCACAGATGTACTCCTTGTACATTAATTTTACAGTGCAGGGGAGGGAGAGCCTAAGGGAACTGCAGCACTCACCATCCTCCTTCCACCACCCAGAGCTCCTCCGGCACATCACGCCGCAGTACCAGCTCTTGCTCCCTCCCCAGTCGATCTGTCAGGACTGAGACTGCTTTAGCAAGGACTGGGCAAACAACAAAAAAACCTGTATTTGTCCAAACTACACTTGTAGCAGAACAATACATAAAACTCAAGAAAAAAAAAATCATTATGATGCAGCTGGTGCTTTTACATTATTTCTGTATATTAATTGTTTTATTCTACCTCTACTTGATTCTACCTTATTATCTGAATCTACTTTCCTTTTGTTTTACTCCTCCTCTCCCATACTACTTTCATTTCTCTCACGTTTGTCCCTCTCCTGGCAAACTAGGCAATCCCTATTACACAAGAAGAAGTCATTACTGAAACCACACAATAGATATTCTAGGAAGAAAGTGGAGTCTTCTGCTGTATATGCAAAACTGAAGAGTTATTTGACTGAAATTGATCTTTTATTATTCAAAGAACGATTTTTAAGAGTCTCAGTAGAAACTTCACTTCTTTAAAAGAAAAAAGTTTATTGTCAGTCAAGTTTTCAGTCAGCATCTAGTCAGAAAGTAATACAGATTGTAACGCTAAGCCATGCTGCAAGCATAATTATTTGCTCAACTTCCATAAAATAGCAGCTGCAAAATAAAAATCACAGTACTTGCTTTGAGTACATATGAATAGTGTAGAAATAGGCTTGTAGTAAAAACAGAATGTCCTGCTCTCAAAAGTTTCATTCAAAACATGCCCTGAAATAATCAGTTTGTCACGACAGGAAATAATACGCGGATTTCAGGTAGCTTTAATTTTTTCCTGCCTGTGAGTAAAGCAGCCTAATGAATCATAACAGACTGTGTTGCACCGCTAGTAACTGCACACACTCACACAAGCCCTGCAAATATCTAACACATGTCCAACAGGCCACGCAGACCTTTCTGGTACTCATAACCTCTTGCGGGATGTGTTACGGCACACTCCAGCTCTCCAGCGCAACACAGAGCAGCGAGTTCTTATAAACCGAACTACAGTACTTTGCAACAAAAAGATGCCTGCGCAGACAAAAGACAATTTAGCCCACTGTTAACCAAATCTTTGCCTGACAATACCGACTTTTTGCATCTGTAGTTGCAACAGCTGGAAAGCCCCTCCTAGCTACAACCCAACTGCTTGTGATGCAAGAGATACTGCAATCCCTCCAATTCCTAGCAGCATACTTGGACACCAGTTGCAGAAAGGGTACAGAAAAGCCTGAATATAGTGAATATAGCCCTAACTTTATGAGAAAGCCTTGAATACAGTGAATACAGCCCTAGCCTTATGAGTATAGCAAGAGATCTAAATCCTTTGCTGCCCTAGGTGACCACCAGTGACTCCGGAATTCTCATGTTGGGAATGGAAGATCATTATCCAAGTTCAGATGATCTGCTTTCACAAATCCTCTGATACCGCAATACACAGTGGTAACAAAGCAGGCTGCTTTTACTATCTGGGAACTGGTTTTCCCAAATCAATGGGTCCATGGCTAACCAGTTCACTCTTGAGAGCTTTCCATCCCTTTAGGCTGTAACATGTGGGCTTATACCAAAAATAGGCAGATATTTTCTAACATTTCCAAAGCATATTACAGCCACTCAGAACATTCACATAGCCAGAGCTTGTCATCCCAATGAAATCTAAAAGTTAAAAAATCTATAGCCCAATACTGAAAATCTCAGTGGGCACAGGAACAACTCATGAACATCATCTTAAGAAGCATTCATAAGGTACATGACAACAGGACTCCAAAAAGACCTCCCGCCATTCTGCACGTAGATACTACCATGCTCATCTGGAAGGCACAAATGGAAATGCTGCTGCTTCTAAATCCATATTGATTACTGTAAGTACTAAACACATAGCTATGTTGTTCACTTCTGCAAAGCTAGTCTTGGTGGACAGGACAGATTCTTTTGCTAATTAATGCAACTGGAACTATGTAAGAACCTATTAAAAAAAATAACCCCAGGTTCAAAGACAGCAAGAAAAACTAAAGATAACAATGTGCTTATAAAGATACCATAATGTGCTCAATCTATAGCACCCATGGCAAATCTAATGAGTAACCATTTCCTACTAGTAACGTACGTGATGTTTTGTGGATAGTCGGATACCACGAAACGTTCTGTACTGATGTATAACGCAGCTTCAAAGTTCCTGCTCTGCTTGCTTGCTTAAGCTCCTAGGGTGAGAGAACTACTAATCTGTAAGGGTATCTTGTGCTCAATTAATTTTATGATTTATGTTAAGCAAAGGTTATTTGTTTGCCAAATAAAATATAAAATTAAATATAACTTTTTGTTTGGTACTTTGAGGAGTCAGGGTGTCATGTTACTGTCCTATGTCGGTGGCTGCAGTTTGTTTCCAACTTCAGTAAGATCTTCAGGGCAAAACTGCATCTTCCTATCTACTTATGTTCAATGGACAACAACAATGCTGAACAAACAGAACTTTAATAAGTTCACAAGGATATAAAAGATCTGTCTATCACTGGCAACAGACAACTAACAAGGTGCAATATGATAATCTTCTTTCCTTGAGGGAAAAAAACCCTGAAAAAAACAACCCAAAAAGACCCAAACAACAAAATGAGAACTCCCCCAAAATACACATCCATAACACTGGAGTAAAGGAAAGACTAACTTCTTTTTTACCATTTGGTGGTCTATGATACCTCTCAGACTGTTTGGTGGCATAAACCTTAAGACATGTAAATGCATGAAAAAGTAGGCATTACAAGCCAGCGATCTCTGCAAAGTTCTTTCCACAGTCCTGTGACAGTACACTTACAAGAAAATGTAGGGTTCTACTGAGGCAGACTGACCAACTTACTCATTTAGCTAAAACACTTGCTATCTGGCACCCCAAATCTGCAAACATCACCTCCCAGAAGTGTACAAGTGTCCCTAAAATAAGGCTAAGAACCAGAGAATACCCTCCCCAAAAACTGTCACAGATGGCTTGGACTTTGCCATTGACCGATGCAGTTATTTCCCTGCCGGGAAGTCACCGATTCTCCTGTGTCTGCTGCCAAAACAGCAGCAGCTGTTCTCCACATTCGCCATCACCACCGCTCCATGTGGCATAGCTTCCTTGGAAAGTTGCAGGGAAAACCGACTCCTGCTGACTTCTAGCATTGACAAACGTTGCTCAGCAAGGTAGCCAAAGGGCTAACAGGCAAAGTCACAACTCCAGGTTTTTAAAAATTTTTTTAGAAACAAGCCATTATTTAGATCTTTACTAATAATTAATTCCTAAGAAGTATGCAACTGTAAATTAAAAAAAAACAACTATAAGCTTTAATAACGGACTTGTGGATGTTTATTTACCTGTTTGGGTTTTTTTTTTTCATTTAGCATCCATCTTGCAATGCATATTGTGTGAAACAGGTACAAGAGCAGTAGAAGGAACGAGAGAGAGAGAGAAGCAGGGCCATGTAAAATTCTTACATGACACTCTAAGGCAAAATTGATCAGAACCTGAAGAACCAAAGTCCCTTCACATCTATCATTTCATTAACAAAATACCAAGAAACCTCTTCCCCTCTAGATTAAAACTGCCTTTAGAATTTAATGAACATAGTGGGCAACACCTACTGGACCCAGTCTGCAAATGGCCAATTTATATCAACTTCTGCCATGACATCCATGGCTTTACGCTAACAGGTCTTCCTCCCTGGCAGTAGAACAGTCTGCAGAACAGTCTGTTCCAGGTTGGCACAAGATGCTCCCTTCCCCTTTCCCTCTCCGTACTATCCTCTAGAAGAGTGCAATTTTGGAGGCAGCGATGTCACTGCTCCAAGTATTGATAAGCAGCTTGTGAAGCTCCATCCCCTGGAGCATGCGGGAGAGGAATGATGAGAGCTCTCGTCTGCATCCTTTCTTTTGAGACAGCTGCTTGATGCGTTGTCAGCACTACAACCCAACCTCCAGCAAGCCAACTCCAAACGGCACCTAGCAAGGGAATATTCTTCATTCTGCAGCTGATGCTTAATGCTTAACACACGATGCTTAACATACTCCCTCCAGACACACATGTTCCTTTGGTCTGCAAGCTGCATGTTGGGAGCGTGTGCTCAGTTTGGCAGAGCAATCTACAGCTGGCACGAGTTCTGCTTATGTTAGGAGCAATCTAAAAGAAAGATTCCAAAAGAGATGCTATAAAATCCAAGAAGCAGAGAACGCGAAGGGAGTAAGAACACGTGTACGTAAAAGGTAGAAAATACAAGGACAGGAAATTGTGAGAACGACTTGTAATCAAGCTCTGTATCGTGTAACTATACTGCAACTACAATGCAAGTCAGTTGAGTGAAGAGATGAGCAGCAGCAAAGGGTATGTAAAACCCCAACACTTAACTGATCCCAAAATCTTGGGCCGTCGTTGCCTTAGAGCTCATATATCTCACATTGAGGCGACAGGGTAGGATGGGACGGGAACATAAGCCTATTCATGTACATTTCGAGAAGTACTGATGTGCCTTCTGCATATAGATCTTGTTAAAGGTGTAGACCTGAAAGAGATCTCAAGAGATTGCCTGCCCAGTGCTCCACTCCCAAGCAAAAGCTTACCTTACTTGTCCCCCACAGTACCACTGGAGGAATTCCACAGCTCCCCTGGGTGAGCTGCTCCAGTGCTCAGCTACCCCTACATCTAGAGTTCCACAACATTCAACCAAAGCAAGTCCAGAAAGATGAGGATAAGATTAATCTGCAACTGGAGATGAAGGACAACCACCATCTTCCTACTGCACGTGTAAATACTGTTACTGTGCCCTCACATATTTTCTAGAATAAGTAAATCCAGTTCTATTACCCTTTCCCAGAACAACAGGAGTTTTAAACTCTTTACTATTTTTATATTTTTCTAGATTTCCATCAGTCGCGTTATTTTTCTTAAAGCCTGCAGCTCAGAACTGATACCTCAACAGCCCTGAACAGAGGAATAATGACGGCCCAAGTTTTACATGCAATTCCTATACTAATACCTTTAATACATGCATTCTTTGTAACATCACTTTGTTAATATTATTCTGCTTATGACCCGATTATAGACCTCAGTGTTAAGTCAGGCAAGTAACGAGGAAGCTTAATCAGTTACTATGTATTTTGTATTGATGCACTGGACTTACTCTTTTTAAATATGCCTTACTCTTACTAAAAAGATGAAGTTTAATGCTGTTCCCAGAGCTCTCACAACCTCTGCCAGACTGGCATCAGTGTATTCCTTATTGTAATCCAAGATCCAAGCTCAATGAAAAGCAGCAGACACCAACGCTCCTACTGAAGGAAATAATGTCACCCCCTTTCTGTTCCCAGTCCGTGCCTGTGCTCACACCTGCTTCCTCCTTGGGCTAGCTTACGTGTAGCACACAGATCAGGAACCAGATCAGGAACCGATCCAAATGAAAGACAGCCAGCTGAAGTGCCACCAAACTACAGCCTTAAGTCTTTAATGGAAATATTGAACAGTACTAGATCCAGAACAGTTCCCTGATGTACGTCATCCAACAATTTGGCACAACTGGTTTTCTGAGAAACATGCACTGACTTTTGCAAACCACCTTATCCTGTTGATACTTGCAAACTAATTTCTGAATAAACAAACATATTTGGTATCTTTCCTGCTACCAAAATACCTGCTAATGAGTTTGTAAATTTCCCAGGTTCTTCTCCTCCCCTTCCTTAAGGGGAAGTATTCCTTTTTTCCTTCCTTTGGCTATCTTACTCATCCTTGAATTCTCAGAAATCATCACTGATGGCTCAGAAATTGTCTCAGCAGTTTCCTGGACTATTCCAGGGAGAATTTCTCCAGGCTGTGCTAGCCTGAGTACATAAAACTTTTGAATTACTTGTTGATTATTAGACACATACCAAAAAATGAGGACAGCAGGGTGTTTTATTGCCAAAGGAAAAATTTCATAGTGTTACAAAAAGCGACTCGTGTTCTCCTTGTGTGCATCACTGCATACAAAGAGCCTCTTCGTAAGTTAACCCATATAAGCAGCAGCATTGTTATGTCAGTAATAATCTGTCTCCCAAACAAAAGAACAGCCTCACACGCAAAGAGAAGATACAAGAAAAGATGAAGGGGAATGTTCTGTTCCTATTTCTATTGACACTCCTTTGGAACAATTACATGTTATGCTCTACAGTCATTCCAAACTCATGGCAACAAAACATGCCACATGGAGTAAAATTTGAAACTCACCTCGCAGTGACAACACCATTACAGAATGACTATGTTCCCCTACAGTGTTCCTATAGCACTGGCGTGTAATTACACTTGGTACATAATGCCGAAACCTAGAACACACCCAATCTAAAACCAGGACCAAAATGTACCAGCTAATGTACCAGTGTTCAAAGGCCAGTGAAACACCCCTAAATTACTGCAGTGTGTGGTCTCCAAACGTCGGGGTTTTTGTACTTCCACTGTTTCATACCTTTCGAATCTCCTCGGGCAGCGCGTGACCGGGGACGCGCTGCTCCATGGCCTCCCGAAACTCTGCGGCAGGGTCAGGGAAGCTGCCAGAGGTCACAGGGTCAGAACCTGCCGTCAGCAACGGGGCCGCACGTCTCCTCCGGCCCGGCCCACGCGGGCAATGCAAGCGCACGCATGCTACACGCGGCCCAGGCCTGCCCCGCGCGGCCTCCCCACGCCCGCACCGCCTGCTCAGGGACAGGCCGCGCCTGCCGGCAGCGGCGGGGCCCCGGGGAGAGGTCGCGGCGCGCAGGCCGCGGCGGGGGCGAGGGAAGGGGGGGGGAACGACACACGACACGGGACGGGACGGCGCGGAGCCCCCGGAACGGGGCCGCCTCCCACGGGAGGCGCCGGAGCCCGGGGCAGCCGGAGGGAAGCGGGGTGAGCAAAAGCAGCCGGGGCGGCCATTTTCTTACCGCGGCTTCCTCCGTAACCACGGCAACGGCGCACGGCCCCTGCGCGTGCGCGTCAGGTGGCCGGGGCGCGCGCGGGCGGCGCGGTTCGGGGGGGGGGGGGGCGGGGGGGGAGGCTGGTGGTGCGCGGTGCCGGGGACCCCCCCAGCCCCGGCGGAACGAACCGGCCCGGTTTAAAATGAATAACGAGGAACGGGAGGGGCTGCGTTGCCAGGGCTGGAGCTGGCTCCGTAGGGGAGGAAAACGGCATTAACGCCCCAAACGCAGCCTCGGGCCCGGGCAGTTACACGTCAAACCGAGGCCTGTGCTCGGCCTCCGTGGGACCCGGGTTTGCGCCGCCAGCTCTCGATGAAATCCAGTGGAGTTCACAGCGGAGCAATAAAAATAAATAAACCAGGAAAAGATGTGCGAATTGGGAGTTTTCACTATCACCCTGTTTCAATGGAATTAATTTCCCATTCTGCCTCCCTCTCCTTTTCATCACTGGTTATTTTATGCGTGTCCCCTTCGACGTGGGCCAGAAAATGGCGTCGCCGTGAGACTCGGGTTTTATGGCATCCATCAGCCGTGCCGCAGCGGCCATCTGCTTCGTCCCCGCCGTCCCCAGCGAGGGAGCGACACAGCCTGGGTCCCTCTCCACCTGAACCTGGCGCAGACTGTGAGGCTGCAGAGGAGGGGCCACGAGCGCAGCAGGGCTGCTTGCCTCCCAGAGCCGATTGCCAGCCTGCCCAAAGCATTTTCTATAGGCCCAAAGCAACTTCTGTATGCCCAAAGCATTTTCTGTATGCCCAAAGCAATTCCTATATGCCCAGAGCAACTCCTATATGCCCAAAGCAACTTCTATATGCCCAAAGCGTTTTCTGTAGGCCCAAAGCAATTCCTATGTGCCCAAAGCAATTCCTACATGCCCAAGGCATTTTCTATATACCTAAAGCATTTTTCTGTAGGCCCAAAGCAACTTCTGTATGCCCAAAGCAACTCCTATATGCCCAAAGCACTTTTTATATGCCCAAAGCAACTCCTATATGCCCAAAGCATTTTCTATATGCCCAAAGCAACTCCTATATGCCCAAAGCACTTTCTATATGCCCAAAGCAACTCCTATATGCCCAAAGCAATTCCTATATGCCCAAAGCACTTTCTATATGCCCAAAGCAACTCCTATATGCCCAAAGCACTTTCTATATGCCCAAAGCAACTCCTGTATGCCCAAAGCACTTTCTATATGCCCAAAGCAACTCCTGTATGCCCAAAGCATTTTCTATATGCCCAAAGCATTTTCTATATGCCCAAAGCAACTCCTATATGCGCAAAGCATTTTCTATATGCCCAAAGCATTCCCTACAAGCCTTATACAAAAAGATACACCACCACCACCACCCCCCCCCCAAATATAATTTAGGGACAGCCACTAAAAACTGGAAAGAGGCCATCGTGAAAAACGAGGCGACCTTCTCCCGGCCTCGTTAACCCGATTTAATCTATGTGTGACTCGCTCTTAGCTGCAAAGGTTCAGTCTCTGGGGCAGCTCCGTGTAGGGCAAAGCCTCGGTCACGTTTTTCAGTGCAGTGCTAAGGAGCTGAATAGGGTTTTTCTGGTGGAGTGTGGGCAAGGGGGTGTTATTGAAAAAGGTAGTGAATTTTAATGGGGAAAAAAAGGAAAATTGCATGAGTGGGAGTTGTTGCAATGATATAGGGATGCAAAGCCGGGGGTGGGCGGGCGAGGGAGGGCACCGGGCGCCCGGCCGGGCGCCCGGTGCCCTCCTCGCCCCCCTCCCGGCTTTGCAGCGCGGTCCCACGGGTGGCTTCCCCCCCTTCCCGCCCCAGCCCTCGCGTGTGTTGCCGGCGTGACCCTCTCCACGTTGCGTGCCGACCTCCCTGCTGCGCTGCATCGTTAATCCCCGCTTTGGCAGCCACCGGAGCCGCATGCCCCTGCTCCCCCCCCCCCCTTTAACCTCTTCGTGATCCAACGCGAGGTCGGGGTTCAGGGCAGAGGGATGCAGATGGCGGTGTCTCGCGTGGGGGTGGCGTGGGAACGTCCCCCCAAGTCATCGCCCCTGCAGCGCAAAGCAAACATTAACTCGCCCATCGCATAGGCTCAAAGGTCAGCATGAAGGGCTGCGGATTGAAAAATAAATTAAAGATAAAGTACAGGGGTTCCCAGCGCGCTGCACACACCCCCCACGCAGTGCCTGCGGGCTGCTAGCGGGGCTCACCCCGGCGAGGTGTGTGTGTGTGTGTGGGGGGGATTGCGTGTGAAGGGCGGCTCGCCCCCCGCGGAGGTATTTAATTAAGAGCGGCATTAACAGCGAGACGGGGAAGGCAGCGCCTTTGATCGGCGCGGAAAGCGGGGCGGGGGGGGTGCCTGGCCGCGCCTTGCCGGCATATGTTCCCCCCTGCGTGATGGCGGCGGCGGGCCGGGCGCCCAGCGTCTCTCACGCGATGGCCGCCTAACGTGCCGGGGAAGGGTGTCGTGCGGCGCGGCGATGAGCTCAGCGCGGATCAGCGCGGCGCTGCGGCGGGCGGGGGGGGGTAAGGCGGCCGTCACGCAGCGGCCCGGAGGTGCAGGGAGGGCGGTGGAGGGGTGACTGCTCCTTCCCCGCCTGCGGCTGCGCCCGCTGAGGGGAGGCTGCGTTGGGGGAGCTGAGGGGAGCCTGTCATGGGGGGACAGAGGAGATCCAGTCCTGGAGGGGTCGAGGGAGCCTGTCGTGGGGGCTGAGGAGATCCAGTCCTGGAAGGCTGAGGGAGCCTGTCATGGGGGACAGAGGAGATCCAGTCCTGGAAGGCTGAGGGGAGCCTGTCATGGGGGGACAGAGGAGATCCAGTCCTGGAAGGCTGAGGGGAGCCTGTCATGGGGGGCTGAGGAGATCCAGTCCTGGAGGGCTGAGGGGAGCCTGTCATGGGGGGGGCTGAGGAGATCCAGCCCTGGAGGGCTGAGGGGAGCCTGTCATGGGGGCTGAGGAGATCCAGTCCTGGGGGGGTCGAGGGGAGCCTGTCATGGGGGGCTGAGGAGATCCAGTCCTGGGGGGGTCGAGGGGAGCCTGTCATGGGGGGCTGAGTAGATCCAGTCCTGGGGGGGTCGAGGGGAGCCTGTCATGGGGGGCTGAGGAGATCCAGCCCTGGGAGGGGCTGAGGAGATCCAGCCCTGGAGGGCTGAGGGGAGCCTGTGCTGGGGGTAGAGGGGCTGAGGAGATCCAGTCCTGGAAGGCTGAGGGGAGCCTGTCATGGGGGGACTTAGGAGATCCAGTCCTGGAGAGCTGAGGGGAGCCTGTGCTGAGGGTAGGAGGGGTGAGGAGATCCAGCCCTGAGGGGCTGAGGAGAGCCTGGCATGGGGGGTGAGGAGATCCAGCCCTGAGGGGCTGAGGAGAGCCTGGCATGGAGGGTGAGAAAAGCCTGTCCTGGAGGTGAGGAGAACCTGGCGGGTGCCATGTTGCTGCCAGCCCAGACGCTCAGGGGCAGGGGGCCCTGGGGTAAGCACAGCACGGGCGAGGTGGCTCCCGCCACACTCTGCTCTGAAGTGGCTGTTTCCCTGCAGGAAGCCCACACAAAGTCCCCTGTCTGTCATGAGTCCTGCACCCCAGTCCGCATTTCTGGGGTGGCTCGGGACTCCGGTGGGCTGAGAGGGGTCCGTCTGCCCCTGCCCACAGGCCTCCAGCTCCCACTGGGCAGGGAGGCCGGGCAGAGTCCAGCCGTGTCTCGCCCACGTGGCGTGGCGGCAGGCCGGCGTGCGTGCCAGCCTGAATGACCGGGACTGCTCGAGATCAGGTTCCAGGCGGTGCGAGCAGCTCCAAGGACAAACGAACAGGCAAGAAATGAGTGCGTGACACGCAGCAGTCATAAGCCAGCTATTTCCATTGTTTTCAGGCAGGCTTTGTACCTTCTCAAACACACGTGGAAAGCCTCCCGCTGCTTAGAAATCCCAACCCGGAGGAGCAAAGTCCGTGCCAGTGGGCAGCTGGGGAAAAAGGCTAATAAACACGAACACTCTCTTCACATAAAGCGGGACCGGCCGGGGTGTGTGTGTGAGGGTGAATAGGTGTGCCTGCGCCTGCAACGTTTCCTGCGTAAAAGCGAAATTGTACTTTTACACTGGCCCTCTTCTTTTAGGCTGTCCTTTCATTTGTTCAATGCAAAGAACAGTGCAGGGAAGCGGTTTTGCAGCCTTGTCTGAAAATAACTCCTCTGGGAAGCTGCTGGCGGTGTCCGTTGCTTTGCTAGGGAGGAGCAGAGCTCGAGTGCTTATCGCTCAGCCCTGCGGTGCCGTAGGTACGCGGGGGCTTTGCAGAGGAGCAGAGGGGTCCCAGTGCTGGGGCCTGCAGCAGAGGCTGACACGAGGAGGAGGGATGGCAGGAGACGTGCGGAGGGAGGGGTCAAGGGAAGGACAGGGCTTGCACGGCGTATGGCAGCAAGGTTATTTCTGGTGCTGCATGCACATCGTGTTAGTTCCTGTTTTCAAGCTATATTGTTTGCTAGATTTGTTTGGTTTGCTCTGCCCCCCCACTTTGCAAATGTCACAAGGACGAGACCGTGGTGGGAGAGCAGTCTCAGTGGCAGGATGTTTGGAGGAGGGATCTGAATGTGAGGGCTACCTGGGAGTCAAGGTCAGGCAGGTTGTTCTGTGCAAAGGGACAGCAGTAGGATAGAAACTCTCCAAAGCAGCATGAACATGATAAAATCAGGAAAAGCGTAAAGGAGCAGGGTACTGGCGGTACGTGCAGAAAGGCAGAGGTGAGGTGATGGTACCGGACTCTGAAGGTGCCGTGACGCCAGCCCAAATAGCAGAGTGAAACAGGAGCGTGCTAATGACAGTGGGGCATGTGAGGCGGGAATCGGCTCAGAAGGGAGGAGGTCCCAGTACTGCTGTTGTGACATTGCCAAATCAAAGTCAAGCTTTTGGCCACAAGAACACATGAGGTGAATCAGAGAAGGAATCTGTATGATTAAACAGCAGCTGAGTGCCAGAAGTGAAGAGCTGTCAAGGACAGTATCAGGAGTGTATGTGTGTAGAGGACAGTGGGTTTATTTGCCACGATAGAAGAGGATTTGAAAGGGAGTACAAGAAGCTCATACTGAGTCTGAGTTGGCAGCAAGAGAACTTGGGAAGGGTGCCAGGAAAAGTGTCACAGATACGAGGCTGAAGTGAGAAGGGAATACAGAGCACGGGGGCAGCTTCATCAGTCGAGCAGTTAGGAACGGGCACGAACGGCAAGAGGGCACGGACAGCCAGCCAGCAGGATGTGATTTGGGGAGGAAATGACCAAGCAAAAGCCCAAACCCCTGGGAGATCGGTGCAGAAGGGTTCAAGGTTTTGTTCTTTATCTTTTCGGCATTCAAGGGCCTGGGCTCAGCATATCTAAAAGATCATCTAATGCTCTGGGACTACGACCGTGGTGGCACTTCTGATGGCTCCTTGGGCAAAACAGAACTTTTACCATCAGGGTGAGGTTTGTCTGTGCAGAACTCAGCACTTTCCCAGGGGCCTGCTAGGAAACTCCCACAGGAACTCAGAAACCCCATAAATCTTTCCCCTTCCCCCCATCCACGAGCAGAGTGATCTGCTTTTTCCTAATTTAAACACACAATCTGTAGGGAGGAAAACGTTTATACTGTTGGCTTTAAAAAAAAAAAAAAACACAACTGAAAATCCTGCCAAAATAGAAACTGCACACAAAGCCCTCCCCGCTGAAAGAGGGTGAGAATGGATGAAACAAGACAGATGTTACTTACAGTCTTAGTGAGCTACTGGAAGAAATATCAGGCAATGATGAAGGAACTATGGAGTCATTGTGAAACAGGAAAAGATAAAGAGAAAAAACAAATGAAGGAAGCCTGGATGTTTAGAGGATGGAGCATACCAAGGAGGATCAGGAGGCAGACTTGGATCTAGGAGGCAAGATCAGTACGTATACATAATTCTGAGATCCAGCATGCAAAGACGATGCATCGGTCCCCCAGTTTACAATGGAGGGAATGGGATTATCCATAAGAATAAGGAATATTGAGGAGAGTCTGGGTTTGCAAGGCCTGAAATTGTATTATGATATTTACTGTTGACACAGTTCTGGAGCTTTTCTTGGGCTCCACTCCATCTGATGCTATAGGCACCCTTTTAAAATACTAAATAACAGCATATAGTACATTGCAGTAGATCAGGCTACTCCTTCCTCCACTTCACGTTATTACCTCATGATTTGCGATTGCAGTGTGATGTCCTGGCACATCCTGATAGGAAAATGCAAATGTTGCATTTCCATGGCATAGTCTGATGAGTTAAATTTATCTCCCACGAAGAGATACGTGTATGTTGATTGCATGCTGTTGCTACAACCTTGTTGTTAAAATACAGCCATATCCTTATACCTTGGTGTGTGGAACTTGGATGAAAATAAGATAGAATAAGATTTTTCTTGCTCTGCTTTAGAATCTGTTTCCTCTAACACTCATCAGTTAAACCCATTGACTTCAAATGGGGCAAGGTCAAGACCCCTTCCAAAATGGGGGCCTCTATTTTTGTTACTCAAAATATAGGTAACATCTACTGAAGTGCAAAAATGGTTATTTCTGGGATCTAAAGATAGATACTGGGGTAGATGATGGCCAAGTGAGTTTGACTTGATTCTGCTCCCTTACCCCTCTGCACTGTTACGACCAACTGCACTGCCATCAGCAAACGCGCTAAGCAAAAGCGAGCTCTGCAGTCATGGCCTGTGGCCACCTAAGGTAACCGGCATCGCATTGCTGCTCTGATGCTGGCTAAGCTGGCAGCTTGTGAGAGCTCTTGTAGTTAAATGAGTTGTGGCAGGCATCACCATCATCGTGCAAGCTGGTTTATGAGAGGCCTGGAGTAGAAATCAGCAGACGTTACAGGGTGATTGCTTCAGGTCTCCTGTAGCACATAAGAAGAGCATGGTGACCTGCTCAGCACGACAATTCCTTGCATTAATGTAGCCCTCATTCCCGTGAATTAGCTGTCAGCAAGTCATGATTTACATAATCTGTTTGCTACTTGTAATTATCCTAAATGGTTTAAGAAAGGAAATTGTAGGCAAAATACTTTAAAAGCTCTAGGTTTTGTTGCCATTTGTCCTGAAAAAAGCTATTGAAAAATTTGGCACTGCTGTCAGCAGAAGGCCCAGACTGTTGAGATGTTTTGGAGACTACGGTATGTTATCAGAGGTACACACAAAGTGGTGTTCATAGTTCCTGCTAAGAGCATACCTAGTGCCAGCCAGCCTTTCACCAGCAGCGTGCCCTGTGCTAGACTCCAGGAGAGGTTCAGCACGTGGAGTGACCTTAGTTCTGCTGTCTGATTTCTACGCTGCTTCACCCCTAGGTAAGGTTGATGACAGGTTAACGTCCAGCTGTTTACCAGAGCTTGGTGCCTAGGGTTGTACATTTTAGCTGCCTAGCAGCTTGTCTCTAGGGAGCAGCAGGAGGTCGGCAGTCCAGAGGCAGAGACGTGTCATGATGTGCAGAGCAAAGTGCTGCTGAGGGATGAATCCAGCTTGTCGTACTCACCTGACAGCACTAGGCCTAGCCAGGAGAGCCGGTGAATAAAACCTGACCCATAAGAGGAAAGAGGTGATTGTGAAATTGGACAGCATTTCCCTGTCACTATGGAGTCACTAAGGGAACAGGCGTATTTTCTTCCTGTTTACATAACATTTCACCAGTAGCTTTTCACCCATCTCTGGTGAACTGCAGCCACAATTTTCAAGCCCCATTGACACGCCATGGCGATAAAACTTGCCACAGCTTTTTTATGGTCTGAAATAATGAGGCTCCCCGGCAGGCACGGGGCTGGCTACGCTGAGCCTGGGCTCGCTGCAGGATGCTGCGGTGCAGGAGGCTGCATCGCGGTGGGCTGAGAGGAGATGTAGCCATGGCCTCCTCTTTGCTGAAAGCCCACTGAGGCTGCAGCCGCTGAGCTACAAGTGAGGGCAGACTGGAAGGTTGCCCAGATACGTCACGGGGGTGCAATTGCTCCCCAGGGAATCCAGAACAGCAATGTACAGCCTACATTTCATCGGTATGTGTGTGAGACTGAACCTCGCTGGGAATTCAGGCTGGAACTGGGCTTCCACCAGAGTGACTAAGAGGATGCTGCCACACTTTCTGGATCCATCTTAAAGTGCAGTAGCTCATGGCTTAAACCCAAAGGTATTCACATTTCATTCAGGACTGTACACACCCACATCATACCACGCAGGGGACATTTGCAATACATAATTCACCATTTATTCACAATACTGTGAATAAAATAAAAGTGAATTTATTCCCAGTGGTTGTGGCAAGTGCTTTAGTGATCCTCCATTTCATTGCAGAAACAATTTCATTGCAAAAGAGTTTTCATTTCATGTTGTGATGGTGAAAAGCGACAGAGTCCCCAGCTGCACCAGTAAGAGCAGCAGGCTCCAAGCACGGGGCTGTCACAGGGGATTAGTCATGTCCTTAGCCACAGGAAAGCTGCAGAGAAGAACAAATCTTGCATCCTACAGTTTACAGGCTCCTTTCACAGTCAATGTTTTTCTTCCCTACGGACAACAAAATTACACAAAAATGTAAGCTTCCTGACCTTTCCCTGATGGCCTTTCTTTCCAAATGAGAGAGGAAAGGCTGTGGTTTTGTTCCGCAAGGTGTGCAGAAAGCCTTCTCTAGCCAAACCAACCAGCTGTTGGCGAATGGGTGAAGGCCACTTCCCGCTTCCCTCAGCAGGGTTTGAGGTGCCTGGCAGCCCGGCAGGCTGGGATCAGCTCACCAGGACAGGATGTGTCCCGCCGTCCTTGCACTCTTCCTTCTTACCATTCCTCTGCGGAAGGGCACCACGCCAAACAGCAGAACCCCCCTTTCTAGGATCCAAGTCAGATATGACTCCAAGACTGCGATTTGGGGAGTTCTGCAGTGTTTTACTTGCTGAGCTGGGATTCGTGCCTGCAGAATAAAAGTGCTCCCATGCTGGTGTTTGCTCGTTGTGCAATATCCCTTTGAGTACACTTTACAGTATCTTAGTTGATACTGTAGTAGATACTCAGCATAGTAACTTTAAGTACAGCAACGACACAGTCACACAAACAGAGGATCAGCACTTCCTAGTGGGGATACAAGTCACATTCCCCACCCCAAGATTAAAGGCACATTAAATATTTATATAGCTGTCACGCCTAGAGGCCCCATCAGGATTAAGGTCCACAGTACTTGGTGCTCTAAAAACTTGTGATAAGAGCCAGTCCCTGCCCCACAAGAATGCAGCCCCAGCTCCAGTTTACCCACTGCCCTGGGGTGGTCATTTGCCTGAGCTGTCCTGCCATGCCTATTTCGTAAACCTTCTGCTTGCGGAAAGACCGTTTGAGTTATCAGTGGTACTAAAGGGCGGAGGCTTTGTTTTAATGCTGAGTTCTGGCTCCCATTTGTTTTACAGATGAGGACCCTCCATTACAGAATGCCTGGCTTCTGGAAGATGCACCATTCCTGAAGTGGGCAGGATGGGAGCTGGGAAAAAACCAAACCATACAGCACAGGGGATGCCTTCTGCATTGAGTAGTACCTCTTCTCATGGAACAACCTTTTTCCCCATTACGAGAAGAGGATTTCTGGTAGGTAGAAGCACAGTCCTTGACTGTGGGAGGTCTACATTCAATTTCTGTTCCTCAGACGTCCTGGGCAAGTGACTCTGCTTCTTTCTTGTGCAACTCCTTAGCTATCAAGTATTGCTGCTTCGCCCAGGCGTGTTGCAGTCATTAATACAGTCGAGGAGGCAAGACTGGCTCAGGCGGGTGCCCTGCACGCAGCAGTGGGACGGGTGTGCTTGCTCACTGCTGGGCATGATGTTAACCACTGGTTTCACAATTAGGAGAGGCCTCGGCAGCAGCGGGGCAGGAAGCAGAACCAGTGGCTGGAAGTGACTAAGCCCAGGACTGGGGATCGGGTGAGAGTAGCAGTTTCTGGTCGGGACAGCCTGGCACTGACTGCAGAGGAAATCCTGGAAGCAGGTGACCTTGAAGGGAAGTGCAGGAGTGGCATTTGGACCTCTCGCTGGCTGGGACAGCAGTGGCATCAACAGGACTTGTCTCCTAATACGAGCCTGCCTATGGAAATACAGCCTTGCGAGTAAATAAGGTCTAGTACTCAGCAATCCAAGGATGTGTGTGACATGCCCCTAGCCATCATCTTTATCCACATCTGGAAGATTATTGAACATCTTCCTCTAGCAACTCAAAGCGCTTGCTCTCCACGGTGCCTGCTGTGCCTGAAGTGGTCAGCTTTAGCACAACAAAGCAAGCGAGGCCGAGCTCACCTTTACGTCCAGCCTGACTTGCGGCTCATAGCATGCCAAGGGAAGATCCTTACGCAAGGCACTGGCCATAGCTCAAAGGTACAGAGCCAGATGCAGCGCATCACTGCGGGCCAAACTGCGGAGGAGTAAATCAAGTACAATACCTGCTGCTACAGCTGCATTTGTGCCTTGCTTTGCCACTTCCTGTGACCTGCTTATTCACGTACACATTCATTCCTGTGTGTTATCATGCTGCAGCAAAATGTAGTGAGGAGTGCTCGGGCATTTGTGCCAATGTACTCGCTGGGACTTCATTAGCCTCCAGGGATCTGCTTGTGAGATGAATTTAGGTCTCTAATAATCTGTTTATAGGCTGCTGCCTCACACTCTGCGTGCATTGCCAGAGGTACACAAATGGCCTGGCTTAATTTGCCAGTGTGTTTTAACAGGTTACCCCAGAGATCCCAGCTCCCCCAGAGCAGCACTTGCTGGGTGACTGGTGAGCTCTTTCCCCTCCGAGCACAGAGCAGAGAGCTGCTCTGAACAGCTCTGCCGAACTTCGTCCCCCTGAGAAGGGAGTTCATCCCGGTGAGATAAACTGCAGCCCTTTCGACCCCTGTTCCAGGAACTGGCTGTCACAGTCCTTGCTGGACCACATCTGCACGAGCTGTATTTTTGTGAGGCAGTTGGAGGGAACTGTGCCAGAGAGCTGGTACGACGCACTGGGAACCTTTCCCTGGCTGAAAGCGAGCTGTACAGAGCGATGCCACGCCACGCACGCTGCTGCTCTGCATTCCCCACACTGTGTGTGTTCCCCGATAACCACGAATACCAAAGTGCCTGGAGCTGCCATTTTGTTTATTTTAAGGATGGCAATGACTAACATTTAGGTATTGCCTTTCAGAACTCTTAAAAATAGAAGTTAAAAAATTGCTTCACATAATACCTTCCTGGCTGAGAGGAAGAGACCAGCCACAGTAGCAACAGGACATGAGTGTTTTGGAAATTAACTCTGATCTAGAGAGAAGCATAATTACGAGTTATTTATACAGAGCCTTTTTCCTTCACAGACTGCACAAGAAGTGGATCAACAGAATTATTCTAATTTCACAGCAAAACAGAAGTGGGTTGCTTAGACAGTGGCAGAGCTGGAAGAGGATCTGGATCTCTGGATCCTTCAGTTGATTTCAGCCTACTTGATTACAGCTTCCTTGCCTTGTAATAAATATATGATCAGTAAAAGATAATTCTGTCAAGGTGTTAAAGGCAATTAGACACGCAAGATTCACCATTTTATGTTTTCAAACATTTAAAGCTCCCTGTAGAACGACTGCCTTCTGCCAGTTCTTCTTTATAGGAATCAGAAAATAGTCCCTTCCCTGATTTCTTGAAAACCGGCGTTTCCCAGCTGTGTGTATCATCAGTGAATCAAATAGAGACAAATATTGTCTCTCATTTCCAGTTGAGCCTGTGGTGTTATATGGCACTACATAATATGTCAAGAAACCAACGCAGCTGATCTGGCATGTCATTGCTGCAGAAGGAAATTAAAACAAATACAGATTTATGAAAGAAGGCCCATTTTTGGCACCAGGCATGGATTTCCTGGCTGACTGCTAATACCAAAGTGCAGATCGTCTATTTTATGTTAGCAAAGGGAAATCCCAGCAATTCATGCCACAGCATTAAAACACAGGATTCTAAAAATAGCATTAAAGGGCTGGACTGGAAACAACAATAACAATGAAAAAGAAAACCTCGTCTTTTTGTTTGCTTGCTTTTTTGAAAGCAGGAATGCTAAATTCAACCCCAAGAGCTAATTTCAAAATGACAGGGCCTGAAAGGTGAGGTGAGACTATCAAAATAGCCAGGTGGCTCACATGGGATGGCTGCAGGAGCCTCTTCTCCCTGCTTGGCATGGCTTCTGCTGCAGTCCCATCCTTGGTAAACGGCGAGGTAAACGAGGCCGCTCTCCACTGACCTGGGAAGTGTGGACAGGCAGGGAGAGGACTGATGGGCCATGGACAGTCTGAGGATAAAGAAGACACCCCAGGTCCCTTCTTCACTCCGGTTTCTCATGGATCTTCCTGTCCTCCCACTCAGAGTTTCCCCCGGAGGTCTAACTCTCCCCTTCCTCTATACCCAAGTGTATTCGGAGGCTTCACCATCTCCCACCTCCCTGGGCATCCCTGCACTCAGCCCGTACACCTTGCACCAGCTGACACACTAATCAGAGCTTTTTCTGAGCTAAATCAGCGTACTACAGACACAAATGCAAGTAAGCCCCAACCGGGGCATGGTGCAATTTAAGGTAACTGGGTTTCAAAAGCAAATCAGTGAAATCAGTGCAGTTCCCCCAGAGCCAGTGTTTAGTCTGTGTGTTGTTTGGAGGAAGCACAATGAACTCTAGGTCTTGTCTGGCGGTGAGCCTAGTTCAGTGAGACCTGTCTGGTGCAGAACAGAGATGCAGGTGGAGATAAGTGGACGCTCAGGGTGAGCAGTCAGGAGAAAAGTCATGGCAATTTGGTGATACATAATCCAGGCTGCATGGCTTTCAGAATTCAGCTGTTTATTTATGTGCCTCATTGGAGGACATGTAAATCCTCACACAGAAACATCATAAAGGACAAATCATCAATTTAAGAATGAAAAAATATTCCACTAAGGAGCAGAAAAGAACAGAAATACTTTTAAGATGGCTGCAGGGAAGGAAAGAGAGTATCTGGACAGTCCTGAGACTTTCCAGGCCTTCAAGAATTCCCCACAAATACCAGCTTGCTTTCATTTTTAAAAAATAATGGGTTGAATTTAGTGGGGTTGTGTACTGCCTCAGGCACCCCAGCAATTGCCTTCTGTAAGCGGGCGTTCTGCGAGGGGACGGCAGGAAGGCATCACGTAGCAGAAGATAACACGTCGCGTGCTGGAGAACAGCAACCGGAGGCAGAGTTTGTGGTGGGATTCCAGCTGGATGAAACGATTGCTACTGCACAGGGATGGTTTTCTATTTAAATCTTACATTTGTTTTAAGATTTTCAAAATGTGCTTATTTAAAAAGGAGGGTGATTTCCCAACCTCCGTGTGCTTTATAATGGTATCATCATTCCTTTTCAACTGTCTTCATTTTTCCCGTGATCCTGATTATTAATCCACGTTGATATGCGTTGAATTCACATGCTTCACTGTTTGACCGGCAGATACGTAGTGTTTGTTCCGATACAACCCGGGCCCCTCGCTCCAGGGTGCAGGGTGTGTATGGTAAGACAGGGATGAGAAACAGCTTCACTGCTGAACCTGCCTTCCTTTTGCAATTATATTCCCTCAAACCCACAGGGAGAAGAAGAAACAGGGAAGAATCTTTCCTTGCTGAGAGCCCTTCAAATACCATTGGGAGACCACACATGAAAACACATCGAATGTTATCCCACCACAACGTGGGAAAAATCAAGCATCCCTAGGCCAGAGAAATGATGTCAGAGGCTGCAGGTTTCTCATAGCTGTCTTAAATGCACAGTGTCCTTAAAAATACCAGCTCAGTTTGCTCGAGGATGGAGGATGGTTGGGACTCACAGCATTGTCCCAGGAGATGAGCAATCCTTGTAGTGTTATTGTCCCGAGGAGGTCCTCTGGGCGTTCTCCTATGCGTGACTCCCTTTGCAAACGCCTCTTCTTTGGCAGGTTGGGAAAGCAAAGTTTATGAGAATTTCTAGTGTTTTTCCCTTGGAAACAGAGTTTCTCAGGGAATTATACTGTCTGAGTGGAAGAGGTCAGGACCATACAGTGGGATATTTATACAGCTGGCTGATCAGATTGCCTTTGTACAGTTTTTCCAGAGGTCTAGTTATACATGGACCTACCAATTCATTCTCAAACCTGACTCATTAAAATTCATTAAGTAAGCACTTTGGTATGGCAATACCCAGGATTGCTTTTCCATATTTTTTAGCATTCTTGCTAATCCATAAAATTTAGCAACTCAGAATGAAAGCCACAGTAAGAGCGAGCTAACAAGGTCCTCCTGTAAGGGTCTGTTCTCCACTGGGTGTGTATATACAACTCTCATTAATGTTAATTGGCCTTACAGAGGCACAGCAAAAGGAAAATGTACCCTAGAAGACAGAAAAATCTATTTATGTGTCCAGAGAGGTAATAATCCCTGTTCCACAGTTGGGGTTGGCAAAAACCTTATTTCATGTAATAGCTATAGCTATTTTTGCTTTGCCTCCCCTCAAAAGCCATGAGATACGTTGCAGACGAAAAGATTGCCAAATAAATTCAGTCACATTATTTATGCTATAACAGCGCACGATTTAATACAAAAAGAAAAATAAAACCCAAACCCACTACTAGCACCCTGTATCAGGGGAGCGCTTAGCGTCTGCTTAAATTTCAGCATGTATTTGAACTGTAAATAAGATTTAAAAATATTTCTGACTTGGACCTACAGTGAAATCAGCAAAAAATCTCAACTAATGATGCAAGATGCTGGACGGCGTGGGGAGTCTTGCACTCTTTGTCCTCATTGGTTTGTGTGCAGGCCAAGATGGCCAGCTACAGTCAGGCTGCTCCAGGGCAAGAGAGGCGAGTGAGCGATGTTGAGAGCTATCAGAAAGGCTCATCGTGGACGCGTCGCTCCCCTCCGCTGCCCCCGTAGCCTTGTGCCACCAGCGTAGCTAATCTGTGCAATCTGTTGCTGTTACCCAGCTAATCCTACCCCGTGCTCACACGTCCATCGAGCGCTCTTCTCTCTGCACCGGCTGCCCTCAGCTGGACTCTGAGCCTCTTAGGGCAAAGATCATCTTACTGTTTTGCACGCTGCTTTCCGCTGCGGGCTCGCCGTCCTCTGGCTGTTACCATAATACAAGTCTTTTCAGTTGTTATTCCTCCCCAAGACAAGCTTTGTAGTCTCTCCTGCCTTCCTCCTCAAGAAGAACTGCTGCCATGCTGTTATTATAGTCCCTTCACTGCAAACATGACAGCAGTGACTTTGTGTGCGTGGCTGTAGGACCGAACAGCAGCTGAGACCTTACTGCTGGGTGAACATGGAGCCTTCACATGCCCTTGCAGCCTGCCTTTCCCTTTCTCAAAAGGGCCAAATCCCCAGGAAGTTATTGATTTTCACCTCTTACTTCAGCACTGGAGGAGATCTAACCAGTGCCTCCAGGCCCAGCCAGAGCAGCATCAGTGCTACTAGGAGGTGACTGGAGCTGAACCAAGCCATAGGCTGAAATTTGTTCCCATAACCATTCAAATAAAGTATTTCTATAACCAGAACCAATAACCGCAAACAGTTTGTGAAGTACAAAGAAAGTCTTTCTTGAATAAGTTTCACAAGAAGGAAAGCGAGAACATGGACTGAGAAGTTTTGTTTTGGGTCAGATTAAGAAGCCAACTTTCATTAGCTGACGTTTGCCCGCGTGGGAAGAAGCTGGCAGAGACAATGTCCTTCTGCTCCGCACTGTCAGAGGGGCACGAGAAATGCCTGGGAAGGAGCCAATACTTCTTTGATCTGCAAGGGCCAAGACAGCGCAGCGTTTCATTAACAACCTTGTGTGCAAGCAGCGTCATTTAATAGAATAAGAATTAGGTGCTGCCTACTGAAACAGTAAATTGAGAGCTATAATCCAGCACCCCATCATGAAGATGGACTCAGCACGTGCTGTGAGCTCTCCTGGTTAGCAGAGCACACAGATGGGTCTTCCGAAGCCGTGCAGGAGGCACCAGCTCTGTGCCTGCTGCCCAGCAAGGCCCCCAACACTGCAGCTGCCTGCTAAAGCAGTTCCTGCTCAAGCAAACCTGTACTCGTGACACATGCACAGTTTGAGCATTAAAAGCCATTTACATGAAATCCACAACAAAATTTCATTCTTAGGTAAGGCACATTTAAAGTCAATCAGTTTGGGGTTGTTTTTTTGTTGTAATTAAAACCACACAGCAACGAGAGGCAATTCTCTACGACTAATGAATTATATTCCTCTGTCCTCTCATCCCACCAACTCCTACCGAAGGATGTCAGCAGGGGACATGGCGCTGAATTACCATGCGTCAGACTCGTAAAGGAAATCGTTAAAATCCCCTATCGTTAAAAAGGTCAAGTAGTTCGGAGGTGTCCTGACAAGCCGAGTGAGGCTTTTTAAGTGCTGGCAGAGGAGCTGCTGGCTGTGCGGCTGGCCCGGGAGCTGTCGTGCAGCCAGCCTCCCTCGCACACATCTTGCTGACCCAGTCGATTGCATCACTTAGTCTCCTGAGGCAGAATCTGCATTTTTCCACATGGGGCCATATGGTACATTAAATTGAATAATGAATTTGTGTTTCCGGAGGAGAGGAGCTCTCCAGCAAAGTGATGATTCTGGGAATTTTGGAGGGGGACAGCGGCCAGGGCTAGGGAAGAAGGTCTGTGACAAGTAGAGGGAAAGACCAAAGGCTTTCCTTCTCACCCCTGCCAGGAGGGTGCCAGGCCCACATATATACATCTGTGTTCCTGGGTGTTTTCCAGCTGCTTTTTGGAGAATGCTAGACAGGAAATTGATGCCACAGGGCACATATTCATTCTTCCCGACTTCCCTTCCCAAAGCAAGCACAGACTTGCACTGGCTAGACTCACTTCCTGCAGAGTGCCATGGCTTCCCCCAGCATCATTCACAGTAGCACGTTCAGAGCATGGCAGAAATGACTCAAATGTGTGCAAGTGTAGAAAAACAAACAAACAAAAGCCTGCCCGCTGTTTGCAACACAAACCTAAGGAACACAGAGCTCACAGGCGAAGCTGATGCTCGTGTTGCACTTCCAAGCCAGGCTGGAGAAGCTGCCGAGCTTGTAGCTGAAGCAGGAATGTGGTATTTTGATGCTGCATCTTGTAGCTGAAGTGGGAGCATGGTATTTTAATGCCACATCCATTAAAGCGAGGTAGACGTACTACTGCATTTTCCATATTTGCATCCTGGAGTTGCCCGCTGCAGGGAGAGATTGGAGGTGATGAGAATTTCGGTCGTTAGAGGCATTGAGGTGTCTTGCAGCCGCAGCCGCGCTCCTCCGTGCCTCACCATGCTCCCCGCTCCCTGCCCCTCGGCCGAGACTCCCAGAGCAAGCTCACGCTGAACTTTGGGCTCCTGGGCTGTGGGATTGACTGGCTCTGCAGGGGAGCTCAGCTTTGCTGGCCCTCGCTTGTACCTCATTACTGTTCTCCCTGGGGTTTGCATTCAGCGTTGGTTGTAATCCTGCCTGGAGTCTGTCGCCCAGTTTATGCTCTGGCCAGCAGGCAACGTTCCCTGTGAAGAGGAGTTAATGGGTAAGAACAACCTATTGCAGCATTTGTACTTTTAGTTGTGCTTACTTCAGCTGTTACTGCACTTCTGAAGTGTTACCAGTGAAAAATCATCTATTGAGAGCTCTTGCAGCTTTTGATACAGCCCCTTGTGAGAAGCTCTTAGCAAAGCATGCAGGCTGTAGGGGAGAGGTAGAGCCTGTCTGCCAAATAAATCCTGCGCGCGTGAGAGAGGGGGAAAGAAACAGAGAAAGAGAAACAGCAGGTACCACCCTGGAAAGAGCAGCAAGCCGAACAACAGTTTCCTCACACTTCTGTTAAGGCTCAACCTAGAAGATGAAGTGAAGAGCAAGGCAGCAAATTCTGTACTGCAAGCGATTCAGCAAGAGCTCGGCAGGATTGTAGCAGAGTAGCTCATGAAGCGCAGGGAAGACACAGGCAAGACCCAGCATATCAGAAGGAACAATCTGAACAACTCACACGCCGAGTTCTCGTGTTGTAACAGCCTCTGCGAGCAGAAATAGACACATCTGGGGAGGGCAGATGAACTCCGCGTGGCGTCGAGTGAGCCTGAAATGGGAGCCGTGGCTCCAGCTCTTGCAGCCCCTTGCCGCCGCCAGCGATTAAGTTTCTTTCCATTCTGGCCCCAACGGTGAGGAGACTTGGGGCACGTTCCTCCTCGAGGTAGCTCCATTCAATGCACACATGAGCTGGGCCCACTGGGTATTAAAGCAGAATTAGCAGCAGGTCCATAACAGCACTGGGATTATAGCAAACCCTTGCCTAGGTGCAGCCAGCAACACTTTTAGTCTTCCTTCAAGACAGATTTTTAGCACCAGCTAAAGAGAAAGGTTTGAGCATCTGTCCCTCACAACCAGGGAAGGCAAATAGGAGGATGGGAGCATTAAGGAGGCTTTTTGCCACTTCTGTTGTCAGCTAAAACTGTTACTACTTCTTCATTCTCCCTTGGCGCGAGCATCTGCCCAAACAGAAACATCTCCCACGGCTGCTCTCAGCAGGCAGCTGCTCCCTGCGAGACACGCAGATGCCCCGAGACCCTGGGCTGGGGCAGCCACCACCGCCCGCGTCCCGCACATTGTCACCAGCAGCCTGGGCAGAGGGGCACCAGACCTCCTGCCTTCTAAAAGGGGTGCGCAGGTAGATTCAGCCTCTTCTCTGAGGGCAAGCGAAACCAAAAGATGTTCGAAGAAGGGCAGCGAGAGCAGTTAGAGGTTTGGGAGGCTGTATACGCAAGGGGAAAAGCAGGCAATCCGCTCCTTGACACGCACGTTGGGGTGCGCAGGGCTCACCTGACGCAGCCCTAGCAGCTGGGATACAGCAGTAGCGCTGCGCTGGTGCGGCTTTTATTTACATAAAGCCACAGCGATGACTGAGAAGTTTCCACCGCCTGTGTTTCAGGCCTAGATTCATCCCCTTTTAAAAACAAAAGACACGTAAATCACTTGTGAGCCAAGTTTCACAACCCTTCCTCAGCCCCGGCCGGGACAGCAGCCTCTTGCAAACCCTTGTGCTGAGCGCGGGGAGGGGGACGGGGCCGTGTCCCCCCGGGAGGAGCTGCCACCGTCCCGTGCCTGCCTCTGCTGTGCCTGGGCAGGAGATAACAGCGGAACAACTGGTTCCCAGAGGCACAACCAGTTACCCGTGGCTTATGAAAGAGCAATATCAACCGCCTGTCTTTGGACGTCTTTTCCTTTCAATCAGCTATTTGGGTGCTGATATAGCACCTGACAGCGCTGCTAATTAACACCTCCCCCATGCGACACTTGGTGTCCCAGCACGTACCTCCTGCACGCTCGAGAAATTTTATCAAGCTGCATAAATATCACTTGGCCACAGAACAAGAAGTCTCCAATACTTCTAAAGAAGATTCCACAACTCAGGCAGTAAATTGAACCTGCCCCCCAATAGCTCATTCACAAGGAAGTCCCGTACGAGAGCGGGGTGATAGGAAGAATTCCCCTTCTCCCTCGGGAGGACCTCCAGCGCAGAGGCCAGATGTGGCGGTGAGCAACCGAGGCAGGTTAAGTGGAGTTCACTCCATGCCTTGCTGCGTACTCAGCTGTCTCAGCATTTTAGGGCTTATGCAGAAGATCTGAGGTGATGAAAACCAAGCAGCAAGGTTTGCACCTACAGCTGGTCAACTGATGCTAGGAACCAGCCAGCAAGCCGGGCTAGGACACATGGAGTGCTTTCAATGCAAAACAATATTCGTCATTTAACTGGTATGCTGCTTGCAATAATTATTCGGTTTTGTGTATTATAATGGCCTCCAGAGTGTGGTAAAAAGTGTAGACTCCTATAAACACTTCTGCAGTTTTATCGAAGGTTTCTAAAATCCGCTTCACATGCTTAATGCTCTGGAAAATGTGCAGGAATGAGAGAGAAAGCACCTGAAACGTTTCCATCAGCAGGAATCTTCTGACTTCAGCAGATCACAGCTAGAGATTATCTGGAAAAGGCATCAGTTGGTGTGTCGGCCGCATCGTTAGATCCGAGTGAAAATGAAAGCTATTTGGTCTGACTATGCAAATATTGAGTTCATGGGAAATAAACAGGAATTTGATTCCATAGTGGTATTTACTGTAAAATTTCCTTACCCAGTCCTTCCTGCAACCTGGCACGACAGGCGTTCTGTAAGGGTATTTTCAATAAAAACCTGTCCTGGTGGGCAACAGTATGAACTCTTGCATAAAACTTAGTCGTTTAGGATTTTTCTGAAGAAGATCCTGGTTCATACGCATCTGTATGTGGTTTGTCTTGGCATGCAAAACAAAAGAAATCCTGTAAGTCTATAGTATCAAAATATCCTTGCATTTAAATATCAGGCTTTACTTTTTCCATGAAGGGAAGAACATAAAATGCCTTACAAACCTAGGCCTGTCTACATAATCACAGCTGTTTAAATTCTTACCCTGCATCCCAGCTCCTAAAACAAAACGACGGAAGGTAGCCCACCCTATCCCCATACAAAGTAGCTCTAGAACTGAAGATCCCAAACTTGGTGAATTCTTCAGGTTTTAAGGCTAGATCTGGATTTCTAGGGGTATGTGTCTCCTCTCCATGCTCCCTGAGACATACCCTTTCTTAGTGCTGATAAAATTGCTGCTACTGCCTCTTTATGGCTGCAATAGGATCAGTCACAACCGAAGCTGCAGGTAACAAGCACCAAAGAATGATGTTGTGCAACAGTCTGGCCAAGAGCTCTTCCTCTGTGTTTATTACAAAGCCTTGTTTCCAGTGGCCTGCTCTTCATATGGATGAGCACACAAGGTCTGTGAAGGTATACAATTATTCATGCTAATTTTACAGTGACTTTAGCTTTATGAAGTTGTTTTTGGCAGGTGTGAATCCATCTTGCTATCAGTAGTGTCGGTACATCAGATTACCTATTTTCTGGCATGAGACTGATACTGTGCTCTCCTATTTAGGTACCACAAGCCCAAACACTCTTCCTCCAGGCTGCTTTCCCGGGAAATTTTACTACACGTACAAGTTCATGCAAGAGGACAGCAGCTCCAGACTGGCTGTTTATGGAGGTATTGGCACTGCTCCCTCTCTCTGAAGCACCAGGGTTTGGGGTTTTTTTATAACTTGGATGAAGGCAAATAAATATCGTCCAATAGGGAGTAAATTTCTGGTGCTCCTTGGACATCTGTGCAGCCGGACAGTAAGACTGCTCTTTCTAAAAGGAAAGAGGCAAGAATTTAACTGGTGGGCAATGAGCAGACACACTGCTGAAAACTGAGGTGGCCTGTACACCAGGGACTGGCCACATGGGCAAGTTCAGCGAAAGCTAGACTTTGACACTGGCAGTACAAGAGCTCCAGGACCGACAGCCAGCCATTAGTTCCTACCCTGAAGCCTTTTTTTGGGGTCACATACTAACATCTTCCAAACAGGAATCGCCTGTAGAGGGGATGGGGAAGGAGAGTCCCTTTGCACGGGTCCATAAAGAAGTTGCCCCAACAACCAAAAGGAAAATAAGGAGTAGATCACAAAACTCTAGCCTAGAATGGTCTTGTACTGGCCAACAAATACATATGATCATGTAAGAAGCTATTTATGCTCCCTGGACCTCTGTTTTCCATCTTCCCTACCAGATCTGCTGCACCTCAGATACAGCAAGGTTTGCGGGGTTTGTGATAGTCTGGTGGTTGGAGACATGCTGCATTTACCACGGGCAGAAATAACTTAGCAGATGTAGAAAACAAATGCATGATATACAAAACAAATGCATGACGTACAGGCATCAGGTCAGAAGAGCCCAGAGGCTGGAAGCAAAGAGCTGGCAAGCAGCTCCGATAAGAATAATCTTGCAAATGAGAGCGCAGCTACCCCGTGTTGTGCTATGCCCGCTGGGATGACCATTAAAGAGGAGGATTTGCTACTAAAGGTTAGTGGCATCAACAGGGCTGCATTGCTTTTAAATGAAAAGGGTCACAGGTATCTGTAAGCCTTGTTCCAGGCACGTCTGACCTGCCCTGTCGGAGCCGAAGCAAGCGTAACTGGGAGACTCCCTCTCCGCAGCGCCCACATGGGCAAAGCCACACTGGGTTCTGGGAGGGACGCAGTGTCTCTGCAAAAGCTGGGCATTGGGAAAGGCCTGTCAACATGAAGAATGATCTTTGGAGCAAAAAGAGACGAGCCAACGATAAAAGACATTTGCAGAGCACGTCCTGGCTGCCCGGGACAGCCCACCTCCTACCCCACATGCTGGGCTGGTGTCAAGGCAGCTTTGCTCTCAGCTCCAGCTCTCCAGCTTTTTCTCTCCCTCTCTCTGGCCGTTTCTGGCTGGAACAAGGTCACCAGCAAAGCCACACCAAGAGGAGCCTCTTGCACCAGGCAGTCCAGCCAAAGCAGTGCAGTCCCAGGAACTCAGGCTTCTTTGGACATCAGAGGAGAAAAAACGCACGTCAGCAGCAACACACCCGTCACGCAGGGAACAGCCAGCACCCTGCAGACCAATGCTTGTCAGATAAAAGTTCCCAGCCCAGCTTCTGCACAGATATTTCAGTAGAGAGCTCAAACTTTGCTGAAGCAGCCAGACCCTTTGCACAGGTGGCAAATGAACTGCTTTTCTTTCCTGGAGACAGAGCCATGGCTCCTGTTCTCCTCACCCTTGCTGCCACGGTGCACGCTGGCTCTGCCGCTCTCCGGCGAAGGGCAGAGTGTGGCATCAGGAGATGAGCTCCCCGCTTTCTGGCCCAAATTCACATTTCTTACTTCTCCAGCCATGAGAATCGGTGCTTAAGATTGTTTCTGCACTTTGGAGTGGCTGCCAAGCCTAATCACAGCCCTGTTAATGATTCAGGCATAGCCTCGAGGGATCCTGTAAATCTACCAGCATGTTTTTCAAGATTTTGTGTGGCTGCTCAGCTGCAGCATTTGGGAGGCTGTAAACTTGCACATTTCCCAGCTCAACCTCAAAATACAGAGTAGCTTTGGAGCCATCCGCACAGCATTGCTGGACCATGATGTTTTTATGAAAGCCAGTTTAGGCTCTGTTAGCTTTAAATATTGCGTACCAACTCCCCCCCTCCAACTAATCCAAAAATCATCTATCAATCACACATATCACAGCACCCCAATTTCATTGCAGCTACTCACGTGAACACAACAAGCAAAATCTGGCCCAGCCACTGTGACCTTCTTAATTCAAAATCTCCCCTTTTTTCTGTAAGCTTTCCTTCGAACAAGGAGAGTTGCGCTTAGGAGGGCACTGCAGATCCCCTGGGCCATTCGCTCCAACTCTTTCGATTAAGCTGATCCACAGGCAAGCTACTGTGAAAAGTTTGTGCATGGCTGAATTGGTGGCTAGCAGGAGGGGGAGGCACTGTCACAGATTCTGGGTATTCAGCCATCTGAAAAATCCAGAATCAATTTTTTTCAATCAAATAAGACAGTCAGCCTTTTATTTCCCATAGTTGAGATACTGCAAAAGTTGGGAAACTGTGAAGATGGAGGAGAGAGGTGGAAACGTGCACAGAGTCATACAGCCCAGCGTATCTGACATGAAGCAGAGAGGGAAAATCCCTGCAGAGAGGATTTGACAAGGTTCTGCAGGAAACCGATGGAGCCTGCCTGCTAGCATGCTGCTTCCCGTGCCTTTCCATGAGGAAACTCAGGAAAAAACTGCATCATTCAAAAAAAGAACAGCACAGGAGAAGTGCAGCGCCTGGTGTCAAAGCCTGCTGTACTTCAGCCACCTGCACCTGCCCAGATAGAAGATGCTCCAAGGCCAGTGGGACCCTGCACTGCCCTGCTTTCTGTCGTCAGCAAAGGCACGCGGTCCTTGTGGCTACTGTTTAGGCCATGGGAGGGTGAAAAGACCACAGAAGACACAGAGGTCTTCCACTGGAGACGATCTGTCTCGAGAAGGTTTTATACTCTTCTGTGTTCTGCTACCCTCCTCTGAACATCTGCTAGCAGGGACAGAAAACAGCACCAGCTGGACCCCTGCCATGATCCAGCACAGCCATTCGTACGAAGCACGGGGTGCCGAGGCCAGGGACTGCTTTCATGGAGTACTTTGGACGTGCAATCCAAGAGGAGAACGAGACGTCTGTACATAGTGCTAAGGCAGGTTTTGCTGCTCGAACACCCGTGTGTTAAGAAATGCATTAGAATATTTACCAGAAATTGCAGGTGTGGAAGCTGTAATTTAAGGGGATTGGCAGCAGAACTACTTCATATACATATATTTCAATTTGAGAACTGTTTTGACAGCTCTTTGGTAACATCCCATTTGGGTTCTGCTCTGTGAGCAGTGTTCAACAGGAGCTATTTATAGAAGAGTAAACAAGGCGCCGGGTGCAATCTGCAGGAGAGCAATTATGGTGCAGAGTGCTTGGCTGGAGCTGGCTGGGGCTCTCGTCCTGCTGCAGTGGATTAAATTGGTGCCAGTCTATCGCAGAGCTGATTTGCAGATGGGGCTTGAACGCAGACCAGGATTGCTGGTGGAGGGGAAGGGCTTCCTGCCCGCTGCTGCTGGGTGGTTGCGTCCCAGGTGGGAGGTGTGGGCTGTGGGTCCCCTCCTCACATCCCAAACCGACTGCTTGAGCAGGGAGCACGCAGGTGAGCAGCTGCCCAGCAGTACAAGGAAGGGCCCAAAAGCAGGGCCCTTGCTACCGAGCGCCGTCTGGCCTTTGCAGAGCCGTCGACGGAAGGAGGCAAGCCTCGGAGTCCCGTCTGGTGCCATTTGTGTGCGTTGTGCTAGACCCTGGATGAGGTCGGGACAGAGCAGGGTGTGCGCAGGGCTGGCAGCATCCTCAGCGCATCATCTCCAGCCCTTTCCTGGGTGCCGGTTTAACTGGAGAGCGATGGATTGGATGCAAAGGCTGCCCGGCGCTCAGGGACACACGCACGAGCAGGGCAGGGGTCTGGGGGAGACACGCCATCTTCCACTGCTGTGCTCTGCCCGCCCTGGGCGACAACGCAGGGGTGAGCGACAAAAAGGCAAAGCCATGAGGTCTTTAGCAGAGCCCATGCAGGGCAAACGAGTGGTTTTCACATGCTTTCCAGGCTTAACAAGAACAAAAACCCACAGCCCAGGCAGCCCCAGTTTATTTAAATGGGGATGTCACTCCTTCTCAGCTGCTAATCTCCAATAAAGCAGTTTTTAATAACCTGTTGATAATTAATTAATAAGGACACTTATTAAATTTAAATTCAGTGCGCATTTGAAGCACAGCTCTGGATGAGCACACACCCTCCCAAAGTGCGGTGGCCCGTGCGCCTCAGCCCGCCTCGTCCCCGAGCACCAGCGGAGATCCGGCACGTCGGGTGCCGGGGAGCCTGCTGCTCACTGGAAAAGCGGTTCTGTGCAATCGAGTCAATAATGGCAGCTCTTAAAAAAGAAAAAAAAAACACCAACAAACCCAAACGAACCACAAAACACCACCAAAAAAAGCAAATATCAACTTTGTTTTGTATAAGCATTGCTGAGGATGTGCCATGACCCTGCTGTTGCTCTCAGCCCTGCAGGACCCTGCTCTGGGCCACCAGCCGTGACCAAAGGCACGGCCCGGTTTGGGGCGAGCTGGAGGAAGGCAGGAGGAGCGACGGGAGGTTGGGGAGCACGGCCCCGGGGGAGCCCCCGGAGCACCCGGTTTGTTTAGGCTGCGGCAGATAAGCCGGAGGCACGTCATGACAGCACTCTCTAAGTATGTAAGAGGCTGCTGCAAAGGGAAGGGTACAAACTGCCTGCGACTGCTGTGGGAAGGACGTGTAATAACAGGTTTACCCTTCAGCAAAGAAAAGTTAGGCTCATCGTCAGGCTTGGGCATTCAGGAGGCTTCTGCATTTCCCAGCTCTGAAGGATTTCAGAAATATGCTGGACTGACTTTAATCAGGGTGAATTCAAAAGTGAATCCTGCCTCAGGACAGGCAGGAAGGTCTTTATGATACATGAAGCATACTCTTACTTCTGAGCAGAGAAAAGAGTTGTGACCCAGACAGCGTGCTGCCGAGTGATCTAGGTGAAGGCTTGGTACAAGCCTGAAGACATCTTCCTGGTAAGGAAGGGGAGAGAATAATCATAATTTAATTTAATGTGACTGCTCAAAGCTGCACTCAGCAGGCTCTGGGTGTCGGCCGAGCAGGGCTGCCCGGCCGTCAGACCAGCACCGTGACCGACTCTCGGCGCTACTGCAAGCGACTGCCCCTGCCAGTGTTCACGGTTAAACAGTGCCCAGCCCAGCCCTTTCCTTTACTCGTTTTACCTGTCGTCTTCTGCTAAGCAAGAGACACCTGTAGTAACACCAGCAAAATTCTCTGGATTTGTACAATGTCAGTAATGGGAGCCCAGTCAGTTTTCTATTACTACCCAAGGAGGAATAAACATCAGCTCATCCTTAGCAATGCACTTATTTTTGTTCCCTAGCAAGGATGCTGTTGATTACAACGAGGTATTTCTGCAGAGCAAAAGTACTCTGACAAATCACCCTATATTTTTCTAAAAAGTCATTTCCAGTTTCACTCTATGGAAAAATATTAGCAGGAACCACTCCAGGCAGTGGCTTCACGATTTCCATTTCCTCTTGCAGGAGGCCTGGCCTTCCAAAAAAAGCAGGAACAGAGATATCTGTGTATCCCACACCCCGATCTGCCGCTCGCTGAGTTGTGGTTCTCTGTCCCGCCCTGGCCTGGCTGCAGTAGAGACCTTGGATCCTCGCTGGAGCCGGTGCTATCCGGCCGAGAGCGCTCCTTTCTGCACCCTGTCCCCCCCTGCTCCCAGCAAACCCGAGCGCAGGTCTAGAGCTCCTGCCAGGGCAGCACCGACCCATGGTTGATGCATGCTCTGGGTACGTGCTCCTGGCTCCCGTGCGGGTCAGCCGGGGCCACCTCCCTGCTGCAGCCCTTGGTGGGAACCAGAGAACTGAGCAACTCCTTCATTCCACTGCTTTTGCTAACCTATTGTATGCTTTCGTGTGATTTTAGATGCATCTCAGCATGCCCCATTCGACACATGAAGGAGGGCTGATGTTTTGCACCAAGTGGGTGCTGTAAAAGCAGCAGAGGACGTGCAGAGGAAATTAGTGACTGCTTTTGGAAAAGTTGCAGCCGCAATTTTTATATTTCTGTGTTATTTTATAGGACCAGCTGGGGGCGAGAGAGAAATGAAGATAATAAACCAAAATGCACCCGAACAAGACTTTGCCCGCCTCCCCTTCGCTCCAAGGGGCACCAGGAAGCCCGTTAGGCTCACAGCAGCCCGGCGCCGGCAGAGGACATCCCATGGATCCCACGTGGAGCCTCGCTGCTGGCAGAAAGGGGAGAAGGAGCAGGCCCTCCAAAACCAGCCCCAAGGCAAGCGTGCCCCACAAGAGCCTTCGTTTAGGATGGATGTTAACGAAAGGTGAGCCCCAAGCACCCTGAACCGCTGCGGCACGGAGAAGGTGCCACCCTAGACTGGTTTTATTTCTGTTACAAGCCCACTAATATTTTATTCGTTAGGAATCAATCACAGCCAGCCTGCAGGCAAGGGCTTCGTTCGAGGCTCAGCTAGCCAGGCTTTGTGCTCAGATCACATACTCATCACTAGTGAGTTTTTCAGGCTTATTTTCCAAGTAACAGGAAATATAGAATTTTTTTGGAAACAATCATTTCTATTTTTGTTTCAGGAGTAGCCCCAAGAGGAAACAACAGGAGCAATCAGCTCTGTCAACACGAAGCAACATGCCATGACTTGGGAGCTGGACAAGACAACATCAGCATAAGGAAAATGTGAGAAATCAGGTCCGAGCCTTGCCCTGGTTGCACCCTGTTGCTGGCCAACCCCAAGCAAAGCCCGTGAGCCGCAGTCCCGTCTCCGGGGAATGCTTCCCATCCATCTCCCCGCAGCGCGGCCCCAGCAGAGCTGCCTGTCGCCTGCCCACAGTGCAGGCGGGCATGAGCCCACGGCTGCCGCTTGCCAGAGCTGGGCAGATCTCAGCAGCCAGTAAAGTTTGTGTGGGGAGCTCCTCCCTCATCACCACTTTAACGTCACTCGGCTCCCAATGACAGGGATGTAGTGGGCAAGCCTGTTGTGGGAAAAGCACCTAAGAGCCCCGGTCACCACTCGGCATTCGGAGCACAGAGCAGAAGGCGGGTATGTGCGAAATTTCCACGCGGAGTGCGTGGCAGCAATAAACCCATAAAGTGTTAATCTGTCACCCAGCACTCTCTTATGGGCTTGGTCACTGTTTCAAGAAGCTACTGGCATGAGAACGCTCAGAAATCGGCTGGGTGCGTGAAAGACAGCCCCGGCCCTGCCCTGCCCGTAACCCCCATCAGCTCCATTGAAAGCCGCGGCGTACGGAAGGGCAGTGCGGTCCCTGGCACAGCAGTCCGCAGACGCTGGCTTTCACAAAGGGTTTGGTAATGAGTGTGGCTTTATCCAGGTAGAGCGGCTATAATTTAACTTAATTCATTAGCTTTTAAATCCAGGCTAAAGTGCAAGACTTTTCAGGAGCCCTCCCCAAAAACTAAACAAAACCCATGAATGCTTTACGGCGTGCCTGCCAAGTCCTGCCTGGTCTTTCCAAACACGCAGCTCTCCCTTCATTAGAAGGCCATGAAAGCCAGCGGTCACATCAGAAACTGTGGGCATGAACGGTTCCAGCAGCTGCATCTGTGTTCAGGAGCTGAGGGCGTATTTGCATCTTCCAACATGACGCCAAAAGTTAAGTAGAAATTAAAAAAAAAAAAAATTACCTGCCCTTTCAAGAGCCTTGCCCTCCGTCACTCAGCGGCGGGTGTTTGCAGCCCTGCCTATTGCTCCCTGGTCACCAAAAGAGCCACGGGGCAGCAGGTCCCGCCAGTGGGCAGACCCCCCCAGGAGGGTACACCGAGCAGGTTCGGACTGCGAACCCCCCACCAGAGCGATTCAACACTTGCTAGAGGACGCGATAAGAGCAAGAGGAGAGTCTATCCCTTTGTGGAGCTGACGTCCTTGCAAGAGCATTAAGGGCAGCCAGGCCCCCGCGAGACCCCCGCATGCCGTACCGCTGCTAGCTGCCCCCCCACGGCATCGGCCACTGGCAGGCAGAGGGGAGAGACCCCAAAGCACAGGAGAACACATAAAGCAGTACCTGGTTTTGCAGAGGGTGCCTCTGCAAATCATGAGTGGGTGGCACTCATGATAAAGCACCTGTAACCACACCTGGTTTTCTGCAGGTTTTGCATACCCTTATTTTTCTGACTGTTGATAATTTCTCACCATTGGCACCTTCGTTTCCACGTCCTTACGTTTCCTCCTGTTTCCCCTCTCCCTCTCTCACTTTCTATTTGTGTTTTTTCCCCGCTGTACATTTCCTTGAGTGCTTCTTGTCATCCCTTCCCCCATTTCTGTTCCTGCTCCTTTCACCCTCTCTTCCTCCTCCTCACAAGAAACCAATTCTCACTTTCCTTAAATCACTTCCTCCTTTCCTTCTCATTCATCTCCTTCGCTTTGCTCCCCGCTAGCATTGGCTCTGTGTTGAGCTCTGTTGGGCTGCGGCATTTTACTTTCATCCACTAAGACGTATTCAGCCAGGCGATGCCAAGAGGGTATTTGCGTGCAAGTAATCAGAGACAGCACCTTCCTCTCCGGTATCCAGAAGGTCCTGGGCATGCTTTTGATTCAGACCTGTCCTCTCTCTTGTAACCCCTTCCCCTCATCTGGGATCAGGGTGGAGTTACAGAAGAGGCCCCGTATTTAACACCGTGCCGGCAGGAGCCCGAAGGGCACGTCCACACTGCAGCCACGGGCTGAGCCTGCTCTGGTACCCCACGTCTGCTTGGGCAGAGCAAAACTGCTTTCCCATCCACGTGCCCGGGCAGCAGTGGGGGAACCCAGCAGAGGGTCCCTCGAGAAGCCACCACCGCACGGAGATACAGCCAGGCACAGCCCTGGGATGCTGCACCGTGGATAACAGAAGTGAAAATGGTTAGGAACTTCCCCGCTGTCAGGTGGGATGGACAAAAAGAGAAGTTCACTCTCAAAGCTGATCCATGACCTGGTCTCAGAGCAGGCCAACAGGTCCATCGCCTGGCCGCGTGGACAGCAGCAGGTCGTCTCCGCTAACCTGAGCCTGTGTCCTACCGTGAGCCCATCCCAGAGCGGCTGCAGGTCCAGGTTCCTGTGCTACTCGGTTGTATGATTGACTCCTCTTCAAAACACTGCTGGGAGAGAGATTGCAGATTCGTTCTTGGTGAGGTTTGGTAAACACTTTTGTGCTGGTCAGCTGCAGAGGTATGAGGATTGCACAAAGTCTGACAGACAAAACAAACCCGAGTCTGTATCAATGCATGAGAATGTGCTCCTTGTGGAAGGGGGAGAAAAAAAAAAAAAAGATTTATAATAGTCTAATTATGCTTGAAACAACTTGTACCCAGCTAGCTGGAGAAAAGGGAACCCGAAGGAAATTGAGGAAAGAACAATCCTGAGGTCAGCCTGACATTTGTTGTCCAGTCTATGAGAAAATATTCTCATAAAAACAGACTTTGTAGCCATAAGAGAAGAAAAAGTTAATGGAGAGGATGTTTTCGGTTGCTGTGATGTTAGCGTGGCGATGACAACATGGACTGCCAGCGATGGAGAAATGCCAGCGGCAGCCAGACATGCTCTCTACTTCTGTAATCCAGGTCCCAATTCTTGCTACTGTGCGAAAACCTCAGATTTCCACTTGAAAAAAAAAAAATTAATTCTCAAACTCCAAGTTGTGTGTGCTACGAGGGGTTTTGATACCAGGAAGCAAAAAGACTCATTGTGTGTTATGCTTTGTCGAAGCCTCATGACTCAAAGCCTGGTTTTCAGTAGCCCATCACATGAGGTGTCAGCCCTCGGAGCCGGCGGCCTTGAATTCCCCTCCAGCAGAAGGAAGCCCTGGGCCAGACTGTGACCACCCTGCCACGACACTGACGGCAGAGTATCCTCCTGGCCTTGTCTCGCTCTGCCTTTCCTGGCACAGTCGAGAGGAAGGAGTCTTTGCCAGGGCTGAGAAAGAAAGGGTCTTAGCAAGCTACCGGAGAGCAGCTCTGTGCCATAACCTGCAGGGTTCACACCACCCCGAGACTGGGTTGAGCTCCAATATGCGTTTGGTTAATGAATGTTTTCTTCTCATATCCATCGCCCCTCGCTTCTCCGGGAAGATAACGGACGTAACACTGCATATGCCCAAGAACGCACTCTTGCAGGAGTGCTCCACACACTCTTCCACACTACCACTTCTAAACTCCCCTGCAGCGAGTTTGGAAATTACATAAAGTGATTGCAACATATGGACACCGGAAGCCGAGACATGTAATCATGGGGCAGCATAATCCTGGACACAAGGAGATTTTTCTGCCTCACAAGGAGGACGTTGTGGGTGGTGGAGCAGGTTACCCAGGAAGCTGGGCAGCCTCCACCCTTGCAGGTTTTCAAGAGCAGGCTTGATGAAGCCCTGAGCTACCTGGTCTGACCTTAGAGCTGACCCTGCCTTGAGCAGGAGGTTGGCCTAGACACCTCCCAAGGTTCCTTCCTACTTGAAGGACACCTCCTGAGGAACCTTCCCACTACCATCGCCCACTGCTACCACATTTCTTCAAACCATTTCCCCAAACACCTCCTGCAGAGCTGTCCCAACCGCTATGTCCAGAGGAGCGAGCTCTGCACAGCAGTCCTTAAGCGTCTGTAAGGGGGGGATGGGAAACATCTCCCGCTCTAAGATTATTATTCTTTGAAGAAATCTAGAAGCTCGACAGCCCCGAACATCACTTGTACAAGGTACAGAGGCCAAAGCAGACACACAGCTGGGGTCCCTGCCAGGGTGTTCTACAGTCCAAGCGGGCTCAAGCCTCTCTTAGGAGTGGTTACTATCGATGAGCAGCGCGTCTGCACGCGTAGGAAGAGTGGATGGGAATCACAGCGGTCTGGCTGTTCTCATGCAACCTCTTGGGCAGCTGGCACTTAAACGTCTCCTTGAGGAGCAGCCTCCTGACCTCTGCCCAGCTTCCAAGTCACAGAATCACAGAATCCTATAGGTTGGAAAAGACCTTGAAGATCATCAAGTCCAACCGTAAACCCAACACTGCCAAGCCCACCACTACACCATGTCCCCGAGCACCTCATCCAAACGGCTTTTAAATACCCCCAGGGATGGGGACTCAACCCCTTCCCTGGGCAGCCTGTTCCACGTCCCCATGTCCCCTCACACGAGCTGTTCCTTCCTCCCGGGCACTGACACACCCTTATCCTGCTGCCCAGGACAGTTTGTTTCATGACAAAGCCCTCCCTCATTGCTCGCCGTGCCCGGGCACCACTAGCAACCAAAGCAGATGTGACCCCATCTGTCACTGTCACCCAAGTCAGTGCTTGAACTGCTGCCTCCAGAAGCAGGGAGCGTTGACCTGGCAGGGTCCTCACGTACACGTGTAAGTTAGTGGAGGTCCCCAGGCTGCCCAGGGTACACGCTACCCAGGGTACACACCACATCTCGCAGCCCATGCTGGTTTCCCGTGGATCTGGAAATGCCGAGCGCAGCCCAGAAGGTCCCTCTTGGCACATGCGATCGTCACTGCCATCCCCATTGCAGCCATGAGTTGCGCTGATCGGCTTTTCATAATGACATGGCTTTGCCCAAAGCACGTGTCATCACCTACAGTTTCAATAATGACACAGCGAGATCTTTATCACAAATACTCATTTTCGCCTAGTTTCATCTTTGAATTCTTGACAAGTGACATCACCAAAACCAGGGCAAGACAACACTATTATTTATTCATACCATGGCAAACCCCCAGACCCCGTTGGGCAGCTGGGGCACAGCGCTGCGCAGGGTGCTGTGCATCACAGAACCGTATAGGTTGGAAAAGACCTCCAAGATCATCGAGTCCAACCGTAAACCTAACACTGCCAAGCCCACCACTACACCACATCCCCGAGCACCTCATCCAAACGGCTTTTAAATACCTCCAGGGATGGGGACTCCACCACTTCCCTGGGCAGCCTCTTCCAATGCTGGACAACCCTTTCGGTGAAGTAACGATTCCACGGACGGGGAAGATCCTGCCCCAAAAGCCTTGAGCGTGGGTACAGGTAAAAGCAGAGTTCAATAACAAACAGTAAGGGGGAAGTGGAAGGGGTGGGAAATCTGGTGACAGGCACTTACACAGATGAGCTGTGATGGCTGTAAGAGGGTTTCACTTCAGTTGTGTTTATGTACAGTTTTAATATACCTAAACATGCACAGAGGGAGAATTGCAGCAGCCCCCCTAGGCGAGGCGGAGCACTCCCATTAGCGAGGGTGGGATCGGGTCCGTTTTCTCCTGGTGTTCCTCTTCAGGGCAGCTCCGGAGCAGGATTTGGTAACAGCCAGTTTCTCAGAGTACTCTGCCGAGACACCCCTTGGGCGACTGGTGCTACTGAAGGAGCTGTGACGACGCATGTAGGAGGCAATTAACAGCCAACTTGGTGACGAGGGGCACGCTCTGTTCCTGGCAGCCTCTGCCCTGACGCCCACGCAGCTCTGCCACTCCTGCCCAGCTCTTGCCCCACAGGGAGGTTGGAAGCCAAGAGCGATCCTCCACTAGCCCCGGGAGAGCTACAGATGGGCACCGAAGGGTTATCGATCTCACCTTGCCTTGCCTTGGCAGCATGCGGTGACACGGCACACCTCTGCCCGTCCTCCGCTGCTGCGGACCAGCCACGCCGAATTTCGGCCAGCACATCCCTGTGACTGGCCAGGCTCTCAACGGCGGCAGCAATGCAAGCTACAGGGCCAGACTGACACGGGCACAAGAGGGGAAATCGGGTCCTGTGTCCTCTTCACAGGACCATGTCACTACGTGCCGCATGCTGAGGAGCTGCTAATTTGATAAGCCCTTGCGGGACGGTTTATACGCTTGGAACAGGTTGGCGTGGAAACAACATAAATATTTTCCATACATTGTCAGCAGCGTGTCGCCGGAGTTTGTTATCACCAATCCCTGCGGCCATTTCAACGTGATCACGAGGAAAGTCTAAAAGAGTGAAGGTTCAGGAAAACCACCCCGGGAGCATCAGTGGGCAGCGAGCGCGGGGCTGCAGGAGCACCCCACCGGCCGGAGCAGAATGCCGGCAGTAAGCCAGCACTGTGGAGAAGGTCCCAGAAGACCAAAACCCCATTACGGCCGCTGAGGAAAAAATACAACCGATTTCCCCGACGATGGCTTGAGAACAGAGGGAAGCCCCCAGTCCCCAGCGTGAGGCTTTGTAGCCCCCAAGGTGCCCTCCCCGCAGATGCGTTTCCCCACTCCGGCAGCAGTCCCACCTCCCACACTGACCCTGTTCATCTGAGTCTCAAATTGGCCAGAAGCCTTTGATAAGGGATCTACTGAACACTAAAGCCACAAGAACATCAACCCTTATTCAAAACCTTTGTCTCTTAAGTAAATCTTAAGTCTCAGTTCTGAAGTAACTTCAGCATCCAGGATGAGGATGCTACTAAGGTATGCACGGGCAGATACAGCTGTAGATGTAACGTAACCGTCTCAGACAATCAGCTCCTGCTGCCGGCTTTTAAAAGGAGACAACCTTGGCTTTACTTCATCATCAGCCACCATCCCTTCTTCCACAAACCACCTTACCTGTCCAAAGTCATCACTTGGGGAGGCAAGCTATGGCCAGGACCAGCTCCTCCGTGTTGCACATCCCAGCTGGTATCTCCCACCCCACCATGCCAATGTCTCCTCCTCCAAGCCAAACCCCCTCAAATCTGAGCTCTCCCCTGCGCTGCCAAGAGCCTCAGAAGAGATTGGGAGTTAACTGGAACCAGCTGCTTGGATCTTCCCCCTCTTCTCACCTACCAGCTGGTTTGATCTACTACAGGTAACGAGGAGGGACAGGAACAAGCGGGAGTGCTGGTGGGAGGAAATAATTCTCTCCCATGGCTAAACACATTTTTCTTAGGCCCCAGAGAGAAGTGGACACTGAGCAGGTTATCACAAAAGCGCAGCTCCAGGCTCAGCAGAAGAAGGTTTGCTGCTGAGCCACAAAGAGCACTGAGGCTGAAGCTCCCTTCCCATCGCAGAGACCCACCAGACCTGCTCCTTGGGCTGGCAGCCGTGCAGCAACCACCCGAGCTTTCTGAACGTCAGGCGAGTGCTCCGAGGCCACACCTGCACTAATGAAGCAGGTGTAGCTTTTATAATGAGATACGTAACACTTTGTAAAGATCCTAATGAGGACAGGGCATCTCAGGTCCATCTAACTCAGGCTACTTCAGGTGAACTATTACAAAGCATTGAAGTTAATCTCACTGAGCTATAAACTGTGTCACTTGCCATATAACTAAAATTTTGCAATGCTAGCCAGCCTGTTACAGCTATGGTAAGGTAGCAGGGACCCCCGTGTGCCTGTGACAAGCTCCTGATGGCTTTGGTGGAATGAGCCGAGGCGATAGCCGGTAGATGAGCCAGCTCCGGGGGTGGCCCGGTGGCTGGTGAGCTTGTGGCATGGGCTCCACCGTGCCATGCTGCTTCAGAGATGACTCGGAGGAAAACAGACTGAGCTGAGAACCCAAAATATGCCAGGGTTTGGAATGGAGGTAATTATTATTTACTTAACTTTTCCTGACTTTTAAATCATAGTTCTGAAATTATTCCTGATCCCACTTCAGAGACTGTTTTTTCATAAAGCATAGTTAGATAAAACACCCTAGTGCAACAATTTCAGCTGTTCCACTACGGCGTGCAGCGTAGCAGATGGGAGCCCCTCCAAACCTCCGCAGGCACCAGCTCCGGCGAGCTGTGCCGTAAGCCCACGGCGTCACCGCCGCGGCCGCTCCCGTCGACTGCCAGCTCTTTCCCCGTAACGTCACCCCAGTACACGCGTCTGCTCTGTAATTCTGCACGACGCCTGTCCCTCTTCCCCCCTTCGAGACACAAACACGTTAACTTGCCCCGGGGTGCGTTGCAGCGCACGTGTTTGGAAGAGCTCGTCTTCCCAAGCGACGCGGGAGCTGGGACTGACCGACCCACCTATTCCGCCATCCACCCCGGCTGGTTTGGGCCAGCTGGCAAACATCAGCCATTGCTTTCCGTTTCTTTTTCTGTGTCACTGCTAAAGATACAGAAGAGCACCCAGCCAAGCATAGCTGCCTGGAAAACTCAAGAAAATACCCTGATTAAATGAGGGTCAGGTGTTGACAATTATGTTAATGCATCAATCATTTTTAAACTCATTTAGTAGCAGCCTCGTTAAGTGCCATTAACACAAATTTTCATCCTTGATCAAATTTCAAACCTCATCAAAAAGAGGCTTTCTTTGAGGTTTCTTTTCCAAGAAGCCCGTTCCCCAGAGCTCCCCCTTTCCCTGGGGGTGCCCGGCAGTTCTGGGGACCGGTGGCACGTGCCCGGCTGCGCACGGGCTCGGCCGCGCAGACCTGGCTGCGGGCAGGTGGCTGCTGCCCAGCCCTTCCCATCCCCGCCAGTGCGGCAGAAAGCATTAAACGGGATGTCCCAAAAGCTGCTGGGAAGCCACCCGGCTTTAAACCCTCGCGGGCGGCGCCCCATCCTAACCTCTTCCTAATTTTACTTGGGGCTGACTTTAGAAAATGATGGATTGATTTGTGTTGTCCTGTTTAACAATCCAAAGTATGAGCAGAATGTTAGTTCTGTCATCTCCCCCAATCTTTCTGAAATATAGTAATAAAAACCAGTGGTTGGGAGACTCCCTTATTTTTTACACTCGGGATGAACATTAGCCGGTTCTGATTATCTAGAAATGGCCATCCTTAAGATTTCGAGATCAGGGCAAAGCAATTTTCTAGCCGCTCTAATACGCACAGAACGCAACTGAAATTATACACACACACATTTTTAAACATGAATATTTACTAACATAAATAAACAGTGTTTTATAACAAAAGGCACAGATTTTCAACTATAAACAATGGAAAAATATTTACAGTTTGCGCATACATAATCAAACAGCAAGTGCACAATTGGTCACTTCAGATCTCCTTTTCTGTATTTTGAGATTTAGCTCCTTCCAAGCAAGTAATTTAATCAGTTCTGCAACGTCCAAATTTTTTTTTTTTCCACAAAAACTGCTACCGATGCCAGGTAAGAGAGTTTATTAAAATGAGTAATTTAGCCGCACAAGTTTTCAAATGGAGACAGTGTTGCTAACCTCTTCATACTGGATAATAAAATAAGGGTAGCTCTGATCATCATTAAAAATGACAAAAATCTGAGGCTCAAAGTAATTGTCCACACAAGAGTCATAGAGGTCGCTGGTAATGCTGCCAGGGTTCACCGGCGGAGGTCTCCTCATGGTGTGGTTACCCACCGTGTACCTTCCCGTCAGTACTTTCGCCAGGAACATGTAATGAACTCCTTTGGGGGACCTTTTGGAGAAGTTATGGGAATAGCTTGCCTTCCTGGCAAAGTAACTGCCCTGTCCAAACATGGTGGCATGCTTCCCACAGACGCGCGGGTCGAAGTTGTGCTTGCAGATCCCATCCACCACGTCCTGGGAGGTGCCGTGGAACAAATGCCTTTCGTTCATTATCCTGTCAAGCCCAGTCATTTTTTTTGACATATATTCCTTTTTCCTGGAATAGAAAACGGAAAGGGAGGATGAGTATTCATTGCAGAGCTGCAAGGGAAAAGCAGTTTTCACTCCAGCTCTTAAAGTATCAGTATTATCCTCTGGAATAGTAAGAGGAGATACGAAAACATTTCTGTATGGATAGCAGAGTGGGCCTTCCACTTTCAAATAACGCCTTTGGGTGAAATAAGTATTTTTGAAAGGACCTGAGCTGATCCTGCTGGAGGCAGAGCGCTCTCACCTGCACAGCAGTGCAGGCAAAGCAGCCCGCGAAGCGTCTGCTTCTCTTTGCCCGTCTTTCACCTTGGATGCGGAAGGAAACGGTCCTCAGAGTGCAAACAAGGGCTGTGCAAACGTTAAACCCCTCTACAGCTTCAGAAGAGGCCACAGAGAGGAATTACTGAGAGACAGGGTGGGTGAAGGTGCTCCAGACCAGCGTGAATACTGTAAGAAAGTCAGTCTCTGCTCACACAGCCCAGCCCTCCGCTTCTCCTGAGATTCTGCGTTTCCTGAGAAGGAGAGAGACTCCCCAGATCGGATTGCCTATCAGTTACGGAGCGGTCACTGGATGGAAACTTTCAGTCACAGCACCTTTGGTTGGAACGGGCCCGACTGACATAGGATTTAGTCTTTGCGAGACCGCTGCAAGACCCTGGGTCAGCATGTTCTGGGGAGCCAAGGCACGAATGGCTATCTTCAATACGGAGATTATTTGCTGGAAACAATTCCTCCTAGTTCGGCTTGCAAGTGAAAGGTTTCTCAACTAGATAGCCTAGATTTATTTTGAAGTTTCTGTGAAGATACATTTTACAGAAGTTACCAGTAGACAGTATATTAAACCTCTTACACAGGAAATTTCAGGGTAAGATATTTTTCAGTATTTTTCAGACAAAGTTGTTCAACTGAAGATGCCTCTTTTCTTCAGAAACTCTGGAGTTTATCTGTTCTACTTAATGATCCATTTGTATTTTGCAGCCCAAATTACATATTTTAAGGTATTTTTCCACTATTGTAAAAGAATGGTATTTGCATTATCTTACCTTTTATATTTCTCCCAAAGAAACTGATTCTGCACTCTCAGGATTTTCAAGATTTTATATTTGGTCTCTGGCACAGTCTTGTGAAACAGGTTATAAATGGTTCTGTAGCTTTTGTCTTCCTTCAGAACAGGCACTTGGATGAAGTCCTGAGATGGATCCATACTAATCCAGGTTTCAGGATAGAAGTTTGGAGAGGTAACAGCAGTTGGAGATAAGACGTGCGAGGAAGCTGGTTCAGCTGATGGAGAGGGTAGTGGAGAGTTGCCACCCAAGGTCCTAGGGGGGGAAAGAGAAAAGGTTGTGCTTCAACATGCACGAACAGAAGAGCTTCTAATCGCATTTATTTCATCACCAACGCATCTTCAGCAATTGCTGCTCTTCCGTTCTGTAACGATTTACCTATCTTTAATGCTTGTTTAAAACAACATGCCAGCATTTCTGCTGGTTTAGTAACTCCTCAGTAAACCCTTTAGTAAATCCATACAAACTAATACCAAAATCTTGCCTTTCAGGGATGCTGTTCCATGTAATGGAATGGAACAGGGATGCTGTGTCGGTTGGACTCAATGATCTTAAAGGTCTTTTCTGACCTATACGATTCTGCAAGGAAATCTTCCTGCTTAGTGGCGTTTAAAAGCCTACTATCGTCATTATTCACATTCTGGGGTGGGGTTATAAACTACAGACAGGCAGGATGCTACCAAACACAATTATTTTGTACGTTAGCTATAAACTCTTAGTGATTTTACCATACAGAATGAGCAAAGACGAATAATGTGGCAACATTTGACCTCGTTTCCTTAGAATACAAGGAGCAGAAACATGTGCTTTCTTGTACAGTATGAATAATGAATAACCCCAACTAATAACATTTTATAGGCAAAACGTGCAGATATTTCACGGCGTCACGTAGAAGAGGAGATGCTATGTTTTCAGTACCACCCAGTATCGTGCTGAGGAAGGCTCTCTTATTTCCATTTGCACAGGCCAGATGTAGATTTGCATTTGCAGTTGCTTATTTTCATGCGACAGACCGGCCCCGGCTCTTGGGAACGCTGCCAGGTAAGCAGTCAGGCAGGGGTGAAGGAGGGGAGCTGCTGCCTGCAACGGCCGCGGCAGGAAGAGAACAGACACCAGCAAAATCCAGTTAAGGACACCGACTGTGGTGTGGCAAGACTTTGCTCTTAATGAATACCTGCACCTCTGTGGAATTTTTCACACTCTTGAAGCTGCTAAATTTAGATGGAGTGTGTGGCATTTGTGGCTTACGTTCACCTGATTATAGTCTGAACGAGCAAGCCTTACTCAACGGAATAATCCTTACTTACTGGAGTTCTCCCACTTACGTCAATGAAAATACTTTGAACTTGTAAAGCTCGCAGGTCCAGGCTCTGGTTTTCGCGCTGGAAGTACACAGCTCTCCAGCTCCTGCAAGCTGGTGAGGTTCCCTTTCAGTTGCAAGAATATAGGGAACCATCTCAAAATTTCACCAGATGCGTATTTTACCAAAGTATTTTCATAGGAAAAGCTGCTATGAAGGTGAATCTCATCTCAACACCTCACAGCCCCCTGAAATTAAATTTCATTAAATTAAAGTTTAATGAACATTAAAGTCCATGGAATTTCTCAGGTCACTTGTGTTCTGATAACGTATCACTGCCAACGCAGAAGGAGAAAACCTGTTCTGACTAGGAGGAAATGGGGAAAGTGAATCCTTTGTGTGTTCATCTGGGGCAAGCTGAGGTCTGACAACATCCAAGGCCAAATCCTGCCTCCCTGCATCTACGCAACTGGATTTCGCACACGGGAGCGACGGGCAAACTCGATTCCCGACGCCGTCACTGTAAAAAAAAAGTTTACTGGAGAACAAACAAACTCTGAAAGCTTTGCTAAAGGCAAAGCCATGTTCTCCAGAGTGACTCTTCAGGAATCAATCTGCCTTTGTTCAGGCACGATGCTGCCTCAGCAGCCGCGTCACCGTGACTTCTGCACCCAGCCAAGCTGTCCTCAAGGTACCGAAACACAATCACAGAGCAACTTCTAATTGCCCTTGCTCGTTAGCCTGCTCTTCTCTGCAGCGCCAACGTAATTGCCTAGATAAATAAGAATTCTACTGCTATTCACATCTTACCTACAGACACGTCAATTAAGGTTGCCTTTAGGAATGTTGAATGCTAGTCATACGTGAGCCTGAAAGAACTGCGAGTGAGTTTTTGTGTGCGTGTGTGACCCAGAAGTAATTTAATGTGATTTTCTGATTGCAGGTTGAGTTTTTCAGGTCTAGAAAAAAAGTTTGGGGGGGAAAAGTCTATTTTTAAATTGATACATTTGATTTGGATCGCAGAGACAGTAAACTGTAACACCACTCACACGTTTCAGAGCAGACATACTCTTTAAAAGTGTTCACGTGGCTTCCACCTGCTGCTCAAAGCTAAAAAGAGACCTCACTTTATTTGCATAGATTTGACTCCAACTCCAAATTCTTCTCGCTGTTTATTAACAGTTTAACAGAAACCCAGAAGATGGATTTTTCTAAGAATGATTATTAAAATAGCAGTCTGCAATATTACAGTGTGCATTTAATTATTTTTTTTTTCCTCCTAAAGTCCATGGTAAAAAATATTACTGTAGAACCTCATTCATTCATACTTGGACTGGAAGACCAAGCACAGATTGACAATAAGTTACGGATTAATGAGTAAGACATCAAACACAATAAAAACACTGCAATCCTTTGGTGTACTTTGTTCATTCCTTCTGACTAGCGCAAATTATTTGTAAGCATTTGTTATACAAGGGAAGCCATTAAAAAGTCAACATCTGTCAACCACTATCACCCACTTCCCACAGTTTCTATTCAAGAATCCTCTCCCAGTTTTAGACCCGATTTAAGCAGGTAGTGGGGGGAGGGAAATAAAAAATCTCAGGCAGCGTTGTGAGATAAGTGGAGGTAAATACTGACTTCTTAAGGATAGCTCCCATAAATATTTTAAATACTCTGTTGTTGCCTGCTAAGACTCGGTGGATTTTTAAGTAAGCAAGGTCTATAGATAAAGAAAATAAAAGAATGAGGTTTACTGCAGAGCAACAGACATTTCAGAGCTTAGTTTATAGGTTTGGGAGCTGGCATGAATAGTTATGGTCAAGCCCTCATGAGTGGAGAATCCTCAAGGGTCCAGTAAAATTAGTGGGAACTGCATAATTTCAGCATATCTCAAAATTATAGACTTACACTGTAGTAAAATAGTCACTGGTAGCACAACATCAGGAGAATACTTAAAATCCTTATTTTTCATTATGATGATAATCAGAATTGCTATAACCAGGACGTCCACGCTCGGTCTTTTGATCTGCATCCTCCCAGCACCTCTTTAATAATTTTGGGTTTCCTTCCTGTAAAACCGTATCTAAAAAAGTTTCTAACCACCACCTGTTTTGAGGCCCTGACCAAATTCGCGTTCACCTCGCAATTAGATGCGGTAACAACTCTGCTGATGAGCGTCCTAGCCCTCCTGCAGCAGTTCAAGCTCCTTTGGTTGGCCCAGCAGGCCAAGCTGCCTGTCAGACTAACGGCTTCCACCCCTTTGCTACCAGGACAATATGTTCCCCACTACCCGACTCTGACAATAATGTTTCCAGCTGTGCTGGTGAGATCCCCAAAATGGCATTTTTATGAGTCGTAATCAGAAATGACTACGGTGCAACGCTTTCCTCGCCCTGCCTTTGATGGGCGAGCGTGTTCACCCCCAGTTGAGCTGACGATAAAAACAAGGCACGCTTTAACTGTGCGTGAGAAATTACACAATGTGAACGCTCAGTTTTATGGGACCTAGAACTGATAGCCTGGCAATCACTAGCCGGCGAGATGCTGAAAGCGGGACAATACTTTGGCAAACTTGAAGTACCTCTGTGCTTCTGATGTTCCGAGATCCACAAGAGACCTTATAACCGTTAAATAACAGAGCCTAGCAGTAAGGAGTTCCTCAGATAATACTTATCTTGAAAAGTGGCAAGCGAGAGCTGCCAATATGACCGAGATTTTTTAATTATTTCTTCTGATCGTTCTACCCAGTGATGCCTGTTTCCTTGTCACACCTTAAGGAACACACTCCTCACGGACAGACCAACACGGGGAACAAATGCAAAGTTTCCATTTCGCTGGGATACGTACTGTAAAAACGGCATCAGCACAACGCATGAGCGAAGAAGGGGTCGCCTCTTGATTTCTCTTCTGAAACATGCATTTTGCTGGAATCCATCCTTGATGTTTAAGATATACTGATTATGCCAGGTAACAAACCGAACCTCTTTCAGACCCCGGCAGCTGGCTTCTTCTATCAACCTTACAACAGGCTGTTTCAAGAAAATTAAGAAAAAAACATACACGTGAGAAATTACATGTTCAAAAATTAGTCTTTTTTCCAGAGACCTCAAAGAATCCCCCTCTGCACTCCCTTGCCCTCTCCTCTCTTTCCCCTGCTCTGAGGCACAAGTACATTTAGACCGCTGAAAAACGTTCCGTTACCTGTTTGTAAGATCTGCCAACGAGGCAGGTTTCACAACTCGCCGGCGTAATTGGTGCTGGCGCTATCATATTTTTACATGTCAAATGTTATTCCCAATATCTAACCTAAAAATCCCCTGCCACAAATTACTTACTTTTTGTCTTTGCCCACTGAATGTGAAAAGCAGAAGTCTGCTGTAGAACAATCTTTTATATATTAATATATTCTCATCACTTTTTTTTTTCTTTTCTACGCCAGAGAAACCCAGTTCTTTTAACTTCTCCTCTCAGGTCAAACGCCCTAAATTTCTTGTTATTTGTGGTGCTTTCTTCCAGACTCTCTCCAGTTCTCACATTTTATTTTTTTGTTTGCAAAGCCCCAAAGTGTATATAGTGCTCTGCCTTAAGCTTCCTGCCACGCTTATAAAGTCAGCATGACGCATGAAAAAGATGAACGTGATCTAGTTTACGCTGGTGGAGGTATTTCTGGTACTGCCAAAACTATGAGACGCTGATGAGGTTTTATTCAAAATATTACGTACAGCTCTGGCCAGCCAAAGATGAGCTCTTAACTACCACAGGTATTCCAGAGGCGTACCAGAGAGCTTACTTGAATGAGCAGAAGTATTCTGGTTTTGTCTAGTGCAATCCTGTTTGACAGTGGCTATGACTTCTGTGCCGGTAACGGGGGTTAAAGAGTTGGAAGAGAGAAGGCCTATTTAAAACCCGATACGGAAAACCGGGGCTGTTAAAGACCCCAGGGCAGTGGCGACACTCGAACGAGCGTGCATAAGCCATGGGGGAACAGATTTGCCGCAGCAGCGAGACAGCGAGGGGCTGGACCCAGCGCCTCTGGAGGCTCACGTCCTGCGTCGCGGTGTCTTTGGGGACAGGTAAATAAACTCAAAACTCAAAACCTAAATGGCAGTGGCGTTAAGGCTGCAGAAAGCTGTCCCCTCTGTCCTAAACCCAGATTTCTAGGGATGAGAAAGGACTTTCTTGGTACTGACATGGGCCAGTGTGCTCTCAAATTTGACAATTTGGTCAGCCTCTGTCTCCCCGATGTTTTCAGGGATAATTCAAGGTGCAGTCCAGCAGAGCAGAGTTCTCCTTGTATTGCTTTTTCAGTTCAACACTGACCTTCCTGATTATCTTCCTCAACAATAAGTAACTTTCCTGAATGTTCGAAGAGCAGACAGACTAAAAATGTATATATAGTTTATGGTATATACCGTACACAGCGTTTTGGAATACAACCCAAAAGCAGGATTCTGGAACACGTTAAATACCTCAGAGTATTCTCTCCAGCCAAAGTGGTCCCTGCAGAAGTATTTCCAGACCGTGTAGTAGTTGGAGCTGGAGCTGGGGCAGGAAGGTGTGGACAGGCGCCGCATTTGGTCAAACTCAACAGTTTCATATAATTTCATAACATTCAAATCCACCCAAAACTCATGTCCCCTGGAAAGAACAAGAAAAACACAGAATTCTCACCTTTTGTAATCCATTTTAAAAAAAAGGTCATTCAGAGAGAACAAAACAGACAGTCGGAACTACAGTCGGCGTAGTCCTCCTCAGAGACAGCCCCGGGCTGGCCGTGCTCGTGCCATGCAGCCCTGGGACCGTAAGGATGTCCCATGAGCGAAGCGGGGACAACACAGGAGCAAGCGCAAAGAGCTGCGAAGGCAAAGGAACTCTTCGAAAGTTTCCGTGGACAGCGGTGGAAAAAACACGGTCTTCAGCACAGAAAGACAAAAAACTCAAACCCGGCAGTCTTCCTAGTCCAGTGGTATTTATTCAGTATGCGTGAATCGCACCAGGATCAATATACGTATCCTTGACATTTTGGGCATACTAAGTAAATACATCACACAACCATATCTGATGAAGCAGCCACACACTATTCAAAAGGTTATTCTTGTGAAAGTTGGTGCTTCAGGGAGGAAAAGAAAATGTAAATGGCTCCAGATGAGGAGCATCTGCTGCCAATCCACCAGAGAGTTCCAGTATCTTTCATCACGTGCAGCAGAAGAGGACCGGCATAACATGCAAAGGAAACGCGATTTCACAGTTACGGAGGCTGCACTGAGGACTACGGGCTTTTTTCAAGTAGCTATATTGCTGCTCCAAAAATCAACGCTAATATGCAACTTCACGGAAAGCGACTGGCGCGTTCCAAAGGAGCAAACAGCAACAGGGGGCTACGGAGTGAAAACCAGAGTACACCCTTTATCTACAGGAGAAGATAAAAGCGCCGTTCCCCTACACTTCACAAAGTCCTGTTTAGCAGCGACTGCGGAACGGCTCAGCCAACAGCTTCCAACGCTGCTTCGTTAGTCAGGGTTAAGAGAGAGACATCAAATTAATTGAAATGGCCTCAAGTTGCGCCAGGGGAGGTTTAGACTGGATATTGGGAAATTTTACTTCACTGAAAGGGTTGTCCAGCATTGGAAGGGGCTGCCCAGGGACGAGGCTGAGTCCCCATCCCTGGGGGTATTTAAAAGCCGTCTGGATGAGGTGCTCAGGGACGTGGTGTAGTGGTGGGCTTGGCAGTGTCAGGTTTATGGTTGGACTCGATGATCTTAAAGGTCTTTTCCAACCTATACGGTTCTGTGATTCTGTGATTAAAGAAAATTCTCAAGTGAAGGATGGAGTTCTAAAGCTCTGCTGATCGTTAGACAATCACTGGTTTATTAGCAATCAAGAACTTAAGAAATTCATAGAAATTGAAAGAAATCACAGTAATATTCATTCCCTACAAAAGTAACTTTTTTAGAACTGGGATTAACATATTTCCAAAATAATGCTGTTTGCATAATTAGTTTTCTACCTCTATAATCTCTTTACAAGTTGTCAGCTTACTGCTATTCATTAGCAGTTACGAATCTTTGGCGACTGGAAATGCAGCTTTTGAGACTATACAAAATATTGTCTTTGAATTCTTAACAGTAAACATAAATCAAGCCGATACTTGAAACCCAGAGTTTATTTTTAAAACTTTGGCACATTAATATCACAGACAGCAAAGTACCGTATCTGAAATTTGCCACATGAAGTGACGGCTATTCTAGACATCTCTATGGTTTTATGAATGCAGATTTGCTTGAGAATGGCTGCAATTTTGCTAGCTGTTTCACACTCTCACTGGCACAGTTGCTGAAGAGTGTTATTATGCTACTTTCACAGAAAACTACTGAAGAGTCCCCACTTTAAAAAAATGATGATCAGCTGGAATGATCCTTCATGTCTCAGCAGGAGGCACAGGCGCGTAGCTGTTCGTAGCGTTTATCACCATCAATTAACTGCATTTGGATCCGTGAGGTGCTGAGCACAGTCTGAGGTATTAAGCGCTTTCCTGACACAGATGAAAAGACAACGTGCCTGTTCCTGCGGGCTCACCATCGGGGGACCTGGCCCGCGGCTGTCGGGGTAAATTCAGATTGCTCTCTTTGTCTTCAGTAAGCCTTCGTATAGACTTAAAGATATAGAACAGTCCCAAAAGTCAAATCAAATGTCTTAAAAATGCAACTCCATGAGCTACTTTTAAAATTCTTTGGACACAAAAAATCATTCTTTCTGCAACCCAAGCCCCAACCAACACGGGTTTTGTCCGACTCATTTCAGACCCGCCTGCGGCAGGGACGGCTCCAGCCAGCTTTCCTCCCCTTTACGCCGAGGACTTAGCACCGAAGAGGAACATCTTGCCAGTTCCCTGCACGTGGTTCTCTAGAAACTGTCATCGAACCACACTAATTAAGATGAAAATTCTGCCAAGACGACACTATCGCACCAAATCCGTAGAAGGTTTAACAGCGTGTTCCCTACTTGCGTCAGCGGCATACAGAATCATTACGGTTAAGAGTATGAGTACAGGAGGAAACCAGCTCTTCTGCGTAGGAGGTGTATTTTAATAACCCGTGGCTTCCCACCCAAGCTGCAGCCCACCGTGAGAAGCTGGATATCCTAATGAAAGCTGACCTTCCACAGCCCGCTCCAGGGCACGGGCACCCACGCGGCTCAAGAAAACGCGTGTAACAACAGCACGACGAGACAAACGTCAGATACAAGCGATACAAGACAGATCTGGTCAGAAGAAAAACTAGCGCTAAGGAAAACAAATGGCCGGTACAAAGGGACTGAAAGTAAACGAAAGGCTTAAAAAAAAAAAAGAAAAAACACACACATTTTCTGGAGTGAAAAAACTGGTAACAGATCACCCCACCTTCCTGGTATGTAGTCATTTTGTTCCATAACAACAAGCTACAGCCTACTTTATTTGAAAACAATGTGTGAAATCATGAGGAAATCATCGCTCGGAAATACCAAGCTGTGTTATTATTTGTAGCGTTTGCAGGCAGCACCATAAGCATGATTTTTTGAGTGAATTTCTTCATGAACATGTTTTTAATGCTGCTTTAGGGACATTTGCTTTTTCTTAGCAAGACGTAGTCTTCCAATTCTGAATTTCAGTGCCTAATACAGGTGTCGTTTTTGAGAAAAGCGCGTTTAGCGATTGATGCTGTTGGTATCATCCTTTTGGAGCGAGGGGTTGGGCTCGCTGTTCTGGGGTGATGTTGCACCTACAAACCCAAGTCCTGATTCAAGACCCCCAGATACTGTGCTGCGTATTGTATGAAACAAGTACACAAAAAGCTATGTCCCAATACAAAGCCTCACAATTCGAGCATTCATTCTCACTTCGACTTCTTTTCAAGTCAAATACCATAGCACGGTTCGCCCTACTCCAAAGATCCGCGACCTCCAAGAAAGTGCAAAGAAATGGAAAACCTTTTCTTTAGAAGTAAATTATTTTCTTTTAAAGGCGGTAAAACCCAGAGGGTTATTTAATTTTATTTAACTTTGTATGTTGCACGTGTTATAGTGAAAACTGATAAGGAAAAAATGTTTGCAGTAGTTCTATGCTAATGCAGCGCAAAGAGAATCTGAAAATCAACACACGCTCTAAGCACGACAAAGCTTATCCGCTAGCACGGTGAACTCTTTTAAAAGTAATCACATACTGGTTAATATCCCAACAAGTTAAAGGTCTGTGAAATTTTGAAGCCTGGAAAACAAATTCCACAGGCACTTGAAACATGGCTGGCTTCTGATCCATGACTTAGGTATTTCTCATACGGGCTTAACCCTGTTAGAATACAGCCTCCAGCAGACACGCACGGCTCTGAGGCCAAGCAAGGAGAACCCAAGAACCGCAACGGGAGGGACCCTGTGGAAGGAAAAACATTTGTCAAGAAGAACGCAGTATGAGACTGCTTTTCCTCACACTTTTATTGCAGAGCAAGCAGATCTGCAGGATGAACTCCTAAAACTCCGGGCCGACAGCGCGTACGCAAAAAAGGGTTCTTTGTGTGCAGACACGGTCTAACGGCAGAGCCGGCGGGGAACTGCAGGGTTTTACACGGCTTCCTTGTAGGAGGGCTATAACGTGAAAGCTTCACGGACAGTTCCAGTGCAACAGGTTGCGGTAAGTTTTTTCCTACAACAAACAAAATCTGTGCACAACTAAGTGTGCACCTACAGATCTCCTAAGGCTCTGTTTCAGTTTTATAAGGCTGACAGCTAATGACAGCTTACAGTGAAAATTGCTTCTCTGAAAGCTAAACGTTTTTCTGCAAAACCTGTCTAGAACGTGCCAAATTGTTTCTCAGTACTAAAAAATGCAATGATTGTCAGCTGTTGGGAATTTTTTACATTTTTGTAGCTCACTGTTGCTGCCTCTTCTTTATCAGATTCCCCTCCCCGTAAGCAAACCGAGACGGACAGGACGGCCATCGCGCGTTGACTCCTGCCGACGATTCACTGTACCAAGAACGCAGGCATCGAGCACCGAAACGGCCGACTGCCGCCCCTTCAACCGTCCTCCCTGAAAGTCCACGTACGATACAACACGTTAAGTGTTCTTCTTTTCCCCTTCCCAAATAGAACTGCTCAGCCTTCTGACTGCAAAGGCCGCGGCGTTTCTGAGCGACCCACCTTTTGGTGCCCGCGACACGGAGAGCTCCCGCACGCCTGGCGCTGGCTTTCGGCTCCCCCAACACAAATCCAGCAGTCTGCCATTAAAGATGGGGACACCAGCCCTGGGCAGCTGCTACCTGGGTTTACTTAAAGTTTCTCTCCGAATAAGAGCTGCAGCTCAGAACCCAAAAAAAGCGCTGCTCTCTAACTATCTCTTGAAGAAAAAATGTGGTCAAGGTACTCCTTGGTCTGGTATCCTCTATCCGTTTTCCCTTAGCTGTGAATAGGGAAAGGTTCGGCAGTTTCAGGATGTAACACAGCAGAATTTTCCTGAAGCTCAAACTTCTGTTAAATTTGGGAGGCTTTAAAAATGGTATTTTTATTTTTCAAGTTGGGAAAGTGTTTAGAATGCTACTTCCCATTAATTTTAATGGAAAATTAAGTGACCAAAAGATATAAACACTCCAAAATCTACACAAGAGTGTTTTATTTTTTCCCTGCATACTTTAACTACAAACTTTTAAACTCGACAGATGTTTTCTACCTAACAATAAATTGTTCAGAATAACACTGCATTATTGTATGCAGCTGAAAATTTTAGACAAATGCATTTATTTAAGTAACTGCATCGGAAAAGCACACTATGTGCCCAAAGCCTACCTGATTTTTTTTTTTCCCCCTGATTATAACATCGGGAATAAGGAAAGATACTCTTTCACAAAAAACCTTGATTCACATAAAATATGTATTACTCCAATGCTCATTTACATTCTTTAACAGTGTATTTCTCTATTCAGAAGTATTAACTTTTTCAAATTACAACATTCACTGGCTTTTAAGCTCTGAAATCCTAAAATATATTTAGCAAAGTTGTTTAATAACAGCTCCTCAGTTAAAGCACTTCCTCTGTGTATTAAAAAGCCTATTACCAGCTTACATAATGCAAAGCCATGAAAAAAAATGAACGGTGATTACAGCAAGTGATTGCGTGATTGCATTCCTGGCTTCGGCTTTAAGACACCAGTGATGAAAGCAAACGCGACAACTGCACTTCTCAACTGCCCGGGGCCTAGATATAGGTGAAAGACCCCAAGTTTAGGTTCAAGAACAGCAAGAACGCGAGACGCTGAAGGTTGCGTCTGATCCGTTCTTTAGCATAACATCACTTTACCTTCAGTACAGTATCATGATTTACTACTTCCAAGGTACAGCGTACACTACCTAAAGTAAAGGGTATCCTCCATAACGTATAGGTTATGGATAACATCTAGATCGGAGAGGGAAACACCAACAATAAGGCAGCAAAGCGGCATCGCCTCGTTTTGTGCCCTGAAGGGAGGACGAGAGAACGTGCGAGCCCTCGGGGGCACGCGGCGGCACCGACTGCGCCTCCGGGAGATGCCCACGTGCCGCGGCCGTGCAACGCTTGGGTCCTACGATGATGACGGGGCCGGAGAAGGACGCACGCAACCAGCAATTAAAAGCCTTTCTTGCGGCAGGGGTGAAGCGGAGCCGTCCCAACGCTGCCCCTGCACCGGCTCCAACAGACGAGCTCCGTGAACGGGGCCAGTCGCTCTTCATACTTTTCTTGGGCGGTTTGTGTTAAGGAAAAGGAGAGTTTGGGAGCTAACGTGATAAAAAAAAAAATCTAGCGTTGTTACTCGTGGACTTTGAAGTCTCCACCTGGAAATATTGGGCTGGAGAAGAGCGGGAAGGAGATGGTGAAGGCTAGCTACAGTTTGTCAGACGTTCGGGAAAGCAGGAAATGTATTCAAATACCTTGGTGGGGCAAAGCGTTACTCCCACTGCCTCTGCATCACGCAGCAGGAACAGCCTTCAGTACAGCTTGAACCCAGTAAGAAAAACAATGCTGGCTGCTTCTACAGAAAAATGTACTAAACCTCCCTGCAAACACCGCAGAACTTTGCCTCATCTTGCTTCTGAGGTAGAAAATTACTACCCCCTTTTTTTTCCCTGGGACGGACAGATGCAGAGAGAGACTAAAACAGGCTCCGAAGTCCCGCAGAGAATCTGCAGCAGAGGTGGGAACAGAGTTCTTAAGAACTTCTCTTCACTGACTAACCAAACAAAGGTCTCTATTTATAAAATAAAGCAGTTCAATGGAATTACCTGCGCTGAAAGAATAAGCATATTGAACTTTCTTAAGAATACAGCACAGAACCCCAAATTTGGCGCTGCACAACAGCACAGTTCCAAATAAAATTCCACAAGTGCTCTCAACAGCAGTTCCCTGAGTAAGTTGTATCTTCTCCATACCCTAACTATAAAAACTTAACACAAAGACAAGCTCTTCGGGACCCTGAAGTGAGCAGGTACCTCGACTAGCAAGTTACAGCCTTGAAGTCTCTTGTGAGGTGAAGGCAGCCTGCTAAAATGAGGGTATTTGGGCTCATTCTTCCTTGCCTTCTTCTGAAGAGCTTCAGTCTACCGTGCGACTCTTCTGTGCTCTTTCCACTCAATGAGACAAATGCTCGCTAGCTGTTATGTACAAATAGATGACTAGGAGAAATACTTTTTGTAAGGGTATGAGAACGCATGTGGTTTCAAACTCTTCTCCTAAGTTCAGTTCTATGTCATGAGCCTTACCGCAAACAGGGTTCAGAAAAAAAAGAAACCTTGCGATCAACAAAGGTCTGTACAGGAAATGAAACTGCGTTCCCATCAGAACAGCTGTGATACAAAGCAAGACTGAGAGTTAAACACCACTTAGATGATGAAACTGTTGATTTTCTCTCTCTGACTAAACCAGTTCCTCTCTGCAATAGCAACAACCTGAAAGCCACTCGGGGGAAAAAATGAGCTGAAAAGATCCAAACAGGTACGAAAACCTTTTGCGCTTAAGGTTGAAAAATTAGTCAAATGGAACTCAGCAACTGTAGGAGATGCAAGTCAGGCATTTACACTTTCTGGTGACCCAAAACCGGCAATATTTCATCTTATTTGTAGCGAACAGTTGTTTGAAGCTGCAGGCTGCAGTCCAGCCTTGGGTGGGGACCAAGCGTTTAAACCCCACTCTGTGAAACTGAACCTCGCTTAAAGCACATCCTCTTAGCAAGATCCTTCTTCTTAAGCAGAGGTACTGGCAGTTTGAAATAGGAACAGCAGATCTTAGCGAACAGCGGCCAAAATCTGCTCCCATCAGAACCAGCACCGATTCCGTAGGGAGGGCCCGGTAACACTCGTGAAGGGACGTTCTTCAAGCAGCTCTTCACAACACAGCAAGAAAAGCGCAGCCCCGTCCCAGCTATCGCTGTAAGGAGCGTGAAAGGAAAACAGGAACCGTCCCTCAGCCCAGCAACACTTGGTACCAGGGCAAGGACAAAAACAAGCTGGTAAACACCATCCCGCAGTCTGGATCTCATCAGCGTCTCCTCATCCTTAAACTGAGGAGAGGGGCAGCAGGTGACAGGGCAGGAAACTAGTTTCATGTTTTATTTGATTCCTTCCCTCATCATGTCACCGTGTTTGTCCCTGCTGTGACTGTAAGCCATGCAGGAGGTGGACAGCGAGAAAGACTCAGAAAAGAGAAAGGTGCTGCAGAAAGATTTACCTCTACGCTGAAAATTACAGAGAAACTGTGATTTTAATCAGAGAAAAAAAACCCCAAACTATCAATATAGTAGTAGCTTTACTGCTTTTCCTATATATATATTTTTTTTTTCAAGTTGGAAAGGCAGGCTTTCCTGCCTTTACAATTGCTGACCGGGGGTGCTTGAAAAGCGATCCTTGGAAATTTTCACACTGAGAGGGCCTGGCCCGACTCGCATGTTCGTAAACCTGAAACGACTGCTGGGATGGATGCTGGTCCAGATGTACACACCGCTCAGCTGAAAGTCTGGCCCCAGATCTTTTCTGGCAGGAGGAAATTTAAAAAAAAAAAAGCACCCAGCTCTCTCCCACACAGAGATACCATCTCTGGCTCAGGAAGTCATTGAGGCACTGCTGGATGATAAGAGACTGCACCGAGACGCAGGTCTGGTTTGTTCTACTCTTCCCAAGAAACCCGCTGTTGGCCGCTTTTGGCCAGGAGGTACCGGGTACTTTGGTGTGAACTACTGTTAAGTTCTAAAAATCTGTAGCAATGCAGATGTCAAACACATTCAGATCTTCCAAGGACTACTGCATGTACCATATTTCATAATTCAAATGCAAGTTGCATCTTCTGTTTGCACTAGAGGATAAACATGGATGTCCTTGTCTGCGGCAGATTGCTGGTTTCAAAGGTCTCCTACCCGCACCGGATGAGGATACGTTTTGCAGAGAGTTTTGTTTGTTAGTTTTCATTTTTGTATCGGTAGACATTCTAGAGCACAAGCACAGCTCTGAGCGGCAACGGGGTTTTCAAGTCACGAGAGAGGCGTTTGTGTGCACAAAGCTGCCATACCAACACTTTCTGAAGCACTTAGATGGAGTCTGAAGTCCCATCTGCCAACGGTGTTCTGCACAGACACACCTGCTGCTTTTTTAAATAATTCTATCCAATCTCAGGACTTGAAATACCTCCCAGACTTGTGATAAATAATGAAACTGCATCCATTTCATCAATGCTTTACATACAATGGTCGTATACACACCTAACACTCACTAGTGACCACCAACCTGGACCTCTCAGTCTCCGAATGCTCCGTCCAATGGTTCATGTCGCAGCTTCCCCCCCCAGAAAAAAGGACTCCTTTATACATTTGACTGCAAGTACCAAATTTTGCAATTCTAACTCGGCTCAAATCCCTCCTGATTTCAATAAATAGGTGTACCAACTAGGAAGGAACTTCACGATCGCTGCTCTTGCTAAGCAAATAATTGTAACAGCCTCTTTCTGTTCCTCCTCCTTACCGAAACGGGCAGGCAGGCAACGCTCAGCACCGGGCCCGCTGGATTACCTGCGAGCAACTCTTCCGAGCCATCTGTTTCACCAATTATAAATCTTTGTTTCAGAAAGGACTGTTTTATTACTGTAAGTACACAGGGAACAGACTGACCTCAACCTGAAGCCAGGTGACAGCTGTTTCCAAAACTGTAATCTGTTTACTGACGTGAAACGAGAAAAGGGATATACGAGTGATTGCCGATTCTATGACAGCTCAGCGTAACACTTCTAACTTCCCTCAATTCGTATAGCTAGAAGCCAATTAGTTTTATTTCATATGTAAATGATACTCCAAAGTGGAGCAAACAGGAATTCACTGAAGCGTACTATTATAAAGCACACGGCAAACACTTCTAAAATCACTTCACATGCTTTTTATTTAGAGTCTCTGTCTTGCATTCCTTCTAGCAAGGAATTAAAAGAAGTTCAAAACCATTCAGCTATGTACATTCAAGAAACACCCCAGACAAAGTTGCCAGGCACAGTGAATTTCAGCTGTTTTCTCACCTCCGGTGTTACCAGTAACACACGAGTTCTCACACGCTGTGGCAGCTGTGCAGAGCAGAACGATAACTTCCTAAATTTAACTATTCCATTGGTCAGGCGACATGCAAAAGTCCGTGAACGACTGAAATGCTTCCACTGCGCTCTGTATGATTTCAAAATCACGTAAGCATATTCTAACGGCATCAGAGAAACAAGCTGAGCACATGAATGAAGGAAAACTCGTTTCCTTCGCATTTATTCTTGACCTTACCTTTCCTTCCCGGGTGCCTCCGTGTGCCCACTGACAACCCCATTGGGAACACGCAGCATTTACTGACTTCACCCGAGCACCGTGCCTGTACGGCGAGTAACTCATCAGCTGCGCCCGGGCAGAGCACGTACCACTGGAGGTCCACCTGCCTCTCCCCGGCCGGAGCCGTGTCGTTTTGGCCTTTCTCTTCTAGCTAGAAGGAGCCATTTCATAAAACTGGCAGAAATTACAGGGAAAAAAAAAAAAAAAGAAATCAAAGCAACTACGAGAAGATGGTGTTTCACATGAGTCGGGATATGCCAGGGTACAGGCGGCTGAACAGACGCTGCGGTTCCCGTGGCACACGGGGATGTCTCCGTGCCAAGAGAAGGGGTGGAATTTGCAGCCAAAGAGGGGGAACTGATGGGCCAGGAACTGCGGAGTCGTTTTAAACAAATCCTGGTGTAATCAGCAATGAGGCTGCTTATTTTGAAAAGCAACATATGCATGATTGGACGGGTGGGGGGGAAAACTTGCTCAGGTCTGCAGCCAAGAATTTCCCCTCACTAAAGAGCATCTTAAAATATCCCGGCGTGGGTACCCTCACGCTGGAAAGCGGAGCTTGGCGTTGCGCTCCCAGACGCTTCGCTGCAAGCTGGAACTCCTCCAGGGCCACTCCTCACGTGTATGAGGAAAACTGAGTGCTTCTAAGTATTTTAACCTGCTTAAATTCATATTCCCCCATTTGTTTAGACAGCTTGGTATTTGGCTGTAAATACTTGATAGACTTAAGAAAGCAAAACTATAAACAATTTATGATAAAGTTTTATATTCGGTTGGAGGCCAAACTGCAATGAGTATCTGAGGCAGCCATATCACAAAGAAGTAACTAAACAAGGTTTACCACTTCTCCTACTTTAAGATCATGTTCCCTCAGGTGAAAGACAACAACTGAATGTATATTTTACATTACTCAATAACGTTGAGATGAAGAAAGATTAATATAAATAGCTACTTGAAGAACATCGTATCTGAATTTAGTTTATTCTCTAATTGATCCAATAGCCCACCACTTTCTTGAACGGCCCACCTTTCTTGGAGCAGACTTTTTTCTTACAACGGCAACATTATGCATGCAGACTGCAATGCTTACTTACTGTGCCATATAAACTGTGTTTAAAACAAAGGCGAATAAACAACTACCACCCACTGGTTGTCAGGCTGGCTTCTGCACGGCCTTTCTTGGACATGCAAACTGCTGAACAGACATTTTCTTGTTGTATGCAATCTGTATAGATAGGCCTGCAAAGCTAGTCTGACCACAAGAGATTAATAGCTTTAGCCAAATAATGCGGTAACCATGTGAACGATGAGCTGTTCTAGCATGTTTGCGAGCCTCTCGGCGAGGTTCGACACGCTGCTATCTGCATCTTGTTGCCAGGAGACACAACACGGCCCAGGAACAGAAGGGAAGCCAGGCCACGGTGACCACCCGTGAACTCCACCAAGAGTCGCACCGGGTCCAAGCAGTCCACAGCAAAAGGCTTAGCAGGTTCTTCCGATACAAGATGATGTTGCGTAAGAAGAAACTGGCGACGACACATAGTAAAACGTTTGCCCCCCACTTCAAAATCCGATTCAAAACCACATTAAGCCTAAGTTTTAATGCGTATCAGACTCAATGTTTGAAATCAGAAGCTCTAGTCTTAAAAAAGGTTCTCACGGGTACTTATCCACAAACACGAAGCTCTTCCAAGGGATGACATACGTGCAAGAGTTACAGAACTGGCCCATTTGTCATTCCATGGCAAGCAGATATTATAAATTTACAGGAGTCCTCCAGCCTTGCACTGGGGCATGATTCTGTAGCACTGACCGAGGCAAAGATCTTCTGCCTTCTCTTAAAAGACGTTGCGAAGAGTACAGGCTACAGAATTAGCAGCTCGAAACAGGACTTAGTTAGAAAATACCGATGTTTAAAATAATCCTAGCCTCAGTAGGCTACTTTTACCTGAAGTTAGGCAGACACTCACCGAGTAGCCAGTTCAACTCAGCGAGATGCAGTCTAGTTCGTATTCAAAGACCCTGCCTCCGCTGCGACAGCAGTTTCACGCTGACTGCAGACCCGGCAAAGCTGAGCCAGCACACCTGGCTTCTCTGAGATCACGCTCCTTCTCTGACTTCATTCACGGGGAACAGAACGTCATGTGTCTGGCAACACACCCCATAAGTTTCTTCCTGACTGGTTCAGACAGACAGAAACTCTGTGTACCAAGAGACCAAAATACCCACCAGACTGGAAACCTGCAAAGTAAGTGTAAAGGCGGGCAACGCTATTCAGCCGATTTTACAGGCTGGAGATGACTAAGCAATGATGAAGCATTGTTTCTTTTAAAATTAATCATTCTTAACTCCATGACTTAGAACATGGAGATCATGCGTGTAGCCATGGATTCTGCGATACAGGCTTCAAAAAGAAAACTTCTTGCTCATTTGCACAGAGCTCAAATTTAAATCACTTGCATGGGCTCGTCTTATTTCTACATTTGCTGTTTTGTTTTCAGAAATTACTTAAAATACTTGGAAAAAATGGAAGTTTCTCTGTTGTAAAATACAGAGAATATTATCTGCTATGCAGTTACAAGATTCTTTTTTTTTTTTTTTTTTAAACAAACTGGCATATTTTGTCAAGACAATTCTATAAAATATGATTATTCCCTATTACATATAATTCTTATTTCCTGCTCACTTTCATTTTCAGTGTGGGGTATCTATATTCTGGTATTGTCTTCAGTAACAAGGATGAATCCGTAGACTGATGGAGCCTGCGTTTTAGTGCCTAAGCCAACGTCCAGTTAGGTGAAAGCCAAGGCTCACACTGACTTTAAGCATTAGCCTGGGTCTCTGACGCCTAATGAGAAATCTCAGCATAGTAAATGAAAATTAAAGCATGAAGGGATACACTTCTTCAGGAAGTGGAAGGAAGAAGAGGCAGTGAGAACAAACCCACAAGGACTCAGGTGGCAAAGGCAATTTGCAGTTTTTACGACACAACCACAGCAGCGTCGCTTTGAACCGCCTGTGGCTCGAATGAGTTGCACCCGGCTTGCCGATTATGGCAGGGCAGATAGGAGAACTTCGCGTTGCATGTTTCCTCCAGAAAAAAAACCCAAAAGAGCAGGCTACACCCTGCGCTCATAGAAACGTGGCCCACATAGATCTGATGAACTTGTAAACATCGGCACTCCCCACTACTTTTCAAAATGGAACCTGCACTATAAAAGTTGAAGAAGTTTTGGGTTAGATCTCAGGGTGGAGGATCAAGCCTAAATTGATAACGTAACCAGGGGAACTTAAAAGCTGTTTTCTAATTTCAGAAAGTGAGTAGATAAACACTACTATGTATAGAGGAAACAATAACTTCTAATAAATGGTTTCACATTTTTAGATGACAACTTAAATAGCTGCTCAGGTTGTTCACAGCAAATTAGCTGAAACACCACCATATATCAGCAACTACATGAACTTTCCAGTCAAAGGACTTAACAGAGTACCCATCTGATTTGAGGTGCTTAGAATGCAATTATGAAAACTGTGCTTGGAGTGCATAAAGCCAATCTGGATTCACAGTGACAGAAAGCAACTGCTGTATCGTTCCTGTTTCAACCGCTCCAAAGGCTCATTCGTGCTGCCGCTTTTTCTAATACAGAGAAGAGACTAATTCGGAACTCCAAGAACGAGTACAACGTTACACATCAGTCTCTGTCAACTCTCTCAATTTCTACAGAACTGGAGTTTCCTTACCACGCACACTTCAAGTCCTTCAGCTTCAAAGAATACTTTCCAGATGCTAAACAGCAGTTTTAATAGGTGTGCAAGAACTTTCTGTTGGGGCAAACTTGTTAGATACTATTCAGGTAACATCATCACGGGGTTTATAAAACGCTTGTATGCAAAGCGTCAGGAAAAAAGAACGCACGTTCTGTTATATGTCTGCACCGCTGCTCAGTTAACAGCCTTGGCTCTGCTAGGAAGGAAGTAAATTCAGTTACCTACCGATATTTCACTTTGATCCTATCATTGTCAGGGTTGCAGTAGAGTCTTTCCAGATGCTCCTGGGAATCATTGGTCACGCTTTGCCAGCTCTGGGTTGCTGTCCTCCTCACTTGCCAATGATAAGGCAAGACTGTGTGATGTTTGGGACAATCATTGCCATAAACGCAGGTGCCCTGGAGAAAATCCACACAGATTTCTATTCCGTCTTCCTGATGGGTGTGATATTGCAGCTGGTTCAAGAGCTCAAATACCAGATCAAGAGAAGCTTCTTCGCTTTTATCCTGGAATATCCCAGCACTGAATTTATTGCTTGGGTTCAAGTTGTATTGCATCGGACAGCTATTCTCTTGGAGTAAGTCAGATGTGTAACTTTCCAGAATCTTGTCTGGGAACAAAGGGCAAGCTGCACCATCACTGGCAGTTGGGTGCAAAGGATGATCCTGGAATGATTCGTTACTATTAGCAGCAGCAGTTCCAGGAGTCGCTTCTGGTGAGAAGCCTTGCTCTCCCGACTGCACATCCTGCTCAGGATGCCCAGAAGAAGGACGAGCTACTGGCAACTGACTCTGCACGTCTGGAGCTGTTGGCATCAGCACAGTCACGTTGTTTTCTGGTTGGGGGCAAGAAGCGCCGAGGTCCAGAGTCTTTTTCACAGCAGGTTCACATAAACCACTACGACCGCCACTTTGGCCTCGGGGCACAAAGACCCTATCCAAGGTCCCAGCTCCCAGCAAACTGGTAAAAATGGGCCGCAAAGCCCGGAGAGTTTCTGTGTCCAGTCTCTTCTGCACTTGCTGCTTCTTCTTGAAGCAAGGCTTCACTGGTGGTATCTTTTCAGACAGTCTTATCTGAGGAGGAAAGTCCTCTGAAGGAGGGCACTTCATTCCCGGGCAGGGAGCCTGCTGCACGACACACGCTGGCTTTGGTTCGGTGTCCATCAGAGACAGACTTTGCTCTCTCCAAATCACTTTCAAATGTCCCAGAGCCTCACAAGAATCAATCTAGGGCAGAAAGGAAAACAAGACAGTTAATCTCTCTAATTGCTCACGGTTGACACGAACAAGATCACCCCTGGAGAGGATTTCGAGCCAGCAACAGCAAACTCCTCCCCTCTCTGTGACTGTGGGTAGCCCCTAGGCACGTAAAGCATGAAACCAGCTAAACTCAGGCTAATTAATCCCAAACACACGCTCATCGTCTTCTCACACATGAGATCTCAGACACTCAGGCACGCACACACAGTCCCCCGAGGGGAGCAGGAAAGGGGGATGGTCTGATGCCCTCCTCCTTGCGATGACGTTTAATAATAAACAGCACTTTAGTTCATTATATTCCACAAAAGTGAACATCGCATTATTCGGTTTTATGCCTCCCTCGCACACAGACCCGAGAACAGAAGCATTAGCAGACACACAGCCCCGAATGTTCCCACCACGCTTTAAACATTCACGCACCGTTTCTTCCTCCACCAGCTCAACGGGCAGACGGACGCATTCCCATCCCATTCGCATACATCCTCCCTCGCACCATCTCACACATCCACCCAGCAGCACCGTCAGAGAACCGCTGGCTTCACTTAAACGAACGGCAAACTTCGTCCCGACTTCAGCAGGGGCCAGGATTTAATCCGTGGTTTTTTAGACACAGGAATTCAAGTGCTTACACCCTGTTCCTCCTGCTACGCATCTGACACTGCCAGTCTCATGCATGTCCAGACACTCCCACTTCGCACGCAGCCGTTCTCGCATGCCCACACGCTCTCTCACACCGTGACTCAGATGCACAGGCTGCGCTCCGTCACCCTGCTGTCACACGCCAAGCTCCTTCGCCTCCTGCAAGGCCAGTCACCACGAATTAACACCGGGCACGGAAGAAAACAAAGGGGTGCTAGTTACTCCGGAACAGAGAAAAAGTCCATTATTTGCAAGATGAAAAATGTTTTGGGTTTTTTTTTCCTAAAGTGCAAATAAACAGTACGTCTTGTACGTCACCAGAAAGCAAGCTCTGTGCCTTTTAATCAGGAATCTTGTAATATTTGATTACATTTAATTAAACCCTCTTCAATCTCCTCGCGCATAGCCTCAAAGCCTAGGCTGGAGCACATTAGGGGTTACTTCCTGGATAAACGCATTCCAAGCAAAGTAACTTCTCATGACAAAACAAAATCCCAGAAAAGAGATAAAATTTGGCAATAATTTCTTACTACTGCCGATTCGCTCTGGAAAATCTCTCACCGAGTCTTCCTTCTTTTGGAACATTCATTTATAAGGCTTTCACATTACCCTGGGAAACAGCACGTCAGGATTGCCAGGAAAAAGAAAAGCTGTACCTCTCCAGTTTCCCTTATTTCGATTAAATTTAAAGCAACCAGTATATTTGCTTGCCACTTAAAACAAACTCCAAAATTATCGGTATCTCTGTTATTCCTCCACGGACGTACCAGGCAATTCTCTTTCTAAACCACCAAGGGTGCCTTAAACCTTCAAGTAACTTCAGAGGTTTAAGAATCCTGAGCTCCGCGAGGAATCAGCCGCTTCCCTCCGGGGTGCCCGGGTCCCACAGCCGCTGCCACGGGCAGGAGCGGCTGCCGGGGAGCTCAGTAAGTGACTTCTGGTCAGTCAGCCATATCGGTAATGCTATCCCAATACTGGTATTGCTCGCTTGATTATCATTGAAGCTTCGCTGCTCTTTTTAACAAACTGCCTTACTGTAGAGGGTTGAATCCCCCAACAACTCTAAAGAATAGAAAGCAGTGGGAACGGAGAAGATCAGAATCTGTTGGCATTTCTATGTCGGCGTTCTGAACGTCCCAACTCGGTCGCTATTATTTACAAACAGCGTGAAGAACCACCAAGAGCAACGCACAGTGTCTTGCAACCGAGGAGGAGCTCTCGGTGGGAGATCTCAGCCCCGGAGCGCTCCCCACCTCACGCGAACCACACCTCCCGAGGAAAGCAAGTCCAGCGGCCCGAAAAGAAATTGGGGGGGGGGGGGGGGGGGGGAAGAAAAAGCAACGGCCCAGACACAAAACCGAACAAAAGGGAGCAGACGCTGACGGACAGAGCGCCTCGCAGCCGTCCCCAGGTTCCCCCGCACCGCTCCCCGCCGACACCTACCCGGAGGCCGCGACGCGGGGACCCCTCGGCGCCCGGCTGCCTGCGGGGGAACCGGACGCGCCGACCGCTGCAGCCGGGCGCTCGCCCGCCGGCCCCTCCACCTTCGAGATGCGGGAACGCCTGCGCCCCGGGTCGCACGTCCCGGGCTGCTTCCCGAGCCGCCTTCGGGGTTACCGAGAGACGGCGGGGAGGGAGGAAAGGAGGGAGGGAAGCAGGGGGGCAGCTCGGGAGCAGCCGGAGCCGAGCCCCGGCGCTGCGGGAGGCGGCAGCTCGGGCTCACCGCCGCCCTGCCCGCCCAGCGGTAGGTGGCCCGCCGCCCTGCCCGCCCCGCAGCTCCCTCTGCTCCTCACATGTTCTCTTCGCTGTTTTAAATATCGCTTCCCGAGAACGCTCGGCAGCCAGCTGCGCGGCCCGGGGAGGAGCTCCGGAGGCGGCGGCGCAGCCGCTCCCCGCCGCCTGGGCCCAGCGCCCGGCCCGCCCCCTCCGCCCCGCTCCGCCCCGGCAGAAACCGCCGGCAGCCTCCCCCCGCCGGCAGCCTGCGCCGGCCGCCCTTCCCTCGGCCCCGGCCGTCCTTCCCTCGGCCCCCGCCTCCCCTGCCTCGGCCCCGGCCGCCCTTCCCTCGGCCCCCGCCGCCGAGGGGTGCCGGGGCAACGCGGGGTCTCCGGCATGGAGACAAAGGCAGCCAGGCTGAAGCACGCCCGGTTCCCGCAGGCGGGACAGCCCTGCGTGTCTAAAGTCCCCATACCGAACCCGCATGTGACACCAGAGAAAACTGAAAGGACGGTGGCTAGATCGCTCCCAACAGTAAAGGGATAAGAAATTCCTTTGCGTTTCATCTACCGTGCAGCAAGCATTTCGTTTCACCCCGGTAAACCTCGCGAGCCCCAGCGTCTTACCGACGCGGGCCGTAAGGAGGATTTCCTCCGGCAAAAAATAACTAGTAGTAGGCCAACGAGAGCGCACAGGCGTGCGTGTGTGCTTGCACGCGAGGAGGGAGCCGCTTCCGAGAACATGCAAGTTTGTCAGCCCTTGCAGCTTGAAAGTCACGCAGCACGTCGGAATAAACAGTCCTCGCTAAAGCCAAAGATAGCGCGCTCAACTTCCAAATGGTACTGCATTTCACAGTGTAAGTTACTCAAAGAACACTAATTAATGACTAAGAAGCAAACCAGAAGCCCATCCTGGAACAAAGTCACCGTGACTCATTTTCTGTAGCTACACGGCGTGAGCTCAGCCCCTTCTCGACAGGGGCTGCCAGGATTTGGGACTGTACTCGTCACTGCCTGTGACACATGCTGAAAAAGCATGAAGTACAGCAAATTTAATGAATTACAGTAAGTTACTATTTATTTACATGGCGTATAAGTGGAATTCTTCAAGAGCATGGTTAACTTTCCTTTGCCCAAAGGCCATTAGCATGCTGTCATCTTTTGGCTGCACACAGTGCGTGTGCGAGAGCACGACGGGTTAGTTCAGCTGCTGGAGTGACGGCCTGGGACGCTCCCCTGGTGAATCACACGCGCCTGTTGCTGTCGAACGTTTCAATACGTCCATCGATTCACAGGGACTCGACGCCAGTCGAGTGCATCTGCACCACTAACTTGGCCAGATAAAATAACTCCTAAAGAGGTAAATAACTTCAGAAGGTAAATTTTATGTTGATGGAACACCTATTATATTATTTGTGTTCTTGTTTTCTTTTTCAATAAAGCCAGTCTTTCATTCCTTATGTATGTAAATGCTCAGTGATTTTATGAAATTACGTATACAGAGAATACAGGCGTCTGGAAAGAAACTGTCATTTTGAGATGACATAAGCTTTACAGTGCATTTTGAGAATGCCGCACAGCTGCGTTTATAATGCAGGGAGAATATGCCAGTTCTCCAAACAAATTACAAAAATTGAGCTTCATGCAGTTGGAGCTGACTTCTTATAGAATGACACAATAGAGGCTGAGTAAAGAAGGCATCCGTATCTACAGGAGCTGAAAACAAATTATCATCTGCAAATTAATTGAACTCACTCGAGTGTCTGAAACATCAGACAGGCTCAGCCTTGCACTCTGTCTGGACAAAACAAGAGCTCTACCAAGCACGGTGACTGGCAATGTGTCACATCCTCATTTAGTGAGGAAGAGCTGTATACACACTCGCATTTATCTTCTATTACCAGAACAGAAATTATCTGTTTGGAAGAGCTTATTTCATGCATGGGATATAAATAAGTAGCACATATGGCTGAACTACACACTGAGGTACACACAACTCCCCCGGCAGTGGGATCGTGAGGATGTAACTGAAGAAAGGAGGAGGCCTGGAATAACCATCTTTCTCAAAACAAATGTATAATTAAAGGAAATACATCACGGCACACCAGCAGATCATACGCCCACTTCTGAGGCTACCCCACACAAATATATAAAGAAACTATGACCACCATGGAAGTATGAGCTCATTTTTAAATACCCCTTTAAATCTTAAGCAAGAGAAAGCAAGCTTTAATTATTTCTTTCAGATGGTAAACTGCATCAGAGTGAATGCAGTAATTTACAATTCTGACTTGCAAATAATGGAATAACCAGTATGCACACTTCACTTATTTGCTGATGAAAGGAGGGAAATGTCTTTGACTTAAAAGTTCGTGCTAAAAAAAAAAATTCTCAGGCTCCAACACATTTTTTTCGAGTGACAGAAACAAGACCTCCTTTTCTACCTCAATACTTGCACAAGGAACATTCCTAACTTCTTAAAACACATCCCATTACAGGAGGGTTAACTGTCCTTTTCTGATGTTTTATATGAAGTCAACAAATGTTGGTGGGAACTGGAAGGATGCTGCGGAACAAGGCGGCACGCAAAAGGCGTGCTGCATCTTCTCAGTTCCTCTGAAGCCATTAAATCCCAAGTCTATCTCGCACAGACTCTTGCTCTCTGCATTTTCAGCAAGAAGGAGAAGGGAGAGGAACAGTCGCAGCCACAAACTCTTATTTTAGCCCAGTGTATTTCTGCCAGATAATCCAGCAGAAGAGAAAGCTGTTAGACTCCACGTTCTCCGTCTTCCACAACTTCTCCCCTCCCAACAAGTTTAAGAGGGGTGTAGGCCACCATTTTAAAATCAGGCAACAGTAAGAAGGTTCCAATATAGCCCAATTAATATGAGACCCAGAAATCGAAGTCTAACCTTTTCCACAGTTGTATTTCGCATGTTCTCAGGATGCCTTTACCTTGCAAACTGCCTCTTCACCACCTTTGTTAGGCTGCTCTGATGGAGCACTCCATTTAAGGTACGCATTCTGGGAGAAACAATGAGAAACTACTGTCAACTTACTTTCCAAGGGAAAGTACAGGTTTCTGAAGGAAAGTTAAAAAAGAGGGCCATGGTGATGCTAGACGTGCCCACTTGCAGTAACACATGGGGAAAAAGCGATGGTTCTCGTCATGTAAAGGTAGAACTGAGCTATGTTGAAAGCTCTTCTGCCAGCAAATCGGAGGGAAAAACTGTTGGCGGTGGCTAGCAGCGGGTGTGGGGAAGCCCTCTCATTAAAGATCGCAAACCCCTGCGGATGCACTTTTGGGGATGTTGTGGGTTGGCACTTTTGGGAGCAAAACCAAAGCAGTATCTAGACCAACATGTTTTAAAACCTTTTTCTTCTGATTCTTTGTAACTAGGAAAAGAAGTTAATGAAGCTAAAAATAGTTCCCTGCTGTCAGGATATCTTTCTAAACTGCATCATCTAGTTCAGTCAACTGTCCCAAACTTTTAACACATTTACATTTTCATTTCCTCAGTTATGGAGCAGGTGAACATTGAGACTACTGAAAAGAAAAGGCAGGATGTTATGCAGTGTTATGCGGCACAGACCTTTCCATAGTATCTGAGGCGGCCTTTCCAGAAAAAGTGATTCAAGGTCATCATGCAAACCCATCGGTACTGCAAGACTACTTTTCATTGATAGTATGATAATTCATTTAATTGATAGTGCGATAATTCACAAAACCACCGCTATCATTCCAAGATCTTGCTACTCAGCACAGAAGCTGCACGACTGAAACTCATGCTTACAGGAAGTTACATGGGTTGGAAGGTAAGTTATTTTGAGATTACGTATAATACTGTGCTTAGGCGATCTTCATTGATTTCAAGGCATCAAAAAAATCCTCTTGTGAGGAATCTCAGTGCTACTGTCCCCAGTCTATTTTAGACACGCAGAGTATAACCAACCTACCTCACTTTACACAGCAAATCAAGAGGAGAATGAAGTTGACTTCAGTGGTACCAGAGTTTCCTTCAAGAACTCCGCTATCATTTCTCCAATTTAATCAATCGCTACACAACATTTTACTTTTTTTTTTAAATTGCTTTACACCACTGGATTTCCCACTATGTACAAGTAAAGAAATCAGTACATACTATTACATACTATAAAATACTTACATCTACAGTTCCAGGCTTTTTTTTTTTTTGCTTAATATTATTATGTAATATAATCATATTAATTTTTTCTTAATCTTGTCTGCTATAACAATTACGCAAAAATACAAAATGAGATACAGCCAAGGTTAAGCAACAAGCCAGTGGCAATTGGAAGAGGACACAGGTCCCTCGGCTCATACAACAGCACTTGGGACATTGGATCAACCATTCAGCACTTCAAAGAGAACACACAAATGTATATGGCTCGCTCTTTGCTAGGTAGCAGCAGATACGAATGCTGAAAATAAGAAAAAGGAATGTAAGTTGTTATTCGTAAGCTACTGAAACATTATCGTTATTTGCAGTAGGAAACAGACTGCAAAGTTATACCACCTTTATTTTAGTAAAAGTACTAAACTTCTGACTTTGATTTAGCAGTGGAAAAACCATCCATCTATTCGTGTTTTACAGTACTGAACAAAAGATGTACGTTTATTACAGAAATCAATATGAAACTCAGGAATTCATCTATGTAGCTAATTTTTACTGTAAGGCTTTAAAATTAACCAGAGATGTTTTTTTTCCATACCAATGCTTGATGGCAAATGCTAATTACTTTCAAATAATGTTTCAAGCCCTACCCTTGTTCTGACATGGACACGTGCCAGCAAGTCAGCTTAGGTAAGTACCAAGGGAAAAGAAATGTCAATGATGCAGACATTTTTTAAAAGTTAACAGCTGGGAAAAGAGAATCTCTGATCAGTTCACCCTGTTACCAAGATGTGCTAGCTCTTCCATACCTATTAGACTTTTGCAGTAGTCCGTTTTTCATAATATGAGATGTCAACCTATTACATATAGATTTCTTTTTTCTCCCTTACAAGTTGCGTAATTAAATAATTATAATATTTATTTTCTGTGCATATTTCTATCCTCCCTCTTAATACCAAGACCGGTAATTTTAATTGGTTTTTTTTTAGAAGTGAAAAAAGTGCTTGCTGTGTTTATATGAAGGTGAAATAACGCAAGCCAGTTTTCACTAATGAAGAGAGAGGAGGGCAGCAAAGGTTTACTCAGCACCTGTATTGGGGTAGCCTTTGCTGGAGTGACACCTCGTGGGCTACATCTTGCTTTGGCCTCTCCTGAAGATTAGGAGGGCAGAAATTTCAAGGTCCAAACATGCCGAGATTAAATTTTCTGTTAATTCAAGCCTCCCTCCACTGGAACACTCACCATTGACTGAACTTTGGCCAGGCTGGTACATACAACTTCAGGTCAGAAGGAGGACCTCCTGGGAGTGGCAAATGCTTCATACCAGAGCCTAGAAAAGAAGCTGGGACCCTCCTTTGCTGGGGGGCACAGAGGGGGACATCTGTGTTGTGGATCTATGTTTTTAAAAATGGCTGACTTCCACAAACTGTCAGAATGAAGAATTGCTTCTGAAAATGCCGTTATATTCAGAGCAAGGTGAGCAGTAAGTAAATGACTATAGTAATTGCTGTTCCTCCTTGTGCCCTACTGCTATCGGACACAGCCAGGAATCTTGGAGCACTAAGCAGTATTGCACATCTGGCTGGTAGATGCATTTGGCTCTTTGGAGGACAGCAGTGGCCTAAAACCACAGTGTTTTTAAGAAAAATATAAACATAGATTATTCTTCTGGTACTATCCACAAGCAAGTAAAAAAAAAAAAACCCACCCTCATCTGCTTATACATGATAATCTAGAACTGGTGTAAATGGAAGAAAGTGGCTAGTTTATCTAAGTCTTTAAAATAAAAATCTTCTTGCTAGTTAAATGACATATTCACTGTGTGGTGGTGATTTTTTAGTAAAACCTCATATTCTTCTCTTTTACACTGCTCAAAAGAAAAGTATCAAAACTACAGTAGTTCCAATTCATCAATATTAGTAAATGAAACCTTTTGAATCCAGACCCAACTTCTACTTTTGCGGCTAGCAGTAACAAAAAATAGTAATTTCCTTGGTCTCAAATTCACCCTCTTTTAATACCTTGTACCAGTAATTAAAGGTTTTAAAAGCACACCACTCTGTTTCTCTTATTTAATAAAACTTGAAAGTTTAGCGAAAACCGCATTTCTCAGAAAAAAAGATATTAATCATATATTACACATATGAGTATCGCCACACTTCTAGATATTTTGCTGACTATCAGATAATCTTATCTCTCTAAGTGATTTATGATTCATGTATTTGGACAGGGAATGCATGATTCAAAAACGGGTCCTTTTCCTGGAAAATTTGTTAAGAGTTAATCATTTCTGCAGAGATATCTTACTATCCTAGGACTGCAGTCTTAGAGGATGGACCTAGAACTTTGGCCTACACATGCAGCAGAACACTTTAATGCTTTTAGCATATCAGTACGCTAATGTTATACAAATTAAACTGAAGCATTACTAAAAGTTCCCATCTGTCTTATGAAACAAGAAATAATTTTATCACAAAATAGAAACAGACAAAAATTGTATCAGTCATACTCAAGTCAGCAGTCTCTCAAGAAGTCATCTTTCTAGGTGGAGTTTTCTTCTGCAGCTGTACTATCCAGTGTTGTACCAGTTTGAGAGGAAAGTTAATGATGCTTCAAAACTAAAAAAAAAAAATAATAATAAAAAAAATCCTCAAACCTTATTCTTAAAATGCATGTAGTGAGCATTTGCAGGGCATCAGGCATAAATTAGGAACAGGTAACACATTTCAGTACGCTAAAAAAACCCCAAAAGTCTCAACAGCATTTTGTGACTGGAGTCTGAAGACAGCCTTTCATCAGTGTGAACGGGACTTCTGGAAACAGTGCCTCTTGTTCAAAATTAAAATTCCTGACTTGCTCACCCGCAAAGTATCATGTATCCAGTTGTGTATTTGTTACAGACCGGAGAGACGCTCTGGGACGTTAAACTGATTAAAGCATCCATCCAATTTTGAAATTGATTTAGATACATGAGTTAATGCATAAAATGATAGAAAATAGGCCCACAATGGGGACACGCTCACTTGGTTTATACGCGATTTTGTTGAACTGGTGCACCCTCTTGTGGAAGTCTCTTAAATCCATGTAGATTTCGTTAAGGCCAAGGCAATGCTTACCATGCATCCTTAACTCATACGAGCAATACAAACTGATTCATATAATACCATGTAACTTTTGAGAGTTTTTGAAGGTTAATTCTACAACGCTGATGATTCTGGAACACATGGATCCTGCCACAAGGTAAGTGGTGATGCGTGGATGGCAGTGCTTTGTTTTTACTCCTTTAGGCTGACTCCTAATTAAACTAAAAGAATGGGAATGTTCCTTTATAATGCAGTGTTGGCCAACTAAAATTTAAACAGTTCTAAAATTAACAGCTAGCTCTATCTAACAGACAGGTAGTTTACTACCTACATGTAAATAATGTCCATTCTTCAACCAAAAATTCCAACAAATTAAAAAGGGACACCTGGAAGGTAACAGTACGGTAATATTTTACACCTGAAAAAACAGCTAAGAGCTGCTCACTATAGCAAACCTTCCTTAGAGCTTTAGTTACCCAGTAAAACACTGATTCTACAAAGACCTGCAACACCCTCGAAAAGTTGAAGGTGTGAATGAAGATCTCAGTAGACATCCCTTGAAAAGGTCAAGTCTTACAATATAAAAGGGAGAGGTATTATAAATTTGACTGCCATTTCTCCAAGCTCTGCATGATTCAAACAGCAAGGAGGAAAACAGCAGCATTCACCTGTTAAATTTTAAAAAAAAAAAGAACGGAAGAAATTAACACTAAATTCAACAAACCATTTTTCTTCTAAGAAGCAGGAGATGAAGAACAAAAATCTGAAGCTCAGGAAATATTGTTACTGTTCGAATCCTCAAATTTAATTGTGCTTCCTGAAAATGGCAATAATAATGGAAATTGTTCACAAACATATCACGTGCATCCAATGGGCTAGGCACAGTTCCAGATCAGCTGTAGCAACACAGTAAAGTTCTGACCCTGATTAATGATACAAAACCATCTGGAAGAAAATGGGATGAGTCCTTCATTTTGCCTAATACATATGTAAGCAACCAACTAGAAGAGACGCACATGTTGCTTTAGAAATCCTGCGTGTCTTCCTTCAGTGCATGGCATACAGTTTGTCTCAGTGTTGACTCCCAAAGCCTCCCTGCTGTGGATATTGTGAGCAGCTGGATGGATACAGTCTGCAGAACACATAAATAAAACCACAGCGTTAGATAATATCATGCAGAAAACAGCAAAATGATTGCTATGTTCAGCAGATGTTCTTTGTCTGAAATAGTGACTATGAGTAGGAGAGATGCTCTGCTCTACATTTTAGAATGAGAATATGCATTTGGAGGATTATTCCTTTATGGAAGAATTATTGTGTGGGAGTACACTATAAATGCTTTATTTCTACAATTCAGCAATCTGTGTGTTGCTGAATTCAGCATTCCAGAGGGTATAGGATACTGCCTTGCTATATTAATTCTGTTCATGAAGATTTTTTTCTTTTACATTTCCTAAGGTTTTTTAAATTAGGAAAAAAATGTTACTTGGAAGAATTTCCTCTAACATGTAGGTCCAGGTTGAGTCTAGCCGTGATTGGCTAGCTAGAAAACACAAAGCTAATTCTGTTTCCTGTGGATGGATTAATCTCCAATCTATACCAATATGGCATGAAATAAATGAACCTGAATCAATTCTATCCAGAGCTAGCTCAAATGTGCACCGTGTTCAAGATCACCACAGGTACACAGCTATACTGCTGCTAAGAGCAGTTCCTTACAGCTGCGCCACAGAAGTTTTGAACTGCTTTCCCGTAACGCAGGCTCTACATTAAGCTCAGTAGATCCAACCTGGAGAAGAACTAGACTACTGCAGACACCCGAGTGGCTGTCCGTAGTTAGCCTGGCTCCTGTCTTACTGACTAGGTCTAGCTCCACACCAGACTCCCCGAAGCCAACGCTGCTGCTGCAGAGCACACCTGCACGTACCTGGACCTTGCTTCCTTGCGACAGATATCCTGTCAGAGCTTTCTGTCCCAGCTAGGAGGTGATGTCCTCCTCAGTGCTAGCACTGCTACACCCAGCCCGACTCTCACAGAATCCTCAGTATTAGTATTAACCGGATTTCTTCGTACCTCGACTTTTTATTAATTATACCTGAGCTCAACCATCACCTAAAGTTCTAAAGCTGGCTGGATGTGATTCCTATGTATTTCATTCTGTACAGACCATTATAGCAAAATGGGTATTACCATGATGAGTTCAAATGTTTGCAATGCCCAAGGCCAGTCTGTGTTACATATGATTACAAATAACCATGCAAAAGATTAAGTAGTCAGAAACATCCCCTTTTATTCCCTCATCCAAACATTCTTCACGTGATACTTCAGTTTCTAGTTCATCCTTCTTACTTTAGGTATTAGCATTTTAGGAGCCATCAGCACACGGATGGCCAACTCTTCTGACAACACATTACAGGCTAAAATTTTCCTATGGCTAAGACCCACAAGATGTTTACCGAACTCAAGGCTGCAGGAATGGGAAACCCCAGAGGTAAGTCACAGGTGGAAAGCGACACCAACCACCATGAGATCCTCCTACACTGCTAAAGGATGGAGCAGTAGTGGGTGGGTGGGTGGCAGGATGACACAATTCAGACTCAGAAATCCCATCTGGCCGACTTCCTCCCACTAACAGGGATTCACACTGCTGAATTGGACCGGCATAATCCCACTGCAGATCACCTGATATATCCCTAGTGTGGGGACTACATGTGAACTGCTTATAATCTTCTTGCTGTTAAAGAGACACAAGCTGACTATCCCACATTAAAATGATTGTTTCTGATTGCCTGGCATCCTTCCTGCCTAAATATAACCACAGGCAGGAACTACATGGATGGGCCCAACAGGCAGCAACAAACCTGGGCCCTACACCAGTGTTTCACCACCTCAAGTCACACCCTCAGCTCATTTTGCTATCCTACTGCCTACCAATTGCCTTCCACTCACACAAAACACAATCTGGTAGGTCTGCTTAAAGACTCGTTCATTCAACTTCCTCAGTCTCTCCTAGTGCAGCCCTTGGGCTGAAGCATTAATGACACAGCTTACAGGCTTACTTTCACCCTGTATTTCTCCACCACATCATAAAACACCAGTATGACCTGTAAGAAAGCTTACAGTACCTCCATGATAGGTGGCACACCCATCAAGAGTCCTCCTGAGCAGGTGAAAGTTACGGTTCCTCAGTGGCCTCCACACAACAAATGGCTTGACTGCCATCCTCGGATCACGTCTGGCTGGAAAGCATACACGTACAACGTCAGTCTGCACAAACCTCCACAGGACCCAAAACAGGGGGTTTTGTGCTTGACCAGAATAAAAAGTGAAAGATATGCAAAAGGATTAAATAAAACACTGCAATTTTGCATTTCCTGCTTTCAGAAGCTTTTATTTGGATTATCTGCAGGATACGCCTGCAGATCTCAAAGCAACATGGGAACCAGACCTTGATGTTTGAGAAACAGATGCCCCAAATACTGAATATTAGGTTCATTCTTACCTGTAGAGTTTAGTTATTTTCCAAATATTGCACTTGATACTGCTTTTAAAAAGTGTGGTCAGTTCCATACTCTATCTGGGATAACTGCTGAGCAAACCAGACCCCCGAGAATCTATTTACAGACATTATTTCATTCATTTGGTCTCCACGCAGCAGAACCTATCAACCAAAACTTTGAAAATGCTAAAGGAGGAAACTGGAGCAGATGAGACCATTTCAAGACACCAAAAATGGGTCACATACTACCCTGAGCTCCCTTCAGATACAGCAAGTGTCACAGAAATCCAGCAAGTCACAGCTTTTAGAAACTAAAGGAGAGCATAGCAATCCATTATTTCAATGCAATGTCCTCAGAAGGTAAAACAGCACAGCTCAGGGAGCAACAGCACTGGATAATGTACTCTGCTTTGTTCACCTCAGTGATTATTGCATCTTCCCGTTTCCTAACACAGAGGAGCGTAACTCAGACGTTCTCCTCCACTTACAGAGTCACAGATTCTTCCCAAATTCATACCCAGATAAGAAAGCTATCCTCTCAAAACTGTGTCTGGAAACAACAGTGGTTCAAGACCGTGCTATTCCTTACCAAGGGCCCCAGACTGCCCCTCCAGCTGTGCTCTTTTGGGGGCTACATTGTAAACCACACTGAGGAACTGATTTGGCTGAAAAATAATACAGCCGGATTATGTATCCAATTTTAAACCTCAGACACCACAGAATGCTTCAAAAAAAAGCACAGCACACAGAGAAGAATTGGAAAGCTTCTCATCAACCTAGTTCACACAGAGATAGCAGAAGGCTCTCAGTTTATGAGCGTCATGCATGTTTATTCGAAGAAGGCTTTTCTTTTGTATTTCAACAATGCCCTAGCAGCTGATCCAAAACTCAGAACACTAATCCCTTACTGCATCATAAATTTCAATACATCCAAGTAAACATGGGCATTTCAGAATATTAGAAGAGTTCAATTTTGAACAAAGAGGGTTTTTTCAATCTTAACTATAGTGAAGCTTTTGCTCTGCTCTAATTTAATTCTTGGATATAGTTTAGGCCACTGACTCTGGAACAAATGCCATTGAGAAAGTTAGTTTGAATTTAGATTTAGACGTGAATGTGAAAACCTAGCAGTTTCCAAAACTATGGAATTTATTTCCCAACTAACAAGTGTTGGGGGGGAAGGAGGGGATGTAAGAGGAAACACGGAAAGAAATCTGTCCAGATTTCTTCTAGCCAGAATGAGGAGAATACACAATTTCTCCCGAGAATTGCAACAGACAGCTGCCAGATTAAGTCTCAGTCACGAGCTTTTTAGGCTGTATCTACACTACTAGGAAATGTTCTCATTTTCCGTGAATTACTTAAGTTAAAACAACAGAGTAGGCAGAGGTCTTCCACATAGGTGAAGTGAAATGGTTCAGCTAGAACAATTAAATAAGGGCAAAAGGAAGTGATCACCCCCAGAGGACTTGGCAGTGAAATGGTTACCGAAAGCAAATCATAGGTATCATTTCTGTGCTTAACAAAAACCCTTTTAAGAGAAGCAAACAAAAATAGAATGGTTGGTAAGTAGGCAGCAAAATTAATGGCTGCAAGGTCAGCCAAGTTTATGCTTTAGCTTTGGATGTACGTTCAGAATGTAGTTGCATATGGAAAATAAAAAGGTATTTTCATATGAGTGGGGTCATTCCTCTGGCTGTGGTATGATTTAATCTAAAATCCACATAGTACCAGCATATAGATAAAGAACTGAAAAAGATGCAAGAGATTGCACAGATGCTTCAGCTCCACAGTAAAACATCAAATCCAGGGTAAACACTGACACAAGGCCGAAGACACAGTATCATTTTTAGACTAACTTAAAAAGAGGAAAACATACACACCCGCAAGTACAACAGAATTACACCACTGGTACTATTGAAAAAAACACGTGCAAGCATCTGGAGACAACATCAAAGAAATTAGACTCTCCTTTTCTGAAAGACAGCTGGACTCATTGCTCTCTTACATTCTATAACCAGCTGAAATAAACAATTTTAAAATATCAGGTATCTCTTAAATGTATCTCTGAAGATTTACTCTGACAAGCTAATGTTATAAAAGCAAAGAACAGAGAGGGTGTATCAAAGTCCATGTTGAGAACATTTGTTTTGTTATAGAGATATTAAGGGTGTGCACTGTAATTCCACACAGCACACAATGTTCTGCATTCCTTTTACGAACATGAATTGTACACCACCACAGAGATGAGCTATAATCACCATTGGGGTGACACATATTTTAATCACAAATATTATTTTCTGTGGGACTCAGAGAGGATTCTTGCCAGTCAGTATTTCTTGTTGATACAACTGTTACTGTTGGAATGTGATAGTGATCACTATCCTGAAAAAGACACATTCCTGTCTGAAGGTTTTTAAGAATTCTTCTGTTAAACAAGATGTCAGCTACCACAGTAACTAACGACCGAGCAATTCACTTAACTATAGGAAATACTGGAAAGTCCTAACATTAACACTAGATGACAGCAAAGATGGTCCTATTTGGTCTGTTCACACACAATGTATTAATCTCAAGGGATTTTTTTCCACAGGTTTTGCAAGCTAAAAACCAGCTATCACGAGCCTTTGAAGTAGATTAGAAGGACTGTATAAACCATCAAGCCGTAAGATCTTGTCATCTTTTCAGCAGAGCTATGCCAAGAAAGAACCGTAGCTCAAAGCAATACAGAATTTTCAATACTGTTGAGAAGTCTTACTCGCAGAAACAATCTCCCTGTGTCCCCAAGGGCATAGGCAGGCATAGCTGGGCAAGTGTAATCAGAATCTGACAGAAAGGCCACTGTACGCAACATGAAGAAACACAGCAAATGTAGTTTGAAGATTCTGTAATATATTAATCTGATGGAATGGATAAATAAAAAGAGGGAGAGAGAGAAATAAATGTTCAGAAAGTTACTAACCAATGACCAATAATAATCAAGATGTTCAAGACTGTTGGCTACATAAGTACAGCTACATAATCTCTGGCATCCACCGTAGGAATGCCCAACTCCTCCCACCCCACACGCAGTCCAGACATCAGTTACAACCTAAGTATTCCTGCTCTGACCTGTTGGCAACATGCGGGAGAAAAGGAACCGTTATCAGGCCAGGACAACTCCATATTGCTGTATTGCTGTTTGCTACTGGAGCTACAAAGACTCATAGCTCTTCAGTCCTAGGGCACCTATTCCTGGCGCTGATGTGGTGATGGAAAGAGCCACCACAACAGCTTTCTGGTTCTGTTCTTGATCCACCTGAGGTTGCTCCCTGTCTGTGCTGTCTTATGGGAACTTCCCCTTCTGCACATTAGGGAATCTTTTAGGATTTCGAGACCTAAAGGAAGAGATGGCACAAATTAACCAACTGAAAAAACCCTAGTAATAAGTTACGGACTCATCAGGGGGGTTTTTGTTTCCATTTGGTTTTTTTGTGAGATAGTCATATTAATGAAAACCATTCTTAGACCTTGGGACATTAAGATTCATATTAGCACAGAAGATGACAAATAAAACTTTCCTAAAGTGCAGACTTATTTACCGTTAACCACCTGCCTTGGAGATTCTACCTGCCAATCGGACACAAATGTGTTTTGGAGACCATACTTCAAACAGGTAAGTGGCAACAATAAAATAGACGAAACAAATCCCACTGGGAAATGTCACTGCCCTCATTTAAAATTTTCAGCTTGGTCCAACTTAGAAATTTAGAGAAAAAGTGAGAGCAGTAAAGATAATCCATGTATTTCCAGAATATGGATCACTGCTTCTGTGTTTTAGAAAGAAATTTTGTAAGAAACATAGTTCATAAGTTACAAAGATAACAGCATGAATATTTCTATTATCAGGAGAACTTTCGCTTGTGGGTCATGGAGCCATTGTTCCTCTGATTTTGGTGCCCTGTGTTCCCAATGGCTTCTGAATGAGGGTTCAGACAAGATGCAGTCAGCACAATGCAGATTTAGGCACTTAAACAAAAACTTGAATTGTTTCGACAGAAATCAGTGGCCCAATTTACTTTTGGGAACTATGACATACTTAAAGTGAGTACGAAGCTTCAGTGACAGTTTTGTTGTATGCGGTGTTCTGCTTAAAGCTACAGTTTGCCAGTGCCAGGATTTTTAAAAAAGCAAAGTGCTCATTTGTTTTTTCAAGGAAATCTTTCATCATTCCACTGTCTAAAACGATGTCATGCTTCATCTTAACGGAGAGACAGATGGTCACCAGGCAGATTTTGTTCCAACATGATAGCACCCCTCCCATGTAAACCCAAACCATGAACAAAAAGTTAGACTTAATTACATTCCACCACAACACAAAACAAATTTGCCCAGATGAGCGGAAGGAAGAAATCTGTGCAAGAACAGAGTCAATGATTACATCTGAATCTTGAAACAATCTTAAACGGAATCTTTCCCACGGTTTCCAACTACTTTATACAACTCTAACAGTGTTCTTTAATAAGAAAATTCTTATGATTGGTAACATTGATCACATAGTGATGTTACCTAATACGCATTTAGTTTTAACGTGTTATACAAGAAACCGAGACTGATCTCCACTCCTGTTGGAGTACCATCCTCAGAGCAGATTTCAGAATGCCATCTAGTTGGGCAAATAGCATTTCCTGCCAGTGGAAGCCAGAAACTGCTGAAGCCATTTCAGAGCGGGTTAATATAACCCAGAGATGCAGGGCATAAGGAACAGAGACATTAGAAAGAAGAGGTGTGTCATGTAACAGATACCCACAAAAAAGAAATGAATCAGTGAAAGTCAGGCAATTTTGCAAGTCCAGTGAAATATATGCATGCATCTTTAGGTGCTTAAAGATCTTGAAATAACAATCCACTGAAGCAGCTCTGATAATCTCAGTTATTTCCACAAAGAAAATTATTTCATTAAAAAAGTCAAGTTCCATATTGTTTTTAAACAAATTTTGATTTGGTTTGAGTTTGGTTTTTTTCCATTTTAAGACAGCCACAGAAATATTTAGAAATTGAGAAAATACAGCTCAAATAATATTATAATCTGATTAGGCGTGGGAGCCATCACCAACTGCTCAACAGCATTAAAAGCATCTATGAAGGACAATGCCTAAGTTAACATCTAGGCAGAGGAAAGCCATATATGTCAGTTAACTGCCGCGACAGGGCGACACGCGCCGCCTGCTGATTACGAATCCCATAGGACACATGTTTCCCAGCAACAGACTACCCCATCACTGGTACGTGACCCGTGGCATTACTCCTGACCATGGGGTGGATGAAGGGGGACGGCTGGGTCCCCGGCTGTGGCAGGTAGGGAGCCGCAGGCCCGCCTTCAGCACACAGGCACGGCTGCCACCACTGCGATCGATTGGTACTCACGGGTGTTTCTGCTGGTGCTCAGAGCTCCGCACTTCATCTGATCGGCTGACGTGTCGGCTATCCCAGCTTGGGAATCCCTGCGGTAGACCTATTTCCTAGCCAAGAAGGAAGGTCTCGCTAGCAGAAGCGTAACTCCCACAGCTGCCTGTAGATAACACAACATTAGCGATCATTCTGCTAGCGCGCTATATTCAATACACTTCAAGTCATGAAAATCCACTGTTGGTTTGGTCTTGGACATTTATTACAAGGTCAAACAGCAGAGTTCTACTGCACTTAAATGCTTTATAAATCTCTATCGTAATGAATTATGATTTTTGATCATATAACTTCATTTCCAGCCAGCATTTCCTCGTTGCGTGCACTTCATAACTTTTCTTGCAAGCAAAGAATATTAGTAACTGGGGGGAAATAAGTGGGAAGAATGACTTTGATTAAATTTTAAAGAGATACACACTTTGTTAAATAAAGTTTCCTCAAATGTTATCGATATTAAGGAAAGTGCTGTCCCAGGAGACAAGGTGTGCCATGGTCACCTCAGGCCATCGGGCAACATCCCTAAAGCTGTATCGCTTCATCCTAATACGGTCACCCCAGGCCATCGGGCAATGTCCCTAACGCTGTATCGCTTCATCCTAAAGCCGTATCACTTTGGCAAGCCCTCACACCTTCAAGCGAGACACTACTGTCAGTCCCCAGAATGTCTGTGGGCTCCCACATGCCGTTACCACAAACTGCAGGTGGCCCTTAAAGAAACCTGTGCAGACCACTCCATGGCTTCCCAAGCTGGTGGTGGCGGGGAGAGATTAGGGAACACTTCTGAAAGGGAAAACAGTAAAGAAATGCTTTTAGACGGGTAACTAGACTGGAACGTGTTAAAAAAGAACACGCCGGCAATTGTACCAGTTCTGCGGGAGCTGGAGTTCGGGTTTTTTCCCGCTAAGAGGAACGTAAGGGGACAGAGGCCGATTCCCCGCGGCGCTTCGCTCCTTCCCCACGGCAAACCGCCACGGCTTCAGCCGCCCCGGCAGCCCCGGAGGGAGCGCGTCCTCCGGCGTCCCCGGCGGGTACTCACTTGCCTCAGCCACCGGACCCGCGCTCCCGCAGGCCGCCGCTCTCCCGTGCGCTGGGCCGCGGCGCCGGCCAGCCTCCGGGCGGGCTCCGCATCGGGGCGGGCGAGGGAGCGGCGTGGCCGGGAGGCGCAGCGCCTGCGGCGGGAGGGGAGTAACGGCCATAACGGCCATAACGGCCGCACCGGCCTCGCGCCCGCGGGGGGCGGCGCCTTCCCGCCGCCCGCGCTCACGTCCGCGCCACCGCCCCCGGAAGTGCCGTGAGGGGCCCGCCCCCGCCCCGCTGGCGGCCCGACCCGGAAGCAGTGGCGGTGCGCTGACGGTGCCAGGGCCCGCGTCCCGCCATGGCTCCCAAGGGCGGCCCCGGCGGGCGGCAGCAGTCGGAGGAGGACCTGCTCCTGCAGGACTTCAGCCGCAACCTCTCTGCCAAGTCCTCTGCGCTCTTCTTCGGCAACGCCTTCATCGTCTCCGCCATCCCCATCTGTGAGCGGCGGGGAGGCCCCGGGGGAGCGGTGGGGGCCCTGAGGGAGGGAGGGAGGGAGGGAGGGAGGGAGGGAGGGAGGGAGGGGGGGGGCGGCGGCGGCGGCAGGCCCTGAGGGGGAGCGGCAGGCCTGGGGGGGGGCGGCAGGCCCTGAGGGGGAGCAGGGGCTCCCCGCAGCCCGCCTCGGGCCGCTGGCCCGCTGCCGGGTGCGGGTGGGGGTCCCCGGGCTGCTGGGGCTCACCTTTCCCCGGGCCTGGCCGGCTTTGAGCCGACCCCAGGCGGGATGATCTTGGCTGTCTCCGTGCCGTGCTAGATCCAGCTTCGAAGCCGGTCCTGCTTGGAACAGCGGGCAGGGTGGTTGGTCTGTGGTTCGTAAAGATGGACGAGCTGCTGGCCGAGCACTGACGTGTCAGCGGCAGCGCTGCGTGCAGCGGGCGGGCTGGCTTAGCTTCTCAGCCGAGTTTGACGTGGTCTCATAAGGCCCCTTTCAGCCAAAAGCAAAGCACATTTCTCTGTTCGAAAGTATTTTTTAATGCAGTTCGGAGACCTCCAAGTGATTTTGTAGGAACTGGCTTTGGTCTGGCAGAGCCAGTGCCCAATTACAGAGCTGGTGAGCTGCGTAGGACTCCTGTGGGGGCATTTTATTTGGAGAAAGAAACCATTCAAAATGTCTTTTTTTTTTTTTTTTTCTTTTAAGGGCTTTACTGGAGGATATGGCATATGGATCTCGTGCAGTCTGCAGTCCTCTATAGTGTAATGACCCTCATCAGTACCTATCTAGTAGCTTTTGCGTATAAGAACGTCAAGTTTGTTCTCAAACACAAGTGAGTTTGGTGGCTATTTGAAGTAGAATTTATTATTAAACAATTTAACAAAACTAGCGTTTACAACATTTCTTTTTTAATGAAGAAGAACGTCTGAAATGTTACTCCAAAAACTAATTTACGTGGAGGTGTCTCCTAATTGGTTTCTGTCATCTCTCTTGTAATTATGGAACAGACTAGTCTTGTCAGCTACGAGTTCAATGAAATAGCAAAACTACCTTCGTTCTCAGTGGGTATTGCCACAAACTATATTTAACTAACACTTTTAGTAATTTGATTATTACCTGTTGTCCCTTCAACTTGGCAAAACTGTTTGGTCTCTTGGCAAAGTTTTTTCTTCACTGTAAATACAACTTCTGATAATCCCAGGGTTAGGGTTTTTTGGTTTGGGGTTTTTTTTTTTTTTCATTTTTCAACTTTAATATAAATGGCATTTCTTACAGAGTAGCACAGAAAAGAGAAGACGCTGTTTCCAAAGAAGTGACTCGCAAGCTGTCTGAGGCAGACAATAGGAAGATGTCTCGTAAGGAGAAGGATGAAAGGTAATCCTCTTCGTTCTCTTCTTTCTCTCCCTTGTTCTAATACTGCCTGGTATCTTTAAGGCTCTAGGTAGGATATTAGGGACTGCTGTTTGGCCATTGGGTTTTTTCTGTATTCTGGTAAGTAGAAGCTGTACTGTCACCTCTTCATACATCACCTTTTTGAGGTGAGTTATCAGTGAAAGGTCTCAAACATTGAAACCTGTATCGATAAGGTCCTATAAGGCAACCTCTCAGTCCTTGAGCTGCAAAGCAAAACAACTTATTCTACAGGCCTTCTAATAACTCTCTGAAGAGTAAGCATCACGGCTGTCTTCAGAAATAAGCTCCTTTTCTTAAGGACAGGCTAGCGCAACATATTTTGCATAGCGGCACGCAAGTTCCCTCAGAACAGCATTTCCATATGCTGCTGGACTGCACTGCTAATCACTGGTTGCACTTGTTACCCCTCGTGGTTATAACTGGCACGTCCCGGTATGCAGATTTCTACTTTAATAGCTCATACTAATATCCAGGTGATGCCCGATGAGTGTATCGGGAAGCATTTAGTATTAGAGTAGATGCGCGTTATGTACAAGACGCAAGGACGTGAACTGTCAGCTCTTTGGAGAAAAAAGCCGTAGCTTCCCTTCTAATTGCCAGGCAGGCTGGTAGCATCCAACAGATACAAACTCACAAAAAGTGTTGTTTATAAAGGGCTAGGTTTGATGTGCCTGCTAGGAAAACAAGCGTAAGGCAGTTAAGCGTACAAGTGCATCGTGTATGCAGGGTTTTGTCTTTAACTAATGAGTTGGCTGGTAGTTCTTGCTGCGCTCTGTCTTTTAGAAGCTGGCTATAACAAGAGCAGGGGTATGTGGTTTACTACACCTCTGGGTGTCGATCGCTTCATAATGGTGGGTGTGCCAGGATGTGCATTGATTTAACTATGCCTGAAATAACGTCTCTACTTCTTCCTAGAATTCTGTGGAAGAAAAATGAAGTTGCAGATTATGAAGCAACAACTTTTTCCATCTTCTACAACAATACTCTCTTTCTGGTCTTGGTCATCATTGCTTCATTTTTTGTGCTGAAGAACTTCAACCCCACTGTGTATCCTTTATTACCACACTTGAAACAACCAGAGCCCTACTCCTGTTTGTTGTCATTAGTAGCTGTATTTGTCATGCGGGTTGTGAGATGACTCTGTTGATATGTGCAGTTCATTGCAGTACCTCAGTTTAGAAACACTCTAACATAAAAATAGAGATTACAAAAAAAAAAATCTCCCAATCATGTAAATGTTTAACGTCTGACATGAGATGTTTTCAGGATATCACTTGGACAATATACAGAAATTCTTATGGCTTTCCCATTTCAGTTGTAGTTGTGGAATGAGGCGGCAGCTCATGTTCATACAGAAACGCTGTGTCAGTGTTAGTTGCCAGGTGCTCTTATGTCAGGGAGTGTTTAGTTTCAGTAACTTCACAAGTAAAATTTTTTTTGTTACTTAGGTAAAAACGTACTGCCGATCAGGACTGCATCTGTTAATTAAGGATCTGCAGTATTTAACAGTATATGTAACTACTTTTAAGAGAACAGGCTAAACTTCAGGGTGTCTTTAATTTTGAAGTTAAGAACATTTCAGTGTCCTGCTAACAGCCTTGATGGTAAGCTGTATTGCAGGTTACGATGTTGCAATTTTAAAACTCCTGCAGAGAAAGACCATTTCAATTCCTTGTTTTTCATAAAACTTCTACTAAATGTTCTGTACAAAAGAGGTGGTATCTTTACAAGTATATGTCCTTAACCTTTTCCTTACAGAAACTATATTCTTTCTATAAGTGCTTCATCTGGACTGATTGCTCTGCTATCTACAGGATCCAAGTAGCCAAAAAACCCCACACCAATTTATTTCTGTGAGAGGGTTCAACTGCCATACAAAAGTTTACGGGTGGAATAGGAATACATTTTTTATAGTGTGACTGCTTGAGGGTATGGGGGGAGGGTTTGAATCCAAAATGGTCGAATTATATTTACTTTTGGTATCTTTACATGCTATTATCCAGTAACTGAATTAATCCATTTTTTTACTTAACAACGAAAGGAAATGGTGTGTGAGTGGTCACCAAACGTAACCTTTCTGAAGCACCGCGTAGGTGTGGTGGTACTACAGACTATTAGACAAGTACACTGTAAGGGACTGCTACACAGCAGCACAAACGCTTGTACTTAAAACCTGAAACAGAATTCCCCTCTAAGTTTGGTGACTGGTGTAAGAGCCAAACTTGCTGATCGTAAAAAGTGACAATCCACCATTTATCATTGTAACTTGAGAAGTTTTAATAAAAAGGAGGCTTTTTTGTCATTTAATTCCTTGTATTTCCATTCTTAGTGTAAAAAAGAAGAAAAAAAAAAAGGGTATTTTCATGGGCAAGCAGTGTGTGTAGGTTTGTCTACTGTTTGTGCTTCCAGATGAGAGGAGTCTTCTGCAGGTCAGCATATGTATTGTTTTCAGTGGAAACACTCCTCATTTTTAAGTAACTTGTAGTCAGGACAAAACCTAAACAAGGTGTCCTAGAAAAATACTTTTGAAGTGGTTTGAATGTACTTTTTTTTTCATTCATCTCTAAAGTTGTAAATACAAAGAAAAAAACCCAAATCTGCCAGTTTTCCTGGCACAGCTTAACAAAAATGCTTTAGCTGGCTTTTTATAATGGGTTTATCAGACAATCCTTTTGCTTTTTTCGTGCTATCAGTGAAGCAGCTGTTACGTTAAACGCTAAACTCTGCTACTATTAATGGAATCGTATTGTAGAAGTTACAGGTTTTGCCATTACAGGAATCCTAAACAGGGAAGAAAGAGAAAGCTTATAATCAGATTTAATATAACAATTACTTTGCTAATCTTTACTTCAGTAAGAGTTGCATTTATGTAAAATATAGTAAGATGAAGGTTCTGAAGTGCAGGAGACAGTGTATCTGGCTTGCCTTAGAGTATGCTGAGTTTGTAATGTCTCTCTTTCTGACAAATGCAACCAGGACAGCCTCACGAAACTACTACCTAATTACCCAGTGCCTGCCGACTATTACAATACTTCTCTCTCCAGCATCCTTTGGGATTGGGGTTGGATGAGGGTCTTCAATCTCCACTCTCCACTGCATAATTTACTTTTACTTTGCTTCCCAGTAAAGGTAATAGTATTCATGTGCTTACATCATGAAAATTCCACTGGTTTTGGTGCACTGTAGACCTGCCATTGAAATTACTTTTCTGGTCAGTCATTTAACACTCTTCAAATGAGCTTGATTGTTTTCCCTCAACATATGTGGATTTTTCTTTATCGCTTCTGCCTGCTTATTCGCTACTGAAAGGAGCCTTTCCATACTGCTTGCATAATTTTACTTTCCTTAGCCTATCACTTATAAAGGATATAATTTGTATGCATTTTAGTCTAAGTATTTAGCACATGTAAAAGAAATTTCTAACGAACTTCTGTAAATGGTCAGAGTCAACCATGAGGCCAAGGTGACCGCTCTGTAAGCAACAGGACTTGAACGTTGCTGTTTTGCTGGTCACTGGCGATTTGCTCAGCTCCCACCAAAAGTACACAGTACTTAAATTCAGACACGTGAACAGGCAACGCTGATATGCTCGTGTTAACTTGTCAGCGTCAGTGGGGATAAGACTGACCCATCGGGCATTTTAGAAAGCGGCAGGCATATTTTCCAGGAAGTCTGCCGTCTAGAGAAAAGTGATTTAAAGCAGTGCTTTCTTCTGCTATTACTGTCAGTTGGCTGAGTCTTTTATTAACAGCTTTTCATCTTACCTGAGTTTTTTGGTATTGACAGTTGCTGAGGCCTGGAGCACAGTATGTGTCAGAATTTTTCTGGAGAGGGAGCTTTGCGGCGCTGACAGCCTGAAACAAAAGCGGGTGGGTTGTCTTCTACAGAAAGCCTAGTCTTTTCTGTGGACTTCTTCCCAGAAAACTGCTGCTGCTGCCTTGTTGGTGTTGGTTTTTTTGGCTTTTTGTTTGCTTTTGAGGTTGTTTGTTGGTTTGTTTGTTTTCCCTTGCAATCCCCACTGCAAGCTGCACCCAGTTTCTTCAGTATAACGCTGAAGGTTAGCCTAAAGCTAGGCTACTGCTTTTCATCCCTTTGCCCTTGGAGCGTTAGGCAAGCTGACTTTCAAGTTTTTTCTCTAAGAAAGGGACAATGCCATCTCTTTTTCAATTTAAAAAAAAAAAAGGTTAGGAATTAATATATTTTTAATGTATTGTTGGATTCCCATATATCTGAGAAGGGGAAGAAAGAACATGAAATTGTGCCTCCAGAGGGAAGAAAAGGAACTAGTCTGCTACTAGGAAAATAATCACACTGTTAAAATAATAAAGCTGTTAACTGTATAATGGTCAAAGCCTTTGTGCTGCCTGGGAAGCAGATTTTAAAATCCTTAAATAGTTAATTTTCCCAGCTAATACTGCAAAGTTAGGGGATGTGGCGCAGTGAAAGTAATAGCGGGGAGGTGCCAAGTGCTTCGGTGGCGGTCCCCACCTCAGCTAGTTGTGACTGACCAGCCCCGTGTCATTTTTGGAGAGGCTGGTGCCTGACCTGCAGTGGGATTTCACTGAACCGTCAGGAGGACGTTCACGTTGTGTTTATTAAAGCCAAAATGTCACATAGGACCGATGCCTGCCCTAGGAGACTACCTTCTAGAAGTACCTTCTCCAAGATGCGCAGCCAGACCAGACCAGACCTCCGCTCCCCGGCTGTACCCGCTCCCCTGGCCCAAGGTCATTGTCCCTTGCCCGACCTGGGTACAGCTGAAGATCAGTGTTTCCCTGTGGAACGATACAGACCCATTTTCAATGTAAACCATTGCTGTTTCAAAATCGGTCTCACTGTTAGTAACAGGTCTCTAAGTATAAAATTAGATGCACAAAATGCTTTTATTGTGTCCAAGCAGAAGTCAAAGTCAGACTGCATTTCTGGATATACAGCAGCTAAGTTCATTTACACATACCATAGCTCATTGCATTAAATACAGGAGAAGACAACTCAAGTAGCGGTATCCGTTCACGTGGCCCGCCGAACGCCGCGCACGCTCTGCGGATAGCCTGGAGTTAAGGGGGTTAGAATACAAGGGTCCTACAAATCCTGTACATAGCTGTACCCCTTAGGAAGTAAGTGCCCGAAGTACGTGATGCCATACGAGTGAGAAATACGCACTGAAATCATAGATGCGTTTTACAAAGCAAACTCATGGTAAAATATAACGTGGTTCTTGAGATGGGCAAAGTAATGTATAAGTGCTTAGTATCAACTCCTGTAGAGGGATGAAACGCTCACAAAAAACCCCTACCTGTTTAAAATGGGCCTTAAAAATACTATGCATTCACTTGTGCCCGATTCCAGAACAAGTTAAAGCAAACGTGCCCTTCCACCAAAGTACGCACCTGATTTGTCCTGGTATTTTTCAGCAGCTATGTATTATATATAAGTATCTATATCCTTAAAAGCTCATGAATATTGAAATTTGCAATAGCTATGTCTACAAGGCAGAAGTAGAGGCAGGTTTCTATAGATGCAAAACCCAATATTATATCATGGATTTCTTGGTTTAAGGTTTATGTAGGATTAGAGTTTTGCAAACAGCTGGGTTTTTTATTAACCTGACATGCGTGTTTGGGTTTTCTAACGGTGCTCTTCTGGCTTGTACTCAGAAATACTTCCTGGGAGCACTCTGCAGCTGAAATAATTGTATAGTTAGGAGTTGAGCTACCTAATTTCTAACTAATTCTCTGTCTTACATTCTTTATTCACCTACAAATGAAATCTAAAGCATATATTCAGCATAAAAAAGAAAACGGAAGATCTGAGCGTGCCCCTTCTATCTGTTAACCTGAAGAAACTTTATAGTTGAGATTTCCCAAATGTGGTTTTATTAAAACCTTAAGTTGTATCTGGCTTTTCTTCATTGAAAAAATAGATCTGTACATCCTTCTTTAATTACCAAGTACCTGAAGGTTATAAATTATTTTTTGCTTTACAAGTGTTTTTCACAGCACAAGCATGAGGTGCTAAGAGTAAAGTAAAAATTAATGAATTCAGTTGAAGGTAAGAAAATACAAGATTATTCTTGGTTAGAAGAGAGATCAACTGTGCTTTTAAACTTCACTGCAGATTGGTAGCAACAGCACACATCTCGAAGGATCCAGTGACAGTAGACACCGAGCAGCAAGCTGCTGAATGATTCTCATGACCGATATTAACTCGGGGCTGTACTTCTGTACAGAGCACTTTTAAACCATGCAGTCCAGGTAATTCATGCATTGCATTATGATCTGTAGTCCTTCTTGCTGTAGGGCTTATTTCCCAGAATGTTATCTATTTCGTTTACAACATGGGATGTCATCTTTGGAAGGACCTAGGGGTAGAAGAAAACTGATGTTTAAATCCAGCTTCCATTAAAGTTTTTTTCCAAATTTAAATCTAGATTTTATCAACATAATGTTGCCTCTGTCTTTTTGTGTGACAGATAGTTAAACATTCATCTAATACCTTTCTCCCTTAAAGGAAAAACTACTGTAGTATCTTCACCCTGTGAGAGAATCACAGAAGTGCTCCTAAACTTCATATGCGCAATATTACTCGGCTGCAGGGGAAAGTGAGCTGGTGGCGAGGACATCAGAGGAAGCTCTTATTGTGAAAAGCAACAGAGAATAATTAAGGTGGGTGCAAGTGGCACGTGCCCTGTGGAAGACTTGGCACAGAATATATCACAACATGTCCTGGAATCAGGTCGCTTGCTTTTTCAGCTATATTAAACCTGCTGATGCCACCCTCTTGTTGCTGGATACGGCTATAACTGCCACGAATGGTGCTAAGTCATGGTGACGCACCCAGGTGACGCCTGATTAATGTGTGTAACTAGAACTGGAAGGTGCCTGAAACAAAATACAGAGTGTTAAAACTATATGAAGAGAAGGAAGGCGCTTGTCTCGAGGTATGCTGGCGTTACCCCCAAAGGGAGCTGGGCAGTAGCTAACTCCCCACCTCTGCTGAGGTGCCACCACCACCTGCACTTGCCTGTATGGCTCCGAGGTTCTCTATCAGCTGCTCCGGGTTGGAAGATCCTAGGAGAACGGAGCTCACCCCCTCATTTCTCAGGCACCATGCTGGGAATAAAGTCACAAGACGGTCAGGAACATGGGCTTCACAACACGGCATTACTCTAGATCCTAATGTTTGTCAGAGCTTCTATCTCTATTTGAAAAATAACGACAACATTATTTGTCCCAACATTCACTTTGCTCCTCGGGTACTACCAGGAGGAAGATGCACGGATCAGATAACAAACCACAGAGCAGATCTTCCAGCATCCCGTCTGACCCTGGTCCTTGGGCCAGCAGTGGTCATAATTGTGGGGGTTGGTTTTTCCCTATCACAAATCACAGGGATTCACTGCTTGGCTCTTTGAACCAGGGATCATTTCTCTAACAGACACGTGTGGTATTTTTCAGCCTTGGCTCTCGGCAGCACAAAGATAATTATTTAAAAAAAACCCCAACAACTCTTTTTAAAAAGTAGCATTCCCTTGTGTCTGTCAGCCCAGCGCGCCGAACAACTGATGGCTTCCACCCAGGGAGGGACCGTTCAGAGAAACGGGCAGGTTGGGGTTCGACCCCTGACGATGGCCCAAGGTACACCAGCCCTCTTGTCAATGAAAGCATGATGATGATGATGCTGGAAACAATCTTATTTTAAGTAATTTTTAACTTTACTGCCTCCCCCCCCAAAAACATGTTATTTTTGTGTGACGGTAACAGAGCAGGGGTTACCTCAGAAGAAATACATGGCATTTTAATGTCCTACAGTGGGCTTTAGAATGGAGCAGAATAGAATATTCCAGTTGGAAGGGACCTACAACAATCATCTAGTCCAACTGCCTGACCTAAAGTTAAAGCATATTTTGTTTTGTTCTTTTACTGTGTTCCTTGAAATGCCTTAGCTTCTCCTAATGAGGTGTTGCATTGCCCATCATCCGTCTTCCCGTGTTTCTGGCATTTTGTTCCATAACTCCTGATAGTAAATAATCATTTAAATGTTTTAAATAAAAACATAGATCTATAGATACAGGCAAAGACAAAGCCATCCTTTGTCCTACTGGAAAGACGACGCATCTCTTTCTGTGCTCCCGTTTACCCAACCGTCGCTGATACCTCAGCAAAGGATGGGAGCACTAGCGGAGTACCTGTCGCTTTAGGGGCTTGCGCAAGATTTCACCTGCCCTCATCTCTCGTAAGGCACGAACATTCTGTCGGCACCCCAGCATTGCCCTCCGCACCACGAGGATGCGTGCTAGGTGATGCGTTTGTGACAACAGCAAAGGGCGAAGGCGCAGGGAGGGTCGTCCCCCCGTCCCGTCACCTACCGACGGCCAGCTGCGGCAGCGTGCACCCGAGGCGCTCGGCGATGGGCGACAGGTCTTTCAGCTTCCCCTGCTGCTTTCTGCCTTCCTCGCTTATGATTTTCTCTTTCAGCCACTGGTAGCACTGGAGGTGAATTACATTGCAATCGACCGTTAGCTTTAATCTTCCACGATGGAACGTTTAAGGCAATTATTAACAGCTCTTAAAAAGCCATATCCTAGCCAGGAGGTAACTGAGGCTGAGTGACACAATGCTTTGCTACCCGGAGCGATTACGACAGGGCCGGGGTGTCTCTGGTGAGAGCCTACGGCTGTATCTCTCTGGCTTTATGCAACTGGTGGACTCCATCTGGAACCTGGAACCTCCTCAGTTCTATTTTTAGACCACTGGATCCCATCACAGAGTGGAAAAAAGTGAAATATTAGTCAACCTGAGAAGATTTTGACCCCCCCCCCCAAAAAAAAAAAAAATTGAGAACATCTGATCTTGTTCAAGCTTACTATTACTGTTGAAGATTAGAAAATTAATTAAACAAAGCTGAGATGTCAGTTCTCCCAGCTCCAGACTTGAAACTTGATTCTGCTTCACTCTCTTCAATTTAATTTGGATCCCTCTCTGCAATGCTACCTTCTTAGCTAGCGTTTACCAAATGTTAATAATACATTTTATTTTGGAAAAAAACCAACCCAAATGCAATGAAATTCCACATTTGAAAATGCTGCCCTTTATAAGCGAGTCAGTGGAGACTGCATCTTTCCTTTAAAAAGCACCAAGCTCAGCAAAAACCAGCACGGGGACATGCGCCAGTCTGCCAGCACTTGTCAGGCGGCGTTGGCTTTTGCCCATCAGCTGACACAGAGCCTCAAATATCATTTTGGTTGGTTTCTTTCCCAAATCCTTGACATTTTAATGCTCTGCTGTTTTTCAAACCATTAAATAATATGCCTGCCACTGGCACAATATGGGAGGAGACCCCCATAACCCCCAATAAGAATAAAATCAGGATAAATGTGGGAGAAACCAAGCGCTGCGGTGACACCGCAGCGCTAACCCTGTTAGAGAGGGCTGCTGCCCTGCCCGGCAGAGGGCAGGACCACCGAGGACCCGGGGGTTTCAGTGGGGCTCCCTGGAGGGCTGCTGCGGGGCTGAGCTCTCCCGCCATGCACTTGCTGCCCGGCGGGCTGGTGCCCAGGGAAGGGCGGGCAGAAGAACGACGTCCAAGTCTGTTTTACCCCCTGCGCGGGGTTAAGAGGTTTTGGAGTCATGGCAGCTGTATCGATTAACAGCAGCTGGGAGCATCAAGCACAGCAGAAACCCCGGGGCTTGTGCCTTCCCGCCGGCGATGCCCGGGCAGTGCACGGGTGGGGACGGCATCCTTCTGCAGAGCCCCCGCAGAGCCGGGCGCCAGCCGCGTGCTGCCCCACAACCGGCTCACAGCCATCAGCTCGCTGCGGCGGGGAACGGAAGCGTCTTCGTAACCCAGATTCTCCCGCAGTTTGGAGTGCGGTTGCCTGAGAAACCGAGCTGATCTATCAATACAGCAGCACACGGGCCAGCCTGCTCACGAGGGATCTGTTTTCCCTTTGTGATTTTCCTGCCCTCACAAAAACGGCACATCTACTTTTCGCGAACGTGCAACAAAAACAATACCTTCAGTGCAGCCCTTGAGCTTTCAGGGACGCCGTTGCCGTATTTCCCTGAGATGATCCCACAGGCTAGCGGAGACCACGTCATTGCTCCGACCCCTGCAGAGAAAGCAGGGAAGAAGATTTTTAGGGGACTGGGAGAAATCGGAGTTGTATCAAAAAACAGGACTTTCGGTTAAAAACAAAAAAAGCAAAACAGTTGCCGCTTGTTTCTATTGCCACTGTCGGTGATGTTCAGTCGGTGTCTTCCAGGAAGATGCTGCTGATGCCCTGAAGGAAGACACCGAGTCGCTTATTCATCCAAAACTGTATTCATCCAAAAGCCTCCAGCCCCGTCCTGGTTCCTGCTGCAGCAAAGTACCTGAACTCCTGCTCCTCAGCCCTGGCATCGCCTAAGCCCTTGCTGCCTTGAGTCTCAAAGAGTAGGAAGCAGCCGTGGCAATTAGCGCCTATCCCTATCGGAGGCACGGTAAGCCAGTTTTTCTTCTAGGTCATTAGATAGATACTTGTCTGTCCCCTTCAGATCCAGGGGAGGAGAACGCTGTTCCCTCTAGAGCCCCAGGACAGCCTGCTCTGTATTCCTTTCTGCAAATGAAATAGCTGAAAGGCACAGCAGTCTCAGCCTTACCTATTTTATGATATAATTCCGGCAGCTGAACCTCCACTTTCTCTCTTTGGAAAAGGTGGTATTCAGCTTGTTCGCACACGGGTGGTATCATGTTAAACTGCCTGGCTACGGAGTAGGCTTCCTGGAGAAAAGGAATCAGTAGATAAAGTACTTCATTAAGTAAAAGCGCCTCGCAGGACGTAACCTACCAGCCAACACTCCTTGAGCATGCGGGTGCCAATGAACTCAAGTTTCGCCATCCCTTGGCAAGGCCATGCACGTCCCCATGAACGCCGCCGTGCCGAGCCAGAAACACGGCCCCATCCCTGCCTGTGCTGCTTCCCCGCTGCCCCTGCCCCCATACCCCTCTTCTGCCTCCCCCAGCCCAAAGCAGCTTCAGCGCCAGCGCAGCGACGAGCCAAGCAACTTCCCGGCTGGGACGGTCGGGGCCGAGCTTGTTTGTCGTGTTCTGACCCCACTGCAAAAAGCAGGGACCAGCAGGATGCTCCTGGAACCTCTTAGAACCACAGAATGGTTTGGGTGGGAAGGGACCTTTCAAGGCCATCCAGTCCAACCCCCCAGCAATGAGCAGGGACATCTTCCACGAGATCAGGTTGCTCAGAGCCCCGTCCAGCCTGACCTTGAATGTTTCCAGGGATGGGGCCTCCACTACCTCTCTGGGCAACGACAACAAATGCTTCTGACAAAGCATTACGGATGAGCTGTGAGGACGCTGGTTCCCCCAGTCTGGGGTTTTTCAGGTTACGAGGTCCCTGCGGCCGAGCGGGGATGTGTCCCCTCTGCACCCCTGGACATGACACGTGCTGAGCGGTGCTGTCCTTCTCCCCTGCATGGGGACCCTTCCCACCGCAGCAGCAGCTCTGATGGTTCCACGGGCCATGGAGCTGCTGCCGGGAGCCACGGCTTAAACAGAGCACCAGCGGCCACGGGCACAGACGTCAAAGAGGAGCTTTACCAAAAGTCTTGAAGTCAGCCAAATAAACCCAAAACGAAACAAACCCCAATTAAACGAGCCAAGACACCCAACCCCCAAACCACTAGATCAGTCCATCTTCTAATTAACATCAGGCTCATTCCAGAACAGGTTTTTAAATTATTTTAGGTGAAAAGGTGCTGGGTGGAGTAAACCACAAACATCCCCAGCCCAGACAGAGTTGTGGTTCAGCTCCCAGCGTGGCTTTCAGCAGACTCTGCAGCCTGGACGCAGAATTACCAAGTGTCAACGCTTTCCCCAAAATCGACTTTACCATGATCTCCATAGCGCTCCAGCGCGACGTTCCCCAGTACATCGCCATGCCTTGATTTATTACATGTGTCATCGCTCGGACAATTTCTAAAGGAGGGAAAAAAGAAGGATGAGAACTGCACAGAGGGCAATTTTTCAGCACCAAATCCTCCCAAAGCCACTTACAAATGCCAAGTACGCCAACAAGCCTGAGCAGCTTTGCATTAAGCACTACTTCTGCTGTGTTCTCTTGCCCAAGCATGGATGAAAAAGCATTGACAGTGCAAATGTAAAGAATTTTATCCTGCAGTTGTCTAAAAACTGCTTTTACCAACTGGCTATTACCTACCACCGCCTTATGATAGTATTTCTTTTAAAATTTAACACAAGAGGGCAGCACAGTCGAAAAATACACTAAAAAAAATTAAATTTATTTTAAAATTTGTTTACTAAAAGCATATATTAGGTCCTGCTTCTTTTTACTAGGAATATTAGGATGCTGGGGATACAATTACAAAACTGGATAACCGAACCCTGCTCCGCCGAGGGCCCTGCCGCCCGCGGGAGAGGCAGGCGGCACCTCCGCAAAACCCGGCACAGCTCCTCAGCGCCGCGCTCCCGCCGTCCTCGTTTTCCTTTGGGAAGATGGAAGCCTGCAAGGCTACGTGTGGCAGGACAGCATCTTTAATTTCCAGCCATCAAACCTCTGCTGAGCAGCCCTGCCTTCTGCGGGGGGGGGCGCGGAGAAAACCCATCAAAAACTTTAGTTTGTGAGAAAAGGAGAAAAAAATTGTCTATCCCTCATGGTTGCCCGGGAGGTTCCAGAGCCTGGTAGGTTGCCTTGCTAATGCTGTAAGGAAAATAGCCCCCGCTTGCTGTTTGCAACTCATTTTTAAGCCTGATTTCTTCCTGGGAGCAGCCTGCTGGGTACACGGCATCGCGGGGGCCCCGGCAGCGCCCATCGCGTCGCTGCTGCAAGAGGAGCCGGGCGCTGAGAGGGGTCCCCGGGACTGAGAGGGGTCCCCAGGGTGGGAGGGTCTGCGGACTGGCAGGGTCTGCGGGTCTGGGGACCCAGTCCTCACGAGCAGCCACGAGAGCAGGAATAATTGCCCCGGCTGCGGTAATAAATGCATATTTCTTACGGAGCTTCGGCAGTCCCCGCCCTTTGGAGCCGAGCAGCGGCTGCCAGGGCGCTGGCACTACGCTGGCCGCTAAGGACACAGCGTTTAGACAAAAATGGGCTAAACTCACTCCGAGAAGCAAAAGAAGAGTCACCACTGGCAGGCACCTGGCAGTCAGTGGGTGCTGCCACATCTCAGTGCGCTCTTCCCTTGGGAAGCGGCAAGGGACCGACGTCCACACCTACACCGCGAATTTCTGACCCATCCAACTACAGTGAAACGACTCGGGTCTGACGCAGGGCTGCCCGGAGAAGCCCTGTGCGCTTATTGCATCCCTTGGCGTGCCTGCTGTTACTTGGACAACGACTCCGGGCATCGCCGTCTCAAGATCAAGATGAGCTGCCTTTTATATCATGAGGATTCTTGTCCTATTTATGGAAAGCAAAAAAAAAAAAGGAGCTTGGCAGAGGGGAGATTACACTGCCAATCTTGACGTTATTGTGAGATTTCTTCTGCAGACAGCGACAAGCAGCTAAAGATGATGAAGTCTCCATTTATAACCTCGGAGGGCCGTACAAGAGACACCCTGCCTCTTGCGCCGGGCTTCTGCCTTCCCACTGAAAAGGGAGATTTCCTCTCCAGGGAAATGTTGCCTTGAGGAGTTTTTTCCCGGATGAAGAGTAGAGTTCAAATGCCAGATATTGTTTTCTTTTTTTTTCTTCTTCATTTTGGCCAAAGCCACACTTTTCTCCATCTCTAAGCATTTTACTCTCGGGCATGTACTAGTCCTACAAAATGCCCCGTTCCCAAGCAGCTACCCTGCTACCCGCGGGCGTGCTGCGTGCGACGGGCAGCTCTACGGCAATCCCTCCCTCCTTGCCAGCGCCAGCTTCTCGCTGGGTTCAGTTTTCTATTTTTGCCGTGCTACCGTTGAGGAATTTTGATAAGCATTTCATCATGTGCCTCTTACACATTTCAGTCCATAGTTGTTTTCATTTCTCCCAGATCTACTCCTTTCAAGAAAAACTGAAGTCAACTCAGAAAAAAAAAATTAAAAAAAAAAAAATCTTCTTGTTCAGCAGAGACCGTTCCCGCGGGTATGGCGATGGGATGGTTTGTGAAGAGCACGTGCCTGGACCGCTCAGTCTGCCAGCTGGGTGGCAGAAATGGCATCACTCAAGAAGGGGAGATTTTTTTTTTTAAACATAAATGAATGTTTCAAAACCCAGAAAACAGCCTCCAGCAGCATAATAATAATTCTGAAGGAGGTTAAAGTTCCCTGGTAGGAACCATGTCACCTTCCCCACCTGCTTGCCAGGGCTGGAGGCCGGGGGCTGGCCGGGCAGCGGGCACCCGGTGCCCCGGCACAGTGACAATGGGGGTGTCACCGGGGGACCCTGGGGACCCCCCTTCCCTGCAGCCAGAGCCACCCTGCTCACCTGCTGGAAAAGCTGCTTGGGATGAGAAAAATCATCTGCCAGCACAGCTGGGGGATCAGACCTCCAGCCTGACTAAGGAGGCACGAAACTCGCAGAAATGCGGGAGAGAAGCACGGACCCCTCCCCTCGCCCATCTCCCGAGGTCCCCGTCGGGGGGGACCGTGCGACGGCAGAGCTGCCCAGGTGCCGGGGCAGCATCGCCCCCCAGACGGCCGACGCCAGCGAGGGTGGCCCCTCGTCCTGCCCGCCCCGGCAGAGCCGAGGCCGGGTCGGGGGCGAGGAGGGACACGGCCGTCCCGGCCGGGGACCTGCCGGACCTGGCTGCAGGTTGTGCAAAGAGCTTTGCGCAGGGTACTCGGCTCCAGATGTTCCTCGGAGCTAATAGTGCCTTGCTTCTATGATGAAAAGCTTTTTTAATTTGCTCTGAGACTTTTGAGAAAGGTAAATACGTTTCAGATTTTTAGATTAAGCAAGCTTTGCCTGCCGCTTTGGGGACCAGAGTCACCTGCAATAAAGAAATCTGTATTAAACTCTCATCTCTTCTTATTAGATCTCCTTTCCCCACGCCTCCTAAGGCAGCCTGAGCTGGGACTTGACCAGCCTGGGGGAGCGATTCCGCTCTGGCTGGGGTGGACCAGAGGATTTCCAAATTGCGGACCCGTTGCCTGCTGGCGCCCGCAGACACACAGCTCCCAGCAGACGGAGGAGCCCGAGTGCTCACAGAGAAACCTCACCTGCCGGCAAGCAGCAAGCGAAGAAAAAATGAACATTCAAAGTCTCTCCTTTGATTTATTTGGTTGTGCCTTACAGCATCCAACAACGCTCTTTGCTCGAGCAGGACGCTCCCATGTCGGCACGAGTAGCCCAAGCAGGGAACGTTTTAAGGTTACCTACAAATGGCTCTGCATCAGAAGCAGCTATTTGCTCCTGGGAAAAGCATAGGCACGCAAGGAGACGGAGCGGGGGTTATACATCGTGTGGAGGTAGCTCAGCAGTTATTGTGCATGCCAGATAGTGCAGAACCGACAGATGGTTCAACAGATGCTCTGGGATAGAAGTGGCTTAGTAGGTGAACCATAAAAAAAAGCATGAAGTACAGGGAAAGAATCAACACCACACCATTCATAATAAAAATGTCCCTTTTTTCACCCTGCTCACAGTCTCACCGAGCACCACAGTTTATACCTTATTGCCAAGCTCCAGCGCTGCTAGCAGTATCTCTAGCGTCTTAAAAGCTGTGAACGCCTGCGATCGGCTGGGCGGCACGGGCATGGGAAATATATTCTGACCCGCCTCATTAGATGAGGGCTGACTGAGCAGAGAGGTCGTTTCTGCCTCCAAGATACAACATGCCACGTTCCCTGGCCTCATCAGCTACTACAAAATCTGCACTGGTCTTAAAATCCCAGGCAGCTCCCTGAAGCCGTAGCTGCTGGCGCCGGTCGGCCGGGGCAGCAGTACTGCCATCCAAGGCAGGCTTCGTGCCGCGTCGCGCAACCCCACGTCCGTTAAGAAAATAGGCGTCACGACCGCGGAAAGCCCAGCCAGGAGCTTCGGAGGGGCCTGTCAAGCTCCAGGGTTGTTTGATTTACATGTACTCGTCCATGACAGCTTCTGCAGCCTGCAAGTCTTTCTTCTTGCTATTTTTTATTTAGCTGTGAAGCTAATCTTCTGCTACAGTGTGAATGGTTGTGTTAACTCCCATGGGAAAAGAGAAGGAATGGGAACTGGTGCCCATTAAATAGGGCACTGACCCCAAAACATATTCATGAAGGTTCCTGGATAACCGGGCTCCATGGCCACGTACCAAACATGAATATATAGTTACCAGCAACAGACATAATTAAAGCGCACAGATATTCAGGGGTCTCGCAGGGTCCTGGGTTCGTTCCCCCCTCGCTGCATTTCACAAGGACCGTTCCCCACCAGGAGCGAGGGGCCGCGGCGCCAAGGCTGAGCCCCGCCGTGGGCAGAGCATCGCCGCTCGCCGGGCTCGGGGGACCCCGCTGTGCCCGGGGCCGCGTCCTCGCACGGCCCCTCGGCCGAGCCCGCCCGAGACACTACGTCTCAGCTTGTGCTGCTCGTGCACTTGAGGCAACGAACCCTCCGTTTGCCAATTATTTCTCGTTTCTGACCACATATTGGAGCGCACCCCTGGTTTTAGCGCTGGGAGAAGCATGTGCTACCCGGGCAGCCCAGGGGACGTGGACAAGGGTGGGGACGGCAGCGCTGGCACCGTCCCCTCCCTAGAGCTGGCTGCACCAAGGGTGGGGACGTACAGGCTTCATTAGACACAAAGACCTGCCTGAAATGCAAATGCAAATTCGCTTTATCGGAAGGAATCAGGAAAAGGAAATAAAGAAACAAACAATGTTAAAGCCACCACTGGGACATAAAGGAAACTTCAATTTCCTTTCAAGAGATATAAATTCATTTCATTGAAGTATAAATATATAGGGCTCCAGGATATCACGAATGAGGTATTTCATATTTAAGCTGCCCCACCTGAATATTTAATAAAAACTTGTTTTTCATTTCCTACCATCATCAATCTAAGCCTATAAGCCAGGATCAGTCACGTTAAAACCTTTAATTCCAGCTTCCACTAACCTTCCATGGGGGTATTATTGTCTGGCCGGTTTGCGAAGACGACATCCACGTACTCCAGCTGCAGCCTCTGCAGAGAAGCCTTTAGCCCTGGGAACGGCAAAGCAGAGACAAGAACCTGCACGGTCAGAGAGAGGCAGGGGTGCGGCAGCGTGGGGCTGACGGGTACAGAACCGTATTAGCAAAACCAGAGCTCGTTATATTTATGTACGTATCTACCATATATAGGCACGACCATATAGCATATGAGAAGCATGGCGCGTAATGTTGTCCCACGTCCGTGGAGCCGTGTTAAGAAAACACCGGTTTGGCCGCGTGCAGAGCTGCCCTCCTTCCCCGAGAATGTGTTTCATTTTTTAGTTAGGTGGAGGTTTGGATTGGAACAGACACGGGTTCCCAAGCGTGTCCGTGGCCAGCCCGTCAGGAGGCAGCTGCCAGGCACCGACGTCAGCCCTCCGCTCCCGTTCAGAGTTAATTGAATCTAAATCACCTCACAGAGCCTTTCCGCGCAAGCCCGGGGCACGTCGCGTTGGTCCTGTCCCGCCTAACAAAGCCCAGCCCCGGGGGAGCCTTCCAGAAGCGCAAGCCGGGCTGGGAGGAGGGCGGCACTCCTTCGACAGGCTGCGAGGAGCCGACGAAGCACCGCGGAGGGCTTCGCCCTCTCGGCAGGGTGAGCAACCCGTGCCCGCCGCTGCACTGCATGGGGCAGAAAGAGTTTTGCAGAGCAAGGCAAGACGCTGTTTTGCGGCTACTGTTCAGGACTGCCCAGGCTTCAACAGCTTCTCCATGAGGATCTGATGGGAAATGGCATCAAAAGCCTACATGTATATATTTATATATATATGCGTGTGCATGAGAGAGAGAGAAGAGGATTTCTAACACTTATTTTCTATGAATCTTCCCAGGAACAAAATGTTTTTATGAATGTTCATGAAGAATGAGCCAAAATAGAGCAGTCTGAAAATGTTCTCTGAATTTTGGGATGGAAAAAAAGGCCATTTTTGCCAAATGTATTTATGGAAAATAGCTAACATTGACCTTAACGTTATTTGCTATGTTTTCTGTGAAGTTATTTCAACTCCTGCCAGTATTTTTCTATCATTTCACGAAGTAGCTCCACAAGAAGTGGCGAATGGACGGGTTTGGACCCCCTGCAACATGGCTGCAACCTCCCCAAGCACCTCTGGGTGCCCACCGGCGGCTGGGACGCACCTCGTGAGGGGGTTACGCAAATGAAAGTTCAATAAAACGTTGCTCAAAAACTTTCTCCAGCATTGCCTTAACGTGAAAGCCATATCCTAATGTAGCCGAGTTCTGCAGATACTAAATACTGAGAACTTTCCAGGACGATCCCAGACATACGAGCTGGTTACTACGAGGCAAAACCGCCCGTGCTCTGGCGATGCTCCTCGCCGCTGAGAAAGAGCTCCTCGGCCGTGGGAGACGAGCAAATCCGCCCCGCAGGCAGGAGGCTGCTCTGCCCACCCCGTCCGCTGGGGACCACGTTCGTCCCCCGCTGGGCACGGTATTAGCCAGGCTGTGGTGCAGGTGGCAGTGGCATCCCAGGCGAGGGGTAGAGGATTTAATACAGTCACGATACTTTCCGTATAATCTATGTTATAACGTATACAGAACAAATCCTGGTCATTGAAAGTTGTGACCAATGGGCCATTGCAGATTCTGGTGATAAAACACGCAAATGGCCAAGCGCAAGTTAAAGCCGCCGTTTCTGGCGGGCAAACCCCATTTTTTGCAGACGGATGCGACCTTCTGATAAGCCACGATCAAAGCGTACCTCCCGCCTATTCTGCGGCGTGAACTGCGAGCAGGCTGGTCCCCCCCGCGCCATCAAACGACTGACACCACGGTAATAGAGATGAGCCTGAATTTTTCTTTTCCAATTTGTCTTGGCAGCAAACATTAGCTTAACCAACCGCCGCTGTAAACAATTAGGGTTTATCTCATCAATCAAAGAGGAGGCTAATGACTCCAGCATACCCAGTGCCATAAAGAGAATCACTTTTCATTGCTGCAGCACTTGTGGCGTGCTGGTTTACGGAGCGTGCTGCTCCCCTGGGGCTTCAGACCTGGCTTACCCAGGCCAGCAGCGGCATTGCCCAGCGAGAAGCGGCCGCGTCCCGGGGAGCAGCCCAGCCCGCCGCCCCGGGCTGCCCCAGGGGCTCCGGCACGGAGGGTATCGTTTCCCACTAAGCCAGAGAAGGCGTTTGGCACATCCCTGCGTGGCAGCAGCCAGAAGCGGGTCAAACAGCAACAAGAGGCGGGCGGTGCAAATCCCTCTGCAGAGCTCCGCAGCACAGGTACCAAGCCTGATGCTCCCCTTCTGTCCTGGAGGCTTCCCGGCTCTCCGAGGAGCCCGGCACCCCCCATAACTCCCTTCCACGGCTTTACGCAGCTCTTCTCCAAACCCAGGCTATTTTGTACTCAGGATTTATGTCGAAGACTGACCCAGGCCCTCTGTGCTGCTGGCTGCTTTTCTGGGTCCGGGACCCGCTCGCAATCTGCACCGGGGGGGGCTGTTGGCCCCAGGGTCCTCTTGAGGGGTTTTGGGGTCTGCTCCAGCCCCCGTGGGGAGCCAGCCCAGGCAGGGGCCTCTCGCTGGGACAAGGTCGTGGCTGACGCCGCTGATCCTTAGTACGATAGAAGTGTGTCTTTTTATGGGTGCTGCTCTATTTGTGTTCTGCATGAAAAGTCCTGTACAAGCTATAATTCTGCCTGTGGGCGCTGTGCCTGGGTGCCTGACCCGACACCCAACAGCCCTCCGGGAAGAGCCAGATCAGGTGAAACACACTTGTCCATATAGAAAAACATATGTGCTCTCACTCCAACAACAACCTATCTGAGAGAACAAAAAAGCAATCAGAAGGAAGGTGAGGAGCAGCAAAGACCTGGGTGAATAAATCCCGACAGATGAGTAAGGCTGTGCATAAGGCAATGGCATCACTCAGCGGGATGCGGGACCGGGTGCAAGGAGCCGGGAGAGGGAACGTACACAAAACCTGAGCACCTGAAAAGCAGCGGCACCGAGAGCAAAGCACAGCCTTTCCCAGCCGGCTGCGTGGCGGATGGGACCTGGCACCCCTCCAGAGGCTGTTTCTGCCGGCTGACATCACGCCCCGCGTCCGCATCCGAGGGAGCCCACGCGGCCACGGCCACCTCTGCCGACCGCACGCTGCCGCTGACCACCCCCGGCCTCTCCGGGCAAGAGCTGGGGGGTGTCAGCAGAGCAGCTCCAGACCCACCGAGCCTTCCTGCCTGCGGGCATTTCACGGCAGTTGGGATCGGGGCCGTTCTCGAGGACAACGGCGCAGAGCTGCCGGGAACCCGCGCCAGGCAGCGAGCGATGAAACCCCGGCGTGGCAAACCCGGATTGCCGCAGGTAAGCGATAAATCTGCGAGGAACACGCACGCAGCCGGCCAAGGACAACACGCTCGCTTATTATAGCAATAAACCAAAAGGTTATTGCTGCACAGAGGCATAGTGGAGAAGGCTTTTTGTGTGCAACGCATCCGCTCACGCTTTTTGAGAAAAGCCAGAATAATCCTTCGGTGCCTTTTGGGCCCTCCACGGCCACGCCTGGGAACCACCTCGCACTGGGCTGGTGTGGAAAGCCCGCAAGTGCCAGGGTCGAGCAGACCTGGCTCATGGGAGAGCATTCGCCCGGGGGTGAATCCATCCCACCGCGCCCGCGCCAGGGCGCTCGGGCACGGCCAGACCCCTGCCCCGTGCAGCACGTACCTTCGATGATGTGTTTTCTCGAAAGCCCTCTTTCCGTTTCAGCTCTGCAAAGGCAAAAGAGGTACATGGCTGTTAGAGGTCTGAGGTGCTAACGAGCGCTAATTCCACATTCTGGTTTAAACCTCCCAAAAATGAAGTTACAACTCGTGCAACAGAGAGACCCTGAACCTCATTTGCGTTCCCAGTCTCAAAGACAACAGCATCTGGGATGAGCAATACCACCGTTAATTTAACACGGTAACAGCCCTGCTACGGACATTGCCTGACTGTAAGCTACCGTCCGGCATTTCGAAGCGGAGGGGTAAGGATGCTGGCGGGGCTGCCGGGGCCAGGCAGCGCGGGGACGGGGCTGTGCCCCCCCAGCACTGAGGCTTCATTGACATCGTCCGCAATTTCGGAGCAAGGTGGTTCACCCCGCTGGTTACAGCTCCTGGATCCACAGCCCTGCTCGGGGCGGGAGCATGCCCGGCACGGCACCCCAGCCTTGGCAGCAAACACCATTACGAGTAACTGCGAGACTTACTTTCCACCCCAGTACAGTTTTGTTGTTATGACCAGACTGGACCTCCTGCAAACAGAACAGAAAAATTATTATTGTTAAAAAAATATAATATAAGTAACCAAGCAGGATGCTGGCCATCGGCAAGCGGCAGGACTCTGGCTTCCCGCAGCGGCGGCCGTGCCTGGTCCTGCAGCCCTGGGCTCAGAGCGGGCATTACACATCGCTATAATCCTTCTTTTACAACAGGCCACTTGTCCCACGCTCAGGTTCCCGCAGGCAGGGAGTGACCACAGGCTGGTGTCTGGAAACCAAAGCTAATTCCAGTGAAGTGACCAAAAAAAAAGATACATTTTTAATTATGGAGTAAGCAACCTCCAGAGCCCTTCACCAAGGGCTCCAGCGCTTTTCCCTCCTGGTATCCGAGCCCAGTGCTTCCCGCTATCACGCAGTATTCCCAGGGTTATTAAAATTCCAAGAGTGGTATATTCACTGAATTAATCTAGAAATTCCCATATGATATTAAATCAAAGATTTATCATTCGCAAACTACCTTGCTGCATAACTGTATGTGTATAACACAAAATTTCTCCAGCTTTTGCTAGACTCAGTTGTTTTTTTTCTTCCACAGTCCCCCGAGTATTTCTTACTGAATTATCATCTCCCTAGCACAGGGGATACTGCTTTTGGAGAAAGCACTGCTAGGATCCACTCTTCAGTTGAAGGCTGAACACGACACACACAGGAGGTCTTTAAAGATTATGTAAATGCTCTTAAAACTACACAACATATGCTAATGCACATCATTTAAATTAGGTATCACGTCCTACCAGGCTACCCAAGATGAAGGCCCATCACAGCTTTGCATTCGTAATGCACAGTCTTACGTACGCAGATATGGATGCCGACACACAAATAATGCGTCTCCGTACACCGCGCACGGAAAAGGTGATGGCTATGCTCGGAACTTGCGTTAACTGTGCTGTGCGCAGAGACGATGGTCTCGTGCGAGAGTCGGGGCAGCACCGCAGGCTGATGATCGCAGCCTCACGAAGCCGGTGCGCGCTCCCAAAAAAAAAAACCAAACCAGGAGAGCATTTTTATTTGGCGCTTGAAAGGCCAGGCTGCCGCAGGAGCCCTGGCTGGCTGCTCTGTGCCCAGCCCTCGCAGCCACGAGCTCCCGCTCCTGGGCCGGCAGCGCCTAACACGCATCATTTTTAAAAACCAGAAGGATTCTCGTGCGCCCAGGGGTCCCGCTCGCGTGCGGGCGGCAGGGAGTGCCGCCCAGCCGTACAGTACCTCCAGCCCTTCTTCTTCAGGATGTTCCCCAGGATGACCTCAGCCCTGCGCGAGAGAGAGAGCGAGCCCCGCGTCAGGGCGACAGGAGGATGCTCGGCACCGGCTGTACCAGCGCGGCCGCCATCTACCCCACCTCCCCGGGATGTTACCACCCAGCGCCGCGCTCGGCTGTGCAGCCCTCCCCTCCCCTCCCCGGGTGACAGTGACCCAGCATCGGCCGGGCCGGGTCCCTCCATTGGTACAAAGCACCTTTCCCACTCCCTCCTGCGGGCACAGACCGGCACACGGTGCCCTGCGTCTGCTTGAACCTCCGCTGGGAAGGCAGAGCCGCTCCATCCCCGCACCAGGGACGCGATGTCCCGGTCCACCTTTTACACTAAATACAAAGCCATATAAATCAGCCAAAGTCAAATATATTATGGATGGATGGGTTTTTTTCCCAGTCTGGCAGCAACGCTAAGAGCATTAGCTCTGCGGCAGCCAGAGCGGTTCCCGTGCCGGGAGCGGTGCCTGGGAGCTGGCAGGGGCACAGGCCGTTCATCACCGTTAAGATGCGCACTGACTCCTCGTTTATTCAGGACATTTTTCTCCCTGTGCCAAGAGCAAGTGGCACAAGTGATACATTTCAGGCTTCAGCTGGGTGCAAGGGGGTTTGGTTTGGATTTTTTTTTTTTTTTTTTTTTGCAAGACTCCTCCAAAAATAAAGGTTTTCCTGTGCCCCCTCAGGGAGAAGGGGGATTCCCCAGCACCACCAGAGCCCTATCCACGTGAGGGACTGTGACACAGGGGGGAGCAGGGCCAGGCAGAGGGGCCCCAGGAAAGCGGAGCAGGACACCGGGCACTCACTTGCCGGCCGCGTACACCTCGGCCGTGTCGAACAGGTTGACGCCGCTCTCGTAGGCGATGGTCATCAGCTGCTCGGCCACCTCGGGGAAGCAGAGACGGAGAGGTAAGGGCTGGCAGACCACATCCAGAATGGCTAGCAGCTCTTCCTGCACGGAAAAGCCCCTGACGGTGCAGCAAAGGGGCTTCAGCGGGGCTGGGAGGGGCGTTAGCATCCCCTGCCCGGGGGGCGAGACCCTTCGGCAGGGCACCAGGGGATCATGCGCTGGCCCAAGCAGCACCAAAACATGGATTTACATCACCTTCTCTTTCATAGAATCACAGAATGGTTTGGGTTGGAAGGGACCCTAAAGATCATCCAGTTCCAACCCCCTGCCATGGGCAGGGACACCATCCACTAGACCAGGTTGCTCAAAGTCCCATCCAACCTGGCCTTGAACACTTCCAGGGATGGGGCAGCCACACCTTCTCCAGGCAACCTGTTCCAGTGCCTCACCACCCTTAGAGTGAAGAATTTCTTCCTTAGATCTAATCTAAATCTACCCTTTTTCAGTTTAAAGCCATGAGCCCATGTCGTATCACTCTATGCCCTTGTAAAAAGTCCCTCTCCAACTTCCTTGTAGGCCCCTTCAGGTACTGGCAGGCTGCTATAAGGTCTCCCTGGAGCCTTCTCTTCTCCAGGCTGAACAATGCCAACTCTCTCAGCCTGTCTTCATAGGAGAGGTGCTCCAGCCCTCTGATCATCTTGGTGGCCCTTCTCTGGACTCTCTCCAACAGGTCCATGTCCTTCTTACATTGAGGGGGGGCCCAGAGCTGAATGCAGAACTCCAGATGGAGTCTCAGGAGAGCAGAGTAGAGGGGGAGAATCACCTCCCTTGACTGCTCGTCATGCTTCTTTTGATGCAGCCCAGGAGACGGTTGGCTTTCTGGGCTGTAAGCGCACATTGCCGGGTCATGTTGAGCTTCTCATCAACCAACACCCTCAAGTCCTTCTCCTCAGGGCTGCTCTCGATCTGTTCTCCACCCAGCCTGTATTTGTACAGGACCTTGCACTTGGCCTTGTTGAACTTCATGAGGTTCACACGGGCCCACCTCTCAAGCCTGTCAAGGTCCCTCTGGATGGCATCCCTTCCCTCCAGCGTGTCAACCTCACCAGGCAGCTTGGCGTCATTGGCAAACTTGCTGAGGGTGCACTCGATCCCCCTGTCCACGTCGCCGACAAAGATGTGAAACAGCGCTGGTCCCATTACTGACCCCTGAGGAATGCCACTTTGACTCATCCTGGGAGGAATTAATCTCTTCTCATAGGAAAGTCCTGGGCTTTCTAATAGGAAAGCAGCCAAGAATTTAATAGGGTTATAGAAGATACTCTGCAAATCTGTGGAGTTTAGTACAGAAAGGGTATTTCCATGGTAAGAGCTTCATTTTTTGTTGGCTACCGAGAGGCTGTCCTGCAGTTCACCAGCAGACTTCATGAGGTATTTAAACAGCTGAAGGTCATTTCCTGTGATCCCCATCAAGCCCCGGGAGCCCTGCTGCTCCCTGGGGGGGATTCTGCACCTCAGGGTGCCCGGCCAGGGCACCCACGCACGGCCAACGTCCTTAGGGTGGGCATCCCCCAAGGACGGGGCTGCGTGTAAGTCCTCTTTTTCCATGCATGAACATTTTGCATTGACTTATTCTAAACAAGGAGGGCAGGAGAGCCAGGGAACAAATTCCCAATCGAAACAAGTCATCTCGCTTCAGCCTGCAACGCTAAGAAACAGGAATGGACTCAGTCATCCGCTGTCAAAGACCAAGTGACTTAAAAAGCAAAAAACCTTTGAATCCAGACTCCTGAGCTGTTTTCCTTCTGCAAACGTTATTTTAGGGTTTCTGCCACAGTACTAGAGGGAAGGCTGCCGGGGGGTTGCTCTCCTTTCGATGGCTAGCGTCCGCAGCATGCCCGAGACAGAGGGAAACCCACGTGCTGCCCGGCGCTCGGGAGGATTATTAACTGAGATTAAGAGCCATCTGGTACGGGCAAGAGTGCGTAGGAAACCCAAGCTCATTTTCATTTGTTTCATCTTATTATGTAAAAAATAAATCATCCGGCAGCTCCTTGTAAGCCAAGCCCCTGCCTGTATTTATGACTGTTGCTGATTACATACGTGATGCAAAAATAGTTTCCAATTTCTGCTCCAGGAACGGTGCCACTGCCAATGGTAAGGACGGAAATATCGCTCCAAAGAGCAAGGAGAAGAAGATCGCTTTAAGGGATAGATGGGGTTTTTATTAAAGTTGATCTCTGGAAATGTCAGATTCATTAAGGTTTTTTGTAGCAGAAGCGCAAACTTTGTATTGCTTTGCATAGTAACTCTGCCGTTTCCTCGTGCAGGAACAGGCTCCTCTGATTTCGGTAGCCATGGTTTCATTTAAAAATATCTCATATTGGGTTTTACTTCCTGCATTATACTTACACCAAGCACTACTTACCTCGTCTGAGATCTGACCTCCAAAAGTGACCCATGTCCCTAGAAAGAACAAAGTAATCTGTTACTACGAGAGGTTTTTGCTGACAAAAATTTGCTCTACCAGAACTCAGGCTCCTTGGGATTAAAGGGGTTTAAAACGGGGTTAACTGGCTCAGAGGCTGCTGTGTCCCCGACCTGAGACCGGCACATGAACCCGCTCAGGGAAGCGCCAGCAAGATCCTGTGCTGCCAAAATACACAGTTTCATTGAAACCTGAAGCTCTTTGCAAAACTGAGTTCGTTTTCCAGAGCTTCAATTTGACAAATTGGAAAAAATTTATGGTGCTGCCAAAACATGTAATTTGGGGAATGAAACTCTTCCTCAGTTTGTGCTTCAGCATTTCGCACTACACAAGTTGAAATTAGAAAAAAAAAAATTTAGAAGTATTTCTATTGACATGAAGTATTTAAAGCCCATCCAAAGTGACATTTCCCAGGGGACTTTTCCCTAAAGCCGATGTCCGACCCCAGCGCAGCCGAGGAGCAGTGCTTTCTCCAGCTAGCTCAAAGAGTAGCTGCAGTTTCGACTCGGCAGCAGACTCTGAAAAAAGGGAAAAATTAGGAAAAACTTGGGGCATTACTTCTTTGTGACCGCTGCTTCAAAAAAAAAAATCTTGTGGTGGAAACAGTACGTGGGTTTAACTGGATATTCCTAAGCTATAGGAATACTATTTCCTATATATATTTTATATGTGGATATATTAGGAATACATATTTCCTAAGCTACTGGAGGAAAGAGATGGCAGAGAGCTGGGGAAGCACCGGTCCCGGATGGGACCCTGATCAGACAGCACGGGCTCACCCTGGCAGACATCGCTCCTGCCCTCCGTATCCGGCCTTCCCAAGCGCCCCGCAGAAAGCGATGCCCAGACACAGAAGAGGAGGCTGGGACATTGCCGCTGCCTTTTACCAGCTTGTCACGGCGTCACTTTGATCTACAGCACAACTTTTCCCCACGCTTTTCAAGACCTACACGCCAGCTACGTATAAAGTGACGTGTTCCTCATTTCATGGATGGGTCAAAGCTCACGTGGCTCACGCAAAATCCTCCAGAATTTAAAATTCTGCCTTATATCGTCCCTCCATAAAGAGGGAAGAAGGGTTCAGGCCCCGAGCTGGGAAATTCAGTGCGATTTGGGCATGACGGAGGAGAGATCGCCGTGCCAGGGAAGGGTCGGGCTCCGATGCTGCTAAGGAGGAAAAAAATCAAGTGCTCCCTGCCTGCTCGCACTTGCCAAGGGCCTGGTGCAACGGATACGTAAGCGCTCCCACATCTTCATTAAAAATGTATGGGTTAGCTCATTGCTCACGGCGAGCGTGGAAGCTGAACCTCGAGCAGGCGTCAGAAAGCAAAGAGCGCGCCTACCGCTGCCGCGCGAGCCGCTTCGATCAGCCCTGCTTGAAAACAAACCGAGAAGAGCCGGCTCCGCTACGAGACTCTTGCTCTTGCCCTCACAAAAGGTTAATTGGAATTTTTTTTTTTTTATATGTCACTTTTCTTTGAGTACGAAGAGAGTCACTTTTAAAGATGCGTGTTTCCTGTGTCTTTACACTGAAACTCTTGATTTCCTGCAGAGTAGCCCAAGCTCTGGAAAAACCAAGTTTTCACAGATCAGAAATGCGTAACACAGCTAACGCTGCCTAAATAAAAAATGAGCAAAGAACACGCGTATTTCTGACTAATTTTGCATTTACTTCTGCTCTCTATAAGGGCAATAATTGGGCGACAGCAGCACCTGCTGAGCCCTAAGGCCCCCCCTGCCCCTTGCTGGCCACAGACCTCAGGAAAGGTACTTTCTCTTATCCTTGGAGCAAAAGGCTCTGGTCCTGCACAATAAAGATAAAAATGGAAATAGGTTTCAGTTTATCATTAAACTTCTTGATGCAGATAAAAAAAAAAATCCAAATGAAGCCCAATTTCCATGCTAAACCTTCAGAAGTGCTATTTTTAGAGGAATACATTAAAATGCGTTTCTCCTGAAAAATGCGTTGAGACTGTTTATGCCAAAGTGATTTTTTTGCTTAAGTATGTATACAGGTACCCAGCGCAGGTGAGAAGAAAAGGGATTATTTATTATGCACTTTGTGGATTGCACATCCTCTCTCAAATTTAGGCGACTACAACCTTAAAACACAAACCGTGCCTCGCCGAGCGGCAAAGTGTCACGGAGAGGCAACGTGCTCAGGGGTTTGGGCATGTGGAGAGCAGCCCGAGAGCTGGGAATGGCTCACGTAAGACTAACGAGCACTTTAGCTCTTTCAATATAATAGTAAATATATGCAATACAGGGCATACCCGCCCTGGGTCTGCCTCTGTCGCTCCCGTGCTCCCAGACCCCAGCAGGGGGGACCCGAGGGGCTTGGGATCCCTGAACAGCGAGCATCATCAGGGCCACCTGGGTGGGGAATCCTTGGGGTATTTTTTTCCTGGATAATTGCAAAAGCCAGCCAGGGAGGTGAGTTTTTGCTCAGCAAGGTGATCTCTAACGCGTCGGATGCAATCGGGAAAGCGGGATGTGCCGTTCGGGTCCCAGGCAGAGCCCGGAGCAGGGAAGGCAGCACACGAATTCCCCTCGGGCAGTCGCTGGGGGGGTGGGTGGGTGCCCGCACCCAAAGCGGTCGGGCCGCTGCCGGGGCTGCGGCACAGCACAGCGCCCGCTGCTCAACTCCAATTAAAAAAAAAAATATATATATCTATCACTCCAGAAAGCGCAAGGCGCACTTGGCATTTCAAACGACTGAGAATGATTCACAACCTCAGCCAACAGGAGTATTTTGGAAGAAAAATATACTAGAGAAAGATATATTTTTTTTAATCATTACTTTTCCCCTTACCAAGACATTATCTTTCTCTTGTCTGTCCCAATCGCTGGTTGTAAAGGCGTCCCCCCACGACTCAGCCTGGCAGTGGCAGATAGACCTCCCACGCCTGCCCCTCGCCCGTCATGTCATTCCCTCACACTGCAAAGCAATTTCCCAGCTGGATATCCTCACCTTCGACAGAGGAATTTCTGTATTAAAACTGGATTTGGCTTTATTTCCCTCGCAACCCAGAGCCTAGCAAGGTGTGATTATTGCTGGGTTATTTGCTGATGCAAAATTCACCACTCGATAATGTCATTGCCAGCAGATGTGTCACCTCTGCAGGAAAAGAAAAAAAAGGGTTCCTGGCTGAAAGCCAAAGCTTCGCCTCCTGCCAGTCCAATTTTATCCCTGCTTGCTCCTGGCGAGGACGATGTCACACGGAGATCTGGCACGTGGGTCTGATCTGGCGCTCGAGCGACCAGCAAATGCTCAGCCCTGCACGCTGCGGGTACCCGGGTGCAGATCAGACCCCTTCGCCGTCGTCCCGGGCCAGCGGATGTTTGGCGTTGGGTTTCTCTTACATGCCAGGTTTGCAAAAGCTTTTCTCCAGAGCAAAGCACCAAGGGGCAATGCAGCAGCCGACCCCTTTCTACTCACAAAACGTCTATTTTTGTGCCCAACTGCAAGCGGAGGGTATCCTGCCGGTGGCTGCAGGAACCGCCCGTTTGGGAAAGTTTCTTCTGTGCTTTTTACATTGAATTGGATTCGGGGGTTTGGGGTGACTGGTTTCATCCTGCTGCTCATTTCCTTGGAGTCAGGGCTAATCACCTTGTTGGAGGCTGTCTTAATGTTTTCTCAAAATCAACAGGCAGCCTGCACAGGCAGAATTCGCTCTGCATTAACTACAAGAAAAATGTGACCTTATTTTTTCCCCCTGCATCGCAATCGCATTTCAGAGCCAGCATCACATAAAGGGCCTCGCTCCAGCCCGCTCATCTGCCCAGGGTTAAACTATTAAGATTCCTCAATTAAAGCCTCGCCTGGCCTTAGCTCACCCAAAGGAGGGGGTGAAAGCCCAGCCTGGAGCGGGGCTCAGCGCCGGGATGCTGCAGGAGCTGGGTCCCGGGGGAGCTCAGCCCAGCAGAACGGTCCCGGCTCCGGCGGGAGGTTCAGCACCCCGGGAGCGATGCTCGCACCCTCAGCTGCCATCACAGCAACCCTTCCCCACCGCCTTCGCTCGTGAAACACGCTGCTAAGGCACCCCTCTGACCTCCTGCGCCTGCTCGACTGCAAGCGGCACCCAGCAAATGAATTAATTGGAGAGTGCGAGCTGGGAGAAGCAGGATGTAATTAAAGGGTACGCATTGCCGTAGCACTGCCGGCCTTTGATTTCTGTCCTGCTTCGCGTCCTTGTCCACTTACTTTTTCATACCACAGGATGAAGCACGCTCCCACCTTGCTGAGATTTTGGAAGGCTTTTAGGGAAGGTTGCTGAGTCTTCAGAAATTTTAGTAAACCTTAAATGAGATTTTCATGCTGCAGAGAGTTTAGGGAAACACATTTCTCTTTTAGGGAACTGCAAAAGAGAAGCTATTTAGAACAGGCATACAAGGCCCGAAGCAGACACCTGATGGACCTGCCGTGGGACGGGAGGACAAGCTGTGCCGCAGAAGAAATACCTGTACGTTCCAGAGAAGGCGGCAACTGAATTCCAGGCTTTCCAGTTCTCCCCTCCCCGATCCCTGCACACACCCCAGGGGCCGTAGGGCTCACCGCTTCTGGGACAGGCTGAGATGCCGGCTCCGAACCAGTGCCCAGCAGCTCTTCCCCAGCCCTGCCCTTGCCCGGCGCAGCGCGGAAGCCACTCGCTCCATCCTCAGCCCCCGCTCATCCCGCGCAGCTGCGCTCACAAAGGCTCAATATATTTAGATGCTGCTGCAGTTCCACATGCTCAAAATTAAAGAAAACCTCTGCAAAACATTTTTTCCTGCTGCTACTTCCTTCCCATAGCTTTTCTCCACCACAACAACATTAGCTCTTGGTGAAACTCTAAGGATGATAAATAAAATCACTGCACCAGATAAGAAGACAGCTCCTTTCAAAGCCTGGATCTATTTTAACCAGAAGAGCTCTTCTTGGCAGAATAGGCCTTATTTATATGACTTGTGATACGGGGTGACTTTCACATTCCACTCTATTCTAAAATCAAATCTCAAAGCATGTTGGAAAAAAAGAGCTAACCCCTCAGGCACCTGCCCTGTGAGCACGACCAGCTCCAGCCGGGGATGGAGCGGGGAGCTGGAAGGGGTGGGTGCCCATCACCACAGCAGGCACCAAACGCAGGCAGAGTCCGGGTCCGAGTCCGGGTCCTTGCCCGGGTCCTTTGTCCACTCGTCCCCGAGGCAGCAGCGTGGGACAGAGCCCAGCACGCCCAACCGAAAGATGTGCCGGTGCCTGCAGCTCCCCGTGCCGGCACCTCTGACCCCGGGGGAACAAGGACCCCCCTTTAACGCGGGGCTGGAGGGGCCCCGGCAGAGCTGAGCGTCCATCCCTGGGGGGTCTCTGCGCATCCCCGGGGGCTTCATGCTCCTGATGCCCCAGCCTTGCACCACAGCAAGGTGCTCACAGCGAGAAAAACAGCCTCCTCCTTTCTACGGTGTTTGGGTTTTTTAATATATATATACGCACTTTTAAGCGTTCTTTATGTGAGTGGTTCAACTGCCATCAAAGAAATTACTCGCATGAGTAAAGCCATCAGGAGTTGTCCGGTCCGTCGCACACACTCTTACCCAGCAGCAACGTACTAAAGCCTGCAGGAACCGCAGCATGGCTGCAGGACCTGCAGGGCCAGCACATATGTGCCGCAGCACTTATAGACGCCCTTTTTGATAAAATGTTGATAAAACATTGATAAGATATTCCTTAGTTTTCAAATCAGTATGGAACAGAAATAACAAGGTACGCACACTGGATAAAATGAAATAGAAATCTGTGCGCAGCCCAGGCAGATTGCCGTCCCCCGAGACTGGAGCTCTGACACTTAAAGCTCTTGGGGACATTCACAGACATCTCAGATGCGGTCTCTGCGGGCTGTCCCTCATGGGGATCAGGCTGTATTGGAAGGATTTTACGCCATAAACCCTCGCACAGTTCCACCGGGGAGCTACGGGCGGAAAGCATCGCCTCCTGCCGTGGCAAGCAGCTGGGCTGATGCAGAGCTGCTGTGAAGGCAGGTAAGGGCCTCTGCCGGAGCCGTCCGCACGACTGGGCACAGCCCGGGGCTCTGGGAGAGCACAGTTCTTTTACTGACATACAGGAAAAAAAAAAAAGGTTTTTTTTAAAAAAAACAGTTTTAAAACACACACAGTTTTTCTACTGACATACATACTGACTGCTCCAGGGCAGCGTGTGGCTGCCGTGAGTGCGGCGGCTGCAGGGGTTACTCACCCAGGCCCAGGCACGAGACTCTCAGTCCAGATTTTCCAAGGTTTCTAGAAAAGAAAATAAAATAATTAGAAAATATTGTTAAGCCCTCAAGGGACACACAACTTAAATAACCCGGTGGGAAACCAGCAGGCAGAGAAGACTGGTGTCGGGTCCTGCCCTTGGGCCACACAACCCCATGCAAGGCTACAGGCTTGGGGAAGAGCGGCTGGAAAGTGCCCGGTGGAAAAGGACCTGGGGGTGCTGGTCGACAGCCGGCTGAATATGAGCCAGCAGTGTGCCCAGGTGGCCAAGGCGGCCAACAGCATCCTGGCTTGTATCAGGAATAGTGTGGCCAGCAGGAGTAGGGCAGTGACCGTGCCCCTGCACTGGGCACTGGTGAGGCCGCACCTCGAATGCTGTGTTCAGTGTTGGGCCCCTCACCACAAGAGAGACATGGAGGGGCTGGAGCGTGTCCAGAGAAGGGCACCGGAGCTGGGGAAGGGTCTGGAGCACAAGGCTGATGGGGAGCGGCTGAGGGACCTGGGGTTGTTCAGCCTGGAGAAAAGGAGGCTGAGGGGAGACCTTATCGCTCCCTACAGCTGCCTGACAGGAGGGTGTAGAGAGGTGGGGTCGGTCTCTTCTCCCAGGTAACAAGTGATAGGACGAGAGGAAATGGCCTCCAGTTGCGCCAGGGGAGGTTTAGACTGGATATTAGGAAAAATTTCTTCACCGAAAGGGTTATCAAGCACTGGAACAGGCTGCCCAGAGAGGTGGTGGAGTCACCATCCCTGGAGGAGTTCAAAACACGTGTAGACGTGGCACCTGGGGACGTGGTTTAGCAGGCACAGAGGTGTTGGGCTGGCGGTTGGACTAGATGATCCTCAAGGTCTTTTCCAACCTTAATGATTCTGTGATTCTAAGACGAGACCCTGCTTTTGTCCACATCATCCCTTCTCCTCTGAAAGGGACATGTTCTCCCTCGCTGGGGATGCCAGCTGCCCGGTTTGGAGAAGGGTGGATGCACTGCCATCATCCTTTGCCTCCCTAGGCTGTTGCGGAAGAAGCTCTGAGCAGTCGTGGGGCTGGGAATACACCCAAATACATTCAGATGTCTCTCACATCTGATGCCGTTTGGGGTCCCATGAATAAGGCACACGCATTCCCTTCACTTTCATCATCGTTTGGTATTCATTGTAGTAACACCGATTAAAGTATTCGCCTTATTCAGCTTCACTTTTTTTTTATTCATCCTCAGACTTGTCAAAACATCCACATCCATCACAGCAAACCCTGATCTGGTTACCGCCGGGGCTCCCGAGCTTGTGGGTTCCCCGTGAACAAAACGCCCCGCCATTTCCCAGCCCGAGGGGAGGCAGCAGCTTGATCCCGCACGCCGGCTGCTTTTCAACGTAAGCGAGATAAAGTTATCGCCTTCTCCTCACCTCCCAGAGCCGGGCTGGAGACAAGATAATTAGCCCTGAGGCCATGGAATGTGCCATACATTCAACCCCTACCCTAACTTAAACCAGTACAAAATACCCTTTTAATTATACCCTCCTGCTTTAACCTTTGCGTTACAGCTGGAGCTGTGCAATTTTTTTGCCAGATCAAGGTATAATTTGGGGACCATCTACCTACCTTCCACTGCAGAGCGCCGCGATCGCTGCACTTTTTGCTATTCCTAATGAATTATTTAAAGCCAAATAATAATAAAAAAAAGCCCTGCTCACCCACGGTGAAAGAAGTCGGACAAAACACCCAACATTAGCACAGGTCGTGCCCTGCTCTTTCAGCTCTTTCTCTTTTTCCACGCTTGATTTGTACCCATTTCAGATGTTTGCTCATACGGCACAATTTCCCATGTGAGAGAGCAACCAAAGGCATCCCCAGGGAAACCAGGGCAGCCAGCCCGACCGGGGCGGGGGTGCCCACCCTCCCGCCCCTCCCCAGGGCCCCTCATGCCGTTGCTGTACCCAAAATTTAGTGCTGCCAATGGGAATTTAAAACGTAAGGAGAGCCAAGGATTTGTCCTCGAGTAGATATTTTAAAACCTAGAGCTGCATTTCCAGCACCGCGAGCCCCCGGGCTCACAGCACAGTTGGGGCAGGCACTGACCTGATTTTTTTTTTTCCTTTTCTATTTTTTCTTTTTTATTATTTTTTTTTGCGTGAAAGCACAGCTGGACCCCTGCGTAACAAAACCCATCCGTGCACAGAATAGCACAAATGATGCCAGTCGTCCCCTGCTCACCAGCACAAAGCATAACCCTCCGCAAGTTAAAAGGCCGATGCCCGGCAGCTGCTGCGTGCTCCGGGCAGAGCTGCAGCCCTTCTGGCAGGACAGGCGAGCCCAGGCTCACGGGACCGGGATTTCCACGTTACTTCTGGGGACAGCCCACCCGCTGCACACTGCTCTTCGGAGAAGTCAAGTGCTGCTGTGCATTTCCAAACAGTTCACGTGCATTTTGTAAAAGAGTTGTTTTTTTTTTTAAGTCCTATTTCTCACCGAGCTATTCATTGCCTTTCAAAGCCTGGCTCTGTCTCTGCGCAGGCACACGGCTGCGAGGGCACAGCTTGGCCATGGAGCTGAAGAGAGATATAAATATGTATATACACACACACCCCCTTTATATATACCTCTTTATACATATATATGCATATACATACCCTTTATATATGCATATACATACCCTTTATATATATGCATATACAAATGCATACATACATATATACACGTAGCGTGAGTGAAACCCTCTGGTGTTCGCATGCATTTATAGGGTACACCACTCCCCCAGCAGTGGAACCTGTCTCAGGGTCTCAACACCAGGTACTGGCTGGCTGTCCCTGTCCTCCTTCCCTGCAGGTCCCCCGTCCCCCAAAGCCACATCAGCGCTCGTCTCTCCGCACGCCAGGGACCAGGGGGGTAAAGCACATGTACACAGGAACCCGGTTTTCCTCCAGAGAGCGATAACCAGCTCTTTGCGGAGTCTGGTCCACTAATGAAGCTGGGCAGAAACATCATGTTTGAATTTCCAAAGCTGTCTTTGCCATTTGCTCAGAGTGCACATGACCTTGGAACACGGAAAATTCTATGTCTATAGTAAAGAGACGGCACTGAAAATGCCAAGTCTTTGTCGTGCAAGATCCCCCTTGCAAAATGAGCTCCGAAGCTGCTGAGCAGCTCAGGAGGAGGTTGGCTGAGCCTGCGGTCCAGCCTGGAGAGCATCGCCCGCTCGCAGCCCCCAGCTACTCCCATCGCTTTCAGCCTGCGAGCGCTTCCCTTAACTGCACGCTCTAATTAACGGGCGGGCAGCCTGAAAGCAAAGTGGTCACGTCAACACATGGAGCCACAAAACCAGCTAAAAAACTCGGCCCGCTTGAGGTGGCTCGCCTCCACGCACGGACCTCGTGCTGCCTCGAAGCGCACAGCTGCTGATTTGAGTACTGGTCCTAGGGCAGAGCAGTAATTTGTCTGCAATAGCAATGGTTCTTGAGACCTGGTTCTCCTCTACACCCTCCCCCCCAAAAAAAAACCCCCAAAAAACAAAAACAACCCCATCCCACCCCCAAAAAACCCCCACCAAACAAAAATATATATATGTATACATTTACATTGATTTTGCAGCTTCCAGGTGTATGTATATGTGTAGATATATGACACAGACATATACATATACAGACTCACACGCCTGGAAGCTGCGAAATTGCCAAGTAAAATCAATGGTCTGTTTCTAAGTCACCAGACAGTAAAAGCCCTTTGTGCTTCCATTGCGCTAATTCCCAAGTCCCAGACCATTAACCAGCTCAGGCCCCCGCAGCGGAACCGGCAGCAGCCCCTGCAAAGCACCGAGGACGGTTGCGCTGGGAGCGGTGGCCGGAGCGGCAGTCGGGATGGCAAGAGGAGCAAACCGCGGCTCTGATGAAGCCCAAGGCGCCCGGTCGTCATCGGCTGCTCCGGCCGTGCGTGGGCTGAGCATCCCGCCCGGGCCAGGCTGCGGGAGCACCCGTGCCCGCGGGTACCAGGGCAGAGCATCGCCAGTCGGCTGCGGTTCCCTTCCACAGGGACCCCCCCCCATGCACAGGGAACGGGGGCTGTGGAGGGATGGGGCTATCGGCAGGGAAAGGGGGGGGTTCTGCCATCACCCTCCCAAGCTGTTGTGGACAGCTCAGGTTTTCTCGGGCCGGTGGCAGAAGCTCTCGGCAGCATTTTCAAAGCCAGAAATGATCTTTTAGAGAAATCCAAAATAACTGTATGAACTGGCACTCAGCCGCTGCCGAGCTGACGCTCACGTGCTTTCCCTGGGGGACACTGAAGCGCCTGGCCGGTGCTGTACGGAGCCCATTGCCCCCGCAACCCAAGGTCCCACCCGCCGCCCCGCATCCAGCGAGGCTCCCCGCACGCACCCGGGGCCGTGCTGCACGGCACGCGGTGGCCGGGCAAAGCCACCTCCCACCGCAGCGCTCGGCTCCAGGGGTCCCTGGAGGAAAGGGGAAGATGATGTCTTCACGCATCTTTTTGTTAGTAATAATCGGTCAGCGCATCAGCGTTACGGCCCCGGTTGCCCATCTTTATTTGGCACTTGCGGGGAGGAGATGGGGTTCCCCCACGGACCACCACGAGCATCCGCCGGCGGTGCTGCCCGGCATCCCTCTTGCGCGTCAGCAGCGCAGTTCAGCGCCGTGAAACCAAGTCCTGTGTGTGTCATTCCATCTCTGAGCCCTGCCCTTTCCTGCACGGAGCACACAGCCCAGCCTGCCTCCCAGATACCTGGCGCTGACGCTGCTCCTGGAGGCTCCTGCTGATGCTGTTTAATCACTCTTCCAGGAGAAAAAAAAAGCTCTTCTCAAATTGGAAGTCAGAGCTGCTGAGGAACGAAGTAGCCATTAAACAGGACATCGTCGGAGCCTCAAGTCTCTCAGGATTGCTTTGCCTAACCTAGAATCAGCTGATTAAAATCCAGCTCTCTTATACATACGTGGGGTTTTTTTCATTAACACAGCTATCTTGCTTCTCCTCTTGCTGATATTCAGCTTCCCTTGCACTTCGCAGAACTGGAGCAATCGCTCCCCACGCTCACTGCCCAACCTGCCGCGCAGAGAAGCACCAAGAGTCTTATCTGCGGCCGTGCCCGGCCTCCTGGGCCACCTGCAGCTGCACAGGACCCTGTCCCTCCGGCTGCAGCCTTCTACAACGCTTCTAGGTGCCAACCTCAAACTGCCTTCATTTTCTTTATCCCAAACTTGCGCCACAAGCAAGACCCGTAGGTATTCAACGCCTCGCCCCTGAATTCTTTAAAACCAAAGCCCGAAGCTGAACGCTCCCACCGCGGCGTGCTGCCCAGCCCTGGCAAGCCTGGCCGCTGGAGAAGCCTCCCAAGGGGACGGGATGAGGAAAGGTGCATGGGAGCAGCAGCCCCTGCTCTAGGAAGGATGTGGGTTTTTTGCAGGCAGCCCTGCTCAGCGTGCCCGCGGCAGGGGCTGTGCCAGCCTCACTGAAAGCACCTGGGTCACGGAAACCTTTAATAAAGGATGAATATAGCCACGCTCAGCACATTGAAGGCCATAGGGCACTAACTTATTTTGTGAAGGGATGCACCACACTGTTTCTGCTCTTTGTAGCTCTAAGAAAGATGTATTTTAAATTTAACTTTAAATCTTTCCAGTTTTCTTCTCCAGGGAGCAGGTATTGCCCTGTCGCAGTGGCCGGGACCGAACAGGGCAGGGGACAGCGAAAGGCACAGGGACACAAAGCCCCCGAGAGCCCAGCCTTGCACCCTGGTTTAACATAGCTCTTCTCCTGGTGTAAGCCAAAGGTGCACAGCTGGGAGTCTGAGCTAACACAGCCATCCCCACAGCACCGGTGGCTTCGCCAGATTGCGCTGGGTTAGCGAGCGCAGGAGATGAACGCCTGATTCATTGAAACCACAGCTTGCAGCTCAGGGGTGTTGTTAAAAATACACCGAGGTACCAAAACAGCGTGCGGGAAGGGACGACATTTCCCTTGACTAGGCTTTTCCAAGCAGAGGGCACATCCATTTCCCAAGGGAGAGCAGGTTCTTGGCAGTGTTTAAGAAGCAGCGACACGGGGAGTGCTGCTCCGAGACACCGGCATCCACATACCGGCAGCCTCCAGGAGCGGCTGCTGCTGCTAAGTGCCAGCAAACACCAGGCAAAGAGCCACGCAGCGTGCGTGAATGGCCCCAGCGGGGAAGGGGCCGGGAAGGAGGCGTTAGCCCAGTGCCTGCGGGGCCAGGAGCCCGCAGCCGGCAGGGAACGGCACCTTCCCGCTGGCAAGGAGAGATCGAGCAGCAGGACCCAAATGGGCGGCACAGCCCCAGGGCTGGTTACCCATCCCTCTGCCACTTGGCAGGTCTGCACCGAGGAAATCAAGTTCTCGTTTTCTCTTGCTAGTAGAGAGAGTTGCACATACACTGCGCCTGCTCTTTCCTCTTCCTCCTCCATCATGCTCAGGCTCAGAGCCACAGTTCCCAGTAGCGTAGGGATTTTGCCCGGGATGAGCTTGGGTTTTTGCCTGGTGGCCTGGCAGGCAGTGCCCCAGCCGAGCAGGCATCAGGGCTGCAGGTGAAGGGGTTATTTCAGCTGCAGAGAGACCTGGAAAATCTGTGCTCAACTGCTCGTGCCTCTTCCCAGCCTGCAGCAAAGAGCAGAGCCTCTGCCTGGGCAGCGAAGATCAGGTCCCTGTGACTCAAGGGCATGAAGCGCTCTCAGATTCGCTTCGGTGACTAATTCCCATTCCTGTCCCCCTTGTTTCCAGCAGACACATCACCCCTTATCTGCAGCTCCAGCCCCAGCTGGAGACCAAGCACAGCTCCTTGTGTCCCACCACAGCTGCTCGTTTATAAATGGAGAGGAAAAACACAACCAAACCCCACCACACAGCTTGGTTTTTAAGAATGGGAGAAACTACACTCGGAAAAGATACTTTGGTTCTGGACCCGGCTGCCATGCTGAATAAGCCCGAGTTAATTATTTTGCTAGAGACGGGTGGTTAAACAACAAGACGGGTGGTTAAACAACAAGACGGGTGGGTGCAGGGACATGGAGACCAGCCACCACCAACACAGCCTGGATCCAGCCCTATGTACATGCTCAGGGCTGCAAAAGCCTTCAGTTCCCCAAAGCTGGGGGGGAAGGCATTTTGCTTGTTAGCCACTTTGCTGTGAGCAAAGTTATGGGCAAACCCAAGGCACATGCTAGATAGAAAGATGTATCAGATTTGAACGATGGGTAAGAGGAGCTTGTTATGTGTCTGAGGAGCCAGGGCTCAACATGCACGAGAAAGGCCAAGACAGCAACTTCTGTCTTCAAGACCTCTTTGGTTCAGCATCAGGAAGTCAAAAAGCGACAAAGGCAGAAGAGGGGACTAACGTGTTCTGGAGAAATACAGAAGGGTGATGAGAGCAATGAGAGGCATCTGGGATAAAGCCTGGCAGTAAAGATGCAGGGGAAAAATTACCGGTTTCCATGTCTCAGGAACAAAGGAGGGTGAAATCCATTCCCAGGGGATTTTTCCTCGTAATGTGACCATGTGGGAAGATGGTGGTGTCCAAAACATTAATTTTGGTTAACAAGACAAGAACCCAAGGTTTAAAATTGAGATTAATATTTGGCAATGAAAAGTGAGATAATTTGATTACGCAGCAGTTGTAAACCCATTTAACTCCTTCTCAGGAAGGATATTTGATGGGAATAACTGGGAATAAACCAGCCAGATTGCTGGCTACCTGCAAGTCTGAAATCATTCTTCTAATGAAGAAGAAAGAAGACTTATGAGTCAGTCCGAAAGTTTTCCCCTAGTTGCCAGTTTTGCTTTCAAAAGCCTCATTCAAGCTACCCTGCAGCTTTCCCAACCGCCCCATGCAGCGGCAGTGCCCCAGGACACGCATGGGTATCACTTCATCAACGCAAATCTGCACGTAACAGCATAATACAAGTGTTAATTGTACAGAATATCTCTATAAAAATGGACTTGGAACTTGCTACAGGTTGGCATTGCACGGGCTCTCCCCGAGCTTGCAGAAACGGGCACACAGGCTGAGCAGGGACAGGGACACAGAGTCACGACAGCCTAATGGCAGGGGGTTCTCCCTGTTTTCTAACGCGTAACAGCTAGGCTCGTCTTGCAAAATCCAGCCCGGCAGAGATTTGGGTGCAGCCGGGGTGTACCGTGCCAGTCCCCTGCCGCAGGGACAGCCCTTTCTGGCCGGCTGCAGCGATTGCCCTGCTCACCAGAGCCGCCAGCTCCTCCTTTCCAGCAAGCTCCACTGCTTCTTCCTATTAGGAAGTTTCTGGAGTATTTAACCAAAGCTTTTTATTTCCTCAGTTCCACTCCATTACACCATTAGGAAAGCCTTCTCTCTGGAACAGCTACTTGCAAGCCTTTTCCAGATCTCCTCTGCTTAAGCCAGCTTTTTAAGTAACACCAAACCATTTCTGGCTGAAAAAACCCGGTCTTTGCCTGCGATGCTGCTGTCCCAATTAACTCACAGGGTACCTGGGGGGTGGCCAATTATAATCCCATGGTCATTAAGGGCTTGCCTCACCAAGCTGAGGAAAACCTTTTCAAATGAAATTGCACATAGATGAGAAGCACACAGTCCTTGCCTTAAGCCAGCGGTGCCCAGCCTAGCCCCTGCCTAAACCTCATTTAACATGGCACTGCAGCGAGGATTGCTAAAGACATGAAAAATTCCCCGGTCCTCATTTTGCCTCTTGCACTCACCCAATGCCTCCTTAATGGCCTTTATGGTAACTTTTAGTTTAATTATTTCCTTGGAAGGCTAAGTGCTGACAGTGCAGCCAGAGCTGAACAAGACCAAAAGGAATATATAATTTATATATACATGTATATATATAGATCTTGTGGGCAGCGAGACCTGCGCAGCCCTGCCCCGTACCCTCCTGCCTGCTTTTCTGAGCCGGGTTACGGGCAGCATCGCAAGCTGAGCCGGCCGTCCTGGCAGCAAAGCCTGGCTGTCCGGCCTGGGGGAGAGGCGAGTTTTAGGAGGGATGTTTTGGGGGGTGGGTGGGATGACCCTGGAGCAGAGAGCTCCCAGGAGGAGCAGGCATGGGGATCCCGGGGAGCCGTGAGAAACAAGAGGAAAGCCAGAGAGCAGCGGGGCCATGGGGAGGACACAGCTTGGCTCTGGCAGAAGGAACCCAGAGAGAGGATTTGGTAAAAAAAAGCCGCCCCGGTGACATTTTTATGACTAGCCACTGATGAGGCAACACATAACAGCACAGCCCCACACTCTTCGCGACACCCCCAGACCTCACACCCCTCAGTGAGGTGCCTGGGTGTCAGCAGAGGGGAAGGTCCCCATTTTGTGGGCAAGCACCTCGGTCTCCCCTGGAACAAGCAGTAGCCAAACCCACCCGGAGCCAGGCTCCGTGCACCCAGGAGGCTGCAGGATAGGGCTTTAATGAAGTGCCTAACTCATTGGAAGCCCCGCATTTGCATGGGTGCCAGGTACCTCCCACAGGCATTGGGGTAGAGGGGACCCCCCAAAACCACACTCAGAGACACCCACATCCTCCCACGCTGCTGGCAGGGCTCCCATCCCCAGCAGCAAAGCAGCACCGCAGGCCGTGGCCGGGGCTGCTGCCAGCACCACGCAGGCAGCAGCATGGTACACCGGCACCCGGTCAGGTTTGGGGGAGATTCAGAGCTGGCAGGCTCTTTAATTCAAAGAAAAGGGGGAGAAAACACATCTACAAAGCAGCCCATGCCATACAGCAGGAATGGTGTTTGTCTCCTGTGGCACAGGGCAGAAAGCAATTATAATTATTCACTTTTAATTAGTTCTAGTGTAGGGGAATCTGTAAGAGAGGCTGTCAACAGCAGGAAACGCTGCAGCACTGGAGGCAGCCGTAACAAGAGGCTGCAGGGACCCCCAAGCAGCCACCCAGCTGGGTCCCCACACCCAGGCAGCGCTGCACAGCCCTGGTCACCGCCAGCAGGTGCTTCCCCCATCCCTCCAGAGCCACAGCCAACAAGGGGAGCCCCAAAAACACATAGACCCAGGTACCCCAAGAGGAGAGAGCACCTACCCCAGCACTCAGCCCTGGGGCAGGGCAAGCCCCTTTCCCTTCAACAAGCAGTGGGGAAGAATAATTCCCTTCTTTCCAGCAAGCTTCACCATTAGTCCTCCAGTCCCACCACGGCACACCAGGCAGAGCATCACCCGGGTACCAGATGTTTCCCATCGCACACAGCCAGAGAGCAGCAGCTTCAGGCCCATCACAAGCCCCCTGCACAGGGGCTGAGCCAGCACCCAGCACCCTCCAGCAGGGATTTATGGTCTGAGCCACCTGTGCTGCTTAATCACCTCATTAACCTACACGTGGTCCCTCCTCTTGTTCAGCGACAAAGCAATTATAAGAAAATACATCCCGGTTATCCAGGTGGGAGATTTGCTTCGCTGCTGCCCTTCGTCGTTCGTAAGGGGGGAGAGTTTGGGTTTGGTCACTTCCATCAACACATGCCCAAATCAGCCCAAATCTTCCCCTCCCAGCGCCGGGCAGGGCTGCTGCACCGTCAGGTGTCCGAACCTGCACCGGCCTCTGCCTCCATAACCCGGCCAGGTCCCCGCTGGTTTGCAGAAGGGGACGTGGCTCCTGTTCAATCCAAACCCATCTGCCTCCACGGACGGGGTAAACCTCGCCCGGTGTCTGACACCAGGCTGAGCTTACCTGCTGCATCGTGCTTCAGCGAAGCTAAAGCTGACCCCAGCCAGGCTCCCAGCCAGGCTCAGCTCTGGGTGCTGACAGTTCCCCCACCCTGTGTCCAGCCAGCCTGGAAATATCCCCAAACCAGCCTTATGTTTGGTGGAGGCTAAAAACAAAGAGTTTAAGATCTTAAAGCAGTAAGTGATGCTTGGGCTGCTTGGAAGACGAAGCTGCCAAGCAGCTTTGCTTCAGTCTGAGGTGTGCTGAGCAAACCCTGCTTTAAGCTTATCCTCATACTTCCAGTATTCCCATCTGTGCAATGGGATCAGGATAACCATCCTATCTGCCCGTCTATCCACCCATCTATCTATCCATCCGTCTATCTACCTGTCTGTCCATTTATCTATCTATCTATCTATCTATCAGGAATGGGAGAGAGAGTGAGAGTTTTTTCTAAGGAAAAACATAAGTTTTAAATAAAATCTCTGCAATAACACATACAATGACTAAAACATTTTCGACTCCACACCCACAGAAGAATCATCAGGCTTAGAAGAGCTCGACAGAAATCAGATAATGCTGTTTTTTGCTTGTTCCAACCCCACTTTCATCGCTCTGTGTCGGTGTTTTTGCCCACAGAAGCCAACCTCTACCAGAAACACAAAACTGAGGGGACGGATCCTACTGCTCCGACCGGTCCTACCGAAGCAGCCCCGCTGGCAGGTGACCCCCAGGACCCTGCTTCACAAGCCCCGGGGGCTGCCAGGGACAGACGGTGGGTGGGGGTCCCGGGCCCACGGGGGCATCGCTCGCCCCCCGTGCAGGGCGCTGCCAGCTCCCGGCGCCCACGCCGCAGCGCCCACGGCCACGCCGATGGCCTCGGCGCGAGGGAGGCGTGCGGGGGAGGCACAACCCGGCACTCCCCAGGCATTTCTAAGTATTCCGGCGTGCAAAAAACATGCAGAGAGCAATAGATGGGGGGGAAGGAGGTGGGAAGGGAGAGGGGGGCTTTGAGTGGGGCAGAGGGGATGGGGAAGGGCACGAAGCCGGCCCCCGGGAGAGGCTTCGGCGGCATCTTCGGGTGCAGAGACCTGCCCGCAGGTGTCTCCAGGGACGTCCTCCACCTCCAGCACCAGAAGGCAGGGGTTGGGGCACCCCGAGCACGGCGCAGCCCTCCTCGCACGCCTGCACCCACCCTCATGGGTGTGGGGTGAGCCCCAGGGTGGTGATACAGCCCCCCACCCATCCGATTAAGCAAAACCGGGGAAAACATGACAAGGTTTTCCTGCATATAAACTGCAGACGGTTTGGCTTATTGCTACAAAAATGTAAAAAAAAAAGTCACTGTTCCTGAAGCTGGCGGTGGGAAAACAACGTTGCTTAGAAACATCCCCATTAGTGCTCCAGAACCGTTCCTTTCCGCACAAAAAAATGAATAAAATATGTAATTTGTTCCCTGAAAAAAAGAGGCTGTTTCAAGTAACAACAAAAACCTGATGAAAGTAGAGACCCTTTCCAATTGCCCTCTCCCGCTACGGCACATCTGACGTCCTTCGCCTGTGCCCTGCAGAGCGGGGAATAGCAAAGCCTCAGCCCAGGCTTCGGAGCCGTGCTCGGCCTTAGCGCTTCTGCTTGCTTCGCACCGTCCAAACCCGCGCGGGTTCGGCTGCTTCCCACGTTAATGAACCCTCCGAATTACCGCCCGCTCCTCTCCCCCTTCGAAGGGCAGCGAAAGCTGCCCCGCACCCCCTGAGCAACGGGAGCTGGTGGCGGTTGCAGACCCCGACCCCATCCCCTGCATTACAATGGGCAACGAGGGGCCGCTGTGGCTCCCCAGATTTCCCCGCTGGTACCCGGTGAGGTGGGGTGGGACCTCCTGGCCGTGCCCAGCGGGGAAGGGGTTGTCCCTTGCACCAGGAGAACATCGGGGTGCCCTCTGCAAACCGGCGCGACGTGGCAGGGAGGGGAAGGGACAGGCGGGAGAGGGGCCGTCCCCCTCCTGCCCGGTCGAGCTCTCCTCTCCGCCATCACCGAGCCTTTCCCGAGCCTTCCTGGTGCAAAATTGTTGGAAGTTTTGGGTGACGTGTCTCTCTCGGGCGCTCCCGGAGCTGTGCCGTTGGGGGGCCCTCCCCCTCCAGCACCGACCACATCTGCAGGGCTTTCGCTCCTCTGAACTTCTCCCAGGACACGCACGCAGACGCGTCCTTAGCCTGGCAACGCCAAACCAGAGAGCAGCGAGGAGACGGTACAGCTCGGGCTTAGCAAAGACACCCAAATATTTCCGAGTGCTGTGGGAAAACACACCATCTCCTGGTCTCCTCACGAGTTTCGAAGGGGACCTGTCGGCATCTGCTCGGGCTCTGGAGCTCCCTGCCTCCCCAGGAGAAGATGCAAACCGCTTCCCCAAAGGGTGCTCGGCTCCCCCTAACATCTCAGAGCCACGTAAACGCTATTTGTCACGATTCATCGGGCTGCAACAGCCCCCAGCGCGGCTTAGTCTTGCTGTGAACTGAGGGTGAGGCAACATGGAGGTGTTAATTCTCGTCTTTAATTAACTTGAGTGGTTTCCTGCTTTTAAGGCTGGATTTCATTTTGCCTCATCAGCTCAAAAAGACCTGCAGATTTTAGACAAGCGGTAGCTGCCCCTCAGCAAGCCCCGATGGCGGGAGGTCGTCTAAGCAGTGTGGATGGGAAGAGAGAAAAATAATGGTTTCCGTCTCCCATTTTGCTTAAAAACCACTTTGCAACGCGCACAGCAGTTTCCACTAAACTACCGCCCATATTAGCAGTAATTGCGGTGATGCAGAATTGCACCGTTTTATGTATTTTAAACCCGTTTCCTTGTGCAGAGAGAACACAGTGAGGAAGGTCCGTGTGCTGCTGGGACACCGGCACATCCTCAGCAAGCTTTGGCTCCGGGCAGGGGCAAATCACTGTACCCCGCTTCATTTGGGGTAATTCTACAAAAATCAGGGCAATGCCTCACCAGGCATGTTCACTGCTTTCTGTTGATGCTTTCCACTGCCTGTCAAGTCAGCGTCGCGTTCCACCTAGAAAATGGTTTACTACAGGATGGGGTTTAAAACCTCAGTCCTTGGAAAGCAAGAGTGGTGATTTTTAACCAAAGTCCTACTGAGGATCTTTCCTTACTCTAACGCCAGCTGCCTTCCTGTTTATCCCGCAGAAATAGTCCCCGTTTCTAAATGGAAGTTGTTTCACCCTAATACGAGTTGAAAGACCACCCGAGCCTCCCCGTACGGGTACGCTGGAGCAGCTCGGCGGCCCCTGGCAGCGCTTGTGCGTCCCGGCAGCGGCCAAGGGAGACGAGGCCACTTTGGGGTTTCCTCTGGGAAACCCACCGTTTGCAGTGCCGGGCAGGCTGGCGGCAAGCTCAGCCCTGCCGGGGCAGGCCAGGCGCAGGCGCTTTCGCCCACCACCCACCAGACACCCCCAGCCGAGACAGACCCAGGTGCCCGGCTGTGCCGGTGGTGCCCGGCTGTGCCCGCGCCCGGCAGCCCGCGGCCGCGGGACCTTCGGATGCTCAGACCGAGGCACCGCATCCGAGCCACGGCTCCGCGCGTGGGCAAGAGTCAAGGACAGCATCAAGCCTTAAAGCTGCGGCAAAGCCAGGTACTCCTGGCTCTGATGAAGTACTGACATTTATGCAAAGCGTCACATTTCAGGAAATTTTAACTCTATTTTCAAATGATAAGGAGCATAGACAAACATGCAAAGCTGTAGCAGAAGCTGGACCAGCGTAGATCGCCCAACAGATACTTGAGTGAGCTGAAAACACAGATTTATTTCCTTGGTTGAGCACATACATTCTTAAATTTGCTTTAACGTTCAATCTTACGCTTGCAGTGTTTGACCGTGCTTGTGTTTGCTGCTCTGCAAAGCGCTTTGTGGTCTCTTCTACCCAAGATGTTATAAAAATAAAATAGGTTTTGATTTGAATCATCTGCACCCGCAGTAGCCAGGGGGGGAACGCTGCTTTTCTAGGCTCTTTCAGAGTGGAAGTGGATGGACGACACGGTCCCAGGCGCTCCTCGGAGCGTCTTCCCTCCCGCCCGGGTTCCTGCAGCGACGGGCAGGTGCTGGCTGCCCTGCGGTCCCCGCCGCAGTCAAACGGGATTTGGGGCAGTTGGTGACTATCCCCACCGCCGCAGCAGCGACGCTATTAGGTCAATGATACTAAATAGGAAAAAAACCCCTGTTACTAGTGGAATAGCTGCAGAGGCAAAACAGGACGGTATTGGCCAGCTGAAAAAGAGCAGCAGCGAAGCTCGGAGGTGGGTCCTGGGCAATGGAAACCCCAGCTCCGCAGCGGGAGGGGCAGCCAGCCCAGGCGTGGCCAGCGCGAGGGGACAGGCAGGTGCCCAAATGGCATTTGGCCCCCGTTTCTTGGCTCTCTTCACGCTTTCCAACTCATCTCCCGTACTCGTAGGGCCACCGGGTGCGTAGGAGGTCGCTTCAGCTGAAATTCCCCAGAATTTTTTTTGGCCGCATCCTCAGGAAAGTTGCAGATGACGCATTAAAATGTAGATAAGGCAAAATAGATGGGCCGCAGCCAAGCGCAGGGGCTGCCGCGCGGGGCTCTGGCAGACGTGCTGGCGTGTTCAACCTCCCCGCGTGGGATCCGCGCCATGAATGAGGCTCCCGCATGCGACGCTCCTGCCCGCTCCCTCCCTCCCGCCCAAGCTCCCGGCGAGCCTGGCCGAGAGGCAGCCCGCCGGCCGGCTGGGTGCTGGCACCGGAGCGGAGCTGCCCGCTGCCCCGGGCCGCAGCCAGGCCCTGGGGCCACACGCTGCCCGGGCGGCCTCTTGCCCGCAGCCGGAACAGAAATGCTCGCGGAGAGTTTGCTGCGAGGGCAGCAGCCGCGCGGCTCTGTTCCCAGAGCTGCTCCGCATCTCTGTTCGGGGCGCGCGGGTGGGGGTGCGGAGCAGGGGCAGCGCCGGCACTGGCATTCCTGGGGGAACAGCTCTGCCGGGGGGGTCCCCGTTCCAGCAGCGGCATCCTGGAGGGGGGCACAGCCCACGGCTCTCCTGCCCCCACCGCGTTTCGTCAGCCGTGGGACCCGAGGACGAAAGAGAGGAAAAGAAAAAAAATATTTGTCATTCTGCAGTGATGCTTTTAAAGTGCAGAATTTCAAATGCCTGAGGGAATTACGTTATCCTTGTTAAAAAAAAAAAATAAAAAAATCTTGCAGTTCCTAAAGGACTTGAATCTGGGAAGTTATTATCTGGAAATAATCAAGTTATTTCCAGGAATAAGAGAGGATCAGGGAGCTCTCCATCGCATTTCTGCCCAGGTTAATCCACTGCTTCCCCAGTCGCCGTGCAGTGGTACCCAGCCCTCAAGGTCCAGGTTTGACGGGTCTTTGTCCAGAGGTGCTACAGATCTCGGAGGGCTGGACAAAGACCCGTCAAACCTGGAACTTGTGCCTAACCCTGCTACGATGCCCGGGTCGATTCCGCTTTATTCACGTAGGAAATCAGTAAGCAAACCATACCTGTGCGTAGGGTGCTGACTAGGCTGGCACCAGTCAGCACGTCCCATAGGGTCGTAAATAATAGATGCCAGTTTCTCTCATTTCGGTACTACTTCAGAGTGAAAGAGGCAAAATAAAAAATTTAAAACCCCGTCACTAGTTTTTCCTTCCCCATCCACTGACCCACCTTGGCAAGTATTAGTCGCTAAGCTGAAGTGATTGAATAAGCTGAAAATGGAAAACACTTTTCTCCACAGGCAGGAGAGGCCAATTCTGACCAAACCGCAAGACTAACGAAGGGGAAGGAGTCTGAGCAGCCTTGACAAACGCTGGGCGCTCGGCGGGGCCGTGAGCAGGTCTGCCCCGTCCGCAGCCGGCAGCACCCTGCAGCGGGCTCGGCCTGGGAAGGGCAGCCGTTCGCTTCGCAGGGCAACTTGTTCTTGCATAAATATTGAGGTAAAAGCTATTTGCATGAACTATTCTAAAAATAAGCAGGCTGAGGCAGGGACACCGCTGTGAAAAATGACTGAATTTTGAATTGCTGTGTGGGGCTTTTACCCCTTCAGAGAGCAAGGACATTTTTTGACTTTTTTGATTTTTAAGCCCTTCTGAAGTTGGTTGCCGTACGCTTTCGCAGCCGGCGCAGCTGAAGCCGTGACCAAGCAGTGCTGGGGTTTTCTGGCAAATGTAATGCCAACAGGAAAATACAGGTATGCCATAAAAGGTTTATCACTTCATACCCTAAATATTTCTAAAGCAGCCTGTTGTTAACATACGGGGCACGCTTTTCACGACGACTTACACGAACCCTTCGCAAGCAGCGTGCGAGCTGGGCGTACGCGCGGGCAACCCGAACGGCCTCGGCCCGGCTATCGCCTCGCTTCTGCCCTTTCCGAGCAAGGAGGCCGTCTCATTTCTTGACTCTGAGGTTCTCCAGCTGCGTTCCACCCAGCTGAATTTCAGCCGCCGGCAGGCCCTGCAATAGGCTCTCACGGTGCTGTTGCCTGCTTTAAGCAAAAACTAGGCATCGAACGCGCATCGGCTTTCCTCTTTGGGAGCTGCGATGGGCAAGGCAGCAGGACCTCGCTGGGGTGCCACCTACAAAGGGCCTCCAGGAACTTCAGGACCTTCGTTTTCAATACGCTGCTTCTGCTTCCCTAACCCTGCGTCCCACGCTTATTTCTGTTTGTTCTCTGAGCAGAGCTTTGCCAGAAAATATCTGCCGAAACTCTTTGGCGAGGTGCCTGCAGAGCCCTCACCGAGCACCCGGCCACCCCGGGCAAGGCATCTCCGACACCAGGCGCTGCTCCCCATTCCCACCCACCTGCCAGCAGCTTTTATGGGGCTACCAAAACAGTTTGAGAACCATTTCTAATACATTCGGATACCGTGAGGAGCAAGTCCTGCTTTGCTGAGGGGAGGATGCTGCGTCTCCCACGGGGGATGCTGCTGTGGGGAAGAGCGGGGCCGTCGCTGCGGGACGGCAGTGCCGTGTCCCACCAGCCACCCGGGGTGACCCAGCAGCCGGCAGACAGGGCACAGCCTGCCCCAAAAGGCTGCGATCTCTCCTACACGCCCAGGGCCACCTCGCTGGCACGGGGGCTGCTGGATTCCTTCCTCCGCTCTGCCTCCTCCAGGGAGCACAACAGCAGAGGACGCGGAGAGAGAGCAGCTTCTGCTCAGCTTCTAAAATGGGTTTGTTCAGGGACAAACACCTTTGAAGCCCTCCAGAGGCACCCACCGAGCACTGCTCTGCCTCCCGCAGAGCGATGGGACCATCGCCTGGACCACCCCGAAGAACAGGGCTGGGATAAGGGACGTGGCAGCCAAATCCCTCTGTGCATTAGCAAGATCCATCCAAACTATCCGCTGACTTTACGTCGGGTATCTGCCCACCACTGAGCACCCCCGGAACTTGGGTCGTTGGATATTTTCCAAATATTGAAGCACGTGGAAGTTTTGCTGGAGCGGGAGGGGTAGAAAGAGCTCCACGGAGCCATCCCTCTCCTGCCACGCTGCTCGGCACTCGCTGAACCCCGGGCAAAGGGAGATGCCCACTGACTTGTAGCAGGGAAAATGTCACCCCAGCTTTAACCTCTGGGCTCACGCTGAGTCGCAGGCAGAGCGTTTTCTTTCCTTACGGAGAATGAATTTCTTAACAAACGTGTCCTACAGATGGCATTCTATAATGTTAGTCTAAAATAAAAATAAGCATGCTCGAAATTCAAATTGGATTTTGCCAAAACAGCCATGCTAAAATAATACGTTTTAAATATCTTAAACTGTGCGCTTCACAAGTAATTAAATTAGCAGTGTTTCTGCATTACATCTTTTCATCCATCCGTTTAAGCGTTAGATTAATGTTGTCATGCAGATTTAAAATGGAAAATATCACGCTGAGGGGAACGGCTTGGGACGAGCAGAGCGGGGCAGGGGGAGTTTTAGCAGGCGGTCGGTCAGGAACCTGCTTCAGCCGCCGCCGCGGGCCAGGGAGCTGCCACACGCTGCCGCGTGGCAGGGGGACAGCCACCGGCTGCTGCTGCCCCGGGAGAGGGGACCCCGGGTCTGGCTGGCACAGCGTGCGGCAGCGCCGTGGCAGCTACCCACCGGGGACGGGGACAGCCACCGAGGCTGCTCCCGTCCCCTTGCACCGCTGCCCTGCCCGGCTCGGCCGCTGGCGAGCTTCGAGAGGCTGTGCAGCTCACTCCCAGAATACTGCTGCATTATTTAAAAGCTTCCTTAAAATATCATCATTTTGCTTCTGCTTAACAAAACCGACATGAAAAGCGTGCTCTTTAAAACACCATTTGTCCTTGAATTCAATCTTGTTCTCCTTAGCTCATCGCTCTCTCTTGGGATTAAAATGGGGGGGCGGGAATCAATGCCAGACCAAGCCCTGGCTTGTTGCTGTGCTCCCCCCAGTGCCTCCCAGTGCCCCCCAGTGCCCCCAGCACCGCGGGACAGGGTTCCTATCCCCAGGAACAGGCGATCCGGCGTCCCCAGCCCTTGCTCCGTGGGGAGCGGAGGACGCTGCGCTGGGGGGGTGAGAAACAGCTTCCACGCCACGCTGGCCGGGGAAGTGGGGGTATCACGGCGTAGCTGGGCAGAGGGGACGTCAGATGCTGACACCCGTCCTCTGTACAACAGCAGTCCCCGCGCTGCGCTAACGCACGAGCCAGCGCCGCTCCGACCGGTTGTGTATTTCTCCCTGAGCTAGACCTCACCGGAGGCTATGTAATTCAGCTGGTGGACAGATGTTTTCAAAATGCCTAATAAGTTAGAAGCATTTTCATGAAGAATATTAGAATCCTTGGAAAGACCACTAAAAATCCATTTTTCCATTAGCTAAAGTTGACGTAGGAGATTCTTGGCCTGGTTGGGTCTCCAGCGGAGCGAAGGAAGGAGAAGCCCCGAGCAGAAGAAATCCCTTGGCCGCATGCAGGGCAGCGGCGAGCGAGGCAGAGCCGGCAGCGCCGGCAGCGCCGGGCATCACTCCTCGGCAGCAGAGCCACCGCGGAGAGCTGGCAGCAGCCGTGCTCAGCCGGGCGGGCACAACCCGGGCAGCCTGCTTTAAAAAACAAAGACGTCCTTGCTCTCTCTGAAACCTGCAAGAGGAGATACATTCCCGGTGCTTACGCTCAGCGAGATGTCTGCAAAGGCTTCGTTTACCGAGGACATGAAAGCCAGGGAGGGAGCGTACCCTTGACTAACTCCCTGCGCTCCCGTATCTTTAGAGTTTACACGGGAAGCAAATGCGTATTCAAAACTAAAGCTCACTTTGTCTACGCTGGTTTTAACACTGCAACGTTAAACACGGCTTTCGCATCAATGCAATGAGATGGGAAAAATCCAGACCACACCGAACCCACAGCCTTCCTTAGCAGCTACAAACTCCTGGAGAGCCATTAGGAATTTGAGGGCAGCACAAATCAGCACAGATTTTGTTGACTCCACTGGTTCCTTTCTCTCCTTCTTTGAATTATTCCTGCCCTCTTTGTAGCCATTATAAGCTACAGTCCTGGGGGAAAAGGCATTGTGAATTTGGTGTAAATCCATCCTGTTCACTGCATTCGTCTTAATTTATAGCAATAAAATGAAGATCAGATGATGAGCCATAAAAATCAACCTGATGCGGAGAGCTACTGCAATAATATGTCATTTTATATCAAAATAATTGTGCCATTTGCATGTGAGTGCTTAAAACGACTCGTAATTGCAGCAAGACTTAAATAAACCATGGATTCCTAAATATATGAGGCAGTTATTACGGTTAATGCTTGTAGTATGATGCAAGGAAAAAGAAGACACAAGGCCTGAAATACTGCAAAGACATTCATCTTCTGTTTCCAAAGTAATCTCGCAGCCCAGGCTGGCGCGTGTGTTTTTGCAAACCTGGCAGGCTGGAAGTTTGCTTTTGCCTCCTGTAAGCCCACCCTTCCACCGGCTGTACCGCCAGGCACGTTGCGCAGGATCTGCATACAAGGCGTGCTTTACAATGCAGTTCTAGCGTTAATAATACCACGCTTCGACAGAAGAAATTTGCACTTTAATAAAAGCAGGGCAATTTTTGCTTCTAGCCCACGGGTCACCCGGGGTGTGCTCAAAGGAGCGGAAGAAACCGCTGGTGATCACGGAGGCGAAAGTCATTTTCCTGGTGGTAATGGCACGTCTCGGAGGTGGCTCTGGGTCTTTGCAGGGCTCCGTCCCCCACGGGCAGCGGTCCCTCCTCCTCTGCCAGCGCCCGGCAGCTGGGCCGGGAACCTCTCCCGGGAGGGGGAACGGCTGCGGGATGCTTCCAAGAGCAGGGTTGCATTTCTCCCTTCCTGGACGACCCTGGGAGGGAAGGTGCTCCAGAGCATCGCTCTCCTCTGGGCTGGGACCTGCCAGCCCGCAAGGACTAGGGAGGTTTGGGTTAACCATAGGATTGAGAGTTTTGTACTTGACACATACCTTAATTATGTTTTCCAGCGGATATTTAAAAGTGGGATGAGGAATTCTTTGTGCCGTAGTATTTTTATTGTGCCTTTTAGTGTCTGTAATTGGTGTGCAGAGGCAATGGAGCGCTGCTCTGACCCCGGCTAAGTCAAGCAGGTGGCTGCCTTGCCGGGGGGGGGAAGAGAGGCATCCCACCGGAGCCACCGGAGCAACACACCCACCGCCGCGATGCAATGCATTAGCAGCTCTTTATTAGTGCGCTTCGACAAGGACGCACAATTTTGGGCACGCAGGGAAGAAAAATGCCTTCAAACTGCAGAGGAATTTTTAGCCGGCAGGATGTAATGACCTCCGCTGGAATGTGGCCAGGGCGCTGCCTCGCTGCCACCAGGGATGCTGGAAGGTCCCACAGCCTGCAGCCTGGCAAGCAGCAGCCCCCAGGCAGCGAGCCAGAAAAAAATCCCAAGTAAGAAAAGGATCGACCAGGTCACCCTGCAGCGGGCTTGCTGTGAGCACAGGCACCCACGATTTCAAGAGGTGCCCATTGCTCGGGGAGAAGGGAGCGGACGGGCAGCAGCACCATGTGTCCGGCCGGCTTGGTCTCCTCCAGCCCCTTTGTGAGCACTCGGGTTCATGCCGGTGCTTCGCCCTCCAGAGCAGCGGCTGGTGCTGAGCGGGCAGCTGAGCACCGCGGCACCGGCATCGGAGAGAGCTTGGCACCTCCCGGGTGGCCGGGAAAGGTCTTTGGTTGCTAAAGCTGCTCCAGACCTTGCAAAATGCGACACGCAATCCTTGCAGGTCCAGCACTCAGCGACTACAACGACGCCATTTCCCCCGCGGCGCCCGCAGCAGCAGGGCAGGTCCCCGTGCAGACCTGACGGAGCAGGGACGAGGTTCCCCGGCCGGCCTCCCTGCACCGCTGCCTCCTCACAGCTCTGCTGGCCCTTACGAACGCCCGTCCCCAGGGCCCTCCGCGGCCCAGGCGGGAGCCCCAGCGTTGCGGTGGCATGGACATGGTGGCCACGAGCGGCTCGTGAGACGGGGCTGGGCACCCCACATCAGGCAGGAGGGATGGGTTTCCCCTCCGGAGGACGGTGCCTCCCACGCCTTGCCCCAGGCTCCCTGCCGGCCGCAGGGTGAGCATGGACTATTGACTCCACCAGCTCGCCTTTGCAGTTAAAAAATGTTTTGTTTCGGCTCACACTGGACTTAATGGTCAAAGCTGCCGCCATCAATTATTTATGAACACAATTAGATAGTTGAGCTTCGTAAATTGGGTCCCTTGTGCCTGTACGCGGGCAGAGCTCTCACGGGCTATTTTTGAACTGCTGATGGCCCCGAATCGGCAGCGCAGCGGACGGAGCCGGGGCTGAGCCCCGAGCCCTGTGCGGCTGAGCTCCCGGCACGTCCTGGGCACGGACCAGGCTCGCTGGGAGCCGGGATGCTCTGGGGCAAGGCTTTGCCCTGCTGCATGCGTGATGGCAAGGCTGCCAGTGTGAGCACGGGAGGGCTGGTACAAGTCTCAGTTTGAGAAGTTGTTCTCTGTGGTAGCTGTGGCACATCCCAAATAGCCCCGCGTACCAGGATCAGGGCTGGATCCGCTTTCCTGACAGCTTGGATTGGGCTGACAATAAATTTAAAAAAATATGGCAAATTAGGAGGGAGAAGAACCCAGGCTACGACCTTCTGATGGTCCAAAGCAGGTGAAGAGCCAGCCTGCCAGCCCTCCGCCCATGCTGCGCATCGGGAGGATGCAAAAACGCGTCCTTTGTTTTCAGCAGCGGTGCGGAGATTGCAATTTTCCAAGCCAAGCAGTGCAACTACATCGTTTTCAAGGAAAGACGTGAAGTGATCCCAAATATTCTCCCCACGCGCCTGGGCAGGCTCACCGGGGGGACTGACCGGGAGCATTCAAAAGGATAAAAGGGAACGGCCCCTCTCCCCGTGTGCGTCTGCAGGCGGGAGGCAGCTGAGGCCGTCCCCGGCGGTGACAGCAGAGATGTCTGGGGAGGTCCCATCTGGCCGGCGCCACAGTCCAACAGGGAGGCAGCGAAACAAGATGTAGCGAAGGAAAAGCAGAGGTTTGCCCACGCGAACGCCCCTGAGTCCTAATCGTTGCAGCCGCTCCCCGATGAACGTATTTATTCCCGTAAACTTTGTCTTTTGCATTCCGATTCAACCTCTGAGCTGGAAGGGGTCCAGCAACGTGTCGTTGGATGACGAGCCCCCGAGCTGGCTCCTCTCCCGCCCCCAGCCCTGTCAGAGGCGTAGTCGCTGTCTCTCCCTTTTACATCATCCCACTGGCACCAGGAGCGCCTGGCAGGCGGGGGCGGCAGTGCCGGGGCCGGGAAGCATCCGGGAGCGGTGCGGGAGCCGGGGGCAGCCCTGCCAGGGGGTCGGCAGCGTCGCCTGGGGACCGAGGCGGGAGCAGCCATGGGTATTTTTAGCGTAAACCGAGGGGCAGCTTAGCTAGCGTGTCCTTTTCAGCGGCACGCGCTGCGTAGCTTAGCATCAGGGACGTAATTCGAGCAGAAAATGAATTGGGAAGGACTTCAGCTTCAAATGTAAGGGAGCCGAGGACTTTACAGGATTATTGCTACGGCCGCTGAGAAAAGCCTTCGGCTTCTCCGGGCGCTGGACTTCCCTCAGACTGAGGAACCAGGCCCAGAGGTGAACACGAAATATCAGCTCCTTCGCCACCTTCCCTAAGTAAAGGTTATCTCAATTCAGCAGCATCGCAGCTGAGCCTGGGGCTTTACTCAGCTCTTCCTCCAAATTCCCCTCCACTTCTTCTCTCGAGGGAGAAATCAGCTCTAGATATGGAGAAATTTGGGAGCAGAAGCAGGGATTAGTCATAAAGATAAAACATCAGCCTTGTCACAGGCGAGATGCTATTCCTGATGCAATCCCCCAGGTGTCGGGCGGCCAAAGCCGGGGGAGCTGCCGGGGCTGTGCTGAACACCGCCGGAGAATTCAGCCCTCCGTATCGAAACCTTGTCTAGATATAAGCCAGAAAGGATTTACAAAGGCCCAACTTCGGAGGCTGCAGGAGCGTTTGTGTCATGTGGGCAGCAAAGAATTTCATTACCCGGCGTGTCGGTACACTGATAGCGCCGGGAGCCTGCGGGAAATCAGCAGAGATAACTGCTGACAATTAGTACACAGTGTCCGTAAGCCTAACGAGCAGGAGCCACGGCTTGGTAGCAGACCGCGTCTCGGAATGACACGAGCAAAGACACGTCTCCCACAGATGTGCTTAGGGGGGAAACTGAGGCAGGGAGGTGCAACGGCTTGGGCAGGGCTGCAGGAGGGGAGAGGGCTCGCCGGGAGCTCCCAGCTGGCACCGCTCCACCGGCCCTGCTCCGCCGGGAGGCTGCGGGCGTCTGATTAAAGGACGAGTTACACTGATTTCGAGAGTTGCCTCTCTTGGGGCAGGACCCGCCGCCATCCCCCAAACACCACCCTCCCCGCAGCCGGGGCCAGCCCGCGGGACTGCCGCCCCACCGGAGCACGGAGCCTGCCCCGCCACGCCACCCCAGCACCCCGGCCGGCTGGCAGCTGCCTCCGGGAGATATTAATCAGCATTTCTGTTCCCACCGCAGGCCACGGGAGCGCTGCCCGGACCGCTTCTGCTCCCGACACCGCGCCAGGGAGCAAGCGGTGGGAGCGCGCACCGCTCCTGCTAAAAGTTGGTCGTGGCCGAACGACAGGAACAAGCAGTCGGAAAGGCCGGGCTTCCGCTCAGGCGAAGCCTCCGTGCTCTTTATCAGCCCTTCAAACAACTCGCAGCAAATTACATCTGAGCATCCCATTCACTCTGCTTCCATATGCCCTGTTCTTTATGAGCCCTTCAGACAACTCGCAGCAAATTACATCTGAGCATCCCAGTCACTCTGCTCCCATATGCCCTGCCTATGCAGTTCTGGGAGAGTTAATAGTGAAATTTTCATAACTACAGAATTGCCTCAACCAAGCCCTGTGCTGAGCCGCACGCACGCTTGCATGGCGTGGAGCGGTGCTAAAGCCAGCTTGGCTTTGCATCAGTCCCCACCGCCGTAAAATCAGCGTAACTGCCCAACTGCATCCTCGCCCCGCGCCGCTCCCCAGAGCGGGTAGGGCTGGCTACGCGGCAGCATCGGCCGCTGCTCGGCGGGCTGGGAACCGGCACAGATGAAGTTGCCCGCAGCCCTGGGCCCCTCGCCGCCCTGCCCACGCCCTGCCCGTGGAGAGCCCCTCGTGCCAGCCGCCGGGCTGCTCGGCTCGGGGCTGCCGCCCAGGCGAGGCGTGTTCCCTTCGCCCGGTCCCAATAGCGTCACCCGTTAGTGGCTGAAGGGGACATCCCGAACAGGCAAAAGCCAACCGCCAAAGTCATAGAAATCCTTCTCATTTTCAGCTGAACGCATGACAGAGAAGCTTATCAGCTGCCCACGCCGAGCACTTCAGACTGAAGCCACAGCCGTTCATTATTTTTCCTGCCTAGGTTAGGAGGAATAAAAACCTGTAAGATGCATGAGGCATTTGATAAGAATGCCCATGATTTTTTTTTCCCTGCATTTCACCTAAAACTGGCTTTGATCTCATCTTCACCGAGTGAACCGGATGAAAAGTCAGTAAGCAATCACCATGACGAAATGGTACCCAAGGCAGACGCTTCTTTTCGCTCCGTACAACGTACTGCAAATGAACTTTTCCTGTCCAGCCTCAAACACGCTTTGCTAATTGATTTTTCTGCTCGTTAGTACCAATATAAGTTATATTGAGCACTGAATAGAAACCATCTTAACACCACTGTCGTAAATTCACAGTGTTGTATGTAATCTACCCAGGCGAGTGGTTTTTGTATAAAATCACAAATACATATGCCTGCAAAGACATTAACAGCCAAATGCTATTCAGCGATGCACAAGTTTAAAAATCTATTAATAACCTTAGGAGAGAGCTCCTCTGCAAAATCAGATGCATCCAGGCAGGCAATTCTTTAGAGGCAAAGTAAAGAGCTATTACACTGCAACGTAACAAAGAACGATACCGTGACCATACCTATATTTCATGCCCGTTTGCTTTGCGGTGGATTCTTTTAAGGAAATGTGGTGCTGAGGGGTAAATGTCCCCAAACTGCGAGCAATAATAGCCACTGTCCGAAATTTTGCCCGGGCTGCATTCACTACGTTCGGGGTAGCGGTGTTCTGCTTGCTGATGAGCCTGTCGTCACCATTTCGACTCTTCAAGTTGTGCTCCGTGCAGGCGATGGACACTTGCATCGCGCCCTGGGAACACCTTTAGTCACCGTCCAGGTGGCGGCCAGAGCCCCCGGCCGCTCCGACGCGGGCTGCGGGCTGCCCAGCAGCGCGGGGCTCGCTCCCAAACGCCGCCGAGGAAACCTGCCCACCTTCCACTCACAGAAGTCGCTGAGGCAGCGGGGGTCTCCGGGGGAGCCGGGCTGCGTCCCTGCGATGCCAGGAGGAGAGAAGCCCCGAACTCGACAAAGCGATCGCAAGAGCGGATTGCAGCTGGCTCGCGGATCTTCCCTTGCAAAATTTGCTGCTGCTTAGACAAAAGCCTCCATCCAGTCAGGTGCTTTCGGGAACATAAAGCTGGTCCTTCATGGTGAACCGTCAGCAGCAGCCGCCGCTCTGCCTTGATGCAGGCTTGCTTCTGGTTGCCGGTTTTAAATCAGCGCAGGCATGCTGCAAGCGCTGGCTCCAGCACCCGCTGGACCACGAACTGCTGAGCAGGCAGCCTCGCCGGCTGAAGAACCATGGGCTCGCCAGCCCGTCTCTAAGGACCGGCGGTAGCCAGCGGGTCTCCTTTGCCCAGCTGCAGCAGCCCGCTACGTCCCACCCGTGGCAGCCCACCCGAGTGCCGGGGCTGGCAGCAGGCGCGGGGGGGGCACGGCCCCGGCTCTGCGGTGGCTCCCGGGGTCGCCCGGTCAGGAGCCCGCGGGGAGCGTGGGAACGGGCCTCCTTTGTGCTCAGAGGGAAGGCGGGCGCTTCAGGCAGATGCCTTCCGTAAAAATAGCTGCCGGCATCGCTCAGCAAGAAGAGGACCTCTTATAGCGGGGAACAATTCGATGTTAAAATGGGCTAATTATGGAAAAAAAAAGGGGGGGGGGGAGAAAAATCGCTCTGCTACAGCGTTAACATGTTAATCCCGTGTTTCTGGCACCCGGAGCCGCCGCCTGCAGACCCACGCTCGCAGCAGTGCCAGGGTTAATCCCTTCTCCCCAGCATCGCCAGGCAAATAAGCCGCAGAGCAAAGTCTTTGAAGCAAACCATCCCTCTCCCTTGCTGCAGTCAGGGCTGCAGTCGGAGCGGGGAGCTCGGCTCTGAGCCGGCAGCTCGCCCGTGCCCACCGCCCTGTGCCGCCTCTCCCAGGGCGCTGGCTTTGGGTGCTGAGGGCAGGGGCGGCCCGGGGACCCCTGGGCTGCTGAGCTGCTCGCCGGAGCAGCGGGAGGGCGGGCAGGGATGGGGGCAGTTCGGAGTCACCCCCGGGACCCCCGCCAGTCACTGCCACCCAGCAGGGCGGCCCTGGGGGAGGACGGGCCGTGGGGGGAGGTGAGCAGCAATTTGGGCACGCCCCGGGTGCAGGCCCACGGGAGAGGGTGCCCATGGAGCGTGCATGGGTGGCAGCGCAGAGCGGGCGGGTGGGCGAGGGCGGGGGCTGCGGTCACCCGCTGTCCCTTCTCTAGCCCTGCACAGGCCGGTGGGAGATAGTCCCCAGCGGTTCCCCACGCCCCACTCCTAAATCTGCCCTCAGACCCCAGGAGGGCTGGGGTGGGGGGGGACACCTCCGGAGGTCCTCTGGCCCACCCCCCGCCCAGGACCCTGTCCGGTTGGGGCGTGAGTAGCTCTGAGGCTGGGGACCCCGCAGCCTCCGCGGTGACCTGCCAGGCTCTCCCTGCTCCAGGCACGTGAAGGCGGAGCAGGAGCGGTGGCAAAAAGAGAGCAGCTGGAGGTGCTGGAGTGGCGATGACGACCTGTTTTGAACTCAGGATGACAAGCCCTTGATTTCCTCCCCTGCGGCGGGGGCACACCACAGTTTTCTCTCCCCCACTCACCCTGCTGAGGAGGGGGAGTGCGCGAGCAGCTGGGTGGGCAGCCGGCAGCTAGCCAAGGCCACCCACCACCCAGGGTGACAGGGCGAAGAGCTTCTGACAATCTCTTTGCAGTTCGTTTATCTGATGGCTCCTTAATGTCTATACAGCACATTTCTTTAAGGATGGAAAGCATTATATCAGAGTAAAGAAAGTTACTTTATGATATTTTCCAAAAGATGATTAACAGTTAATCATACAGCAGAGCCACAAACTCCCAGCCTGGAGCAGCCCCCTTGGACTCGCCCTCAGGCGTGGGTTCGGGGCAGACGGACCCCTTGGCGTGAGGGTTGGAGGGAGGGAGGGCAGGGCTGATCCGTGGGGTGGAAGTCAGAAAGCTAAGTAACAACTAGCTGAACTAACTGCTGCAAGGCTCCGTCTCAGACACGAGATTTAGCTTTGAGAGCGTTCCCAGACATCTAATCGGTGAGTTGGCATTACAGATCACCAATAAACTCTGTTCAATACCCAGACAAGAGTGTGTCATCTGCGGGCACAAGCCACGGGGTTGCTGACACCACGGTGCCCCACGGCAGGGCCTTACCCAGGACGTCCTCCGTGTCTCCATGGGATGGGGGACGCGGCTGGAGCGTCGGTGGTGGCACCCACAGGGCTCTGCCTTGGCAGCACGGCCAGCCCCATGCAGACTAAGCACCCACTCGGCTTTTGGAGCCCAGCTTTGCATTTCAGAGCCCAAAGCAAGATTGACAAAGCCAGGATTATTTCTCTCTCTGATGGGCAGACAGCATCCTCTTGCTGGGCACGGATAGTGCGAGAAGACGTATTTTTACATCTTGTTCTATACGTGTCTGAGAGTTCCCGTTGCAGCCAGCAGCTGGCTCTGCCAGCACTCTCGCATGGTGTGACTTGGTCCTGGGGACGTGCCCAGGTCACTGTCACCCAGGTCCTGGGCACTGTCCCCAAGGCCACGGCTGCCCATGCCCTCGGGTGCCAGGGGAGGGCCAGGGAGAGGTGACTTTGGAGGGGTTACAGTCTCTGCAAAAGAAATATGTATTTAAATACGGGATTTATTTCATTTCCCGGAACAAGATAATCACCTCTAGACTAAAACATTGAACAACATAATTTTGTATCATGAAAATCCTGAGCTTATAAAACGAGAGGTACGTGACATCCTCGGCGGGGGACGGTGCTGGGGTGCGGTGGCAGCTCAGGCTCAGCCATGAGCCTCTGGCCAGGCTCTCCGTGCCGCTTCCGTGCCACCAAACCGCTACAGAGGCAGCTACGTGGCAAGGCGTACGTATGCATTTCCCCCCTGAGGAAGATGACAATCGCTTATTAAATAAATTGCTCCAAATGCTTCATCAAGCAAATCTGTTTTAACACAGATGCTCATGAGCACGCTGGCTTTGCTTTTACTGTGATCCCCGTTAGCCCCCATCCCGGGAGCCGCTGCATCCATCCCAGGGTTCAAAATAAAGGCAAGAGCCAAACACAGACCTACAGCAAGCAGGATGCTCTCTAGGCAGGCGCAGAAGCCAGGAGATGTTCTATAGCTCTTACACAAACACACGTTTCCAGGCCCTGGACAGTTTCTTTGCCCAGGACCTTGCAGGGGCAGGACGACGCGCATCGCTGCGGCGAGCAGAATGGACACCTCCAAAAAGGTAAAGAACACTTTATTCAGGCGCGGTCTGGTCCCTGGGCAGGCACGGAGGGGAGCTGGGGCCGTGGAGCGGAGCGGGTGATGGACCAGCCCTTCCCGGTGCTCCCCGCAGAGGCTCTCCGCTCCCCGGGGCCGGGCAGCAGCACGGCTCCTGCTGTGACAGGCGGGGAAAAAGATGCTTGTGCAGCCCAAAATATGAAAATAAAATGAGGTCCTTTGGTCTGGGTTGGATGAAACATTTCAAGCTGATGCAGACCCGGCCCTCTGGCACGGCTCAAGCTGAGTGAACGCCCTGTTTGCTTCTTTCTGGTTTGGGTTTTTTTTTTTAAATTTCACCTTCTGGTGAAGCAACTTTGAAACTTTACGCCAAGTCTGGCTTGAGACTTTGCTTCTTGACGGCTGCAGACAGAGGCTATTTACACTAATTACTCTGCCGTGCCATTCTACCAAAGCAGAGCGTTCACTGCACAAATATCAATTAGCATCTCATTAATTTCATTAAATTTAAGCTGATTGCCAGCTAAACCTGTATTTTTGGTAATACCAATATGCTGCATATAAATTCTGTCAGGCTCTGTCAATCTTTTAAGATGGCAGGTCTTAATTCCGTGCCTTTCCTGGGCTCAGACCTCAGCAGCAGGCTGTACTTGCGATAGCCACGTACGTTAATTAAACAATACGCACAAACTGGACGGGCAATGAGGCTGGGTCGGCTGGTGAGCGGGGGGTAAAAGGTAGCGCAGGTTGCCTCTGCCTCCATCCCTGCACCGTTCATGCTTTACCAGGTAAAACCTTTCAGTGCTTTTTAGAAAAGAAAATGCTTTTTTTCATCACCAGCTGCGAAGTTCAGGTTTCTACCTAAAAAAAACTGGAAATTTGTATTAATCTATACAAAAATCTCATCTTTTACATAAATAATCTGAGTGTTTCTCCATCTTAACCTTAATTTCTTACAAATTTGTCTTTTAAATTTTGGGTGCTGATAAAACGAACCTGAAGAGCTGATAAAACAAATCCATCCCAGTCATCTCCCCGGGACGAGGCACCGCGGCTCCGTGCCCGGGCGGGTGGGCACCACCCCTCTCCGCTGCGGGGACCCGGCAGCTACCCGGCTCCTCTTTACGCCAAACAACCCATTTTTGCTTTGGAAGGGAGGCAGGACTGGCACATCTGCAAGGACACGAGGGGGCCGTGAGCCGGGCAGCGACCCTGGGATGTTCTCAATGAATCACGACGTACTTTGCCACCGTATTTCAGTCGGAGGTTCACGCGCCGCGGAAGACGCGCCGCGGTGTTCGGCTGCAGGTTGCAATATGGAGGAGAGCTGGATACCAACCACATGCAGCCAGTTACGTAAAGCCACATCCCTGCATGCTAACCAGCGATCCGGGTCACCAATAATGATGCCATCTCAGCCGGTTTAAGCTCTTTAACCGAAATTCTTCAATGTTGAGAGAAGGCAGCAACTTAATACAGCAGCGAGCGTAGCACCCGTCAGCACCAACGTCAGACGAGCCTCTCTGCAAAGTTTCTTTGCTAGAAGCCTTCCTTTTTAGCAATGCATAAAATTATTTTCAGTTTAGCTATTTTTTTGTTTAAGTTGTGCCTGCATACATATCATATGGGGGGGGGGTTGTTAATGGTACTTTCCGGTGCGCTTGGGGGCTGCGCCGAGAGCACCAGCTGCTCGCAGCAGGGTACGCTTGTGCAGCCGCAAGCCTCTCGCAGGGCCCGTGGAGGGACTTTGCCAAGCCCCGTGGGTGGCCGGTGTCCCTGCCAGGCATTGGGGACCTCCTGCGAGCTGGGGACAGCGGGTGCCACCCAGCAAGGTGCCTTGGGTGAGAACCTAGAGGAGCCCCGGGGTCCCGAGCACCCCCAAACCTGCCTGCCGGGGGCTGTGTGCCCGTAGCCCTCGGCCGAGGCTAGTGCTGACCCCAGGGCAGCGTTCAGACGGCTGCCCCTGGCAGGTAAAGGGCATTTACTCGCAGCACAAAGCAGCCGTGTGCTCTTCCTGCCGGGGGTTTCTGGGTGTTTGAGCCCCACCTCTTCCAGGGCACCCCTTGGGCCAGCGCGCTTTGACATCCCCACCAGCCCCGTGGGTGCTCCCCGAGGCGCTGCGGGCAGGCACGCAGAGCTCTTGGAGGGGGACGCAGCTCCGGCTGCTGTCGTTCCCAATGCCACCGCAACGCTACGCATAAGCAGAAGTTTACGGTTATCATCGCTCACTACGGCAGCGCAAATAACAGGCGTTGCATCCCCACTGCAGAGTTACATGCAATATTAAATGCAAAGTCTGAACCATTTTCCCGGTGCCACAGACACAGCCTCTCCCCGCCGGCAGCCAGCCGGGCCAGGCTGACAGCAGCTCTCGGCGCTGCCTTACGGGACCTCAGCCGGGCGTCTGCAGAGGAGACCCCACCAGCACCCTGCACACCAGCAAAAGCAGCACCTAACCTGGCTCTTGGGTGTAAAATGCAGCACAGCCCTTAAGTACCAGCCGCTGTTTCACCCTGTAGCTGCCTCGACCCCGGCAGCTTTCCCTCTGCTCCCTACGGGGAAGGGATCTGCACTCCGCACCCGTGGCCAGAGCAGCACCGGGGACCGGTGAGATGCAGCAGGATGGAAAAAGTCACCGCTTCCAGGCTAGAGACACATTAAAAATATGATTTCAGCCTTCACGATAGAGTTTTAACCACGCTGGACATTTTGACAGGTGCTCAGCGGGACTTTGCATGCAACGTAATTGGATCAGCCGAACTTCAGAAAGCTGCATGGAAGCACTAAAAATTCAGCCGGCAGCGCGGTGACGGCAGGATCCTGCTCCAGAAGCGGGGTCCGGGGAATGCAGAGTTCTGCCCTTGGAGCTTCTCCACCCGAAATCTGCCCTTCTTCATGTTATCTAACAGCCCGGGTCTCACTACAGCCACCGCAGTCTGTCCACAGCCGCCTTTCCAAAAGCCAGTGCAGGCGTTTTAGGCAGTAGTCTTCAAGACCACCCTTCATGAGAATTACCTTAATATACTGTCCCAAATCCATGATTTTCAGACTTCTGCACGATAATTCTTCCACAACACAGCAGGACGCACTCAGAGAAATTCTGTGTTATGTCCCAATAAAAGTTTCATTGGGCCATAAAAGCTCCGCTTATAAATACAACCCCTGCGCATCTCTCAGCCATTTCACTCCATCTCAATAGCTGTTTGAAAACAGGTTTCCTGCTGGGCTAATTACTCATGATTGCAGCAGTTCCGTTACATCTCTGTAAATTGGGCTGCTGTGGACACTCGCAAGCTAAGGAGCGCTGCCAGCCAGGAGAGCGGGGAGAAGAGCCCCGGAGGAGCTGGCGTTAGGATGCATCTCCCCAAAGGGCTGCCGTGCCATTAATCTCAATTAACAGCCAAGGCCCTGCTGCAGTGGGATGCTCACCCGCTCAGCTGAGGACCGCTCCCGTCTGAAGCAGCAGCAGCGAACCCCACAGAATCACAGAATCACAGAATCACAGAACCGTATAGGTTGGAAAAGACCTTTAAGATCATCGAGTCCAACCGTAAACCCAACACTGCCAAGCCCACCACTACACCACGTCCCTGAGCACCTCATCCAAACGGTTTTTAAATACCAAAGCGATTTGTAGCTCTTTTAAATACCCCACAGCGATTTGTAGCTCTTTCAGGGTGTATCTAAACCCACGAGGAACGTTTATTTTTGACAACAGCGCTGGAAGCTTGGCAAGGAAAGGAGCTGCAGAACAAAAGCACTGCACTTATCTAGCAAACAGTCGTCATATCTTAACTGGTTCCACATGAAAAACTTAATTTGCATTTGTAATTGGACTTGAGGAAGACTGATCAAAATTCTCATTAAATGTTTTTTAGTTAAAAACGCGTCTTTTTGGCAGGTTTTCAGCCAGGCTGGCTGCAGCACCCAGCCCGGGCTGCCTTTGATAGCACACGAGATCTGTTACCAGCTCCAGCCCTGCGCCCGCCGGCCAGGCTCCGAGGGCTCCGTCCTCCCAGAAGGGACCAAAACCGGGAGCGTAAGAGCATGGAGCAACGCAGGCAAACGGAGCCAGGCTGCTGGCCCTGCTAGCACGTGCAACGTGTGAAGGCCAGGGTATAAATAAGGCAGCGTCGCCCCAGCCCCGGGAAGGCACGCTGTGCAAAGCTCTAAACGCGGCCCTGCTCTTCTGCAGGGGTCATCCCCATGGTCACGTTACAGATTCTTCAGGATGTGACGAAACGATAAACGAATCAAAACTGGCATGAAAAATACACTAGCTTTGCTTAGTTCTAAGTAGAATTGAGCCAGATGCCAGCAGGGCAATAAATGTGAGCCGGCTTCCCTGCGGGCAGCGCTGCCGAGGTTTGCCGCTCTGCCCGCGCAGGAGCTGAGCCCCCGGAGCAGAAGCCCTGGGCTACGGCCTCGCCAAGGCTGCGCCGGGTCGCCCTGCAGAAATGGGCCTTTAAAAATAAGCAGCACCGAAGGAGAAAATTCACCTGTTCCAACTTCCTAAACCCACCCGGTTTCAGAGCCCTCCTTTTCTTTTTTTTTTGCATGCATTTCTATATGATGTATGCAATCTGTACGAGGAACTCATGAACAAATTCCCAGCTAATGTTCAATCCCCCCGGGTGCCCAAGGTGCCCGCTTGCCAGCCCTGCGGGTGCTCATCGGCTGCACCAGGAGCACCCACCGAGAGCCGACAGCACCCCCCGGTACAGCCCCTGGGCACCGAGGGAGCCGCCTGCTACCCAAGAGCTTTGCCATAGTTATCCAGCTCTACGTAATATTAAATAAATTGTCACTTAATATAACGTGAAAGAATCGATACTGAAACTGAGACCCGAAGCTTTCTGTGTCTTACAAAGAGGATGGAACCTACTGGGCACACAATTCAATTAATCAGTCGCTTATCCCTGCAGATGGAAAACATCCCCCAGAATATTGCCTATTGCCCTCTCCGCTGCACTGCCCCCCACTCCAAACCAGGTAATTTAATTTGTCCATGTGATCCGTTTCATTTCTCAGATGACTGAAAGCCAGTGGCTTACAAGATGGGCTCCAGAAACGGCCATTATTTTAATGAATTGTAGCACATCGAACATGATTAAACATGATTAAAACACTCAGAGCTGCACAAAGCTCCGTTGCACAGTACTAGAGGTTTTCTTGGTTGTTTTCCCCCCAGGCACGGCTGCAGCCCCTGCTGCGGGCACCCTGGTTACTGAGCACTGCATCCTGGGCCCGGAGCGAAGGAGCATCCCCAGCAGCAGCGGCGCGGTCCCGGGGAGCCCACCGATGTCCCCGGGCGCCCGGGGTTGTCGTGCCAGGCTGAGGGACACCGGACGGCGCGTGGCCGCGGGTTGCTCGACGCTTTTCTCGCTTCTGTCGTACTTCAGGGTTTTTCGAGGGAAGCGGCATCGGGCCCCGCACGTCCTCCCGTGTCCTGCGCGGCGGGGCAGAGCCCGGGCCGGGGGCACCGGAGGAAGCCACGCTGGCCCTAACGCCTGCCCGGGCACGGCCCGCAGCTGCCGGCCACGAGCCAGCCTCCCGCAGGAGGTGTTCAACAACAACTACACCTTTTCTACTGCAGCCAGTTTTTCTACCATAAAAATAGAAAATAGTTAAAGGAAAGTGAAGAGTTAGAGAAACGCACTGAGGGCTGGCAGCTCGTGGCAAACAAGTGGTTTCCCATTTTGCCATACTTGTATTCTAGCCCACACATACAGAAAATGCAGATTTTTCCCAGGTTAACCTGCCGGTTAAATTTATTCCAATTAACGCTCAGCCCAGTTATGTTCTTCCAACTTGTCTGTGCTTATTGAATAGGAGATTTGAGGCGATTATGTATATTATTCTGTTATCCATACACGTCAAATATCACCCAAGCGTTACTTGTAACAGCGTGAAGTTCTAAATTAACTTATATGAAGAAATATGTTGCTAAGGTCTCGGTCTTGGATGCTGAATAATACACAACTCCATTCTGCCCTTTTCCGGGATGCGCTATAGCAGATGGGTGACTAATTATCCCGCAACAACTTCTGACTCTTTGAGATGAGCTGGCAGAGGGTCGGAATAAAGGCGAGCTACCGGGGACTGAGTTGTCTGCAAGACTTTCTTCCAACAGATACCCCGTCAGCAAACGGCCCGCTGACCTGGGAACCCTTGGCTTTCTCTGGAGCTGCATCCTTCTCCGGCCGGCGTGGGGACCTGCACTTTTGTGAGCAAACTAAATGAAAGCTCAGCGTCTCCATCGGCGATCACCTTACGTAAACCAATACCGAATAATAAGCGCTCTTAAAATAGCACCTTCCCAAATAGTATTTTTTTTAAAAGAATTTTAATTCTTCTTCTGACATTCTCTCTTTCAGCTGCAACAACATTTCTAATTATTAAAGTGAGCAGCACGGGATAAGAATCCCATCAGCTACATCCAGCAAAACTGGCACAAGATCTCCCTCCCTGCATGGGAAAGAAAACTCTTCACATTGACCAGCACTCCCAAAATAATGAGAAGCATCTGTTGGAATTAGTCATTGAGGAGAATTATCACATCACCCAGAACCATGTCATCTGCTGAAATGCAGCAGATTACTAAGAACTGATCTTCAGTCCAATTAATTTTATCATTGCCTTTTCACACCGCCAGGCTCCTCTTCAGGGAATGTGATACAGCAAAAACCATTGCATCAGCACTTCCTCCGCGACTTAGTTACTAGCCTGCATCGCTAGTTAAAAAATTATCATTTCGGGACTTCTGGAATCTGCTTTGCACCTGAACAGGGCGGCTTCTCCCACCGGGAGGTCTGGCTGGAGCAGGCTTTGGGACCCTTCTGTGTTTGCCCAGCGGTGCGGGCAGAGCGCGCTGCTGCTGGGAAAAAGCCAGGGACTGCGGGAACTCTTCAGCTCCCTCATTTTCCCTCCGCTCCCTTTGGACTAAGGGGAAAAATATTGCTCTTTTCACTTCCAGAGCCCTCTGCAAAGGCTTTTTAACTTTTATTTTTGCACCTGAGGCAGGAGCACAATGTACCCCAGGGCAGCATAATGTAATTTTACTAAATTAAATGCAAGGCGCTGTCAAGTCTCCAGGTGATCTCCGAGCACTGCCAAGCACTTCCAAGCCAAGGATCCGCTGTACTCCCCAGGGCCAGTGCTGGCCAGGCCAGTAGTCCCTGATCTCCGAGCGCATCCCAAATGGTATCGAACAACCACTTTCATACTGGAACGGTGCCCATTTAATTAACAAAAAGATTTGCAAGAGGATCGTTACCTATTGCCAAATGCATAACCGCTCATTAGGTCCTCAGGGGAAAAGAATAATTAGTCGTGCAATCTATGGGGGGTCTTTTTCTGCAGTGAAAAATGTGCATTTCATCACCCCAGCTGGGACGGGCAACCGAGGGCTGGCGGGGGTTCTGCTCACCCCACCTGCAGCTGGACAGCCGGGATAAGCAGCTCCCGCCGCAGCCCCACCGTGCCTATCTGGACACACTCAGGAACCCCATGTACTTCACAAACACCCCGGGAAAAAATAGCGACCGTGCTACTGGAATTACGGAAACGCTGTGTCGTCTTCTGGAGTCTTTCTGGGACAGGGATGAAGCCAAGCAACTATGAAAAGGCACGCTGAAAACAAACAAAAAGGCTTATCAGGCAGTGGCAGGTCTGCAGCAGGCAGTTTAGCCATGGGAAAAGCTGCCTTCCACGGCAGCTCAGACGGCAAAGCTGGGGGAGCCTGGCTGCCTGCAGTCCCCCCGCGCGCCTCTGCCCGGTGGGGAGAGGCAGAAACGGAAGGGTGGTCACCTCAGCATGGGGAAAACCAGGGAAGAATAAAAATACATTTCAGCTGATCATTTTGACTTGCTGAAAGTGTAAAAAAAGCAACTTCCGATTGAAAGACCGGCACAAAGAATGGCCCTGCTGAGCTCCATCACTTGCTGAGCGTGCAGGGGTGACGCCGGTGCTCCCAGGGCCCACGTAACCCATTCGTACGTGCACCAGCATGAGCGGCTGCCCAGAGGACGGGAGAGTTATTGACTGAAGGAGCACCCTGAAATACTGTAGTCACGCCTAGTATTTAACAGCAGACAGCACTAGAAGGTATAGCTAGAAGTACCTAGAGCAGAGCCCCCAGCAGATCCCCCAGCCCGGCCCCGCTGCGGGGAACACGCTCCAGCTCTGCCCCGTGTTAGATTTGTTACTCCCATTTGTTACTCCCGTGTTATTTACTGCAGTCGGTCCTGGGAAGCAGCCACGGGCTGGAGCCATGCCGTGGGGCAGCCCCGCAGCGGAACCCCGGGAGCCGACGTCCCCTCCTGCAGGGCTGGCATCAACCTCCACCTAAACCTCCACCCGCTTCCCTGACCTGGCAACTATTTCCTGATGCTGGAGTAATTCTGAGGAAGAGGAGAAAACTGCAGCCTGAGGACGAGGGCTCCCTGTGCCCGACAGCTCTCTGTTAAAATTAAGCTTGATTGGAATCACGTTGCAGCTTTGCCTCCTCTCAGACACTTACTCTTTGACTCTGCCAAATTCTTCCCGATATCCCCAGGCCTCAGAAGGACACTTTTTATCCTGAATGTTTTGTCTTTGGCATCTGCTGGACTGGACAAAGTATCACATTTCCAGGAAAGTTTCCTCTTTACATTACCCTAGCTTGCAAGTCCTGCAGATTCCGAATGCAATGAAAATTCACTATTAATAGCCATTAGCGTACAAACTAGGGTTAATGACCAAGAGAGAAAAATCAAGGGAATTCTCTAAGCACCAACTGGGCCATAGACCTGCGCTGCCGGGGCTGAAAAGGGGCATTTTCTGCTCGTGCTGGGAGCCCTGCAGTGGGAGGGAGGGCAGGGGGCAGGAGGAGAACCTGCAGGGAGGGGGGAAGCTGTCGGAAGAGCAGCTACCATCACGTGTGGCTATTTACTTCAATTAAACAAAGCAAAAGAATTGCGATTGCATCGGTATTGGCTTTGTGTTGAAGACTGAAATCCATTTTTATTCCACCTGAACCACGGCCATCTGCGATGAGAAGCGCAGAGTCAGCATTGCCGGAGCACACACCGCGGTCAGTGATACAGAGACCTGCTCTCAGCTGGGCATTGAAGCTAACCTCTTCAAAGCCTTGCCAGAGCCCGGTTTTAAGACCATTTCCTAAAGGATGGAGCCTTGAAACAAACCAGCAACCTGACAGCTGCTAGAGGAGGTTTAGCGGGCATTTTCCTAAACTCAGCCCCCCAGCGATCCACCGTTCAGCAGCTTGCGTCAGTGTGATGTACGGCGAGGTCCCAATCTCAGCAGATCCCAAAGTCGGCCCAAAGACTCCCAGATAAAACCTGTTTTAACCAAGACCACGTGGACTGAGTTTCATCCCAGGGCACGCACACAGACTGCAGACTTCAAACCTGTATATAAATATACCGATAGATATCCCAAACTTTCAAGTCAGCCCCCTGGAGAGGTGCTGGATGTGCTCTGCACCGCTGGTGCCGCGGCAGGGAGCGGAGAGCAAGCTCAGCAGGCAGCACCCTGCCCATGGAGCTGGTGATTTATTCAGCATCTGGCAGCGCAGGCTTTCGAGCTGAAGTTTGACAGGAGCAGAAGGTGCGTGAAAAGCAGCAGCAAGCGTGCAAATTCCTGCTGGGCACCCGCCGGAGCTGCTGCTCTGCACGCAGCTAAGGGTTAGCTGGGGCTTACTGCTGCGGTGGTGAACTGGGAGGACAAAATTTGCTTTGTCTTCCACCTACGGCACGGGGAGCTTGCTACGGAAAGGTGTGAATAACCTTGGACGTACCGGCAGGGTGATCTGAGCTTTTACGTGGCTTTGTTGAGGACTTTATACTGCCAAAGGAAGCGTGTGTGCACGTGTGCGTGCGTACACGTGTGTGCAGGCGCGCACACGCGTGTTTATCGCTGGCGATGGCAGCAAGGCAGAAAGCAGCAGGAGCAGGAGCCGGCATCGTAGGAGCAGCTGAAGAGCTCCTCCTGCTGAAACCCAGCCGGGGAGATGGGGCTCACGCTGCACACAGGCGTATGTGGCATTCTTTGAAGGAGTAAAATGGGATTTCTTACTTCAAGGAGGAAATACCACGCTACAAACAGCGTACACACACGCGGACACGCTGCTCACATCCTAACCCGCACACGTCCCCTGCTTTCATCCCATCCTCTCCCATTAGTGCATGCTATGGGCAAGAACCCTGCAAAACACCAAAACCACGGAGCAAGTGGAAACTGAAATCATTTGGAAAAGGGACAGACATGGGAATGTCTGCCATCACCACTGCACTGGCTGGCAGGCACTACAGTTTGAACAGACTAAAGAAAAAAAAAAATGAAACACTTCTAAATTACGCTGGCTATTAAAAATGGACACAGCAGGATGCAGCTCTATAGATCAATCTGCACAGGAAACAGGGAAAACATTAACGCTGTAAACTATATCCCAATAAATATAATGCAAGCGGGCTCTGAACGGAGCAGATTAAGACGGGATTACAGCACAGGATTATAGGACCACATCGAGTGCTCTCGTATATTTTGCCATCTAAAGATTAGATATTTTAAAGCTTCGATGCATGAAACGAGCCTGACCAAGGGAGCCTGGAAAAGCAGCTATGGCAAAGTGATCATTCCCAAACTCCTCTCTCTGTAGTAGCCCTGTGGGGGTATAAACACGACCCCAGAAGGGACGAGGGCCGAAGAGTGCGATCCGCCTGCTCAGCCCCTGCACATTGACCCGTCTCCTGCTGCACAGCCGCGCCGGCGCAGAGCAAAGCATCCCTGCCGATCAGCCACGCAGCCCAGACGATGCCCCGGGAGCGGGTGCTGAGAAAAGATGATAAGGAACTGAACAGAAATACAGTAATGCCACTCCTGATAGATCCCCTTGGCTTTCTGCCGTCTGCCATCGAAAACTTTGCTGTGCGGGAGGTTAAATCCACCCCTTGGTATTTAATAGCCTCTGATGGCCTTGCCTGATACCTAATAACATTTGAACACGCTCATACTTTCAGCATCCAAAACACCCCATGACAGCGGGTCCCCCAGTTTCATTACAAGATGCAGGGAAGGTGTTTCCTGTGTTTTAAACCTGTTGTCCAGAAATGGCACTCGCATTCCCCCCGGTTCCTGCGTTATGGGAGACAGAGCGGCTTGCTACAGGCTGGTGCTGATTTTAAACGCATCTGCTGTAATCCCCGTCAATCATCTTTTTCCTAAGCTAAAAGCCTGTTTAATCACCCGGTGCAGGGACAATCCCATCCCTCGGAGCCCTCTGCTTTCTGTAGCCCAGCTCACTGGGTCCGTTTGAAATGGGATGGCCAGCCCTGACTGCAGGGTCTGAAATGTCAGCTCCCAGAGGTTTATAAAAAACCCAGTATTTTACTATTAAGCATATTAAATTTTCCGACACGGCGTTTGCCTTTGTGTCTACCGCAAGTGGACATAACTCAGGGATGGGGGGGACTTTTCAGCAATCGTTCTTCTGCAGGAGTATTTCATCTTTTTGCCCATGCTGGTCAGTGCCTTCAGGGGCCACCACAAAACCCTGGTACTCAGCAAAAGCTATCGCTACTTCAGGATTTGAATCTATACCCAAGTGCCGTAAGTGCCTCAGTGAGGTTACCGAACTGGAGAGCCTTTCTAGTAAGGTTAGCGTGTTTGATCTCTAGTAACACTTAGAAAGTAAATAACAACGTAATTGAAAAACAACATTCATTCTGAGCTCTCTGGTATTTCCTCTTGCTGTATTTAGCCACAGTAAGTATTCTAACTTTTCAGAATTAAGAGATATCAGCTATTTGGTCACGGCAATATTTTTATTACCAGCACCTCTGCCTGCCGTGCACCAGCACGCGCCACCTCCTCCTCCTCCTCACGCATCAAACGAGACTGCGAGTAATTTGGGGGAAAAGAAAAAGCTGAGTGCGGGTGGGTGTGGTGGCTTGGCCCCGGTGGGCAATGAAGCCCCACGCAGCCGCTCGCTCACTCCCCCCTGGTGGGACGGGGGAGAGAATCGGAAGAGCAAAAGTAAGAAAACTCGTGGGTTGAGATAAGAACAGTTTCATAACTGGGACAAAAAGAATAATAATAAATTGTAATGAGAAGGAAAACAACAAGAGAGCGAGAGAGGAACAAAACCCAGGAAAAACCAAGTGATGCAACCGCTCACCACCCGCTGACCGATGCCCAGCCCGTCCCCCAGCAGCCATCGCTGCCCCGGCCAACTCCCCCCAGTTTCTATACTGAGCATGAGGCCATATGGTTTGGAATAGCCCTTGGGCCAGCTTGGATCAACTACCTTGGCTGTGCCCCTTCCCAGCTCCTTGTGTGCCCGGCAGGGCACGGGAAGCTGAAAAGCCCTTGCCCAGTGTAAGCACGGCTCAGCAACAACTAAACCATCAGTGTGGTATCAACATTATTCTCATCCTAAATCCAAAACACAGCACTGTACCAGCTACTAGGGAGAAAATTAACTCTACCCCAGCCGAAACCAGGACAGCGGGTTTTACCATCAGTTTGCCTCTGACCATTTGCAGGTGCCCTCTCCTCCCCACGGTCACCGTGCCCAGCTCCCTGCTGCACCGGCTGAGCGCTCGCTCTGCGTCGGTGACATTTCCCATTGCAATCAGAAAAGAAAAGAAAAAGCAGCCTGTCCTGCAAAGGGCTACCTGCTGGCCAGGCTTCGTACAAGAGCTTCAGCATGACAATCCTAAATTTCAAGTTTTTCATTAGCTTAACCGACAAAAGCAACGTAAACTGGGTAGAGCATCCCGGCGCTTTCTCAGGATGCAGGAACTCCTGAAGGACAGCCTCAGGGGAGCTCGCTCGAAATGAAGCAAGTTTGCCAAGGGCTGGTGTGCTGTGGGAAGAATTCACCCTCCCTGAACGAAACCTCGACTAAATATAAAATAGATAAACTATGGATAGAAAACTATACCCCCAGCTCAGAAGGCTGCTGCGTGGGCTAATCCAGCAGCACCTCGGGAGTCCATGACCTCCATAGATACTTTCCACCTATAACATTTGCCAACAGCATGTTTTGCAAAAAGTTGCCTGCGTGCTTTTGCAGACGTAGACGTATAAAATTTCACCTTCGGGCTCTCAAACTGCAGCTGCCCAAGCGCAGAGACGCTATGTTAGCCAGGCATGAGCAGAATATTGAGAAGTTTCACAGCCTCAGCTTCCCAGCCGTGAGGACAGACCCAGCTCACATAGTTTGGTCTTTAAGAGCTCAAACCCCAGCAAAGTGCCTATGGAAGGAAGCCGTGCAACGAACACCCCGTTGGATAAGACGACACCAATTTGGCTTTGTAAATGGCGTTTCATCTGAGAGAAATACTCTTGGTGTCAGAAACAAACTAAGCTCATGCACTGCTGCACTTCCAGTTATTCAGTAATAGGCTGAACTAAGCTGTATTTGCTAAAGCAATGAAAGGAAAAAGAACTAATCATCCTATAAATAAACCAGCTTATGTGTATTTAGTAAGCGTTTCTTGTTAAGAATTCACTACTTTCCACACATAATTAAATAGCTCTTAATAAAAAAGGAGTTTTTTATTGGGCTGTCTTCAGACTAGACCTACAGATATCTGAAGAAATGTCTGGAAGGCAACGCAAGTCATGCTGCAAAAGAAAACGTTCAAGCTCACAACAAAACTAGAAGAGCCAAAATCTACAGAAAGCAGCCAGTGCTGACTGCTGGAAAATCCCTCCCGCCCTGCAGCAGAGCCCTCTGCACAGCCCTCTCTCCTGCAGAAGTCTTCCTTCTCCCGGGTATATGTGAAACGCAGTATTTTATAGCTGTTTCTGTCCACTATGAAAAATGCGCATACTTAAAATTAAGCATACGCTTGAATCCATCAGCTTCAATAGAAATTAGGGGTATGCTTTATTTTGCCATGACTAAAGGCTCTGATGAACGAAGACCACTCCATTTCATAAGCCGAGAAACAGAGGGGTGTACGAAGAGATTTGCAGAGAGCCCGTGCTAGAGCTGAGCGTGCAATCATGGCCCTTGGCACGGGGTAAAGCCTCAAGGCCAACACCAACTGCCTCCGGAGCACAAGACAATCCCAGAATATCTCATTAATTACATTCTACTGGGACTTCAAAACTCAGTCTCCAGTGCACCCGGGACTGGGTATCCATCCCTACAGAAGTTTTCTCCCCAGCCTCTTTGCAGGTTTTCTCCTCCAGGCTGGGCACGTTTTCTGTGCAGCAGCACGTAGAGACGAACATTGCCGTCGAATTTTGACCAATGCATTTTTGAGTCGGTAGCAGCCAGATTCAGTGTCAGGGAGGTGTCTGTACATCAGGGGGTCTGCAGGATCATCTCCTGTGGAGGAAACTTCAGACACCGGATCATAACTGCTTTATGGGAACACTGGGTGACTACGCCGTTACTCTCAGCGAGGGCGCAGGAAGTGTTAAACTATGTCTGGAGCGGACCAACACCACAGAAAGTGCAGAACTAGCAGAGAAATAAGATAAATGGGAATTTTTGTGTGCATACTAACACCAACCGTTTCAAACACAACTGCCACGTGAGATTAGGATCATCAGAAGGGGAGCAAAAGAATTTCTCATTCGAAGGGAGGCAAGCTTCCAGATCCGCAAACCCAGTTAATCAGAGTATCTCGCTCGGGGACAGCATCGCTCCCGCTAACCAGGGTGACGCCGGGGATTACTCCTATCATAGCTCCGCTCGGAGCATGGCATCCCCTGGGATGCCCTTCAACTGCCTTTGGACGTTTTCCCTTTTCATCACTCAGACACTGTGGGCTCAGTTCTCTGCTTATTTACATCGGCTTTCAAGGCTGCGTAACCCCAACTTGCTCCAAGGATTCCCAGCCGGCGCCGGCAGAGCAGAGGTACGAAGCCCTTTGCCGTTTCTTCTGATGCTGGCTCCAAAGCACTTCTTTTACACACTTGGTCCTCCCTGGACGGTGCCTCCAAACAACAAATTTCCCCGGCCAGCAGCTAAAGCTGTGACACAACTGCGCTGTTCCCATAAAAATAGTAACCCTGTTGTCTTATTTCAATTTTAAGCTCAGACCGGCCATGGGCAAAAGTCAATCTCTTGGGAAAGCAAATGTTTTGAAGAAAATTTTCTTTGATTAGAAGCACAGAGAATGTATCTACTTTCCATATGGGATGTCATCCCTTTAAACTTAACCTCTTTTGAAACAAAACAAAATGACAACCGATAGACTAAGCACCCCGATGTCTTCTTCACCCATCGTCCCCAGCCTACACCCTCTTTCCCCAGGCTGTCCCAGCTCCCTGCATGGCCGAGGTCCTCTCCCTCGCGCACTCTTTCTAACACAGAAGACATGTATTTCACAGCCTGAACCCAGCCAGACTCTCATTCTCGGGCTTTCGGTCCGTTTGCTCCAGTTTTAGGGCAGAGTGGGGACAGACATTACATCGAAGCACCAGCCACAGTCACACCACCTCTATTCTCCATGTTTGCTGTTTTGCCCGTCAGCCGTTACCCCTTTAGTGCACATAAATAAATGAGTTTTCATTAAAACATCAGAAAGAGTAAATACTTTTACCCAAATTGGAAAGAGGCAGTTCAGCAGACGGACACAAACAACTAATGTTAGAAGAGAAAGATCAAATTCAAAGTTTTAAGAGCATAGGTCGCATGCATTTAGCTTTGCTCAAAGTCGTGCTCATTCTTCTGGTGCTCAGGAAACTTAGAGAAGAAAAGCTACTAAAGCAGACAACGTCCTCGGGTTTCGTAAGCCTGCCTGAAGGCGGGCACAGGCTGCTCAGTCAAGTCTCCCATAGTTTTAGCTGATTGCCACCAAACAGGCAGCCACCAGGTACCCAGCAGGGGACACGCAGAAGTACCTGTACTTCATTCCCGTCTCGGCTCGGACGGTCTCTTGCAGCGACAGCCCATGCAGGTGCAGGAACTGCTCCAGCTGCTTCAGCTCAGCGGCTCGGCTCAGCTTCCCCGGCCAGCCCGTGGCGGGAGGGCAGGCTCTGGGAACCGCACTTTGCTTTTTACCTTTCAGGAGCAGCTCGCTCGGCTTCTGCAGGCTGGGCTTGTGGGGTGGGATATCCGCACAGGCGGGCTTGTACAAATGCATGGTCCAGGCGTGGAGCTGCGGAGAGAGACCCTCAATGCCCAGCAGATGCTGGAGCGTGGGGTCCTGAGGAACTCGCGCCCTACGGCCTGCTGAGCGGCGAGCCCGGTGCCATCACGCTCCCGCCAGTACAAGACGGCACGAGCTGGGCTGTGTGGCCCAGGACGGTGTTGCACAGGACTGCGGAGCAGTATTTTTCTCCCAGCCATTCTTTATATTATTGCAACTGGCTCGTTTTAATCGACGCCCAGGATGGATTCCGGCCAAGATCAGCAACCCTGTTTGTCTGCTGAAACCTATAATGGTCAAGTACTCCACGGGATAAGGACTGCCAGTGGGAATAGAGCTCCGACCCCGTTTCCCAGGTCTTATATTTAGATAAGGAGAAATATTTGTTTGGGATTCAATCCAAGGCCAATAAACATAAAAGAAATATTCTCACAGGGTTTATTTCAGGCCTTGGCCTGGACCAATGAATGCTGCAAGCATCTCTTATGCAAGTCATTAAAGCATTTTGTTTTCTCACAGTCCGTTGTAAACTCTCACAGCTCAGGTTACCCTGTCTAAACTTCCCCAGTATCTGCAGCATCCCGGGCCTTCGACAATTAATTAGAAAACAAAGGCTACGGAGAAGTCAAACGCCAAGAAGAAAAAAATAACCTAAAAACAAACAGACAAGGGAAATACTTGAGAAAGGAATGAGCTACAGGCATCAGAGCTGGGGCAGGGAAGGAGCACCAGCGTTCGGGAGGCTGCGTGCCCCCGCAGGAGCCCGTCCGTGGATGGAGAGGGGCTGCGGGAGGGGAGCCGGCAAAGCCCCCAAGATGCCTACAAAACCTCCAGCTCCGCAGAACCGGGTGCCTCTCGGCACAGGGCAGCAGGCGAGGACACAGGTACACGTCTGAGCACAGTGCCTAAAAATAAACGTACCAAAGCCACAAACGGTTATTTCACCAGTGCTAAGTAGCAAACAAAAAGTCTTTGGTTCTCAGGGTCCTCATCCCTGAGGGGTGGTGGGAGAAACAGCACAGGTTGCGCGGCGTCACCAAAGCCAGTGCACGAGGACGTCCAGCACCCTCCGGCCAAGACAACATCCAGGAGGACCACAGTAACCTTTTCTGGCCAACACCAGCTCCCAGCAAGCAAATCATGACAATCCACGATACACACCATGCAGGCAGATTTCTGAGGCTCTTTATCTTAAAACTCAACCCATTTTCTGACTGCCATTTCAATCCCAAATACATTGGAAAAATAAGTTAAATAATCGAGTGATGGATGTATCATGAACTCAACTAATCCTTAAATCTTTCAAAGCAGATAAACAAAGACTGATCCCAAACCCAGAACATATTTTAAAAGATTATAATTCAATGTCACAGAGTGGGGTTTGGCATGGACATTTGGATTACCCGGTTATTCTTTCTCTGCAACTGTTGTGTCGGGGCCCTGAGGGCACTAATAGAGCCCGATGTCCCCGATGTCCCCGGTTGGGGCGGTGGGGGGGTCCTGCCCTGCCGCCCAAAGCTGGGGCATCCCCTTCTCATGGTGCTGCCCAAGTTGAACCATCAATGGCGGGGTGCAGGCAGTGCTTTCAAGCTCTCCTATTTGCAACACAAGTACCCTCAACAGAGGGAAACGTGCCCTGCGCTGGCAGCCGTGCCAGCCCCGTAGGAACCGTATTTCCCCCCCAGCAGCGTACCACCGAAGGCTGGAGCTGTGACCTCCCCTGCAGCCACCTTGCAGCAGGCGTGGACAGGTCTGCAGCTTCATCTGAGCACGGCTTGTCCGGCTGGAACTCCTGACTTCTCCCCTTATTCACTCTCATCCCTGGCTCCTAAAAGAAATCCCCCTTTTTTTAACCTCCTGTCAGATCCAGCTTGCTCCTCATCTATAATGCAAGGAGAACTAATGGCAAAGAAATATTTCTGCAAGCTCTTCTGCATTTTTTAGACATAAGAGTTTCACTGGTTTGGAGTTTTAGGGGCTTGTATACATCAGCATCATTAGAAACTTTGTTCTCCCAGAAGTTATTCCCCAGTGCTTTGCTTTTATAGCCCCTTTTAAGACCACAGGTGCCTGACCAGAGGCTGGTGTGCCCGGTGAGCACTGTGCCCAAGAAATTGCTGTCTTAGGCTACAGACCCACTCGTATTCCCTTCATTGTGCTTGTTAGACATTTCTGCACTTAATAACTACTTGCTTCATCTCTCATGGTTTTATCTATGGACGTGGTGTAGTAGTGGGCTTGGCAGTGTTGGGTTTACGGTTGGACTCGATGATCTTAAAGGTCTTTTCCAACCTGTGCGATTCTGTGATTCTGTGATCTTGTTTTCCTTTCAGTTGTCCTCTTCCTAATTTTTCTTCTAATGATATTTTTATTAATTTCTAATCCCTGTGCGTCTGCAAGATCTCGGTTTGTGCCAGGCACTTCAGGCATCCCCCTCCTGTCCGGGATTAGGGAAGAGCTCACCCGACTTCTCGGCTGAAATCCCCGCTGTTACGGGTGCAGTTGTGCATCGCTGGGCAAAACGCTGCAACCCCCTTTGGCAGCAGCCCTGCCCCTTGAGGTGAACAAACCCCACGTCCTCCCTCTGCCAGTCCCCGAAACTGCCCCGAGCGAGCACGGCCGCCCCGTCCCCTCGATGCCGCTGTTCGGGGACAGCGGGACCGAGACAGCAACGCCAGGCAATTCCTATTTAGGTTCCTATTTCATTGAGGGTCTTACTCGGCGCAGGAGATTAGAGTCGCACGTCTAATTTCCACTAATACCGAGATCCCCTTACATTTTTTTTTTAAAGGCGTAAGATCAGATTCTGGAGGCTGCGACATTTAAGATCGATGGAATTAGAAATTCAGCAGCTGCAGGTTTCACCTCCCGAGTGGCTCGTTCGCCGCCGCCGCTGCCCCGGCCCGGGGAGGGAAGGGGGAGATGGGGACCCGGGGCCAGCAGCACCCAGCAAAGGCTTTCCTGCCATTTTCTCCTGTCACCTGCACAGTCCCTGCACAGCAGCAGCAGCTTTTCAACGAAATTCCAACGAAATTACAGCCGCTTGGACAAAAGAGCTGGTGAGAAATAAGGCTGAATAACCACAGGCAGTTTGTGCCGAAGAAGTTACGGAAACTAAGAAACAAGTTCGCAGAATTTTCAGCGCTGTAACACACATCCATCACAGTGCAGGGGAAAAAAAACCCAAATAATCAGAAAAGTCAGACTCATAAAGCCAAAAAGCTTTCTATTATTGTTGTTGGTGGTGTTATTTTATAATTGTTGTCGTCGTCGTTGTTGTTGTTATTATTATTATTATTATTATTATTATTACTACTGGGGTGCAAATTGCTACTGCCTGACCAGCAAGGGGGGTACGTACCTGTGGGGCATGCCGGTGGTGTAGGCGATGGTGAACTCGTGGGAGAGCTCGCAGACCCGCAGGTACCAGTTCATCTCCAGCTCCCGCAGCAGAGCCAGCCGCCGGGCACGCTGCTGCGGCTGGCCGGCCCGGGCTCGGCCCTCCTTCCCGCTCTCCGAGGAGCTCTTCAGGGCTCTCTCCCTGCTCCCCAGGGAAAGCACCGACTGCTTCCTCAGCTTCAGGGCTTCCTCGGCGTTTTTATTCCCCACGGTTCCCGTGCGTGCCGCCAGCATTTTGCGTCCCGCCTCGGTGCGAAGACGGCACCCCCGGCACTAAGTCGCTGCCCTCAAATCATTTAAACTGATTTTCAGCACGCGCTTTCCTCCCTCTATAACCTCATGCCGGCCGCAAAGCTGTAATTAGATATGTGTCTGCGGAGCTTAACCAGAAAGAAGAGCTGCAACCTTCTCATGGAAACATCTGTAGCAGCTTCCCGCTTGCCGGCAGGCTTCGTTTTGCAATGACTAAGGAGGACAGCTCTTAAAAAACAGCATATAAACACGTGCAAAGTGGCACGCCTAAACTGGACTTGTCCAAAACAAGGTACTTAGATGGATCGTAGCGGAAAAAGAGGTCCAGCTCACTAAAGCTGTGAACATGGGAGGGCTCCAGCCAGCGTAGGTGAAGTCACGCATGTGCTCCCCTCGACGGCAAACCCGCAGCCACGTGGGCTCGCCCGAGCAAATTGCAGCGCGGTTCCTGCCGGACGCGGCCTCGGAGCATCAGCGTCTTCCCCGACCCGGCTGCGTTAGAGCTGAGCCGGCTGCTCCGTCCCTCCTCCTCCTCCTCCTCCTCCCACCTGCAGTGCTCCAGCTCCTCGGGTCGCCCTGTCCTGCAGGAACTTCCACTCTCCAAGGGATTTGTAGAAATTTGGGGATTTGATCACTCGCAAGAGGAGAACAAAGTTATGACTTTTCCTGATTAATTTGTTTGCTGAGCAAACGGCGTTTCGGGAAAACGTACGAAAGGAGTGGACACTAGAATTAATTTTCCTCTCTGGTTTGAAATGTAAAAGCTGATACGGAGATTACCGCACTAATCACAGCAGCCACTTTAGGAGCACAAACATATCCTTGTTTGGAGAGAGACGCAGGCAAAGAGGAAAAAAGCCCTCTAACAACAAGCAGGATTTTAAAGCCATGGCATTGAGAAGAAGCGTAATCGCGGAGGACGTGTGCGTCTCGCAGGGAAAGGCAACTGGCAAGCAGTTGCAGAGGGATGCGGGGGCTGCACAAAGAGCTTCACCGGGTCAGGGAAAAGGGACTTCTGGAGGTCTCCAGCCCGGTCTCCCCTCACGGCAGCTCTGTCACCAGCCCTAGATGAGTTTTCCCACCCGACTCTTGCAGACCCCCAAGGCTGGAGACTCCCCCAGCCCCCCGGCAGCCTCTTCCCACGCTGCACCACCCTCTGCTGAAAAAGCTCTTCCCAACGTCCATCCCAAAGCTCCCGGGACCCAAAGCTGTGGCCGGCGTCCCCTGCCTTACCACCTGCCGCTCCCCAGGAGAGTTTGGACCCACCGCCTTCCTCTCCCCCCTCCAGGCACTTCCAGACCACTCTTGGGTCCCCTCTCGGCCAGCCGGGACCGGCCCGGCTCTCGCCACCCCTCCTGGACCTGGGTCCCCCCAGCCTCCGGCCACCCGGGCAGCCTCCGCCGGGTCCCCCCAGCCTTCGGGAGCCGGGGACCCCCTGAAGCAGGCAGGGTCCTGGGTGGGGGCTGTTGGCCGTGCTCCCCCCGAGCAGCCCGGCGTGGGCATCGTCCCGCTCGCAGCACCAGCACTCTGCCAGCTCGCCGCCTTTCAGGGTGCGCCCGCAGTAAAAAAAAAAGCCCTTTTTAGGTGCTTTTTAAGAAAGCGGTTCCATTCGCTTTTGGAAGAAGTCCTATAAAATTTACCTGCCACAGAAACTGGGGTTATCCGACCTATTTAGCAGAGACGGCACTAAAACGTTCTCTGGAAATTTTGCAAAACTCTAGAAAAATGACTCAAAATTTGAGCTGTTAACAAATTCTCGTTCTGTGCCTGTTCTAAAATGTTACCTCATTTGTCATTAAGCTTTCTAGCACTTCCCAAAAAGGAAAAGGTTTCCAGCAACTCCAGAAGCCTTTAAATCAACCCGGAGCAGCTGAAGTAATACATACTTATTTTACAGATACATAAGTTCAAGCCTTACAAGATTCTTCACGTTCTTTCACTTGGAAGTTGGCTAACAAAAGCAAAATAAAATTCTTAAGCAGTTGCATAAAAGGCACATTGTGCTTACTCAGCCTTCTGCGTTTATCATTTCCTTAACCACAGAGACACCCTTGCTCCCAAAGACCTTAAAAGGTATCAGTCACCTTAAAAGTAAACGAAATTAAAAGCAGATGCTGACAATTTGTTCCTCTCTAAACGGAGCATTGTTGGTCATACAGCAGGCTATTGTGAGGGGAGATGTTCCCGGGATGTCCCACTTAGGTAGGTAACGCTATCGGGTATCGTCCCTTGGATGATTATATATTCTGGCAGGTAAGGAGACCCTGGCTCACCGTATAAAAAATGCAGAAAGATTGCTTTCCTGAAAGCGAAGCTAGCCAGCTGGCTTTAAATATTGATGCCACATTTCTGCGCCTGTATTGAAATCCTCGGCTTCCTCAGCAGCTCGCCGGGCAAGGGTGACCACGGCGTGCCGGAGCGGCACGGACGTCCAGCCCGGCTCCCCGGGGCGGCCGCGGCATCTCCCGCGGGGACGAGCCCTCTGCCCCGCCAGCCCCTCGCCCAGCCCTCCGCAGCACCAGGAACCCCCTCCCGCTGGGCACTCGCAGACCAGCCTCCCACCGGCAACATTGCTGGACCAGGACGAGTCGTTCCCTGTTTTCTTCCCCGGATGAGGGCCGGTGGTGAATCGCCAACCAGTTCTGCAGGAGCTCCCTTCCCGCAGGGGAAGAGGGGAGCAGGCAGCGCCGGGGGTGCCTCACCCCACACCCACGGGGCGGCCGTGGGGCGCGGGGCCGGGGCGCAGTGCCCCGGCGAGGGAAGCTTCAGACTGACCCCTGCGTGGGGCTGGGGACACTCCTTCCTTTTAGACTGCCTTTTCTAGGCAATCATTGGCCCCAGTAATAAGCTGTTCTGATTATAATTATGTATTTCTAACTTATTCATACACCGTGTAAACGTATACAAACATGTTTGTGAGCTCTGTACCAGCGACTTATTACGCGTTATAACTTCTTATTAACACTCGTACTCCAGGCTCTGAAAATTTCTATAGCTCTTCTTAAAACGCTTTATAAAATTTGATTTTCATCCCAGCTGCTGTCCCTAGAGTTGGGCACACGATATGGAAACCACCTCCCGCCTGCCGGTCGGGTCCCCCCGCGCCCACCCCGGCACGGCAGGTCCCGGCCAGCGGCCCCGGGGCTGAGCTGGCCCCCGGGCTGAGCTGGCCCCCAGCCACGGCACGGCCCCCCCGAGTCCCTCCGTGCCCAGCCCGCGCGGGTGGGTTAATCTCTCCGCTGCCGAGCGTAATGCCCTGCACTTATCTGTATTAAACGCACAATCCCGAGCTGTCTGGAGCGAAGGGAGGTTACAGCAACAAGAAGCAGCGCGGAGGTACAGAACAGCCTTTAAAAAACCCCAAACAACATTGCTTGTGTCGCCAGTTTTAAAGCAGAGCTTTCCCGTAACACCAGCCTCACCACCTCTGGGATCAGAACACGGGTTTAATATTCCATTTTCCAAAAAACATTCATTTAATGAGCCATTTTCCTCTGGCTCAGATACCATTTTAGTCAAACCTCCTGTTTTTCAGATGTGAATAAGAGAAGCGTTTCTAAAAACCTCCAGTAGATGTTTTCTGCTCAGAAAAGCATTAGGATCCCATGATGAAGTCGTACACTTCACACAGTTTGCATTTTTAAAGTTTTTTTAAAAATCTCTTAAGCAGTTTTCTATCAGGATGTTCATTTCAGTTAAGCCTGCATGCTGGTCAACAAGTGCCTCACAACGTTACGCAAGGAAAGTCTGTCCTGATCTTCTTCACAATAAATTTATTTTGCCTCATTCCAAATTAAAGGAACGCAGGACACCAATTCTGAGCCAGTAGTTCTCCAGCAACTCTACTAAAACTCATTTAAAACTCGTCGTCTTTCAAAATGATCTTACAAGCCACCTAGCTTTTCAGACTCCACTCTAGCCTCTTAAAAAAAGTATTCTCCAAAATTTTTCAGCTGTGCATATATTGGCCTAAAATCTCTTTGCATACACAGATATAGCTCGTCCCAAGCAGGACAGATTAGCAGCAGTTAATAACCTGGAAGGTCCTATTTAGAGGGTTTTAAGCAGAAAAATGCAAGCCTTACACAGGTGCAGATTGAGTTGGAAAGTATCGGTAAGTGATATCTAAGTAAACGCATATATATTTCATCCCATAGGAGCGCAGTAATTTTCAAATCCAATCAGCAAGGGTCTAAACGATAGCCTTCAGGCTAACGGCACTCCTGCTCCGCACCGTCTTCTACTTAAGGTAATTGAAACTCCATCAGGGAAAGATTCATTAAGGTACTTAATCGGTTTTAAGTGGCTCACCCTGCTCTGCCAGCATTTAAATGTGGTGACTTAGGAGCGGCACGACCAGAGAGAGCCTCGACTCCCTCCCGCGCGGCTCGGCCAGCAGCAACCGGCTTCGTGCCCGGGACGGCGCGGGCAGAGCTGGCCAGGAGATGCAGGGGCATCCTCAGCGCTCGCGCTGCCCCGCAGCCCCGGCACAGACAGCCCGCGGGACGCCTCCGAGCTCCTCTCCCGGTCCGCCTCCACGTTTCTTAACTGGTGGAAGTGGGCTGGAGTGAGCCCGTGCCGCGGGCAATACTCGCATCCCTGAACGCGACAGGAAGGATCCCAAATCAGCCAACTCCGGCGCGCTTCTGAGTATAGGCAAGTTCTCCGAAAAATGCAGTGTGGCAGGTCGGGCATTCCCTGCTGTTTTCATCTTCTTGGAATAAGCCGGAAAGGGATCCGGCATCCCGTCAGCCCTCACGGGATGGAGCAGCAGCCCTCCCTCCGTTCACCCCTCTATTCACGGCAAGCAGGCACGACCTGGGAAACAAAGAACAGGTTCAAAATGATGTCTAAAAAACGCTATGTATCTGCCTCAGGTTTCACTTAGTTTTTAAAACTATTCCTTGGCTCCCCCCTCGGTGCTCTGGTTCCCCAGCCGTGCCAGCTCTGCGGGTTATCCTCCTCTGCAGGTCAGCCCCCCAAAAAAACCCTCACTAAGCAGCACAGGGGGGCCGAGACCCTCCCAGCTGCCGGGGAGCTGAGCCCAACAGTAATGTAGAATACATTGATAAGGCAGCAGCGTTGCTTCCCCGCGGCACACACTCCCCCTCCAGCCTTTTGCCCACAAGGAGCGTTGGACGGGCACCGCACCGCCCCGACATGGTCCCCACGGGGTGAGGAGCCCGGGCACGGTGATAGGAACAGCGTTTGGGGGGGAAACGGGTGAAAAGAGCTGCATCTCAGGCAGTACTGGATAACCAAGAGTTAGATATATCTATATACTTCAGGTGTGAAAGAGAAATCTCAACATCGAATACACCAGAAATTGGTGTTAGTGTATTTCCACGTATCCAGGCCTCTCCTGGCAGGGAGCACCAAAGCATTTCATCTCCCGGCTCGCGGGAGAGCCCCGAGTTTTGACACCCTGCTCCCACCCCAGGAGCAGGGAGCAGACCATTACGGGTGTTCCTCCTGGGGAAGGAGCATCTGGTTTCTCCGTGTTTCTCAGACCTGCTGGCAAATCTTCCCCGGCATGCGGGGGGACCGGAGGTGAACTGCCTCCCCTTGGGTTTATCATGCTGGATAGAAACCCGGTGCCACTAGCAGAGCCGGGCACGGGCACTCCTGTGCAGTCCGAGCAAGCCCAGCTCGTGCAATGAACTACGTGACTGCCGGGCACTGGCTGCCCAACAGATCCCCTGCTGATGCGCTGGGAGAGCAACTCCAGCCCCTGCAGACAAGCAGATCTCGGATCAGCCATCACACCCGAAAGCAGATGCGTTGCCTATTTTTGATCCATTTGCTGCCCAGCACAGGAGGGAGAGCGGGACTGCCCGCTCCGGCTATCACCGTGCCTGCTCTTGCCCGGGGATGGTGCCAGGGACGGCGTCCCAGCCGGCCCGTGGGCTCTTACAGCCACTTGCAATTTGCTGCTGTGTTGCTACATTGCTGTTCCGTCCAGATTTATTACACCCGATTGAAAGACCACTGCAATTAAAAGTGGCAGAGCGTAACAAGCGCTATATTTCTTCATGAAATGGAGGTGGAGCAGTTGCATGTTGCAGCACCCTCCATAAATCCCAAAGGCAGCCCCTTGGAAAGCTCCCAGCTGCCTCCTTGAAGGGCGAAGGGAGCTGGGCAGCTCGGAGAGCACGGGATCACATTCAGCTTCCAGTGAGTCAATCCGCTGAAATTAAAAAACCGAAGTGGAAGCAGGCTCTCTTCAGCCTTTTATCTTCTCAAATAATTTTTAGCTATAATCTTGGAGCCAAATACCAGTCCTATCACACCCAAGCAAAAAGAAAAATTCCTGCGTATGTTAATTAACATATTTTTTTCTCCTTGCTGAGTCTTCAGTGAGATCGCTGCCGAGCAGCTTTTCTGGGTTGGCTCTGGATTGCACCGAGAGCAACTAGTGATCAAGCACTCCATGATCAGAAAGGGGAAGATTTTCCAAGGTCAAGGGGAATTCAGATGTTCAGACCTTTCTGGAGGCAAGCAGCGGCTGAGGGCAGGCAGGCGAGGGAGGTCGTGCCTGGCTCTGCTCTTGGACACGGGCACCAGCCTTTGAAGCCTGCCGATCCCCCGATCGTTCAGCATCTGCTTCCCAACAGTACGAAAAGGTGCAGAACCACCCACATTGTTCTTTACTTTTCTGCATAAATTTCAGACAAAAAGGCTGATCCGCTTTAGTCGACAAGGTTTTGAGCAGTTAATTCCCTGCTGAGCAGCTTTAATGCTCCGAGGATGCATTTACAATTCTTCCTGGACAGGTTTGTGCGCTTGGAGGACTGCGTTTGGTTTCCAGAGGTGGAGAGCCCCAGTCGGGGCTGGCAGTGAGCCCCAGCTCTGGCTGGAAGCCGAATCCATGGGAAGGACCGGACGAGGGACGCTGCGCTGCCGCCTGCCCCCCAACACCATGCCCGGGGGCCCTGTCCCCACGCCTGCTCCTCCTGCTCCGGTGCCGCTGGCGTGGCACACCCAGCGCATCCATCAGAGAACCCGCACGATGCCGTTGCGTTACCATGGCAATCAGCACTACAGAAGCGACTAAAAATAATCGCCGGCTCCACAGAGCACAAAAGATCGTCCTGAATCCAAACCCTGACTCAGCCACCTTCAAACCTGGGTGTGTGCGGTGCCGGGTCCCTGCTCGGCAGCCACCGCCCTTTGCACAGCGGGGACCTTCCCCCTGCTCCCCTCCAAAATTCAGCACGGCGCGGCGAGCTGCCTGTTGCACAGGCACAGCATTTGCTTCAGTCCCAGTCCACCACTGAGCTCTGCCACCGAGACTGGAGCTCCTCAGGAGTAGGTGGACATCTTTCCACAGCCCTCACGGGGCTGCGGTCATCGAGGAAACCTCATTTTTTTTCCTCTAAAATCCTGCTGATCCCTGCTGCATTCTCAATGTCCCGAGCAGCATCCCACCTCCACGCCAAGAAACCCAGGCAACTGGGCAAGCCCCAGGGAGATCAGCCATGAAAAGATAAGCTGGGCACTTAGGAGTGACTGTCGCGTGTCACCTTGCCCAGACAATAACAAAATTAGCCCACGGAGCAAACTGCAATAGCAGCACTGAATCACCAAGGTACATCTTCAAGTGGACCCGAAGGATAAAAGCTGCACAAGCACTAAGTCCTGGGCATAACACCCGACGTGCGAGCGCTGCATGAACAAGAGCCAAGCATCGCCCCGGGCAGAGCTGCAGGACCGGGAGGCCACGGCGGAGAAACGCACTGAGCTTCCCTTTCCCCTACGGCATCGCAGGTTGCCACTGGGGAGATAACAGTGCAGGGACTCTGGTGTCCATGGCCAGGTCACGGTCCCCCCAGCCCACGGTTGGATGGCAACCCACGTCAGAGCGCGCTAAATTATGCATGGCAGCTTTGAATTATTTCTTCTTCATTAAGGAAAGTGTGTGCACAAATACATTGGCAAACACCCTTTTCTGCAGAGAGGGGGAGCCTGGTCCCCCAGGGAGCAGCGGGGCCGGGGGCTCGGCCCGGGGCAGCCAGCGGGACACGCACAGCGGGGACGGTCCCCAACCCCACCCCAGGCACAGCCCCTTGGCTTTGCCACCCGCTACTGGACCCTGTAAGCAGCAGAAACTATTTCTCTTTAATTAATATTTCTCTTAATTAACACACGAGTCAAACTCAGGCTGTCCATGAAGCTTACACTTAGCCCAGAAATTTTTTTTCCATGGTTTTTTCACCCTCAAGAACATTTAAAAAGGAAGAAATCCTGCAAGCAGCTTTATATTGCCCTTTGCATCCCAAACCACTCTGGGGAACGATCAACAAGAAGAATATCCCAGCTCTAAGGGGGGCTCTTGAACGCACATTTACACCAATTACATCCATAAAAAAGGGACCCGTGGCAGTAAGAGGGCACAACGCGCAGCTAGCAAGCCCGAAGCCAGGGCGCTTGCAGAGCCCCACGCAGCCTCAGCTTGCGACGGCGACGCGGGCAGCGCTTGGAGCGTGCCCTGCCTCCCCACAGCGAAACCAACCACTGGAAACGGAATTCCCTGTATCGCTCCCACTCCCCCCGTGCTGAAAACCTACAACCCTTCCTCTGAAGCCACCGGCGGCGAGGCTGAAGACGTGGGAAGCGCAGCCCTGGGAAGGAGCTCCCGTCGCAGCCCCCCGTCACCCGCCGCCGCTGGGATTTGCGTCTCTAGAGACAGGCAGCAACAGGACTAGGGCAAGAGCAATATCCCACCCAGCGGCTTCGCCTCTTGGCTCGCCCACGTAGCCTCGGCGGTTCTGCCGGCACGGCAGCTCTCCAAAGGACAGGGCAGCGTGCCCCCGAGCTCGCAGCCCGCTCCCCGGGGGGACGACGGGCCCTGGGAGCCCTGTGGCGTGGAGGGGGTCGTAGCTGGGGTTTATCCCCTCGCTAATGAAAGCTTTTAATGAGCCTGGAAATATTTCCTAGGGGAATTCCCACCAGATGCCTGGTTCCTCCATGATGCTTACAGGAACAAAATCAACGTTTCTGTGTGCGGTTATGCACCCCGCTTTGGGGGGGGGGGGGTGTTTGGGGGTTTTTTTCATCTGCCTGACCTTTACGAGTTTAGGATGTCATCTTCAAGGACTGCCTTCGCTATTTTCAAAACCAGTGCGAGCAAACCCATAAAGGACTCAACTCTGCAAAAGCCAGCCAACTCATTCAAGTGTTAAAACTATTCTGTTTTCTAATGAAGTAATTCAGTTACTGCACCGGTTCAGTTTTCTGCAGTTCACGTTCAGGCAATTAAAGACACAGAAATAATCCTCTCCCCCAGATGAGATGCAGTTCACCTCCTGGCACTGCACTCCCACGGAGGCAGTTATCCTTGGGATAGCAAGAGCACTTTGCGTCAACTTCTCTTCTGTGATGAGATACGTGAAATTCAATAGGAAATTAAATTTAAGAAGGAAGAGTCGCAATGCACTCAGTCTGATCTTTAGGTACAGACATGGAAACGGTCTAGCTGTGACACCGTGCTTCACAATCCCACTTTGCTCCTTTACATACGGCTTTCTTCACATTTACACGTTAGCCAAGCGGGTTAATGGCCTAAATCTCATTAAAGTCAGTTGCAAACAGCTATTACATCATTGCACAATAGCCTCTTTGCAATCTGCTTCTAATTTAGCAAAGAAATAAGCCCAAAAGGAGAGCAGCCCCGCAGCAGCGGCACATCCGAGCAGCGGGGAACCCCGGCCCAGCCCGAGTGATGCCAGGCGGCCGAGCTGCAGCCGGCACCGCGCAGCGACTGAGCCAACCTCAAATTCAAAGTTATAAAACTTCAAACCCAAAGTTATAAACCTCGCTTTGGAGCTGTGTTCACTGTAAAATGCAGTAGAAACGTTTTAAGATAGCAGCTTTATGTTCTGTTAGAAAGATCATTACGGGACTAAGGTGAAGCAACAGAGAAGAATAAGGATTCCTTTAAATAAAGCCAGCACAGGGCAAGGACAGCAGCCCTAAAAATAGGTGCCCTGATATTTAAAGTAACTTAACCGATACAACATCACTAGAAAACTAATTTAAGTATTTAAGCGAGGAAATGAAACCAGGGGAAACTCCGACATGGCTTTGAGGGTACCGCGCTGCAGCGTGCAGGATTGCAGGAGCAGCCTGTGCTGAAAAGGTAAACAGGCGTCTTCCAAATCTCCAACAGATACAAGCCAGTAATCCAAACTCCTTTTCATTTTGTGAAGTTTCTGGAAAAGCTTTTGTGGAAAACGACAATTTTGTGAAAAACATCCTGGCTTCATTTCTGCAAATGTTCTTTCCCCGGCTGCTTTCACGCTGCGAGGGCTTGCTCCCACTAACTTCTTTGTTCCTGTAGCACGGACCCCGAGCACCGGCACCCTCCCGGGGTGGATGCGGGGCTGCGCCCAGAGCCGGTGGGACGCGCTGGTGGCACCGCGGGCCCTGCTACCGGGACCTGGGAGGGGATACCCGAGAGGCATCCCTGCTCCCTGCCACCCACAGCTCCCCGACCAGCCCGACCGCGCAGCCGTCGCTTTGCTCAAAACCACCCCTGCTGCAACCCCAGCTCCCAAAGCGCCTCGGGGTGATGCTCTGCAAGACTTGCATGCCCTCCTCACCTTGGATCCTTCCCGCTGCTTCTCTGTGAAGTCCCTTAATGCTCTCCTGAAAGGCTGGAAACTGCACAGAGGGGTTTGCCCCAGGGTCTGCATCATTACCGAGCTACAGAAGAAAAACACGCAAAATTAAGTATTTGTTTTGAAGACTCCTTACAGGAAGGCAATCCCTCCAAACCCTGTACCAACGCCCTGCGGCCTCTGCGAGGTACGTGGGTTCCAAGCGTGGGGCGACCGCTGCAGCTCCAGCTGAACAGGAGACGGAGCAGAGGGCTGCCGGCAGCGCCGCGGGCACGCAGAAACACTGCCGGGCGATCCGGCCGAGAACAACTGCTATTGCGTTCTCTGGGGGATAAGGGTTTATTTACATCACAGATCAGTGAGTAATCGTAAGCAGTGGATCAATCAAACCCTGCTCCCGCGGTGCCCCCGGCCCCGGCGCAGCCCGAGCACAGGCGCTGCCCACGGAGCCAGAACCACCGCAGCGCTCGCGGCCAAATCGTTTATACCGACATCGCGGCTGTCAGGTTTATTTACTTTGGAGTGCAGCTTCTGCGCTGCAAGAAAGGATCTTTAAGCAAGATAAATGACCGGTGCCCACGTGCGCTCTCCCCTGCAGATGACGGCAGCTCCTTACGACTGCACGTGAAGGGTTTGGTCAGAACTCTAATCTCAGCTGCCTTTTTCTTTTGAGAGGGGAAATTTTTGCACGCGGTGTTGAAACTGTGACCTACTGCTGCAAACAATTAAACCCCAGCAGTAGAGATCTGCCACAAAACCAACCGCGACCCCAATGCAAGGAGGTGCTGGGGGCGTTTCCCACCAGGACCCTGCAGGCCACCAGCACCCCGAGGGACAGCCGCAGCCTGTCCTGGTCCCTGTGGGTGTCACCAGGTTAGTTAACGGGGCTGCTAGGACAGAGCCCTAGAAAAGGCTCTACACACGTTTTTAGGAGGAAGTTACATTTGCCATAGCGTACCACGGTAGAAAAGCACGCGGGAGGCAAGTACGACGGAGCAGAGGGCCAGGGACAGCCGTGCCCCGGCAGGGACGGCTCCTGACCCCAGGATGGGCTGCAGCCGGAAAGCACAAAACTGCCACAACACAGCTTTTCCAACCCAAAAGGGACAGTCCGTCTACAATGTAGTTTTCTACACGCAAGCCCTAAAAAAATAAGTCACACCAATGTTCAAACATAATATTTTTATTCGTGGATAAAAATTAAGGCTCACAGTACTTTATCATTTCACAAGCAGAAAAATGTTAAAAATTGAGAATGATGGGGAATGCCCCCAATACAAATTCCTCTAACTGCTGACATGTTTTACTGAAGACTCGAGGTGAACAATTGTACAGGGCAGCTACAGTTATTAGTTTGTAAACTAGGTGCTAAATATATATATTTTTAAGAAATGTGAACAGAGTTCACAGACGTTTCTCTCCACTTCTGGCTGTGCGATACACATGGATTCCATAAAAACACCCAAGAACTGCTGGGATAACACCAACCTTCCTAAGAACAACCCAACACGTCTACAATGCATGGCACAGGTGTCAAACAGGGGGAAGAGAGCTAAAGATCACAAATTGCATTTCGATAAGACATTTTGATTATAGTGCAATAGTTTATGCCTAAAATTTTCAATATGCAACTTTCTGGCTTAAAAAAAAAACAACCAACCCCCAAACCAAAGTATGTTCCTAAAGAGCACAGGAATTGCTGTCAAGCTCCATTTCATTACGGACATGAAAGCAACCCAGGTGATTAAAAGATGGCAAAAGTGTATGTCAGACTCCAGTATACACATAGAATACAGGTATACATCATGCCTATAGTTAAGATGCAACTCAAAGAAGGACTTCCAAGCGTGCATCATGCAGCGAATAAAGGATTTCTGTCCAAGCATGCTGCAAGTTTGTGGTCCAGACACACAACAGTTACCGTAACCCCCAACCCGATGGGCATCACCACCACCACACAAGTTTTGTTGTGAGTCGCATCATAGCTATGGGACTATATACTGCACATTTATTTACCCGGAGACCAACTACGTGTCTCAGTCAAAACTGAGAAAGGTTTGGGTTTAAGGGGTGCCCTATATTCTTTGCATTACTTTTTAGTAATTCCTATTTCTTTGCATTCATTACTTTTTAATAATTCCTATATTCTTTGCATCACTTTTTAGTAATTCCTTCTGTTTTGCCTATTTGCTGTCAAGGTAACACAAACTGGGAGCAGCAGCAGCGAGAGCAAGCCTACCTACAATAAGCAACGACTGCTATAGCATTAAAAGGCTGAAGGATTTCTGCATCACACCAAAAAGATTCATTTCTTGGCATTGCACCCTTGACGTCTGCGATACCAACACAGTAATGAAAACAACTATCCTCAGCTTTTTCTGACAAAAAAGTTAAAATATACTCTAAGGCCATCATTTCATGAGGGAGCTTCCTTTTGAGATAAGCTACAAAGAAAATCTGTTTTCAGCAGAACCCATGCCAGGTTCTGCCACAGCAAACACCGACTTACAGTGGTTTTGACCAACAGTTCTCACCGATCACAATCCAGTAACCAAAGAACATTTGTATCGGTAATACTTCACTTACATGACAAAAAGCTCATCCAAAGGGCTCAAAGAGGTTATGATGGATGTGGGTGAGAATTACCACCCCCATTTTATAAAGGGGGCAACTGAGATATCAATCGATATCAATTTGGGCAGGCTACCGAACCTGCCAGGAGCGGGGCTGCGAGGGGGAGCCAGCTTCCTTGGCCGCTGCTCTGCTGCACGCCTGCGTCCCCAAAGGGTCTGGGAGAGCAGAGGGCTGCGATACCCCGTCTCCTTCCCCAAGCAAAAAAGCACCGCTCAGTGACACAGGCCCAAGAATAAATTTACACGTTAGCTATTTCCTATAAGCAGAAATTAAACTAAATTTCCATAATGTGTAGGCGGCAAATGTAAGAACAACAGGAAAATGTGTGCAATCAAAAGAATATAGAACAAACACTTCCAACCATTATTCCAGTTCACAAATCTATGCAAGGGGAAATGTAAGTAGCTACAGCCACGAAATACTCCATGCTATTGAACAGTTTAAAACGAGTATTTCACCCCCATAATACTATGGTAATCTTGCAGCTGAATGAAATGCAACTGCTTAAATGAAAAAAAGGGTAAGAGGGATGAGCCTGGATGCACAGTTAAGGTTCCACCGGTGGAGGGACCCAGCAGGCACCCAGCAAGCTGCTCAGGTCAGAATTTAACTGTTACTTCCACAGACAGCAATCGCAGGACATGCTCAAAATTCTCAGGTGGATGGAAATAGCTTTGCCTCAATACATCAGAAAAGCACAGGTGTCTAAAGAAACCATCTCTCAAATTATTGCTTACTTAACTACATAAACAGCAGAATACAAATGACGGAAGGGATCTATACGGATTGGGTAAGTCACCTCCGATACCATGACTCCACACTAACGACTATAATGATCTTAAAGACCAAGCTAAGTACAATACATTAAAAAAAAATTCCTGTAAAAGCAAATGCGTAGAAAATAAACTGTCATCAAGTGTAACAAAACCACATCGGCAGCAGGCTGCGAAGGGACTGTTGCGCAAGCGTCTGAGGACAGAAACAGGATTCGCAGATCCAGCAGCTCTGGTGCAACAGCTTTCCAAACTTCACTCCCATCTTTACGCTTCTATCAGCGTCCCCAGAGGCACACACGGACCCCTCACTGTCTGGAATTTGACATACGCATACATGCAGTAAGTGTATACTAAAGATTAGCCTGTGTGTACACGTCTGTTACCAACACGCACACCTACCGAGCGATGCAAGAGGGAGCGAGTACAGACAGACAGACAGGTCATTTCATAATAGTTCAGCATTACTCGTGGAGCTCAACGTTATTGCCATGGGCTAATACGTCAAACAATATAGAACAAGCTTAACAGTATACAACAGATACACAGTAATTCCACAACTCAACACTACCCACTACTCCATTTGGCAAAATATTTATTTATAATAAATCCGTTCAAAAGCAGTTGGTCACAAAGAATTCTTTTTACATTTTTAGGCTGTAACAGTGCTTTTGGTAGAAGTAAATAAACTGTCTCTTTTTACACAGTGTACAAAAACAAAGAGACGTTGAAATGACAGTTAACAATAAAACACATGAAAACAGGAAGAATCGGTAAGACAAAGGCAAAAGCAATAGGAATCTGTCTGCGCACCGGCAATGCTGCCATGATTATTTACCCGTACAAATCCTCAGCCCCACTTAGTTCTTATCCCCAGCACAGCTATTAACTGCAGGTTTATGCTCCAGGAGAGGAATCTGATGCGATGTAGCAGCTCCAGTCACTCTTTCACAGTACTGCATGTCAACACTGGGAATGGTTTCTGATATGATTTAGACTGCACACAGTACTTTAATAGAAAAAAGTTAATTACTCCCACTCCGTAGTTCCTGGTGGCTTTGATGTCAAGTCATACATTACCCGAGAAATGCCAGGAATCTTCTTAATCTCCGCCACCATTTTTAACACAACCTATCATGGAGGAAAAAAAAGAAATATGTATCAGAAGAAAGCATGTAAAACAGACCTGATGAAAACTCTCCGAGAAAAGCTTAAAAAAGAAAAACTTTGTTCACACCAATTCTGTTATACACAAGAGAGAAACAGCCTATAGCTATTAGCATATGGCCACCAATTAAGAAATAAAAATCAAGTTAAAGAAAACCTCTAGCTTCATGATATCTGCAGTTACATTTGGAACTTGCTGATTTTTGGCACTGACAATAAACCAGGGTGTCGAACGCAATACACTTCCAAGGCAGCAGCTCTTCAGCTCCAAAACTATTTCGTGAAAGTTCAGCAGGAGCATATGCTGTTGTGGTACTATCAATCATTTTCAGACTTTTCTCAGACCATCATCTCCAGCTGAACCATCAAACACAAAGCAACAGCCCGAGTGAAATCCCTTCCAAAACAAAAAAGGGAGCTCTAAAGGTAAAAAAACCAGGAAGTGGCATCGAAAGAAAGAGTTTCCATTGAGAGTTATTCTCCAGGGTTCACAATCAATTCATGTTAGCAGAAGTATTCTAGATGAGAATTTGCTGATCCCCAGAAGTTCAGCTTCCTTAAAAACCCCCCAGTTCGTAACAGTGCCACTTCCATGACATGCTGTTTTATAGCGCAAGCATAAACTAAACAATGCATTGCTCTCCATGGAAAAGCACAGAACATTTTAAATCAAATATGATTTTTTCCCCATAAATACAGGTATTTTCCACAACCTCTACTACTTTGTTACTACATTATCACCTAGCCTTAAAGAGACCGTTTTACATTTTGAAGAATGTGTATGGGGGGGTTGTTTGGTTGTGGGTTTTCTGCTGTTTGGTTGTTTTATTTGTGTTTTGTTTTCCTTTTTTTTTTTTTTAAACACAAACTTCAAGGTCATACGAATCCTCATTTTATATAATGGAATAGTTCACATGGTAACTTAACCTTGAATCATTTATTCTTAAATGGATAGGCTGCCTTAAAGTAGAAGACTTCAGTTACATACAATTACTAAACAATGTCTATATGCTTTTAAAATATGTTTTTAAAAAAAAGTCAATCCTGTTCTTCATCTACACTGCATTCCCAGAGAGACAAAGTACTTGAAACCGGACATGGATAAAGTTTCCCAGAAAAATATGCTTGAACTTGACTCCTAAATCCTTTTAGTGACCGACATAGAAAACAGCACACTGAGACATTAAACAGCAGGTTCCAGTAAAATCAGAAGTGGCAATCAAGGGCAATTCTGTAAGTCAGGACATTTCCAATTACTAATGCAAAAAATTAATTTCAAAATCCCAGGAATGGTTGGGGTATTCTTTCTTTTTTAATTGATGGTATTTTGGCTCAGCTCTGCTGGAAAGCCTTTAAGTTTGTCATACCCATCTGCCAGCTTCTCATTTTGTTACAGTTTTTTCCCCAAACCACCGCCATATTCTTCCTAATGAATACTATGAAAGAGACAAAAAATTGCAACAAAATCAAAGTCAAGGCAGGCAATCAAGAGAGACAGAAGAAAGTCAAAATGAGTCATCTACAATACTAGCTCATGTTGAAAAGAAACTTGAAAACCCATATTACCTCTTCTGGAACCTCGTTACCAGGAGTTGCTGCAATACCAGTCATAAAATCACTTGTAATAAAAGTTCGAATAACCACAGATCTTTGACAGGAAGGTTGTTTCTGTAGGGGGTCCCGATCAAAATGCAACGGTGTCAGTATTATTGGCATCTGGCTAATTTTTCCGGCATAACCTTCAGAAAAATAGTAGTACAAAGTGCTTTAATTTGGTTTAAAGACACAGACGTGATAGAAGTCTTACGGAATTTCCCTCATGTACTTCAAACTATATACCAGGAGCTACATTTACATCTTCCGGGATCTTTTTGCTACTGCTACCACACCTCAGAAGATCACGGTCATTATACAATTATGTAATTAGTGGTGCATAGCCTAAAACTACTCCAGTTGCCACTTGACATAATCTTCAGCGTTTGCAGGCACGCAGAACAAAACCAGATAATCTCCATTATCCCTGCAATTCGCTGTGAACGCAATTTAAGATCTGCTTTCCTTCCCACATACCATAACCATGGCGTTTTTCCTATCCCCCATCAAGCCAAATAAAGAGCCATTCACAAGTATCTCTGTGCCTTTGACATATTTAAGAGAAAGCTCTTAAGTATCCCTGTTGCTGGTGGCCGATCGGTAACTCCAGACAACCATCTCTCATTTTTTTTATTTTTAAGTATCTCCTGAAAGCCAATACCCAGATCCCCTAATTTCACTGTTTAAATGATCTAAAAGTTTGAGATTCAGGTGCGCGGCAGCCCACTGAGCCAGTCTAACACTGAGGCAAGCTCTCGCCCTCCGCTTGCACCGGCTTGAGCTGTTGGAACAAGGAGTCTTTTTCACTAACTCACTCAAATCTTATTTTTGGGAGCGATTCATTCACACAAAGCCAACTGTCACCAAAAGTTAGCGAGACACATCTACAGTTTTACAAACACAATTTATAGTGTTATCGTCAGCCTTTTGAGGCTATTTTTGTACAAATTATGGTAAGACAGCCTTGCAAACAGAATATGTGTTTTCAAAAAGAGATATCCTTTGTAACTTGATTTACACAAAATCTAGGCGAGTCTGATGAACTGCTTCCCACACATATCGCATCTTCCAATGTAATTAAGTAAAAAAAAAAAAACCCCGAAAAAACACCAAACAAAAAAGCCAACCAAACCAACCTGAACCTCAGAACTGCTATATTCGCAGACTCTGCCTGCGTACCATACCACAGGGTATTGAATCCTCCCTGGACGCTAAGGGTTTGAAGTATTACCGTCTGTTAGCCTGAAGTGGCTGGGTTTACAAATAGAGCTTTCACTTTAAAAGTTAAGAAATATGAAGCCACCGCAGGTAGTGAGCATCATCACCATTAGAAACTTAGTATTTGGGCTCCCTTCTTTCCACAAAAAAACCCCATAATTTAGAAACTATGTCAAGCTTCTTTACGCAGTTTATTTACTTCAGGTAAATACTGAGGACTGAGACCATCAGCAAAGAGAAGTAATTCGGTTGACTTTCAGCTGGCTAACAGTACTTTTTGCAGCAGCTTGCACCGCAGTGAAGCACCACACCTCGGAGCTTCACGACGTGTCAGAGGCAAGCCTCAGTCCCCCAAAATCCCCTAAAATTACTTCTGCTAGCAAAAAGGCTAGCAATTCCTGTCCTTTAGCTCTCTGCTTCTACAGCTTCCAGAAGAGGCTCTTGCCTGTCATCCCATTAATTCGTCACTTCTTTGGAGATACTCAAGAAGCTCGTAGGTTTTGACAGCAGCACTATAACTATACCCAGTTCGGTTTGCAGGGATCTTGAAACAAGAGTCTAATCCAGGGGATAAGGTGAAGAACCTACCAGACTCCCTGAGAATATTGTGAGCCTCAAAATCAGCTTGACGTAAAGTGCTGAGGACTCCTGTTGTCAGGAAAGTGGGGGTGACATCCGTAGGAGGTTCTTTGACCGGTGGGCCAAACACGTACACAACTCTGGAAAAGAAACAGGATGGTAGAAAAACATGTTTTGCATACATGGACTAAAACAGATTGCCTAAAGACTGCATCTTTAGTATTGCAGTGAGAAAATAAAACTGGGCAAAAAAGCGTAATATTTGCGCTTTTGTTCCTTAGCTACTAACAAGAGCTTAACATAACTTCATGCATGTATTCTACAGACATGACATGCACACTAGCTTTAGAAGTCAAACATACTAAGTTATTTTGGATTGCTAGAGACTGGCAATAGCCCCAGTATTACTTATTCAAGAGAACAATCCTTTGAAAAAACAGAAATACTAACTCAGTGGTATCACAAAGGGTGGTTTTTTCAATTTTACTTTGATGTCAGCAAAAGTTAAGATTATTCTAAGAAGGCTACTTAATAAGTGCTTACAATTTCTATCTTCTCTCCTAATAGGAAACCACCAAAAAATACCATTAAATAGTAAACCTTATTGTTAATGAATAGCTGTGTTTTCAGCACAGGGCACTAACACTGCATTTATAAATCTACATAACTACATCTGTAATAAAGTATCTTCTGAATTCAAACCAGTCACATCAGCTGTATCTTTTTAATCTCATTCATTGTGTTTTATATGTTGCAGAACAAAAAGCAAAGTATAATATTGTCTGACAGGCCTCATACAAGAATTTACTATGACATATTCACACGAGTTATTTGAGTTTGTAGATACAAACCAAGAATACTTGTCTAAAATCCAAAGCAGAAAAATATGCAAGCTTTACACTCTGTATTTTTGATTGTAATACAGTCTGCAAGCATAGCTGGGCAGAAGACCAACTATTTCAGTGCGCTCCTCAAAGTGCCAGCTTCAGTGCCCCTATAAACATCGATGAAAGATTCTGAAAACATACCCTGGTACAGGTTATAACATACCCTGGAACTCCCAGAGATATGGTATATTTAGGAGGGTAGTATTAAATCCAAAAGAGCTTAAAGACGACAGCAGTGCTGTAAATCCAGCGCATACTTTCAAATTGCACATGCAATCCTGAATTTATACCTTCTTTTGTTCCCTCTGCATTTAGTTTAAAGAAGCATCTTGCAATTCATCGCCTTTAGGAATAATACCTCTTTCAGTAGGCATCGCTTATGTGACAAAATTAAGTTTTGCTATAAGCAATTATAAGCAGTTTCGTCAAAGTCTACAGCCAGGCAAAGAGGATATGCATTCTCCAGAACTGATTTAATATCTCAGCAACTTCAGCTGCTAGAAAAATTATAGAATCAAGCAGCTAGAAAATGCATATTTACAACAGAGCTCAATTAAGATTAAAGTGCCCAGCTTTGGAGCTTTCCTTTGGAGCTGCCATTAGAACTGACAGTTTCACATAAATTCCCTTTTTGACACAAAGCAAAAAAAGCACCACGTGACATCACAACTCATCAACAGGCTTGGAATCCTTCAAAAAAGATTTTGCATAAGTTACACTGGATGTTGTCTAATCAAGTGCTTAAAAAAAATGAGGAGATAGGCTATCAATTTCTTTTTCAAGCTAGTAATTCCAGAAATAAACCTATGTTTTGATTTATTGTGTATTTATAACGTCTGTATGATACACCTGTCCAACATATTAAAAAATTCTACCATAGATTAAACAGGAGAATGCTTGTGCATGCTAAACTTCCATACATTAAGGAGATCGTTAGAAATAAAGATAATTCAAAATACTTACCGGTTTATGTTGTGGCACATGCGTGGTATGAGCCTGGCAAGAAACATAAGAGACTCCCAGTGTGGAGCATCTTTACTAGAGATCCCACAAACATAGCTATATGAACGACAGTCACCCTATAAATTTAAAAAAAAAAAATTAATGTGAAGTTTGCTGCCAAAATAGTTCACAACACCTCCCTGTTCATCCCGCAGGTTACAGGACCATATTTTGTGTCAACATTTAGCAACACTAAGCTGGTGATATCAGTATGCTGAGAGATACCAAGTGAATGAGAAAATACAGAATAAGACAGACCTGTTGTGAGCTAACAAGAGCGTATAAAAGGAAAATTTTCAGAATGGAAATATTCATATAAGGTGACCTGAGCATAGGGATTGATTGTGTATCGTTACTTTGATGGCACCATCTGAAGAAAGCCTGTGATGAAATGTAGAAACCTGCTGATGATATTGCTATTTAAAATAGTGAGAAAAGCTGACTGCACAGAGTTACAGAAGAGACACACCAGATTAAGCAGCTGATAATAAAAGACATAATTCAATATTGATAAAGCAAAAAAAGGTACTTTACAGCTACGACTACTCAGTAAAGAAATCTTCCAAGTTTCTGCACGCAATTCCATGAGAATGCCAGCTCAGCGTTTGGTGACAGAAACACAAACCAAATACAAAGGACAGCCCACAAAAATTCTGGTGGCATTAGCAAAGGAGCGACAGAAAGAAAACACTGTGTCACCGCACAGATCCAAGTGTTCCCGAATCCTGAAGGGCCTGCACTGCTCTGGTTCCCTTCCTGACAAGGATACAGGAAATCTCTTAAAATGAGATCATACAGCTCAGTGGGTCTTCTTGCATAAAGGATTTTCTAATAATGTATGAATTTATTAAAGACAAAGATAAATAGAGGGTTCATTTACACTAAACAAATTCACAAGGAACTATTTTTTCCTTAAACTGAGAAGGCCAAATGACATCTACTTTTACTACGTTAAAGAATTATCCATATTTTGCAAAGATGTTAGACACCAGCACGTTGGGTCAGAGCTTTTGACAGACATTTCCGTTCTTGTGTCAGGCAAGTTTTTTAGTGTTGGTGAGTTAAAAATATTAACTCACAAATATTGAGTTAAAAATTGCACTGCACGAATTGCACTGTACAATTCGGAAAAGTACAGGAAAGGGCAACAAGCATGTTCAAATGTAAGACGCAGGGGGTTTTTTGACCAGCATAGTCTAGGACTCCTTAAAGAGGGCAACAGGATTACAGCAGAGGTCTACAAGATCATGAAGTCATGAAGAAACTGCCTATAAGTGACCAGCATTATTCAGCCTTAACGATATCCTCAAACACAATACCTGGCATTTACTCGAGCGTCTGTTCAGACGTCTTGACACCTTTGCACTACACCAGCACTGACAAATGACAGTAACGTAGGTATCGCAGTCACTTAAAGTTTACGTTCTTGAGTCAAGCCCTTTATTTTCAGTCTTAAAGCAGCAATTATTATGCTTCCCTGCAGCCTGCCACACGGCTAGGAAGCAGCTTTCGGAACACCCCTGGAATGAATCCCTTTACCTGCACTCCCACAGTTTTGATTGGTAACAAGAAGGCATTCAGTGAATGTAGGCTTGTAATCTGCATCAGCTTCTCCTGGTCTTCTTCAGTTGTACACGCTTTGACCCTTTGCAGCAAAGTATGTGGCTGTGCAATGATGCAGAAAAACAGTTTTTAATTAAAGCCCCCAAGCGAGCAAACAGAACTTATAAATAATAATTTTATTTGCATTGTAAGTAGCTGATTGCTTAAATTTAGTCCACATTTACCCTTTGGAACTATTTAAAAAATACCTTTCATTTAACAACTAAATTTTACCAAAAGCAGTTTTATTTGATCGGACTGCATGTAGTTTAAGCTGAAGCTCTCCAAGGCCACAGGTGAAGCTCTTTTCCGATGCTCATTCTCTCCTTCACAAAGCTATAGTTTTCGTTTTTGTTGTTTATTTCAGATACAGAACAAAGCAATATCCTGTTACACTACACTGCAATTCAACAAGTTTTCAAGGAAATACTCCCGTTCAGTGTTTTGGAAGTCATTTTGAACTTATGGCTTCGACTCAGAGCAGGCCTCTGCTAACGACTTTCCAGCCCCCTGCAGCTTAGTTCAAGTGAGCTTACAGTAATCATGAAGGTCATAACAGTTAAGAGATTCAGAACTGAAACGTCATCGATTAAAAACTTCAGGTTTCTGTTCAGGACATCTGGCAAGCGCTAGTTCCTCGCTCCTGCACTTTCATTTAGACATTCAGTGACTGATAGGGCAGGCAAATCTAGAAAGTTACAATTACTTCAGGGAGGGAAAAATCTCCAGAAATCCTCATCTGCACAAAGTTTAACAGAAACAAAATTTATTTACTATTTGAATAGTATATAAACTTCAATTTTCCAGAAATTGTTTAACAATTGCACCAGCCATGGTGCAAAAAATTCTACTTTACTATACTGAATGGCTTCAAGCGAGTTGTACTGGAATGCATTACTCCTTAAAGAGCACAAGTGAGTAGTTTGAAACTTTTAGCAGCTTAAACCTCATTGCAGGCCACTACAGAATGATCATACTACTTTTATGCATACTAGAATCTAGCAATTTTGTTACCTTCTTAACACTTGCAGAAAAATCTGCAACTATTTTCAAAATGTTGTTTGTTTCGGGAAAGTCTTTGCACACATAAGGCTCTTCAGCACATATCACTCGGATTGCTAGACCAGGACCTGCAATGCAAAATTGGAAAAAACCACTATACTAAATAACAGGAAAGCTGACTTTCATCTAAAAATGTGACAGCATCCGGAACAGCAGACAATCATTGATGGGCAGTATGCTTTGTCATTGTACCTATACTTCAATTGTCTTAACACCCTACAAGACAAAAAAAATAAATACACAAGCAGCTTATTCCGGAACAGTATTTCTGTTCGGTACATTTAAGCATTATTTACCTACACCTTAAATGGGATGGTTGTTTAAAGCAGCAGTCAGTGGTGATGAAGTGTGGCGGACGGCAAGCCAAAGCCCTTTGCTAGGCAACTGGGAAGAAAGAGCTGGTTACAGCACACAGTTGAGTCTCCCTTGTTTTTAGAGGCCACTGAAGGCTATTTGACCTTACAGTTACTTAATACAAAAGCACGTGTAATTTGCTGGAAACGCCTGAAGACAGCTTCTTGCATTTCATGTGATGCTGGTGCATTAGCACAACAGGCTACACGCTCTGCCAGTGCCTACTACACACCCTGCAGGACAATTTTGAAACACATGGACAGAAAGCATAACCCCCTTAAAAGGATGTGGGCTTTGCTCTGTTATATACTTTGATGTTTTCTGGTGGAGAACTGTTGTTATTTTCCATGCAATCATTTTCAAAACAGCAAGTGCCCCTTGGAAAGGCAGGCAGATACAGGCCATCATTTCAAGTAAGATACATTTGACAGCTCAGGCAGCACGCAGCCACACTTCACTGACAATTCTTCCTTTGGCTTATACAACTAAAAAGAAACAAATACAGCTAAAAGCAAACTCAATTATAAAACCTTTCCTTTTATCACTATACATAATAAAGCTGCTCTCAAATGTTCTTTTCCTGAAAAAAGATCCTGCTTAAGTAAAAACTAATACATTCATCAATTTTTTCCTGTTTAGAGGTAAGTTTTATGCTCCAACATAAATTTATTCTACAGGTTAAGTATGTTCTAAGCAATACTGATGTGATCCCTTCACTAAGTAGCACAGACCAACTCTCATACCTGGGAAGGGATGCCTCGAAACCAGCTCCTCAGGAAGACCAAGTTCTCTCCCTAGCACTCGTACTTCATCTTTGTGAAAGTCTTTCAGCGGTTCTATTACTTTACCCTTAAAAAAAAAAAAGGCAATTTACACTCCAGCTTACATATGCAAACAAAAAGGCTCAAATGTTTAGGTTATGGCAATCAAATTGGCCTGCTTTTCACAGCATCGGCTGCCAACACTTGCAGAAGCACTGGGAAGAAAAGTACCTGTGAATGTGGGCTTTGTAAAAACAGTTGCAGGACACAGGCTAAGACAAGGAAGTTTAAGTTCGTGCCAGAAGTATCAATGGCTCAATGTAGATATAGCTGTAGGTCAAGCCTGCTCTGACTGTCTTCAGAAATTCAGACCTTTCTTCTCTTCCCTAGATGTTCAAACCTATCTAAAAGCCTTGAAAATACTTTGTACAGTATTTGAAGTGTGGGTCAGTGATGGTTACTTTCTCTCCTATGGTTGGGCACTTACTGAGTGAGCACCTTCCAACAGGGTTATTATGTGATGTCTCATGTGTTGATTCTTTCTTATTTTACAGTACAGTTAGACAACTTACCATTCTAATGTCAGAAAAGGCAAAGCAGGGCAGTCTCCTACATTTGCTTCACATGCTAATAGTTAAGAGCTCTGCAAGAGAAAGGTATTCAAAAAGCTTTTCTGGACTTTGGACTAAACAGACCGACTGGGAGCGCAATCAAAGGGACAGGACTTGGGCTGCTTATCTTCAGACAGTTCTACCTCCTGTGTTCGTATCATCTTCAACCTCCTGGTCGTCATCCATAGGTGTCCATGCTGGGCCCTTTCAGAAAGATTTGTGGGTTCTTAAACTGAAAACTGACAAACAGATTGTGTGCCACCAGCACACTGCTGGCAGACAGCCCATCAGGCTACTAGTAACGTGATGCAGAAGCTGCATAAGAACAGAAAGAACTCATCCCCATAGGTACCTGAAGGAACTACCCCTAGATTTCAACCCATTTAAGTGTATAACTCTCATGCTTTTTCAAGAGAAAGGAGAATGCTATGCTTGCAGTGCTGAATGTTACTAGAGGTTCAAGAGAAGAATTTTGGCCCTTTCTCTCAACAGCAGCTGATTATCTTTTCACTAAAACACTGTCACTGCTCCTGCCTGAATCCATAATGTGCCAGATCTGGACTATCAGTACCTCAAGGTTACCCATTGACTAGTGTTCGGAACAAGATACAGAGGGAATAAGTGACCCATTACATCATGAATTCCAGCTGAACCAGAATAAAGTCTGAGACTTCTTAAACTGCTCTCCTGCTAAAGGCATTTGGTATTGCTCTGCTTCCTTACTAGGATGCAGGTTTGTTTTGAGGGTTAAAAAGTAAAAGAGTAAGGCAGCAGCTTTCAGCTTGCAGTTGAGAACACCATTGTTCGCAGTGAATGAATCCACGTTCAATCTGTTGACATCTTCCTCAGTATCCAATGCTGGGCAATACTCAAACAATTTTGACTGCTTTGGGAATGTAGCAACTAGAAAGAAGTGTAATAATTTGCAGCATATTGCAATACAATCTAAAGGGCCTCATCAGAATAGGGTCCCATCAACATGGGACAGTTACACCAGCAAAACAGAGAAGTTGTTCATTTTTGATACTCAGCTTCACATCCGTGAGAACCAGAAGGATACACCAGTATCCTCGTTTTCATTTACCTCTTCTCTTAACTTTCGAATCAGCTCTGTGTCATTATGATGAGTTTTGATGACTTCAGCTTTGCCACTCGCAACAAGGGAAGCACTTTCAATGAGATCAGGTCTGAGGGTACCCTGAGCAAGAAAAACCTCTTCAGGTTTCAGATTCATTTCTCCAATAACTTCATTGGCAATCTATAAGATGGAGAGAAAAGAGAAGTGTTCTGATCTACTTTTTGGTTGCCAAAGGTCTAAAGGAAGATAACGAATTGCCCAAACAACGCTGCTGAGCTGCAAAAGCACAAACAAACAGGAAGACTAATTATGACATTAGCCCACTGCTGAAATAGTCCTATAATCCCATACTTTGTTGAACAGAAAATGGAAAAAATATCTTCAGACTACAGGAACATCACTGCCTGTTAAATGTTATGTTCTCCCTGAATCACCAACACTGATTGCCAACAGATGGAAAATGGCTCATCTTCAGCAAAGCAACAGAAGCATGCCCCAATTCACGTTACCCATCAATTTGGTGAAAAAACCTTACGTGGAAGTTCATGCAACAGAGATGAATGGCCAACCAATATAGTATACCTAAACACGACAGTGATCTAGTGCAACGCTTGTGAACCATGTGGTGACCACTGATCGACTGCCAAAAGTTTTAGGCTTAGGGTAACGTACCAATGGCTTCTTAGGTCATCCACAACTTAAGACCACTGATGCCACTGAGTGCACAGTGCTTTAGAATGAAAGTCTGACGTAGAAGATGTATCTAGAAATCATATCATTAAAAAAAAAGAAACCAAAACAAACCACCAACCAACAAATAATTATAAACATTACCTTAACAAAGGTGTCACCGATAATTTTTCTTTTTTCTTCAGGACTTGTAGTCATATTTAAGGTCTTGCTAATTCTTTTACGTGGAGTTCTGTCCTCATCCGAGATGGGCAGAGTTGTTGTACCATTATAGAATGAATGAGCTGCATTCACCACTGCATGAAATTACAGGAATTTTTTGGCAAAGCCAGTAAAGGTTTTTATGCAAGGTTGCAAAAAAATAAGTTTCACTCTATCGCTTTAAAAAAAAGAAACTAAAAATCATTCTAGTCCTTTGACTACTAACTGCATTAAATAGGGCTGTTCAATACCTCAAGAATTAATCGTAACAAAGCATTTTATTTATCTTATTAACCTACTCTAGAGGGCATTTTTTTTCATATTATGAGGCTAGGCAACCACGTGAATGTTCAGTTCTTGCCTCCCCTCTCAGATTATAATTGACTTGCTTTATTTAAATAGTTTACAGGACGGTATTTCCCCAAGGCCCTTCTGTAACCAAAATTAAATGATGCACTATTTGCTCATGGTAAGTTATGCCTCTTAATTTAGAGAGGCTCTCAATGCAGAGATCAGCTAGGAGGCACTTTGGCATCTTTTACCAGCACTGAACTCCATGACCTACAGCAGGAACATCTGCAGCAAAGGGATCCCCTCAATTTATTACTCCGGCAGCCTGCCAGAGCCCAGGTTTATTGCTCTACAGAGTGCAAGAATAAGACCTAGATTTTCCACTTTAAAAAAAAAAAGTGTGTAGAATAAAGCTTAGACTTTGCTGCATCAGGATATTGCAGCCCAATCTGCAAGATGCTAAGGCGCAAGCTCCCTGCGCTGTTTCACGCTGTCAGGCTAGGGGAAAGCATTGCTCACCCAGCGCCACGCTTCCTGACCAAAACACACGAGAATCACTTGACAATAGTACTTACGCACAGCCCCAGGAACAGGCAGCTATTACTCATGAAATACATCAGCCAGGCAGTATAAAGCAGCTCTCATTGTTTGCACAACTCATACATAATTTGTCTTCTCTGACCTCCTCGTACTTCAGGTACCAAAAAACTCTAAACCTTCTCATCAGCCATGACAAGGTACCTTCCGCTCTCTCATAATGCATTGCTTCTCAACAAGCTACTCCAAAAACAACTAAAATGCACCTATTTAGAAGCCAGGAGAGCAAAAAAAAAAAAAAGCCTTGAAAAAGTAATTTTGGCTGTAATAGCATTCGATCACCCAAATGAGCTCACAATTTAAAGAGAGATCCAGGACAAGAAATAAAGCCCCAGTGGAGGACCTAACCAAGCTATGAAGAGAACTGCAATCAAAGGAGTTTTTCAGCAGCTGAAAAGGATTACTCAACCATCAGTAGAAGAGTGACTGAGCAGCAGCGACTGAGGCACATACCCACTGCTTTGCTGTGCCCCAAGAGCAGACACCGGATCTCAACGACTGAAGAGATGGGTCAGTTCGTTGTATGCTCCAATCAAGTAAGTAAGACTTAATATTTTAGGTTTGCAATTTTGTGAATAGGCCGAGGTTGTTCCAAATTAGCAACCATGCTTTGGTACGTCAAGTCTGAGAACTGCAAAGGTCAATTCAAATCAATGAAACAAAACACTAAACGTACATTTTAGGAGACTGGCCACATCATTAGTGGTATCAAGCATATTTAACAAAATTATGGTACCTTTAACTTGAATCCCAAGTTTTTTGAGTGCCTCTTCCACAGACTGACTCTCTCTTTTGCGCATAAATCCATTATCTATGTGTACAGCTATGACCTGATCTCGGTTTAAAGCTCGGTTCAAGAGAGCAGTACACACTGTTGAGTCCACACCGCCACTGAGTAAAACCTAAGGATGAGGAAAAAAGGAAAACCACAAAATTTGTCAGCTGTCTCCAGGGAAAGTGTCAACAAATAATTCAGATGCAGCTATGAGGATCAGAACAGGCTATTGACTTAGAGTCAACGAACTGGAGGAAAACAAGAAGTCAAACAATGTATCGATCCAATTATGCAAACCTTCTAAAACCTGGGTAATGTATTACCCAAATCATGACAATTCTGCATTTTGCAAATTAACCTGAGTAACTGTAAGTGCCAGCGTTTCCGTCAGGCTTTTGCAAATAATCCTTCAGCTCCAATTCGACCTACTTACCAGGACTTTTGATGAGCCCACTTTCTCTTTGATGTCTTGAATGCACTGAAGTTCTCTGTTTTCCACTGTAAAGGTACCACTGCATCCCGCAATATCATAAAGAAAATTCTTCAGGATCATTTTTCCATTCACTGTGAGGCTAACTTCAGGGTGGAACTGTGCTCCATACAGTTTTTTAGATTCATTTGCTATGCCTTCATTGGTGCAAAGAAATGAGCATGACAAAAAAAAAATTGGAAGTGAAATGCACACCCAAGGAAATCAAGCATACACTTTTTGAGCGATTTATTCTGCCACATTTTGGCACAAATCACCAAGCAAAACTAAAGATTCTGGTTAAGATTAGGAACAAGGGCACTGTTACACATCTAGAACACACAATCCCTCAGAAACCAAGGAAAACATTCAGACATCCTAGGAAAACCATCGTGAAAATAGGAAATCTAGTCTAGTGGAGCTGTTCACTAGGTGTAAGTCTTTTGAAAGGTCAGTTTTTCTCAAATCAGCTACCTGTCCGATTTAAGAGCAGTATCTTAAGCTTCTTTTTTTTTTTTTTTAAATGAAAGATTTAAAAGAAACCAGGTGAATACTTTGAGATCTAAGTGGCTCGGCAAACTTAAAACCTCTCCAGGTCTCCCATCTCCTAGGAAAGAGACTCAAAGAGGCTGCTTGACATTCAATAATTCGAGTAGCTTTCAAAAACCAAATTCTAAGGTCCTACATTTCTCTGTGACAATCTGTGTGTAATGTTTGAAATGCTACTTTCAGTACCAACATTATTTTTGCTCAGTTGACCATAATATTAAATACAATAACAAGTTAATCAAGCTTTAATAATTAATCAGTGTTTGACTTGTACTATGACAGTGCAAAAACCAAATGCTGCTTACATTGCACACTAGAGTACACGTCTTCCTCTCCCCAGCCTTCAGGGCACACAATATTTTATTTCAAAGAGAAACAACACATGCATACTTTAAAAAAACATAAACTCTAAAAACAAAGTTAAATTTTCCTTAAACCACCAATTTAAAAACAGGACCATTCATTTTCATGACTATTTCTTTCTTTAGTATCATGACAGCACAACATGCAAGCAAACACATACAAGAAACTCTTCAAAATTCACTTATTTGGCAATTAAATAATGTAGATATTCTGTTCCCGTTTGGTTCTAACTACTGTCTGCCATAATTCTTCCCTTTAATGAAGATTATCAGAAGACAATTTCAGTATAAAATAAATACCTGCTACTATGTTCCCAGACTGTGCAACCACCTTGAATCCATCAGCTACTTTATCCACGCTATCTCCATGAGTGAGGAGCACAAGCTCTTCCTTCTGAAGGCCCCTAAACAAAGATTAAAAACTAGAATCAGTTAAAAAAAGAATACAGACTTAGAACTACCTGCGTTTCCAAGAGAAGCCCTTAGGGATCCAAATAAAAGCACATCTTGATTGACCGGGCCCATTTGAAATATATGCAGGATTTCCTTCCCAGAAACAGTCACATCCAACTCTGAGGTCCTTCATTTGGATGCAATAAGTTCTTGTGCAATACATCCTTCATGCAAGAGGTAATTTATCTTCATTCAGAAGGGTTTGGGGTTTTTTTGTTTTGGGGGGTTTTTTTGTTTTGGTTTTTTTTGGTTTTTTGTTGTTTTTTTGTTTTTTTGTTTTTTTATAAACATGCCAATGTTGAAGTATCCCCTCTTTGACACATAGAGCCACCTAGAGTCAGTCAGGATACTTGGGAATCCTGCTTTTTATTTCAATGAAGTGAAGTTTTCTTGCTCAAAACTAAGTGTTTTCAGAACAATTTGGGCACCTCAGACTTTAGGCAAGGTATAAAGTTCTGCAGTAGCCCTACACGGGAAAGTTAATAAAATTGGAACACCAGGTACAAGTAAACTGTTCGAATTATTACAAGGAACTGGAGAGGCATTGACAAACTACCAAGAAATCTAATTCTGGTTTTATAAAACATCACAAAGCAATTTTAAAGGAAGGTGGAAAACAAACGGTTTCAGATTTTCTATTACCTTTCAAAAACTGGATGGGTGCCAACCAATACAAGAGTAATGCACTGCACAGCAGAAGGATGTAAGAGCTTAACAAAAGATTCTTATGTTGTGGTACGCTTTATGGTGTCTCAATGAAGATATTCTACTTTGAAATAAGGGGTTTACACAATATTCCAAGCAAATATATCTGTATTTCTAGAGTCAACTGAGAAGTTATGCCTAAGTATTTGTTTAAATAAGTAACTTGCTTACTCATGAACACAGCTGTAAAAGTTTTATTAGAAATTATCAGATAAGCACGGGTGCAATTTCACTATTTTCTTTAAAATAAGCTTCCTCTCACCCAGCCACCAATTTCCAGATCAGTATTTCCCATATTGTTTTGGTAACTTAAAATGTCTACGTACCTGAACAGTGAACATGTGTTATCCAGAGTAATGCTGAACACTCCATCTTCTCTAACACTCTTCTTGTGCACCGTACCTCCAAATACCTTATTCATCATCTGTCAAAACAAAAATATTACATGAAAAAGCACCACACAATCTATTACCACTTTATACCTCAGTTTGCCTATGACTGACAACAGCTCTAGCCCTCCAATACACACCAACCCAGTTTTTCATGATTATACTAATTTAATATATTGTTTTGCAAAATAAGAATTCTCTTCAAAATTAACCGTCGTTCTGTATTGGGCTCGTTCCCTTCTGCTGGCCTTCTATCAGCATAGCTGGGGACCGCTGCCGCACACAACGAGCAGCAGAAATCCACAGCAGTAGACGACAGGCAGAGATTTGCAAAATAATGCATACTCCATAGTGTACAGCTACTTGCACTTATAAATGGCTGCTCTGCAAATCAGCTGAGTATCTGAGGCCAGTTATCATAAAAACAGTTAAGCTGCTGAACAAAAAGCTGATTTATCTATCCCTTTAGTTAAGGGCCCTCAGATAGGCTTAAACTTCTCAAAATCTGGCTCCTCAGCTCTGGAGAACCAGGCAAAAACTTGAGTCTCTTCCCTTAGTGTTATTTTTGTGACTCTTAATAAGCCTTGCTGTATCAGAGTAGTACAATTCTCAACCAGGTCTTTTCTTTCTAAAAGCCTCACCTTGGCATTTGGAGTTGGATATCTGCATTTTAGATTTCAGAAATCTCAAGATAAAGATTTATTTTTTCCTTGCAAATATAACTGGCAACTTAAAAAATATCTTTAGAGTTTCACCTTCCAACTACTTTAATTTTCAGAGATTTAAGGTTTCATTTTAGACCTAGTTTGATATTACACTTACGCCGCTTGACTGATTTCAATCTTTTATAATGAAGTAGTAGTGAGTTAATACACACACTTGATTCATTTCCGTAAAGTCAGCCTTAAGGAACTCCCCTGCTTGAGGCTAGCTACCGTGGTTTTCAATCTGCTCGGCATTTTAAGGCATATTTTAATATAACACACGTTTCCCTTTGGAACAGGGAGTGCCAACATTGCTTCCGTAATTGCCAGCCTTTCTAAAGGAGTTTTTCCAGCTATTATTCGGCACCTCTGAAGGCCTAGTAAATCACTGACCCTGGAAAAAACCAAGATGCACAGGCAGAAGTCATGCATCTAATCCAGCCCTTGTCTCCTTGGAAGTTTGTTTCTTCACTCAGCTTGGATCTACGAGATCACTGCAGGATCCCCAGTCAGTCCCAAGGTAAATAAGGGGGGGGGGGGGTTAAGCACTCTTAAGAGCTATGCTAGAAACATTCCACGCTTGAAAACCAAAGGGAAAAACTATTTCACTTGTTTACATGAGGGGCACATTTCCCAATACCAAGTAGACAGAATTAGTTAATGACTGCCAGGTTGTATTTATTGGGACAAAAAAGGTAGTGTGGAACTCAATTCACAGCACTTAAGCAAAGAAAAACCATTTATGCTATTGATACGGCAGAGCCAAGAGAAAAATACACAGTATGCTCAGTTTACCAATTAGCGCTTTAAAAGTATCTTTTGCACATGTGCATACTGCTTGTATTTGACAAGCAGGTCCTGTAGCAGTTCATCTTCAGTGAGTATCAGAAAGGAGGCCTAGAAGACGGCTGTAGACAAACATATCTCTCAACAGCACCTGCATGCCATAGCAGATTCCAAGAACTGGTTTTCCTATTGTAAATATTGCTGGGTCGAACCATGGTGCGTCTTCTGCGTACACAGAGTTTGGTCCTCCAGATATAATGATAGCTCTGCAGACAAAAGACAAAGAAAACTTTAACTCAAATATATTGTTTACTTTAGAAAGCTCTTCATTAGCTTTAAACATTTACATTGTCTCATAACACTCTCAGAACTCTATATATGCCAATATAAATTTTAACACAGCTACCATAACATATAGCTTAACTTTGCTATGCTACAGCTGTCAAAACCAGCAGCTTAGCAGAGAAGTATTTCATCAGTTTAAACAAAGTCAAATATAAACCATGTTAAAAAGTGACTATATTTTCAATTCCTCATAGCCAAGATGGCTATGGCTATCTTGAAGCAAGATGGCTAGGATCAAATGCAGAGTATTAGCATTAAGATATATATACTTCATGATGTCTGTGCCATCTGGAGGGGACCTGCATTCAAAAAACAAACTCCCAAACTTCTAGAGCTGCTGTGAAAACGTCCCTCAATCCATCCCGATTACGAAGTGAGATGGCATTAGCAACAGGTTGTGAATTAAAAGTCCAATACATGCAAGCATTCATGGTTTGAAGTTAACACTTCACGCTGTAACAGAAAATTCAATCTTTTCAAAGAGGAAGAGAGACTTTTGCAAACGATGATGATTTGCAAGATCGTGAACCACAGAAGTACCAGCCAGTTGGGCAACGCTTTTTGGCCTCAATCCAGGATCGAACACGGGTGTACCAGACCTTGGACTCGCGTACTGTTTATTTCGCAGAGAACATCAAATCCGTTATTCAGAGCGAGAAATGAAAAATGGGAGAGAGAAGTTGCATATATGGGATTAAATGCCTCTAATAAAGCTTTCTTCTAGCATTATTTAGAGTGTTTGTCATGCAAGTACTGACAAAATAGGATTTTTCTATTTTTAAGCAGCAGAAATGAACAGTGCGCTTACAACATCCGTACCACCGGCAGAAATAATCATGTAGTAAGGAGCCCACGTACCGAAAGCCACCTCCCAGCTGCAGTCACGCAGGGTGCCTGCTCCCACTGGCGCAGGGCACAATCTCCCCTGCAGCCCACCTCCACCTCCCCCAGCCCGGGCTCCTCATTTCAACGCGGGGACGGGGCGGAGGGCTGGACGGAGGCACTCCTCGGAGCCAAAGTACAGTGGCTTGCGAGTTGGAAGAGGCAGCATTTGTTTCTTTATATGTCGGGATCTACACGTGAGCTTTGGAATAAGCATATAGCTGACATAGGCGTAGTTTTACACTGAATAATCCTGCCATCTAGTACCTGCTGTACACATACAGGTGCCTCTCTTCAAGTCGGAGACGTGATTGATTTCCTAAACTCAGACGCTACTAGAGACTGAAAACTCTTAATGCCCAGTGGTATTACTGCTTCTAATAATTCCACGTACAGAAGCATTTGCTTAAGTGCCATATGTACAGAACACTATTTAATATTAATGAAAGGAAACATAGCCACACCTACAAATCGAACATCCTTATGAGAAGTCAAAATAGTTATACACTGTCCTATTCAAAAAGTAGAGTCTTAAAAATCTGCTTTTTTCCATACCACTTAAAATCCCACAGAATACAGAAAGGTTATCCAATGTGCGCAAGTATTAAAGAAACAAATTATGAGCTGAGGGTGAGAGAGGAACCAGCACCTTCTCAACTGTCCAGGAGAAATTAAAACTAGCATGGGATGTAGATTTTGAAAGTTTTACTGCTGCACCATCTAATTTCTTACATACCTTCTTGCGCTGGTATGAATACACCTTTTTCTGGTTTACCTTAAACCACCTCCAAAACAACCTGACCTAGCTTTAGAAAACCTATTTGCAATGGATTAAAGGCACATCAGGAACCACGTCAAAATACCAAGAGTAAAATGCATGCATTGATACCCCAGCCTCCGGACTCACGCCAGAGCTCAGACAGTGCCAGAATTCAGCCCAACGCCAGCGGAGCCCTGACTGCGGCACCTCCTCGGCCCAGGATCAGGATCGTGTGGAAACTGCTAACGTTTATGTCACATTTAGATGAAACTTGTCACTAGAGATTGCTCTGAAGCTATGAAAATTGAGCAGCTGGCTTTTTAAACACAACATGTAAATACCATTTAGCAAAATGTTTGATCCTGCTGCCTGTCTCAAACCTTAGCACCGACCAAAGCGCAGCTCTTTGGCCCATTCGATGCACGAGCTGCAACATGGAAACCTGACTATTCCCACGACACGTGGAATATATATCAAAATCTTGCAGAAAAAAACACAAACTCTTTTTTACAGCGGTCACTGGATAAAGACACCCAATGACTGGCGTCAGTATTTGTTGAGCTTTCCTGGATGCAAATAATTGACTGAGACTGTGGACACAAAGCTTATTGACCAGTCTGGGTAACCAATAACCTGAAACCACTATCTTAACCTTGAGCAGTGACCTTTTGAATGAAGAGGTTTTGCCACATTTTAGAGAGCAATTATTTGGAATGACAAGTCCAACAGGTCTCATCACCAGACTCTGAAGAACCTTCAACTGTGAAAAGAAAGGGGGAAAAGGTCTTCCCACTGCAAACCTGCACCAATAAAGCACAGGTTTGAGACAAAACATCATTAGTACTGTGACCCACACCTCAAATCCACCACACAGGAGATGCAGGAGTTCTTTTTAAACCAGTAATTAGGTATATCTGTCTTTTAAAGACTTGATTGTTGGATAATTATCAACAAGATCTGACAAGAGAAGGTATTTTTCAGAACATTTCTGAAAGAAATTCTTCACACACCAACCACCTGATAGATCCAGCAGTTCCTGGGTTTTCTGTTCTCTGTGTTTTCAGAAGAGATCAATAAGCTCCTGTTTGACTTACTAAAATATACTGTTTACTGCTTCACTAATTATCATCGATTACAAAAATGCAATTCTGCAGCAAAGCGCTGTCTTATCTGTTGTCGGGCACAACCGAGAAGCACACGTGCACCGTATTTCTGGATTTGTACCAAACTGACAAGTAAGGTCTTTGATGATTTGTAGACTTCAGGGTATTTATTTTCCCCACACAGAAGAGAGGCATACCCTGGTAAGCCTAATAAAACAAGAAAAATAAATGTACAAAGTACTAAATAATTGTGAAACCTTTTCTTGCTGCAAGCAATGAGTGGTAGTTTCAGTTTTTTTAGTTGCTTCCCAGAAACAGTTTGGCATGATTTACCACAATATCTTCAGTATCCAAGTTAGTTATTTAATTTTTTTAAATTAAACTAAGAAAATCATTTTTAGAAACTCACAAAACTTGTTTTCTTGATTAACAGCTACCCTAGTTTAACAGGTAAAACAGCAAGATCACCTAAATTTTTGCAGATACATATTTAAAATGCAACCTCTTAAATTATACTTACAAATTGAAATGATTAAGATTACATTAAGGCATTAAGAAGCAAATACACAGAATTTATATTGCTGCACAAGTTTCCCCAGCAAAACTCAGGTGTTTCTGTGGATAAGCTAAAGATGCAATCATTAACATCATTACAATGAAAGCTATTGCACATAAAACCCCAGGCAATTACCACCGCTGCCAACATCCACAGATACCATTACACCGAAAGGAGAGAACAAGCAGAACGCGCAGGAAGAGGCATCGCAGGAAGCGACCTACCGAAACCCTTGTTCTCTGATCGCAAAGGCTGGCGTTTCCAAAGGGAAGATCTCGGACTGGACGAACAGCTCGCGCACCCGACGATCTATGACTTTCCCGTACTGCGCTCCGGCATCAAGTATGACGACGGCTCCCTCGTAGTGGTGCTGCACATCCTTGAGCTCTCCTCCCGCGTTCTCCAGCTGCAAACATCACTCACGTCAGCGCTTTATGGTGACACATTGCAGACCACAGACTTTAAGCCAGATCTCTTAAACAACTAACACCTGCAAAGCTTGCTAAGGTTGCCGATATGTTAACTTATGCTTAAAATGATAAAGAGTAGCCAAGAAACTTCTCAATGAAAAAATCCTCAAGTTTGAGGACCAGCAGATGCACCAGCAAGATAAAGGGCCTATACATTAACACAGCACATCCCTCCCAAGCAGCCACACAAACACGACATCCCCATCCCCCAAAACGAACAGGGCACAAATTAGGGAAGAAGAATCCTAATAAGCTAATGAAGGCAGAGCTTTCCGTAAGTAAGTCATACGCCCTGTTCACCACCGCAGCCACTCCAGCTTTTTCCGTTTTACAGTTCCATATAAAACCCAGCACACCCTATGATAATTAAGAGCATGTGCCTTTTTCTCAAGCAAAACAGGACAGTCCGAAGTCAGAAGAAAAATGTTTTTCCCCATCCCACTGCCTCATACACTCAACTTTCACTTGACATTACCTCCCGGAGAGAATAAAGAGGAGAAATTGAGAACAAATGTCTCTGCTAAATGATTTTTCAAAAAACAAACAACTTTTGAATGCAGCATTCAAGCAGACTGCACATCAGAACAAAGCAATGGTTCTCTTTGACCCCGTCACATTTGAATTGGTTGGCCAACTTCAGCTAAATCTGAAAGAGGGCTAGAAAACACAAGGACGAGTTTCTTTTTTAAAAAGAAATTGCGAAGAGAGGCAGCTATTCCATGGAAGTGCCCTTATCGGAGGATCTTCAAGGAAGAATGTGAACACAACTGCCCTGGAAGACACCAAGAAATTCATGCAGAAAACATTCCGCTGCTTAAAGAAATTGCTTACTCCGGGGGTGTTTTTCCCTTAACTTAAAGCTTACACTGTTTCCTTGCCAATGTAGTTTGACGAAGGAAGGACTGGGAAGGGTTTTCCTCTGGCAAACACTGCCTCAAAACACATCTTGAAGCTTACGACCATTTCAAGTTTTAATTATGGCATGTTGGAGTTGTTCTGCATGTTTGTACCAGGCAACACAGCCTTCGACCCAGGGCTCACCAGGGGCTCCCCCCACCGCTGCTCAGGCTCCGAAGGAAGCTGGGGCAGCCTGCAGCACGCCACGGTATTTCCACATGGGTCCGATAATCACCCCCACATCGACCACGGGTCATTCTGGAGGAGAGCAGCATCCTGCTGGGACACGTTCTCCCCAACAAATACATAGCAAAGGCCGCCTTTGAGCTTTCTTCCTCAGCTACCAAGAGACACCTCAGATAACTGTCTTCAAATTAGTCAAGGAAGGCAAGCACACTGGAAACTTCCAAAGTTTACACCAGCTGGAAAAGGTTTTATCTAAATTAAGGGACATAAGCAGAAGAAGTAGTGCTAAATCCCTCAAAAGCCTAAATCCAGGTTAGAGTCAGTTACTTAATTTCTTTCCTTCAGCTGGTAGCTGAGTGTGCCTGACAGGGAGCTCTTAATGACTTTTTAGTCCGGGGTTACACAACAAAATGGGCACGTGTTGGAGGAGAGCAGACTTCAGCAGCAAATGCCCCTTCAAACCCCCTGGTCAGATGGAGAGAGGTCACCAGAACTCTGTTACCTTCCAGCAGAAGGGAGGGAACCACTTTTAGAGTAATTCTGGGCATTTTCACCTAGCAGTTTCTACATTAGCAGTTCTTGCGAGAAAGACCAACATCCTTATTCTTTCCTGATCCCATCTTGTGGCAAACACTATTCCTTGCAATGCTATTTCTTATTAAAAGTCTTTGTTTCAGAGCACGTGCTGTAGCTTGTACCATGAGGGGACAGAGCTCTGCAGCCCTCTCGGCTTACTGTGCAAGATTGTCCCCTTCCACCAGCAAGAGACCAGGCTGGGACGTAAGCCGTCCCCTCCAGAGCCCCGGGCACGCCACGGGCACATAGCCAGCCCTTGCAAGGATGGGTCCCACCTGCCAGCAGTGCTGCCCTACGTCGTACCCTAGCGTTCCCCAACCTGCAGACCACCACTGAGAACCTGCAGAATGAGTAAGAAGAAAGTAGTACAACTCTGTGAAGGCAGCTTTTACATTTTACAGTAAAAAAAAACAACTAAACCCACGTTATTGTTGGCATCAGCTCAGCTGGACCAACGGTCGAGCATTCACATCTGTAGCTAGTAAATAAATCTCATTTTCAGTGCCCTACCCTGAAGGCACCGAGCTGCTTTGAGCAGTCAGGTGTAGTTAGCTGGGCCCAAGCAACAGCTGAGCGGGAGACAGGCATGTGAAAGCAGAAAGAGCTCAAGGTTACACTGGCAGGAGTTTGAGAAACCTTGCCTAAGGCGGCGTAAGTAGGTCCGTATCTCAAACCAACCCGCACCTTCCTTAGTTCTCCTCAGCAAAAGCAGGACAGTGATACATACCCCTTCCTCACCAGGACGAACGGGACAAGCCTCTGCGCTGCAGTCGCCCAGATGTGAGCACCTGGCTCCCGAGCTGGCAAACCCCTTCACTGAGCTGCCCCTGCTTCTTCACTCGTGCGAAATACAGCATCATTTTGCACAATGATCAGAGGAACGCTTTCACAGGTAACTACATCAACATTAGAATCACTTCTCAATCATCTATGTGGCCCTAGAAGATGGCTGTTTAAGGCTGCAAGTAATAGCTCATTGCCCGAGTTTCGCTGGGAGTCCATTAATACCCTTCCAAAATCTCAAAAGCCAGTGTCTAATCATAGCTCAGAAGGTCTTTCCTCAGATGATGCTACAGGCATTTGGGCTAAAATCCAGTAAAAGCACTGCATCCATTGAGCAATGCAGATCTCCTTACAGGGAACATGCAAGATGAGCAAGGCAACATGCACCTCACCATAAAAAAAAATTATTCAATTTTTGAATAATATGAAAATTATTCAATCAGTGGCCTAACAACTCACTGCTCCCTCAGATGTGGGCTTAGAGTAAACTACAGGCTGAAGTGTCCAGAGAAGGGCACCAGAGCTGGGGAAGGGTCTGGAGCACAAGGCTGATGGGGAGCGGCTGAGGGACCTGGGGTTGTTCAGCCTGGAGAAAAGGAGGCTGAGGGGAGACCTCATCGCTCTCTACAACTGCCTGACAGGAGGGTGTAGAGAGGTGGGGTCGGTCTCTTCTCCCAGGTAACAAGTGATAGGACGAGAGGAAATGGCCTCAAGTTGCGCCAGGGGAGGTTTAGACTGGATATTAGGAAATTTTACTTCACTGAAAGGGTTATCAAGCACTGGAACAGGCTGCCCAGAGAGGTGGTGGAGTCACCATCCCTGGAGGAGTTCAAAACACGTGTAGACGTGGCACTTTGGGACATGGCTTAGTAGGCATGGAGGTGTTGGGCTGACGGTTGGACTAGATGATGCTCAAGGTCTTTTCCAACCTTAATGATTCTATGAAATAATTTTCTCCCAGTACTACACAGGGCACTGCCCGCTGCCCTTTTCTCCTGTAGGCAGCCTTGCAGCACATCCCCAGCACACGTCCAAGCAAGCCCCATCCTGGGAGTTAACACAGGCGACTATCACCACGTGGACTGCACCAGAGGAGCTTTTGTACTTCACTTCTGAGCTAAAGTAGAACTGTAAGGAGGTTCAGCTCTGAAGACAGCCCAATAGTAACGCTACCGTAAAGCACATGGAAAAAGAAGAAGGAGAAAGGCGGTAAGTCAGTACAGGATCTGGCTTTACTTATTTAAAGGCACAGTTCCAAGGCTAGAGATTTTTGAACCCAAATTTAACAAAGGAAACGTCATTTAATAAAATCAAAAAAGGAACAGATGTTGTTAACGTGCAGCCAACATGGCAGTTTAGCTCATGCATTTGTATACCATACGCATGCCAGGAGAAAGACGAAGAGGATACCAGACAGCCCAGCTCCTGCAGGGACAGGGTTTACGGAGCCAGCACCTCTTCCTAGTGGGGATCCTCCAGTTTCTAATAAAAGCTCTTTTTCCCCCTCAGTGGGGGTATAACTAGAGTTCCTTCTCTTCTCCTGGTCTATTTTCACAAAAATCTGGGGAACTTGCTATTTTTGAGAACTTCCGACGAAGCTGGTTTGACAGCTGTCCAAGGCGGTTCAGGCATTGGGGCAGAGCAGACAGAGGCACTAGCCTGGTGTCCCAAGAGCAGAACTAAGAAAACAGGGTGGGACTGGAGTATGCCAAGAGAAAAAGAGGGGGGAAAGTCTATATTCAGCTAATTTAAATCACAAGAGTCACCCTGAAAACCATGTCATACGTGAAGGATTCCGACTGTTCACTATGACTGATGAAACAAATAAAACGATTACACTATCAAAACACGGCATCTCCGGACTGCCGTTTGCCCGCTGTTTCACAGATCCGAGACCTGGAACTGAGGTCCCAGGTGCCACCTGAACCGTATTGCTACCTCCGACTGCATTGCTGCGGCAAGGGTCAGCCTCGATCCATCATTTCAGCTCTATCACTTGGTAACACTGGAAGAAAAAAGCCTCCATCGCTGCTGGGGCTTTTTGTGTCAAAAAAAAAAAAGTTTTATAATGAGCTGTAGTAGGAGACCTGCCATCAGGCTTGCATTACCAGCTAAGGACACCGTGTATCTTATTCCTCGGTGTACCTACCTAGTGCTTTAAACTAAGTTTGCAGGTTTCTAACAGCCCATTTCTGCAGAATTAGGGAATTTTTCAGCATTTCACACACCCACATGTTGACAGGATTCTCATTAATGCAACTTATAAAACACATTAACATACAGAACAGTCATATTCTGGAGTACCAAGAAGCACCTGGCAAAGTCCGGTCTGCAGCCACGGCCCCTCTGTCCAAGCCCTCAGCCCTGAGCTTTCACCCACACTAATAACTTAGGACAAGCCTAAACCAGGAGCCTTGATCTAGCACTTTCAAGCCAGCACAGGTTTTACAAGAGTTTAATTGTTTCCCTGTGGTATGAAAATTAAGCAGGTATAAGAAGAACACTTACTCATATTTTTTCAAAGTATAACAGGAAAGTAACTCCTTCAAACTCAGGCAATCCCCGAGACTGCTACGAGAGCCCCTAACTCGTTATCTCAGACAAACTTTAAAGCCGCACGCAGATTTCCAATGGCTGCTGGGACCTGGCCCCCTGCGGAAACCACTCGTTACCCGCTTCCTGCGAGAGCATGGTTCATGGAGGATGAGCTTCGCGTCGCACAGCCAGCTCTGGGTGCGACCACTCCAGAGAAGAGGAACCCTCAAGAGCAGCCCTGGCCAGGAAAGGAGATTGTGTTGATGGTCAGGGAAAGGCATGTCAGAAAACTTAAGTAGGGACCAACTGAGCACTTAAAAAAATCCCTCAGAGTCACGTTTTCTTGCAAACTAGATAAAAGGTCTAGAACAAGGCTTTTACGCTACTACAGAGGCGGCTCGAGGCAACTTGCAGGGTTTTGGTTCAGAAGTTGCATTATCAAGAAAAAACTTCAACTTCACACAAGTCATTTTGTCACGCCAGCGCGCAAGAGCTACGCCGACACACGACTCTTCTTGCCACTGTCGCTGCAAACCGGACACGGGGCGACGCTGAGGGAGCGGCGCGATCCTGGGGGTCGCCAGGACGGAGGCAGCGGGCCCCACGCCAGGGCTGGTGCGGGCGAGCCTGCCCGCTTCTGCGGCAGCTGAGCGAACCAACTTTTCTCTCAAGTTGGCTGCACGAGTGACCGCTCCCATCGGGACGTGACGCCCCAACAGCGTGGCCAGCTGCCGGGGGAGGTGCTGGCCGTACCCGCGGGGAGCCCCGGAGGCGGCGCAGGCCGTGCGAGGCACTGAACGGAGCCAGCCCCGGCGGGCTCGGCCACACCATCAGCCCACGTTTAAAAAAAAAACCCTACCGAAATCCGGATTGTGACATTAATTAGTTTTCTCGGAGCAACCGCTGTCGCGGCTGAGCGGGCAGAGCGGCGCGGGGGGCAGGGGACGCGGGCACCGGCCCCCGCGTGGTCCCCACGCCCACGGCCGCTCGGCCCCGCTCCCCGGGCCGCCGCCGCGGACCCCGGCCTGCTCCGCGCCGCAGGGCCGCCCGCAGCCCCCGGGAGGCGGCCGCGGGGGAAGGCCGGGCCCGGCCGCGCCATGTGCCCGCCGGCCGAGGCGGCGGCCGGGCCGGGCCGGGCCCGGCCGCGGCGGCACAAAGCCCCCCACCAGGCCCAGGCGGGCGGCGGGAAGCATCCCGGGCCGGGCCGCGGCGAGGGGAGCGCGGCGGCACTGACCTTGGCGTCTCCGTTGCAGAGGGCCATGGGAGCTGCCGGGGCGCGGCGCCGCCTCCGACCGGCGGGAAGCGACGGGCGGGCGGGCGGCCCCGAGGCGGGGAGGGGGAAGAAAGGGCCGCGAGGAACCGCCGCCGCCGCGCCGAGATGAGCTAATGCCGCCCGGCTGCGCCTCCGCCGCGGGGAGGAGGAGCCGGCCCGGGCCGGCCCCGCTCCGGCGGAAGGGGCGGAGCGCGGGGCCGGGCCCGGCCGCGGCCCTTGGGGTCACAAGCCTGGGCGTAGGGTGGGGGTGCGGCGGAACGGCGGCGCGGGGGGCCCGGCTCTGTGCGGGTTTAACTCCCGGAGCCGGAAGGTGCCGCGCAGGCCGCCGCCGGCCGGACCCGGCTTGCAGTGCGTGAGCTCTGGGGCTCGTTTCAGCCCGTTTTACGGGTAGAAGCGGCGGCATAAACCGAGACTTAACGAGAAGCGTTTTTCTGTGTCGGTGTTGTACGGTATAAAGCGCACCTGCTACGTCTGCTCGGGTGGGATTCCTTAAAAGACACCGAGGAAGGTGACTGCGTCAATTAAAATCTCCCGGTAACGTTCCCGAAATATTTTGGAAACCCTTCTCTGCGCTTTTAGAATCATTAGTCTCCTCACGCAAAGAGGGAAATGAGGAAGGGTGCGGCTGTAAGAATCCAAGTTACACACGGAATTACAGACCGGTACCTGGTTCCACCCTCAGATCCCGAGCAATTTTGTCGTAAGGTTGATAATATGCGTGCAATTTTTGTTCTAAATGTTTTAATTGCATTATGGCGGTGATGGGCCTTTCAAAAATTAAAAGAAAAAAGGCAAGAATACTTCAAGCATTAAAAACGGAGGAAAAGTGAGGCGCACAAAATGTGTTTCTGGTGGCCTAATTACCACGTAACTGTATAAATAGCTCTTCCCGGCAGAGCCCGGCCGGAGCGGGGCGGCTCCCCTCCCCACCCCCAGGCCGCTGCTTCGCCGCCCCACCGCCAGCGTGCTCCCTGCTCACCGGCGAGCCCTAACACCGCCTCCCGCAGCACCCCGGACGGCCCCGCCGCGGGCCCGGCCCGGCTCTGGGGGTCCTGCCGCCCCCCGGGGGACCCAGCGCCCAGCGCGGGCTACCCGGCTGGGGCCCCGCTCGCCGCCGCGGTGACCCGGCCGCTCCCGCCCGGGGCCGGCCTCAGCGGGCAGCGCGGCCGGAGCGGCACCGCCTCAGCGGCGGGGCGGGGCCGGTCAGTCAGGGCTGAGCGGCACGGGGCGGGGCGGCCGCCTGACGTCGCTCTGCGGCGCACCAATGAGGCGCAGCCACGCCTGCCGCCGGCTCCCGCGTGCCCGGAAGGGGCGGGGCGGCTGCGCTTGGCGGCGGCCGGGCCGGTGCGCGGCGTCTCCTCAGCGGCGGGCGGCGGTGTCCGGTCCCGCCTCGCCTCGGCCCCGGGGGCGCAGCACGGCCCCGGGCTGCCGCCGCCGGCGGAGACATGTCGCCCACCATCGCGGTCAAGGAGGGCGGCCGGCAGCGCCGGGCCGGGAGCCACCACCACTGCCTGGACGTGAGGAGCGAGGCGCCGCCCGCCCTGGCGCTCTGTGAGGACGGGCTGCCGGGCGGCGAGGCCGAGGCGCTGCTGCCGCCGGCGCCGGACTCGCGGGGGGCGCGGGGGTGCCGGGCGGAGCTGGGGAGCATCCTGCTGCTGCTGGTGCTGTACGTGCTGCAGGGCATCCCGCTGGGGCTGGCGGGCAGCGTCCCCCTCATCCTGCAGAGCAAGAGCGCCAGCTACACCGACCAGGCCTTCTTCAGCTTCGTCTTCTGGCCCTTCAGCCTCAAGCTGCTCTGGGCCCCCTTGGTGGACGCTGTCTACCTGCGGGGCTTTGGCCGCCGCAAGTCCTGGCTGGTGCCCACGCAGTACATCCTGGGGCTCTTCATGATCTACATGTCCACCCAGGTGGACATGCTGCTGGGCGACAGGGAGGGCCGGGGCCCCGACGTGGTGGCCCTCACTGTGACTTTCTTCCTCTTCGAGTTCCTGGCGGCGACACAGGACATTGCGGTGGATGGCTGGGCCCTGACCATGTTGTCCAGGGAGAACGTGGGCTACGCCTCCACCTGCAACTCTGTGGGCCAGACGGCCGGCTACTTCCTGGGCAACGTCCTCTTCCTGGCCCTCGAGTCGGCCTCCTTCTGCAACAAGTACCTGCGGTTCCAGCCCCAGCCCCAAGGGATTGTTACCCTCTCAGGTACTGCCTGGGTACCGCCAGCCTGTGCGTGCTGATGCTAGGATGCGGATGCTTCTTCCCTGAGCCCGGACCAAAGCTCCATTGAGAGCGAGCGGTGGTTTGGCACTGTGAACCAAGCAGGCTTGGTTTGTCCCCTGCCCATGAGCAAGCACAGCCTGCCGGGAGGCTGGCAGAGTCCACTGCTTCTCTGGGCTTAAGAGTGTGGAAAACCTGCCTTGTCATTATCTTGGCTGAACCTGAGCACTTTGGAGACAATTTTTTTTTTCCCCCCCCTTAGTTTAATGACCGTCGAATAGATTCTTGTTTAAAAAAACCCAAACAAACCAAAAGCTCTGCCTTTTTTTAAGGAAGCCTTATAAGAACATCTCCTTCTGGGAGGAAGGAAAGGGGAAATTAAAAAAAAAATTGACTCTTCCCAGATGGTATTGTTCACAGAAGTAGAAATGACGAGTGTTCAGGGTTGACTGTGTAGCCAATTTCTGAAGGAAGGGTTTATTGTAGTAAATTAAGGGGGATTTTGTTTTCTCTTTGGTGAATTAAATGGAGTCTGGTAATCCAGCGCTAACTAGGTGTTAGTGTAGGGATGTCTTCTGTTTGGTGGGTTTTGGGTTGTTTGGTTTTGTGGAGTTGTTTTTTCAGAAAGGTTATATGCGGTGGTTGATGTTAGGCATATTACCTTGAAGATGCTTAAAATGCACAAGTTTTGGTTGCAAGGTTGAGTTTAGCTAGCTCAGCTTATGGGAGGACAGGAAAAACTGGCACCGCTTCTCGCTGCAGTCTCAAAGTGACCGTGGCTAGCAATAAAGAGTACATTCTCATAGTTTGTTTCTTTTCCCTCTCTTACAATGATTGCTCTGCTTGCATCATGTAAGAGAAAAGGTATGCCAAAACTGAGTTGAATTGTTGTTTAAAGGCTAGTTTTCAATTTCCGTCCTGTACCGATCTTATTGATAAATCAGGATATCAGTTTCCAAGACTGCTGTACTTATTTTATCTATGCAGCTATCACTATTGCCGACTAGTCTTCCTCTTTCCTTCCCATTGACAACCCTGGTCTATATGCCAACAAGCTTAGCGTAGTCCTCAAAGTAACCCTGCTGGTTTATTGCTTTCCTTTGTTTTCCCTTACTGTATAGTTCATCAGTGCTGGCGTGTCTCTTCCCTCTTGCTCCAGCGGCAGACTGACGTCTTTTACTGCTGATGCAACTTGCAAATCACTAGTGTAGTTAAGAGAGCTTGGTTTCCCTGTACTTACCTCCACTGTCCAGGTTTTTTTGTCTGGCTTTTTTCTCAGTACTGCTTGTATAAATGGGTTTGTTGCCATTACAAGAGTGCTGTCTTTGGGGAAAAAAAACCACCAAACTATCCCAAACCCAAAAAACACCAACGCAACCTGTTTAACTTGTCCTGGAGTACTAACCTGGGTGGAGTAAGAAAAGTAAATAGTTCTGACACTGTAGTTGCAGGATACGGGTTTTTTTGGGTGGTAAAAACAGCTGCAAGAAACTTCTCTTCCCTTGTTCATGTGACTGTATGCCACAATTTGCTGTGTCCATGTTTCTTCTGAAGCAGCTGTAGAGTAGTACTGTAAACCTGCTCACTGAAATGAGGAGAGTGGCTCTCTGGTCCTAGCGCTCATTGTAACGGGGCTCGTGGTGAGCCGGTTTGGACAGTTAAAGCAGCAGAAAACTTTACAGTTTGAAAAGGTGAATAGTTTTCTGCCAGTTCAGGTCTTTGAACACTTTTGTCATAGGCTGAGTGCCGATGCTAGGGAAAAAACAAGTCAACGCTTCATGATGCCAAGTCAACTTCAGGTTGTTTAGAAGCAACAGCATTAGCTGTTTGCCGTGCAGTTGCATGTATGCCTGTCCCAGCGTGAAGGAAGAGAGATAAAGCGCGAGGGCAGGAAGAATGCGCCCCTTCAAGGCAGCCCAGACTTATCTGGGCCAGTGTCTGTGGAGCCCTTTTTCCTGGGAAGAGATGTGTAGCTTTAGAATTACTTAAAGCTGTTGCAATGAAACACCTGCGCTCCCCGCACACCTTGTTGATGGTTATTTTCCAGCCTGGTCTGTCCCTGATCTAGTTCAAAAGTTTGCTTTGCCCCAACACAGTGGTTTATTTTGCTAGGAAAAATATAGAGGCAGAGACAAAATAGGGATGGGGCCAGGCAGCATGGGTGGCACCAGAAACTTTATGCTAGAAATTCCCTGGGTAAACTATAATTTTAAAGTTATTTTGCTTGTAGCCTGTTAGTGGACTGTATGGCTGCTTTCCCCCCACCCAGTCCAGCCATTGCTGTATTGCAGCTGGCAGGGCTGACCTGATCGGGAGTATTCATGCGATGATGCTCAAAGCTATTTCTATTCCCGTCCTTGCACTGTAGGTCTCACTGCAGTGATAATGCTTAGTGCTATTATTAGAGTACTGCTCCTTCATGTCTTTTGTAGACAGTAGCTGTGATTAGCATGAAAACTCATCTTTTATTTAAAAATGTATGTTCAGGGTACCTTTTTTTAACAGAGGAGAGAGCAATCTGACAGCATGGGTTATGAGATCTTCTTTTCTTTAGAAAAGGGAAAAGTAACTGATGTGGAAGCAGCAGAAAATGGTTTGAAATGCCTTTTTTCTTTTACACTGAGAATGCTAGGATATAGCTAAAGTAGTCTTTCCATGTTTTCTTCCATGCTTGTTGTGCTTGTTCTCTTCCTGTGCATAAGAAGCAGCTAATAATTGCCTAAACCTTTGCACTGTCTTTGCCCTTTCACCAGCCCTTGCTGCATACTTTCAAGTCACCGTGAGGCTTCTGGAGTTGCTCGTGACCAGGAAGATAAAAGGCTACTTCTGTCTTACCCTCTGCACGTTACTGAGTTCTTTCTTGCCTCTTTCATAAAGGTAGAGGATAGGATTGTCTTGGATTAATTTGTTCACGAACTCAAAAAGTACTTTCATAAAACATTGGTGTGTTTTTACTGTTGCTGCCTTCAAAGCCACAATTTAGCAAATATTCTATCTGCTTAAAATAGAGCACTTAAGAGTTAGCAAGTATAATAGCCACTTAAACCAGACATATTTGAGTGACTCTTTACTTGACAACTGCGTGAGAACTTTCATCAGGACATCTTTACACTCGTAAGTCTAAATCTTTGTTTCCTTCAGATGGTAGATAGATATTATATAGGGAGTATAGAATTGAGGCACAGAAAAGTTACATGACTACACAGTAAATCAACTGGCGAGTTGTGAATGACTTCTTCCTCTGCAGTTTTTTCCCCATCTTGTAACTATTAAATGTGGGTTTTTTTCCTCCTTGATCAGCTTTTGGTGATTGTATGTGTAATCCTTCCACGCTTTTATTTCCGTTTCTCCTCCAACGTGCTCATTGTGGTAATAATACACAGAACACCAGGGAAGCGGCCTGGTTTGCTGCTGCTCTTCTGTCTCAGATCTCAAGCAAACGTGGTTGTAGAGTGAGGGGCAGGGAAGAGCTATGTCAGCTGCTGTGTTTGTGGTTTGCTTTTGTTGCTTGTTTTTAAGAGGGTCAATAAGTGATGTCTTTATTCCATTTTTGATTATTAGGTTTATATTGTTGCAAAATAACTGCATTTTAGATACCCAGTGAGTTGTTAATGAAGTGTTGATGGTGGCTGCTAGAAAGATTTTTTTTTTAATTTTAATTTTTTTTCCCCTCCAGATTTCCTGTTTTTCTGGGGAGCTGTCTTTTTAATTACCACTACACTGGTTGCCCTTTTGAAAAAGGAAAACAAGGAATTAACACCGACAAAAGAAGAAACAAAAGGCATTACTGATACATACAGGCTGCTATTCTCAATAATCAAGATGCCAGCAGTTCTTACTTTCTGCCTCTTGATTCTCACAGCAAAAGTAAGTAAATACATGTATGAATTGTTAGATGCTGATGGTACAAGTGTCTGAAAGGTTGCTGAGTCCCTGTGGTGTAATTTATTTCTTCGTTTTGCTAGCGGTTGTCATCAGAGTTCCAAATTTTCACATGAAATTTGAAAGAAAATTGCTTATATCCTTCTGCTAAGTAAGGTTGTACAAGACAAGACATTTGTTTGAGCTTCTGTAAGTGTTTACACAAGCGTTAAAGAGAAGTTTGATTGCAATCTAGTATTAAAGTAATTTGTTTTTAAACATTTTTAAACAGGCTGTTTGTGTAGTCTGCAGATAAAAGTACAGAAAATGTTTCTTTTAACCTAAATGCTATTCCCAGAATCGGCAACTCTGTACAAACCAGGTTTCCACGGCTGCTTCTTGGCCATCGTGGATACCGACGGCAATTAAGGCACAGGCATGAATGTCATTGCTGTGTTTAATGTTCTTGGTATAGTTTTGGCACTGATGACAAAAGAGTGTGCAAGTGTAGAACATGTTTCAGAATGGATTAGGAAATCAAATGAGACACGAGAGTGAATTGTACTCTATCATGTTTCTCAATTTACTTAATACTGAGTAAACTGAATTTCTGAGTAAACTGAATTTCTAGCCAAGCTGTCACTGCTTTCCCCAGTTTATTTTGTCTGACTTATGTTGCAGGTTGGATTTTCAGCAGCAGATGCTGTAACAGGACTCAAATTGGTGGAAGAGGGCGTCCCAAAAGAGCACTTAGCTCTGCTAGCAGTTCCAATGGTTCCTTTACAGATAATATTGCCTCTGATTATCAGCAAATACACAGCAGGCCCCCAGCCATTGAACACATTTTACAAAGCTATGCCTTTTAGGTAAAAACAAACAAATCTTGTTTGACAGAAATGTAGTAATTTGCATGTTCAGATCAAGTATAGGATTTCTTGTGTAACTCTTAAACTTCCAGATACAAGAAGGTATGTCAGAATTCTCACTGTGAGTTGAACTGTGTCTTGTGCTGCGAAGACGATTCATGCAGTAACACATGTAAGAAAGCGGAACGTGAGGTGTTTTTAAGATGCGTATACAACAGCATTAGAGCAGTACTTCCCTGCTCCAGCGTTGAATCATTCTGACTAGATCCAGGACTGTATCCGTAAAATTACACGTGCTTCCCAATGTAAGAGAGGCAGAACGCATTGACAAGTCATTTGGGGCATCTGCTGGATATATGCTTTACTGAGGTAACTGAGAGGAAAAGAAGCTGAATTCTTTTGATACAGACAAGGAGACATTTCATTTCTGTGTTGGGTGTTTTATATAGGAGTTTGCTTATGGAATTCTAAAACCAGTGAATCCAGCAAATTACCTAATGCTGTCAGTCAGTAAATCGTGTAACATGTCTGTCAGAGGTAGCAGTTCCTTTAACGTGTTCTTATGCAACTATGTATGTTTTTGCCAAAAGAAAAGAAGAGAAAAGAGTAGATCTTGCTCCGGCTGAATTGGGTTAAATATCTTGTGTGTTGCTGTCTACAAAAAATAAATTCCCGTGTGAATGGGCAGGGGAGAAAGCTAGTATAGGAGATCTGGTAGTGAATTATGTTTATAAGGAAGACAGAATTGTTTAGGTATAAAATGTTCACAATTTCAGTGCTTGTCAAATATTTAATATCTAATTCTATCTCAGGTATCTAAATAGTTAAAACTATTTCTATAAACTATTTTAATGTATTCTGTATGTTTAAATGTTTGATAGTTGCTTTGTATCAAGGAAACACTTGGGGAGAATTACTTGAATTACAAATTATTTTTCTTATTCCTCCAGATTACTGCTTGGTCTGGAATTTGCTTTTTTGGTATGGTGGACTCCTAAAGTAAAACACGAAGGAGGATTTCCTGTCTACTACTATGTTGTAGTATTGTTGAGTTATGCTTTACATCAGGTAACATACACTGTGCGTGGGAAGGGGAGGGGGACAGGAGGGTATTTCATACCGATCCACGAGAGGACTATAAATGCCGTTATCTGCTTCTGTCCTTGGTTACACTAGAATTCCTCAAAGTCTGACCGTTTGTGCTGTATGGCTATATTTACTTTTGATACTCTTGCCAATGTGATTTATCCCTCTTCCATGTGCTCCATTGAACATCTTCTATGAAGTTACTTTTAGTTGACCAGATCTGCTTTTGGTTCCCAGTTGTGGGTTTGGTTTTTTTTCCCCCTAAAACCAGAAGCTCAAAAGCATGGTGGAGTGGGAGAAATCCCAGCATTCTGACTGAGCGTCATAGACATGATGATTTTCGTGTCTGTTGTGCAGATCCATAAAGTTATGTGATCCTAGAAAAAATACTTTATTGGTTTTGGAGGAACATCGTAATGGATCTGATCCAAAGACCTGGAAAGCAAATGCCTGATACAAACTGAGCTTTGGATCAGAACTAAAATGTGTGTCAGGGCAATGCCTTGAGAGTTGATTTTAAATGCAAAAGTGTTATTTTTATATACCTCTTTATCTGGCCTTATACTTCAGTTTGATAACCTGAGTTATTCCAGCGCATGTGAGGCTGGGTCCGTTTCAGTGTGACTTGAGACAAGCGGCAAGGCTACTTCTTGGCAATAGTAGAGAGACAGACTGCAGAAGTGATTTTGCTCTTGTGCGATTTTAACCTGTTGGGATTATTTTTCAGTCGATGTTGCTAACTTAAAGTAATCTCTTGGAACAGTTTTTATGTTAGGGTTTTTAGTTGTCATTGTCTGTAACTGGGGAGACCTTACTGTCCCGTGGGTTTTCTTACCTCTTCTATAGATCACGCTGTACAGCATGTATGTTGCAATAATGGCTTTCAACGCCAAAGTCAGCGATCCGCTGATTGGAGGAACCTACATGACGCTCCTAAATACCGTGTCGAATCTGGGCGGGAACTGGCCTTCCACCGTTGCGCTCTGGCTGGTGGACCCACTCACGGTGAAAGAGTGTGCAGGGGCCCAGGAACAGACCTGTGGAACTGCAGTTGCTGCAGAAGTAAGTTTTGGAGGCTGTGAAGGTCTCTGTTCAATTATTTATTGATTAAATGGCTTCTCTTAGTATTTTTTTTTCCCCTGTTGAAAACCTTCATAGTGCATAGCTTATGCTTAAAATTTCCCACTAATTGAGCTAATTTTCCTGTCTGATAAGATTAAGTCCATTTTTACGTTAGCAACTAACATCTTTACCAAAGATTTGCAGTTGCAGAGTAGTTGTCCGTTTCTTTCTAGGCTGGGATGAAAAGCTGGTGGTAGAAGCACTAGATTGGTGCCACGTTCTCTGCGGTGTAAGGAGTCTGTAGTTGCATTTTTGAGAGTAAACCTTGCTAAGCTCAGAGTTGTGTAATCAGGCGCTCTGTTCTTGGCAGGCTGTCTGTTCCCCAGGTCCCGTAGGTTTTGTGGTAGGTTTTTGTTCCTTCTGTCTTTCTGGAGGCTTCCTGTCTGGATACCTTGATTCCTTCTCCCGTGATGTTACTTTGCTCTCTGTCTTTTATCTTCGCTTTCCACGTGAAATTGAGTGGTGTGACTGGCTGCCTTCCCGGTTCTGGGGAGCCCTGTGGAAGAGAACAAAGAACATGCTGTGCTACTATACACAGATCAAACAGGACGCAGAACTGCCTGGAAAGCAAGGTTTCAAATTCACCTCCTCATGAGCAAATGAGAAATTTTAACATGACTGTTTGGAAGGGTGGAAACGTTTTGGGGGGGTTTTATTGGGGGTTTTTTTCCATACTCATGGCTGAGACTTGTTTCACTTCTTGAATGCCAGGACTCTTTGGGATGTGGAAGTTCTCTAAATAGACAAAGCATTCTAGGAGTCAGACATGACTTGTTTGAACTGGAGTTGCAGTTTTTACTAGTTGCAGAGGGGAAACTGTTTCCGCAGCGTCTGCTTTTTCAGGCTGTCTCTCGTTGGCTTGCCACTAATTAGGTTCCCTGTGCCTGGGCCTCTACTGAACTTAAGTCCTTCCTCCTTCACCTCACTCCTCTGATCTTTTTTCACATCCCCCCAGCTGGTAATGTTCCACCGCCACCACCACTCCCTTCTTATTCCTAATCTGATCTTGACATGTCTCAGAATAATGAAAATGCTGGCAGAACCACAACTCAGAGGATTGATTTATCTTGGGATAATAGCAGTATTGAAAGCTGAACAAGAGCAGAAATGATCGTGTGCTATACGCTTACCCTTTAAATGCTGGAGTTCTTGTCTTCCAGTTCTGCAATTAAAAAACATCCTGGGCATGTTTTTCCCAGAAATACGCAGCATTTTGTACTGTCCATTTGCAGATTCAGTGTGGTGAGATGCAAGGATATAATTTCTAAAGAAGCAGTTTGGATCGCTAGGAAAAAAAAAAAAAAAATTTTTCTTCATGGGATTAAGAGCAGTGATTGCACCTCCAGGCCAGCATGAGACAGCTGGACAGTTTCTGTTTCTAGAGTTAGCCCCTTGGGCCAATATGCTCCGTTTCCCAAACGTTTTATAACAGTTTTGTTACTTTTCATACTGATGGTAAGCTCGAAAGCCTCTCCTACTAACTGCGTAAGAAACAAGGAAGAGTAAACAAATATATTTAGTCATAACCAAGAGCAAGTAAAAAACCAGTGGATATCTAATGCCTACTTCCTAAAAGTCTGTGTTTCTGTATCTCCCAGAGAATACTTAATGCATCAACTTCCGCTTCTCTGTTTCAGCTCTGCACAAAAGCTGGTGGTTCCTGTGTTACTACCTTGGACGGTTACTATGTGGAATCCATCATCTGTGTGATGCTGGGGTTTGGCTGGTGGTTCCTACTTGGGCCAAAACTTAAAAAGCTGCAGGACGAAGGACAGTCTTCGTGGAAGTGCAAGAGGACCAACTGATGCAGTTTAAATATTGGATGGACTAGCAAGGTCATTTTAGTTTTATTACAAAGACATATCCCATAATCAATAAACAGGAATATAGGTATTTTTAAATGCCACATCACTGAAAAAATGGGTGGCCAAGTCGGTGGTATGTTTGTATGTGATACCACTTGCCCTCCCAATATGAAAATGTAAGTCCAGAAAGTAATTGTTAAAAAGTGGCACCGAGGTACTGCAGACATAACTCCGAGCTCTGGCTTCAGAGTGATGGCTGCTAGTATAACCGACGCCCCAATTTCCATATAGTAGCTATGGCAAAGCTAACTGTGCCGTGTCTATCTAAACAGCAGCATTGCCAGCTAAGTTCCAACTCTTTCTTTTCAAACAGAAATGATCTGACCTGGGGAGCTGAGCCGGGGAAGGCTGTCAAAGGCATTTTGACTTGTAGGTTAAGCATGTGGTACTTCGGCATTCCTTGTGGGAAGATACACGTAAAGTGTCGGTGAGCTCTGTATCTTCTCACTTTCTGAACTGTAACCACACCTCAAAGGATGAAACGTTTCAGAGGTTCTTTTAAATGTATTTTCTGGCTTTTATAAGCTTTAAAGATTTATAAGAAAATATTTTTATAAACAAATTACATTTGTTTAATTTATTTCCGCTGTTTCAAAGCATTTTGATTTACATTCAGAGTACTTTCTTGACAAAAAATTGCTGTAAGGTAGGACTTAAGAGTAACGCACAATACTCTAAGCCTTGACTCCTGAAGATGTAAACTGGACAGTGCAGCAGCTAGCACACAGAGACAGGTTTCAGAAGGAGAGGGCATGCAGGCCTTCAGAAAGCGGTTGTTATTTTGAGGGAATGAATTCATAGTGTTGGTTCCTCTAAGTCACTAAAATTTGAACATTCAATTTCAAAATCAGCGGAAAAAATGTGACTATTCCCAGCTAGGGGTAAGAAAAGATGATCAGTGCCTTTGAAAGTGATTTGGTGATGATGAACTTGCCAAATTGCCAGTGAGTTGGTGTACGACTTGCTGTCACATGAATCGAACAAGGTAAATCCTGTGGTAGAGCTGCTACAGAGATGTATTACTGATGCTGTGTAGTGGAAACATTCCCGCTGCATTTCTAAAAAATTACTTCCCTCCGGAGTGGCTTAGTGATGTACAGCAAGCGTACTGTACGCTGAGAGAGAGGGCCCTTGGCCATTGTTGGATGTATATGCTACATCATTATTGAAAAAGAAAACTATTAAAATACCTTTGAAAGGTACATGATTTTCTTTTCCATTCTGTGTTTCTTGCCTTGTCAATATTGGAAGTATTGCATCCCGAGCTTTGTGTTCCAGGCTGCCGGAAGGGGCCGTGGATCTTTTGTTACTGTATGTTTCAGGAAAAAAGTAAATCAATACCAACTGTTGACTGACTGGAGGGGACATACGGGTGTGTACGAAGTGTCTGCATGACATAAGGAGTAAGAAGGTGTCCAGAAGAGGACAGTGTGACCAAGTGCTTCCTTGGGCACCGAAGCCAGTTCCTCTGTCTCTTCCCCTCTCCCTTCTCAGAGCAAAACCCCTGACGGTCGGTGGTGGAAAGCCAAACCCCAAGCTGTAGATTTCCCCGGCTGTGATCTGCTGTCCAGCAACAGCACGTACTCACCGTTTGTTTCAAGTACAACAAAATCAGTCAAGCCAAATCAAATCGCATTGGTTTTACTCCCCAAACTAAAAGTCTTCCAATTTCACCTCTTCATAAGCACAAAAAGAATACCAGAATAGATCAGAGATTTGTAGTCAAAGGTGAGTACATCTTTCAGTCCCAGCCAGATCATCTCTGCTGGATTACCTGTCTATGAGGCGCTTCAGTTCTGGTTCTTTACTGGAACAATGGGCCGCTTACTTTAATTGCATCTTGTCCATACCAGGAGATTTTTTTTTTTAAACTTTTCTGACTTTGAGGAAAAACTTCTGAAGTGCAGAATATGGGACATGGCATTCATAGACCTTTTAGAGTTGGCTTTGCAATTTTGTTTCACTATTTCTGAAGGTGTCAGTGAAACTCGTTATTAATGAAGATGGGTTGAGGATTGCTTATCAGTACACTAGATGATGTTGACAACATAAAAATTAAATATAAACTCCAAATCAGTAGTAACATATACGAAATGTGACCTAAAGTAAATAACTGTCTCCTCTTTCAAACTGGAGAAACGGCTGATGGGTCCGGTTTTTTAATCTTTGTTGCTCTTTTGTAACACAAGCCAGCAATGTTACTGCTCTACCAGCTGGTTAGCAGGGTGCTGAAAAGAACCAGTGAACTTTTGGTCTTGCTACTTTTTTTCTCCCAACCCTATTTTAAGGTGAAATAATTTATTTTTTTTAAATATTAGAATTATTGTAGACTTAAACATCTTTAACATAACCCCCCCCCCCTTTTTTAAAAGACAAGAAGAAAGGAGCAACCCAACCTCTCTGCTGAGAGTCTGTTACTAAAATGGGGACTGGAGAAGGTGAAGGGTACCAGGTACGGCTGCAGATCCCTTAGTTACTGCAGGGCCTGTGTGGTCTTGTGTGGCCTGAGCGGGCCCGGGAGGAGTCGGATGTGTGTTATCTCTAGCAAAAGGGAAATGGCAGAAACTGGATTTTTGTAGGTGAAGGGTTTGTCCTGGTTTAAATTCCTGAGCAGGGTCACTGTGAAGTGAGACAGGTCCCCGGGGAGAGCGTGGAGTGAAGGGTCGGTGCAGCAGGACACGGGGGGAAGGTAGAGAGCAGCTCTCCCCTTCGGTGCCCCTTAGACACGGCTGTGTCGTTACGGGTACTTACCACGCAGGAAAGTCATCGTCGCCTGCGCTCGCGAGTGTAACTTGTTGTTGTTTCCCCAAATCCTTAAGAGGCGAATACGAGTGCTCCAAAATCCAGTTCTGTAATTCCAGTGCCCAGAAAGAGCGTGTGTAAGGCAAAGGTGAAGGTCTGACAAGCTGTGTAAAACGGGATTGCGCACCCGCTGCTGCTGCCGCCCTGCGAGGAAACGGCTGAGGATCGAAGGTGCCAGCGAGCTTTGGTGCTGCCGGCACGCCATCCATCGCAACAACCAACAGTTCTTATTTTAAAATACCAGCTCTGCGTTTTGCCTTTGTTACCGACGCTGGTGCCGATTGTCAACAGTTCTTCATTTTCTGTAAAGCTGGTTCGTTTCATTGTCTTCTGGGTGTCCTCAGCGTAGTTTCACACGATAAATGCTGTTCTAAACTGGCTGATAAGAGAGGCTGCTCAGATTATTTTTGATCTGATTAAAAGGGAAAGAGAGTTCTGTCCCCGAGTAAGCACTGCCGAGTCCGCGGTGGGAAAGCAGAGCATCTCCCCACAGCGGGGAACAGAGCAACTGAGATCTTGCAGGCAGCAATATTGTCTGACTCTCTTGACCCCCCCACGAGGCAATGCCATTTATTTTGTGATTTATTGATGACACAAGTCGTAGCAGTCAGCAGTATGCTTCCAAATTGTTGTTTGGATACAAGTTATGTTTCTCCTGAAAACAAGAGTTTGCACTATTTCTATATTTACAACTTAATCTTAAGATGTTCACACTCAGTAAATAAAGTAAAATTAGCAACTATACTGCTTTCTTTGAAAAAAATTTACTTGTCCAACTTACAGTAATTTAAGAATGGTTTTAGTTTAGAATGTTTTGATTCAAGTATGGGTTTTGCTGCCTTGGATTATAAATTCCCAACTAAATCTGTGCTGTTCCTGAAACCCTGAGTTGTGACCATTATCGGTATCGTCTCAGGTGCTGCCTGTTTGTGTAGAAACCCAGAACTGGGTTGAAATGGAAGACTTGTGTAAGCATAAATCCAGTTTTAGATCGTTGTCAGATTATTTTCCTCCAAAGCATGTGTATCTTTAAAGACCATATAGGTGCGTTGCACAGGTGGGCGTTTGATTCAGCAGAGGGAAACGGTTGGCTTGAGCCGTTCGGTAATGAATTACAAATACGTGTTAGTTTTGAACTAAGGGAAAGGAATGAACCACCACGATGAATACGGGAAGGAATTTTCTCTGAAGTAGCACCCCGAGGTGCAACAAGGGAGCCGCACGGCAGCACAGTGCGCAGGATCGGGCGTGCATCCCAGGTTTGCAGGGTTGCGGTCATCGCCGGTTCTGTTTCAATGCAAACCCGGCCGAGGCCGGCACTGGGAACGTCTGCGTCCTCGGAGGCGGTGAAGCTGCCCGAGCGTGGGGGCTTTACCGCGCCCGGCTTCGAGCGCCCGTAGCAGCCCGCTGCGGGGCCCGGCCCTCAAATCCGCTCCCCGAGGCCCGGCTGTCCCTCCCCGGCGGGCCCGTCCCCTCCGGGCCCGTCCCCGCCCCGGCTCCCCTCCGGGCCCGCCCCGGCTCCAGGCCGGCGGGCGGCGCTGCGGGCCCGGCGGGGAAGCAGCGGGCGGCCATGGCGGAGCGGCGGAGCGGGGCGGCGGAGGGCCTGGCCCGCCTCTCCGAGTGGGCGGACGCGCACCTCAGCCTCCTGCGGGTAACGGGGGCCGGCGGGGCGGGTGAGGGGCCGGGGGCTGCGCGGCGCGGCCCGGCTGAGCCCCGCTCTCCTCTGCCCGCAGAGCCTGAGCACCGGGATGGCGGTGGCCGGGGTGCTGGTGCTGGCCCGGAGCGTCCGCCTGGTGAGTGCGGCGGGGCCGGCGGCTCCGCGGGGCTCCCTCCCGGGCCGGCGGCGGGGAGCCCTGGGGAGCCCAGCGCAGCCTGCGGCGGGCCGGGCCCTGCGGCGGGGCCGCTCTGGGCCGGCGGGAGGGGAAGGGAAGGGGAAGGGGAAGGGGCAGCGGCCGGCGCGGGCCCGCGGCAGGGCGGGGACGCCGGCTTCGGGCGCGTCTCCTCTCAAGCGGCGTCTCCGCGGCCAGGGCCGAGAGGCCTTCTCGCCGTTCCGGTTTCTCTAACCCACGGTCTTGTTTTCCTCGGTGCTGCAGCTGCCTGCAGTCCTGCGCACAGATAACGGGCCCTCCGTCCCTCTGCTGTACGGCCCAAACTGTCCCGTACCTCTAGTCCAAGTCAAGCTGCAATAGAGGTGGTTTCCTCGCATCCCTTCTCCGTACTGCCGTGAACAGAACTGCTTTTTGAATATTTTTAAATATGACGCTAAATCTTCCTTCACTTCTTGAAGCGATCGGTTCACGGCACGTACTAATGCTACACCGTTAGCTCCAGCCCAGGCCGCGTCTTCCCAGGTAGGGAGCGACCCGTTCTCCCGGGTTCTTCCAGCGGTTTGAAAAAGAATAGTCACTCTGATCTTCCCTCTGCGCAATTGCAAATGCACTTTGCTATGGGAGAACATCTGTATAAAGTTTTTACTTTAAAGTCTTACCAGAAAGCCTACATTTGAACCACAAATGTTGCCAGAATTCCTTTTTTTGTTGTTTTTTGTTTTAAACCAAGGCTTTGTACATGTGTTAACCAGGCTGTTGGAGCTTCCAGTGCAAATGAGATCAGGCTTGAACAACTCCTGTTCATAAAAACCTTCAGGCTTGCTGCCCGCGAGGTCCTGAATTTCTGTATTCCTAGTGGGAGACCTTACGGACCACGAAGGGGAAGGTTTACTGAATAAATAACATACAGGAGAAGGAGCTTAGGGTTTAGTTGTGGTGTTTGGGGTTTTTTATTTCCCCCAGGGCCGGTGTGTCACAGCAGCTGTACACGAGCCGGTTGGTATTGTCACAGCTGTATAGGAGTAGGTCAGTGTTCTACAAAAGGCTTCTTACAGGGAGACCTCCAGACCTTAGTGTCTTAAATTCTGGGTGCTACCCCATCCCCGGTGCCTACCCTTCTCCCTCCACCCCCTAATCCAGGTGCTGCTTCACTCCTGCGCTGCTGCTGCTGGCCAAATCTTTGCTGCGGCTAAGCTTAGTTTTCCTGTGTGATCATGTAACTGTCCCTTTGAATCCTCCCATTAATCAACGGCTATGGTATCAAATTTAATCTTCTTGTGATCTTTCAAAGGTGTACGCCTGCTTTTGTCCTCTCCTCTTTTACTCCTGTACCAGAGCCGCTGCTGTTTCTGTCCTCCCTGCTCTGCCTTTGTTTTCAGCCTGTCTGTTCTTTGCTAGCGTCTTTAAACGCGTCTTGGCTTCCTTTCACCCCTGTTCTAGCTCCGCTCAGGCCACTTCTAAAACACTCTAAAACACGGTGAATTAAGTGAACTTCAGTATGCATTGCTCAACAAATGGCAGTTTCTGTTCTTTCTCTAAACCTTGCTTTCATGCCCACCCATAATATTGCAAGTCCTGTGAAACAGGGAACATCCCTAAGTGTCTGGAAGGGCTGGCAGGTAATGGCTTCTGCAGCTGATTCCTCTTAAAATATATATATATATATATAGACACACACTTGTCCATGCTGTCTAATAACAGATCTGTGATTTGCCAAACTACTTTAAGAAGAAGTTGGATTCAATGTGATTGTAACTGCTCTACTTTTTTTTTTTTTTTAAACTTTGTCTTGCTCTTCTTTCCATCAATAGACAGCAAAGTTTACAAGTGCTATGGATATACCTGCGAAGTTTGTAGAAAAGAATGTGAAATTGCGGGGAAAATTACATCACATAACTGAGAAAGGCCTGGAAGTTGAACACATTCCCATTAGCATTCCTTTCATTACAGCGATACAGAGAAAATGTAAGTGAAAGTATGTGAAGAACAAGGGTAGGAATGAAATGTTGCTGTTCTTGACGTGTCTACACAGAGAGCGAGCATAGAGGGGGGGGTAAGGCACAATTCTGGCTCTGCCTTTTGGTCTTTCCATACTTTACAGGTGTGAAACTGGAGAAGAAAAGACTGTGAGGAGACCTGTTATATCTCTATTAATTAGCATCATTATTGTAATATTTTTCTGGCAGCAAAAGCTAGCGCACGGGCAGTTCCTTGGCGTGCAGAGCTCATCTCCTTCCTGGCAAAAAGGCTCTGTTGGGATTGCGCTTTTACGTACAGGTGAAGACCTGACGGCCGCTATACAAACCCGTTCTTGGGGCGGAAGCTGTCCGTATGTCTGTGAGTCACACGCTTGCTTTGCAGGTACCTGCAGGCGCTGATGCTTCTTGCCTGTTGCTTCTGCCCCTTCAGATAAAATAATAGTGACTGATAATGAAAGCAGTTCTTTCTATCTGTATGCAAAATAAACCAAACTAGCTAAAACCACTTATGCAATCTTGAATTAATTTTTTTACTGAAGGAGAGATGAGACCAGATTCTTATTTGTGAATAAGCAGTGCTTTGGGGAACTAAAATGGATTCTTTTTCTTTTTTTTTAAGTCCATGGGAATAAATTCATTCCCAACAGCTGCGGGTCTGTGCAGAGCATGAAATTTCCTTCGCTGCATTCAGTAACAAAGCTCGCTCTTCCTTAATCAGGGCAATCAAAAGGTCTGCTGCTGGTAAGACTTGCTGGAGTGGAGCTGGCTCCGAGCGGCATGGCCTGGTTACAGCGAGAGTTAAAACCCAAACAAATGATATGGTTCCAACTTCTCGGAAGGGAGGATGTGGCACTCGAGTGCCTTGTTTGGGTAAATAAGGTAAATGTCGTGACAAAAATTGACTTTTATCTGCAGTTTTGAGTTTGGCTGTAGTTACACCGTTCAGTTATCTCAGTACATTTAAGGAATGTTGTTGTTTGTGATTTATCTATCTTGATATTAATTTTAAACATTGTATTTGTAAATCCAATTTTAAGACCAGTATTTTTGCAGACTGATTCATGATACAGGTGTATTTCTCTGTCAGACAGTGCTAGGCTGTATTGTGTAGTTCTGATTACCCTGATGTTTAGTCCACCAAATGTTCTCTCACAAATGCCTTGCATTAGTGTCATGTTTTAACAGTCAGCTGGATTCCTCTTAACTCTTTCTGCCAGAGAATAGATTTAGCCGGAAGTAAAGCTTGTATCTCAGAGGGAGTTAATACAAAAAAACAAACCAAAAAAAAAAACCAAAACCACCCAAAAAAACACCTCTCCCCCCTCTGTTTTAAAGGTGAAGTGAATATCATATTTATTGTGCCTTTCTATAGGGTCGATTTCTCAGCGTGTGCTTAAATGAAGAGATCTTGAGACAGGGGCTTGGCAGAACAGCACGTATTGAAGGACTACATCATGATTCCCGCCTGTACTGGAAACTTCACAAAAGACTGCTTCAAGCAGAGTTAAAGGCCTTGAAGAAAAATAAAGGAATATGGAAAGAAGAAAGCCACTCTGAAAGAATTAGAGACCGTATAAGCAACAATAAATTTGTACAGACATTGAAACAATTTGCGAGCTGGTTCAGAAGCTCTGTTTAAAGGTAAAAAGGGAGACTTGCTTGGAGGAATAGCAGTTACCTATGTTAGGGGCTTTATGTAAAGTAGAAGTTTATGATAAAAAACAGTGCCATAATTTTGAGGGTCCCTATCTTGAACAGAAAACCCATGAAGTTACCTCATGCCGTACTATAAACCACGTGGGGTTGAACTTTAGTAGCAGTAGGCAGGCCACAAATTAAAATCTTCTGAAGCCAAACTTTTCCACAATAACATCCTCAATTAGTTGTCCAGTTTTCCACCTGCTAAGTGCCTACACGGCTGTGTTAACCAGCTAGCGAAAGCAGTCAACAGTCCAGTTTTTAAGAGGTGCGGAGCGTTAGTTCACAATGTATGGCCTTAAATGCTTCTCCGTTACATGCCATTGCTACGTAGCCCACGTTGGTTAGAAAACTCCATTTCAGACCTTTACAAAGCTTGTGGTATGTGTTTACACACGGGCATTTTGTTTGAATTCTATTCTGATACTACTTTTGTGTGTAATTTGTGTTTTAAAAATCTTTCATCTTGAATAATGGGTTGCATTGTTACCAATACAAAAGGTAATTTGTTATGGCTGATCTTAAAAAGCTGATAAGGTCATAACAACTAGAGTTTCTTGGGAAAAAAAAATCACTTGGTATATCAAAGAATATTAATTAGTATGTCAGTAATCCAAATTTTTAGAAGACAACATTCAGTTGAAGAGGAAAAACTTACGCTGTTTTTTCTGATGGGTCTATACATTTCTGAAATTAGATGAAAATAAAACTTTAACATGAAATTTGAAAAGGTGGACCATACTGTGCTAAGAACTTAAATTCTTGTTCGTTTCATTTTTGAAATACATTAAGTATATGAGAGTGTATTATTATTTATTTTGTAAATATTCTCAGAATAGATTGAATTTCTTATGTTCATTGTTACATGTTTTATATACCAAGCACTTGACCTTTGTTTAACCTCTCACAGTCCCAATATTTATTTAAAGTGAAGTGTTTTACAGATTTTCTTTCTTTCTGTGTGATTCCTTGCTAATGAAATACTAGGGCGAAGAGTGTGGTACAAAAAAGTCTTAATAGCTGAGCACTGCTTGTCTGACAATTAGTTGCTATGTCATCACTTTCTCTGCTGACTTCAGGGCAAAACTGTGGATCCTGAGATCCTAAAAAAAAGCAGCTTTTCCTCGGGTAAGAACAGATGTTAGTGCTTCTTTACTACTTTTGTTCCTGGGTCCTCTCAGGGGTGAGGCTGGTGTTTGCAAAGCACAGTGAGCAGCTAGCCATGAAGTACCTGCAGCGCAGATCTTGGCATTGGAAACCGATGTGGGGGACGGGAAGCAGCTCTGTGGGCAGAGGCAGACCTCGACGGGAGCTGGAAACCGGGTGTCTGTGCCTGTTTAAAAAAAAAAAATTAAAAAAAAAGTGAGGCATCTGGTTCTATGCATTACACAGTGAAGGGCTAGGCCAACCACTGCTGTGGTACTTGGACATAAAAGTCATACAGATGGTCGGGGATTCGGAATTGGCTGTAGCATCCTCCAAAGCAAAACTCAAAGTTGACTTTTAACCCCAAACTACAGATTCAGTCTCAGCAATAATCCACTCCTCATGGGGGTTTATAAGTGTTCCTGTTCCTACATCTGGTCAGTAGAAAGAGCTTTTCCAAACTGGGCATAATTATACAGTTATGATTTTTTTTTTCTGTAATAATTAAATATAATGCTACCTGGACTTTGCACTTCTGTTTTGTAAATGAGTCATAGGAGGATTTATCACAAAAATCCACTGTAAAGCTAAGAAAAAAATCTCAGGAAACCACATGCTACATTTCTAGCAAGCAGCAGTGAGGCGTGGGTGAATATGAACCAAGTTTGTTCCCTCACAGTCTTGTCTCTCAGCCCTTTTTACCCTTGATGAAGTTCAGAAAAGCCCTAGAGATTTTTCTAAATTACAGCAAATTGTTGTATCCTTTCCATTAGGTCGTAGCTTGTGAAGGATTTTTAAAAGGTGGCAAACCAGCTGCTTTATCACTTATTTAGCCTCCTGTAAGTTTGAATGAAATCTTGGAAGTTTCCTTCCCCATATTTGTGGCCATGAGGTAGTCTAACATAATTTCAGAAGGAACTACAGAGGGGGATATCTAAAATCTTTGAATTCAGGCCCCTGATCTCTTTTCACGTTTGTTGCACAGGACAAGAAGTTTTGGTGATGTGCTCTTACTATAGGTCAGAATACAAACCCAGGGAAGCAGCTTAGCATCAGGGATCAGTGCTGTAAGGGACAACACTAGTCGCACAGAGAGTAACCAAGTGGTGCAGGATTTAAGAGTGCAGTGACAACTGATTTCATGAGAGTCAACTCCTATAATTGTTGGTTAATGCTGTTTTCCTTATCATCCAGGCCTTATGTCTTTAAAAAAAAAAACACCACCACACTCTCCCCCCTCAAAAAAGCACGGTTCAAAGCTGTGCTTTCCATCTGTGCAAGGCTTGAGAGGTTGCAGATCTTGTCTCCGTGGGAGGCCTGTCTATTGAAAAACCAGTAACAGGAGTAGAAACAAATAGCTCTGCAGAACCGAGTTGAGGAACTGACAGGGAGTTCAGGGGGAGAAAAAGCCCTTTTCTCCATTATATACAAACACCCCCCCCGAGGAGCGCCATCCCATTCCTTCAGCCACAGCAGCGATGCACACAAGAGTATTTCCAAGCAGCGGATGCAGTTCTTGTGTGATTAGGAATACGGACAAGAATTAAACTGTTTAGCTCTTGTGCCTTTGCCCCTGCAGCTCTGAATACTCTGTGAGCAATACAACATCTTAAAAAGATCATAGGGGGTGAAAGGAGAGGCCTCCAAATGGCCCTCTAAGAAAAATATCTTCAGCGTCGCCCAGGCTTTTTATTGCTGGTGTGGCATGTAAGGCAAATGGTTGTCATAAACATTACCAGCCTTCCTCGGAGCCCACCCGACAGCGGTGGGCACGGTGCTGTTAGCGCGCTTTCCCGACAGACGAACAAAGCGGCTTGGCCCTGCGCATGGAGCGAGGCCTCGCCGCCGCAGAGCGATGGGCGCCTGGGGGGCTTCCCCCTGCCAAGGTCCCCGGGACAGGAGGGACGGCAGTCACCTTCCTCAGGTTACGTCCCTCGGTCATTGCAGTATCCCCGCTCTTTTCCCGGTCTGTCAGAGCTCACACCTGCTGGTTCCCTATAAAACGCTCCTCCGTCAGCCACGGGACTATCAGATATAAAAAGTTCTGATTTCAAAAGCAGAGTTTTAGACTTAACCTCCTCCAGCAGACAGGCGCGTTCCCTCACGCCAGGACTTTCGGTGGCCGCCGGTACCCCGTATGTCAGGGAAGTCAGAGCTCTGTAAGCACCGGTTATCGCTTCCCTGCCGTTAGGTGCCGTTAGCCAAGGCAGGTGAACAGCCCTTGAAGTTCACCGTAGATTTTTAAAGGAAAAAAAAAGAAAAAAAGTCAGTCAAACACGATGATTTCCCTCCCCTCCCCGGGGGATCCCGGCCTGTTCCAGGGACGGTCCCTGAACGCTCTCTCCGGCCCGCGCGGACGGGCCGGGGGCGGCGGATCCCTCCGCGGCGTCCCGCCGGCGGGGGCTGTGAGGAAGGGCGGTGCCGCCCCGCGGCAGGTGCGGCGGTTGCCGCCGTCCCGCGCGTCTCCATGGCACCCGCCGCCAGCGGGGCGAAGGTGAGCCTGAGGGGCCGCCCCGAGGGGCCGCCCCGCGCCCTCAGTCCCCGCCGGACCGCGGCGCGCCTCAGCCGGGACCGCGTCCCCGCCTCGGGTCGGGGAACTCTGTGAGTCCCGCCGTGAGGAGCGGCCGCTGTGGGGAGACTCTGCCGGGACGGTGAGGGAAAGGGGCCCCTCTCCCCGCGGCCGCCGTGAGGCGGGGCGGCGCTGAGGGGCGGCGCGGCGCCCCGCCGGCTCGGAGCGGACACACAATGGAGCAGGTTGAATGGGAGCGGGCGCGGGGCCGCCGCAACACCGGGGCTGGATCGCCGGCCTCAGCCGCCGCCGCCGCTCCGTTGGCGGGCGGGAGAGCGCTCCGCTCCGGGCACGGCGTCGCTCCGGGTTTCCCCTGCGCCCCGCGCCGGAGGGCGGGCCGGGCCGGGGCGGGGCGGGCGGCAGCGCCGTGCGTTTGAACGGGAGAGCAGGTTGTGGCGGCGGCGGTGCGGGACGGGACGGGACCGGACCGGACCGAGCCCAGCCCAGCCCAGCCCAGCCCAGCGCCCCGCGGTGAGTGCGGGCGGGACGCTGCCGTGTCGGGGCAGCTCCGAGCCCCCTGCCCCTGAGGCGCGGCTGTGGTGCGGCCCCCGCGGGGCTCCCTGCGGCGGGGCTCCCTGCGGCGGGGCTCCCTGCGGCGGGGCTCCCTGCGGCGGGGCTCCCTGCGGCGGGGCTCCCTGCGGCGGGGCTCCCTGCGGCGGGGCTGGGGGCGGACGGCGGCGGGCGCGGACCTGTCCCCGGGCGGGCGCGGGCTGCCCGCCCCTCTGGGAACCTCCGCTGGGCTTTCGTTTTGGGAGTTAATGCTGGGTTTTCCCGGTGTTTGCAGCCGAAAGTTAAGGTGAGGGTTTACAAGGTGTAACTTCTTGTTGTTGTCTTTTTGGGGGATAAAGTGCTGTTCTGGTCGGTGAGACGCTGCGTATCTCACGGGACGCTGGTGTGCTCGCTTCATAAAGAAGCCGCGGCCTCTCTCCTTCCCCGGGGGCTGCGGAGGCGCAGCCGCCCCGCGGCGGGCCCAGCCCGGGGCATCCTCGGGGGCACCGTGGGGTCCCCGAGGGAAAAGGCAGCGCCCGCCAAGAAAACCGGCTTTTCCGTGGTGCTCCGAGGTGTATCTGGTGTCGGCCGGAGTCACAAGGGGCTGCTCCAGCGGTTGCGTTGGCCGTATTTGTTCTGTTGGTTAAATAATGAATCATGCCGGATAAACTCCCAGCCGTCTCTTGGGCTCTTCGCCCCCTCTCCTGGGGGTAAAACCTACTTTTGCCATGTGCTGTGGGAGGTTCTGCTTTAGGGTTGTGTCGGAACAGTTGCAGCGCCCGGTTCGGTGATGAGCTAAAACCAGAGAAAACTGGAGCCGCTTGGTATGCCTTAGGCTTAGGCCAGACCGCGTTAAATGAGGCTTAACGTAAAATCCTGACCCCACTGAGAGGAGTGGAGGACATAACCCAACGAGTGTTGCAGGACGGAGCACGCTTGGTTCAGACCCGGTGCTGAAGAGGTGGGAGTTTGTCAAGCCTTCCTTGCTTAGTCCTTCCTAAAAATACCTTGTTTGAGGGCTGATAATGTACTCTATAAACCATTTTTCAAGAAGAAAGAAAGTATAATGAGCTGGGAATTATACTCCACGCACCTTTTGTGGTAATTAAGCAACTGTGTAATTCAGGGAACTTCAACTCTAGTTGACTGAAAAGTGTTTTTAGAAGAAATGCTGTTAAATTCCAGGGAGAAAGATATAAGCCTTATCTGATGAACTAGTCATAGGCTCTTTGTTTAAAGTGTGCTTTAACACCTGAGTTATAAAGCACCGTGTTTGCCTGTTTTCAGAGGACTCTCCTGATTTACTTGTCCTTGAGACTCCTGGCCCGTATGTTACGAAACTTAGAGGAAGAAACTTAGAAGCGAAAGAAAACTTCGGGTGTCTGTTGTTTGGAAATGTGAAAGAATACCTGCACATGATGTTACTGAAAAGACAGACAGGATTCAACCCTGCAATGAGACACCCAAGTTAAAGATAACGTGATATGTGGAAAGAAAATGCAGACTTTTTGGGAGGTGAGAGACAGCAGAGTGCATGTACACTTTTAAAAATCTCCCTGTCTCTTTAAAACGTTAGCTCCCTAGAATAAGTTTGAGAACACTACTTTTTTTTTTTTAACTCTGAAGGATGCTTTTTCTAGGTTTAAAAATGCCAGTAAGCTGTTACAAAAAAAAAAAAAGTTAAGTCTTATCAGTTGAAGATGCATGATTTGTGAAAAATGATCTCACTGGTTGCAGACGCTTTCTGGTTTTATGCTACCTATTGTCTATAAAAATGGGGATCAGCTGGTGGTTTTGGATCAAGTGGTGCACAACTCATTATTTTAACAATACTGGCTCAGCTTGGGAGGTTGCCTAGGGAATTGATTTAATGCTTCTGTCCTTTCACCCTTTGAGGCGGGTGTCCCATGATGACTTTGATCAAAATCACCAGTATTTGTAAAGGAGAATAAAATTTTCACTCCATAAAAGCAAAGGAGAGGCCACCCGCTATTAACAGATCCCAGTTTTGCATGAGTGGATCTGTAATTTAAAACACCGTCAAGAAATACCTGTAGCAGTGAAACAGTTTTGAGTATCAAAACACAGAACAAAAATTAGTCCTCTATTCAATATTTAGCTTCCCCTTATTTCTGGGAAAGGCTTTAGCGGTGAAGCTGTGTATTGCTGTTGGCTCTACAAAGTAATCTTCCTATAAATAGAATGGTTTTCCTTTAAAGAAATCTGAATAAGGATTTTCCTTTTTTAAGATGTCACCCAAGATCCCATTCAATTTAAATTGATAACAAAGCCCGGGCCACAGCTACACAGGGTGGTCTGGTGGTGGTGGATTTTTTTTTGGTTTGTGGGGGTTTTTTTTTTTGTTTGTTTGCTTGGGTTTTTCAATAACTTTAAAGAAGTTTGGCTATTAAAAAAAATATCACAAACACTCCAAATTATGGAAGCAGAGATCTGTTTCCAGGTCTGTTAGAGATCTCCTGTATTATCTTCAGTAGGACAGTTTTTTCTGCCTGTGTCTTCAGAGGAGGTGAGACTGCCATGCATAATTGCCTTGAATTTCTTACAGAAACTTCTTTGATTAGTGCTTCAAATCTGCTTGAATGTGTTTAAATGAAGGTGCTTTAGAAACACAGTTATTACGGCATTTTCCTCTTGGTATAGTAGGAGGCAGAGCACCTTCTGAGCCATCATCACGGCTGTTGTACTGGAAGGGTGTTAAAGCCACTACCCAGCAAAGCGTGGTTCCCCCGGGCAATGGAGCAGGGCTGAGCAACGTGCCAGAGATTAATTGGTTTGAACCACTGGGTCTGGACTGTGCTAGGGATAAATCTGTCTTTGCTTCCAAGTCCTTAAGCAGAAGGTGTTTCCACTGGAGTGCTGCTGAGGTTGGCCAACGTTAGTGCAGACTGATCTAATTGCCAGGAGGGGGGGGTGTGTACTCTTTCTTTTTTTCTTTCTTTCTTGTTTATTTTAGAAAACTGGAATTGTTTTCTGTAACAAAGGTGATTTCCTTGTTCCTGTCTCCATGGCCACTGAGGGCATTATCATTACTTCAGAGATCTGAGCTTGCCCTCTGCTTTCCTGACTTACGGAGCCTTTTGCTGGTCGTCTGGCATTACAGAAGCACTATCTAGTTGTACCTGGGTAGCTGAGAGTGATGTGGAGCATATATTTGAGAGATAGAAAATGCAGGTTGAGAGATTCAGAAGGTGAGGAAATATCCGCTACTGTGTATAGGCACTCATTAAGGTTCCCACAAGAGCAGTGGGAGTACAGAGGAGCAGAAGGAAGAGGTGGGCAGAGCTGCTGACAGTGGTTTGGAAGTGGATGCCTGTTGCAAGGCTAGCAAAAGCCAGGGACACGATGCTGGGGATGCAACACGTGCCCCTGCAGAGGCTCAGGGCTGCAGGTGAACAATGCAAAACTGCTTCAAGGGCATCTGGCCATGTGCGTTAAAGCAGTGTGTTCTCAGCAAGAGATGTCCATGTGAGTCTCTTCAACTTGAAATAACTCAAGGTTGCTTGCAAGACACTTCAAGTGGAGACAAGCTGTTGTGTAAAACAGTCCATGCTCTTTTACAGGCTTGATTTATTGGAACTGACACAAAGTTCATGTACCCATGCACACCGAGCATGACCAAGCGTGTCGCTGAGATAGAGTTCGGGATGTGTCGACTCTAACTGCATGGGCCTAAAATGGGCATTGCTGAGCCTTGTATCAACGTGTTTCCCATATTCTTTGCTTGGTCTTAGTTCCAGCTGCAGGTGATTGACACATTGGTTGGCAGCGAACTTGGTAGCGTCCCCACAAGAAAAAATGGAAGCATATTGGCAATTACCAACTGTGTCAACTGATGACATACACAAAGGGTCTTGTTGTATGAAATGTCTGCTCTTTGGGGGACTGCATATCAATCAACAAGTAGCCAAACATCATACAAGATGCAGATCATCCATGCACATGTCTGGCTGTGTCAGCACGAGTCCTTTCCAGGCATCTTATTTTTATCTTCGTATTTTATCCCATTTTTTGAATTATTCTATGCTACAGCTGAGCAACATCCAGGGTTTCATAGGTTATAGCAATAGCTGTAAGTTCAGCAATAGCTGTTTCAGCTCCTGAAAATGGCAGTTGCCCATTACAAGGAATAGGGTCTCATTTATTAACAGTGTGTCTGAAAATGACTTGTCCAAATTATTAAATATTTACTCCTAGTGAGAGATGGATACTCTCAGGTGTGATCTGGTGTGCTGCATACCACCTGCTTTTTACAGGGTAAGTTTCTGCTGATCTGTTGAGGAAGAAAAGGTCCTTCTTAAGGCTGTGAAATGACCTATGGGAGAGAAACGTTTATTTTAACTTCTAGAAACAAAGCTATTATTATCTAAAATAATGATAGGTAAGAACAAAGTAAGCTTACACTTCACATTCATTATCACGACTTCACGTCTTTAAAGCATTGTTTTGCTCTTAGGAAAAGGTCTTCAAGTCTGTGCCAGGTATTTTCAGAAGCTCTTAAAGTTGTTATTAACAGCTGTTCAGTAAATTTCTTGATGTGTTGAATCTCTGTGAGAAGATCTACTCCCTTCACTTGCCTTTTAGGTTTCACACTCCAGGCAGAGATGCATGTGGCAAAGCGGTGCTAACTGGAGCTTCAGCTAAAAGCAGTGCTGAAGTTCTTGGGAGACCATCAGTCTCCTTTTGCTGACACTTTGAATAGTTCACCCTAGTTAGCATCAATACCACTGGACTGAATGGTGTGAATGGGAGTTTCTTTTCTTGACCGTGTGCAGCAGTGTAATTCATTGGAGTCCGTAGAAATATATCGTCTCCGGCATGGGAGGTAAAGTTGGATATTTTTTTTTTCCCCCTTGTCCCAGTTTTTACCTGGAGAATTGAGGCATGAGCTAGGACTCTCTTGGGAGTTCATGAACTGCCTCTGAGATTAATCAATTCCCCTGACTTTGGGACTGTTCATATTGGGGTGGATGACTCTTGGAGCTGACAGTTCTGGGCTTGCTGTGCATTCCTCTGCCTACTTTGAAGAGAGTGGTGGTGTTTATAGAAGAAATTGGAGAAAATATAAAAGAATCTCAAAGAGTATAATAGAATCTGAAGAAGTGTTGTTGATGATGCATAAAAAAAATAGCATTGCCAATGTGGTGAAGTGAGTTCTGTCTCTGTAGGTTAAAATCTCCAGTGTAGAAAGACTCCTGCATTCAACTTCTAGAGTTGTTTGAAAACCTTTGTGCAGCAAAACAAAAAATGATTTGGATTAGTGACTTGGTGTACAGAGAGCTGGCAAAAGCAGCAAAAAGGTGTGCAGAGTACTGGAAAGCTGTGTAAGGAAAACGTTCATGTATACTTATTCATATTCATCAGTTCCATGTCTGGTGGGATGACTGTTATGCTGAACATGGGGTGTGCAAGGTAGGTGTCTTTCGAAGCGGTGCCCGCTGAGGGATGGAGGCAGTAGCATGCTGCCCTCCTGGAAATAATTCCTTAAATAGGAGAAAAACAAATTCCATTTAGGCTTCTTGAGGAATGGGGAGCAAATGCTAATTCCCTTTCAGGGTCTGTTGCCATGGGGAGTCAGTTCAAATCCTTTCTAATGCCTTCCTCAGCAGCAAGTTGTGCTGACACATGCTTTTCATGACTTCCCAGAAAGAGCAGAGAAATGACTTGAAACAAAAGCTCCATCAGAATTAAGAGCCACAGGAAGACTAAGGTTTGCTGTTTGTTAGCTGTGGGTAGGACAGATAAATTTGTCCATTAAACAGGCTAACACAGCTTGACTGGCCTCCTGCCTGCACTGGGTGGGCTACACGGGGGGAGGAATGGGTGCCAGGTGACTTGTCGGCCAGACACTGCGTATGGTGCTGTGTGGTGAAGTCTACCTGCTCTTCTGGAAAGTGAAAGGGTAGTTTATGGAGCAAATTGTGGGCGTCAGTCCTCTAGCATGATGCAGGTTAGATGCTATTGGGGTTAGGCTGAAGCTCACAGATTGCTGGTGCCCTTAGGAGGGAGATGTGCAGCCACAGCTGCCTGCTTTCTGTACCTGCAGCGCTGGCCAAGTGAAGCTGGGTACAGTTTCCTGAGCGTCCCCGGCAGAGCGTTGGTACTGGGACAAAGGACCGAACTAGTAGGGGACAATGAAGAGAGCTGTGATCTGACGTGGCAGTAGCAATGTCGGTGATGATAATGCTAGTTCTGGCTTGCTGTGATGTAGACTGTTAGTTGCTGTAAAATGAACAAATTTTAGAAGCAGCTTTCTCAAACACTTTCTCAAGCAATCTGACATCAGAGTCTGTCTTCATCTGGTGAATGAAGTATGGCTAAGATTAGTGTTTAATGCTCTAATGGGGGAATAGCCAAAATACCAGGTTAAAAAAAAAATAATCTGCGTTTTCAGGAAACCTCATCTGTCTAAAGAGCATGTAAGTGCAACATCTGTATCCCAAATCCAAACTCCCTTGTGACCTTTTCCCTTTGAATAGTCAACTCTGACTTTGAAGAGTTTCCAACTGCTCCCAGTGAAACCCACAGGAAATTTTTCTTTGCTACCGTGCTGGCTTGCCCACTCTGACACCTTTACAGCCAGCGTTGTGCCAGCACAGCTGTTCTCATGGCCTCATGGCGCATTAGATCAGGGAACTGAGCTGGCAGAAAAATAAACCAAACAAAAACCTCTTATTTTATTCCTCCAGGCCAATTCCTAGAGAAATAAGAAAAGGATCAGATACTGGATGTTTTTCTTTTCTATTACCAAGTATTACTAATAACTTTTTTTCATGCTGGTGATATTTATGGATAAATACTTGCTGTTGAAAAGGGAGTGTAACTTTGGGAGTACTTTTAAAGATTTTTGTTTATATAAGAAGATACTTTAAATTCTAGAAAGTATCCATACACTTATGAAACAGTTTACACGGTAGGTAGGTGAAACTTTGTTTTTTAAGTTATGAGTGACACAACTTCCCAGGCAAAAATGTCTTTTTGTATCAGCAGTACGGATCTTTCATCCAATGCAGCTAACGTGCCTTGCCTATTCTGCATGGCTCCTATATGTGTAACTTTAGCAACGTTTATGCAAGTTATTTTGAGTGCATGTAGATATTTGATGCTGATTAAAGTGGAGATTTGCACAGATGATGTTTGGAACCCGTAGAGCCTGGGTTTATATGACAGTTAAATCTAAATCTGCATGAATTCAGACCAGCTTAAATGCTTAGCAATATTTGGGCGACTGTTAGGGGCTTAGTGAAATAAGAAGCCCAAGACTGCAGATGGGTGGATGCCCATGAAATATTGTCATATTAGGATTTTATAATCTCTTCAGATTTGGTTTTCAGGTCTAACTATGGCTAAGCTTTTCATCTGATGGCTACTTTGTTTTGTGGATACTGTTTAAAAAAAAAAAATACAGCCCATGTTGTGCAGCAGCTGGTCTCTGAAAGCTTGAAGGTTGTTCCACCAGAGGATTTGTTGATACTTTCTTTAGAAAGTAAAAACATCAACTGGAAACAGCAGCTCTTTTTCTACTGTATAAAGCCTGGAAAGAAGTTCCTGTTGATGGCTGCTACTAACCTAGGAGACATCCTGCAGCATATTTTAACATGCTCCAGGAAGAGAAAGTTGGTGAGAGCATAAACTTTCCCGGTTGCATATTGTGGTGTAAACAGAATCGCAAATGACTTCACTCCCTCTCTTCAGTATCTGTTATTTCATAATATTAGTACAACAAAGGACGGAGCCCTTGGACTATTGAGAGTGGGTTCTAGGATAAGTGTCTCGTCGTCTTTGATTTCCACTGCAATGTGTTTGCCAAGCTGCTGAGTGCTGCTGTTGCCTTTAGAAATGATGTAGAGCTTGATCTGGAACACATCTTTAATAGGAATATGAGGTTGTACAGAAAGACCCACGATCCTGTCTGGGCAGCCCTCATTCTGTTCCTGAGGGGTGAAAGTGAATCTTTTGCTTACTCTCAAACTTAAGGTAAATCAGTTAACCTATCTCTGTTCTAATAATACATTTAGATCTGTTGTGAAGCAAAATTGCTTAGCTTTTGAATACTACCTCAGTATTCTCCAAGGAAAGTTCAAAGTACTATACGTACTGTGATTTGGTGTTTATTTTTTCCGTTTGCATTAACTGGAAGCTAACTGGATGCACGTAGTGGCAGTCAGCAGAGATTCTGGGTGCCCCCACCATGATCACAGCTGCCAGATTAAAGACCAGGGTTTCTCTCTGGACAGTATATTCCTGCTATTTAGTGCCAGCCAGATGGTCTTTCTGCCCTCCTGTACAGATGTCTCTAATGCTTATAAGAGTGCTCTCTGGCCATATCTGGAGCTAATACAGTATTATTTCCAATCACACACTTAGTGTGTCCTTTCCTTGACTCTGTATTGCTCTTCTCATTTCTAACCTATTTATTTTTTTTCTTTATTATGCTTTTCCTTTGTCACTTGTAGCATCTGGGATCTCTGAACTATTTTTCACTGTAAAATTTATCATTAACAGGTATCTGAAATAGGTGCAAGCTTCCAAAATCTAGAGCCCTCTGAAAATTCAGTGTTTTCTGGACTTTGTTTTCTGTTGAAGGCAGAATTGCCAGGCACATGCACTTTTTTAAACTTTGGTAGAACTTTTTACAAAATATTTGTTTTTACCATACACCGTTTGCTAAGGTGCTAAGGAATACATTTTTTTAATAAAACATACTTTCAAAATGTGTTCACTGGGTAGATACTGGAACAGCAAGCTCTGAAACAGGAGATGTGGTTTTGTCAGAGGGAGGTACTGGTGAACTGCACCATCTGTCCTGTTAGTAGGAACTATTCATACTATCTGATTGACTTAATAATGTTATCTGTTGAAGTGCTTCAGAAACAAGAAGGGGAGAGGGCAGCTGAGAAAAGGTGAGATTAGCAATCTCTCCACCCTGTTACCGCTCACTTAACTACCAATTAATCTGTCTGAGCGCTCTCAAGAGAGCTGTGCACAGGACTCCAACCGAGTTCCTGTCCAGTGCTAAATGGACATGTGCTTAATACCCTCTTCACATGCAGGACCTGCACAGTGTCCAGGTTAAATATTGCAGATAAATATTTAGATTATGCTGCTACTTTCTGAAATAGTTTACTGCTAACCATAACAGTCAGCCTGAGCTGAGAACATGTTTTGCTCAAGTGCTGCTCACCCTCCAGCTGCTGGTATAATGCATTGTGGTTCCCTGGAAGGAGCGTCCTACTTCTCTGCACAGCTCGCTAAAGCATGGGGTTTTTCTGTGCAAGAGGGGAAACTGCACGATACTGTGAGACCAGGGGGTGTCGGGTGTTGTGTTCTTGGTGTTAAGTCTCTTGTAATAAAAAGCATCTGTCACAACCTAGGCAGAGCATATGCATCCTCTGCTAAGTTCAGAATTATCTTAGACATTCACCTCTACAACTTTTATAATCAAATAATTTCATAAAGCATGCATATAACAAAACTTTCCTTGTGAGGAGTTCACCCACTATCTTGAGAACAAAAAAAGTCATGTTTGTTCATCTCATCCATCTATATCTACACAGACATGTATATGCATGCACACACACATGCGTACATAAGTAACTTTTTTTTGTATCAAGTTTCTTTGAGCAAAATCAGTTTACTTCCATTAACAACTCTTTTGTGAAGTACAGTTCAGTAGAACTAATCATAGCTCTTCTCTTCTCTTTGGAAGGACACCTCTTATGGAACACTACTCAAAGTACTAAAATAAACGTAGCTGACACATGTTTAATGGAAATTAATCAGCTAAAATAGAAGATACAGTTCCTTCAAGTTCCCATGTTTCTGCAGACCATATAATGGACTCCCTTGCTCAACTTAATGTTAATACACTTTATCCAGATATAAAGTAGATGGATTCTCAACATGCTGGAGTAACATCTTTTCAGGTAGTGAAGCACTGATTGCTTTACCTCTTGGAATGAATGTGCCACACTCAGAGCTGAACCTGCAGGAATTTTACTTGTCATGAGAGGGTGATACCCCTTAGTTGAGAAACCTGCAGAGCGGAGAAGTTAGGAGGGTTTTCAACTCTTTCTGAACTGGTTGCGTTATCAAGTAACCACACAAACTAGTTTTGAACTCAGATTTATATCAGTTCAGGATTTTGGTAACTTTTTGCCAAAATAGTTTTGGTGGTACAGTCTTCTCCTATTTAAACATAATTATATCCTTAAGGGGAATTTTTACTTGTGTAGCTTATTCTACACATATAAACAGGTATAGCCTGTATAACATTCTGGTCTATGACATAAATGGGATGTTCTTTTTCTACTATGTCACCGTTGTTGAAATGGTGCAAATTTGTGTACAGTTCAGTTCCTAAGTGCACGTTCATTTGAAATGATGGTATTTGGCCCAAAGTGTGTGGTTGGTTGCTGTTTTGTTTGCTTTTTTTTGGTACAATACAGCAAGGCATGATCCTGGCTGGGCTCTCCCAGAGCTCTGTAACAGAGAAAGCAAATACCTTTGAGGGCCATCCAAGTAACTGCTGGTGTTTCTTAGGGAGGTTTTCTTGCAGGACGCTTGTGTCAGCTGATGCAGCCGCTTTGGGATTCTGCCTTCATCCCTGACGTGCCAGGGAGAACTTTTGTTCCAAGGGGCCACCGTGGCAGTGCGGGAGAACCCTGTGTGCAAGAACAAAGGAGTATTGTATCGGTATGAGCCGTCAAAGGGAGGGGAGGGGGCTGAAGGGTTTCTTTCAGAGGCACTGCATGTATGTATCAATAGCAACATTTTTCCCCATAAATCTCACGCTGTGACACGAGTTCTGTGTGGGAGCTGAGCAGGAGATAAGATACCTTTTTATTTTGTGTAAGTTCTTAGTGATGAATATTTGATACGATTTTCTTAATTAAAACATGGTGCCACTTGTGTTTTTTATAGCCTAAAGCAAAAAGCCTGGCAATAGGCTGGACCATGATGGTAGAATTATTCCTACACATTTAAAGCAACTCACAGCTTGCGCCTTACTAATTAACACTAGAGGAGTGGCCACAGTTATGGCAAGCTATAATGAAAGCTCATGGCTGGCAAGGGCAAAAGTCCAAGAAATGTAGAAGATGAAGTCTGGCAGAGGTAATGGGTATTACTGCTTAGCGTTCCAAATTTTAGTAAAATATGCCTTTAGTGTAAACAATACATGAGCCATACCCAAAACACATACTGTAATGGAGACTGTGATAGTTTTAAGAGAGAGCAAAACAGAAACAGGCATTTTTGGCTCACGCCTGCAGTGGATCGTTCAGACCATCTCGCCTCCCCACAGAGGCAACAATGGAGAGGCAAATCCCACACCTGCAACTGAACAGCCTCCTCGCAAACCTGCAACAGAAACATCATAGATACCAGATTAGTATTTGCCTATCCGTCCCTAATACTTGCACTGATACATAACCATCACTTTACACTTTTTCACCAAGCTGTTGGCTTCAGCCCCATGCTAGCTGCTTCTCTTGCAGAAGAAAACCTTACCACCTCCTAGACTGGAGCAGCCCTGGCTGGGGTGTCTGCGAGAGCCCATCTGATCCAACAGCTTGCTGGCAGGAGAGGAGGAAGCCGGCTCTCTTCTACCTTGCCTCCAGGCTGCAGGATACTGCTACCCTTCACAGTGCCAACATTGTTGAACCTTCTCTGAGCTCACTCAGCTTGCTAGCCCTCTAGGAACAGCCTACTCTTTTTCCTGGGTCTGTGAATCAATTGAGAGGTACCTGGTGACTGACAGAAGTGGCAGGGGGAGAGGAAGTCTGCTCAGCCATTGCAGGGGATCGCAATAGAGATGGGACTGGGGTTGTTTCCAGGTCGGCCAGAAACAGCAGATATTTCTGGGCTCTTCACGATCAGCTGCTTCACCTTCACCACTGCAGGAGATGGTGTTCATTGCACCAATGCATGGGGAAGGGGAGAAGTCCTCCAGGTTCTTCTTTTCCCTTATAGCTGAGTACAGCCATTGGGTCCCAGAAAATGATTGTAGCTAAATTGGTCGTTAAGGATAATACGAGTCCTGTTGGCTATGATTTCAGGTTATTGTTTTCCTTTTTGTTTTGAAATCACTTGGGCAAAATAGATCAGCATTCCTCAGCAGAGCTGCGGTCTGGGCATTTACAGCATGCTGTGGTATTTCATCTGGGGGGAGTCATTACTAGGCCTCCCCTGGAAGCAGTTTTATGAGGAGGCTTGAACGGCAGTGTCCTTACATCCTGCTAGGGGTTTGCTTGGATAAAGACTGTTGGCATTGTTTGTGCCAAGCGTAGGCGAGAAAGCAGCTGGGTTGACCAGAGTGAAGGTGGGAGTGAGATAAAATGGGAGACCAAAGCAGGCTTGTAACAGGAAGGGGTATCTGGATTGCCGCGATGGGAGTCTTGAACTTGATAAAATAGCAAAGGCAGAAGAAGGTTCCAGTGAAAGGCTTTGGTGTCGGAACAGGAGATCAAGGAGTCCATGGGGGTTTTGTTTTTTGTTTTGTTTTTTCCCAGCAGCAAATATCAAGGAAATATGAAATGCTGGTTTGTTTGGCTGTAACCATAACCGTGCATACTAAGTCCTGCTGGGTGGGATGGATTTTTGTAAGGTCCAACTTGCAAAACAAAAGGCTGAAATTCTTCGACTGGAAGTTCAATGAAATGACTCAAACAAATACAGCCTTGTCTTGAGTTATAACCACCAGCTTATTAATGAGTTAACTTCTACTGTTTAGGTCCCTGAAAATAATTGTTCCGATTGTTCCCATTGTCCCAGATCGTGGCAGTGGAACAGCGGAGTGGCTGTGATGGAAACGCTCCCAGGGCTGAAGGGGGGTTGTTTCTCACCTCATTGTCAGCGATTGGCTTCAGCCACTCGTGTTCCCCTCACTTGGCTGGTCTTTGTTTTGCACTGGCTTGCTGTGCGTTTCCATTTTAACTGGTTTATAAATATTATTGGCTGGATCCAAGAAAAATTGGCGGTCAGGGGCTTGGCCTAGCAGAGCTCTGAGGCCTGTGTCCAAAAGCACTGCACTCCACTCCCAGCACTTATTGGTGATAGCATCTGTAGCGAATTACCCGTGAGTACTTCGATGGCTTGTGTCTCATGCTGCTGGCGCTAGAGGCAAAACTCATCTTGTGGCAGTGCTGGGAGCCTCAGCCCTGGCAGGCGAGCAGGGAAGGCAGGGGCTAGTGTGGAGCCGTGCAGGGAAGGGTTGCTGCCCGGCTGCTGTGTTCTTCTGGGAAGTTCTCTGCAGTCTGCCTCTGAAAGGAGTGCAGTGGTTCAGAGGTGAATCCCTGTCTTCCTCCTGTGCAGCAATGTGGGCTTCTGCCTGCTGATAAAGACGCTTGGTTCAGGCAGTCATCGAGGCTCCCAGGTGCTCTGGGGTGTCCTCAGCTGGTGGCATTTCCCAGGGAGGGTATTGCTCCCACTTGTTCTGTTTGGTCCCATTGGTGATTAGCTGTGTAATGGGGGTGCAATGGAGGCAGGGGAAGCAGAAAAGATGGTACAGCAGATTGACAGTTTATCCTATGCTTCCGCCCAGGGTAGCGTTGACGCTCTGAGTTGAGAGCATCTCTTCCCTGTGCAAAGCTGGGATCCCTTGGGGCTGGAGGACACAAATTTTGCATGGTTGACATAACTGCACCGCCTCAAAGGTGCTGCTCAAACTGCCTGTCCCCGGGAGAGTTCATCTTGAGCTCCCATGGGTGAATGTCTGCCAAGGGCAGGGGTGTGCTGGTACAGGGGGAGTGCTGAGGGGGCTCTGCATCCACAAAATGCTACTCTGTGGTCTCAGAATCAGGAGGTAATTACCTTTGATTCACTTTTTTTTTTTTTTTGGTAGCCTTCACTGGGGAGAATGTATAGTTTTGTGGTGTTGTCTGATGTGTCTGTAGTTTGTTAAATATGGGACAGCATCATTAAATGGATTAAATTGATCTCTCCATGGTCCCACAGTAGCCTGCAGGGGCTGTGGGGGTTGACTGTAACAACAGGCGGCCGTCACGGGTGCAGCAACTGCCGGGTGGGGTGGGCTCACTTCAGCAGCCTTGCTCGTTGTAAGCATCGCTGACGGTCCGTCTCTACCTCGGTCCAAGTGATCTACCAGCACCCTTTGCCTGTACATCCTTGGAGAGCGAAGGACTATATCTGTTGTAATGCTTTGTATGAAGCTAATGAACTATTTTGCATAAAGGACACAAAGAAATACTCTTACAGTGCTTGCAGTAGTTGTGCATTTCTTGTACATTAACTCATAATCATCCATGCTGTGTTTACTTTGTAGGGTCGCTGCCTTTGATGGTGAGCAGAAAGTCATCTTACAATGAGTTACTGGAGTCTGGATAAGAAAAGCTGTCTGCAGTACTGCAGGCACTTCTTAGTGGACAACGGTGTATTTCACGGTAAGTTACAAGTTGTCCGATATTTTTGTCTCCTTGTGTTTCGGGCTGTCAGATGCAACTGAAATTTCCGAGCGGGGTGCGTGCGTCTTGCTGGTGACTCCCCTCTCGGGGCCCATCACCGCTCGGTCCTGCACAGCCTCGCTTGGGCCCTGCCTTTACCCCCTGCCTTCACCGTGCGGCGCCTCAAAGCGGGTGCAAAGGCCGGGCTGGCAGCGGCGGCTGCTCTTCGGCTGGGGGCCCGGGGCTGCCGCCGCCCCGTTACTGCGGTGGTGGCGGGGGGGGAGCACGGACGCGGGCTGGCTGCCGGCGGCGCCGCGCGGGCGCGCCAGGGGGCGCTCCGGGACCGCCGCCCCCGGTGCTGCCGGTGCTGCCGGTGCTGCCGGTGCTGCCGGTGCTGCCGGTGCTGCCGGTGCTGCCGGTGCTGCCGGTGCTCGGCCCCGGGGGTCTGCGCAGAGAGCCCTTCCCCTCCTCCCCGCCGGCTGGTTTCGGGGTGCGTTTCCCCCCCTTCCCCGTGGGGCGAGGCCGCCGAGGCGCTGGTGCTCCTGGCAGGGCAAGAGCTGAAGCGCTAAGTAAAGCAGTAAAGCCTGGAGAAGAGCAGAGCAGCAGCTGGAGCATAGGCTGTGGGCAGAGTTGCTTTGGGTGTAGGTGGTGATTGTATTTTGGGGAGAAATGGATTAGTTGTGTTCACATGGTCTGGCACTGCTTCACACTTAAACATTTCCTCCTAAGGCATTCCTAGAACTGCTCCAGTGAAATCTGCAGGTATGCATCCTTTGTGCACCTAGGGAGGAGGAATTGAAAGTGTCAGGAAGAGCTTGCCTTCCAAGAATTGATCGGACGTTTGTGCAAAATAGATGCCTAACAGTGGTCCCTAATTATCCCTAATTATCAACCCCTCACATCTTAGTCTCTTGCCGTTACGGATTACATGCTATGATCGTTCAGTTGTTGAAGTATCCTTCCAATAGCAAAGTCAGGAAATACTCTGAAGACATCTTGATATAAAATACTTTCTTTTCAGGACCTCTTTTTGTACGCTTAAAACTTGCTATATTAACTTAACTAGAGAGCGCACGCATTCCCCACACAGGTTTCTCTCCCTTTGCTGGGTAGCTTTACCCTTGGGTGTGGGGTAAGGAGCAGTGCTCCTGCAGTGGGTGAGGGACCACCAAGATTCAGGAGCCGTCCCTGCCTGGAACAGAGTCCTGCAGGTCTAGCCTAATAAGACAGCTGGACCCCTACCTGTCCTGCTGGGGGAGTGGCTTCCTAATGCTGTTCCTGAGAGGCCTAAATTTTGTATTCCTTATTCCCTTTGGGGTCAGAGATTAAAAACTGTCACTTTAGGGCAGATTTATGGCACTATTAATAACAGCAGCATGGAATGCTTATAAATTAAAAATAGAAATACTAATCTTTTTCAAAAGCAAAGGTAATTTTTTCCCTAAAGAACCTACATCTCCATTTTCACTCTATTTGTCAGGAAGCTGGGGAAGTCTGTAGCTCACAGAACTATGATTTGGTTTACTATGATGTAAAACAAACTGTATCTGCATTTTTGCCACTGTGGTTATGTCATCATTGATAAAGCTAATGGTTTAGTGGGAGAATTAATAATTTGTCAATTTGTGCATCTTCGTAACAAAAGCCGATTCAGAGAGAACACTATTTTCCCCTGTACTGCTTTCTTCTTGCCCATAGGCACTGCTAGTTCTATTTGGGACACCAGAAGAATGTTAACTTTTCTGTAAGTCAGTGTGACAGCAGCATTGTCATATTAATTAATCTGTGCGCTACATTTGGGACATACATTACAGGGAAGATGGTTCACAAGTCTGTCATTGGTGAACCTGTCATCTCCGGGCACAACTGTTCTGCTTCTCAAATGAAACTGAGATTCATTCCTGGGATTTATCAGGCCACTCATGTGGTCCTGCTGATTTTGGTGGGATCATGTTCCTTCTGAGTTCTCTCTGACATTGTGGAAGGAAAGAGTTGTCTCCCAGATGTCTTCACCCAGGTCCCCCTTTGCTGAGTCTGAGCACTCTTGCAGTGTTTTGGTAAATGCCCATTAATCACACTTCTCTCCAGGCAACAGTCTGCTCTCTAGCATGGGTGTGTAACTGGAGCAGCTACGTTTTGGATGCATATTTGCGGTTTTGCTATTCCAGATCAAATGAAAGAAAAGTCTGTTCCATACTCTGTGACTTGAGGTGGTATTTTATCATAGAGAAGCACAATGTCTTTATCCTGCTAATGGCGTGAAGGCTGGATAATGATCCATTAGCACAAAGTCCAGTAATCAATGAACAGCTATTGAGTGATGAGTTTGCAAAGTGATAATTGTCTAAAGTAGAAGACATAATTAGCAGGAATCCTAGACCAGAAAGATTCTATGGCTTAATTTATTTGTCTGTCTTTCATGACCAGACAGGATTAATTATTTTTCCCTGGCAGAATCTTTCAGGGCTTCCTATTTGTCTCTTCAACCTAAGCAAGACACTGCAGTGACAGTTACTTTCACTCTGAATATATGGAGGGAGCTGAAGTCCCCGCTGGACAGTGACAGAGGTGGCAGTTCCCAACAGCGTGACGTAAGGAGATGTGCACATGTCCCCAGGAATTAACATGTTGCTCCTGACACTTCAGGGAAGTTGGTTTCCTATGGGACTGTGCTGATATAGATACAAGGATTGATGGAGCTTTTTAAGGATTTGCTTTTTGTCAGTGAGCCTTCTGATCCTGTAGGTCCTGACAAAGGGCAGTGCGATGGGTGGGGGTGAGCAGGCTGGGTGCTCGCCCCCTGTTCCTGATGGCAGCCTTGGCGTTAAGATTGACCCATCCTCCTTGCCTCTCTGAGAGACAAATGGGACTGAGCTTTGGGCTGAACTTTGGGCTTTGCATGACTAAGCGAATGCCAAACAACTAAATTGGGACTTACGTGTGTCTGAGACCATATTTTCTCCAGCAGCCATAAGGAAATTGTACCTGTTTAAAACTTTTTTACACCATTGGGAAATTGGGAAAGAAAATCTAATGTGAACTCTACGTGGGAAGGCTACTATCTGTTAGCAGGGAAGGTACTGTGATCCAACCCCTTGTGATTTGCTGACATTTCAGTGTTTGGGTTGTATGTGTCCAGCTCTAGTGTCTATTAATTCTAATTTACACAGTGTTTTCATGATTTTTTTTTGTAGTTATTATTATAGTTTCATATTCTGACACTGAGAGCATGGCTCTTCAGGGAACAAGCACACAGAGCAGTTGATTAGTTTATTTTTCTTCATTTATGAATGCTAATATTCTGTAATGGTTAAACAGAAAGAAGCTGCACCATGTTTAGCAAATAGCTGATTTTGTCTCAGCGGTTCTGAAAGTAGCTGTTCATACTTATCTTATTAGAGTCAGTTACTTGTGCTAATTATCTTTTCTTCTTAAGTTCTCTCAGAATTACAAACCTTTTGTTTAAATTGCATTGTAATTAATTCTCTTTCTTAGTTTCTAATTTTATCTTCTGGCCTCTCCACCTCTTTCCAGACCTGTGTCAATAGGGACTTGACCACTATTGGTAGGATGTCATAATTCAGTCTTGCTCGTATTATCTAAACTGCACTCTTTCATTCAGAGCAATAGACTAATTCAGTTTTATCAGGCTTATCTGGAAGGTCACGTTACAGCGGCATGGTTAGTATCTGTAATTGAACCTGTAATCTGGAAGAACTGTTGCACCTCAGGTGCAAGCCAGCCAGATAAAAATATCCCACTGTGTCAGCTGGTGTTCTTAAAAAGCAAAGGAACGTCTTTCTCCGTAGAGACTTCAGGACCGGAAGTGTCTGCAGAGGCACACAGTATGAACTTTGCTGCTCAACTGTGTTCATCTCCTGGTGTTTTCTTCATACCCTTCTGGGACCTGCATTGCTTTAAGAACCTGAATAGATGGTATTCTATTTGTTCACCTCCAGCTGAGGTGTTTAAATGCAAGAAACTCTTGTGGACTGCATAAATAAGAATGCTGAAGCTCTGTGTTTATTGGGAGTAGTTTAAACATCTTGTTTTGTGTAAGAAAGAAAAAACCCCCAAAAAACCCCGAAACCAACCAACAAAAAACCCCCCAAAACAAACCAGAAACAATCCCCCAAAACCCCAACTTAGAGCAGAAACTCCCAAATGAGACTGTAGCACTGCAGGTATAACCTGTTGGAGAGCACGGTGCCTCTGCGTGAATGTCAAAGAACCTCACTTGGAAGACAAGCAGTGAATGCTTCTGCTCCAATGTGGGAGACCATCAGTTGCAAGCAAGGAGGTGGTGGAGGACAAAGCATACGAGATATAGCAACAGGAGGACAGTACCTTGCTTGTGTGATGCATTAGTTGAAGGCAGATGCAATTTTGAGTGTCTTGGAGTAAGATGAAGGTGTTAGTGCTGTGAGGCCCAGTCTAATGCAGTTCTGGTCAGCAGTATTTGAGCAAGGGGAGCTCAGGAACAGGCAGAGAAAAGGGCTACAGAAGTGGAGATGAGATGGGTCTGGTTTGTTTAGCTTGGAAAATCAAAGATTGAGAGGGGATGTGACTGCTGACTATAAATGCATTGCGAAGGGAAAGCTCAGGGAAGAAAAGGCTTATTTGAACTGATGGGGAAAGTTGGCACAAAAGCAAATTGAAAATTGTCCATGAGTATATAAATAGACACAGGAAAAACTAACGTACTTTGAGGTGGAGATTGGCGAGTTTTGGAAAAAATTGTTAAAGCATCCTATCTGTGCTCTTGCTCTGAAGTTGTAAATGTAATTAGTAGCGAGCAATATATTGACTAATGTGGATATAAGGCTGGAGAACTATTTAAGTGGTCCCAATTCAATTTCTGTGTACAGTGAACAGCAAATACAAACAGCAGTGTTCCCATTCCATTCTGGAAAATGCTGCCGTACACAGATCAGCCTGGTCTCTACCACATTGTAATGATGCTTTGAGACGCTTGCATGTTGCTAGGCAAGAAAAAGTATTGATACACAACTGTGTGCCTTTCCACAGGGCTTTAATGGGTTGTCTTTGAGTAATGACTGAACGTCATTGCTCAACATTCATACGTGTAATGCTGAAGGACTATATGCATCAAAATTGCCTAAGGATTTCTCATAATTTTATAATTTTATTAGGAAAAGCTGCTAATAGCTGCATTTGCAGGATATTAAAATTCTTATCTGTTTATGTCTGAAATTTTTGGTTACAGAAGTGGAGGTTGCTGCTGCGTCTTGTGGTCTAGGGAGTCTTATCTGCCTAGAAGCAAAAATGTCAGTTTTCTTCAGTAACAGCGAGATACAGCACAGTGTGTGCACACAGAGAATAACAAACGGAAGACAGATCTGGGTTTAAGCTATTTTAGCAGTTTCTGTAGAATAGAGCAGATAAGCAATTATAATGTTTGGAATAGCCTTGAGGACTTGATGAACCCACTTTCTTTTCCATCCTGTTGCAAACAGTGCCAAAATACAAAGTACATTATGCCTCTAGGCTTGGAAAAGGATTTTTTTTTTTTATTTTCTCAGGGTTTTCAAGCTGTAAATGTGGATCATATTTTGTTTGTTTGCTGGCAATAACAATGTAGGAATGGCTGTGTTGTCAGACCAAACATCCATCTACTTTGCTAGCACATGTTTGGGGCTAAAAGTATAAAGAGGGAAAAAAGCCCAGTGTGTACATAATAACCCTTCCTGTGGCACGCGCTCCCAGCGCCTGCCGGTCAGCAACCAAGTACTTCCCCAGCCAGAAGCTGCATCTAGATACTTACATTTATTAACTTTACATCTGATACGGGGTTTTTTTCTGAAGTTTTTTGGAATTCACTCATGCTTGTGACCATCTGTGGGAATTAACTCCAAAATTTATGCTGGTTGGCATAAACTTTCTGCTTGAAGGGAAACAGTAATTTCACACAACCTTGCCACGTTCAGGTTGTAATGGACGGAGCAGGTTTGGTTACTTGATTACTTCACCTTTGAAAGACCGTTGGCTGGATGTACTGAACCAAGGGCCAATCCTCTAAGGTAGATAGGTCTTAAGTTGTGTTAGGCATTTTGGTAGCTTTGAATGTCTGCCTTCTAATGTCTTACTGAGGAAATGGATGGAGAACATTGTGGTGATAATGCTTTCTTCTGCCCCTGGGAAAGGGAACGCGGCAAGAATGGGAACTTCGTTCTAGACTTCAATATTGAGATCCTGAGCCACTGCAGCGCAGCTTTGGTACAGTGCTGCCGTGGATATGAGTACTTCCACTTACTTCAAATGGCACTTTGAGATAGGCCACTCAAACATTTGTCTCACGCTGGCACTAAGCAAACAGTATTTTCAGTAATTATTTTGCCATCTGACAATATGCGGTGAGCTGTCTGTCCCAGCCACCGGCGAACTTGCAGGGGAAATTGCTGACCACTGATCTGGATTCCTGTGTGTGTTGTTAGTCTCTTGTTTCAGGAGTATCTAGCTCATCCTTCAGAAGGTTCTTCCAAATTGCCTACTTATATACACCCCAAGTTGAGGGGGGGAGAGAGAGAGAGAGACTTAGTTCAAGGCAATTGCTTATTTTGAGAGATCATCTCAAAGATTTCCCAAATGTAATGGATGCAATTGTGCACCACCTTTATTAGATGAACACCTACTGCTGTTACACAACCAGTTTTGGACAGCTTCACAAGAGATTGCTTACAGCAGGCGTTACTGCAGTGTTTTTCCATTCATTTCAGTCTGAGAAGCTGAGCTTTTGTGCAAGTTCTTGTAGGATGTTTTTTGCTTCAGTGATCTTGAACTTTTGTGCCCAATGAATGGGAATATAAAATGCATTATGTTTTACTCTGTATACAGTAAAATGATCTATTTTGGTTATTGGAGCACAAGAGTTTTGGGGGAACAATATTAAATCTTTACAGAATTGCATGTATACGTTAGGCTTGACGTTTGCTGATGGGCAATGCTTTATAATTAGCTCTGCTGAAGCCTCATGCAAGCCCTACGCTTGAGGCTACTGTGCTAAAGATGCCAGATGTAGACTGCAGAATTCAGGCTTATATCTTAATAGTCAGCTTCAATTTAGGTTTTATAAAGATGCTTGGGAAAGCAGGACAAGTTAATAGTGCAGTAATTTATATTTTGGTTTATATTCTGATTTATGTAGTGAAATATCCACAATTCATTCCTTGAGACAACCAGACGTAACTGAAAATGTATATGTGAGAAGGGCACTAAAGAATTTATTTATTAAAGTTTGCATCGATTAAAAAAGTGCCTAAAATGCCTGAAGAAACTGCCTCTTGGTGCTTTGGTGAATGTGCTTTTGGTGAACCTTTAAGAACCCTGTGTCTCTCACGAGATGCATCCTTTGGTGAAAGGAGGAGTTCATGCGTGGGATCTGTCTCGAGCCGGTGTACCAGGCGGTTGAGTTCTAACACCAAGTGTTTTTCCCCTTCCATCTTTGTATATTTGTCAGTTTTCCAAAGAACTGTGTCTTCATTTAATGACAAATGAATAGAGTTGAGAAAAGCTTTAATCTGATAAAAATGACAATTTTTTTTGCAGCTAATATAAAGTTTTATTCATTGCTAGCTGACTTTTCACGAGGAGGTTGTATTACAGTTTAGGTCTAAGATTAAATTTGGATGATGAATGTGAAGATGTTGTTATCTTCTTATTTCATTATCTATTTACTGTGAGAGGTAGAAGTTCTCTAATCAGCTTTTCTTGCTCTTTAGCAGAATTAGTCTCTGTACGAGTTTCCAGCTATTTTGACAGTGAAAAAGGAAAAACTGATGAGCCAGAAAATGAATATTATTCTGATGCTGTAATTTCAAAGCTATTAGTTAAATCATATTCTCATTTATTGAAAAATTAATATTTTGCAGTAGAACTTGCACTGTCATGTCTCTGGTAATCTAAGCCTTGTGAGGTATGGTTTTTAGTGTTCAAAAATTGGGCTTCCATTTTTGGCAATTTGGCAAAGGCTGACGCTTTTGGTAACAAATTTTCTTTAATTGTGAATGGGGATGCAGCAGCTGCCCAGTGTCACGGGCAGGTTCAGGTGCTGCCAGGCTGTGGGGAGGGAAGGCAATCTCCCGTGTCCGAGAGCACAGGCAAGGCTGCACCGCAGCCGCTTCTCCAGCAGATAGCTTGGACCACGGCCACTCAGCCCTGCCAGGCGCGGGGCTGTCGGCTCGCGAAGGGGACATCTGCGTGAGCTTGTGTGGGTACAGCCCTGCGTGGCCTCTCCGCATCCCATCCAACCTATAGCAGCAAGCAGGAGGCAGCATTTTTACCCTGGAATTACCGGTTCAGGTTTACGTGGCGTACGTGTATCTTCCGTGCTTTTCAAGGGAGTTTTTAGCTGGTTTTGTAGCCCAACAGACTTGAGCTGCCTGGGGAGGAGAGGCCTGAGCATAGCGATTCCTGCAGCTGGCTGGATGTCCTGTTGTCATCCATTTTGCTGTGGGAACATCTGCTGGTTGTCCCGTGGGCTATTCCCTTGCACGGATGAGCTGGGAGTGCCTCGGTGGCAGGTTTAATGCATCTTTTCTTCCAGGGAGCTAAAAATATTGGCATTAGTGCTGGCCTGTCTTGGGGTATAGTTGCCAAACCGTTTTGTCCCTCTGGCATTGCTTTTGGCACAAAACAGGCCACATTTCCCTCATCTCAGCCAGAAGCTGTGAGCTGAACTACAGTGTATTTTAAATGAAAACGTATCTGTAACTGTGTGCATAGAAGAGAAGAATTACAGTTTGCAGATATTACAAGAAAGCTTTAAATCCCCTTTTTTAATGAAATGACAGGGGTAGTGTTTTGACACTGTCTGCTTTGTACCTGGAGGTACTTGCTGTCTTATCTCAAAATAATTCCAGTGGTTTAATGACAGAACTTTTTTTTTGAACAGCAAATTAAGAAGACTGGAAAACAATATTCGCCTGGGGGAGATGGATTTTGAGTGAATGAACATATTTTTAATAAATTTTAGTGCTTTTGTAGCTAGGATTGTCAAAAGCTATTGGTGAGATGAGGCTTGGAGGATGGTTCATGTGTTTTCTGAAATCAGCTTAAAAAGTTGAAAAAACTAGGCTTTTAAGCATGCAAGGCATTGGCAAAGGTCTCCCAAGGAAGGGCTTATGTGGCAGAAAACATAAGTAGGAAAAACAGGTATACAAGTGAGTCTGTTACCTTTCCTGCCTAACCTTATCTTGGGATTGTGCAATAACTATGCAACAGTAGTGGCTGTTGGAAATATGTACTGTTGTCTTACAGTGATCATTGATGTTAATCAAATACAGGTAACAATAACAATTTTATATTCGGAAAGCTTGCTTGTCACTATCAGCTCTGAGACTTGGATAGAACTTTGCGTGCTGTGGCTCTGCAGAGCAGTCCCAGCAGGAGCGTTGTGATCCCCTGGGAACAGAGGATGTATGTGAAAGCAAAGCAAAGTGGAAAGATGTGAGGGTTACTCGGCCACCGCTTAAATAAGATGTAGGTGCAGTGACAGATGGTATAAAGCGAACTAGTTGCCTTTTGACTTTTCCCTTTGCAGATAGTCAAACTGTAATGTAGTGTGTCTTCAAGGCCACACCAGTTTCAGATTTGACTCTGACAGGGCTAGGGATCGGATGCAAAACCTGTCTTGTCAGTGAAGAGTTGTCATGGTGATTTTTTTTTTTTGGAAGTTGAATAAACCTACAAGTACTCTCATACCATTTGGCATATGTCTCCTGAATTACATAGAAGTCTTCATTTGTTTGCTGTAATGGTCTTGCTCATCCATATAGCATGCTCCTAATTTCTAAAGCCATATAGCATTTAAGCACTTCTGTTTTTAAAATGAACTTTATTTTGAAGACAAGACAATAAGGAATGTATTAATGACTGGGCAAGGTTTCTTACAGAGCAGCTTTGGTGTTAAAGATGCTTGTGTATAGCTCCTCTCATAATTAATAGAATGATAGTGTGGAGTAATTTGCACTTAACACATTATCAAGTGCAATCTGATATCAGTAATTAAACTATAGAGTGGTGACAGTTTATTTTTTGTTGTTGAATGCAACTATAACACATCAATTCATTTGAATGTAAATGTATTGATAACCATCTAGAGGCTTCAGGGTGATGACTTCATCCATTAATCTTGTGAACTGAGGTGTGAACCAGTGGTAGGGTAATGGCGTAGCTGTTCCATTTCCCTTGTCCTAACTGAGAACGAGTGACGCTTCTCTCTGCAGAGCATGACATCTGCCTCGTCCTGCCATCATCCGCTGAAGAAGTGTGATTAGAAGCACAAACTTTGAGTGCAGCCGAGAACAATCCTACAGTGGGCTTGGGGGGTTGTTTCATTTTATAGGTTGCTAGATATAGTCAACATTTATCTTGCAGTGTGCTGCGATCTATTGTGACATGTGGTGACTGTAGGAAGTCTTACCACTTGTGTTAGCAACAGCTAAGAAATAATGATTTCTCAGTAAGTAACATGTCAACTCCACTTGTATCTTGTCTCCCATCTCACTCAAGTTCTGCAGGCGTGTAGAACTATGAGTTTGTTTTTTTCTCCTCTCAGTCACGCTGTCTATCGTGTAACTTTTCCCTAGCATGCGCTAGACAAGTTCTGTCCTCTTTTATTGCTGTCACAATCTTTGAGAATACAGCTGGGGGTTCCTTTGGTGTGCTGATGTAAATGTCACTGTGTAAAAGCCAGCTGAAGAGTGAAACAATTAGAAAATACAGTAAATCAAAAATGCGAAGCATTATATATGGAGCCTACTTTATTCCTGCCGTGCTTTCCAGCACCGTGTCCCCTTGGGCTCTGTCATAAGTAAATGCAATTTATGCAAGTCCGAATGTTTCTGCTCATTGTTCTACACTGACTATAAACCTACTGATGTCAGTAGCATTGAGTTGGCTTAAACAAGCACAGTATTTAGCCAGTAGGATGGTAATTTTTTATAGCTACTGGGAGAGTTAGCGCTCAGCATCTCGCAGGAGACTACTTGTTCTTACGAAATCAAATGCTCAGTGATGCACAGACTAAAGCATTTGCATGCTTTGTGCTCGAACTGGCCCGATTCTGCAGAACGGCTGTTGCCCTTCAAGTTAGGGACAGAGACAGGAGGGGGCACAGAACCTGGGGAAAAGGAGTGCGGTCCACAGAGGTTCTCTCCTTCCACCTTGCAGAATCCCGCAGCTGCAGACGCTGGGAGTTACTTTGGAGCGAGGATGGTTTTTCTCTTCTGCATTCAGCCTGCGTCACTCTCCCGTTTTTTAACTGAAGTATGGTAATCCGTTCCTGACCGGCCTCCCTAGGTGCCAGCAGGATTTCCTTGCGCTTGCCTATAGAGCTGCTCTTCCCAGGCGTTATGCTCGCTTAATGCCTGGAGCATCTTAATTGCTGTGCTATGCATGCATGTCTCATACCAAAAGTAGTCGCTGCTCCTGCGTTCCCACAGCAGCAGCAGCAGCACAGAGCAGATGCTTCCAGCTTCCCTCGCAGGCTGTGCTTTTCGGTTTTGAAGAAAGTTGCCTAGTATTGCCTCTGGATTTGTGCTTTCCTGTCTCTGTGCTATGGATCACGAAGATTTCGTCGTTCCTTGTAAAGAGCAATGCTGGCAATGTTCTCCTGTACTTCTAAGGATTGCTTTCCAAATGTTTTAGCTCTGGAGACAATGAAGATTAAATTGAGGCTTTCCTGCAGTGAGAATTTCCATTCTACTTGCCAATAATGCATGAGTTACAAATTTAATGGCAGACCTTGAAGTATATAAAAATTTAAGTCCGGAAAAAGGTAAGGATGTTTGAGTTTGGAATTACTGTAGGAAGAGCTCATAACATTTCTGGAAGTGCTTATAGAAAAATCAGGTAACCTTATGATTGGTAAGTTACATACAATATTTATGTGGACGTTATTAGTACGAAAAATGTGTGTATATATTTTCCTGAATAATTTAAGAGGAAAACTTGGTATTCTTGTATTGACTTGAAAGTACTTTTCTCCATGAAAACAATTGGATTGTATGTGAGATACTGCTCCTATGATATGGACAAACTGCACTTGTGTGTTATCTTAAAGGCAAATATGTTTGTAATAATTTAAAAAAAGCATTCTTGACCTTTTCATCTATTGGCCATTTTGCTGTGGCATAGCTTTCTATGGAAAAGAGTTTGTGTTTTTTTTTTTTCTAGTAGCACTTATAAATAGTGTAACACATGCAAATGTTGTGTAAAATTCTGATTGAACAGCATTGGATGAGGAAGATGTGTCTTTTCAAGAATTGTAGGAGGATGATACAAAAAAGGAAGACATCTTGAATAACTTTCTTCAGTAACTTGTAGTTTATAATGTCTGATTTTGTTTGATTTAAGTCAATGCTGCATGGAAAGTGGTAATTAGTTTAAGCCTCTAAGTGGATATAGAGTAAATGCTGTAGAGAGAAGGAGAAATCATGGTAGATGAAGTTCACTTTTGTATTTTGTTCATCATGAATAATGTTGGGTTATGTGCTTTTAAAGAAAAGTTTACAAAATCCATTTAGCAAAGAGCTGGCTTATCAAAACTGGGTAGTTCAGACATTTTCTAACAAGATTATTCTAACAAGATTATTCTATTTATAATTTAAAAATGAACTAACTAATCTAAAATAAAGCCACCAAAAGTCATGGATCCTACTTTGAAATATCATTTTGCCCACTATGAAGCATGTTAAAAAATTTAAAGGCAGTGTTGGGGGTTGAGATATACTGATTTCTTTTTTTTTTTTCTTTGTATTTAGCATGGATAATTTTATTGATAAATATTTTTTAACTAGGGAAAGTTACTGGAAATGGACACCAGCTATTGTATAAGAAGTTGAGACTATTTTAAGAAAAAGTCAGTTATTTGTATATCCTCTGAGGGAAGGGCCTCCTGTGTTGGAGTTGGTGTGCTACATTCCAAATGCCGTATTTTTATTTTGGAGGTTTCAGTTACACAAACCTCTACATTAAGCTTTGATGCATATGATTAGGTAAAGGAGACCAGGTGTTACTCCATCTGCTTTCTGAGACGCAGAAGGTAATGGATATGTCCCCATTTAATAATTTACAAGAGCTAGCTTATTTGAAGGGTTTTTTTGGAACAATCCTAGAAGAAAAGCAGCAGGTTTAATTTTTGAAGCTCATGTAAATGTGTGTGTATGTATAGATAAACCCATTTTATACCGAAGTACTCAGTTGATGGTGAAATTCTGTTTGAGGTAATTTTGTATTCCTTTTTCCTTAGCCAGATATTAACAGAAATTTGGCAGTTGCTCTTTTTCAGTTAGTAGCGCTGCCATTTCTCTGTCTGGTGGAGGCGGTTAAAGGACGCAGAAGCAACGAGTACAACGCAGCGTCCCTTGCATTCAGGTTTGGCTGCTTTGGTGGCATTGCAGCAGTGCGTGTGGGGTCACGGCTGGGCTCCCGGGGTGCCCCCCACACGCAGGAGGGGTGACACGGCACTGCGCAGGCGCGGACTTTGGATGTCGTGTTTTGTAGGTGTGAATATATTCACATGCTCGGATTCTGGAAGAAGGCTGAGTGCCTGATCTCCCCCTTATTCAGGCTGGATCACACCCCTCGCAGAATTTATGCACACAAGAGTGCTCGTATGATAGCGCCTGGATAAAGGGATAACTGAACAGGCGGGTACCGTGTGTGCTGTCGCTGGCCGACCGTCTGACTTGGCTCCGCAATGAGAGCTTGCAGGAAGCAGCAGCTCCGTGCCTGCCAGCGGTTTGGCCGTAAGTTCGTACGCAATTGCTAACCACCGTGAGCGGGAAATGCGCTTGTGCTCAAAGAGTTATCAGCAGTGGGACGTGAATGGGCATGGCACAGGAGGAGCGGTACAGGCTTCCCTTGGATATGGGTCTGGGTCTTTGGCTGAGGGGTCGTGGTACTTTGTAGTTACCTTGTTGTTACTGCTTCAGCAGAACATGAGGGTTGCAGTCAGTACAGCTAAGCAGAGAACTACATCGTGGTTCTACCTACGGTCCAATCTATGGTTGGACTCGATGATCTTACAGTTGGACTCGATGATCTTAAAGGTCTTTTTCCAACCTATATGATTCTGTGATTCTGTGTTTTGTTCGCAGGGACTATTGCAGCAGCCTTTTTTAAGGTCATTATTAGTGCTTCTTTGGGACTTTTGTATCTCTACATCTACCCAAGCACCTGTAAAACAAGTATTAAGTATAGACTTTAGAATAGTAAGTGATACAAAAAGGAATTGGCTCAGAATGGCATAATGTTCTGAGTGGATATTGAAGGCATCAACCTCTTCCTGCGAAGAACTTGGTCTTCCACAGGTTTAATTCCAAGAATAGCTTAAATCTATCGCAGCAGTATACGCACTCGCAATAAACGAGTATATGCACATAGTTTTGAAAGGTTCAAAGCCCCTGGGTGGTTTGGTATGTTCTGAGGACATTACCCTGCGTGAGGTGAAACACCTCGCCTGCCAGCCTGAAAGGAGTGTTGCTGCGGTGTGGCACTGTGGAGTGCTGGGTCCCTTCTGTGGCACCGGTGAGGTTTCGGAGGATGCTGGAGCGGGATGCTGAAGGCTGATGGCTCCATGAGAGGTATCTAATTTGCTTCTGCAGAGCCAAGGGTGCGGTAGACCAACTAGTAACTAGGTTATACGCTTGTTAACTACTTTGTATTCTTTTTTTTTTTTGTGCTTATGAATTAAATATACACTTGTTTCAATAACTCTACAGAACACCATCATGGTGTGAAACTGAAAAGGACCTTGGAGTTTGCTGAGGAACAGTGCCTTTCTGATACTATGTGGCATAAACTTAAAACTGTTAAAGTAACTCTTTCACTGCTTTGATGAAGACTAAAATGTCCAAATGCTGTATTGGAATCAAGGTTAACAGAATCAGTGTTGTGGCATGCAGTAGCTTGGTGAAACCAGGGCTGGTGAAGGGAGCTTGCTGCAAGAAAAGTTCACAGCTTTTTCCAGCACTGAGCTTACTTGCAAGAGGAAATGCATGTGCTTATTCTTCCTCTTTACCATACGTTTTGAAGTAGTCACTTCAGAAGCTCATGTCTTAGAGGACAGCCTGTTAGTATGCAGGCAGCATTTTGTGCTGGTGTGTGTGCTTCTTGGATGACTGAAATTGAAGTTATGGGAAACCATAAGCTGGCTTTTTTTAATACAGGTGACAGGAAACCCAGCTGCAAGTGAGGAAGTTTGTGCCTGTTCTAGGTCAGGTTACTGGTGTCCTCAGCAGTATAACCAATAACTGATTTGGAGACATTTTCACATGTTACCAAGAGAAACATTGATCAGCATGAAACTCAGATGCACAAAACATCATTATTTTCGGTAATAAAATTACTTTGAGACTGTCAATTCATTGTTTGTCCACAGATGACTCACTGTTGGTGAGTTGCACCAGGGTAATTTGAGAATAGAATAAACATGTTTCTTTAGCAAAATGGCTGTTTCTGAGGAGTGTGAATAAATTAGTTTATCATCACTTGCACTGTAGTCTTCATTCACTACTTTTAAAGGTTAATTAACTTCAACTTCAGTTCTACTCTGATTTTTCCCCTCCTACTCTCTAATCGAGCCCCAGATGTGGATTTATTTGGCAGCCTGAAGGGGAAGCAATGCTCCCTCCAGTCCCAGCCGCTGTCACAGCCCAGTGTGACGAGTGCGCTCCAGGTCCTGGGGACTGGATCCCTCTTCCACCCACTTCATCCTGCAGCTGCAGCTGCTCTTGTGCCCTGTGATTTATTGCCCTCACCAGGCTGTGATGCCGTACAGGTGCCAAGATTGCTGTGACATATTGCTGTTTGCTGATAAATTTGCAGACATCAGAATTCACTGTTTGCGCTGAAGCTGGGACAGTTTATCCTCTGCATGTCTCCTGTGTGGGGACAGGAGCAAGCTTTATGAAGTGTATTCTGGTGGGGTTTTTCTACTTTTGTTTTGTTGGAGAATTTAAGGTGGGGGTAAGATATAAAGGAATGGCATATTTGGGGGATGGAGGTGAAGGGATCTGACGCAGCTCAATATGTCGTGGTGGAAATTGTATTTCACTGAAGTCCTGAGTAGTTCATAAAGGATCGAGGAACAGGGATGACATTTAATGCTGTACAACAGAGGCAGGCTTAAAACAAGACATGCTTGGTTCTCAGGCGTATGATCCTTCTTTATGTACTTATTGATTTTTTTATTTTTTTTTTTAGAGGGCAGACATGGGATTCTGGAAGAGAATCCCTCCTCTGAGTGAGTTATTGCTATCCTTTCTGGTACCTGAGCAAAAGCTTGCCTAGCAAACAGGAGGCCCTAGGGTTTCCTTTGGAGACATGGCCACAGACCCACAGAACGATGTCTCGTACGCCTTGCGAATGGTTATGGCAGTGTGAGGATGCTGCCCAAGAAGCCAAATGCCTCTCTGCCCTTCGCTTGTCCTGAAACCTGCTACTGAGGCTGTCACAGCAGCACGTACAGACCTGTCCACTCATCCTCCTTGTTGGCAAGTGCAGTGGAAACTATCCTCCTCCGTTTCTTCCTCTCTGCTGCTGCTTCCGCTTGCTCTATAGAGTCATAATCAATTGCTGTGCCCTCCCTGCTGAGGGATCCTCATGCAGTAATGAGGATTAGGATGCACAAACTTGTTAACTGTGTTTGCTTAATAAATCTGTGTTTCCTGTTCACTCTAATGTTGTGACAATGTGTTTTGGCAGTTGGCCATGCCTGTGGTTAAATGATTGTGCTTTTCAGTGCTGATAAAGAACTAATTCTGTAGTCTTAATGGAAAACTTATAGTCCTCAGTCATGCTGGGTTGCAATGGCACTAGAGCTCTCAAAATGAGCAGCTTTGCAATCTGTTTCTGAAGGAAGAAGAGATCTCAGAGTTATTTATTGTATTTCAGGAACCGGTAGCAATAACGTTCCCCGGTAAGCTGTCGCACAGTCGGTCTCTTGGCTCTGTGTCGTCAGGCAGTGGCCTGTCGAAGGTGGTGCTTTATGGACCTAGAGCTGGGGTCCCAAGGCCTTGTGACCACTCAGGCCCTCAGGATGCTTCAGCAGGACTGCAGAGAAGCTGTACCTGCTGAACAATCTGTTTATCAGCTGCTTTCCAAAGTGCTGCTTGAATGAAACCGGGGCTAATTTCTTGCAGATAATAATTAGAAGTCTGCTGAGCTAGCAGAAGGAAGGTATCCTTGAGCAGAGGTGGAAAACATGCATTATTCATTGTATCTGGGGGCTGCGCTCTCGGATTTCAGTTGCTATCCTGAAGTGTAGATCTCAAAAAGGGGATCGTAGGCCCTGTAAATAAGGCAGTGTCCTAGCAAGTCATTTTCTGCTTTGCACAGTACTCTGTAGAAGGTAGTCTCACTGTAGGAACACTTAATGAATAAGGGTGATTAAAACTCTTTTGGGATTATATTGTAGTGCCAGGTCTTTGTTTTGATGCTTCTGGTTCCTTTCTGATCTCTAAGTGCAGAAGAGGAGGGGGCCTCAGTCTGGGAGGGGACTCTGGGTGCTCCCATGGCAAGAATCACTCATTATTATCAAGGATCAGCTGTGGAGAAGGCATACAGCAAAAACTTTTCACTTGTAATATGAAAATGACTTAAATTGATCATCCTAGAAGCATTAAGATAAAAATCTCAATATGGTAGGCTGAAACAGCAGTTGCTGTGAAATACGTATTGCTCATAAACATAACTTCTGGGAGTTACTGCTCCCAAGTTGGGGGTTTTTTTGTTGGTTGTTTTTTGTTGTGGTTGGTTGGTTGTGATTTGTTTGTTTGTTTGTTTTTTTTTTTAATAAGGCAAGACAACACCAGCCTGTTCCCAGACCTACAGAGAGTTAAAACTATGCTGATAGATTCCACACCCCACACCCTTCTGGGTAGTATATTGTTTTGTTCTTAAGCTTCACCCCTTTTTATGGTTGCATATTATTTAGTGAATTTACAAGCATAAGTTGTTTTTCAGATTTAATGATTTTCTTTGATTGTGGGCTACTCAGAATTGTTTTCAGTAGTCACAGTTTTTGTTTTGCTGGTTGCTAGTTTTGATTCTCTGCCTTCTGGAGGGCTGAAAGGAAATACCTGCGCTGTTTTCAGCTGGGCCTTGCAAGGACTGGCGGCACTAGCCTTCGGTGTTTCTGCTGGTGTGGGTGACTTCCTTGAGGATTTCTTGAGATTTGCAGAAGTGCGAGAGATTGTCTATCTCAAGTCCGTGAACTTCACAGAGATTATGATTAAATCGACTGCCAAAAGCTTAATGTAAAATTCCGTGAGGGGTTGGAAGAGTTGCTGCAAAGTGAATTAAAAACTGGCATAAAATACAAGACGTGGCTATTAAAAACAGTCAGTTCCCCCAGACCTGTCTCTGCTCTCCTGGGCTTTTTGGCTGTTATGTAACAAAAGAGCAACCAACAGTTTGATTACATTAGTGGTAAGCTGTGTGGTGTGCTGGATATTAGTGCTGTTCTATGGGATTTAGATAAAATGTGCTCTCTGGGGGATGGGGTAGGGAGTAAATGGCTTTTAATGGCATTAGTGTAAAGGCAAACTTACAGCATACTCACGATGAATAAATGGCTGCCAAGTAGGATGATGAGAAGAGTTCAGACAACTGAGAATAGAATGGTTTTTTGTGATCGCATCTAGAGTATCTTCGCTATTTGGATGGTGATAGTTTAATTGCATACTGTTGTCTAGTTCAGGGGTGTGCGTGCCTTTTTCTTTGCACATTTCTTCAATGCCTGCTTCTGGGAATGTGCATCTACGTCAGTGAAAAATGGACTCCAAGCTGGATCCAGATACACGATTCCAGTGATGGGAGCATGCTGTGACTCCTCTGTCGCCCACCAACCATCTACTTCTTGTATAACAACCTCACTCAGAGTTTGGTTTCTGGAATGTTGGGGTTTTTAAATCTGAAAACTTGAGAGAATTACTACAGTGGCATTTGGGGTTTAAATAAAGCAAGATAAACCATGCTTTCTGTAGTGAAGAGCAGTTACCCTAAGGTGAGGTGTTGGATCCTGTTCTGGTTCTTGGGATACCGCAGCAGAGTGAATCCCAGGAGGTGGCTGCAGGAGCGCTGGCAGTGCAAGTGGGTGCAAACAGCACATGGTGGTCGTAGTGGGGGGTCTTTTGGCTTTTTCCTCTCTGAAGAGAGAAACAAACAACATACCTGCAAAGCATATAGTAAAACCAAAACCACCTAATGTAGGGGAGAAGAGCTGATGTTGCAATTGAAAAAGTAACTTCTGTGTTTTATGGGTCTCTTTTATCTCCTCAAGCTTAACGTTGGCTTAATGCAGCTTGCTGCATATAATTTAGAAACGCAGTTTATATCCTCTTTCATAATTATACTTCTCATTGTTTGGTAATACTCTTTATACCTTAGTTAATCTTTTTGGTTTTGCAAATGGCCATTAAGTCCATAAAAGCAAGACATGAGACTAAACCTTTTTTTCTTTTGGTTGCACTTAGACATATTAATTTCTTAACATATAGTAATGTAATGGAGAAAAAGAAAACTGTTTTTGCAGACAGCAGTAAATTTTTTTTTTTTAAAGACAATCTGTCTCACAACTTGAGTGGTATAATCTTTATACTCAGTTGTAGGACACTCTTCCTAAAACTATTAAATAGTCATATCCTATTAAGGGCCTACTGTATTAACTTACTAGGGGTTTGCTGTGAACACTTGAGCTGTTTGCATGTAGCAGTTGCACACACTGCCCTTTGCCAAGATAGGTTTTACTGGCTGTCCTGAAACTGAATTAATGACTCATTATTTAAAGACCTATGTTCCTTGTCTAATGACTTTCTTGTGCTGTCTCACAGAAGCTGAAGGAAATGGGGGTGAGATTCTGCTCAGGGTGAGCCGAGTAGCACTGTGGCAGTAGGCTGCCATGAGAAAACTTAGGACAAGCATGGAATTTATTTAGTTGAAACTTTGTGTGTGTGTGTAACTTACTGCACAGGACCCCCAGAGTAAAACCTATGGGACCTTGAGCTTTGTTGTTGTTGTTCAAATAGTTAACATCATCTCTTTGCAAGTAATGGTTCTTTGAAGGCAATGGGGAAAAGGTAAGGTTTTTTTGAAGTGAAATCCCACTGAAACTGGCTAAAGTGAAATAAACCCGTGGTCACCCAAAACCTGCGTTCCATCAAGGTTTTGCTGTAGGGTCTTGATAATAGAGAGTTTTGCCACTAAGGGTTACGTAATAGTATTATCTTGAGTAACTAAAACCCAAAATATAGCAGCAAAAAATCTCAAACCTGTTCCTGCTGTTGCTCACTTTTAGGGTTACATGACTGAAATGAAGGGTTGGGGAAGCTAATCAGGGCTGAGGGCACAGCAAGACCAAGTGTTCAGGAGTTGGGGTAACCTGGAAAACTTTGGTGCAGTGTTGGCTGTCGCGTGCGGGCGGCGGGGTAGCTGGTGCACAGCGAGCATCCCAGCCGGCGTCCTTCGGGTACGGAGCACGTCCAGGTATGGGTGCACCTATACAGGTATGTCCTCCTGCACGGTGCTTGCCTGTTGGCTCCAGTTGTGAAGTGACCAGCATATTTATTTAATTTGGGATGAACATGTTTTATGGGGAGGGGATGTTTGTTTCACTCCTGTGAAGTGCCCTGTAGATCAGTGTACTTCTATTTTACTGAAAGTGCTGCCAGGGGTAATGGTTTTTTAATTCCCTAAATATTTTCCTTCTAGTAACAACTAAAGGGTCCAGCATGCATTAAAGGCTTTGTAGTAAAGCACAACAGCAGGCAGATGTGCATGTCATGACTATCACTGTTGAGAATTAAGCCAAATTAATTGCAAACTATTGAAAAACAGGACTCGTACAGGGAACGGCTGTTAAACCTGTGAACAGAGCTGTAACTCTTTGTGAGAGATTCTCGCAGGGTGCAGTGCTAAGCTATTGCCTTGTTATTAAAGACCTGATTGCACATGGGGATAGATTAGAGCAGTTGGACGGAAGGTAGCGTTGGCTGATTTGGGGCGGATTAGAGTGCTTTTTGAACGTAAGGCCGCGTATGGTTAGTGGTCAGAGTTCCAGCTTAGTGTTCCCAGGCAGCAGCTTGATTTATTCAGCAGCGAGGAGCAGTGTTGTCAGGTAGAATAAATAGCGTCTGCCTAACGTGCAAGATTTCAAGTAACATCTGGACTTACCCGGGGCTCGGATGGCTTTCCTCCTGGCTTCAGAGGTCTACCATGTGCTGGGGAGTGTGGCCACTTCAGAAAAAGTCCAGCTGGCACAGATGGGTTTGTATCTGGTTTACCATTCGATAGAGGTGCCGCTCCTTTGGGAAGGGAGATGTGTGTACTACTAAGAATTATTATCATCGCTTGAACTGAAAAATTAAAAAAATGCTCTTAGATTTCAGGTCTGTTTTGCTTTAAATGGTTATTTTAGGAGGAAAAAATACACTGGTATTTCAATATTATTAAAGCCCGATAAACTACTGGATGTCTGTTAGGATGATAGACTGTCAAGAATAAGTTAGCATAACTCTGGAAACAGAAGTGACTTTGTAGCTTTCAGATTTTTTTCATTTGAAAGTAAAGCTTTAAATAGATAATGCATAAGCATAAGATTGTATTTGAATTTCCAGATTAATTAACTTTCTTTGTTCTTGTAACATATAAACTACATTGTATTCTAGCTTAACTTAATTCATTTTCAGACTTTGGGCAAAAAATGCACAGCTAGTCCTTGTGTTAGAAAAATACCATCTAATGGAAACCACGTCTTGCTTTTTCAAATTTTAATATATGTCTGCAATGAGGAGGTGCTTCATTTACTCAGTATTCGTGGTTTATCTAGAGGATTAAATTTTTCTGGAACCAGTTTTCCTATTCCTTAGTGAAAGCATTCTTGAATTGCTCTTCTGGAGCTTTGTTCTGAACTGCCTCTGTTCAATAACTTCACCTTATTCAGATGCTAATGTGCGGTGTCTCTCTTGTGAATGTCTGGCTAGAGACTGACATTAGCATATTAGGAACAGATTTGAAAAAGACTGTTCTTTGTGTGCTTATATTTTATAAATAGCTTAAAGGAGAGGATGGTGTATTTTGTAAATGGCTTGCAGAGTTGAAATCCAATGGGCCTATGAATGGTGTGGCATTTCTATTACCGTAGTCCACTTTAAAGTGGATTCTTTCTGTTATTAACACCTACGCAGTAGGGATGATGCAATGAACTCTTACATATTCACTATTCTTCTTTAAATGTTTGCATTCTGATGGTATTTTCTTGGAACTGGAAAAGTGCAAGCAGAAAAGATGGTGCTTACTTGGGCACTAGACTTACTGCAGATGGCATCTGAGAAATGGAGAATGTTGAGATATTTGGCAGGAACTGGTTTTCTTCCACTCTATTTGTGAAAAAAGTGTTTTAAAAACTATTCCTCATAGCTTTGATTCTGAAGTCTGTCTGAAAATGTGTATGTGAAATGCATCTGTAACAACTACAAATGTGATGTAGAAATGTTTAGGCAATTGAAACAGTGAAGAAAAAGCTGGATCACATTTTATGATAGCCCCCACCTCCCCATGGTTTTGTTAGCTGTAGTTATCGGAGTGTGGCCCATTTTCTGCTTTGCTTACATTAAAGAAATATAGTCCTCTTTCTTCTGCCTTTTGCTACAAGTCCTCAACAACATGTTAGTGAAAGCAGGTTTTTTTCTATGACAACTGAGCTGATGATAATAGAAAGACTTATGTGAGAATTAGTTAGTTTTGTAAGACTTTTATTAGTAACTGATAGGCTTAGGTGCAAAGAAGCAGATTTTCTGTGTTGAGTAGCTTGTTGCTAAATCTCCTGAGCTAAAACCCTGTTGCAATCGATCACTCTAATAGCGAAATAAAAACCTGCATGCAGTTTGTATGCCAGCCTAACGTAGCAGTTCAAATTTGTGTATCCACACACACTGGTACAAGCTTTCCTTATGGAGAGCCTTAGTTCTGTGCTGGAGAACAATTCTTGTTTGTTAGCTATGAATCCAAGGCAGACTTGATCTAAACTCAGTTCCAAAGTGAAAGGCTCAGTCTCCCAAGAGAAGGTGTGTGTGTGTATATGTGTGTGTGTGTGTGTGTAAATATATATATATGTAGTAAGTTTTAGAGACTTATTTTTGTTTCAGTTAATCTTTCTTCTTTAAGGTTCTGAGTTTTCAGTCCCTCGTGGTGTAAAGGCTTCTTTTCCTGGTGCTTTGTGCATCTTCAGACAGGTGCAAGTTAAAACTGCCACAGTCAACGTGTGGCTACTATATAACATCTATTTCTGGCTTGATTTATGTCACTTTTCTGGCACTTTTTAAAGCACTTCCAAACCCACCCATGCATTTGGTATGTGTGATGATTCAGAGAAGGCCATATATTTATGGACATAATAAAGGACAAATTTATTACGCTCTTGCACAACTGTGATGCTTTCAGAAGAGTTTGGTTCTGTTCAGCTCAACCCGAGTCCTCTCATTCCTCCAAGAAAGACGACAACTCAGCAAAAGCACCGCTTGTGATGCAGTTATTTGATGTGGAGTTTGGCTTGCCAACAAAAAGGGGTTTGTGCGAGGGAGCCAGGGAAAGGTGATCCAGCGACAACGGCTGTTTGCACTGTGTTTCACTGATGTTTAGGATGCTGCTCTGACTGCGTCTGACCCAGAGGAGCTTTGGAAGGAGCAGCAGCCTTGTTCTCCTTCATTGATGAGCTCAGGGTTGCGTGGGTCTCTGCTGGAAGACGTGTTCTGGCCACACTTCTGCTCTGGAGACAAACTGAGCAGGGCCACCACAACGTGCTTTGGCATATGGGAGCACTGTGGGGTTTCAGCTGGTGCTGAGTCCGCTGCTGCTTGTGCCGCTTGCTGTGGGAGTTAAGGAGGTGTCAGGAGCTGAGAAAATAAATCCTAGCTCTGGCCGAGAGGAGTGGGAGGGTGTATTAGTTTTTGTTGTGATACCAAGAGGAGTACTGAAGAGAGAAGTGGTGAAGAGAAGAAGTGTGATAAGAAGAAATAAAGACAGACCCAGATAGTAGTTGGGAGCCAGCCAGAGTGTAAACAAATAATCTGGGAGGTGAATTTGGAGTGATATCAAGTGAGGAGAGATTGTGCATGGATAAAAACAGAAGGTAATTTAAGAGCATGGATATATACTGAGATCAAGAGGAAATGTTATCTTGGTCCTAGTGTTTGGAAAACTGTAGGAGGGAAGATTTGAGATGAAATGGAAGAGATGGGTGTGTGTGAGTCAAAACAGAGAAACAAAACCTTACCATCCCGGATGGGATGGGTGGATAAAAGGAAGTCTCCGCAGGATGTGATTGAAATTTGGTAGCAGGATGGAGAGGGTGTAAATGTGTGTAGTAGGGAGGAGGGATTGTGTATTTATAATTCTGTTAACAGTTCTAACAGTGTCAAAAGCACAAGATATAAGCTAAAGGATTACCGAGCCCAAAGGAATGTGGAGTTTGAATGATAGTCTCACTGTTCAAAATTTGCAGAGTGCTGGTTTAAAATTACAGGACTGTGTATAACAATATAAAAATATTTAAAGGAAGCAAGCATGGAACAACTATAAAATATTTTCCTTCAATATATGGTAAAGTTTTCTTTGCCTCCTTTGTCGTGAAGGTGTTTTGACAGATGATTTTTTTATTTTACTGTGTGGAGAAGCTAGTTGTGAAGAAGAAGAAATAATATGTCTCTTACACAGCAATGACTAGTTGCTGTCATTAAAGGTGCAAATCAAAAAATTTATATGCTTGGCAGATGTTGGAAAGCCAATAGCTCATTTTATTAGTGGAATTAGATGGCCATTTAGTTGAATTTATCCTGTTCTGCTTTGCAGTTGAAAGATGCATGAGTGTTATGCAGTCTGGGACTCAGATGGTTAAGCTGAAGAGCGGAACCAAAGGGCTAGTTCGGCTCTTCTACCTGGATGAGCACAGGACCTGCATCCGATGGAGACCGTCCAGAAAAAGCGAAAAGGCAAAAAGTAAACTTTTAATATTTCTTTTAATTTCTTGGGCAGTTCAGTATTAGAATGTGAATTACAGAGGAAAAACTGAACAATATTTTTTGGATCAATTAAATGCTTTTTGATGCTTATTTTAAATGTGATGTGATACTTACATGAAGGTTTTCAAGAGTGTGAGTAGAGTTTAACCACCTACTAAAAGTGCAGGATTATGAAAGGAAGGGGAGTGTGGTTCAGTCAGATGTCAACATTTTCCATAGGTTTATATGAATTATGAGCAAACTGAAGAGTGACTTGATAGGAAATTATGCTGAAGTCTTTTCAATGTATACACCACAAATTTAAATACAGAACCTAGAAAAGTTTGGACTGAGGTTTCTTTATCTTAACTGTGATAACTTTCTTTGGGCATTATTACATCTTGAAGTTATTGTGTAGCATTATTTCTCTTTGAAACTGTTCCTGCTGCACTGTTTTAAATTGGAAATTCAAATTAGTGGTTTATTGAATAAAATAAGGACTAGAAATTCACAGAACTGTCACAGAGGCTTGAGATTAAAAACGAGCAGTTGGGAAGGCTACAGATAGTGACAGTTGATGTTTTTGGGCCAGTGTGTAGTGGCTAAGAGCTGCTGTATTGAACAGCGTAGCTGTTTGCAGCCATGGCACTGGGAGCCATGTTACCTAGCACAGCAATGGGCATCCCTGTCTTCCTGTTGTAGAATGCACAGCTGTGGTGGGTGCAGTCCCTTTGGAGCTACGCAGTGTTTCACTGATTGATGGAAGACACTTGGCATCCGTCTCCTTGTGCTCCCCTTTGAGTAGCCTACAGTCCTCTGATGTAGCAGGAAGCACTCAAAGAGCTTTGCTGTGAGCTGCCTGTACCTGCACTGGCCTGCCTTCGAGGCAGCTGTACTGTGCACATGGCATGGCCGGAGCAAGGATAAGCCTTGAAATCAAAAAGCCCTTTTGGATGTGAAGATGTAATATTAAAAAATGTTTAATGACTTTTAGCCTGAATAGCCTCCTTTTAGCCAGAATTGCTCAAAAGCAGAAAGACATTGGGTGGCTGTCTCCAAGCATGTCAATTTTTGTTTTCCCTTTTCCCCACAGTTGTCATCGATTCCATTTACAAAGTCACCGAAGGCCGGCAGTCTGAAATCTTCCACCGCCATGCAGAGGGGAACTTCGACCCAAGCTGTTGCTTTACCATTTACCATGGCAACCACATGGAGTCACTGGATCTGATTACATCTAACCCAGAGGAAGCTCGCACCTGGATCACAGGACTGAAATATTTGATGGCTGGAATAAGTGATGAGGACTCGCTTGCTAAGCGACAGAGAACACACGATCAGTATCCTTTTATGAGCCTGAGCTCCAGCTTCTGATTCAGTATTTCTGGCTTGGTTTTTAGTGACTTCAGCATAGGGTGTCCTTTCACCTCCTGTAAGTGACCAAAAGCCTTGCCACTGACTGTAGTGGAAACTTGAGTTACGCGTTTGACATGGACGCTTACCTGTGCAGTAAAACATCAGCTGTGCCTTAAGGACTGGATTAAACTCCATTGAAGTCAGGGGATGGTCTTGCATTTTGTTAGTGAAATTCTTATTGAAGGGTCAAAACAGTCATTTCTAGTTATCTCAGTAAATGCTAACCCCAGCATGATTTCAGGATTTCTGTCATGTTTGCCCAACTGTGCTTTTATCCTTCTGCTGCAAATTGCAAAGTTCATTAGAAGACACTTGTCATTAGAAAACAATATCTTGTTTTCAAGATATTACTAATTGAAAACTTGAATTTGTTAGCCTCTGCACAGGTGAAACCCTAATGTTTTGGGAGTCTTTCAGTAAACTGACTAGTAACTCCTGGCCATCACTGTTTCTCTTGGTGTATGTCAGATATCTGTGTGTACTTCTCAGCCTCTATTGATTGTCAGGAGCACAAATCTTTAAAGCTCCTTAAATGCTTGTTGTAGCCTAGTAACCAAAATTAACTTCTTGTAGAGATCATGCCCATTGAATATTTTCTTGATGTGCTTTCTTTCACAACAGTGCTAACGAGTATGTTAAATACAAAGAAACAAACAAAAAAAACCCCAACAAACCCATCTTTATTACAGTTGTAACCTGTTTCTTCTGCCATGCAGAAATCTACAGTGGTCATGTGTACATAATCCTTCTGGAGAATATATGCACTTCACATAGTTTTAATATATATTTTCAGTGTTTAATTCTGATACAAGATAGGCACAGATCCATTTGGGGGATATATTGCATGCTCTGTTGCACACATACTCAGCTTGCTATATTTATCCATGACTTTTCCAAGCTGCTGTACATTCTCTACTAGTTAAACATCACTTCAAGTCTTGTTTGTCTTATCAAATGTGGCAGCTGGGAGACTGCAGACAAAATGACCCTGTACCAGTTCCAATTAGTGTAAGAACCTAGCAAAAGCTGCAAAGGGGTATATGTGCAAAGAGGGGGTGAAAGGTACTGGTTAGAAAGTGGACAAGTTCAAGCAGAATGAAGGGAGAAGTGGGAGAAGATATTGGAGCAAGCCCAGCAGTATTTGCAAACTTAAAGTACATTCTCAGAAGAGAAGCTAGTATCAGAAATGAGAGCACAACGGGGTATTGTGAACCTAGCTGTAAGTAATTGTCATTAAACCAGTACCGGTTTTAAGCATTTGAATGAAACTGTAAGCAAGGGCAGGGGGATAAAACTGGTTCAGTGTCACCTCAAACCCATGTAAACCTGCAGAACATCCCAAAAAAGGTTATGTTAGAGATGAGCCATATGCTGTGTGAAGAATCACCTCTTGTTTTCCGAATTAGCTTTATTTGATGCTATTTTGCCCTTGAGAGGAGAAACAGCAAATGTATGAGTGCTATCCATTTTCTCTGTGCAACTTACGATTCTATGGAGTTGTTGCTGCCCTGGGGAAGGTGTGGCACAAGGTGAGGGCTGAGATATTGGAGAGAAAGTGGTGGACAAAGAAGTTTGTCCAGAGATGGAAGAGTTACAAACATATGGATGAAAGAACTGTGTGACAGTCTTGGAGGAGAGAGCATGGAAAAACAAGAATGGTTAATAACCATTAACCATTAACCAATAACCATTAACAAGCATGGAATAACAAATGGTTAATTTTCAATGAGGTTCTTATGGAAACCACAAGCTGATAATAACATATCCAGGCTGATTTCACAGAGTCTTCCTTATTCCATCCTCTTGCATTAGATTAACATCATCCCTGATATAGATGGCTATTGAGCTTGATTCTTTTGAGTCGAGTCACGAAACCAGTAGCCCTCGGATATAACTCCATGGAGGTCAACAGTCTTGGTTGCACCAGGTAGGAGGTACAATAGCAAATTGTACCAGCAGGCATACAGTAGTAAAAATGCTTTGGTTTGGCATCAGCGTGGGGAGAACCATGTAGATAGCACCAGATCTTTGCCAGCAATGACTTTATTTCATGGTGTACACCAATAGCTCTAGTGCAGGCTGTGGGAAGTCTTAATTCCAAGTGTTTTGCCCAGAGACGCTGACTTGAAAAGAGATGTTTGGGAAGGCAGGATTGAATAATGCGTAGTTCTTCTCCCTGGAAGATGTTAAGGTCCTCTGCTAAGGAGAATTATCCCCCTGCCCAGAAGAGCTGGGGCAGGGTCTTGTTCTCCTGAGTCTTGTGCCTTACCTGCCCAAGTGCTCTACCTCCCTCCTCTGTGAGGAAATCACCTTCTTGTACCTTTCCTTGACACGCTTGCAGCTGGGTCAAACAGACCTTTGAGGAGGCTGACAAGAATGGAGACGGCCTGCTGAATATTGAAGAGATCCACCAGCTGATGCATAAACTAAATGTTAATCTGCCCCGCAGGAAGGTCCGGCAGATGTTCCAGGTTGGTGGCCTCTAACACACAGCGTTGTTGTGGTAAGATAGTGCCAGTTACGGTCTATTTCTGGACAGATCCAGAATAGGATCTGCAGGTTGGGACTTAAACTCTGTCCCTTCCAACAGCTCACAGACCTTTTCCAAGTTTACCTTTTTGTAGACAGATGCATCAGAACATTGTTTTAACGACATGAACCACATAGAAGACAATTTATTAATATTACTTTTTCAGATGCATTATTGTTTTCGTCTCTGTGAATGGAATTGTTCTGTGCTGGCATTGATGGACAATGAAGTTACTCTGTTTCTATTGAAATCCTTTTTCATTTCCTTTATGGAAAATTGTGTAATAGAAACTAGCTTTATGAAAGTAATTAGTTTTTTTTTTTTTAACAACTTCCTCTTACTTAGCCAGAATCAATTTTTTACTTCTGTTGTCTGAAAACAGTTACCATTTTCCACCAGCCCTAGTGTTTACTGTAGGAAAGGAAAGATAAGCTAAGGACATAATGGAGAGCAAAATAAAATTTTCTTAACTCTTCAAAAACAGTACCAGCCAAAAGCTGGTTTGCTATAAAACATGGGGAAGTTGAAGAATCTTCTGTGCTCAAAAGTGCTTTGTTTGTCTGGCATAAAATCTGCATTAGAGGTATATCTATGGAGTATAAGTTACTCCCCAAAGACTTAAGAAGTGTGGAAATTGGTGGGGTTGTGTTGCAGAGGTGAATTTGGGTTGTACTTGTTCCCACAAATTAGAAATGTCACTTAAGATATGTAGTAGGTATAAAATGATTTAAAATCCCATTTGACACCACATAGCTGGGAATTATTTTCTTCCCAGCTTACTTGCCGTGATCCGAGTTTATAGCTCCGATGACAGTAGCACTAACAAGGTGTAATGAGATGCAGCTCCCTGAGATCCTTGGGTTTTTCTGATATTGTTGACTGCTGCAGGAGAGGCAGACAGTTGTGAAGCCATGTACTGAGAGGAAGGAAATCTAGTTCACTCTGTGCTTTTAAAGTGTCTAGTAACGAAGAGTAATGCACTCTAGCAACCATCAGCCTTTGTATAATCAGAGGCAACTTCTGGTTAAAAATAAACTGGTTTACTTATTTTTGTGTTGCTGCAGTTGCTGCCAGCCTATACTCGAGTTAACATCCTAGACCTCCCAGGCATGGTTAAAGTTATTAAGGTCGAATATAAAAGGAGTGCTGAAGGTCTGTTTACTGTTAGTCACTCAGGGCTTAATCCTAAAGGCCTTACCCCGTGAGCAATGCTTTGTGCTAGCAGTCCTATGGACTTCCAGGTCTTAATGCAGGATCAGGGGAATGGCAAAGTAACTCTGGGACAAGTCCTCGCCCCTACATCTAGCTACTCGGCACTGTTCTTGCACTTGATCTGCTCAGGTGGTACTGTTTGTGTGACTTGGGGTTACAGCTTCGGACATGGCACAAACAGCCCCCAGCCTGGGGGGGCACCTGTGGCTCCAGGGGGGTGGCCAGGCTTATGGAGCAGTCCAGGTCCTGCGTCTGGGAATAGAGGATGGGGCTGCTACTTCGGTTGTGTGTACGTACTAGGAGTCACTGGTGTAAAGATCGGTTCCTGTTCTAAGAGGTGCTTCAAAGTTAAGTGGAGTGCTTTATGTGAAAGGGAAAGTAAAACTGGATCCTTGGAAAGCAAAGCAGGCCAGAGATGTGTTCCTTGCATCTGCTGTTACTCAAGCTCCTCTTCTACAGAAGTGAGGGTGGGCACCAACTGGAAGAGCTTTCTTGAGGAGGAGGAAGGGATAGCAGATGAGGATACAACTTCTTCTCCAGATGGAGGGTATTTGGTGTACCAGTGTAGGGAGGAGCCAACAGGTTCAAAGCCGAGTCAGCGTTCAAAGGACTCTGCGCAGAAGGTGTTCTGAGCTGAACAGAAGGAAGCACCATTTTTAACAGAACATGACTTGGGAATGGCAAGGGGGTTTGTAACTATGGAGAAAAAACATGATCTACAGCTATGAACAAAGGACGTTATTCATGGGAACAATAGCACATTTCTAAACATTTATTTCACTTTGCCTCCATTATCTGCTTACAGCCTTAAACTTAGCAAGAGTTGTAGCTTCCCTGAAGTTCGTTTTTTGTGGAGACCTACGTAATGTTTGACAGCAGTTCTCCAGAATATATTCTTTGTTTTAAAAATCCAAAGCAATCCTCTTAGGCAGATGTTCGCAGTAAAAAGCTTGTATTAACATGCGTTAAGTACTGTTTTCTTCTCTTCCTACCTCTGAGGATCAAAAAAACCTGCCACCAAGACTGGGGCTATTAGGCATATATTTTGGTGTGGAGTCTTATTGCTGCTGCAGACTTATCCCCCCACAGAGTGCTGACAGGGGGCTGAGAGTGTTGCGGTTTGAATTTAAGACTGTGATATTGTCCTGAATGTTTTAAAATGTCAGACTCTGTTAGAGGAAGCCATGGGGTGAAATTATTATGTTCCTTGCTATGTTTTAATCCAGGATAACTGCAGGGCATACAGGAGAGTAACAGATATCAGAATAAAGCCCAGGGTGAGCCTCTTTACATGGGAAACAAATTCAAAACTAAAGATGGAATTGAGACTTTCATAGGGAGCCTGTGGCTTTAGTGTAGTAACTGTTTTCACCAAAAGATCCAATAGATGGTATTATAATTTTGCAGTTATTTTAGCCTACTAGGATTTGAGTCTGAACAGAAACTTGCAGACTAGAATTTATTAAATTTCCATTTGTGTACATAAATCCTCTTCTGCTTTGTTCCCTGAATTCGCCTGTGTTTAGCATGCTTACCTGAGTGTATTTTATCTCTTAGGAAGCAGACACAGATGAGAACCAAGGAACCCTAAATTTTGAAGAATTTTCAGTGTTTTACAAGATGATGTCCTTACGTCGAGATCTCTACTTACTGCTCTTAAGCTACAGTGACAAGAAGGATCACCTCACTGTGGAAGAACTTGCTCAGTTTCTAAAGGTGGAACAAAAGGTATGGGAATCCTATGCACCCATATACACGTACATATAAATAGATTCAAGTACAGGGAAAGAATTTTATGGAAAAGTTTAGCTTGGGGGAGGGGGGAAAACAGATGTAACAAAAAAGAAATCTAAATGGTTTATTGCTTTTTTAAAATGCTTCTAGAAAAAGTTTGAACTTTTTTGCACTCTGGTAGAGGAAAGGCAAGTGTAGGGCAATATGGTTAATATTTGTTAGTTCATAATGGCATTCAGGTAACATTCACACTTCTTAGTTGCAGCTGATTATCTTGCTTAGCATGGTTGCTTTCTCTTGCTTAGCTTGTCTGGATTGTTTATTGGTGTTGGGGTGGGGCATTGATATTTCCAGGAGATGCTTTTGATAAGTAAAGGTCTTGGCAGATATCATGTATCATCCTAATTCAGGGTATATGTTTTAAAACTAGAAACACATGACAAAATAAGAAGAGCAAACTATATAACACAAAGTGGGATATTGCACCAACCTGGCCGAGGGTGAGGTGTCCTGGATTCTATTTCCCCCCCCCCGCCTTCTTTCTTCTTCTTCTGCCTTCCTCCTCTTCTTCTGCCTTATTTCCCAGTTTTTCTTCAGGAAAGTTTGTTTTCCAGGCATAATTCCTCACAGATGTGTGGGACTTGCATAAAGAAAATTTCACATCTGGAGGCTGCACTTCTAGGTTCAGGGAACCACAGGAACAGGCACACTGATAAGGAATTTAAAAAAAAAAAAAGCAGCATAAGTAACTTAAGAAGCAAAGTTGGGTCAAGATTGGAGATTTTCCCCCAATGTGCTTATGAACAAACTTACTGAACAAAAAAATCTCTAGCCATTCCTAAATGGCTCCAGTGGAGATTTTCATGTCCATGTTGAAAAAGACTGAATTACTACAAAAGTTGGCTGTGGAACCCACAGAGCGAACTTGTACACTGGGCAGTGAGGAGCACAGAAGGAACCTTGTGATCTCTAGGACTCTTGTTTGCTTCTGGCAATTGGTCCTGGGTTGTTCACTTACCCTGTGCGTGCTTGCAGAGTATTGTTCTGAAACAACGTCACAAAAATAAATGCTAACTTCTAAACCTACTTGAGCTTCCTGGGTATAGATGCTGTGTTTTGCCTGCAATCATTGGATAATCTCCTGTGCCATTCTGGGATCCTGCCTGCAATGACTGCTTTTTCTGAGTTATACCTAGCATAAAATACCAACAGTCTGTGCTGCTTTGTTGCTGAATTTCCCCCTCTTGGCCATTGTGGCAATTCCCTGGTGTGTATGACTCCCTGGTTCTTCCTTCCTTCCCCCTTGAAACATGGAGCACTATCACGTCACGGATCTCGCTGTGATAGCCTCAACACACAGATTCTTGCAAGCAATCTGGTCCTGGCAGTTCTTCTAATTACAACTTTAAAGCACGGAATGTTTTTATCTTTTTTCCCTTTATGCTAATGCCCTAAGTCTTCTGAGCTAGCTGTTTCTTCCTTTGTTTCCTTTTTATTCACTGCTGCCTTCTTGGGTGTCCTTCAGTGGAGCACCCTTGGCAGCAGCAGCAGCGGGGTTGACACTGATGAGAAAGCAAAGAAATGCTCCAGGGAGGACATAGTCATGGAGATGCTGAAGTGCCCAGAACAGCTGAAGAGCAGTGGCGTGAGAGGGCACTCAGGGACCTGGAGCAGGAAGAAAAACATGTGAAAGAGGCAGAAGAGCTGTCTTTGTGGGTGCACAAGGACATTATGAAACTACTGATGCAGCAGAAGAAACAAGTTGACTGTCAAATCTGGCATACTGCATCCTCTTCTCTGTCTACACGCTACTCAAAATGCTGAATTTTGAACAGGGATATTGGCTATAAATACTCTGCTCAACATTATTCCAAAAACAAACAACAAAAAGAGTAAAAGCATGATCTCCTGTCGATGAACCTCTCGGCAGTTTAGTTTAGAAGCACCTTGCACTTTCTTTGCCTCTTCCCTTTGGTCTTTCCACTTCCCAGTATTAACAGTGTTAGAGATTTACCCCTTAATGTTTTCAGAACACAGATGTAATAACAATGTCCTTGGGTAAGGTAAGATTGCCTTCAAAAGCTAATAATGGTTCAAATCATAACGCAGCTCTCAAGTGCCTTCAACCACACAGCATTTTGTTTTTGCTCTTGTCTGGCTGCTTGGAAATCTGTGGACAGTCTGTCCAACTCCATCTGCTACTCTTTTGGCAAGACTTTTAAGTATTCTGCAGCCTGAGGATGGAACAAAAGGAGTTTGGGTTTTTTGTTCACTTGCTAAGCTGGCTTCTTTTTTTAGGAGAGCTCCTTGTTGCCTTCACCCCAGAGCTTGTGAATCAGATTATTTCCATGTAGGTGCAGTTAAACTCAGCTCATTGCTATTGAAATTGCAATTATATGGCTTCAAATGTCAGAAGAGCAGAAATTAGACTGGTTTCCTGGAATGACTCCTGGTCCTGCAGTCCTCTTAGCCCAAGTGGCTGTGAGGGAAGAACATCCCTGGATGTCTGGTCATGTCTGTCTGCCTGAGGGTTGTCCCTATGGGAGTGCCCTCTCCTAATAAACCAGTATCAGTGTCCGAGTTGGTCCTCCCCAGAAACTGATCTCCTGCCAAATGACAGATTGCTTCCACAGCAGGATCTCCAGGCTCTTTTGACTGGCAGAGCTTGTCTCATACTTGTCTTTGGGTAGTGGGGCATGGGTGAAGGTGGCTGTACAAACATAGTCTTCTGTGCTGAGGAGGAACTTTGTAGTTGCTGGCCATTCTGGACCTGCATCATGAAGTGAATGGCCGCCTCCTGCCCCTGTCTTGGGAGCCCCGTAGTGATGCTGCCCTGTGTTCAGGGGTCAGCCAGCCTGTAGCTCTTGTCTGATTGCTGTCTGTCCTTCCCTCCTCCCTTCTGCTGTGTCCATATCCCATCAAGTGCTTTTATTTCAGTCATAGCAGAGACCTTTTCAGCACTTGTGCTGATGGTTTTATGCAGTTACAAGGCTGCTTTGCTGCTACAAACCTGAAATGTTTAGTTTTGGTTTTCTGAGGGCGAGGTTTCCCATGTGCCTGCTTGCCACCTGCTGCCTTACCATGGATCAGTTACTTTGCAATACAGTTTTCATCTGTCCTGAGAAAAAGGACAGCCCGCTGAGAGCTTGCCTCCAGCAGCGTTCTCTGCATGCTCCAGGAAAGTGCTGCATATTGTATGATATGCCCTGTTGTGCTCCTGAGTGACAGGAACGAGATGGAAATGTTAATACCACGCCATCGGATCAGTACCAAACCAGTATCTTCTAAAATGGCTGCTGCCGTACGCAGCCCAAATGAAACTGGTGGCAAAAATTAATGCCCCCGCTCATTTTAATTGAACTGGAGAGAAAGTAATTTTGTAACAATTACACCCTTGGAACATGCACATATAATTACGTAAAGCTTTTCCTTAATTATTCAATATGGGCTAGTGCATTTTGAGTTAAGCCTGCTTGAGAGAATAAGTTTACTTTTATTACTTGTCTACACTAATTATACAGTATCACAGGAATAACTAGTGATGTGGTGAATAGTGAAAATATGACAAAAAGTGGTAAGAAGTGGGGATTAAGTACACTTTTAGAAAATTAATGTTTTGAAACTACTGATTGCCCTCTCTGAAGACATTTTAAAGGGATACAATGAGACAGTATATGCCAGGGCATGTCAGTATATGTTAGGCTGTGATCTGAAACTGTGGATACTGAAGGATATCAGGAACCAGTATCCCAAAGGGAATAGGAAATTATAAGAATATCAGTGTTGGTACATGGACTTTGAAACGAGGAGAGACCGTGGAGCTTGTTAATATCAGACGAGGAAGACAGTACCAGATCATCATGCCTGATCAATCCTTGCTACTTTCCACAAAAAGCCCTTATTGCAGCAACACAGACTCTCAACTGGAAAGCAAGCTGATGCCTGCCTCCCTTTCTCATGCTTACCCAAAAGGATAATCGGTATAACTGATTTATGTGGTGACTGGATATGTCATGACATCTTACATCGACATCTTGCACTGAAATTGGAAGAATATCTTTGCTTTTATTATTTATATTTTGATTTTTCTTATAGAATGATTAACTATGAACAACTAAAGCCTAAACCATTAGGGCACTGTTGACACGCTGTGGGTTGGCGTCCTGTCTAGGAACGCCTGTTATTAGCATTGCACTGCTTTTTGAACTTCTCCTTCCTGTTTTTTCTAACTTCTCTTCTACTTTACATTCCTTTCTCTTATCTCCTTTCTCATGAGAATGGGAAATGAGAACGATTCCCATTCTTAGCTTGTGGGCCTCTGACAGAAGAGGGCTCTCCCAGTGCCTGGCACTGCAGTGCGCTGCAGCTTCAGATGGCATTAGATTTTTGGCAATAGGTTGCCAATCTGACCTGCTTCCAGTGAGACTGGTGAAATCAAAAGTGATTTCCCTCTTCTTATACTTCTACACTGAAGATTAGGGATAATGTTGCTTTTTTGTAGTTTTGTATGATCTTATTTTAGGAAAATTAATTGGTAGTTCACTTACTTAAAAACCAAGGTCTTATTGGTTATTCAAAGGCTGATACTCTTTTAAAGAGCATATCTGCATCCATATTAAAGCTTTTAATCAGGAATATAAAAAGTAGCCATGTATCCAAGAGATTTTGGAAGCTCCCAGTATTGACCATCTTCAATAATCCATGTATCCAAGTATTCAGTCATCAATAATGATCATTATTATTTGATATTATTTTTAGTGTAATACTTTAAAACGTAATGAAAACCAATTTAAATGAGTAGCCTAAGTCATTGTCTCTCAAGCTGCAATTAAGAAGCACAAATCGGTGGACTTTTCCCTACCAGATGCAGCTTTGGACTAGATTAGACATTTTTGTTCCTAGAGCACACAAGTACCCTGCCACTCAGCCATCAAGGAGCCATGTGGGATAATGAAAAACTTAATTCTAGCCAGCTTGTGCTGAAGAGGGGCCTGCTTTGAATAGTGTTTGCAATCAAACAGCAACATCTACTTCAGCTAGGATAATCAGTTATTTTCTCTACTGAATTGTTCTCATTCCTATTATCCTGTGTAATTCCTGCAGGCACCTCATATTGTTGGCTTAGCTAGGAGATATGAATAAAATGTTTGGAGAAGGAAATGGGCTGAGCCATGCTTTCCCTGTGTAAGAGAGAAAACAGAGGGAAGGATGAAGGAGAGAAAGGCTGGAAAATATCTCCAAGTTTTTCAGCTTGAGTCACCATATGACTTGAACTGCTCACTTGCCTTCTGTTACTACACTTCTAACATTGACACGTCTAGTTTTTCCCCTCCTCTGGTAATTTTTCGTACTTAGGCTGTAGCCTTTTAGGTGTTACGAGATATGGTCAGTCATGGCACCCACGTTTCTTAGGAGGAACTTGGCACTTGGCAAGATCAGGCCCTTAGAGAAGACCAGATTGAGGGTCAACTTACTTTTAGAAGATTTCCATATAGCTGAATGCCAATGCTGGGAATACTGAGCTACGGGAAATAATGGAAAGCGCAAATTCATTGTAGGCTACAGGCAGAGCAGAGTCAATGGAATTGGTTTTGCCATCTGAAAGAGAATTCCATTAGTAAGAGAACAGTTCACAGAGTGACCGTTTTTGGATTTAAACAATAAATAGCGTAATCTGCAGGATGACTAGCCTCACTCCTGCCTTGCCTGAAGCAGTGATGTTAACAGAGATGACATGCTATTTAAGAGCGGGGACTGCATGTTCCTTTACTTCCAGACTGCTCCACATGCCAGGGTGTTTGAGCTGCTTTGGCAAAGGATGCAGAGTACAAACAGTAAACAGGATAATGGTACAAATAAGCTGCCAAAGGTTTTAGTGTCATCATTGCCATCCTGTGATATTATTAGTGGAGGAAATTAAATACACCCAATCTTAGTTTTCACTTTGGTTCTCTATAACTTAAGGGGGGCAGCGGTGAGAAAAGATGAGTGACAGAAGCTACTTCTTTCCTTTAATTTTAGAGAAATATAAGTGCATGGTGATACTCTGGCCCCACTAGTCAGTTAGGACTTCAGTTGTGGGCTAGTTGAAGCTGATGACAAAACTCTTGTTTGTTTCAGAAGAACTGCTGTTTTTCATTTCAGAACCTAATTATTTATCTCATGGCCTGTATATTGTAGTGAACTCTCTTGGAAGTAATGAAATCACAGAAGTGGAAAATGCATGAAAATGAAATCAAACCCTGCCAAATCTTTTTGCATGTCTAAGTAGATTATATTAAAGAATATAACTTCATAGTTCTCATTTCAGCACTATTGCCCAGTACAACTATTATTAAGTGTGCTTAACAGCTAATTTTAATCTTTAAACTAAAATGACACAGCTTTTAAGTGAGCACTACCTCTCACTCCTGTTTTTCTCCTCAAAGGTAAGAGCTGTGAGGCTTGTGCAGCACTGACAAAAATCAAATCAAAATCTTAGTCCTCTTACAGTGGTGTTACTGACTGGTCTGTTCATTTTTGACTGAACTTGATGTTTGATCATAAGGTTTTTCAACTGGACCCAGAAGCCTGAAGTTGATTTTGACGTGCTGGTGACACGGTATTAAAAATAAGTGTACCGACACTGTTGTTTTTGTGCAGATGAATAATGTGACACCGGAATATTGTCTTGACATCATACAGAAGTTTGAAGTATCAGAAGAAAACAAGAAGCAAAATGTTCTTGGGATAGAAGGTAATTTTTTTTTTTAAATTAGTTTTGTCTTGATATACTGTAGTGGAATAGAAAGCTTTAACAGCATTTTGGTGTAGTTTATAATATTTGACTGCGATAGAAAGTTACATAGATGATCAGCAGCCAGTAATGTAGGTGCATTTTTGTGAGACATGGGAGAGATGAGAGTAGGTGGGGCAAATTAGCAGCTAGTGTTATACAGCGATACATCATAGCCGTCATACACTAATGTGAATGCCTTAGGCTTGCATGAGTTTATTGCTAACTGTGTATTTGTAAAACACAAGCATAAAACATTCTATACTATATTTTATACTGTAGCCTGTTCTAACTGAAGTAATAAAAGCAAAGTTTTCATTCTGCTCTGTCTCTGTAGATCTGGAATTGCTCCTGTACAATCCATTGATTTATACTTATGTGAAATAAATTATATAAGATATAATTATATACTCTATATATATATAGTATATATATACTAAATATATAAGAAAATATATTTTCTTTGGGTTTTAAAACCTTATTCACCTTGTTTGCTGAAGCAATTGTAAATGGTATATTTATTCAGAATCCAACTTAGTATCAAATCAAAATCTGAATTGGAATGAAATAGATTAAATGCTGTAGCGTGTTAATTTGCCCAGAAGATAGCTTTCATGAAGCAACATCATTTACATGGTGATTTGGGGGGGAAGGAGAAATCTTCCTCCGCATGGTACTTAAAGCCTGGGTATGGCCTCCAAGATCTTAAACAAGCTTGTGGTGTGACCCAGGGCACTGCACTTAAACTGAAATAAGGAAAGCAAAATGAACAAGCTGTGACATTTTAAAAAAAAATTTCTGAAAGCATTTCTGTTCCTTTTAGTCTTACTGCTGCTGCTTTTATGTTTGAGTTGCTTTCAGGGTTGGTATTGTTTGCACTATCCCTTGGAAATATTTTACATTTCTCATTCTCAAAGGAGGTATTTTTAAAACAGATGGTGATCTGATTTACAGGGTTATAAACCAAGTACCATCTTCTCGCACAAACTTGCAGCATAGAGAAAGCTGTAAACTAGAGTGAGATTGGCTAGATTAGTGAATTGGCTAGCACGAGCCCCCTGCTCTCTGTGCTGCAGTGCAGCCCTTTGGGTGGCTGCTACCTTGTCTACATGGTATCTTCAGTGGCAGTACTGCTTATTTACAGCAAAGGAGCAGCATAGGGACAGAGCCTGAGTGTCAGCAATAAACTCAAAAAAAGCATTTGCTTCCAAGTCAGGATGTCAGTTTGGCTCCTGTTTCTGTCCTGTGCTCTGTATAAATTGACAGATCTTTCTTTAACTTGGGTAGGAGCGTGTTCTTTTCTTTTGTTCTTGATGCTGTTGCTACCTTCTGAAGATTGCTTCTCAACTTGGGAGCCATGGGGCGTCAACAGCAGCATGAAGTCCTGGCAGATCTGCAGAATACCAAACCTATACTCCTGCAGGTGTCATATCCTACATCTCTTCTGCTTCCCGGTATTTGAGGGATTTCCTCTGCTTCCTCTTATTCACAAGATGTCACGCTTGTGATGGAGCAGAACAGGATAGCTCTTACCTGTTACCATGACAAGGGTCCGTTGAGGGAAACATGGTGCGCATCTCAAATCCTTTGCATCTTGCTGAACGTGAGGCTGAGGTTCCCTCCCTTCCACCTACCCAGCTATATTCCTCTAAGCAGGTCACTCACCCTCCAAGGCACAATTCAGCGTCCCAGGAAATGTGGACTGATGCTGCCTAAGTATTTGACCCAATTTCTTTCTTACACTGATGCTTTAACAAGAATCAAGAGGGGGTAGGGGATACCAGTTTAAGAAGGAGGAGGAAAAGAAAGTTTTTCTAACAGTGATGACTTGTGGTTTAGCTGCCTACTGTCTGTTTGCAGGAGCATCTAGAAGAGATCATTCTTACCTCACTGAATAATTGTGAGGGAGGACACTTTCTTCCACCAATTCTAACAAAACCAATAACACCTTCTGTTCCGCCTATTAGCGGAGTGGTCTTGTCTGAACTGCAGAAAGCGGTTTGAGCACACTTGTCTTAGTCTGTGCACTGGATTTGGCGTAGGGAGCTTCTCCAGGGTTTTGGAGAATTTTTACATGTGCATTTTTGTCATCTGCCCCTTTTGAGGGTCTGAATGAAACATCAGATCTGAAAATAGGTTGGGCAGTGGCTGTATTGATCTGTGGGGTTTTTCAGACTTCTCATATAGCTACTATTCATTGCTTTTATGCTTCTCTTAGAATCCTACTTTCTTTTTTTACTATTGGTTGCTACTTAATTTCTGAAGAAGCTTAGCTCAATGTCATGTTTTGTGAATGCTTGTTGACTTTTTTTTTTGGCAGTCATAAAAGTGTCTTTCTAGATTATATTTCCTTTTCTAGTTCAAAGCTGTTTGAAAACTGCCTGGGGACAAGGGTTGGATCTTGGGAAGGTATTCTTCTCAAAGGTGTCAGAACTTCCATAGGCTTCAAAAAGAAATACCTGTGTATGTGCCAGCAGTGGACTGAGTCTGTGCAGCCTCTTCAATTTGCAGAGAACCAGGCAAGCCACAGATAGCAGTTAATATGCTGGAAACATGGGGTACCGGCAGATTAATTCCTACTATGTGATTCAGTGGTTTTGGAGACACGAGTTAGCACTGACAAGCATAAACGGAGGAAAGTGTTAGAGTGCAAATCATTCGCTTGGTAAGATATACCGCATCCATGGTAAAACTGTTTCTCTTTGTTCAAAGGCTTCACCAACTTCATGCGCAGTCCTGCTTGTGATATATTTAATCCACTGCATTGTGAAGTGCATCAGGATATGGATCAACCCCTTTGTAACTACTTTATTGCTTCATCTCACAATACATACCTGACAGGAGACCAACTGCTGTCCCAGTCCAGAGTGGAGATGTATGCGCGAGTGCTGCAAGATGGTTGTCGATGTATTGAAGGTATGTTTGTAGTGTCACTCGCTAGTTGTGAGAAGTACGTTGGGTATTTCTTTTAAGCGCAAAGTCAGTGGCAAACTCGAAGCATTAATGCTTCACTGTCTGATTAACTTCATTGGTAAACTCCTGTTTTCTAGCAGTCTAAACAGGAATTTTTCTATTGGGAATGACCTTCCCAGACCAACTTCATAGACACCACTGTTTTTTCCTGCCTGCTGCTCTGTTGTTATGCTTTTCTCACTCAGTGCAAGTTTTCTGTGGTCTCATGTTTATGTGAAGCATTTTTTTGTTGCACAAGCCCCAGTAAGGCCATGGGCAGGCATCTGTTTAGGGCCCTGCAGTTCCAGCAGAGCAGCCCTGGTTGTTCTGCTCTGCAGTTCCCCTGTGCTGGAGGTTACTGCTTCACAGGAGTGCTTCCTAATCCACACTGGTCAGAATGAGCTGAGCCAGCAAAGACCTTTTCCTTTTATAAGCGGAATGGGAAAGCAGGCGTTTGCATATGCAGTTCCTCCTCCGGATGCAAAGGGAAGATGAAAAGTGCCCGTAGGAGGAGGACAGGTGAGCAAATAGTGCCTTCTGTCAGCGCAGCTGTGCAATGAATTCTGTCACCATCTTAGAGCTGAGAAACTAGGGCTTGGTCTGCCACAAAAGGGAGGTAGGATGCCGTTTTGTTGGCTGGATGCCGGTGGAAGAAAACAAGATGCTTTTTATCTGATAGCCTGGAGATCGCATTGGATTCCTGTTTAAGTTCTGCATGATTTAAATAATAACAAAACATTAGTATTTTTCTCTTCAAGATTTGGGGTGGAATAAAGTCTTTTGTCAAATTTAAACTCAATATTAATTTTTTTATGACTAGAATTACAAAACTCATCTCTGGAAGAACAATTTGTTAATCTGAATTTAAAAATTAATTAGAGAAAGTGAACCTGAGAAAATTGGGTGGTCTATCACTGTACTTGCCCTTCTGTAGGAAAGTTCTCTAAAATGCATGGTAGCATGTTATTTTGCTTGACATCAAAACTATTGCAGATGCTGTACAGCCTAGGTAATAGCTCTGTAGCTTTCTCTTTGTGACGTTTTTAACTTTTTGTAGAGGCAACAGTAGTGACAAGTTTGGTCTAAATCCAGGGTACAGTAATTCATTAGAAAAAGTATTACTGTCCTAGTCCATTCTACATGTGATGGATTTGATGCTACTCTTACTATAGTCAGTTATGCAAGTTTAATTGGGAGTGGAAAAAGACTAAGTTGCTTTTAAATAGTTTGTCAGAAGCAGAACCTGCTTTCCCAAGAGATAGCTGTAAACATTACTTGGCCTATTACACTTTTGTAATTTCATATATATGACAAAAAAACCTCAGTTGAATATAAGGGGGAAAAACAATTTTAGGTTGTAGATTTCTCATTTGATATAAGAAAAGACCATCTTGTTCGTCTTAACTCAATTGGTAGGTCATAATAGATTGGAAGAAACTTGTTGACACCTGCATGGTTGAGTAGTGTACATGAGTCCTGCTGGCAAGCAAGATCAGCAGAAATGTATAAGATCATGGGCATCTCTTAATGCATAGCTTTTTTTTGTCTTAATAGTGGATTGCTGGGATGGTCCCGATGGAGACCCGGTAGTGCACCATGGCTATACTCTTACTTCTAAAATACTCTTCCGTGATGTGGCAGAAACTATCAATAAATACGCCTTCATCAAAAATGAGTAAGTGTAGAGTCAGTTTTGAAACTACACCTGTCTGTTTTGTGTAGTTAATCCCATGTCAAAATTGACAATCAGCGTGAGGAAGTACGTATATTCCTGTAAATGCATTGTCATTTCTCAAAGTTGATTCTGTTCCCCTGTTTATTACCTGTGTCATATTTATTGTTCAGCTGCACGAGCTCTTTCTATCAATCAAGTTAGAAAGTTCAGCCTAAGTTAGAAAGACTTTTCATGCATTGTAAACTCAGTTGGATTTTGAACAGTCTGAGACTGTTGAATATCTACAGATTTTGTTCCTTTGTTTGAACAGAACTTCACACTCATATCCACAGGGAAATGCTGCTTAAAAATCAATACTGTAATATTCTCTACCTAAGGAAAAGACTTTATTTCAGTAGGAAAATTGAAAAGCTGTCTCATGTGGTATGAGGAAATACTGAGATGTGGGGTAATGTTAAGATTCTATTTTGTTTGCCATGGTACTATATAACAGTTTGTTATGAAAATCATGCAGTTTAACTATATATATACAACAGTCTCAAATCATGAGTGGGTGTATAGAATTTTGAGTAGTTTAGAGAGAATAAAGGGAAAATGCTTACTTCTCTCTATTTAAAAAAGAAAAAAAAAAAAGACCTGACAATGGGTGTGGGGGGGGGGTGGGGGGGTGGGAAACAACAAACCACCCCCAAAAAACCTGAGCCCAAGAGTTTGGTGTTATTGATTAGAAATAAGAGCTGGTGAATTCAAAACTGAAAGATGGGGTGGTTCTTCATTTGGTGTGTAGTTGGGCTCTGGGGTTCCTTGCCAGAATCCCCAGGATTCTGGGGCTGCCAAGAGTTTAGAAAACAACTGGGCAAATTTGTGGGAGAAATAGGCTGTTATATACAGAAACAATGCCTTTAGCTCAAGAAAACCGAGCTGCAAATTCGTGGAGCCTGAGAGAGTATTCTGGAAAGTATTGCTAAATAGTTCTCCTTCTCCAGAGTCTGGGCATCTTCAGAGATTTGGTCTGACTCGCTGCAGCTGCACTTATTAAGACAAAGGCAAATTGTTCATGCAGCTATCAATCTTCGGAAGATGAACAGAGAGGAGTTAGCAATTCCTTTGAATCTGTTGATTTCAAAACACTTTTCTCCAGGAGCAGCTTCCTGATCACTTACAGCTTATGAAGACTTTGTACGTGGCTTGCAAAGGAATAGTGTAACTTCTGCTCAGCTACGTAGAACAAAAAGGCTTTGCGTTGCTGATGAGCTTTATTGCAAGTTTCTGTGCCTCGCACTCAGCGATCATCGGTTGCAAACTTTGTCGCCCTGTGCGCTAGTGGGTAGGGTTGGAGGGAGAAGGCAGAATCGCCTGCAGGGACTATCTAGGGATTCTGACAGGGCAGGGATTTGGGAGCTCATGTGCAGACTCCTCCCAAAGTGAGTTTGTTTCCAGACTACTGACAATGCAAAAGCAAACTGCTTAAATCAGTTTATGTGGTAAGCTGTGCAGGTCTTCGCTCTTAAAACACAGTTATGAAAATGTCTGGGGGTTTTGTTTCTAGGTTTCCAGTGATACTTTCTATTGAAAACCATTGCAGTATTCAACAGCAAAAGAAGATCGCTCAGTACTTGAAGGAGATATTTGGTGACAAACTCGACTTGTCATCTGTAATCACTGGAGATTCCAGACAGCTTCCTAGCCCTCAAAATTTGAAAGGGAAAATCCTAGTGAAGGTAACTTGCTACTGGCGGCGTGTTCAAAATGCAACAAAAGTCAGCATGTGATATTTATCATAGAATTTCTTTGGCTTTGGAGAACCAGTTTAGCAGTACCATGTGGAATAGTACAGATGCACTGAGTGAGTTAAAATTCTGAGTTTTTCGGGGACATTGAAACAGAGTTTACCTTGGAGTGTCCCAGAGTACTTCTGTAAGAGTTTCAACAGGGAGCTGATATCAACAGCAGTGGAAAGAAAATTCTTTCTGTTTCTTAAGCATCTTATCTGAGAGTCTTAAAGACAAAGGTGCTTATTTTTAAATCTTAGCACTGAGTCAGGAGAGCAGAAAAATGATATAAAATGCATTGTTATGAATAGAAGGAACTGTGACACAGTTACCTGAACCTGCTATTTTCTTTTTTTTTTTGAAATTTGTCTAATTTGTTATTAGTGGATATTGTTCTGTATGGTTCATATCCCTATAGTATCTAAACATTATCCTACAGTCCCTCCTTGGACACAGTATATTGGAGTAATATAGAAGTGTCTGAAAATTTCTTGCATTTCCCCCTCACCCTGCTATGAGCAGTAGTTCATGAAATGAAACTGTTTTCATGGTTCATCAGCTGTGTTTATGAAAGAAGAGCACTTCAGAAGGCGGCTATAAGGAGCAGCGAGAGAGGAGGCCCTTGAGCGCTGTAGTTAGCGTTGTATGCAAGATTAATTGTTTAAGCCTCTCAGTATAAATGGATTTGCTCTAAAAGGAATTTCAAAGACCAAGATGGATATAATAAGAAAGAAATGCAAGGCAGACCTTTGAGAGGATGATTAATAGAGTTGTGGCTTATTAGATTGTCTAATTTACTTTGGCACATGGGGACAGTTACTTCACTGTGAGCTCTTGAGATACTGGTTTTTTTCCCCCCTCTATCCTCTGTATCAAGCTGGCTACAAGCATTCAGAATTTTGGTTTAATGTTGGTTTGAACATATTTCCATGTATTGGACAGAGCTGACTCTGAATTAGAAAACGTTTGAGTGCTCAGCTGTGATTTTGAATTTCACTGAATCAGTTTTCTTGTGTAACTGCTAGTTAATGAACTATGCAAGCGTGTAGTGTTGGTGTTTTAGGGAGTCAAACAAAATAGTATGTAATGTCAGTCATGCGGCAAACCTGGCTTGAAATACTATGTCAGTGCGCAAAAGGCAAGAGAGCTTTGGTGCTGTGCTGTTCTTACATAAACTTTTAAGCTGCTCTTCCTAGCACATTGGAGTTTGTAACTTTAATTCGATTCTTCAGCTAACAGTGCTGAAACCCTGTGAGTAGTTACAGAATGGTGTGGAGCTGAGCTAACGTTTTCAGAATGAGGAATACAATTTTAAGCATCACAGTATGTTTTCACAAAGCCCTGTCTCCCATCCTCCTGCTCAATGTAGGCAGCCCTGTTGGAAAAGGTAAAATCATATTTAGGAATCAGCATCTTGTTGAGAAGTAAGCCAGTTTCTCATCTTTTTGCTGCTATTTTGCTCTGTTTTATCCATTTTCCTTTGAAATACAGTATTGATTCATTAGCCAAACAATTTCAAGTCATGGCATAATTTTCATTTTGCTAGTGTATATGAAGAGTAATTCTAATAATGCTCATGAGTTTAAGCCAGTATAAAGGTGCCAGTGTGAAGTGAATTTGACCCACTCATTAGCAGGGCAGCATTATTAACTTCAAAATGCAGTCTATAAATCAATCCTCTTCATTTCTGCAGAAATCAGAGTGCAATTCTTATCTACCTCTGTCACCGGTGAAACAGGTAGACTGCAAACATTTCTGCAGTCAGTGAGGAAGACACAGATGTAATAACACAAAAGTTGAATAGGTGATTTATTAAGTAGCAGATGGTAAAGCAAGAGGCAATGGCCATAAGTTACAGCTTGGGAGGTGCAGACTGGATGGCAGGAAAAGCTTTTCTAGCTGTGGGCACTGCAGCATTGGAAGAGGTTGCCCAGAGGGCTGGGGGAGTCTCCACCCTTGAAAGTTTGCAAGACTCGTCAAAGCAAAGCTCATCTAGAGCTGGTGACGATCCTCCTTTAGTGGCAGATTGGACCAGAGACCTTCAGAGGTCCCATAGCCAACATTTCTAAGGTTCTGTCATTGGGCGATCATATAAGCGATCATACAGGAGAATTCAAGACAAATGTTCTAAGAAGGATAATTGATCTGTTGGAGCCTTTTTTTTTTTTAACCAGAAGTAGCCAATAACCTCTGATGCTCACCACTCTAATCAGATGTTGGAAACTAGACATGGAATTAAAGTAGTTCCTTTCTAATGTAGGTATATGACATTTACAGTACTGGATTAGCGACTACTTTTGGATTGCTGACTACACCCTTGCATGAGCATGCAATATTAAAATAGGCTTTGCTGCTTCCTTCATGTTGATGGCTGCTTGCAGTGAGTTCTTTTGTGTCTGCATTTTCCATTCTGATGAAGAGGCTATAATAAAATCTCAGCTTCTGATTTTTTGAGTTTTAAGTATACAACAGTCTGCTCGCTAGGGGTAAGCCTGAAATATCAGGGAGTCAACTCAAAAAAAAATCTTTTGGACACTTGCTGGCTTGCTCCAGAGATGGGAGATGGTATGCTTTTTTTGAAAGAGCTTGCAAAGCTTTTTCAGTAACAAACTCTTCCAGAAATACTAAAATTATCACCTGTGATAATCTGGAGCTAGTTTGCATGAGACTCTCTGAAAACCAATTCTAAACTCTGGTCACAATTTACATAAGGAATAGTTGAGGAATGGGCTATTTTGGTCTTTGCACTAAATAACACTGACCATGTGTGCATTTATTGTGAATATTTTTTTTCCTCATTTTAGGGTAAAAAGTTGCCACACAGTCTTGGAGCAGATGCTGAGGAAGGAGAAGTTTCAGATGAGGATAGCGCTGATGAAATTGAAGATGACTGCAAATTAAAGCCCTGCTATGTATGTGCATATACACAGTTCCCAGAACTGTTACCTCTCTACATTTCTTACGTGCACACTCCATAATCCTACTTACAGTTGTTAGCAGATTAGAGTTTTTAACTTTGATTTCTAAGTCAGGCCTTTAAGATACAGAAGTTAAATAATTCCACATTTAGATATGGAATGACGTTGTTTGGAAATGCTCACTTTGTCATTTAAATCATATAAATAACAGATGTAAGTACTTTAGGTACACCAGACTGAAAACATTGATGCCAGCACTATAAGCATGCTAGCCTTTTTTCAGATACAAATGTGTAGTACTCAAAGCAATGGCATGATGGAATTGCTACACAATTTCTAGATGAAAATTATGAAAGGAGACATACAAATGAAAAAAAAATGTGTGAAACATTATTTTCAGTGCTCCTGTTTCTTATTTTTGGACACTGAAGATTGCTTTCTGTTCCCTTGATTTCTTAACTCCCCATTTGTTTTTCTGCTGTTAATTTTATTAACTCTTTTTTTGCTAAAAACTGAAACTGGTGTGCAATGCTAATACACGTTATCCAGCAGGTGCTTTTTTCTAGTTGGGAGGCAGCCTTGCTTCACCAGTTAAAACTTTTGAATAAGATAAATACTATCTAGGGAGACACAGAAAGAATAGATTGAATTCAAATGAATATTTAGCAAGTATAACGTTTATCTCCACTTTTGAATGTAGCCCAGTGAGTTTGCCTTGGTGCCACATGGAAACACACCTATCTGTAGTTCTCATGAACTGGTTTTGGTTTACATATTGAGCTTTTAATTTCTCTGTACCATTTATGCCTGCTATTAGCAACTGAAGATTTTTCAGAATAGCTTGGGATTTGCTTTACAGGTAACGGAAGTCCCCATCTGAACTGGTTCAGAGGAAGCGTGTGTTTATGCCGGTTCTTCCCCTACCCTGATGCTGCTAAAATGCTGATGTCAGCAACATCTTTTTGGAGATTCAAGTACACCACACAGAAGGGCTGATTTGACACACACACCCCCCCTTAGATAAACAAACCCCCTTTATGCTACTGGACAAAATAATGATTAATTCATTTCTTAATTATTTAGAGGTTAGATTGCACTTGGATTTCATTCAACCCCTATGTTCCACAAGACAGTCTCATACAGAAGTACAGCCTTGCAGGAAATGCTTGAAGCTTAGGATAAAATCAGCTTGCTCAATGACTCAGAATGTTATATTTCTGTTAGTATTTACTACGGAATTGGAAATATTTGGCATTAACGAATTTATAAGGAAGCTTGAAGACTCCCAATCCCATAAATCTTTAGGAATATGATTGTTTTAAGTGCAGGTACAAAATTCCACAGGTATAAGTTCAGGGGAGAAAGTATATATTGAATGAACATAACTCTAATTATGGGTATAGTAAGATGAGATAACATTGCTCAACCAGTTCTGAACCAAGATAACGCCTGATTCATTGTTACGTGCTGTTCAACAGGAGCAGTCTGTCATCCACACATGCTTTACTAACATGGCTTGAGCGCTGCTGATGAGATGATGCTTTCTTCAACAGAAGGACCTAAGACAAAATTTGGCAATCCTTAAAGCCAGTGCAAAACACAGTATGTCTTTGGGGCTAGAAAGGGAACATGCTAGGACAGAACAGTTGTGTTCCTCTCCTGTCTCGGGAGAGATCTCACACCCCACGGACAGAGGAATGCTAGGTGCACGCTGTTGTTTTATAAGATCCATTTTTATTTTAAGTACCTTATGTAAGAGACTAGCTTGTGTCTGTGTAGTCCAAACAACTGTTGTTAGCAGTAATTGCTTCCTTTGTCTTGCTGTTTGGAGCAGGAATCTAATGATGCTTAGGTTGTCTGATATTTTGGAGGAAGGGTGTAAGTGCATTAGCTGAGAATTCATGCCATCTTCTGAAAGAAAAGGTCAGACTTGTGATTGTTTTGAAAAAAAGAGCTAACACCAGGGCCAGGTTCAAGGGTGGACTGTGCTTTGGTGAGGCAGGCTAAATTATGCCTGGGAGGACTAAAGAGAAAAAAGGAAAACAGAAATAGCAGTAAAAGCCACCAATAGAAAAGGCAAAATCAGGCAGGATTAGCAAGAAGCTTTTTCTTGCACAGAGAAAGGAAATATTGGGAGTGCTGCATGGCCTGAAGCGTGTGTAATGCTCCCTCAGGCTGTCCCGGAAGTGATGGATGTAATAATCTACTTTAACTGGATTTCTTAATGTCTTTCAGAGTAATGGCGCAACTGAGCACCAGGTGGAATCTTTTATAAGAACAAAACTGGAATCTCTGATAAAAGAATCCCAAATCAGGGACAAAGAAGATCCTGACAGCTTCACTGTGAGAGCACTGCTAAAGGCAACTCATGAGGGTTTAAATGTTAACCTGAAACAGGTATGTGGGCTTTTCCCCTTCGCACGCTCTGTCGAATGTTAGACAATGCAATGTGTATTGCACATTTCTCAGATGACAAAGCTGATAACTTATGAACAACTTCTGAAAATTTGTTTTATCCAAAATGAAAACTTGGAACTATTTCAGGAAAATATCTAATGAGATAATTTGAATGGTCAAATGTGAAGGGTATGTTGTTTCAATATGTTCTAATCTGGTTTATTCCTTCTAAAACTTGGAAGCAGCTAATTCAGTAAGTACCAATATTGCAAGCATGTGTCAAGCAATTTTGTTTGTGTCTAGGTTGTTGGGGAAAGGTCCTTTTTCTATCGCCTTAGTCCTATCGAGACTGGCCGTGGGAACTGAAAGCGTTGTCTGCCTGTAATGCTGATGGCTGTTTTGTATAGCACTAAAACACAGGATTGTGCTTTTACTGCCCTAAGCAAGGTTCTGTTTTTTCATGCCCAGACTGTTTCATATCAAGAATGGTATGTTTCTTTTCCTTTTTGACATCAAACTATTTTTGTAAAACAGTAAAATGTGTCGGAATTTCAGGTACATCGATAGACAGTTAGTACCTTGAATCCACGGTTACCATACTTTCACCTCAACTGGATGCAAACCCCAGTTGTGTTAAATTAGAGAGTGACTTGTTCTGTGGGGGATGTGCCTACTCTGTAACCTACTCTGTAACTCTTAAAGGTCAAGTACCTGTAGCTCTGCCTTCTGCACATCTTCCCACTCTGTAGGGTTTATGTAGTTCTTATCAACCTCTTTCTCCGAGGCTGGACCTATTGAGAGTTTTTCCTGAAGCCAGGCTTGACTATGGGAAACGTACTCTGCTTGTGCTGATGCTTGAGACCTCTGGTCAGAGCTGCATGGTGGTGGGAAGCGGCTGTAAGAATGCAAAGGACGGAGCCATCTGACCCGACAGAGAAGGGTTGCTTTCAGACTGTGGCTTTGCAGTGTGAGAACAGTCAGCTTGCCTGTTCCCTTTGGCCTTCTTGAGGTCGGAAAAGTGGGATTTCAGAGAGCAAACTCCCCATGTTAGTAAATATGGTCAGATATGAGCCATTTCAATTTTTTTTTTGAGTTAGAATAATTACATTTGGTATGTTCTCTGGCATCTGGAAGAATGCTTGGCTGCTAGCTAGTGTCTGAGGGGGCAGGGAGTTTTGTTTAAAGAATGCAAATTTCCAAGGTGTTTGTGTTGGATATGATGCCTGAGATGACCCATTACATGTCATTCACATGACCAGAATACTGAAAATACTTCAGTGATGCAACTGTGTTATTCAAACATCTGTCAATTAGAAAATTCTATCACTTTATGTTATTAATAATGTAAAATAAGTCAATTGAGGGACATTTAGAGACCTCTTCCCTTGCTGCAACAGTCCTGTGTGAAGACTGATTGTAGGTGACTGTTGTTTTCAAGGGTCTTAAAGTAATACAGAGCTGAACAATTAGTAATCATAAGTTAAAACAACTGGAAAATTAATTTTTATCAACTGTTGACCTAGATAGGAGAAAACTAAATGGTTAAACATTGTGTTTTGGTAATTCTGTAACTCATTAACTAGCTTTGTTTGGTGGTGTTGTAAAGCTCTCTTCTAGTAGTGACTCTGTAATTTATGTACCAGAAACGGATCTATTGGGAAATTTTTCTACTTTTTTGCTGGTCCAATCTCACTTTCCTTTGTCACTGATGTGCCTTTCATTTTCCCAAAGACTTGCTATTATTTTAAAAAAAAAAAAAAGGCACTCGCAATGCAAGCTTACATCCTAATCTCCAGTAATTATCAAGTGGGGTTTTTTGCGGGGAGGGAGGAGGGCAGTGTATGGTACTGTCAGTCAGGCCTGATACTAGTTTGGATTTGCTATTGAAACTGTCAGCTCTCACTCTTGTCTGAGGGAGACAAGTACTTTATCTCCTAAGGTTTCCTTCTACATTTTACAGAGACTTTCAGCCTGAGCTAGGAACAAATCTTTTAACATAGATACAGAGGTTATTGACTTTCTTGGACCTGAAGAAACCATCTAGTGCCCTTAGCGTTATGATAGCCAGAAGTGAATTCCAACTCAGCACTAAACAGGGAATAACTTGAGTTCATAAGACGTGCTGAAACATTGCGGGAATATTCTTCAGCACTTTTACATATTTGTTTTGTTCTTTAGAAGATGAAGGGATGTGCTTTTCTGACAGAAAAAGCTAGATGCTGCCAGGTATTATCAAACTGATGTCTGGGGGCATGGTTATAAATGTGAAACTCAGACTTCAGGCTGCATATGAAAAGTCCAGATTTATCTGTTTGGGGAGACTTTTTTTTTTCCCCGCCTTTTCCTTTTGTGGCTGTTTTCAAGTACACTTTCCAATGTTGTTGTGTTTTGTTGTTGCTTGCCTGGTTTTGCTAGACTGTTTTTTCTACATGGTTGTTTGTTGTCTTGAGTGTTAATGTTAATATTTTCCCCTACTGTTAGAGGATTGCTAAGCTATCAAGTATATAAAGAAATTTTAAAAGTCCTGTAATGAGACTTTGGATTTCAGTTTGTGTTCACAGATCAGTATATTGTGTTTAGACTTTAATTCACTTTTATTCTCATGTGCAATCACTATACTCTTGTAATAGTGAATCAGGGTGACGTACTTATAAGTTTCAACTTATATTAGATTGGAACTATGTCTTTTAGAGACTGTAGCAGACTCCTTAAAGATACTTTTGAAGGTGTCTAGTCACAATTTTTATTGCACTCTCTCTGCACAGAGCCTGGACACAAAAGAAGGTGGAAAAAAGTCTCATAGTCGATCATTAATGAGCAACTTCGGTAAACACAAAGTAAGTAAAATGAGAGACTGTTTGATGTTCTAGATCTGACAGCATTCTAGAGACACTGGGTATGTTTTATTGCTTGAGACAAGCATGGTGTGTATGGGGGCAGTGAGGATAGACTACGTGATTATACTTGGTATATTTATTGCTGTTCAGAATATTGCTAGCAGTATGGAGAACCCTTTAAAGATGATCACTCAAACTCAGAAACAAATCTTGCCTGACCAGAAAGAGCATCTTTACTAGCGATGTGGAATTGCTGGTTTTCTGATCAAACTTGCAGCAGCAGAAGAGCAAGGTAGACAAATGCCTTGGTGTATTCTTGTTTTCCAGACCTTTGCCCGCACAGCTGATAACGTTCATTTCATTCACAGTCCAGTTTTACCGTGTTTCATAGCCTGAGCAGTGCCAGGCAGAGTGTGCTTTTACTGTCTTTCCACTTGCTTTAAGGGACTGCTGTGACTGAGTACTGGCTCTGGGCTCCTGCTTTGTAAAAATGTGTTCTTTTCTGACCTCTTCATGGGTTTGCATATGTTATTTATATGTTTGTGTAGCTGCTAGGTCAAATTGTCTGCTTCGCTGGGTCTTCACTGTGGCAGCTCTATTGAACGAAGCAAGAGCTAATATAATTCAAATGAGCGTGAGGTTTCATTTTACAGCTGGACAGATAGCAGCCACCAAAAGGGACAGTGCGCCCATGTTTCCTCCCATTCCCATATCCTGACGAATGTGTGCCTGTCATCCGCCTCCCCTATTCCCACACTCCCACGGTGCCTCGAGGCTTGGATTTATTGAACATGTAGCCTCAGCATGAGCTCATTCAACTGAAAGCTTCCTTCTTCCCAGAGTCAATTAGCAAATACCAAGTAAGTAAATCAGCAGATAGGCTTGTCGTGACAGAGGCATGTGGCAGGTCTGCAGCCGAGTCCCTGTGCCACCAGCGGCTTCCTCTGCCCCCAGCCTGCTAGACGCCTGTATTCTTCTTCAGCATTCTCCATGGTGAAAGCTGCAGCTGAGCAGGTAGCACGCTCTGTAATTGATAATCTGGGCAGTTTAGGAAAAACAGCGATTATGAAATACTTCATAGAACTTAATCAGCCACCAGCTCATCTGCCCTGAAGCCAGCTAGGAGCCATCAGAAATTCCAGGCAGACAATACCAGACTCATATTTACACTTCAATTATAAGCTTACATCAGTTTAAAGTGGTAATATTTCTTTCAGCAGCTTTAGCTAAGTGCACGTTATCCACTTGGTATGTGTTGAGATCTGCAAGTACCTGTTGTGCGTGATAGTGGCCACTTCACATTGTAATCTGTGCTCACTGATTGGGAAAACAAATGCTGTGGAATGAGATGTCACAGACAAGTCAGCCACTAAAAACTGCTGGTTACACTGAGGGCTGGAAAGTATGTCAATAATGTAATTACTTCAACTAGTTATCCTAATGGATATAGCAGGTTAGAAAGCCCATTCATTTCATCTCTGATAAAAAAATAAAGAGTATATATAGATTTTTTTTTTAATAATGATTGTATTGTAGACTGAGGCAACAGGGCTGTCCAGTAACTTCCCCTGTATGCCTTTCCAGCTAGAGGGATGCTTGGGAAGGATTGTTACTATTGATATCTTTGCAGGTACAGAATTATCCACCCAGGGATATTGACTTGTGATGTCTTCAGCCAGCTCTTCTGCCAAATGTATCCACGTATAAACTCTTTAAAAACCGCCAGTGGAGGGACAAAGACGCTAAGGCTGGCAATTCCTGCAAGTTAACTGCAGGAGCCAACCACAGTGCAGACCTGCAGATTCCAAAACTGAACCATGCAAATCATTGCCAATATAGTCAACTCTATTTCAGCACTAACCACAGCAAACTAAATTATGTACATTATTGGTGTATCACAGCAGGAGAAAAGAAATCTGTGCTCGATTAGCATCTGGCCATATGAGCAAAAGGATAAGGAGCTCTCAGTTATATTGTTAATTACCTCTTGGTGAGAAAGGAATTAAAGAAACTCTCACTTGAAGCTATAGCTAGTGTTACAAAAAATGTAACGTTGAAATGGGAAACTGTGTTAAATAATAGGTGCTTATGAAAAAAAGGTGCTTTTGAGATTTTAATCTTTTTATCATAGCTATTTTCTTTACTGTATACTGTAATAAATTGGAATAATTTGAATGCTTGTGTGGCTCAAAAGACAGCAGAAAGATGATGTTTGAAAATGCAGAAAGAAAGTGTTTGCCCAGACTCTGTTCTCAACTCCATGAATGAATTTGTTAAATTTTCTACATTGAGGGGGTCGAGCATAGGTAGGCAGAAGCAATGCACTGTACATTTAGATTCTACTGTGTGTTGCTGTTTGTTAAATACGATATGATCCACTGGAATATCAGCAGGACCAGTGCCAGTGTACTGGAGAGAGTGGAGCAATGTTGTCTGCTCACGTCAGGAGGGAGCAGGGGAGGGAAGCTGCAGAATATGCAGTGGCCTGCAATGACTGGCCAGTTTGCAGAAATAAATTCTCTTATATTTGTCTGCTAGCCAGCAGATAAACCTACTCCATGGCTGCAGGCTTGGATCCTTGGAGTCAGATGGAGTGAGATCAGGGCACGGATGCTTTGTGTTGGCTTTCCTTCTCCACGTGTATGGGAATGCTTGACGTACCACCCAGGGTTTTCTGCTGTCAACCCCCCAGGGGTCATTCTGCATCCTTGTAGGACACTGGTCCTGTGCTGTGAACCTGCTGCAGCTCACCCACCCACCTGATGGTTCATTACAGTAATGTGAATTTATAGAACCACCCCATGACGCAGCTGTGCTTGATTCTTCCCCAACAGAAAGCTGTGAAGGCAGCATCCAAATACCATAGTCCATCAGATGATGAAGAAAGCCAGCAAAACCCTTCTGGGAAGGAAACGGGGCAGCTCCACAGGTGAGCTGTGAATCACCATAGTTTTACAGCTCAGTTAAAGCTAGAGGAATGTTACTACTACCAATATTTATATGTCACTGCCTCAGGGAAGTCTGTTCTTAAGAGCAGGTCATTTATGACACTGCTATTGGGGTATATTTTGCTGTGACTGCTGTAGCCCAGTATTTTGATTGTGTAGGTTTTCATAGGTTGCAAACAGCAATTACCCTTAAACTGAAAAGAAGTGTGATAGTAATACTCTTCTAATGGAAAAATGCCAATCTACAGTTTGCATGCTGTAAATAGTGCTCAAAGAAAACTGTTTAGGCTAAATAAGAGTACATCACAGCCCAGCCAACTTTATTATATCTGAAAACGTAAAGAAAAAGCAATCAAAAAAAGTGCCATTGAGAATACATTTGTTGTCACTGAAATGCTCCATTTTCAGATACAGCTCAAAGCTGTCTGCCTTGTTTTTGTTGAGAAGAGCCATGGTGCAGCTATTTCATTATGTTTTAAATGAAAAATGTTGTTTGTGTAGTGTGACTGTAGAGGTACAAGGGGAACAGTCAGCTCAGAGCCCTCCCTAAGGAGATTTGCCACATATGGTCCCCTGTTCAGTTGTTTATTTCCTTATTGATGAAAAGAACAGAAAGGGGGATTGAAATGTGCTTTAAATATTGAAAAATTCCTGATTTGTTTTATGTATTAAATATAATTCAGCAGACTGGCTCGTCGAAGAAAAACAGTGAAGCTGTGCCGAGCTCTGTCTGACCTAGTGGTGTACACGAACTCTGTGGCAGCCCAGGATATAGTAGATGACGGTAAGGCTGTTGGCACGAGACTTACACATGCCTTTTTCACTTTTCTGTTTGAATAGGAAACATGTCTGTGTTCTCAAGGTTTCCCTTGTTTTTCAAAGATGTTTTAAAAGCAGAGTAGTTAGTTACCTGTCCCATGTACTTAAATATGGAGAAAGAGTAAATTTTCACCTTTTCCTTCCCTAAGAAATATCCTTTCTCTTGGTTTCTTATGACATCCATGTTTTAGTTTTTTTTAAAAAATTAAGGTTTTTCAGGAGAACCCTTTCCTGGTTTTGCAGTTTTATGGAATTTGTCATCATGTTTTAACGTAATTAGCATTTAGTAACATGAGAGATTTGAACTGTGATAAATAGATGTGTTACCTGTTCAGAAAGTGTGCAGTTGTTTCACTAAAAAAGTCAGAGGCAAAATGGAAATTGAGAAAGTTGCAGAGAGATTTGTGGAAAAGGTCATCAAACGTACGTGAACAAACAGTGTGTGAAATTCTGTAATTACTATAAAATTAATTCCTAATTTAATAGAATTTAATGGGAGAAATTAAGGAGTGTGAAAGCAGTGTGGAGAAACAGACTCCAAGAAATCCTACAAGAACAGAGTCTTGTAGAGTTTTGGTCTCGTCGTTCTGAGCTGAGACAGCTTTTTCCGCAGGTCCACGTGCAGTTAGGTGGTACTGCTGAACCCATCTGATGGCTCCTGGCCCTCTGGAAAGGAGGGCCTGCTCACCAGAGCACAGTACTGCAGCTGCCTTTCATCTAGATCTTGTGCTTTCCTGATCCGAACTGTAGAGATGGTACAGTTGAGTTGGTCTAACTGCTCCCTCGAAGGTGGGCACTCTTGCCTAGGAAACTCCTCTGGTCAGCCTTTTTCCCAGAGGGCAGAGATGATCAAAGGGGATCTGCCTACAGGGACAAAATGCTCAGAGGGAAGGCTTATGAATTGGAAAAGATTGCTTGGATTATTTAGAGAAAGGATGAGTTTGCAGAAACCTCTGTGAGAGAAAAATGGGTTGAGTGCAGCTATGAATGTGTTACAAGGGCAAGAGCAAAATCAGAGCCCTGCTGGGCCCGTCTTTCCCTAGCTGTAAGTTCTTCATAAGATAGTTTTGATCATGCTGCCATTAGTAGATTTCTCTATAGATTCTTCATAGCAATCGTGTCTGGGGTTCTGCAGGAGAAAAGGCCCTAGCAATTAGCGTAAGCTCTTGCTTGGCTTTCCTTGTAAGTCTGGAAACTGGAAGGTAGAACAAAAGACCCTCCTGGAAGGGGAAACTGGTCCCCTTCAGTTACACAATGTACATGATTGGCATGTGACAAGACAATCTATCGTTGTAACTTTGGACTAAATCTAATGTTCCCCTTGAGTAATACCAGTGCAACTGAGGTCTGAGTTCAGACCTGGGATTGCTGTCTCCTGGGATTGCTTTGTAACTTGTTTGTTGATTTAACAACACACACAGGATCAACAGGGAATGTGCTGTCATTCAGTGAAACAAGAGCCCACCAAGCAGTGCAGCAGAAGGCTGAACAATTTATGCTTTACAACCAGAAACAGCTTACAAGGGTCTATCCGTCAGCCTATCGGATTGACTCCAGCAATTTCAATCCTTTACCTTACTGGAATGTTGGTTGCCAGTTAGGTAGGTGTTGCATGAATAACTTAACTTCCCGCTTCTTGTGTATGTGTTAAGTATCTTACACTTGAACCTTCTCTTTCAACAGTGGCACTAAACTACCAATCTGAGGGACGCGTGATGCAATTAAATGATGCAAAATTTAGGGTAAATGGCAACTGTGGTTATGTCCTCAAGCCTCAGCAGATGTGCAAAGGTAATGTCCCACTATACATTTATTACTGTAAGTGTCAAGCCTGTTCAGAAAATGTCTTCATGGTGAAGTTGCCAACACACAAGAAAGAAAAATAAGAACATGTGTAAAATCTTTCATATTTCCATAAATTCATAAGCTTATTTTACTTCAGAATTAATATGGTTTTTGTCCTCAAAAAATGGTGTCTAACTCTCAGACTGTGTAAGTACAAGTATACAATCTCTTGCTGTTATTATAGATATATTTTGAGGGCTCCATCTTAATATATGTTTAAAAAAAGGAAAGGGTGTCCTAGGATAGCCAACTGCAAGCAAGAAGAACAAGGTATGCAGTGGCCCGGGACCAAGTATCCAGGACTTGGTCCAGCTCTCAAGCAAGTCAGTGGAATTTTATTCTCTTTAAAAGGAATTGGTTCAGTCCGCAAAACGCTGTTAGAACACAAGCCAGTGGTTTTCAGTGTTCTGCAATGACAATCCTTCCACATTCTGAGGACTTGGGATCTGATTGTGCTTCTATATCTCTAAGTAATTTTCTTAATGTGGCCATAAGAAGTAGTGGCATTGACTGAAAGGTACTTGAGAAATGGTAGAGGGAGTTCGGGTACTCGAAGCAGGCACTGCTGCTGCAGGAAGCGGCTTACTGAACCCTAGTTGCTTGTTCTTGTTAACATCTGGGCAGCTGAGCAAGAAACATGATCAGAGTGCTGATCTGGGTTATAACTATTGGGTTTTTTGAAGCTACTACTTTACAGAAGAAAAAATTTTTTTCAAAGGAGTCTTAATCTTGCAAAACCCTACTATTAGAGGGGTCCTTTCTGTCTTGTAATCATGTAAACAAGGGCTGCTCAGCTCAGTAAAGGTTGTAAGAAAGTGGAATGGAATTTTAAAATTCATTAACAGCTGCTCCATACTCTGTAAGTTACTTGCTTGTGACTGAATTTTTGGCTATATGTATGCATCTTGGGGGGTGATATTTATTCTGTGTCTGTTTTTCCTTACACTTCTCATTCCTTGCCATCTTCTAGGCACATTCAACCCCTACTCTGCTGATCCACTTCCTGCAAGTCCCAAAAAGCAGTTTATTCTGAAAATCATCAGTGGACAGCAGCTACCTAAGCCTCCTGACTCAATGTTAGGAGACAGAGGAGAGGTAAGATGCTCTGATACCAACAAATGCTTCCATGAGAGGTCCTGGAGTGACATGGCAGCGTGTGACTCAAAGAAGCTTCCTCCTTATTTAAATACACCAATAACTTCAGATATTGCCAAGCTTTTGGTCACTAAATACTAACACTTTCCCACAGAGTCTGTATCCTACACATGATGTTTAAGAACTAATTTGTTTTGTATTTTGAGGGTGACTTCACTTTGAAAATTAGTCATAGCTGGCCATAGCTCTTGAGAGTACAAACCATACATGAACTTACACTTCATGAAGCCATTTCCCATGGTTGTGCTGCTTGAAAATTCATGTGAATCAAAGGTTTTTGAATTCTCATGTGCATTTAAATTAACTCTCTGCATGAATTTCCTTAAAAATTGACCTTCACTTGTATCATTGGCTTGCTTTTAAAATGCTTTTCTTTTTTTTTTTTTTTTTTTAAATAGATAATAGATCCCTTTGTTGAGGTGGAAATTATTGGGTTACCTGTTGACTGCTGTAAAGATCAAACCAGGGTGGTTGACGACAATGGTAAGATAATCTAGATCATTTTCTCTTCGATTTCCTCTTCTATTTCCTCTTCTTAGAGTAAAATATTAAGTAATTATAAATGATTCAGTATCTGTTATTACTTTCTAAATTGCAAAGCTTCTTACCTTATGAAATCAAATGATTGTATTTTAACAAATTAATTCTGCTTTCTAGATAGAATTTCTGGTACAGGGAGACAGACAAGCAAGAGGTGAAGGACAAGAACTGTTCAACACAATAGCTTTCTCCTGGATTGTTCTTAAATCTCCTTTATGTAGAAGTTCCAAATATTTTTTTTTATTTATATAAAATACATATATAACTTCAAATGAAATGAAAACAAATCATGTCCTAGGCAGTTTAACTGCCACCTCAGCCTTCATGGGAAGGAGATGAATAACAGAGTGGGATAGTCTGTCGCAGCAGTAGAAGTGGCCATCGGTTCTCATTGGCAGTTGCAAAACCGTGGGGAAAAAAGGGAGTAGTTCCTGTTTGTTTTGGTCTATCTTTAGCCTACCATAGTTCTGCAAAACAACAGCTTGCCTTGGTATCCCTGCCAGCTGCCCTACCAGAACCATTTTGTTTGTAAAAGCAGTCCAAGAGACAGATCTCTCACTTTTAATTACTTACATAATGGAGATTGCGAGCATCTAGATCTAGATGAGCAATAAGTAATGAGTATTCATTTGTGTATTTGGTCTGCTTGTTTCTTATGCCTCTTGCTATGCATCATGAAAATTGAGGCTAGAGCTTGCTATGGACTTGTTTCTAAAATTTCTGTTTGTTTTACAGGGTTTAATCCTGTTTGGGAGGAAACACTCACTTTTACCATCCACATGCCTGAAATGGCTTTGGTGCGATTTCTTGTTTGGGACCACGACCCTATTGGGCGAGACTTTGTTGGACAAAGAACTCTGGCCTTTAGCAGTCTTGTGCCTGGTTAGTCCCACTGTTTTCCTTGACTTAGAGATCTAACTGAAGAACAAGCACCTTTGAACTTAAATTTGAAGATGAGGTTATCAACATAGGATATATGCCTGTATCTCTGAGACTTCATGTATGAGCTCGGACAATTCTCCTGGTATCTTAGGGTGGTATATTCACCGCTACTTGAAGGAGCTTGGGTGTCTGTGCTTTTGGGAAATTGCTACTGGTGTCTTATTTATAACTTGCGCTGGGGGGCTTGGAAAGCCTGTGAGAACATAAGTTTTACTAAAGGCATAAGGTGGCTTACTGTATGTATTTCACTTCTATAGACAGTCATTGCCAGTCATGCAAAAAATGCAAACTCTTGATGATTTGTGGTGCAATATTTCTGTTTTACTAGGTTATCGTCATGTGTATTTAGAAGGACTGACAGAAGCATCCATATTTGTTCATATAACCATTAATGAGATCTATGGAAAGGTAGGTATACCTGGAAATTTACATCTCATGACTTTTTTTGTTTTAATTCTTCTGATAAAAATGGATTTAAATGTACCACAGAACCTCACAGGATTTGTGTGGTTTCTAAATGATTCTTACAGCTTAGGTTCATGGCATTTTGTACACTGGATTAGCAGTACCTAGCTCTCTCTGGCACTGGTCAGTAATAAAGTTTAACAAATTATTCAGATCATACAGCAATGAAAAAGCACAATGTCTGATTCTCTATTGCCCTCAACTTGATGTCTTCATTTATACTAATATCTGCGTAGGTACCTACATACTCTGCTAAGCATCAGCATGCTGAAGGAAGTAAACTGCAATTCCTTATAGTGTTTTCTCTGAGGAGCACTGAGCCAGGGCACCCATTCACAGCACACCCATGTCCAGTAAAACACTTGGCTCTCTCCAGCTGAGATACCACAATAACAGCGCAGACACGCTTCTGTCGGAGTGCTCAGGAAGCAGAAGGATGTAGCTCATAGCATGGGGGGGGGTTCTTTGCAGGTGATCAGCAAGGAAAGTATAACATACTGTTAGCCTAGTCTTAGTACGTAGTCTTATGAATGTTCTTACTGTTAGCACCTAATAATTATCACATCTAGATACAGTAAGTATATTTCTTCAGTGTGTTTGAACTAATTTTATTTTAGTAGTAAATGTTGAAGAACTGTAACTGCACCAGAACATGGTATTTGACAAGCTATTTTTAGCAGCTAATTTAAGCTTTAAATCTTTTAGGTTTTAGTGCATACATTTTGCTTTTCTGCAAGATTGCCAAGGAAAGCTCAGTGGAACCCAAGGAAAGCTCGGTGGAACAGAGATAGAAAATAATGTAGACAAGGCCTAGGGGCCGAGATTTGGTATAGTCCAGATCCTCACTTAACTCCACTACCTTTATCCTCACTGATCCCATTATATCACTGAATGATCTAATGAAGGCTCTGTGAACTGCTTAGGTGTCTGTCTCGCTCTTGGCATCCTTGTCTCAGGACAGGGACCAGTGTTTCAATGTACTCATCTGCTCTTGCCTCCGCAAGTGTTCCTTCTGCCAGGGGGGACAGCAGTGAGGTGGTGAAGGGAACGGCACTGCCTGTGCCCAACTCATGCAAGTTCTGTGCACAAAGACAAGGCTTTAGTACTCAAGGTAGACTTCGTTACTCCTAAGTCAGTGTAAAAAGAAAAGCAGTAGTAAACATCTTGGAATGCATCTGCAATATATACCTAAATCTGTCTGCATCTGGGTACGTGTGTGAAATTGCACGCAGTTTTGGTGATAGTCTGTAGGGGAGCCTGCTTGGCTATTGCTCTTGGCTCATGTGCTCTTCAAAGAATAGTCAAGAAGAATAGTAGAGAGTAGCTTCATAGGGAAGACAAATGATGATAAAAGGAGGGGGGGGAAATAAAAGACCCATTGAGATTCGATCTCTGTATCACTTAGTCTAGTCATCTAATGCTTGCCTTAATGATGGGCTGTATTATTGTTTCTGATGTATAAACAAAGACTGAATGCCCATTTGTATCCTTATAAGTGAGGATATCTGGTCACGTTTCTGAGAGACTTGACATTAGACTAATAAATAGTTTTCAATTATTTGCTGTAGAGGGGTTCTATTTACAGCTGATGTACTATTACCTTATTTGCTTGTATCACAGTCTTGAAAACATTAGCCAAATGTATTTGCATTTTTTTGCCTTTCAGTGGAGCCCTTTAATCCTCAATCCCAGTTACACAATATTGCACTTTCTAGGAGCCACAAAGGTAGACTTCATTAGCATGCACTTTGCACTTGCTGGGCACAGATTTTTCGAATGGTTCCTAATCGCATGATCTGCAACTACCAAACTTACATCATTCTTCATTCAGACTCTGAAACATTTGAATATTGCTTTGATGAAGCCCATGCATAAAACTCCTTAATGCGTAGCCTGTCACTGCAGTACACTTCTTACAGTCTTGTCATCTCTGATTAGGAGACTTTGAGCAAACTTCGCTTGTAATTGTGGCAGGCTGCCATCCTAATGAGGAGAAATAGAGACATGCATGAATTCATGGAGACCTACGCTGATAGTTCCTTGGTCAGAGTAGATGTGAATCGCTTGGTGTGAATTTTTGCTTTGCTGCATTTTTAACTTTGTCTTCATCATTCATAAATACTCAGAAAGCAGCCCTTTTTGTTGTTCTCATTTTATAATAGTCTGAACTCACTCAAAACTGTGGTTATTCTTGTCCTTTCAGAATAAGCAGCTGATAGGACTCAGGGGGTTGTTTAACAAGAACCCTAAGCACAATTCTGCTGAAACCAGCGGGCACTATGTACGGAAGCGATCTATTGGTGATCGAATTCTCCGGCGCACAGCCAGTGCACCAGCAAAAGGTAGAAAGAAAAGTAAGATGGGTTTTCTGGAAGCTACTGAAATTAAAGACAGTGCATCTGAACCAATAGACTTGAAAGACAAAGAAGGAGTTGTAAGGCGTACAAGCCGGAGTTTGCAAGCCCGTCCTGCTTCTATGCCTGTGGACAAATATCTTCTGGTAGGACTGCCGTGCCCAGAAGATGAAACTGCCCAAGATGCCAAAGGAAAAGAAAATGCATCTGGTAAGATGCTTCCAAAATCACTTTTGAATGTAGTAGAGTCAAAATAGTCTATCAAAAGGCTTAGTTCTGCAGTCCCTATGCAAATAGTTTTATTCAACTGAAATAAGAGTTACTGGGCAAAATTACATATGCTTAAGTTTGCAGTGTTTTAACAGCTCCTTGAACTCTTTGATAGGTGACACCCTGGAAAGCTGTGTATGCTCCAAACTAGGCAAATGAATTACAATAATTTCTGGAAGTGCTCTTAGAAGGACACTTGCCAAATTTCTTTCTGTAATTTAAGAACCAACCTTCAATTACGCTTCATCAATTTCTGGTGTGCTACTGTCCATTTACTTATGAAAACAGAGCTGCTGGCATGGTGGGTTTTCTCTCCCCGTTTTCAAGGAGGAAGAACAGCATGCAGCATATGTTTTTGGAAATAGTGTGTGTAAAGACTAATGCAGACTTTCAAGTAGATGTAAAAGGGGTAAAAGTAGGTCAAACTTTGTATCCAACAGTCTTGATATTCTCCTCTTAACCTAGGTTACTTAATTTGATTGATTTATATGGAAAGCATGTGTTGAGGAGAAAACTTCCGTCTTACATTATTGATACACAATACAATTTAATTCTTAAAATAGCTTTTTTTCTAAGTGTATTCAGCAATAATAGTCCTGGTTTTGAAATCCATTTATTCCCATGACTACAGCAAAGTTAGTGCTTGACCTGCCTAATACTGGATTTACTGGAATATTTATATAAGTCAAGGAAGCTTTGAATACAACGGCTGTAATTCATTAGACCTGCTGTCGCCACTCTGAGCTTGTCCCTAGTCTAGGGCGTCTACACTGCTTTTTGGGGTTGTTTTTTGCTTGTTTGGGAAGAGTGTGTGCACTCATCCAGGCTGTCCCCACGAGGCTGCAGGGCTAGCCAGATCCTCAGCTTCTGGTCAGTTCTGACGGCGCAGCGTTTCTGCAGTTAGTCCCGCAGGGCTCTTCCTCAGCTGGCAGAGGACAGCCAGACGCACCGTCTGCCTTCCTTGGTAAGGTGCAGAGAGCACACAGAGAACCTCTCTTGGCTGGGAGGGTGATGGAAATGCTGCTCTGCTCTGGGTATTCTCAGCTGCGGAGCAGCAGCTTCCACCAACCACAGGAGCCACCCTAAAACAGGAGAAGTACCGGGCACAGATGAGAGTGTGTTGTTAAGCCACCTTTGTTCTTCTTGCCCATATTAGTGGCTTTGAAGGAACAGATAATCTGGATATCATCTTGTAAAAGTTACTTAGGAGAAACAGCAAGCAAAATCCAACCAATTATTTTTCTACCACCCTGAGAAGAAACTGTAGACAGGAAAAAGGACATTCCTAGTAAAGGAAGTTAATTCCGAAATGCTGGATTTTAAATTGAAAGCTAAGCCTGTGAAGATGATACAGCTCAGCCATTCGTTGCAACAAATTTAATCATTTCTTAGACATTTCTTCCGAAAGATGCTACAAAGACACAAAATTGTTTTAGAAGAAACTCCCACACTTTTTGGAGGTCACAGGTATTCACTTATAGCAAAATAACCTTTGCAGAAAGCACAGGCCCTGGTGAGATGACTTAAAAAGCTGTCACAGGGAATTAATCCTGCCTCTTCTCACTATGAGAGGACTAGATCCTGTCCGTCAGAGTTCTTCTGTAGGCCTTGCTCTGTAGCCCCTATGGAGGAGGACTAGCCACCTTAGACATAAAGAAATGAGACATGAAGATGACGAAATTCCAGATGGAGTCCTCTCCTGTCCCCGAGGGACCTTCTCCCTTCCCTGTGCTGCAGGGCCATCCGTGGCTTAGTGGTAGACATAAAGAAAAGTAACTCAGCCCCCCCGCCCCCCACCTTGGCTGGAATTATGCCAAGTGGACAGTGCGTGGTCCACTTTCTCCTCTGTGCTTTATAGAAAAAAAAATCTGTAAATCAAAGAAATGTACATCTCTTCCATCTTTATGTGGGAACGCTGGAAAGCTTGGGGAACTTTTCAGATTTTGGAGATCAGCCTTTAATGCCATCTTCATTAAAAATAGCTCTGACTGTACCAGGGGGGTTCAGTCACTGTTAATGAATGATCAGGGCTTCTCTTGTTTCTTCCTAGGGTACCTAATTTCTAGCAAATGTTAGAAACAGTATATATTATGCCAAGCTTACTTCTATAGTCCTTGCTTAATTAAAAGCTCTAAAGGAGTGAGTCATGGAGCTCGGATTTGGCATATAAAGACAAGTAAGAAGATTTGGTGGAGGAACTATCTAATGCATATTTTTCATGGAATTCAAAATCTTGCTCTCTTATGAATGCAGTACGCTGGTAGAAGATCAAAAATTAAATCCTTAAATTGTAACTTTTTACAGAAACTACATGTAAAAACACTGTCTGGAGTCCATCTACTTGATGCTTTTTACTCAGCTCTTTTAAGCATGCATCTTGTTTCACAGTATTATGGTTTTTAACAGAGCTGTTTTGTTCTGTCTTTATTGCCATGCTTCTTTATAGTACAAATCTGAATAGGAACACAGCTGAAGGTAATACCATGTGCAAGCTATGATATGGTACCTCATTAACATTATTTGCAACAAATATTACATCACATACTTGATGTAATAGACATTCAAAGGAAGTTTCAATGAAGTGCCTGCAGTTGTATTTTTCCATTTATTCATATCACACAGATAATTTGTACTAAACCTGCACAACCCCATAATTAAGTTCTGTCACAACTGTACCTAATTTTGCATTCTCCATTTGTCTGTCTAAGGACAAAATAGTTGTAAAAGAAACAGAACACAATATTGTGTGCAACTAATATGTTTCTTATTTAATTTAGCCAACAGTGATGACAATACAAATGAGAAGGAAACAAACTTGAAGGAATCTGTTTTTCCATGTTCTGAGAAAACAGCAAATACTTCAAATTTGGCATCTCAATTTAAGAAGGAGAATGACCAGAAGGAGACCACAATTGACTCTTTAGTACCACCTCTCCAGGAGCAACCTGAAAACTTAGTTTTTGCAAGTGTTGTAGCTGAAACAAATCACCTCATAGACTATCAGGATAACAATCTTTCTGATAAAACTGTCCCTCTAATGCAGGGCTCTGGTTTTGAGATTTCCACAGAAAAAACAAATGACAAAAACTGTGCAGACAATAAAAAGGAAGATGACACAAAGGGGTCTAAGGAGGAGAAAATAACTCTTGTGGGGACTTCCCTTTCTCAAAAAGTAGAGATGGAAAATCACAAATATGACATCATCAAGAAAAGCACAGCAGCACCTCTTTCTGTGACAGATACTTCTTCTACCATTTGCTCTGATGTTCCTGATTTGCACTCCACTTTAACCATGCAAGACAGTGACATTTCTCGCCTTATAGATGAAGTTTCTCTAGCAAATGAGAGCGAGATGGATAGCGCCGTCTCAGCTCTGATCGGACAGTTTGATGTCACAGATGACCAAACTGATCTTACCGCGGTCTCAAGCCTCCATGGTGCTAGCAGCCAGACCTTCAGTGTGATGGCTACACACCCACACGTGCTTACTGCAGATCTTAACAGTCCCTGTAAGCACAACTTTACTACCACAAAATCCATCAAGTCCCCTTTATTCTCAACTCCAGATACTACCATGTTCTCCAGTCCTGAGACTGCAGAGTATTCTGTGTACACAATTATCCATGAGGCAACTCTTACACCAGCTTCTGAATGTAAGACCCACAGTGAATTAGTTTGCAAGAAAAAGTTAAACAGTATAGAAAATAACTTGCCTAGCTGTCCCTGTCCTTCACCTCTCTCTTTGCTAAATGCAAATCCCAAAAGAAAATGTGGAACAAGCTGGGAAGCCCCTAAATCTGCCAGTTCTTTTGCTTCCAATAGCCTCATCTTTGAGGAGACACTTGTTGACCCTCCCACTGGTGAAAATTCAGAAAGCAGCAGTCTTGTAGAAGTAGATGGGGATTCTCAAGAGCTCTTGGTAACTGCATGTGAGTACAAAAGGGAAGACATGAGCCAGATGGCTTCCCCTTTGAAACTGAGGCAAAAGCAGGACACTGGGCATGGTGGTGGGAGGACCTCTGGGAATAGCGCAACTGTTGAGCTCTGTGCTCCTGCCCTGGACCGCTCGGATAACTTCAGGACTGCAGGGAGCCAGCTCCCTTTTCCAGCGTGTGAAAATGTCGGCTTTTTGTATCATCATCGTTCAGATAGGCAGGAAAATGTAATGTGTACCTCCGAGAGATCCCAGCTCAACATACACTCACCGGTGCTCAAAAATGCTTTGGCTTTCCCACCTCCTTCAGCCATCAAGCAGACTAGTCCTTGCAAATCTAAGAGTCTTGGTGACTTGACATCAGAGGATATTTCCTGCAATTTTGAAAGTAAGTATCAGTACATAAGTAGGAGCTTTATCTCATCAGGCATGAGAGACAAGAAACTTGCTGCTATGAAGAATATGAGACCACATTCTACGGACGCTCTGACGGAACAGCTGAGGAAGCTGGTGTCCCTGGACCAGGAGGACAGCTGTCAAATGCTCTACTCCAGGCAGATTGATGAAGACTGCCCAAAAGCGCTGGTCAGAAAACTCTCCTCCAGAAGCCAGAGCAGAGTGCGGAATATAGCCAGCCGTGCCAAGGAGAGGCAGGAGGCTGCCAGCAAGCAAAAATCTTCTAACGCAAGTAGCATAGCAGGGGTCGTCCTTCGGAACAAGCCCTCGGCATCTCCTCACGTTATCAACAGGCATTCAACAGGCTCGTACATAGCCAGGTACCTGAATGGCTTCCCTGGGGAGGACGTGGAGGGCCGAGGAATACCGGAGGGCGCGTGCGCTGCTTTGCACTATGGCTGTAGCGACCGGTTGTATACACACGATTCTGTTCTGCAGCTGGAAGCCAATAGTGATGACAAGCCTGAAATTTATTTCCTGCTGAGACTGTAGATTGTATAAATGTACATCTTCAATGTTTACAAACTCATTGAAATGAAGGATTTTTAGCAAGAAATTCTGTTTTGAGGGTTTAAATTATTTAGAAATGCAATTTCATGCTAGTGATTCAGTCATGATTTAACGTGCCCTTTCCTGTCAAAGCTTATGTAAATAGAAACCATGTTCCATCCTTATGTATGTATTACTTTGATTTAGAAATTATGAAGTGAAGTAGTCTGGGGACTATTTGCATGCAGTAAGCATTTGTAGCATTTTGTATTTGTAATGCATGTCATTTTTAAGTCGAGCACATCTGTGCTCAAAAGCCTAACGTTGCAACGAATACAATAGTATTCTGTTTTCCTGATGTCCTATCCTGCTGTTTGGAAAAACATTTTTAGTGATCACTTTTGGCCTTTCGTGCAAATTCTGCTACGCATAGTGCTTTGTTATTGATAACGTCCTTGGGGTTGGACTGCTGACTAGGACTCATTCTGCCCAACAGGCAGCAGTCTCAGAGTGGGACCCTTCATTAGCATCGCTGTTTTCACCCTGACTTGTACTTAATTGTTAATATTAATTTTATCATGTTTCCATGTATGAACTATGATTCTACAGCAAATGGTTTGTAGAATTAGGGTTAGTCCAAATTTGTGAGTACTATGAGTAATTTGTCTTCTGCCCGCTCTATGAAGTATAATAACGGTTGTCTTCCTTTTTGGTCACTGTGAGTGCTCGTTTCAGGACAGAGTGGAATGTGGGAGTAATTCTGCATTTATGAGTGGAAAACACTTAATTTCCGCATATTTTGTTACGTATTTTTGTTATTGGTTATGTGCGTAGCTTCAGTACAGTAGCAGATCTGTTTTCTGTATATTTGTAATTTTATTGCTAAATTGTTGACAGTCAGTGGATTACTTAAAGCTGACATGATAGAGTAACTATTTTGACTGTCCATCGTTGTCTTTTTCTACGAATGCTGAAAGTGAATTGAGTGAGTAATCTCCAACAGCTGAAGCTTCCCTGTAGGGAACAACATAGCTTTATTTTTGTTTTAAGATATTCTTTGCCTTCGCTGTAAGTTTTTTCTTATATGTAAAAGGCATACCTTTTACCTCTTTCTTTTGTAATGCAGAGTATTATTATTCTTGAAAACATCATTAAAATGGATTTTTAAGCACTTGGTTACATGTTTACTGAAACCGTAGCAAATACAATTATGCTTAAACTAACAGTAGTTAGTAATTGCAGACATCTGTCTTGTCATGAGCTTACAGTAAGGTTTCAGAAAGAAAAAAAAAATCCATCATTTCACATGGTGGTAATGGTTCTTAGCTAGAAATCTGCAGCTGAACTCTTTCTCTTTTCTCGATAGGAAGCCATGTTTATTAAGTACGTCTAACTGCCTGCATATTCCCATTTTGTTCCATTAAGGGTCTAACAGATGCAACTGGCTGTTGTTTCAATCACTTGGGAGAGAACAGTGTATTTTCTAAATAAAAAGCATTTTTCCATAGAGGAACAGAATCAGATATTGGATTAATCCCTTAAGCTTTGGACCTGAATTTCTACCCCAGTACTTGTGGTACGATTTGGAAGGTGTGATTGAAGCCATCTCTAACTTCAGGGAAGTTCAGAAGCTCTGTGCCTTGCAGTGTCACGTACTTTCTGAGGAAGAGATGGTTTCAACTTTCGACTTGCCTCTGTAGCTTGTCTGCTGTGGTAGTTCAGAGACTGTTTCCAAGTGAAGGAGTGGATGTGTGCAGGCTGTGGTCCGCTCAGTGGAATGCTGTGTGCCACGGATGCTCACACACTGTATCCAGATGCATTTATTTGTATTAGTAGAACCTATAAATTCTTTAGAAATAACTGCCATTGAAAGTGCCTTGTAATTAAGCAAATTATATGATCTCCATCGCAGGAGATGAAAAAACTAATCTTGACTTGAAGGTTGTTTCTAGCTTTAATTGGAATTAATTTAGAAAAACTGCACAGTGTGTGCAGGAGGTCAGAATAGATTATTACAGTGGTCTCTCATGATTTAATCTCTTATACTTTCCTCTTAATTTTAGCAGTTAATTCAGATGGGGACAGTTCTTCGTGTGAAAGTGAAATTTGAATAATGAAACACGGCAGGATTTCTACAGTGTAGACTCAAGCCAAAGGAAGATCTGTATTTTTTTCCTGTCTCACTGGGCTTAATGTTGTTTTTTCTGTCTCGCTGAGATTCAAATTATATTTTGTTTGCACAAGCTTCTTTGGTGGTGTAGCACTGGAGTGTGCCAAAACCTTCTAACTTCTCCATGTTGGAATACTCTGAGCCTGGAAGAACTTGAGTCAGAGCATTCAAGATGTTCAAAGGTCTTGTGATCTAGCACTGGTGAGAAGGCAAAGAGTACTTATGTCAACTGCCATTAATTTCTGTTCTTGAGTAATCTGTAGGGCAGTTTGTGAGCCTGGACATTGAAAACTGATTAAAAAATACTATTTTTATGTCTGTTTGCAAAAGTGATATTATAAGAGAAGTCTTCAGTCTGCAGAACTTTAATTTTGATAGGTTGTGTTCAGAAATGGATTTGGTCCTTAAATGTATGTATTCAGTGCGTGAAGAATGCATGACATCACAAGGGGTGAGTATAGGAGCATGAAGATGCCTGTGTTACCAGCTACATCTGCACAGAGAAGCTTGATGATGTGATGAAGTATTTTGAATATTGGAACCAAGCATTCTGTATAAAATGTTTGAATTGGAGAGGGGTCTAAGCCAGTCAGAGACATTATCTCTTGCTTTTACATTCATAATTATAAAAGAAAAAAAGATTAGTAGTAAACAAAGTACTAAAAAGTCAATGGTATTATTTTGCACATAAAATACATTTGGATTAAATTTAGTATTTTGTATTAAAGCAAGTGCACCAGGTGTCTTTACAAGATAACAATTTGACCATCTCTCTCTTAATTTACTAGAAATGGAGGGCTCTGGAAGGAAGAACTTGAGATCCAGAGGAGCAGAGTCCGTACTACCCTTGCAGAATAGGCAGGTGAAGAATACTCCCCAGGACTGACCTGCCTTCTGCTTTCCTGCCAGCTGGCGTAGGGTCCAGTCCAAGCGCAGTCCTGTTTCTCTTTGCATACCAGGTCAGAAAGTATCTCTAATCCCCAAAGCCACTGGGGCTATTCCTATGCTTACTGCTAAGTATCTGGTTAAGGTCTTCACAGAACTAGGAACTGTTCTATCAGCAGATGTCAAAGATGCTTGAAACCTCAAGTTAAATTTCTGTTTCTTTTCCAGCTGAGAGTGTGTGTAAACAACAATTTATCTGTTGCTAAAAACTATCCATATTGCTTCTGACTCTGGAACATACAAATCGGAGAAATGTAGGGCAAGGACAAAAGATGGAACAGAAAGTTTAAGATGTTGTTTATCTGATACACTCTAAGCTAGTACTTTTTTGTGTGCTAAGCGGGAGGTTGAGATGAATTGGAGGTGGGCAGATGTCACTCTCCAGTGAAGTCACTTGGTGTAAACCCATTATTTTATAGGAGATGTACTGCATTCTGCAGCAGGTTATATTCTCACTTCCAATGGATTTTATATCTGTTCAAGATTTCTATTATATCTTAAGGTTTTAGTTTAACTGAATGAGCTTCACTTTCTTTCATGGAATGGAAGGGATATAACAGGAGTACATTCCTGTGGTGATGAGAACTGTAATTAGTGTATAATACCGGTCTGTTGCAGGCAGTGTCTCATTTCTAAATACTGAGCCAAACACATTTCTGGTATAACTAAATCGTCTGATATGGGGGGCTATACTAGGGATAAATTTGCCTTATTAGATATAAACTTTTTGGCATGTTAAAGCAGTGTGTTTTGGTTAAATACCACCCACTTTTTCTGTGAAATTCTGATCCTTGGCATAAACTTAAAAATACAGCACACGTGGTCCACGCATGCCTCTGGGAACCGCCGATGCTGCTGCGTGTGCGCCAGAAGGCAGCTGTGTGAGAGAGGACGGGCTAACTGATGCTGAGGCCGGGCTCGCCGACTGCTGCACAACAGTCTGGGGATCAGTCTAATTCCATAGCTGCCGAATTTCCAGAAGGAAACAGGCAGCCTCTTTGGGATGCTTTTATGAGCCTGGAAGCATGCTGCCAATCCAGCTGCTCCAGTGGCGATGTTCCCATCATGAAGATGGCCTGGCAGATCCGAAAACTGCTGATCCTCCCATATCTGGAGGCTGATGCGATATCACTGGTGGGTATTAGTAGTACGAGTCCAGAACTGGTGTGATGTGACATAGTTGTGGTCTAATGTGGGGATACTCTCGGAATTATAGAAAGCAATTTGTCTCATTGTGAATTTGTGCTGCAGAAATGATTGCAGCGTCAGAGAAAATTAACCTGGAGGTAATGTGCTTTATGCGGTGATGCTAAAATGTGATGCTGAATAACAGCTGGAATGGGACAATTTTGGAAGACTAAGAATGCTTGCTTCAGTAGCCTTGTGTATTGGATAATCAAATGAAGGGACACTGTATCAAGAAATCTAAGCACTTTCTGATCTCATCTTGGTCTTTAAATCTCTGTGAGCATCTGGTACGTAGATTACAAGAAGCATTGTATAGAGACAGGATTTTTAGATATATGGATAGAACAGACCAGCCATCTGCAGTTCAGACATTCGTAAGGCCATTCATTTTTTAGTCCTTCCCTAAAATTAATTACACCATGTATGAACAAGGCTGTGGCTTTTTGGAAATCCATCTAGTGAAGGCTTTTTCAGTACAGAATCTGTTGCAAACTTCAACTTATTCCAATGCTGATTACTTTCAGTGCTTAAAAACAAATATTTCTGGTTGATGTTTGTGCTTTGATTTCCAGCATGAAATTGCTTTATGTCTGCTCAGTTGAAAGGGCTCTTGCCACACAAGTTTCTCTCTCATAAACATGAAGTCACAGCCTTCTCTTTGACATCCTACATGGATCAAACCCCTAAAGTATCTTATTTTAAAAAATTGTATTCATTCCTGGAGGTCTCCTGTGAAGGTTATAAAGTTTCCAGCACCATTCGAGAACTGCAGGCACCAGAACCAGTTGCAGCATGTCAGGGGCAGTTATGTCAGTGGAAAGCACGGAGATAACACGATTTGTACCAGATTGTGTTTATATTTATAATGTGAGGGCATTTAATCTGTTTTGGCTGCAATATTGCAGTTGAAGCATCTGTTCAGTGAGTATCTATCATGTCTCCCAACTATATTTTTTAATTCTTTAGAAGGTGGAGGTCTACTTTTGTAAATATAACTTGCGTTTTTCTCCTTCTGCGATTCATTGAGATGTGTATGTTCCTTGCTACCATCGTTCCTTGCTACCATCGTTCCTTGCTACCATCGTTCCTTGCTACCATCGTTCCTTGCTACCATCGTTCCTTGCTACCATCGTTCCTTGCTACCATCGTTCCTTGCTACCCAGCTCAGAAATGTGCTGTTTATTATTTTGCATTCCTCAAATTTTTGTGTCTTCTGCAAACCTTAATCATTACCAATTTAACACAGTGTTTTTTCAGGTCATTGATACAGCACACAGCCAATGTCTAAGTCTTACAGGACTCCAATACAAATGCTCTTCCTCACCACTGACGCACTGTCTGTAGCTCCATTTGGACATCGGGCTGTTAACCTGCTTTGTGCTCTTCAGCAAGTGTCATAATGATCATGTATCATTCAAGTCTCTTGATGAAAATATCATGAAGCATCTGATTAAATGCTTTATGGAAGACTAAACATCATCATTGTCACTCTTACCTGTATGGACTGAACTTTATAATTCATAAAAACCAAGATGTTCAGTAAATCTAGTTTCTTAATCCCATTTTGGTATTAATTACATTACCCTCCTTTAACTCTTTAGAAAGAAATATTTCCTAATTTTTTTAATTACTTTGCCCAATTTTTATATCAGTCTCTTAGGCAAGTGTTATCTCTCTTGTTGCATTTACTCTTTTAATATTGGTGCATATTTGTTTTATTTCAGCCCTGTGCAACTTTCTGAACAGTTGAAAATTCAAAAATTAACTATTGAGCCATCGCCCTCAGCCAATTATTTTTAAACTTTTGGATGCAAGTGACTGTTGATTTGAATATGTTTTCATTTGCTCTTTTTTCTGTCATTTTCCCTAATTCCGAACAGAATAATTGATTGCTGGGAACTCTTACAAATAATGACAAGCTTTTGTGTATGTCTATTCCTAAAGAATCAATCAAATGGCCAGGGCCAGATTTCTTTTGCACAGTGAAGGAGGGAGCTACAAATAAATTGCATGAACGGCTAAGTGCTGTTGGAAACTTTGTGTTAAGATTATGCATTTGCTGAAATGAAAGGGGTGTTATTTATCTCTCTTGCAAAAGAGTGAATGACCTTTATGAAAATGAAAAGCCAGTGCGCCAAGAACGATGCAAACGATAACTCTTGATTATTTCATGCTCTTATTTCAGAAGCTTGGTTGTGGAGTGGCAGAACACAAAACCGAACAAAGGCATTATTCAGTTCAAATTCTTTCTCTTGAAAGGAAAAAAAGCTTTTTAACAGATTCCTAACTTCTGTAGTATTTTGCTTCCTATACCTTGAATAGCAATTGAAAATGGATTATTTTCCTCTAAAACTTCCTTTTCAAGCTGTCTTCCATCCTAACTGCAAGTAGGTATAAATTAGCTGGAAGAAACAATTTGTTTTCTTCACTAAGGATCAGTATTATTCTAGTATGTCTTGCCCAGTACTTTTAAAAGCAGGAATATGTCATGAATGCTGAAGGTGTTTTTACCCTTTCTCATCTAATGCATACATTTATTGCCTAGCAGGAAAAATCAGAAGAGGGGAATAAGCAATTATTTTCACCTAGTAAAGGCTTGTGGTTCACATCCTGGGTTAGCAGGCCTAAATCACTTTTCTAGTTGATGAAAGAATGCATAAATGAATCTGTTCAAGAATCTGCAGAGAGCAGTTAATAGCAGCAAAAATGAGATTGGAGTATTACTTCTAAGAAATTATATTTCTTTTAATTCAAAAGCAAAAAGGGTCTCTAGTTACCTTCCTGTGATTGTTTACTGGAATATCTACTGCCCCTGCTTTTAAGAGCAGTACAAAATACTCCTAGTGTTAGGGATCCAATTTCACATTCTCCACTCCTGGCAGAGGAGCCTATGTTCTGATAGAAATGCCCTGCAAAGAGGTGAAAAGATCTGCTAGAAAGTTTTTGTTTCTTCTGTTCATCCTAACAGGCTGAGGGGGTGTTTATTGCCCAGTCAGATTCACCACTGATGTATCGAACAAGAAGTGAAGCAGTAGCCAGAGGAGTGATTGATGTGTGGGCAGCGGGACAGGGAAGGCATTCACTTTAGGCATTAGAATGCGTGAGAAGCAGAAGTAAATATATTGAACAATATTTTTGAAAGCATTTGTTTCGTTTTGGCCAGTCATGCTGTGTTTCAGCCGTGCTGAGGTGGTGTGATGTGACCAATACAGTTGATCAGATGAGGTGATAAATTACGCTCATCATTCAGGAGTAACATTTTAATTCTGTATTTTCAAGATCAGGCTTTGTGAAGTCTGCCTGTACAGCTCTGAGAGGACAGCAAAGGTGCCCAGTGCTCGAGGTGGGGTTATTGCTGTCCAGAGAAGCCTCAGCTTTTCTGAGATAGTTTAAAAAACAAAACAAAACACACACACAAAAAAACCCCCACAACAACAAAGCGCCAAACTGTAACCCAACAAATCCTCAGGTTCTTCTTCACTGCAGTTCTTGTATCAGCTGCTGGGAAGTTTCCGACTGTGAGGGGCAAGGATGAGGTGATGTGTGGGTGCTGCTCGGATGCTAATGAGCCCAAGGCTGGTTTTATCTCTCCCCTTGCAGAAGGGTGACCGGTCGTTAGCGTGCCTCTTCCTGCCCATGTCCATCACCGTGATTGCTGAGAGCTGGTGCCGCAGAGCACTGAGGCTTGCTGCGGCGCTTCTGGGCACCCGCTTCCCTGAGCGTGCCCCATGGCTCTGGGGCACGGCGTGGGCTATTTGGGGGGAAAGCAGGGCACGTGGGGGGCACACCAGCAGCTGAGGAGGTGTCCTTACATCCCAGGCTCTGCTGTGCACTGGAGCCCAGCTTGAGGCAGAGCAGGGGCTCAAATGGCAGGTCAGGTCCCTGGGCTTAGGTACCTACTTCATCCTTGAGTCCCTCTTTCTGATCCCACTCTGAACAGGCATCTATGCAAATTTTACTGCTTTAGAGGATCACAAATCCTTCTAGTAAGAAACATATTTTGTATCCTAAAATGTTTTGGTCGGAGAGCTTTCTTCATTAGTTTCCCATTCTCATCTTAAATAAGATTGTCGTAAAGGAATAAAACATTTCATTTTTTAAAAAGTGAAAGCCATAGAAAGAACAGCCAGAATTTCCCCCAGAAGCATGTTGGGTCAGTTTTATTCTTGGACTGATGCTCATTTGGATTTGTTTTGATAAGATTTTAATGCTGTTCCTATTTGCAACAGGGAAAACAATGTTCAGGACCCTCAGTCCACACGTATGAGACAGTGTGGCAAAGTGATTACACTGATTACAGGTCTGCTTAGACATGCAGAAGGAGAAATAAATTGAATTTCTATCAGAGATTATCTTTTAAAGTCCCGTGTTGATTGAGACAGAAATAAATGAAAATGGGCAGTGCCTGCGCTGGCCTAGTTGAGCATGGATTTTTTTTTTTTTTTAATGTAAAAAGCCATGGAAGTTGAAATGTGTTCTTTAGTATCTGAATTTAGTATCTGGTATAGCTGTGGACCAAACGGGAGAATTTGCAGTTCAGGTACAGCTCACAGCTGAATTACCTTGCCTTCTCTTGCTGTCTGTTCACCAATGCTTTTGTGTCAGATGTACGAGTATGTATTTGTATGTATAAGAATGGGTCATGGAAGGGAGGGCAGCTGTAGCTATTGCAGTGGCTTTATTAGTCCTTTGCTTAAGGAACAGTTGGCTTTTTAATATGTAAACTCTTTGCAGCAGAGACTTGCCTTTATATATGATTTAATCACTGCTGTAGCCCTAACAGTGTTCCTAGGGTCCAGACCCAGCCTGAGGAGTACGGTCAACCTCTTCCGCAAGTGGAGTTACGTTGACTGAATGCCTGCCTTTGCTGCTTGGGTTTAGGTATACGTGTGTACAGTGAAGACATAGGGGTGAGGAATGGTGAAAATGGTCTAAGGGAGTTTGAGATTCTGAATGGACTAAATTTGTACAAGTTGCTTTGCTGAGCACTTGCAAATAAAGATAAATCCTGGGTTTCCTGGTGGCTGCATTTAAAAGCAATGTGAACTTCCGTTTCAGACTTTATAATGACATGGGAATAGTTCCTTCATATTCAAAACAGTAAGATCTAATCGTGGCGCACAGGGAATGTGGCCGTGTACAAAATGACACCACGAGTGGGAACTCTGGTATCTAAAGGCCAAAACTTTGGGCCTAGGTCAGTGCAGGGGTCTGGAACATCTCTGTCCTCCGTGAGCGGTGTGACATGCTTCCTGGAGGCTGCACCCCTGACGGTCAAGGGCACCTCGCCGGTTCCCACTCCCGCTGTGCAGCGGTACAAGAGAGCAGAAGGTTTCAGGAGGAAAGCCCCCCAACTCGGACAAAACATTCACGCAGCATTGCATGGGACTTTGTGTTGTTTCCTGTTATGACCAGTGCTAGAGATAAAGCACTGAATTAGATCTGCTCCATTGCCTTTGTGTGACAGCTATTTCCCTGAAGCCCTGATTCATGCCGTGTTCTGTACTGGCATTAGTTGGATGGTTAATTTAAGTACATCTGGATATAGACTTAAATTTGTCAGTAAAGTCAGACAGTATTTATGTGATCCTGTTTTAAGGAATAATAGTCTTAAGGAAGTACATTTTTAAGGGAAACAGATGTCTTGAAGCAGATGATTAATTCATGCTTAGTTTTCAAGCATTCATTTGACTTACAGGCTTTTTAAAGTGGATTCTTTCTTTTAATTTAGTGCTTCACATCTTAAACATTTATAGTCAAAATCTTATTTCAGTTAAAGACGTATTAGTCTAAAGTGACACTTAAATTCAGTGGAGAAGCTCTGCTGAAAACACTGCTGAGAAAACAGAATATAGAGGGTTGCAGAGTGTCTGCAAGTCATGTTAATTTGCCTTTTTTATTTTCAGCAGTACTAATTTTTTTTTTCAGTAAAATGAAAATTTAGTTGCATCCAAGTGGATCCTCTTGCAGGGCAGAGTTCAGTGGAATGAGGAATACACTCAAGTGCTAAATTTGGCTTCTTTAAGTCAGCACGGCTCCAGGGTGTAACTACTGAAGTTGATGGAGTTTCCCCAGATGTATGCCAGGGTGGGAGTCTGTTTCTTGACTACTTACCCAGAGTCGGTCCATTTAAAGCTATTCAAAAGGCTAACACTAGAGATGGAAGTTTGATTCAAAACATGTCTCAGGTTTCTTGTACTTTTCCATATCTGATCTTCAAATAGAAGTGGTGCTGAGTAAGGAAGGTGGTAATTAATACTCTTGTATTTATTTTGCCTTGGGACTAAGATGTTAAATATTTAAAATACGTGCCTAGCCTTCTTAAGGGTGAGGGTGCATGTGCTGGTTTGAATTAATTTAAATAAATAGTAGCGATATTGACCTGCACTCCCACGTTTTTCCTATAGCTCAAGTGAGAACCTAGTTATGCTTAGCGTTTGCATAAAATCAGGCTTTCGTATTAATCAGCTGCATTCCTAATCCTGGAAGCTGATGGTTACGATTCTCTGTTTTGATCTGTGTAGTCAGCGGGTAAAGGTTCAGCCCACTTGGATGCGTATTGCCCTCTGGAGGAGACTTTCCCGTCTCTGGCTGTATGCGCAGGGTGCGTAAGGTGGCTGTTTTTAATTGGGTACTCATTAGCTTTCTAAAGCTGGAGTGCAGAGCTGGTAGGCGCAGTGCTGGCTCTCGTAGTCCTGTGCGCGCACACAAAGTGCACAGTGTTTGAGGGTATTTATGAAGCATGAGCAGAGAGAACCTGTTGTCATGTTATCTCACCAGATGAAGAAATGTAATGCCATCAGAAAGTGTCTGCTGTTTGCCAGAGATCTTGTCCTCAACTAGAAAGGTGGAAGCGACCACAGGGAATCTGCTGATGGAATAAAAAACCTAATCTGAGAGCAGTTTGGGATGAGGCTGCCAGCATCCTTCAAGGGGTAAACGGGACAAAGACAAATATGTCTCAGGGCCATGTAAGTAAAGCCAGGTGACCGAAAGTTAAAGCTGCTGCATCGATTTACCCCAGGTTTGAGTTGTGGGAACACTGGAGCCATGAGACCTTCGTTGCAGTGGGGTCCTTCCCCATCCACGGCAATGTGAGAGAAAGTTGCGGAGGAGTTAATCTTTCTGGATTTCCCTGAAGCCAATATGTGCTTTCATGAGATAAAACAAGATTTACTCATTAATATAGTTTTTAATTTGAAAGATAAATCCTCAGCAGTCTCCTTTGCCTCTGGTCTCCATGCTCAGTCTCTCTGCGCCAAGCATGTTACTGAGCCAGCTTTGCAGCAGGAATACTGCTAGACTTGACAGCAGGAGTGAAGGGAAAAGGCCTGATGCACACATGTCCAGAAAATTGTCCGTTTTATTTCCTTACCGAAAAGCACTTCTTTTTTTACTCAAAAGATGTGAAAGTGTGTTTCTCTTGCCAGTAATTCAAGTTCATACATTATCAGGCCAGTAGGATGCAAGCCCTTCTCTGCTGTAGGTCTTTGCTAGGAATTACACAGAGGGATTCAGGCCAGTGCCAAATGAAATGGTTTCTATCTCTTTGACGGTTTTGGCAGCACCTTCTGTTGCACTTAATAGAGATGCTAAATGCTTAGCAGGATGAATAAATACAGCAATGGCCGACTTCCGCTTCTGAATGCGAAGCTTTAAACAAGGAATAACTTTATGTATTTTGTTTGAGCTTTATGTATTTTGTTTGAGCTATACAACAGTATAAATTAGACCAAGATTCTTAGTTGTTGGTCATACACATCAAATTATTTTCATTTGTTTCAAAGTGAAAGTTGTGGAGAAAGTGCTGGTATAACTTGTAGAGAACAACGCTGTAAGCATGGCAATTCTGGGTTTCTGGTCTATTAAAGCCTTGCCAGGCTCAACAGTCCAGAGACTGTAGTTGCTGAATGGATATATGTTCTAGAAAGACTTATAGTTTGTGCCAAACAAAACCTTGCTGTATAATTCAGAGTAGTTCAGTATAGCTAAGGAGCTGCACGTATGGAAAATCCTTTGTCAAGGGGGTCAGTTTCATATCAGCCTGGCAGCCCCAGGCTCCATCAGCCTCCAAGGTTCCTCGTCGTATTCTGGTTAGGTGTCGGTGAGGTCTCCAACAATCTTTTCCTCCCTTATGACTGTAGAAGGGGGCAGCAGGAGGTGTTTGTTCTTGTCAGATGAATAAAATGAGACTAGCCTTTCATTTAGTAAAAGGAATGCATCCGATCACCTATGCAGCAGGAATAAGACCAGGGAAATCCTATCTTTTTGCCTTCCAGAGCCAAGGCACCAAAACAAGTGCAGTGGTATGTGGTCAGGATGTTGGTAATACAAACTAGTATCATATAATTCTGAACAGTATGAATTTCTGCTCCAGGTATTGCTAAAGGAGGAGAGGGAGGAGGATGCATGCTTGTTGCAAAACTCCAGCGAGTTTAGGGCTGGTCCTTATCAAAGCAGGCTATGCTGGAAGATAATGCCTGAAGAAGGGATTTCCAAAAAGTTTGTAGGTACTTATCCCTATAAAGTAAAGGAGAGGGATGCGATAGTGGCAAGAAAGCTGTTGCTGAGATGCTACAGACTCATTACCTCTCCAATGACTTGTAATTAAGCAGCATCTTTGGAAAAGTCTCTGCTTGCTGGGTGGTCTCTAGCCACCTTGGATGTAGGCACCCAAAAGGGATTTGTTCCCCTGTGCATGTGCCAAAATGCTCTGGAGGCAGAGTCAGACTAGTCAAGTAGAAATGACACAAGTACGAGAGAGCCGGGTTAGCTTCTGTGGGCAAAGGAGAAGGAACAACGGCTTTGAGGGAGGGGGGAAAGATTTCTCTGTTTCTGATAAGCATGGAGAGTGAGTTTATTAGAAGACATGGATGTCTTTTTCCAGGAGCTGGACCCCAGTGAGGGGGAGGCAGATCCTTCCAGCTCTGCCCACTAAAGCCACCTTGGCCCTGACTCACCCACGTTCACTGTGAGGCCCCTGAAACGCAGGCCCTATGTTTTGGAATTTTATCATTTCCAGAGATGGAGCAGTGTGGAAAGGCTTTGGGGAACTCCTCTGTATTTTCCTGTACTCTCAGGATGTTGACAGAGGGCAATTTGCTTCTTGCCTATACTTTTTAAGATGCACATTGGTTTAGAGCAACAGGTTTTTATCATTACAAGAGTACAAGAGACTGGTTCTTGGATGTAAAAAAAAAAAAAAAAATCCTAATAGGAAGCACACTTGATATTTTTATCACGTTACATTGAACTAAGCAGGACTACTCAGTGTGTAAGTCCGTTAAAGCCTTTATAGCTTCCTCTGAATGTGAACTGAATTTTTAAAGCTGGAGTTGAAACTCTAAGGGTGGAGTTTACCTGCTGCAGCACTTGTGCACAGAATGCCAAAGAACAGGTTACATCCTCATCTTCATTCTTTTGTGACAATATATTATCTCAATATTCCTCTAATACTCCGATGTCTCATTAAATTACAAAGAAAATTTCCTGTTTTGCAGCCACAGCTCTGCTGCATTCAGATAAGTGACTGTTCTTACACCTGCATTGTGTCTACGCGATGATGATGGCTTGAGTGGTGGGTCTAGAGGAAGGGAGAGGCTGGGGATATTCTTACACAGGTAATAACAGAGAAAGGATAGCAAGGTTCAGCCTAGACCTGGAACCACTAAAGAATCCAAAAGGATTTGTGTTCACTTATGCCATTCCAGTAGAAGACCAGGGAGAATATTCCAAAAAGCTTTAAAACTCCTTTTGGACTACCTTGCACATAATTCCTCTGAAAAACAGAGAAAGCACAAGTTGGGAGGAACACCTTCAACTGCGGTGTTTATCAGATTCCATGCCCTCTAAATCCCTCTGGTTTTGGACTTGGTATTGCTACTCTCTTTTAAATAGAGGTCTGGTCTCCTGTTGAAAACAAATGCATACTAAAACAGTTGATGCTTTGCTTCCTAAGAAAAGACAGTTAAGCTGGTTTTTCACTTCTAAGAGATTGTTTGGTCTTGTCATTTTGCTCTGAATCGCTTCTCTGTATGTATTTGATTCCAAATGCTGATCAATGACAGCTGAAATATTTAAAAAAAAAATACCAGCTAGACTACCTCTGGAAAGTCCTGTTGTTTCTTTTTTCTTTATTTCTTTAAGACGAAGAAAAAGCAGCTGCCAATACATTCAGCGACTGGCAAGCAAAGCACTGTCAGTAAGTCTGACTTGCTGTGAAATATTAGTAAACAAGCAGTTACGTTAATGGTAGCCAAGTTTAACAAGATCTCCACTTATTATCCTGTCATTTTTGTGGAAGAATATGCCATTGCTGTCAGATCCATCTGTTCAATTGCACAGCCTGTGCATACAAATCACCTAGTCTCACACATGGGGAAAGATTTTGGAGAAATCTGAAACTGAGAATGAAAGATGAATAGAAGATCTGTTAATAAATAGTTAGAACTCAGTTTAGATCATTGACCATCTGGCTGAGAGCAGCCAGGTTTTGTTATGGGGTGTGTAGTGGTGAAAAATCTGGCTATCTGGCCCAATGCAAACACGATTTGTTGTAGTCTGCATAGATCAAATGTGATCTGCAGCTTGGTTGATCACAAAATGATATGGAGAGGAGGCAGAAGAGAGAACATTGTGGGGAAAAGCCATGAAAGAAAAGCATGTAAGAAGGTATCAACTTAAACTTTTTTTTTTCCCTCCAAAAATACACAAATTAACCTGATCACTTGCCATAAAAATCATGGCTGGTGTAGTGGGAATATCTTTCTTGGAAGCACTGGTATGGAAAAAATTAACAAATGCTAGAGAAAATTCAAGGGATAAATATATATCCCTAATAATATTCTATGCTTGTTTATCCTGTTCCATCAAAGAGGTTGAACAAAAGTTGCTGGCCAAGAGAACAGTTGATTGAATGGTCTCTTCAACAAAACCAAAAGGTCGCCATCGGATTCTGCTGGGGTGTGTGAAAACAGAGCTGGTAAGAGGTGGTGTTCCTGCTCCTCCTGTGGAGGAGAGACCTGCTCTGGAAAAATAATTGGGAAATCCAAACTGGTTATCATGCTATTTCAGTCATCATCAACAAATAAATAAAGAATGGTTTGACTAATTCTAAAACCAATTCGGTAAAAAAATGAATCCTATTGCTGCTCTCTTCCATAGTGGTGAAGCCATCTCCCATCGCTGTCAAACCGGTCTGCTTGCTGCTTGGGTACAAATGAGCTTAACAGGTATTCAAAGGCCATGCTGAAAGGACCGGCAGTGGAATGGGATGAAGCGACAGCAGAAGCGTGGTAGGTTGACAGAAACTGTTTGTGGTTCTAACCTGGCTCCCTGAGCAACGCTAACACCTTTATGGAACTGGGCAGAATAACTAAATAGCTGCCAAAGAGACATTCATTAAAGTTTAATAAGTTGCCTGCTCGGACATTAAGGAGAGATTCAGCTTTGTGACTTTTGCACAGCAAATTTGTGTCAACTGTCAAATGTCTCTGCTGCCGACGCTGGCAGGGACTATCACGTGTTTGCAGAACAGGCTTCTGTCAGCAACTGTATTGTCCTTCTGGTGCCTTTTGCAGTTTGGGATTTTTAGTTGCCTGTCAGTGCAAGTCTGAATAATACTCTTAGCTACTCTCAACTGAAATGGATCCTTTCATTTCCATGGGACTGGTTCAAACCTCGGTGTATTTAATAGATCTATTTGGAGATACTTAGGGGTGTCAGGTTTGGAAGATTTAGTGAAGTCACATATTCTCTGGTGTCAGTTTGTTTAGAATTTCTCATCTGTCATCTATGTCATCATTCCTCTCCTTTTTGCTATTCCACACTATAGAGGAAAAGTTGTAGAAAGTGTTTTGTAATAGTTTTGTTGTGAAACAGCCTACTGAGCTTAAAAAAACCCCAAACAAACAAACAAAAAAAAACCCCAAAAAACCCCACAACAAAAACCAAAACCAACAGCTATTGAACTACTTCTGTTTGATTTTAGAAAAATAATACAGCAAGCTATTTTCCAGTCAGATTTCCCCTTCAGCCAGCAAAGCATCCTGCTGGAAAAGACTGCATCAGAGGACTATTTTTTCTTTTTTTTTTTTTTTGACACTGGCCTCTCCGTATGGCCTCTCCATGTGGCAGCCCTGGCATATGTGACTTTGCACTGGTGAATTTATTATGTTGTCAAGGCTCAATACACCTGTTCATCAGCAACTAGCGTTGCTAGTAGGAAAACAAAAATGATATGCCAAAGCATTCAGCTAGCATCTTTAAGAGCCAGAGACCAAATGTCCTCTACTTGGTGGTACATGTGAAGCTACCGGCTTCTGGCAGGAGACTTCTGGTGGCAATTCCCCCTCCACCCTGGGTGAGGCACATCTCTCTTGTTTGTCTTCACACCCCGGGGTGCAGACAGAAAGAGCCAAAGAGGGGTTGAACACACGACAGTACAGATGAGCCTTGTGTCAAAGCGGGTGTGCGTGTGTCCTCGGGAGTTAGGGTCAGTCCTTCCCGCGGTGGGAGTCCCTTCCCATCCGTGCTTCATCACAGCTCCCGCTGCTCCAGGACAGCTGAGAGAGCAGGCAGCTGTGGGGCACAACGGGTGTCTCTGAAATGGTTTGGGGTTTGGGGTTTTTGTTTGGTTTGGGGTTTTTGTGGGTGTGGTGGTTTTGGCTTTTGTGGGTTTTGGGGGTTGTTTTTTTTTTTTTTTAGTCCGAGTCGGAGACTTTGTTCTTTGCCCTTTTATAAATGAAAACAAAATTTCATCTGTATTGGAGCAAGCTGCAGGGTGGCTTTAGCTTTCCATGGCATGTGTTTTACCTTCTGTTTGATCAGCCTAATTAACAGATCACAGCCTCCAGTTCTGGTTTTGACAGGGGGCTTTATTGCAGCTTTGAAACTGGTCCCTTAGCTTACATCACTTTTTGCCCCTCAGAGAGGTGTGAATTGTCTGGGCTTTTTACTCCACCCAAGCACAGAAGAAGCTTGCGGGCTGTCCCGGGCTCGGGGGTGCCGGGGCGGTGTTGGGGGCTGGACAGAGATTGTTGGTTGGAGCAAGGACAGCAGGGAGCGCAGCGATGGCAGCAGTGCCGGGGCAGGATTCCTGCTGCCTATCGCTAGCTGATGGTGTTAGGGTAGGTGTGAAGTCGAAGCTGCCAGCTGCGTGGTTTCAGGCAGCTGAAGGAAGCGAATGACGTCTATTAAAACCTAATAAGATCGGCGCATGCATGGGAGTGTAATCTGCATCCTGGGCTGCAAGAGACGTGTCGAATCCTTGCGCTGCCCAGAGCAAGGTGGGGAGTGTCCAGCATCACCTAATCCAGAGAGGGATGGAGTCAGCCCACAGGAGCGGAAAGAAGCGGAGTCACGCTCCAGCGGGCTGTCAGACTGGGAGTTTCTGAGCATTTTTATTTTTTCATTCTGGATGGGAGCGTTTAAGGTAACACTTGATCATTATTTTTCAACTTTTTTGTAACTATGGAGACCAGGAGCTTCGTAAAGCAAAGCAGAAGCTCTCTAGGTGCAGTTAGAACTAGCTCAGACATTTCTGTCCCTTTTGGCCCCTTGTCAAATCTTTTAACTTTCCGGAAACTGGAAAAAAGCATCAGAGCGGCACATGCAGAATATTATACTTTAGATTAAAATTCAGTGGAATAAACATGAATGAATCTTCACTTGAAAACAAAGGCTAACTCTCAGAAGCCCCTCGCCCATAGCCCCTGCTCTGAATATGAAAGGTATGTGCCAATAAAATCAGCAGGTATGGCAGCTCTTGGGTCAGACAGGCGCCCAGTTCTTTTTAAAACAAAGGCAGGAGGGACCTGTACCTGGAAATGACAGTAACGGAGGAGGTGGAAAAAGATGGTGGAAAATGTCTTGTCTGTCATATATATTTGAATCCGTGAACAGTTGGATAGGGACAGAAAAGTCTAGATCATCTAATTTCCCATGATTACATACTACTATTGTGATAGGACTGCAGTGTGCCGAGCCCCGTTTGAAGGCAAGAGCTTTGATGGATAAATGCAGTGAAGGCTGACTTTGTTAAGGATTCATGCGTCTCGAGTTAAGAATTTTGCCAAACATATTACATACGGTCCTGCTTTAGTTTTGTTAGATGGTCAGCAACTGTGTTACAGTCCTTGGTTCCCTACATACACGCTCAAGTATTACTGAATCAGAGAGGATAACTTATTTCCTCAGCATTTGCTTTAGGGGGTTGTGGTGTGTTTAATCTTGGGATATGGCAGCAGAGAAAAATGTTTGGTGGTTTGTTGTTTTTTTTTTTAATTCGAACGAAAAGTTTCAGTTTCAATCACGTGTTTGTGAAACAGGCAAGGCAGCTGCTGATGAGTCCCCTCGAGAGCCGGGGATCTGCGCGGTCAGTAATTTTAGTCCCCGGGGTAAGTCCTTGAGGGAGCTGCGCTGCTCTGACCGGAGGCCGCAGCAGCAACGCTCCCCTCCAGCGGCCCTGGGCTGCCGTTCTGGAGGAGAGCTGCGGCAGGAGCCGGGCAGGCTGCTGAGCCGGCTGTGGCGAAAGCAGCCCGAAGAGAAAATGTTTCCTGGATGTGAAGCAAACAGTCTCTGTGAAACAGGCGTTGAATCTCTCCCATAAGGAGAGCCTGCAGGAGGATTCCTGCTCCTAGTCCTTAGCTTAATTTGTCCGGCAGCTGGCTCGCTCCTCAGACTGTGCTTCATTGGAAATGCGGCAGCACCTTTCCCCCGTGCCAGCCAGGAGATGAGTGATTATGTAGCAAAGCGTGTTTGACTGAATTTGTATAGTAAATGTATTTTTCCTTGAAAAGGTGATTTGATGGTGCGTAAAAAACCGAGAATATGCAAGTCTGACTCTCGTGTAGAAAGACCGTTTACAACGTCCTCTTTGTGGCAACAATCCCTAACTAGCTGGGAGGGGTAAGGGATCAATTCCTTGCTGTAGCGATGTACGCAGAGGTGCTCCAGAGATGCGCTGGGGGAAACGCAGTTGTGGCAATGAAAATCCATTAATCTGTGATGCAATGAGTTTTCACATATCAGGAGACACAAATAATGAATGTGATGAATATGGATGAATTTGAATGGGATTTTTAAAGTTATTTGGAAATGATCATCAGTACTGCTGCAGTGCTACAGTTCTGTACGATTTCAGCCTACACAATAATCATTTGGTTCTGAAAATGGTTACACACGAAGTTTTAGTAGCTATGGGAGAATTGTTTTATTTTCTCTATATTATACAGAATACTGAAATTTGTGACACCATAATAAATGTCAGGAATAAATAAATGACTAATTCATTGTAGCAGTAGTGCTAGTGCCATAAAACATAAGTTAATAAATGACAACTGTTTAGACAGACTTGAGCCATGCTTACTCTACAAGCATTTTAATTGCTTTTTTATAAAGCCAAGGAACCACTGGCAGTACTCTTGAAAATAAGGCAGGATACTGCGCTGGCTCACCCAGCAAAGTAGCCTGATTGTACAGTTTCAAGTATGGTTCGTTACAACTGAATAAAGACATGAGGCGCTACCACCCTCGTCTCGTCTCTGTGGGGAGCTCTCTGCTTCACCTCAGCAGTGTTTTCCCAGGTCAACTCTTCTGTTTAAGATAATGTTGATAGAGCTGCTAAAACCTTTCTTTTGCTACCTCGAGGTATTTTGTACTCTTTCCTGCCTGACATAACCTCGGTGTGGGAGTCGAGCATCCCGTCATTGCTGAGAAGACACAAACGGTGTGGAAGAACTCTTTTCGCCCTGTCCCGAGAAGTGGCCAGGCGTGGGCTGGTGCTGTCTCACTCCTGCCTGGGACAGGCATATCTCCTTTCTGAGCTGAGTAGCTAGCCAAAACTTGTGGAAACAGGTCTGGCAGTCTATTCCCTTAAAAAAATTAAAATCAGTGATGGTATTGGGTATATTGATGCATCTCTGGTGCAATGCCACTTCTCTGTTAACCAGAATACACAAAGTGGCAAACGGTTCTTACTCATCACTCTTTCATCCAGCCCTTCTCCTGTGGAGTCCTCTCCCGCCCGGCCAAGCACGGCTGCTCCTCCAACTGCTTCTTGTCTCTGCCTCTGCCCCTGGCCCCTGCTGAGCTTTGTCGTCCTTCCTTCCCCGGAGACTCCTTCCTGGCAGTATGTCCCCAACCCCGCTTTGATTCTGAGCAGCCTTGTCTTTCCTTCTGTTTTGGGCAGAAATGTACTTTCAGGTGGTTTCTGTAGCAGAGCAGCTCAGTCTCTGCATTCCCCTAAGATGTGAGACAGCAGTAACTCCCCTTACCTGCCCCTGACAGCGGGGCCCTGGGCTCGCCCGCTGGAGCTTTTGAGAGAAGACATGAAAATTAGCTGCAGTGATGCTGTCAGCTTGTATAAAACAGTATATGGTGTTCGATATCTTCTTACCTCATTAGATAATATGAGAAAATGTGGTACTTTCTGTAATACATTCCACTGCCTGCTGGAACCAGGAATGACAGCCTTCCAGGTTTCATATGCTTTCATTATTTTTTGAGATTAGATGATCAGCCTTGCAATGTATTGAAAAAAAAAAAAAACAGTGCTGTTTTTCTCCTTAAAAAAGCAATGCTGCAAATGTTGTAGGGGAGCAGTCACAGGAGCAGGACGTATCAAAATAAAAATGTGTGGAGGGATCATTCCAAAATAGACTATTAAGAATAATTCACAAGACAAGTTGGGAAAGAGATCTAATAAGAAAGGAAATTATCTGGCTTTGTTTTGTTTTTCTGGAGCAGCTACTGTTTATGAAATCAATACACACAACACTACAACACCACAAAGACAAAATGGTATAGTAAGGATAGTTCAGAAACAGTAGTTGCTTCTATTTTGTGTAACTCCTTATGCTGTAACATACTCTCACTTGTATTTGAGAGACTCTTTGTGTGAAGGAGTATGAATCGGACATATAAGACTTTCATTTTTTAAGTGGTCCAGCTGGATTTCTGTCCTTTGCAGTGTGATCTGCGAACATGACCTTTCTGATTTTATCCGTGCGCAATGAGACACTGTATTTTGTCCAAGGAGCCTGGCATGCGAAAGCTGGCTTGTGCCGAGTGGCTTATGCCCCATAGCATAATGCAGTGGAGTACGAAGAACACCCAGGGAACTGATCCTACGTCCGGCTGTTTACAGCATCAGTAGTTTTTAGGTGGCTCCTAAAGCAGTGAAACTAATCGATATGCATAGGAGAACATAAGTGTCAGCTACCATATACAGTTTTGGGATATATTGTTTGGTGAAAGACAGCCCCAGAATTTAAGATCTATATTTGTTTTAAGATCTATGTCGTTATGATGATATTTTCCCCAAAAGAGAAAAAATTAGAGAAGCGCCAATATGCTGATTGATTTCAATGACTAACATGACGACTTAGAGACTCCTTGATATATGTTAAAAGTGGCAGAGACTCTTTGTAGTTCTGGTATCTCCTTCAACGATCTTGGAATTAAGTGTTAACAGCAAATTATTTAACAGCACTAATTACGCTAGAAAAATAATAGAGGATTGATCTAGGCCAGGAAGTAGCTGAGCAGTGTAATAGCATAAGATAAACTAAATCTGTCCAAACAAGCAGCCCGCTAATACGGTTCACAGGCGACATTTACATCATGCGTTAAGAGAAGGATAAGACTGGAAATTAATGCATTTAGTGGGTTTCTTGAGGACTGGCCTTGAGTTGGCAGGGGAAATTAGCAGTCTGACTTTCTGCGTGCTTTTTGGTTCAAAGGAGATGTTGATAGAGAGTGAAAAGGCAACTGTGTTCCTCAGATTGCTGGAAGGAAGCCTGTTTTGCTCCAGAGATCGCTTCTCTTTTTTTAATGAACTTTGAGAACCGTACATCCGCCTGACAGTCACTTCAATGTCCTGCCTGGAGATGAGGTCGGTACCAGCAAGCCTTCGAGCCCATTGCGTGTAAGATCTTGCTCTGCATCCATTCTTTGCCTTTCTGCTCCTTCGTCACCTGAAACTCTTTTCATTGCGTGATCTGAGCTGAAGCTCTTCCACTTGGTGGGGAGAACAGGAGCTGCCAGGCTGCCGGTGCCGCCCTCCTCCTCCTCCTCCTGTATCTGTGCAGTCCCAGCCCTCGTTTGTCCCACAACTTGTCATAACAAACTGCACGTACGGATGTCGAAAAGTTGCAAAAGAACTGACAAAATACGCACCCAATATAAATTCATGAGCAAGGTAATGTAATAGGATCATTCCAACACAAGGGTTATTTTCTGCTTGCCTTTTTAATTTGAAATGTTCAGAACAGTTTGAGAGTTTTGACGTGTACTAAAATCCTGACCTGTTTTCCACCAAATTGCAATTGTACAGCCTTGGCTTAATAATATATTGCCATCTGGAATCAGGTCAAAGCAAATCCACGTACATTATATAACTTGAATTGGTTTATGCAAAAAGAAGGGGATATAATATCTTAAGCCTTTTAAATAAGGGATAAGTGCAATACTGGGAATTCGTTAATATTATCTCATGCTAAATTTTAAAATGCATTTCCAGGTGCACTATTTGAAGATGAAGCTGTTTATTTGATGGGATCATTTGCTTTCATGTGGCTGGGAGTTGTAATTGGTAGGGATGCCAATAGACTGTTATCCTGTGGTTGGATATTACTGTGGTCAGATGCTGCAGTGATGAGCTTGGTGGCTACACCCAGATGAACAGGGGGAGAGCTCTTCCTCCCAGCCAGAAAAGGAAGAAAATGAGTGATTTGCCAGAGTGAATAGAAACAGCTGTGGTTTAAAGCCTAGGCTCTCCTATACTGTTCATGAAAGTTAGGCAAGAACTCCAAAAATAGCTCCTTCTATCAGTATTATTTACTAGCCTGGAGAGAATTGTCCAAGCTTTTTTATTTTAACAGCAGAAAGTTCATTCATTGACATTTTAAAGCATATTGACTACTTTGAGGAGGTTAGAGGGAACTACGACATTGCCAGTGCAGTTCCAGGGCTCAGTTTCTTGAGTACTCTCCAGAAAGTTGCCCTTCAGCTCAGAGGTGATTTCACACTTTATTCTGCGATCTCAGTGCAGTGTAAGCCTCAGTTGCTGCCCCCCTAAGTTTTTTCCACTCTCTATGGAATGAGGCTGGGCTGTCTTACAAGTGTACAGGTACATAAATCATATCTTATACTGACATTTCAACAGCACTTCAAGAAGAGGAACTGGGCATTACTGGAGCCCTGCAGAGCCGCTCGCATGCAGTGCCGTCACACAGATGCCACCGGCAAGCTGACAACACCGTGGGCAGATGCCACTGGCAAGCTGGTGACGGTGTGGGCAGATGCCGCTGGCAAGCAGGTATCGCTGCGAGCAGATGCTGCCAGCAAGTCGGCGCTGGCATGGGCAGACGCTGCCGTCACGCAACAAACACGGATGCCATCACAGCTCGCATTGCAAGCACTCCAACTACCGAACCCTGGGTGCTAGCACGGCCAGCGTGACATTTTCTAGGATAATGTTTTTAGGTGTCTTAGTTGTGAAGGTTTTCTTATGTCATCGCTCCAATTTCAGAGTCCAGAGTCTCTTTATGCATAGCATAAAGAGATGAAAACTCTGATCTTTGACTTGTATATACATACATATATATATAATATATACATAACTTCATGCTTTTGGAGTAGTATCCCTGAAGTGACTGGGGTGCAAGGTGGCAGTACTGCCATGTGGAATGAAGTTCAGGGATTTTGCAGCAATAAGTGCAATACAGAAGTTAAATTAAAAATAGCTCAACTAAAAATACACCGTACGTCAACAAGTCTTGTGTACGAGCCTGAAACATGACACGTTGTCACTCATTAGCCCCCCAAATCAATCAAGAGGCCTCATGCCACAGTGGCCCTGACAATGAGTAAAAGGAATAGCGCTTCTCACCTGTTGCTGCCATAAATGCAGTCCAGCCAAATAATGACTGGAAATTGTTTCCGCATGATGACATGTGGCCAGTTTGAGATGAGCTGGTGTCACAAAAGCCCCCTCTCTTTATAGTTGGCATGCAGACAGCTATCAGGCACACGACAAAGGCCAAAGAATAGGCTTTTAAGACTATTTTACTCTATTTTAACCAGGTTTTTTATGCTGTCATTGCCATATGTATTGCCACACTTGAGGTCATGACATGATTTGGCTAAAATCTGAGTGTTATGGTTCGTGCTACCCTTGTTCTTTCCCCAAGGAGACAACTGCATCTGCAGCATATGGGCTTTTTGGACAGAATTGTTCTTTCCCAGGTGCTGCTGCTGCAGAGCTGTGTGAGCAAGGACAAGAGGGTGGCATGGTTTGTGACAGTTCTTAGCTCCTGGAAGGAGTCACGGAAGTGATCATCCAAAGATTAATTTAAGCTGTGTCTGAAGGACACTGTTTTAGTGGGAAGTCTCTGGGATCATATTTAATTCACCTGAGGTTATTTTAAAAGGATATAGAGCCATATTACCAAATCCTGCACTGACATGCAAACTCTTCCCACCCTACTTACTGCTGTACAATGCGATGTTATGGGATGTGGCCACCGGTCTTCATTAGATGCAGGAGGACCTGGTGCCATGAGGTCCACAATCAGTAGCTCAGGGGCAAAGGAGCTGCAGGGAGAGTGATCAAGGAAATGATCAGTATATTATAGATTGTTAATGTAATAACTTTACACAATTCAGAAATGTATGTTAATATATCAATACAGAAAGAAAAAGTATAACACGTGACACTGAATATTAATTGTGGCTGTTTGAATCTCACGTGATAGATAGATAACTTAAAGTCAATGTAATTACCTATGCTACTAATTTAATTAGCATTCATTTAGAAGAAAATATCCTTTGACATTTAGCAGCATTTAAACTTCAAGTTGCTTGTTCAGAAATAGCTGTGAGGAAAAAAAAAATCCAGTCCATTTAGTTTAATTTCAAAATATTTTTGAATTTTTCAGACACGTCCTATTTCCTCTGTTTCCTTCCCATGCATATGCTCATATAAAAATAAGCGTTGGGACTTTACAATTATCATTTTGCATGAATAACGTATTTGCAGGAAAGATGATAATATTAGTATTCACAGAACATACTTGAATCAATTATCAGCAGCATCAGTTCCTCTGGAGAGGAAAAGTAAGTGAATTTGTGCTTCTCTTGGTGGTTTAGTATGTTCTAAACTATTGCTGGCAGTTGGTGATGCTTCTAATTGTTCATGTAACACATTGACTATTTTGACTTCAACATGTTCGGTGATTTTGTAACCTAGAAAAATTTATGACCGATTCAGAGCATCTGCTGAACTAGCAAAGGCATTGGTGCTCAGACCAAAACACACTCACGAGTACACTCACAAAACATGAACTTCTTGTTGTCTGCCAATAGTATAATCGGTATAGATGATTATACCCCCAGCAGCGTTTTTACACACATCGAATACAGCCCATATGCAATCTCTCCATGGATTTTGCTTTGAATTTAAACTTCAAGATAACTTATTAAAAGCCTATTTTTGGAGATTATTCCCCTATAAAAATCTTCAACAATATCTTCTTTTCCTTTTTGTCCTAGCCTTTAGAACTATCTGTGTGCCCTTTTACTTGGAGCATAATTTTAAAGCACTTAAGCCATTACACAAGATAACATGCTCTTTATGAGGTTTAAAGATAGCTTATTTCATTTTAGTATAAATGAAACAAGAATAAACTGAATCTGAGGAAAGCCTTTTACTGAACTAAGAATTTCTGCCTTTTGCAGCAATTAGCTTAGACTAATTAAAGTGGTGAGTTTCTCTGTGTAAGTAAGGCCTTGCAAAAATGACCATTGGCCTTTTATATTTTGGATGAGGATTTTATAAACCATCTGCCTTCACTGGCAAGGTAAAGCCAAATTACTCTGCTTCTCTAGTCTACCACTTTCATTAGCATCATGAATATTTACTTGATTGTATATAAATGGTATAGAACAAAGCAAGAATAACCTATTAAAAACACATAATTTTTTTTTGGTGGGAGAAGCCTATTCAAATCTAGTTCCCTCACCAGATGCGTAGTCTTCTGCAGGACCTTGCTGCCCCTCGGGCTGGGATGTAGAACTGGAAAACAGAGAAGGGTGCTGGAGCAAAGGCTGCGGAAGGGCTGCCAGAGCAGCCGGGCGAGGGAGAGGAACTGCGGGTTGTTGCAGGCTGGGCTGGAGCTCAGAAAGCAGAACACGTGCGGTCCCCGCTCAACGCAGCGAGTGTCTTACGCCTCCATTGTCTGAGCGACTACTAATTGGTTGTTTTAGTAAAACTAAGTTCTTATCTCTGTGTTAATTTGCTCGTTAAAAGGTTGGCATTGCAACGAAAGTGTGCAAAATGCTATCGTTGTGTGTATCCCATATGTATGACCATATGCAGCATTTACTCTGAAAGTGCTAGTAGAAAGACATACGTAAATGGTAAAAATAGCAAAAAATAACACCAATTTTGGTGACGTTTTACTTGTGACATCCTTTGTCATTTGGGGTGTGTTGCAAAACGTGCTGATTCTTTGAGGAAAGACAGGTGAGTTCTGTCATTTATTCTTTGCTCCATAAAAACAAGGGAGGGGTTAAGAGGAGTGGTGTAAGAGAAATGTAGATCATGGAAACATTTTCCAGGGCAGGGCTGTTGCAGAAAGAGCTGTCTTCCAAATGTTGATTAAATTGGGATCTTTTCTCACGTGGTGATTATTTTAAACCATTTTCTGATGTCCGTGACTATGATATATCATTGAGAGAATGGAAAAGGAACCATTCCTCAAGTGTTTAAGAAGCAAAACCTTGCTAAGAGTGTATATCTGTGTGTATAGGTGGGTGAGAGAGGAAGGGAGAACTGGCTTTTTTATTTTTTTATTTTATTTTCCTTCTGTAGGCTCTGTATCCTAAGAGGTTTGTGTCCAAAAATCCAGGACAAAATATTTCTCCTCTGTAAATAACGTGATATAATTCATTATAGAAATACTTAATTCGTGGGGGTTTTTTTTATCATTGAGATCTATTTTTTTCCAAGCACTCTGCAGCTGAGGCACAGGGCTGGCCCGGCTGCCCAGGGACCGCAGGAAGGGGTTGCCATCTGCTGGCAGCCACCCACCCCAGCCCGCAGCAGGAGCGTGCAGGCTGCTGCAGGGAGGCTCGGGCAGGAGAGATTGGGTCGTGGAACCTGGCTCCTGAAATCCTGGAGAAGCTGGATGACTTACTGTGATCCCAACAGTTCGGTCTAACCTGAGCAGTAACACGTATCACGGATTTGGTGTACCATGGACAAAGTGAGGTGAGAAGACGTAGGCGGGCGTGTGGCTCCTGCTTAGGAAAGAGCCTGAACTTGTTGCAGTGGCCAGATTTAACTGGTGCGTATGATCCATGGCTGCTCTGGAAAAGAAGAGGCTAGCTGTTGACCCCCGTTTCTGTGATTCAATAACAGAACTGGCTTCTGAGGTGCAAAAAGTAAAAACCAGCGAATTCTGGGAGCTCAGTCTCGAGAAAAATATGTTCTCAGTAAAGAACCTACAGAAATGAGAAAGGCGGGGGAGGATTAATGTCAAATGAACACCAAAATCTGTGTTTCTGCCTGTAAATATTGCTCCCAGTTACCCAAGTGATGTGAGCAGTAGCCAAAATGCGAGTGCTCAATCACTTTTTAGCATCTCTTGGCTTGTCCACACAGGTACCGCAGGCTGGGGACAGCGAGGTTCAGGTGCCCTGTAACTGCAGTAGGATTCATTTGAACAGGGGCAAAGACACCCCAGAGTGAGGAAACACTCAGCTTTTTCAAAGCCCCAAAACACTGAATATATCTTTTTCTGAGAAAAGTTTTAAGTACAGTAGATTTAGTTTCTTAAAAAAACGAAAACCAACCCCACACCTCTTGCTGTGGAATAGGTCCGGCGCCTCAGGTGAATGATGCAGAAGAGCATCCTCTGGGTTCCCTGGAAATCTGAAGTTGCCCCGTCTGTCACAAGAGGGTACTGCAGCACAAGCGCAGGAGCTGCTGTTCTCCACACTACTTTTTCTTTAAGGATTTGTTGTTTACAGTACATATCTAGCTAGTAAAGCTGGCTATGCTCTTACAAATAAGATACTTTTTTTAATCTATACAGGGAAATGTCAATTTTTTAGAACTTTATTTCTGGTTGGATAAAACTTGGTAACATTTTAATGGCTTTTCAAGGCTTGCAAAGTGAATTAAGTGATTTGTTCTGGTAATTTTTAAAATGCATATCTTCCCCAGCACAGAGCATTCATTTAAAAAGGAAAATATAAGCTATAGAAAAGGAAAGGAAAAAAGATCCATCTCATGTTCTCCCACAAGTAGATGGACTGCAAAAGGAGGGGTCATCTCCACAGAGGTATAGAATCCGGGCAAACTTATGCCAGAGTCACCTGGAAAAGGAGGGAGGAAATGACTTGACCAGTTGTCTGCAAAACGCGGTGGAACGCTGAACCAGTCCCTCCAGGAGGACAGCGTCAAATCTGGTATCGAGGTCATGCAGATTCAGCTCTTGGCCAGAAGTGGTAAGCTTGCACTGGGCAGAGCTCTCTACCGCGCGTATAAACACTGTTTCCCTTCAGCTGAGTCCTAGCTGGTACAGTTTGGTGTCTCTCTGCTGCCCTTGGTATGTTTTTGCTTTATCAGAAGTTGTTTTCTTCTGGTCTTGAATTTTGTCCTCTTTCACTAACTGCCAACCTTGTTCAGGCTTGCTTTTTCCAGTTTTTAAGAAAAGGGAGTCCTCATATGCACAGATAAGAGCAAGGTATCTGTGGGTATTTCTGCTGAGGAAGGTGTAGTTTAGGGTGGGAGACTTTTGGGCACAAATTCCAGGGCTGGCTTACACTTAGCTGGGTTGTAGTTTTCTAATACATGGGAAAATGTAGAATAAAAGATTCTGAAGAAATCCTTCATTTTGTTCTAAAGAGGACACTGAAATCATCTTGCTCCATTTTTATCCAGTGTTTATGGTTAACTGGAATGATCAGATCAAGAAATAAATTATTTAAATCTTAGATAAACACAGCATTTTAGAAAGTCTTTCACAATTTATATTAATGAATATATCCTTTTTTCTTTAGCCAGTTTGTGTTTTGCCATTGTATTCCTTGCTGGCGTGATCTAATGTTCTTTCAGAAGACACAGTAAGATCAAATAAAAATGTTTTCAGCCTGTGCATGACTTTGCTCAGCACACAAGCTGAAATCATACAAGCCAGCATTTGGTTTTGAATGCAGTATCTTCACTCTACTAAGTTGTTTTCAACCAGGAAATTCAGGGCTGAACCAAGAACTGGAACACTCATCACAGCTGGGCAGTTCAGTTATGTGTTTTTCAGGAGTTAGAACAAGGGAACAACCAAAAGTGTAATTTAATATCCAGCTGTTTCCATCTCTGTGTCTGGATATGGCCAGGGCATCATGGTAAAACCCAAGCGCTTGAGAATAACAATCCCCTTAGGCATCCCTTGTTGGAGCGTCCCATGTTGCTCCTGGCCTCCTGTGCTGCTGCCTCCCCACCTCATCCACCCTCTGAAGGAAGCCTTTCCTGCCTATTTGAGTCTGAAATGGTGAAAATGTATCCTGAGCACTAAACTTCACACTTCACCTTCATGGAACAGATCCTCCTAGAAGCTATGCTAAGGCACATGGAGGACAGGGAGGTCATTCAAGACGGCCAGCATGGCTTCACCAAGGGCAAGTCCTGCCTGACCAACCTAATGGCCTTTATGATGGAGTGACTACATCAGCGGACAAGGGAAGAGCTACGGATGTCGTCTATCTGCACTTCCATAAGGCCTCGACACTGTCTCCCACAACATCCTTCTCTCTGAACTGGAGAGAGACAGATTTGATGGGTGGACTGTTCAGTGGATGAGGAATTGGTTGGATGGTCACATCCAGACAGTAGTGGTCAACAGCTCCATGTCCAGATGGAGATCGGTGACGAGTGGTGTCCCTCAGGGGTCCGCACTGGGACCAGTCGTGTTTAACATCTTCATCAATGACACAGACAGGGGGATCGAGTGCACCCTCAGCAAGTTTGCAGATGACACCAAGCTGAGTGGTGCAGCTGACACGCCAGAAGGACGGGATGCCATCCAGAGGGACCTGGACAAGCTGGAGAAGTGGGCCTGTGTGAACCTCATGGGGTTCAACAAGGCCAAGTGCAGGGTCCTGCACCTGGGTTGGGGCAATCCCTGGTATCAATACAGGCTGGGGGATGAAGGGATTGAGAGCAGCCCTGTGGAAAAGGACTTGGGGGTACTGGTGGATGAGAAGCTGGACATGAGCTGGCAACGTGCGCTCGCAGCCCAGAAGGCCAACCATATCCTGGGTGCACCAAAAGCAGCGTGGCCAGCAGGTCAAGGGAGGGGATTCTGCCCCTCTACTCTGCTCTGGCGAGACCCCACCTGCAGTACTGCATCCAGCACAGGAAAGACACGGACCTGTTGGAGCAGGTCCAGAGGAGGACCACAAAAATGGTCAGAGGGATGGAACACCTCTCCTATGGAGAAAGGCTGGGAGAGTTGGGGTTGTTCAGCCTGGAGAAGAGAAGGCTCCGGGGAGACCTTATTGCAGCCTTCCAGTACTTAAAGGGGCCTTATAAGAAAGATGGGGACAGACTTTTTAGCAGGGTGTGTTGTGATAGGACAAGGGGCAATGGTTTTAAACTACAAGAGGGTAGATTTAGACTAGAAAATTTTTTATGCTGAGGGTGGTGAAACCCTGGCCCAGATCGTCCAGAGATGTAGTAGATGCCCCATCCCTGGAAGCATTCAAGGTCAGGTTGGACAGGGCTCTGAGCAACCTGATCTAGTTGAAGATGTCCCTGCTCACTGCAGGGGGCTGGACTAGATGGCCTTGAAAGGTCGCTTCCAATCCAAAGCATTCTGTGATTCTAAGAATAGTCCCTTTACAAGTCAGGGAAAGAGGGGAGCTGGGCAAAAGGAGAAGAAATCAGTTGGGAAGCAGCTCAGGCAGTTGTTCATCCCGTTCACTTTCCTCCACCTCTGCCCTTGTGCCACAGGCAGTGCTGGGGGACGGGGGCAGCTCTTGTGCGTGCCCTGTTTTGCTGGCCTGAGCAGGGAGAGCATCGTGCGCTCAGGCTTCTCCAAGCAGGTCGGACATGGAGTTCCTCATTCCTGCTCTGTCCTTGCAACCATCAATTGATTGCTAGTCTTTAGGATGAGAATTGGAAAGAATTTTCCACAAATAGTGCAAATGGCATTGTGTGCCTTGTTCTCTTTTTGCCTGGTACCCTACCTCCAGCAGATCTGGAGCCAGAGGAAGCTTTTCAGGCCAGTGTTGGTGGAAGGCTGGAAGATGTAGGGTCTTGAACACAGTTGGCTGCTTGAAGATAGGTCACGGCCACAAGTACTGCAAAACGGTACGGGGTGTGCCCTTGTATTGGGGGTGCTTGGGGCTCCTCCCTGCTTTTTGCCAGAAGAATGGAGCAGTGGCAGAGGTTGTGACTGGCACCTGGCCACTGCCGAATGCGCCTCCCCGCGCCTGCACCGAGGCCTCTTCCTTAAGCTGTTTGCTGCATACAGGGTGCATTACAGGTTAACTTTTCTTATCCAAAGAAACAGAACAGAATAATTATTAACTTCATGTTTTTGTGATAGCAGAAAAATCGCATGGAAAATGCAGCATGGTAAGGCTGGAATTTTAACTTGCGCTTAGCAGCTCAGTCAAGAAGTTAAGATTCAGTGCAAATCCAAGCGACACATTAAATGCCTTTAAATTGTGAGGAAAATGCCAATTTTTCTTCAGCTGTCACAGTAAAAGCCACACCAACAGGTTACACTAATGTATAAATCATAAAATGCATCCTTCCAAAAGCTGACATTTCCTAAGTCATAAATCCCATGGTGATTTATGGTGTATGATGGGTTGGGTTTCCTTCCTGAATAATAATGACTGGAGAGGAAAATTCAGTGAAGTTTTAATATGAAATATCTGAAACTCGTCCTGTCGCTGACCCTGAGCTTGGGCATCTTTGTTGCTGAGCTATTCCTGGAAGGTGTTTAGTTTCCTGTGTGCCCTTCAGTTCAGCAGCAGGCGAAGGTGTGCAGCGCTTGGTCGCACAGGGCTCCAGAGCTGCTTTCTGTCTCCAAATATTTGTGGTTACATATGCCCGGCTCTTTGTTCGCATGCTGCCATCCCCGCCGCGGGGCGGGCAGTTGCCCACGGTCTCGGCAGGCTGTGCGGAACAGGCTGGAAACCCTGGTCAGGCTACGGTGCTCATTGAGACCTTGGCCACGAAGGTGTCAGCTTTGAAATCTGGCATTGCCTTGCATGCCGTGGTTTTGTAGCACAGCTCGCCTTCCAGTCGTCTAAAGTTCAGTACGAAGAAATCCAGCTGAGGCATTTTCTCATAAATTATGCGTCAGGCAGATTTATTCACAGCAATTATCCCTGTGCCAGGTAGAAAGGTATTTATCAATCACTCAGCAGCCATTGAAATGAAACTATACGAAGACAAAACCCGCGTCGTTATCGACATTATTTTTAGACACCAGTGGGGAACTAATCCAGAAATGACATTGCTCATATATATGTCTACACTGATAGTGCCATTTCTCCATTATATCTACAACTTTTTTATCAGATATCTCAGCATTCAGCTGAAGTGCTCTGCCAAGAGAAATGACGCGTATGCCCTGAGCCCTAGGAAATAGTGTGTGGAATTAAATATTTAGTAGCTTAGTAAATGGAATTTTTCAGGTCTTCAGTAGTTACCAAATAAATCAACAATCAGTCTTTATTTTCATGATGTAAATGTGAGTGGAATTAATCTCTAGCAATTTTTAGGGGAGCTTTCAAATGCTAAGATTGCTGTGACTAATAAAATGCATCTCATTAGGCAAGTTTTCCACACATGTACCTATTTTGTGAATGCAATAATCTGATACTTTCTCACATGTTAGTCTGCAGGTCACAAGAGTATGGCAAAGTAATAAAACAATTCAAGGCGTATAAACATGGCTTTTGATTTGCTAGTAAATCAGGGGTTTTTTTAAAGGAAAAAGCTCAATTGAAAGAAAGAAATGTGATTTTTAAAAAATTAGTACCAATATTACCAAGCTATAAAGATTTTATTACTTGGAGCATTCCTTTTGTGAAGATGAGTTGATATGTCCCTCTATTCTAATGTAAAGCAGTGTAGCCTACAGTTATTTATATGAATTATATAGGATTTGTAAAACTGAAAGCATTTCTTTGCCAGTCTACTGAATGCTGCATGTAGACTTTCAGATGTTAGAAGTACGGCTAACAAAAATATAAATTTGACATTCTAATGTTTGATATCTAGGTACTGGTGAATTATGAAGATTAGAATGTACTCTAAACATATTAGCTAGTTTAACAATAAATCTTGCCAATTTTCTTTGCAAAATGGATGGTATTTTAATGAGGTGTTCCAGCAGTTGGTTCCCAAACATCAGACATTAAATCACTCTGATTCAGCAGAAGCAGCACAGCAAACACATCCGTGCTGTTGTTACCAAGCAGTTGAGATTTGCTTTCTCTACTGTATTCCCTGCATTCCGCGGAGGGGACTGTGCTATGAAGAAATCCTGTCTCTGGTACAAAAGGGGAAGAGTTTGCCTCTTACTGAGGTGATACGTGGTTATGTACAGCTAAATCTTTCCCTAACATATTGTCTAAGAAAGCAGCCCCAAGTCAGGGAGAGGAAACCCGAAGCTCCCAAAGCTGAGATGTTTGTCTGCAGCTGTGATCTCTGAACAAACACAGCCTGTGTTCCTGCTTACCGCAGGAGCCCGTGTGCTCAAACACGGGACAGCGGGTGGGTTGAGAGATGCGGAGATGCTGTAGTTGCTGATGTTAGATCTGTGCCCATTATTGTTACAGGAAAACAAGTTACCAACATCGTGTTGTGGCAATGTATCTGTTGGCCTCGTGGCCCCGCTGTTAGGTTAGCCAGCTGGAAAGCTCCTGTGTAACCAGTCTACCTGTTGAAGACAGATACATTTCTGCTAGTGTTGGCTTGATTCTTCTTGTTTTCTTTTGGATTGGACTCTGGCTTTGGATGGGCTCTTACCCATTAACTTTTCATGAGCACTCAGCTGTCGGTCCCCTCCACGCTCGAGGGCAGATGCTGCGGGTCCTGTGTTTCGTGTGGCCAAGGCGCCCGCTGACGCAGCAGCACCGACAGCTCCCCAGGTCTTCCCTGGCAGTTTTGGTGCAGAACCAGTTAAATGGCTTGGACGAGGATGGCGTCAGGTCTTTCAAACCACGGCAGGCTCATACAACTCCTTTGCATGACTGAAGGAATAGCCAAAAGACAGCGATCAGCAGAATAATGCGCTTTGTATTTGTAATATGAGGTGGGGTACTATTGAACACAGCTAGGAACGTTCCTTCCAACCCTTCACCAAAGCTTTGGCACAAAAACAATCGAGCGGCCTGCAGAGGGTTCTCGCCACTCCCCATGGCCAGCGGCATGTGCGGCCACGCTGGGGAACAAGCAGGAGTTTCTGAACGGCAGCATTCATAACTTCCAGCCAGACAATGAATCCAACAGCAGCCTCTGCTTCCCCCCCACACCTCTTTTGGCAAAGTCTACATGGATCTGAAGAAGAGAGAATTTCATATTTTCTAAAACATCAGTACTGTTTTTCCCCTTAAAATTGCTTTCTCTTCCGGAAAGACTTACAGCCCTGCTGGTTTACTCAGTTCTTCCTCCTAATTTTGGCCCTAATTCACTTAAAGCACTGAAGGCATTTAAACCATTTAAAGTATATTCCTAGCTTTGAGCACTTAATGGGGCTGAAGTCAAGGAGGCTGCTCAAAAGACTGCTTTAAATAAGACACATCTGTTTGAGTCCCTCAGTGAACTGAAGGCTAAAAGAGATCTCATTTCTGACCACAACTAAGCATCCGAGTCTAACTCTGAATATTGAGTATTTCATCATCCCAGCACAAACACAGAGGAAAAAACATACGCAAATTGTAATGTAATTTGAAACACAAAAATGAGGGAATTTGCTTTTCTTGTGTATTGTTCTTCAGCAGGCAAAAAAGTAGATGCTTTTTGCCACGCATCATTGTCTTGAGTTTGTTCTTACGTGTTGTGTACTCTCCTTGGTTTTTATATTTTGAAACTGTCCCCCTGCTTTTTTTTGGCTGTCGGACTGAGAGCTGTTGTAGAATTTATGTCTGCAGTTCATTCCTCCATTTCAAACAGAAGATGTGTTGTTTAAAATAATGTCTATATGGTTACATTATTCTTTGCTGCAGTTACAGCTTTTATATCCTTAACCTCATGCTTTAGACTTGCAGAACAATACTAACTATGCTTGCAGCTAAATCAGGGTAGTAGTTAGCAAAACTGTTGTGAACAGCAATGACTCTCTGTCCTTGCTTAAGGCAAGTAGGCCTGGAAAGATCCCAATCTGTGAAGGTCAGATTGTCTTGTTAGGAATACATGGTTCCTGGTAGAAATTATTTCCATTAGATCAGATGCATGTATATAATTAGCATAACCAAGACAGATAGGATTCTTACGGGAACAGCTATGCAGCCAATGAAGTTATTGTTATCAGAGAAGTGTTTTTTTCAATAAATCTGTTACACAGAGAACAGAATCATATTTCTTTTTACAGCAAATTGGATATTATCCCAAAAAGTCTGCTCTATAGTAAAGCTAGACGAAGAATGTAAAGCTCGTGTTTTATTCTTGTGTCTCAAAACGATGCAATACACTGAATTGTGCATGGCATAATAAAATGTTATATAGAGTTTTATTTTAAGAGTATACCCATTTTGGATAAGCAGTAATGAAAGCGCTTTCCTTACGTGGTGCTTGGGGAAAGGCAAGCATTTTTTAAGGAGAACTGTCTTGCTCAAGAATGCAGAGGACTGGCAAAAGCCGTCAGTGGAGACATACTCCGCATATCCAGGACCAGAGAACTTCAGTACTCGGAGAACTTGCCATTTCAGTTGTTATATGAGCACACCCCTTTGATCAAACTGATCTCTAGAAACCAGTGGAAGTCCTTTGACTAGTTTCAGTGTGCAGATGAACGTGATCCTTTGAGGGGACTCACTGAGCCTTTACTGCAAAGTGCACGCCGGTCTGGAGATGCTGCCAGCACTGTCACAGCCACCAGTGGGGAATTCTACAAAGTAGTGGGTCCCAAAAATTCTGCTGGTTTTAAGATTATGTTAAAATTTATGAAAAAGGTATTATCACATGATTGTTGCTAATTGGTAGGCGGGAGTTTCAGGTCCCAAAAAATCCTTTAAGTCCTGTGCTCCTACTAGAGGAAGTGGGAGCCTGATCCTTCAGCCAGCAGAGTCCCTGCTGTCAGCAGAGACTTACTGGTATGGACCGGGTGCTAGTGGGCAGACAGTAAAGCTCGATGTTTCTGTTGCTACTGCAGAACTGGAAATAATGCCTCAAAGTACCTGCTTTGAGGTATCTCACTGTACAAACAGAAACACAAGAACCGAAGAGACAGTGAGCACAAACTGACTGAGGAACAGGTTGGTCAAGATACTGATTGCAGAAATTGATGAAAACTTCCTTAGGTGACATGACTTGGCTTCAGTGATTTTTCTGTAATCGTCATCTTAGAACTCATGCCAAACTCAAAAGACCAAAAAATGGGGACTGTTTATAGTATGCAATGAAACCAATGTATGCAAAGCTAAATCCATCACTGATGTAAAACAACTGTCTTCAGTAAGGTTTTGCCAGAGTTGAATGCTGCTCAATCACACTGTGTATGTTAGCATGGTTTCTAAGATACTGATCACAGCAATACAAATAATTGTATTTAAAATATTCCACTGCCATTCATTTTTTGTTGTTGTTGTTCATTCCAGATGTAAGTACTCTGCAGATGGACAAAAGTCACGTGTAGCCTGGGGCCCACAGTTTCCATCCTTGCATCTAGGACAAAAAATATTATTCCCATAAAAATAACCAGACATTTAATTGCATTTCGTATGGGTATGAAGGCTGTTTCTCCCAACTGTTTTGTAGGTATAGCATTGGACATGCATCTGCACCCTTCTGCTCTGCCTCTGCAGTCGCGGAGTGCGCAGGGAACTGAGAGGGGACCCCTGGAAAGCAGCTCCTGCGTTCAGGAACAGACCCTTCCTTGGTAGGGTCTGGGATTGCATTTCCAGTTCTAGTTCTTTCAAAATTAAATAATTGAGTTATGAACCTGCTTTAGAACAAGTTAGATTGTGTTGGTATGAAAAGCCAGTATTTTTTCCACTCAGTGCTCCAGAATCTAACTTTGGCTTAATTCCTTTTCTGCAGGCTGTCTGATACAGTAGCTCCAAGGAAAACGTGAGCTCCACAGCCTTTGTAAGAGAGGAAGCAATTCTGAACCAAGGTGATAATTAAAATTTAATTTTTTATGTAAAGTATTTAATCTTTAATCAACAAGCACATAAGAAAGTGTGCTGGTTTTGGCTGGGATAGAGTTAATTTTCTTCATAGCAGCTAGTCTGGGGCTGTGGTTTGGATTTGTGCTGGAAACAGTGTTGGTAACCCAGGGGTGTGTTAGTTATTGCTGAGCAGTGCTTACACAGCGTCAAGGCCTGTTCTGCCTCTCGCCCCACCCCACCAGTGAGTAGGCTGGGGGGGCACAAGCAGCTGGGAGGGGACGCGGCTGGGACAGCTGAGCCCAACTGCCCAAAGGGCTATTCCACACCGTATGGCGTCAGGCTGAGTATATAAACCTGGGAAAGAAGAACAAGGAAGGGGGGGATGTTGGGAGTGATGGCGTTTGTCTTCCCAAGTCCCCGTTACGTGGGATGGAGCCCTGCTGTCCTGGAGATGGCTGCACACCTGCCTGCCCATGGGAAGGAGTGAAGGAATCCCTTGCTTTGCTTTGCTTGCATGCGCAGCTTTTGCTTTCCCTGTTTAACTGTCTTTATCTCAGCCCACGAGTTTTCTCACTTTTACCCTTCCCATTCTCTCCCCCATCCCGCTGTGGGGGAGTGAGCGAGCGGCTGGGGGGGCTGAGCTGCCGGCTGGGCTTAAACCTCAACAGAAAGGGATAATCTCTTTTAGAAGGTCTGCATAATGTGTTTCTGAGCACTGTCTTGTCTTCTGGGAGACCGCAACTAATTCCTCTGAACTACACAAACATCCAGATTAGATCTCTTCAAAACATCCTGTGCACCTGCTATAAGGAATGGCTTTTGAACAGCGATTTGTGTCCTTTTCAATTTCAGAAACACACAGGAAGAATCCTGGTTCCATTTAGTATCTAGGCACAGCTCTGAAATGGGATTATGTATAAGCTTCCTGAACGTTAGATAAAATGTCCTCCCGTGCCTGAAAAAAAGCATTTGGTTAGGGGCTTTTTGCTAGCATGGGTCGCACCTGTGTGTTCCTCTGCGCGTTCTGCACAGGGCTTCATTTCCCTAAGAAACTTTGAGTGGGTTTCTTATGCTTATCGGTCAAAAACTATGGCCAGGATCACTCCAAGGGATCTCTATACGCAGCTCGCCTTTTGTGCGATACTGTGCAGTTTGTCCTTTTGGCTCAGATCTGGCACTTGTCTCCATGTTTTTTTCTCGTCTGAATCAGAGACAGTTTGCAATGATTTATCCTATTTAGGACAAAATCATTCTCAGGTTATTTTAGAAATGTTCCTCCTTTGAGTTTTGTTACCCACTACCCACAGGAGTAATGAAAACCTGTGGCTGTACACTGTAACCTTCCGGAGGGAAAATGCTAGACATACCTCTGTGCTTTGTGGAGTACAAGATACCTGGTGATGCTGAGCAAGTAACTAATAACTACAGAAATACATATACAAGTATTACCTAATAGGACTTGGCTTGTTTTTTTGATAGGAGAGGGACGAGAGAATACGGGTGAGACTTAAGAATGAACTGGATCCCTGCCATGCTCTAAATATGTGGATGCACATAACTATTAGGTGAACTTATCATCTGGTGTTTCACATGGCTGTAAAGCGACCATAAAGCAGTTTTCGCCCTTGCTTCTCTCTCTCCAAAAAAAATGACCCTTTTACTCAGCTTTCTCCGAAACAGATGTGGAGTTGCAGGAATAGGAAGAGGTAACCTCGAATCCCTCGAACCCCTGCCTTTTTAGACAATTGAATGCATATAGCCAACAACTGGCACCAGTGAGCAAGGCAGCTGCAGCACGTTCCAAATATTGCTCTATTTAAAGCATCCCAAGGCTCACAAGAACAACTGCAGAGGCAAACCTGAGAACTCGCCAATAAAACCAGCAGAGGGAGGAATGGCAGAACCAGGTAAGATGCACAGTTAAATGCGAGTGTAGCAATGTATTCTTAAAATTTATAAATCTGAGCAACGTAACGTGAAAATACTCAGCTATTTGTATTCTTGTATGATATGCTATATATTTTACTTTTCAGTAAGAAAGTGTCATCGTTTTAAAAGCTAATTCTATGAACAGCAGTGAGTTTAAAGAAGCTTGGGTTCCTCCCGTATTTCTGAATCCTGCTGGTTTTGTTTTCTTCAGCTTTTTTGTGGTTGTGATTTTAAGTTGACTAACATAATAAACAGAACTGTGTAAAATGAGTTATGTTTGACAGTGTTTTAAATATACTGTCTGTGTAGCTGAAATCTGAGTGTAATGCTAGGTGAACATATAATAATTTAGATTTTAACTCCACAAAGCCCAAATGGCAGAGCAAAATGAAATTTTAATAATGACCTTTTCATTATAAGCACATTTCCACTTTCTCCAAGGAGAAAAGGTATTTTATAAAAATGCATTTTATATTCATTGTCATTTTCTATTTACTTCACTGTAAGAGGTTTGGATGGTGAAACGACTATAAGTTTAAATATGGTGTTAGCTGTGCACACAGTTATTCAGGTAGTACTTTTCCTTGCAAAAGTAACTTTTAATACAGCTATCTTCATAGCTGTATTAAAAGTTTTTAAAGACTTTTATCTCCCTTTTTTTTGCACCATTACTACTGGTATCTAAGAAGGGTAGTGGAATTCTACTAAACTCAGATACAACAGGATACTGAATGCTGTTTCTTAATTTTAGTTTTCATTGATATCCACAGAAATTAGACTGATACTGGTATTCCACCAGGAATTAGTGCTTAACCGTATTTTGCATTGGTAGGATGTGTATTGTTATTTCTGTTTAAATATATTTTTTTAAAAAGTGTTTAAACATATTTTTAAAAATTAAAAAAAAAAAGAAAAAAGACAACGTGGCCATAATCACCCCGACGGATCTGGCTGCACCAGCCCCAGCCCCTGCACGGGGTGGCAGTGGGAGTCGCAACGCCTGGGCAGCTGGGCTTGGCTGCCTCCCGCCCGGCCCCGGCACGCCCTGCGCAGGGGGACAAACGCCTGCCCGGAGACGTCCGGGAGCAGATGGGAAATGGTTGGGCACCTTGCTGAAATGGGTAACTGCAGGGTTCGCGTAATTTTTAAATATGAAGCTGGCAAATGCCATCAACACAAAAGCCTGTTCACGTCAGTTCTGTGGTTAAATTAGATTTCGGAGCACCACAGTCTCTATTGGCGGTGCATAAGGAACATGGAAAGACTTGTCGGTCGGGGCTGGCAGCTGGGAGACATGGTGGAGACACGGTCCTCTGGGCATGCCCGCACATTCCCGCCCAGCCTGCTGGGCAGTGTGGTGTTCAAACTGCCATCCCAGTGACGGGGTAGTGGTTTGGTTGTGGGTGTGCATGTGGAGCCTATATGAGATAAAAGACAAAGAAAACTTAAGTGCAATTCCGAGGCATTTTGGAGTGGGGAACATAAGACTGCGAGTTTGAGCTTGACAGGCTCGGGCAGGGAAACATTCCCTTCTTCACCTGCCAAGCCTTTGCCTGTTTTTCCACCTAGTATCTCAGGGTGCCCTTGTCAGGGCAGTCGAGCCCAGACATTTTGGGGCGAAGGCAGTTCAGTGAGGCCACAGGCATTATTTTTCTCACGGTAGCTGGTAGGAGTTTTGGCCAACTACAGACGGCAAAACCAAGCCAACTTATGGTTCTGGATAAAAGGTAAACCCCAGAAAAAAAGAAGATAGCGATCAGATGAAGTTTATCAGTGTATTTAGGCTGTATTTACCTTGGAAGCCGGTGCTGCTGTATCCTGTAGTTGAGGGATCCTCGGCTTCACTGTGGCACTTGGGCATCCTGCGGTGGACAATTCCCAGGGCTTCCGACCTGCAGGAGTGCAGAGCTTGGGAGTCTGTTGATCACATGCAGAGGAACCCAGCTGTAGCACAGCAAAATGCTGTGTGTTTGCTGCGCCAACCAGCCTCTCTCTGTTTATTTTGAGATAAATTCATGTTTGAAGTAGAGAAAAATTACTATAATGGGGAAAAAAGAAAGTAATTTGTAGCTAGAATGCCAGTTTACATACACAGGTCACAGTAAGATTCCTTTATTCTCGCTGCCATCCAGAATTGGCCTTTTGATTTCAGCAGGCTCTGGCTCAAACCCCAGAAGCCAGGGTTTGTTTCCGTGGTCTGTTTGAAAGCAATACTTGTGACTGCAATAACCCATGTCTCTCATTATTCTGCTTTCATGCACGTTCATTTAAATGGTGATTATAATGAAACCTCATGTTTTAGGGTTTTAGCTGGCCACCTGCAGGTGTCAGTAAAGATTTCCTTCTTGCCAAAACACAGTTGCTCAGAAGTATTCTGTTCCTCTGCGGCTAGTCCCTCCCCGCTCCATCTCCACCTCAGGCTGGAAAGCAGACAAGGCCGATGCTCTCCTTCTGGCTGTTGGTGCGCACAGCCTTGCTCCGTGGCGAGGGTAATACTGATTCTCAGGTTTAGACTCAGGATAGTTTTCCCTTGGACCGAGTATTGGGACCTTGGAGTTTGTCACCTTCTTCTGAGGCCTTGCGAGTGGGTTCCCTGCTTGGACGTCTCGCCCACCAAGCCCGAGCCTTGTGCATATCTCGCACTTCAGTCTCTCCTGCTCACGGTATAAAATACAGTCTTCCAAGCAGTTGCTTTACTCTAACTCAAGTCTTGGGGTATCTGTCCTGTGGCATATAGGAGATCAGAGCAAATGACCTCATGGTCATTTCTGTTCGTAAACTATGAAACACAAGTACTCCCAATGGCTCCCATGAAACTCTATCCCTCGGAGCCAGCTGCTTGCTGCCTCATGACAAATGCTGGGCACAGCATTCCCGCTGATCCATCGGGACTTGCCTGCCTCTCTTATCTTACATCACAAGACACCGTATCCAGTAGAGACAATGGCAGCTCAGCAGAGCCCTGTCAAAACTCTTCCATGTACCCCAGCAGGACCCAGCCCTTTATGTGTAATAGGACCTTTAGAAAAAATGGCAAGTAAAGAGAAATGATTCCCAACAGACGTAGCTTTACCTTACGAAGCGTCAAAGGAATAACAGTCTTTAAATGAAACAGGTAAGGAACTCCCCTGTGGCAAAAGGATGCCCAGTTTCAGAGCAGGATTTTATCTTTTTGCTGTGTGGTTGCTTATCCGTTTTACATTTTTATGGCAGGACATGCAGATTTTCCATCCATATGTTCTCTCTTTCCCCCTCGGTAGATACACCATGCAATATCATGGTGAGCCATGTTTGTGTTGTGCATAGCTTTGAAAGAGCAATGTGGAAAACGTTAAATTATTGAGCATCCCTCTAAAGTCTGTCTTATTGATCTGAACTGTGTAAGGTGTTGTGAATAGTTTTACATTATTTATTAATCCCTTCAAAAACCTGGAAATCTTTTAACTGCAGAAAGATGTGCTTTAAAATGTTGTAATATATTGGTAAGTAATATGATCTCAGAGGTTGATACGCTGCTTTCTGGCAAGCTTCTGCTATTTGCAGGAAACTGATAGAAGGGTCTTTGAAATTCTGATGCTGTACAGAAATGTATTTATGTAAAGCGCTAGTCCTGCTTTCGGTGTGCTCCCTGTAGAACCGTCGCCTGCATTGGACTCCACATCTCCATCTAATTTTCAGCTTGTTCTAGTACCAGTGGGCAATACAGGCAAGACGGCACATTTTTGTGCCTGGCCCAACTCAGCCAGGCAGGTGGTACATTCACATTGGAAATTCTTACGTTATTTTCTTACTTGAAAGCGGGGAACACCCCTGCAGTAGATAATTATCATCAACCTTTGCTACCCCGTATTGCTGTAGTGACAGGATAGGAGAGGGCTACGTCGGGCACCATGCACAGAAAGCACAGAGATGAGCTGAGACCCTGACACACAGCCGCTGGCAAACATCCCTTTGGGGTGTGGGACTCGTACAGCATCCCCTCCTTGCAGCCCCAGGCACGTTACTCTGAAACAGGTGCAATGTTAAATAATCACTGTATTTTTGATTTACTGTTGCCAACCTAATGAGACTTCCAGAAGGTGATGTACGCACCAGGGATTGAATCCTGAATCTGCTGGGACAGCTTCTATCGATAAAATCCAGTACAGATGTTCTCCTGATGACCTATGGAGACCAAGGACAGAACCGTGCTTGTCTCCTCCCTGTGCCCTGCTTCTTTTGGAAGTGCTAAGCTTTGTACCTATCTGATTGCAGAGACCATAGCGTGGAAATCTCTTTGGGCTTTTGCTATGTATTCTCATTAGTAGGCCTGCCAAGATATGGTGACTCCATACTAAAAATAGCAATCATAGATAATGTGGCCCAAGCTCACAGGTATCTTTTTGCTCTGTGATAACTGTGGTTTTCACGTGTTTAATTTCGTGAATTCAGCGTCAATGTAATGTGGCCTTTCTGAAAAAGATAATCTTTTCTCTTTCAGCCCAACTCCCGCTTTCACGTCTCGTCGTACCTATACTCCTTGGAGTTGGCTGGATAGTGGGTTGTGCGCTAATGGTTTACATTGTCTTCTCTTGATGGAAGTGAGTGACTTGTACAGTATCATATACCATCCATGCTTTCTTTGGTTTGCACTGCCACCTTTTAAAATGTAATTTTCTTTGTTTTACAGGATAGAAGAATTTACAATTATGTTGATTAGAAGAACCTGGAAGTTAAATTGAAATTTCTAATGACTACAACATGTATAAAATGAGTTATTTTTAATATCAATACTGTAAACATGGTGTACACTTTTATCCACAACAAAAGTTTGAAATATTAGAGCATTAGGAAGAATCATCAAACCAATTTCCCAGTTTTCAAATGGTTTGTAATTGAGTGAGTAGTTTTTGGAGTCCAGTGGTAGGTCGGATACCTGTTCTGCAGCCCGCTTTGTTGTCGCCACCTTGAATTTAAGCAGTTTTGGAAACAGTATTCCCACAGCTAGTGATGCAATGGTGGACAAAAAAGTGAGTTACGCTCATTTGTCAGTTGTGCCAAGCTGGAGAAGAAGTATCTCAATGTGTTTGGGAAAGTTTTAAGAGAGTTAAGACAACTTTTAAAGTTTTGTAGTAAAAAATAAATTATTAAATTTAAAATATTGTGGTGGTATGCTCTCCCTGTCCCAAGATCTGAAGTGTTAGTGTCTAAATAAATTTGCTGAAACTACATTAACTTCCTTTTTTAAAAAAGCAAACAGAGTCATACAAGCATACTAACACATAAATCAAAAAAAGTCCTTTAGAAAATGAAAGGCAGACAGGGACAGTTACCTGGAAGCAATGCATCCTAAAATGTATGACTTGGACTTTCTGAATCCTAAAACATTTGGGTTTTATTTAATAGTATGTAGATAAACACCAAATTAACTCCTGGTCTCTTCTGTTTACATGATGTTCAGGGCCCAATTTTGTATTTTTCCATTAGCAAACAATCCAGTTCTTGTCAAATTAAATGCCGCTGGACTTGGTGGGCACTGAACTGGATCGAGACCATGTGGCATTCCAGCCCGGTTTTCTGGCATGCCAGCAGCCCCCCTCTGCTGGCACCAGCCAGAGTGCAACGCAGGGAGACTGGAGAACAAAGCTAAGAATTCAAAATGAAACTCACTAACTAGTCTGGAAAAAATGCAATGCAATAGGTGAAAATTCGATTTCTACACCTTGCAGGGACTGTTAAAAAGCACAAATAGAGGACAGGGAACTGCTGGCTGGATAGCGATTTTCAGAAAAGAGCCTGGGAGTTGCCGTGTGTTACAACCTGAATTCAGGTCAGCAATGTCGTAACGGTGGTGTGAAAAGTGAAACATTGTCCTGGGACAAATACCAGAAAAATGGCCCGAGAGATGCATGAAATCATCCCCCTGCTCTACCAGCAATGGTAAGGCCTCCCCAGCCTGCTGCAGTGGGCTTGGGCACCACAGGAACCACCTGTGGGGCGATGGGCAGGAGGAGGAGAGCTCTCCGGGGAGAGCAACAAGAGGGAACTGAGGTTTGTAACTTTTAACCAGTGAGAAAATGAGCACACTGGAGTGGTTCAGCCTAGAAAGGAGCAGACTGAAAAAAATGTAAATCTTGAATATATCAGACTTTTTGAAAGAGGAAGGGAATAATCTCTCCTTGGTGATACACAGGGCAAGAAGTAATGAAGAACTAGCAAGTGAGATTCAGGCTGTCCTTATGGTAAAGGCACAGAAGTACTGGAAGAAATTTTTAGGCATAATAATCAATATTATTGTTGATTACTAGAGGCCTTTGGGAACAGATGGACAAGCATTCCTCAGGCATGCTGCAGTACAGGTGATCCTGCCCTGGTGCCTGAGGGCAACTATTTGACATCTCCTCGTGCAAATGTCTCCATGACTGTAAGTACTCCCATGACATTCTGCGGGACTGTTTGCAGAGAATAATAGAATTGTCTAGGTTGGAAAAAATGTTTAAGATCATCGAGTCCAACTGTTAACCCAGCACTGCCAAGTCCACCACTAAACCATGTCCCTCAGTGCCACATCTACACGTCTTTTAAATACCTCCAGGGATGGTGACTCCACCACTTCCCTGGGCAGCCTGTTCCAATGCTTGACAACCCTTTCAGTGAAGAAATATTTCCTAATATCCAATCTAAACCTCTCCTGGCACAACTTGAGGCCATTTCCTCTTGTCCTATTGCTTGTTACTTGGGAGAAAAGACAGAACCAACTGATGGTAACAACAGCCCAGTACTACTTCCAACATTAGGCTTTGTGGCATACAAGGAAAAAACATTTTAATGCTGGCTGCAGCATCAGGAAAACTCTGTATAACTTAGGAGATGAGCTGCAGATCATGCACGCGGTGCGTAGGTAAAGTGCAAAGAAAGGCAGCAGTGCTTAGAGCAACGAGACTGACCAGGGAGGCTAATGTTCAAATGAATGCATTGCACGTCAGTCGTCTCCATCAAACTATGTACTACATAGCAAGCAGAAAGGGCTGAGCCTTCCGTCACGTTTAATTCTTTAACTTCATATGTTCTTAAAACCTCCTAGATGTTTCCTGACTCATTAAGAGGAGGAAGAGGCAACGTTTCTTTAGTTCGATCCAAGGGGCGGGTGGGCCGATTCTCAGAATTTCCCAGTTTTCGTGCTCTACTGTCAGCGTGCTCACGTGCAGCTACCGAGGCAGTTCAGGCTCACCTATCAAACAAGGGCAGAAGCCGAGAGGATCACAGGCCTTTAGGTGAGATAGGCTGTACCACACAAGCGCTGGCGGGTACTGCGTGACATACCAAAACATAGTATACTAAACTGTTTGCCTTGCAGTCATCTGAAGATACTGTAGTGTTGCCTGAATCAGCCTTGGTACGGTACTCTTACGCGTTTCTTTAGAAACTTGGCCTTACCTGACACATTGCTGAACATCAAACTTTTTAAATAGCTGCTACCAGCTAAGGAACTTCAAACTTTTTAGAAACAGGCAAGAGTTAATTTCTCGTGAGGCCTGGGGATTTATTTTTAGCCTTCTTATGGGGAAAATTTCTTGGAATCTATTGTTATGAAACAGAAACATGTATGTCCTTCAAAAAGAAAACATTAGACTTATTTAAGGTTGAGAGGTCTGCTGTGTGGCATAGCGTGTCTAGAATTGTGGCTCAGACTCACTGTGGCCTCCTGATTATCTTGCACTAGGGGTTTTGCCTTTTTTAATTATAATTGGAGATAACTGTATTCACCCGCTAGATAACGCGCCTTGAGACCTTCCAGTGACCTGGTCATTTAAATCAGAAATTATCATCAATGATCATTTGATCAGCAATGAGCATCTGAGCCACTGCATTTTCACAGACAGCTTTGACCTTTTGAGCTCAAAGATTTTTATACCATAACGTTTCAGTGCTCAGAAGACTAAATCATTAATAATTCAGTCCCCAGTTAAAGTAGAGAACTGATTGTGGGAGGCATGTCTTAAAGATCCTAGCAAGATGTATGTTTAAGGGAATGTGAAAAAAATCTTAATAACCCTTGATGGGGTTAGATAAAGAAACTATTTTTTTTTACTCCTGCTCACGCAATTTGTATAATTTTGAGAACGTGAGGAAGGCACATCAATCAGACATCCTGTCTCCATCTGTGGTCAGTGTCTGTTACCCTTTCGGAAGGGAAAAAATGCAGAAATATATTTGGGCACAGTGCAACCATGAAAATTCCTTTGCAACTCCAGCAGCTCTTAGCAGAAGTGCTGAAGTGTGACATTCAGTTTTGGGAATTGTCCTAACACCAAGTTACTTCGCCTGTGAATGAACCCAGGGCAAAGGGGCAATCCTGTTCCATCAAATGTCCTGAAAGAGGGGATGAACCCTGGGGTCTCTTGGAGAGCTGGAGATTCCCAGTCTCTGTGGCAGCTGCTGCTTCCATGCGAGGACCTCCAGCATCACCAACTGTCTTCTAGCCACCTCCAGATGAGAACATCCATTCTAACTCACTCGTACACGTAGACTGTGCAAGCTAAGAGGCTAGTTTAAGCATATACTTAAGCAGATACCTTATCTCATTTTAAGGACCAATGCCTCATTTTCTAAGACTGAGACCATCCAGACTGGTACTAGCTCTGACTGTCCAAACTCTAGACAACAGGGAGGCTCTTGAAGACAGAGGTAGGTGCACATGTAGTTCAATTCTCTGGAGTTTTTTAAAATCTCCCAGAAAACCCTGTGCTGAGAAATTAAGTGATGGCCATTATACGAAGTCCCAGTCTATGTCTTGTCTTATGAGCTCATTCTTCCCTCTCTGAGCAGACAAAGCAAATAGGGAGTTTCTTGCCCTGCACAACTTGTCAGCTGTATCTGGTTTGCATTACGCCAGCAGCATGATACAGAGCCAGCAGCAGCTCTCCCGCAGCTGCCTCGCAGCGTTGATCTGGGCTCTGACCCGTGCAGCTGCAGCGCACCCCACGGACAGCACCGCACGGGTGGGCGTGCGAGCTGCCTGGCCACGGACACTGCCGTGACAAGGAGGCACAGGGTGACTTCATAGTGGCCACTTAGGTATTTTTACATTTCAGGTTATTTACCAGGCACTGGCAAAAATAGTTCTGAAAGATCCAGTTGACCCAAGCAGCTTTTTAAAGTGTCTAACAACATTTGGCATCAAATGTTTCAAATGAAAATGTTACAGAGCTAAGATATAAACATTACAATATGTTTTAGCCTTACCTAATTTTTGAGAGCAGAAAGATCTGATTTGGCAGAGCAAAACAAAATAACTTTCTAGGTTGGCTTCAATAGTGTCAAGCTGACTTGCTATATACAAAGGAAAAGAAGCTCCTGCCAGTTTTGTAGAGTAATAAAAAGAGGATTATTCCAAGAAAAGATGCATCCCACACGCTCTTTGAAGTCCACTGACCACTCTCCAAAGTGGCCTTTTGCAACCACCTTCAGGACAACCCACTCCGGTGTCTTTTCATAATGAAACTATACAATGCACTGCTGAAGCTTCCCACGCTTGCAGGGGTGTATCGGGTAACAAAAGGCTTGGGGTTTTTTTTTCTTCTTGAAAAATAAAACGAGTGTCTGGGTGCTAAGTTTTTTCTCTCCAAGGGAGAGATGCTAGTGATTTAGGAGAAGAAGAAAACATGCACATTCAGATTTCTTCCAAAATTCAGGTGCATTGCTATCAAAGCGTGGCAATAGCTTCTGGTTTTCTGTCACCGTGCCAGTACGTAGAGCGCATTTGCGTTATGACGCTGCAGAGGACTCTGGCTTCATTACCGTATAATGCCATTGAGGTCTGAAGAGCTGTATCACATCACCTGAGATCCAGTTCTCGAGCAAAGGTGGCCTGCATGCATTCAGGGTGGGCACCTTTTTCAAGCCCCCTTTTAATTTCCATTGTTTTCTGCCAGATAGGATGATGTTTTCTGTGAGCTAAGATGATTTTTACTGATTATTATTCATCTTTTTATTTACAAAAGCTAAGTGGGAACATTTGGGTTCCTATTGCTCCAGAGAATGGCTGCCAAGTTTGCACCACAGCCTCTGCTTGGCTTTCCCTGTTAGCCATTGAACAGCTACTTCCATAAGATGATCAGGGATGAGTCTATCCGTCTGTCCTGGGATGCTGCACGTGGCTTCCTGGTAACTGTTCCAGTCTCTTGTTTATGTTCTTTTAATGCTTGTAATCCAGTTTAAGGGTATTGGTATACACAGGAGCATAACCGTGTTCCTCTCCACTGTGTACAGTGTGGAGCCGTTGTGAGAAAGCCTGCCCATAGACCAGAGTTTATCTTAAGGAGACCTTTCCACTCCAGACCTAAACCGAAGCCAGTGGCTCCAGGGCACTTTGCCCACCTCTTGTGCCTCTTCTGCCCCGAAGGCTAACACCAGCACAGAGACCCGTTCAACCTGCTCCCCACCAGCTCCTTGCTCTTACCCCTGCTGGCTCCAGGCCTAGCTCAGCTGTACCTTTCACACCAGGGTTTAACTGCATCAGTAGCTGTGGGCCCTGGCCTAACCCCATTAGTAAAGACAGACCCCTTTCCCCAGCAGCGTTAATGGAGGCTGCTTCCTTCCTCTTCATCTTCTCTCGGTTAAAGTGGAAAGTGAAAAACACAGTTGGTCCTGCCCGCTCCTCTCCGATACGGCAATCCCGAATCCAGGATCTCCCAGGAGGCTCCCTGGGCCTGCCCAACCGCAGTCCCAGCAGGCGTGCACAGCCCTCTGGGCTCACGCTCTGAACAGCCTCCCTCCGTGCCCTGCTGCTGGGCGGGGGGACAGCCGCCTGCTCACCCCAGCGTGGCGGCTGCGCTGCTGGGGCTGGGCCGGGAGGCCCTCCCTGCCCCACAGGGAGGCAGCTGGGAGGGGACCCTCCCAGGAAAAGAGGCAGGCTGTGGCGCTGCTGCCGCTTTAAGGTGCGCTGGGGCACTCGGGAACCTTCTGGAAGGGGGTGGAGCTGTGGAGGGGCACTGAGGGGTGGGGCCGGGGAACCTTCTGGAAGGGGTGGAGCTGTGGAGGGGCACTGAGGGGTGGGGCCGGGGAACCTTCTGGAAGGGGTGGAGCTGTGGAGGGGCACTGAGGGGTGGGGCCGGGGAACCTTCTGGAAGGGGTGGAGCTGTGGAGGGGCACTGAGGGGTGGGGCCGGGGAACCTTCTGGAAGGGGTGGAGCTGTGGAGGGGCACTGAGGGGTGGGGCCGGGGAACCTTCTGGAAGGGGTGGAGCTGTGGAGGGGCACTGAGGGGTGGGGCCGGGGAACCTTCTGGAAGGGGTGGAGCTGTGGAGGGGCACTGAGGGGTGGGGCCGGGGAACCTTCTGGAAGGGGTGGAGCTGTGGAGGGGCACTGAGGGGTGGGGCCGGGGAACCTTCTGGAAGGGGGTGGAGCTGTGGAGGGGCACTGAGGGGTGGGGCCGGGGAACCTTCTGGAAGGGGGTGGAGCTGTGGAGGGGCACTGAGGGGTGGGGCTGGGGAACCTTCTGGAAGGGGGTGGAGCTGTGGAGGGGCACTGAGGGGTGGGGCCGGGGAACCTTCTGGAATGGGGTGGAGCTGTGGAGGGGCACTGAGGGGTGGGGCCGGGGAACCTTCTGGAATGGGGTGGAGCTGTGGAGGGGCACTGAGGGGTGGGGCCGGGGAACCTTCTGGAATGGGGTGGAGCTGTGGAGGGGCACTGAGGGGTGGGGCTGGGGAACCTTCTGGAAGGGGGTGGAGCTGTGGAGGGGCACTGAGGGGCGGGGCCTGGCAGGGGTGTCCAGTGGCCCTGGCGGGGCTGGCTGGGGAAGGGTTCCATGTGTGGGGCTGATGGCATGGCGGGGCTGAGGTGGGGATCATCTCCCGCCTGCCCTCCCTCTCTCCCTCCCCGGCAGCCCAGGCATCGCAGGAGCAGCCTGGGATGCAGCTGTAGCTGCAGCACCTTGCTGCAGAGCGGGAGCCCACCCAGACTTGCTTTGAAGCTGCCTCTGGGTTGTGCTTCAGCGAGGGCTGGCCCAGGTGGGTGAGGCGGTGATGTGCTGGCTCAGACCGCCTGAAGCCCTGTTTAACCCGCGGCAGAGATGGGGCCAGCACAGGTAGGAGCAGCGCTGGTGCTGTGTTAATGCCGGACGTAGCTGGCTGACTCCTTAACCCTGTCTTGCAACAGGAGTGCATCAGATCTGTGGGGTGTGAAACTCAACTACTTCTAAGTACAACTGTAATGGTATTTCTTACTGTCTGTAGAAATCCAGGCCTAACTTAGATCCTAAGAACGGTTTGCAGACCCGTTCCTGGCTCCCATCTGAGAGTGGAGTGGAGGCTTTGCAGCCTTGTTCCTTTACTAGGGGTAGTAGCATGTGATTAATTACATTTGCTTTTGAAAATACTTTTCTTGTACAAAGCTGCAGAGAATATTGGTTCCTGTGTGAAAATAGAGGGCTTACAAGTTTTTCCCTTTTTGTGAGGGGCTTGTTTCTGTTCAAAGCAAACATTCCAAGTTAGGCAGCAAGATCGCATTTGTTTGTTGCAGTTTTTGCTTACTGATATTTAAGAATCTGACCCTGGGGAATCAGTGGTCTGTTCAGGTCAATTGATTTGCAGGGCGTTATTGTCTTCACCAGCTGTAGGAGCTGGAAGTGAATCTGTCCTCGCACTGATGAGGTCAAAGGGGCTGACCACTGTGTGCAGCTGCATGGGCATATCCCAGACGGGGTGCTTCATATTGCCAGTAGGCATCAGCGGGTCAGACTTAACAGCGGTCTCCTGCTCTTAACATCCATGGGGGATCTGAGTGTGGTGAGGAAGCAGCACTTACCAGAGAGGAGGATGAAGGACCCCTCTGAGGGGTGGGGCCCATCCGTCATCTCCAACCGTCTCTCCAAAGTCCTCAGTCTGTTCCCTTTGTCTAAGAAGAGGGTTGCGGCTCCTCACTCATTTGCAGAGAGGTCGGCTTGTACCCGTTTGCAGTCACAGCACGTTAATTAATATGCATCACTGTGTAACATTTTTACAGCAGCAGTGCTATGAGACCTTCCAGATCGCAGCCTCTCGAGCCTGGTGCTACGCAAGGAAGCGTAATCAGTGACCGTTTCGGTGCTGGTGATTTATGAGTTGAGGTGTAATGACAGGCTAGAGGGCAAATAGGGCTTGCACCCATGATAGCCTTTTCTGTTGTTACTTATGAAGTTGTGATTTAATTAATGATTGTAACCCCTTGTATATCCAGGTAGCTGTGGTCATTGGACATAGTCTTAACAGGATGAAGAGTTACTCTGCCAATATTATATGCCTGAAGTTGAACTATTTAAAACTGATTTAATAGCTTATTGATTTAATAATCAAATGGTAGCTACCGTATGAGTATCTTATTCTGGGTGGTAATGAAGGGAGAAGGTCACCAGAGAAGCTCAGTACTTGGATGAGATCCCCTCCTGGAGAACAACAGTTAACTAGAAGTAGGAACGTAGGGCTGACGAAGACAGCTGCGTTTACTGAGTCCAGTCCTGAAAGCTGTCCTCAACAAAGGTAGGAAGTTTGTCTTGTAAACAGGTGAAAATGTTTTGGTGAGTCTGTAGCCTTCTGTAGTTGCATCTGGTTGAAGATGCATGGGACAACTGGTTTATTTAGGGAAGAGCCTGGGAGTTACTGCCGGCTTCCTCACTGACACAAGCTCTTCCATAACAGCAGCTGTGAGTTATGCTTTCTGCCATCCATTTTGTCTGGGTTACCATAGCTCATCGTGGTGATTAATGATTTTGCCTCACTTCATTGCCTTGTGGCTGGACTACAGGCACGTAATTCACATGGGCATGAAGCCCAGCCCATAAGAAAGTCCAGCCTAGTGTAGGAGGTCTCAACACGAGCAGGACAACTGTCTTCTGCTCCTACGTTAGCTTCTCATAGAATACCAAATCAAGTTGCTGGTGTTAGTCCTTATGTTCAAGGCTCTAACTGAAACCGTACCAGAATATCTAAACAAATCTAGATGAAAAATGTAATTGACAAACCTATTTTTGAAGCACTGTGTAACTACCAGAAGGTGACCTGTGCAGGAGGAGGATCTTTCTCAGGACCTGGTTCAACTCTGGATCAAATTCTGACTTCTAAGGTCCAACAGAAAGCATATCATATAATTTTCTGTGTGCACATGAATATATATAGTAATGCTTGTGTATAGCTAAATGAAAGTGGATGCTGTATTGCACGTCTGCTATTGTAGTGAGGAGAACAATAGCAAGCTTATTCTCGTTTAGTATTCTGCTGGTGTATCATGGTCGAGATACAAGACTTGGAATAGGTATGGGACGTTTGGTAGCAATCAAGTGGAAATAGGTCAGAGTCTTCTCAGATAATTTTAAAACTTCATCAGTAAAATCCTCATATAAGGCATGAAGCCTTAGAACAATAAAATGGTCTACTTAGTAGCCTTAAATGTGTAATCTCACAAAGGATTATTCCAAATTATTATTTTCTTGTTTTCTGTTGTTCCCATTAGTGTAATATGTAATTGCTACGTGAAGGTCTGCATGGACAGTGGAGAACATACTGAATGGCACTGTTGTTGCCATCAGTGTAAAACAGCAGCTGTGAAGGGGAAGTCTGCATAGTGTCAGCATGAGAAATTTTGTCCCAGATGTACGATTGATAGATTCTGCTATGTTCGTAAGATTTTGGATGGTACCTGAAAAGGCTCTAAGGGAGTTGCGTTGTTTGGCAGTCAGCGCACATATTCCTTTCCTGGATACAGGAAACAGTTCCTTTACCAGAGGTAATCACATTAGGTGCAAAGCATACTAAATGTTTGTCATTACATAGCAGAGTCCCAGGCAACGCAACAGCCAGCTGAGCCCGCGTGAGGGAATGAATGTAATTTCATAAAAGAGGAGGCGAGTAGTACTCCAGGGCACAGATCCAGCCTTCTGCCCGTTACTGAGTCTGAGAGGCTGCTCTCAGCTCATTAGGACTCACTTCTATTAAACACTGATTTTATGAGGAATTTTTTTTTTCTGTCTTGAGTCACCACCATCACTTCCTCCCATATTTGGTTCTGGTATCTTGATGTGTGATGTGATGAGAACAGCTTGAGTTAATGCAGACCAAAGGAGACATCGAGACGCATGGAATCTGAATAATTTGTGAAAAATCTGCCTGCTGTCAAAACTCAGTATATATATATTTTTAAATGATCATTGTTGCAACTTTCATTTGTTTTCTGAACTATATAAAGTAATTCCAAATTCTGTTATGCTCACTCAGAGTGCAACTGACTCAATATGTGCATCTTTGATTCTTCTGGAGGATAATTTTTTCCAGTGTTTCCTGATAAAATAATTTTGGACCCTTTTTCTTAGGTTAGTGGGAGGATTTAATTCTCCGGTAACTTTTGAGATACTTCATTTCATCTCCCATGAATATTACAGCTTCAGAATTTATTTTTAAAGTATCTTTTTTTGTTTTTAGTTATTTTTCTGTACTTCTTTAGTACTGTAGACACTGTAAGTGGGTTGTGTTCCTGTAGCAGTCGTCTTTGTTACCTTTCTTACAAAGTCAGTAAGACCCATAAGTGTGACAGAACAATAAAATGACCCACTGATTTTAGTGAAACACCGGTAATTAGCCACGTGCACTGAGTTCAGATGTGTGTCTGTGTGAAATACAATTGTCCGTTTCTGCGTGGATGTAAAGTAATAATGATCCGGTGTATGGAGGGGCTTCACTTGGAGAGAACACATCCCAAAGCAGCTGGAAAGATTTTTGCCTCGTTGTGGAGTAAGAATTCCTTGATGGTTTAGCTAAGAAAATGAATACCGTACTTAGTCTGTCAGCAGCTGGTCAAGTAAGAAAAGCACTGGGGCATATCCAAAGGAAAATTAACAAATACTGTGATACGTTACAGTAACATCAAAGCTTTCCCTGTGTTGAATTAAAAAGTATGAAGTCCAGGAGAAGGGGGAAGGAAGAACAACGAGTTTGGACTCTGAATAAATCCCAGACAAAGAGCTCCCCAGTGCTAGGCTTTTCCTGGGAGGGCAGTCGGGCAGTGCAAAGGTTGCTGTTGTGCTGGGAAGGCTGAAGCATCCTCTGGTCAGTAGCTGAACTATGCAGTGGGGAAAAAAGTTAATCTCGGTTCCATGATAGCCTTAGTTAGTTTAATTTCTGGACATGTGTGCCTGATAAACCTTTCATCCTATGTCCTGTGGGTTTATTTGGTTATCGTCTTGCTTTCATCTGAATTCACCATGAGTGAAGGGTGACTCTTAAGGTAACGGACTAACATCAAGACACTCCATCCCTGTGGGAACTGAAATGAGGGTATGGTAACCTTTGAATCAGAATGTGTCCTCACTTAAACTGTGAACTAGCTTAGGATGTGGTGGTGCTGGAGTCTGGGAGGAGCAAAATACTTTACTGACCACAGTTAACCAGTAATCCTCTTTGAGGAAAGGAACTAAGGTACTGGGGATGGGCTCCAACTGTGTGTTGCTGCCTTCGTGCCTTGTTTTGCATCGGAAGGAGAGCTTGGGGTGCAGGCAGGGAATGAAGCGCAGCACACAGCCGGCTCTGAAGGATCAAGGGACAGGACTGAGTGCCAGACTGTCTCCGACTTCACTTCCAACGCAGTCTGGAGGACTTCAGTTTTCCAAAGTCTGCTTTGTGATTAAGCTTTTTTCTGTGATTTTTCTGTGATTTTCTGTGATTTCTGTGATTCTGTGATTTTTCTTTGTGATTAAGCACAATGTTGGGGAAAATCCTTTCTTGGGCAGTTATTACTCATTAGCCATTTGGGTAAAAAGCTCTCCTAACAATGTTATAGAAGGTGTGTGAATCCATTATGGCTCCTCTGGATGCAGTATGTGCCATATCTTATTTCTTTCTTGCTGTATTGTGATTTTCCACTGGGCATTACAAAAGATTGAGAAAACTCAGGTCTTTTATATTTTGGAGTTAATTTAAAGGCCCATGACTTAATATCTAAAACTGATGGGTTCAAAAAGGAAAAGAAAGTAAATGTAGCATACGTAGGAAAATAAGCAACACCTGGTTAAGAAGAAGTAGTGGTTAAGGAGTCACTTGTCCAGAAGAAGTCCCTAAGGGTCATTATCAGCAGCATCTTCACCGTTGGAGCTTTTCTGTGGGCTCCAAGTCCAGCCGTTGGTCAGTGGCTCGAGGGTCGCCCAGCACCTCCCGGGTGGTGTGGTCCTGTGCACACCTCGTAGGAGATCTGCCGTTGGCGTTGGTGAGCGTGTGGCCCCGAGTCCCTGGGCAGCAGAAGTGTTTGACTGAATCACAGCATCTCTACAGCACTTAGCTGAATTATTTAGTGATGGTTGTGTGTTATGTGTGTTTGGTAGCTGTTCCGTTAATGCATTGTTGATTGATTTACCAATGTCAGTATTTACGTGTATTTTATATACTCCCTAAAGTTTTGTCAGCCTGCTGCTATGGAAAGTCAAGTCAGCTGGAACAGTCAAAAGACATCTGGAGAACTACAGTGACTGACTTAGGTTTTACAGAAGCTGACAGTGATACTGTAAGTTGTTTATAATATTTTTTAGGTAAAATTGAGTGGGTTTTTTTTTCCAGAAGTACGAACAAATGCAGCTGTTCACCCATTGGATCCTGCTGTATCTTAGTCTCACTGTTTGTTAAACTTATTTTTGAGTTTAACTCTGTCCTTTCTTGCTCTGAAGTAGATCAGAGAAAGCTGTTAAATAACAGTATTTTTTTCATACCTGTAAATGGTTGGGTTTGTTTTTTTCTGTACATTTCATTGGTGTTAACAAGGGTACTGTGATAAAGCAAAAAGCTGAACTGGTATTTCAGCCAAAATGAAAAAAAGTGAAATGTATCGTGAGAAAGAGATCATGCTCCCTCCAGCTTTTCCCTTCACGTTTTGATGCTCTCCAGAGAACTTCAGAGCTTTTAGAAGGGCAGGCAGGATTTGACAACGGCAGCTGACCAAGCTTTTGGGGAAAGGGGGCTGTAATGACTCCTTAGGCGACCTCTTCTAGCCCCAAGATCGATGAGTGCAAATCCTGCTGGACTTGCACCAGCCTTCACACAGACAAATACTGGAAATGGCTCTGCAAAGCCAGCTGGCAAGTGAAGAGCAGTTATTTTAGATAATTAATTTAGATATTTTGTTTCATCCCTTTTTTCTCTGATGGTTAGGAAGCGAAGGTGATAGATGTAACCTATATCTGGGCAGTATTAACTGTTTACGCCAGGAGTGTTTGTACCATGGGACCTTAGGTTTTGGTTGACTAGTGCTTGCTCAGACATTTGTAACTGCAGGTCAATCTGCCAGTAATAGAGAGGAGCAGATGTTCCTGCTATAGTATAACTCATAAGATGTTGGATTTAAGAGTAGACCTACACAGCAGCAGGCTCCAAAACTGCTTTTTGTACCAAAGAAAAGAGTGCCAAAATTTGTAGGAATGTATTTAAAGGAAAATACAATGGAGGGAGAAGTTGGAGCTTAAACGGGCAGGAAATGAGGAAAAACACTGCAGATGGACTATGTGATTGTGTGGTTATTTGCAAGGAATTGATTTCTCTAAGAGAACACAGAAAGAAGGTGACTTAAGTGGCTGGAAGACAAAAACCAAGAATAAAGCTATCAAAGGTGAGGGAATTAGAGGAATCTAACAAGGAGGAGATAGCCCATATTATTCCACAAATCAAGATCAGTCTAAATTCTCATCAGGTAGTAACACATTTTTCTTTCTTTTAGGTATGGAATACTCTCCTCTTCCAGAAATTCCTTGCCTTCCATTGAGGTAATACTGATGGTTTTTTGCTCTTTATTGCTTTATTTGACTCTCTCTGGTTTTGAAACACGCACTGATGCACACTTTGTAGGGCACTAGTTACTTTTTTCTTACATATTGTCACAAATTCTTCATATCTCTGGTGTTCATGCCAACTTGATTCTAAGCATCCTTTCAGTAAAACAGAAACACATTTTCTTAGGCATTGTAGCCAAGGCAGGTAAAATTTACAGAAAATGCAAACACTTTGGCAACACAGTGTTTGTGCTAGTGATACCAGGTTTACTGTTTTTATAACTTTTGGCAGTAAATCTGGCAATTTACTTAATTTACACGTGCTTCATGGCAAGCTCATGAGAATGCTAGAAAGGACCAGTGACTTTGCACACAACTTGAACTCCTGCTGTGAAATCCTGAGGGTGTTAAATGTGGAACTGAAGAAGCAGTAAAATATGAACGCTGCACTGAGTGACATGTCCTTCAGTCTTGTTTGTTGTTTTTGAGACCTTTGGTAAATGCTTTCCATGGCATGTCTATAAATACTTCCCTGACATATTAACACTCCAACAGGAAGATCCTCACTGGCACTAATTAGTTTGCAAGCTGTGATGAAAGGTATATTCTGATTGTCACTGCTTGTTTAATGTCAGATACCTCACCTCTGAACGATCAGTGCTATGTTTCTTTCATGAAGACCTGAATTTCACTTTTGCATGAGTGAGGAAATCATAATTGCCACTGGTTAAAGTTTGGTTTCCAAGGCACACATTTTACATTTTAGTTTTCTGTTAAATGCTAATATAAGGCTTTCCTGCACTCAGCTGATGTGCCAAGTGACTTGTGGAGAAGCCTAAATTGATGAGAGGTGGTGTATGATGTGCCTAGCCCCAGGATTGGTATCAGGAGACACTGGGATTCAGATCTGTACTGCAGATGATTTCTCTGTTTTCTCTTGGTTCTGGAGTGTAGTCATTTCCTACTAGGCTTTATTTCGGTAGTCACAGCTACCCATACAGTTCTGATTCAGCGGCTTTAGCCAGGAGTAAAGCCAAGCCTTCATTGATTTCCCCACCTACTCCAAAGGGGGAATAAGGACATGAGCAGCCTCATTTGCACCTACAGGCTTGAGCCTGTGGTTAGTGTAGCCTGTACAGCTGTGGGAAAGAAGGAAGGAGTGGGTCTCTCAGGGGGGGTGTTTTTGGAAGCGATACAGGTGCATGGGCATATGCCAACATGACTTTTAACAAACAGTTTGGCTATTTAGGTTCCTACATTGACCAGGTCCTTTTTCTTTAAACCTTTCTCACTCACTCGTATCAAATCAAAGAGTGCTTGTAGGTTGTCTTCTAGATTTCCATTCACTTGATTTCCTGTAATGAAAGGGGGATATTTCTGGCCCTTTGTGCAGTCAGCAGTGACTGGTGACACTTTGCCTTTCTTCTGGTCACATGCGTTATGTCTGGTTTGTATTTCACACGCTTCTTTCCAAGCTCCTAGCTCATTGTTACAGCCGGATGGTCTGTAATAAAATAGATGGGAGGGGGAAGCAGCGATGACATGGGGGTTTTGGGAAGAGAGCCTTATAATTCATGAATGTAAAAGCTGAGTTCGATGACGTGTCTAAAGCCAGCTGTCAGATGTTTTGTTTCCTTCAAGAGCATCTGTTGCTGCTCTGGCCAGAGCGTTGCTGGGTACTTTCCACAAAGGTAGCTTTACTTCTTACTGTGACAGTGAAAGAAATGACCGTATCCTTGGTAGTATATATGAATTCACCTTCCCTGTTCCACCAGGAGCTAGCGTGACTCAAGATGCAACTATTTTTATGGGTGTATAGGTTGCTCAGAAGCGAAAAACCCTTCACTGTGTAGTATGCCCCCTGTTGAAAATCACAGGGAAGAATCTGTATCTCCAACAATAAATATGCTCTTCTAGTTTTTTGTCTGTCTAGCAGGCAAACGGAACATGAGGTGTATCAGAACAGCTTGCTGATGCACTAGTGAACAGACATTACAACTGATCTGCCTGTATTGACTTACTCTTTTTTTTTTGCTATTCTATTCACTAATTATTAGTGATTCTGTATTTATTGTTACATTTAATATTATTTATTCTGTATTTAGTGATCCACTGGTTTATTTAGTTTCTGAATTTCTTTTCTATCCTTGATCAGTGTTACCATGTCTAGCTGTAAAATGGGGATAATGGTACTTCCTGTTTAATAGTTTTATGGGCCTGAACTTGTAAAGGATTGAGTTTCATGTGGATGCATCAGGTTAATGATGAAGAGTGTAGAAAGTTCTATGACAAATACATGGAGAGATGTGAAGAAAGGGGCCCAGCAGAGAGGTAAAAACCCTGTTAACCCAACCTTTTGGGTTTTCTACAGCTTTTCTCTAACTTCCACTGTTTTTCACTCTTTGCTTCCCTTTTGTGGTCAGAAGTGACTTACAGGCAGTAGTGACTACACAAAGAACGGTGTGGGTGCAAGGGCCCTGCAGGTCCTCTCTGTGCCCCGGACATTCGGAAGGGTCTGTAGGAACATGCTTTGGGGCTGCCTTGGGCCACTCGGTCTGTCTGATGCGCCACAAACAAAGATCCTTCCCCTCCTGCTTAGAAAGTGAAGGTACAGCTGCCATGCCTCCAGCAGCAATGGAGCTGTACTGGCTGCTGCTGGATGCCTTTGCTATTGCTCTTGCATTAAGCATGACTCTTCCAGCTGGGCATTCATGGAAAGGAATCTGTTTCCTGCTCTTTAACGTACTGTTGGGGAAAAGTCTTGGAAGAGGAAGTTTTCTGCAGGCAATTTTGGTGTGATTTCCTTGGATACTAAATAACCTACTGAGATCTGCTTTTAAACTAGAACAAAATGGTTTGAATTCTCCTTTTGTCAGTTGTTACAGATGTTGAAGTGTGGTGCTTGGGACGAGTATAGGAATTTATTTGCAGAGAATATTTTATTTTTTGTACTTTTGTATTTCATATAAAGAACACACATTGCATTTGGCTCATAATTTCAGTTTATTATCAAAATGTTTTTATCAGATGACAAACTCGGAAAGCTAAAAGGAATATAGGTTTTTAAATATACCTATTGTAGCAGTCATCCGAGGTATCTGGTACTTATTTTTGGAAATCTGTTTGCTTTGATATCCAAAGCAGTAAGTTCCTTTGCAATCTGCATGAGGATGTTTACTACATATCATTGCAGATTTAAAGCCTTTTACCTTCTTTCTTAAAGCTCCATCCTTGCAATCAGCTGTGCAGCTTTACTGATGTGAGGGCTGACATCAATCACAACATGTCCAAATTATGTGCAGGATAAGACCTTAAACACTGAGAAAGTCAGCCTGAAAACTTGAATATTGGTATACTCCATTGGAGAGCTCAGTTTTGTAGACTTTGTCTTATTGCCCAATACCGTGCTTTACTCAAATTTCCCAGTTCTATGCAGCCACTGATAAAATATATTACAATACTTCAAGTCAAAAGTGTAGCTCAGACTTAAATATAAAACCTATGATTTATACATTACTAGAAACTTTAAAAAAGGCCAACTTTAGAGAAAGCAAGAAAAAGCTTAGAAAACTGTGAAAGGGTCTTTGATCACAATCTGACAGATTATATGTTCAAAAATTAATAAATTACCTACAATTTCAGTTTGTCTGGAAAGCAGTAAATAAACTGTTGTAAATAGTCACTTCAGATAATACACACTGGAATAATTAGTGAGAAGTTACTTAATTACAGCAGGTCTTTGGACTCCTCTTGTATGAATGGTTTCAAGTAAAAATGAAAACGTGTGGTAGAACAGATTTATCCTAACAGCAGAGGGTACAAAGTCTGACACTTAGGATAGAAACTGTTGTCTCATTATCATGTTATGATGTATAAACCGTGCGTTACTTGGTATTTCCTTCCTCCGCTTGATCAGAAATACGCATTCACTGACCAGTGGGAGAGAACGTGTTATACTTTGACATTTAAAAAAAAATCCCCAAAGCCACCAGCCAGTGGGGAACAGGATTAACCACAAGCGAAATGTTACTGTATGCTGTCAAGTGATTTAGATTCTACAGTGGTAGGAAAAGCATCCGATCAGCGAGGGCAGCTAACTGCCGCATTGGCATTCATCCTTCGTTTGATGTTTTGATGTGTCATTTTTTTATTTTTGCCTGTTTACTAAGAATGACAGTGACTACTCTAGCAGATTTCCCTCAGTTTTATTCCCTCCTCCCCTGCTCAAAACTAGTTCAAAATTTGTATTTTTCTGGAAAGCTTCTTGAGACGCAAGGTTTCCAGTTCTGTCACCAAACTCGGCACTTCTTAGCAGGATCCATGTAGTTTGTCTTGGTGCATGAAAAGGCTTCAGAAAACTCTGGAGAGTTTTGCAATGATCCTATGACCCTTTAAAACAAAACAACAACATCTTGTCACTGGTGCTTGCCCTTGTTGAAAAGAAACAAGTTTGTAACTTCTTTTTTTGCGTCACCTCAAAATACCATGGGAAACGCCTGTATTTCTGAACTCTGACTATTGCTTCCCTTTCACCTCAAGCGGCTGTATTTGCTCTTTTCAGGCTGTATGGTCCCTGCTGCAACTCCCCAAAATATAGGACCTATCCCTTCTTCATGACTGGCTCTCACAGAACTTCCGTTTATTTCACTAGGGACAGGTTTATTGCTTGTCGTTAGTTTTCACTGAGAATTTTTTCAGCTATGTTTTGCTGGCAAGGTTCTCGGTAGACGGAAAACAAGACCCTGAGGTAGAGGACTGTGGTGTAACTTTTCAGTGAATGTTCCTTTACATTTTTACACCAATCCAGTTTTAACTAAGATCATGCTGCTTCTCTGGGCATTCTCCACAAATGTTCCAGTGAATGAGTTTCCTGAAAAAAAGACTCGTACAAAGAACAGCTTTCAAGTGAATATGAGGACATTCCAGCTAAAGCAGTTTGTATATGTGTAATTGTGAACATAACTGAATATCGCTGCTAGGAGTTGCTCATTCCTTCAGGAATGGAAATACGGCATGCGCATACCTACGCAGGAAAACAGCTTCAGCTTCAAATGTCAAATATAGGTACTGGTGCACACTGATTGTGGACCAGGAATTATTTGAAGAACTGTTTCTTTGAGTAATTTGTGATTATTCTGTGAGTAATCTTAATCATTAGATTCAACAGAACCAGGAAGTGTCCACAGAAGTTGAGGTGAAGTTCAGCAGGTGACATCTGCAACAATTTGACTGTCTCTACAAGATCAAAGGCAAGACTATTTGCTAACTGGTCTCAGGAGCCAGCAGCTGCACAGCAGATAGCGCAGAGAAGTGATCACAAAAAAAAGTCATGCATTTAAGTGATCTAGCAGCGCTTCATGCTCTTAAGGACTAGAACTGCTAAAATGGGATTTTGCTAGAAGCAGAGCAAAAAGTATTTTGGGTGTAATAAAACTCTACTTACATTTGTTATTAACAAACAGATAAACAGCGGTGGGATAAGAATCCTGCTTCATTTACTAACGTGCCCAGAACTACAGGGATCTGGTATGTAAGCAGGGCTTGACCTGTAACTTTTATTGTACTTGCTGTGGTTTCATTTTGCATGTTAATGTTCAGATACAGGTTCCCTTTCACCTGCCTTTGACAATTACCTGATCTAAGGCGTCTTCCTGTTAACTTCTTTTTCTATCAGACAAAAGATTCTACCTGCCCAGTACTCGGAGTGTTAGCCCATAAACTAAAATTGTACTATGCAATTAACAATTTTTAGGAAGAGCTGCCTGTCCTACCTGTAAGGAGAAATAGCCTGCAGTTAGTGTAGCAGGTGTTAAAACAACCAACCAACAAAAACCCCACCCCCCCAAATAAAAAAAAAAAAAGGCATGTTGGGAGCCATTGTGACATTTTAATACTATGTCATGAGGCAGTAATTTTGTGGGTATGTCTCGTGTACTGAGATGCTCTCTATTTTAGAGCTCTTAGCGGGGCTTCATCCTGAAAATTACTTCACATTCTAACAATGTTAGTATGGGTTCTCCTTAATGCTTGTGTAATTCCATATAAAGTCTATATAGCCTTTCATACTGATGTAAAAACAGCACAGTACATGATGTAATATAGCCAAGATATACACAGATACAGTTACACAAAGATGCTGAACTAGTAAACTTCAAAGGAATCGTGACTCATACAAATTAGGTATGGAAAGAGGAGGCACAGTTCTGAAGAACTGCTGCAGAGCCTCATTAGCATTGCGACCAAATTCGGCTCATTGTAGGACTTGATGCATAAACTGCCTCCGGGAGAGATCTGCAGATAGTACAAAAACCACCCACAGGGAAATGCCAGTCAAGTAGCAACTGAAGGAACAGTCACTGCTTTCACTAAATATTTGAGTATGTGGGATAAACAAAATAATTCTTTGGTGAAAAGCCGTTGAAAGAAAGAAACTGGAATTAACGTGCTGAATTGTATCAGGGGAGAAGTCAGCTATTGTGTATGTGAATCTTGGAGATAACGCAGCCTTTCAAAGCTAGCAGAGACGTTGTGGTGTCTGCCTTGCTACTTGATCTCATAGCATTTGACCAAACAGATTTATTAGAGCAAAACCATTGTTACACTACTGATGAATAGGTTGCTCTGACTTAAGTTCAAAAGAAAAGATCCTAGTCTGGCCCAAAGACTTCCACCCTGAACAGCCAAGTTTCCTGCATGACTCTGCTGAATTCAAGCCCACCTGTTCTTGGGAAGGCTGACTGAGTACACAAGGCAGAAAATACGAATTTGCTTCTTGCACCACAGCATACAGGTTTGTTACTGATTGAGGGGCACTCATCTTCCACCTAAAACTCACTTCTGTTACTGTAGCAAGAGAGAACACCTCCTGACCCTGTGTAACACCTGGGGCACTGTGGAGCCCCAGCTCTGGGCTGCAGGCATTAGGAGTAGCGCTGTTAACAGCAGAGACAGGCCAGTCCACTCTGTTGGAACAGAACATCTTTCTAGCTCTAGATGGCAAAGGCTATCGACAGAAGGTCACTTCTCTCTCATGTCAGTATTACTGTTTAAAAGAAGATTAATTCTTCTCTATGCTTGGAAGAGTAAAATCCTTGCAGTCAGGATTTTATACAGGATTGCAAGGATTTTAATCCTTGCAGTCAGTCTCCAGGTTAACTGGAGACTTTAGTGGAGGACGGAAGCCCATCCATAGCCTTTGGTCTTTATGAGAACCCTATCAGGAGCTATTGCAGGAGCCAGGGGACTTCTGGAAGAGCACTGGATTCCAGGCACAGTCACCAGGACTCTGCTGTCAGTCATGCATGTTTGGTAACAGCCAGGTGATGGTGTTTGCATCCTGCAATGACAACTGTTCAAAGCTTTTCAATAGTGTGGACAGAATTAAGTGGTATCGTCTCAAGGGTGAGGACAGCTCCCCCACAGCCTTATTCTGCCTGTGGGGCTTCCTGGGAAGGAGTGTACCTGTTTCACAGAGCTATGCTAGGGCTGGCAGGTCTAGAGGGACAGTCTGTCTTTCTCTCTCTTAGCCATCTTCAGTGCGCTATGCCTATGTATGTGTATATGCCTAAATCTACCGTGGTAAGTGCAACCTCGCCTTTTGTGTAGAGTTCTTTAAATTCTATAGATAAAAGCTGTGTGGCACCTAGGAATTGCACTGAATATTATTCTACGTGCTGACCTGAATTTGCCTGGGCTGTGCACATCAGTTTTGATGGAGTTCACAGCATATTCTGGTCTGTATGTTCCACACCACACCTACACAGGTAACAAAGAAAAGCATTTGTTAGCAATTAAGATTGTCTGGGAAGAGACCTGCTGTCACTTCACTATGAAATACTTAATGTTGTGAGAATAAATTTCACATTAGAACATAGAGAAAAAAACCCATATATTTTGTTTAAAAAAAAAAAGTATACTGTTGTCCTCAGACAAAGGCACTTGGGCACAAGAAACTGTCTACCAGACTTAACTCGTGGATGAATTAATTATTTAGAGGAGATAAAAATTACCTAACAAGGATTTATTTTCACTACTTTGTAGTGAATCTACAGGTCTTTGTAGTGAATCTACAACTCTGCCAGCTCTTAGTAAAACTGTGAAAGTCAGCCTGTTCTTTCTAACTTACTGTTAAACTGTAACTCAAAGTGATTTTCAAAGCCTTCAGTTAAGAAGTATAGAATACCTGTGCGAAGTTCAGAAAAAACAGCTGCTTATGGTTCATTTCAAGACCAGGAAGAAGTTTTTCTTTTCCATGCTTTTTCACAAAGTTTTCATAGGCCTGTAGAAGGAATTGAGTAGAAATGTGACAATTTCCAGCCCAAACAGTCAAAACAAAATGATGACAAGGAGGAACATGGGTTCTTTGACATCATTAATCATGGACTACCTTGGCCATCCATCTTACCACATGCCACCTTTAAGCAGAAGACGACAGGGCCATTTCTTAGTACTGCGATACCAGTGGCCTGACTGAATCAAGACAATTTTCTCATTGAATGGGCTTTACAGTGGTATTTTACACCAGGTTTAGTGAAGCTGCCTGACTTACCTTGGAATAAATGGTAAGAGAAACAGGCTTAAAGAAGGCAATTTATTGTAGCAAAAAGAAGCCAAGGCTAATGGAATAATTTCAGTAAGATGGGTACACCCGGATAACAAGATCTTTGCATAAGTATGCACCTTTTTACAGGGGAAGAAATTAAGAAAGCAAAGGAGGACAGTTGTGTTCTGAAATAGAGTAGCTACAGAGAGTTAGTACTATTATTCAGCAAGCTTTATAATAATTATTGTATTAAATTCCGTTGGACTGTTACATATTTACCAAATCCTTTCACAGGGTTAATTAACGACTGCATAAAGCAAGGTGGTTGTGTGTTAAAAAAGTAGAATGTGTTCTGTAATGGAGATGACTGTGAGATTCTCCGACATCAGCTGAGGGGTAGCTGTAGTGAGGCATCAGCAAGCTCTGTGCTAAACCAGCTTCCAAATCATCGGGGTTCAGAGCTGTCTGTATAAAGATGCACCTGCAGCAGCTCTGTCTCCTGCAGGTTCTGTGGGTCAGGCATTACTGTCAGTTACCCTCGATATGTACCTTGCACGGTAAAGATCCACATGGAAAAGCATGCCGCTGTGCTGCTTTCTAAGGCAGAGTGCCAAAACGAGCATACCTGAGGTGTCTCACGTGATTTGGGGATTCCCTGTGCGTGGATCCCTGGCTAAGTGACTGTGCTGGGCAACCCAGCCTGCCTCTGCTCACAGAGGCACAAATGATCTCCAAGACAATTGAGATGTGATCAGAGGGATTTGTTCCTCCCCCATTTGTTCATCTTTCCCTCTTCCCTTTCTTTCCATTAGACTAGAGAGATGTGAGGTAAAAACCTTCAGCTGTGGCAAAAATCATTCTTCTCTCTGATTCTACAGAACACATGTATTTGCTGTCCTGTTTACAGGTTTTTTTTCTCTCAAATGTTTATCACACAAATGTATTTCATATTTTTTTGCCAACTATTGGGTTAGAGTCTAAAATAACACCCTTATGGTAAGATATCCTTTCCCTTTATACAATGCAGAGTTCCAGGATCCAATTTTACTACCACAAAACTGATTCTGCAGGGAGAAGAAATCAATTTTATCGATTATCTAATGTTGCATTATGAAAAGTAGATTTTTTTAATTGTGTTTTGTTCTTTTTTTTTTTTAAACAAATTGCAAAAGACTTAAAAACCTTTCCATAGTAAGAACAGCTGCTTTCATGTTTCTTATGAAGGCCATGCGTCAAACAATGTGTTAGTATTTCCTTACTGATAGACAGACGCTGGCAAATTGGAGAAATGTTCTGACTAAAGTCAGTGCCAAGCTACTGCACAAGTAAAGCCAACCAACTGCACAAGTGCAAGTTGAGCAATGAGCGGTTAACAGGTCTACTGAAAGGGCTCCGGAAGTTTTAGTGGATCACTAGCTGAACAAGAGCCAACAGTGCCACAGTACTACAAAAAAGGCAAGCGTCGTACTGAGATGTATAAACACGAGCATCTTATGTAAGATACATGAAGTAATCCTTCTACTCTACTTGGCACTGGCCAGGTCTTAGCTGGAGCACTCTGTCCAGTTTTGGGCACTGCACTTCCGGAAAGACGTGGACCAACTGGAGAGAGCCCAGAAGAAAGCAGCAAGAATGAGCAGAGGTCTAGCAAACATGACCTATGAGGAAAGATTGAAAGAACTGGGTTTGTTTAGTCTGAAGAAGAGAAGTCTGGGCCTTTGAGTATGTAACAGTCTTCAAATACGTAAAAGGTCACAGAAAAGGAGCAGGCTGCTCTCTGTTTCCACTGTTGAAAGCAAAGACATGATGGCACTCGAACTGCAGCAAGGAGGTAGCAGAACTTCTCTTACGGTATGTTTGAATGATACAGAAATGGTTGATGCTACCTGCTAGGAGGTGGGCGGGTGGACTAGATGACCTCTCAAGATGCCTTTTGGACCTTTTTTTACTGTTTATATGATGTCATAATAATTATGAATATCTAATTCTTTTTTTCCTAATACTTCTGACCTTCTAGTTTTTCTTTGGCTACTCCCATTCCTTTCAGAAAGTGTGTCCCCTGTTGTAGGTTTGTACTGTTTTTTTTTAAATGCACAAATGTTCCAATAATTGAAGATCAGACTAATCTAATATGCTATACTGCCACCTCTTTTAGGCTTCCAAATCATTCTTTAAACTCTCATTAATAGTTGTATTTGCCCTCAAACATGTATATTTCTAGTGAAGTCAGTGTTGCTGATGGCTTTGTTTGCAGAAGCTGTGATGATGACTTTGAGAAGTGTGAGTTGGCCCATGCATCCCTGTGGGCACTTTGCTGAGGAATGACAGCCCTCCAGTTGTCACGTGTTCAATGTTTTGCCATAGAACAAGGTGTTCAGGGGAGGAGAGGGAGGATCGTGCTATTAAGGCCTGCAACCATCAGATTTGCAAGTAACAAGAAAAGTTCATAGAGAAGCTGACTTGCTTCTCGCCTCCCAACCTGCATTCACAAAGAGAAGACCTCTGCTTCTTTTACTTTCAGTCTCAAAGTTGGCCAATCTAAGGAGTTAAGTATCTATTTCAGGAAGAGAAGGAAGGAAAGCCAAAAAGCATACAAGCTTCTATGGAGGCTTAGCGCAAGGAGCCCAGATGTCACTGACATCTTTGGATACCTGTGCAGGGGACCCAAGTCACTTGCACAAGATGGTATTTTGAACAGTTTTTTGAACAGTCAATAGTGTTTCATGTAGGCAGAGACTATTTATGGGTCAGAAGAAAGTCATTCTGTCCCTCCTTTCGGGCATAAAAAAGGTGGTGAAGACAGATAGCCAGAGACAGACAGCTGCTCAGTATCATCAGTGTAGTTAGGTGATGGTCCAAGTGTGATTCATTAAATGTTTTCATTCTACAAATTCCCTATTCACAAAAGGAAAAAAAAAAAATAGAGAGAAAGAAGTCAGCTGAAAAAGAGTGCACTAGGAACAGATAATGTGTGTCCTGGAATAATTAACAGGATGAAAGAAATATAACAGCTGGTCAATAGTTTTAAACCATGCCTCGATGATGCAGTAGGTATGGTCCTGTCCCTAACACAAAAATAATGTTTCTTCTTCAAAGGCTCTGAAATTAATTTTCTGAATCTATGATGGTTTCAGCTAAAATAGAAAAATGGATACTTCTTACCTTATATGCTTGTCTAACACCCCCGTTATCAGCAATGTTTTCTCCTAGTGTGTTGACTCCACTCAGCTGTAAAATAGAAAGGAAAAGTACAGTTTTTGGAAAAGAAGAGCTTATCCAGGACCTGTAATGCCAAATTTGTGTGGTTTTCACTTCTTAAAGGTGAGAATTCCCTTAAAATCTGAAGTTTTAGCAGAAGATTATGTTAACATATCTGAAAAGTCTTTGCCTCCCTTGTCTCAAAATCCATGCGGATACTATTGTTTTCCCTAATCTGCTCCCTTCCCCTCCAGGCAGCTTTCTAGGCTCTCGTATCTCTTTTACCCAGATTTTCTGATGCTTAGTCATTGTTCATTCATTCTTCCTATTTTTCTGTGTCTTTAACCCTCAGTTTCTTACTGCTGTTCCAATTAGAGGAAGTGGGCAGAATCTGTCCATATAGTCTATGAAACAAGTAAAAATCCAGACTCCAAATAGTTGAAATTATCAGTTAACAGACATCAGCAAATCTGCTAGAAAGTCAGTATTTTCCTGTGTATTAGGCAAGTTAGGTAGTTCTTTGCTAGCAAGATACGTGGAAGATATCTATTTAGTTGCTATAGTATTCGTCAGTGGTATAGTATCACTAAAAATGATGAAGCTTTGGTAATGAAGAATCTGTAATTTTATTTTAAAAAAATTTATATTTTCAACCTTTAGCCCAAGATATTGGGCTGTGATATTCAAAGCTGCAAAACTTAGAATCATCATTAGACTGAATTTAATGTGTGAAAAAATGGCAGAAAAATATGTTGAAATATTATTCTCTGTTTTTAATGGTCTCTCTGTGAGTCCCAACAGTTTAACACACAGATTAGGAAAACCTCAGGGAAGTTTTACTTTTCCCTATTCTGTATGACAGAATATATTGTCAGCTTCTAAAAAAACCAGACAGTAGTAGTCAGCAAAATAGCTTCTTGTAAGTGTCCTCTCATTTGCCACTTAACTCTAGAAGGTCCCATCCAAGAGAAATTTTGTTCCTTACAGAAAAACAGGTGGTGCCACAGTTCAGTGCCGCATGTGGTTATCCAGTCAAGTCCAAAATAAACAAGGTGGATGTTAAAAGTAAGTGGTCTTCCACAATGCAACGCAACTGAGTGCTCCTGTAGTAAACTGCTTTCCTTTCTTTACTGGGCAGCAATGATGCAGGGGCCGCCGCTCGCTTGTCACGTCACTTGCTGTTCTTGTGAAACTAGGGCTCCCAGACACAGACGCTACCCGGAGTGCCTGATAATTTTAACTGTGCAGAATGCTATAAATGCAGTCACATTTAGATTGCCTGCCTCCCCTCAGTCTGCGTATCATCTGTTCCTCTCCTGCTGTACCCTGATTCTTCTCAGATCTCTTTGCTCTGTAGTCCAGATGTTTGTCTTGGGGAAAGAGCAAGAAACTTTTGAGTGAAGGAAAGCAGCATGCAGGATTTGTTTTGATGGGGAGATATATTATTTGTGCATTAAGATTTGGGGAAATGAGGTTCAAACTTCCACACTTTTTTTTTCTGTTACTTTGTGGAATTAAAAAAGAGCCTTTGAGGGCCCAAAAGGCTTCTAGGAATGCCACTCATTCAGAACATAAATCCTGCCTCTTTCAGAACAGTCAGTGTATGTGTGGAGTTTTTACCACTACCTTTAATTTTAAGAATCCCTTTTGCCTTTTTTTTTTTTTTTTTTTTATATGGGGGCGACAGTGTGGGCCATAAGCCAAGACAGCGTTCATGTGAATAAGGGTTTGCATGTTTAGGACATAAGATTTTGTGCTTCCTCATTAAAAATAACATTGGTAGTTACAAATAAATATGACATACATGCTGTCCACCTGCTAGGTCCCATGAAAAGTTTCCATACTGGTACACCATACACTGGGATAGCTCCTTAAAGTTGCGTGCTGATTCTTCAGTCCACCAGTCTACAAGGTCTCCATTCTCATTAAAATTTCTGCCTGTAATAATATGTTAACAGAATCACGTATACAGGAAGAGAGGTCTTTGATGCAGTAAAAGAGGCAGCAAGTAAGTGTAATCACTTATGCAAAAAAATCGCTGTAATGAGGCAGTCATACAGATTTTTTTTTTTTAAGAGGGCTGTATTTCAGCAGAGGAGGAAAACACACTAATTCAGACTGAATCAGAAGATGGGATTAAGGCTCTCTTAGGAAGCCTGGTATGGTTCTGACCTGTGACTGAATGCTGGATTGATCATAGTGCGGGTCTAGAAATGAATGATGTGGCTGGGCAGCAGGTCTGATAGCTAGACCCTTGGGTTCACACCTCTGCCAGCCTAGTGACACACCCTGTCCACAATTAGGTGTCGTTTACAATGTTCTTTGATGTAGCCTTTGGGAAAAGCAAGGGACCAGCAACTATATTAAAAGCCCTTGTGTGCCGCAGGCCCACATCCTGGGCTGTTGCTGCAGCCTAGCAGCTATAGGAGTGTCTGTGGGATTCTTTGGATAGCGCTTTGGGGAGTCATCATGGGGAACAATACTGTAAGGCCTCAGAAATCCAGATTTGGTCTTACACATGGAAACTTAATTTTATCTGCCCCCTGGAATGATTAAGCACTAAAGCATGTAAAACATTCTGTGTATTGTAAGTTTTGTAATTAGAAACTCAGTGCCTTACCGTTGTCATCAAAACCATGTGTGATTTCATGACCGATGACCATGCCTATGCCACCATAATTAAGAGATTTGGGCTGGGATGCACTGAAGAAAGGGGGCTGCAAAATGCCGGCAGGGAAGACTGCAAGAAAAACCACAACGCAATTAAGGCACTGCCTCATTATCCTATGTGCGCAGTGTGAACAGACCATTTTTATGCGCTTCAACCAAAGTCATGCTGTTCCCTCAGATTTACCAGCAACAATAAGTGAATTGACACATGGTAATGGCTGTCGGATAGTAGGAGCAGATCAGCAGGACCACTCCCCTACCCCCTCAAGCCTAGGGTAAAGCAAAATAGCTCTTCAGACGCTTGCAAAATCATGGCCAGCTTTTACTTTGTTACTATTTTACTTTGCAAAAAATCAGTTTACTTTTCCAATTTACAGCACTTGGCATTCTCAGACTCCTGTATCATTATTAAATAAACCTCACAACATCATGAAAAGTGGGAGGGTGTTCCCCTAGAAGAATAAATTATTTGATCATTGCCCCTACCACAAATAAATCTGAGAAAGAGGAATTTGTTCCTCCACTGAAAATATCGGCAACTCCCACTAGAATCAATAAAAATAGGCCAAGCTGGCAATGAAGCAACTGGAACAAAGCAGTTCTTTTCACCCGCTTCTGTGCTCATTTTTCTCGGCTTTTAAGAAATAAATTAGTAAAAAAGAAATCAAGTTGCAATTGTGATTTTTTTATAAATGAAGATTTTAAAAAAAATCTGTAAAATATTCAGGTACACTTTAAATCTCATGCAGGCCTTTTCTCTATAATTCAGCCTGTTGGAGCAATATAAAGTATTAATTCTCCCTGTCAATGAGATGTATGTAACTCTACAAAACTTGAACAAAAAAGAGGAATTGGATGACAGTTTTCACAGAACAAAAGAAAGAAAACAGATACTTCTTGCATTTCAGCATAAATCCAGTAGAGTTCTAGTAGCTTCTTTCAAGAGGAGAAAGAACCATGGGAAAACTGAAAAGTAATAAACAGGCTAGAAAATAAACTACTGCTGCTGTCCTGTGCAAACTGCTGCCTACTGTCACAGTAATTCTACAACATTGTCAGTTTGACATGGAATTAAATATCCAAATGTTTTGATGTTATTATCAGAAAGTATTGATAATAAAGAGAAGAGTGTAAATGCCATACTGTGTGATGGGCTATTCTGATGACTGGTAAACCAGTGATATCTGGAGCATACAGCATCAGAACGCTGTTCTTTACGGAGATCCCTGCTAGCAAGATGTTTACGCCGAATGATAGGCACCAGTCCTGGTGGCTTGGAATATTACAGCTGTAACTCGCTTGAGGCTCAGCCTGTCTTTTGCTTGAAACCATAGGACCATCTTCCCTCCCTGGAGGCAGACAGTTACCCATGACTTTCAGTTCAGTTTAATTAACACCCTGTCACCTCATCCATTTTTAGAGTAAAATGTCAGAATTCATAGATTATTTTTAACTCCACTCTTCTGAAAACAACTTATTCCATGACTTGTGTTACCTAATGCAGGTCTGAAGTGGACAGGCATTCCTCCCACAGTGGGATACACTCTGAGTAGAGATTTAAAGAAGAGAGAAGTGCAACTCCTTTGGGATCTCAAGGGCAGATTGTACTTCTCAGCTTTGTGAACATCTGAGGCAGGAAAAGGCATAAAGTATTTCCCTGTGCAGCCCCAGACAAAAGAAGAGAACATGTTGCTTTTCTTCTTGAACATGTTTGAGAACAGGAATGCCTTTACCAGGACTGACTCGGTTGCACAGTATCCTCCCAACAGCCAGAAGCATGGGTCAGTTCAATTTTGCATACCTGCCTGTGGGTCAGAGGTCACTGGTACCTAAAGGAACATATGGTGGGCTACCTTACTAGCAGCAGCTCAGCTGATTTTTTTTGAGGTTGAGTGGCATCCTTATGATCAGTGCTGCTGATGGAACAGTGAAGATCAGACCATATTAAAATGTAGTAATAGAGCTCTAAATTTCCTACACGTCATGCACAGAACTCCTCTTTAGAGGGATTTTTTTTTAAAGCGTAATACTAAGCTAATTCAGACATCACTGTAAAGATCAGACTGCTTGCTTTATCCTGTGGCATGCCATAGCCAAAGGATGAGGTAAGAATTTATGGCTCATATTAACTGCCAGTCGCCAGTTTGAGTCTTCCAAATCATGATTCCTTTTTCTACAAATTACTGAAAAAAACTATTTTAAACGAAGCCTTCTGAGCAGATTTTGGTGCTAAATGTTCAGTAATGAGCTAAATGCTCACTTAGCTTTACCACCTGCCAAACTGACTGCACTGTCTTGCCAGCCTTAACCAAGCAGTGCTGGTCAGTTAAGTCAACACGGTTTTGTCTCTATGAAGTCTATCTTGGATTTCACAATGCTTATTTCGTGTTTTACCTTTAGAACCCACTGCAAAGCCAGAATAGTTTGGGTTAACTGGAAAAGTTCATGAACCTTGGCAAATATCACCAAAGTTTTGACTAGGGCATGAAACCTAAAAATAGGTGAATATTGTAGCTGCTGAATTCCTATGCAAACAGCACCGCACCAGGAGTCCGTTTGTAGTGGGCTGTATTCTCTTGTCCTGTTTATGACTGCACCAATACAAGGAGTTTTCTGCATGCCTCGTCATTCTTGCCTGCATGATGTTGAGGCTGACAATGCTGCAGTCCCACTGCCCAAAACAGTACTCTCTGTGATTCTGAAAGTGCAAGCTATCACAAAGACACAGGCGACTAGTAGGAGAAGTCAGGATCATATTTGCAGAAGTCTGCTTAACAGGTCACCTGACTCAGTAAAATCAGTAAAATCTATAATCAGTAAAATCCGAAAATTCAGGACTGCAGGACTTGTTTTTATCTTCTTCAATTCTTCAGTGGGGACAGAAATAATTTAAAAGGAAAAATCCTTTTGGAAAGCTTGGGTTAGTTTGTTGATTTCTTCCATTATAAACCTGGTGCTATTCCTTTAAACCTGCACTTGCAGAATCAAGACTTAGGTGATCAGGGGTGCTAGATGAACTTTATTTTTTTGCACAGAAAATACCGACTGTGCAAATGTTAGTATGCTGTATTAAACATACTCTGTAAAAACTGGAAGAAAACTGCATCCATTTGGCGTAGTGCAGCTGTGCTTGCAGACTGAACAGCAGGGAGTGCTTTTTGCCATGTAATGAACTATGATACTCGGTCCCAAAATAAAGCTTCCGATTGCCTCTGGTGCTACTGGAAGTCCTGCTGGCAGTGGCAGTCTTGCAGATCAGTGACATTATTTTTGACATTAGTATTATAAGAGCCCAGTGGAAGAGAGTACCTGACATTTTTCACTGTGATTTAATGGTTCGTTTGATAAAAGAAGTGGGACTATATATGAAGCCATTACTGATGACTGAAAAGAAGTGGTAATTTCATCCCTGGCAATGAAAATAATGTCTCCACCAAATATTTTCTTTGGAAGCCTTCATAAATAAACAAGAAATAATATTGTTTCATTTCTGTGCAGAGCCCTGCAGGACAAGGGTTTTTCATTTTTTAGAGACTTGTTTTCAGGAGTTATACATGGATCATAGTACCTCACTAATGGCTTAGAAAGGACACTGCGATTTATGAAATGTGGATAATAACAATATTCGCAGAATGGGTATGACAGAAATATCGTGAGGCATAATTAATCTTATAAAATATTTTTTGACTCTTGAAAGACTGCACCACTGTGAAGAGAGCTGGTACAGTTGACAACATGAGAAACCTCAGTGCTCCCATGTGGTTCTAATCTGTAGCTATAATGGATTTTTTAAATTATTTCTTTAAAAGCATTTTAATGCTTTCTCTTCTATTTTAAGTTATTTTTAACCATGGGTGGTTTTGGGTAGGCTGACATTAGAAATGTTTATACTCAAAAGCATTACGAAAACTATTTAATTGTACTGAACTTTTCTTTTACTTTTTAAATTTGATTTTTTCTTGGTTTAATCTACCAGGTTTCCATTTTCATTTTTCCAACACAAAAGAAGCAGAATTACATGACAAACCAGACAGGGAACTTGAAGTCATGTGGCAGACTTTAAATCTTGAGAAGAGCAGTTAAGGATGCCTCAAGATTCCTTAAACTTTTCTTAAGCCATATGTAAAGAATGTATGTTAGGACTTTGCATTTAAGATAGCTAACAGTTAAGACTTGCAATTGAAATGGGACTACTTAAAGTAATACTAGTGTGGAGCTCTTACATACTGTGGTTCATAATTAGATCTTGAAGTGCTAGAGACAAGATAGCTGGTGAGAGATTTTCTGAGTAAACTTTGTCTTTTGGGAAATGCTGGTTTCATTAAGCCCCAAATGTTTTGTTCCAACTGTCATGATTATTTTTACGTAGAGAAGGTGGTGACAGACCCATGTCTGTCACGAGACATGTTTCTGTCTGCTTGGGACTTGAAGCAGCTCTGGAACAGTGACCATATGCTCCAGAAGCAGTGACCCTGTAAGTTCCTGGTCCCATGCAGCATGGGACAGTTGGCTCAGCACAGCTAATGTGAAGCTGATTGCTGTAGTCTGTCTTCTGAGCACTAGATCCTACAGCTGTGTATGGGAAAGTGCTGGAGATGAGGAAATAGAAAATGAGAATGAGCTGGGTTTTGCACTAGTATTCCAGCATTATTTCATCACTGAATGCAGAACATCTGTTGCCTTGATAATAGGACATTTGTTTTAGACTGGTCACGCTCTCTGTAATTACTCTTATGGAAAGCAAAGTGTACTGCTTCATGAGAAAAGGCATGGGGCTCTGTGATTCTGGCCTACCATGTGAAATGTTACCAGATTCTGAGCAGTTCAGTCAATGAACTGGTGTATTCGTTAACCAGCAGGATGAAATTTAACATCCTTCCCAAAGCCATACAAATAAGCTTGTACAAAGGGACTGTGAAGGGGCTATAAGGAATGGAAGCCATGTGTACTCTATGGCAGGAAGTTCTGTGACTTTCTTTTAGTCAGTGTTTCCTTCAGGTGAAAGTGGTACTGTGCTCCCTGTTCATCCCTTAAAAAAAAAAAGGGGCTGGGGCCACCAAGTTTACTTGGTCATTAAACTTCTAGCCACTCCACACTGCTATTGCTTTCATGGCTGAATCCCAAGCCCCTGTCCTTGCTCTGCACAAAGGCAATTTAAAACACGAGGAGATGAAAACATGATGAATGAAACCTCTGATTTTGCTGCACTGAGGCCCTTCTGCAACGCCCGTAATATTAAGATCATTTCACTCCTTGATTTTAAAAATACATATGTGCATATATAACTAATTTGGCCGTTAAATCTCTATCCAGTTAATAAGTTGGTAATCCTTACCTATCTGATTTCTACTTGCTGAATAAAAAGCATTGACAACCGCAGCTCCACTTATCCACCTAGTAACAACAGAAGAATAAATGTTAGAATTTCAGTTCTTAATGGCAGAGTTAATGGTTACTAGAACAAACCTAGACACTGAATTACAGAATCATGGAATAATTGAGGTTGGAAGGTACTTTTGGAGATGACGGTCAAGTCCAGTGCCCCAGTGTGCTCAGCCTCTCATTGTATGTCAGACACTCCAATCCCTTAATCATTTTAGTAGCCCTTTCCCTTCATTATTCAAACTGATTAACAATGATACTTAATTTTTGTTTCTATTTCCTATTTATTTTTGTTTCTCTTTGCCTGTACTGCAGCATTGTACAGACAAAATTTCCCATATAAAGAAACTGAAACACAAAATCTGAGTTATTATGGCATCTAAATATTTGGAGATAATGGAACTTTTAAAAAGACTGTTTACTTAAAAGGATTTCTGTGTCACCTATCATTGTCATATATCCAGTTATCTCAAATACCAATACATTATGAGGATCAGATTAGAGACTATTATAATTTTTTCCTTAACACAGTTTCTTGAGGAATGAAGGCACATGCAAAGATCATCATGAGCTCTTGTGGCAGAGGCACGACCTGATTCACAGTCCTATGGTTTAACTTAAATAATACCTGCTTTCCTTGATGAAGGCTCTAAGCATTACTTTTGGGTCCATCTCAACACATGGGAAATAATGAGTTTTAACTCTTTTTTTCTAGCTTACAGTTTTACTGACTTTCATCAGTGATCACCTAATGAAATTCCTAGAATCACAAGCAGGGCTAGTGTTTTGATGTGGGTCATTATTGTACACATTTAATAATATTTCAGAAAAGATGTCAGAGAAAATTAGATAACAGTTCTACAAAAGAAAATAGCTGGGCCTTACCCCACGGAAGTTGTATTTCCTGGCTCTGTGCTCTCTGAGTGAAATTAATTCCTATGACAAATGATCTATTTGATAACTGTATTGCATATGCCAATCATAAGGAATGCAAAGTATTCTAACAGTGACTATTGCTTGATTAAGTGAAAATGAATTTGCAGAATAAATTATAACTATCAGAGGATAATCAATTGTGGTTGATACTTCCAGGCTCATTTTAGGTAATCTTTGACTGCAATTAAACTTATGGTAGTTACTCCTAACTAATATACACTTGTGAGAACAAAATAGGAGTTGTGTTAAATCAAGCAGAAGCAATTGAACAAGCCAAGCCCAAACACAGCTTGAAGTTAAAATAGAGCAGAAGTGAGGTGGCTCTTAGGTGGAACATAAATTTTCAGTTAATGATATGTAAACACAGAACAGCAAAAGCCACAGTTGGAACTGTTTATCCACAATAATGAGTATAGTTCTGAAAAGCTCTGACATAGTATTTGGAAGATTCATAGTGGTCATTCCAGAGGTGTGAAGTATATACTTCATCTTCTGAAAAGGTGAGAGTTAGAAGATGCAAGATGTCTGCCTAGAAAGAGTCTGAACAGTTGCAGGTTTTGATTTTTTTTCCTTAAGAAAGAAGTCTGGAACAACACTATGAAAACGATAAAGTAATTAAAAACAGAAACACAGAATCATAGAATAATTTAGGTAAAAAGGACCTTTAGAAGTCATATGGCCCCCATGTGAAGCTAACTAGATCAGGTTGCTTAGAGGCTTGTCCATTCAAGATTGGAGTATCTCCAAGAATGGAGATATGGAGATCTCACAGCCTCTCTGGGTCTTGTTTGACCACCCACATGGCATGCTCCAGCTTGTGTCTCTTCCCACTTGTCCTATCACTGTGCACCTCCAAGAAGAGTCAGGCTTCTCTATATTGCCTCCCATTAGGTAGTTGAAGACAGCAATAAGACTTCCCCTTAGTCTTTTCTTTTTTAGGCTGTACAAAGCTAGTTCTTTTACCTTTTCCTCAACATAAATCCAGCTCTGCAGCCCTTAATCAAATGAACAGTCTTGCAAAGTTAGCATGGCCTATGGTGACCGCAGTCATTTTTCTGACTTGGTTTAGATTAATTTCCAAATGGGTCAGAGCTGAGACAGGAAGAGTAGCCAGTACAGGTAGGGAATGTGCCGTGTCAGTCTTTTGGTACATCTACATTCTACGTTAATATTCTAATTCAGAGCAGGAGTACATTTCTGAAGTAAATTCCTGCTCATCGTCATTTAATCATGCTTTCTCTTCTCTCATGCAGTCTCTGAGCAAGAGAAACGAAATTCTCAGGGATGAAATTCATCTTTCAGGTGAACTTAATTACAAAGCTGCTCTCCAGGAGTCCACTTAATCCACTCCGGGAGCTAAGGGACCAGACTAGATGTACTCCAGAATACTTAACCTTCTACACCATCTCCCAATTTCTTTGCCCTACTTGCTAATGTAGGTCCAGCCTTTGAGAAATGCGCAATGCCCTCTTAGCTGCCCTCTTCATGGAGGAAAAAGTGCAGTCAGAAGGTTATTAAATCATCACTGATTACCCTCCAAGTACCTCCTCCTGTGGAAACTGGATGAAAGACTATACACAGTATTTTTAAATACTTACTCGTCTTTGTCCACCTTTTCTCTAAGCTTTTTCAACCTTTTCTTCTGGGTAAACACTAAATTTTGAATAATGTTTTCAAAGTATTCTTCTTCTTTGTAGTTCAACTAAAAAGAAAGAGGGAGAAGTACTTAGTGGTGGTGTTACTGATTTGCAATAAAAGACACATGGATCTGTAAAAATCTAGTCTCAAGCATGATGAGCTACGCAACGCGTTTTTAAGAGTATTTTTTGATCTACAGTTAGAACTTGGTTTGCAGTGCTCTACTACATCACAGAGTTGATATTGTAGCTGGATATATGTTAGCAGCTGTATAATTTTTTCCAGAGATCTTTATTCCCTCTTTATATATATATTTTGAGTGGAGTTCAGCATTTGTTGGTTTTGATCCTAACCTCTGGGAGTTGCCCACTTGAAACCAGTAGCTACCAGCTTGGTAAGCTGCAATTCCACCTTAGAAAGAACACGAATAAGGCTCAAATGGTGTTTTAAAAAGCATACTTTGGTTATATGCCTGTATTTTTCAAAATTAAACCTTTGACTTCTAAGACATATTCTGCCTGAATGTACATATATACTAAATACATTAATGGAGTTACTCTTACAAATGAACCTACAAGGTAAAAGAATACTGAGGTCACACTGGCAGTGAAAAAACTCAGATGCAGTTTAAATTATACGGGTCATCCAATGTCATACTTCAGGGACTAATTCCAATCCATGGATAAATAGGCACAGTTACTAAGTTATGTGTACTTGCATCCACTTCAACCAGTGTTACGGCAATCTGCGGCAGATTTAGAAATACTGGACTGAAGACCATTGGCTCCATGTTTTATTCTAGCATAATTCCTCTGGAATGTATACATTCCCTTGAAATACCATCAAATACTTATCACCATTTGTACTGGATCAGGTGTACTACACTGGCTTTTAGTACGTCCTTATTTACACTTGTCCAACAGAGCACAAGAGTGAGTTCTGCGCAGATGCATATGGTTCGGCTTGGCTATGAAGGCAAAGTCACCATTTTTTCTCTTAAGACCCTTTTCTAATTACACCGCCTATTGTGGATACTTACCTCCTGGTACTCACTGTTCAGCTTATTGTTATCAGTCACGATCTCATCTGGATAACCAATCCTCTCTCGAATTGCTGTTGCCTAGGGACAAGATCATTTGATATCCATAGCAAATCCAGCCATATTTTTAAATCAATCATGAGTTAGATAGTAAATGCAATATGGAAGCAACTGCAGAAAACCCAGGATGTTAATTATAGATAGTTTTTGGTTACAGTTTTTTATTCCTTGAAAGCACTGTAAAGTTTATGGTTAATTATAACAATGGAAAATTCTAGAAAGTATGTTCTGTTCCTTTGTAAGTAAAATTACAGAAATGTGCACAAGACAGCCAAACATACTTCAACTATGCTTTTGAGTTGAAAGGCTGGTTTAAACAAATAGTAGAAATCCTGAAATATTTGACATATTTTACAGCATGCAAAATAGAAATAAAATTAATAACCGGGTGTTTTTTAACTTCAGTACATTATAGGAAAACACATTTACAAATTTCCAGAAATTTGTACAGTTTGACTCACTTTGGGTCTGTATCCATATTTATTAACTAGCTCCCACATCTACACTGGAGTGAAATAATTTATTTAAATGTTCACAGATTTTGACAATTTGAAGTCTTGAACAAAGTTTTTTAACCCAAACCTTACTCAGTTTCTTTTGATAGCCAAGTATTGATTGGTATTTGATGGCAATGTCAGGAGTAATTAAAAATACCGAACAAATTATTCTTTAGCACTTCTTTCTACTATTTCCATATAAATATGTCTCAATAAATTTAGCAGTAAAATCACATTATTTCTACAAATAGTTTTCTGATGTAGGCTATTCCCACAAACAAGTGAACATTATAAGCAATACGTGGAGTGTGTGTGGGTTTTTGATCCTAACTTTTCAGACAGTTTGCATCTCATTTTGTCAAGTAAGTTGTTCATAACAGTGGAAGTATTTCATAGACTTTGTACGTATGCTGTCTATGTCTCATCCTAGTACAGAATTTATTTAGGATTTTCAGTTTACTACCTGACTTACCCTGCCATTCCTGATCTGAAGTTACTGTGTGGTTGTAACTGATCAGTGTGTCGCTATGGAAATAACACTAGGAATGTACATAAGCACCGGTTCTTATAACTGCATCTTTACTGTCTGATCGCATCAGAATCAGTATGAGCTCACTGGATGCTGTGACTGTCTTAGCTATCGGGTGCAATCGTAGCTTTTTCCGGACTTTACCATCTGGGGTTGTTTGATAAACCACTAATATTTTGATAGTTATTTTAAATGTTTTCTTCTAAGATTTTCTAACACAAAATTCTGGAGGAAAATGCCGGGTCTCGCTCTATAATTAATAAAACCATTATATTTCCCAAGCTTTTTTAAAATTAAATTTTAATAATAAATTATAATTAAAAACACAAAATTGAAGATTTTTTATTATCTCTACAGTGTAACAAAATAGAGATGTAATAAATAGTTCTTTCAGTTGCTTTACTCCCAATTCAGGGTTCTCTACAACTGATTTCTGTTACTTACTCTAGACTTACATGAACTGTCTGAAGCTACATCTTCCCTTAAAGGAGAACTCACTGATGATGTCCAGCCCTTGGTTTGACTTTCTGTTTTTCTCCTATCGCTTCTAAGAGCTGGTGAAATCACCATAAATCATTCCTTCTCATTTTCAGTATTACTTTCTTGTAGATATTCATTATCTAGCCCCTTAATCGCCGATTTGCCTGGAATGTCTTAATCTTGTATACAGATTCCTCCTATTTTGTGCGCTTATCTCCACAGAGACCCCCTCCCATGTAATCTGGATCTGATATAGGAAGTCTGTAAGCTGCTGTGCCTACATAAACACAAATACATGTGGGTTTGTGTATATAAAATAGTGATAGATGTTACTGCTTATTTTTTGCAGGAAAAACAATTGAAATACTGATTTTTACAGAAATACACAACGTTACCAATATTTAAGACTTAACTTACTTTTTGTTCTGCTTTCTTTTTGGTTTCTGCATCCATCCAGGTAAGTTCATCCAAGGTTTTTATAAAAACATCACGAATATCTGCAATCATTTCCTCAACCTTGGAAAAAACATCAGTATGTTACAAATCCACATAAAATGATCCAATTATTTTTCCACACTCATAGCTTGTTTATTACGGACTTGTTTTTCCTGCACTAGCTGCTTGAGTGTATGCTGTTTGCAGGCCACACTCAAAATCTGGAGCTCAAGTGAAGTAGTACTTTTAACCCGTCCTGTGGGAGGAAGGGGAATGGGCATGAGCTCACAAGGCAATGCAACTTAGGTTACAAACAATCTGTCAGATATCCGTCCACTGGATGTTGGGCATCTGATCAAATTATTGTGTAGATGTCAACCACAAAAAATGGTATATCTTAAGCCTGGATTACAGTAGGAGGGATAGGAGGAGACTAAGGCTTAACTCCAGGTTAATTTTCAGCAATTTTCTGTGTGACTGAAGACAAACAGAAATAACCGATTGTCCCTGCGCCCCGTGTTGGCAGGATGTGAACTAGCGTCAGTCTCAAAGAACAAGCAGTGACTGTTCATTTCAGTAAGTGCTGTTCCTTGGGCGCGCGTACTGGCTTGCGCACGGTCCATCGCTAATGTGCCAGCGGTGCTGTAGGCTCAAGGCTGGCTCACAGATCAAGTGGAGCAGGCAGATGCCTCTTTCCCTCCAAACACGCACACGTAATCTTCATATTTCACACGTTACTTCACACTGTGGTCATTTGCTTGGAAAGCAGGCCAGCTCAAGACAAGTAATGCAGAAGTACTCGGGTGCAAAGGAACGACTCTCCTAGCACATACATTCTTGTTACTCCTCAGTGGTACACTGAGAAGCAAATCTGAAGGTTAGGTTTTTTTAGAAAGTGAACCTGCTATATGGAAAAGGTTAATAAAAAGTGTAATCAAAGCTGTGCAAAGAACTGCATGGTAAGTGACAATTAAGTGATGCTTAGATGGCACACAGGCTAAGTTTGCTAAAAGCTTTACCACATGTTTACTGTCTCCAGCAAACGCTTCCTGTACATATAATCGTCCCACTGCATTCTCCATGTTGCCATTGACATAGTTTGCGCAACGACGCCAAACAGCAGTTTCAGATGTTGTGCCGTAAAGTGCCTGTGAAACATAAACATTAGGTAAAACAGTGACATCTGGGGCCACATAAAGTGAAGCAGAATGGTGACTGGCCACACACACTGACACACACATCTGTGTGTTTCAGAGGAGCCTAGCTGACTTTAAATACATGCATCTAATTCATGTTTGTGTTTATGGCACTTAGGTGTGGCAGTATGGCAGGCAGTATAGCTCTGTAATGGGAACATCTGTGACAGGCTGAGGAAATATGAGAATCATTAGCAATATTCTTTATCCTTCCAAAACATGAAAGGTAGAGAGAAGAAAACTACTCTAAAAGCTAAGAATGGGAGAGGTTGAAGAGGAATACCCTGACACAAAACACCAAATACAGGGATCTGTATTGCAGTTCCAGCTCGGACACAGCCATTGTGATTATGCAGCAAATTAATTTCTGCAGTGGTAAGTTTGTGTTTTCCACCCAACCAGCAGCTTCTGTCAGAGCCTCCCACCTTTGGGAGCTTGCAAAGTAGAAGCTCATTTACTCTGTGTGATGTTGCTACAAGGTATGCAAGGATTTTGTCACGATAATGTATAAATATGTGATAAAGCTGAGTGGATAATATAATGGTATGACACCTGAATGCAAGGAATATGACAGACAGTGTCATTATAGGGCAACTCTCTGAAATCGTATCCTATAATGAAGTTTATACTCCATAATGAAGCAGCTCCCCTTCTCTTCGGAGGTACAGATCAATGACTTTTGGTGTTAAAAGCTCTGTAACTGCTACACCTTGAACTGAATTACTTGTATTGAAAAGGAAAATTACTAATGTTTCTTTTCATCCTAAAGCATTAGGGACACAGGAATTGTCTTTTGAAAACGGTACCAGTACAACACAGCACAGAGATATCTACTGCAGATCTCTCTGAAGAGCCTGTGATGTTGGAGCTTTTTGTCACTCATTACTGACAAATAGCTGAACAGACTAGAAAATCTGTCAGTCCTTAATCTATTTCTTTCTTAGATACTCCCTGCACACATACAGGCTGCATCAGCAGTCGTTTGCTTAAATAGCGAAAGCTTATATAGCAAAAATAAATACAAGCCCTCTCCCCCAGAACTTAAAGCAAAACCAGTATTAAACATTAGCAGTACTGAGCTTAATTAAATTAATAACTAATTCAGAGTGACCATGCAACAAACATTCTGGTAGATAACTTTGTGCTGCTCAAGCTTATCCTAGTCAATCATCGTTCACTGGTCTCAGCATGACTTGGGTAGAGAGCTACTTCAGATGTGCATGGTGGGCTTGCATCAGACCAGGATTGCCCTTCACAGGAACCCTGAGATAGACTCTTTTTAAGTAAGCCTAGTGTCACCAGAGGAGCACAAGAAAAAACAAAGTGGTGCTTTCTATGGCAACAGAAACTTACCTGCTTATTAGTAAAAATAACATGCAATTCAAATGCATTACTGTGGATTCGTACTTATACAGTGCTGATGCATCTGAAATTACACCTCCTGATCTCATGGGGCATACATTCTCAACTACAACATCGTAGGGAACGCAGATTTTTTCTCTTTAAATAAATCTTGGGGAAAAAAAGACATTGATGTGTTTCTTTGGTGGGAGTAATTGTATCCTGAGGATACAGTTCCAGTAGCAGTAAGTATTAAACTAGTGTCGTGATACTACCCTGCATACTCTTTCCCCCCCTGCATCTGGGCTTCTGGACAGTAGATGTGCTGGAAGGGCACAATTTTCAACAAACGTTACAGTGAAAACTGACAATTTGACCTTGAGATGGAGAACCAAATATAAGTGATTTAGAGTGACAGCATGGCCCCTCAGTAACACATATAGGCCCATCTACACGTGCAGTCTAGTCATCTGTTGAGATCTTTTTGCTGATTTCTTAAGGAAGTGGTTGCAGATCCAGTGATCTTTCTGCTGGGCTCTGGCACTTTCTGTAACACGTTTTAAGCACTCTGTATTTAAAGCAGATGGAGATTTGAATGAGTAAGTGACCAACTAGCCACACAACCCAGAAAACAAATGGTATGGGAGATTCATGGAATGCTAGAACTGTCCTGACATTTATGTTTGAAAGCAAACTTAACAAGACAAATGCTAGTTTATTTCCACAGCATTTAGTGTGAGAAGCTCCAGCTATACTATATCATATATCATGAATTAATTAGCAGACAATTGTGTGGTTTTATACATAGACTATGGTAAAATCTTTTTCTGTTGTTCTTTCAAACTTTTGACATTTTTCTAAATGAAACTTCCTCAGTGAGGTCCTAAGATGTAGTGGGGGATGCCATTAGTTTATAGAGTGCAAAACATAGTATTCCCTGATGATGCAGACTAAGCAAATATGAAGCTTTACATTAAAATAGTTGCATACTTTAGAGAATAGGGGAAAAAGCCAAATAATCAATGAATAAGACTGCCCTGTTCAGATATATAAAACTGACCAAACTGAACGTTCGTTGACTTCCTCCAGTAATTATTATCTTCTTCTGTAACAAGCAGAATCTCCTTAAAAAGCTGGATATGTGTGTTAAAGTATTTCTTATGTCACTAACAGATATAACAAAATGGCCTTAACCTTTTTTAATGGAGCTGAGCAAACTTACAAAGTAGAAAGTTCTACTGTGGAAATACAAAGGACTTCCATCGCCAGTCTGTTTGTGCAAGTGCTCAGCATTTCCTTAAAAGCACTAAAATAACTGCAGGATCAAATGATTGAAAAGCAAGATTGGGCCCATAATGTTTGACTTTGAATGCATCACTTTGGATGCTGAAGAGTTTGTAACAAATCAGTCAGAACTGCAGAGTAATCATTTGCAAATAAGTGGGACTGTTCTGTTATCAAAATGCAGATTCATTTGGATTCAGGAAAACATGGAGACCAAGTACCAGAACAGTGCTTTTCAAAACCACTCCAGCTGTCAAACATATATCATATAAATTATCTGTACACTCCAGCAGAAGCTTCAGCTAACACCTTTAGCTTTTGTGTGCAAAGTTCAAAATACATTAAATTTTTATATACTACAAGTACATAGAAAATTATCTTTTGTGGTTCACAAAAGTAATCTTTACAACTGAAAAAGAGATTAATTTCTGCACCTTACGAAAAGCATTCCTTGTGTCCTTGTAGTTACGGCTTAGGCTGTTGACAAGATCCATTATGAATCGCCAGATCATATAATTTTGAAGGTCTCTGTTTAACAAAACAAGAATAATAAGCTGGTAATGTTTTCAGGCTTTTTAAGTTTATTGGAAATAAAATGCAAATTACAAAAATACCTAACATACCTACCTGGGAGTGTATTTATTAAGGATAGACTTCAGCCTGATAAGGTATTCTGGATCATAAACAATGACATGTTCGGTGTTCTCAACGTTAATTTGTACAGTTGACATTATATCATTAATGAATTTTGACCAGTTGAATACCTGGAAAATCAATACACATTATTATATGGTTAAATCATACAGAAATGGTATTTAGCTGTTTTTTCCAGTTTAAATATGTTTGCATAACACAAATGCTTTGCTTTTAATTTTCCTAATACCTGCACTACTTGTAAATGGAGTCATCATAATAATGACTGATCTGAGATAATCTATATCCTCTGTGCTCTAAAATCCTGTTAAAATAGGGTGGTATTTAGCAGAAAAGGTCGAGACATTGTTTTGATTTCAGACTAACACAATTAAAAATGTTATGACCCCTTCCTTTTAGCCTGGAAAAGCAGAAATGGTACGTTAAGTAAAATTTTCAGTTGCCTTTTTGCTGTATTTGGCTAAGAACCTTTAAATCAAAGCATGACTAACAGCCTGATTTTCAGCACAGTATGTCTCTGTATCTATGGGGCAATAAGATTGGTGGTACACTTGACAATCCATTCTGAAGCATATGGTAAGGACTTGTTCTGAAGTACACTGAAGTCCATAAAAGGATTTATTTTAATAGGCTTTAAAACAGACACACTAAATCCACTATCTATAATGAATTTTCCTCTGCACGCCACAGTACCAGATACCGGAGAAGTAACTGATTTGATAGCAGGTCAGTCTGCAGCACGCCGTGACAGACAATTCTCAGATGAAGGTTAGAGTTCTTGTTCATTTTCTGCCTCTCTGGTCCTAAACCCCCATTTTCTTTATGCTGGTATTCACCTTTATGAGAGGCCCACATAACTTTGGTGACCCAGTACCTATGAGAATTGTTTTCTGTTAAGTTTTCATTCTGTAGTGTCCATCTAGTCTGAACAGAGCATTATTTCAGTGCGTGGGCACTCTCAACTGGAAACTCTTACTAGTTTGCTGGTAAGAAAAATAATTTCCCTTTGATAAGTCTTTACTTAGTAATATCATGTTCCTCAGACAGTGGATGGGTCAAAGGACTGACCGGAGAACACAGAGTCACTCTCTTGCTCACTAAGAGAACGCAGCCTGTGGTCACTGCTCAGCTGCACAGCACTGGGATCTGAGCCATGCAGCCGTGCTGTAAGTGGGCAAAGAAGCCACACTGCATGCAGCCACGTCGCTGTTCCTCCATCACATAACCCAAAGCAACAGAGCAGTATTAATGGGCGGTTATAACCTCTGCATTCCTCTACCCAGGAAGTTCACGCCTGCAGCTGATGCTAAGTATTTTCAGAAGTATTAAGTGTGTACTTGTCTGTATGATACCAGCTGAGAGAGACAGATCCTTCAGCTTGGAATACTGTAGATTGTACAGTGTTATATATTCCTCCGGTTTCTCCATTCACTTTTTTAGTAAATGACACTAATGTTACAGCTAACTCTATACACTGCTTCAAATTCTCCATAGTGGCCCAAGATTTCCTAAACCATGGCCTCTGTGGACCACCGTTTGACTGAGAAAATGATTCAGAGCAGAAGCTGAAACTCATCATCAAAACTCTAGAGCTACTCAGTGCTTTTACCATGTTGGGTAGGTACTCATTTTAGTAATGAAAAGGAAGGTGTTACATTTAAGAAAAACAAATAATCTTTGTACTTTTTTTTCATAAATTTTTTTTTGTTAATTTTTAAAATTTTTGTTATGCCTGTTACTTTGAAAAGTATTGGTGATTTTTCCCCGTCTGTATCTTTTGAGAGGAAAGTTTTATTGGAAGAGGTAACGTCTTTCATCAGACAAACTAATGTAGCTGAGGAAAGTAGATAAGCTTTCAGGAATAGAATCACTTCAGGTTTGAAAGAGAAGCATCAAACTTCAAGCTAATCTTGGGAATAATTGCTGTTCTATCCTTAGACCATTACAACGCTACCAACTCCCATCATGTGTCTTTTGAGCATTTTTGGATAAATTTAGAGCAGATGATTATTGCTGATCTGCAGCACTCCCCAGGAACTAAAAATAACCAGGGCAATACCATTCTGTGACAAGAGAAGTTAGTTTCTGACATTATGACTGCAATGGTAACTGTTCAACTAAGACCTGTGGGAGAAGGTAAATTATGAAACCAATTAAGCTAGGCAGAAGTGAACTGTCATATAATTTAAAGTTGAAGAATTTAAAGTCAATAAAAATAGCAGTGATTATGAAACTGTAGTAGGAATAATAGTATCTCATAGTACCTTACTGGCCTCAAAAGACTCAATAATGCGCTCCTGCCAGTCAGACCACAGTGCTTTCCATGTGACACGTTAGTTAACCTGCTTGCCTGTTGTGCAAGATACTGAAGTAGAAGTCATTTATGATAAAAAATATCCATGTCTAGCATGACATGATGTTACTGAGGAGGCACACCTACGTTATGAAATCTTTGGCTATTCTTTAGCCAGACTTTGTGGTGCCGTGAATTAAAGGTTGTACTGCACAAACGGCAGGTGGCTCAGGATAAAAGGCAGAGCTAAAACATCCTGAGGAGCTACAGTGGGAGGAATGGGCAGAATTTTCCTCATTCATAGTCATGACTTCCTGGGCTCCTTTCTGCTTGCTTTGGGAGCCCATCTTACAGAGGCAATGTTGGAAAAACAGGACTTTTTGTTCTGAATCTGCAGCTCTGGATAAACAGAGAGGGCCTGAAGAGTCACACTACAACATATTTGAATCAATTGGTGGCTGCAGTCTTAACTTTTGTGCTGGGCCCTCTGGAGCTGCTGTGGTAATTACAGGAAGGAATTTATTTGTATTTTAATACTCTCCTGATTTCCAGCAAGGGTTATGTATGTGCAAGTTTTGCAAGATTTACCATCCTGAACCCATGAGGGTAAGTCAAACTCATGATATTTTTTTTCCTTTGTCCTTTTCTATCTCTTTACGTGGAAGCAGAGGGGCAAGATCTGCCTTCAAGTTAGGAGAAACAGCGGGTACAGAAGCACAGTCTTTTACATACAGTTTATGTCATCAGACATTTAGGCAATATAGTGTGCATGTCAAGTATCCTGTTCGATTTCAAGCATGTGTAAGTGCAAGAAAGAAATGTCTTTAAAAGAAAAAATTGTCAAGCTTCATTATTTAATCTCATCAGTCATAAATCAGAGGTTAAAATATCAGATTATTGATCACTCACCTTATGATTGATTTCCAATGAGAAGTTGTTTTGGAGTTGTGCCAAGGTCATTTTATTGTACAGCAAAAGTGGATCATTTCTGTCTTCAGATTTTGTTGTTGCCTATCAAAGTTAATAATGAGAAAATTACTAAGTACATTGAGTCAGTTCAAAGGAATTTTGGTAAGTGGAAGTAAAAAGAAAGTAAATTAGTATTTCTGGCTTAATACATTACTTTAAGTTTGCATTAACTGTGAAGTACCTCACATGTAAATATGGACAGCATTTTATAGATAAAAAGTCTATAAAAGGACAGATTAAATGAACTAAATTTCTGATAGCAAAATGGAGCTCTACTTTTTGGATTTGTCTTGTGTTACAGCATCAACAACTCAGGCTGTGCAGGAACACTGACTGGAACGTAGACCCATACTGCTCAAAGCACCGAGTAGGCACTGTTACCGGTAGATACAAAAATCTTGGGAGAAGGGAATAAAGGAGATGTATTCATTGAGTATAGGGTGACCGGTGTGCTGTGGTAGGAATGCAGAGTGAGCATTCTGATCAGGATGCACATCCTCCATCTGATCCATTCTTTCTGGAACCACTGTATAGAAAGGGAGTCATAACGCATAAATAAGCTTTGTATTAGTCTAGGCAATGTGGTTTTGCACTAGTGTGTTAAAAACGTGCATACATTAACACCTTAATGGCATGACTGTATTAGGGCCATTTCTTACAGACAATAAAACTGGCTGACTGCCAGAGAACTGTGTCTGTGGTGGTGCTTTATGAGGCAAGTTAATCACTGGAGTCTCTAGACAGCAAATGTCAGCAGGGTGGTCTCTGGAATTAGAGTGCGGACAATGTAGACTGAGAGGAGACAAAACCAGCACCTAATTTTAACTACTCCCTTCGTCTCTGAATACTCTCTTGGGTATCTTTCTGTTCTTTTCTTCAAACACTAGCGTGTCCCTTGCTAGGATGCTTCTGCAGGCATCTGAAGTGCATTCTTGTATCCTCTTTCATACCTTTGTTCTCATGCAGACGTACCTTGTGACAGCATCAGCACTTGCTCCCCGCATACTCCACCCCCTTTTAACTTCCTTTTTTTTTTTTATGGCAAAGAGAGAAAATGCTTGTACACAAACGACTATGTGAAGGGAGTGATCTTGTGATCCATGAGAGTAATTCATGGGAGAATCTACATCACTACTGCCTGAGTACTCTTAACCGACTCAGTCAGGAGCGAGAATAGTAGCCTTTACCCATTTAAACTGTTTTGAAAAGTCAGTCGTGCCAAGTCTGATTTTCTCTCTACCCTTTTTTAAAAAAGATTTCTCTTCCGCTTCCTCTTTCCTAATCTATTGTGCATTCAGTATTTTTTTCTGCATTTTCTTTAACAAATTCCCAAGAACACAATGCCAGCTCTCTTCCAGTAACATTCAGGCTGGTGCTGAGTTTTTGATGAAAGAGGTTAAAAACCGAGGCAATAGTAGCTTACCCACCACCAACTGTACTCTCTACCAGCAGCAACTGCTGTAGAGACATTTCAGTTGTGGTTTCCTTTTGTACTCCCCTTCAAATCTTTCTCCAGTGAATTACTTTTCTTGTAATAATTTTCCATCTCTGATCTAAGCCCAGAGGTGTATTTCTCAGGAAAACGTGAAGAAAATAAAAATCAGATGGTTTTACATTATACAAACTGGGGGGGAAGGTCTTCCTCTGCCAAACACGTGCCCTCACTATCCGCGTAGCTTGAAAAATAGCTGGAGCTAGAAAATTTGTATTTGGCTTGTTTTACAATCACCCTCAGCTTCAGGTCCTTCTGAAATGTCTAATAATCATAAGCCATGTTTTTGCTCTTGAATGCTTGAATTTCCATTTGTTTTTCTCTGTGCAAGTTCAAATTCTAGCTATTTCTCCAAGCCATACTTTAATGGAGAACAGTGTTTGATTAAAAATGCACTTGGAACAATCAGCATTGTGGAGCAGCTTGTGCAGGACAAACATTACTTTGTGTTGCACGGCAGGCCAAGGGTTGGGAATCTACTGCTCTGATAACCAAACAGCCCACAGTGGGAAAAAGGACAAAGGGAGAAGAGGCCCGAAAGCATCTCCCAAAACTCACTTTCTCAAACAGACTAAACAGAAACCCAGTCTCTCTCTTGCTCTCTCTCTCTTCTCTTGCAGGGCTTCTAAAACATTTTGCTATTTGGAAAACAGCTAACTCAAATATTTTCCCTTTCTTGTTATAAGGCATGTCTGTTCTATTATGTGTTCCTCTTAGGTGTTCCAGGCCCCATACATTTTTGCTCAGCTTTTGGTCCCACAAAATAAAATTAGCAAGTAACTTAACAACTCAGCTTACAGTTAGCTTTCTTACATATTAAGAAAAAAGTCAGTTATTTAAAGGATACTTTAAAAATGTTTTTCTTACATTGGCAATCTCTTTCTCCAGGTCCATAACTCTCTTCATTTGTTCAGAAATCAAGTTCTCACTGAAGGAAATATTTCTTTCTTGTAGGATTAGTTTAGCTACAGAAATCATGAAATCAACATAGGCAGAACATGCCTGCAGGGAAAAATACAAACATTTTAAAGACAAAACTCTTCAAAGTATAGCATACCTTGATATCTTTAAGATTTCATCTTCATTTTTATGAACTACAGTTCTTCATCCCTTTCTTAAATAGGTTAATAGTAATTTATTCTGAAATACTGTTAGATCACAAATAGAAACTAACTTAGAAAATTCCCTCATGGAAAATTGCTGTATAATTTGTAGCACTGTTCAAAGCTAAACAGTCTCAACTACTGTACTGTGTTTTCATTATTTAAAATGAGACATTTGTATGTCCATATTTAAACCATCACCCGTGTTTTTTCTAGCTCACTTTAATTACAACTTCCAAAAATACCGCTTCCAAAGAGCAATGTTCCCAGAAACATAAACCGAGAGAAATGCTGATGGGCTGTGTTGAATTAGCATTGTGGAAAAATTACTCTCAGAAGCAGTGCACCTCCTCTATTGCTTCTTGGATCATTTAGAAATCCTGTTGCTGTATCCAAATTTAGTACACCAAATTTATAGATATACTATAGACAATATAGTATATATTAAATTTAACATATCAGGATTCACCAAGAATAAGAATGGAAATATGGAAGTATCTTCTCTTAAATGTTACACTGTAAATATCTACAGATACCATTATATTTTATGGAACTTAATATTGTTCTAATTCCTCTTTAGGCCACACTCATTTCTCTATCAACAGAAATGCTGTTTTCAATATGCTTTTGAAATGCAAATAAAAATACATAATATTAGATTAGCTATCTAATAAGAAATCTATTTTATGCAAAATAGAGTAATCTACTAAAACAGTGATAAAACCTAGGATTAATAAGGTGTGCGTGTCATCAACTTTATTAATAGAAATATTTTGGTATGTTCAGCTCCAAAGGCAGTAGGACGCACCCCTTTAATGAATGCTATGTTTATACAGCCATTCTGATAACCGCCTTCCTTGCCATCATCTCCTGTCAGCCTTCCCTACCTGCCAGCAATGCCGTGCTGTAACAGGCTCTGTGCGCTGGAGAACGCTGAGCAGCTCATGAAAAGTACTGACAGCAGACTTTAAAAAGACAGGTGGCTCACAGCATCTTGAAGGACTGAACTCTCAGGGTTATTTTTAATCAAGATAGATTATTTTACCAGAAAGAGAAAAGCCCATGAAACCACTGACAGCTACAAGTCACAAAAGAGAGCGCATGCCAAGCCTGTAAATGCCATTTTAAAATACCCAAATACAATTTATAAGAATACAATACAGACATTACCCCAAACCAGTAAGTCAACAGAGATCTTCAGGTACCAATCAATGGACTTTATTTTTGGCCTAAAGTGCAGATCATTGTATGCTCAGGTAGCAAAGAACTAAGTCAGCTAATTTCAGACAGACTGTATAAATACTCTCAGGTATTTTAGTGGGAACTTAGATGTCAGAATAACTCCTGTATGAACAGAAGAGTCATATATCTTACGAGAGAAGAAGATTTTTAAAATATCTTGGTCACAGATTCCACTTGTAGCTTTGTGGTGGGAAGTCCTGACACAGCCAGAGGTTAAAGCGCAGGAGGCTGATACCTTGTTTGCTACGTACAGCTCAAAGAGTAGAATGACACAGCAGGAAACAGAGCCAAGAAAGGGCAGAGTGCAGGCATTGAAAGGAGGAAAGTCTCTCGCTTGACATATTCATGCTTGTAAGAATATTATGAATCTGCCTTTCAGTGATAATCTCTGGGTTTTTTTAAAATACTTCCTCCTCTACTTTCCAGCAGTGGAAAGTAGTATGACACTTTCTGGTAGGTCAGAGATTAGAACAGGAATTGTCTTTTAGGGCTGCAGTCCATGTAATACAAGGAGGAGAGCAAATCACGATACATGAGCCAGCTCCTAGAGGCCGTAACACGTGATAATAATGTAACTGAACAGTTAATATGGTAATGATTGTCTTTACTAGCATATGATCTGTAATTAAATGTAATCACAATTAGACTATTAACTGTTAGCATGTCAGCAAAATACCTACAAAACCAAAACATTTTGTATGCTTTCTCATTGCTTCTGCATTTAATTACACAGAAGAAAACTGTCTAATTAAAGGTTACTGTGCTGACAGTTTCAGCTACCACATGGCTTCAGCAAACACATATACCTCAGCAATCAAGGACTTAAAGCACATCCAAGATTAGCAACGAGGGATGCACAGTGTCAGTGCTAACAGGTTAATGAAAATGCGTGTGAATAATAACTAAACATGAACTAAAGAAGACCCTACAAGATTTTAGGTATCTGAAGCAATTTCTAGGATATCACATACTTTAGCTGCTGCATTTTCATTCAGCAGTTGACTTTGGGGACTGTGATCTTTTCAGACCTTTCATGCAGAAAAGTGTGTCTTTGGTTCTGAATGGTTCTTCTTTTCTTTCTAAGCCTATGAGTGACACGAGTGACACGATTAGTCCGCCTGGGCTCCACTGACACCTGCAGCACTAGCCAATCGATGCCAGTCAATCATAGTGCAGAAGTGGCATCCTTTTTGTAGTGACAGAACAGGGGTGATCCGTAAGCACTCATGTGCTCTCTTAATACAACTTTGACAGTTATGAGGTACCTCTTGATGCAGCTGTGAAGCCTGGCAGAAGCTGTGTAACAAAGCTAAGTTGTGTCATGTCTATTTCCTTCCAAGAGCTCCTAGAAAGCCAAGTAGCTGTTCCTCTTCTGACTTGCATAGTCATACAGGAATTGTGTGGAAAAGCTCCTACTTTTCTTTTTTTCCACATATATGTTCAGTGATTACAAGAGGAATGGAAGAGAAGGGAAGGGGAAACAGGAGGGGAGACAGGTTGAGATGTCCGGGGTGTAGTGATGCCAGAGGAATGTGCAGTCTTCTCATCCAGTGCAGAGACAATTGGTACGTACTGGCCACTGGAGCCTAGACAAAAACCCCTTGGCTCCCAGTGCAGCCAGGGAGTGCAAACTAGGTCACTAACATTTACGGCATAGTATTGTAACGCCTCCTCTTCAGGACACTTGTTACACTCCCTCCCATTCTTAGCTAACTTGTTTCTACTTTAACCTCATTTCTCTATATCCTCTTCATTTCCCTTTTGGCTCTTTTGCCTTCTTGCACACTTACCCATGTTAGAACTTCTTTCTCCAGTCTGTCACATGTGCTATTCTCACCTGCAGATCAACCTTCTTTAAATGGTCATCATTATTACCTTTCTAATTCCAGTTTCCCCAATTCTCCCAGTGACGTTTCCCAGGGGCAGTATTGGAATCTCTTTGGGGAAGGACTGTTCCTGCTCTTTGCCTATCCCCACTCTTGAGGACATGTCTGCCTTGAAAATATAGGCTAAAACTTCTAAAATGTAGTCAGTGATCTGTCAGCTTCATCGTACCTCTTTGTATGCACCAGTGCATTCGTAGTAGTCACGAGACGGCAGGCCAAGCCCAGGCTGATCAATCTATAAATTCAAATAACAATTAAAAAGTGCTTCATGACAAAATGGTATAGCATTGTACTATTCTTTGGTCAACTGATGGTCACTGATGCTTCACTCTTGCCAAATTATCTTCTGGCCAAAGGGGAGTTTCTCTCTCCTCCTGTTGCCCTCCTTTAATTCTTTTCACTCTCCTTACACTTTTTGTCTTTCTTCTCAGTCTTTTTTTTTCTATTGCTGAACAATGCATGCTATGTGTTACCAGTGTGAAAACAGTGGATATACAGAAGATAAAACAGTCCACAGACAAGCGAGGCAGTTACTGCATCTTTGAATTTCATACATGCAATGTAGTCAAGGATCTATCCACCCATTGACAAGAAAGATTAGACCTTTGCTCTTGTAACTGTTGCATCTCAGGAGCAGCTGGTGAAGATTCACCATACGTAATACTGTCTTCCTCTGGATTTTCCATTTTCAGAGATCATTCTATATTTACGGGCAGGGCACTCTCGACATACTCCTTATGCAAATGTTCTCTGCCACTTTCATATCTGTGCCAGCTGACTGCAGGTCCCATTAGTACTTTGGCATTTGAATACCTTGTAAAAACATAATCCCCTTTGTGGGCTTTCTGCCATTTGGGACCATAGCCCAGGTTTTCAGTGACAGCTTTCTGCCTGAAGTACATGGTAAGGAAATCATGTTTACTTATTTGCTTGCATGCATATATAAGTAGATCATGTCTGTCTTCAGGCCAGTGTACACATAAATTGTCTGTATGTCTATATATGTCTCTGTTACTCTCATCTCACAGAGTAACAGTGTATGAGTGCACAGAATAAAGATGTTAACTTTGAGAATGGACAGTACACTGTGAAACTGATAATTTAAGTTTGAAAACTACATAGATTCACAAATTCATCTACAACTTACTCTGGTAAAATTCAAATCACTAGTGTTTCTCCTGGTTAACATTTATGTCTATGCTGCTAGTTATTTTGCTGCACTTTTATGATCAAGAAGGCAATGCTGCCAGGGAAGACTTACATGAATGATATGTGCTGTGGAATTTTTATCATCTGTGCCAACAAAAAAATTAATAAGGACCTTTTTCCCATATCTGGAGTTCAGCTGTGCAATAGCTGTCTCAGCTGTCCACGCAGTACCTAAGCAAATGAAAGGTATACTCAGTCTCTATTTTTGATAAGCAATGAAAAGTACAATAATTCAGAAATTTTAACTGGAAAGGAAATAAACACAGATTATCTTACCATAGGAAGCATCCCAGTTAGTTGTTGCTACAGGCCAGTCAGATACACCTGGCAATAAACTGATTAAAGGCCTTCCACCTCTGCTGTCAATGGTAGCTTTTGGAAAAATAAAGAGTTACCATGACGTTTTAAAACACACAAATGTTATACTATTATAATGAGTTCAGAATAATGAAGCTGAGAAGTATATTTTCACCATCACCACAACAGGAGCATGCTCTGATGTATGACTGTGCTTTAACATTTAATTTTAAAAACGTAATGACTGCAAACAGCATTTGTATGACTGCAAACAGCATATACAAATCCTTGTGACCATGACATAGAAGAACTATAGTATTTTCACTCCGCAGATAGCTTGAAATAATAGTTTTGAGAAGTATTAGTAACATTATAGAAACTATAAAAACGTGATTTAGGAAGCACTGCTAACTGTTTTACTGCTCCTCATTCTAGTGGCAGCATCTAGCTCAAATTCTTGAAATAAATTATCTCCCTGTCTTTCTAGAAGCCTCGTATGCCAGTTATTTTCCACCTCATCCCTGATACTTTCTACAAAAGAAGTTAACTCACATTTAACTGAAAGGATTTGAGATTAAATATCTGCAGCAAACTGGTATCTGAAGAGTAATGTAATCTCACCTAAAATATCAAAGCAAGTAAAACAGGAGAAACAGTACTAACTTTACTATTTACATTCTTATTTGACTATAGAATGGATACATTTTAGTTTTCACAAAGAATTTCTGAAAAATTATGCACAGAAACTAGGAGAATATAGGTATAGCTGACTGTGAAGATGGGATTCTTTGGGTTATATTTATATATCCTATATGCAATAAATTGCAGAGACACTTACTTTCATTTATGCACGATCTGTACAGAGTTTTTGCCTTCTGCACTGCTGTTATATCGCTACTGCTTGGCGTGTCGAGGACATCTGAAACACACAGACAGCAAATATATCTTAATGTCTGATCTTTATTGGAAAGATACTGAAGGAACCATAGAGGATACCATCCTGAGGGTGGACAATAAGTGCTGCCTGTCCATCTCGAATTCCAGGGAAGCTTTGCCTTTCGAAAGCTGAGGGGAAAAAGCTCTGGAGATCATATGGCTTGCAATTACCTCAGTCTGTGTTAATATATTGAGCATAAAGGAGTCAGGTAGGTATTCTGTCACTCATCCTTGGCGAAAAACAAATGCTCTGACTTTTCAGGGACAGTTTTTAGGGACCAAGCTATTTGTGAAGAGGACTGCTGTCAGGGCCCCAAGTCTGCCAGCAGGCTCTAACTGCATGGGCCAGGCTGTAACCATCTTTTCCTGTAATTCTAATCTGCAGTCTCTTCACTGCACCCAGGAGTTTGGCTGTTTGTGTTCAAGGTCTGCTTTGGTATGGTGCAGCTGTGTGACCGTGGATCATACTTCGGTGAAAACAGCTAGATTGTAAGAAAGAGCCATGAGAAGCCTCATCTGGTGCCTCCACTTGTGCACCCTATGCCTGTTGGCTCAGGAGCAGCAGTCCAGGTCAGCCCCTTGCCCATGGTCCTTGCCCACGCTCTTGTAGGTATGCTGGACCTGGCCTTGTACCTTGCTGAGCCTGACCTTGCCCGGCTGACTTGCCTGCAGAGCTGCTGCATGACTACGGACTTGTCTGGTGACCATAGGGCTGTTGGCTGAACCTGGTCACTGTCACCAGACCTGCTCGGCTCTTCTGGTTTGGGTCCTGTGGGACTGAGCCCCTTGTCTGTGAGGCCTCTGTCCCTGCCTGCCTTGAGTCACAGTCAGCTCCCGGCTCTCCTTCCCTTGTGGGGCAGCCCACTCTTGCCACTACTTTACAATTACTCCAATTACTACTTTCCAATTGCTTTGCTCCCCAGAAACTGAAGCCTAAGGAGCACCGTGGCAACCCTAAACTGCATACCTGGCAAAACCAGAAGATATGCAAAGTAAAAAAAAAAAGGATAGTCAGTCTGGAGAGAGTGGTTTGGAGAATGTTCCATGAGTATAAACTGACTTCTTTGACTCTGTTATTTTCGTCTGAAAAGAGGGAATATGAACAATTGGACACTATTACATTTTGTGGAAAAAGGAATATTTTAAGTTTATGATGTGACCAGTTAGAAAATTGCTTGCCTGCTCTTTGGGATTTAGCTGATGGAATACAGATATGCAGGACATAGGGCTGCCAGAGAGCAACTTCCAGCATTTCAGCTAACTTGGACATAGCCAGACTTCTTTCTTCTTCACCTAGCTTGGCTGCTATTGTTAGTGCATGAGGGTAATGATATGGATTTCAGTTGTTGTAATATGCAGATGAGCACACAGAGTCCAGATACCAGAAAGGTCAGGTCTGCTCAGCTCTGCTCCTGTGTCGGACACAACAGCATAACTTCCACAGCATTCTCCAAGGAAACAGTCTGTGGTAGATTTGTCCTGAACCGAACACAAAGAAACTGAAATATTTGGTAGTATTTTAAGCTTTGCTAGACAACCACATCTTATTAGGATAACATGTAAGCCAAAGAAGAAACTTTATATAGTCCACAAACATAAACCCCACTGACCTTTTAAAACAACTTCCAGTTCGTCTCTTAAAATGTCGAAGTTACTATAACGGGAGCTGGTTTCTGGAATGACGTTCCTCTTAAGCCATCCTCCACAGGCATATTGGTAAAAATCATTACAAGGCTCTGCAGTGGTGTCCATGTTCTCAAGGATTCGGGCTGCTGTAATAACAGACAAACCAAGGCATAAAGAATCTTTAGAGAAAATAAATGAATACATTTGCTTGCTCTGAAGAGGGAATAAATACATTTCCTTTAGTTTAGAATAGGCTCAAGCCTACTTGAATGTTCTAGACCAAACAAAGTACTAGCCAGTGAACAATGAATTACTATTCCTTTACTGCCCATAACTTATATGCTTTTCTGTTGCCCGTGTTTACTGATGGGTAAACTTACTAATGTTCCTACTCCCTGTGAGTGGTTGCTCAGTTTTAAATAAAATGTAAGATATTTCATTTACTGCTTTACACTTCTTTGTGTTGAAACATGGTGAAGAGACATTAAAAGCACAAGACATATCAGAGGTTAAGTATCCACTGTAATGTAATTTAAGTAATTAAGTATGATGTAGGCTCAGCTGAATCCGATCTTGTTCAATAAAAAGACTCTGTTGTACTGTTTAAGTTCTTGTCAAGAAAGTCTTCCTATTAATGCTTTCCTGAATCTACACTGATCTTTTAGACCTATTCCACATTTTATTCTAGAACTGATACTGCTTCTTGCTGTCCCTGTTCACCCTCTTGAAGTGGCTCATCACTGACTGATCATGACATGGGATTCCCTAATGAAATCTGATTCCTTGTTGACAGTTTCGCAGCTGCTGTTCATAAACCTTCTGTGCTTTTTCTTTTTTGTATTCCTCTTGCACTTAGACTGCTTTCACCACTAGTATGCTAGCACAAAGTCTCTCACAGAAAGGAGAGATGCTAGGAGTCAAGCAAGAGCTAGTGATACCTCTGAATTTCCCAGGATACTGAATATCCTTCCCATTTTGCAGACATTATTTTTAGTAAATGGTGAGGCTTGTGATTTCAAGTGTTCATTCCTCCCACATGGGTGAGTCAAATATTTATAGTTATTTCTCCCATACTTTCAATATTTTCCATGTCTGTTATGCTGGTGGAAATGAGAGGTGGATAGACAGGCTATAGCATTTATGTTGACTTGCCTTTCCTGGCCCTGTCCCCCCCTCCCCCCATTTTTCTTGGGATCTTTAGTTGGCTTAAAAGTCTTATATTTTAGGCCAACATCTGATGGTTTTACAATGTTCCAGTGCTTGGAAGATGGAAAAAGCCATGAACATAGGCATTTTCAATTTTAGACTGGGTCTGCTTTAGCTTAGGTAGCATAAAAACCACTGTGGAAATAAGTACAATGCCTAGCACCTGATTCTTTTCCTTCTGAAGTCAATGGCAGGCTGACTTTGATTTGAAAGAATACAGGATCATGCCAACAGCCAGAGACTGGGAAATTCACTCATGTTTTTACCAAGTTTGACACTTGCTTTTTACCCATTCTTGAGAAAGCCAAGCATCCAGTACGACTGTCCAGTCTATTAGAGCAAGGAATTTCCCCTCTGCCTGTACACTTGGACAAGAGGCAATGGACATATACAGAAATAAGAAAAAAAAAAAAATCCTTTTGAACTTAAGAAAAAACTTCTTACTATAAGGGTGGTCAAACACTGGAATGGGTTGCCAGGGAAGTTGCGAAGTCTCCATCTGGGAAATAATCAAAACCTGACTGGACAAGATCCTGAGCAACTTTCTTTAGTTGACCCTGCTTTAAGCAGGGCTGTTGGACTATGTGATCTCCAGAGGACACTTCCAACTCCAACTATTCGGTAACTGTGCAAACTCTGGTACTTGTTTCTGTCTAGTTTGTCCTGTTTCATTTAGGGGAAGGGGAATGTTTCAATGATGCACTTCATTCCAGTCCTAGGTCCATCTATTTGCTGTAAAGAGAAAGATTGCTAATTATTACTAAAACCTCCTGTTTTAAGGGTATCCTTATGGATCTCTCTGCTAGGCTGGAACAGCATCTGAAGGGCAACACTGTCCCTTGGATTATCTTGGTATGTGTTAGTCCAGCAACAAAGACTTTAATAGCCAGGACCGGACATCACAGCTGGCTCGTTCAGAGCAGCGTGCCAGCCCTGCCGTAAAGTAATGGTAGGATAGAGAAATCTTCTGACACCAAGAAGAGATGGTGTCTTAGCCACTGTCTTGTCACTTTAAAAAAAAAAAAAAAAAAACACAACAAAAACCCACCACCAAACCCAAAAACAAACACCCCCCCCCGCAATGAGAAATCCATGTCTTGCGTAAATCTGAGAAATTATTAACAGTCTATGTAATATCAAACCTTGCTTTAACTGTGGAATCAGGTTGCTCTATTTGTAGTCAGCATATGTTTAATCTTCCTTGCCTACTACTGTCACAGAAAAATAATCATCTATCATAATGTTTCTGCTGTAAAGTCCAGACTAGCCAGTATTAGCTAATCAACTTTTATCAAAACTTGAAGTTTAAATACTGCAAACGTAACAGAGCTCAGTCACGGAACGGCAGTCTTTCACTTAGGGCTTCATGCAGAATACATGTATTAAGTATTCTCCTCAAGAATACTCTCCTCAAGAGTGTAATTTGCACATCTGAACCCCAAGATAACCATTCAGTATTTGGCTGATACCATGGATATACTAAAATCCATGAAATGTGATTTTATTATCAACCCAGCCCAGAAGCATAATGACACATGAATTGCCCCTTCAAAGTCAGTGGGACCAATTAGGCTGGACAGAATCCTAAACATGCTCCAAGTTATTTATAAATTGATACTTGGGGCCAAAGAAGCTTTATGGTAAGTTGATGGCTGTACACACCGAGACATTTTTGCTCTGGAAATAGTAAGTGTGAGACTGATGAATATTTTGTTATTTTAATTCTAATAGAGGTTAATTCATACACATAGAAATACAGATAATACATAGTATACTTTTCATTAGTCCTCAGTATTGCTTTGATGAACCAGTTTGAGTGTGAATACACAAGTGAGAATAGGAACAATTTCCTGTCACTGAAGAATGTAGAGCCTTATCTCAATTACTTTTAAAGATTAATTTTATTGTATTACTCCTGATTGCCAGTTGTTGCATTAATAGCTTACAAATAAAGTAATATAAGCTGAAATAACAACCAGTGACCTGGGGAGGATATAGGAGAAACACAATATACTTACCTAGGTGAAACTGATATGACAGAGATCAAAATTCCCTATTCTCATCAGTCTGTGCTATCTGAGCTCAGGAAAATTAGCAGAGAGTACGTCAGCTTATTCAAAAATTGCTCAAATGTACAAATTACATGGTATCTTCCTGTGCTACACTGCAATGGATTTCACAAACCTTGATACCATTATCATGCAGTTACTGATACTTTGCCCTGTGTATAACCAACTGAATTTTCATTACATTTTTTCTTCTGGTCGTTTATTTGAAGCTCCTCTATTAAATGTACTATAAATTCTGTTAGTATCTTCACTTTATTCTTTTTCAGTGGCTTGTACCTATTGCAAAATTTTGAAATTCACTGCAAAAAACTGTCACAGTATTGGTCAGTTCTGGTGTAAGGCATTACCATTTCACTTAATGTCTATTCCTAATTATATTTCTTGAAAGACCACAATTTTCCAAAGTTAATACTGCTTGCTTTCTATCTGTATCTATCTGTCTAACTTTTCCTGTATGTTATCCTACATGGTCTGGAAGAAGCAGCCAAATTAAAGATGAACCGTTACAAAATCCTGATTTGAAGTAATATTAGACTTGTAGATTCATCCCAGTAAGATTATTATTAAAGAGTAATAATACAGTTTATTTCTCTGGTTTAAACACTTTACATTGCATTTTAAAAATATTAATTTATTTTATTATTAAATTATATAATTCTGACAAACTCTTTAAACTATTTTTGAAGCTCTTTGAGCACTGAAGGCCTTAGCAGATGCCAGCTATGGGCTCCATTGTAATTGGAGCCCATAGTAACCATTGTAACCATTGTAACCATTCTGGGCTCCTGATTCACAGTGTTCTGCTTCTGGAGCCGAGAACTCACTCACTCTAGTGACTACCAAATGGAACAAGTCTTCTAGGTGATTACGTCCTTACCAACACTTGCCTCCCCTTTTTGTAATCTGACTATATTTCATGTAATGGCCATGTAAGTGTGGAGAAGGCCCTGCACTTCTATGGCAATTTCTACTTTAAATGCACTATACCATGGTGGGACATAGAAATCCTGTCTCAGTTAATAAAGAACAATTTTAAATTCAAACTGGTCATTCCCAACTTTGCTTAGAGCTATCCATTCTAAATCATTTACAGACAGATGCAGTATTTGGCACTGTCAGTTCTGTAATGGCTAGCACATCTGAACTTTATGGGTGGGCTCCCTGATCCTAACTGCTTCCTGCATTGTAAGATTTCATTGCTACAGCAGTCTAATAGACCATGCAGATTTTTAGCCGCTTCTGGTAATGGACCCTTGCTAGGCAGAACACATACTAATGCTACAGATCATAACATGGTCAGAAGTTAAGTGTTCCAGTTTGACATCATTGCTTTTGCATCTGTTTAGATCTTATTTGAGGTATAGCCCCACAGCTAAAACTTAATTATAAAGATTATAATTTAATCCGATACACTGGTTGCCTCCCAGGACTCTTACAGTATGGTATGTAAAATACCAAGTATTAACACCTGGTAAAATACAAAATCTATCTTTCGCCCGGTTGTAAATTTTATGTGTTCCAGGCTGGAGCGTGCAGTTCTTCCACACGTAGTAGTAGTTACGCACAAGAGTAGTTCCCCTTTCTGCAGTGGATCAGTTTTAATGTCCTATATAGGGACAGCAGAATGTGGATTACAGAAAAGCTCTATGATGTCAATTAGCTCATTTTCCTGTCAGTAGAAAACACTTTCATAGAATACATTTATAGCAGTACCCTGGCATTTTACATGTTTTGAGACTGAATTCTCGCCATTTCTGTAAGACTTATTCTTTCAATGTTTGAACTAGACAATTTGTAGAATACGGGGCAGATGATATTGATTAAATGAGATAAATGTGTGAATAAAATAAAGCTGCATTTAATGAAAAATGAAAAGAGATTATGACATTAGAACCAGACTTTACATTTCTATTTTCGGGATGATTTAGTCTGTCTACCTTTTTTCCTCATTTTCTATTTCATGATTATCTCTGTTGAATTGAGGCAATTTATATTTTTTAAAAATCCTCCTTCTTCACCCCATTATGTAATTTTGTAAGCCTGCCATTTTTCCCCATCAGTGTCCTTACCGTAATCCTTTCACAATTTTACTTCTGTATTGAGAATCTAACATTCAGTAAGAATGTTTATTTGTTCCCTTAAGTATTTGCATGCCATTAAATCTTTTAATGGAAGCATAAAAGAGTAAAACTATTCTGCTTAATTCATTTAGCCACTTCTTGCTAGATCTTCAGTTTACATTATGCCTTATTCCTCCAAACCTTCTACTGCTTTTCCTTTGTGAGTTCATTCATCATTACGTAGTCTATCCGAACTTCTTTTTAACGGATACGTGTATTTAGCTGAAAATGAGCATCTTCAGAGATTAAAAAAAAATGAAGTAGATAACTAATTTGATCATTTTTCAAACCACTGCATGAGCTTTCATGGTGGAAGACAAACACCTTGGAAGTGTAACTAAAAGACTGTGATGACCACCTGAAATAAACCCTACAAGATACTTAGACTGTGCTGATGACAACAGGCAGTTATTGAGACAATGGACCGCACTGGGGCTTCACCAGTGGATGACTCCAGCAGGACTGAGGTGTGCTATTTGGCTGCTATCTAAAACAAGTAGTCCCACATAAGTAAGAAAACGAATAGAATGACCCTTCTACACTGTTTCTGGTATGTCTGCAAGTCTAAATGGGGGCTACGAATCAAAACCTTTTGGAAGCCTCCCATGGGGTGCTCTGCACCTCAGATTCTTTAACAACTGTACTTAAATTACATATACTTTTGCTTGCAAGCACGTAAATTTTTCTTGCATGTTGACTGTCAAATCCTTTATGACTCCTCCCCATCTTTCCTGTGTCTCCTATTGACATACTGGCTCTCTGGCTTCTCCTAGGGCTGTCTTTTCCCTTAACTTCCAGAGGGGCCAGTTCTGATGTACAGAATCTGCATAGAAGTCAGGAGTTCCACTTGACGTGAAGATAACACATAGCTATTAGAATGTTTATGATGCTTTTCAATGGGAGGTTACCAAAGCTGAACAAAATGCAAGATGTTTGCGTGGTAAGCTGAAAGGTCACAGTGTGGGTGCTGGGAAATGATCCATGTTCTGAGCTTCCATTTTAGATTTCTTGCCCCTCTGTGACTGGGCCACAGCCTTTGCGAACTGTGTGGCCAAGTTATTCTACAGGGGTGGAGAAAGCAAAAGAAGAATGCCTGCCAGAAAGTAACACCAAAAGAGTGATTTCAGGGGTCCCATCTTCAGAAGCTTCCCAGAAAAACACACAATCAAAAGAGACCTGTTACAGGGGTATACAGATATAACAAGGTGATTATACATTGGCAATGTAGGGCGCTCCTCCTGACTTGGAGAAGACTGCTGCAAGGGCATGAAGAACTGTCAACTGTTTGACCATGGAAAATGGCATGAAAGGAGAAAGCAGGGCAGAGCTGGAATAGAGCCCCTTTGAAATATATGTTGGCACAGCCAGCTAAATGCACCTTTCTTCTGAGGAATGAGAGAGAGAGGCTACTGCCGAGCCTAGGATCCGTCTGTATAAATTAGGTGGAGGAAGTGTAATAAAGAGAATGGGGACATTTAGAAGTACATTAGGCAAAAAAAAAGGAAACCAGCATTAATTGATCTGGAGGAGAAAACAGAAAGGATAACAGAATTACAGGTGAGAGGAAAGGGAGACCATGGATAACTACCACTTTACTTACTACTAGAGGATATGTAGTATGGAACTCAGCATTTCTCTGATGCATTTTAGTAGCCTTCTAGCAGAGTTCAGACCAGGATGTAAACTAAGGATTTTTTATGCAGGTGTTACTGAAGGATGAAGTTAGCTTGTCAGACTATAAAATCTGGAATTTTTTCTGGACATGAAGATTAATATTGCATCTCCTCAAACAGTAGCATGGCATCTTTAATGGCTATCAATGATCAGGACTTTCTTTTAATGTACCTTCTTTAGAGACATAGCCTCTGCTTTGAATTCTGACTTGGAGGTGGGTGTGGGGAAGAGCCATCTTCTGACTCACTTAAACCATCTCCTGGAGCTGGAGGCATTCTTTGGAGAGTCTGTTTCTAAGGTTTAAACTAGCCAGACCCTGATGACTTTGTGAGCTCTTGACAAGATCACATCACAAGATTTTACATTTGTAGAAGAACTTTGCTAAGAAAATTATTTAGGTTAGCAGACCCTATGCCTCAATGTGCCATACTTGTCTGCACTTAGATGGGAACATTACATGGTGGTAATTTTGTTTAAAAATATATACATTAATTTAAAAGGTATATATTTTCATTCTTACCTGATTTTATACAGTCTGATGTTTTGCAAACCCCATCTAAAAGAGAATACAATAATATTCTTAATTCTTTACTGAATGTCAATATAATAAAACCTACTGTAAATATTATTTTCATTGACAGTCACTTTAGAATTGCATTGAATTGCACTGTACAGTAAGATAAAGATGAATGGACACCTTCCACTCAGTAAGTGAATATTTATAGGATCAGACTCTGAAAATACCATCATCTTCATACCTTTAGGGTCATTCAGTGCTAGTCACTACTCATGTGGAATTTTTGTAGTCATCAGAGGAAAATGTCCTATCAATCAATTGGTGGGCAAAATATTATTTTTATAACAAAGAAGAAATTTAGAGAAAAATAGCACATGGACTGAAGACAGTTGCAAAGTCAGATTGAATTTAGCAATACCTTACAATGACAAGAAGATTTTGGAGGAATTATATGAGAATTCTGAGACATTCACTCCGAAGTCTTCTAAACAAAATACAAGGTTCAGGAACATGAAAATGTTTTCTTTTGAGACTTCAGAAATAAAACATGTTTTTATTTTTCATTTCAGAATGGCATTTTTCCATTCCATAATTGAACTAGACTATAATAAAAAGTTTAAACAAAATTATTAAGTACTTTAAAATGAAACAAAGCATTTCATTTCCAATATAAGGAAACATTCTAGTTTGACCCCAAATGGAAATTTTAGCTTCTCTGTATTATCTTTTCCAAAAATTATCAGGGTACCCCTGAATGGAATTATTTTAAAATATTTTGGTATGGCTGCTGAATCACAAAACCTCTTAGTATGACTACACTCACTAAGAGTCCTGGCTGCAACAGCATGTAAAAGGAAAAAATAGGATTTTCATACATATACAGGAATATGGAGGGAGCACTGTAGTTTGGTTTTCTTCAGCAGTGTTGTATTTTGTAGAGTTTTTTGCTTACTGAAGCATTAATTACAAACAGAAGTATTGCTAAGTCAGAACAAGCAGATGTTTTTTGTTTACCACAGCTTTGCATGAACAAATGAATTTATAGTGTCCGTGTTGGAAAAAAGCAGTTTTGTGTCAGTCCAGTAACAATAACTGTGGATGCAGCTTTACATTTCAGACACTCGTGTCATACTGTCTAGTGACATACATATGAAATATCATTATGATGTAGCAGCTATTAATCATCTCATTTTATACAATGAGTAAGGTACAATTTTCTATTACTGGGCAAATAATTCTGAGCTGGCCTCATTATTTTATTTTCTTACTGTTTTATGTAGTGCAGGTATATATACCATGCCAACACAGTCTTTTCTAATACAACATTTTAGTATCATGCAACTTCCATTTTTTTTTTACTGTATACTAACAACTGGATTCTATGTATTACAGCATTTTTTTGTAATTTCATAAAATACTTTTATATTCATATGTATTTGTACATTCAAAGACAGTTTAAGTGTACTCACCATCATATGTTGCATACAGAACTATCATTGTGATCGCTACAATAGCTAGCAGAATCACTACAACAGCTAGCCCTATTTCCAGGCCACTCCATCGCAGTTTCTTCTTTGGCTTTGGAGTATTCATTTCAGTTATATCCATCTGGCTTTCTGACTTGGCCATAACCCAGCGTCTGAAAAGGAAAAGGGAAAATTCACTGGAGGACTTGCACTGAGCCATAGGTCTTGAAACTGGCTTCTCAACTGCACGGTAACAAAGATGTTTTCTGGGTGAGTCTTCAAATTATTTGTAACACTACTAGAATGTCAGTCATGAAATTAAAAATTCTCTCCTCTTCTCACGCACTGACATGCGCGCGCACGCACACACACACACAGAGGTACGTACCATGCGCTATTTGTCGTTTAGGGAGAACAGAAGCGTGGTCTTCCTTCACATGAAGAGGCCACCAAACAGAAAAGAAAGGCCAACAAATCAAAACCTGTTTTTAAAACGTACCTGTGTGGTTTAACCTTGTATGATGGTACAGGAGTTCACAAGCAAGCAAAAAGCAAGTCTCCCTGCTTGAATAAAAATTAACTTAATCTGCCAATTACTTATCTAATGCCAAAGGTCAAAATATGCCATTGTGCTTTGCTCTCATTTCTTAAAACATTATGTAAGCAATTCTTGACTACAGCTTTACAGCTGTCTCTAAAAATAGAAAAGAGCATCAGTCTCTGCTGGGAGCCTGTCAAATTCACACTGAAGATAGTGAGTCTTCACAGTAATTTTTAAAGAAGTGCAACCAAGTCCTCTCTTTTGAGGTTAGAACACTGTAAATTAGGAGTGACTACAACACATACATGCAAAACTGGTGGGAGTGTGAGTGGACTCGCTCCCTCATGGAATGTGTATGCAATAGCAGATTTTAAGATTGTATTTCTGTCGCTCTTTAGAGGTAACTTGGCCACCTTTTGCAGTACTGCTGCTCTACAATTCTGTGCTCTCTCTTCATCTGCTCCCATTTACTTAGGGCCAGACTTTCCTCTGCTGACAGAGATTCAAATTCCTATACATACAGCAATGTGTTTCTCAGCATTTCACAATGAAAACTCAACAGTTTCTATTCACAGCATTTCCTGGGGATCTTTACATCCACAGACAGAGTACACACCCTTTCCATTCAATGGGGAAGAATATAAGAGTTCCACTGGGATAAATAATGGAAACACCTACATTCACCAGACCCCTCACGAGAATGCCAGCCGGTGGTGCAGGTCAGGGCATTCAGGTCCTCCTGTATTCCTCACACCCTTTTTTCCCCACTCTCTGTAAGTCGTTGTAACAGCAGTAAGGGAACCCTTCTCCGTTTCTGCATCCATTCAAGTCTAAGACTTGAATGTAATTATTTTAAACTGGTTTAACTGTATTGCTGGCTTGTATTCATCTTTGTCTCCTCAAGCTGCTGCAATCTTTCAGATATCCAGTCTTTGCTTCTCCTCTGGACCTTCTGTTTCTGCCTGATTCGTGTTCCTTAGTTTCCAATAACGTCTTCCTCTCTTTGATGTCCACCTCACCTAGAAGGCTAGCTCCTCCACTGCAAAAACATGTCATTAAAGTGTGTACGTTCATTAATAATATAAAGATGTCGAATAACTCAGTATTATGGACCTAAGTAAACAGAGATTGTATGTTCCACGTGTTTACACAATGCCTGTCTCAGCGGATCCTTGGACGCTATCACACTAACACTGTTTCTCCACATGAATGAGAGAACATTTTATTTCAGTGTGTCTCTTCTCCCCTTTTGTCACTACTCCCTGGACACCAAGATGCATGAAGTGACTAGCAGTACCAGAATCACAGGTCTTCTATAGCTGAGGAGGCTGGAATCCCGCAAGGTCTGCCCAGCCTCTGTCTTTCCAAACCCATGGGGACCATTACAACTGCTTTCATTTTCCTCATGAGCCACTATCTTTCTCTGAAGAGTAGGGTTTTGGTCAAATCAGCAAGGGGTTTCTGAGATACAGGACTGAAATCCCACAGAACTATGTAAAAGAAAGAGCTATGTAGAGAAATTTGCCCTGTGTCAACTGTGAGCTATAAATTCATAGAGAACATAAAAGCAAATTAACCGTTATACCCTTCTCGCTTCCAATCACATTAAGCAGCAAAGAATGTTATTTATATCGACTAAATACTGACCAGTCCCCAGAATCCTCTGAATACTTGGAGCCTAATTTAAGAAATGATGCTTATCTTCTGACTCTGACAGTGTCTTCAGAGCACTGAAAACAGTTCATTATAGCAACAAGAAACACTGTACCTTTCATGTGCAAATATGTTCCTTACAGTCAGCTAAGTTTTTCCAAGTGAGCTAATCTTTCTGTTCCTGCAGGAGCGTTCCTCATGTTTAAAGGCATCGCACTGACTGATTTTTACTTCTAGTTATTTAGAGAACTTATCTGCATTAATGGATACCAGGTAAAAGCTTCTTCATGTGCTAACTGCAAGCAAAGCAAAAGTATAAGAATAATTTAAGCAGATATAAGCCTAGGTATTATGGTTTTCTTACATTCCTCTTAGTGCTTCTGTGATCCCCTCTACTCTGCCTACTAAAGCTTAGATGCAACAGAAGGCTGAAGTTGTGTTGACTGATCCTGGTCCAGGTGGCACAGGGAGTTAATGCATTAGCTTTTCTTTTTGGGATGCGTGTGTTAAAAATCGCCTCGTGGCTTACTCGGTTCTCAGCATAGCCTCTACAGAAAACGTAGCACGTCACAAGAATACTTTCTGGGGGTTTTTTAGCAACCGTACTGTGCAGATGAGCTACCCCCAGGCACGGTAAAAGCAAGCCGCACCGGTGAGGACGACGACGAAGCGCCACGGGGCATCACGCCAGTCAGCCCCCCGCGTGGGCCGACCTCCCCCGCCGCACCGGCCACGGCGGGGGACGGCGCCCAGGCTGCCGGGCGCTCGGCGGCACAGGCTGGCTACGCCCGCAGCCGGCCCCCGCGCCGCTGGGTGGCGCCGCGGGCCAGGCGGGCCGGGGCCGCCCTGCGCGGGGAGGGGCGGAGGGGCCGCGGGCTGCAGCCGGCCGGGCCGCGCGGGGAGGGCGCTCGGCTCCCGCCACAGCCGCAGAGCGCCGGGCGGGCCAGCCCCGCCGTGCCGGCGCGGGCTGCCGAGGCGTCCCGCGGGCTCCCCGCGGGCTCGGGGCGCTGCGCGAGGAGGCGCGACCCCGCGGCCGAGCCCGGCCCGGCCCGCAGCCCTGCCCGGCCCGCAGCCCGCCCCGACGGCACGCCGCCCCGAGACCCAGCCTCCCGGTGCCCGGAGCACGCACGCCGGGGAGGCTGCTAACTTAGGGAGGGTCAGAACTCCCCGCAGGACGGCTGGGGCAGGGAAGCCGCGCGGGGACCCGTCCGTCCGCCCCGCCGCCGTGCCCGCCCCGCTCCCGCCGGCCCCCCGTCCCCGTACTCACCGGCTGGCGCTCGGAGGGGTCCGGCCCCGGGGTCGCCACACACATCCCCGAGCAGCGCCGGGCGGAGGCGGCGCGGGGCGCCCCGAGCCGGCGGGGCAGCGCCCGCGGGTCCCGGGGGAAGGCGGCGCGCAGGCTAGGCTGGCGGGGCGCCGGGCGGCCGCCGGCGGGGCTCAGCGCCCGGCCCGCCCGCGGGCAGCGGCAGGGGCGCGGGGCGCCGGCATCGCCGGGACATCAAAGCCCGGGGCGCTCCCTGCTCCCCGCGCCGGCTGCTCGCCGCTGCCGCCGCGGAGCAAAGCTGCTGGCAGTCAAAGGAGCCCTTGTCTGCGGGCTGCCGGACGAGCAGTTCTCCGGGTGACCTGAAGGCTTCTTCCTCTTTGCGATCATAAAAATGTGATGGGGCAGGAAACAAACAAACAAGCCCCCCCCGCTCCGACAGCGACAAGCCGCGCTCTTCACCTCGCAAAGCTTCCCCGAGCACTGAGGTAGAGGAGGGAGAAGGAGCTGCCGCCTGAGACGGGCGGTGCAGATGAGCCTTACGTCCGACGGAGCTGCCCCGTTCCCGACTCGGGGCCGCAGGCGCGGGAGGCCACCTCTGCCTGCCGCGCTCGGCGGAGGAGGGCTGGAAGGCACCGCGGCCGCACGCACAGTGACAGCTGAGCCGGGGTGCGAGAGCAGCCTGCGCCTTCCCTCTTTCTCCGGCTTTTCATTTCTTTCCAGTCCGTCCAGAGAAGGAAGGAGATGATGCACAGGGAGGGCTAGCGGCTGCACGTCTGCAATGCTTGGTGCCTGTTTCCATGCAGACTCATTGCCTTTGCCAGATTAACGCAGTCACATACCCTCTGCAAGATCCTGTATCCTCATCCACCGAGTGATTTCTTCTCAGGAGGGAGGCAGCTGTGAGTTCTTGCACAGAGAGGCAGCTCCGAGCTCTGTCATAAGATTTCCCAGCCAACCAAATATCCAAAGACACTTGTTTCATTCTCACTAAGTTTCATTTTCATTAAGTTCCATTTTTACTAAAAAATTGGCAAACATCAGAAGAAGCAATATGAGTTGCCGTCATTCCTCTCGCTGAAATCAGATCTCACACTCGCTTCTGTTGCCTTCCTAAAAGCACCTTTATTACGTCTGAGGCAGCAATAGCAGCTGAAATTTCTGAAATCTTTTATTACCAGCTACACACACTAAACTGTCTGCTGCTTGAGAGAGGCAACCTTCCTCCTCTCTAAGAAAGGTGGAAACTGAATACTGACTTCTTTATGGAACTGCACAGCAAATGATCTGCAGAGCAGATGCAGTGAAGAGGGGAGGCTGATGGCTGATAAGGTATTAACTGAGTGTTAGCTGTAAAAATGAAGCACTTTTGCCAAATGAGCATCTGAAGAAATAACAAGAACAAACAAGGTTTTATTCACCAAAGAGAAAAGGCAATGGAAATACCAAAAATAGGCAAGAAAAACATTTCAAAAAGTCTAGAGAACAAAAATACTGCATTTTCTTACAGGCAGAAGGACAATGCTGATTATATCCTTTCCAGAATCAGTATTCAAATTAATATAAATATCTCACTTTCAACCTTGCCTGCATTGATTCTTGCACCGTTCCATTCCAGTTCCTAGAACAAGCCATCTGCTCCTGCGGGTCAGTCCTGGCGTTACCTGGTGCTTTAAAGTCACCCCGACACAAGTAACAGAAAATCTCACCAAGCAACATAAGAATAGAGGAGTTGTTAAAAATACAGGTGATTTTGTAACTAGATGCCCATTGTACAGCCTTAACTACAAGAAAGACTGAAAAGTAGAGGGCGATGTGTGTGAACAGACTGAACTCAAATGGCAAAAAAGGACTTGTTTCGAAAATTTTAGGTGAACCAAAAAAGTATAACAGCCTAATTCACCACAAAGAGAGAGAAAAGGGAGAGACTTGACTGGAAATCTGTAAATAGTCCAAAGAAGACTAATGTGCCTGACGGGCAGTGTGAGAATTTCCACCCTTGTAGAACCTTGTGCTTGGAAAGAGGGATTAGACATTTGTATACACGCGGGCTACAGGAGGTGTGATCTGTGAGTCAGATGCCGCAATTCCTGTTTGGGCCTTACTTAGGGAAAACTCCTGTCAAGTCCATAGTGTAATATCTTGCCTAAGAATAAGCAAAGACCTGTTACTGACGCTCCCATGGACAATCAGAAAAGCAAGGTTTGTAGCAGGAGACAATACATCGTATTAGGCCTATGCTATAGCCGAAACACCCTTCAGTGAGCACAGCCCCGCTGCTGCCGCAGGACAGCTCTCCTGCTGCCCACCACTCACAGCTCTCTGCCAGTGCGGGCTGCTTCCTCAGCCTACGGGAAAGGGTGTGAGGGAGGCACGCTGCTGTCCTCCTGCCACCCACCCCAGCGTGCCTCAGCCGAACAGGAGCCTTTCAGTAGGTGACATGCACATCAAGTTCCTTGTTTCACTGACTTTCTAGCTCTGTGTATGAACAACTTCTGCAAATGCCTAGCTGAGATCAATAGTGTATTTGCTCTATGCCCTATAATGCCCTTTTATGCCCTTTTTTTTTCCCTTTTATGCCCTTTTATTTGCTCTATGCCCTTTTATGCCCTATAATTTTAGGGATAATAAGAGCTATAGCTGCATTCTTTTAATGGAGATACCCTACACATTGCTAAGGTGTACACCCAATGCCAAGATGAACCAAAAAGCAAATTACAGCTTGTACTGATTCCTCTCAAACGCTAAGTATTTGCTTTCCTCTTACGCAACTTCATCTTTCTAGTACGGTAGTTTCACAAAGCTGAGATAAGAAACAAAAAAGCAAGCCAACAACAGAAAGTTCACCCCAGAACTGAAAAAATAATGAAGCCCTCACATTTAGAGATTAGAATAAGTAGTTTGTCCTTATAACCTTCCTGAGTTGTCTTATGCTCAAGTAATCTTACTGCTTTCAGTGAAAAAGACAGCAGGAATAAGAGTTTGCAGGTTCACCCTTTAGGGGCAAGTTTAACGGGACCTGGCCCTACAGCTGACAATTCTCTGGACTTCTGACAGACAACCACCAGGTTGAAACAAATACATGGTAAATTTATAGAACAAAATAAAACTCAGCATACGATTTAGGGAGTCAGATAATGAAAAAAAAAAAGTTAATGAAAGAGCACACTGTCATTAAATCAGTGTCCTTGAAAAATAATGGTTTCTGCTCAACACTAATTTGAGAGGAGATAGTAGTACTGTTTCTTAAAAATCAGTGGCTAGGGAAGTATGCTTCTCCAAAAACTATGCCCGCAGGTAGTTCAGAACAACATACAAAAATGGATGCACTGTCCAGCCTTCAGAAAAACAAACTGCGTCACAACAGCGCAACTTGAATTCTTCATCAAGTGAAGAACAGCCAATAACCCATTCAATATTGTTTTCTCCAGTTGGTCCAAACTGACAACAGTAAGACCTTATTCTCAATATGACCTCTGGATGACATTTAGGAAATTAGGACTCATTTACATTGCTATGAAACAACGCTGATGATACTTGTTGTAATTCCTTTTGGGAAAGCTCACTTTTCCAAAGTAACAAAGTCAACGTTCAAGAAACAAACAGCTGCCAACATTAATGCTGCCTGTGTGATTTTGACCACCCATCTTAGCCCTGCTGAGCTCTTCTCCCTGTCAAGCCTATGTCATAGGCAGAAGAAGAAAATGGAAAATCTGCCTTCCCTCCTTGGCCCTGTGGCATGTTCAATGGAGTTGACCTGTGACAGAACTTAGATGCTAAAGTCTAACACCCTGAGTGTTTACTCATTTGGTGGTTTGTTTTTTTTTTTTCCTCAGTAGGTTTATAATGAATCCAAGTCTGGGTAATTTCTCATTCAGGAAAGTAAACAGCCTACGTCTCAAAATATTTGCTTCAGTGCCTAAATTATTCAGGTCTAATTGTATTGTATTACAAAGCTTTGTCTTTGTTAGTCAACAGGCTTTGTAGTGGAACTGATTTGCAGGTGTTTGCAAGCCTGATAAAATGCTTGGCTGAAAAGCTGCCCTTTTTTTTTTCCTGTCTTTGAGCTTGCCTAAGAGCCACACACAATGCTTCAGTTAAGGCAGGCTAACAGGCTTTTTGGGGTCCTGAATTTCTCTGCAGCCATACTGGCAATAATAGCTGTAAGCGTTACTGGGAAAATAACAGGTGGAAGAAACAGGTAAAAATTGAAGTGAGGTAAAACTGCATGTCACATATGTAGACAGCATAGAAGTTGTTAATAATGTAAACACAGAAGCAAAAGGCAAGAGATGGAATTTGGATGAATTAATTACAAGGTTTCTTGCACAGTGCAAATATGACTATGCAAAGCTTAGTCACACTTTTCCAGTTAACTTTAAAACCACAGCATTGCAAAAAAATGAGCATAAGTACAGAGAGGCCTTTACTCCAGCAACAACTGGAGCAGAAACTACTAGGGACATGCAAAATGTAAGGAGTCAACACCCCACCATGTTTCCAAGCAGCTGTCTGCACTTGGGCTCCGAAGCAGGGCTGCCCTGCAGGTGAAGCTCCCCACGGCCTCGCCCCAGGCGGCCTTTGGCCCTCTCTCACCCACTTGCATGCCATCACAAGGAGCGGTTCTCGCACCGGTGCTAGGGGCTCAGCCTCGTAGGTGGGGAACCGTGTAATTCTGCTGTCCAGCTGTCTGTCCAGCTGCGTGTTCAGTGAGAATAAGCGGACTGTGGCTCTGCAGCCCTGAGGAGATGCCACCACCCACCTCAGCTCCCGCTGCGCCCGGAACCTTCTGGAAGGCGCGGGACAGGGTGGGGCCGCCAGGGGGCGCCCGTCGCGGGGAGGGCGTGCGCGGCCGCTGAGGTGGCGGCTGAGGCTGAGGCGGGCTTTGTGCAGCCGGGGAGCGGGCCGGGCGCCCGCAGCCAACGCGGTAATTGTTGTGCCTGTTGTGAATTCTACCGCTTTGGAGGAGTGCCCCTGTTCCGGTGTGACTTGAGGCTCCGGTGAGGGGGCGGGGGCCTGCGGCCCATCCCTCAGCAGACCGGCGGCCCGGCGGGGGCCCGGACCGGCGCGGGTGCAGCCGGAGCCCTGCGCTGCCTCAGGGAGCTCTTTGCGTGAGCTCCTGTAGGGCTGTGGTGGATGGTGCCTCACTAGTCATCGATAGTCGTTGCAGCGTTGCTACTGTGAGCAAGACCGTCAACTGTACTTCTCCATTTGTGCTTTTTCCTGACAACGTAGTTCGTGTTTAAGTGTATGTATTTATCTTTCGGAGAAGTTAGATGCGTATATCATCTTGAAAGCCTAAACTTTGCTTGTGTTTTATTAGCATTGTCATCATCTTTATTATTCTTAGGCCTCAGGGCTAGTAATTTCCTATTTGCTTTTATTGCAGAGCTTGACATTGCCCAAGAGCCTTGTGTTTGGGGAAGTGGAGCGATGTGCCAGGAAAGGGGCCTGTGCAGTGGCAGTCAGATGATAATATGGGATGTGTTTTGGGGTTGCTTTTTTACAGGAAATGCCAGAGAGTCAGTAGCAGTTACTGACCAAAGAGTGAACCGTGGGCAGGGAGATACGTGGGGACCATGAATGTGGAGAATATTTTGAATTAGGAACTTGTAAAGCATGTGCTTGCTCTGTGTTTCTCCAGGCTAAATGATAGCAGTTGGATCCTATTAAATAATGAGATTAAGGCTAAGAATACGTTGGACTGCGGCACTGTTTGAAGCTGAATCATAATACCTGGTGTGCCTGTACAAGATAATTAAAGTTACCGAGAAATAAAGGAGCACAGGTTTTTGGATCCATTCGGTAGTTTACAGATGACTCGGCTATCCAGGAATTATTTGACCAGCTTTACTCAGCTCTGTGGAGGACTTAAGACTGGAAGCCATGGAGTGAGCTTATGAAAGGGGCTATCCTGTTGTTGACAGAGGGTACGTGAATTCGAGCAGATTTGTGGAAATAGTTACTTTTACTGAAATACAAAACAGAGGGCTATTTTGGATTCCTCCAAGGTTTAAACTGAGTGTGTTGTATAGTCCCCAGAGGCACTGGTGTCAGTAGAAACACTAATGCAAGGAGTAAAACTGGATCCGTGTCCCTCAGAGTGCTTGTCCTGTCTCTCTTTTATTTTGTGTTTCTGACTTCTGTGTCACGTGAGCAAGGGTACAATAGGTATTGTGGTAACGCGATAACCAGTCATTGCAAATTTCAATTCTTAGTATTAATAGTTCAGAAATTGGAGATAGAAGCTAGATGTTCTCTGGAGGTCATGGTAGCATTAATCAAGTGTAGAGTAAAAGTCATGCCTTGCTGAACTTCTCTGGAAAAAAGAGTCTCTGAGATGATCCATTAAAGAGCACCCAGAGACTTAGCTAGGAATGGAATGGAGAAAGAGATGACAAAAGTCAAGCAGCTATGTACTATCACCTGACTTGTCAAATGCTTTGCCTCCTAGCCCCAGATCTGGAGCAGCCTCTAGATGCCCCAGGCAACTTGCTCTAGGAAAAATATGCCTCGCTTTCCCTGGACAGTGAGACAGGCTTCAGCCATGGTGCCAGGAAGGTGGCATGACTTGCATGAAAGTTCTGGAGGTATTGCTGTCCATCCAAAGTCCTCTCTCCAAGCCCTGATACCACTTCATAAAGGTGTATGCCTGCTGAAATGTCCCTGTTGTGATAACTGTCGTCACAGAGTTATCACAAGTACTGGCTTGGCACTGGCTGAAACTGTTCTGTCTCAGAACCAAGGTATAAAGCTGTGGCTAAATGTGCTGATGGGTGAAGAAAACTTACCCATGGTACTTAAGAAAGATGGATTAATTTTTTCCATAGTAACAGAACAGGTTCTGAGAGTGGGCTGAAATTACTGGGCAATAATTAGCCTTGCTAATTTATTTCTAACACTTGGTGTTAGAAATTTCGAGTGATACTGTGTGAAGTCTTATGTGAGCTCTTCTGATGTTGAATGCTTGAATATAGCATGCCTGAGAAGCTGATGACTGTTGCACCGTACCGTGTAAACGCTCTTTCAGAACTGAGTGTGCCAACTTGCACTCAGAAGAGCTCTTGTATGAGTTGCCTCTTCAAGGTCCACTTTTCTTCTAGTGTGATAGTTAACCAGATGTGTTTGGAAACCAAATAGTAGACTTGCAGCTGTTGCTGAGTTCATAGAGCCACAATACCTTTGAAAGAACACGGGCCTCACTGCTTACTCTGGAGGCTCATAATGAATGTCTTCAATACTTAACCAAAGATATGGTGAATATCTCCTCCTAGGTCTCTTAGTGTGAAAATTAAAAGTACAGCAAAGAAGCAAGAGAAGAAATATTAACTATTTCAGTGGATTAAAGTGATTAGACTTCTTTTGCATTTATATGCCTGCCTTCCTTATCTTTACCTCACGTACACAAATCTAAGCATCCTGTCCAACAAGACTTTGGATTATTGTTCAGAATAGCAAACAAATTATTTATTAACTAAATACAAATAGTAGGGTATAGCAGCGCTGTGTGGGAGTTATGTATAAGGTACATTCTGCCGAAATACTGCATACCTGCATTGTCTATTGACCACATTAGATTGTTGATAGATGAGGAGACCTTTATCAGGAGAGACAAACTCTTTGAAAAACAGATCCTAAAGTATGTTTTCTCAATAGGCTGGAAAAATGTCAAGACTGGTACAGCCACTAATCAGGTTATACCGTGCTGAAGGGTGTGATTCTTTTCATTATCATATTCTGTTAAAACAACGAGCCATTGACGTACTGCAAGCCTAATAAACATGCTAAACACTGAAGGCCATGTTTGCTGTGAGTGTTGAGTACAGTTACAATCAAGAAGATTATTAAGGCTGGAAGATATTCAAAATGAGAGGAAAGATACAGCTAAATTTAGGATGACAGATTAAAAATATTCCTAAGTAATGTCTAGGTCACTGGAAAACAATCAGCCACAACTTAACAGTAAGTAATACCACCTTGCCTGACATAGTGGCAAATCAATAGTCACATTTTCCTATTCTTTCTTGCTGCTTGCACCCTAGATCAGAGTTTCTTTTCGCTATCCAAATGACATAAGCAAATAGTCTGCAAGAAAAATAAGTTCTGTTTCTGTGTCACAGATTAGCTGGCTCCATGTCCCTGGACAATGAGATAATTTGAACAAAGTCCATGAGTTAAATGTCTCTTTTTGGTCTTTTCTTAATCCTGAATGGCAAAGTACAAGACTTGCATAACGTGAGTACTGTATAGAAAATGCAGAGAAAAAAAGCCCTGACTCTGGACTGTCAGAACACACTATTCCAAACCATCCTTCTTAGGTTTCATCAAATAGTAGATCTGGGAGAGAAAAATAATAGTTTTTGCTCATATTTTATATTAGTTTACCTTAACATATGCAAGGGCAAAGCTGCTGCATGTGTGAATCTGAAAATGGGAAAATATATCTCTCTTGATTGTCTCAGTAAGGACTTGTCCTGCCTTCACTTGAGCCTGTGGCAAAGCTTTTAGTAACTTTAACAATGAGAGCAAGACCTAGGATGTCTTTCTGCCCTGAGAAATTGGGCCATTTGGTTAGGTGCTTGTGCATGGTATTTAGCTGCATAAAGCACAGCTGCAGATGTCTGAGCATATGTAAAATTAAGCACGTGTAATAAAAGCAAATACCCGCTCTACATTCAGCTTAAAAGGCATCATCACACCTCTGCCAGGCGGAGTTCTACGGTGATACCTACTCAGTTGCAGGGACTGGCTGTGGCCCCTGCTTGAACAGCAGAGACAGGGCTGGTCCCATACCTTTGTTACCTAGAGAGGTGGCATGCCATCAACATCTTTTCTTAGTTTACTTACACTTGGCTAAGGCATAGCTTATACAATGCAAGCAGTATTCTTCTTTCCCCTTTAGCTGAAAGTCTTCTCCTTTATCTCAGTGTTCTTTCTCTTACTGCTTAGTCTTTTTCGATTGCCACTTACTTTTCTCATGTTTTTAGTTTGCCTACTGTCTGACCCTGTTTTCACTTTATTTTCCTATTGGCTTTGCCTTTTTTTACTCTTCTCTGTTTCACTGAAGCTATTAGTTTAAGGCGGATCAAATAATTTCAGGGTTAAAGCAGACCCTTGAACTCAGTGTTTAATGGATTTGTAATTAGGCCATGTATCCCTGTGAGAACGGGCAGTCTGGGAATTTGCCAGGATTTATAGGGGGATTTAGTAGCCTACTAAGAGTTTCCAGACCTATTAAATTCCTTAAGAAGTTTTAAAGACACAACCTATTTAGGCAGGGAAAGATTTTGAACTAGGGTGTCTCTACACATAAAACTGAGAGACGAGAAGTAGAGAAATGCTTATTTTGCAGAGAACAAGGAAAAGTTTCAAAGATTTTATAGTTTCAAGTGCAGAAATAGATTTTCAAAATTACCTTGGTAACACGTGGCTGGCTTAAACCATATGATGTGTGCTTTCTCTGAGAATTTATATTTGCATGTTTCATGAGACATGAATTTTAATAAAATACACATTAACGAGGCACTATATATGCATTGTCCTGTAGGTATATATGACTACTGCTACTTTCTGATCTTTGACTACATAATTGTATTTAAAAAAATCATGAAGTATTTGCTTTCCTCCATCCTACCTCTTTGCCATTTATAAGGTTCAACGGCATTAAATCTTTCTGTATCTTTTGGGGAGATCAGATAGTGTCTGTCAAATGCCAGGTTATTTTATTATGAAGTCCTAGTTTATTCTTACTCGTAACGGAGAACAAGTATGAACTTCTGTTGTTGTTCACTTTCCAGAGAGGTAGGGCAAAATACATATAACCTAAAAATACTTCCTTCCCCCTACTCCACATCTCAGTGCTTTGGATTAAGCTTTTATCTTGGACAGGGTGGAGGGTAAGGGAAAGGAAAGGCAGAAAACAAATGGTCAGTTTTCTCATAGTAGCACAAACCTGCTAGTTTTTCTTCCAGGTTAAAGATACCCAAAACATAATTAGCTGCCTTCTCTTTGTTCAATGACTACCCTGTAAGAAGACCACACAGCAATAAGAATGAGTCAGCTTACCTGTACAGCAAAGTGAGTGTAGAACTTTCTTTAAATTTGACCTGTTCAGACCTATTTTTGGATTAGCAATGGGTTTGACTTGTGAAATGTGGCTCTTGGCTCAAATTTCTTTTAACTGTAATGTATATCGGCATCTCTCAGACTAGTTTGGGTCCATACCCCTATCTCCTGACTGCAGCAATTGGAATGCACTTGATGTTAAGTCGGTTCATTCCTGTGGAATGTTCAGGTCTTGCAGCTACAGTGAGTTTAAGTCTTGTTTAAATACAAGACTATAAATTCAGCTGTTTCTGTAACTACTATCTCTATTACATCCCCTGTTACTCGACTAATGGCATCCTCAGTACTAAAAACACCTGTTTCTAAAAATGCTGACTGTTGTGAGTAGTGGGATAAACAGAAAAATGCTGGAATCTGCCTTGTGCCTAATAGCTTGGGTTTTATCTATATAAAGAGGTACAATGAACTTTTATTCTCTTACTTACACAACCTCAGAGTAGCTCTGTCACCTGTGGGTAAAGTAATTCCATTGCGGTCTTTGGCATTACACTGGATTTATACCACTGATCATCCAACTTAACAGCATAGAGTTTGGCCTTCTTTAAACGATAGCAGCAGGAGTTGAGAGTTCATTGTGTCATGCTGTGAGTTCTTAAAATATAACCAAAACTATCAATCTGAAGAGTTTCTGGAAAACAAATTTGCAGTTTAAACATCAAGCACAAACTGTCCCTTCCTCTTTCTTCCCTGAATTAGCTTTTGAAAGGCCAAGAGCTGCTGCAGAGATAACAAGGACTGAAGAATTTACAGCAGGTGGTACCAACTGTGCAAGTACAACTCCCAGCCAAAATAATCTGACACCCAGCTGTGGAGAAGCCTGGGGGACCAGAGAGTGACTCAGGCGGAAGTGAGAAGAGAGAATCTGGCTGAAGCACCAAGGCCGTTCCAGAAGCGTGTTATTATTCTCTCTCATTCAGTGAGATAACCTCAGGGAATGCCATGTTAAAATGAAAAAAGACTGCTGGTTTGTTGACCAGTTGAATATATTCCCTTGCTATCCAAAAAGAAATGTCGAACAGCAAATACGAAGTGCTGTATCTGATGATGAAGGATGCCTGGTATAGCATGAGCGAAACTAGTGGGTTGATAATGGAAGCATGGCTCTCAGTGCTGCACCATGACAAGGCCCTGGTAACTCCAGTGAGACTTGTAACTGTATTGAAGGAGTTCAGGGGAAGTCTTGAGTTCAGTTCTGCCACAGCCCCTGCTTTGCAGTTGCAGTGTGAGGTTGGTAAATGGAATCACTCCAAGCCAGGAGATGCACGCACACAGAAAGTTGTGCAAATGCTTTTGCATTATTTTGGGGGCTGCCACAGGCTGACAGTGCAGACATGGAGAAATAGCTGGTTTAGGTCTGTTTCTTCACTGATGGTGGTGATGATGGTAGACACTGTATCTGCCTTTACCAAGCAGAGGTCCTGTGGATAGAGAAAACTAAACATGAATAAGAGCAAATTCTGACAGTTATTTTTATAGGGGATAATAGTACTTACCTAGTTTGGGTGCATGGCAATTCTTGCTTCCTTCTCACCGTGCGTGAAGATCTAGAAAATACACTTGTTTAAATTTCTTTGTGTGAAAATTGTGACATCCATTCTTCATCTCTGAGGACTGGAAATTGTAGTATTTATTTTGTGAAAATTCTTATGAATTATAATAATGTGTTGATGTAATTTCCGCATGTTTTCATAGGCCTTTAAGTTTTTCTTGTTTTAGACTATTGTTATAATTGTGATTTGACCTTCACTCCAGCAAGACTTCCTCTGAAAAATATTCAGAAGTGCTCAGAACTAACATAATTCTTTTCCTTATTTTCATACTTTAAAGAAGTATTTCTGTCAAAGCTGTTCTTGATTTATGTGAGTGCATGGTGCAAAGTAATGGTTATAAAATAATGCAGGTCCTCACTAAGTGCATAGCTAGCTTGTTTTGCTTTGTTTCTCCTTATTCTGTGTGCATGGCTTTACAGCATTCTGAATGCTTCTACAGTTTGAAAAAGTTTTCTCTAGCTAGTCTTCCCTCCTTTTATTTGATAGAGGGATGGTGTATCTCTCCAGCAGTCCATTCTTTCTGTAGGTGATACCAGCCAAGCACAAAAGTTGAAAGGCTCTCCTGGTAGAAATCCACATTTGCCCTTTGGGAAGGTCCTATGCAACCTCTCCCAGGCAGCAAAGGAAGGATAGCTCATTTATGAATTTGTTCACAATGGAACTTACAGCATTGCTAGTGGTAATAAAACCAGGGGGAAGACTGCAGTGGGTAAGAGCCGTGTTAGTCTTCCAACATAGGCAGTACACTTGTCTGCTGCTTATTTGGTTTTTTTGGTACCCAGTACTGTAAAATGCATCTTTCACTTGAACAACATAGTTCAGGCTTGTTTAACAGAGCAGTACCTGTGAGTTGTTACGCTCCTGTTTCTGTCTCAACTTGTCAGGCTATGTATTGTACTTAAGGTGTGTTTAGCTTAGTGAGAGAACAAAAATTAATTTACAGCATCTCTGTGTTCATCTGACCTTGACCATCCTCAGAACCTAGTGCAGTGTGTTCCTGGTGGGTTTTTACACTGAGTTAGCCTTGCCCTATGCATTTTTGAATTTCAAATGTAGCATGAATAAACTTCTTTTTACATTGCGAGATTTCAGCTGTTTCCATTTACAGTTTATTTCTTCATAGAGAGGTTTCTTCTACCTTATATTTTATTCAAGCTTTTCTTGACAGTTTTAGGTAAATATTGTATTTGCTTATGCATCATTTACAGCTGGTACTTTATGTTTGGGAAGATCAGTACAAACTATGCGATATGCTGTGTGACATTATTCATGATTTTTCACTGACTGGATGCTCTGATGTTTATAAGTTACATTTGTTTCCACCTGAGACAAAAATTATTTGTCCTCAGCATACATTATTGCCCTGATTATTAACTTTTGGTTACAGCTAGGAATTTGCTTTTACTATGTAAATAATACTCTCCTCTGATAAAGATGGCTGAGCAAAATTAAAATTTACAAGAATGTAAATATTTATTCCCACTTTTTCCCAGGTTTTATCTGCCATATGCTCTGAAATGCTACTGAAACACTCTACTATATCTTGGATAGCTTGATGTTAGATATCTTGGATGATCATCTTAGTTGGTATGAGATGGTAGTGATAAAGAAAAGGTATTTTGCCTTTTATCTTATGTGTGGGTTTTGTGGGTTTTTTTTAGGCTTTGTCTGATGTGAGTATTGGTTTCTTAAGAAGCTGACTGTTAAAGATAGTTGATCCTGCTGGGATGATAAATGAAAACGTACTATATCTTTTATAAGATCAACTAGGTAGAATGAGATTAAAATTTGAAGTGTGTGTAAGACAAGATTTAAATGTGTGCTAATGTGATCTATTTTGTTTGGTTTCGTTTGTGGGTTTTTTTGGTTTTGTTTTTTTTTTTCTGATGAGCTTGTACTTTCTGGACAAACCTTGCTAGCATTCAGATAAATGTTAAAACATTCTATAATGGTGACATTGGCTACAGCTTCTCTATTGCCAGCATATTTAAAGCTGGGAAGACTCATGATTTTTGACAGGTGTAGCAAAATCATTGCTGATACAGTCATCTTAATATTTCAGTTATGTGGAGATTAAAGGATAAGATTTCTCAGATGTTTTTGCTAATAATTATTAAAACAAAATAGTTTTTCATTCTTTCATATGATTTAATGGCAATTAGAGGGAATAATCCAAGTTTGGGATTTAAAAGTTGACCATTTCTGCTTGCAGCATTTTAGGAGATTAGAAGTTTGAATCAGCTGCTATCCAGTTAAGATTTTCATAGCTTTTTTAAGATGAATTCTGAGTTTCCAGCTTTCATTATTTTAAAGGTATTGACAGGGGATACTTTTTGGTTTTAATTTTCTTCTCATCCTGTGGTGGAGGAGCACAGTAGGATTTTCCAGCATAATCATAGAACCATAGAATGGTTTGGGCTGGAAGGGACCTTAAAGATCAGCCATGGGCAGGGATACCTTCCACTAGATCAGGAATAATAATAATGATAATAATAACAACGATTAGTCTTCTGTAGCAGGCTCTAATAAAAGAAAAATGCACTCGGAGTTCATTTGTTTGAGCTGAGATATACAGAAAGCTTAGAAAGCAATGAAAACAGGGGAATATAGATATGGGGGTATGCAGTATTTCTCTAATGTTGGGAAAGGCTCAGGGACAGGTATGGTTTGGTGTTGTTATTCCTCTTCTTTGAGCTGTGTTTGTCCCATGCACAATTGCAGCTGAGAGTCAAAAGATTTAGAAGTTCTGAAGTTTTAAAAGTTTACCTTGCTGGACCATTTGCTAAATTTAAATAATTCAGTTGCTGGTGTAAGAACAACAGCTTGATTAAAAAAAGAAACATCTGAGGAGATGACATCACTGGCTTTCTATGAATGGGTTTTGCTAAAAGCAAATTAATATGTTTATTGGATTTATTGCAGCTGAAAAAATTCACATAGAAAATGTCAGTCATCATATATGCTTTAGTTACAAAGGTAATTATACTATTCATTTGGTTAAGCTGTGACCTGCTTTATTTGTATGTATCTGCTGTAATGGCAAACTGCATTAATACCCTGCTGTGAAATCATGACTTCCCTGGGGCTAATGAGATCATAGAATCATAGAATGGTTTGGGTTGGAAGGGACCCTAAAGATCATCCAGTTCCAACCCCCTGCCATGGGCAGGGACACCTTCCACTAGATCAGGTTGCTCAAAGTCCCATCCAGCCTGGCCTTGAACACTTCCAGGGATGGGGCAGCCACACCTTCTCCAGGCAACCTGTTCCAGTGCCTCACCACCCTCAGAGTGAAGAATTTCTTCCTTAGATCTAATCTAAATCTACCCTCTTTCAGTTTAAAGCCATGAGCCCATGTCGTATCACTCTATGCCCTTGTAAAAAGTCCCTCTCCAACTTCCTTGTAGGCCCCTTCAGGTACTGGCAGGCTGCTATAAGGTCTCCCTGGAGCCTTCTCTTCTCCAGGCTGAACAATGCCAACTCTCTCAGCCTGTCTTCATAGGAGAGGTGCTCCAGCCCTCTGATCATCTTGGTGGCCCTTCTCTGGACTCTCTCCAACAGGTCCATGTCCTTCTTACATTGAGGGGGGGCCCAGAGCTGAATGCAGAACTCCAGATGGAGTCTCAGGAGAGCAGAGTAGAGGGGGAGAATCACCTCCCTTGACTGCTCGTCATGCTTCTTTTGATGCAGCCCAGGAGACGGTTGGCTTTCTGGGCTGTAAGCGCACATTGCCGGGTCATGTTGAGCTTCTCATCAACCAACACCCTCGAGTCCTTCTCCTCAGGGCTGCTCTCGATCTGTTCTCCACCCAGCCTGTATTTGTACAGGACCTTGCACTTGGCCTTGTTGAACTTCATGAGGTTCACACGGGCCCACCTCTCAAGCCTGTCAAGGTCCCTCTGGATGGCATCCCTTCCCTCCAGCGTGTCAACCTCACCAGGCAGCTTGGTGTCATTGGCAAACTTGCTGAGGGTGCACTCGATCCCCCTGTCCACGTCGCCGACAAAGATGTGAAACAGCGCTGGTCCCATTACTGACCCCTGAGGAATGCCACTCGGCACTGGTCTCCACTTGGACATTGAGCTGTTGACCACAACTCTTTGAGTGCGACCATCCAGCCAATTCCTTATCCACCAAGTGGTCCGTTGCTCAAATCCATGTCCCTCCAAATTAGAGACAAGAATGTTGTGCAGGACAGCGTCAAACGCTTTGCACAACTCCAGGTAGATGATCTCTCAGGAATAAGTTAATAACACTGTGTTAAAAGGAGCTCCTGGCACATTTCCCTTTTTAAATACTAGTAGCCTTCCCGATTGATAGCCAAAATAAGATGCAAGATGGAAGCAAATGGAAGCTTGTACATTTTTGGAAATACAGCCATTGTTATAATTTGTTTTGAAATGCTAATGTTTTACTCTTTCCAGAAGAAGCCTTTCTCCATACACTGCAAGGGCACTGTATAATAAATACAGGGAACAGAAAGACAAGCTAAGTTGCCAGACATCTAAATAAGTGGTAGGTGGGCAGAGGTATCCTTGAAATCACTGGAAGCTGAGTGCCCAGGAGTACTGAAAACAGAATTTCTAAGTTTGAAAATATTGGTCACAGTGGGTTTCAATGTATTTCCTTCATATTCAGCATGACACAGGTCTGAAAACCTGTCTTTGATTCTCTCTCTGCATGTGAGCATTTCCGCAATACTGCTGCATTTTTCCAAGTTACTCTCACTTGGGCTGTTTGCTTTTTTACAGTAAAAAGAAGCAGTGCAAGAATTTTTGAAATCTTACAGAAGTTTCTAAGATAGCATATACTGCTACCATTTGTTTCTGGGTGCTATTTAAGATGATGCAATTTTAACATGCTAGAATTAGCCTCTGCCAAAAAACTTCAGCGTTTCTGGATTTTGTATTTTCTAAAGAAGAATTTTGGTCTGGTTACCTGACAGGGTATGTTCAATGAACATTTCTATTTTCTAGAGCTGGAGCCGTTTATAGTACAAGTCCCACCTGCTTTCCATTAGAACTTGAATTCATAAATTATTTACATGCTTTTGGAAAAAATCTAGTCTATCTTATAAATTCTTTCCTCCCACTTAACGCACCAGAAAATGGGTTTAATTAGGGCCCTATGAATATACTGGTTCATTATCAATCATCTGCCATTCTTACTAGGGATTTTTATTTAGTTCACCATTTCCCATGTGACCTGCTGAAATGATATATTGTAACTTAATGTGAGTTGACCATATATGAGTGAAATGTCGTTGTCTGAATATAAATAGAAGATATCTGAAACTGTCCAAGAGCAATGCTTGTGATTAAACGGATGCTCTGAAACATGGAGCACTGCCATGATAATATGACTGTCTGTTAAAGGACATCCTGGTGTGGTAAAATTCTAAGTCACTCAGTATTAGAAGAATGAAGACTGGGAAGCAGCCCCAAGCCCATTAATGGCGTATCTTCAAAGCATGTCTGGCATAGTTGGATTCAAAATGTGAGAATTTGATCTCAGAATAAAATTCTAATAGATTTTTAAGCAGGAAGAGTGGTTTGGGACAGGAGGTGTGTCATGCAGCTCCCCAGCTGAAAGAAGTCCAAAACTTAAAAAGCCAAGTCTTAAGTCAGGTAATACAAACTGAGGAATTAGCTCTTATTTGTATGAAGTCCGTTGATGAATTAGTGAGATGGAGTTTTAGAGATTTTTCTGCATGCTCTGGACACGACTGTTAAAATGCTTACTGTCTTGAGTCTTTCCTTGCAGTATGATGGTGAAGTAGATTTGTTCTGTTACCTGCAAAAAAGCAGACAGTTTGAGAACCCTTACAGGGCAGGACCAGCACACAAACAGTTTTCCTTCTCTCCAGTGCTTTGCACTGTTGTTCTGCTCAGCATTAAAGAGATGCTGGTGTCTGCAGCTCTCGCTGAGCTGGACAGAATGCAGGGTCCTTCCACTTCTGAAAACCAGTGGCTTTCTCTGTCCTGTAGTCATGCTTGGTCGTTCATCAGAGATCCTATGTGCACAGGATCACTCCCACCTGTCTCTCTTGATTCTGGGCTTTGGATCTGCTTAATCACTTCTTACCTGATGTTCATTTATGCACATTTTCCTATGTGCATTTCATTTGATTCAGGAAACAAGCTGTACTGTTGTTTTAAAAAACCAAAAAAGCAAGGTTTACATGGGGAAAAAGGGTCAGAAAGTATGACTCTAGTCTGGCAGGTTACAGCCTTCCGCAGTCAGGTGGACAGAGTCCTGGGAACTGCTCTTCTGTTTCACATATTTTAAAATAAATATGTAAACTGTGATTTCTGTATTGCAGCTTCCACCAGATGAAGAGAATACTTTTCAAAGTATTTGAAAATACTTTCACGTTAAGAAACCGAAGAAAGCAAAACAATGGCTGATTTGGAAATCTAACTTGAGTGTTTCCATTCTTTCTCCTTCTAAGGTTATACTACATATGTTTGAATACCATCCAGTGTTTCAGTACTATCTCACATAGGTGATAAGTAATACTTTTTCTTCAGTTTTTGCTATGTGCATAATATGGACCACTTTAACAGTACTGATAAATTGAGATTTTGAATAGATAAAATAACTTCAAATCTCATTCTCTGCAGTACCCACTCAAGCATTTGGTACTTTTGATGTACTTAGCAAAGAAAACGGCATACTTCTGGAACTGCTTTTGTAGAAATGTAGGCTGCAGCTGGACACTGCCATGCAGATAAAGCAGCAAATGTAGAATGATGATGTCCTGATGTAGCTACACTAATAACTTTTAAAGGCAATTCACTGCTTAATTTCTCCTACAAAGAAGAAATGTGATGGGGGATAGGCCAGTTCGTTATAGTAAGGGAAGTTTTCTCAGCTGTGCTGTCCTAGTGATGACTGTAAAAGTAATCCCACTGAGCAGCACAGCAGCAGGAGGTTTTGGAGAGTTGAGAATGTCAGCTGTGCCTCCTGAGATGAAACAGGTACATCTGAACGTAGTTAAACTTCAGTCTTTATAAAAAGAGAGAAAGCTGGTGTGCTCACAAGGGGGAGAGTTGGGTTGTCTGATGAGCTAGATCAGGGAATGCTGGAAGATAACATCTGTCCAGTTAAATGTGATTTGCTTTGATCTGAGTTTTTGGGGGAGTTTACAGAGATTATGAGGGGAATATGTCTAGGAGACTTTCCCTTTAGGTTCTGTCAGTTGAGTAAAACCTTTAAAACAGGAAAATCTGACAAGGCTGTGTTTCGGAGTGGGTTTTTTTAGCACTTTCAGTTCTAGCTTGACCACGTTAGGGCAGGTGGGTGGGAAAGCAAACTGAACTTTAGGGAAACAATACATCAGGTAGTTATTGCACTCAGGATAAGAATGAATAAGAGTTTCCTAATGAAAAGATCTTTTGCAAGTAGTTTAACTTAACAGACTGACTGGTTTGTCTCAAGTATTTTGTATTAGTCTGTTGATGTATTGGCATCTGTCTCTCACTGATCCATACTCTGTAAGTGAATTGTATTCTCCAGATTGCAAATAAAAAGCTAGTCATATTTTCTCATAGCTATAGGCCCACTTGCCAAGCTACTTTTATTATCAGGTGTTACTCTGTTGCAGTTTCAAGCACAGTTCCTGGCCTCCTCTCCAGGAGATGTGAGTAATTTTGTGAAGATTAGGATGGAAAGTGGGCCCTGTGGAACATGAGGTAAGGTGTATCTATAGGAGAGATGCATATACAGTTGAGAAGCTGTTTAAGATTTTCTGTACATAAACTTTGAGAGAAAACAAGGTACAATCTTGTGTTGCTCATGATCAAGTTTGAGGAATATAAAGAAATACTAAACTTCATAATCTATCCACATCTCTGCCATTCCTAATGAGCCCACTCTCCTAAATTAAAGGTGCTGTGTATGTAATTTGAATATGTCTTATTAAAATAGAATCTTCTCTTTGCTGTTCTTAGGTTTAGAAACTGTAATTTAGATTTCATGTTTCCATCTGAAGTTAATTGTTATTCCTCACAGTTCAAGAGAAGTTGCCAATGGATGCCTAATCAACAGAACTCAAACTGAATTATGCTTCATGTCAGTTAATCTTAAATTTTGTGCCAGTGTTCTGAAGAGATCCATCCCATCCCATAAACAAGAACAACATTATTTCTTTGGGGAAATTACTGTGTATATGAAATAAGATTTTTGGAGTGAAAATGTCTTCTGGCCAAAAGCCACAATACTTTGCTTTTGCTCTTACTATTTTAAAATTGTGCACTTTTGGCAACCATTTCAATACATCTTCCCAAGATAATAATTTTCCATACACATTTTTCCCCAGAATGACAGTTGGGGATTGGGAATAAAAAGTGTTATTTTAGGACATGGTGGGGGAAAGAAAGAAATACTTAATTATACAGAAGTTAAGCAAAATACTAGTGCACACAGAAAACATATCCAAAGTGTGACAGCCAGTATTGGCACCCATCAAAGAATTCCGAACCCCCTTTATAAATGAGCAGGACTATGTTTGCTCTGATAACAGGCTTCAAGCCACGCAGAAAATAAAAAGCTATCAGGCATCCACAGCACTCAGGCAAACATCTCCTGAAGAAAGCAAAATGCTTCTGTTTTCCTGTGGTACGTTCTCAGTCACCTTTGTTACAGCATATGTGTCGGCTCCGGTATCTGTAGGAATACAAATGAGCAATCACAAATTCATGTCGGGGAGTGGGGATGTGTTTAAAAATGTAGGAGTTCCAAATTGTATTCAAGGATTAAATATAAACCATGTTGACAGGAGAGTAAATAATAACAAACCTCAAATAATGAGATCTTCTGGCCATTATTACCCTGAACTGATTTTTACCAGCTCCTAAAGTGGATTTGAAACTTTTTCATGTCAATCTTAATGAAAGTTCAGAGCATTGATCCTTTTCATTGTCACAATGGCTTAACATGGCAAGTGTGTGAAAATCTTAGTGAACTATTGAGCATCAGAGTTCAGAAGCCTGAGGAAGTCAGAGTAAAAACCACTGTGTGTATACTCCAGCTGCGTCCTCTTAACTGCACTGTTTCTCCTGTAGTTCTCACAGCTCTGGTTAGTGGTTCTCAGCCGTTTGAGTCGCACTGTAATTACTCAGGCTTTCATTGCTGGAGGTTCAGCACTTCAGCCCATGTCCTGTTATTAATACAACGGGCAACCCAATACCATGGACCAGAATTCCAGCTGCGTGAGTGTATAACTCTTACTAACCAGGAGTTTATCTTGGTGAGATTATAAAGTCTGAGCAAGACAATTGCAGATCTCATTTCTGCAGCTTGGGGTGGGGGTTCTTTCTCTAGCCAGTGCTAAATTACCATGCATCAGGCTCATGTGGTTTAGTGACCAGACTATGTTTAGAGTCTTGGTGTGCTTGAGTGCTATGTATCAATCTTATAAGCCATAATCTGTTCGGATAGTCCTATTTCACCGCTATGTGAGACACCGTGGTTTTGGTTATGCACTCTGTCTGTGAGGTGATGGCCTTGGGATGTGAATTGACACCTATATTCAACAAGGCATTTCAGCAATTCAACTGGAGGTTCTGTTATGAAAGCTAAAGCCCAGTTAGCATGTGTACAGTTACTTGAAGTGTGATTTTTAAAAGAAAAAAAACAACAACCCAGTCTGTTAGTAAGCAGTTCTGTCTGGTTGCCAGTTCACTGTAATGTTCAGAAGGGGCTGGCTTTGAGCTGGTTCCATTTGTGTCCTTTTGTCTGGTGGCACTGGATACCATTGTCATCTTCAGAAATAAAGTTCTTCCCTTCTTACCTTTTCTTGATGATTGGTTGTTACGTCACCACAACAATCTTGCCAAAAGAGCTATTCTACACATACCTTTGTCATTTCTTTTTCTAGTAAATCTTCCTTGATTTTCATGCTTGAGGCTTCGTAAATGGCTCACCTGCCCCATTTACTGAATTGTACTAATGTATTAGCCATTTTGTTAATGCTCACACAAGAAAGACATTTGCACATTGCACAAAAAAACTGTGAATAAACTTCTACCTAAAGTTATACATCATTAATAGTATTTGTGATTTCTGTGTGTGCATAGCAGGTAGCAATACTTTTGTGGCAGGTCATATGAGGTAATTAATTAAATTTGTCAGGCACTTTGGATCAGTGTGCATGCAAAATTAATAATAAACCATTCAGGCAGCTGGTAGTATTTTTTGAAGATGTTATATTCCTTTTTCCCCAATATATGTAGATTTTCCTTCCAGATTATATATTTATTTGAAGCCTCACAGAAGCAATATTAAATGCTGGACCACTTGTATGTTTTGATTGCATATCGTCTGATCTTTGAGTCAGGAAACATGGTACTTCTAATGATGTTATTTTAAAGTCTTTAATTTCTTTTTATATTTCTCAGTGATCCTTAGAACTCTAAAAATTCAAATATAACATGGTTGTAATTGTTCATGGAACTCACCTCCGCAAGATACACTCATAGCTCTCATGTAGTTGTCACGATCAGTGTTAAGTATAATCAGCTTTAGTACAGACCATCCGTCAGTCTTCAACCAGCCAGTTAGTGGAACCGTGGGTTAAGATCAATGCTCTAGTCTTCCATCTGTCCTTCTGTAAGTTCCTGGGCTGTTCAGTTTACTGGGACTGTTAGCAGATTGGCTCACTGGAAGACTGAGAATTATATATGCCTGATGCAAGTGGTAGAGGGTACACTGTGAAAAAGTTTGCAACTGAGAAACTTCCCCACTAGTTGCCTCTGATCGTGGACATGGTGATGTTTGGCAAGATAAATGTTCCCACAGCTGTCACCTCAGCTCCTTACAGCACTGAAGGTGGAAGTTAGTGTCTTAAATTGCATCCTGTCAGTCGCTGCTCTTTGCAAGGAATGTTCTGTTTTGTGTGTCCTCAGATTAAAAAACAACATATTTTATTGTATGCCACTTTCATTTTTGAGTTGGTCCAGGGATTTAGATTATTGTGGAGAATAAAACCGTTTTGAGAAGACAAATCTCAGCACAAGCAGTGGTTGCAGCAGAATAGATAGATGTACGCAGGTGAAAAGCTCTGTGATACAACTTGGGCAGCAGATGCCACATGTCTGGATTGTTAAGAGCAAGCTTGTTGGGGAGTTACTGGGTAGTGGACTGTGCTTTCTAAATAAAATGACAATGTAAAGTCAAGATGGCCATCATGTGCATGTTCTGTGAAAAGGATGTGTAAACTCGGCTTTTGTGAGGAAAACCAAGGAAACTTTCAAGAGTTGAAAGAAATCGGAAGAGAGTATAACTGAGTCATTCAGTTTTCCAAAATACAGCTGAAACTGTACCATATGCTATGTATCCTGACTCAAGTTCTAATTATTTCAGTCAAATTCAGGATTAGTGCAAGGTGGACGTGCATTCATTGACGCTGACAGACTTGCATTCATTCCCACACAATTGCGTTTAATCCAGCTACTCAAATGATTGTAGATCTTTTATGGAATTGGTAACAGTAAGTCATAAATCTAGATTAAGAGCCCTGGGGTTGCTTGTGCAAATTTTGTTTATGGCAGTGATGAAATGGCTCTGCCAATGCCTTTGTAAGAGAATTCTTTTAAGGCTAACCTAACTTCCTTGTTGAAGTTATTTTCTAATTTCACATGCCGTAGAAAAAGATTAATTGAGTTGGAGTAGCTCTTAACAAATCTCAGTGATATCAGTTTAACTGGCTGTGGCTTCTTGCTGTGAAGAAAATCTCAGCTGCTCTGTTTTAATACAGCTGGCTAGTACTCATGCACCTGTGTAGGCCATTGTGCTACAACTAACGACTGCTGCTCCAAGGTTGCACTGAGATGTGTTGGAAGGATTGTTCATTGCATCAGCTCTTCTACCTCACCCATGCATCTTACGTGTTTTAAGGAAAGACATGTTTGGTGTCACTGCCATGGAAGAGCTTGACTGGAATTTCAAAAGCGGAAGGACATGATGACCTGCAGTGTAACTGCTATTCCAACCGTTTTACAGGAAAGAATAGCTTAAGATATAGATTCACTTCTGTGCTTACTCTCTATTGCCATAACTGAAGAAAATGTGTTAGTATAACTAAGACCTTGAGAAGGCAATGCTGAAATTTTTTCTTTAGATCTTCTGGCATCATAAGTAAACTGGTAATTATAGCTGGCTACTCTTGTTAGGTATAGGGCACAACACTGCTCTTTTGAAATTCTTCTGTTAGTTTTTCAGCTGATAAGATAGCTTCAACCTAAACAGAACAAGTCACATGAAGTCTTACTTCTTAAAATACATATCTAGATTATGTTATCTAAGATCATAAATAAATAAAATATACTACTTCAAATAGAACCAAGGGGCAAATCTCACTAGTCAGGTAAAAGGAAGCAAGTCAGAACTGGCATGAGAAGTATGAAAGAAAAAGCAAAACTGAATATAGTGTCTGAATTCCCCCACAATACGTTCTGCAATCTATTTGCTAATGCAGAATTGCCCTAATATTGAGCTAAATGGATTGCTTTTTGTTACTCAGTTATTCAGACATGCTATACAATGTGTGAAGAATGCTAAAATGCAATGTTGAAGCAGAGTTCCTAGTAAATTTTCATTGGTTACCTAGTTGTGGTTGGTATCTGACAACATAAATATGAATCACAAAATACGATTCTTTTGCATGTGTGTCTGAATAAATGCAGGTGTTTGGCAGCAGGAGTATCACAGACCCCAAACATACAGTCACAACAGAACATCTTTTGTTGAGCAATAAATGAAATCTTATTCCTTCCATTTGCACCAGACAGAACAGCTGCAGCTGGTGTCAAAGTGTTGCTAACCAGGGCGATCATTCAGAAAAAGGAAGCAAATGGTTTGCCCTTTTTCTAGGTGCTTCAGAATGTATATAGCCATGAATGGGCAGCTCTGCTTTGTAAGTGCATGCTTAGTGCAGAGCTCAGAACAGTAAGAGGGCTGGATGCTCCATAAATGAGAGGAAAAGTGTTGAGTTTATACAGCACACATACTTTACACTTGTTTGCCCTGATCGGTAGCCAGATAGTGCTTCAAACACTCAGAGTATTACAATTCTGAAAGGCTTCTCGTAGCATTTCCCACTTCTGGCATTTTAAGAAAGTTTGCATTGAAATATAGGTTCACTGTGGTATTTTTGTGCTTTTAATATTTGAAACCCAAGTCTTTATCAGGTCTTCTGTTGCTTCTCTGTTAAAACATTCAAGAAGGCTTAGCATGTCCTCTTTGTTCATGTGTCAATATCAAACTGCTTCAGCAGCGCAGCCTCTCAGTTATTGTTTAGAGCAGTGGTGTCCACCCTTGGTTCTGGGGTGGGCGAGGTTCATTAAGAATGCCCAGCAGGGTGTGGGTCACGCCTGGCCCCTCTCATGTGGCTGGATTTGCTTTTATGACCTGACCACGAGCACAGGGGGATGTAACTGATGTCCGTCTGTGCACTGCACAGCAGTACATGTCCTGTCATGACCTGTGAGGGACTTGGGAAATGGTTCCGTGTGGATGAGACCAATGGCTGAATGTCCTGTTCTGAGCTGCAGTGGCCAGCAAACCACTCGTGAGGCAGTACCATCTTACAGCTGGACTAATGAACGTGTGATGGATCATTTTAGCAAAGTTTCATCTTCAATGAATGTGTTCACAGCTGTAACAGATACAAGTATACATTTCCCTGCCCTGAACTATCACCAAAGACAGGTTTTATACCCTTCTAACAAAGCATCGACAACTTTTTATTGTGTCCGGCTGACAGAATTATATTTCAGTGAAACAATATTATATCACAATTTATGTATTTCACTGAGTATCTTCAGTAACTGCAAGAAGCTTACTACTGATTCAATATTACTGTTTCACCCTGCTCTAATTTATAGATTTGTCTTTAACATTAGTGTTTGATTTGAATCTCACTGACATTATTGTTTGTCAGGAACTAATTCTGATGATCTTTGGATTCATCTGTTCTTTGTGGTTTGGTCTCAGTGAAGACCATCATAGTAAGAATAAAGGTTTGATCCCTGCAGTATACTTATACAATGATATACATCTGTGTTACAAGCAGGATGCATTTCAGTTAATATGTGGTGCAGGCTGCATTCTGTAATGCCACTGTCTGAATTAGTAAACCAGATATTTTCTTAAACCTTATTATACGTTAAAATTGAAAAGAAGACTCGTGAGTGAGGTATAAAATAGAATCAGCAACAGCTATCTAGATGGAACATTTTTACAGAAGTGTTTGTTTTGATAAATGCTTCATACATAAAATGAACAGTGCACTGATGGGATCTGTGAGTTGAACCTCTTCAGGGTTTACAGTTCTGAATGTGTTCAGTATTGGCATAACCTGGCTCCCATCAGTCAGTGATAACACTTTTGAATCAGAAGAGGTAGCAGAATGAACCATGACCCAAATGCTTCAAAAATCCTGCTGGTTGCAGGATTTAGTCCTCCCACTCCTTCAGTTCAGACAGTTTTATCACTCCTTCTTAAAAGAGCAGTTGTTTGTTTGATAGAACCAATATTCCCACAAATTAAGGCCCTGAGGCACAACTGCAGGAAGTTACAGTGACTGACCCCTAAGGAAAAAGACTTTCCTAGAGTCTCATTATTAGAAATCTTGTTACACCAGAAAATTTATTTTGTTCATTTAATGAAGCAGACTACTAATAGGTCTTTTGGATTGAATTCAGCCCAGGAGTGATGTTGTATATGGATTGCTATTCATACTCATTTTAGTCTGAAAAGTAGAACCCTGTTTGGATTATTAACTTTTGCTTGGTGACTTGGTGATTAATTTGTACATCAATATAAGAGATTCTTCCATTGTCTTTTTCCTTTTTTCTGATGAAAAGATGGTTATATTAATAAAATGGATATGAACACCACAGTGCTAGTTTTTTTAAAAAAATAGGTAATCCATTTTTTCAGCTAGTATGGGACAGTCATATTTATTCAATTTGTGCAATGTAGTTGATGGTGGGTTTTTTGTTTTTCAAAGAAAAAATAGATTTTAATATATTAGGGTGGATTTCCATAAAGTCAGAAGCCCAAGGCTGCACAGAAATATGCTGGATTTTCATGTGCTCACCACATTTCCACGCACAAATCAAATTAATGGTGTGCATGTTTTTGCTTGGGGCCTTGTGCTTCTGTTTTAAAAGGAGGGAGTCTTTTGTTTTATCTTAAAACAGCCTTTCTTAGGAATGCCTACAGATCAGTTTGACTCTCTGCAGCTCATGTTTGCTGTGGGGTAGTAGTAGAGACAGTGGGAAAGTTAGGAATTAGGCTGTATTTATGCTCTCGGACCGTAACAAAGCCCAAATGTGCAGTACAGACTTGGTTCCACAAGTCCATAGTGCCTTTATAGCCAGACTGAACTCAAGCTGCAAACAAATCCCACCAGATCATCTTGGACCCCTTCTAAGAAAAAATAGGGAGAGAAAACTGCAGCAGGGGCAGATGAGATGCATTGAAACAGCGATGCTGTTCCTGTAACCAAACACATTTTATTTGAGAATGTAACCAAACATTTCTAATGTACAGAGTGGTCCCAGGGATTTTCACTCTGGTGTTTGGAGGGCATAGGTATGTGTGGTTTCTTGGCTTTTCTTAAAATACAGGCATAGTCTGTCCTAACTCGCATCTCAGAGCATGGCCAGAAAGGCTAATATAATAGACAAAGTGTTCAAGGTTGAGGTAGTTAATTTTGCAAATGTAGAAATGGGAGCATAGGAATTGATAGGCTGTTTTGGACTGAGTTCAGCATAGAACATAGCCATGAATGGAAGGACGGATCTTGGTATTTTTTAGTTGGTATTGCAAATTGAGTTGTAATATATCAGGCATATAAGAGGAATCTGAAAGAGCTATGTGAGAAAAAAAGAACATGAACTACAGACACATCTCAGTGAGACTTACCTGGGAGAAAAGGAAAGCCAAAGAGACATAGATCTATCTGGGCTGGGGGTCACATCATCTCTGGGGGTGTCCTACACTGTAATTATATGATTGAAACTGGGCCATTTCTTTTTGCTCTCAACTTTATTATTGTTATTACTATTATAGTTACCATCATCCAATGCACTTTGCCAAGCTAAACTGCAGCATTTTTGGTAACAGAATTCAGCATGTTCAGACTTCTTTCTACTCACCCATCAGGTGAATCCTAGCGCACACTCAAGGTATCTGCGCTTTGGCCTTTTCGTGCTGCCCTTGACCAGCATGGAAATGACTCTGGTGGGACTTGGTTGCTGAATAGTAGGAGTTTTGAGAAGAAAGGAGTTAGTGTAGATCTACTAATCCTATTTTTCCTGCTAGTATATGCCGCTGAGAAATAATGGTGTGGCCGAATTGATTGTAGAGTATGTTAATATTTAATCACCCTTGTTGTTCACTGTGGAGCAGTGTTTTTCAGTGTTGGCAGACAAAGGTGGCTCATGTGTGGGCCATGGAATTAATAATTTAATGCAAACAGTCCGCTGCTCTGCCTTGCCAGTAGGTGAGTGTGGTCTGAGTACTGCATCGTGGAAAGCAGCGCATATTGTCAAAGTGTGTGTTGTGTTCCTAATTATCCTGAAAGTTGAAGTTGGCAGGCAACTTTATGAAATAACTAAAGGAAGGTAGAGGCCTATAAAATGATGCTGACATGTGGACTGTGTTTCAGCAGGCTCCCTTGGAGAGGGACATTCAGTTCCCAAGCTTTTGAGACATTGTGGAGAAGGAAAACACACACAACTGACTTCTAAGCCTCCAGCTACATGCACCAATTACAGCAGTACTTGAATATAAATGCCAGATCTAAAATCAAGGACAGGAACAATCCTGAAATTATGCCTGCACAAGCTGATATAATCAGTGTATTTGGTCTGACAGGAAAGAATTTCATGCAGATTGCTAAAATAAACCTGACTTTTCCAAAGCTCCAAGAAACTGTTCCTTCACAGTGTCACTGCAGCTGGAAAGCTCTGAGTCCCAGAGCCTTCCAGTTTGGGTAGCTATGAAATAGTCTCAATCTTGCTATTTGGTCAGGAGATTACTAAGAGAACCGTTGGTATTGTAAATAAGGTTCTACAGTGAATAGTGCTCTTTCCTTTAGTGAGAGAATAGTGTTCTTTCCAGCATTGGAACAGGCTGCCCAGGGAAGTGGTTGAGTCGCCATCCCTGGAAGTATTTAAAAGATGTTTGGATGAGGTGCTTAGGGACATGGTGTAGTGGTGGGCTTGGTAGTGTTAGGTTTATGGTTGGACTTGGTGATCTTAAAGGTTTTTTCCAACCTAAACGATTCTGTGATTCCAGCTGTGCAGGGCTGTGCTTTGTGGGACAATGTTAACGACTAAGCAACCTGACAGACTGGCATACCTGCGGTTACACTGCGACACCTGATGCATAAAGACATGTGTTGGCTGTGTGTCAGGATAATACTGTTGTTTAGGAAACAATAGTTCTGTGTGACAAAACTGCAGAGAGAAAAGATTCAATTTGTGCTCATTATTGAACAACTCAATATGGAATTTGGATCTGATTTTTCAAGGTGCACTGATCAGTTAGAAGTAGTTGTGTGTGATTGACACCACTGGAAATTGGGCTTAGTACTTGGGTATAAGGCTAAAGGATTTCCATCCCTGGGTTGTCTTTGCATCTCGCATAGGTGGAGAGAGTGGAACCTACCTCACTGGTGTTACCTAGAACAGTACGTAACACTTGCACTGGGACTCCATCTCAGTGATAGGTGGGGAAGCTCATCATGTTCGTTTCCTAAGCCTTGTGATTACTTAATTTTTATGTTTATTCTTTACCTGAATCTGGTTACTTTAATTACTGGATATTATTGCCAGTGCAAACCTAGTAGCCACATTAGCTGGAGGAAGGAACACTCGTGCCAGTTTCCTTTGACAGTTCATCTTCTAGTTGCCATCTGGTTGCTGGTATCAGGAGAAAACATGTTTTCCGTCAGGAATAATTGTTTCCTGTAACAAACTACAGTATCTTCCTTATGTGCTGCTGATTTATCGAGTGAGAGGTAAGACCTGTAGGATTCTTGGTTCTTTTTTTTTTTTTTTTGTATTATATATTTTCATTAGGAATGGCCAGTTGCCTGTTTAGCTAGTTGTACAAGAGTAAGAAATAGTTTGCGTGCCACGTGCATATATGTTACATTTGGTTTTAGTATTAACCCTGACTCTGCTGTTCATAGAAAGTTCATTGATGTGCCTGCTAAAATCTGCAATACATTGAAAAGTCGCTTACACCTAGTATCCACTGTTGGCTGGCACGATGCCTGTATGCATCTTACAGAAAAAGTATATAGTCAGAAATGGAAGAATTTAATCAGGATTCAGGAATGGCACTTTGAGAGAGAGAATTGTGTTTAAATAGTGTAGTAATTGATTTGGGAAGACTTCAGAGTAATCACTATAACTTTTTTCTTGGATTGGAAAATTTAAATTCCTCTCTCAGTTACACAGATGATGCTAAATTATACACCCCTCTCTCTTCCCACTCCCATTATCTTCAGTGGCTCCAGTGGGTTTTTTTCATTATCTTACTTTATCTGGCTGAGGGGAATGAACTCCCTCTCTCCCTCCCTCCTGCCCTTCCCCCAGTGCTCTCTGGCTTCAGAGAATTTGTTTGTTAATTCTCATTATTAGCTCTCCTGTGTATTCTATTCCTGCAGCCTTCCTCTTTTAGCCTCCTTTATTGCTACATTTCCTCTTGCCTTTGCTGTCTCTTTCTATCCATTTACATATTCTGAAAAAGTTCCCCAACCCTGCTGTTTTTCATGTTTATACAAGCTGGTTCACGTGAAGGAAATTAAGATGTTGTTTAGCCAAACTGTCTCACTGCACATTTTAATTTTCTAGATTTATGATAGAGCAGCTGTGGCTGAATCCCGTTCGAAAAATTTTTGGGATTTTTTTCTGTAAGTGTGAAACGATATAAACCCTTGGAAGGGGAGAAAGATTTTATCTAAAGCAATAACAGTAAAACCTGTTTATGTTCAGGCTGTTTGTAATACAAGACTGCTGCATTCTTTCACCTGGGAATTTTTACCTAGAAGAATTGACATTCTGATCAGAATTAAATCTGTAGCTTTGTGTTTTAATACATGTAGATGGGCCATATTTTGCAGTAAAACAAGCTTAGCAATGTCATACTGCTTCTTCCCTCTCTGCCACATTTAATCTGGGAAGAACAGTGAAGTGGTGTGGACACAGGGAAAAGTGATACAGAGTTAATTCCCAATTTATTATTTTTAATGGGATTGAAAATAGCACTTCGAGGTGTTTTCAGCAGCAGTCATGGCCTAGCTTGCTATCTAGGAATGCTTTTTTTAACATAAAAATACATACTAACCTGAGCTTCAATTCAACAGTACAGGAAATGGAAATGGGTGTTCCTAAAAGGAAACACTTCTGGCTTCAGAAACATTGTAGGTCTGTATTGAAACAAGCAAAGAATATGCTAAAGAACCAGAGAATATAACATCAGCTTGAAATGAACAGAAACAATAAATTCTAAATAGAATTGATGATAAATGAAGTAAAACTATTCCACCTCCTCATGTCTTTTAACAACTTCAGCAGCCATCCAACTCTTCTATTTGCCGTCAGTCATTGCAAGCATGCAATATGTTTCTTATAATAAACGTACATCTTTATTGCATCTTTTTGGTAGTTTTTAGCATTGCCCCAGAATTTGAGGGAGGTCAGTCTTCAGCCTTGGGAGGAAAGATTGTGTAGTCTGAGACATCGCTGCCTAACCTGGTAGTAGTGATTTTAGCTTTTATGTTACCGTGAAAGGGCAAAGTCTTTCTAAAAGGTCATAAAGGTCTGTTATTTTTTTTGTAACTTTGGAAAAAGAGAAATTGCTTCTACTTTTCTTTTCTATTTCTTATTTAAATGGAAAAGAATCAGTGGCGTGAATGATGCTTGACACAAGGTAAGTGTCAACAAATATTTTTACTGTTTGATTCTGCTTCCCAGCTGGTTGAGCAATTTCTGCTGACTCCCCAAGAGGACAACTGGAGGGAGTATTGGTGGACGGACAGCTTGTACAAATGTAACTGTTCTAGTTGTGCTTTCACTGTTCACATTCCTGTGTTGGCAATGAGGGCTGTTCTCTAATCTAGAGCACAAAGCTCACACAGTGGGGTTTTCTGCTTTCTTATGTGCTGTTATTTTCTAACCTGCCATTTCTGCTTCTAAAAAGAATCAAATAAACAAAGGCAATAAAACCCCACTTCTTGGCACAGTGAAGTCTTAATTATCATCACTGGTGGTGGAGAATAAGAAAGCAATACAAATGTATGATGAAAAGCAGATAAATTTCCCTTAGGATCAGCCATCTACCTACTCTACTTGCAAGTGCCAGTTTGTTTCTTAAACCATTTGTCTGTTTGCTTAAAGATACTGGAAACATCCCAAAATCTTTTGGTTGCTGACAATCCCAGGAAAATCTTGGGAAGTTAACTTTAGAGATCAGGGTGCTGGGCCAGTTTCCAGCAAATAATTTTGACCCCAGCTACTATAAGGATTTGCGTCTCCCTAAAAAGCCCCCAAACTGCTGTTCTTCACCAGAAATTATACCTGATTATTTTAGAATTGACTGAAAGAGGGAGGTCACATGCAGTTCTAGCTAGCATACCAAGCAGACCTGGGTGTTTGTGAATCCTTTGTACATGTGCACGGATTGCTCACAAGCTTGGTACAGAAGCCAGGTGTCACAGTCACCATCTGATCAAAAATGGTCAGCACTGGATTCTGCCCTCAATTAGTTGAAGGAAATTCCCTTGGAAAAAGTTCAGGTGTGGACAGTACAGGAGGATTTGATGTAAAGGATGGTTTGGGTTTGTGTAGTCTTCCTCTGCCTAGTCAAGTATCCTGTTGACATCCAAAGCAATTCAGGTACCATAAGAGGCCTGTTCTCAAGAAGAAGAGACCTTACAGGCTCTACAACTCTGAAGGCTCAACAGAATGTGGGGATATGGCCGTTCTAAGTCGTGACCATCTGTGGCATGAAGAAATGGACATAGAAAGATAACCTTTTATGCAAAAAAAAAGAAAAAAAATGTGAGAGGATGCTGGAACAGTTTTTCTGATTTCTCAGCATTCATAGTACTACATAAGATGGTAATAGAAATGTCCAGCTGATAAATTAATGGAATAACAGCAACTGGAAACAGAATGCGGCTCCTGGTCATGTGAGAACATTGTGGACCTTGTCAGGTAAGCTCCCATGTTACTACTGTTCAAATTCAGAAACTGAAAAGTTTTCTTCAAAGCTGAGTGTAACAATTGTCATTTGAATGACGTTGTCACGTGCTCTGGTACTATTAGAGCTGTAGTTTGCATTGGTTTTGTACTTCAGGAGGAGAACTATCAGTTTTATTATACTGCATCCTTTGGTTCCAAGTATGAGTTTTAGCTGTGTAGTGGCTTTCTTTTGTTGTTGTTGTTGTTGTTTCTGATATAAGTGTGTGTGTTTTCTGAGTGTGTGTGTGAAGGAAGGCAGGACTTGGCCAGAAATCCTCTGAAGAGGTTTAAAAGCTAGGCACTGCAGCCTCTGTCCTTGTGAGATGGAGGGAGTGACAGAGGAATTAAAGAACTTGGGGAAGAAGAAAATAAGACTGGTGTCTGGCTGGAGAAGGGATGCTGACAGCGTTCTAAGTGAGATTGAGTAGAAAAATGAAAATAAATTCACAGATTATCTGGAGAGGTTTGTGGGGAAAAGGAGGACCAAATGTTGTAACACTGTGAACCTTAGTTTATTAAGTGGACCAAGGAAGGGCTGAGCTGTGTTGGGAAAAGCTTTGCACTCACTCTTTTGTGCTCTTTCTCACATACATAGATGCGTACACACACACATACACACGCAGTTACCTGGGGCCTGCCCCAGTTGCCGCTCCAGTGAGTGCATACACAGACACACAGGCAGGAGCGGTGCCAGGTTATCATTCTAACATTGTGGCCAGCGTATCATCTTTGCACTGGCAAAAAGGTTCCATTATTTACCTAAACACTCAATCCCTGGTGAAGGTATGCAAATAGTGTTTCCCACTTTTTCCTTTTAATCTCTGTCCTCTTTTTTGTGGCTTAGTGAGGAGCTGGGAGGGTAGGTTAGTGTGAGTGGGAATTCAAAGAGTACTGACTAGTAATGGAAGCAAACCCAAGCCAAACTGACGCAACAAGTGGGGTAAAAGTGGTTGCTGACAGGAACTTTGTTTTAGGGTGTTTCTGCTTGGAAATTTGGGGTTGTGGAGGCTACAAGCGGGAACAGATAAAGATATTTTCTTTTTTACTATTAAGGGTCATAAGTAGAGATGGACGATAATATCTTTCAGTTCTCATTTATTTATAATTTTATCTTAAGTCATGACCCCAAATAATAAATCCCTACCTTATGCAGTAAAGGAATCTGAAGTGCAAAGAAGATCGTTTGAGCAAAGTCCTGGAACGTGGGGAGTCAAACACTTCTGAACTTTTTAATCACAGTCTAATGCCTTAAGCCCAGGCCATTCTTCACCTTTCTCTTTGAGAGGAGGAAGAGCTGGACTTAATATCATACTTTCCTGGGCAAAAGAGACCATATTAATGTCAGCCTTAGCATGAGAAATGCTTTCAGAGCAGCTTGCCAGGAGACACACTGAGTCTGATTAGTGTTGTCTTTGGACAAGTCAGCTGAGATCACCTTATTAGAGTAAGATGTCTGAGACATGCCGGGCTTGAGCAAGGACTAGATGGACTAGAGGAGAAGGAGACAACACAAACCAGGTAAGTATCGATGGGTTGGGGAAGCCAAAAGAGGCTTGCCTACATAGTTGTCCTAACAAAGCAGCCAGGCCCCTTGTCTGCTATAGAGAAAGGAGACTCTAAGTTACATTCAAGCGAACTCTGCGAGAAGATATTGTTATAATTGGTGCTATCATTGATAAAAATAAAAATTGTACTGTTTGTGGTGTATGAAGGGGGGATGTCAGGCCTAATCAGGTTCTTTGCCTCTTCCCACACCTGAAGAAATCAGCATGATTATAGAAAGATGCTGGAGGTTACGCTGAGCTCCATCGTGTTTTGGCAATGCTTCTAGAACACGTGACTTTTTTCCTGCATTTCTTTTTCCATAATCATTACACTATGTCTGTGTATTCCTGACAGTTTTTGGGCAGTGTTTGGTGTCACAATTTAAAACCACTGAGGTCACCCAAATGGAATTCCTCCTTATGCCCAGGTTCTGTGGTCAAACTCAAAGTCCCTTTACACCACAGATGTAATGCTGCTAGCAGACTAAGTTACAACACAGTTGCCTCCCAATTAATTCGAAATACAGTTGCAATTTGTAGTGAAGGAAAATAGCCAGACAGATCTGTAGTGAAAGAGTAACATAGTCAAAGCACTACATCACAGTGGGACATGAAATGTCATTTTGAGAAGTTTTTCAAAAGAAATGAGGGTTCATCAGATGTCTGAAAATACTACGTGATCCTTTAAACATCTTTTGACCTTAAGAAAACACTTGAGTTCCTCAGTGAGACTGGTAAAGCATTACTTTGTTATCTTCGTGTACCAGATACAAAATCCATGTGACCTTGTACTCTTAGGTGAGGACAGGCAATTTATCACTGAGGAAGATCACAATTTAAGTTTTTCTTCTAGGTTGTACTTTGCTGCTTGTCACTGTGGGGACTGAAAACACAGGGATTGAAAATGGTGCCACTGATTTTTATCATTGACATAAATGAATACTGTGTGCAAACAGCTTTTCAAAATGGTATTGATTTCTTTAGCAAAACCTTGCTATTTTACTGGAGAGACTGTTATCTGCGCTTCCATTACTTCAGTCTTTAGAAAGTGGTGTTTCAAGAGCAAAGCCACCTCTAACAATATCTGCTTGCGTATATTGACAATTACATATTGAAATGAAAGGCCCTGTGAATAGCCTTACATATATTCTGACACTCTGGATGGGATTCACAATTTACCATCTCAGTGATCCGTAGTTAAAAATAAACTGAGAACTGGCTGACTGAGATTTAAATGAAAGGTTACTGCAACATAGCTAAATTAGTCCAATTTAGTTTAGCATAAACTAAAAAGTTTAACATAAACTAAGAAGACGACAGCCCAGCTTGCCTTGGAGCAACTTGTCATGTCTCGCGGTCTGTGGAGTTGCACCGCCCTTGGTGAGATTGAGGGGGTGCAGCCTGGCAAGAAATGTCAAAATATCATCAACTCTGACATAAGGCAAATGCAAATAAAAAGGTAGAAGAGTGTTGTCATTTTTGTTAGCAGGAGGCAGCAAAACCAGTGTCACTTTCCATCTACAGCTCAGAGAAACACAAGGAGGAAACTCGTTTTCAGTCACTCCTGTGAGTCAGTGGAAGCTCTTCCTTTGCTGCTGATGGATCTGGGTAGGATAGCCTCATCTTTGAAGGCCACATAGGCAACACGAATTCAGAAATCTTGTGTTAGTGTCTTAACAAGGCAGACATGTTGTCAGGGCATCAGGAAGTACCACAGCAGAGTGCCAGATTCCTAGCAAAGCTCATCTCCTATGCAGCACATGGTTACCTGTGAGACATCTTTTAGTTCAAGTTTTTAGCTGTGTAGAAAGACGCATGAACAGGTAGCGACTTAGATGTCTTAAGCTGGATCCTCAGTCAGGGTCCTCCTCTAATGCTTTCAATAAGCAGGAGGACAAAAAGCTATTTTTCCTTTCCTCTTTCCTTGCACCCTGCAATGAAAGTAGGGAAAGAAAAGGAAAAAGATTGTGTACAAATTAAGTGTAAAGGAAGCGTGAAAATGAAACAAATACATTTTACATGGCTTCTCCAATGTGATTTTGCAGAAATGTTTTCCCAGTGAATTAGCATTTGATGTACTTCTTTCTACATAATAAAATGTTAAAAAAATAGAAGCTTTAAATAATAAAAGAGGAAGACATTTCTACTGGGGATGAGCAGAGTAGTCCCCAATTTAACTAATGTAACTGTACATTCATTCTGGACCTTTGTCAACACACATTAAAAGTACTTCATCAGTTTAACCCATTTACTTTTCTAAGAGGATCCTGGGAGATCATTGCTGCTAAATGAATTAAGAGACACAGCCAGTCTAGAAAAGGAACCTTTGAATGTTTAATTTTTCTGTTGCATAATGCACTATGTGACACACGTGTTGTCTCAGAAGACATCTTACAAAGCAATAGCACAGTGACAGCTGAAATGGAGTGTTTTGTATGCTTGTGTCGTTTTTGTTGTGGCCATATAGGTTTGGACTGAGTCCTGCAAATGCTACTACCTGTACAGGGACTGCTCAGTGGACAAAGTATTTATAGCATCTGTGCATGCCTTATTCTTCTGTGGTTTGTTATTTTGTTTGTTTGTGGGGGTTTTTTTGGCGTCTGATCTGAACCCCATTAAAGACTGGAAGCAGTTTCAGGCACCTTTGAATCAGCCCTTTGATAAGGGCAGTGTGGATGAATCGTCAAATTTTGTTCCTAATCCTCTGGTAGTTACACATATTACCGACTTTTCAGCTTGTGAAGGAGCTGGACTTCAGCTCTTTTGTGTTGCAGAGGGAAAGCTCTTACGAACTCCTCAAAGTAAAGTGAGGCAAAGACCGTAATTTTGTTACCGCCAGAGTCTATTTTAAAATACTTAAATAAATGTTTCATATACTGGTAAAGCAAAATTATTTTTATACCCAAGGACTTAAAGGGAATATATGCACTTGCATGAACTGGACATTTAAGAATTTTCTTCATACATATTTGAAATTTGACAAACAGCAGTGTTTCACTGTGGGTTTTAAGGATAATTTTGCTTAAAAATGTTACACCTAGAAAGGAAAGAAAAAAATTTGTCAGGCAGTTTTCACAGCTTATAGTTCTTGGCCATTTTCAAAGGGTAGAAGTGGTTAGCTGCATCATACTACACTTACAAACCATCATAGAGGTGAGCACAATTATCTTAGAATATTGTTTTCCTTAGTTTCTTCATTTGAATGTTTTTCTGTACAGAGCTGCACACCATACAGGAAAAAGGTATGAGGTGTTCAGCTTAAGAGAGAATGGGAGATTTTCTGGGTAATAAACAGTGTGTTTGCCATTTCTGTCAGCTCCTATGTAAGACCTACTTCAAAAAGCTTGACTTTCTGGGAGTGCTGTGGGCTGTTTTATTTTGACCAACAGTTTGCAGCATTTCTGCTTTAGTTCAGGTACAAAGAAATACTCTCCTGAGTCTATTTGGGGTGTGAAGGAGAAAAATTAAACTGCGGACTGACTGACGATCTACCCAGCTGTTTTGGGTAATTGTTGATGTCATTGGCAGGCAGTTCAGGAGGCATCACATTATGCTTGCTTCTACTTTATTTGAACTATAAATAGAGAACTTGAGCTCTTATGAGTGAAATACTCCCCTTCACTGCCATTAAATAACAGGTTTGCAGCTTCCCTCTGCCACACATGTCTATCATTAAGCGGCGTGTTTGTCCTCATGGATGTCTGGACCTATTGCAGACCTTTTTCCAAAAGCTGAAGGAAATGGCTCAGCAGGTATTACATTGTCATTCTTCTTAAAGTTAATCCAGTGCCGCCTTCTTTCCTTTTTCCCCCTTTTTAAAAATTCTAACTTTGGGCTATCACTAGCCCTCTTCTACTGAAATCGGTAGTAGTTTTGTACTTGGAAACGTGAAATATCAGATCCTGAATTTTCTTGAGGAAAAAGTCCCAAAATAAACTTGCCATAGAAGTCAGAATGTATGACGTCCCGACCTCTATTGTCCTGCAAAACATTTTTGAGTCTCATAGTTAGTACCCAGACACAGTGACCTGAGGAGACACTTTCGGTCATTCTTGATATTTTACTCCATTTGACTGCTTAAGTAGAATGGGGAGAGAAAAAAGTTTTCTGTTTGATGCTTCAGCACAGTGCCGCTAACTTCACCACTGCATTTGAGGTTAGGATCAATAGGTGTGGGAGGAACATTCTCTGTCCTGTCCCTCACTTCCATCGTAATGTTTTCTTACGTCTTCTATCTGTAGGTATAAAACTATCTTTTGATTCTTCCAAATAAAAACTGCATCATAAATATTCATTTTGCATTAAGATTATTTTTATAAGGTTTACCTTTTTGGTTTCAAAAAGGAACAGGTGGCCTGAGTTCCCTGTATAGAACATCAAGGTGAGTTACAAGTGTGGAAGGGAAATTTTCCCTTATACAGAGAGTAATATAAAATGTCCTTAATTAGTCTGTGCATTTGCATTGTTTGGCCAGTCAGTTCACATCCAAACTTCACTTGTGTTGGGAGTTCAGGGCCTAAAGCTGGGCCCTACCTAGTGTTAAATTTTCTCCACAAATCCGAGAAAAGTTGAATATTGAAGGATTCTTATTACACTGTTACTAAAAATCAGAATAATTTAATAATGGTTTCCACTTTCACTCTTTATTGTTTTTCTTTTAACTGGATGTGCATGGCTCCTATAGAAATGAAAGATTTATGGAAATAGCTAATTGCAATATAGAGAGCTGTGTAAAAACTTTCTCAGAAAATTCTGTTAAAGCATTTAAATCCTGGAGATCTGAGTAGCGTCCAGCTTTCTAAATCCTGTGGAATAATAGCTCAGACTTTCCAAAGTGTGCATAGTAGGACTTGAAGTCATATTCCACTGACTTATTTTCAGACTTCATAAAAAACTCAATGTTTAGCTCATACTTGATAAAAGTGTTGTGAAGCTTCATAAATCTTTTCTGTTCTTGAGCTCAACCTTAAGTGGGCTCCAATGAAGGGTTTTATAAATCAGTATTACTGTGCAACCAAACTGAGATTTTTCACAGAAGTGATGTGATTTTTAGATTGAGTAATTGACTGAATATAGCTTTTGGCTGAATTTGGATCTAAAGCTCAGAGTGGATGAAATGAGATGCATCTTTGCATTCCACCACCAAAAAAAGCCTCTGAAGTGTATTACAGTCTAATGACAGAACGCTCTTCTTACTCCTGTAATACAGCAACCCAGTTAGAAACATTTGGTTTAAAAATGTTGGGAGTTTTAGATATGCTGCATGAGAATCACTCATGTTAAAACGCATTAAATCTCTATCAAAACCTGATAGATGTTGCATGACAATAAGAAATGGGATTTTTTACTTTGATAGCAGTTTAGATTTTCCTCAGATGCCATCTCCAGGTTTCACATCTGTACCTGCATAAGCAGAAAGTAAAGTTAAATCTGGGCAGGTTTTCTTTTTTGATTGTTTGCTAGATATATGATGGAATTCTTTCAGATTAAATAGTTCCCTGGCAGTCTGCTTTGGGAGGTTCCCCCTGCACATCAGAAAAGTGATCTTTCTCTGAAAGGCTCAGATACGATCTACTACAGAAGTGCATTTATTAAACCAGATGTTTTATGTATATTAGAATGATGCACAGCATACAACACAGAACTAGATTCTGGAATATGATCTCATGGCAATCGGATGACAATAAATGGTGTATAAATTGTTATCACATACCTATAGAAGTCCAGACAGGACATTTGCTCCTCTGCCATTGCCAAGAAAATTAATCTTGATTTGCGTAATGCTTCCAACTTCCATTTTATTGAATTGTAGCTGATGAAGCTGATGCATTTGATGTACCCCTGAACAAAGAAAAAAAAAAGTAAAATAAGAATATTTTTTGTATCGTGCAATAAAACCCCATATTTCCACTAGTTTATATCACTGCAATGGGATATTTTAAGAGAATAAATTGGTTTGATGGGCCTTAGTTATCTCATATTTTTATTATGAAGAATGGATTTTGATGAAATAATTCTTAATTTTTGTAAATCAAGCATTGTAGCAGTGGTCATGTAATGCAACACTGTCCCATATACTTTCCAATAATCAAAATTCTTAATTTAGATTTATTTTCATTGCGCTAAAATTAAGTTTGATTCCCTTATTACCTTTATTTTACAGTTAGCAGGGTCCGCTAACATGAATGGATTTGCTTCTAGTTTTAGGTCAAGGAGAGAGGTATGCACGTCCACTGTATATTGGGTAGTTTGAGAGCTGAAGCAAACATTTGATTTGATTTGATTTGATCTGATTTGATTTTTTTCCATGAAGGCTTGATTCTTGATTAACTCACTGAAATTTCAGAATATAATATCAGATGTAAACAAGTGAAGTCAGAAATCCTAGGAGGGGTGAGAATGGAACAACAGGAAAAGGGATGGTGATTGTGGAAGCCCCAAAAGAAGCAGTTGATAAGAAAGGTTGTGATTAATTTGAGGCACTGCTATTGTTATTATGACTGACAGCCTGAACCTGAAGAAAGTACATAGGAATGATGTGTTCACAAAAATATGCATAAGATTAAGGAGAAACCTGTGCCTTCTCCTGTGAATTTGACCCCAGGTAGCATAATGTTCCTTTAAGATGTTCAGCACTTCACAGCACTGCATATTTCCCGTGCAGTGGGGTGACTGGCAGAGGTGTAGAAGCCTCAGTTGGCATTTGCCCTGTTATGCCTGCCAGAGGTGTCAGTGTAGAGTACTCTGTTAAGGGCAACCTTCTGGCCAAACACCAACAGCCCTTTGCTTAGAAGTAATGAAGATCTGGTCATTGTAAACAAAGGAAATTACTTAGGATGCCTTGAATAGTTACGTGTGGGGAGGTTCAAATACTTCCCACAAGGAACCAGCTGAGCTAGTAGCTCCTCCCAGGAGGAAGTTCAGTCTTCTGCCAGGATATGTAAGCTGCCCCAGACTAAATCCATGGATCCTTGGGGTGGAGGCTCTTGACGAGGAGTGCCAAGGGAGCAGTTTTCTTGGTTTTCCTTGTCTTGTGCATCTGCATATGATCCAGCGGTACTTGTACTGTGACTTCATGAAATGTGGGTGTAGCTGAGCTAGCTTAGGTATTGGTGACAGCAAGATTGGATTGGAAGTTGTGTGGCCTCTCTGCGAACATGTATGCACTTTTGAAGTGAACCCACTAAACCAATCCTCTACACGACAGTACATTTTAAAATCAGAGATGTGTTCACAAAACTGTGAAGGTGAACTGTGTTCCTTGCGAGTGCCTACCAGCAATAGTCTTATGATCGAAAGTAACACTTGTGAATGCTCCTTAATGAGAGTACTACTGGCCCTGCCAAGCACAGCAGATTCAGCGAACAGCACAGTGGGCTCAAGGGTCTTGGCTGTGACATAACTGCCATGCCAGTTAGCCCAGAATTGCAATTAACCACTGTCTGCGTTCTTCTGCAGCACAGATGTTACTTAAATTTTTTATTTGAGGTCTTAACTTACTTAGTGTTGGATTCCTGTGAGGCCTTGCACTTGCATTATCATGTTTTTAAGCACTGCTTTATGTAGAGGACAGTCTGCATTTCTGCTTTCTAGACAAACAGCAACCTACATGCAAATACTTAATTCTGACATTCCTTTCTCCTGATGGGTTTTCTTTGCTGACTTCCTATTCTTGTAAGATACCTTGGTGGCACTTTTGAAGTACAGATAGTTTGGCAGAGAGAAGCAAATTACCTATCAATGAAGTACAGTAATCACTCTTACTATTTTCACAATTATTTGTTAACTCTTTTACGGATGTACCCTGAAGAGAGGACTCCTTTCAGAGGGACATTAAAAAATACAGGCATGTCTGAAAGAAGTGGTTAATGAGGAGAGCAAAAAGGAAATTTCAGGGCATGGTAAAAGATGTGAGTAAAACTACAGTGCTGTAACTAAGCTTGTATGAACGTAATTTCCCCAGTATGCACTTTTGCTTAGTGAGGTGTTGCACTCTTACTGAAAATGGTAGTCCAAGATTGTGGAAAGTTTTAATTTCATGCCGTTTCTTTTAAAAGAGTTTGAGACAGTATGATTTCCATGAATTTTAGGGGAAGTTATGATACAATTATGGTACTGACTGTTGAATTTGATAGATTGTCACACAAGGATCAAATCAAGCTGAAAGAAATTGTAAGTTGTAGCTGCTATGTGGACTATGACACCTCTAACTGCAGAGAGGGATGATCCAAATGGTTTGGCTTCAAACCCTTTCATCTTCCTGCTCACTTGAATCTATTCAGACAATCTCAGGTCATCTTCTCTGCTTACCTTCCACAGTTAGCTGTCACAGGCATTTTGGAGTGAATTTTACAGAGGGAGCAACATTCCCACTGCCAGAATATTCTAGTGTTGTTCCAGAGTATTGCAAAAGGGATGTGGAGGAATCCCTGGAGAAAAGATCTGTTGTCCCCATGGCATTTCTTTATGAAAAGTTTCAACTTGTTCATTTAACAAGATTTTAACAAAGGTGTATATTTTTGCAGCATTTGTATCATAAATAAAGCAAGCATTTACACGCAAAATGTCATGATGCTCTTGTTGGTAGCCATAAGCAGACATTGCTGGTTCAGTTTTGCAAATATATTTATCTGTCTGCATAGCATTCTGCAAATCTTTGAGAAAAAGAGAAAAATGAAAAATTAGTGCTTGATTTGGGTTTTAACATAATATAAATTCTTTCTAGCTTTCTCCAGAAAAATCTTTAAGTAAATAGATGCAAATATTGAAAAGCTACTGTATAGCACAACAAAGATTTACAACTCTTTCTAATTCTATGGTTAAATGTTTAATATTTAGAAAAAATTGCTTGCATGTATTCTCACAAAAAGTATTAAACAGGGAAGAAATCTTACTATTAAATATGGAAAATGATATGGGCTGAGATGTTGCACTGGAGTTGAAACATTGTATGAAAAAATCAGTTCAGCTGAAAGTTTACAAAGAGCTGAAATGCTGAAAGTGGATGATAAATGTTCCCTCCAGAAGATACTACAAATCACAGAACAGACTGTAGCTGCTGTTTTAAATGAAGTATATATCACCAAATTTCATATGTGTACAGTTATAGGCAAAATATCCACCGGTCTATAATGAAAATAAACATGGCTAGCAGCAACTTGGCAAAATAACTATACTATAGGTAAAGTAAATTTTCCCTAAATAGAAACAAGATGATTCCAGAAATCAAAATTCTGGGACATTACTTGGAAGCAATACAGAAGTGAAAGGCATCAGTACTATTTCTGTGATCCAGTAACCCGATTAGGATTGACATATAAAAATGACCTATTTGTGCTGAAGACTATTACTCAGTTCTCTTTCTTTTGAATGCTGTATTACTGCATCCATAATATTCTGTGTTTATGGGCCAGTATATGGCAAGATTAACTATAGAAGAAAACATACAGAATGTGTACTGACATCCTTGTGAAATAATGATAGCAGAGATGCAGGTTCTATCATCAAGCACGTAATTGAAATGGACAGTTCCATGAACTTGAGTCTTGAGATGTCTTGGAAAATCTTGGGAGATTTTGCTTTCTTCCCAAATCATTCCATTCTTTTGAAAGGGTCAGCTGAAGAGGACAGGAGTAGTATGGAAGAGTGAACAGAACTTTTGCAAGGAACCATGTTCATATCTAATAGCAAAAGAGATTGTCACAGAATGGTCAAAGGCACATTTCTGCCTGATTTTCATGTTATTAGTGAAACTAAAATAATTGTTCTAGTTATATTTCTAATAATCATTGTAAGGAATGGGCTAGATTCCTGTTATGAGGCTATTTTTATACCTCTCCAAATGGAGCTCTAAGTGGGTGCAATTTACCTCTGTAACTTAACAGATGTGAGTATATGCATACCATTATTAAAAACATTTAGAAGGAGGATTGATGGAGAAGCACTTGCACTAGCAGAGCTCACTGCAAATGTATTATTTCCAAACTTTTACTTTTTTCCCCCCTTCTAGAAAACAGTGGAGAGAATTTGATGCTAATGAAAGGCTGATTTCACACTGATTTTCACAGCACTGGAGACTAGAATTCTGTTTTCACAGTGAACAGCTTCGGTGAGTATTTCTCTCACAATTCAGTCAACATGCCTCTGTTTGAATTGTGAATCTGCATGGAATCTCTATTCATAGCCCTTAAGTCCTTATTTAGCTTTTACTCAAAACTTCCTCAAACAGGCTAAGATCAAAATCAGCTGAAATTCTTTTTTTTTCATATTTGAGTGAAAAATTCAGTAGCCTTTACTTCCACACACAAGACTTTTGAGCATCCACTGTAGCTGCCAGTGAGGGTCATGCCTGTAACATTGGCAGTCAGCATTGTCAACATTGGCTGCTTGAAATTGCCAGCTCTTTTTTATCTGGACTCTGAAATAGCTGTTAAGGGGCACTGATTTCTGGCAAGTTGTGATGAGCTGGAATTAAAAGTAAAGTCAAGCCATCCTGTTTTCATGTCCGTGTACATTCTCCTACACTGCAACTCCCACATATGTACACATTCTTGAAGAAATGTCTGTTTGAAGTAGAAATAGTTTGCAGCAGCATGGAATATTTAATCAAAGTCAGTGGGTCAAATTGCAGCTTGAGGTGCCTTCTCCTAACTCTGACCCTTGTGCAGAGACATTCTCGGTATGGATAGCTGCTGCTAGAGCTGTCTGCACTAGTTCCTTGGCTCTCATTCCTGCAAAGCTGCCAGGTGCAGAAAGAAGTACATGGTGTAACTCTGACCTTGTCTGTGTAACAGTGAGCCAGAGGGTTTCCTTTTAAGTCACTGTCTGCTCAGAAGGGGAATCAAAAGGGCATGTTAGAGTGTAAGTTTGCACATATTTGTAGGTGGGCTAGACCTTGGTGTACTTAGCTGGAATCCCACCAAAAAATAGCTGTGAGATATGATCTCTCTGCAGGGTAGTCTAGGGTGCAGCTAAGGTCATCTAGGCTCATGTCTGTCCCCATCTGAAGCTGATCAGAATATGAGAGAACCGAAAATACCACACAATTGTCATCAGCATTTTTCCTGTCTTTGTAAATTGGTGACTCAAAATGCAGCAACGATGACTAGCATGGCTCTTATTCCCTGTTGTAAAATACCCTTATGTAGCCAAAATGTTCATGGGTCAGTGAACACAGAAGAGGTTTCTAATAATTCTTTCTTGTCTTCCCTATCACCTGTATAGAAGTGCACATCTAGCTGTCCCAAATGGGACTACTCCCCCTTAGAGATTTTGGATGGTAATGGCAGTGGGGCATTACTGAAGAATAGCTACAGTACTTTAGAAGTATTGCATCCAGTCCTTGCTTGCAAGCTTACGGTTTCTGTTTGCACTCTGCTGTGCTGACCTCATCATCATTCTGAGAAGCAGTTTCCCGATGTATTCATGAGGATTGTAAAGCTTTCTCTTCCTTACAGACAGGAATGAATTCATGTCTGGAAGTTTTGATATCCAGTGGTGGGAAAGATACAGAACCATAGATCTTCATTAATGTTGCTGCAAATGGAAGTTGCGTATTTGAACTTGTAACATACTAATTGGCATGCCTGTAGAGTTACAGGGGAGTGGCAATCAGAGTAAATTCTCTTCTATGACAGATGACTAGAACCTGAAGACATTTTCTCAGATGAGCTGGTGTTACAAACAGTCTTAAAAGACAGAGTTCTGGAAATCCAGAGATTCTTTGTAGCATGTTGCCAGGGCTGTTGTTTTCAAATAGATTTTCCAGAGCTATCAAATATGAGATTAAAACTCATGTAATTGAGAATATTCCTTGAATATTGAGTGATTCCAACTAATTTAAACATACATGGATACAGTGTAGACCTTGGTATGGCTAGTAGAGATAATTGCAGTGAACTGGGCAGGCTGTCTGGGACTCAGGTGATTTTGCAATTCACACTGAATTTGACGATGCTGCACTTAAAGGGCTAATAGTACTGCTTCAAAGTCAGAGGAACAGTCTCTACGTAGGCCCCAGTCATCACAGGTTTTCTAGTTTGGATACTGGAAGATGAGAAGACCTACTCGAGTGAGTCAGTCGCATAAACTTCCACTGAAAACTTTAATGTTTAATTTTAGATTTTTTTGAACTCCAGAAGTGAACTCAGGGATGCTACTTCTGCATTTTAAGTCTCCAGTGAACCAGGTTCTGAGGTTTTGATTCAGTCCTTATTCATGTCTGATTCAGTCAGACTCCCACAGAATTCAGTGAGAAAAACCGAGTGATAATCTGTCATAAAAATTACTCAGGATACAATGTGTGCATGCACCACAGTTAAAGATGTGTTCTGTTTAAACCCAACTACACAAGTCCATGTAACTCTTGAGACACTGTGAAACAGTATGAAGGTATTTCAGGGAATACTGACCACTCAGCTTACATTACTTTTATTCCTCACACACTAGGGCTTGAAACTAAGATGAAAGACAGGTAGAATCTGGCTTTGGAGAGGTCAAAAAGAGAATTAAATCTTCCTTTCTTGCTGGTACAGCAAATGTCTATGGGATAGAGGGATTATAATTATGTCACCTACTCATTAGGACCTCCTGCAAGTACCCATAAGGGCTGTGGGAATTAATGGAAGGAAGTGAATGAGACTGTCCACCTGGAGCATCAAAGAGCCCCCAGCAGCAACGGTGGACATGTTACCATCCGCTAGCAAAGATGCACAGATCAGCAGCCATCTCTGCTTCCTATATGGTCGCTCAACAATGGTAGGATTTCATTGTGGAGGGTACCACAGATCATAACATAAGGTGTCTGCTATAACTCATGACATTTGGCGATGGGATGTTACTTTTGTCCCTTTACTAGTTACATGTTGCAGCCACCTCTTACCTCCTCTCTTGCCACCCATCTGTTAACTGTCTGTTTTTCTTCTCCTCCATTTCCCATGATAGTCTCTCCAGCAGTGTCACTCATCTGTGTTCATCTTTCTCCCACCTCCTGACTCCCACATGCTTGGTCCTTCTTACTCCATTGTCCTTTTCCATTTACATGGTGCCTTTACATGCCATTATAGATCTCCGCATAAATACAGAGGTAAATACACTTTCAATAGCGTGTAACCCTGTTTGCTCTTTCTCTCTGCTTGTTTTATCTCCTTTCACCTTTGGAAGGTTGTGGACAATTTGAAGGATGTGTTTGTGCAGTCCAGGAGTAACTGGGACTGTTGGAGAGAATGAGAGGTTTGTCCTTACCCCTCTGACAGGCTAAGTGTTTTTATCTTTTTTTTTGAGGCAGTTGGCAGCAGTGATCTTTGTGTGGATTAAGTGTTGGAAAATGCATAAGGGGTGTCACTGTTTGAACTAGCGTTATAGTTAAAAGTCATTCTTACCAGACTTGCTTTATGTTTGAATTTCACGATAATGTAATTCAGTGTAGCAGCTTTGAAAATTGCTTACACTTTTGTTTTCTGCTGTGTTCAGCAGAGGTGAGTGTATGTATACCTGCGGAGCCCCCAAGTGCACACTGAGGAAAGAGCAGGGATATATTTATTGTACATTGTGAGGTGAAGAAGGAAGTGGGAAGCAGCCACACTTCTGGACATGTCCATCTTATGTCTGAATCGATTTCCACATGGCAATTCACCTGAGATTTCTTTTTTGCAAGATTGCCCCTCTAGGGAAAATTCACTACAATGCTATGACCATGCTAATCATAAGCTATCTGCAACCTTTATACTACAGTCCCTCCTATTCTGACAAGAATGGGAAAGGGGTTTGGGTACATATTTCTCTCCTTAAGTGGCACTTTCCTGCTTTTTTTCTTTTCCCCTTTTTGGTGGCACTATAGTGTTAAGTTGCAATGGATCATGACCTTAAAGAGAAGGAGTAAAATAAGCTGGCTCCCGCCTGAAATTATGGGCATGCAGCATTCTCTCCCACACGTTCTGTCTGTGCTATTTATTTCTTCTGTCAGGATTTATGCTTATTAGCACTGAGTCCTCCTGTTGCTGTTTTCAGCTCCAGCTGCTCCCATCTGTGCATAGTGGTACTCTTCTGTGCAATGCTACTTCTCCTGCAACAGCAAATTTTACTGTAATTAAATTCCCAGGTGAGAAATACACAAGAGAGGAGGACTTGGAGCAGATAAGCAGGGAGATCTTAAGTGCTCCAAAAAACTCCTGAGAGCTCTTAGAGATTGCCTTTTTTACAGCAAACACTGACTGAAGACTGACACAGACCCCCTGGAAGTGCCTGTGAACCACTGATGGTCTACGAAGAATTTAGATAACTTTACTGAGTGTTTATTGATTACTGCAGGTGAGGAAGAATTGTTAAGTTAGAATCTGGGTGAATTTTATTTATTTCTGATAGAACACAGTTTTAGGAGTTTAGGAGTTCTAAAAGTTCTTGGAGATGTTTTTCATATATATTAACCTTGATCCAATTAAAGCATTTCATATATTTGGCATTTAAGTTAGACTTAATTTAATAACATGGCTTAGAATATAATTTGAGATCAAAGATGCAGAGTCTTTGAATCTTTTATCATCCTTTTAAACCTCTTCAAGTCCTTGTCAGTGCTTTAGCATTCTTTTATGGCTAGGTTAAAGCACATGCAGAAATTTCCAAGGTTTTATTAGAAAAAATTGCTTGTTTCCATAACAAAGTGTAAAAAAAGTAACACGGTGGCCTAAAAGTAGATGAGAGACCGTAAGATTCCTTGTTAAAAATAATAAACACACTGAATTATTAAGAAAGCCTATGTAAGCTCATAAAGTTGAGATTAGACAAGAAAAATGCTGACTGAATCACAGTGGCAGGTACTTCATGGCATGGAGGTGTTGGGTTGATGGTTGGACTAGATGATCCTAGAAGTCTTTTCCAACATTAATGATTCTATGATTCATCTCTCCAGAGATCAGGGTATATTTTAAAAAGAAGACTGTTTTTTCTTCCTTATTAAGACCATTGTCTCTGTGTTGCTGCTTATGCTGAGTCCTTTCTGACAGCATTCAGTTCCTTCCATGCAACAAGAAACTACTATATGTTACGGAATGTAGGGCCTCATAGAGGTTATCAGTCTTTACCTGCATGACTGATAAAGTGTAAGAATATCCAGATTTCTTCCCATATGAAAAAGTATTCAGTTAATATTCACCTGTGTCAAAAAATTCTCTCAGTGTTGGTGGTCACATGGAAATCTCCTCAGGTACAAAGACACCAGCCTGTTCAGCAGACTTATGTATGATGAGTAGCATGAACTGCAGCTGGTGTTCAGTAATGAACTTGAAGACATAAGCAGGATTATCAGTAATTACCTGCGTAATCACAGAAGAGGCAGGAAAAGCTCTACTCTCTTCAAGGTGGTGTTGAGAGGCAAGACATTTGATCTGCCTTTAACTTTCATGTTGCAGTTGTGTCTTTTAACTTCTGCAATTTGCAGCTGATGTTTTAATTAGGAAGAATGTTGATGTGACAGCATGTCCTCTTTTGGTGAGGAAAAAGTGACGTGAGGCAAACAGCTGTTAAAAATATTTTGGTAGAGATCGGGTCAGTAGATTTAACCTGCCAGACAAGACTTAATCTCTGAATGAAAGCTTGAGGGCATCCAAGCCAAAAACCTTCAGCTTTTAGGCACCATTTCCTTGCTATTACAATTTTATGCTTAACATTATTATCTGCTGCCATCAGCAACTTGCCAACCTAAAAAAATTTAAGCTTCTAAGAGCAAGAATTGTGACCCCAGGTCCAACCTGGATCCAAGCATTTTATGTATCCCATGTGTTAATCCCACCACACAGAGAGGTTTCTTTATAGTACCGTGAGAGGAGGTGGGAGCAGCGATGTCCAGAGTGTGGTGTTTATTCCTCCTTGGGACTCAGAAGAGCACAAAGGCAGCTAGAGGAAGCTCTGTGAGACAGCTGAGAGCCTTAAGGCTGGGAAGTGTGCAAATTCAGGTTTAAAAGCTATAATTCTCTGTTCTTCTTCCCATTCTCACAAGAGGTTCAGCTCAGGCTTAAGGTTTATGCCAATGCAGTGAAAAAAGTGAATAATATTCAATATCGTGCCAAAAGGTAGAAGAGACTCCCATCAGACAAAGATCAGTGTGTTGCTGAAAAAAGGCCCAGAAAATTACCTTTCTCATCTGCTTATCCAGAAGAATGAAAACACACCAAGAGAAACAAACAAAAAATAACACAGAAAATATTTTGATTTTAAACAAATTTCTTGTACTGTCCAAGCTTATTTCAGTTCTTGTTTATACTCGATTTTGCCACAAAACACCCCCTGTGTTCTGGGTTCCCAGGAGGAGGGAGTCCATCTAGAAGTTCTGGCAGTTGTACTTTGCTTTAGGAACTGAAACACATAAGAGGTCTCACAGACATCTCTGGGACACCTTGATTTGAGATATACATCCCCTGGGCATCTCTGGTCTCTTGCTGAGCCCCAAAGGCGATGAGAAGCTGCTTTCCCTTGTCAGAGCCTTTGGGGATGGGGAGGGAAGAAGAGATCCTTATTGACATTGTTCTCTTGAAACAAAAGGGAGTGCGTTTAAAACAAATACTTTTTTATATTGCTAAACTCCTCCAACTGCCTTCAGAACTTGCACAATACAGGCATCTCTGATTTGACAGAATTATTTTTTTAAGAACTGACTTCACAAATTGGTTTTGTTTTGCTCTTGCTATGGGGTGAGCAGTATGAATGCCACAATGAAACAAAAGAAAACATGCCTTCGGCCAAATTCTCCTCTCACAGCCCTGCAACCCACGCAAGCCAACTCAGTAGCAGTGGCAGAACTGAGAAAAAATGTTTTAACTCCACAGATTGCTGAAGTATTTATACGTACTGTTGGCAGGATTAAGGAGACAGAAAGTGGTTCACTGATCTCAGCATAGAGGGGCCAAGCACCAGACTGAGTCTTGCTACGCTTCTAGAAGTTAATGTGTTGCGATGCAAACAAAACCTCAGTTGATAGGTTCCCCAGCAATTTACCGCCATGTTATGCAGCCGTAGGCAGAGCTAGTCTGCTGGTCTGTTTGGTAAATAAGGTAAAAGAAAACATCATGTGATCCATTACTCACGATAACCTGCAATCTAAGTAAATATGTCACAATAAGTGTATCATAATATCACCTCTAAGATGTAGGGGATAGGAAGCAACTCAGCCTTTCCTGTTATTTCCTTGGGTGAGGTGGAACCTGAATAATTGATCTGCTTATCTGTGGATGCAGAAAACATGTTGAGTGTCACATTTTTACTGGGAAAGTAACTGAAAGGGAAGGTATAGGCATTGCATCTTCCAGTTACTCATCCTTGTTATAATGAGATGAAAAAATGGCTAGGGGTAGACTCCTGAGCATCCAAAAAAAGCATTATGTGTGGTCCCTAATCTTCCCATTCCATGTTGAGTGATTTTCCCTGCTACCTACCTTTGTATAAGGAGGCTCTGAGGAATTAGATCAGTTGTTCACCCTAAACGAACCTTGTATAAGCTTGATTTTTGTTGCTTTGAAAATTCAAGTACAGGAGTGAGAGTTGGGGGTAAGGTTCAGTGATTGTCTGAATGTCATCAGCGTATCGATGAAGACACTGCGTGTGCACAATGTGGAGTAAACCCCATATGGTGAGCCTGTGGTGCCTATGGTGAGCCTTGGTGAGACAAACTGAGCCTCACCTCAGGGGAAATCCACATCAGAACAGCTGGAGCCAGGCCTTAGGCTACAGGTTGAGAAATAAGTAGAGAAGTTATTTCTTTTGACACTCATCTTAATTATGTGTTTGGAGGTCAGAGAAGCATATTACTGGGCAAAGAAACTACAACCTGCTAAAGCACCTTTAATAAAGCAGCAGCTGACAGCCTTGCTGAATTTAACTTGTGTATTTGTTTTGCTGCTTGTCCTGTGTGCTGTGATGGAAACCACCCATGCATTTCATTATTGCCTGTCGAAAAACAATGATTCACCCTTAGCTGCTTTGACTTCTTGCAGCAATAGAGATGGAGGGGGATCTGAGTTTAAGCATGGTTTTTGTGTACAATAGGGAAGGGAGAACTCTGACCCAGAAGCGTGAGCTACAGAAAATTAGAAGAATTAGGACAAAGTAGTTTTATATGTTTAGCAATAAATAACTGGCCAATTTCTTTACGTTTTGTCATTATATGCTGTCCCCTGTGGTATCTGGGCACAGCACACATAAGAATAATCTGTAACATGTAAGGATGGTACAATAATCTGTAACACGTAAGCCGTGGTACATTGCTCACTGCTGAACTAAACTAAACAGGAAAGACATGAGAGACAAAAAAAAAACAACCCACAGTTTTTACCTTCCTCAAGCCTCTTTTCAAAGTCAGTGAACATAAGCTTTATCCTTGGACCTGCGAGTTAACCCCAGCTCTGGTGGACCGTGTGAAGCAGACAGTGTGACTTGCAATTTGTGCAAAGATCATCCAATTTTTTCCATCAAGTGTTTGCATTTGGCTATTAGTGTATTAATATGGGAAAGTAGCTCCCTCTAGTGATAAGAAACATTCATAATTTCCATCTATCCCACACAAATGCAATTGAGTAACAAAAAGTTTGGAAGTTGTGACATTGATTCCACAAATGTACCTGTAGCTCATTCAAAGATATGTTGCCCTTATGTAGGGTGCTTTCATGAGCTTGCTTACATGACTTGCTGAACTGGAACCCAAGGGTTCACACTCTTCATTGTTAATTAGTACGCTACTACAGTGCTTATGGAATTTTAAAAATAACTTAAAATGGAATTTTAATTGTATTAACATTAAGATAAAAATCTTTAATGCTTTTTGTACTTTCTATTTTCTTCTGTTTTCATGAACTCACTTCCCTAGTTTTACTCCCTCATACTGCAGAAGTAACCAGTAAAGTTTTGCTCGTTTGCTCACTCAGTGTGTTGCTGAGGTTAAAATTGCCTATAATTACCATTCTGCCTTTTCCACGGAGCACAGAGCCTAATCTGTACTCTCAGCAGAACTGTAAAACCTTTGAGGACTGCATGCTGAAAGGTACTGGGCATTCTGCTTGGTTCCAGCAAAGCAGCTAGATGCTGCTTGATTTTGTCATGTGCTTGACTTTAAGCACATAAAGAATCTGGATGTGATTAATAATAATAATCATAGACAGAGTGGGGATCTTTTTTCCAGGATCATTTTCCCCTTGTGCAGAAAATCCTAGTTATTCTTAAAATGCCCCTTAATGTTGATGTTTAGGGGCATTTATTTAAACCTCTCTGAGGTTTCAAAAATAATTTGCACAGTAAGTTTCACCCTTGAACATTTTAAGCTCAAGTCAATACCACTTGTAAGGAATATGTAAGTTTATGCATTAAACTTTTTGGTTTTATTGTAGCCGTTTTTTTCTATTTGCTTGTGGTTTTTTGCTCTAAGTCATAGTATGAACTTGGTTTTTTATAGAAATTCACTCTACATTAAATTTTAAATGTCTCTTTCACATGCATAGATTTAAATGATGGTATGATTTTGTGAGAAATACTTATATACTCTTTCTCTATGATGAAGATGATACTTTTTGTCTTGCTTTTATCACTAGCATAACAAGAATTATGACTGTTGGTGGTACATGAGAAAAAATATTCTGCTGTCAGGCCCTTTCTCTGTGTCCTGTCATGAATACTAGTGGCATTATATCTGAAAAAAGTGGCTGTCTGAAACCCACAGGAACTGATCAATACTTAGCCTAGTTTCTTCTAATTCAAAGCCGTTTTTTCATACTGTGTATATTTATTAGCAGTCCTTTAAAGCATCATTAGTCTTTGCTGTGATTGCTGCTCTACTTTTGTGGCATGCCAGTTGATTATTCACTGTTGAACAGCAGGAAAATCTGCAGGAAAAACGTGATCAAACACCCACTCTGGAAAATACACAGAGGAAATACTTAAGTTGAGTGAACACTGAGAAAGAAAGCATTTTACCTCATACTGTGTCAAAATGTCATTTTTATTTCATTATATAAAGCCAAAGATAAGACAAGAAGTATGTGGCAAGATCACTCAAACCACTTGACATTAGCCATACTGATAACTAGTACTAATTCCAGAGGAAGCACTTAAGTAATTCCATTGAATTTAACAGGATGAAAATTAACTGTGATTGTAGTTTAGTCTAAAAATGAGTATACCTGATTGATTACAGTAATGCGATTTGTTAAGCAATAAGAGGAAAAATCTAGTTGCTATGTCAACCTAATGAATGTATTAACTTAGTTTATTAGTTACTGAACTAAGCTGGAGAGAGGGCATGCCTGTGGCTCTACTGACATAACTTTCACCATTTCTCCAGCCAACTTTTACTAATCCATCGTATGTGCTACTTTTTACACTGCTGCCAAGAGAGGGAATTTCTGTATTTTCCCATCAACAACTTACACAGTGCAATGCGAAAGTTGCTTTTATCCACATCCCTTTATTTGTTTGTGTGGAAATAGCAATGTGTTTAGGCCAACTAGTTGATCTGAGCAGCTTTTTTAGCTTGATTGCTACTTGTCATTTTTCAACGTTGTTCCTACCCTCCAGCCCTTTGAAGTAAAGCTTCTTTATTAAATATACATCTAGGCTTTGTGGCATTCACATGACTTCACAGACAGTTGTTCCATTTGTCTTGGCTGTATCACGTGAAAGGATTTTTTAACTGGAGAGAGATTAAACTGCATTCAGGATGTCAGATGACCATGGTCAACTGGAAGTCTGCACTTGGAAAATTAGCATGTCTCAATTAAGAACTTTTTGTTAACATGACTATTAGCAGTGTGTTTGTTTTCCAAGGTAGTTACCAGCTTCAGACCTCAGTTGTGACTGGAGGATTTCGTTTAAGAAAAAGCTGTCTCTAGTGAAGAAATGGACCTCACTCTCACTCTTCCCTTACTTACTCAGCCAGATCTGTTCAGCCCAATTTTACCATTTAATCATGAAAATGAATGCGAACTCCATTGTATCCAGTGGTGGTATAAGACCTTAGCTGGGGTTTCTGTCACCCCTGTGAAGGGGTGACTAAGAGTAGAACTTGGCTTTTTTAGCACAGGGCATGTGAGCAAGATCTGTTTTGTGAGTCATATCTATTTATTTTTCCATGTACATGCAGTTTTCTAACATACTTCTGGTGCTAGGCTTTCTGCTGTAAACAGCTAAGTCGGAACTCAGAGACATTTAGAGTGGAAAAGTTATATCAGCAGTATAAATTCACAGGTAATTAAGAGAGATGAAAAAAAACCAGAAAAGCAAATTGGAAAATGAGCCCATATTCTGTGCCGGTAGTCCTGGCAATGCGTAAAGAAAAGGGCAAACGTTGCAGTAACCTGATGCTCACCAGCTACCAAACTAGGAAAGAAATCCAAACAAATTGAAAAATGGCCTGTTGTTCATTTCCTCACACCTCAGCCGCTATCCTGAATGTACACCGTTCACCTGTGTCCCTTCTCCCTGTGCTGGAAAAGAGATAGCTCTGCAGTGCCAAAACTTGTAGACAAGTAATAGCTTAATAGCAAATCCAGAGTAGTTCAAAGTTACACTTCGTAAAGGAAAATCCTTCGGTATTCCTAATGACAACTTTGCCAAATGCTTCCCTCTGTCCTTAATTTTTGCCTCTTTTTTTATTTCCTAAGTAAATTCAGTAAATTTAAGGAGTAAGGATTTCCCTATTTTGAAAAATCTCATTGCCTTTTCCAAATATTGTTACAATTCTTTCAAGACTATCTCAAACTGTTTCCTGAGAGGAAACCTTTCTTTGGCTTCAGGCATCTTGGCTCCAGTTCCCTGAAATCTTTTAACGGCATTATATCTCTTGACAGGATACAGGTTTCTAATTGATTGCTTCGTGCCTTAGTATTGCAAGATAGCAAGTCTAAAAGCCATTTTCTGGCATTAGTGCTTGTACTGTGGAGCTTTTTACAAAGATGGGGTTCCTTGATTCCAATGGCTGAACTTTGGCTACAAAAGTTGTTTTGATGTTCTCACTCTGCTTTTAGGGACATTATCCTATGTTTGAGAAAATAAAAATAGAACAAAACTGCTCAGTATTGTCAAGAAAAACTAAACTCGATATATCATGACAGAACAAAGCAGAAGTAAAATATGCTTATATCTCACTAACCCTCATATGATCTCCAGCTTTTTGGCACAGAGGTACCTGTATGTGATGAAGATTAATGTTTCTTTGATCTCTCTGTTTTAACCTTTGCTTAGAAATATACTGGGCTTTCTTTTCAGAATATGAAATCAACCTTGCTGTCTGAAGTCAGTGAAATTTTACACAAGTGAAAATGAGAAGAGAGCTATGAACTATACATCCCTGAACCAGTTATAAAAAGCAACAAATAAGGTGCATATGAGCAGAATGAAAGTTAAAATTCTTAAATGGCGTCATGAGAGACATTGTAAAGCTTTCATTTTCTTCCTTTTATCATACCAGAATCTCCTCTCACACACAGTAGATTCTTCTCTACTTTTGTCTGAACAACCACATTTGAAATCCCAACAAAATACAGATGTTCAGACAGATTTGAGAATGAGTAATGAAAATCCATTCATGTTGTGCTATTGTAGAACAGTCAGCTTATTCTGAGCACTAGTTTCAGTTCTGAGGATTTCTAAATGAGTTACGTTATAGGAAAAGACCACAAAAACTCTTTTCATGTGCTATGTCCTTGTCATTAATAGGGGCAAGGTTTCATGCTTGTTAAGGTGCTGTCTCTTCTGAATTCAGCAGAAAGGTGTGACTTGTCAGAGGCAAGAGAAAGTGTTTAATGCTTATCATTCAGTGAACTGAGCCTGAAATGTTTACTTTTGATCTCAGTTTCCTTTGATAAGGGATTCTTTACAGAAACTGTGGCTTTAGTCACCCACTGTCTGTATTGTCTGTGTCTATATTTTCCTTGGTAGTAGTGCCTACATGTGCACATGGCAGCTCTACCATTTGTTGTCTTCATTCTGAGTGGCACTAGAACATGCCATTCTCTGTCCTTGCCATCCCAAGCCTTGTTTTCCCTCTGAAGCCAATGCTGTCTGTTACAAGACAGTAAGAATGGTCTACCCTCAGTTTGAGACTGCTGCTTGAGCTGCTGTGGCTGTTCTGCACCTTGTTTTTGCTTTCCTGAACACTGGGGGACAGTGCTTGCTTGCCTCTTCCTAGCTGCACTATTGAACGCACAAGGCATATTGTTTCTCTTAAACTCAAGGACCTGAATTCATGTTTTATTCCTCCAGATGGTCCACAACTTCTAAAACTGGATTCAAAGGAGACACAATTCTGCACAGTATGATTTTAGTTTATTCTTATTAATAAAAGTAATGGGTCAAAGATAGGATTAAATAGTGTTGCAGTGATGCTGATGAGAAGCTAGCACTTAGTTTCCTGTAGGAAACACTATTGGAATAACTGAATTTAGCAGCCATATACTTAAAAGCTAGTGATAAACCCAGATACAGGGTGTGAGAGTAAGCTGCATTTGTCACCTGTATGTATATAGTTAACCAGCTGTACCATACCTGGCGCGTAAGGCACAAGAGCTTTCTGCATAGTAGAGCAGGAGACCTTGTATTCTCAGTCCTTTTTGTTTTCAAACCAGACCATGCAGCTGGAGATAGCAGTCCTGTTTCTTTCAAAGGACCTTAAGGTTCTACCTTGAAGTGCAGAGCAGCTGTGAAATACAAAAGAGAGGAAAAGATAAGGGCTTGTGATAGTCTTGAATATGTTTTGGAATGTTAACAGTATTTAAATTACTAACCAAATGCATTGGAACCAATTGTGTCCAAAACCCCAGACCTTTTATGTGTAGGTTTGGCTCTTCTTTTCACCTCAGCTCACTTAAACCATTCATGCCACTACCAACTTTTTACTATAGTTGAATTGTGTATCCGCAATACACAAATAGCCAAAACCAAAGTTGCAGGGAAGGAGATTATATATGTGTATATAAAATAGTGTAAGTCTCAGTGGCTGATGAATCTCCCTAATTTGCAACAGATTACGGCTTGATTTTATAAGAAAAAGAAAGGACACTTCTACTTACCCTTACGTAGTCTGCATAAAAGCAGACTGTCAGGAACAACAGGGATTTCACCCTGCAAGAAGTGGATAGTGAATATACAGTCTCTCCCTTGTAAGACCTAACTAGAAGACAAAAGGTACTCAAGAAACTGTGAGTTAAACTGAGAAATACACCTAGGACTGCAGCTAGTACTGTCATGTTACCAGGGCTGTCTACCTGTGTGTCTGTATGGTTACTGAAGGTCCAAGATTTGAGGGTTTGGGAAGGTTCCTTCGCTTCAGGTCCTACACAATTTTTTATTAGATCACTCCTGCCAGCATATAATTTTTATTCAGACAGAAACTGAAAAATATGGGCTTGCATGTAAATAAGCAGCTGGATTCCTACATTTTATTCAAGATAAAAGCTATTTTTAGATCCATGGTGAGTCATTGCCCATGGCATTTGAGGGAAGCAAGGGAGTGGGTAATAGCATGGCCTTTATTGATACATGCTCTACTTAGTACTAAAAAGTGGAATGTTTTCTCATTTGATCAGCAAACTGTGCATAATGTAAATTATATTTCTTAGATTTCTTCTCTGGAGTAAATGGCTTGTGGGAGAAATGTCAAAAATTAATGCATGGAAACTGTTATCTCTGTGGTATATATAGGTCCACATTGACTTCTATTGTTCAAACATCATGGTGGATAAAAACTCAAATGGGACAAAGACATAAATAGGAAACCATGGGGGATGCTTCTGATTATTCAGCATAAAAAATCAGACCTCTCACTTTCTTCTCAGTTGCTACCCTTCTTGCAGTTTGCATGGCAATCCCCACCCATTCAATAAAGCAAGCAGTAGATTCGTGGATTCTATAACCACTTTTTTGGAAGCTTCTCAAATTGTTATGTTTCATTCCAGAATGAAGAAACCGAGATGTAAAATTGACTAATAAGAATTCTGTAGAGGAGCAGCTGTTAACACTCAGCTGATGTAGGAATAGATACCTTTTGTCTCCTTGTCACAAAATTAATACAAACTCTGCAACTGTGTTTTGCCCACCCTGCAGAAGAGCACTGTGATGCTAACACAGACTGGCATCACTTGCGTTGTCTAGTAGGAGGTCATACTCCTGCAGCCTTAAGTCTAAATCCAGTTTAAATCTTTGCAGCTGTGTTTTCCCAAGTGAGGATAAGAATTGCCTGCTTTCAAAAGATGGCTTTTGGGAATGAACAGCTGTTTTTTCTCTTAATGCTTTTAAAGATTATGTTCAGAACAAGCTGATGAACTTCACATAATTTTATTAAACTCTACCGGCTGAAAACTAAGTGATTATTAATAGATGGAGGCTGCTGAGCTTAGTTTTGATTGCAGAAGATCTGAAGAGCGTGCTTCTCAAAAAAAAGTGCTGTGATTCTTTGAAGACTAACCTCAGAACAGTTCTAAGCACCAGCTACTGAACACAGCAGTAAAACCCCTGCTGGGAGGTACATTTCTAACTGAAGACATGATACTCTAAGCGCTCCCTTCACTGAAAGCAGTGAAGATGTCTTACAGCATGTAGAACGAAGCGTATCTCAGGACTGTGTGCAGATGCTATGCAGGACCTGAAGGGGTGTCTTAGCATTTCAGCCTCTCCCTGTCAGATGATCTGGAACACACATCACATTTAGCAGTTGTTAGAGGTCTGCTCTGCTCTACTCTGCAGTTCCCTCTCCTCTCACACATCAGGTTATTTGCAGAAAATTTCCAGGACAGACTCCCTTTGGCAGAAAGGTGACAGTGTAAGTAGCCTTCTTACAGTAGAACCACAAAGCACCTGTAGTAATTTTTTTCCTAGCAATGCAAAGTCAAAAACAGCAAAGTGCTATTCTTTTGGGTTTTTTTCCCAAAGACAACTTAGCATAAACTGCAAATTAAGGGATTTAATTAAAATAAATGTTTATTAGTGTAAATAATGGTTAGTGTCAACCAGTAGCCAGCACTATGCAAAGCCAGGTACTGCAAAACCCCGGAGACATCTTTCTAGTTGTACTTTTCTGAATGGAATTACTGTGTTAGTAAATGGGAGTATTTGTGCTCAGGAGCACACCAAAACAAATAAAGGAGTTTAGGAGGCCATATACCTGCTTTTCACTTAGATACAAGAAGTGTATGTGTGTTGAGCTCCTTTTAGGAGACATGCTTTACTAAGCATAATGTTAATTCGACTTTTGCAATTATTTGTCTGCCAAGTGGGTGGAAGCTCTGGAATTCAGGAATATCTTAGTGGCCTATTACTTACAAAACAGGCAAGAAAAAATGAGACAGTATGGGAAAAGTCAGTGGGGACAAAGTTAAATAGAAGTAAAAATGTCCCCCCATATTACGCTTACCCTAATATAAGCCCTGCTTAGTGTGTTTGTGGTGAATTAGGGAGAGACTATGCAATTTGCTCCCATACAGCTTGTGAACTGATTGGGAAAGGAAAAAATATCCATTATAATTACTTCAGTGTTTCCTATCCACCATATAAGGATACTAAGTTTATTCTTGGGTTTGGAGAATGCAGTTTTATAAAGGCAGTTGTTTTTTTTCTAGGAAGACAGTAAATAAGTGAAGCATCGTTCTTCCAATTTTTCTTAGTATGTTGGGGAAAATTTAATTTTTCTGATTTACATTTTTCTGGGTAGTGAGATGGAAGGGTACAGGCTGTAAGGATGGGAAGCATGACTGTGCAGCAGTTTCCTCACAATGTGCAGATCTTAAGACAGCTGCTATCAAGGGAATAGTGTGAATTTCTCATTGATGTCAATCCTTTACGCATGTACATCATGCTGACGCATATGCCTTTCATTAAATAGAGAAAATGGATCATTACTCTTCTAGCAGGCGAAGAGTTTTCTTTAAGCCCTGAGGTTGAAGACGAGCGTTTGTTCATTTTCACTGTAGATGTTCCTTCTGTTTTTTTAACTGTAACTTGTTTTGCAACTTCCAGTTGCTTTGGGAAAACATCTGCCGTTTTCTCTGACTTTGAAAAGACACTAGCTTTTATTCTTTCAGATTATGATATAATTGGTACTGGAATTTGTATTAGTTCTTTTGTTTCTTTTTTGCTACTTGAATGTCTTTTTTCTCTTAAATGTCTTTATCACATTTATGTGGACCAATATTTATTGTCTCCTTGTGACTGCGTAACTGCACTTGTATTAAATAGCTGACATACACCACAGTAATTTGCTGCTCTAATCATAGAATTAAGCCAAATCTCTCACCAGTATTGCAGTAAAACTTGCCCTTTTTTCATATTGACAGACTTGTTTTAGGGTAGTACAAGCTTATTATTGATGAAATAAATGCACTTTTTTGACCCACAAAGCTTCTGAAATGATAATAGGTAAATCTGTTTTGGCTACTCTGAAAATTCTATTTCTTCCCATTGTAGGCAGGGAAAGAAGGAGGGCACAGAATAATCTTACCCCAAAACTAGCTGGGAAAAACTTGCAGTAATCGGAAAATATAAAGGATCACATCCTAACACATTTTTTCTGACCTTCATATTCTTCCTGGTTTTCTTTGCAAAACAATGGCAAATAATTACTCTCGGTGAAAGTTTCTGGTTTTGGAGTTAATGTGCTGTCTTTGAAATAACAAAAATTCAATTGAATCAACCATTTTTGATACATCTGTATAGAGCCAAAAGTTCAAGTCTTTTGCATGCTTTCTTGATGACACATTTTCATTGTATGTAAAATGGGAGAGTTTCCTTGTGTGTTTGGACAGAATCTTTGTACATGTAGATTGTATGAAAGTGTGTCTCTGAAACTGCCTCATCTTTCCTGGCTCCCCATTCATTCTAACTGCCTGTTAAATCTTACTCTTATTTTAGGCTGTCTTTCTCTGTCTGCACAGCATTTATTCCATACAAATGAAAATAATAACCTTCCCTATTATTATTATTATTCTCTTCTAGAAGGATAATTACTGCCTCAGATCTTTTCAAGAATGGTATTAAAAGAAAAGCCACTTTGACCTGCTTAAAACTGTATAGTAATTCCGTTTGAACGATGTAAGACCGTTAAGAACGATATAAATACACAGTTACCATGGGATTGACTGCACGTCACCTGTACTTCACCTCTCCCCATGAGACAATTCTCTTCTAATTTCCTGCCTATTCTTTCCAGAACACGGGACAGCAGAGGCTGTAATGATGATCTTACAGCTGTTGTTGCCAGGGAGGGACAGCTTTCCAGGCGCTGCGTGTGCATATAAACACTTGCTAGTATGAGCTTTGGGGTGTTCAGTATATTCAAAGCTATTGATCAAAAAAAGAAGAGAACAAGTCTGGAAATTATACAAGAAAAGTTTCAAAGGTGCCTGTGATTTTGCAGGATTTATTTTGTGTATATAAAAACAACAAACAAACTGGAACAGTATGTCCTCTGATGTCTTTTTCCCAGCAGATACTTTGCAGCATAGTACACTCCTATCAAAAATATTGAAGAATTGCATTAATGACAGACATGATTCTGTGCCTTGTATGGTGGTACAGAATGAGCCCTAATTATCTCTTGCTTCTCCTGTAGTAAGAGATATACCATCTTACCCTAATACCTTCGACCTGCTAATATACTTTTTCTATATATTTAGGCATCACATCACCTGTACCAATACTATGTGTGAACGGCCTATATTTTTGAAGGCTTTATTGCAGTGTTTAAATCCTTCACCTCTCACACAGCGCCACAGCCCATCTTCATTATTTCTTCACCGACTTCACTGAAAGGAATATGAAAATCTTTCAGCAGCTCTCAAATACATAAAGCTGTTAGGTCTTCTTATTGCCAAGTAACACTTGGCTTAGCGTTAGACCTGAAAGGTACTGAGGAGTGTCTGCAAAGTGCTAAGCGTTCGGGGAGAGGCAGGGGGCAGAATCTCTGGAGAGTACTCTCTGAAGGAGTTCTTAATACTTTCCTATTGCTGACAGATCGCACTTCAGATACACTGTTGTATGTTGTTTTATAGGGATGGCATGCAAATAGCTAATTCCCAGGGATATTGCTACCATCACTAATAGCTAGGGATAAAGTATTTTCTATCAGTGACTGTTGAAGCCCAAACTGCAGCCCAGTACTTTCGCTGACTGACTGTATTAGTGCAGCACAGAGCACAGCGTTATTTTGACCTGTTTGACGTTGAATTGCTACCTAAATACAAGTATTAAGTAATAAAAGTGGAGTACCTGTTAAAACAGAATGTATGATTTTGGTACCAGGAATGTGTTTGATATTTTCAGTTTGATATTTTCAGAGAATAATTTCAGTGAAATTTGAGTGAGACACTAATGTGTGCATGGGCACTAAGTTGTGCCTTGCTCAGGCTTGAATAGTGCACAGCTTCTCAGCACTGAGATCAAAAGGAAGTAACAGATAAAAGAATGCCAGTTAATTTGAGTTGGGAAAGGCCCTTCATCACCCAATCAGACGCTATCAGCATCTACTTCAGGACTCCACTCTCTTATGAATATGTTTACTGTGAATTTTTACATTAGAAATTAAACTGTGCTTCTTAGGGATGTAATTATGTTGAGTAATCTGTGGGCACCATAAACTCCAGTGGCAGGACTTGAGCTACTGTCATCCATTAATTTTGTACTTCATTAGATTGTTCTGCCGAGGAAGGAACCAGACATTTTACATAGATGGCTGAATGCTGAATTTATACTCCATTGCACTGCAGATGGGCCAGAATGTAGTTGTATTTTGCCGTGAGGTAATTCTGAAATAACTCCAACAAGTTCTCTGTAGTTATTCTTGGTATGTGCTTAAGGTAGAATCTAACCCTGTATTCTGCTTGATTCTGAGGAGGCTTCTCGGAGGCTATTCTCAGAAGGCTGTAGAAGTTATTGAGCCATTGATGAAAATTTAATTTAATCCTGAGTTCGTTTGAGGTCTTCAGTCTAACTAAAGACCCCAGAATTAGTCCCAACTTGCAGAGCTGCAACACTGTGCATGAACTGTGCTCTCTCTGTGTTCTTTTATTAAAGAATTGGTTTTGTGAAGAAAAAAGGTAGTAGATGAAACAAAGCAGATACCTGTGGGTATTGTGCGATGTTATATCCTTCTTGTGTCCTGCAGCTTTCTTAGCTCATAGATTTGAAAATAATACTGGTACACCCTAAAAACAATTTTAGCCACCATTCTGTGTTTCCATCTCTTCCTCTTTCACATAGATAACTTCCTTGCTAAAACACAGCTTGGTGTGCAATGAAGAGCACAGAATCTGTTTGGCAGGCATGTAAGCAAACATTCAAATGCCTGCACCCAACCACACATACACAGTGGGACAGATCCTTTGCTGATTTTAATCACTGCTGACTCCTGTGGATCTTTGCAGATTGGTCAGACAGTTTCTTACCTTAGTTTAAATAAACCTAGCACACTTTCTTATGAGTAAAAATCTGTCACTTGGTATGGCTTTCCTATACTGATGTAAAAGCTAAGTAGCATTATTCTAGTGTCTGTTCTATTCTTAGTTCAACACTTCTGTAACATACAAATTTCCTTGGATTTTTTTATGCTAAATGAAACATCGCTCTTCCTTTTGATTGAAAATTTGTATGTACCTGTGTTAGAGCTCCTCTTGAAGTTCTGTTAAAAAGCTACTTAGCAGTTTTTAAGTTGGCTGAAAAAATGATATGGCGGATGTTCATAAAAAATGGGGAATAGTTGTTCGGAAAGCCTCTTACTAAAGTCCACTGTAACGGATAGAAAAGATTTGTGTTAGCTTTAAGAAGATTTATGTTGTAAGGTTTCAACTGGCTTTTCTTGTAAGAGGAAATTTATTATAATTTTCACACATAGGAGCAGGTGAGTTTAAGGAAAAGCTGTTATGAAAAGAGAAGGCTTGCTTTATCTTAGAATTTCTGTTACTAACATTTCCTGCTGTACATCTGCTTCTTCTGCTCTTCCATGTGTAAGATGAACTTACAGCGTAGAGGAGTCTGCATTTGAGAGAAGGCAGGAAATTCAGAATGAAAGTCATAACCAGAGGGAATATTATCTTCCCCGGATTTACTGCAACAGCCATGGTGGATCCAGGCAAAATATTTGGCTTTCCCTGTAAAAGTCTCCAATATTGGCCATCTTTGAATAAATTCACCCCCAAATTAGTGATGAGGTGTGATTTGCTGGAATGATCTTTGCACCTATAGCCTTAGTCTGACACAGATCTAGGGGACTTCTGGCCTGGTCTAAGGATGCATGGGGGGCCACCTTCTGTTGTCGTTCCTGGCTGAGCTATTTTCACTGAAAATGTCACCATAATTGACTGGCATTTTCTTACTGGACACACTTAGTCCTATTGCTGATGTCAGTGAACAGATCTTCAATTCAAAGCACTACCCTATCTTCACTTATTTTACTCTGCACTGTGAGAAGATTCGGGGATTAATTTCTCTTGACATGAATTTTTTTGACCCCACCACTATCACTTCCACATGACTCATTTTTCCAGACATCTCTTTGCCTAGGAGGGCCCGTGAGACTGCATATGTAACTGGACTTTTGAAATGCTGAGCACATAGAAATTCCCAGATATTGCCCATTCTTCTTCTCCTGTAAGTTACTGCTGGAGAAACAGAAATACTGAATTAAGCCAGGAGTGTTTCAGGATTGCATTTACTTTCTCATCTTTTATTTAATCATGATTTATGTCCCCAAATAATGAAGCTATTTTGCTTTTTGCTGCAGCTGTTTTAATCTTTAAATTAAAAGTTCATGGCATCATTTTTTACAGTTAGGTTCCACCCAGGCTAGGCTGTATGAGAAAGGTCAGAAGCAAGCTTGTTTTAGTAGACGGGTAAATAACTTCAAAAATGCTGTCTGGTTGGAAATTGATTTCTAAGAGTTCTTTTCATGCTGGCACTGAATTTGGGTCAGTGCTTTTCAGATAATATTCCATTTGATTCAAAAATAATTCCCAAATTGCATACCTTTTTCATTAAACAATTTTCTAAAGTTTCTCAAAAAGCTTTCTCTGGGGAAAAAGAGGGCCAAGCCTATCTTTGTAACCAGATTATTTTTACAGTTTGCTTGTAAAATGAACATAAACCATTTCAAGCTATCAATATTTCCCTTGCTTTCCCCCCAAAAAACCCACACAGAAAATTTTCTGCCCCTTGTGCATCAGAATTGAAAGTCTAATGTTAGTTCTTCCGGTCTTCCGTTAATCATTTATTGCTGATCATCTGATGAACTCACACGAGAGGCATCTTGAGCCCAAAGATGTTCTTTGCTAGAATACTTCTTGTATGACTTCAGATGCTGTGAACTTTCATTGTGTTAATCCATCTCTTCCAAAATCACACATTAATGTAGTGTCTCTGGGGGGAGGAAGTAGATGTTACTGTGACAGTGATCTATCAAGAAGGGTTGTTTGTCTTTCTTGATGACTATATTAGCTGTAGTAAATATTCTTCTGTGTGGACGCTGTTCATACAATGGGAAGTTTCTAATGTGCTTTTGCTTATCAGAATAAACATGCCTATAACTTGGAAATCAGAACAGATCTAGTGTAATACCTGTTAGGTTCATAGTTGTAAGAGCATCAATTACAGCTGAATATTTATTTTTGTTTTGCAAGGCTCAGTGCTATGTATGCAAATACATGCAACTCCAGAACACATTTAATTTGAGTTTTTAATGAATAAATGTAATTAACCACAATTGCCCAGTGAATAGGATTGTATTTTTAATAAACTTATAAAATTATATCTGATACTGTCCTACTGGACCTTTTATTTGTACAAGCATATCTCCTTTACCTACTGCCTACTGAACTTTCAGGCAGATGTGTATTCTCTCTAAGCTGTTATGTTCCATAAAGCAGAAGAGTTAATAAGAGTTTTCTGTGATTTGTTTTTTGTTGTAATAAAATTAATGTTTTGATAAAGGAAATAATTACATTTAATAGTGAAATGTGAATAAAAACAAGATGAAAAACAGCCACCTGGTCCTTTGGCCACTGAAATCAGTAAGAAAGGGAACACTGAATGTTGTAGTAGTTAAGTTAAGGCTTTCAAAATAATCTGATTTGTGATCAGATGGAAGAAAAGTCCCTTTTCCCAAATGAAATCAGGATTTTTCCATCACAGGCTTTTTTTAGGACATTGGAAAGCTAACTGAGGACTTCCTATTCTGCCAGGTAAGAGAAGTGGAACTGTCTTGAAGCCCCTTAGATTAATAAAAGATGCAAGATCGGGCCAACTGATGGCTTTAGCATACAAAGCACAGTCCACTGTCTGCTCAGGTGCAGAGTATGATATGTTTTCTTAACACCTTTTTCATAGGGTTCTGGTGGAATTAAGAGAGTAGTGCCATCTAGTCCTTGCAGTTCATGGGTATTGTAATGAATGGAGAACATGCAGCTTCTACAGGTTACATGGCAATGCCTCACAGGAGCTCAGATGTGGGTCAGTACTCTGCTTTTACAGGCACCCTGCCATAGCTTTCACAAACGTACCCAGCTTTGTCTCAAAATCTGCAAAGCTTTTTTGATTCCTGTATTTTCTCATAGTGAATGGAAGACTGTTGTAGAGCTTCCAAGAACTCTAGAGGCTGTCCTGTTGTCGTAAGGATTACAAACCTTCTAAATTCTGACACAAATTTATACACAGTTTAATTCACTCTGTCCATGTGCTTCCATGTTTTTTATCTTACATAGAAGTATTCAGCATCATGTTCCTCTCATGCATTTTAGCAATCATATGTCCTTTCAGCCTTAATCTCGGTAGGCTTAGTAAGCCAAGCTTCTCTAGCTGTCATTCATAAGGTAGGCTTCCCATGCACCTGACCATCCTATTAGCCCTTCTGCGCGTGTTCCCGTGGGAGTTAGTTGTTCTTGAGTGTGGGTGATCAGAGCACTGCAGAGAGACAGTTGCCCTATTGCAGCAAAACCTCTTTTCCCATCCATCCTGTAAGTTACTTTGATTTAACCTGACTCTGATAATAATTTGTCATTTCTTGACAGTATATCACAGCGTTAACATGGAGAGTAACCCTATCGCCTCTCACCTGTCTTTGTCTCTGGTGAAGGATTCACATCCTTCTGTGTCTTTGCTGAATTGCCACTGTAGTTCATGCTGTTTCTCTTATCCCTGCAGTACTCGTTTCAGAACTTGCCACAAATCCAGTTGTTACTTGTTCAGTTCTTAGCATTCTCCTTGTTATTACTGATGCTCTATGGATATTGAGTACCTGGCTAGATATGTTTTTGCATTCTCTGACAGAGGAATTCAGTCAACTTTTTTGCACATTCTCAGAGGTGAATCATAGATTTGATATTTGGTCAGAATTCTCATTTGTCTCAAAGTGGTATTCGTTCAGGATTAAGTCTTTAGAGCAAGGTGTTGCTAAATTTGTCATATGGGGTGTCTCTGTCAGTGTCTGAAGTACGTGCTGAACTGCAGTACCCCAGTCAGTGAGCGGGACAGTTCCCCATGAAAAGTCAGCACATAAAAGTTTTTTAAATACTGGAGCCCATATGTGTTTTGTTTTGGAAACTCAGTCAATGACAGCTGGGACAAACCCTTTTTTCTTGGGAGTTTTTGTCTCAAGATGATCTCTGCTCATCTGACAGAATATGTTTATTTATGAAGCGTTAATTAGGCTCTCTTCCTAATGAGATTCAAATATGCTGACAAATAGGGCATGTTAATGTGAATATACAGTGTCACAGTGCAAGAATTACGAAATTAGTAGCTGTCCGTTTTTGTCGGTAATAACCCTATTCTTACACATCTCTCAGCCTGATTAAAAGGATACCTTGCTGCTCATTCTAGACAATAAACTATTGTTTGTTTATTTTTAATATAAATAATAAATTTGAATAAAGTTAAAACAATTCTTTAAGAAGTTTCTCCGCAATTCCCAAAATATTGAAAGGGTGATGTTTTCCTGAACAATTCAGGTAATTTGAGGGATCCTAGAATACCCTTGCAAATTACAGAAAACCCTATATAAGTCACAGTTAAAGCACCATCAGTTTTTAAGACCTAGTAGCATTATGATAATGCCTCAACTAAAAAAAAAAGCCAGAATACTAAAGCAAATAGAGTTGAATTTCTTCTAATAAATACTATAAAAATAGGCTTTCCTGATTTCCGTTTGCAAAGGAAAGCTTGTTCTCAGCTGTCAGGTAATCAGTTGATGATTTCATGTGTATGCAGAGCACCAAAGTACTTCTTACTGATCAATCACCTCATTGGTAAGGGATGATACTTTTCGATCATTCTGCTTGCTTCTGGTTTTTAAAGCAAATGTTGATGGTTATAAGTTTACTTATGGTGTACTGGAAACACTTTGGGGAATTATGTTTACACTAGGTTAAAGGATTTGTGGTTTCTTTGTACTAAGCTGAGGAGCGGGATGGGGCAGAATTACCAGCTTTCGATGAACAGCTGCGTTCAGTTATGGGCTCAGTTATCGGCTCATGTTTTGTTACTTGCATGTGCAAAATTCTGTTCACAGGTAAGTGCTTGGGTGATTGCAGTGCTTAAAGGTGTACTTTTGCTGACCTCCCCCCACCAAATAGGAGTGTTAAATAGTTCTTGCTGGTTTTTTGCTCCCAAGAGACTGCTGTCTAAAAGTTTGTCTAATGTGGATATTTTAGAGAGATCATGACTGATGTTTTTAATTGCGCGCACAACATGCTTTAGCACAGATGAATTACATTTGCTGATATGATCTCACTCAATGGCAGCATCTAACATAGGTGATCTCACACAAGTTATCAGTGTGAACTGGATTATTGCTGTAGCTGAAGCTTGTCCATACTTAAGTTTGAAAAACTCCCAACAGCACTAATATTATTACCTACAGAACATGATGAGGCTGCAGATTTTCTTATAGATGTTGTGCTCTGTTTTTGGCTGGTGTCAGTTGATGGTGGTGTAAGGGGAGTTGGCTTTAGTTACTCATCCTCTTGCATCTTCAGTGACTTTACAGCACGCTCTAAAGAATAACTCGGAGGCAGCTGTGCAAATTCTGCTCGGCATCTGCTATATGGAGGAAACTGGCTGCATTCCTTGCCTCCTCTTGCCTATTGCGATACTTCATGTGGCACTTTGCCAGCTGGATTGGCTATCTGAAGAGACCTTTTATGTAGAAAGAACAGCCAAAATTTACATTGCTTTGTATTTATGTGTATATACGTGTATGCCCCCTTCCCTCTGTCTCATTTATAGACTTTTCAAGCCGGTGTGCATTGCATGCATACCCAAGAATAAGCAGTTTGGTTGTTATTAGCTGTTTGGAAAAACTTCAGTCAAATTTTTTATAATCGCAATTTGCTAGTTCATTGAAATTTAAACATTTCATGGAACTGTATAAATTCTGGTGAAAGATCACTCGGATGCAACAAGATTTCACTGAAATCCTCTGTTCCAGGCACACTTCCATTGGAACTTGTTATTTCCTGAAATGTATCCCATCCGTTAGTGTCCTGTCTGGCCTGCTGATAAAGAACCGAAATTTAAGAGATCTGGCAGCAGCATTTCCTCAGCGCTTGAGTCTTTCTGATGCTGGGCAGACCAGCACGTTTCCCTGACTAGAGAACAGGCACTCGCTTTGTGAGGAATTTCAAAATACTTTTGTCCTATCTGAACTAAAAAAACACACACGCACGCACTCGCGCTCTCTCTCTCTCTCTCAATTTTAAAACCCTCCGTGAAATCCTCTTCCAGTTATAATGCAGCTGTAATCAAAACCATTGCACACGCAAGACCTTCCAGAGGAGATTTCTCTTGCTGAGGTCTTGGTGGTAGACTTCATAGCCATTAACAGACCCTGCACTGTTAGGGGTCTTAGACCTTAAAATAGGAACATCTCCCATTTTGGTATCAATTAAAATAGCTCAGTGTTGGCTGTGTTATACATGGTGATAGGGAAGGGTTTACAGTGACAGAAACGATTACAAATTTTTTAGTTTTGTTATTAAATGTAAAATTCAAGAGTGTCCTGAAAATACCCCACAAAATCCGTCTTTTCTTCTGATGCACAATTAGCAGAGTAAGTGTCCCTTAGACAGCTTAATGGCTATTGTTGTATTCCATATTTTTAAATTATTTCTCAAGAAGTTTCAAATTATAAATAAATAATAAAACTTATGTCCTGGTTTTTTCATACTTATCTTTTTTTTTAACTCTCTGCAAATATGGGATTGTCTTAGCCCAGATACCTCAGTGTGCTCTGCGTTGTTGACCACAGCCAGAGGATTATTTTCTTTCATGGAGATTTCAAGAAGCAGGTGGCAAACAATGGACTGAATAATTCTCTACTACTGTGAACAGACATCTGATCCTCCTAAAATACTTTCTGGATATTTTTGCTGATCTTGAAAAGCATTTAGAAATGATTGAACTTCATGTGCATACACAGTTCTGATTAAACCATTGTCGAAATTCCTAACTTTCCTAGTCTGTGGGCTTTGAGGGGTGGGGAGCTAGGCATGCTTCCCCAACACAGATCGGTTTTGGCATTCAGCAAACCAACCTACACATTTCATTGAATAAACTGGAGATGTCTTTCATCTGTACTCCCAAGCTGGCTTTGCTGTGATGGAGGGGCTTTGTATTTTATATTATGGTATGAAAACCTAGACATTTCATTAAAAATCTGCATGATAGGCATGCTAAATGTCCTTTAGGCAACTCCATAGCTGTTGTTACACTGCAGACTCGCTGACGTTTTTGCATTTTCCTTGTCAAATTGCTTCATTGTGCAGAGTATGTACCCAGTCGGCAGGATTGGGTTCTACACTCTTAATGATATGAAACAGGAAAGTATTTTCATTGTAAGCTGTTTTTCTGTGTAAAATCGTTGTTAAGTAAGCTCCTGCGAGGTACCTGATTTCCATGGTGAGAATCATGGGTAGGTAAATACAGGGTAGGTACAGGGTAGAGAATACAGGGTAGGTAAATCCCAAAAGTGTAAGTGGTAATACTGCTGTGTTCCTCATGGATGTTGCCCCTTGCCATGTCCTGTTGTTACTGTCTTCTGTAGGTGAACTCCTCAGATAGACTGCACCACACATGAAGCATTAAGATCTTAGGAACCCTATTTTTGAGTCACTTTGCCAATAAGAACATTTGGGGGTTTAGCTGCCATGAGTTTTTTGTTTCTTTAAATTTTCTTGTGAAAAGTCAGTAGCTGGATAATAAAATGGTGGTTTTCATTGATAAACTGTTTTCATCAGTAGAGTTGTCTTGGGTACATGTCAGTGTGTTTTAAATAACAGTACTGTGGTAGGTATGTAAAATGCTTTTCACAAAACCATTTTGGTTCTTACAGAGGAAGGTTCAAATTTGTATGTACTAAAACCATTTAATTTCTTAGCTTAATTTCTTAGTTTCTTCATTTCTTAGTTGGAGAGGTGATCAGCACACAGAAATTAGGGCATTCAAATGGAGATGTAGCTTTTGACATAACATAAATTTATAAAACGTATGCTGTAGGTCAGACATACCTGGTCTTAGCCTCTTACCATTTGCAGAATACAGAGCTTTTATCTTTATTTCTTGCACTTTTATAAACAAATAGCTGTTTAATAGGTCATAGATTTGTATATACTTTGCTTCAAAAATCATCTGCCTTTTCTGATGGTACTGTTACATTCGTTCACTCATAAAATCCTTTAATTAGATCACTGTTGTCTCCCACGTCAACTCCAGTCTCTTGTCCTGTTACCGTCTGGTTTACCTTCCTCCTCATTGACCAAACTATTCACCTGCTAATGCCTCTATCGCCGTTCTGTACCTGCTAACTGGTATCCTGGAGCCCTGAAGGCTTGTCTCCCATATTTTTCTCTTTTTCCCCCACTCCTGTCTTCTCCCTCCCTCCCTTCTTCTCCTCTTCTCACCTCTGAAGCATGACAGTGTAGACAGAAGCAAACCCTGCATGCAGGATCATTTGTGTAGTTAATGTCTTAATAAGACATTTTCTTAGCACCTTTGATTCCAGAGAACTTCTTTTCTCCCTCATCCTTAAACCTGCAGCTCCGTCCATTTTCCTGCTTCTGTAAGAGTGATACAAAACTCACCTTTTTTGCAGAGAGTAGTGTGGAACACTACTATATACCCTTGTTTTCCTGCTTCTATAGCATTGACGTAAAACTCATTTTTCTGTAGGGAGTAGCATGGAAAACTACTGTGTAACCTTCAGAACATGTTATGATTTCCAAATGACTCACTTTTCCCTCTTGTTCTCTAATTCTTCTTTTCTGTGCCCTTCCTTTGTTTGTTACGTTTTCCTAGTGCGTCCCTCCATTCACACCTGTCCTAAAAACTTCTGTGGTAATTTCAGTAGAATGGAGACATAGTAAATAATTTTTCTCGATGACTGTTAGTCCTCTCTTTTGTATAACACAATGTGTATAGTAAAGATCTGTTAGATTTTACCCGCTGTGCAAGTGCCCAGACTTTTTTTCCCTAGAACCCATACGTTCTTGTTCCAGATCTCATCCATAAGACCTGGATTCAGCCCACTTAACTCTAGGTACCTAATTAAGTGCCTAAATTAAGACGTGGGATCTCCTCGTATTTTGAGTGGGAAGAGAGACAGGAACAGAACAGAAAATAAGTTATTTGGATAAACACATTCTGACCTCTGAAGTTACATAGGATTAATTTTAGTCCTTTATTTGAGGATTTTCATGGTTTAAAATGTTGAAGAAAATAAAGTGAAAATCATTTGCCATTTTCAGATTATTATTGTGCTGCTGATGTTTTTCAGTTACTGATCATTTTAATCTGCAGTGAGGCTATATTGTACCATTTAGAACTGTGAAAATGTCGGGCTGGTGTTACTCATTCAGACTACTGCATTAGTGCTTTTTTCTCTAGGCTGGGCACTGCCAGCTCTCTCAGCCCCTCCCGCTATCTCAGGTGCTCCAGTCCCTTAATGGTCTTTGCAGCCCTGAGCTGTACCCACTCCGTTAAGTCTGTGTATCTCTTGCACTGGGGAGCCCAGCACTGGACCCAGCACTCCAGACGTGTGTCACCAGTGCTGGAGTAGAGGGGATGGATCACCTCCCTTGACCTGCTGGCAATGCTTTTTATAATGCAATCCTGGATGCCTTTGCCATGAAGGGCGCATTGCTGGCTGATGGTCAGTTTGTCATCCACCAGGACCCCAAGGTCCTTCTCTGCAGAGCTGTGTTCCAGCTGGTCAGCCCCAGATGTGTACCTGTGCCTGGGCTTATTCCTTCCCAGATGCAGGACTTCGCATTTTCCCTTGTTGAACTTCACGAGGTTGCTCTCTGCCCGATACTCCAGGCTGTCAAGGTCTGTCTGAATGGCGACACAACCAGGTGGTGTATCAAGCGTGCCTCCCAGTTTTGTGTCACCTGTGAACTTGCTGAGGATGCAGTCTGTTCCAGGGTCTAGGTCATTAATGAAGAGGTTAGACAGTATTTGCCCCAGTATTGACCCCTGGAGTACACCACTAGTGGCGTGCCTCCAAATGGACTTTGTGCTGCTGATCACAACCCTCTTGGTCCAGCCGTTCAGCCTGTTTTCAATCCACCTTGCTGGTCATATATCTAACCTGTATTTTGTCAGGTTGCTTATGAGGATGTTGTGGGAGACAGTGTCAAGAGCCTTGTAGAAGTCGAGGTAAACAATATCCACGGCTCTCCCCTCATCCTCCAAGCCAGTCACCTCATTGTAGAAGGCTATCAGATTGGTCAGACATGATTTCCCCCTTGAAAATCCCTGGTGCCTGCTCCCAGTAACCTTCTTGTCCTTCGTGTGGTTCAAAATGGTTTCTAGGAAGATTTTATCTGTCACCTTCCAAGGGACTGAGGTGAGGGACTAGACTCAATATTGCCTTCTTTGAAGATAAGGAAAATTTTGTTTGCTATACAGCAACAAAAATTCCTAATAAATATATTTCCTGTTTATAGATTTCAGAGTGGTTGTTTTGTGGTTTTTTTTTTTCCTTCCGTAAAAATAATTAGGTATGAATGATCTAAAATATTTAAAAGCAGCAATTTGCAAGGAAGACTAATTGCTAAATGTTGAATTTTAACATTTTCTTTCTGCATTTTCAAGTGGTTTGGAAAGATTAAAAATTCATAAAGTGAAACCAAAATGAGTGAAAATGTAGTATGATACATTGCTTTGAATAGCAGAGCTCTAAGAAAGCTGTGTTATCAATACAGCTATTCTGTCTTCACTCCATGAAATCCTCATGAAGCTTGAATGAAGTTACTGAGTTTTATTAGTTACTTACAGAAGCAACATTTCATTCAGATCCATAGGCTTAGACTACTCTCCAATATGACAGGAACAAAAGCAATTATGGCTCATACTCACTTTTATGTTCAAATTAATGAATGGCCAGGATGCCAGTCCCAAAATGTTAGGTTTTTTGAAAACTGTAACAAATGTTTAGAAATTCAATGCATGGAACTACTGTTAGAATTGGATAGTAAGGTGGTATCAAAAGAACCAGTTGGTCTCTCAAAGCTGGTTTAGATTACTAGAAATCTTGTTTTAATGTGTCTCATTTTCTGTTTTTACAAAGATAGTCTTTATTTATTCAGAACTATTTTCTTACAGAGATTTATTTGCAGAAAATGCATGCCATAAAAAATAAGTAGTTTATAAATCCATCTGTCTTGCCAGAAATTTGTTTTGGAACATTTTAAAAAGAGAAAGTTCTTAAAACTCACGATGCAAGGGCTGTTCTGGGTAGTGTCCACAATTCTCTTTTCCTAAGAGCTTTTCTTTATATAAAAAAATGTTTAAAAAGGGAACTTCTGACACTTCCCTCATCTCACCTTCCATCCATGCCTTTTCATTTGCTTTTTCAAGAAAAGAATAAAAGAAATCTAAGATACTGGTTTCTTGCTTAGCCCGTATAATTCAATTCTCTTTCTCTAGCTGTGATTTTTTGGCTGGAAGGGGATTCTGTCCACTGTGCTGTTTCACAGCTCAATTCAAAATGGCCACCAGCCCCTGCTGGGAAGTCCCCTCCCAATATGAGAGGAACAATTGGAAAACAGCATTTTTCTTGCAGGAGCACTGCAATCGCTCATCTTTTTGTGTAAGTCTCTAGCAGTATTTCGATTTGTTTCCTTTTTCTTTTCAGTTTCTAGATTTTCTGATTATTTGCCCTCATGACATGAAACAGGCAGGCAAATAGAAAGGAATGCCAAATTCATTATTACATTAAACTCTGTTCTTTGCAAGGCCTTCCCCACTACTCCTTAATAACGACTGAAATTTGCCTAGTGTATTTTTAGATAGAATTAAATAACTCAGTATTATTCTTTTGTTATTTCTTTATTGTATTAGAGATAAGATACAAAAGCTTTTGATTTTATGGAATTATCTGTGGCTCTTCTGCAGCTTATAGCTTTTATAGGTTCACACTACAGTTTCAGAAGAAGCTTAGTAAGTAGTAGTATGTCTGAACAACCTATCTTCTTTCTTTTTTCTTTTTTAACTGCACATTTGGAAGAGGGAAAAGAGAATGAAACTACTCACTGATGCACAGAGCATGTGGTCAGTTTTTGTTTGGCAACTAGACAAACAACACAGCTGCTGCTGAAATACAATTTTTCAGATGTACTTCTGTAGGAGTTTGCTATTAGACATTGCTAAAAACATTTCAAATTTCTTTGTGGAGTTTCTGTATACATTCAACTTAGTATAATTTTCTGTTGGTGAACATAATGAGGGATTTTATTTTGATTTTTAAATCTGTGATAATTTTGAGCAAGATAGAAGCAGATGCTGGTTCCTGTAAAGTAGCTACAGTAATTATTTCTTGATTTTATAGTATACTGGACTGGACTAAAACCAAATAAATGAAATAGGATCCATCTTGTAGTAGCATATTGTGGAATCCCAATAAATGAAACATTTTTTTAATTCTCTTTCTTCTGTTGGTCATCGGGTCAGTGCACTTGGTTTGTCATAGTTATTTTTCTAAAACTGAGAAATTGTTTGGGTTTTGGTTTTGTTTAGTTATCCTATCTGAGATTATGGATTGTCCATCAGATAAGTAAGTGTATCAAGGAGCTGTTCATCAGGTACTCTGCCAAGAGTACATGCAATTACTAAGTACTCCAGACAGTTTTGTTTTTCAGTGATGAGGTGGTAGTTACGTGTTGCTGAATGTTGACGCAAAAAGGTCAAATGCTGTGGCTCCAGCCAAGCAGCATGTGTAGGTAATAAACACAGGATAGCTATGGAAGATAAATAGAGTTACAGGGATAAAGTGAGACTTGGTATAAATGTGCAGCACAGATGGTCTTTCAGGACAAGATACCACTAAACAGTGTGTCTGCTAAAGACCACTGTCTCTGGTATTCTCTTGATGCTAAATCATTTTATTGTATTGTCTGCATCTTGGCTATATATTCAAGAGCTGGGCTGTTTCCTTTGTAGCCATGAATGTTATAAATGCCACTTTTTTTCTTTTAGTAGAGAATTAGACTGAAGGACAGCCACCATAGATTTTCTGCTGCCTGTCATCTGGGCTCCATCAGACAGTTTCTCCCACTGAGTCTTACTCCTGTGAATGAACAGCCAAACGGGATGTGTGTGCAGACTCCACAGGATGAATGGGCTGGTCAAGGTGCATTTGGGGATGTGGTGGTTCAAGATGTTTACAGGATCCCTATATTCCTAACACTGATGCTCAAAGGGAAGTTAAGGTGTCCATTTCACTGAAGACTCCGTATGTCTTGTCACAGGTAGAGATAAAAGATGTGAGTGTTCACAAGGGATTCAATAAATCCCTTGGTGGTGGTGAACAGTATTCCACAGATGACTATAAAGCTTCAGAGACTAGTGGCTAATTATACTACAGGTGCAAGGAGGAGCAAAGTGCCTGAGGTCTCTGAAGAGGTTGTTGTAGGTTAATAAATGGAACATCTTTTTTTCCTTTGGAACCCAGCTCTCATCCTGGTTGCAGTATAATTACCTTCTTTTTTAATATAAGAAAATGAGACATAAAGTAATTCTGTGCCTGATACAGCCGCTCTTGTCACTATGTTTTGAACTTGCTGTATATTTTATATTCAGGTACAGGCAACACACTCCAAGAAAAATAACTGAATCCTTAAAAACGTGAGTACGTACAAAGTACAGAGTAAATGCATTTACTTTTGGCTGAAATTCTGGACAGCACACTACTTGATCCAAGGGAATGAGAAGACTATTATCATCCATTATCTTTTTGTGCTTAAAGGCAAATTCTTCTAAGTGCTTTTCCCCTGTGTGAATGCTGATACTTTCAGCATAACATGGATTTGATGTTCCTTTACCCCGCTTGTACTGCATCACCTCATGTTCTTAAACGTAGGATAGGCTACAAACCACTCATGGACAGTGTCTTTTGTCAGGCAGAGCAATTTCAAGATGAAAGGTTGTTAGGAGTAAACAAAGAGTTTACGAGGAATGGAAAAAGGGATTATTTACAAGAAAGTACTGTGTCTTGGAGTTCAGGAAGTTTAGGGATAAAAGATCATTGCAAAGGCCAAACTGAGTTGGATCTGGCAAAGGAAATGAAACGAACTACTACGAGAGTCCATAGTCATGTAAATGAGAGGAGTGTAATGGAAGAAGTAAGGCCCTGACCTGAGTAGATACTGAAGATAACTAACTAAATGCTTCACTGATGTTGAATATAGGGACAGAACAATGGTAGAACAGGAACAAAATGTAGTGATACAGTGTTGGAGAGCACACTTTGATTTGGATAGTAGGCTATAATCTGTTATAAATCTAATTCTAGGGGATTTGTCCGGGATTTGTGCCATCAGCTTTAAGAATAATGTAGCATACCGAGCCATGGATTATTTGCTCTGTCACTACCAGTATCAATCATACAGCAGTTCAATAGGAATTTAGAAGTATTTACGAACACTGAGCACTAATCACCTACCGCTTACTGCTGCCTCTGATGGACTTGGTCTGCCATACCTTGTTTTCCTATTAGAGGAGGTAAACTCTTTCAGCAACTTCTGTGAAAATGGCAGTGTTTTTAAGATTAAGGATGAAAGATACATCTTTTTGAAGCCTGATGCAAGGGACATTTCAGACTCCTCCTCATGTCCATCCTATGCCATTGGCACATACTGCTAATGCCGTAGCACTAATGCCGTTTCATTCCTTCCAAGACACTTTGGGTCCTTGCTGAGACCCACCTCTGTTTAGTCAAAGCTTTACAAAATAAGACTTCCCTGATTTGCAGTTAACATTCCACATTGATTGAATCTTTGCTAAAATCAGTATAGCAACTATTACAATATTGTGTATCAAATTATATTGCCTACTGCTGAATATTAACAATGTCATATTGCTTGTAATGCACAGCAATGATGTGTCACAGCTGCTCCAGTATAATCAGCTCTAGGTCTAGCTTTTAATGTTTTTTTTCTTTAATGCCACATTTTTGTGTAATTCAGAATTTACAGAAATCAGCGTTACAAATGCTGTCAAATTGGTTTTAAAAAATGCAGTTCAGTAGCATGTTCTTACTACTGTTTTATTAGTCTGTGCATATTTAAGTGAGATTAAATGTATGATTACTTTGTGATTTTATGTCAGAATATTTATGTCAATTTGCCTTTCCTGGCACAAAAAATGCAGGGTGATGGTAGTGGAAATGAATCCATTATCATTTTTGTTTCATAGTGAAGATCTGCATATGAATCACAAAAGACGACTTCTGGTCCCACTATTTCTGTAGAAAGAGTATTTTATGAGGAGCATGAATACGATAAATGTATTCTAAGCAAATGCATGAATTTCGTGTATTTGGTAAATTCATCATGGACAGATTCCCTGCTGGTGAAGTGCGTTGTGCTGGAAATAAATCATAAATTGCCAGTGGAAATGTAGTTTATACACCACAGCGATCTTCATACATAACCTTATCCATGGGCCTTCACTGTGTACTTAGGTTGGAATACGTAATGGCATCCTGGAGCAGACAAGTCTCACAACTGTCAGTAACATTTTCCTCTTTCCCCCTCCCTCATACCTGTCAGCTCCGCCATTTGCATGCTAGCACTGTGCTTGTGTTATTTAATTATGATTTTTGAAACAAGGAATGAGGTTCTGCAAAAGTAATGTTTGTAAATACTGTGTGGTAAAATTGGTAATGTGTATCTTTGCTTTGGTTTTGTGGAAGAAGTGCCCTCCGTAGTGAACGGAATGTGTTGCAAGTTTAGAAGGGAAAACAAGGATTGAGACTGTTTTGCCAGAGATGAGTCTTTGTGTACTCTGACAGGCGTTCAGACCACATTATCATCCTCGATGTATGACTAACAAAGGAGCTTTGGGACTTTGCAGAGCTAATTATGCTGAGAACTTGCTGTCCTCATATGTATTCCTGCCAAAATTTAAAGGTATAGCTGTAGATGTTTAGCATATAGGCTGCTTTCATTAAGGGTTGTGGTATAAAGAGCAGCGTAACCTGAAGAAGCTGGCTTAACGCTTAGCCTGACGACTGCTGCACCCCTCCTGTGCCACCGGAGGGTTGGTCACTGCTCCTGTTGTGCTGTAGTTTGCTTAAGCCAGTGGCTCACAGCTGGGCTGGGGAGGCAGTCCTCATGTGCTGAGAGACTGTGAGGAGCTTAACTTTGCTTTTATCTATGGAGTTCATTTTCATTTGGGAATATAAAGATTTCTTGGCGTGGTTTCTTGGCCTGATTGTCTTCCAGCAATCATTACCCGTACCTGAAATGAACTCAGGGGCTCTGAGCCACAAAGTACACATGCGGTTTTACACAGATGTGTAGTACTTGCTGACATTATTTGTTGCTGAAAGTTACACAGAATATAATGTTGTGCTGGGGTGAATCTGTAGGCTCGCATTGTGTGAGTGTGAATGTATGCTCACACATAATCTGTGACCACGAGCTAACTTGCTGCTGTAATCACTAATTGGGTGTCATAACCGTCTGGAGCTGCATAGTGTGTTATTGGGGCAAGGAGAGGGACAGACAGAGGAGGAAAGATTTTTTTTTTTTTTTTGCTGTTTAGTGTCATACCTGTAGGCGAACACAGGTTTCAACAGCAATTGTACATGTATGTTTTTTTTATAACATTTGCTACTCAGATTAAAACAGCAAACTATTCAAACAGCCACCTGGCCTTATTCACTTGCAAACTCTCTAAGAGCCAACTCATATGCTTTTCCACTCATGAATTATTGTTAGTTGTTTCTGCATTGGCACAGTCATGAGCTCCATGCATCCCCAAGGATCACTTTGGCCATTGGAGTAAAGCTCTTGCTTTAATATTTACTTAAATATCAGTTGCTTTGGAAAGGCTTGCTCTGTGTTCAGTCAGGTGTCCAAGGTAATTATAATTTATGGATCTTCTCTTCTCTTCTCTTCTCCTTCTCTTCTCTTCTCTTCTCTTCTCTTCTCTTCTCTTCTCTTCTCTTCTCTTCTCTTCTCTTCTCTTCTCTTCTCTTCTCTTCTCTTCTCTTCTCTTCTCTTCTCTTCTCTTCTCTTCTCTTCGCACATGCAGCCCAAATTCAACACACCTGCCTCTGGCGCTCATATTTTAACAGATGGGATTTCCCCTTTGATGGTGATGTCAATGCCATGCTACACTACATGTTAACATTACGTGCTAACATTACATGTTAATTTTCTTAAGATAAATGACATGCAAAGTGTCTTGTCTTCATCATTCATTAGAGACATCACAGGACTTTCATATTGACAGATATATTCCTGTAGCACAGAGGAGGTTGATATTCATTATTCGTTTGTGATTATTGGCACTTCAGAGGGGTGATGAAGATAAAACAAGTGATTGTCTTTACATTAAAGGGTAGGAAATTTTAACTGGAATTTGTTTACCTCCAGGACATAATGTAATATGTTTTGTACTGCAGCTATCCTGTAAGAAAGACTCTTGATTTATTCTTTGATGCTTTTTCCTGCAAATTAAATTCCCAGCAGTAAATTTGGCTTCAATCCTTCAATGCTTTGCAAAACACTATAACCGAATGCTCTGTTTTAGTGAGCTGAAAGTATTTATTTTCAGATGGACTAGGAGAATTTGGGAAAATCCATCTACCAAGGCATGATCTCTGTTTTAAAATTAAAAAAAAACAAACCTCAAGCCTGCAGGACAACAGTTGGAGTTAATATTGAAATTAAAGGTATGAAACTATTTTTGATGTAAAGCATCTTCTCATTTCTTCTGTGGATTATCTGTCAGTTGATTATCTCTCTGCAGGGAGCACGTGAGAGAACCATATGCCCAGTATATCCCATGTCAGACCTTATCTACGATTCCCGGTTCACTTCTGAACCTTTTCTGTCAGGGTGAATGGGAGAAATATCGTACCGCTCCCCCTCAACTGACGCACATACGAACCTGACGCAAACCTTACAATTTCAGTTATGTTAATTTATGTAGGGTTTTTTTCTTTTGTTTCGGGTTTTGTTTCGTTTACCAGTGTTCCTGATCCTGAGGTGCTTGGTGAAGTTAGTGGGTAAGGGAATAATCGTGACTGCATGAGAAAAATGATGGGGGGGTTGTTGGCTTGCCTGGTACATTTTAAACAGACAACAAACCTTTGGGTACTTCAGTATTAGCCTTTTAAATGTTGCAATTCTCTCTTCAGATTTCTCCTTGCACGTGGAATAACTTGGCATCTTGTTTTAAGTTTTTGATGCTTTATCATGGTTTGTGAACTGCTCAAGAACAAACCAAGAACAGCATGTCTTCCTTAGATTGCGGTGTGGCAGCTGGTACCCCAGATCATCTCTGGCTTGAATGAGGAGTGGGTTTACTGAAAGAGGATAGCTAAGATCCTTTATCCCTTCACTAGCACTGACTTGCATATGCCAGTACCTGTGTGCTGTCATCATTTAAACTGGGCTGTGTCTACCCGTGTGCGTTACGTTCCTTTACTAGACTGCGATGTCAGTGGTACGTTAGGCTGACCTAGTGATGTTATTATGAGCACTTAGTACACAAATGTATTTTTTACCTGCTGGATGTTGAGCAACTAACTTTCTGAGGCAAAAGCTTTAGTGCCCATACAAATATTTACTATTACCCATGTGTCATATGGAGCAGAAGTGTGCTAACACACGAAGACATAGCTGGCAGTGCCCCACAGCATATGTTTGTGTGTGTTTAACTATACAGTTAATGTGTGTATGTTTGTTGGGGTGTTTTTAGGACATACGGAGCCACTTCATGTTTGTTTACAAATATTTTAAAGCAGTTTATGCAAGATCAAGTATGATTTAGGTACTAGTGAGGTCTGCAGGATTTTTAAATTAAAATCCACATTTTAGAAATTATTGCTATTTAGCATCAACATTTTTTAAAATGGGAGATAAACAGCCAGACATTTAGGATTCGTACTACATCTGTAAGTGAACTTGACAATGCTCAATGCTAAAATACATTCTGTGATAAAACAGTTTGCAGTTACCATTGTCATGGTGACCTTTGCTGCCTTCCTTATTCAAATCTAGCAGTAGATAAAGGGTGTAACAATTCTAAGAATCTGAGTAGAATAAAAGCTCATAAATATCACTGAAGAGTGGTGAAATGAAAACACATAGTTACTCTCATGAATTCTCTTATCAGTGGGCAAAATGGAAGTACCAGCCACCACTGGATTCTTGAAGGAACATGTTCATCTTTTCATTGCTTGTGCCATAAAAATTACTGCACTAATCCATTTTAATAATGTAGAAATAGCAGTCAGTTTACTTTATATGCACAATTAGAGAGATGCATTAAAAGCCTGGTCCCAGTGGAAGCAAAACTTAGAGTAATCATCAGCAGAGCTTTGCTATACTGAGTCTGCATGATGAAGTAGTTAACGGTAAAGCAGAATTCTTATAATATTTTTAAAGACTACAGTAACTGACTTTGCAGTCATTTGAGAAAGTTAGAAGGAGCTTTTTATGTTACTAGGTAGCTGGAAACCCAGTGGCCTCATCTCCAAACACAGGCATGCAGTACTGCCTTCCAGCTGCCATACAGGCACATGAGTGCAGTAATTTTATTAGTGTTCTTCTGTGAAAATTTTGTACTGTTGACAGAAATAGCAGAAAGATTAGGAAAAGCTAAAGAAAGAAGGGCTTTGAGGAGGCACTATTCAGTATAAGAAAAGCTCAGGGGGATCTCGTCAGTATGTATAAATACTTGATGGGAGGGAGCAAGGAAGGACCCTGGCCCTTCTCAGTGGTGTCCAGTGAAAGAGCAAGAGGCAGTGGGCACAAGTTTATTCCAGAGCTGACCGGACAAGGCCTTCCTCTAGGTCACCCTATTTACATGTGAGTGAAAAGTAATTGATTGAGAAAAGGGTTTTTTGGGATGGATCCTGAGATTGGCAGACATTTTCTTGTAGAAAAGCATTAGATAATAATTTCTGTTTGAACAGATTTTTTTTTTAAAAAGAGTTGTTTTCACTGAACAAGGGAACATGCCAAATTTGACCAGCTACCAGTTTTCCTAGGTGCCTGTTGCTGAAGGCTAGAGATACTCAGTGAGCAATACCAAACTGTTGCATTAAGATTTTTGTTCTATTTTAATTAAAATAGAGGACTGAAGGGAAGCTGGGCATTGTCAAAGAAATGTGAACTTGAATACTATCTCCTCAAAATACTTATGATAGTAGATAGTACACTATTAGGGGCTCTAAGTCAAGTGATATCTCTACTGTTAAAACAGCTTGTGGCAGGTCTTTCAGAGGCACTGATATATGACACATCAAAATAATGACAGAAACTGATTCAGAAGGCAGCTCAATTTGAGAACACTGTGCTGACTGAATATCTGTCAGTTACCTGGTTGAGTGCAGTCACAGCAGTGAATAATACAAAATCTGTAATGGAACTACTGGTAAAACTGCCAGGAAAACAAAATCATCACTCCTTTTCCTAGGAAAAAAAATCTCTTTTCTGTCTTCTAAGGCTTGTTTTATGTCATTTATGAGAAAGAAAAGCCCATTTTGCCATCTAATGCAGCTTGCCCCAAGTAAGTTTTAATTTTCTCTAGACCATGAATTTTTTTTGCAGATCCTAACAGCTTCAGAAATTCTGGTAGAAAAGGCTTTTGACAGGATACTGAAAATGGTGTTATCTAACTTAGGTTGTGAATGAAGGACCATATAATAGCCATGGTGATAATTTTTTCCAGAATTTTCCAAGCAGTGATGAAGCTTGTGCTTTAAGAAGGGCTAACAAAACAGAGCTCAAAGAAAGAAGGGGAAGAGCACGCTAAAATCAAAGCACACTGTGATTTTTGAATGATTTGAATCCACCTGCCAAAATTATCTTTACATAGTTATGTTCATTCAATAACTGACATTTAAGTAAAAGCTTTATTTATTCCAGTATGAAGGATCCAGATTAGTTAAGATTTTTCCCCAAAGCACATTTTCCAAGGATTTCCCAGGATATATTGTGTCTCGTCGTAATGGGAATCCTAGACACACAGAGTGCATACTCTCTGCTAATAGCAGCCCTCAGGCCGCCTGTAAGACCCTGTCTGGAGGGTTGCTACGTGTGTGGAGATGAATGTGACCCTGGGCACCCTCTGGGGGACACAGACCTCCTAGGCACGCTCTTGCCTGGCATGCTGGTGGTACTTGCACCAGCAGGCAGTGGCCAAACAGTCGTGACATGGAGGGGAGAGAGCACGTGCTGTTTGTCCAAGTGCTGTAGAGACCCCCTTGGAGCACTGTACAGGCAAAAACTGTTGTCTGTAGTCTGGTGGATCTCCCTTATATGTGAGGTGGAAAAAATTTTTTTCTGAAACATTGATTTGGATTTATGCATCTAGTTTCCCTAGCTTTTAAATAATCCTGTTTCCCTCTGGGTGCCACTCTGGGGGTGTTCGGCTGTTCTGTTGTAGCTGGGCTTGCTGTATATCCAAGAAGCACAACTCTGAGTTTGTATCTTATGCTGATGTTTACTTTCACTTAACCCAGCTGAAGGCAGCAGAACTCATTGGCTTTATACATGACTTAAGCTCCCTAAAAACATTGCATTAAGCTAATGATGAAGTTATGACTAAATCCTATAGGTCCTCTTTACTACTTATGGTTAAACTGATTTATTGATCAGTTCATTATTTTGGAGTGTGTTATATCATTCAGCTAAGTAGTTCTTACCAAGGTCTTACGAGCCTTTGAAATGCTTTTTTTGAAATCTCTAATCAAAGCTAAGCTTTTGGGATTAAATTAGGTTTTTGGGAAAAGGGAGCAGTATTTTGTTAGTTCATCTACTTAATTTTTTCTGACTGTATTTTGGGTACGTTCTGAAGTAATCTTTACATTTCCATCTTTGGTCTTGATGCAATAATTTCACATCAGAGGATACCTTTTTTTAGAAGGAAGGTGAATGTGAGAAATCAGTGGGGTTTTCTGGATGCTGCTGCCATGTGCTGCTCATATTCTTAGAATGAAGCAGGGCTGAGCATACACCAGGTATATCAAGCGCTGTACAAAATTATCCCTTGAACTAGTGTCTGCCTTGACTGGTTTAAAATGCTTCGCTTGAACATCAATCACAGATTGTATAAGTGGGCCTTTTCTTTTATATATGCAGAATCCATAAGATATACCATGCTTTGTACAGCTCTCAGCAAAGGTGAGAGCTTGTATTGGCGTAACAGCACATCCTCACGTCATTCAGGGGTCTGTGGGGAGACGTACAGCCCTCCCTGCAATGGGACAGGTGTAGATCACAAGACTCACTCCCTACAAGGATGCTACCTCTTCAGCTATATTTCCAGGTCATTTTTTTTTTCTGCTAACTAAAAAGGTTCCCATTAGTTATCTTTTCATCATATAGATCATCTTTTCATATTTTAAGGTTAACAATTTCCTTCACTTTTGAAATGAATCATCTTAAAACACTTCAGCTCTGTATCTTTGTATAAGCTCTGGCCAGAAGGAAGGGACATGCTGCCATTTCTGGTGAAGTGAAGGGAAACTGTCTGACATGCACAGATCCAGGGCTGAGAGATGGCAGTGAGAGAAGAGTCTTAAAAAGACAACTTGGGCTCCAAAGTCTCCTTTCCAGTCTCCTTATTTGAACTCTGACCTCACCTGAAAGCCTTTGGATCAGGGGCTGTGGCGGGATTTATCTACAGTGTTATTCCCTTGGAACTGGTCTGGAGCTGGTGAGCAGAGATCTCTTTCTGCCTAATAGGTCTATGCAGATCCGGGGTTGTGCATAGATAGAGGAAAACGTATCATTCATTCTCTGTGAACTAGACCTGATCCTTAACTTTAGAGCAAGAATCAGATATTCATGTGCTATTATTTTGCATCAGTGAAGTTAGTAATAAAAGAAACGCGGACAAGTAAAAGCAAAGTCTTTGGTATGTTTTGTAAGGAGGGTACTTTTCTTGACGTGACAGTAGGGCTGCTCGTTTGGGCCCAGCCTGCTGAAGCCCTGGTAGAGCTGCAAAGATAGCTCAAGGATATTCTGCCTGCTTTGACATTTGGCTCCCTATCTTCCATTGCCTTTCCTTTCCTCCTAGCATGCCACACACCCACAGAATTACTTTGCAAGAATACAGTGAGAAGATGCTAAAATTAAGACTCTACATCCAGCCAGTAGGTCTGACAGTAACCTAATTTTCCAGGACCAGTGCATCTGGCAGCATCTGTGCATGTAGTTCTGGGCAAAAAAGGTTCCAAGTGATTAGAAATAATATCAGCACCCACCACCACCCCCCCCAAAATAGTCAAGTCCTGTTCCCACAGTAGAAAATCAAAGCTTCATTGATTCATGGAGCTTCACTCACTTGGTATGAGAATTGAAATAAAGTTGCACAGCGCATAGTTGGTGACTGGTCAAGACTGAGAACCTTTGATGATAAAGAGCAATATACACGTTTTAAGTATATATTTTGAATATCATAGTGGAAACTGCCCACAGCATAGGGGTAAAATGAGCAAAAATTGTGAAACAAATCTTGCAAATAAGTAAATAGAAAAGAAAAAATGCTTTTCTGCTGACAGATAAGTGGAGCTCTTCAGGCATGATCTTAACATTGCTCCATGCCTTAGTTTCTCTCATCTTCATCTGGCCTGGTTGGCTTCATGCTCCCTGGGGAAGTGGTGCGTCTCTCGTGATGTGTTTATTCAGTGCTCACTGCAGTGGATCCCAGACCTCATTTCAGGCTTCTGGAGTTACTGTTATTAGAAGTAGTCATCATCTTGGGCTTTGAGTTAATAGTTTTCTAGTTTATCTCTCAGGTTAATAACTGAAGCTAAAGAAAGCTTCATATTTGCATTCATTTTTGCATACATAGCAGTGAAGCTAAATTTAGTCCTGCTTTTAAAAAAAAGACAGAAAATACTATATAAGCATAGAAATCAGGATGGTTTTTGAAGCTCAGTAAACATAAAGGAAGCAGCATTTTAATCAAAATGAAGAACTGCATCCTAATGACATCTCAGCACATGTATATTTCATAAGTACATTTTCTGCAAAGCAAATACCGTATAAGGTTACACAGTTCTGGTCTCCTTAGCTTTTTCATCACAAACTAGACTGTTGCTGCATAAACTAATGATAATGTGATCCATATTTTTTAATTTATGTGGAAAATAGTCCAGTAAAATAAGACATTTTGCATTTTTGGTATTATTTTCCCTTGTCATTTTTCAACAGATAAATCAATTCTTTTCTGTTCAGTTTAGTGGTGTGCCTTTGAAACAAGCCCTTGTTTGTACCTTTAGTTACTAAAACCATGCTGATTTCTGAGGATGAGATAGCACTATGTGACAGATAAAAAGGAGAAATGAGAGAAAACAAAACTTTGTATGTCTTGTGTTATACAGTATAATTAGCGAAGACCAGTTGTGCTTTGACATAGACTCTCCATTGAATTATGTAGTAGCTGTGTGTGAGTAGAGGGCAGGATTGATCGAAAGCTAACATTTGACATTCTGTAGTAGGAAACTTTAAAAAAGCAGAAAGGGACAATTGTCAGAGACGTTCTAAAAAACTCTGGGAAGGCCCAGCTGGTAAATGCATTCCAACTATGCAATATAGACTGTCCTGCCTTACATTGTGTGCTGACCCAGTGTGGATAGGCCATGACATCACCTCATACAGCTTCTGATCTTTTAGAAATGGGTATCAGTCTTGACATCTGTTCTTTCAAATTTTCCTTGTGTCCTAAAAAGAAATGGGAATAGGCTGTAATGCGTGTTTTTAGGTTATGTCTGAGCAAATCCACAATTCCCCTCATGCACAAGCTTGTTTGAAATAGACACACCTGAGGTGATTTTACTTCCAAGTTACATCTTACAGGCAAAGAGCGGCAACCAATTTTCTTAGCAGCACTGAGAAATGGATGCTCTTGCTACCAGTCTCTGAACATTTCTGTCATTTGTCTGCTCTTTCCAACTGAAACTTAGCCATCAGTATTTGTTTCTGCCTGAAGCCTTCTTAAAATGTTTGCTATGAATAGTGGCTTATTTAGTATTTAAAAGAAGAGAAATGAAATATTTTTCATCTATTTGGTTGCTGCACCAGAACACACCAGATATGGGGCTACTAAAACATTTCAAGAAACCCATACGAGATCCTGAGGAGAGACAGTATATATTTGCTTGAGGTCTAACGCTCATTACTTAACAGCCAGTTAGATTTTTGGGAGAATAATAAATTTCCTAAAAATGAGGCTAGACCCTCTCAGATTAGTAAAGTCAGGTCAGATTCACTGGGCAGTTTAGATATGAAATAATTTGCAAGCTAGGAAATGGAGGTTAAAGAGTAGCAAAGTTGTTGGAGAGGAGAGATGCGTTTCCCCAGAGGCTGGCAGTTGGAGCACTGAGCAGGTGGCAGAGGGTGTTGGTGTACTCGCTGTATCTGCTTGAGTGGGTCTGAGGCCACATCTTTCAGCACTAGGCTGTGGAGCATCCAAGTCTGCCAGCAACTCCAAACCTCTCCAGCTAAGCCAGCCTGAGGATGGATGTGACCCTGCATCACCGACTCCCACAGCTATGGACTGCCTAACCCATCCTGCTGCCGGGTGAGCCGTCAGCTGTGAGTGGCCTTTGTGGCCATTTCATTGGAGTGGTTCTACTTTGTATGGCGCGGATAGAAACTGAGATGAAGATAAAGAATGGCTTTACAGCCCGGTGATTTGCACATTCACCTCTATTCCACTGCTCCCTAAAATACCTTTCAGTATTTGAGGATAAGGACTCCTGTAAAATCAGCTTTGGGAGAATTTGTGGTCTACCATTATAATCTGTGCTGTGGCTTTACTGGCTGGACCCCTGGAAGATACCAGACTATGGCATGAGTACTGAAAGAGTTATGACTGGACTTAAAAGTGGAAAAGAGAAGTAAAGAGCTATTAATGATACATGTAGAAAGTCAATATTCATTTACCTAAATCCCCTTTGGTATAACAATTATTATCTGGTAAAAGAACAAACCCCACGCTACCCTGTGTAGCTGAATTTTATCCTTTAAATTAAGTATATGGGAAAACTTTGTCAAACAAATTTAGAGTAGCTGAAAATTTGAGTTGATTCTGATTGAGTTGTCATTTTCCCAAGTAAGTTATTTTTAAAACTCCATTTCTTTTTCACTGCCTGTCTGATAATATTTCTTCGTGTAGAAAAGGCAACACTGTATACTGTTCTTGGTGTCCTGAAATCTGCAGTTAGAAGTTCAATTACCTTGGAACATTATTTCATTCTAAATTAGCTGTCAGAGACAAGAAGATGCCCGTTTCCCAACCACTCAATAAGACTAGCTGAGTGGACTATAAACACAGTAAAAACAATAGTAATCTTTCATTTATTGACTCCTTCCTACATTAGTTTAGTGGGTTTTAGTAAGTGGCTGTTAAATTGATTAGCCTTCTATATACTATGGAGGCTCAAATAGTATGTGATGAATGAGGGCAACTTGAAATGGGGCAAATCAAATACCTTCTGTAATTGAATTGACACAAGGCCACATCCCACAATTTATTAGACTAGAGAAAACGTCGGTTTTCTACCAAGCTACTAGAAGGAGCTTTGTCTACAATTTTTATTGCTGCACAGAGAAGATGAGAGAGAAATAAGCAGTACTAAATGTGTGGCTGGCAATCACACATCAGCCAAAGCCTTGTGCTGGCATTGACTAGCCCTCAGAATACCTGACTTCACATTTTGACTCTACCAAATTAAATTACCTTAATATGATTCTGCCAGCTTCTCTGGAAAAAAACCCAAAACAAAAACCAAAAAAAACTTTCAGGAAGTAAGCCCTTGAAATTGAAAGCTCTGAGTTACCAAGCGGCTGGATATGGATTGGATTGTGAAATACTATGCTCTGAGAGATTCATTAAACTTTGTTAGCATGCTGCAGAGTCTTACATTAGGGAGATGATCTAGTGCTTTCTCAGTGTCTTAAGTCTCACTAGGTTGTATTATAATAAATAAAAAAGTAAAAAGAGTCTGAGCAAAACACTAAAGTGAAACCAGAAGGAATTACGGCAATTAACTGTTTTTCCTTATTGTAATGCAGTTGTGCGTTTCTTTGCTCTCATCTTGCATTGCCCTCTTGCTGAGGTTCTTGTTCTCTTTGTTATGTGAATGGATTTGTCCAAAACTTTTTTTACAAACTTTTACTTACAGATTTTCTTTACCTGTAGGTAAGGTGCTGTTTCATTCTTAAAAGAGACTGAGACATCACCCCATTGCTGCATGAAGAAAGAAATTTCAAACAAAGGGCATGATGTACCAGTGAAGGGTACCTGCTTACAGAACAACATGTCAGGACTCTGAAATATGCCATACTCATCTTCGAAAGTAGATATTCACTGCAGGTTCTTTCATCTTTCTCTGCTTGTTCAAAGCTTTCAGCCTTGGTTCTTGCTTTCAGCCGTGAATGGGTGATTGCAGTTGTGTTTCTCTCACCTGCCCTCAAACCGTTTTCCTTGAAAGTATTCTTCCAGTTGTCACCCACACTGCCAACAGATTTTTTTCCTATCTAGACGCTTCATGGATGAAAAACTATTTTTGGTTTGATAAAAAATGGAAAGCTTTACATTCCAGCTAATACTTTTGTTGTTGCTTCACATTCCTTTGATTTTGTAGTGATGTCCTGTTGACTGCAATTAAAGAGGATTTCCCCCTCCTTCATTCACCTTTTTCGCAAAAAATTGCTGACTGATGTAGACAAGAGGACGGTAATATGTGAAAGCTTGCTACTGGTACACCTACTTCCTCGTGTGAAGCACAGTGCAGCTGCCTGAGGCTAGGAACTGTGTATGGCTCCAGCCTTTGCCCAGTGGAAGGATGAATTTAGAAAAGGCACTTCACTTAGGTCTTGGGGTTCACTGCATTGCACAGCAGGACTCTCCAGTTATTCCTGGGCTTTTAAGGACAACTCCTGTGATTTTGTTTCAAGTTCTGCATTAAAGCATTGTAATTAAATAAGACTACAAAAATTTTCTTGAGTTAACTAATGATGTATGCATGTCCTTTTGCCAATTTGGCATCATAAAAACACTCTAAATCAGAGAAATGTCTGAGCAAGCTTTAAATCTGCAGTCATAAGGCTCTGCAATAAGCTTGAATTTTTCTGGTTTTATCTTCTTAACTCAATCATGCTTTTATGAAACCTGACTATCTTGAATATTTTTCTTGTTTATCCACATTAGAAAATCATTTTTACTAATATAAATCCTGTACCTTTTCTTACAGTTTCTTTAAACAAGTATGAGGATTAGTAAAAACTGTTTCCTTTTTGTGGAATGGTTAATTTTTTGTATGGTTGTCATATGGTTTAATTTCATCAGAAGGAGAGACCTGTATTCCTCCTCCCTGATGCACATATGTTAAAGATAGTCTCAACCCTGCAATCTGTACTGAAATTAGTAACCTTTTTTATTTAAAAAAAAAAGAATTCATTAATCAGTAGGGATGGCAGCATGGTCCCTGAATCCAGGGTTGCAGAATAAGGCTAGAAATCATTTTACCCAATTTCTCTTTCTAGAATTGTATATGGTGCGTTGTGTTGGATTGTAGTATTGTAATAATTTGTTTTAAGTTGATCTAATTGAAGAGGAATGTTACCAGTTGCTGACCAAAGGTAACTGCAGGGTCTCTGTGCAGATGAGTGTGTTTAAATTATGATAAGGTTGTTCAGTGCCATGAAATACAAGTTGTGGTGAATTGGAATGTGGAAAACAGGGAAAGAGAAGAAAAGGAAAACAGAATACAGAGAGGCAGAGAAAGAACAAAAAAGAAAAGGTGAAAAGGTAAAAAGGTAACAGGAAACAAAGAAACAAAAGAAGGGAACTAGATGTGTGGGAAAATGAAGCGGAGGCGTGAGACCCAAAGTCATTCAGAAGTGAGTAATGGAAAATCTATGAGAACACCACTGTAAAAAGATGAAAGTAAGAAAGTGGAAGGAAAAAAGGTCTGTTAGTATATAAGGCTGAGAATAGGATTTTTTCTTCTTCCTGTTTCCTTTCCTGTTATCATCTCTATCTTCTAAAGGTTCCTTTTACTATGTTGTGATATCTTCTGTTTCTTTTTTCTCTATCCTTATATACTGTCTTCTAAGAACACCCAAAGCCGTGTTTGATCAAGGCAGATAGCTGACAGCAGCTTTTTCACTGCACAGTTGAGCTGGGAAAACAGCTGATTTTTAAACCTTTTTTATTCCAGCTTGAAGACTGTTTATATTCGTAACAGAAATAGAAGAAGCTAGCATTGTCTGTCCGTCGAATCATGAAGAAATAGCATCCTCAGTCTTCTCACTGGAAAAAAATGTTAATATGTATTTTACTCTTTATGTTGCCAACTTTGACTTAAAACAGAAAAGGTTTTCATTGAAAATATGTGTAAGAGGAATTGATACTGCCTGGTCTGTTTACTTGGGAAATGTAGTGCTTGCATTAAGCTCTTACTAATCCCAGTGATTACCTGTATGACATTATAAATGATACTTTAGCAGCGAGATCTGGTCTAATGCCTTCCAGACCAGAAGAATCGTGCAAGTAGGGAATGAGGTATCTGACTTAGGGAAAGGCCTGAGGAAATTGTAAGACTGCTCTAGTTTTGAGGCTTGAAAGGAAAACAAAAACTCAGAAAAGGGCATCTTTGTTTTCTGACCACCACACGTTTCCTGGGCTGCATTAGGAGTGTCACAGCAGGTCGAGGGAGGGGATCCTTCCCCTCTGCTCAGCTCTGCTCAGGCCACACCTGGAGGACTGTGACCAGAGCTGGGCTCCCCAGTACAAGAGAGACATGGACGTACTGGAGAGAGTCCAGTGAAGGGCCACTGCTGAGAACTAGGACTGTTCAGCCTGGAGCAGAGAAGGCTCAGGGAGATCTTACCAATGTGTACAAACACCTGCAGGGAGGGTGCAAAGAGGACGGAGCCAGGCTCTTTCCAGTGGTGCCCCGTGACAGGACAAGAGGCGATGGGCACACACTGATACACAGGAGGTTCCCTCTGAACATCAGGAAACACTTTGTCACTGTGATGGTGACCAAACACCAGCACAGGTTGCCCAGGTGGAGTCTCCATCTTGGAGATACTCAGAAGCCTCCAGGGCATGGTCCTGGGCATCCGGCTCTGGGTGACCCTGCCTGAGCAGGGGGCTTGGACCAGATGGACCCCAGAGGTCCCTTCCAACCTCAACCAGTCTGGGATTCTGGGGGGTGAATATGTCATCTGCTGTGGCTTTAAGTAAAAGGTGTTAAATGTTTTACTGATCACTCACATTAAAACTTAATTAAGAAACAGATGATGAGCCTGACCTTCAGTCAGTTCTTATGTTAATTACAATGTATTTTGTTGCTGTTTCAATCCAGAAAACCCTGTTGTGTACTTACTGAGGAGACACACGATGAGCAGACAGTGAAAGTCAGTGTTTTTCCTCATTAGATCTGAATGAGTGTTTGCACATAGACAAGTGAATTGGAGGAATTTTTAAATGTTCCTTCAGAATTATTTTAGCAAACCGAAATTAACAGTAAAATGCAGATGAGAAAAGCAAACTGCTGTCAATATATGAGGAGCATGTAAGAAATTTCTTGCATACCACTAACCCTCAGACTAGGATATTTATAATTATATCAACCAAACCTCAACATTTAAGGCATAATTGACTGAAAAATCAATCTGTGGGAAATTGCAAGGCCCAAGGGACTTTTTAGAAGGATATATCCCTTTTAAATTCCATGTATTTGCAGCAGAATTTTCCCAGGTTGCCACTGCCTTACAGTCAATATTATTACTTTATCTTGAATGTTTCCTTACTTAAAAGAAATTAATTAGGGTAACCTAAATTTAATGCATTCTAAATAAATGATTGCATAGAAGTGACTATGGTTTCGAACAAATAGACTTTTTTTTCCTGTTATTACTGTTTCTAAATATTTGTGCTGATTACTGTTTCTAAATATTTGTACTGACATAATTCAAAGGCTTTTGGTAAATTATTTCACCAAATATGGTTTACGTATTATCTTGAATGTTTCCTTACTTAAAAGAAATTAATTAGGGTAACCTAAATTTAATGCATTCTGAATAAATGATTGCATAGAAGTGACTATGGTTTCGAACAAATAGACTTTTTTTTCCTGTTATTACTGTTTCTAAATATTTGTGCTGATTACTGTTTCTAAATATTTGTACTGACATAATTCAAAGGCTTTTGGTAAATTATTTCACCAAATATGGTTTACGTAAAATAACTCTTGAAAAAAAATCTTGGTATTCATTAAGCACTGAAGTGTTATGATAATGCTTTGCTGAATCTGTGATGGCATGATACTGTGCTATGTATTTACAAACAGGTAGAAAAAATACACTCTTTGATTTCTTTCATCTCAAAAATTTAAGTTATCTTATAAAGTAGGCTAATTGCTACAGAGCCCCAGGCTACACAACCATAAGAACTTGACTTCTTAAGAGTTTATTAAACAATACTAGTTTTTCAGTAGTATCAAATAAGTGCTTGTTGGTATAGAAAAGAATAATCTTTCTGCCTACAGACTGAAAAAAACTGTGATCAAAATTATACTTCCTTCTAAGCAAAACGTAGTAGTCAAATAGTTAAAAATTATAGATTTACGGGTTGGTGTTTAATCCGTTATTGTTTCCATGGTGGTTGAAGCAGTTTTTAAAATGACTAGTGAGCATGCTGTACTACATGGAGGCTTTCTAATTGCCTTGGCTGGGTTTTTTGTCTTAATACCTTCAGGGGAAAGAGTAGCAAGTATCCAGTGGTGAGAAATAAAGAAGCCTTCCATTCCCAGAATGACTGTGGGTTGATATCTTTCTGGTATTTGCAGAGCACAAGCACTTGGGTCCGTCTTTGCCAACCAGATAATGCTTACATGAGACCACATTGGGCATCGAGCTTACCTGGAGGAATAGGTGTTCTCTCTCTTGCACCTGGAGATAATATACAAGAACCTTACTGCATTTTGTGTCAGATATGAAAGGAAGGAGCAGAATCTTTAGGTACATACATAATACATACATTGCAGAAACATACTGAAGTCGAGACATCTGCCATAAATTGGGATGATAATCTGAGAATTCGTGACATGAATCAGAGGACATTTGTGAACAAGGGATGAAAAACACTTTAAAAAGAAATGGACAATTCTCCAGAGATTAGATTTGACATCCGAAAACTCTTGATGATCGTTTAACACAAGGGAAGAAATGAGAGACTATAACAGTTTAGGTCGCTGACTATATGAAAAAACCTATTTCTGTAATACCAGATAATGTAAGTGTTTATGGCATGATTGAGTGAAAATCAGTCTTGTGAGTCTAGGTGGTTCAAGGGTCTTTTAGGTTGAAAGTGATACCAATGAGTCCTAATGATACAGATGGTCACACTGTTATCTTCTGGTGCATGTTCACTTATGACCTATATAAAATTTAGTAGGAAATGGAAGACCTAGTTTAATACCTGATAGATAGCTTGATATTGCTATTATGAAAAGCACTGTCAGTACTGATGGTGGCTTCAGGAGAAAAAAAAAAACAAAGACATAAATAAATGCTAAGGATAACTACCTCTCCACCTGCTCTTAGGTGCTGACCCTCCAACAGTCCCCTCTCCCTGTCTCATCAGAAATGAGATCGTCCATCACTGTGTAGGGTCAGGAAAATAAAAGTTAAAAGTCAAAGTTTCTTCTGCTGTTGGCAGAATAGCAAACTGTGATGGTTTCCATAGTGCGCGAATTGTCTGAGTCGTGAACTACAGAAAATCGTGTGCTGTATTGCAGGCTACTACCACTCTTTGATGCACTCTGACTGCTAAAAGAGCCTGTGGTCAGAAGAGCCAGTCTGGTGTCCTTGGGGTCACAGTGCCTGTTTAACAGGAGGTGAACCTTGGGTTCAGGTACTTTGGACAGGTGGAGCTTAGTAGCAGCTGGACTGGCAATGATAGTTGCTGGCCTGCTGCATTCCTGTAGTCTTGAATTATCAGTCTGATGTTAATGGTTCTGCTCTGATTTTTAGTGATCACATACCCTTAGCAATGTGTAGATGCTTACGTGATGAAATGTCAGCTTCTCCAGTGCCTCAGAAGGAGGATATGGTTTTCTGTAAGATGCCAGGGATGGACCTACATCATTGAACAGTTCAGAGATGAAAAGTAGTATTCACCAGAAAAAGTTCTAGTGCACACCTTGAAGTGCTTTGCTTTCCTATTAATTTCCTGTTTTCTTTCATATTAATAGGAAGGGTTGTAGTGCTTTGTCTCCTCAGAACATAGCTACACATTCTTACAGAAATTGAATTTGATGGTGTTACCAGAACCTAAGAACCTGATCCATGCTTTCTGTGGTATGTTTTTTACTAGATAGTGATAAATAAAACCAGTTATTTTTAATTATGGACTTTACTGAGCAAATCCCCCACGTGTTTCACTGAGACATCCACCATTCATGTTCATGTGTAAATCTGAAACACACAGAGGAATGTAGAGCATAGCAGAGAGAATTACTTTTAGCTTGTGACTGCAATCATGAATGTGTATAATTTTTCCATTACAGTTATCCACTGATAGTTTTAAAACCACTGAGAATGCAAGATTGAGTGTGGAGGGGATCGAGATGATTTAGTCCTGTGTTGTTATTAAATAAGTCAACCAGAAATCTGCTCGGTTTACACCTGATAAATATGCTGTGCCCTGTGACTAGGTATGCTTATTTAACCACACCTCTTTTCACCAGGAGAGGATGACTCATTTATATTGAGATTTGACTTTTCCAAGCTAACCACAAATGTCTGTTCACTAGAAAAATACATGGGTTATGTGCATTTTTAGTATGGGTTTCCTGGCTCTTTTGAATGTCGCATGGTAGAAAAAGTATTGACGATAGCGTAAAGCTCCAAATGCAATTTACATGTTCCTTCTGTGCCCGGGCACCATAGCAAAGCGATCGGGATTTGGAGCATCTAAATGAGAGGCCTGCATTTAAATCCCTGTGGTGGCCAGTTGCATGAGCAGGTGCACAGGCATTTTGAGAATTTGGTCACTTGGAGTATAAATGCAGGCTTTGGATTTCTCAGTCCTTTGCGCCTGATGCTTCCCGACTGAGCCAGGGTAGCAGAACACAGTGCCCAGTTTCTGCAGTAACTTAATGGGAGATATTTCAGACTTCTGCTGCAGTTCAGAACGGCCCAGCTGGGACTTCTGGGCTTGGTTTATGCCTGTCCTCTCCAGCACCTCCGCCCGTAGTTCGGGGGAATTGAGCTGGCGTCAGCTCAGCCTGCTGCAGTGTTTTCCCTTGTATTGCCAGATCAGCTGCACTGAAATCCACTATACTGACCGCAAGCCGGTGAAGGGGGAGTCTCATGTTCCCAGTTACGGTTGTTAAAGCAATAGCAACATTAATGAAAACTCAGCCTTGCCCTATGAATACGTAGTTCAGTTTTTCATCAGTCCCGGGGGGTAAGATAAACATATGAATTGAAAAGATTCCGTGTTTGAAAATAATCTAACGTTCTTCTCAAGCATTTTTTCTTTTCTCTTTCTCTGAAACCTCAGTCTCTGAGAGGAGCGATGCATGGTTTCCATCTAGCCTGATAAATCTTGCCATTTTTATGGCAAGGCTTTCCATAGTATCTTCGTATCTTGCTGACACACTATGTCCAGTTTATGTTGGCGCTGAGCCTGGATCCTGCAGTCTCTTTATCACAATTTGAGTCTCAGAAATTGCAGATCAGAGAGGCTGGACCTGTCACTGCGTTTGAAAGGCTGTTTTCTAAGTGTGATTTTATCTTGTTTGGGAGGTTTTCGTTCACAATCTCATTAAAATATTGATGAGTTCTTTCTCTTGACTAGAATCATTAAGAAGCTGCTTGATGCCCCATTGCGTAGCTCTGCACTTCCCTTCTTGCTGGATCTTTTATTATTCCACATGTTCCTAATCTGATAATTGCTTTACTTCTGTAAATTAGCAGTTTTAAATACCATTACTGGGAAAGATCAAACTGCAGTATCAAAGAAGAAAGCTTCATTATAAGTGTGCTGAAAATTCTGGGAAATATTTATACCTTTGTTGTCTTGTTTTTCTTGGAATTATGATATCTGTAATTTGGTAGTAAACATGGAGTTTTAAAAGCCTGCTGGGCTTTCCTGGCTCATATTTCACCAAAGTTAATAAACAAAACCTCCCTGCTTCAGCATGTGCAGAATTGAGCCAAAAAAGGAATTATGACAAAGAAGGTGGAATTTCCAAACCTAAGATTGAATTTCTTTTCATTTATTAGCTTTCTAACTTCTAGAAACAGAAGAATTTTGCTTTGAGCAAGGCAGAGGAATAAAAGCCACTCCTCACTAATGCCATCTTCTGGAGGACACCATAGAAGTATGCTATTTTGTATTCTAGATGTTGTGTTTTAGCTACACAAGTAAGTTGCAACATTCAAGTGAGGAGGTGATTTCTTACCTGAGACTGGCACTGAAAATCCTCACGATGACCCTTCCAAGATTTGTGTGCACGTATTCTGCAGCACGGAATACAACTGGAAGTTTTTAGAATTTCTTATATGTGAGATGTAACATGTCCTCAGGGCTTACTGTAACTGGGGCTGAGCTTAGTACAGTACTGAAACATTTGTAAGAAAGCTTCTTTAATTACTTCCAGTTTACTCTTAGAAAAACAGTTTGCAGAATCAGCCTATAACATGGAACATGCATTTGGAAATACCTGCTCCTCCTTTTACAATGCAAGAGTTTATTTAATAAGTATATGGATTTAGGGTGTAGTTTTATTGCCTATATGATGTCTTATCATTGTCCTTGCCAAACTGAATCCTACATAGACTGTTAAAATTTGTTTCAATTACTGAAAACTTAAAATATTTTAATGAATTTTAAGGCTGAATTAAAGCATCCATGTAACCTATAGTTTTGTGAACTGGTGGTAAAATTATGCTGTTAGTTTAGGCAGACTATTTTAAAGCCTCTGAAGCTCCTTTAGTAGTCTTTATCTTGTACCCATTATTCAGTAGTTATATTCAGGACATCATGGTTTGTTTACAGTACTATCATTCATTGTTTGGGTTTATTGCTGTGTTATGAATTCTAATATAAGGTGTACTGTTTTCAAAAGTACATAAGTGATGTAGGATCCTGTTACCTTTTTTTCCCTGTATATTTTGTAGAACTTTATTTTAAAGTCACTCAGATACCTTTTAAAATACCACATCAGATATAAAAACTACATAATAGTCAGTTCTTCAGTGTCATCTCCTATTAAGTTTGTTAATTTTCTTATTGAAGTGGGCTTAGATGAGCTTCATTCACATGTTTATATTGTGCCAGCTAGTGCAGTCTGATGAAGACAGCAGGACTGCTGTGCTAAAGTAAACAAATTGCTTGTGTCCTGACCAATGAAGGGATCTCAAGAAATATAGATATATTTGTGCCTCAGTGATATGAAAGTGAATTTTTGCAGATTTGAAAACTAATCTGAACTGTTAGGCAGTTCTCCATGCCTCATTCATTGCAAGTAATGTGAGCAACAAGACTAACAAGATCTGACTGGTAATGGCTACTGTCAGTGTCTTTTGCAAAAGAAGAAGGATCTGTTGTGATTTTATATCCTTCTTTGCTGTAATGAATTTTTACTAGGATTCTTGAATGGCATTTAGCATATTCTGTCATGGCCCACACTTTCTGCAAGTATTGTAGGATTAAAAATGGTCCCCTTGTTGCATACAATTTTAGGATGCTTTATATATTATATAAATGGACTTGTGAATACACTGGTGGCCTTCATTTCCTGTTTGACTGGGATTATGAGCTTCCAGGGAAGGAAGGATACTGGCTGCTTGTCTTGTATTCTGTACTTTCCTTTCCAATGGGATGTAGCTGTCCTTGCCACCTAGAAATGAGCTTTGTGAGTAGAGCCCCATGCTGACACCAATGTGTCAGTCTTGCAACAGCAACAGCTACTTAGAGCTGGGCTAAATGAAGGTTAGAAGCGTCAGAGCGGGTAGCTGTCTTGTCCCTCATTGCTGCAGGGTTCCTGTGTGTGGCTTACTTAAACATCTTCTTAAAACATTACCCAGTCCACTGAAGTACTTGTTGTAGCTATTAATTGCCCTGCTGCATTCCACAGAGTCTCTTGAGCCCCATGGGAGCTGGCAGGCTTCTAAAATCCCTGTAAAAACAAGAAATATCAAAACAAGGGGTTCTGTGTGCTCACTTTGATGGATGCTTTTAGGAACCCAGGCGTCACAAGGAGTTTGGTTTGAATTTGTTCTCCGTTAGGGAGCTGGGGAGCCTGTCTTCGCTCCTCATCAGTAACCTTGTGGGAATACTTGAAATTAGGTATATGAGCAGCCAGAACAGGTTTTGCCTTATGGTTTTGTGTTCACACTGTGTCTCTAAGGATCCTGTCACATTCATTAACATTCATCTATACCCTATGGTTTTTGTGCCTTCACCTTACTGTACAAAGAGGTTCTAAGAGCTTTTTTCCCATGTTTTATTAACAAAGGGAGGAAAACAAATAGTAAAAGAGAAAACTAATACCTAACAAAAGCTTACTTTTACTGACTGTTAGTGAAAATTATATATTATAATTTGGTAAAATGTGGCATATCTGGCAAATGTATGTTGGAACAAGGAACAAGCATGGGTATTTGTGACAAATACCCATAACCTGTTAGATTAACCAAATAACCTGTTAGATTAACGTGTGTATATAGCATTCTGTGTGAGAACATAACGAGCCTGAGCCAATAGTTAATGCCAGTCTTTCTTAAAACTCTCTGAACAAATACATGCAGTAAGCTAGACCTTTCCTTCCTTGCTGACTGAGGTAGGGGATAGTCACTTTGTGTATGATGGGCAGGGTCTAGCGAAATTGGACCCTTGCCCTAGGAGCTACAGTAATTCAAATTAGTAAAAAGAAGAAATTCATTACATCATGACTCCATGTGCTATGACTTTATTGTGGTTCAAAACTTTGCTTTAAATAATTCTCGGAAATGGAGGAGGAAGGAGGTGGTGAAGAGGACAGGAACGGAAGAGGTGGAGCAGTAAAATACCTGAACTAGTGTTCCAGGCTAGTTCAGACAGTGGTTGTTAGAGCACTTTTCTGAGAGGTGGATAGCCCAGGTTCTGCTTCTTTCATGCATTTTATTATTCTGTAGCAAAATAGTATATAAAGCAACTTGCGTGATAGACATTAACAGGTATCCAGTGAATAGTTTGGTAATAATACAGACATAAATAAGTTTAATCTTTGTCACTGAAGAAACACGTTTTGTATGTATGTGAAAAATACCTCAACTTCCTGCTTTTATTATAGTGTGCTAGATGCCACATCTTCCGTGTTACTTACCTAACCATAAAAGTTAATGAGTACATGTGTAAACTCTAAATAGGACTTTGCAGGTGTGTGACAAATTTTGAAAATTAGTCCATATTTATTTAGATACACAAACGAGGACTTCAGATTTTACATTTACTTGAAAACATTTGTAACTGTGTTTGGTGTTAATTCAGTTAAGTTAAATTTGGAAAGTTAAAGGCTTACCCCTCTTTAATTCTACAGTTCAACATTTGAATAGTTTTGTACATAAAATTTTAAATTATCTCATTAATTTCAGTGAGATATTGTGGCCTGTCTTGAGGGCTGTTTCGTTGGCTCGGCTTGCTTTGTACATGTTAACAGCAAGTGACTTGCCATTTAGATGCCATTCAATTAGTGAAATATAATGAAAGTAAAAGTAACTTTCCCAGAACACTGTCCTGAACCTCCACGACAAATTTGCCAACCACTGATACAGCCTATGCAGTTGGAAAGGACAGATGAGTATTTAAATATTCTATTAATCATGGCATTTTACCTAGCTAAGTAAAGATAATGCAACTTCTTATCCTTGGTCTCTCTTCCTTACATCTCTCCTTGAAGAAAAACATATATTAAAAAGTTTATGCAAGCTGGAAGGACTTAAACTGTGCTGTTAAATTAAGAGGTAAAGGTGATGTAGGAGAAAATGTGGGGTGATATGATTTTGTGGAGGATTTAATTCTCGGGGAGACATTGGCCCTTTTAAAATGTCGATCAAACAGCTGAGAATAGTAAGGCTGACAAATTGAAAAGCTTGCTAATTTAATGACTCAGTGTTTTCCCAACATCAAGAGAAATTATCAGCTGAGAAGTTCAAAAGGCTAACCCTGACCTCTTTTGGTGATAATGTCAATAGAAAATTGAAAAACCTTCAATTCCTTGCATCCACAGATACTTTAACGGAGGCTGCGTTCATTCATTGTGACTACTTTCACCTCTAGGTAGCTCTCCAAAGTAAGAGAGCTCACTGACGGTGACACTTATATAGAGTTTTCTCAGTTGGGATATTTTGCTTTTTTAGACATCCCTATAAACTTATTTTTTCATAAGCAGATCCATTGTTGAACATTTTGTAGGAAAGGCTGGCTTGAAGAGTGGACACCATTGTTAAAGCTGATAGAATAGTTTTCAAATAGATTATGAAAAGCAATACAGTTGCTTTGAAAAATGTGATATGAGAGAAAGTTCTCAATCTTTCTACAAACTCTAGCTGCAGGAAAATGTCTGACAGACCTTCATCCAAAGCTTACTGAGATCAATGGGAATCTAACAGGCTTTGGTCACATTCTCCCTTTGGTGTGAATTGGTACACAAGCCCCAATTCATTTCTGACTTGACTTTATAAATTTGACTGGAGCTATCATAGGTAACTGTTTAAGTCTTTATTTTAGTGTTGTCAGTTAAAACTTTTTGCAAGCTATTCCTTGCAAGAAAGAAAAGAAAGGGAAATATTTGTGATATATTCAGCTAGTTTTTATTAAATCATGCTACATAAATAACATCACAGAATGTAAAACCGAAAACAGTAAAGAGGAAGAAATACAAGTTCTATCCATAGCAATGGAAATAGCTTTAGGTGGAACTTTTGATGAGTTCTCAATTAAGATAAATCATCTCTGAATACAAGGACATGCACAACTTGCACTGGCTCCAGTGGGGCAAGGAACAAGCTTTGAGCCTGTCTCCGCTTGTCACTTACAACTCCTGTCAGACTGATGAAATGTTTCCATGAGCTCAGGTCTGCTGCTGACTCACTCTGCTGTAGCTGTTACGTGTCACTGGAAGCTGCACAGATCGTCTGGGAATCCGCACTGACAAACCTCTTGTTTTGAAAGTTGCATCTGGTTTGCATAATATATTTAGTTCCTTTAAACTAAATATAGTGATGAGTTTATTTAAATTATTCAGTATTGCTGCTTTTAAAATGAAAGATGAGTTTCTTTGTCAAAAAAAATATGGAAATACTCTGTGACTGCTTCTACCAAAATCACAATCTCAGCCAGAATATTTTTTTAAAAGGTTGAGCATACAGCTTAGGTCACTTAAAGTTCAGTTTAGTGGAGTACAGCACATGAGGGCAGAGAGTTTTGTCTTACACTTGTAGGTGCTTGCAAACCAGAAAACCAGCAAACAGCCTAGTGCATTTTTTCATACCGTGAGCATCCCTTCCTCAGACAACATGTGGGAGTTAGACTTTACTGTGGGGAGCAGTGACACTGACCACGCCAGGGCGTTTCATCAAGGCACAGAATCCCAGGAGAGCTGAGGCTGGCAGGCAGCCCTGGAGCTCCCCCATCCCACCCCTGCTCAGGCAGGGTCAGTGACAGCAGGCTGCCCAGGGCCGTGTCCGGTCGGGAGGTGTCTGTCTCCAAGGATGGAGATCCACAGCCTCTCTGGGCAACCTCTGCCACTGATTGACCACCCTCACAGTAAAAAAGCTTTTTCTTCTTGAAGCAAGAATGGGAAGACAGAGATATATTGACTAACCCTGTTAGCGTGCATCCAGATATGGAAAAAATAATAAATTCAAATTGTTTTAAAGGTTACATTTTGTGCTGTCTCTGGTCATCACTTTTCATAGGTGCTCTTTTCTCTCACCAAGCGTCAGGAGAGTTTACAGCCAAGCAGCTCTTCATGTTGGGAGGATGGAGGACATAGCATGACAGATTGATTAAAGAGAATAAAACAATTCCTGTGAGGGTTGTTGTTGAAATACAACTCAAGTCCTTTTAGGTTTTGTTAATGCAAGTGAAAATATAACTTTCTATTATATGACTGTACATACATTTCACAGAGATGAGGCAATCAGTGGATTAGCAGCACCTTGCCTCTGAGAAGGCTTGACTCCCAGGGTTTGCTCAGTTTGTAAGAACATTCTTGATCTCCATGCCATAATGCACAATATAAGGAGACACATTGCCTGTGCAAGGGTTTAGTACCTGTTTTACACCTCTTCTTCTTGCACTGCATCTGCTTGCTTTTCTTACAGCTACCTTCCCTCCCTAGGTGATAGCGACAGGAAGCAATGCTTCAGTAACTCCTGCTCCATAGCATCGGTCTATCTTATTTTATGGAATTTACAGTGCATTTGCTGGAGATCCATGGTGAGACACCTGGCCAGCCCTTTGGACAGCAGGCATGAAGTCAGCTCCCTAACATGATGCCGTTGCAGCACCAATCAGTAGTAATTTTTATACTGTTCAGCAGCTCCCACAGTGGGGTTGAAGGTTACCTGTCAAAGCCATGTAATCAAGAGTCTTTAACGTCAGTTGTAGTTCCTGGGTTTTGCTTTATAGGCCTGCAGAAAGCTGACTGTATAAAGGACATGAACCTATATCCGTCCTTTGTCAGTATTGTGTTAAATTTGTCATAATCTTCTTAGAAATTATTTCAAGGCTCATGAAGATTTGATTTTTTTTTCCCTCTCTTCTGAAATGCAATATTCATATTGGGGGTAAAAAAAGAACATTTTTCTTACTCTGTTCCAAGACTGAACACAGAAAATATCAGACATCTCACCGGAGAGATGGATTTTGTGGTAACTCTGGCATTATTTTTAGCTCCCATATATACATATAACTTGGTCTGACTTTAAATAACTAATGGAGTTACTGGCTGAATCCAGACAAACTCTCTGAAAATTTTGAGGTTCAGTAATCATCATGCACAGGGTGAAACAGTTCTGAATGTCCTTCCTCTTTTCATTCTGTCTGTATTCAGAGGGCATCTCTGAAGTTGGTGGGAAAATGCCCCACTATCTCAAAATTGGGTGTCTCGTCCTTTTCTATACATTTCTTTTTCTCTGATTTATCCTCAATGCCAAAATATATTCTTCATAGATTTTACAGAACAACAACTGTCAGATCTTTTAGGTCACAGTACAGAAGTTTTCTGCCCCTGTGTTGGAAACTCGTCCTTTAGTTAGAAATGGCCTCAGAACCTGGTGAGCAGTTGACAAAAATAAGAGTTTGTTACGAAAACTAGGTAATGATGAATGTATTTACAGGAGACCAATGTGTTTGTTTTGCTTCTTGTCGGTGTAGCACAGGCTGTTGTGCTACTAATTCAGCCCTTACTTATGTGAAAAATAACCTTACTGAGAACTACGAGGTTCCTGTTAGGTAACTACTCACAAATGGTACTGAACTGGCTGGAGAGGGAAATGGGTTTGGGGAGGAATGTATGCTTTTTTCTTAAATAACACATTTTCTTCAGCTCAACTAGTAAAGGTTTGTTTTCAGTGCCCATCTTAGTTTGTGCACATATATGAGACGATACCAAACATCAGACTATACTGCACGGTTTAAAAGGGCAGGTCTTCTATGTGACCTGAATTTTGAGCTGATAGTTACAGATAAAGGCACTCAGGCAATTCCCAGCAGCTCGGAAGCAAACTGTCGATGCTGTTGCTGCTCTGGGGGTAGGATCAGCCCAATGTTGGAATACCTGTCAATGGTAGTATTGATAGGCTTAGGGGAATATTCCCGAGGAGCGAAAGTAACACAAGGTAGCTTTGGGGCTTAACTGTGTTTTAGCAAAGGTTTTGTGGAACTCACAGGGGAAGAATGATAGTGTCCATTACCCAGAATATTAATGCTGTGCAGAAACACCAGAGCTAGAGATGGGTAACCAGCAGAGCAGGATGTAACTGTCTTGGTAGAGTGCAAAATAGTGTAGCTGCCTTGCTTCGTGTCCCTGAGGGAGCTGACAGAGAGAAAGCCCAAACGTCTCTTCATTGACATTGGCATTGCCTCATGATCTGGTGACCTTTGGCCTTGCACAATGGTTTTTGTAAATACTTTGCAGACAAAATTCCACTTACTGAAAAGTGAACTTTGTTTAGAAGAATCTGAAAGTAAAAACCATCATAATCTGAAGTGAACATTTTCTTTCTCAAAGGGATACCACCTAGTGAGAGATAGTTGGAAAGTACAACTGATTTCTTTTGTAGTCTGCAGTATTCCTTCCTTGCTGTGCTTCAGATTTCATGAAAACACTGTCTGTTTGATGGGTTCATACTTCAATTAAACCTTTCCATTGAAAAAATAAAAATTCTTCCATAAGAGGAGGGATTTCATTTTGTATTCCAGTATCCTCTTTTACTACCTTTTTCACCCTTTCCAATACAAACTCAGTCATCCTTTACATCAGCAAAGCTAATAGACCTTTTTACCGTCACTCAGAATTAATTAGCAGCCCTTTCTTTATTCAGTACTCTAAAAACACATGCACATTTGGTTACCCTTTGAGGAAGAAGTTAGAGGATACGGCTATGTCATGAAGTGTGATTTTTAGGGACTCCAGAACACAGCTATCACAGAAGGCCGTGGCTAGAGCTGGCACATGCATTCTCAGGCCATATGACTTTTCATATTTTTTCAAATTTATTAAAGCTATGGAAAAGAAACATTTGTTGGTTTTTTTTCAATGGTCTTACAGAATATCTGAAAACCACTTAATTTGCTTTATCTCCTGTCTTTCTTTTACAATATCAGTTGTGTGTTTTTTCAGCTTTACCCCAGACTCTCTTTTCTTCTTATTTTTCCAAACTTTTCCAAAGCTTCAAGTCAGAATAGAAGATTTCCCAAGGACGTCCCAGAAAATTTTCTACACTCTAAGCAGCCTTCTCTAATGGGCAAGCTTAAGAAATTTCCCTGTAGGCTCTCCTTCAGGCTGGCGAAAGGCTGCCATCTTCCTGCAGAGCTGCTCCTCTCCTTGGGGCTCCTCCTCTGGGAAAGAGCAGCATGTTTCTGCTACTCTGCTTATTTGGAGAAGGAGTACTGGTCTGCTGCACAAAAATCATCTCGCCCCTTAAAGTGTCTGTAACATATGTGCAGAATAGAGAGGATTCCCTTTTTGTTTGTTTTTGTTTGTTTGTTTTTGTTTTTTTTTTAAAAGATGTTTTCCTTGGTTTTGCATGCAGTAAGCTGTGTCCTATGCTTTGTCCGCATTCTTTGGCTATCACTTATCATAGCATTTGTATTTGTGGTTTCAGGGTAAAGCAACACTTAAAATACTGGTTTCCTTGCAAAAATATTTGGTGAATAATAGTATCTTTTCAGGAAACAGGTCAGCGCTAGAAAGGTAATAGTTTTGTTGGTATAGGTAAAAGCAGTGATAATCAGCAAATACAAGTTCATAGTGCTCTAGAGGCAGAATTTGGTTCCAGAGCTTTCAATCTTCACTCATTAAAACTCGGTTTCATCCTGACTCCTGGGGCTGAATTTCCTGGTCTCCTAATTCAGCCTTCCTTGAAGGTGAGTGGGAGAGAAGATGATGAGGAAATAACGATTGAAAGAGAAATGAAGGGCTAAGACAACCCACTGCAGAGCTGAGACTGTACAGCAGGCAGTGAAATGTGCAAACAGTATTACGAATGGCTCTTGCGGTCATTAATTTTATTACTATTGGAGAAAGTTCTACATATACAGCTGATTTTCCTGCTGCTTCCAGATGGGGTCATAGCTGGGTCACTCAAAGGCATATGCCTTCTTCCTTTTTTTTTCCCTGCCTTCAGAAAGGGATAATTATTTCTTCCCAGCTGTTCGGATTCTCCAGTTAACTCTCTCAGTGCAGTTTTCCACAGTAGTGTGGTATTACTGCTGCCCAGCTCCTGCTAGATTGCAGAACATTTGCTTTTTCTCCAGTATGCTACATACATTTCTCAGTGTCTAAAATAGGAGTGATTACCGAGCACAATGTTACATTTACTGGATTTGTTCGGTGATTAGGTATGATCACGCTAATACAGCTGCATTACGGGTGTTCTACTGCTAGCAGAGCTGTGCAGCAAAATTAAAAGCATTCATATCATGCTGTTCCATGAATTATATTCATAGCCTGCTGTGCTCTCTATTAGAAAGCAAACAGTAGCTGTGAGGAGGTGTACTGAAGAATTGCTTCCCTGCTAGCTGTCTGTCTCCTCTTATCAATTCGGTGAGCCAGCGGCTGCTCAATAAAAGTGACATTTTGAAGTGTCTTGTCTCAAGAGAGCAATTACGCCACACCTAGCAGAATGTCTTACTCTCCATGCTATCTAGAATTGAGCTCTCTCCACTTTGGTAGCTGCAGATTTTGCTACCATCTCTCTGTCTTGCTATCCGCTACAGAAATAACACCTTCCTGACTAGAACTGTCCCTTTCTCCTCCTTGTATACACTCCATACTTAGTATCTCTTCCCTTTCAGCATTTCCATCCTGGAATTATTATTTTATAATTGCTTGTTTCTCTTCTAGTTGGTCCCACTTTGGACATTTCCTGAATAAGAGCACATAATCATCTCTGGTAGTGTGCATACAGTGCAACCTGGACAGATTAATTCTCATCTCTCAGCCATCTTGTTTATTGCCAGCCTCACTGAAGTGCTCGCACCATTTTCGTTTCTCCTTGGTGTGCTCTTTATAGGCTTCTGAAAGTCTTGGGGGAAGACATACACCATGATTGTACCTCAGCCAGTGGACACTTCAGGGCTTACTCACTTTTAGCTCCATTTGTCTCTTACTAATTCTGTAATTCTCCGAAAACTTTCAGTTCATTGCAGTCTCGATCTACTGTCTATATTTACAGCACAAAAGCAAAGACTAAACTTAGGGAGCTCTGACAGTGGGCACTGCTTAATACTGGCCCATCTGCTCAGCAAGGGCACTACCCCACAGAGGGAGAGGCTGTGACGTGCTGCTGCGAGTAACGATAACCCATTGGTTTCAAAAGGAGCATCTGCACAGCAAGGTTCTGTTTTGCTTGAGTTAGAGCTGGTGCAGTCCTGCCCATAATGAGCACGTAAGTTAAATCATATATTTAGGTTTAATGGAATTACTCCTGATTTACATTGCTCTAATTGCTCCTAATCAGTAAACACCCTTTTCCTACAGCACAGCAATACAGCTGGAGCGGAAATGGATTAAGTATAAGAGTATCTGCCCTTTATTAGAAGCCACCATTGATTTAATTCATCTGGAGCAAATAGCTAGATGAAATAATTAGATGCAGTTTAACCATCTTGTATCTGAGAGTGATGTCTGAATCTGATAGACCAGAAATGATGATTTAGTTTGACATCTTTTTTAAAGTCTGTTAAAAAAATTCTAGGAAAAAAAACCAAAACATTTTCTTTCACATGCTGTTGAGGAGTAAATTACAAAGACATTTATGGATTTTTATATATATACATTTATGCCTGGCACAGAGGTTGTATCACCTTCTGAAATGAAATATTTGTACAGCTGCTGTAATAACCTTGTCTCTCTTGAGTGACAAAAGGAAGCAAAACCATAAGTCAAGGCTTAGCTTAGTGCAAGGTATGAAAATAAAATGTGACTCATACACTAAATAGGATAAATTTTTAATACCCTATTTGTTGGTTGTATTTTATGAATGGTGAATATTTAATTCTCTTTACAAGCACTTCTGAATTGTTACATGCAGCATGTCTCTTAGACATCATTTCACAGACTGTTGAGTAGTGCTGACTCTTCCTTTGAAGAGACATCGTTGTGCAGTGCTGTTTGAAATAAGGCCAGAGAGGAGATTTCCATGCCTAACGTATTTTCTCTTTGTGATCATTCCTTAGCAAAGAGAATTCACGCCAGGATAAAGAATATATACCTATATTGCAAAGGACAGTATTTGTATTAGGATAAGTCATGAGGCTCAATGCAGAGAAGAAAGGGAATAGGTAGTAAGGATGTTAATCTACAAATTCATGCCTGCCTTGACACAGTCCAAACCAAGGACACAGCAGCAGACAAAGGTATCTTTTTCTTTATCTTGGTTTCTGCAAGATCATTACCCATGGCTTTTTGGCAGTGCTGTATTATTCCATTCTAGCACCGTTTCTTTAGAAAATTTGGGAGAAGGGGGGTTGTCATGACACTGTCTACCTCTCTGCTTGCTTACCTGTCCTTGCCACCCCCAGCCCTAGTTGAGTCTGTTCACGAATTTCAGGGAAATTTGGGAGTGAAATTACAATTGCAAAGATAGTGTTCCTGTAAGTTTTGAAAGATTGCAATATAAACTCATCCTTTAGAAGAGATCAGAGAATCTAATTCACATTCATTTGCCCCAGCCGCAAGAGAAGTTTCAGAGCTTACACCTTACTGGGCGTGCAAGTCAACTACCTGGAGGCACAGCTGTGTGGAAAATCATGCTTCTCTTTGTAGAGTTGCTTGTTTCTTACTGCAACTGAATTCTCTCTTTAGTTTTAAGATGAATTTATCAGTCATGTTAAAGATAAGAAGGGAAGCTGCTTGAATTCATCGCTCCTAAGACCTTCGATTTATAACTATGAAATGACCAGAGGAAAGAACATTTCACCATATTGTAAGTTACGGTAAAAGCTGCCACAGAGAATGGCAAGGTGCAGTTCATATAATAAAATACATTCTGTGGGAAGGTAAACTGAAGTGAGTAATATGTGATCTGCCTTGAATGGATATGGTGATAAATAAAAATGACTTTCTTCTTAAAAACACTGATGAGCATTTCATTCCAAATACAGACAGAAAGCACAGGATGGACTGCTCTTACCAAAGTGTCCAAAAAGCTACAGAGGGGCATAGAGGCTGTATATGCACAGCCAATAAAGCAAGGTCAGTAAAGTGTGTGAAGAGGGTTGTACTGAGGGAACTTTCAGAAAATTTGTGATTGATATCCACTGTCAGGGCTATTGGACATCCAGTGTAGGTACAATGACTCAGGATACAGGAGAAAAATTTTCCAAAGTAGGGAAAATAAATTTCCCAAGCATCATTAAATTTGTTTCTAAACACCCAGCAGTAATGTGGCAAGAGCAAATGAAGATGACACAGGCAATGGAAACAGGGAATTTAAGAATGAAAGTAACTGATCGCGTCTCAGGAAGCACGAAGGCATGCCAGAGTGAATGAAGCTGGTTTCCTGCAGTTTAGCATCCAGGCTAATTGAAATTTCAGCTGAAGCTTTCTTTATGCTTGGCGTATTTATAAAGCCTCTGCTTTGGGTTCACTAGTTTCTACTGAAGAGGGAACTCTGCTGCAGCCTGCTGTGATCTGTCTCCTCTGATCAGCTGCTCATTTTCATAAAACTTGTGGGAACTTAATAGCTTCAACACTGTCAGACTGAGATGAAAACAATCATTTTGTCAAAAGGTATTGAGGGATGGGGAGTGGAAGAGGGAAACATGCACACGTATGTACCCCCACTCAGGAAGCATGATCATGTGTTTCCTGAGGAAGCCAGGCTAAAAAATAAGGGTCCAAACAAGGGTGAATGATGCTTCTTTCTCTTCTTATCTCTTGACTGTACATCTGACCAGGCTCACACTGTTAATCTTAAGATTTAGAACACTGTCCTCAATTTAAAGTTGACTTGCGGGGGCAGAGGTGACTGTGATTTGTAAATAGAAGGAAATGAGCCCTGGCCTTTAGCTGGCACAGCACAGATTAACAATCAATAGTCCAGCAGGACAGATAAATCACACAAGCCAAGTCAAATCCTATACAGTTAAAGGCCAGATGGATGGTCCAGATCCAGGACTGTGCCTTGTGTGGAAGGCAGGATGGATGTTCCTCTCTTCTGCAAATTTCTGACATGAGGGTTGACAGCAGGTCCTGATAAATAATGCAGAATCCTCAAAAGAGGGGCAGCTGCCATGTGTACGGGAGAACGCAGAGGCAAAGGCTCCCAGTCAGGCTGCATAGGAGGAGCGTGGCTTTACGACAGGTCCTGCAATGAGGACAGTTCTATGGCTATATGGGGCACATGGTGTGACTGGAAGACCTAGCCTTTGGGGCATAAGCCTTCCCAGTGCCATGGCAGGGCAGCTTGGAAATCGGAAATGAAAGAGGGGTTATTCAGATAAGTTGTCATTGCCCTTAGCTGTGATCCTTGTATTGTGGGCTCTTGTCACACGACACAGCTGCGGCCCTGTGTTCTCTTCCACTACCTGTCCCGTTCGGGGCTCCAGCACCTCTGAAAATCGCTGCCTCCAACACTTCCCTGCCCTGGCAGGAGGGAAAACACCCGAGGAATCCAGCTGTTGGCTTCACACAGCTAATACATTTCAAAGTGGGTAGAATTGAGCAAGGATCAGGTTCTTAATAACACAGATTTCTAACTGAGTGGATTTGTAATGTTACCCAGACTAACAAGTAATTGCAGCATCCTTACAATATTACCCTTAGTCAGGAAATGTTTGTCCTGCATCCCTATCACGTATTTGAACTCAGAGTGGTGCCAAAAAGAAAAGAGAGGCAGAGTCCTCAAGAGCATTGCGTTGAACCTATCTATCCACTTACCATCTGAGTGTTGGAAATTTCATCAGCTTATAAGTTTCACTGGTATTGCACTTTCCCAAGAGAAAACATTCATAACGTGCCAAAATGCACTTGGCTGTGATTCTATCCATGTATTCAGCTAGAGCAGACAGTCAGCATTTGATGCGGCTCAGGTTTGAATCATGCGGGGAATGAAAGTTTTATAAACCTCAGACTGAGTTGAGATACCACATAGGCAGGCAACACCCGGCTAACATGCATGGCAGTTACCTGTCATTAATGAAAGGTTGTCACTAAGTAACTGTACGGTTAGCATCCATGTGCAGTGTATGCACGTACGCACGCACGCTTGCAGTGGGAGTAGGAATACAAAAAGGCAGAGCAGACACACCCCTTCTGTTTCATCTTCGTAAAAGGCTCCTGTGGCTTTTCCCCTTGCTAAGCTTGGAGTACAGAAGTGCGAAAGAATAAAAGCAGCACTCTAGCTCGTGATGCACAGTCCTGGAGCAGCCATGGGCTTTACGGGAATGACATTTATGGCTGACATCAGATCTGAGTATTTGCATTGGATTTCAGTGTCGGCATCGGAGGTGTGGCTTAGCAGGGACACTGTTTCAGTCTTCTGATCCAGCTAACAGGCAGCTCCATCTGAGAAGATACTCACTCCCCTCGGCTCTGCTACCCTGCTTGCATCTGACTCCTCCCTCCTGCAGCTCCGAACAGCGCAGGGTGAATCCAACAGCCTCTCATTTCTACTATGTTTCTCCCTGAGCTACTAGAGCTTGAACACACCTGATATTCTGCCTTCGTTTCAACTGAACTCGTGAGTAAGGCACATCGCCTGATATCTGTCAAAAGTGAATGGCATGTTATTACCTGAAGAGCCTAAATTAACCATCTTCCAGTACTGAAAGGATTAGGAAGAATTGCATTTTTTTCAGCACCTTTGATACTTCGTTGTTGCCTGATTTTTCGAGAGCATGAGTTCTGGTTATCAAGGGTGCTTTCACCTGAATATTTCTTCATCAGATGCCAGAAAAGAGAGTCTAGGAAAACAAAGAAACTTGTGATGTGGAGCTAACAGTTCTGGTTTTAGCTAGTGAAAACTTGCAGAGTCAGTGAGAAGGCAAAGAAAAAAAATTGCCAAGGACAATGTCGGTAACGCCTAGTAATTTGTCACTCAATGGGACAAGCTTCTTCGCTGAAAATCATAGCATTATGGATAAGCCTAGCGAGCAGAGAACTTTGAATGTCTTTCTGTTTTGCTTGACTTTTATCATTGCATTCACAGCACTTCTGGGCAGCATTTATTCACTAGTTTCCCTGTTGAAAATGCAAAACAAAACCACCGTTTCAATGATTGTGACCTCTTTGTCAATAGACGATTTGATCAGCACTGTGCCAGTGATTATTTTCATGCTCACCCAGTGGTCAAGTGATGTCCTCCCCCAGCCTCTGTGCACCACCTCAGCGCTTGTATATTTATTCCAGGGCATTTCTAGCAACCTGAAAGGGTCTCTTATAGTTTCTTACAACTTCTACACCATCAACAAAACTGAGACAATGAGCTGCAGCACTTCCAAGCGACAAGTGAGCATGGTATGGGCCATTCTTACCATTTGGATTGTCAGTTTGCTGATCTGCATTTTGCCTCTCTGTGGTTGGGGCAAGTACATCCCCACCTCCTGGGGTTGCTTCACTGACTGTGCCAGTTCCTACATCTTGTTTTTATTTATTGTCTACTCGCTGTGCTTTTGCCTCCTCACAGTGCTGTCTGTCCCTCTAACTTACCAGCTGTTGTGCTCAGATGAGCAACAGCTATTACACATTGATTACCAGGAAATCTCTCGAGGCTACATCACCCCTGGGACACCTGCAGGCTGCAGTACTGCCACCCTATCTCTGTCACCGGTGGACCCTGTGGATAAAACCCTGAAGCACTTCCAAAACGCGTGTCCAAGCTCGGAGGCAGTTTTTAGGAAAGATGTGGCTGAGAGTGGTGCACTCGAGCCCGGTTGCGTGAACAGCATACAGAGCAGGAGCTTCACGGTGGGCTTTGCCCAGAAACGATTCTCACTGATTCTTGCATTGACAAAAGTCATTCTCTGGCTTCCAATGATGGTAAATCCTCAGATTGTTTTACTTTCTAACGTTTACTTACATTTAAATGGCATGTGAGTTGGTGTGCCGTGAATTGAAACAGATGAACAGTAGCCATTGCAATTGTTCCTTATAGTATAGTTTGTGCCGGCAAAAGTCCTTTTAAGCAGGTCTGTGTCACCACATGAATTTAACTGGCTTTCAGCAGGTTTGGCAGAGCCTGATTCATCAGTATGTTACTCCATCATCACATCATTTGTATCACCCGAATACAGGGATGAATAAGGTCCACCCTTTTGTATTGCCAGCTGTCTGACAAGCGTTTGTTCAGCACTATGGGGTCTGTGAATCGTACTAAGCTAGCTCTTCTGCCCCTCCCCACAGCTGTGAGTCATGTCCTTTGCCAGACTCGTTAAAAAATAGGAATATGTTAGAAAAATGAGGTTTGCTTGCATCTTTGTAATCTCTGTAGCATTGGCGGATTGGGGAGGGGGGACGGAGGGCAGGCTATCCATGTGCATGCACCAGTGTATTTGGGAACAGGTACATTCATGTATAACTAGAAAGGAGTCTGTTGAGAACATGGAACGTGGGTCTGGGGCAGTGTTATCCCTGTCCCCGGGACGTGTATAGACTCAGCACCTGAGCTTCTCTCAATGGAAAGAGAGCATTGCAGAGCATCTGCAGCGCAGCCCTGTGTGGTGCTAAGTTCTCTCTCCTGTTCCCCATCAGGAGTTGGGGTTCCTCAGTACCATGCAGGAGAGACTGAGCTAGCAGTCTCTTCTAAGTTGCTTGGATTGCGAGTTGCTTGTTTTAATAGTGCTCAGGCATCTATATTTAGCTTAAGCAAGGGTTTTTCTGAGAAATGCAGCATGAGGAGGAGAGCCTCTGTCAGTGTGTTGTGTCCACTCTCTGTTAGAAACAAAATTGTTAGGCTCAGCAAACATTAATGACAACCTGTGTCTTTTACTTGTGTCATATTCATAGTGAGATGTTCTGTTTATTCCTGGAAGTATCTCATGTGCCTGAAGCGATTTACATTTCAAAATGCTTTGTCTTTCAGATACAAATGGTTGTCCAGCACATCACTGGTTTTCAAAGCCTTTCATTTGAGACACTTAGCTTCCTGCTGACTTTGCTGGCTGCCACAGTCACCCCAGTATTTGTCCTGTCGGAACACTGGATCCACCTGCCCTGTGGATGCATCATCAATTGCAGGCGGAATTCGTATGCAGTGTCTTCAGAAGAACTCAAAAGTAAGTATAGAAGGATGACACACAGCTGGAACGTATCTCGTAGTAAAAAGCATAGGGAGTTAGCGTCAGTAACAGTACTTTGTGCTCCTTGAAATAATTTACCTGAATTATACAGACATTATTCAGAACAGTAAATGAGACTCACAACATTCATGCAAGACAGCTGGATGGAAATAGTGGATACTGAGGCACAGAAGCTTGGCTGATTTTCCCAGGTCACTGTTGGATCTTTTAGCAGAGTCCAACAGACTCTGAATCCTAGTTCCGCTCTCCTCTCCTACCCTGGGAAAAATGTATCTGCCAAAATCTGACTTTTACTAATCAAATACATGGACCATGCTAAACATGTTTAATGTCATGGGGTAAAAAACCCATGCTAATAGTGAGCAAATTCTAAGAAGGAGAGGAGCTACTGTTTGTACACCTGCGCTGTAGGTACTAACCAGAAATCACAGCGACACCAATAAGTGCACAGCAAAGGATGTGATTTATGGGAGGGGCCTGTATCGCAGGGCATTCATGCTGCTTGTTGAAAGCAGAGAAACTCCTACACAGCTTTTGCCTAAAAATATTTCCCTTCATGCTTATAAAATTTACCTAGGTGTAACAGAGGATGCCAGACCTTCACTGGTAACCTTCTTGGAATCTTCTGAAGCCCTGTTTTTCTCTGGGCCTCCATGGAAAACCAGCTGGAGGAATCCCTGCACACCCTGACTGCCACAGCCTGTCTCCCAGTTACACGACTTTTGTTCTTTTCATAAAGAACTTGATCATGTGGTAATAGACAGAGAAACAGAAGACAAAGAAATACAGCTATCAGTCCACGAACTTATCTCTACTGAAAAACACATTTAGGCTTCTGCAAACATGAATGACACTGTCATACGTGTGGCTAAAAGACTGCATAATGCTTTCCTGTAAATTTCCTGGCCACAGGTATTTATGAAATACCTCAGTCTCCAACATTCCTGTATCTGCACAGAGGGATTGCATTTTGAATTACAAATGAAAATACGTTTCCAGTATTCTTCTGAGAGAAGTATTTGTTATTAAAATGTTTTATTGAACCTTATTATACCTACTGATGTAAGTTCAGTATCGTTAGTAGTGATTAATTTACATTAATTACACACAAATGTATGCATATATGTTCATACATGTTTGCTCTCTGGGACAACTGAAAATGTACGAACTTACAAATCAGCTGTTCAACGGTCGGTAATTACGGAAGGCAGAAATCTGCCACAGGATATTAAATATATCTGTATCTGTTAGATCTCTCTTAACATATAACAAATACGTTCTGGTAAAAATATCAGTAAGGAAGCCTACAAGGAGGGAAGATAGAGCAATAGCTGATTTTTTGATTTATGATCATAATTATTATCAAGAATAATTTTAACAGAAAAATAATTTCCATTTCCTATTTATAATGCTGCAATTATATTCATATATAAAAATGACAGATTTATGCATTAATCTTTCAGAAGTGAGAGTTGCAGTGCTAGAGTTTGATACAGTTGTCCCTTGAGGCCTGGTCAAAGGGAATTGAAAGTGCTGGCAAGTTTTATTTAGAAAGTTAGAATTAGAATTAGAATTAGAATAGAATAGAATGGAATGGAATAGAATAGAATAGAATAGAATAGTTCAGTTGGAAGGAACCTACAAGGATCATCTAGTCCAACTGCAAAAATTAAGAGCTAAATACTTCTGAGGATCTGGATGGTGTGATGGTCATTCTCTGGAGTGAAAGTCCTCTGACATCTGTGGATGAATTCCTGACATTCTCTGCATGTTTAGGGAGATAGCGAGCTCCTGAACCTTAGAGAAAAGCCACTCTCATTCATGGCTTCCACTTGCTTTGAACACGTTCTCCAAGTGCAGAATGGCTTGTGCTGCGGCTGATGCCGTTATAACTGCTTTCCTGGAGAGGATGACTGCAGCTCCTCAAGAAGGCAGTTTATTTCAGATGTGTTTAATAATGCTATTTAGAGAGATAAATGTACAACAGATGGAAAACTAGCAATTATAAAATTATTTTAAATAAATCTGTGACTTAGATATTTGTACTAAAGACTATTCTCAAGTTTAATGCACTGACGGCTAAGGGCAGAATTTCACCTATAGTTATAGGTGATCCAGTAAGCACGCAAACTGTTGAGTAGAAATAGAGGTTGTATAAGTCTATCCTCATACCTTTTATTTTATAATTTAGCATGAAAGGTTTGGTGGGAAGGTGATTTCATTAGTTAAATAAAAGGCACTTCTTTAGTTACTACATAGCGTAAGGTGAAAAGGGGAAGGATGAAGAATCTCAGGTGATTTGTGTTAGAAAGAGGGAGAATGAAAGGGTATTAAAAATGATTGAGAATTTTTACTTAATTGTTCAATTACTGAGTAAGATTAGTTGGAGCACTGAATTTAGAATGGAGAATATACAAAAAATTAATTGTGTAAATACTTCAAATATATTTTTTTTTGTAGAATTCTGTTTTTCTTGCTTGACTATTGATATTGAAGGTCAGTTATAGATTCTCAGAAATGTTTTCTCATTTGGTACAATTTTTCACCTTTAGGAATATAGCTGAAATAGGCTGTGAAAAAAACAGTATTACAAAATTTAAATATTTTCTTCTTGTGTGTATCCCATAAAGCATCATATATCGTGTGTTTTTGAAAATGGCAGATTATCTGCCAGATTACCAGTTTCTGGGAATCCATTAACTTTGGAATGTGTAATTTCTGAATTCATTAAGAAGGCAGTATAATAACATACTATCTGAGAAGTCGTTCTTCTCAACAGTGCCTTCCTTTTATGGATAGAAAATTGACTGTTTCTGACAGTAGTTAAAGAATTTATTCCATGTTCTAGAATGTAATTTTAATTGTGTATGCAATCTCATTTTTCTTCTCGGTTTTGACTCTTCTGAACACGGCATTTCTTCCCTTTCTGTTTAGCCAAACGCAGGGGTTTCGAATTCAGCCTGTCGTTCCAGCAAGGTTATGGAATCTACAGAATATCCCATGAAAGCCACCACCACCGGCATGGCGATGGTAAATCCACGTCCTACCACAACCTGGTGAGCTACGACTGCGGTAACTCGACAGAACCGGGGCGAGGCAGCGGCGATCCCCCCCGCGCCGGGACGGCGGGGTTCAGCACCACGGCCCCGGCGGACAGCTCCCGGGACGCGCCGGCGGCACCCGGGGCCGGGCGAGAGGCTGGCGAGGAGAGGAGCACCGACCGCCTCCTTCCTGACAAGCTGGGAGCCTTTAAAAGAGAAGAGGCCAGAAGTTTGGAGAAGTCGACTTTTTCTGAAGGACCAGAAAGGAGGCTGTCTCATGAGGAAAGCCATAAACCTGAACTCACAGACTGGGAGTGGTGCAGGAGTAAATCAGAGAGGACCCCTCGGCAGGTAAGATACGAATTTGCCCTTATTTTTTTCTGATCATAACAATTACCTTACAAAAAAATAAGAATAAGTTTTACTTACATTGAAATTACTGTTACTCCTGTTGGTAGTGTAGTTACTTTTAGTAAAAATCATACTTAGCCTTGTGTATTTTAGTAACCACACACCTATTTGCAGATTCTGATCCTGCAATAATTTCTCACTCGTCTTCTTAATCATGGGTGTTTAATTATTATTATTACTTTGTGTGCACCTGCATGATCTGTATATGGTAAGAATGCAGTATGAATTATGTTAATTCATCTTAATGCATAGGGCTTTTCTCTCCAAAAGACTGCAAAAGATTACATTTTCAAGAGTGTTTCCAAGAATCTGGTGACTTTTTTTGTCATGCTTATATTTTGGGTAGGGGAAAAAAGAGAACTGCAAAACCAAACGTGAATGGTAAGTCCACAGATAAATGCAGATTTCAATCTGGGCACAAAGATTCCTTTTAGATTCAAACAAAAAGGTTCCAAATATTATGTTGTTCATCCCTTTCCTTTAGATTGTGGACAGTTGTTGGGAAGAAGAAATTCTGAGAAATTTACTAGTTTTCAGGAGCTCTGAGAGAAAAGTGAAGGTGGAGTCTTAATACATTAGCACTTGAAATTGGAAGACTTATTAAAGGTGTCTGTAACCTCAGCTTGTGTCATTCTTTGCACGGAGGTTCTGATTCTGCACTCTCACATTTGCTGTGCACTGTATTGAATCCAACAGAGCTTTTCACAGCTTGGGAGAAGAGGAATATCAAAAACCATAGCCTTTAAGGACATACTGTCTAAAATTAGTAGAGAGAGCTCCAGTCTTGCTATGTGACTCTTTCATCTAAATGTGTGTCCTGTTGAATGTACCACCATTGCCACAAAAGTTGGGGTTTGCTTTCAGTTATCAGATAGCAGGGTTATGGTCAGTTCTCAGTGCAGAGCCTTCATTTGCCTGTTCCTTGCCATCCTGATAGTGGCATATAAAGAACAGCAGGATCACTGATTTCCTCAGCTTGGAGGCGTTTTGGTTCTGCCATGACAAACCTTGTTGTTAGAGCCCATACTGGGAGGGTCTGCACTGACTTCTGGCTAGAGTTGGGTTCAACACTAAAGAAGAGCTGTGAGAGAGAATGGCCCAAAACTGCCATTTGTAGAATGGCAGACTGAAACTGGATCTAGCAAAAGGACAGTGTGGGCCTAAAGGAGAACTGCCAAGCTCTACTTTTATTTTCCATAATCAGTGTTTGTTTAAGGAGAAAAATGTCACAACAACTACTGCAAGTAGAATGCTCTTAATGAAAGAAGGGAAAGATCGTTAGCCATTCCTTGTCAACTGTCTGTTAAGCAGGCAATGAGGATTTTCTGTCTCCTAAAAATTCATTATTATGAACCAAAGGCCAAACACTGGCACAAGGCACCAGGTGAGCCTGCAGTGTGATATCTGTAGTGGAAACTGAAATGAGCAACAGCTCTTTATCCCTGTGGAATTTACATGCTGCTTTCGTCACATACTGGACTCTAAAAAGTGTCTCACAGTGGCCTAAGGAGTGAAAAGAGGTAACACCGTATTGTGCAGTTATCTGCTCCTTCTGTGTGCACCTTTCCCACGCTATGGCATTTATGCCCTGGTGCACAATTTTGGTCTACATAAATAGCGTATATAATGGTCTTCTGGCAGCATAGCTATATACCCATTTTCAAGATAAACCAGGGCAGTTCTATGTACATGTAAGTACAGTTTTCATGTTTTATATGTGACACAGTCACAGGTTCATCTTGCTGCTGTAAACTGACTCTGAGACAACTTAAAATGTCAGTTCTGCCTGCTCACCTTTGGAAGTTTCACTTGGTGGAATCCAAAAGGAGCCAGTATCAGCTTATCATGGAACAGGAAACACATGCAAAAGGACTAAACGAAAGAACATTGAAGTATTTTTAAAAATATTTTATTACTATTTGAGTAATAAATAGTAATACTATTTGAAGTTGAGTTTTCATTTTATTTGATTAAATTTCAGGATCTTTTGTATTACATGGCAAAATTACTGCTTTTCTTCTGCTACATTTGCACAGTGAGAAGTTCATATTGGCCATAGGAAAAGCATATCTTTGGTTTTTCTCTTGGATTGTGACATTGAGAGAAGACAAGAGTGTGTATCTCTCTTCTGAGGAATGAACAAAAACTTAATTGAAAACTTAAATGCTCAGGAGGATGATTTTATATTTGGGGAAAGCTGTTTCCCGTGTCGTGTGGAAGCAGTTATTCTCCCACTGTCGTTCAGTGGTCACAGAAACTAAAGTATCAGTTGCCTGTCAAGGGGGTTTACGTGTCTCCATTGAAATAAGCAGAAGTCTGTAAATCTGAGAACACGTTTCCAGGTGATGTAGTTGCATGGTTATGCCCTATGCAAGGACAGCGGAAGATGGTCAGTAGTTTTCCTGGAAGGCTTACTGTTTCCCAAGCTATCCCACCAATGTTTGGAAAGGGAAACTTGCATTAAGGAAGTTGAATTTTAAGGTCCGAATGGGAGGGAAGGACTTGACCTTGCCCGGGTTATGAGAACCCTGTCTTCCGGAGCGTGTGCTGACTGGGCTAGGTGAGACTGTCATGCTTTTGCGGCATTTCCTGAACTGTGGCTTCTGTTAATCTTTCCAGCGTGTCACTTCAATAAACTCCACAGTTGGTACAATCTCTCCTTGTTTATTTGAATTCTGATACCTGCTGATGCCTAGAACCCCAGTCCTTCTTCCCACTTCAACCCCGAGGTGATGCAGGAGGCAGGAATTTGGGGCATGATGAAGTCAGAAGCTAAAGCCAGTCTGCCTGGCTGAGTGTTAACTAGACTGTGAGGGTTTGAGTGTGCACTGTGGAATTCAGTAGACATTTGACATTACAATGGGTGGCAGTGGGGTAAAAGCCTATGTGAAGTCCACAAGACAGGAGCTGCAGAAGGCTTTAGGTTGGAAAGCACCTCTGGAAGTCACCTAATCCAGCCTCCTGCTCCAAGCAGGGCTGACTTCAAAGCTAGATCAACTTGCTCTCGACCTTTGGCACATACATAGGTAAGATGTATAAGATGTATTTTATATCTAAATAAGGGAATCCGCTGTCCCTTGGATAAACACCATTTTATAAATTGAGTCAAAGTAGGAATTTGTTTGATATTTCAGGTTTGATTGATCATCCCCTTCATGAAAGAGCAAATGTTCACTCTATTGCGGTGTGCAGTGATGAACTACTGTGTTTGTGGCCAAAAGTAAATGATGACTCAGCCTGGTTTTAATCTACTAGTTCTTGCTAACCCCTTGTGTGCCATGTATAGTTTGTTTAATAAAGTCAGTATATCACCAGGTTCATCATTAACTGTGGCTCTCCTTGCAGTAGTTTCCAGATGGTGTTTACAAAGAAATTTTAAAAAATTCCTTTTCCTCTCTCTTGTGGCTGCCATTTCAAATTGCTAGGCCTATGACTTCCATTACAGCAGGTACAAGCATCTCCTTGTGAAGCAGCTGGCAATGACTTCATGTGGATGGCTTTATTTGCCCTGGGGCTTTATAAGTCACTTCTGGACATACTTCTTCACTACTTGCATTACAAGGAATCCCAATTCATCCTTTTCTGACATTTTCCAAGTTATAATCCAGTGTGCAGTTGCCAGGCATTAAGGCTCCTATGGTCTAAAAGTTCAAGGCTTCTAAGTTACAGATCTCGGTGTTTCTGACATTCAGCATGAGCTTCCAGAGCTTCACAGCGCTGACATTTGCTTTGCTGCTGAAAAAGGGCAGAATATGAAACTCCAGCAAGCATTGCAAAGATAACTTTAATGCATTTCTCAGATGTATGTTGGATGAAAGATCAATTTGGGCCAAAATTAAATAAGTCAAAACCCACCCCTTTTATTTATCCTGTCTGGAAGTCCCTAAGTATCTAAGAAAAGTCACTTTCCCCTCATCACCTTCCATTTCTCACCTTTGTTAAAAAAGGAGTCTTTCCCTAGCATTTATTTGCCATGTACTTCTGCTTAATTTGTCAATTAAGCTATCCAGCTGGGGAGAAGATAGCAAACCTTACAAAGAAATGGATGATTATCCTAATAGGATAAAAGTTGCCCATCTTCAGTACTTTCAGACTATAAATGCTTGATCACAGAAATAAATATGGATGTTCTTATTAGAGTAATTCCAGCTTTCTTTTCAATAAGCAGAACTTGTAATAACTTAGAGTTGGAAGAAGAATAGCAATTACACATGGATTTTCAGCTTAGCTGTTAAGTGATGTGGTGAATGTGTCCTTACATGCTGAATTTCCCCATAGCAAAGGGCGTAGATGCTCGGCATGAGAACTTGAGAAAAACATAATCTCAGTCCTTCTGAACATACTTGTTGAAAAATGGACAGTGAGTTGTCTTACAGAAAATTAGAATGCATTTTTCTTACATTAAAATTCTTTATCATTTCTGTTGTACTACCTGGTTTGAAAGCTGTTGAAATTCAGAGCTCCCATGATGGCCCTGAGAGCAGCTGGGTCAGGGTGTTCCATTTCCCTGATGCTGTTACTGGGGTTGCCCCTCCTGTCGTTGTGCCTCTGTGCTCTTTTATGTTCAAGGAGAGAATCTTTTGCTCACACAACCAAACAATTTGCAGTTCTGCAGCAAAATGGAGAGCATTGTAGTAATCAAATCTAGAAAATACCATGCCGATTGAAGTTACAGTTGGGAGAACTACAGTCAACTTCAGCCAGGTATTGCAGAAATCATTGTGAGAGTTGCTGCTGCTAAATGAATAATATGATGTGCATTGCTGTAGCTAACAGGTGTCCCATTTGGAATAAAAACTGTTTTGCCAAGTGCAACAAACCGGAACACTTTGGTCAGGGCCAAAAAGGTGGAATAGTCTCATCCTGATCTCCAAACAGCAGCTAGCCAGGCATACAGATTTTTCACAGAGGACAAGTATTTCTTACCAGCAGGACAAGTAAGCCCTTTACAATATAATCCTGCTGTTTCCATCAGTGCATCCGCATTGATTTTGCTATGCACATGAAGCATGAAGTAACTGCCTCAGTCTTCACCTGGTGCTGGCCACAGCATTTTCTGTACTGCGCAGGTCAGCAGAAATGAGCTGGGTGTCACCAGCTTTCTAAGGGCCTGTTGTCATGCCTTTTTATTAATCCTTCTCGTAGTCGCTTTGCAGATTGAACAGGAGAGGAGAGAGAAAAGGGAGATGAGATGTAGTGTGCAAATAAAAGCAGGCTTGAACAAACATCATTTCATGAAAGAATAATTGCCCAAACTTTCTCTGAGAAAGCTCAGGAGGAAAAGAAGCGACATACTGGAGAACAGTCCAGTCTGAGCGTGCTGTGGTCCAGAAACAAACGCAGCACACATCCTGCTCCGGGTACCTGTGGCAGCAGTTTTATCCTTTACAAGGTCACCTACTACTTCAGCCCTTCAAATGGCACAAGTTACCTGGGGGACAGCCTGGCTTGAGGAAGCTGTTGGCACAAGTGGCAGTGACGAGAATCTCGGAGCGGGCTGTGCAGAATGGTCTGATCACCATTTCAATAGAGGGATGGGTATGGGGGAAAGGAAAGGCAAGGAGGGCTTCTCCCACAAAAGAGAGCGCATCCATGCTCCTGTTTTGCTTGAGGCACCTGTCTGAAACACACAGACGTGTCACTCTGTGTTATTTAAACAAGCTATGAAATCATTAAAAGGTAAACTGTTAGCTTGAAATAAATTCTGCTTTCTCTGTAGACCCTGTTATTTAGTGTTGCTTGTGTAAGGAAACGTAATTAGGATGTATACTTCTGCCGCAGATCACCTTACGGCCATGTCGAATTCCAGAGTTCATAGCAGTGAGTGAGATTTTTACTGGCACTGATTTATAAAATTGACATTGTTCAAAGAAATTTGTGTGTGTATGTGCGCATGTTGATTTATCTTAAGTTGGTTAATTAGTTATGCTATTTTTGTAGGTATCTGTAATGATATGGAGGTAGAAGTACATTAATCTGATAACATTAAAATGATGATGCTACTCAGGAGATGCAGTGCAGCTGCATTCCATGTGGTGCGCTTGGTCGGCACATTGCTTCTGAGAGGGTAGCAGGGATTGCACCAGCTCTCCGTTGCCTTGCAAGTCGTCTTACCAGAGAACTGGTGATGAGATCTTTCAGCTGTTAGTTTTGTGCTTCTGTTTACACAGAACTGGGGTAAAAACAGAGAAAAGCAGGACGGGAAAGAGAAAGTTTAGTCACGTGCGTGATTGTAGTTTAGAGAGAAAGGGCTTTATGTCTGCTCTGACAAAAATCACTCTCCAAAGCTACTGAAATAGTGCTGGTCAAATGTAAGACAATTCAAGAAAGATCTGTGTTCTTTTTTAGCCTTCTTTTTTGAGGGGTGTCTAATTTACTATATACCATTATTTATTATTTTTTTTAGCGTTCACCAATTTATTCCGGTTCCTCGCCCAGTCTTGTGCTGTTAGTCAGTTCTAGTAACTTTGCAGCGGCTGCTCTTCAAGCTTGTAACAGACCACAAAAAAAAGTTACTGCAAGATCAGGGTATGACGCGTTCTGTTTTTCATTTCCAGAAACATACATACATACAGACTGTGTTTTCGCTTCTACTTACCTACAAAACTTCTGATTATTTTGCAATACATCTGTTACAAGCTCTGCCTGTACTAGCAGTACTTTAAAGTTCTCTGCAGTTTTTTGCAGGCTGCCATCAAAAAGAATTGACCTAATGTCATGGAAATCAGTTGGTCCCTTGCTTGATCATAGACACTGCTGCTCTCACTGACCGTTGGTCCTAATTCTGGTCTTAAAAAAACTGGGTTACCCAAGGAGTTGAGTACAGGCAGCTCCTGCACCCCTGTGGCTTTATGCTGCTGACAATCTACTGGTTTCTTCTGAAACCCAGATGCATGTAATACAAACACTGCGAGGTACTAAAACTGGAGATCTAGGCTCGTGGAACTGCGGTGTCTCTAATCCATTCCCTCTGCCAGGGAGGAAAACGATGTGTGAAGCAGCAGGCACTCTGCAGTGTCCAGTTCTCTTCTCTGCTCCTCAATCTGCTGGCTCCCGTGCTGGGAGGGCCCAGGGGAAGGAACCCCAGGCTGAACTGGAGATGGGAGTCTGCTTGCTCGGCCAGTACCAAATCCTCTTGAGAATATGGAGGGAACGTGGAGTTTAGCTCTGTCCTGCACATCATCTGGATAAACTCTACTGAGCTTCCCACAAGTCACGTCGGGGCAAAATACACATACAGCCCAGCGGTACTACAAGCTGCTGCTGGCTGCCATCTGCGGTCACAGCACAGGTCCAGAAAAACTAAAGTTTGTTACGGCTCTGAATGACAGCAGATCCTTCGCCTGCCAGTTGCCTGGTTAGAGACAGTTTTGTCTTCACTTTCTGGAAGGAGCCCAACACCAATGCCACAAAAAGCCAGTAGAGATGCAATGTTTGCTTGTTCCTTTTTTTGTCGTATGGGCTGGCAGTCCACTGGGTGGAGTAGGAAGAAATGTCTGATCAGAGGAGTCTGAGCCTGAGGCAGACTTTGGGAGTTTCCTTGCCAGGACTTCAGTGCTGGAGCTGAAGGGCAGCTGGAGCTGGGATGGGGATGGGGTGGGGGCTGGTAGAGCCTTTCTGTGCTATAGGAGAGAGGACACATACAGGAGGAGGTGCTAGGAAGGAAAGGGAATATACAGCTGCCCTCTTAGGCTACTGCAGTAAATTCATCCTTGGAACTCCTTTTATGAATGCTTTTATCCCTATGATATCACAGTCCTAAAGAAATGCAACAATTTCCTTGGCTTGTGTTTAGCCTTTCTTCTAGTTTTCTTTTCATAGCCAGAGCCTGACACATTGCTCCACTGTAGAAGTACTGCAAGTGGCAGTACATTAATTTCAGCAGAACAAAACTTGATGGCAGCTGAAGGGGGACATCACAACGTGGCTCCCTGTGACCGAGAAGCAAGTGGAAGGAGCAATATGGCATAATAAGTGTAAAGCACGTGAATGAAGACATACATTTCTTTAACACTGGTTTACATATTATAAGACTTCAGACTGACGTACCTTCCTGCATGTCAGTATATGAAGAGGCAAAAAATGTCACCTTTTCCACCCCTCCCCCCCCAGCTCCTTCCTGCCATGTCATGTCCAGTTTTTTCTTTCTTTCTTTAGCACTTTCCAGTAAATTTCAGCCCTTTCACCTAAAAGCTGTGGTTTTGCCTCTGTTTCAACCTGGGGAAAAGGACCGCAAAAATAAAGCTTCCATAAATCTTGTCTTGCTGGCACATGGCAATGGCTGTGCTGATGAAATGAAGGCAGAGGTGGGAATACTGGGTGCAGTGCTGTGTACTAAATGGCAGTGCTTACAGGCAAAAATACCCTCTTGGGCTACATCCTGAGGGTAGGGACATAGCAGTGTTTTCCCCATTAACACTAATGGAAGTCAAGAGGCTGAAGCACACGCCATGCCCTGGAAATGTGCCCCCTTATGTTTCTGTCCTACAAAGCCATCTTGTACATTTCCTCCCAGTTCTGCTTCTATAGCAGGAGGTGTTCAGAGGTGTTAAATGGTTATAGTCATCATGCTGATGGTCATATGTGCTATTCTCTCAGTTACAAAGAAATGTTAAATTTCCTGGTTTGCTACCCCCAAACTTACAGTGTATGTTGGGCAGATTGGCCCAGTGTGCACACCACTTCTTGATAGTAAAAAAACCCTGTAAGGCAAAAGACTTGCTAAAGTCGGACTTAATTTTGTGTGATGATTTCCATCTTGCTTGAAGGTGGTTTGCACTGCTCGGTAAGGGTAAGGATCCAGTGAAGGCTTTGTATCTCTGATGGATGCAAAATTAACAGAGTAAGGAAGTAGGACTGCTGGTCTCTCAGTGTTAGGTCAGGTACAGTTGGAAGTAGTGTCTGGTGTTCTGGTATGATCAAACTGCTCAGCTGCACTGTGATTAAGAACTAAAATGTGAAAACCTGTGTACTTGGCTAAAACCTGGTCAGCCACCTTGACAAAAGGTGATTAGTTCCAGCTGAATGGAAATTGGCAAGCATTGAGGACTCTGCAGCTTGAAATTTAAACCCTGCCAATAACACCTGCAACTGCATCCTTGTGAATAGGACTTTGTCTTTGGTGATTTTGAAGTTATCTGCTTCACATAGCGAGATAAAGGCGTAAGGATTTCGTATTCAAACACGCAATCCTGCAGTTACTGTAGAGGTGGTCCTCACTGCCAGCCTCTTCACACACTGTACGAGGGGTGAGAGTTGCAGGCTGACCAGCTGACTGCATGTCAGCAAGCAGAGGCGTGATACTGGAATAGTGTTAAAAAGTACAGCTCTCCCCAAGGAGACTCGGGTAATAAACTGGGGTTGGCTTTGGAAGTTGGAAGGTCAGAAGCAGATGTGAGTATGTTGCCTTTAGCAACTCAAACTTTATCAAAATGGGAAAAAAAATCCAACCACGATTTACTAAAGTTTGTAAATAGCAAGGTTAGTCAACAGTTGGTCTGATCCGAAGGACCCCAAGTCCAAACATCCCAGTTTTTAGTCAGGTAGATATTCCATTATATTTAGTGGGGCTTTGTCACAGTCTGCATAAAGCTTTCATTTGAAAAACTGCTGGTATTTCATATGTCTGATGCCAGCAGCCACACCAGTACTTCAGGGGTAGGTAACGCTTAGCAGGACTGAATATTTTTCAGTGCTGTCTGCTGAGAGGAGGGGTAGCGCATGCTAGCTGGCCTGCGCTGCTCAGTTGGCCTGAAGTGATTCAAGGAAACAAGGGATAAGAAGTCTCTCCCTACATTACTTTTTTTTTCACCCTCTGAGCAACAAATGGTACTTGCAGAAGGCTGCCCATTTTAATTTGTATTGTGAAAGCAGTATTTTTTATTCTGTTATTTTCAGACCTTAAATAAGCAGTGAGAAAGGTATCAATTACTTTGATTTAGCTTTTTGAAGAGGAGGGTGCCAGACAATATATGTGATGCCTTTGATTTTCTGTTGAAGCTCTGTGCTACTTGGAAGATGGCACTACCTTGGAGTGATAGTAATGATGCCGTAGCTGGTTGTCTCCTCATCATCTGTTCTGTGAGTAAAGAGTTACTCCATCAAAGTGATTTCTCTGGAATAAAAGTGGCATGAAAGGAGAATGAGGCAGTGGGTTTTATTTAATACTGATACAGGCTACCTATAATTGAGAGGGAGAGCAAAAATGGTACTTGTCATTTCTAGCTCTTGCTCAGCTGCATTTTTGAAAGATACCTTTAACATATCATAAAATACCAGTGTATCTCCCTTTCCTAAAGAGATTGAGTGTAAATATGTCAGGTAATTTTTTGCCTATACTTAAGTGCCTTCAGGCAACAGAAATCTCACAGGCTTGCAATGTGTTACAGGCTTTCTGATTATTTTTTTTCTTTGACTTGATACCTCATCCATGGGTTGCCTCAAGCAAACTCGTTCAAGAGACTCTCTGTATAGAACCTATTTATGTGCCCTGCAAAGAGAAAGAGGGGGAGGCTGTGTAAATTATTTCACTTAGGAGGAGTCAGCACTGTATCTCTGTACATCTGCAGTTTGAAGTTTTTTTAGCAGTGATAAATACACAGGATCTTTCTCACGCCAGGAAAGTTGTAAACATTCCAGTAAACACCAGGCACAGCATAGAAGCTGAGTTACAAATGGACTTGAAGATTGTATTTGCTTTCCACTGGCCTATACAGCTATACCCATGCTAATCTGCTGTGATGTTCTCGTCTGGTCTCTTCCTGCAGGTGGTGTTCCTTCGGTTGGAAAATCAATGTAGCATTTCACCATCATCTTCTAACTTTGCTCCAAGTGCAACAAAGCGGTGCGGTTCTTGCGATGCTTACTGACTCTCTGCTTGCAGTTAAACTTCCGTTGGCACTCTGTTGAATTGCACAAACAGGAGAAATACTGAGAGTAGAAACATTTGCCCAGGAGGGCAAGGCTGAATATAGGCAAGCTCCTATAGCGCTTCCTTCTCGCTGACACCTCAGTGTGAAGCAGCTAGCTTTCTATGGCTGCTGTTTATTGTCTGGTTCAGATAAATAAGCAACAGCTTTCAGATCTGTTGCTTAAACAGTTTTCTATGGATGCTAGATACAAGGATACATGCACACATGGAACTAGAGAAAAGAAATAAAAAACTGGGCTGTGGAGAAGTAATGAGGATAAATAAGTCTTGTGGAGCTGACCAATGACACTATGTCAGAGGCTCCTAGAGGAATCAATCCTGCAAAAAGCTGCCACTGATTGATATCAATGTTCTTTCTCTGAGAGAACAGACAATGCTGCAAAGAAAATCAATATCACACTGACCAAGGGATCCTTGTACATTGGCCCTAATGCCACTTAATGGAATAGGAGTTACAAAAGCAGTGCAATTTAGACACCTTTCAATAAAGCCATTACATTGTAGGCTGATATGTTCTCCATTTTTTAAAGGCTTGTGCTGTTCTTCAACATATTTTTCTTCATTATATTTTCCTAGTAAGCAAAAACACCATTTCAGTTTAACTTTACAATACCTGCAGCTCAGCAGAAAGCCTGTTAGTATGATGCTTGCAAATGAACTCAGAACTTTTTTCCAGGACTGGCAGTACACAGGTCGAATAAACTTCACCAAGTCTGGTGAAAAGGGTAAGGCCCAGTTTTGCAGCTATTACAAAAAAAGAGAATGCATGTCAGCGCATCATCTCCTGTGCAGAGAGTGACCACCTCCCGATAGTGGCGTGAAGGAGAGAGCTGGCCCAGGCATCCCAGGCTCTGATTTCTGTACCCACCACAAGCTGCCCAATAGACCTCTTCTCCCTTCTGCAATACCAACCTTCTGCAGCAATTAGCCCTGTCAGTCAAGACCATAGGAAGTCATTTTCAAACATTCATGTCTGGAAAGCTTTGGCAGATATATGTGTCTATGCAAAAGCCATATTCTTTAGAGTGTGATATGTAGGTTGCAGAGTTGTACCTTTCTAAAGCAGGAAATGTCAGTTCTGAGTACGCTAACACTGCTTTAGTGGTCCAGTTGACAAAACCCTTATCGCTTGAGACTGATGGATACTGTGTGATGGGGATGCAGGGATGGAGCACTCTTTACAGCTAGGAGCAAGGTGGTTGCCTCAGTGTAGTGCTAGCCTCATTGTTCTGCTTTTAAAACCTCAGGTAGCTTCTCCGCCTGCCTCTCTGTATGAACATAGGTGTACACATAGACCATGACCTTAGCCTTCAATTGCATGGTCAGTTGTTGCCCACATTCACTGTACCACATGAGGAAACCACACAGGACAGAAATACAAGAGCCAGAATTAATTCACCCAGGTAGCCACAGTGCTGGCATTTTTATACTTTCAGGTGCATGACTTCACAATTTCAATGTTCCTCTAGTGTAGATTTCGAATGATATCTCTGTGTCTCTTGCACACCCCAAATGTTTGTCTTCATGCAAATAATTAAAACGAACACTGAAATTTTCATTCTGCGCACTCCTTTTTACCTGAAAGTGTAAATAAATTATTAGAAATTGTCATAAATATCTCACACTGTGTTGTGAGAACAAATGCACAGAATTACATAAGGACCAAGTCTGTACTTGTTCTAAAAATCTTATTAAAAATAACAAACATGCAAATCAAAACAGGCACTCCCGTTTTCCCAGTTATTTTTGAAAGATCAGTGTAGGATGTGAGACAGGTGTCTGGAAGGCAAGAACTTTGGTGAAAGCCAGACATTTCAGCAAATCCCGTCAGGCAAGCCTGTTTCCATATTGAAGAGAGTTGTTTCTTGTAAAAGCAGCTATTCTGTCTGTGAGGAAGGCTATTTAAATGTAATAGATTTGAAACAGCAAATCTTTACATGAAAATATAGATTGTTTGTAATAATTTTAGCATAAGTAGGTGCAGAGCATCTAGATTTCTGTAGGACATCAGCGATTACAGACCACAGAGAAACTGAAGCTCATGGCAGATGACTCCCATGAAGCCCAGCAGTAAGGAGAGCCACGGAGTCATCTGAATGGCCTTAAAGCCAGGCGCCTTCTGAGCTTCTGTCCATGCTGCACCCATGGTGCAGGGAGTCACTAAAGGTGCCATATGCATTATTTGTGGAATATTAAAGGGCTTTCTGTTGAGCTCATTCACTTCAGCCCCAGACAAGTAAGTACAGAAGAAGTAGATGCAAGTATTCTTACTTTGGATGCCTCTGTTGCACTTTCTGTTACTAATTTGCTCCAAATAAAGGTCTGTCCACATTGGGCAGGCCAATGATAAATACTGGTTTTCAGGTCATCTGAGGTGAGCTTGTCTATTCTTGTCATACCCTATTAGCTCTAAATTTACTGCAGTCAGCTTCTCAAAGGGCAAATCATTGCAGTAATTAATTTTACTGCAGCTAATTTTTATTTTTAGGGAAGTGGAAGACTAAGCCTCTATTTTAAAATAAACAGAAAACACATTGTCTCTGGAAAGAAATGTCGGGATCCTTACTGGAAACATTCTAAAAATAGAACTTTTCAGCTAGAGCTGTGTTCCACCAAAGTAATTAGGAATGCAAACTTGTTAGAGCTTTATTTAGATTGCTGCTATTTCTGTTTGGGAAGGCATGGCCCTATGGGAGTGGCATTGGACTGGGACACAGCAAAACCTGCTGTCTGTTCTTGGCTCTACCTCTGCCATTCAGCAGGCTTGGGAGAGTTGCTCTCCATTCTGGGACCTCACATCAGAGCTCTCCTACCTTTGCCAGAGACGAGATACACACTCTAATATGATCTCTATTTCGCTGTAACACTAATGTTACACCTGTCTTATTATTCCAGGGCCTGTGATTCACAATAGTTGAAAATTAGGAATCGTGAGGGAGAGTCTACAAACTGCCTTGTGCTTGAGTCCGTTGCCCAGACACAGGCATGTAGAACCAGTTGAGAAGCCTTAGGATGTCCCACTTGGCCTCCAGCTGCTGCTTCAGGAGGCTGTATGTCTCCCACAGTCCTCTGTTATATTTGAAAGTTTTTTGAGGATATCTTGAATCCTCCATGGCATCTCTAATGGCACTAGGCAACCGTGTCTGGGCAACTAGTTCAAACTTTAAATGTCTGAGTACACGGCCTTCTTGCATAGTCAGGGAGGGTGGCTCCTAGCTTAGGTGTGCTGGATTATCCTCCAGACAAATTTTCTTCTTCCCCTTGATCATGTAGGAATTCCAGGCTCTTGGGAATTTCCTTTCTTCCCCCAGGTAATCTTTTTTTTTTCTCCACTGGCCTCTACCATATTGCAACAGCAATTTATTGTCTTTAAAATCAAACTGAGCTGTGAGCTACATGAGCCACCATTCAGGTCATGTGGCTCTGAACAGTTTATCTTTGATTTTGGTTGCTAACAGGCGTTACCTAGCTAAGGATCCACTTCTGGAACAGAGTCAGCTTTGTTCTTAGGAGGTGAAGTATTACTTGATAACTGTGTTTGGAGAATGGAGCTGTTCATGCTTTCCTTTCCGTGCTGTGCAGTCGTCCGCTTCCTGAAACAAAAAATTACAAGGAAGTCCTGAGAAGTGTGTGCTTATGCAGACTGGACAATGGTTTCTGCAGGTGCTAAGCACTGGAGAACTGGGACCGCTCAGTTTAAGATCCTTGTAACAGGATGAATCCAGTTACACTTAATATAAAATGTGAAAAGTATGTAGAAATGTTTGGTACTTGAGATATTAATATGTTAGCCTTAAAGAATTTTCTAGGCTTCTAGCAGAATAAATTCTTGATCACTTGCAAACAGAGTTTTAAATTATTTTGAACATGACATGTAAATACATCAGAAACAATATTCACAGCTGATTGCAGTCATACATTCCTGACTTTTCTATAAGTGCCCAGCTCTGCAAATTACTGATGAACTCCTGCAGACGCTAAAGGGAAGCAGAGGGAATGTCGTACACCCTTGGGAGGCTCTGCTTTGGCAAGTGATGAAATTAACATCTTCTTCAAGTGTACTTGCAGCTTAATACCCCTTTATTAATATTTCACATAAGTATAACTATTTCATGGCAAACCAGAGAGAAAAGTGTGGTTTTCTTTGGTTTCTGCCAGTTTGCAAGGAGAAATACAGTCATAGATTCTGTAAAAGTGACCTTCCCCTTCCCTTCTCCCTCAAAAAAGCCATAGGGATCAAAAACTTATTTGCTATTCAAGGAACGCTGCAGAGTTTCTAGGTTCCATAAATGGCCTTAGTAGGATCATTTAAAAACTGTAAGTCAGATGGCTCCTGGTGGGCCCTTTCTCACTGCTTTGAGCATTTCCAAATTGAAACCTTTCTGCCAGGGCCCGTTGCCCAGCCGCTGTGGGGCTCGGTTACGTCCTCTGCAGAGGCTGAAGCCTCCCCTGAGTGACAATATTCTCCCCCAGTGAATCTGGCTCAAACTCTGCTCAGGCAGCCGGAACAGGACAGGGGAGCCTGGTCTTAAACTACGATGATTACGGGGAAGGTTTGCCTCATAGCAACAACAATTACTTTCTGTCTTCTGTGAAATCAGGAAGGCGGATAATTTAATTTAATAATGAAAAGATTTGCTTTATCAATTATGCAGAGATTTCTCTGTTCAGAATGCATCAGCACTCCTTAAGGAACAAGTACATTTGTGATTTATTTAATTGTAATTTTTTGTCCTTGCTTGTTAAAGATGCATGTGCTGGTACATGTAGTTCTCCAGTGAAATCCCTGTCCCAGATTCTAACAGACAGAATAGCCTCCAGCCATCTCGGGCATGCCCTGTGGTAGGACGTGATGGAAATAAACGCTCTCCACAAAAAGTAAAACTAGGCAAGGGAAGGGCCAGCTCCCGTTGGCAGGAGCTCGTGGCAGACATCACGGCGTTAGAGATCCTGCAGCGTTCCCGAGTGATGAAATGCGTGTAGATATATATTAAGCAACTTTGAAAATTACCAACTTGTTTCTGTGATGCAAACCTGCAGAAAACGCTCCTCCAAAGGGATCGCTCAGATTTAGTGCTAGACTGCAACTTCTATGAGACCCAGCAGATATTTTGTGGTATTCAGTTAAAGCTGGCCTCAGCATAAAGATAGCGATTTTGGCTTACAGAATGTTTTGATTGGGGAATGCCATGGGGTTTTTAATTGAAACATTTGAGCATTTCCAAATTGAGACCTTTCAATCCTACCAGAAATTAAGAAATTAATTGTAAAAAGGAAATTTTTTATATACATATATGCATGTGTACAATGAATAAATAAATACTTGTGTGTATCTGTGCATGTGTGCATGCAGAGAAAAAGTATCTATAAGTGGGGATAAGAACCAGAACAGACTCAATTTTAAATCTGCTGTGTTCAAGCAGATAAGTGTCTGATCCTTCCTTCACCTCTCCTAGCTGAGAGTAAGGTCTCAGAAAGACAAGCCTCCACTTCACAGGATCAGAATCATTGATAGCAAGGCTTCCTTGTCCTGTGTAGTTGCCATGGATGCCAAACTGGTTTGGGATGCCTGAGGGTTAGAAAGAACGCACTTCAGCTGTGGGGTGTCTTTGTGGTAGTACTACAAATCCTGGTACAACAAACACAGTACTGGAGTTGTAGAAAAATTTCTACATTTTATTCAGGAATAATGATAATTATATATGCGTGTGTAATACGCTGCAAAACTGCTGAGGCACAAAAGCTGCAAAATGGCAGTTTGGTTGAAAAGATAGGGTTTTATTTTATTTCACACAGCTCTCTACCTTTATGCTAGTGCCCGATTCCTGCATGCGTTGTCAAGATAGTGTCAAAACGTTGTCTTTCTGAAGACGATCCAAGAAACAAGTGGCTGTAAGTTTTCTGTACCTTCTTAAAAAATCTGTGTAGAAGTGCTTTAAAAAGAGAATGCGTAACATAAATTGTGTGGGAGGAGTTAATATGTGTGTTTCTTTTAGAAACTAGGTTTTCTTTTAAATACAGGAATACAGAGCGTGTGGGCAAAAGAGTGTGGAAAGAGCCCGGTGGAGCAGTACCCTTTCTAAAAGCATTTTGGGCCCAGGCTGTGGAGAGTGAGATGGCAGATGTTCAGAAACAGCACAGTGGATCTCTTTCTGTTTTCACTGAAGGAAAAATGAATCATAACCCTTCTGCAACTGTGGATGCTCTTGTTCATGCTAAAATAATGTAGAGATGAGATACAGGAACCTGAATGGATGAACTGAAGGCCACTGTTAAGTGTTATTCAAACTGCTTCCTCTTCCTACTGCTTTAGAACTAAATTGCATTGTAAGGCTTAAGATCGGAAAGCTGAACTGTAGGTAACAACGGGAGTGGACGACAAAATACTTCTTCACAGGATGTACCAGTAGAGTCTGGTTTGCTAGTAGATTCCTATTTATTGCCATGAATGTTTAAAAATTAAATGGATATTTAATAACGATATCAAGGACAAGATAAGGGTCACATTCTGTTCTCCTTACTAGTAATTTATACTGAAAGTAATTCCAGTAAGAATCAATTTTACCTGGTTGTACATAAAACCAGAAATACATTATTCCCTCTTTTGGGCTAACAGTGTTTTTACTCATAGCATTTTTCTTTTGGGCTGCTTGACTCCAGAGCGAAGCTTGCCAAGCAAGCGCAAGGTGGGTGACAGCTCTGGACCCATAAGGGAGCCTGGCTATGGTGTTCAGTGCCCTGTGCATTGCTAAGGAGCTGAGGGGCCGGATCCAGTTCTCGGTCGCTAGCCCCTTTCTGGCTCTGGTGCAGAGTCCTTTCAGGTACACTGGTCACAGAGGGACGGCCACCGTCTGTGGCCGCAGTGTCTCCCCTCCAGCGTGGAGCACAGAAGTCTTCCTGTGGCTGTGACATTTTCGGGCCAGCCAAGGTAGTGCTAGTTCCCCTTAGCACTTAGTGGTGAATTTCCAGTTCAGTGGCTCAGATCTCTCCCTCAGGCTTTATTCCTGCCTTCCCCTGTTCATGTAGTTCCAGGGTTTGATTTAATTTTTAATAAACTGCCTAGTAAGTTCTGTGGTATCATGCAAATGCTGCTTACTTTTTTCAGTAATTATTTGGATTTTTTTAAACTTTGAATATTTTGCATTGGTGATGAATGAGGTTGTTTCACACACATGTACTTCATCAAAGCTTGCAGTTAATAGTCTAGTTTCCTTGCAACTTGGTTGCCGCACTGAGGGAGTTTAAGCTGTGATTTGAAAGCTGCTCCCTGCAAGGGCGGTGGTTACTAGGCAGGCGCCTGTCACAGTCACGAGTGCATGGCGTTATGGTGCACAGTGTGCAAAGAGACAAATGGATTCTCTACTTGTAGAAACAGGTGAAGGTGTCTGTAATGGAACAATATTTCTGCTGGAATTGTTCTAGTAGAAAATGATGTCATTTACTGGCTTCCTGGTTGGTGACTGGGAAGTGGCATAGAAGACTTGGTATATCCTTTTCACTTCTAAAAGTAAATACTGATTTCTCAATAGAAAACAGACTTTCGGAAAGAGCCACTAAATCTGTGGTCATTGGAAAATTTCTCTTTCTCCAGGGCTGGAGTATTCATTCCAGCGAGTGAGGATTACTCATTCTCCCTCCAGGTGCCTCAGACATATCCTCCATCTTCTTGACATTCAGTCTGACAAATCTGCAGTGTTTTATTAAGTAGAATGTAACCTTGCACTGAAGTAATCAGTTCTTATTTAACTTTTTTTCTCATACTCTTTAGATGTCTTTCTGTATAATCTAAGTGCTGTTTTAGACTGTTCTTCAGACTCTGAGCTTGATTAACAGCCAGAAATGCAGACACTCGTAACTGACCCTGGAAAGGACTTCCAGTGTTGACTGCAGAAACTAGACAGGGGGCTGGAAACAGAAGCTATGGGGCTTGTATCCAACAGAAACACCATTCTCAATGTGCGTTACCAAAATTGTTAGGTATCCAGCAGGCTCTATCTATAGCAATATCCAAGACACTACCTTGTGCCTCTGTCTGTGCTGCTTAGAACAGTAGGCTTTGCCCACTTGATCTTACCCAGAGCTGGATTTGTTGCTCTGTCCTCTAGTGGCCTAAGTAAGCACCTGGGATGGAAGACAAGTGGTCAAGAGCTTCCTCAAGCTGAGAAAACAGTTATTCTCACATCACTCCTGTCCTGGAGGAGTGATCCTAATTACTAATTACTGCAGAAAATGTAAGTGCCAACACCTAACTGTGCTTGAAATAAAAGCTCCCTCATCATTGCTTTGAAACAAAGGCTGCTGGTGCTTACCTGTAGGAGAGCTACACTTGAGGGAGCCCCTGTACCCGCCATGGCTCTGTACTTGAACAGCGGCCAGGAACTGGCAGTGAGCTGCTCTCCTCTAACATTCACCGATCTAGCACCTTTGCCGGCTCGATGCCACAGCACGATAGCTGCCTCTGTAACTGCACATTGGAAGAACACTTGAGGACCATTTGTCTCTGACAAATCTATTAAGGAGACTAATACAACTTTGATTTCCTTCCAGCAAGGCAAGCCAGCTCCTAGGGTTTTGTCAGGCAAATTCCTTTGTCGAAGGACCACATTAAGTCGCAGTCTGGCAAGATTTTTCTACACAACAAAACCTAATTTCCTTTTCATGCTCTTCAGTGAAGGTGAGGTAATGTGGCACTTGATTTAGCTTTGTGGTTGTAAAGTTGTGCCTAATTCAATAAAAGTCTCATCACAACAGCTTCCTTTAATAATCAGCAAATAATTGCCCTTCCCAGGTCCCTATGAACAATTTCACCTTTCTAATCGGTATCCTAAACCTCTCTGGTTCTACTCACTTTCTCAGTTTTACTAGAAAGGAAACATTAAACAGAACTGGTCCAAGTGGAAGAGGTCCTTTCAGTGCTGAAATAAGGCTAGCTCTTCTCCATACTGCCCATTATTAGACCTGATCTTTCTGTCACTCCTCCTTTTCTTCCTCTGTATTCGCATAGTTCACACAAGACAAATCAGTACCCAGGAGGACAATATTGGAGCTTCTGCTTCTGAGGCTGAGCTCGGGGCGTCCCACTGTAACTTGCCCAGGAAAGACTGGTCCTTTCCAAAGACCAGGGTTTCTGCGGTTTGTCTCTTGGTTGCAGGTAGATTAATCACAACACTCACAAACGAACAGGCATATCCTGCTCTCCTAGACAGCTGTCTCCCTTTCTCATCTTAGCCCTCCCTTGCATGGACAGGAAGAAATGTGAGTGCTGTCCAAACTCCTTAAATGCCTCAGACTTACACATCCTAATAAATCATCTGTCTGTCATTTTTTCACCTCATGCATTGATTGCTGTAATACTGTTTCTTATTCCCAAATCATCCAGAAAGTTACATGCTACTACAGAGGGTCTCTGCGCGTGTGTCTGTGTGTGTATAGAGGAAGGACAGGGGAGGATGAGGTTTGGGCTGGTGATTTGCCCTGCAGGCAGCAGCAGCAGCAGGAGGTAGGGAGGCACCTTAGCTGGAGGGGGAACTGCAGCGCAAGAGGAGTAAGGTTGCAGTTCACATAACAATGTGATCTGGAGATACTTGAGGTAGATCTAAAAGATCATCAACGGGTCCTGAAAGCAGCATAGCAACAGTAACACAGAAGACTGTACAGGGTGATTCACCTTGCTACCTGGCAGCTTTTCATACCCTCAGTGCACACTTCTCCCTAGTGTCTGTGTGGGTGCAGAGCTGGATTCTGCAGCTTCCCCTGTTTTCAGTAGTCTTCTCTGTTGTGCATTTCCCTCTAAACCAGTGCAGCCCTTCCTCGTGAGCTGCCCTGTCCCAAAGTCAGCACTTTGCTGCCTGCCAAGGAGTCTGCTTTTGGCAAAGCTGCGGTTCATTTTAATAGTATTTTTTGCTGAGTAAGGGCAAGTTTTCAAATGGTAACCCCTGCCCTTCTCAGTAAGCAGTCAAAGCCCAACTGTAGCAAAGCAGATGAGAATGGAGCAATAGATGAGCCCTCAATGAGATTCTCCAGAACCTGAGTTTGCTGTGTGTCTACTTCTGCCATCACTTTTGTTCTGTCCAACATGAGTCACTGAATGGACGACCTCCACAGTTAAAAATGAGAGTCTTTATAGCGTGAGAGAAACAGTCAGGATATGTCCTGCAGCAGTATGGAAAGGAACATATAACAACCTACCACTGTGTCAGCTACCACAGTCCACATAGGAGCAAGCCACGTCCTCTGTTCTCCAGACAGGCACTGGCAGTGATTTCTTTGTGTAGTGTCTTTATTTATTTACAGCCTCTGAAACAGTATTTTCAGTGCAACTCCTAAAAACTCTTGGTTTGAGCATGACCTTTAGTACTGCAGAGCTGTAACTGAATTTTCTTTCTCTGCCTTCAAGTGTGTGAAAATTTCTCTACTGATAAGTTCAGCTTTATTCTAGAAAAGATGTCCTCTATTGGCTTCTAGAACCACTGTGAAATGTGTTCGGCAGCGAGGTTCTGGATGGGCCCTCTGGCCATCAGGGTAGTGGCGCTGTAAATCCTTACTATAGATTTCCAGCTGATACCGTTGAATGAACCGTATTTCCACTATAAAAATCAAATGCACAAAAACGTTCCTTGAATAATATCTGACCAGTTGTTTTGGAAAGTTCAGCTTGGTAGCTAAGCCATCTAACTTTAGGCAGCTAATTTAGTTAAGACTAATTAAGACAGGGTGCCCAAGGGAGACAGATGTTGTCAGCGTAGGGTCTTGGTTTTGAACAGTCCTCTACTGTCATTTCTCTCCTTTTGGCCACTGTATGAGAAGCTTTAGGAGATCAGTATCATGATCTCATTTAAGCAGAGTGAAAACACTTTCAGAGGTGCCTGCGAGTACTAGCTAGAGAGGTGCCTGCTAGTGCCGGCTGTCTCGTTGTGGACTAGCTGCAACGAAACGTTGCGTGTAGACTATTCTAATAAAGTGTGTGCATCCATAAGCTGTAGCTGAGTCACAGTCACTTGGGACTTCACTTTTTATACTAAAGTGTATAATTATACAACACTTCTTTCTACTCTTTAAAGTCATAAATACCAGGTTTCTACAATACTGCAAGGAAAAGTCTAGAACAGCAAAATAAGTTAACAAACTAAGCATAAGTGGCTTATTTATAATGGATTCTAACTTCAAAAATTAGCATTAGATAATGGTCATTCTTTCTCTTTTCAGCGATCAGGTGGGGCCTTAGCTATCCCTCTGTGTGCATTTCAAGGAACTGTATCTCTTCAGGCACCCACGGGAAAAACGCTCTCTTTATCTACATATGAGGTAAGCACTGAAGGGCAAAAAATAACACCCACATCAAAGAAAATTGAAGTATATCGATCTAAAAGTGTTGGTCACGAGCCAAACCCAGAGGAGTCTCCTAATACATTTGCTGACACAAGTGTTAAAATTCATTTAGAGGTACTTGAAATTTGTGACAATGAAGAAGCCCTGGATACTGTGTCAATCATCAGTAATATCAGCCAGTCCTCCACACAGGTAAGGTCTCCATCCTTACGTTATTCACGGAAAGAAAACAGGTTTGTCTCATGTGATTTAGGGGAAACTGCCTCCTACTCCCTCTTCATACCATCGAACAATCCTGACAGCGATATTAACATATCAATTCCAGACACTGTTGAAGCTCATCGACAGAATAGTAAAAAGCAGCATATGGAAAGAGGTGGTTATCAGGAAGAAATACAAATGTTGAATAAAGCATACAGAAAACGGGAAGAAGATGGCAACAGCAATTAAAAGGCATTTAATCTAGACATTTAAACTGATTTCACAGACATTGCTTCTCTTGACTCAAGTTACCCTTGCAAATACAATGTCAACTGTTTTTTCCTAACATAGAAATTAATTTTATTTGGGTACACTGTTAAATAGGTGAAAACTTTTAATGATATATGGATGGGATAAGAAGTACTTAAGTGCTTTACAGCTTTGCATAGTGAATTTCAAGTTATTTATATATCTATTTATTTGAGGAACACGTGTGTCTAAATGGAATCCTAAATAAAGTCTTAAAAACCAGCTTTGGTTGCTTGTTGGCACTGGGTGGTCTGTCTGTGGGAACCTGCGGGAAATCAGGGAGCAGCTCCACAGGTGGGAAGTTATAACAGTTTTGGCTGACTTGCAATTCTGCTCTTACTGATGTGCCAGACTTGAAACATTTATCTGAAAAGATGTAGCCCAAACCTAAGACTAGCTCATTTAGTTGACTAAGTAGAGGATTAAGAGATATGTAAATGGTTTAATTTTCTACTGCTCTATACATGATTCATATGTAATACCTATGTAAGTGGCCATTGTATAGACCTTCGAATATGGGTGGCTGAAATGTAAGCATGCACATTTTGTAAATATGACGTTGTGAAACTTATGAGTGTTCTCATGGTTGACATTTCTTTGACCAAATGTGACAAATGTTGGTTAATTTTATGCCAGTTACTCTGAAGAGTCCCCTTTCTTTGCCTCCAGGATCTCTTACCAAGTTAAGAAGTTTCCCAACCTTACAGAATATTTGCAACACAATCCAGATGAAGGCAGCATTTGAAATGTTTGAAGAGTTAGGACGTCAAAATTAATTTGAGTGATTCTTCATGTCTGAGTTGTCCTTAAGCAAGGAATAGTTTTACAATGTCATCTTCCTCCTCAAGGCCCATGTGAAGGTAATACTTTTCTCAACAGAGCCACGAGAGCGGGCATAGGTTGCAGATAGTTGCAGGAGTCCCACTGGCTCACAGCAAGAACTCTACTGTTTTTTCTGCCATATATATTCTGTCAGTAAACCTGTCATCACTCCTCTTTGGATGGACCCTCATGCTTTAGATCTGAGTCAGAAGCTGGGGGTTACAACCGATTTGGCACCCCTTAGGAGAGGGGAAAGGAGCTATTCAAGGTGACCAAACTTAGAGACTGAGCTTAGACATCGACCTCAAGAGAGTGGTCTGGTTACCTAAATCAGGTCCCAACCTGTCCCACCCTCAGGAGGAGCCGGTCTCTCCACTGACTTAAAAGGAACCTAGAACTAAGTCTAAAGCCAACCTAAAACCAGTGAACACTCTAATTTGTGTCAAATTCAGACAAGGCAAGGTGGAAACAGTGAATGGAGTCCTCAAGTCTTGCATATGCTTGAAATGCTAGCGCATTTTGACTGAGAGCTCTTTTTCTGAGGGTTTGTCATTCATTTCAGTTAAACAGAAGTAAATATAATCTCAGGACTTTGAGCAATTTGATTAAAAATTACACTGCTTCTTTAAGGAATAGATTTAATTTCCAGTGGTATGCGTGACGACATAGTCATTTAGGTGTCTGTAGTCACCCTGTTTTCCACTCAGTGAGAACATGCAGGGGAAAATAAGCACAAGCCTATGCAGGATTCCTTTATGGGTTATGAACAGACAGCAAAAGGCCCAAATACTGTGTCTGTTTGCACTCAGCATTCGATATGGAGGCATGAAAACAAGCAGACGACTTGCCTTCTCACTTCACCAAGACAAATCGGGCCTGCCATCGCAATCAGTGGGGCTGTGCTGTTGTGACAGTGATGTAGCACTGAAGAAAATCAGGGTCAAAGACTGCAGGTTGCTGTGATAGAGATGGATCACTCTGCAAGTTGTGCTTTCCGTGTGCTGCCTTTCCAAGGTGAAAACAAGGGCTTTCATAAGATTGCCTCAAGGGTCTTAGTTCCACTAAGATGCTATGTTATATTTCAGATTTAACAAGAAACTACAGTAGAAGGAACAATTAGTGGTAAGTCTGTTGAATAAATCTGTATCCATACACGTAGAGCAAAGAGACACATTCTGCTGTCTCTGAATATGTTGCTTTTCTTTGTGTTCTGTAGAAGGAATGCAGAAAGTGTCTTTATAGCAACAGACACACTCAATCCAGATAAAGGCACTAAAGTTGTGATGGAGGATGCAGTCCATCACAACTTTGGTTTGGTCAGGTGTTCTGTTTTCCCTGGAAGGGATTTGGACTATGTTAACAAGATTACATGCTGATGTGTTAGTCTCTGATGGATATATTTACAAAGGGTTAAAATTTGGAGGCATTAAAATTCTGCATAGCTGTGACCCAGAGCTTGACCTAATTGTAGAGTCTTGTCTTGCTGCTGTAATAAGACATAGATTTTATTTAATGAATCTGTAAATTTGATAATGTACAAATGTCTGATTATTTTTTGCTCTAAACGACTCACATCATTAAACAAAGTGTCTGAAAACCCAAGTTGTAATTATTGAGTAGGTATCAGCTTCTTGCACAACGCATCAGAAAACTTGCTGTTTGAGAAAATTTGCTCCTGGTTTGTTCATTCACGTAAGTGTTAAGGTGTCTTCATTTATCATTTGGACTTAATTTTTAAAACAATTATTTTATAAGAGTTTTTAAGGAAAAATTTTTTCTTCCTCCTCTGTTGTTTTTCCTCTGTCTGACCTTTTAATGTATTTCAGTGACAGCTTGACATTTGAGGGCAAAGTGTTTGTCAATGACCATTTGAAGGTGACTTGAAAGAGACCTCATCTCTGTTCAGACACCACAGCAACTGACTGAAAAAAATCCCTTGGAAAATGTGACTTGAATCAGTGCCCGGGCTTCCCCTTCTCTTAGGACATGGGTTGTTGAATAATGTAAAGGACAGAAAACAAGAAACGGGGAAATAATTTTTGAGATAATCTTGGGTAAGCAGTATATCCAGTGGGTCAGAGTTTCCTTTCAGTGGCTCTCACATACACTGAGAATAGCATTACATTAACAGAGTTAAAAGAAAAATACATCTGTAATACACAGGGCCAGGCCCAAGAATTCCAAATGCCTCAAAGGATTGTGCTTCTTGAAATAAAAGATATAGCCAGGTGCTGAAATGTAAATTTTCTATACTAATCTTGATAGAAAATACCTCTTACAGCATCATACTATTTCAAAATACAGTAATTTCATAAAAAAATAATAAGTGTTACTTATACGTTATTTTACCTTTGTAGATTTGGGGTTGATGCATAGATTCTGGAACATGATTTCACTTCCCGGTATGTATCACTATAATGATTTCCAAGATGAGTGTTATGTTCCTCTCTCTTAATGAATTTTGCAGATTTAGATGTCTCAGAGCAGAATAAATTCTGCTTTTCTAGACTCCAGCAACAGCTCCTATAAGAATTACAGTACCCATATCTGTACACTCCTGTATGTTGTACACTCTATATTTTATAAAACAAACTAATTTTAAAGACCTTCAGTCCTTGCACAAACAACCTTTACTCATAGAGACAGTCCTGACTGCAGTACTGCTGGCGTGCAGTAGCAAGATTTACTCACTGGATTGAGAGCTGTAACATGGGATCCTCTTTTATTGTGTCTCCCCCTTCTCAGTGGTTACCTGATGGGTTTCCTGTTTCCTCGTTAGGAATTCGACTTCAAGGAATCTCACTTCAAAGTACTGAAAGGAGAACACTATCTTCTGTCCTCCTTGAGAGCAGCTACTGTGTAGAGACCGTTATGTACAGATGCATTACTTCACATCATGATAGTGTGCCACGGAAGTGGATAAAAACTGAATGTGAACAGTTGTTAAAAGGCCCAGTAATGTGCAAACCACTGAGATAATTTCAAGAAATGTATCTTTTCATACATATTAGAAAATGATCTTTACATGAATAGGTGCACATTTACTATCTTTCCAACATCTAAGTCTACAAACCTACTAAAAATATCTGAATTTGTAATGTTTTCTTTAGAATGTGTGGTTTCTTCGCAGTGTTAAAAAGACATGGCTGAAATGCAGTTGCTACATGCATGCGTATGGAAATTTCCTCTTGCACTAAAATCCCATTTATTTCAAATGTGTGCACTGCTTAGGTGTCCAAATACACTGTCATGGAGAGATACTGGATCAAACAGAATAAATTTGTTGAAGTCACCCGAGTGATTCAAGGTAACCCTAGAACATTTTTCTTCAATAATTTTAAGGAGATACAACAGACAAAACCACCTTTTTGACGGCTTGCTTAGGCATGCAGAACCTAACACGAGATGCGGCGGCGTGTCGAGGTCAAGCGGCATCTGAGAGTGTGGCCAATGCATTGCTGACGGGATACGTACCGTAAGGCCTGGCAGGTGGTACCTGTTAAGGACGGTCTCCAGAGGCCCTTTCATTCCAGGCTTTGCTAGTTTCAGATTAGCATCAGTCACATCTCCTGTCCTGGTATATCTAAATAACAGAACTAGAGATAATAATTGCCCCAATGTATATTCACCTGTAGGCTAAAGAAGGCCCGGAAGGCAAGCTCGTTTGTGCGTGGGTAATGTGCCACTGACATGCAAGTTCATACGTGAGCAGTAGGATGCGTTTTCCCCTCTAGTATCCTACCCCCTCTGTCCTTTCGGATGGACTTATGCCATTCTTGTTTGGCCTGTATAGGTATGCCAGTGACATATTTCAATGGGATCTTTTAACATGTCTTAGATTTTGGAATAATTTATTTTGTGCTACTTTTCTTTGGCTCTTTTTTTTACTCCCTAGTTGGTTGCTACTGTGAAACTTTTGAAAAATGGTGTGAAATTACTGTTAGTTCATGTAGGATGATGAATGCAAGAAGCCATGCAAGAAGCCATGGAGTGTGCTTCCCTAGTCTGCATTAAGCCGCAGATGCAGGATGAGAAGAGGAGAAGGAAGGAAGTGTCGTGGTTTAACCCCAGCCGGCAACTGAACACCACCCAGCCGCTTGCTCATTCCCCCCCATTTGGATGGGAGAGAGAATTGGGAGAGTGAAAGTGAAAAAATACCTCATGGGTTGAGATAAGAACAGTTTAATAATTGAAATGAAATAGCAATCATAATAAGTGTAAAAGAATATACAAAGCAAGTGATGCACGATGCAATTTCTCACCAGCTACCAACCGATGCCCAGCCGGTCCCCAGGCAGTGGCCCCCCGGCCAGCTTTCCCCCAGTTTATATGCTGAGCATGAGGTCGTATGGTGTGGAATAGCCCTTGGGGCGGTTGGGGTCAGCTGTCCCGGCTGCATCCCCTCCCAGCTCCTTGTGCATCTCCAGCCTTCTCCATCGGTAGAGCATGAGAAGCTGAAAAGTCCTTGACTAGTGTAAGCACTACTTAGCCACAACTAAAACATCAGTGTGTTATCACATTATTCTCGTGCCAGATCCAAAACACAGCACTATACCAGCTACGAGGAAGAACATTAACTCTATCCCAGCCGAAACCAGGACAGGAAGAAGTGTATTTCCTCCTAGATCTCTCATTTCTCTCCCACGCTCCTTCCTGTAATTTGCCTTTTGGATGATGTCCCTCAGTATCCTCCGGTCCTTGTACTCGCTGTTCTTGGTCCCCTCCTTTTCCCTCTTTTCTCTGAGTAACCTCACCCAAAGTTCAGCTACTCGTTGTGCTGATGACTCGGAGATCTTGCTCTCTATTCCTGACTTGTCTGTTTATTCAAATTAAAATCCAAGCTTCTCTGAGATTTCCTTGTACCTGAAACTGGGTGTAGCTAAAAAAAACCCACACGATGTTTCTTGCCCAGACCGTCCCATGCAAGACGGTGGCATGATGCTGTGCCATTTTGTAGACGGACAGATCAGCTCTGGGCGAGCTGGTAGCTCTGTGCAGGACACCGTGGTGCACCGCGGGTCTCGTCCCCAGCACGGTGCAGTTTCGTCCTTGGAGGGACGGCCCTGTCAGCCATCTGCCACCCACTGCCACGGTCACTAAGAGGAGCTCCAGTGGCTGCCTTGGCACTCGTCTCCATCACCCGAGGTGTCTGTGTGAAAGATGTATGCTATGACAAGGCGTTATGATCTTGCTTTGCATGTTTTAAGGCCATAGAAATAAGCATTTCCTTAAGCATGGGGAAGGATAACCCTACCAGCAAGACCAGTGTCTACTTGGATGCATAAAGCATTTTGTGAGGGGAACGGAAAAAAGAAAATGCAGATCTTTAACTCGAGCACCTAGTTCTTATTTCTTTACATAGCCAACTGCTGGGAGTTGTTGGACTAACTGTAGGTAAACTGTAGGCAGAGAAAAAAGGAGATAATGGTTTCCTTTGAAAAACGCAGTCCTTTACCCGAAAGAAGTTTGAAAATCAGTGTGTAACATTGTATTTCAGAGATCTGAATGCTAGTAATTTTTAAATGAATGTAAATCTTACCAACAAAGAAGAAAAGGCAAAAGAATATGTAAAGAGATTGAAAAGGCATTTATAGCTGCACAATGGTATTCAAGGAAACAAAAAGAACATTAATTATCTGTTGAAAGAGTAATAATTCTGTGAATAATTTTATCTAATTTAAAAGGTTTAATTTAGCAGTCCGGAGAACTTGGACAAAGTACGCCACATACAGCAGCAACCAGCCAGCAGGCCCAGAACTGGTAGCTATTTAGATGTGTGTGTTCTATTTAAAAAAGAAGCAATAGAAACGCCCATCAGGTACTCGGAGGGGGTAGTAACCCCACATGTGATGATGGAGGCCAACGTTTGATGTTTCCTTAAAGTCTTACTTGCAGGCTCGGAAAGGGAAATCAGAACTTGGATCTGTAAACTGGAACAAGATGAGGCGTTCGTGCAGGATGAGCCTCAGTGATGTATTGCGGTGAATGTATTGCCTTCTGCAGGCGCTGCCGTGCCTCGCTCCCAGCGGCGTTCCAGGGCAGCGCTGCCGTCCTGACGCCCGGTGCCGCGGGGCCGGCGGAGGCGCGAAGCGCGGCTCTCGGTACGCGGGGCAGTCGGGGGCCGGGCTCGAACCCGCGGCCCCCGCAGCGGGGGCGGGGCGCGGTGGCACGGGGCGGGGCGGCGGGCGGAAGTGAGGCGACGGATGAGGCGGGTCGCGGCGCTGGTGGGTGCCGGCTGCCGGGCGGCCATGAGCTACGAGCACCGCCGGGACTGGGGCCGGGGCCGCGGCGGCGATGGCGGGGCCTCCTCCGCCTCCGCCTCCTCCGCCGGGGGACACGGGGGCCGCGGCGGCGGGCGGGGGCGCCACCCCAGCCACCTCAAGGGCCGCGAGATCGGGCTGTGGTACGCGCGGAAGCAGGGCCAGAAGAGCAAGGAGACGGACCGGCAGCAGGTGAGGGGCGGCCGCGGGCTCAGCCCCGCCGGCCCTCTTCGGGGCCAAGGGCAGCCTTCGTGCTCCCGTGCTGCCGCCGCCAGCTGCGCCCCGGGAGCCTTTTGTCGGGCTGGGCTTGGTCCCGCTCCCCGAAGCAGCGGGGCGGGAAGGAGCGCGGTGGCCAGAGCAGGCGGGGAGGTCCGGCCTAGCTGGTGCCGGTAGGTCAGGGCGCGGGGCGGGTAGCGGGGGAGCGGCGGCTGAGGGGGGCGAGGAGAGCGGCTCCTCCGCCGGGCTCGGGCCCGCGGCTGGCCCGGTCTGCGCCCCGCACTCCGCGCTTTCTGCTTGGCTGCGTGCGCAGAAGCGCCGTGTGCTAGAAACGCCTACGTTGATTAAATGTTTTGCCTGACACGGTGAGGAAGATGTGTTTGTCTGTTTCTGCCCCTTGAAATGACTCGTAAGGAGAAACTTAAACCGTTTCGGATCGTGCCGGAGAGCCTCGCTAGTTTGAGAATAGCATTAAAGTGTTAATAATGTAATATCTGTAGATCTGCTCAGTACGTGTTGATGAAAATTGTACTTCTTTTTTGTTTTACTAGAGAGCTGTTGTGCGTATGGATGAACGCCGGGAAGAGCAAATTGTGCAGCTGTTGAGCACTGTCCAAACTAAAAATGAGAAGGAGCAAGAAGCCATGTCCTGGTGGTCTGGGGATGAAGAAGGGTAAAGAGAAACAATTACTAATGCTCTTATTTACCTTGAATTGAACAAACTTCCCACAAACTGGTAGGAAGATATATCAGGAAATGTTTACGTTTAGTGAGTGAATTAGGTTAACAAATACACTCAGTTTTCTCTACATGTACTGTCATACTGCAACAGTTGGTTGTACCCGTTGCTGTAAAATGCTTTTCCAGGTTATTGTTCAATTTGGGGTGTTAAATTTTTACTTAAAATCATAAAATCTTGTACTTGATCTCCAGGCCTACTAGAGCAGATATACAGAGTTTTTCAGCTGGCTTGGCCTCTGGAATTACTCTTCCAGAGTGACATATGACTTCATTTTTCAGTTATTGTATGGTCTTGGAATGTTTTCTCGACCTCAGTGAAATAGGTTCCGTTCTTTACACTTAAAGGATTTTAATTAAGAGCAGTGAAAAGGGCAGCCAGGTGTGTTACCCTGAGTCCACTGAAATTAGGTGTTTGGATCTCTGTTTGGCTGAACAATCCGGTTACAGGGCAGCGGGTTAAGCAGCAGTTCTCTGGAGGCGTTTCGCTGCTTTGTTAGCTTTGTTTTGATACAAAAGAACGTGTTACATGTCTAGATACTGATGTAAAATTTTTGATGGCTGGTAGTTTTCAGACTTTAATTGCTTTAATGGCATACGCCATATTCTTCTCGGCCGATGGTCAAGTAACTCGTGAATGTAATGTCTGAAAAACAAATGTAAGGTTTGCCTTGAAACGGTTCAGTGTCTCTTCACAGTGGCCAAGCACATCTTGGATAATCTTCAGTTTCTGTTCTCTGCACTTACTTCAGACCTACTCCAGAACAGCCTGCAAAAGTGAAACCAGATGCTGAAAAAGCTCCTGTAAGACAGAGAGCAGTCTTGGAGAAAACATTTCTTGATCGGGATGTGGAATATCTCTTTGAGAAAAGTGAGCAGGATACTGATTTAGATGAGCAACTTAAAGAAGACTTAAGAAAGAAGAAATCTGATCCTAGATATATTGAAATGCAGGTACTTTTCCATGTGCTAAGTAGAAAGCTTTTGATTGGATTTTTTTTATTTTTAATTAAACTAACCGGAAAACATAATTCTTGCAGTTGATTTACTAGGAAGTTGTCATTACGTTACTTTGGCTAAAAATTACCTTCAGAATTTGCAAAATGCATACCTATCAATAGGACAGTGATTAAAAAACAGGCTTTCAGCGGCAACTTCTGATTGCATAAAAGCTAAAATTTTAAGCTTACACATTTAGTCGGGGTGGGGTTTTCTCTTTGTTTTATAATGGACTGTGTCCCTGCATTTATGTCTAAAACTGAAAGCACAAAAATGGGCTCTGAAGGAATTGCCTCTTAAAAATGTAGTTCATGTTGTTCTAATAGCCATATATAAAGCTGTCAAATAAAACAGTCGTACCATGAGCAGGCAGTTCTGCCTTTGATATAAGGCCCTAGTCTTGCAACTGTACATACATACCTCTTCATGTACTGAACTGTTGGTTTTAAATAATTTTGCTAAATTTAATGAAACTGAAAACATGCATGGAATTAAACTTACTTCTAGTGGGCCTGTGTTTATGTAAGTATTAGCCAAATGGTTTGTCATGTTATTTCACAGTTTAGCCTAGATCATAGATGAAATCTGTTATATTACTTCAGTGTTGAAAAGGTGTTTAAAGATACGTACTGTTATTTTCTTTTTCCCCAGAGATTCCGAGAGAAACTCCCTTCATATGGGATGAGACAGGTAAATGTCTATTTAATTTGAAAGAATATGTGTTTCTGTTGCTCTGTTGTAAAATAGGAGAAAACAGTTCTGTAACGGACTAGCAGGAAACCTTTGTTGCTTTTTGTGAAGGTGCTGAAGCTTCCCAGGCTCTGGTGCTGGGTGTGACTTCTTCCCCAAAAGTAGCTCAGGTTCACTGCTTCATGATACGTATGAAGTTACTCTGGGGCTGTATACAGTTTTATCAGTAGGAGCAGCATTATTCATGGAAATGGTATTGAATGCTAGATATGCTTAAGTACACTTTTTTAGAGTACAGGTCTCTTCTTCTTTCTCTGCCAGTTAAACTTCTAGAACCTTCCTAGTTACTTGGATTTTGTGGAGAGTAGTTGACCACTACATAAATTGTTATGCTTTCTTTTTCTTACGTATATAAAATTGTGGCCATTTGTTGAACATTTGCCCAATTTAGAATTTAATATAATGCTGATTAAACCTTTTCCTTTTTTTCATGACAGACTTAATGGCTGTACTGCTGGCTCTTACTGCCATTAGTTTCCCAGTCAAAACATAATGTCAGTGATAGTATGTGTTATTAATTGATGTTAATTCTTCATTTGTTGTTGCCTGTATGAAGTAGAAATTGAGTATTCTGTTACGTTTTCTTTTGCAGGTTCAATGAATGATTAGTGAGCTTCCTTTCTAAAGTTAATGTATTTGTCATAATGTGGCCCTTACTGTTCGTGTTTGTTTCTTTAAATAGTTATACGCCCCTTTACAATCCCTTGGATTGGGAGGTAGAGGCTGGGAGTGTAAGAAATCTGTTCCTCTCGATATAAGAAACGTTAAAATATTGCACTGAAAATCTTCAGCTAGTACAGTCTTGAAGTCCAACAGGGAAAACACTTGTTTTCAGTCACCAAAGATATCCAGAAGGCAAGTAGGAGGGAGAAAAGTTTAAAAATGTATTTCAGGCTTTCATTTTAGTTATTTTATGTTGTTTTCATACAGGATCTTAAGTATTTAAAACTAGGATTCAGATTTGATATGTTTTAAACCATACATATGTGAAGGGCAGAAATTATTTGTGTGGTTTAAACTAAACTTTTTAGTATTACGAAAAACAGATGGGTATCTGTTTCTTTAGTTGCTATGACAGTTTCTTCTAAGTTCACCGCACAGTAGCAGAGAACTGTCAAAATCCTTCTAAAATCTGGTTTGAACAATAATACAATAACGTTTTCTCTTTGTTTGGAAATAGGAACTTGTAAACCTTATAAACAATAATCGAGTAACTGTGATAAGCGGTGAAACTGGTTGTGGAAAGACAACCCAAGTTACACAGTTCATCTTGGATGATTACATAGAGCGAGGGAAAGGGTCCATGTGCAGGATAGTTTGTACTCAGCCTAGGAGGATCAGCGCTATCTCGGTAAGTGCCATTTTGACAAAACGTGTAACTTATTTCTTGTGACCCACCCCCCCCCTAAATCTGAGGAAAAATTACTGCCTTACTCAGAATCATTGAATGAAAATATATGTCTTACTGGGCCTAGGATCCATGGGCGAGCTTATGAACTGAGTGTACAATCTGCTAGATGATTTGAAGTTAAGATCTGAAAAAATTCTAAATGACCAGATAGGCACTGTGCACCTCTCAGAGAAACTGCTCTGCTGTCATATGTACTCATACTAAATTTAAAGCTGAAAATAAGCATTCAGCCTGTAGTGGACAGTGAAGATGGCTTTTTGTGCGTTCGTTTTCAGTCATCTTACATTTTATTGCAAATAACAATTTTGTTAATATACAGTAATTTGATATTTCATAAGTTTTGGTCGTTAATGGAGTACTGGCACTGCAAGCCTCATTCTTCCCTGAATTTAATCATTGTTTATATCTGTGATTTTAATGGATTTGGGCAGTGCAAATGTGAATTAATGTAAACACTAACGTTGTGTCAGGCCCTTTAGAGGTATATTAATGAGGAAGAATGCATTTGGCTTTTAAGTGCACAGTAATTACTCTTCTTGATAGTTAAGTGTCAAACGAGTATAGAACCTTACTTCCTATGAGGAAAAGCTCGCCCTGCTGAAAGGGTGAGTGTATTGCTAATGCCTGAATGGTTGTGTTCCTTTAAAATATGTCCTGGGTCGCAAACCTGTCCTTGGGCTGCTGACAGGAAACACTGTTCTCAGCGGAGGAGAAAAAGTAATTTTCAGGGTGTTTCTTTGTTGTTTGCGCAACATCTTGGTTCTAGGTATTTCCTGCTGATGAGTAGCTAAATCATAGATCAGCCTTGTGGGATTTTTTAAAATTTTCTTTCCTGCACTATTTTGATTTTATTTATTTTTCTAAGGTGGCTGAGAGAGTTGCTGCTGAAAGGGCAGAAGCATGTGGTAATGGCAAGAGTACAGGATACCAAATTCGTCTACAGAGGTAAGAGAGGCTCCCTTGGCAGTTTTTCTGCATTCATGTAAAGTAGTATCTATTGTTATTCAAGCAAGAAAATTTGAAAAGTAGTTCTTAACATAGATGACTGCTTTCATTCTGATATTTTCTCCAAAAGGAATTCTTGTGAATAGCTGGTGTAGGGAATAAGGTTTTTGAAATTTAGCACAAAGTTTGAGTGCGATTATTGCATTTTATGCAGCGTGTAACAATGGCTACCACCAAGTTGTGCTTTGTCTAGTACGTCCTTTTTTCAGCTCTTCTGAAAGGTTCTGCTATAGATAGAGATAAAACTGATGTCCCTAATGCAAGAATTTCAAGGAAAAATGGAAATGCTAAAGGAGAGAATGCTATAAGCCATATTTCTGTGGAAAACTATGTATTTGCTACACTTATCTATCGAGTAATCCCACTGAGATCAGGTAATAAAGTTGGGTGCATTGACAAGAGCTCGTAGACCTAGTGCCGTAAAGCAGAAGTTATTACATTTGGAGTCATCTGCAATTTAAAAAAAATATCTGAAATGTTACCAGCAAATAATGGAATTTCAGTTATCGTTGAAGGATAAACTGCTGGTGAGAGATGACAGCTTAGTCCTTTCTGCATTTTAATTTGAGTTTATAGAATCTCATTTATATTTTTCCTTACTATTTAATCAAGAATGTTATACTGCTGTATACTTAGCTGTCACCTGTGCTGAGCTCAGCTAGCTGCAAGAATTTGGGGTCAGCAGATCAATGTGCAAATGATGAAAAATGATGTCTGGGAAGTCAGGACGTCTGTCAGATTACAAGTAGTTCATTCCCCATCATCAAAAATGCTGCAACTGTGGCCTAATTCCTTGTTCCTCCAATGGAACTGTAAGTGAGCAAGTTAGGGAATGAGGCATACTTCATGATGTCCATAATGACTTTCTGCATCTTGACTTTAAGCTTTTAAAGTATTTTGTAAAATAGAGAAGAGAACTGAGGAATTCTTAATGTATCTCTTTCAGTCGGTTACCAAGGAAACAAGGTTCAATTTTATACTGTACCACAGGAATTGTCCTACAGTGGCTCCAGTCAGATAAGTAAGTTTTCCTATTTAGTAAGAAACTGAATACAATGATGAAATGATTTGACTACTGAGCTGTTTCTAACAGTCTCGGCTCTGTCTTTTTAATTTTGCTAAAAACAAATGTTTAACTTCCTGCTCTTCTATTTTAGGCACTTGTCCAGCATTAGTCATGTAGTCCTTGATGAAATTCATGAAAGAAATCTTCAGTCGGATGTTTTAATGAGCATTATTAAAGATCTTTTGAATATTCGTTTGGATCTGAAAGTAATACTAATGAGTGCTACTTTAAATGCAGAGAAGTTTTCGGAGTATTTTGGTAGGTGAAATGCTTCCTGTGAATGTTCCTTTTTAGTAGTTCAGGCTTCTACAGTATAATGATGTTCTCAAATTTTAGGATTGATTTTTATCAAAAGAGGTAATGACTTCAATTTTACAAATAGTTGCCAGCTGCTGGAGGTGCTTATTCCCTTAGTGTTATCTCATCATGAGCCTGTGTTGCTTCTGTATTTGCTGTTCAGACATATAGTGGAAACAGTATCTCCAGAGTACTTAAATATTAAATATTTACTAATATTTACCATATTTTTAGAAGTCTTGAAGTGAGTGGGCAACCAGATTGAAGCCTTTAATTGTTCAGTCTTCCAGCTTTGTCCTGTAGCTGGAACCAGATGAACATGCTGAAGAGCAATACACTGCTTGCTACTTATGCTTTTTTTATTCAGCAACTTTATTTGGAATCGAATTTGGCATCTTCCATGAGAATTTAAAAATAAACGAACAGAAAAACCCTATAGGCTTGGCAACTATATTGCAAAAATAGTGAAGAATGTTTATTGCCTCTATTATTTCAGTACAGTATTTTATTTGCTGTTTAAAAACAGAGTTATGCTTTCCTCAACAGATAATTGTCCAATGATTCACATACCTGGGTTCACTTTCCCTGTGGTGGAATATCTTCTCGAAGATGTCATTGAGAAGTTGAGGTAAGTGTATTTTCTGAACACCATTATAGATAGTATTTTGGGGGTTTTTGCTTAGTATGTCTTTTCAAAGATTATCTTGGTATAAATAAATACCCTGTGGAAGAATGAGCTGTGTTTTTCAACAGAAAACCTTTCAAGGGAAGTTTAGTAGCTTTTACAGTATTTAAAAATGGCACATAGCTACCTGGAAACACTGGCTCGAGGAGGAAAAAAAACTCGTCTGTCTTTCAGTTTGGTGAATTTTCAGGCTACTAAAACAAGCTAGTCTTTCTGTTTGTTCAGACCTTTTTTCCCCTACATGTTCTCCTGCTTACTAGAGATGATAACTGTTTTTATGAGTAAGATTTCTTTCAGAAAAGAAATTTAAGAATCTTATTTACATGGTATAGCTAAAGCGCAGCATATTGTGCATAGTTTGGAAAACTACTATGCAGCTGGCTTTAAATTACTTTAGTTTCAAAACTTAATTATGTTTGTTATATAAATTTAAAGGTATACTCCAGAAAACACAGACCGTCGGCCACGGTGGAAGAAAGGCTTCATGCAAGGACATGTAAGCAGACCAGAAAAAGAAGAAAAAGAGGAAATCTACAGGGAACGATGGCCAGACTACATAAGGCAGCTGCGGGGCAGGTTGTTCTCAAGTTGCTCTTTTGCATTAAGATTTTAGACACTTCTTACCTGCGAAACATAAATTAGTGCTGTATGCTAGTACTGTGCTTTTATTAATGTGATAGTTGCTACTGTGGAAAACAATAATGATGGAATTGCCAGTACAGTTGGCTGGCAACCATTGAAGTGCTTGAGAGTTATCACAGAGAATTTGCTTCCTTTGCATGTGCAGACTGTGGGAGAACTTTACAGCTGTCGAGTCACTTGCTAGTGATGTTGGTATTGTCCATTACAGCCTTCAGCATCATGTTAGGCTGCTTGAGCTTTGGTCATTAGTTCTCTTCTGATGATTTCTCCCCTTCTTCAGTCTTTTTCTTTGAGAGAGATCTCACAGTACTTTAGTCTCATCATCAACGTAAAACAAAATGTGCTGGTTTAAAAAACAAAAACAACAAACAAAAAAACCCCAAACCCAACAAAACAAAAAACCTACCACAACCTTTTCCTCAGAATGTTGTAATATTCCTTTAGAGTGGTTTAAAACCAAGCTAAATAATTTTGCCTCTTGAGCACCTAGTAGAGATTGTCCACTTGAAACACTCTTTTGATTGCCAGCATTTGACTGCTTTTGGTAATCTGGATAAGTTGATTAATTGGATAGCCTGGCTGATTTATTTCAGGAACAGCATCTTCCTGATTTTTCTCCTGTCTTATTTGTCCTCTGCATTTTTGGGACTGTCTATATACCCAGCTTGGTAACAATAATGAATATAGGTGGCTCAGTTTTATCTTCCTTTCTAAGGGAAAAGTCCTCAATGCTGTATCTCTGTCTGGCCTATCCCGTGCTCTGCTCATCCCATTTGTACTCCTCCTTCCCTTTCCCACTATGTCTTTTGAACCAGTTGGCGATTCTTTCCATAGCGTTAGCTTTCATGAAATCAAAGGGCTGAACTGACGAGATGCCTCCTGCACTCACTGTGAGTGAGGGAGAAATTGAAGGGTAAACTCAAGATTGTTTAGGTCCTAGGTAATCCACAAGGAGGAGAGAGATCGTGTAAATGCTTCAAAGGCAGTTCAGTCATAACATGGTAATTCTTAATATTCTAAACTGACGATAATTGCACTAAGCTAAATCTCAAGAGTATGTTGGAGGTACAGTAATTGAACAAAGAAATAAATTGAACAGTAGTGGGTTACATAGACGTGTGATTGCAGAGCTTTATAACAGACACAGGAGTGCATGACTATGTTAGTAAGTTACCAATACATATGCTTTCAATGCCTGTAGGTATTCAGCAAGTACTATAGATGCCTTGGAAATGATGGATGATGACAAGGTTGACCTTGACCTTATAGCAGCACTTATCAGACACATCGTTTTGGAAGAAGAGGTACACTTCTCTCTCCTATCATCACATTTTAACAATGTGACAATTGTTTTCAGTGGCTGTTGGGAATGTCAGAGCTGATAGTTACTTTGCCTTATCATACGGATATAAAGAAGAAGAATTTTTTTGGTTTGGTCTTTTGAGAAGTAATCTAACAGCTTTAAACATCTAATTACTATTTAAGCCCTGAATTTAGAATGTCGTTAGTTACAGTGTTTGTTGAAATGATGGGATAGAATCCATGTTTAAAGGGGAGCACGCATCTAAACATTTTCTTGAATAGGGGTTGTGGGTAGCGAGAGCTATGTACATAAGAAACTTGGAAAACTGACAAGTACATTTTATATGCTCATTTATGGTCCCTTCTGAGGAGGGGGTAAAAAAGAGCCTGAATTCTTTCACTGACAGTAGGGATTGTCTCGTAAATTAAATGGGATAGATATCTGAAGGTTTGGGTGCCGTTTTGATTCAGATTGCTGCATTTTTTTTCTGTTGGATAAGCTTTTAAATAAGCCTTCAAATTAATTATACACCTTAGTTATTTGATGGAAAGTAAGACAATTACAAATTAAATTTTAACATTTAGTTCTTTCTGTGACTGTGTGTGTGTTTGTCAAAGGTAGTATTCTTTGTAGTCTGTAGTAAAATTTAGGTTTTGTGAAATAGCTGTAGAAAACTGTCTGAAAACCTCTTTAGTGTACAACTAAATCTCCGTTCTTAATTCCTCAGCAATGGGAGGGAGAGGGCAAGAGCAATACTTAGAGCTGATGTTCACTGCCTCATGTGTACACTGTGCAGTTGGCTTTAATGATTTTTCTGCCTGAGTAATCTAAATATGACTTACATGCTGTGAAGGCTGAATTTTTAAACAGCCTAGCAAAAGTCTGGTCACATTTACTGAACACACAGTTAGGAGACTCTTCCAACTTCCAGCTTGTCAAGATTAGTAGTTAATACAGCTGCATTAACAGTTATCCCCAAATGTGCCTTACCTTGTTATTTAGTAATAACATCATCAGAATATTAATATCAGAAGGATCCTGTGCCTGAAGCAGTGACACACGTGAAGTAAGAATAACTTCTGTTACCGTAGGTAGAATGTATGTAGATTGTCATAACCTGAAGTTATGTGTTTGTTTCTGTGTTCAAAAACATCTGTGGATGAGCTGACACCTTGGCTGATTCCCTAAAGAGAATTTTGATTATTTAATATTTTAAATAATTTAGTATTTCAGTTGATAGATCATTTAAGCCATGGATAATGAGGATGAGTTGCTCTTTCGTATTTTGTTCTTCCTGTGTTGAAAATTATACATTAGTTTCTCTCTGTTTTATTTGCAGCTCAAATTCTTCTAGTGTTGACATGACGGTTTTTAAAACACTGCAGGGGAAAAATGTTTAAAATTTTTATTTATTATGTTCAGATAAATATATGTAGCTAACTCTTTTGTAGAAAACAATCTTATAAACTTTGTTCCAAATTTGAGTCAATGAGGTTTCAAATATCACCTATCCAACATATACGTATCAGTGTGCAAGTAGGTGGTTCTTTACATAGCATATAATTTATTCTAACCTCTTTTCCCTTCACTCCCTCTCTTATATATAGGATGGTGCAATTCTAGTGTTTCTTCCAGGCTGGGACAACATTAGCACTTTGCATGATCTCTTGATGTCACAAGTCATGTTTAAGTCAGGTAAAACCAAAATTTTACATGGGAGTTCTAGCAGTAGCGTTAGTGACAAACTCTTAATTTTTGCATGCAATTGCTGGTATTGTGCTGGATTTACTTCCCCCCCCCCCCTCATTCTCTCCTAATAAGATGACTGCAGTGTATTCGGCATTTTTTGCATTTCTATGGTATCTTTTATCTGCTAATAATAACAACTCATTTTCCTCAGTGTAGGAGTGAACAATCTGAAAATCTCAGACCTGTATCTTTTTCCTTTCTCCTTTCTTGTAGCTATGATAGCTTCCATCCAAAACTAAACTCTCTTTCTTCATTCTGTGGTCATTTCCTCTTTTCTTGATTCTTCAGCAGCTGCTGTCTACTGCTTTGCTGATAGTTCTTTTAAATCCTATTTAATCCTAGAAGCTTTTTTAATAGGACACTAAAATACCCTATGCCTGTCTGATACACTTTAATTTGTCCTGTTTGCATAACTCATATTTTCATCTAACTTGTCTAACTACACTCTTGACTACCCAGTTGTCTTACAGTTCATGTTGTGTACATTCCATAGATAAAGAATTTCAATTTATTGAAAGATTGAGGAGAGTGTCCGTTTGTTTATTAAACTTGAGCAATTATTACATAACTTGAGAAATTAAAAATGAAATATAAATTACTGAACACAACTTCATATATTCTTAAACTTGTCAAGTCATCATAGCTTAATAAAAAAATTCCTTTATACCTTTTACTTTAGAATTTGCCATTATGATACATATACCTGTGAATTCAGAATAAGAAACAGTAGACTGACTTGCAGCGTATTTTCTCTATTCTGCATAGTTGATTTTCCTGTAAAATTAAAGTTTCTATGCTTACACCATATCTTTTACTGACTTTTAATTTTCAGATAGGTTTATTATCATACCTTTACATTCATTGATGCCTACTGTTAACCAGACTCAGGTATGCTTTTCTTTTATTGTAATATTTCACAGCTACAAAAAAAATTAATTAAGCCTATGTTTGGTTTTGGCAAACATATAAATGGGCCATGGATAATTACAGGTTTTTAAGAAGACCCCACCAGGAGTAAGGAAAATCGTGATTGCTACCAACATTGCAGAGACTAGGTAAATAGCTAGCTGTACAAACCAAAAAAGCTATACATTTAACAAAATAAATGAAAGTGGCAATCTAAAGTCTAAACTTGTTTAATGTTTCTAAATTACATGTTTTTGTATTTGTACCATTCATTTATAACACTTTATCTTTAGAAATGTTTATAGACTAAACAGGAGTTTTCCTTTCATTGTTTAAAACAATTAAAACATGGATGTTACTATAAAGACTTGCCTTTGTTGTACATGATAAATCTGAGCTGCCTGTCCTCTCTGCAGACTTCATAACCCCATGTGGTGACTTTTGCCAGACCTAGGAGAATAAATCGAGCTGTTTCTTGAACTGCTTAGTAACGTAATTCTTAATGAAATTCCAAACACAATTTTTTTGTATTGTTGGCTCACAGTTTGGGAGGGGGTAAAGAGAGGTTAACTCCCTTTAATATCCTAGGTCAAGCTTGCAAAGATGAAGAGTTGCATTTTTTTCCTCTCTTTTTTTAAACAGCATTACAATAGATGACGTGGTGTTCGTTATAGATGGTGGAAAGATAAAGGAAACTCACTTTGACACGCAGAACAACATTAGCACAATGGCAGCAGAGTGGGTTAGTAAAGCTAATGCCAAGCAGAGGAAAGGTCGAGCAGGAAGGTAAGAATAATGGGGATAGCTAGAAGAGTTTTGTGATGTTAGGTTTCCATCAATCTTGGAGCACGTGCTGCTGAAGATACTACTTTGTTATTCCTATGTTCAGTAGCAGATGGTAGCACAACTGTCTCTTGTGCTTCTGGAAAGCATGGTTTCTTTGTCTTTCTAGGAAACTGACTTAACTTGTGCATTTAACTCATGAGTTTTCCTCTGTCTTATAGAAGAATAAGTCCTGCATTTTTTAAAATTTTTGTTGGTAGTGTTTGCTTTCACACCTGATTTATGAGGCTATGGTACATTCAAGTGAAAATTGCCTGCAAATTAATGTCACTTAGCTACATACCAAATTTTTTTGAAATTTCTCTCCCTCTCAAAATACCTTGTGGAATATTTTCTCTCTTGTTCAAACTTACAGTTCTTCTCTGGTCTCTTCATTACTCCTTTTGAGCTGTTGATAGGAGGTTTCAGTGTTCTGCATGCCTCTCTTCCTGTTGATGGGTCTGTGTTTCAGAAATCTGAAATGGCTTTTACAATTGAATATGCTTCAGTTCTAATTCCTTGAGGTGTTTTGGGAAGCTGTTTATAAACAAACACAATCATAATGTCACAGTGTCATAGGAAAAAAAAAACCAACCCAACTGTTTATTTAAATAATTCCAGAGTTCAGCCAGGCCACTGTTACCATCTATACAATGGACTACGTGCTAGCCTTCTAGATGATTATCAGTTACCAGAGATCTTGAGGACACCTTTGGAAGAACTCTGTTTACAGATCAAGGTAAACATAGGAATCTTCAAACGTATTTATTATTTACTTTTCCATTGGAATAAGAGGTTGAGAGATTAAGTTAATGCAACTGTGAGCCTAGGGTTGTCTTCAAGTCAAAATTCTGTTACACTAGAAGTACAATATATTTAGCTAATAATTGCAGCTGTTTTGCAAAATGCATACTTGTATCTAGATGCATCAAAGCCACAAAAAATAGGATGGTCTAGTATAAATAAAAGCTGAAGTCTATTATTTGGACTGTGCTTCCCTCCCTCTCCCCCCAAATATCATTCAGTTAGAGGAGCTTCAGTGAGAATGCCAGTGAGTCAAGGGATATGATGTCTTAAAATAATTTTACTAAAAAGTAGTTTTAGAACTGACGTGAGTTTCCTTGTTGGCAGTTTGTATTGAATTCCTTATGCATGCATAAGGAATACCATGTGTATGCATACTGAATGAAGAATAGATCCTTATGTTTCAAATTTCATCATTAATACATTTTTATTTTTGTCCTTAGTTCTTAGTGAAATTCTAACTCAAGCTGTGAATTATTCACACTTTTTTAATTAGTGTGGTTACTGCTTACTAATTTTAGGTAGCCATTTTTCTCCAATTGCTGCAGGTCTTATTTTTTGGTTTTGTTTTTTTTTTTCTTCCCCAGATTCTAAAGCTTGGTGGAATTGCTTATTTTCTGAGCAAACTAATGGATCCACCCTCTCGTGACGCTGTAATGTTGGCCATAAATCATCTAATGGAGCTGGTAAAGTATTGCTTAATGTACATGCAAGGAAAAAGTCTTTTTTAGAACAACGTTACTGCATTGTTTGTTATCAGACAGTTCTGTTTGTACAGGTCCCGACAGTTGCAACCCCTTATCGTATTGTGTAGACCCTTTATATACCCTCATGAACAGAGGAAGTAATTTCACATAATACATGATGTTTATGGGCTGCACAGAGTAGTTCCTGAGGAACTTTCTAAAAGACTCAAAACATAGGGATGCACCTCGCATTTAAGTGCCTTACAGATACTTGCTGAACTCGCTGCTCCTGTAACACCCCGCTCATGGCTGCATCCACCAAGCCTTCCTATCCCAGTCAGAGTAGTGAAGAGTTTGAGATACTTTTTCTGTGGGCAAATAAAGCATATAGGAGAAAGATCTTGTATGTCATTACCCCTTTGGATGCTGGGGAGGGAGAGGTTAATGACACATCTGTACTACTGACTTCTTGCTGTGGTGGTATTTGTACAAATCAGTTGTAGCAATAAATTGAAACATCTGATTTAGATGAAGGGCAGTACTTAAACTGATGGCATGAGTCTATAAACATTTAGATAAAATTAAAATTCAGCCATACATTTGGTGTTTTGTGACAATGCTGTATGGTAGCAAAGGGTAGAGTAAATAAAAACAGAAGTGATATTAAGGGTAAGATACAAGTCTAAAAATAAGCTTGATCAGGAGAATAGGAAGACACTCAAGTGTTAATAATTCTTCGTACTTTCGTCCAGAAAGACACTAAGCCCTAGTAAACCACTTGAAACACAATGAAAGATGGTTGCCGTTTTCTTGGATCTAATTGAACATCTCTATTTCTCCATATCTTGCTTGATTGCTTTCCTACCATCCCTTATTTCAGCTAGCTGCGTTCTCCAGCTGTTAGGCTTTCCTTTGTTCTCTAAGTATACTAGTTGCTATTTCAAGGAAGTCCTCCCCATTTCAAATGCTGTGTTTCTTCTTTTTTCCTTCTTCTGACAGAATGCTTTGGACAGACAAGAAGAACTGACTCCACTAGGTGTCCATTTAGCACGATTACCAGTTGAACCGCATATTGGAAAAATGATCCTCTTTGGAGCTTTATTCTGCTGCCTGGATCCAGTACTTACGATCGCGGCTAGCCTCAGCTTCAAAGACCCTTTTGTCATTCCTCTGGTAACGTTTCTAAGAGGAGAATTACACATAAGATTTTAAGAATCTCAGAAGGATATGGGGACTTACTGAGATGTTATAGTTTAAAAGCACTTTAATCTTCTTTTCATGTTAATTACATTTTTATTAGTAAAAGATTGCCTTCACATACTATGAAGTATTGTCTTTGCCTACAGAATATTGGAAGTAGCTTTAATTTTAATGTATGTAGCATACAAAGTAGTGCTGTATATATGTACCTTAATTAGGAAAAGAGAACTGGTGTGTCAGTCATGAATATTTTATAGATTCTAATTATTCTTAGGGCAAAGAGAAAGTAGCAGATGCAAGAAGAAAGGAACTGTCAAAGAACACTAAAAGTGATCATCTAACTGTGGTGAATGCTTTCACGGTAGGCCTGTTTTAATGTTTGGGGTTTTTTTCTTGAATTTTAATTTGAGTAATATGGATTATTTTAAGGAAAAAGCTGATCAGTTTATGCTCTGAAGTATTTCTTTCTTGGCTTCTATAGAAGCATAAAACTAAATTAATTTTCACCCTTCTAGTGCTGAGGAATCTTGTCTTCAGGCTCAGTAACCTAATTTCTTGCGGATAAGTCTATGAAAGAGACAAAGAAAATGTAATGTTATAGTTAACTTGCTGAAGTCGTTAATTCTTGTCCTTCCGGCCTCTACAAGAGGCTGAAGCCAACTTCAAAAGTGTTGGAGATTTAGTTGTATAGTGTTGGGGCGAGAAGAAGAGGAAATAATTAGCCTGGAATGCAGTTTCTACCCAGGACTGTTAATAGCAGCAAATGAAGTTCTGGCAAACTTAGCTAGATTTCCCTCCTTCCAATGGAAAAATTAAGTTTTTGATTCAAAATGTTGTAAAGTTGTGTTTTTCTACTCTGAGATGCATATATATAAACAAAGAGATCAAAGAATTTACTTTCTCTCTTGTAGAGAAAGATGTAACTATATTGCTTGTTCACTTCCAGTTTTTGCTGTCCTTAGTTTTTTAGTGTGTGTTCACTTACAAACACCTTTGAACTATGGTTTTTAACTTTCAGGGCTGGGAAGAGACTCGGCGGCGTGGTTTCAGAACTGAGAAAGACTATTGCTGGGAATATTTCCTTTCTTCAAATACACTCCAGGTAACATCCTGGCAGTTTAAAAAAGAGGATCATGTCTGTGGGGATGAGGGGAGGAGCCTTTTGGCACAGCATCATTCTGGGACAATTTTTGTTGTTTTCTAGATGCTGCATAACATGAAAGGACAGTTTGCAGAGCATCTTCTTGCAGCTGGATTTGTGAATAGCAGAGACCCCAAGGATCCCAAATCTAATACCAACTCAGGTAAACAGTGGAAGGAAACGGAAAATTTCTGATAGCTGAAATCTCAGTTTGCAGAACTGCGTTATTTACTTTGCTGTCTTCTACAGATAATGAGAAGTTGCTCAAAGCAGTCATCTGTGCTGGTTTGTATCCAAAAGTTGCAAAGATCCGGCCAAGCTTCAGCAAAAAGAGAAAAATGTAAGGGTTTGGTTTAATGTTGGGTTGTATTCGAGGTGTCTTCTACATTAGGTGTTTTGGCATGGTGAAGCAGTGGCTTGAGTGCATGAATGAATCTCTGTATAGCTCAATCATGGGTGTGGGTTACTTCATTTGAGAAGGGTAGATGAGAGCATGGGATTGTTGATCTTTACTTTGTTTGACATTTGGATACCTGCTAGTCAGTGAAATAATTTGTGTGACCTTATCGTGCCATGGTTGATGTTACAATATATCAGTAACACTGCTGCTAAAGGAGTCCTGCCATCATCTTTGATCTACAGCAGCAGTTGAAACACTGTCCTTTCTTATTATTTGGCAGCAGAGCCCAGAAATTCTGGTTTGTTGATCTGTTGCTACTTATATTATTGGACTATTTATTCTTATTAACTGTTACTCACAGTAACAGTATACTTGTCAGAATATAGACGTCCTTCTTTATGGACCTGATTTAAGACAGAATGAAGGGTTGAACATTTAGATTGTTTTTTCTGGGTGTGTAACGTTGAAACAGCAAGCTAGGAGTAATCATTATGCCTATAATTAAAAAAAAAAAACCCAAGTGATTATTTCTATGAAAGGAGTAAGAATAGGTGGTCAAAATTCTGCCTTAGATTGTGTAGTTTAGACCCGTCTATAGGTGACACTGCTAGTCAGTTGATACTGCCTTTCAGACTGAGTCCAGTGTGCTGGAGTCGCCTAAATGCAGTAAGTTTGCAAACCTGACCCAAGTAACTGTGTCGCTGTATCTTTGCCGCATGGTGGAGCTAGGTGTAAGCCAGCTGCCCAGGAAGGTTCAATTTTATGATCTGCTAAACAAGAGATTCGTTACACTTTGCTGGAGAAGCTCTCCCACCCCCTGTTTCTGTTTCAAAACACCGAACTTCATGTTTTGCAAAATACTTCGGCACACAGGGAGCAGAGAGCTCAGTGATCCACACCCAAAGAATTACATCTCTGAAATGTGGGAAGGAGGAGAGCAGTTGTGTTTCATACATATTGTGCTTGGCTTCTGCTTTTTATTGTCTGATGGCATTATTATGTTAGAAGGGAAATGTGATTTTGGGTAGTACGTATAACCAAAGCAGCTGAATGTTACCCCTGTCCAAAGGCACATGGTACAAGTAGAGGTACACCGCTCTAGACAGGTTGACAGTGGTATAGCTGGTCCCTTGTTCCACACTGACCCCGCTTAACGCTGAGCAAAGAATTCAGATACGTAAGTTCCTTATGTGTTTTTTTCCAAGAAATGGCTTGAAACTTGGTTTATGTAACCAAATTCAGTAACTCAAGAGTCCTTCATTTGGAAAAAGAATGCCACTCGTTTTTACTACTTGAGAGAATGACAGGGTTTATTAAGGGGGTAAATTTGGCAAAGAATTCAGACTTTTTAAATGCAGAGAGAGATGCCTAAAAATTCATACTGTGGATTCAGTTGAAATCTTTTGGGAAAGGAGTTGAAGTTTCTTTGAGTGACCTTGTACTTTCAGAGTTGAGAACACTAGCGGATAATTGGAGAGTTTTTTAACTTGGGACATGATTGTGCTAAACTTTCAAGACCTTATTTAAATCCTAAAATAAAACCTTTTTTTCTTTTAAGGGTGAAAGTTTGCACCAAGACGGATGGAACAGTTAATATTCACCCTAAATCGGTTAATGTGGAAGAAACAGAGTTCCATTATAACTGGCTTGTGTACCATTTGAAGATGAGAACTAGCAGTGTATGTGAAGGTTTATACTTGTGTAATTTATTTTTGTAGCTCTTTCATAAGGTTGGATCAAGGTTCAAAGGGGATGTGAACAGTGCCTTTGTTTAAAGCCTTCCTGTCTTGGGTCATTTTGTTTACGTGCCATCAGATTATGATCTTTGTGATGCTGGTGGTGGTGTTCCACAAATAACTAATATACTACCATCTGGTTTTCTGGTTGTTTGGGGTTTTTTTAAAGGTTCTGGCAATGACAGGTGTAACTTTTATTACTATTTTCGATCCAGTGTAGCACTTTTGAATATGCTGAAAAAAATTTTTTTTCCCTCTGATTGTTATGGAATAGTTGGTTTGATTTCACCACTTTGTGTGAAGGATTGTATTTGGGACCATTTCTGCTCCTGTTTAATCCAATTTCATGTAACTTTTCCAACTGAGTTGCTTTACATATGTCTTGCAAATTTATCAGTTACTCTGAATAATGATCTGGAATTCTGTTACAAGTTTCATTAAGGGTTGCTGATGTCACTTAAGATGTTTTGAAGGGTGATTGGACAATTTTGTCGTCTTGCAGATTTACTTGTATGATTGTACAGAGGTTTCTCCATACTGTCTCTTGTTCTTCGGAGGAGATATATCCATTCAGAAGGATAAAGATCAGGATACCATCGCTGTGGATGAATGGATTGTTTTCCAGTCTCCGGCAAGAATAGCGCACTTAGTTAAGGTGACTAATAATAATAACGTATATGGAAGACTTAGTGTAATGCTGATTCTTCTTAGAGATTTCTATATTTGTTATTACTGTGTACCTACTGATTTATCACTATAGGGAGATGATAATGTTTTAAATGTATTCCCAGTAAGCAGTTCAAGTACACAAAGTAAACAAAAGAGATCTACTAAAGGTGTGTAGATAAATGCAAGTTAAAACGCAGTAGTAAAAATAACATTCCGAACAGTCGGTATCACGTGGTAAACTGGGCAGAAGTAAACATTAATGTGCTCCCTTGTGTTTGGCCTTAGGAGCCAGATTAGGAGGCACACATGCTCAGATTTTTGTGTGTGTGTTTGGTTTCCAGTGTGATAGCTTGACTAATGAGACTGTGTACCTATTGAGGCATCGGGAATATGGCAGTGATATTCTTGTGCAGCCAGTGCAGCCTCTGCTGAAAAATTCATGGGGATATTGAAAAACTGTAGAAGCTTCAGAGAAGAGTCACAGGGTTTTATAAACATGTCTTACGGTGAGAGATTTGATGAGCTTAATCTCTGTAGTTTTCCATAGCAAAAGCTGTAGGATGACTTGGTCAGTCCATGAAATGTCCACATGGATATAGAAACATGAGGATGGGGCTCTTCAGCTAGCAGTAGTAAGTTCCAGTGGAAGGAGGGGCTGAATTAGAGCTCTGTTTAATATTAGATCCTAGAAATCATACCTAACATTTTTTTTTAAACCCAAATATTTTTAATCCTGAAATAGTCAGCTAATGGATGTATAGCCTGTTAAAGGCCGTCACATCCAGAGATGGTCATCTGTCATAAAGGTAAAACTGCTGGTTTTTGAGAAGCAGCTTTTGATCCTGAAAATAGCAATGTTGAAATGGATTGGTAGGAGAACAGCAAGTGTAAAGATTAGGAGAAGAGAGGGCCCAAGGGATTTGAACTTGTAGTAATGTTGTTGTGTGTAGCGCTAATTGCCTGTGTCTTGTCTCTTTTTTCTTTTTCTTCATGCCAACAAACTCTTTGCAGAATTTAAGACAAGAGCTTGATGATCTTCTACAAGAAAAAATAGAAAACCCACATCCTGTGGACTGGAATGATATTAAATCCAGGGATACTGCAGTACTGACAGCTATTATAGACTTAATCACAACACAGGAGAATGAAAGTGTCAGAAACTACGCTCCACGATTCCAGAGTGAACGCTATAGTTGACACACTGTCACCTGTACTGATAAAGCCAACATTTTCACCTTTTTTGTTTTGTTTTTTTTTATAGCATTTATTTAGCTAGAGGAAAAACTTTTTTAGGGTAAGCTGGTAATTCCCTCATACTGAAGAGCAGTTACTTCAAAATAGTTGGTAATATCTGTATATGCATGGTATTCTGTGTTCAGTGTAGCTTTTTAAATAAGAGAAATGCAATGCTAGCAATGTTAGTTGATGTATGGTTCTTGTCCTGCTGTAGCTTTTTTTTTAACCCATCAGGTAACAGATAAATATTCAAAAAACCTGCTGAAATACTGCTTAATAATACTTAAACTGTTCTAGCTATTGGTCGAAACATCTCAAAAGACTTTTTTTTTTTAATTGGGGGTGGTGAGTAATTATACTTACTGTGTTATTCCAGCTGTGCAGCAGTCTTCTCACCAACACTTCCACAGAAGGTAATTATAGCTTAATTAAACTAAACTTGAAAACACTTGTTAAATTAGTACTGTGGGAGGCAACAATCTTCAGAAATATTCTCCCCTTTTGCCTTTCATCCCATTCAATTAATCTTTCTTCACTTTCTGTGCCCATCCATCATCACTACTGACTAAAATTTCAGACTACAGGAAACATGGTTAGATAAAAGTCACGGTGGAATACACTTTAAGGTTTCATTGCATTTTAATTTTTCTTTTTTTAAAACAGTCCATGTATGGATTATAGTATTACATTAAAAGTTTTTTCTTTAAAGTGTTATTTCATCTGTTCTTAGTTCTTGATGTTTTGAACGTCATTCTGTTTTGAATGCTTCCAGCTATGTAAGAACTTTTGAATAACAAGGCTTGTTCAGGATTTCGAGTAGGGTGACTTGTTTGAGAAATACTCTTCTGATCAAACTTGTGGTGGTGTGCCAGACCTGCTGTTTCCTTGAAACCCTAGGGCTGGATCTGGGGCTGGGCAGTGTTCCCCACTGCTGGGGGAGCTAAAACTGAGGGTGCCTGTTCAACCAGGTGCTGAAAAGTGCTGGCAGGTTACTTGGCAGCCCTCCGTTACCTGCACTTTGCAGCCATAGCTCCAGTTATTTCTAGGTTTATCCTTGCGGAACAAAGCTCTTTGTGTCTCATTTTGTTTACCTGGAAATGTAACCCCTCTCCCTTCTTGGGGGTTGGTTTGGTTTTGTTTCTTGTGCTTTGCAAAAAATGACCTTGACCACCAGGCTCGGGAGGATTTATGAGCCTTATCCTGAAGAAAACAACTGGTCAGATGAAACTTTATTTTCCCCATACAGAAATAAGTCTAACTCAGTGACTAGACCGTGCTTTCCATCTGGTTAACAAGGAGTGGAGGATGCTGAACTCGTTAGTTCTGCAACACAGCTGCAAAAAACCCATATAGTTCAACCTCCCTCCCCACGATCTGTTTATTATTTTGCCCTCAGATGTTGAGGCTGGTGTTTCAAATAGGGAGGGAGGAGGAGGAATATCCTGCCCTGGCCTGGCGGTGGTGGATGAAGGACGCAGCTGAAGGGGAAAACAAAAGCTCCGGGGGAGGGGGTGGGCGTCGGGCCCTGGCGCCGGCCGGGAGTAGAGGCTCCCGGCCGGCGCCAGGGCCCGACGCCCCCCCCCGCCCCCGGAGCCGCCCGCGGTTCTGTGGAGAAGAGCGGGGCTGTGAGGGCTGCGGGGACCCACCGGAGGCCGCCGGGACCCGCCGGGAGCTCGGGGCGCAGGTAAGCGCGGGAGGCGGGCGGCCCATCCGCCTCAGGGCTGCGAGCTGCTCTGAGGGCCTCGCCGCGGGGCTGCGCCACACAACTGACGGTGAGGGGACGTCTGAGGAGGCGGGAGCCCAGGACCGCTGAAGGTGAGCCCTGGAATCTAAAAGGGGGGGGGGGATTAAATTAGTGATAACGTGCGTGGAAATGGAAATGAAATGACTGTAGTGCTGTGTCGCGGGCTCCTGGTCCTGGAAACAGGGCGTCGTGCTGGGACAGGTGCAACCGATCTGGGGGGAAGCAAGATGGCGCCCAGAGCTGAGAGAGGAGCTGTGTTTCTGGGGCCGGTTGTGCTTGGCTGCTCAGCGTTGAGGCAGAGGGGCGTGCAATGGCAGGGGCAGTTACCACAGCAAAGGAGGGTGGTCTGCTCCACACTTACAAATTTGTAGGTTCTTGAGGAAGAATTGGCAGTAGCGCTGTTGCTGGCTGGGTTGGATTAAAAGTCATGAAAAAAAGGCTGGTAGGTGGTACCAGTTTTACTCTCCTTGTGCTTGGTTTTGGCAGTACTTAAAAGAAATGATGGCTAAATTTCTACCTAAGAGCACAAAGGGCAAAAAGAAATGGTAGTGATAGCAGAGCCTGGGTAAGAATAGCAGTGTTGGTTGAACAAATCAAAGACAGATGGCAATTCTCTCCCCCCCCCCCCATCCCCCCCCAAATTGTGGAGGATCAGGATCAGACTGTGGTATTAGGACCACCACCAGAAGAAATCTACACTAAGGTGGTCATGGGTTGGTATGGTCAGATCTTATGAAGTAATGTGGCTAATGTGCAAATAATGGTATTAGCTATACTTTCCCAACTGTGCTTAAAGCGTGTAGCTTAACATTCTTTTTTAAGCAGAAAAGTATCAGGAACGTGTGTGTTCTTCAGAGTTTGGAACTTAGCCTTTTCCCAATGTCAGGTGTACTGGTTTTGGCTGGGATAGAGTTAACATTTCGTCATGGTAGTGTGTATGGTGCTGTGTTTCGGATTTGTGCTGGAAACAGCCTTGATAGCACAGGGGTGTCTCGGGTATTGCTGAGCAGCACCTGCACAGCATCAAGCCTGCCTTGTTTCTCGAGCTGCCCTGCCAGCAAGTGGGCTGGGGGTGCAGGAGAAGCTTTGAAGGCACACAGTGGGGACAGCTGCCCCCGGCTGAACAAAGGGATATCCCACACCAACCATGTGGCCATGTTGTTCAGCAATAAAAGCTGGGGGAGGAAGGGGAGACGGTCCAAGTTACGGTGTTTGTCTTCCCAAGTCACCGTTATGCGTGATGGAGCCCTGCTTTCCTGGAGATGGCTGAGCACCTGCCTGCCCATGGGAAGGAGTGAAGGAATTCCTCATTTTGCTTTGCTTGTGTGCATGGCTTTTGCTTTCCCTATTAAGCTGTCTTCATCTCAGCCCACGAGTTTTCTCACTTCTACCCTTCCGATTCTCTTCCCCATCCCACTGGGGGATGGGTTAGCTGCTGGCTGGGGTTAAACCATGACATCAGGTTATTAAGCAATCTGGTAATGCTGATGTAAGGTTTTTAACTTTCTTTTTCATATGGCTAGCCAGAGACCATGAATGCTTCTCTTCCCAGTTCATAGTGCACTTAATGAAGGCTGCTTCTGCCTGTGTGTTAGAGTTTCTAGCATCCTCTGGAATGAAACAGAAGTCAGTGACAATTAATTCTTCCTGAGCTTTGTGTTATCTCCAGTTTGCCTAAATGATATAGTTGTTACGATACAGCTGTTGAAAATCATTTGCAGACTGCAGTAGAGCTAAGAGCACCACTGAAGAACTCTCTCTGTGTACTTCCCAGGAAACAAGACCTCCTCAGATTTCCTAATCTTGGCATCAAAATTTACTCTAGGTTTGTATCTAACACTTGTGTTCTGTCTACTTGTTTTGACTGTGTTACTTTAGAAACAGGATATACAGGAAAAAAAGGAAGTTTGTGTGAATATGTGCTATAGATACAGAGTTTAAGGTATGTGCATGTGAGTATGATGCTGCACAAAGACTGCATTTCATGAGGTTGTGTAGGTTGACTGAAGTGATGCTACTTTTACCTTTTTACTTTCAGCAAATTAGCCTTGCATAATGGAGAACAAATTTATTCTTTGACATGAAAGTCAAGAACAATACTGCATTATAGCATTACTTTTAAAGTTCAGCAGATAAAAATGTTCTATTTATTACGTTGCAGGGGTGATATAAGAAGCAGAAAAGACAGTATTAATACCTGTTCTTTAGTTGTGGCACATGAGTATTTGGAAATGCTGGGACAGGTTGGTGTCAGGTGGGCACTCGTTTCCTGAAGGCCAGCTCCATGGCCTCCAGGAGCCCACAGACCTGGCGTAGGCATCTGGGCTCACCAGGACCAAGTGGGTTCCTGCCCCTGGCAGTGCTGATCCTCAGTGAGGGGTAAGCGTAAACCTGTGACTTCATTCTCATCCACAGGGGTACCTAATTGCTGGGCCAGTCATACATGTTGGACTTTGCATGGTTTCTGCCCACCTCACATAATGTGTATTCAGTGGCATTGTGTAAAAGGAAACTCTGATTCAGGGAACTGAGCGCCTTTTATTTTGGGGCAACTTGCTTAAAACCTGATTAGAGAAGTCACGTAAGGAAGGAGTACAAATTCCAGGCCCTGCAAAAATGAAATGAAAGTTAATTTTACAGTAACAAACTCCCAGCTGTATTCTGTCATGGCTGGGCTGTTCAAAAAGGAGGTATTGGTGTCATGTCCTCATCCTTGGGCAGGAGCGAGGAGAGAGTGTGCACCTGCGTGTGTGCACACACACACGCAGGTGCACGCATTGGTTAGTGAAAGCAATGAATGAGTTTTAGCTCATTCCCTCTGAAGTAGAAGTGCTCATCTTGGAGCAAGTCAGAGTTAAAAGATTACTTGTTTTTGCTAATGAAAATACTGTGGAGTTGCTAGAAAGGAAAAAAAACCAAAACACTGCTTAGCCTTTGAAAACTTGTTTGTTTATACAAACTTTTTTGATAAATTGCTTGTCATACTGTCTTAAATTTCTAAGACCTCTTGGAGCTCTAAGGGAATTTAGACTAGAGCAAAAGTTGAGAATTTTAAGAGGTCATACCAGTTACCAGTGTTGTGTCTGCTCAGTGCCTATTCCAGGCACATGCTGATGCTATGCTAAACTGAATGTGGTGCAGTCTTTTATTTCTGTGCATGGGGGAATTACGTAGTGGGGAATGGAGCTGTGTAGCTTAGAAAACACTGATGGCATCAGCTGCTTACCTAGAAAAGGTAGTGCACTGTGGGAAGTGCTGCTTCAGCAGCTGGCCAGAAGACCACTTTTTTTTTTTTTTTTGATCCTTTGTTGAGGCATCTTGCATGTTAGACAGACATATAGAAGAATGAATTTGTAGCTGCTGTTGCCTGTGCCAGGTGAGGCTGTAACAGCTCCTGGGCAAAGGGTGAGGTGGTCACCACTCTGGAGAAGGTTCCTGGACCACTGTGGTGGCCAGCAGGCATTGGTGCTCAGTGGGAAAACACCTAGCACAGTATGGGGAAGTTCTGTGGTGGAGGAGTTGCTGAAGTAAGGCTGCACTCTGGAGCTGGAGCCTTACCCCTGAGAGCCTTACCCCTTCTCAAGATAGAATAAGGTGTAGTTTTTAGTACCAGCAATCATCTTCCTTTGTATACTAAACCCATAGATAAATTATGTGTTATAATTACGACACCGTGTCCCAGCATTTACTGTAACTGTATTAATAACTAATGCAGTCATCTTTTAGCACAAGGCCTGGATCCAACATTTCCACTTCCTGAGTGCTCTACAGTAGGGCCCTGTTTCAGCCTTCTCTCCTGATTAATTTTGAATTGTTTTCTGCACAGTCACTTCTAGAAGTCAGGTGTACAAAATGTATCAGACTGCAGGACCAGGTTCTCAGAGGCTCATAAAGGGCAACCAAGCTGGTGGCAGGGCTGGAAGGCATGTCCTCTGAGGGGTGACCTCATTGCTCTCTGCAGCTTCCTGAGGAGGGGAGGTGCTGATCTCCTTGGGATCCAGAGACAGGATGCCTGGGAATGGTTCAAAGCTGTGTTAGAGGAGGTTTAGACTGGACATTAGGAAGCATTTCTTTACTGAGAGGGTGGTCAAACTCTGGAACAGGCTTCCTGGAGAGGTGGTCAGTGCCCAAGAGGCATTTGGACAACACCCTTAATACCATGCTTTAGCTTTCTGTCACCCCTGAAGTGTTGTAGGTCTCTTCCACCTCTACTATAGAAGCAGATAGTTGAAGAACCTTATATTCTTGACTGTTTTCCTATCTTCCCTCTCCCAATACAGTCTCTAACTGAGAGACAAGATGCTCTCCTAGGCCTCCATTTTATGCCATTGCTCCAACTTCATGGGCATACATGTAAACTGGATCTAGGACAGATGACGTAGGACACACAATGGTGCTATTCATCTTTACAGCACAGAAAATCTAAAATGCCACAGGTTACAGAACAGATTTAATTTCTTTGACAAGAATGACATTAACAACTTGCAGTTTAACAGTATTTCTTAAAGAAAAAGAGAAGTGCTTTTTAATAAGGATTTAAAAGCATTTTATTGATTGTTGTCCTATAAAATCATGGAAGTCTTTAATTCCTGAAGAACTGTGTCAGGCAATAGGAAAAATGAAAAATGTCTTTAAAAAACATTACAGCATTTTTGGAAAAACTAGGTATGGAAAAATATATACAATGTATTAAAAAAAATCTGAGTAACATTAATCTCTGGATTTATACATTCAGTTGTGTTAAACATCTGCCTGTGTACAATAAAATTTGTTAAAATATTAGCAGTATTTTTACTACGTTAAATAAGTCTTTGCTCAATTTACAGTTTCTCTCATTACTATTTATCAGTCCACTTATAAATTAATTTACAAGGCTGTATAACCACTGTCAGACTGCCAAGGTAAGTATTTTTGTACAAAATTATTGCCTTCCTAATATATTTTAAATTGTTAGAGATACATATTTATAAACACCCAATTCATTCAAATTGAATCAACATATTACAGTATATAAAACAACATACAGCCCCTTTAAAAAAGACAGGGAATACAACACGAAAGCCTTTGTACTACACGTCTTCCCCCCATTTTTACTGAGCATGTATTCTACCCTGCTGAGTTATCAGCTGGTCCTTAAAAAGCTGAAGATTTTTATACAAACTGTCACACCTATATACAAAAAAGATGCACTAAAACTTATTTCATTTTTGAGTGCATTTTGTTCACACAACATTAAGTGGTGTTTTTTTCCTGTGAAAACTCCAAAGCTAAACTGCAGAGGCAAAAATTTAGCAGGTGTTGTGTGTAGTGCAATTGTGAGAAGTCTTCTCTAAAGCAGAGAAGAGCATGTGTGAAGCAGCACCAATGCGAGCTCCTCTGAAAACAAGGTCCAAGTATATTTTATCACTCTCCCTCCTTACCTCTGCCTGAAGCATCCAATGGCATTGAGTCACACTGCAGTACGGGAAGGCAAAGGTAACAAAATACCAAGTTAATCAAGCTCCTGAGCTAGCTCCTTCCACATCTTTCCTCAGTGGTGGTCTTACCATTTATAGACACTGGAGATGAGAAGATCTGGCACCTTAACAAACCTCTACAGATCTTACTTCTCCCTCTGGTTTTGCCTGTGGATTCAACATGATGCTAACAAATGCTAAAGATGTAGGTAATCTGAAGTGCAGCTGAACTTTTTGCCTCCACAGAAGGAAATAATCTCTAGTATGGAAGAGCAGAAAGACTAAAAGAAAACCCAAAACAAACCCCCAAACCTAGAACAAAGGATTTCATGTTTTCTGCAGTTGCCATTGAAACCCTTGCTCTGAAGCAGTAACTTAATATTAAGACCTAGTTAAACTCATGGGGAAAACTGAAACAAAATGGACACATTTCCAGCAGTTATACTCCTTTATCTGTGCTTTTCATAGCCTTTTATCTGTGCTAAAATGGATCCAAGAATGAGAGAATCAACATTCTATATTTTGCAGAGTTTGGTACCTCTTTCTTGCTTTCAGAAATCCTTTCACCACTGCAGCACTAGAAGGAGAAAAACCTCTGAGCTGCCTGTATTAGAGACCACCACCCCTGGAGGCACTTCTCTAGAGTCTCCCCTGGAGCTTCTGTCAGCTCTGCCAGCATTGCTTAGAGTGATCTAATTACTTCTTACAAAGCCTGGGACAGCCCTGGATTTGTGCTGGAGAGGTAGTCCTTTAGGAATTATAGGGCTGGTTAGTGTAGTTCAGGTTACACACACATTTTGACACTACAGGGAAGTATCCCATTAACATACTCTCTGGTACTGAGAAGGTAACACTGCAGTTTCTTAGGAGCAGGAAACCCCCAATGCTGCTATTCACCTCCAGCTCAATGGATTGGGCGAGTTTCTGGTGTTCAGTCTCCTCCACAGAGTTCTGCTTCTGCAAGACAGTCGAAAATGCTCAAAAAACAGATGGAGAAAGAATACGTGAAGAGGATGGAGGAACTAAAGTTGAAACTGAAATTTGCGTCAATGAGATGCATGGCTGATCTCCAGTGCCTAAGAAACTACTTCTAGTTGAAATCTGCTACTGGTTGAGCCCAGGTTTCAGTTCAGAGCTCTCAAAACACAAACCAAAAAGGGATGGGTATCCAAATGTCAGTGCTCCGTTACTAGATTTTTTGCATTGGTGATCCTCATCTTCCATGCGAGAGCTGCAGGGCATGCAACCATGCCCCCGCTGACAGCAAGTAGTGCAAATCCTGTAGCATAGTACGAAGCAGCAAAAACGGCCTACACGTTGGTTTCAAGTCCAAGTAAACGTCCCATCCGTTCCATGTTCTTGTCAATCGTGGCACGACACGTGATTTCTTTAGCACACTCCATGGGAAACCAACCTCTTTCGCCATCCCGCAATCGTTCCCCTTCATACCAACCTGCAAGGGTGAACAGACAAGGAGTAACAAACCTTTTCAAGTACTGTTAAAGGTATTTTGTCAGAACTGCGTGTGTTGCACTTGACACAGTCATCACATACATTACACAGTTGTAGTGAATAAAGTACCAGATTAAGATAGATAGACTCGGCAGATTTTTTTTTGTATGGACAGACTAGGAACAAAATGGTATGTAAAAATAAATATTATACAAAACAAGTGTAATACATTTTCTATATTGTAATTTAAATACATTGTTTGAAATAATATGAAGAATATAATATAACTGCAGTCTTCTGCAGGCAAGAATCAGTTTTGATCTCAGGGTACTTGATGCTATGGAAAACTTAGGCAAAACCACTGTGCTAGACCCCTGTACTTACAGGCAGTGAAGCACAGTATGTGACATGACTAATAATGTGAATGCTTCTCTTAGACAAACCTGGTGCTCCCTCGCTAAAATGTCTGGGCTCCCATGTTTTCAGGTAGAATTCAATTTCTTATTTGTGGACATCTTGCATGTCAAAACCAACCAGCACATACCTTCTGCAGCTATTTACCTGCATCAGTTATGGCAGGCAATGAGTTACTTGGAATGGTTGCCTGAACAGAGGCTGTCCTTTCGAAACCTGAACCAAAATGCTCAAGTTTTTCTTGGAAGCTAAACCTTTATTCATTGTCCGGCCAATGCTATTAGGAAACAAATATTTCTAGCTGGATTCACCCGCAGTGGTGACAGATGGTTACTAACAGCAAAATTCTCACTCACCATCATTTACTTTTTGATAAACCAGAACAACATCAGCAACTTGAAGAGATAGTTCGTCTGACTGCTTTGCCGTGTAAGTTCTGATGATCTCTACCTGAGTCAAAGCTGTAGAAGAAATAAGCCAGGCTGAATTAAACAATTTACATAACAGACTATCTTTTGTTAAAATATATATACAATTATTTTTAAAATTTCCATCTTAGAGTATACTCCCCCAAAAAACCCACTGGAGGCAGCAAATTATGCAGATGACTTCCTACCTGAGCAATGACACACAAACCTGGGGTAAGCATCCAAGGGAAGGGGCTTTGTGCTTCTGCTAACAGACTGAAACAACTGACCAAACCAGTGTTCGTGAACGCAAATGGAAATTACTGTGCGAAACACAACTCCTCAAAGCAGCCCCTGGGCACAGGAAGAGATGGCAACTGGGCGTATACTGAAGCAAGAGGCAACCTTTCTAGGGGTATTTATAGCCTACGCTTGCTCCCGTCCCCACTAAGGGGCAGTGCATTCCCATCCTCGTGGCAGAGCTCTCCGAGATCTTGTTAGTTGTAACTTACTTGTCCTGTCCATTTTCTGCCCGTCTCTGTCCTGTCCAAGCACTGTAATCCAGCGAGCCCTCTCACTCCTGCAGATGGCAAAGACAAAACTCAGTTTCCCAACTCGTGCTCTTGATAATGGTCAAGACTACACCCCTCTTCAAGATTCTCTTATTTAATTTTTTCCTCTTTTGCGTAAAGAAAACAAAACAAAAAAACTCCCTTCTCCTCCTCTCAAAATGTGGCCAGAAGGTGTGATGCTACTTCTAGTAATACATTATTCAAATATATTTGACTATTTTAAGCATGTTGGATTAGGGGGGAAAAAACAAAAGCTATTATATGTGGGACCTACTGGCATGATGTCTTAAAAATAATTAAAATAAAGGTATATAAGTAATGCAGGTAAATTTCCCCGTTAGTGTCTGTGACTAATACTTATTAGTAATGTTATTAAAAAAAAAATCCATCTAATGTACAAAGCATCTGATAAATGCAATACAGCAATTTTAATATACAATACCAACAGGTTTCCTGTGAGCAATAACTATCTGCAATGTGCACTTAGAATGAAAAGCAAGAATGAAAAAAAACCAAAACACACCCACACAAAAAACCCAAACCCAAAGTTTCTGTGTGCTCTTAGAAGCACATTTATGTTTCCAGATGTGTCGGTCTGGGGAATCTGAGAACTGGCACAAATAAGCAGGGACCCAGTGGAGGCCTAAACTAGTCATTTGAATCTCACCTTGTATAACCTAGGAAAAACATAATCTCAGATTACGTGTGTCAATATTTCTGAGGAGAGCAGGAAGAATTATCTAGATTCTAAGTGTTGCACAATAAATCACAGAAGTGCAAATTACTGACAACCGATTTGGGAAGGAACAAGCTAAACTGATGTCAGACAGTAAAGGAAAAAGAAAGCTAATTCTAAATCACCCCTGTTAATGGCTGAGCTATAACAACTTAATCATTGTACCTTTGAATTCTGGCAAGTCAGAATTTGAACTTGATTCCCAAAACAAACATTTCAGTGAAATTAGATTTTCTCATGTTTGTTGAAGGGCTTTGCCATCAGTACAGATTAGAGTAACACGAGGGAGTTGGAGGGTTGAATTTTCCTATTCCCCCTCCCCTAAAAAAATTTTTGTTGCTATCTTTGGATAACTTCAGTTTTTAACTAAAATTAATGAGAAACATCTGCCTTCTGCTGAGACCTGATTTTGTCAAAAGTCTGAAACATCTGAAAACAGAATAGAATTCTGTTTGGAAATAGCACTACAGTGTCTTCAGAAGTGTCAGCAAATGGGACATTTACACAAGTCATGAGAGACTTCTCTAGAGTACATCTTCCAAGATGCACCATCGCTCAGCAACTGAGGAGACAATTCAGCAAGGGGTTGTAGTTAGTCTGTGAAGTCCAGCCTAGAGAGCAGAGGGAGGGCAGGAGTTACTTGAACATCCCACTACGCATCGTTCCACGGTCAAGTTCCTTGGTCTCTTCTGAGAACACTGACACCTGCTCATGGCCTTTCTTCCAGCTAGCTCTAGAAATCTCTTTTCTGTTCACAGACTGTCAACACCTCCTTTGGATGAAGGGATTCAGAATGGAAGTGTTTCTGAGCATGCTTCTTTCAGAATGAAAAAAATCCCACTGGTTATTTTCAATATAAATATTTGTACTGTTTTTTTGGCATTTAATAAGAAACCATGCCTATTTTTTTAAAATCCCAACACACATTTCTCCTCAAAGATGAAACTACTGCACATCCTACTAACATTTGATACCTGTTGATACCTCAAACAGATGGCCAGAACTACAACACAACTACAACACATGCTACTTCAGACATTTCAGTCATTAAAAGTAGGTGATAGTAAACTTGCTGTGTTTCAACCAAAGTAAGCACGTCTGTATACAATTTTGCATGAGCTTAGCTTTGTGGCTTTTTTGTTTTAGAAACAGGTGTTATTTAGACTTGTATTTTCCTTTCCCTGTAACCATTCTTAACAGGAAAACTACATTTCCTTTCAGACAACTCTTGAGAAAAATGGGATAACGCCAGACTGTCTCCTAGTTTAAGTATGTATTTCTTCATAATCTGTGTGTACCATATATTTTGTGCCTTATTCACAGGGCAATATAAAGTTCCTGACCTAACCCTGGTACTTTTGTACTTGGCAACCACACACCACATGAAGTGACAAAACATGATCAAACTGTGCATGATCAAATTGTGCTGCTGTCAGTGAGAACATTTAAGTTTCACATGTGCAAAACTATTCAGTAAGCACTCTAAACCATCCAGCTTGGCCCTCCTACTGTAGATTCCCTTCCCATCCTTCTCAAAGTTAAGAAAAAATTGTCTTTCTGTACCTTCTGTATACATTATAATACTCTATAAAAATAGGTAATTTTCAAATAAAGTAATTCTTTTCAGAATCTTTTCCTCTGAATGACAATCTGCTAGACTGCTATTTATATCACAAACAGTATATAGCAAATCAATAATACATCTGCAGAACAAAATGTCTTTTCATAAAAAGCCCAGACAACTAAAAATGTACTGCATTTTTTTCCCCAATAAAAACGCGTTTCCAAACAAGTCTGAATCATCTGCTTACTTTATAATGAGATCTTTAATAGAAATCATTAATGATCTATAGTTTCTTTCAGGGTTATTCTAAACTTTGAAAGCAAACCTAAAACTGTAAATTTTTCCAGGCTGGGATACGTCTGGAGCACTCTGGTTCATGTCTTCTATCCCGCCTCCAGCTTCCACTAAAACAGATAAAATCTTTCACTTTTGTGAGGGGTTGTGTGGAAGTTAATGGCACCACAGAGAAGTGATGGCCTCTTGGATATTTGCACCCAAAAGAACAAGACACTTCTTGTTGCTCGTTTCTAAAGCAGAACAGTCTTCAAAACTGCCTCAGGAGAACAAGGACCACCTCTATCCCAGCACAGCTCCACAGCTTCCCCAAGGCAGTGCCAAACTCCTCCTCCCATTTACTCCAGTACTGTTTCCACTTCTGCACTGTCCAGCCGTTACAATAAATAATTCACAAATCACTGCTCCGGGACAAGAGCATTCTGCATTCATACCCTATCGCCGTTTGCCTGCTACCACCAGTACGCCTTAGGATGCACCTGTGCCAATTTCCTCCTTGCTAACACTGTGTTCTACATACAGACAGCGTGGTATAAATGCCACTTGGCTGAAAGAACTGACCCTTAGGATAAGATACTTTAAAACAGTAAGGAACAAACCAGCGCAGAAAAGTATCAGAGACAGAGCAACCTCAATGAATCTCTGCAGTCGGATTATTCAAGGTCATCTTACCAAAATAAACACCAAAAAAGCCTCCCTTAACTGCAACGGTAAAAGCAACATTTGCCTCGTAGTAACCTGCATTATGCTCAGATTCACACGCTCAGTTACTCGGCGTGCACAGCAGCACAGTGTGCCACGAGATGAGACGGGAACGTTGTGGAGAGCCTGAAACCGACTCTCACCACCTCGACTGCTTGTCACAGACCTGTCATTAGAAATTGGAGAACCTGCAGTTCTTGAGCACCAAGTTCTGTTCTTTGAGGTCTGTAATGGTCTGAACTATTTGTAGGACAGCTATATATTTAAGCAGGCTGTAGAATGTGTACATAATACAGCATGTTCAACTACAGTATACTCTTTGCTGTTCTGGTTTACTTTAGGCATTTGCCCTCTGGACATAATGGCTACTTTAACAGGTAAGCTAGGCAGAACACCTGTGTCTTGACTTCCAGCTCTCAGGTTTGTTAGAGAAGTATTTAAACACATCATACTCTTGCTACAACAAAACCCAGTGAGGACTCAGATGCCTAAGTCACATTTGTGGTTCAAACTAAACAATAAGAAACTTCTGTATTGCAATATGCAATCACTAGATTGTGTACTTTACTTAATGTGGCAGAACTTTGATTTCTTTTTTTTTTTACTGTGATATCACTTAAGTTGAAAATAACTTAGATTTAATGGGAATTCCTTCCACAACTCCCCTAAACCCCAAGAAACCCAAACTGCTTAAATCTCTGTCCTGCAGCCCTTGCTTGTTTGCCTCACCAATAACAACTAGAAGGGATTCAGTAATCCCTGGCTAGGGAGCTAGCAGTCTCCAAGGCAGGGGCGTAGTTAATTCTCGGCCTGAAGACCCCCAACAGTAGCACGTAATAACGGATACTTCATTTCACAGAATTTCAGCATATGCATTCAATTTTCCATTATTCCTACACCATGACCTCAAGGGAAGAGAGTGACACTAACATGACGTGGACTCACACCCACTGAGTCCCCTCACAGCAAGATTACATTAGAGAACCTGACCTAGGCTTGCAGAGGCTTTCTTTTATTCTCATAAATATTTATTCCAGTATCTAGGGGCACATTACATACGCTGCACATTCTCCTGCTTTGCCACTCACTAAAACGCAGAAAGGCCTGTCAAGGTTGCCTCGCCTCACTTTGGAAGTATCCACTTACAACACAAACAGTGCAAATCACAGCCACTTGCAGGCATCGCAACGAGCGCTTCGGTGTTACCGAGCAGGGCACCAACACGGCCCGTGACAAAGAGAGGATCATTTCTGCAGTAGCGCTCCGTTGGTCACTGCTGATCAGGCACGACACGGACTGCCTGCTTGGGAACTCGCTTCATTTCACATTGATTTAAGCTTGCCGGACAGAAGCTGGGCATTTCATAGTACCTTGCCTGGGGTGGGGGGGGCAGCCTGTTGAGACAATCAGGTGAAAAATGACAGAAATGGTAACTATTCACTTACTGAGTCTCTGTTCCCAGCAGCATCTCCACCTTCTCTCCTGCGTGGTTGCTGAGGACTGCTAGCCTGAAGAGCTGAGCTGCAGAACTCTGCCGCGAGTAGAGCATAGCTGAGGCGTTCTTCACGGGAGAAGAAGTCAGGTCCTCGCTGTCACATTGTTGTACCACCAGCTGGTCCCTTAAAGAATAATCTGTGACATTGTAACTCTCTTCACTGCAGAACAGAGAAGGGAAGAAAAAACCCCACAAGTTTCATGTTTAGTTTTCCATTAAGTATGTCTGGAAGCAAACCCAGCCATAGAACCCACTTTTAACTACACTGCATGGCAGGATTCTTCTGACACCTCAGATCTTCATCTTTTCTGTTTATTTGGTTTTGAAACTACCAGTTTTCCAGGATATAAAGTAGATCAGTTTTTAAACCCTGTGGCGTCTCATTTAGTGGCACAGTTAAATGACTTTGGTGTTCTTGAGATGGTGTAAGCTCAGCTCCACTAAATTCGAAAACGGGCACAGCAGTTATACAGAATTGCACTTGTTTCTTCTGTAGCTTCAAGCGAACAACAGACCTTAACTGTAGAATGGTATAGGAAAACAAGTAAATTTTCCCTTTTCCTGTGTGTGTAAAACTATGGGTATGTATACTGCTTCCTTCCAGATAAACACTATTCCTCTTCATTTTAAATACAGGATAATCATCTGTACTCCTTGTCCATCTGCATGTAGAAGGTCCAGTCCAAAAACTATTTTACAATGTTCTGAAACATAACCTTAGCCAACTGTGAATTTTAAAAATGGGCAAAGGCTTGTCACACACTATTGGTCTTGCAGAATGCACTGTGCAGTTTACCTTTTAGAAAGTACTTTGTAAATAAACTTTATTCGTATCACCAACTCTAAGCGATATGAATAAAGACTGCTACATGTGCTTAGTAAGTCCCCAAAAGCGAGTAGAAAGAATTCTAATAAATTACACAAGTCAGAAGCTTTGCTTTCCTTATGGTTGAAATGTAGGTGCAGAGGTGAACAAACTTATCTTCGCTGACACAATACCATGCTTGACACAGAACACAGAAGACCTCAGAACCACTTCTTATGTCAAAGTCACTGAATGTTGAATTATGCCAAAATGACGTTATGGCAGTTTTCCCAGATGGGTGAAAACATGCAAACGTTACACATCACAAATCAGAACAGAAAAGTGTTACTGAGTTTAACAGAAGGACTTACGTGAAAATATGCACTCTTCCCTGACCAGCAGACTTTTATTTCTAAATGCGAGAATCACTTCAGCTAATCAAGATCTTCTTGACAGGTGAAGACAGGGCAAAGGCAGGAAGAAGCATGTCTGGACAAGGCACACTGTTACACGCGACACTGCTCGATGGTAGCAGTGAGCAGTTACTTCAACCCCCTACTCTTCAATCCATTACGGTGTATTTACGACCTGTGCTTCAACTTCAGAATACCCAGCCATCTGAAGCAGCATCCTGCAGCACTCTTATGGGAGTTCCACCAGTTACCGTGTCTGTTGTTTCTGCTGCTTACGCATATCAAGGCAAGACTGGAAACATATTTTTTTCAAGTGGAAAATAAATGTGCATTTCCAAATTTTTAAAGTTGTGAAAGTTGTTAAAGAAACAGTTAAAAGAATCTACATCACTTAAGAAATAGCAACTGATGACAAGAAAAGAGAAGCCAGCTGAAAAGGCCTTTTCATTTCCACTGAAGCTTGTCAGTGTATTTCCCAGAATTGCCTTACATGCATTTGCAAGTTTACCAGGATATATCCTCAACCCAGGACACCGAGAAACTAATTACCTCATAATTTAATGTAAGCTTGTAAACTTTTTTCAGATTTATTGTCCTACACTGGTGCAACAAGAAAAGATAGAAAAAAACCTGCTTACATAGGCATAAAGCCAGTTCTCCCTCCTAGCCCATGCACTGCTGTGTTTGTCAAATTTTGCAATAAATTAAATACATCAAATTTTAAGGTGCAACTATACACACACTCCACCTTAAAGTAAAATCTATTTAGACCTCGCTCTCAAGCAATGAAAAGCTATGCTAGAGCCTCTTATTACTGTGGTTCATTAAAATAATTTCAATTGAAGAAATACTTGAGAAGATTAATTTTGCTGCCAGAGATATAGAGAAACCTGAGCACTGAACTGATACAAATCAAATCCCGAACACCTGGAACTGAAGCAGTCCGAAATGCCGATGGTGACATACACCTTTCTGGCAGGCACAAAGGAAGCGTAGTCTTCCCTTATCATTGCTCAACTGTTGTAAGAAAACGGACAGATGATGACTTAATGTCTGCTGGGATATATTCTACCCACTTTGTGAACTGTCAAATACCTGCAAATACCTCAGTAGTTAATATAATGGTCTTTATAATTCTTATTTTAAATCCTTCAGAGAAAGAATTGCTAACACACAACTGAGCAACATTATGACTCAAAACATAAAGTTATTGCTGATTTCTGGGACTCATGCAGCACCAGAAGAATTTCTCTGTTCTTCAAGTTACAACTGGTTTACAGATCATATTGTATTGGTGGATTTTTGTGGATTAATAATTTCTGCCAGTGCACCTAGTGTAAAAACAAAGTTCTTATTTGAACTATGTGGGGTACATTTTTACTTTTGTTCTGCAAATTAAATACTTGAAATGGGTTTTTTCAGTACAGCTTTGCACATTCTCAGACGATCGACATAGTTCCATTAGTATCATATTCTAATCCTTCTTGCAAGTATTTTTTCTTCTCATCTTTTGTTGAGGAGTTTGGGGGCTTTACAAGGGAAGCAGAAGCAACGACAGACGAGCTTAAGTTAGATTTATCCTATAGAAGGAATGAAATCACTGTAGCTCGTAAGAAGATGAACTCTTTCCTCCCCTGTTTCTTTTTCTCCAAGAAAGAAAAAAACAAAACAAAACAAACCGGGGGGGGGATGGGGACGACACACACGGGACATTTTCTCCAAGTCTCAAAACAGTACCAACAATTCCCCACAATCCGCTGGTGTTTTCCACTCCGAGGGCTGGAATCACAACTCCCCCTTCAGGTACCATTGACAAAGGCACAAAACACACCAAAGCTTCCAAGAGCACTGCTGCAAGAACTTCAAATGGCTTTAAAAACTCTCCACACCGTTTTGATCAACCCAGCTCTTGATCAGACTTTTGTTTCCATGTTCCTTAGAGTAAAAAAATTTTTAAAATAAGTCACATAGGAAAGGAGATGGACACAGCAAACTCCTTCAGAGCTCCGTAAAAATGAAGCCAGGTTAATTATGCTCATTATGTTAATTAACACATGACTTCTTGGGTCCCAAAGTAGAAAGAATACAGATCACAGATAGGTTGTGGTCTAATTAAAGGAATTTAACATGAGCACACTGAGAAGCTGGGAGAATCTTCAATATTTCAGCATGCGGAGAGCTCAGTTTTAATTTCCACACACATAACCCAGGGATGCTAAAAGGAATCTGAATTCAAATGTATTCTGTATGTCCTTCTCTTTTGGGAAAGGTGTGCACACAGCTCTTCCCTGAAACAGAACAAATTTAAATTGACTGTGATTGTCCTGCTGTGGAAAAGCAGAAGTCTTTATGCTCCCTCTTTAAAGAAAGAGAGGCTATGAGAGGGGAAGGAGTAGAGAGTGTGGATTTATGTTTCACATTCCCCTAAATCCAGCTCTAAGTTCAAATTAATTCATTTATCTACAAAAAGATGCTACTTGTCACTTGAGGATAATTGTTTTGGGTGCCATCCGTAGTAGCCGAGGATTCCTACTGAAGAAGAAAAAAAAACATTTTATGTCTAATATTTATCAGTCTCTCTCCCTCTTTCTTTTTTCTTAAAATACATACTCTAAAACAGGGAAAGGTTGGTTGGTTTGTTGTGGGGATTTTTGGTGGGTTTTTTGTTTCTTTGGGTTGGTTTGTTTGTTTGGGGTTTTTTGTTTTGGGGGGTTGGTTTGTTTCTTTGGGTTTTTTAATTTAAAAGAAGTCAGTTCAGTATTTTAGTCTGGGCAATCCCTGCTTAGCCAAGGGCAGAGCTAGCAAAACCAGCTAGGGATGCTGCTAGAGTTATTTCGGAATCTTACATCTGAAAAAGAAATGCAGTCTATAAATTTGCGTAATGAATAATAAATGCATTCCTTACTAATTAATCAACAGATATAAACCTCTACAAATCCTTCCTATTTCTTATCTCCATTCAGCAAAATAGTCTGATTTGAAACTGCTAGGCAGTCCTCATCTTCTTACCTCCTGTGCCCTCTGTGAGGCCCACAAACTCCCTCCTTCCAAATGGATAATGAAATACGCCGGTAGAGGTGACTGTGCTGGAGTGAGCACATGTACACGAATGGAAACTTAATCTGCTCAGCCAGGCAGCGGAGTAACAGGAAGGACATTTAACACATTCTTTAAAATTACTGTAATCAGGTAACACAAACATGCCAACATTTATTTTCAGTTTAAAACTGAGCTTTTTTGCTAAACTTTTACTTAGATTCAGAACATGAAACAACAGGACTATTATATCCCTTCAGAGATTTTAGAGGCACTTTTATGAAGACCAAGTATCTACTGATGTCATGTCATCTGTTCCAGGCCACCTGTCCTTTAACAGAAAGCCCATGGTCAGTCTCCCTGTTTCCTTGCTCCCTGTTCTCCTCTTTCCAGCTGCGCTACTCTGAAATCCTGGTGTTCCACAGAAGTTGCTTTGCATTTGTGCTTGCCTTTAGTTACAAAATCGCTCCCAGCACCTTGAGAAAAGCCATGGGTTTGCAAGCAGCTGTGAACAGGTAACGTTCCCAGGTAGCAGTGGACCTTTGGGTGATTTCCAGTGTACGAAGTCCAGCTGCATTCCACTGTCAAGGTATCTTGGAGCTGACAAGCCACAGAGCCATTAAGACAGGATTCTAGTGGTATCCTTAGGGGATTATGAAAAACAGAATATTCAATAGATGTACACTCATTCAAAAATATAAGGCTCTCTCAAGTTCACCTGAAACCTTCTACAAGCACTCAGCGTGTAACTGGTGGATTTTCTGAATAGCTGGCTAAGGCAGCTGTTTAGTTGTGTACAACAACACTTCATTAATTCTGGAGTTCCCTGAACTCTGCAGAACACGGAGCTAGCTCACAGGCAGCTTTGAGCATTAATGACTAAAATATGTAGCCAGATCTTCATGGTCCCAGGGAGGCATGTGGAATAAAAGGAAGCATTTGACTTTTGGTAGAGTTCAAAGCTAGCTGTATCCTATTTTTAGCAGAATACGGTTACAGTGTACGCTTCCAAGCCTGCAAAAGATATCAGAGAAATTGCCTCCTCTGTAGCATGGTCCTCTCCTCTCCTCAGGCAGTTGTAAAGCACCCACAACAGAAACGCTACCATGCCTGGCAACAGGCAAGTATTGCCTAGGCCCAGCAGTTAGGCTGTCAGCTGTGCAGGAGAGGTACGGATGATACTCATACCCACGCCTGTGGTTTAGAAGAGGGGAAAAAACTGAAAACTCCTCATGAAGGAAATACATACAAAATCCAAGTAGTATGTGTATTTAAACTAAGTATTCTGTATTTTAATAAAGCACTAATTTCATCATACTTTGTGGAACCTGGAATAGTTTCTTCCCTAGCCCAAGAGAAAGCAAGTCTCCCAAGCACAACACAAGTAACGACAATTGTACTGTAGTGCATGTGAATCACGAGGCAGCTTGAAAGAACAACTCTGAAGAGATGAATTATACTGCATGCTGCTCCGTACGTCAGAATACTACCTTCAGAATCCAATGTCGGCATAAGCTATTGGTTTACTGGTCCCTGTAGGGGATGTCATGGCCAAAATGGTGGCAATTCACAGTACAGCAAGGAGGTAAATAAAAAGAGAACAGAAGCCAGAAGAGGAGCAAAAAGAGAACCGAGTTAGAGAATGAAACAAAAGAGTAAAACACTACCACAAAGCTGAACAAACAATACAGGAAACACTTAGGTTACTTGAAAGTCAGTCTACACTTAGATCTTTGCAGAGTATTCACAATGTTTGACTTCACAAGTTTCTAATTTAACTTCCCAGAGCTACCTAAACAGGCAGAGAAAGCAAGCTGCTCTTCCAGAGGGCCATCTGGACAAGCTGAATTAAGCTTCTATTTAGAACTGCTCTCCAAAGGAACGTGCCTTCTCCACTGACTGCACAGGTAACCCTGGAAGAGTACTTAAGGCACCTGAAGTGGAGCAGGCCAAACATCACCCGGCTCTTCACTTCATGCCGCAATCCAACCAACATCTGTGTTCACATGAACAAGAATTAATCGATGCCTTCCTGTGCCCCAACCACATAAAAGTTTGCTGTTCCACCACGATTTGGACATCCTGACATATGCAGTGCTGACTATTGTTTTCAAGGTAACACATTAAAACTTTACAAGTATTAAGACAGTCTGTGTTTTTTTTAAATGATATTTAAAAAAAAAATCAGATTGTGTCTACAACAGCAGAAGGGGCTACAAGAAAGGACTACTGAACCGGAGAAAAATTTCTGATAAACTAAAAGCTGAGCAGTGTGGAAATGCAGATTTTTATTCTTCTCCAAAATCTTGCATAGAATGACATTCATCACAAGTTCATGTGTCCCTTTTTGGCCTAACCCCAATGACCAGTCTTGAGTATTAGTCAGTAGCCATTTGCCTTACTTCTTCAAAGGGCAAGTGTGACAAAGTGACTGACTACCCTGCTGCTTTACAGCACACAAGTCAGAGCCTAAATGATTACCAGGTGTGTGTAACACAAAAATGGACTGTCCAGTAGCCAACACTGAAAGCATAAACCTCTGAAATACTTCATAGCGGCATGAGATAGAGCCACACAGCGTCCATTGAAAAGGAAGATATTTTGGTAGCTAAATTCCATTTAACCTACTTAATGGACAAGAGAAGACAGTTAAACCTCGCAATTTCAATCAGGATGTGAAATTGTAGCTGAGGAAGATTATGATGAATAAAGTATCATTAAAATTAAAACATAAGAACTCTGGAGCATGCCTGAGTCTACACCAACACAAGACCTCCCTTTATCTTTTTTTATAGCTAAAATATAGCAGTTCTCATTACAAAAAGGTTTCTGGAAGGCTTGCTCACTCTGTATTTAAAAGGCAGTTCTTCCAACGATGATTCTGACATTTGGAAAGTGGCCCTGAAACGGGGATGCGAGTGGTGACGTACGCCGTATCTGGTTGGACCAGAATTGCTTAATGGTTATCAACAGGTACCATCAAGCCTGGCCTTTAAGAAGTCAGGACTGAGCCGCTCCCAGCTGCGTGCGCCAGGTTCTACATATATGGCAAACTGCTCAGACGGGATAGCTGAAGATTAACTTTTGGGTAAAGATTAAACAGCATGACTGGAGCACTAAGCAATTAGTATTTTTAGCACAGTAGTGAGGAGTGATTTTTTTGTGAATCTTCTGAAATGCAACTGCTCAAGTAAAAATGCAAACATTTAAACTCAGCTAGCAACAAATATTTCTGTCCACTGCTGTGGTGACCATGGGAACGCTGTGGGTGGGAGAACAGATCACCAAATGCTCAGATATTATTAATAATTATTTACTTCAATAAGCCAAGTGAATTATTAAGGTATTATTCACTTGGGCAAAGTACATGCTCCATGCTCAGAATATCTGGGAGGCTCACAGAAACCAGTCCTTTGCAGTTACATCCATTTGTTTAGGGGGGCTTGGGAGAGTGACTATGAGAATCTGATCATTAACATGGAGCGTTCCTGAATTTTGGCTTCTGGGCCCATTTAGGACATTTCCGTTCCAACAGCTGGAAGCTGTTATAAATCAAAAGCCCCGAAGTTTGGGTAAGATGTGTTGTTACAAAAATCTGTTTTACGATCTGGACAAGCAGCCATCACATAGGAAACCAATAAACAATGTAACAACAGATAATGGACTTTTCACTGCTTTCCCAACTCAAACATTTACTTAGCTACCAACACAATAATATGTTAACAGTAGTCCCATGAGAAAAGATATGCACTGTTTAAAAAAGTGCGATACAACTCTGATGTGCTGCCAGTGAGACAGTGATTTAACAGGGACTTTCACAGAAACATTTCAGCATAAGCTTTGATAAACACTGAATCGCAGAAACACGTTCACATCAGTAAGATAGCCGGGCAGAAATCTATTCACTTTTCTTCCCATCTTTATTAAAAAAACCCCTTTCACTTAAATATTTTTCCCCTCCACTTTTGTTTAGCTTTCTCTTTGCTTAAATATTAGCATTTGCTTCCCAGATTTTGTATCATACCTCATTCCTCAAAATTTCTTGTTTAAATTATTAATCTGAAGTTTCACAAAAGGGTTTATTTTAAAAATAGCTGGTATTTGGCTTAACCAGCCAACCCAGATGCCAAATAATTGTTCTTCAAAACAGTTTTCAGTCTCGGGAATAAGGTTTATCCATCAAGTATTATCTAATCGCAACAGCGGAGGACATAAATTCCATTCCATTCAATTATTCTAAACCTCCCCTCAAATCTAGTGATACAAATTTACATGGGGACTGCTAGAAGTGGTCTCCCATACATCATTCTCAAAGCCAGCCCAACTGTGGAAAGCATCGAGGGGAATGAAAATTAACATTTCTTTATCCTTCCAAAACTTCTCCCTTGGCTAAGGCATCAAGGATGAACTTTTTAATTCGTCTGACAATTGGAATTTCAATTCAATTTGCCAAAAATATATCCTGTTTAACAAGTGGTTACTTGTCATTTCAAAATGCAGTCTGGTCGAGCAGTATTAGAAACTCCAGTATCTACATAATTCATTTACTGTCTCAGATATGGCACATTAAAACATATAAATGGCTTCACAAATGTTTACTGGACTTAAAACATGTTTAGTCCGTATTTCCTCCTGTTTTAAGCTGCAACTGTACCAGGCCCACTTATTCCTCTTTGAATCTCCTTCAACATTCTTTCAAACAAGCAAATGGCTAGAAAATATGTACAAATGCTGCAGATGCCATCAAGTTTGCCGTTCCAAAGCCAGAAAGCTTCGGTTTTCGTTTCCCCTAGGGCAAGGCACACACAGCAGTCAGGGTAATTTTAAAAGACAGTGGTAACTCAGCTGTTCTCTCTGTGATTCAAGGAGTTGAACACAAAGGCAATGTCATATTGGTGAAGCTCTTACCTCTTCTTCTTGGTGATAATGAGGACATCATTAAAGAGGAAGAAGTACACCTGCTGTTTAGAAGTTCTTTTAGAAAAAAGTCCAGTGTCTTCTACATATGCTGTTAATTCACCCCTTTTCACTAACCATCGTGAAGAAGAAACCAATGGAAATGGCTACAAAGCAAGAAAACAACATTTTAATCCTCAAAAGTAGAGATTTTTAAAAAACAGGTAACAGACTATTATATATTTGGGAAAAAAAATGCTTGAATAAACTCAAAGCTCAGAGATCGCGAGCAGAAGCACAAAACAGACGTTATCAAGGTTTAAGGTATCTTCATTATTCATATACACAAGTAATAGCCTGCAAATACTTGCAAATCACTCATGCACATGACCGAATTGCCCATCCAAGATAAAAACGAACAGACTTGACCGGTCATACTTGGGGTGGAACAGACTATGCAAGATCTCCTAAGGAGATTAAAAATAAAAAGTTTGTCTTCCAGGAATATGTAAGTTTTTGCAGAGTAAGCAATCATTCTTTAAGCACATATGACCATTGGATTTTCCTCTAGGTACCTCACAGCTTTTCTGCCTAAACAGTTGGAAAGAGCAGCTTCAGCTTCTCATCTCAAACACGAGGGCTACTGCACACTGTGTTTCATCACGTCCCTAAGGCCAGTTAAAATGATGCTGTGCTTTCTTTCCGATGGTGTGGTCTGTACCACGCGAAGAATTAAAAGTGTAAAATCCTTTAAGAGAGAAATACACTGTACAATCCACTTTGAAATATTCTATGAGTATATGGAAACAGACACAGATGATGGAGACAGCATACACAATTAGATGGGTCCTACAGCAGTACTGAATGTTATTATTGAGATGTTCAGAGTATGCAGACCTTTTTTCCATGAAAAAGCAAAGTACGTGAGGAATACCCAAAGGCTTGCCAATCAAATGTGGTTAAAATCCTTTTTCTACTCTGTAAGTAAACTGAAGTTCCAACACAGCTCTGTGAAAGAACATGTAAAGCAGTATGTGCCATGTAGGGTTTGAATTAGTTGTCCATTTTAATGCCAAAACCATATAGTTTGCTCATGACATCATAAATTCACCAGTGGTTTGAAAGACACATCTGAAAGTTTTTAGAGGACATCTCTTTAGGTATCCGCTTATGAAAGGCCATATTAATAAATAACTGTCCTTCCCCAGGACGGACTTCAGCTTTTTCTTCCCCGTCTTCCATTTTGCCAGAGAAGGTGACTGTTATATTTGACCACAATTGCTTTGTAATTTGCTACTGCAGCTGAAGGGGACGGGCGAGTCAGACTGCTCCAGGCACGCCGCTATAACGGGGCGTGGACTGGAGCTCCTTAGAGCACCCTCTCAGACCAGACCCGACAACTCGCTGAGCGTATGTCACTGGTTCCAGAAAAGTCAGTCAGGTTTGCATAAACCTGCATCCCTCAGTTGATGAGGCAGAGGTAGAATCATTCTTCCCAGGTAATTACCATACCAAACCACTTACATTTTTCCCCTTGATAGCAGGAAGGGAAGTTTTCCAAGTACTTGCTATTCGCATTAGGAGCTCTTGAAATATCATAGTTATCTGTCCACTGTCCTAGCTTTATCTAAGATGGATAACTGAGGATACTATAGCTCCTCTTACTCTCTATCTAGTTGATGTAGCTGAACTCTAAATGTTCTGTGAGCAGGATCTCCATTTCTCTCTAGGGTGAGGACCAACACCTGAAACAGCTGAAGCAATCCAAGGGGGATCATAGCTGCCTAATGTGAAGACCAGGCTTTATTAATCTGAATTATTCCCAACTGCGGGAGAAACAGACACCATAGAAGGGCCCTTTGTTTCTCTGGGCCACGAACGTGAGACTGCACATCCTGGTCACACAGAGAACAGATCATCTCTGAAGCTGTACCATGACATACAATGCCACAAAGACAAAGGTCCATTGCAGTGCTGGCAGCTGTCCCACTGACCAGGATTCCTCAGTCAATGATCTCACTGACTGTCGCTAGCACTGAACCGAGCAGAGCTGCTACGTGGGAACATTTCTTCAATGGCAGAGAGCGGACAGGTTCTTTCTGCTAGACTGTGCTGTCACTAGGCAATACTCTAAGCAAAGATACTGACCTCCTCTGTAGGTTCCACCCCTCATCGCTGGAATGACCTGTTTGGGTCCTAACTTGAATACTGAGAAGATGCTGGTACTTCTGTCTCTGTGCACCTTTGGGTACAGCCCATGTGCTGGGCAGAGCATCTGAAGATGTCTGGTACCTTCCTCCTGCTGGTACCAAAAAGGATTAGGCTCAGCGGGTAACTTCTGCAAGCGAAGCCTGCGCTGCGCAACCTGTACCTGACAGGTTCTCCAGCAGCAGGTACGTGACACCGCTGGACAAGAAGAGGCATCCGCTTTGCCCACACTTACCAATACATTCATACCTAAGACCTGCTGCAGTAAATGGGTGCTTACTGCTCAGTTTTATGGAGCATATATATTGAAATAATCAAATTTTTGTTTCTACTTCAAATGTACCTGGCTTTCTGCTTATCAAATTTCCCTACTTGCTTTGCTGTTGTTCAAATTAATTATCAGTCTTGCATGATCAGACTAATGAAGACAACTGCTTTTTTTTTTTCCCCTTTCACATGCTTGTAAAAAATAGTTCTTCATTCAGCTTGTCAGCTGTCTTCTTCATTCTGCATGGGTTGTCTTTTTATTTCTTTTAATCACTTTAGCTGCTCTTTACTCAACTAACTTCAACCTGTCAATACTTGCCCCACAGTACTATACCAAAACCAAATCACAGGGCTTTGACTGTGATCTTGCTGTTGGAAGAACAAAATACTAACTCCCTAGTTTTACATGCAGCCACCCCCGTGTTTCTGAATTTCGAGGTACGATTTTGCAGTGACTCTGAAGTGGCACATGACAAAACGATTATTCCAAAGATGCTCCTCCTCCCACCACGCAGTACCACGGAACGCTCTTCCCCATGCTTTCCGTTCAGAGGTAGCGTACTAATGGCAGATGAAGGTTGCTCAGAATCGCAAAGCGTAGCAGCCCTCTGGAACTACTGCACATTGCCACAAATCAAAGAAGCCTTAAACGTTTTACCTTGCCTCCGACTGATTTCTGTCCCAGCATACCCAGAACCAGCAGCAATGAATATCTGCCCTCAGCTGGCCCTCGAACACAGACATCCCCTGAACAAAACCTTTGCTACACTGCAGACCTACATCAGGGACCTTGTAAAACCTGTATTCTTCCACAGTGACTACTCATAAATACCAACATATTTCATTTATCTGCTACGATTCCTAGTATTTTTGCATTCATGCCACCAAGATAGCATAATGAATCTTGGTGAAATTCTCTTTGGACGCTTCTTCCCAATTAATCTAAGCTCACATATTCTGTTTTGATTTATATGACTTTTTTGCAGGTTTCTAGTTTCGTATTACCCACTGGTTTATTAAATGCATATTCTACTGTATTCTCCAATTTGGAAATGCAGAATTTTGTTTCAAATCTGTATTTCATAAATAGATTTTTATCCAGGTTAATGAATCAGAGTAAATCACGCTGGTTACAAACCACTGTAACTTCAAGTTCATTAACTGATATTGTCACTCGTCTCAGAGCAGTGGCTAACGTACACTTCCATCAATCCAACTTTATTACTTTCTCCTAGGACTGTATCATATCCCTTTTCTTAGGGATGGTCATTCTATTGAAGACACAGCACTACACCTCACAGGTTATGAAAGCCCTGTTAGGCTCAGTACTCAGATACAACACTCCCAGAGGAACTCCCAAGCTCCATCACTGAATTGAAAGAAGGTTTTATATTGACATTTGGCTTACTTTCAATCAAAACTCTGCTGGTTCAGTACCTTCAAGTAACATGAAAATCAATTTTTTAAACAAATGGCTTTTACGTTTCCCAAAATGCAGTAATGGTTCCATGTGACAATGCAGGAGAGTGAAACATCGGACCATGCCCTAACAGGGACACCATGGCACTCGGTGTGCCTACAAAATTGGAAGACTTTGGACTAGATGGTCCTTCAACACCAAAGTCATAAACAAGTTTGTTTCATGAACACAAAAGCGTGTTTGCAGAAAAAAATCCCCACAACCTTTCTGGTGCTAAAGATGAAAAATTTAAGAATAAAACCTTCTGAATCTTAATAGAACTTAAATTCTACAGATTAGCCATGTACAAAAGTGACATATTTGAGTAGCTTCTCTTGTACTCCCATGAAATGCTCTACAGTTACATCTAACAATAAAGTTAAACAAAAATCCCAAAACACTCTATGAGGTTGAGCAAGAACAGAAATAGTTTACCTAATTTATAATGGTTATAAAACAGAATTATAGCACCATGACTGTTTTACAGACAAAAAGTACTTTTAAAATCTCTTTGTGAGGACGAACTAAAAATTCCTCTAATCTGTGCTCCAAGTGAGTTCATTACATTTTTCCTAATTGACTATATTCCAGAGGCAGCTTCTTCCTTTCATATTAATTCTTCCTTAATTGCCAAAAGGGTACATCATGTATACCATCTCCTTTCTATACAAAACAAGCTGTCAGAACTTAAAATGTATTGAAACTTGGCCAAAGCAGCCTTTTATACGCCAGCTGGCAAGCTCTCAAACCACTGATAAGGTCTAAACCACTAAGTGGTTATATTTCAGATGCACAGAGGAAAAAACCACTTGCATAAAAATTACAGAAGAACAACATACAGAGAGCTGCTATTACTCCTGTGAAGCTAGTGAGAGCTGCTAGTGAGAGCGTGTAGAGGGAAGAATTATACAGGGCCTCTCGCATCTGCAAAGTCGGGATCAGCAGCGTGCATCCTCTTCCCGTGGGGAAAGTGAGAGACTATAAACCATTTAAGCACTTACACACTGTTGGGTACTTCTGCAGATTTGAAAACTAGGAATAAAACCGCAAAGCGGATTGCCCAAGGACTTCAGGCTGTCCAAAACCACTACTTCAGACTATCCAAAGACTTAAGACTATTATCCACCATTGTTAGCAAATGTAGTGGTGTCACTTCTTAAGAGACAGTTTATTTGTTGTTGTTATAAGTAAATATTTTTATTATTCTCAGTTTTTAGGCAAAGTTTGAAAAAAAAAAATAATCCTTCAGACAAGTTGAGAAACATCTTTTTGGAGACAGCATTTCCTCAAAGACTGACCAAGACCCTTTCAAGAACTGTGTTTTTAAAAACATGAACCTCTACTTACTACATGTAGGATAATAAAAAAAAAATTCTCAAAAAAGAATACTCATTATGTAATGGTATGAGATGTTATTTATAGAAATGGTATTTTAACAAACATTGAATAGAAAAAAAGTAAATATACTTGAAGAAATATCTTGAAAGTACAATAAACCCCATACTAACTATGACTATGCTATTTTTTCCACTGAAAAGACTGATTGTAGAGGATTTTTTTTTTTTAGTAACAGCCTAAACTGTATTTTCAGTACTAGAAAAAAAAAAATTTGGAATATCTCCTCAAACTGACAGTTTTTACAGCAGACTATGAGAATCTGGTAGAAATAGACCGTAATTCCAAGAAACACATCCGAGGGTGACCAGAAACAGGCCTGGGTTTTTTATTTCATGCTGCTGTAAATCAGGATAGTCCAATACTATCAGGATCCTTCCCTGGCCTAAAAGTATTTACTCGGGCATACTTTTCCTATCATGTACATGAGAACATCTCATAATCAAGCAGCAGTAGCCGGCCTCTCTCCTGATGGCAGAATCTTCACAGCAACTTACTTTGTCTTTACAGCAAAGAATACTTAATTCAATATATATTAAAAAAATTCTGCTATAACGTAATTCTTCTACTTAAAATGAAAATACTTGACAAAAGTTTTAATTGTTATCCTGCCGTAATAGACCATTTCTTTACAAGAATTAGCGTGAGATACGAAGATGCTATTAAAGTTCCACTGTTTACTGTATCAATTACAAATACTAATTCACTCTTTACAGAAACACAGTTTTGCTTAGAAATCTAAGCAAAACTTCAGAACTACCTACGGCTCACAGAAGAGTCAAATTTATCAAATTTATCAAATTTGATAAAGAGATCAAATTTATCAGAACTTGTTTACACACTGCCAGATAATGTGCTGAAGTGAGAAAGAGAACTGCTTCGCAATGCAATACCTCCCCCAAAAACATTTCTTTAATCCATCCAACAAGTTCCCGTGCTACAAGAGCCTTCACCAGATCCGTCAATGAGTGCACCAGGCATACCGTACAATGACATGCCCTCCACGTGCAGTGGAGAACTGCAGCAATTCTCGCACCAATTAGAAACGATGCTGTGCATTCTTCTGCTTTTATTTTACATGAGGAGGAAAGAGAGAGAGAAAAAGGCAATTCGAAGTCTGACAAGCCTTGAGGAAACGAGTGACGAGAAGGACGGACACAGAGGCAGAGCAACGTGTGATTCTGTGTGAACTGTGACAAGGCCGTCATGCGCATTGTTTCGAATTAGGTAAACCAGCACCCAACTGCACCCTGACTGGTGTTATTAGGTACTGTCGCTGCAACAGGGACAGGGTTTCATCCACCAAGGCAAACCCAGAGTCTGGACATTCTTCAGTAATTAATGATGATTTATTCTTTTTTAAAAAAATATATCCTGATACTCTCTTTCCCTGGAAAGCCTCAACCTGAAGCTTAATCTGCTTGGTCCTCAACCTGAAGCTTAATCTGCTTGGTTAGATGCAACACTCCTCAGTTTCTCTGAGTTTTCAGGGCTTCAGCTACCCCAGAATAAGAACTTGTCTTCCTTGACTGAAAAGTCATGGCAGTATTACAGCCTACACTAATTTACTTCGCTTATGCTGGCAATGAACCTATCAAAACTTAGCACATACTCAAAGCTATTCATATGCTAAATGATTTATGGTCAGAAATATCATCATCATACCTTGATTTTAAATTCCAGTTGGGAGTTAATTGTGTACATCATTTCCGTCCTTTCCATTTTCCGAGCACCTTCGTTGCATAAACGCACCAGCTAGAAATGAGATATTTATTTAACAGGTTTAACGTACTCAAGACTTGTAATAAACTCTTGTTACTTTACAAAATGCACTTCTGAGGAAGCTTAAAATTTACAAAGGAACTGACATTTTCACGCTGGGTCACAGACGTAATGTTTTCAAGACCAGACTGAATGCAGCCCGGAGTGACCTGCTCTGACTTGACAGCTGATTCTGCTTTGAGGCTGGACTGGATGACCTCCTGAGATCCCCCTCAACCTGAATTATCCTATCCTACCACAATAATTATTTATTCTTCAGGGGAGTCCAGATGGTACATAGGTTCAGCCAGAAGTTCTGACTGAGAAGGGTTATAGCTCTCTGATCCAAGTTAACGATCAGCTCCAAAATAAACCACCTTCCAGACTGACACATCAGTGCGACACGCTGCCACGTCCACCACGCACACGCAACTCATTCACAGAAGAAAGTCCCAACACAAACGCTACGGTACCACCTTGTTAAACTAAGGCAAACAGTATCCTGGAAAAAGTTTCATTGCAGCTGATCTTTAGGATGCAATTTTAAAGCATGCTACAGTTTTACTGAAGCCTGCACATGGGGGTGGGGAGCACATAAAAACAGGGCAAAGACAGAAAGGCATGGAAATGCATTCCCCTTAACCCGCAACACCACGCGTGGGTTTCCCAACTGTCAACGGGCCTTTTCTCCTCTCACAATCAAACACTTTACACACCATATACTGTTCCTACAGAAAAACCCAACTGTGTCAGCAGCAGTACGGTGTTGCTGAATTTAGGATATTTGCCTAAGCAATAAACAGACAGTAATTTAGGCATAACAACAATGCCTAGTGCCCTTTCTTAAATAAAAGAATTCAGAGGTTTTATCCTTCAGTACTCTTCCCGTTTGCATTATTCATGCATGGAAAACATCAATTTTTCCCTTAAAGTAGACAAGAATGTTCAAGGCCCAAGGTAATCTCTAGCCCCAATGTGGAGAGAAAGGTTTTTGTTTGTTTTGTTTTTTTTTTTTTTAATACAGAATGCCCAGGGCTTCATATTTCACAACAGTCCGTGATGCACTGTAGTTTTGGAAATTCTGAGATCTTGGAGGCAAAAAATAGCCAGTCCTTAGATTTTCTTTTTAAAACAGAACATTATGGTATGAAGAGTTGTCTATTTCCAGAATATAAATACATTAAACAGATAGACTGGAATTTCCCACCAATTTAAAAGAAATTGGTAATATGATTACTCTGCTTCAAATGGAGGGAACCGCAATTTATTCTACAAATCAGTGCTGCTGAAATTTACAGTCTACACATGGAAATGGACTTGTGCTCTGCTTCCATTGTTGATTCTTGGAAAAAAAGCACGAATACAGGAGAAGAGAACAACTTTGGACAACTGACAGAAGGTGATCTGGTCAACTTACGCATTCTTTCTGCTTTTATTGTAAAGTTTGCTTAGGAGATTCAGACTTTCTTTTCTCTACTGTCACGACAGTGTTTTGGCTTTTTTTGTATGTATGGTCCACCATATGGCTTTCTGTTGGAATGACTGGCAGCAAACAGAATAAATTTGTCCAACTACACAATGAAACAGGCGAACAAAACGAGTAATGAGCATGAGAATTAATTCTCAAGTGACTAACAAAAAAGCCAAAAGCAGCCACTTCTCAGTACAATTTAGGAAGGAAAACGGTCAAAGCAGAAAAATTCCGGCATCCGTATTAAACTTCTAAGAACATACCTTGCTCACTTCTTTCAGAGCTTGCTTGCAGTTCTCATATTTTGGTGAATCCTTAGGAGTTTTCTGACAAATAGCCTGAAATAAAATGTCAGTTACTTCAGAGGACTAAGAAGCACAGACTGTAACGAATACAGAATTTTACGTACATATTAATTGAAATCAAAGAGGTGAAGTCACAGCTGTGGACTGGGATAAATGAGAGAACATTAGATCACTTCCTCAGAGTGCCTCGGGACACTAAGGAATGCCTCCCTTGAAAGCTTTTGGAGCAAAGTGATATTTTGCACCTCTTGGCCAACCTCCATCCATGGCAACACAGCGGAAGAGGCAGGCCATATCCTTCCCGGAAAGGGAAAGGTTCTGCCGTCTTGTCTGTAACTTTTTGCAAGCCACAATGAAATCCCATGGCAGCCGTACATAATCAGGTTCTTCCTGTTTCAAGTACCATGTTTAGCTTTTCCTGGAAGTTGCAATACCGATTTACGTACATCCGTACTTGCAATCAGAAAACTGTACCAGATTACCCTGCCTGACCTCTTTGTGGAGGGGAAGTATTTCCAAAGGATTAACAGAAAAGGCTCTTAAGGCTACACTGTTAGGTGTGCCATGGAAAAATATACATAACAGTATTATTTTATTAAAACAAGAAGGGAGGACATGGAAGGGAGGACAGCTGCAGCATCCAAACAGAGGAAGTGCTGGAAAGTAATGAGAAGTAAAACTGAAATCTATGAGTTACACGTCAGAGTTATATCTACTGACAGAGTTTATTCTCATGAGTTAGAGGTAAAGACAAAGTCCTATCAGAAATATGCATTTTGAATCAATGACAGACCAGTTAAATCACTGCTTTGACTGAGAAACAAAAACATCATACGATATTTTACATTAAATTAGTCTTTGGTTTAATTATGTTCCCTCCTCTCTGAATACAGTTGGAGCCATATTTCCGGTACTGAAACCTTTAAAAATTGAATTCACTCTGAATTCTCAATATAAGGTTTACACAACCATCTCCAAGAAAAACAAACAAACAAAATTGAAACAGTGGAAAATAAAATGCTTGGTTTGCCTGTTTAGATTGTTTTAGCTGAAGAGGGGAAGGAAGCAAAGCAAAGAAAAAAAACAAGAAGGGGAAGTCACACCTAGTGACACACCAAAGTAATACCAGATTATTATTCCATTTTTTTAACCTAGAAATGTACTACAGGGAAGAGCGTATTCAATGTCCATGAATGAATCAAGTAACTATCCAGATGATCAAGCAAATTAATCAGTGCACAATTTTCAAATATATAGGAGAACAAAACCATTAGTCCCATTTCTGGATCCTATCAATGCTAGAACCTCAGCCTGGATTTTAATCTGCACTATTGCTCGTGGTCCAGCTCAAATTTAGTTCTAGCATCTTAACTGAAATACCATGAATCTTGGTGTGAACTTTGCTTCACAAATAGCTGCACTTCATCACACCTCCTAAGTCGCCCAGTAACCTGCACAGGAAGGGAACACCTCACAGTGTAACACGCTGGTGGGAAACCGAGTGTATCCACACCACTCCACTGACGAATAGCTCCCGTGCCCCTGGGAATGGAGTCCATTCTTCAGGGTTACACTGTGACCCTCTTAACTGAGGGCCTTAACGACTCTGTTCCTGAAAGTAAGGATCTACTGCAAAAGGAGCCGTACCTAATCTATATGACAGGAAGTCTTGCTTTTTAAACTGTAGGGTTTAATTTTAATCCTAACAGTATATACAAGTCCTAGGCTCCTCCTTGGTTTCAGAATCATTTTGACCCTTTACAATTTTTCTATTAGAATGTCTAAATATTTAATTTTTGAATTGGGGGTCTGGAGCAGGGGGTACCCGTCACAGTAAGCGAACAAAAGCTACAGTACTTCATAATCAACAGACCAGTATCTACAGCCCTGTACCTGGTGTAAGTAAGGAGGTCTGAAGAGACTGGAATGAACTAGGAATTGAGTATGAAAGAATGCTAACAGTAAAAGGACATGCATCAAGTAAAAAAATAACTCTGTTCTCACATCCATCAGTAAGGGAAGACGAGTAACTCTCTGCATGGGAAGAATGAGGAAAGAGATCATTGGTAAATTCCGGCAGTCTTCATGGGACTCGATCCGTGATAACACCTCTTTAAAGGTTGGATTTGTGGCTCTGGTGGGAAAACGGGGGAGAGAATTACACAGTATGTTTTACCAAAGAATTGTGGAAGTTGCTAGATTCCTGTTAATAAAATCATGATTTATTTAAAAAGTGTGGTGTGAAGGAGTCATATCAAGTAAGCCTTCAGCTTTATTTATGTAGGTGCAAGACCCGTATCGACACTTAGAAAGCTCAAGTTCTCCTATACGTGAACGTGAGTGCAGACAGACCCATATGTAACATACAATGAAAGGACATCTTTGACATTGATTAAACTGTACTTATCAGTGGAAAGGGAATGTAGCACATGACCGCAAATAGGATTGCACTCTGCAGCCAGGCGTGCTTTCACTCTCAATTACTCAAAGGAACGTGTACGTTAAGGACAGCTAAGCATGTACTTACATGCTTAGTTGGAAGCCATAGGTTTTGCACCAAATACCACAGCCTACTACTCACTCCTACTACACAGGGGGTGATTTTGCAATCATATTTTAAAATTAGTTCTTACAATAATTTCTGCAGCGTTCGCTGCTGATAGACTTCATTGGTGCAGTACTTCACGTATGGATCAAAAGTTGAAGAAGTATGCTTTTCAACTATATCGCTAATATCATCAATAAAGATGTTGTTCTGATGTCTTGCTTCAAGTTCTTTAAAGAACCTGTGAAAAAAAGAAAAGAAATTACTCATTTTTACAAAAAAATAGCAGACTGCAACATTTTACACTTCACCCGACACAACCCATGACTTTTATAACCTAATGACAACTTGAATGGTTTGTGAAAGGGTGAGATCATCTCTCCTTTGGCAGGACAGTAAGGGAAATCTTTGCACGATACAAGTCAAAGGGTGGCGGTGTCACCTGGCAGAGCTCAGTGTAAGCAGTGCTGGCAAAGTTACTTCCCATTCTCCAGCTGCCAGAACCAAAACAGCATTACTGATCTGGTTAGACTAGAATTTCCAGAAACAGGGTTGAAAAAGAAATGAAACATCTTCAAGCACAACATTAACACATTTCCTCTTGTAATAAAGGAAGTACAATACCAGAAACGTTCAATGAAATAAAGTTACGTGTCAACTGCTAAACTAAGAACAAAAAAATAGATAGCAGGCTGAGCTGGACAATGTGCTCACGTACCATATGCTTCAGTCTACCGTTAAAACCAAACACAGATTGAAAACTGTGAAAATGGGAACAGAAACCAAAATCCTGAGCTGAGTTTTTCCCCTAAGCATGCTTGTTCTAAGAACTTCCCTACTGTTCATCCCCTGTTCCATATCTGAGTCCCCTTGGTCTCCGAAAGCCTTCCACTCCTTGCACTTCTAATTTTACCAGAAAACAAAAGCCTTTATTTCCACAATGCTCATTAGAAATATTTTACTGTTTGGGGTATAAGAGCTCACACAGATGGGCATTAGATCTATTGCAGGTCGTTAGAATTACCTACGCTGACACTCTGACATCACCGCAATCCTTAAACATTGAGAAGCTGCTGAAAATCTCTCTGAGACTCGTCCTGCCTGCAGCCTTTATAAAAGATGGTTCACCAGAACAATCCTGAACTCCCTAGAGTAAACCAGCTAATAAAAGAAACTCTCATGTAGCACAGAAAAATTAAGGAAATACTTGGAACACGTGATCTCACATCAAGCTAAAATATTTTGAAACATGTTTTATTTTCTTTTGGCCCTTGATGGCATCTTCTCATTACTAACACTGGCTCTTCAAAAACCTGTCACCTTGCAGCATTTCTTTTTTTTTTTTAAGTGCACCACCAATGTTCTCCACAGTCTGTTTTACAAACAAACCTCAAACACGTAAGAGGAGGAGAAGAGGATGAACAGGAGTTTATCGTACAAGTGTTTAACAACATGGCTTAACTAAAATTAAGACCTTTTTCAGGTGTGCGTAGAAGCTGCCCGAATTGAGTGGTTGCCAGACTCCCACTCAGTCAGAAGACTCAAGTGTGGGGTTTTTTGTTTTGGTTTTGGATTTTTGTTTGTTTTTGTCTTTTTTAAAGTTCTGACACATTACTGCAGATCAAACTGACTGATGTTTATCAGTATTGTCATTTAATGAAAAACAGGACACTGCCTACAAATAGATGTAATGCTGTCTACTACAGTGCACAGTTGTCTTCTCCCTCTTCCCCTTTCAGTGCTGCAGCAGTATTTTTTAATAGCCTTGCCACTTTTGGAAGGCAGAGTTGATCCTTCTATTCTCCACCCATCTTATTTCAACGAAGTATTTCAAGTTGTCACTGACTTCTATGATGCTATGTATTTGGGTTTTTAATATTAAGAACAGTACTAACTGGCAAAGCACACTAAGCTGCAATGAGGTCTCATACAATACACGGACAAATACTGAAGTTAACAGTTGCCTGAAATTTCACTGGGATCCCAGAATGGGCGGGGGGGGGGGAAGAGTCTCCAAGTCACACAGTCTACAACTGCTCATGAACCACAACAGTCAGATTTCAGCCGCTGACCACCATGCACTGCAGACGACTGGAATTCGTTTCTACTCTACTCAGACATGTTTATAGTTGGGAGAACTTCTCAGCGCACTGCCAATTCACTTTGCTCAGGAAATTAGGAAATACAGCATTTCTTCCTGCTGTATGTTATGGCACACTGACAAGGTGTTTGACCATGCTGGGCTAGAACTTTCACTTTTAGAATTTATTTGGTGCTTCATCAATGACATCATCAGTCATTGTAAGGAACAGTAAAAATCCTGGATAGTAGATGACTTTAAAAAAAAAAAAAAAGAAGAGAAAAGAGAGGGGCAGAGAGAAGCAGCATACCCAAGTGCCATCCCCCACAACACGTACCCTAAGAATTACTACCCCTGGAAATCACACATCAGAGTTTGAATCAAAGGTTGTCTTTTTTTGCATCCAATCTGCTAATTACTATACACAGTCAGTGAACCAGACACATCATTAAAACCTTTTACTCAAAATTTTAGGACAGATTCTGTCATAAAGATCAGTACTGAGTGATGGAGTGACTACATTCAATTTAACCAACTACAAATTAGTTGTGCTGTGTGACTGGCTTTTTTTGCTTAATACCAGAAGGATTTATTTAAAGCATTTGTTTCTGTTAAATCCAGAACTTTTCTGGTTAAAGTTAGATCCAGTTAAGTGAAAGTCAAACAGCATCACAAGATAGGATTTGATTTCCCTCCTCTTGCCTTTATGTCATTTAAAAGAAATGTCCAACTTGTAGTACTCTAAAACTCCCCTCTCCTAAAGGCTATGTGCCAGGTTTAGAAATGCAGGTTTAATTCATTTCCTATTTGTTTCTTTATAGCACAAGATCTAGAAACACTACAGATCTCGCCAAGACTGGAGTTTGCCCTGCCTTTATGATAAGGGCTTCCTCCTTAAAGTCGGTGGCTCCTGTTAAGGGTCTTCCCATGTCTTTAGGCAGCTCATTAACAAGCTGGTGATCGCCAGGAACGATGTCCTCATAGTTGCTCAATTTTCTGAAGCTATTTTTTCCTACTCGTTGGCACTGCTTTAATCAATGACTGATATCCACAACTTTCTCAAAAACTCTAGTTAAATCAGCTGCGTAAACACAAATGCACAGTGGTATATGCACAGTGTTACAAACTATTCCATACAATTCACCTTTATAAGGCCTAAACTATGTCTCATTTACAACTGCAAAACTCCCATCAACATCAGAAGTCGTCCTGCTTTAACAGATGCCGTGAAAATATACACAAACTAAATGCCCTAAGATCAATTATTTTGGTTGACATTTCTTCTCAACAGTTACTCTCCCTTCACCCCTAGATAAAGATATTAACTGAGCAGAACTTACATTCTTATGAATACTGTAGCTTGCTATCTGGATATTCAAAAATTAGATTGCCTCGAATTAAAAAAATTCTGATTAGGCAGGTAAAAGAGATTTTAACTAGGCAGGCCAAATTAGAGTTAGAAAAACAATTATCTTACAGAATCTGTTATTATCTGGGAGCAAAAAGCATGTAGAATCAAATGACAGCACATAAAAGGAATATATAGAAAGGTCGGAGGTACTGCAAATAATCTAAATAGATTATTTACATCAAGGGTCACTATAGAAGAAAACTGATACCAAAGCCTTTCTGGCAAGTGAGAGTGGGAAAGAGCAGACTTGGTGGAAGATCTGTCTGAAACCGAATTAAATGTGGAAGACCAGAAGTCACCAGAACCAGGTGATCAGCACCCAAGAGCGCTAAGAGAAAAAAAAAAATTCTGATAAAGTTACTATGAGATCATTTTATTCTGTTTGCAAGATGACAGAATGCACACAACAACATTACCAGGTTGGTGAGAGGGACAGATGGTACAATAGCATTACAGTTTTGTATACGGGTTATGTAGCAGTCATAGAATCAAGGTTCCCAAACATTTATCTGACCTTTTTCCTACTGCTTACAGTACTAATTTTTTATCTCCTTACAGGTCTATGCAATTCCCCATTGCTAATCATTCTGGACAGTGCTATTGTTCCTCTCTGCCAGGTGCCACGGTCACTGAAAATATCAGTCCATCGCCATCAAAGCCATTTGTATGTGGAAGTTGGTCTGGCTTGTAGATCACTTATTTCGAAGTTCATTATTATTCTTGCTTAATGTTTTCTAACTTATAATGACCTATACGTCTGGCAGAAAGAAGATTATAATGCAGATTTAGCTTCATAGTGATGTTGCTGCTGACACGTTACTATCTGGTAACAGAAAAAAGCCACTGGAGTGGAAGCTAGTACAATTTAGCTTCCTCCTCTCAGAGATAAGAAACAATTACCAATTTCAGATACCTTCAGATAAAAGTAATAAAAATTTCTGATTAGCCTCTCCAAAGCTGAATCTTCTCATCAGGAACAGAAGGTTAACATCTGCATCACTTTTTTTTTTTTTTTTTTTGGGGGGGGGGGGGGGGGGGGGGACACAGACACACACACAGGGGAAGGGAAGGAAATTTAAACTAGTAAAAATGAGAAAAATTACACCCTTATTTCCATATAATTTTTATGCTGAATCAGAATCAGAGCTTTTAGCAAAAGAATAGCTGAAAAGAGGGTGATTGAAGCGAGGGACTGCATCCACAGGTGTCTGAAATTAATCAGTTTGTTATGGGAGTTACCACAATCTAAATAAGGGAAACCGATATATATACACACATATATTTGTAACGCCAAACACTGCAAAGCTAACAGCCCATTAAAATACCTTTTACTGGGCAATATCCACTGAGCAACTACAAAGCTAAACAAGAAAAAAAAAGAAAAAAAGACCCTGACAGCCTATTTGTTCACTCTGCAACAAACTGGAACAACTTTCAGCAAGCCTGCCCACAAGTAACTGTCCTAATGGTAAGCCACTTGTCTTTTCAACTATTTATAGCATTCCGGCAGAAATCCAGAGCAATAAAAAGGCCATGACAACCCTGCCAATATATTCTGTTACAGCGAGATTCTTGAGATAGCGAGTCAGTGCTCATAGCATCGAGCTCAATGGTATGCGTTTCAGAAAAACAAATCTTGATTCAACCAATTAATACCCACTGACAAATGAACCCCCGAAGAACACTCTGTGGCACTAGAAATGTAAATCTTTTTGATAAATTATGAAGACATCACAACAGGAGTCTTCACTTTAAAAACCTTTCCCATGCTGAACAAAGTAATGCTTTTTATACAACTGAGAAGAAGCAGGGTGCTTCTGCCTGTCTCCCCGAGTCTGACAAGTTACCTACATACTCATTTGTCACAGAACAAAACAATCTCTTGCATGTCACAAACAATGAATTTATAAATCATTTTGTGAAGCTTTCTAGCAACAGGGATGAGGCTATTCCCATATAACACACTTGCTAGAACGGCCAAACTAACAAACACAGCAAGCAAAGACCTCGGAGAACGGAGGAGAACGGCTGGACGCCTAACTTGCCTCATGCTCTACAATCCTGGGTTGTCACCTGCAATCCCTACCTTCGCAATAACCAAGCGTTAGTACTAGCAAATACTGATCTTGTTACTATATGCAAGAGAACTAATCAATCAGGATATCTGGGAAGAAATTTTTGTTAATATAAAAATATGAACCACACAAAAACATAAATTAAGCATTGCTTAGTCCTGAGGGAAGTGTATCAGCCAGGGAACTCTCCACCACAGTCTAGAAAGAACGGTGATTTAGAGAGTGCCCAGGAAACTCTCCAGAGAGAGTCTGGAATTTGTCATTTCATTCCAATGACAGATTTCCCCATCAGGCTCCTGTCGTCCCCCCCTCAGAGCCCAGTGGGCACCGCCCTGGGTGCCGCCGCGGCCACACGCCTCCTGCAGCCCTGCGCCAGAGGGAGACCGCAAACCTCCCAGGTTCATCGTTCTCACAAGGGCACCTGTGCCAAGTTGGCAACCGCCTAACTTCCATACCCGAAGGAAAGCAAGTGCAAAGTGCAAGCGTACTCATCACCACATTACACTGTTTTACAGCCCTGTGCAGGTGCTGTTCTGAAGGCAGAGCAGCAACGCCTGTCACGGGAAAGGCCAAGGGGCAGGACACAGCGCTGCGAGAGATGAACAGCACAGCTTCAAGTGCTATTGGACTTCTCTCCACGCCATCGCAGGTGCTTCAGCCTCTTTCCTACACATCGGTAGAAGAAGCTATCCAGGGCAGCAAACTATCACACATGCTTAAAGGTAGGGAGAAAGTTGCAGGTTTTGATACTGCTGCACATAAAGCTGCTTTTCCTATAAAATGTACAAACAAACGTTTGTATACATGATCTTCATATTGATACAGCCACATCCATAGCAGAAGTTACAGTACGACACACAGGATAGCAAATACCACGCTTCGGCAGGCAAGATTTCCTAGGTATAAACACTGCACAGACCAACCTCACTGTTGTCCAGAGTAACATGGAACAATGCAACGTAAGTCGCTATCCGCAATGAAAGCTTTCATCTCATTAATCTGAGGTTTAAAATCTCATTTAAACAAAGCACGTTGAGCCAATGATACATAAGAGGAGCCAAGGGAACATACATATATCCTCCCACTACGACAGCCTTGCTAAACACAGATATTTCTAGACTTACTAACAACTTAGTGCCTTTTCAAAGCTACACATTATTTTTATGCAAGAAGGGCAATGCCAGTTCTCTGAAACCAGACGGACCTCTTGAAGACTTATCGCTCAGTCTCAACTAAGAAAGGCTGTTTCTTCATTCCTTCTCAGTCTCTGTACAAAGGAAAGCAGAGATGCAAGTTCGAATAACTGCTGAACATCCATCCACTTTACTACCAAAGAAATACGCAGATAAATACAGTTTTCCTCTTTTGTGCTTCCTGCAGCAACAGTAAACCTGAAAATTGGTGAAAGATTGGTAAGCTGCTACTAGAACAAACCCTGCAAGACCCAACAACAAAGCACGATTGCTTGCGAGGATCTGTGTGGGCACTAAGTTTCATATGATCATGACAGCGATGCTCTGCAGGAAAGGACTCAAACACCTGCTGGATAAATCGGTTTTGGGTTACAGCTGGAAGGCTTTAAAATTTTTAAGTACTTTTGTTCTACTGTCCTTAAGCACAAATATTCACATAAATAACTCTCTATGCAGAGGTTAGGCCACAGAAGAAGAGCCAGAGGCTCCAAGAAGTCAGCTACAAATGCTGCTGTGGGATATTTTTTTTTTTTTAAAACATAGAATATATTTACATAATATACAGATAGGTTTCAGTACAAATAAATATTATGGCAGATGGCAGCTTCATGCCATAGTTCTGGCGATGCCAGCTTCCACAGCTCTTGTCCAACTTATTCATCCCTGTTCCTACCACGCTCTTTCAGGTATGTCACCACAATTGCTTGTGGGCTGACACTTGATGAGATCTGGGAACTGCTCTGATGGGGATGTGAGGGAGGCGAGAGAAAGAAAACTCTGACCAGGTCTGTTTTGTGGGTTATTTTTCAGCTACATCTTGTCTGGCTGGCAGCAGGCTGAACTGACGGAGTAACGGGGAAGAGGGAAAACCTCCAGCCACCTCTAGCACCAAAGCAGGACCTTTTACAACAGTGTGCAAAAAATAGAGGATACAAATAAACAGACAACCTCTATAGAGAGGGCTGTTATGACTTTTGGTTAAACTCAGAATTTTAAGGCCATTCATCTAGAATATGATTTCAATCCTTGTTTCAAAAAATATTCCATCTCAAAATGAGGTCTTTTTATTTGATGCCAAACCTGTCTGTTGCTGGATAACACAAACCATCTTAAGTCACTGGTGAGGGAAGATTTGGGTGGTGTTTTTTTCTTTTAAGAAAAGATGCTATACTGGTAACGTTAAAAACAGCCATTAGAGGACAATTAGGTAGCGAACTATTGGTTCTTAGGGTGAGGACCTCAGCTAAAGAACAAAAAAGTATCTCCAGAAGTACTTAATGAAAGTAGTAAAGAAAAAACTGAACACAAAGTCCTAGACCAAGGACTGGCAGAAGAGTTTGGAAAGTAATCTAATTACAAGAGGGAAAGTTCCAAGGGGACCTGACAGTGAGTCTCTCCTCATAAGAATGTGGGACACTGAGTTACATACCATCTGTGCTGCATTTCCACAGGAAGATAAATTGACAGTATAGAGCTTCAGAGTCATAAATTTTTCAGAAAGGGACACAAAGACAATTAATTTGTCAAAAAAATTTTGGCAGTAATACAACACAAAGAATACTGAGAGAACAGCATGCAGATGAAGTTTTGAATATAAGCGTAGATAGGCAAGAAAAAATTACTTGAATTCTCTAACGAGAGGTAAAACGAAGTAAGATTCTAATGGCCATTATTAAAGAATATTGGTTTTGTAAATTTAAAATAGAAATTGAATTGCCTTTCATTGACAAACACTGTTAATATCGTCAAGCTTTAGCAACCACAATTAAAATCAATAAAAATGCACACCTACAATCATGCCATTGAGATGACACAGCAATTGTAACTGATATCTCACAGCCTTGGGTGCTTTGCCATTTCTTTTACTGAACCTTTTCCCCAAAAATATACACGTTACCGCTCACTATTCCCTGACATTTGCTGTCAGTCCAGTTCAAGTGAGATAAGGAAGTAGAATCATGTTTTGCAGGGAAGAAAAAAAGAACCAGAGACACTATTACATGGGAGAGATTGCAAAGGCCTTAAGAGAAAACCAGGGAGTAACAGAGAAAACAGCCAAGTGATTAAAGGTGCAGCCTGTATCCTGAGTGAACTGGGTGTTCACCCAGCTCCTGGGTGTATCAGGTGAACCCAACCCTACCACAGAAGTTTAAATCAACCCTACCACAGAGGAGGGTTGAGCAGGACTGTTCTTCAATTCTTTCCTCCCCTGGCATGCAAATGCTTGAGAATATTGCAGTCACATTATTTCAGGGAAGTTAACAGAAAAAAAGAATGCATTGAAAAACACCCCAATTTATTCCAGAAAACTCTTGAGTAAAACACACCAAAAGAATGGGTTCCCTCTGTTCTTCAGTCAGTATTGCAGTTTATAATGAGAGGACCTTCATCTGCTACTCTTGATCTTGGCAAACGGTGGTCATTTAGGTTTTGATTACATGCTAAAAAAGAGCTGGTATATACAGGGTACATCTACACTGCCAAATAAAAAACCCTAAAACCCAAACAAGATACTTAATGTACTACTTCATCGTGTAATCTTTCAGAAACAACACCCTGAAGGGTCTACTCTGAGCAAAGTATGAGATGGCAGCTCCAGGGATGTGGAAAGCATTGGCAAATCAGTTGCCTTGATTTTTTTTTTTTTTTTAAAAACAAAATCCAGCTACATAGTTCTATTTTAATTAGCAAAATAAGTAAACACAATCATTACCATGATCCAAAGGTCTCCTTAAAAGATTGCACCAGCTAATACTATTTTAAAGGGATTAAACTGTGTCTATGCAAAGCTTGACAAGCATTTCAAGATCTGCTGAGTAAAACACCACAGAAGCAGGATGCGAGAAACAAAAACATGGTTACGTGGTCAGCATTTAAATGACACCGCAATGACCCCTGGGATACAGAAGATTTTCCTGAAGAAACTCAAGTTTTACGCAACTAATATTTAAATTTCATATATCCAGCATTGGGAAAAAAAGAACCATAAAGGCAGTTTAGGTTTTATGTTTATGTTGGTGTTTCTTGAAGATCCTGTACCATTCGTTAGAGTGACAAAGTAAGGCAAGTCTATTCCGGCTCCTAGTCCCATCTGGTTTTAATAACTGCCTTCGGGCTCAGGCTAAATTCATTGGTAACAGATACACAGCCACAAATGCCCTCCACCAACACTTTCTGCGCCATACGCAGCGCTACGGAAGATTCTCAGACGGCCTCTCCAAAAGTGATCCTTCACAACACCTCTGAGCAGGCGTGAAGGCAAAGATAAGGGCGCCTGAGCAGAGACTGTGAAATCTAACACAAGAGCTATATTTAATTTCAGAGGATGGCACAAGTCAGAGACAAGCACATTGTGAATAGTCAGTTTTCTTTACGATTAGCTGGCATTCCTTCAGAGGGACATCTGAAACGGGGAACGTAACGGACAGCTTGAACAGGACTTTACACAGGACAGAAGGGAACGTACTGAAAAACACTTCGCTTCTCTTTACTACTCTAAACCAATGTTATATTAAAACACTGACTGTTCTCAGAAAAATCTTTTAAGAGTTAAACCCATCCCCACTGGCAATCCCCCCCCACAGCTCACTATCAACAGTAAATATCTTGGGCTGAGAAACTTTTCCATAGGTACCAGCCAAAAAAGCAGTTCCCTGCTTCGGTCACCACTGTGACTGCAGGGGACACGTCAGAGCTATGGAGAGGAAAGCTCTGGGATCCCAGTCCGGGTTACCAAGCAGGGCAGGGCAGGGCAGCAGCAGCGGGAAGAACGGGCTCACACCCAGGCGAGCAGGCAGTGTCATCACTCTCCAGTCACCCAGGCCCAAATATCTTCCTCTTGTGTCCTTCTCCTACACTTAGCAACAGCCGGCCAGAGTTTAGTCTATTTACATAGCAGGAAAATACACCATGACGGCGATGGATGGAAATCTGCGAGTTTGGGGTATTCTTTTCATTATGTTTAAGTGAATAATTTGAAGTTAAACGCTTACTGTATTTTCCAGAAAACTAGGCATTTTTTTCAAGGGCACTTTTTGTATAGGTAATTGCCAGGTATTCACTAAATTAAGTATTATACAATGCATATATACGTATAAAAATTTCTGAACTCATTTAAAAATAAGCATTCTTTCTCTTAAGTTCTGCTCACCCAAGAAAATGAGCTGAGGGAAGTATGATTCTGTTCAGACGTGTTGTTCCTGAGTATTGAAGTCATATATCTAATCTTGTCTCCAATAAGGATGCTAAATTATAGAACAATCACTGGGTCAGGAATGCAATTACCAACTGCATATTATTTTAAAGTTACTGTTTACCAACACTGCTAGTCATCTGCAAAGAAACAGTGCAGGTCAACCCAGAGAGTTATTTCAGCTGCCAGAAGAACCCTCTAAACAAATAATTCCTAGATATTAAAGCCAGAGAGTTCAGGAATGAACGCTGATGTCAGAACAAACCATGAAGGAAGCAATCTGAGGAAACACAAGGACAAACACGCTGTCCCAAGTCATCAGTATGATACAGATCCATAAATGTGGGCACCTAAAATCTAAAGGTTAAAAAAAAAAGGTATTTTGGACTCACTGCTCTACAATACATCCTCCAGAATCCCTGGAATCTCCTGACAATCAAAAAAGGTCCCATTGGCAGTAAAAGCAGATTATGCAGCAAGGCTGGGAGAAAGGCAAAAACCACAAATGGTAAATTTAGCAGTGCTCTGCAACAGCTTGGAAACCCAAGCGTCACATATGGTCTGAGCGCTCCCCAGCACCTGCCGTGGGTCAGGGCAACGCACCAGCTTCTGCAGAGCCACAAGTGCCTCACATCCTGCTTCCCCATCATTTGGGAGGGTTCTTCTTCCTCTTGTTCCCATTACTCTGTCCACCACATCCAACATAATCACTCAGCCTTACTGATAAGGAAGCCACTTATCTGCTTCAAGACGTCCAGTATGAAAAACTTTCTTTGGAAGAGCACAGAAATTCTCCCCCAGATCACACTGCAGTGTCACTTATCCAACAGGGTACCCACACTCAGCTGGATGCCCTCAAGACATTACTCAGCTTTCTTCAAAAATTGCTAACGGCAAGAACTGTGATCAAATACCGAACACAGACTACAGACCATCAGTCTAGACCAAACAGGAAAAAAGGAGGTTAATGACTAATATTACTGTCTTACCTGGAAATCAAATCGGTGATCTATAACTTACAAATAATTCTCTTTCATTATAGTTCACCTGAATCACCCAGGGTCTACTCACAGTATTTAAATTTTTACTTTTTTTATTATATGCGGGTTTTGTTTTGGGTTTTTTTGTTTTGTTTTGTTTTGGGTTTTTTTGCAATCTTCCAAAGAAACGGAGCAACAGAACTTTGCATTCTCTAAGAGTAATACACATACTTCTTAAATGAACACTAGGACTGTATTTTCCTATGGAAAAAGATGAAGCTGCATCATTTAAAGCATGTTGGAAAGACGTGAAACATTAACCTAATTTACCAAAAAGTGCTACGGGAAAGCTTACCTAGTTCCTAACGTATTCACACAAATAAAATTAAGGTACTCAGACAAGATGTTAACCTGCCTCACAAACCCACACAGGCTTCTCCACTGAAATCAAGACACAGAGTTTAAAAACAGTCAGAACCTGTCAAAGTATTTTTTGTTTGTGTCTTTTTCTGCTAACGTTAATCTTCTGATATTCCATAAGCTTTTTGCTGGCCTAACGGCAGAGAGAGAAATAAAATGCTAAAGCTTTCCTTTCTCCTATAAATTTGGTGATTTGACCTGTCAGACCAATTGTCTTCAAGACATTCCACCAATTTCCCTGCCAGTCCTCTTTCCCAAGACAGGCTCTTGGGAAACTCACCTCTTCTGCACCACGGACTGAGACTGGAGGGAGTTCTTCTCACTAGTGAGACTGATTGCGCAGTACTCTCAGACTAGACAAGCTTTTATTTCTGAATAAGCTGGCCTATGGCATCCCCATCAGCTCACGTCTCAATGTAACAGCTCTCACTGACTCAGGTCGCAATCTGTGTGATTTTGTGTTCTAACAGTTATGAACTCCCATATTACACATACAGGCAAATACACAATAAAAGATTTAAGCTTTCTGAAGCCATCTTACAAGACGTTTTCATAAACAAACACATTGTATGCTGCACAAATCATTCAGATCAACTCTTCTTTGTTAGAGACATTCCAATGAGCTCCCACCAAAAGCAGAGACAGTCTTTGCAGTCTGTATTCTGCTTCTAACAAAGGCAGCTTTGTTCCATCAGAAATGGCCTTGTCATGCATTAGAAGCCTATCTTGGTGTTTCTGGAGAGTTTCCACTAAACATGTTCTAAGTTAAAGTTCCTAGATACAAGCTTTAAGCAATTTTGACTCAAGATAGTATTTTTATCAGTTCACATTCTTTAGCTCACCAAACTTTTGTTTGAGCAACCCAAACCACTGATAACTACACTCATACTCAGACTTTATATTTTGAAGTAAAGGAAAGACTGCTTAAAATACAGCATAATGGGACAGATGCTCAATTTAATTACAATTTTATAACAGAAGGATGGATTTTGCTACCTTGAAAGACCTTGAAAATGGGAAGTGATAGTTTGGAGATACCAAGAAAGACGCTTCTATTTTAAAATCACTTTCATTATTTACACAAATGAGGTTGTACAAAGCCAGCACAAAGTTTTGTTATAGTTTAACAGTATTGCATAACTCAGAAAACAAAATATGTTTTCATTTAAGTTTAAAAAGGAGTTACGAATTCTGTTTTTACTCCAAGTTATAAAAAAACCCCAAGTTCTTAAACCATTAGACTTTCCAGACAAGAAAGAATAAGATTATAATTTTAGGCTAGTGTGGTATTTTTCCATTCTCCCCCCCCCGCCACTTCCTTTGAAGACTATTAATCACAAGAGTTGTAAAAATTCCCCTAAAAATACTGCTCTCCCCACCCCCATTTCTGCTTTAAATATCTTAAGTGAGAAATTTAAAAGTGGATTTAATGATTTGGAAGGCGTATTCAACACAGGGAGAAACACAGGGGAAAAAACATACACCTATTCAGATAGCTATACTAGTATGGTCAGCTGTGTCTTACAGCAATGATCCAAAGGAGAGGCTAAGTCTGCAGGCTAATGAAATCTTTGATTTCTGTTAAGCTATCTAAAAAAGACAGCAATTACCCCCTAATACATGATGGTTCTGTGACATCATCATCTAGAAAAAAAGGGACTCATGCTACTTTACTTTTACAATTCACATTTCATGTAAGGAGAAGCCTTTAAAAAGCACTGTTCCTTGAAAATGAGGACTTTGATAACGTGCGCTCCCTGACAACACTGCTGTCATACAACTCTCATTACTGTGGTGGCTGTGGATGGAGAAAATACCCAGCTTCTGGCAAAAGACCTCAGCTATAAGAGAGAGAGAGAGAGAGAAACAAAAGGGAACGGGGGATGGAGAAATGAAGGTATACCCAGGAAGTCCAAAGGTACAGCTATTATATAGCTCCTAAATTAGGTTTCCACTTGACACAATACATTAGACTCTCTCACGTGTATGCTCCATGAAACAAAATCTTACTACCACATAAACTTCAGAAGACATAAAATCAAACTGCTGCACAACAGATGTAAAATTCCACAGCCTTTGTGGGGTTTCAGAGAAACAGGAGCCAAGAGAGGACATTACCATGACTGGGAACATGAAACTTGAGAAGTTCCACGAAGATAAATACAGGTTTGATGCTAAAGAATTCAGAACATCACAATTTCTACAAGAAGGAAACAAAGGGGACAAAAGAAAAGGGAACAAAACAAAAAAACCCCCAAAACCACCAACAAACCCACCCCCCCAAAAAATACCAAAAAAAAAAAGCTGAAAAGGTGGGAAGGACTGACTCCAGAAATACTCCTAGTCTGACAGATTCCTTACCCAACCATTAGCCCCTCTTCTGAAGTGAGGCTAATATTTTTCTGTTCCACAGGTAGAGAGAGATACATTTAAAGTTGTAGAGTGCTACGGTTAAGACCCAGTGGTATCTTTAGTAGGCCATGTGCATCCTTTAGCCATTGTGCTTGATTTCAAACTGGAAATAAGGTGTAAGAAAAGAAGCATAGACATTTTTATTTTTTTAGTTACGTAGACCACAGAAATTAACCTGCTGATACTGCTATTAAGCAGGCTAGGATAACGAACAAATTATAACAAAGCAAACCCTCATTAAACAACTTTTTGAAAGAGAGTTTAAAGTATTCATAACCCTGAAGTACACTGTGAGTGCACACACATACGCATGTCCCATATTAAATCATGCTGGCAGCAATTATCAGCAATCATAAAACAGACTTTTCAGCAATTGTATCGTGTGAGATCTGCCAACATTTCCTTTTCATTTGGCACTATTTGTACTGTGTCCATTTTTCTTGTTCTTGACTTTGTACTGAAAAAAACTTACCAAAAAAAAAAGCACAGCACAGCGGGTCTTTTAAAAAGAAATACAAGTCTCTGGTGTCAGGTGCTATGGCGTGCATAGCACTGTTCATAAACAGCAAAATGCCTATGCTGTTTACATAAAAGATACCAAAGTCACACAGTATGCTGCACACTGCGTACTCAGTAGAAAGTAAACAGTGATTCAACTGATTAAGGAAAACACTGGCAAGAGTCAGTTCTTAAGGGCAAATAGGAATCCCTTGCTCAATTTTTAACAGTTTAATAAGGGCAGACTAAGCTTAATTTGACAGACTGTAAAGACTAGGTATGACCGCTTAACATATCAACATTTAGCTTAGGAACTGTTTAGATTTGAAGGATGCTTATTTCTACCAAAATACACGATGTTCTTTCCTTCCCTACCAATCTTCAGAGAAACGGTATCCCATTAAATGTGAGCCCAAGCACAGTGGCAAGGCGAGTCTCTCAAACTCACGTGCGTGTTCACTGTTATTTGCATTTTCCATCTTCAAACTAGCATGTTTTGGAAGAAATGGTTACCACTCCAAAATGGTTGAGATTCCAAAAAGAAACTTGCTTTTATGTTCAAACAGCTATTAAAATAATAACCGGACATCTCCAGTTCAGCCTACTTGTAAGCTCTCCTTACTAAGTCAGTACAGCCAGAAAAGTAAACAACTGCTCAACTCTAATAGAGAGTATTCTGGCAAGAAAAGCTAAGATTTTCCCAAATAAGAGCAAGATGCCTCGGAGAACAAGAGTGTAGGTAAGGCATAGCCTGAGTCTGCAAATACTACCATGTATCATAGACAGTACTAACCAAAGCTCTACTATTCAAGGAGCTGCCTGTGAGGTATATAAGGAAAATATAACCCAAATAAACAGGAGCTTACTCATATTGCAAAAACAGAATCTACGGTTAGCAAAATAAAACCTTAGCTGTTTGTATTATATGAAATGATTCTTTAGCACTGTAGAGCACATATATTGTGGTGCTCTGAAAGAACAGAGAATCAAATTCCATTCTAATTTAATTACAGCTTATAAACAACTAAGACTCTGGATATTAACACGTGCAACATTTGACTTCTCATTCTTAAACTGTCAGGCCTAAATTTTTGTCAAATTTGCTACCTTGTGGCTGTCCCTTCATTTTGCGGTAACAGTAAAGACACTATTTTGTATACTACATTTCATTACTTGCTTGAAAGATATTTTGACTACTAGTAATCAACCTCGGATACAGCTAAAAAAAGGTATTGTAAATAATTTAACTTTATAATTACTAAATTTTAGATTCCTAATTTTTAAAATGTATAATTGTTTACAAATGTATACATTTATTGCTACACTTACTTTTTGCTTGCTTCATAAACATCCGTGATATTGGAGAAAAGGTGATGGCTCTCCGTTTTGGTCATTGTGAGACTCAGTTCCCTGGAATTTTTAAACATCCGGATCAAAATCTCCAAGCTCAGCAAATAAGAATGCTCAGAAGATATCACTTCAAATATCGCCTGCAAAGTGGAGGGGGAAAAGAAAAGACTTACTATTGACTAGGTTAAAAAAAAAAAGCCAAATATGGAGGAGGGATGCAAAGAAAAGTTACTGGACGTAAGCTAGAGATTATAACATAAATATTCATTTCCATGATAGTTGCATCACTTACTTAGAAATAAGTGACATAATACTAGAAAAAAGACTTTTTAAAACAGTCTATATTCAGACTTTTCAATGCAACTGCAAACAGAGAGTTTGAAGACAAAAAAAAACTTAACACCAACTATGATCACTCCCCATTCATACTCCTGAGAGGTGGTTTTGTTTTGTTTTTTAATTAAAAACCCCACATCTGTTTCTGTGGCCTGGTTGGAAGCTTCATATCCATCATGCTACTGTTGACCAGCCAGTATTTGCTTTTGCTTTTTTTTTTTTTTTAAACAGAAGCTGGTAAGGTATTTACATGAAAGCGTTCTCGGGTAACAGAGCTCTGCTTACCCAACCATCTGCAGAAAAGCAAAACCCTTTGCAAAATTCAGGTTTTAGCCACGTATCAGCAGTGATACGTTGGTTACTTTTAAAACATGAAGTTAGGAGCAGGCACATGAGAAGCTGAGCTATCTGCAGCGGGGAGAGAAGCCTGGAGGCAGAGCAGACAGGAGGGGGTGGCAGCCACTACTGCCTTTAGCGATTACTGACCAGACACACAGACCTCCGGCACATTCATTCCCTCACCTCCCACAACCAACTTCTCTGCTTTATCACCCTACCACTTAAAGAGCAGCCACTGTAACTTCCATCAGCTGGCTGACATACAAAGCAAACTTTTAACGGACTCTTGGACTTTGAAATCCACATACTTGTTCCATTGGAAATTTTCATCTCTGATGTAGAAACCTATTCAGCTTTTAGACATCTTTTACCTCTCTAGGCTTTATTTGCTGTTAATCTAGAGTTCTTATATGTATATACACGGAAAAAAATTTAATCATTTTCATGAACCCTTTTGTCATGAGCTCCAAGTCACATTTGTCATCAGCGCTACCTTCCAGGCATTACCAACACAGAATAATACCATCAGCAGAGCTAATATAACTTTGTTCTCAATATAACTAAATGTCAATACTTGCATGTATAATTTCATTAGTTACTTTCAATTAACTTCTCTAAGCATTCTCAAACCAAAGGAGAAATATATAGTTTAAATGCAACACTGCAGATCTGAGTTTTTAGAAAGAGAGACAGAGAAAGGGTCTTGCAGCTGAGAGTCTACAGGAGGAGTTCACTCAGATGGGCTGATGTATGTGCTCTAGAGAAGCGGTGCTCTTCTGTGACCAGGTATAAAGGCAAGGGAGAGTATAGGCAGGTTGAAGGCAGTCTTCCTGAATATTCCCACCTGCCAAGTGAGACAAACCATACTGGGGAAAAAAACACAAAACATTCTGCTGGGGACATTTGTTCATAGGATTTCTTAAAAAGTTCAAGTCTAGTGAATTCTGCTGGTGTTACTTAGGTAAGCTTTTGATCAAATACAATTTCTCTTGGGTATCCTGAGTCTCAGTGTTCCCAGACTGTGCTTTCAAAATTATTCTTGCCCTTCTAAAAAGTCTTCTTCAAAGAACTGAGATTTTAATAATGAAATAACAGGTTTTAGATTTCTTAGAAAAAAACAAAAAAAAAAACCTGCTTTAGCTGAAGCCTTAAAGGTTTATGCAGTGCAAAGATGATTTATCAACTCCACAGAAAACCTACAGGGCCATTATACATACAAGGAAAGGAAGTCTAATGTACGTATCGGTAGTCTCTCCATCTTATTACCTACCCAAAAAGCTGAAGGGATCTGGTGAGAGTTACAGCAGCAGCTAGGGAACAGCTACAACATACTACATGTTATTTGCAAGAGTGAATACTGCTGTGCAAGAAAATATGCAAAGGTGATGCTTAAAATAATATTAAATTGCCTGCCTGCCAACTCCCTCAGCCTCAAGAATCTAGAGAACATATAGGTATGTCAGCCAAACTCTGGCGGCAAATCTCCCTACTGCTTGGCTAACAATGTGGAGGAAGGTGCCTACAAAGGGCATTCTGGCCTTTACCCAGCCATTACATTTCCAGTCTTCAGTCTCATTGTACTTCTCCCAGCTGTGCTCACAAGGAAAGGATTTACCCAAGGATTGCTGTAGAGTTCCATGGCTAATTGGTTTCTACCCAGACATTTTTCAACAACAGGAAAATATACAAGCTCTCTTATTATTACTGTTTTGGAGGGGGTTTGTTCATGCTTTTACTGAGGACCCTCATGGACTTCTTCCAGTTTGGTGACAGAAAGTCATTAGCACAGTCAGACATAAATGGGACAAAGACAGATACTTTGCTTCTAATGTGTAAGAAAGGGAGAGAATATCATCTTACCATGACCCAAACACATTTCAGAGACTGAAAAATAAAAAAGGATGAAGAGACAACCTTGACTTTGACATACAGTAACTACACCACATTCAGAGGCTGGGATGGCATTCACCAGGTGCCTGCTAACAGTGTTTCTGAACGACATTGGAAACCATATTGCAGTTAGTCTGCATTATATCAAGGTAAGCAGATATTTGAATCCTGATGGACAGCAGGACTCTTAAGCGGCCAAATGCATACTGCAGCTTGTACACACATACACAGTTAGAGTTTCCAACATGCGAGAAAAGAAGATCTATAAAAAATTTTTTTAGTTCAAACCAGTCGATATGACATTTTCTTTAGACAAAAGATGCACAGAGATCCATCTCACTAATGTGTTCTGAAAGATGGGATGTGTATGAATGCATAACATTGACATTTAATCCAGGTATAAAGCAAACATTTTCCTGCAGTGACAATATATTAGGATGGCAAAAATAATCTAATAGGCTCCAAAAAGCAATTTAAAGAATAGATAAAGAATAATTAATAAAAGGCAATTTGAAAGACATACAGCAAAAGCACTACTTGGTAGTACAACTACATCTTAAGAACATTTATTTAGGCTCCCTCTGAAAGAACGGGCCTCTAATATTCAAATAAAAAACACCTCAGGCTTGAAAACCTTTTTGGTAACATGAAAGACTTTACATTTAAAAGGCGTCTAAAGAACTTGTTCCCTTTGAAGAGATGTAAATGTAACTCCAGGAAACATAGACTAAAGGCTCCTAAAGGATATGGCTGAAATAAATGCCTTGTGTCTCAAAGCTTCCCAGCAGGAGGAGACACAAAAGCAGAACACATGGCCTGAACTGCTGCACAGCCTCTTCCCCAAAAAAAGCAAAAGAAGATAGCCAAAGAAATGTAGCATTATAAAAAAAACCCAATAAACTATTGTCTAAATCTCATGTATGAAATACAAGATGTTTCTGTGTTTCATGCATGAACACAGCAGCTGTAGGTCACGCAGCTAAATTAATATTTGAGGCTTGCTATACACATCTGTGAACTTCACAGAAAACCCCAGTCAGGTCTCACTTGGCTACATTCACTGAGGTATGTCCCAAAGCAAAATGAGGATATTGGAACAAATTTCCACAGCAGGTAATGCTACAGTGTTTCTATTAAAAAAATCTTGGGTTTTTTTCCTGTTGAAGGACATACCTCAAGAACTGCAGGTATATAGTTGGCTAGGTCAGGCTATTCTTTTCAACACCTCTCATTCATTTTGATATAGCCCCTGTAAGTAAGGAAGGAGGGTAAAGCAGATAAAGCGGACAAAAGGAGCAAAGAGGAAGAGGAAAGCGGATAAAGAGGACAAAAGGAGCAAAGGGGAAAGGGACAGAGAGAGAAAAGATAACTACATCAGTAATTGCTGCTGTTGACAGCATGGATGCACCTACTCCATTTCAGTGTGAAAGGAAAAAGGTTAGTTACACCAGATACGCAGTGCTCACGTGCTCAGAATTGTTCACAGGATTAGTTACAACTAAGGGGCACTGTAAAAAGCTGTTCTTTGCTCCTCACTGCCTTTAAAAATGTACGTGCCACCTTCTACCCTCTGTGAACGCAAGGTTAATTTTACACCTTTCCCGGTACAGCACCCAGGAGTGACTGTCTGCTGCTACTGAGTAGCCATCAGCCAGGCCTTGTCTGCTGGAGCGAGCGTACCTAGGAACCACTCCTCCAGCAAGACCCACAGCATGTTGGCAGGAGTCCTGTGGCAAGGACATACACACATCAGCAATAGACACGTTTTGTTTATTTATTCTCCCTAGGGAGAGAAGACACTTCACTCTAGGATAGGAAGCAGTGTGATGAGCTTATCTCCTTATCAACAAATAGCGAGTATTAAATCAGGCATGCAGTGCACCCCTAAACAATCAACAAAAAATAAAGTGTTACTTTAAAGAGTACCTCCTGTCTTTTTCTTTCTTCCTGGCTGATTGCTTCTGACAATCCATTCTTCTTTACCTCAGGAAAAAAAACAACACAACAACTTTTGTAGAAAAATACAATTTAAAAAAACCCCAAACCACAGAATTATCAAAACACTGGACTAAGAATTCAGCTAAAGAATCTGTCTACTTCAGAAAGACAGCAATGAACCAGCAGAAATTTTTAAAAAAGTCAATAACATCTATCATTTGACTTATCGAAAGAACTAAATAATTTCATTAAAAACTATCCCAGGACACACACACAGAACTACTGCAGCAAAAGCATGCACAGTTGAATCACGGTCACCCTGCACAACCTCCCTGGATTTTACACGCACACGGAAGCATGAAAACTGCTTTCTCCTTTTAAGTTAGATTTCTTGACTGACACACGTACATCACAAGGTTCGTTTTCTGAGTCAGCCTGAAAAAATCTTAGTGTCTTCATTCGCTAAACACACCTAAATGCCTAAACTACCTGTCTAGGTAGTTTATTGGCCAAAAAATTATTCTGGAGGAGCTCCAACTTTACCCTAAACAGCCATGGCAAAGTCCTCAGTAAATACCCCTGTATTTCTATCCTCAACCCTACGATGATGTCTCGCCCCACCCTGCACCCTACAGCCGAATCAGCCAAGACAAGTTTGCCCCAGCTCTCTATATACAACCATCATGAACTCCAGCCGCGGCTATGTGGCTATCCACATTTCCCACAGCCTGAAGCCACACACTCAGCTACCAAATTCCACACCAGAGACCCCTGAACTTTATTCTTTGCTGGTGCAAATCACATGCATTATGTCATTTAACAGGAGAACATTAAAAAAAAAAAACAAACAGAGAGTTAATCACCAAGGAGGGACTGATTTTATGCATTTCCTAGAGGAATGTTAAATACAGGACGTCAAATCAGGAGGGTCACCTGCGTATGGTGTGCTGGACCGGGGAAGGGTCCAGCTGGACCGGGGAAGGGGCAAGAGGCCACTGCACAGCACTACACGAGAAAGGTACCGTTCTCTTCGTGGAACGGCAGTATGTCACAGGACGTGAGACCTAACAGATACACTTCCATTCTCTCACTTCTCTTTCGGTTTTCTCCAAAAGCTCCTAACGTACTATCATCAAAGGCTCTCTCTTCTTACTCCACTTGTTCCCTGGAATTTTAAAGGATATATTCTTCCTCATTTTACTCCTACACAGCAGGCACCACAAACCTGGATAGCAGGCTCGAGAGTAAAGATGGCACAACATTAAGAAGTGCTGCACGTTGGTTTGCATGCACACCGAAGTATATACACACATGTATATACTTATAAAAATAACAAATATTCCAGTGTTTGAGCAATTGTTCTTTTGAACACAAGTTACAGATTCCTATGTCACCACAAGCATACACTTCTGAATACCAAGCAAGAACTAATTAGATGCCTTTCTATTACTGGGACCTGACCAGATGCATCCCAGAGTCCTGAGGGAATTGGCTGATGTAGCTGCCAAGCCAGTCCCCATGATATCTGAAAAGCCATGGCAGTCAGGCGAAATCCCCGGTGACTGGAAAAAGGGAAACACTGCACCCATTTTCAAAAGGGGTACAAAGGAGGACCCTGGGAACTACCGACCTGTCAACCTCTTCTCTGTGCCTGGGAAGATCACGGAACAGATCCTCCTAGAAGCTATGCTAAGGCACATGGAGGACAGGGAGGTCATTCAAGACAGCCAACATGGCTTCACCAAGGGCAAGTCCTGCCTGACCAACCTAATGGCCTTTATGATGGAGTGACTACATCAGCGGACAAGGGAAGAGCTACGGATGTCGTCTATCTGCACTTCCATAAGGCCTCGACACTGTCTCCCACAACATCCTTCTCTCTGAACTGGAGAGAGACAGATTTGATGGGTGGACTGTTCAGTGGATGAGGAATTGGTTGGATGGTCACATCCAGACAGTAGTGGTCAACAGCTCCATGTCCAGATGGAGATCGGTGACGAGTGGTGTCCCTCAGGGGTCCGCATTGGGACCAGTCGTGTTTAACATCTTCATCAATGACACAGACAGGGGGATCGAGTGCACCCTCAGCAAGTTTGCAGATGACACCAAGCTGAGTGGTGCAGCTGACACGCCAGAAGGACGGGATGCCATCCAGAGGGACCTGGACAAGCTGGAGAAGTGGGCCTGTGTGAACTTCATGAGGTTCAACAAGGCCAAGTGGAAGGTCCTGCACCTGGGTTGGGGCAATCCCTGGTATCAATACAGGCTGGGGGATGAAGGGATTGAGAGCAGCCCTGCGGAAAAGGACTTGGGGGTACTGGTGGATGAGAAGCTGGACATGAGCTGGCAACGTGCGCTCGCAGCCCAGAAGGCCAACCATATCCTGGGTGCACCAAAAGCAGCGTGGCCAGCAGGTCGAGGGAGGGGATGCTCCCCCTCTACTCCGCTCTGGCGAGACCCCACCTGCAGTACTGCATCCAGCACAGGAAAGACATGGACCTGTTGGAGCAGGTCCAGAGGAGGACCACAAAAATGGTCAGAGGGATGGAACACCTCTCCTATGGAGAAAGGCTGAGAGAGTTGGGGTTGTTCAGCCTGGAGAAGAGAAGGCTCCGGGGAGACCTTATTGCGGCCTTCCAGTACTTAAAGGGGCCTTATAAGAAAGATGGGGACAGACTTTTTAGCAGGGTGTGTTGTGATAGGACAAGGGGCAATGGTTTTAAACTACAAGAGGGTAGATTTAGACTAGAAAATTTTTTATGCTGAGGGTGGTGAAACCCTGGCCCAGATCGTCCAGAGATGTAGTAGATGCCCCATCCCTGGAAGCATTCAAGGTCAGGTTGGACAGGGCTCTGAGCAACCTGATCTAGTTGAAGATGGCCCTGCTCACTGCAAGGGGTTGGACTAGATGGCCTTGAAAGGTCCCTTCCAATTCCAACTATTCTATGAAACTATAAAGTACCTTTCAATCAACAACCTGAAAGCTTTAAAGCACTCACTAGGAAGTACAATGTCACTTTTTTCTGGATGCAGTGGAGGACTTTTCTAAAAATATGCCAACACAGGAAATACCTATGAAAATATCTAAGAGATTTCAATGCTTCCTGTTAATACAGCAACTCCAAATTTCCAGTGAGGTCAATGCAGCAACCGTTGTATTCATGTTCAAAAAACTGCAGCTATGTTTCGTGATCATTATTTTGTCATATATGGGTGTGTACATACAAAGTACACATACAAATACATCACATGAGCAAATGTCTCAACCTTATATTCTTAATCAATGGCAACGCTTCCAAAGAGAGAGAGGCCCAAATATGGAGAATATTTCTGGCATACTCTGTGAAAGAAAATTCAATTCCTGTTTTTTGAGATGTCCAAAACGTTTTAGCTGAAAGAGCCTAAAAATCACATTTGTGATACTATGCAAAGAAAAACTTAATATAAGCTAAGAACATCACCAGAAAGAATGGAAGAGGCCCAACATTACAGCTACTGATGTTGTCTTATTGTCACACTGGACTGCTTTTTTCCAGCAACTCAGTTATGACTGATTCAACCATGGAGACGAGGAGGAAAGGATGAAAGAACAACAGGTTAACTCTCTGGTTATGAGCAAGAAGTTCCCCCAAAATCAGGAAGTGCTGCAGGGAGGGAACACACCAGAAATACTTCTTTGAGAAACATAGTAAGTGGCTGCACCATAAACCAAATTGAACATAAGCCTTTGGATACTGGGAGAGAAATGAGAGCTAATGCAGAGATTAGCCCTGAAGACCCTTGACAGTAAAACCAGGTAGTCTTTGTTTGACACCACAGAGAAGAGGCAGCCATGGAAAGGTGACAGTGTGAGCAGCTCAGTAAAGCAACTTGGGGCAGCTTTTTAAATGAATGAGAAAAATCACAACTGCATTTGTCCCAAACCAGAGAGAGATTATCAGAAAAATGAAACCCAAGATGACCAAAGCTTGAAAAGAGTTTCAGGTTAGAGAGACAGCAGTTCAGAGAATATGCAAAATTTTGATGCACTGCTATGTAAATACATTGAACCTACTGGGCATGAAATGGAGGACTTGATGCTAACACACCCATTTAATATTAAATACTTCAATAATTACGAGCATTACCTATGCTATGGGACATCTGTTTCCAGTGCTAGATCTCAATAATATTTATAAGAATCACAGCAGCATTGACAGTAGTAGTGAAAAGTGAATATGCATCATATTCTCCAGGCTGGACAGTAAGGACCTGGAAAAACAGACATTTAAGTTCAAAGTCCGCCAGTCAGATGCAGTGGTCAAACTCTGCAACAGTTTGCCCAGGGAGGTGGCAAGGTCTCCACCCAAGGAGATATTAAAAACCTGACTGGACAGAGTCCTGGACAACTTGCTCTAACTGACCCTCCTTGAGCAGGGGGGTTGGACAAGATGACTTCAAGAGGTTCCTTCCAACCTAACTGATGCTGTGATTCTTCGCATACACAATTACAGACATTGTCATTATCCATAGCAGCTGAATGCTGCATCTGTTGGAAAGTAAATACATTTAATATAGCACACAAGTTCGTATCAGCACCTATGATCTGCTGGAAATTCTTCAAAAATATCGAAAGATACTTTTGGAATATATTTTGGAAATATTGGTTATTGTCCCTAAATTAAACTTTTAAATTAACAGATGAAGGTTGGAAGGAACAGAGATAGCAGATAAGCTACCTCTTTACCTAGTCATCTGCTTAGCTACTGCTAGCTGTCTGATCTGTAACAGGAATCTAAAGAGGAAGAGGGTTCAAGAGAGGAATTTGAAAGGAACTGAATTTAAATAGCATCCTATTTGAGTCTTTTCAGAGAACAAAGTCTGTTCTCTGAAAAGCTCAATCTTAGTTTCACATGTGTGCATACACTGCAGGAAGACAGAAACGCCCTTTTTTTACTATTATTATCATAAAGGATTTGACAACTCCGTACATGAAGGTTTCACTACCTCCCTCAAACAGAAAGCCTGGTCAGAACTGCATCAGGTGTCAAGCCTGTATGGCCAAAGAAACATCCTGCAGAAAGAGTGGATGCATTCTGCTGTCTCCCCTCGATTTCCTAGCATACTCACTGCTAACAAATACCATAAACATATTATTCTCCTTCTTTCCTAATGTATATTGAAACCCAATACTTTGACATTTTCCAGCTGACTTCCTGTTACAATTCCACTCACTTTTTAACGCACATTGACAGCACGTAATTTTTCCAGAGTTATAAACACAGACACGATGAGATTCAGATTCCCATAGTTTGTTTTCACAGTGCACCACCTTCTCCCATATACTCCCCACTTCCAACCTTGTAAATCAAGTTAAGACACTGAACAAGTTTGCCGTGCTAGAAATCATAAAGCACAAGTTGGTTCATATAAGTGAAAGCATGGCACAGGAACAGTTTTCTTACTGAGATGTTCTTTATACTATTTTGGTCTCACGACAAATTAGAGTTTTTGAAATTATTATTATTACTGAATAACATTCCTTCCAAAAGACCTCAGCTGTTGAACATTTAACTGCTAGTTTGCCTAGAAGGCAGAAAAGAAAAAAAAAAAAAAAGACTTCATTATAAACAAACTTTTTTGCAACATTAAGCAAATTAACTACATTTAAAGTACTCGATTTGTTTAAAGAAAATTTAAAGCAAATTAACTACATTCAAAGTACTTGATTTGTTGAAAGAAAATTTAAAGCAAATCTTTTCAAAACCACATTGTCTTGCCTTCTTTATAATTATTAAATCAAAGAGGGATTCATATTTCAATACCTTAAACTTCAAAATGTCATCAACAACTGTAAGACGGCTCTTCTAAACAGGCAAACTAAATAGCCTTAGAAGACCTTGCTGAGGCTTAGTAACTAATTTATATAGGATATACATGGCCAATGGCCCCAGCTGTCAAATATTCTAGGTGATCATGTCATATAATAATAGTCCTTTCCACATATAGAGATGAGGTTCTACAACATTCTACAAGTTACATAAACAAAAACCAAAAAAACCCCAAGCCCTTCATTTTAGGGATATCCCTCCAGAAGCCACAGAAATGATCAAAGGTTAAAATTAACCACAGAAACACAGAATTTACAGTTTCTTTAGTCTCAAAACCATACATACTAGGAAAGCCTGTAGAAATATCAACTAGTATCATTAATTTGCCATCTTATTAGCAGGCATGCTAGCAAGATTACAGTACTGATTAAAACAGCTGAGTTCTATTTTGTTTAACGATGCTACTAAGAAAAAGCCACTGCACGTGCTTCATAGACTGTGCTAAGGATAGCAGAATACCACCATCTGAATACTTGGCTTTTTTAAAATGGTTTCCATTAAATACATGCAGTCAAATCAACTTAGAGTTGGCTTGCAGCAATTTAGAACAATTCAGCAGAAACTGGTTTGTAACTAACTGAAGCTTTTCTTTAGTATAATTCACCCTTTCAATGAATTCACACAAACACTTTTTTTTTTTAAATGAACTTTCTCAATTGAACTTTGCAATTGAGAAATGAACTCTCTCAACTGCACTGCTTTTTATCTAAAACAAAGACCAGTAATTGATCAGGACTTCCATGTTGTTCTTGTGAAATGAAAAACAAAGTTTAGCAAAAAAAAGAACAGGACTAAATCCTATTTAAGGTTTGGTCCACACCACTCCAATTTATTGAAAGGAACTACAAAGCACAGATTTCACTCCGAGTTTACATGCTGTTAGGATTTTTCAGGCTTTCTGACAGCACCTCATTCAGAACAGCCAGATACAGTAACATACATTAGCGCAAACCGTAACTCTTCTAAGGACCTGCATCAGTACGGCTGCCAACAGCCCGTGCAGGCAAGGCCTAAGCAGCCATCTCTAGTGACTGTGGGAAGTACAAAGTCTGGGTCTTAACTTCAACGTGCAAACAAAAGAGGCATGCTTGGTTTTTTTTGTCCGGCATAGTTCAAAAAGAAAAAAAATAGAAATGTATCTTAAAGTGTAAAATTATTAAATATTACTTCCTTTGCATTTCGAAGTTATATTTAATTTCATCTTAAACAACACTGAATTTTTTTTCTTGGTAATTTCAAATCACATACTCTAACGAGTCTGCTGTGTGGCCACATCAGCCTACAAACACTTGCGCTATAAAAAGGGAGGGTCAGGTAACCAGAGAAACTGACTCCGGCAGGAGCATCAGTCCATACCTACTAAAACTGGCTGAGGAAAGAGGAGTTATGCTTTCTTTAAGCTGCTGGAGTTACCTTACATAAAACCTAAACAAAAGCTAAAGTGAGACCTCTGGATCTGCATTAGTAACATCTGAATAGTTGCAAACTTGTCAATAAAAAAAAGTATTTGGAGACACCTTATATTTTGGAAGGGAAAAGAAGATTACAAACTCCACTAGCAAGTAAAAACACTTGCTTGAACACATTCTTAGATACTCTGTCTTTGTCTGGCTATATAATGATCAAATACTCACAACGGACAGCTGACTCCATGTTGATCTCAGGGGCCTGTAGTGAAAAACAATCTTTTCATCCGATTTCTGCTCTCGGGGCTCAGACTCTTCATCAGAATCTATGTCCAAAGCTTTTTCTTTATAGTTCTGATATAATACAGCATTTTCTATAAAACAACAACAGTATGTCATTAATTGCTAGCAAGTTAGCTTAGCTGCTTTCATAAAAATTGTAAGTAACATTTAAACAATGAAAGAAACCAAAATGTCAATGTGCTGTTCACAAACTCCACGAGACAAAGACAGTATCTTATTTAGGATGGACAATGGTGCAGTACAGTAACAATGGATCACTGTACCACCACCAAAAAGATCCACACTGACTGAATTAAAGAACAGATGTGTCCTTTGTCAAGAAAAAGCAGAAAACAATTTTTTCTTCCTTGGTTTGCTGTACAGTGTTTCATAATTAGCCAGCAATTTAAAAACGGAACAAGCGTGTCAGTAGAGCAGAGTCACTAATCTGGAGGTCTAGCTATTTTAATCTACAAGACCATTATAAGTCCACTACCCATGCCAACTTTCATTCTGTCAGCTTTAAATACTGTCTTCGCACTTCACTAAGAGAAGGAAATGATCCAAATTTCAGAAATTTAAGGTCAGAACTATTCCAAATAGAAACTTCAAAGCTTGCTTGAATAAGCACGAGGCCTATGAACCTTAAGACAAAATACACTCGTTATATGTTTCGGTACTGCCAGTGTTAATTCAGTAATACCAATGGCAAAGACAGACAGGTGTGGAGCATACCCTCTCCATTTCCCAGCCTCCTTGACCACACACCCTTTCCAAAAAGCAAAGAGAAAAGGACAGAGAAATTCAAGACCAGAATAACCTACAGACAGATTAAGCTGTTAAGAAAGCAAGCTCTAAAAGGTACTTTAGAGATGGGCCAGGCTTTGGACAATATCCAATCTTCCCCTACAGGAGAAAGGGGAAAGAAGTGAAAGGTCTGGCTGCTCCACGCACAGCTGCAACTCCTGAGGTCTTACGGCGGGCTGGGTGGATCTGTTCCACCTGCTTGGACCATACAGCCCCAGCTGAGTATTATACAAGGTCTGTTGTATTTCTTCTTTGGAATGTGTCTATATAGTTTATACATTTTTAAGGCAGGAAATTGTGTACAGCAACTGAATTCTGAGAGGCATTACAGAGAAAGTTATTAGTTGGGATCAGTCCAAGATAGAAGGGAGCCATTGGAAGAGAATGTAGAAAACATCATCAGGAGACAGTGTGAGAAAAGATGAAAATAAGAGTAAGGTGGGGGATGATGCAGATAGAATAAAGCAGAAAGTTTTGAAAATGGAACAAGAGGAAAAGGAAGGTAAGACAGCAGCTGAGATGACCTTAAGGAGACATTAAGCAGAGAAAAGCCAAGAGAGTAGCAGTTATTATAATAAGGCTTCCATGGACTCATAGCCAGGAAAGAATTTTTTTCTTGTTGAAATATTGGGAAAAGCAGCAAACTTGGCAAAGCCCAGAATTAATGAGTAACATACAAAAGCAGATATATGGACAGTGTTTTTCTGACACTTAAACTTGAAGCCTAGGTAGCAAGAAAAGAAAAGGATTACAAAGTCAAAGAATTGACCCCAGCACCCTTGCCTTATGAGGAAAAGAAAGAAATAGCTGCATGAACCATAAACTCAGAGAATTACAATTCAGGCATCTGCTGCAAGCGATGACCCCAAACCCATAAGCTGATCCACAAAAGCTACGTCTTGCCCCTGGGAAGACTCACAGAGAACAGGCAGGAAGGCAGTCCCAACTGGAGGACCAAGCCTCATCTGTGTAACTCTGCAGAACTGGTAGGGCTGAGATAGACTCATCAACCAGTTCACCTTTTAGGAGGGACAGGACTTTAAGTTGAAAAGAAGCCCTTCAAACAGAAACCCATTTTTAGCCTGCCATTCCATATTCTTTAAAATATTCCCTAAAATATGTCTAGTGACAAAATTATGGTTCCGTATTTTAGTCAGTTTACTGAAAAACAAGGTACTTAGTCTCTGACTACATACGAAAGAAGTGTGCAAAATGAACCTGAAGTTCATTTCTCCTGTGACTGAGCATATTATCAAGTCTGTACAGAAAAGGGCTTACCTTCCCCATCAAACGTCCCTTGTCCTTTCAGCATTTTCTTCTGATAATTTGAGCAGGAGAGAGATATAAACACATTAAAAGAAGAACGCAAAATAACCAACAGTAACAAGAACTTCTGTTTTATTTGCTACTTAGGCACCAAATTAACAGGCCCTAATCTATAAACTTCTGATGTTGAACAAGTATTCATGAAAACAATTGTTTCATCACAGAAAGTGAAAAGCTACTCCAGTTCTCCTTCTCTCACGCACTGTGTCTATGTATTTGTCCCAAAGGCTTCATTTTTCCCGTTTCAAAAACATAGTATACTAGCTTTACAAGAGTTCAGTGAACTTGCAACTCATTCCACTGTCTCTGGCCTTTCTCGGAGGATATAAGGTACAGGGCTGAGCGGCTGTCTCTCTTCACACACTCTGCAAGAACCACATTAAGTATTTTGTAAACTAACGTTTTGAGACAAAACCAAACCTCTGAAATAAAACAGCTGTTTTGGTGCAGCAAGTGGTATGGTCTAAGAAATCTATTTAAAAAAAAATGCTACTAGCAAAAAGTGTGTAAAGATAGGACAATGTGTGTAAAGACAGGACAATGTCACGTCCTCCTATTTTAAACATAACTTACTGTTAAAGTCTACTACCAAAACAAACCACCTCCCTACTCAGTAGTAGTTCACAATTTGATCGATTACTATTTCACCACTTGTAGCATTTTCACAAAAGCTTCCATAACCATAATTTTTAATTTGGCTGAAAATTGTCATAAAGCTGGTAATTATTTTAATAGCTACAGCAATAGCCCTTAGCCTGGAGTACTTTATTACACAATTCCAAACACTCCACAGAAATCTACCAATAAAGTTTTTAAAAAGTAACAAATTATATTCAAAAAGAAGGAAATACAAGATTACAATATGATATGTTCAAGTAAAAGAATATTCTCAGTAAATCTTTATAATTTAATTTTAATACATTAACATTCAATATAAATCTACTACTGCTAAAGGATTACAACCAAGAATTAAAAGCAGGCATTCTGCTTTTACTTGCAGGCATTAAAATTAAGCTACAAAAAGATACCTGAAACAGTCCTTACCAATTTAAAACTCCAATTTTTAAAAATACTTTAAAAGTAACGTCTCGGATAGAGGAGCAAGGGAGGAAGTTCATTTTTCTGTCAGTCTGTCCACTCTAGCAGGCAGACTTTATTAAGTCAATGTCTCTTTTTTTCCTGTTTACTACTTTCTGGGAAACAGGGTTTGAAACATCAGTTTTATTGTGAAAGCAAGCCTCGGTGTGCTGGGGAATCCAGCAGGAAAGGCAAGCATGAGGCTGCCGTCAACACGTTTTTGAGCTGCCCAGATTTCAATAGGACCGTGTCCCTGAAGCCTCCACCACTTTACTTTGGCAACACCACTTGTAAGTGACCTGTGAGACTCATCAATAACTACAAAAAGTTCTGTGGTAGCAAAAAGCAAACTGAAAAAAACAAAAAGGAAACTGAAAAAGCATGTATGGAAAACACAGAGATTGCAAATCACACGCCTGTGTAGTCTACACCATTCAAATCAATGTGTCACCGATCAGCACAACTTACCTTTATCCTCCCCAGGCTCGAAAATTTCTCTTTATCTTCAACAACTGCTTTAAGTACGGGCTGGGACATTCTGTTTTTTTTCTTAAAATTAGAAGAGCTGTCGAAGTCCACGCCGCTCACCACCGCTCTGCGGTAGGACGTCGACCTCAGGCCGCGCCTCAGGGTCCCTGGGCTGTCCAGGTCGCCCTCCGCCTCTTCCTCAGCATCGGCTACCAAAGGCACGCTGAGGCTCTCCACCATGCTGCGGACCTTCAGCACCCTCTTGCTCGTCTCCGCGTTCTGGCTGTTGGCTTTACTCGTCACCTTTATTTCAGAAGCCAAACTCTTGGGAATGATCTGCTGCGTGCCCACTTTGAGCGCGGCGGGGCTGTTGGTGCTCAGGACCACGGGCTGCTGCTCCACGGGCTGGTCCTGAGGGGACGCCGGCCTCTGAGGGGTTATGCCTCGCTCTGGGGACATCGCCTGGGAAACCACGGGGGACCCCAGCGGCACTTTTTCTGGTGTTTTGGAAACCCGGTTGCATTGCAAGGGCAGCGCTGCCGCGTTGCTGTTACTGGAGGAAGGTGCGCTTCCAGTAGGTGAGGGCTGAGGGCTGGCTGGAAAAACAGTCTGCTCTTGCTGCGGTGTAAGTGCTGACGGACTGGAAATCCTCAGGGGATGACCCAGCTGGCTTCCTGGTGAGGTAATGGTGCCGTTGGCAGTGAAGCCGACAGAACTGTTCGAAACCAGAGCGAAGACCTGGGAGGACCGCTGAGGAGGCAGCTCGGGGGAGACCGCTTTACAGGCTGGAGGCCGTACCTCCCCGTTGGACACCGATCCCATGCCGGAATTGAAAAACGAGGCCCCCCCCCGGAGCGCTCCGCTGCCCGTGCAGGTGCTGACGGTGCCGGCAGGCTGAGTCACGGTGAAGGTGCACCTGTCCTCCACGGGGAAGTCGGTGAAAAGCACCCCGTTGGGGCTCTGGTACGACTGGGGCCGGGGTTTGCTCCAGGCGCGGGGCTGCGACCGGGGGGCCGACCTCCTCTTCCACCGCGGCGCCGCCTTGTCGCTGGAGAGATCCGCCTCGCCCTCCCCATCCATCGCCCGCTCCTCGGGGCCGCCGCGCGGCACCTCCTGCCCGCCGCCGCTCCCCGCCGCCGCCCCCTCCCTGCAGTTCGGCAACGGGGAAGCAAACGGCACCGCTCGTCAGGCCCACCGGCGCGGCGGGCAGCGCCGCGTCCCCGGGCGGCGGGCCAGCGCGGGCCGGGCCGGGCCGCGGGGGAGGGGAGAGGCAGACCCCCGGCTCGCACCCACCCGGCGCTTCCCGCCGGCGGGCGGGGGCTGCCGCCGGGCGCTGCTCCCACCTGCGAGGAGCCCGCGCTGGGCCGCCCGGCCCCGGCGGCGGGGAGGGAGGGGAGGGCAGGGGAGGGGAGGGCCCGTTCCCGGTCGCGGTCCGCCCGCTCGCCGCCCCAGTCCCAACCCCAGCGCCTCACCTCATCGCAGCTCCCCCCGGGGCGGGGGGACGGCCGCCTCCCCGCCCCACCTGCGGCTCGGCTGAGGCGGAGGGCGGCGCGCAGCCCCTCCCGCAGCCTTCCACCAGCCCTGCGGCCGCGGCCACCGCGGTGCTGCGCCGGGCTGCCCCGCCGCGGCCCGGCCCCGCCGCCGGGCCCCTCCCCTGCCCTCCGCCCCCGCCCCGCCGCCCGCAGAGCGCGGGGCCGCGCCCGGCCGCGCAGGTAGCGGGCGGCGGGAGGGGCCGGGCCCACCGGAGCGCGGCTGGCACTGGTTTGGCAGGGGCGGCCCGGCTGCCCCCGCCCGGCTTCAGGGAAACGTAACCCAGGCAAAGCGGTTACGCAGTCTGCGACTGCGGTGCAGCGCAGTCTTCGAGGAGCCCGCGACTCGACAGGAGTAACTGGAGTCACACCTCGCCAAAAGCTGAACTAATTTACTTCAGTGTTAACGCAAACCCACGTGCAGTGTGGGCTGCCGTGGGCAGGAACGACATCTAGACCGGTTTTGGTGGCTGGAGAAGCAGACCAGCCTCCGGGTGCTCAAGGGCCTTTTCCAGCCCGTGCAATTCCCAATAATGACGGCCCTGGACCGTTCGCTGGAGGAGTGCGCGAGTACCCTCCGCGCAGGGAAAATGTCCGATTTTATACCTGACACGTGCCCGTGACGGGAGTGTGTGGCAGTGCCATCCCCGTGTGCCACCCCAGCTGTGCCAACGCGGGCAGAGGCTCGCACAGCCCCTCTGCCCGTGCACCTCCTCGTTAGCTGGAGAAAGCGATGGCCTTGGCCAGCTAGGGCTGGCTTACCGCCTGCTAAAGGAGTGCTGCGACAGAGCTGGGAAAAGGAGCAGCTTTTTGGTAAGAAAATAGGACATAAACCATGAATCTGCCAGGAATTGTGACAGATTACATCACCTTGAAAAACCCGTGTCTGTAAAAATGTTGAAACTTTGGTACATCATATAACTTGTTTAAGTTAGAATCGATAAAAGGAGAACAGAGCAGGTTTTTAAAAAAGCAAAACGCATGCTTCAGGTTTTTGCGCCTGCGCAGGGTGCTGCCCTGCCTTTGCCCCAGCAGGGTACAAGCTCTGCCTGGCTCCTGCACCCAGCCAAGGCTGCTGCTGCCCACACCACAGGTCCCCGCACTACCAGGAGGGGAGAGCCGCAGCGGCAGAGTCCCTGAAGTAAGTAACACGGATGCTTTTCCTGTTCTATTACATTTAATAATAATTACAACATGCCCTTACTTCACTATCTGCTTCTCCACAATTAAAATTTGTCTCCACTTGTGTTGGAAAAAAATAATGATCCCTATATTTTACAAACCATCTTGTCACAGTACATGGAGTATTTAGCACGAGTAATTATTTAGCTCCACTATTAAATGTCACATTGGATATGAATGTAAAATATAATTTAGAATGCTTTCCTAGTATTGAATCACAAAACTGAATTATTTGTCAGGCTTCCCTCAAACGCATGAAAGATCAAATCTAGGTGTGATTTCTGTTCCTGTGTAATGCGGATCCAGATCAGCAGGACAGAAATACCTCCAATACTTGGAGACGCTGGAGCGCAGGTCCTGCCTGGGGTACTCTGCAGTCCAGCGGTCTGGAGATGGGACACAAGCCACTGAAGGACATGGGGCGCATACCTATTCCTGTTAATCTTGGCCTTCCCTCTCAGGTTTTCTGCCACCCAAAGGACTGGTGAAAGATTCAGGTGATTTACATCTAACTGAGCTTCAGGAAACGGCTCATAGCTGAGGGCAGTGAAGGCTTTGTTAGGCTGAACATGTTTCCTCCCACCTGGCTGAGCGGGCACTTTGCTTTCATTAGCTGCAAGATGCAAACTTGATTTCTCCACAGCTTTTAACTGAAAAAGAGTAATAGAAAAAGCTTTGATGTGGAGACTGGGCCTGTGACACACACCACCAACACAACATGGCAGATGCCTTGCTAGTGGAGCCCTGCCACCTTGCAGCCGCTCGGAGGGCTTTCTTGAGGGCCGGAGACCAACTGTGGGCGTTGGTAGGAGAGAGTTTTGGGGGGTACAGAGCTGGCCCTGCGCTACGCATCCGTGACACCGGCGGTTCCTGAGTGAGCAACAAGAGCTCTGTCCTCAGGGTAGAAGAAGCACGTGGATTTAGAAAACCGTTCAAGTTGCTACGGTTGGCAAGAGCAAGGGGAGTGGTTCATTTCCCTGAGAGTATGGGTAACCAAAAAACCCCCCAGCTTTCTACTTGGCAGATGCCAAATCTTGAAGCGATACTTAAGAAGTTTGAAAGCTGAGATGATGATTGTGTTTGTTACAAGAAAGGAATGTAATTAGAAAAGAGGAGAGAACTGTAACAAAGAGAAGGGCTATCATCAGACTTGATGCAAACTGTATTGCTAAGCCTGTCTAACGGATCCTCCCTAAACGTACGCGTGAGTACGGAATCGGAGGAGAAAGGGCCAGGGGTAGCCTCACACGGGCTATCGTTCACTCTGGTGCATCAACACATGCCTAACTTCGAGAGTGCAAATTTTCCAACTCCAGTTCAACAAAATAACTTGCTGATTTAAAGATGGGCACCTGCGTAAGCTCCTGGCTAAACTTGAAGGGAGAAGGGCCAGAAAAAAAATTGTTAGGTTTTTAATTGTTCTCTCCAGACTTGCAAGAGTTCACATATCACTGAATCAGAAAAAAATAGAGTAGGTTAAAAGTGCTCTATTATCTTTTTAAAGATATTTTAAAATATTATTTATACTAAGCCTGTTTAGTAGGTAGTAAATAATCAGAAAAAAATATAGAAGAAAACATAAGGAACAGCCAACCACGTGTATGCACACATAAACTTCAGATGTATTAATTCTTCTGCCAGAAGAATCCAGGAAAAACAAAAATCTTCCTAAGAATAAAATTAAGCAAAGCATAATGAAATTAAAATTGACAAATTTGTCTGTCTCACAAATGAGACAAAACTTCAAATTGCCACACCAACTTCAAATAGCCAAAGCACACAAGGAAAAGCCACAGGCATAACCTAAAATGCTAGTTCGGTTGTCACTTAGGATCTCCCAGCCTTATGCGTTAATTATAAAGAAAATTCACACACAGGATTATTTCTAAAATTATCTCTCAACTTTCCACATGAAGTTGCCAAGGAATTGGATATAGTTGCAGCATATTACTTAACTCGTAAATCCTAATTATTAATAACTGAGGTAATCAGCTTTTACAAGATTATTCTCTTACACATACTTATTAACTATGATGCAATTACAAGAATAACTTTTGTTTCTGAACAGCCACCTCAGTGTTCGATTTCATACACAGTAAAAAAGAAATAAAACCCTTACAATAAAATTGCCATCATAAGAAAAGTAAAATCAACTATGTAATTTAAGAGAAGAAAGACATTTAAACGTAGTTATTAACACCTCATACAAAGCAAGGTCTCAGTATAAAATCACTGAGGTACTTTTCTAGAAGTGAAAATCCTGAGATGAGCTAAGTACCGGCAGGGAGAGCGTGCCCTTCTATCGGGCCGTTACAGACAAAGCGCGGTCGCTTGCCAGGCCTGAAAGCTGAAACACTGTACACCCCGTGAGGCAGAGGGAGGAACTCTGCCAGCAAAGCTTCCAGCCATGTCCTCACAGCAATCAGGTCAATCCAGTTAATGACCTTGAACATTTACTAGGGAAAATTTTAGGTCAATCCACCATTTCCTAGCTAGTACAAACGACCTCAAGCTAGTTTTATGAATTTGCACCAAACACGAAAGCATTTCTATACCTGCTTGCCACTAAACATTCCCTGATACCCAGAAGACTATGTTTATCATAACCAGTATGAGACAGGTAGAGATTAGAAGACATGCACAGATATTTTCAGTGGTGAATGTGGTTATTCCCTGAAAATCTACCAAGGAAAATGGAGGATTATTCATCTTTTCCCCACATCCAAATGAACAGCATACTCTTCCTCTCAAAGAGAGAAAGCATTAGTGAGACTGGCTTTATTTGCGAACCAAATGCCTGCGCTTCACAGTCCCAAATGCAGTGCTCATTGTATGCATCCTGCAGGATAATTTTTAATAGATGGCAGTGTAATCACTAGCATACCTATTTTAGGTATGATAGTGACCTATCCCTATAGTGACCAATACCCTACCTATTGTAGGTATATTAAATACACCATTTTCTTCTCTCCAACTCAGCACAGCAGAATTACGTCTTGTCACTCAGATACAAATGAGAGATTCTCTCAAGATAACAAGCCAACAAGTAATCGTCAGTAAGATTAAACATAGCTTTGGAAAGGTTACGGGTTTCCGTATATAAATTTTTGTAAGATCTTAATGTAAAAATCAAATTAAAATGTTCATGCAGTAACTTACAGGAGATACGTAAAAACTCAGAGTTGGAACTGTGCTTTCTGGCAAACAGAAGAGGAAGAAAAATACTTGGACACGTTGTATGTTCAGTTTCAAAAACATTTAAAATCTATCATCAAGCTCAGGGCTCTCTCTGGTGTGTGCTGGGCTATAGCTCTTCAAGCTTGCAAATACCTAGAGATGTTCAGGAAACACTTGTAATTCGGTGGTTTTAAATAAACTGACTTACTCTGCTGTATCAGTGCTTCTTAGTCCCTACTTTTATCAGTCCTTTCTATCTCCCAGTCAGTTCTAGGGTGTAAGGAGGTGTGAAGCAAGAACCTGTGCCAGTGGAAGCTGACTGCAGCAGAAATAATTCCCGTGCCTGTGCTGTGAGTTGCATTACTTTGGAAGCTGTCCTTTCCCAAAACCCGGTCCCAAACTGGCCATGCCCCTAAAACTTCGGAACTGTGCAATGAGCCTCACTGCTGCTTGGGGTTCACAACTCCTTCGCTGCAGCCAGCCCCCTGCAGTTGGCATTTGCAGCAACATCTGTCCCCTTCTGTGCCTACAAGCAGAGGTGAAGGGGATGAAACAGCTCTAAGGGAAGCGCCTAGCTGCTGTTTAATCTGCAATGAAATCGACTGTATGTCCCATCTGTAATAACGGGCAGCTATGAAGTATTAATAGAAATAACATTCTTTTTAAACTCTTCTCTTTTCGTGACTTTGGGCTGTCTGTTTACAGTCAGCTGAAAAAGAGCCAACTGTTCTCAGGAGATTAGTGCAAGTCTATCTCCTAATTAGCATGCACGAAGGAGTAAGACTCTTACTGTCTCGCCAAACCCCTACCACAACAACAGGAGTGAGAGAGGTCACTACAAACTGAAGAAAAGACTAGATGTAAGTGTGACGGAGCCAGGCCACTGGTGAAATACTTCTGTTACTGTTTTCTCCACTCCGGCAGGGACATGAACGGCACGGTAGTGGAGCTTCGTGCTGGCGAGGGGAGCAGAATTTTGCTGAAGAGGACACTTGTTACTCCAGCAGCACAGGCAATCTCAGTGCCCTTACAGCCATCCCACACAGGAAGGGTAGAGCCGTCCTAGCTTCTCCCCCCTCCTCCTTTTCTATACTACTGTAGACTGTGAGAGATTTTACTCTGAATAATGGTCAGCTAAATTTTAACTATAAATCAATCAAAGACAGCAGAAGATAGGTTCTTTAATTATTTCTATTTCCCTCTTAATTGTTTTTGCTGTTGTTAAAATAATCAGCAATGGTAGAAAGCTTCGCAGCATTAACTAAAAGCTTTTAGGGGAAAACCAAATCACACTGTACTGTAGTAATAAAGAACCTGTTAATGCTCATGGAGTATCAAAGTTGAAACAAGATGCTATTTTTTACTGGGACGTAGCTTGGAACAGGACAGCAGAAAAGAGTAAGAAAGAATGAGTACCCTGAGAAACATTACTAACGGTTGAGGTACTGCTACTTCTTTGATTCTTGTAATGGAAGTTACAAATTTCTTGCCTACATGATCATAAAAATAACCCTGTGTTTACTAACACTTAAGGTGACATTACTTGTTACCCAGATACTTCAACAGCAGTCTCTCCTGATAATGTCTCTTCATTTACTGCATCAGAAGTGGGTCCAGAGATCACCTCTACTGTGAGAGCAGGAAGCTACCTGGCAATGCCATCGTTTGTAGAGGTGCTTGGGAATTTTCCAACAGGAAATATTTGAGATTTCAATATCTTGACCAAATTTTGTGTGTGTGTATGTGGGATTTTAAATTTTGATGTGAAAACTATTTCCTTCCTTGCTTGAATTATATGTCCTTCTTTGCTGTTACTTTTTATTTTCCAACACAGTTTATCTCTACAATACTTTCCCTAGTAACACTCCCATGGACTTCAATGTAGATAATTAGGTCCAGTAGGATTAGGCTTGTCTATTGTTAAGGTAGGTGATTTCTGTAAAAGGTTATCAAACTTCCAGAAGTAACATCTATTTCTAATTTTTGTTCAGCAAATGTGTAATGAATATGAATTTTAAAAGCGAACTGTGAAACTGAAAACTGGGTCCCTTAATCTCCAGTTTATTTATATACATTGTTTTTCGAGTTTTAGGATTCCATTTACATTTGAAATTCTGAAAGTGAATTTCATCTCAATTCTGAGAACATCATTTCTACAGGAGAATAGTTGAGGGAAGGTCTCTGAAAAATGTAGATATAAACTCTTTTAACTGATTACTATAGTTCATAAGATGTTGCTACTTAAACGGTTTAGCAGGAAGATGAGGTATCTCAAACATTTCCTAACAAAAGGATTGAAGCATTGCTTGCCATAGCTGAAGACATTTTGTGGTTGCTATTAGAAACCAAAGAAAGCTTGGGAGCCTGCAAAAACACGTCTTTGCAGCTAACGGATGCTATTTTCTAGGTCTGCTCTTTCTTTATTCTTTCTTTGTCTGCATGTTACACAGAAAATGACTGAACAAGTGACAGGAGGAAAAGAGGATCATTACTGTGGGTATGTTGCCAAAGAGCTGCTGCTTATTCTTTAAGTTTGGGGGGTTGAGGTTTTATTTTTTCTTTTTGGTTTTTTTTAAGGAATGAACATTCTGCTTACACAGAAATTTAAAAGAAATCTGGAGAACCACTATGTTTTTGATCTGCTTCCTTAATGCTAGATGATAATTTATGGGTTTGATTCACCGCTGTCATTCTTTGCAATTGGCACAGGAGTCACCTATTCTGTAGCCCCTTTCAGGCCGTGACTACCCAGCCTCTCCGTGTCTCTCGACTTGGCCGGTCTGCCCTGCAGTTTCAAGCGAGACGTGGTTCCACTTGCTCACTGCTGGTTGCTGAACCTACGTACCAGGTACTCCATAGGGCCACTCTGAACTCAGTGCTACAGCCTCTACAGATGGGGTAGTAAATGGAGGCTGACATTTTCAAACCTGAATCTCTCAGGTTAGATACCTAAGCCCTATTTAATGGCTTACCTAAATTGGGCTGATTTTCAGAAACGCTGAACCTGGTTTAGTTTCGAATAACTGGACAACTGATTAACCCATAGTTATGCACCAGATTTCCCCTTTGCAGCATTAAAATGCTAGAATTTTATGAATGCCATAGCAACAGAATCAGAAAATGAGGAAATCTGGGAGTGTGAGGCATGGAAGCTTGTATCTGTTTTTCTCTACTGAGCTGAAACTCTGAAGTGTGCCTTTCCTCCTTAAATTCGAGTTTCCCATTTGTACTCTCTACATTCAGATTCCATGCTTCACTTAGCTTCTTGGCTGAAGTTCCTTCAGTGGAAACTATGCATCAACGCATGCATAACGGGTGAGATCCTGGTTCTGCAAAAGGCTGTGGGAGTTTTTTTATTGACTTCAACAAGACCATGATTTTGGCTGCAGTAGGACTAATTGGACCTGAATAACCGTGAGTTTAATAGAATTCCCCAATCTACTTAGTGAGAGGCCGTTCTCACATTTCACCAGTCCCTCTACACAGCAGTGTACTATGCACAACATATTGTCCAAATAATGTGCAAGAAGTCTTTCTGTAATGATTTTTTTTTTGTTAATAGCAGTATATTTAAGATTGTTCCCTTCCTAAATGTTTTGAAAAATTGGCACTTCTTTTATTATCTTTCCTCTTCAAGCTATTAGAGGTGTTCCTAATTCAACTCTGAACTCACTAATTAGCTCAAATACATTTTAATTAGTGGGATTTAGCCCGTTGTTGTGTGTGCCAAAATTCAGCTATATGGTGTCTCTAAGCTCAAGTTTTCTAAAGTCGTCTCCTTTCCCATCAGATTCATGCTGTTATCTTCTAGCAGTCACTTAAGTGCTCTTCCCATTTGGAAATACTTTCTATCATATTATCTAAGCCCTTTTTTCATCCTTCACATCAACTGTGACTTATTTCCTAACCTACCATAGAGAACTTCAAAGTTCATTTATACCTCTGCTTCTCAAAAGATCCTTAAGAATGAAAAGACACATCCCAGACTGAACCTTCCATTTTCTCATCCCCTACACCACCGTTTTCAGAAGATTGGCTTTCTTCTTCAGACAATAAGCCCTTCTGAAATAATTTTCATCACTCACTTCTTTCAAATAACTTTATGTTAATTAAGACAGGAGACTATTAATAGTGAACACAATTAGATATGCAATGCACAAGAACCCATGTAGCTCTACCAAAATAATTCTCATACTTAAATTATACATGGTTTTATGTGTGTATATATATCTCTACATATGTATATATAAAACAAGTACACAAAACCCCAAAGCCCATCTCTGCCCTTATGTGTAGCACTGCTATGTTGAAAGCACAAGCATTAACTAAGCAGCTCAGGCATCTCTTAGAAGTACTTATCTCAGTAGCTAGTCAGCTTGAGTGCTGTCATTGCACTTTGCTCTGCTGGTAAGGACCATTCTTCCCAGCTCATTGTCAAGTCATACAGACATAAATGACATGCCCATGACCAGCCAGGAGTCATTATATAAAGAAGGATTGGTCAGGGAGTCATACACTTCAGCCCCATGGCTGCTACATCACTGCTGCAATAAGAAATACAAAACTGGCAACACCCGAGCTTTCTATAGCTTAGTATCTCTCCTATACAAAGGAGATCTCCAGCTGTCCTTTCAGATCTCCTTTCCAACGGCCTGTGCTCAGTGCAGATTAGTAAAAGCAATAGCAGAGAATTTGAGTTTATTTTCAAACACAACTTCGCTAGCACTACATCCCCCGTTGTAACAGATACCCCGAAGCCCTCCCTCCTGCAGTAGCAAAGCACGGGTGAATGTCTCAACAGACCGAGACGACAACATGCTTGCACAGGTCTCAGCACCACAAAGTGCTACAGAAGCACAATTTACGAAGCACATTTATTGCGTGGTTTGTAAATGGTAGTTCTGGCAACTGAAATTCTAGAACTGATAGGTGCAGTCACGAGGAAGACAAAAAGGAGAGGGCGTATGTAAAACAGAATATTGCAGGAAAGAAAAGAAAGACCTTCAGCTGAAACAACAGCAAGTTAGAAGCAGAGTGAGAAGTCTGAGAATTCATACAATGCTTCTAACGAGACTAAAAAGAGAGAGAGAACATGGGGAAGAGACACTTACTGAGCCAAGAACAGAAGAGAATCCTAAAAGAGAACCCTGGATTCAAAAGCAAGGGAAAAAAAGAAGTGGATGGACAAAGTGCCGTTTTGCCAAAGGCCTCTGTCTGAAGGAGAACAGCTAGTGCACACTCTGCCTAAGCAGTAAATTTGGCTGAGATTATTAATTTTATCTGTGAAACAAGTCCCCTTAGACAAAACATTTTTATTGCTTTTCAGTTGGTTTCAAAATTAGTCACAGACTGATTTTATCCCTTAAATCAAACTGAAGGTGATCAAGACCTTGAAAAAGGCATTCTTCCAGAGAGGCAATACCGGACCCAAAATAAGCAGAAACCTTGCCCAGCATAGCTGCCGTGGAGAATAAGCTGTTTTATAAATGTTAATCAAGAGTTTAAATACTTTTCAAGTTACTCTGAAAAAACTTACCATGAGAGTCATGCGCAGTTATTTCTTCCAGCAGGTCAGCTGGCCAGCGTGCGTAAGTGTGGGCCTAACAAAGAGCAGACTGCTCAGGCAGTTTCAAGTCCACATACTTTACCTAGTTGGGAAGATGGGCGAGAGCCTTTAATGGGCGAGAGCCTTCCTCAAAGGACGGGGTTCTCAGCTGAGTTCCACTGACTTGTAAAGGCCTTACAAGTCCTGAAACTGCAAGTGAACATGGCACTCACTTGATGGCCGTGGAAACAAAACACAAGCTGCCCTGAATGCGCTGGGACACCACCTTGAACGTTTTCATGATCCATTAAGCTGAGCAGCAACTACTAGCAGTGCTGGTTTTCAGCCAGCTTTAGGGAGCTGAAAAAAGTCATTTGAGCTAGTACGCGGACTGAGACTTCTCAGTGCTTTTACAGCATAGGTGACAATGCTCTGTGGTCTTCTGAATGACTCGAAGGAGCCCTGTGGATTGTGGGTCCTGTTACAACACTGCTCATATTTGTACCTGGTCTTACTTACTCTGCTTTGGGTTTTTATTTTTACAGGCTGATATTATGTATTTTGTACAGAGGGTTTTTTTATGTTGAATTATGCTGCTCTGGGGTATAGAAGAAAAAAAGGTAAGAGTGGATTAAGGTACACACACATAGAGCAAGAATGTTTCTTTGCAGCTCTCAGAAAATTTTGCCTGGCTTCTTCCTAGCGAGCTCTGTGCTGTTAAATACACGTCTGGATTCATGTGTGCTGTCAAAGTGCTGATGTTTCATTTACAGTTTTATTCAAAGTTTGTCAGGAGATGAAAGACAAATAAAGTGGCTGAAAATATTTTAAAATGCAGTCTGAAAGCAAGAGAAAAAAATTTTAACCTTTGTGTCATTACTGGGAAAACCTAAAAAGAGAACTGCAAGCAGCAGTTTGTCCGTGATACTGTAAAGTGTTTCCTGTTCTTCTTGTTTCTGCATGTTCTTTCTCTCTTAAAAAATCAGACAAAGAAGAAAAGAGATACTAAAGTGCTGGCATCCTCTGTCCTACAGTACTGAATTAAGCTGGCGCTGGTCAGGCCAACATTTAGAGCTAGCCCACTGCAGTGTCACTGTGTTCGCTGGCTGAACGGGAGGTTACTGAAGCAATGGATAATGTTCCTAGGCGATGTTATGATGCGGTTTATGTTCTTAGTTTTTTCAGTGATAAGAGCCAGAAGCTAGAAGGAAACAGAGAACATGTTTTTCTCTCTAAGACAAAAGAGAAGAACATGGGTTACAAACCAGTTTACTTAGCTTGATACCTACTTGCTCTGTATCATAATCAATCAATTCTTCAAGTAGCAAAATAACCAAAATAAATGATCTTAGTCATCTCACTTTGAGTTATATATGCTCTTTGATAAGAGCAATTATTTTTAAGACCTAGCTCAGCGATGTTAACTATCAGATACAAATGCTTGCGAGAGGTGAACTCTCATGGGCTGAATGGGAGAGAATGTTCATTTTTGTCAAGCAAGTTGTTTTTCTGTCCAGATACTTTCTATGGATTTTACTGTACGCTAGTTTGCGTGTGCCTTTATGGACTCTTGTGACTTGGCAACAACCGTACAGTAAAGCTCACAGGAAAGGAATTTGGTCTTACATTACAGGCTGAGCCATGGCACAATCCACACCTCTCGAGTTGTGTAACTAATAATTCTTTATGATGCGTTCAGTTGAGCCTGCCCAAACTCCTTTGTAAATACTCCTAAATGAGTTTACTGATTTAGAATTAATTTTTAAGCTCAATTTATACATGCCAGGTTTAAATAGATTCAAGTGCATCCAGTGGGGATACAATAAAAATTACAGTTCACCACGTACAACTGGGATGTGGAGGGGAGTCCTGCAGTAGCTTCAACACTGAATTTAGGCCATCTAGAGAAACAGCAAAGCGCAAATCAACTATCATCCACTATAAGCAGTACGACAGCTTTTTTTTTAACTTATTTTTTTTAGTGGGATGAAAATAAATAACTTCTTAGAGGAACTAATGATCCTAAGAACAAATTAAAACACTAAATAAATGTATGAAAGTTTTCTGCAGAACATGAAGACATGCATATGCCTTAACGAAACAGACACATGATCCTTCCTCTTGTACCCTGATTCTCTTTTATTTGCTGTTGATGTTTAACTTTCTTTCTATTAATGATAACATTCACTGTAGTACCTCAGAGCATGAGGAAACCGATTCTGAAATAGCCATCTCTTGCATTACTATAAGCCCTCAGCACCAAAAAGTCGCAAGGACTGGAAATACTCAGATCCTATCTGAAGACAAGGCAGCAACACTTGACCAGATACACAGTACTTATCGCTGCTGTGTGGGTTATTAACCACTGCCCTGTATCAGGAACGCTCCAGTCACCAGCAGCAGGCACCTGGCTCCCGCCGAGGGCAGAACCCAGCCGCGCTCTGCAAGAGACCTTTGGTAAACGTCAGCCGTATTCACGATAGCTGCATCAACAGCCCATGATAACGTGCAGGGAAAAGTCTAGATGGCCCTTTCTAACTTGGCCACATTGGTAATGATAAGCAAAATCCTCTGCAAGGAGTTTGAAATGAATTGTTTTCTGCCGTCCGTGAGCCGGGTGGATCACTTAGATGACAGTTTACCCGAGGCATCGGAAGCCTCTTCACTCGTTTCAGTAGGCTTTGCAACGGCGTCTTTCTGCACGGTATCAGTCAGAATAGCCTGCTAGGTGTCAAGCTACAACTAATCAGTAATTTAAAGTTTAAAAAGCCATTCCCAAATCTCCTCAGAATCCCAAGAGGAATATTTAAGCCAGAAGTAAGAGACATTAGAAAGGACAGCCAGCTGCAGATGTTCTTATCCTTGTGAGTGAAAACTTAGAAATACTTGAAATACTCCAGATAGTTATGACTGGCCAGCAAACTCCACAGCAAATATATATCTTTGTTTTAAGTAAACCACTAACAGAACAGTCCAATCACAATGATGAAAACCACACTAATATTCTTGGACTAAACTACTTAACTGTAACTAGCCATCCAAAACTAAAGCTATAAAAATTGAGACGCTTCCAACAGGGGAAAAAACATATAAAGAGCAAGCTCCTATGACACAAAAGTTTTGAAAGCTGATCTTTGAAACACAGGAGATTTATTAGAATTACATTGTATTACAACAAAAGAGGTCTGCTCTAAAATTTAAGCCCAAAAATAGCGTTTCTCCTGGAGTCCTACTTTGAGTGAAAGATTTCTTTAAATTCCAATATAATTAGAAACCTTTCTTTGCCCTTTGCACAGTCAAATTCTGATTCTTAATTACCCAACTGATTTAATTAATGGTTATGATTTCAGAAAGTAAACTGTATTTTAACAACAGTTCATACCTGTTTTAATAAACTCCTTGCATTATTGCACCTGGAGGGATTTTAAGTACAAATATATTTGGCATTATATACACTGTTTGTATTTTGAACCAGCTTTGTGGGGAAAACAAAATAATAAAAAAAGGGTTTCTCAGTTCTCCTCTATTTTATGTCAATATATACACAGTTCAAACACAGCAGGGAAATAAAATCTTCAATTTAAAAATCGCATTTGTTACCTGAAGTTCTATACAAATAGGAAATTGATATGGAAAGGGAGAAGGTAATGATAAGGAAAATCTTTCTTTCTAGTTTCATGCATCTTAATCCTGCAAGACCTTGCTTTTATAAACCCCATACAAATAATTTTTTTCCACATTTCAATTAATTGCACAGTCTTCGAAAAGTAGAGCAACAGATCACAGCTACTCTGCTCCTTACACTAGATGATGTCTGCTTAAAAAGATCGGCCTGAACTATCTCAGGTCTTATAATTCACCTTTTTTTCATAAAGTACAATTGTAGTGCTTTTTTTCCTTGGAGGAAAGCACAATAAAAGTATGGCCTTAATCCATTAAAAACATTAAATCAGATTTTTAAATTGTGAGCCTTTGGCTCCATCCTTGTAATGGGAATCTCATTCATGTGATAATACATGCCTCTGAGATCTTGTTGGCAGCCCTCGCCATGCTTAAGAGAGGCCAGCAGGAGCCAAGCGACCTGGTAAATTCCCCATCCTTACTCTATCAGCGTGTAAGGGAAACGTGGCCACAGTCCGTACCGAGGGTGCTGGACACTGGCATTTGTCACAGAAACAGGAAAGAGGGATGCATTATTTGGGGATGAACATTTAAACACTGCTTTCATTCTACATACTTCCATTAATGAACTATTTGGACATTTCCAACACACTATTAAATATAAGTTTATATGTATAAACGCACATATTTTTTTCCCTAGTGACCTACTTTCCTTCTGTCCACAATCACCAAAGGCATCCCCAGCTGCCTGGCTTTCCCAGACTTGCTTTCATTCGGAGGTCTTCCTGCTCAGAAATAACAGAGGCCCGGGCTCAGAGAAAGGTACGCAGACAGGAATAGGGACAAGGAGAGGTGTCACTGCACCGCTCCGGACACTTCCACAAATGCACCCGAAGCTGAGAGAGCAGACCAAATGGCCACGTCCCGTTTACCAAGGATAGGACCGCGGGAGAAGCTGTAAGCGAGGTGTACAGAAAGGATTCGAGAGGCTCTTGGCAGCACTGTAAAAGCATGTGAAAAGTCCCCTGTCGAATGATACAGCAGTCCCAAAGGGAAATACAGCTGAAAGGGGAGTTCTGGCTTTTTGCCCATTCAGCTCTTGATTTCTGTACTCAGAATGTTAAGAGAGGTACAAAACAATGCCAAACATGTTGCTTAGCAAGTTAAAGTTAAAGCAAGTTCTTTTCTTCTTTTAGCATCTTTATTTTCATTAGTCTTGTACCTGTATGTATTCGTATACTCACATATACCTTTCTTAAAAAAATAGTTAGCTCAGAAATCACGCTGTCATAGATTACTTTTCTCAACCCATCATCACTAGTACCTGCCAGAAGAGTTCTCTGCATGCCTTGCCTACTTCCAAACCTGCTGGATAGAGCAGCTGAGGTTAAGGATATTTAATAGACTATCAGCTTATATGTACAGTACATGTTTGTTTGGGGAACTACAAATATTCACAGCTGACTTGTCACTGGCAAAGAGTCTGAGGTCTCTTTATCAAGAAGCGTACTATTTTCCATTGTCCCTATCCCTCCCAAAGGGAAGAGATATTTCTCTCATTTATGCAAAGGGAAGACAGGCAAATAATGAATCCAAAAATGGATTGCTCCTTCCAGAAGCTCCTAGTAAGCAGAGGTGATGCCAGGATGGTAGGGCTCTCTATTGCTAAAACATACAGAGCTTTGCCCAGGACTACAGAACAAGATAGCAAATGGAAGGCAGCCACTGCACACACATAAAAGCCCTTGTCAGGGCAAAAGAAAAGCTCAGCATGGTTTTGGTTCTGTATTTAAAAAATACAGTATGAAAAGCTCTTCACAAAGCTAAACAGAGGCAGCTGAGCTAGCAGTTATAATAGACACACATTAACAAGCAAGGAAGCAGGCAACTTCTGAATCCACGAAGAGAAAGATTTCAAGATTTTTGGGTTTTTTTTAAAAAAAGATCCACTTTCTCCACCAGGCTGTACACCATCATTTCACTTACACATGCTTCGCATTTTGCCCATTCTTGTTTTCTTTGGAGAAGGAGAAGTGAAAAGACTGTTCTGAAAAAAAACAGAATGGAACAGAATAGATTTAAATGTGCATTTGTGAGAAACACTATTTAACAGTGTTCACTTAATAAAAATTAGTAAAGGAGTCCTTTTAAAAAAATAATAACATGCAATGTAAGGACAGGTACTATGATTCTTAAAAAACTTAGGAATTATTTAATACATTTCAGCACCTATTAAAGGTAAGACAAAAAGCACAAGTGTCCTGCCTTAAAGATTACTTTCTTTTATAAAGCCGCTGCTCAGCAGACACTCTGTTCTTACGGGGAAAAGGATGTAGATGGAACAAAACATGACCGGAGTGAGAATGTCCGAGATATGGAAAAACAAGTGAAGAACAGGCAGTTCCAAAATCTGTATTCACAGGCCAAAAACCCAATCAGTGAAAATGAATACATGACTTAATCATTGTAATAAATAAGGCCTCTGTTTTGATTTCTGTGTTTTGAGAGAAAGTTTCTGTCAGGCTTCTTCGTTTGCCTTCTGCCATGCCTAGCTGCAGTACTGGACTTTGGCAGGGCAGCAGCTACAAGGCCCATCAGCAGTTACAAGGAATCCTTACGGTCCATCACCTCCCCGACACAGCTGCCACGTGGCTCCCTCTGTTGCGTGTAATGCGGGCCCCGCGGTGGTCCCAGAGCCACGCGCTGTTGTCCCCAGTCTACAAGAGGTGCTGTTCATGCATCAGTCAAATCTAAGTCGTGTTTAGAGCAAGTCTTCTGAGTCCCATCCAGGACCTGAGCTAGAATACCAGACTCTTTTCCAGGAACCATGAAGATACAAATGTCCTCTTATCTCCTTTCCGCGGGTGGACGATGGCTCGCCAGTCTCCAGGCAAAGATGTAACTGAACACAGCCAACAGCACTTTTCACTGGGGAGATGTGGGCAAGCCACACACCACGCCTGCTCCGCAGAGACCTGGTTTGTTCTGTAAACATGTGGATGGGCAGCAGAAGAGCTGAGCACAGGCTAATGTACCTGGTATTGCCTTCATCTCATGGAAAAATTAGCAGGTACAAAAAGGCTTATGAAACTACATCAGAAATCATGAGGAGTAGCTTCAGAGAATGGTTTCACCATTGCCCTTTCCTTGCTAGAAAGGAATCAGGGAAAAGATTCTCTCCTTTGCTCCAGGACACTCACTCGCCCAGCATCCAGCCAGCAGCACCCGTCCCTCGTTAGCACCCAACTCGTTAGTGCCTAACCATACCCAACTCCAGTTTAGTTTTTATGTACAAAGAAATTATAGGCTTATAGCTAGCTGGCTGCTCAAGGATCGGTTGTGCTGTATGCTACAGTAATAGACATTATAGCATCTGTGACATAAAAATCCAAGGCCTATTAGTCCTTTGTTTCTTCTGCATGCAAATTCTCGTGTTAGATAAAGAGCTAGAGAAGTTCATGACTTACATACCTAGACTGATAAGCTTGTTTCCATCTGATCTTTACAAGCCTCCAGCTGAAAATGTAGTACGACTAAAACTTTGAAAGTGGAAAAAGTGTGAAAGAGTTTGACCTTAGCTATTGCTTCACCTAGTAGCAACAGAAGTAGATTCACTCTTTGTTCACCTTATTTTAGTCCAAAAAAAGAGCCTAGCAGCAGTAGAAATGTGAAAAGCAAATGAAGAAGAAAAAACTAGATTTCCCTGTCCTTGAGGAGATAAAATTCAGCAAAAAAGTTACCCTGGTTAAACTATTGGATTATAAATGGATGAACCTTTCTCCCCAAGCCTCCCTTGAAACTTAGGACTCATTCCTAAGAAATAGCATTCTTCATCTACTTCCACAAACTGCCTAAGCTGAATTCACGGAGGTTTTTCCACAACTGATCACAGAGGTTTTTCCACTGATCTCACCTGGAGACAGATTATAAAGTACAAGACTAAAGGTACAGGAAAACTTGAGTGGAATCCACTGCTTTTCTTTGCCAGTGTGTTAGAGAAGCACAATCCCCATCTTACTTATTCACAGCTCCCAAGTATTATCGTCTGATGTAAACCTAGAAGAGACTGAGCCTGAGCCGAGGTAGGTCACCCTCTTGTGAGGCTTTCCCAGAGACAGGTTTCCGTACAAGGGCCGATGCGTCTGTGCCACCTCTCCAGGCTGGTTTGGCAGAATGCTGTGAAGGCCCGTGTTTTGCAGTAAGTCAGGAAAGGACCTCAAGATAGCACCCAGGCAAACCTGCAGCTGGGTGATGCCATTCAGCAACACAGGCGAAGTGCCAGGATATGGTGCATTCTACTGTATGCAAAATGCCCTACACAATTGCTTTTACGAAAGGAAGGCACCTGTATCCTTTTATGTTATGCAAAATATGTATTAGGTGCAGAACGTTCTAAAATTGTCATCATTAGCCTAAGTCGGTTCTCATTAGGTGAGCGGCACGATTTGTATCCTTGCCTGAGAATCGAGCTAAGCCAGCAATCTGAGTTTTTGAGAAAATCCTCTCCTAAAAAAACAAATGCACAGTATTATGAAATTTCTCCACACAGCAATTTATCCAGTACACATTTCTATTCACTTCTCTCCATAGGGCGAGGTTATAAATCTATCAATGCAATTAATTCACAGATCACACAATCACGCATTTATGTTCTCTTACCTGTCCCTTTCCCTTGCACATATAAAAGAAAAAGCAGATGCTTAAAGAAAACAGTTATGGATTAAGTTTTGTTCTCATTTACAGCCACACAAGTTCCCTGTGTTCTTTTCAAATCTGCATACAGCTCAGCAATAAGACTCCATCAAAGAGTCCAAAAACCACATTCTTAATCAGGCTAAATTACTGCTGACCGAATCCCATTTAAATTCTGCCCACATAAAACAGAGCTGCAGCTAAGACGTCTAGTGTGATAATCACTGTTGGACATTAATTAATAGTTATTTTCATTTGCAGATCAGAATAATATATACACGTTAGCTTGCCAATCATACTACTCCAGAATTAATGCTAGATATTTGAGGGAGAAAAATGCAAGCAATGCGTTAAACAGTGATTGATATGCAGTTACAAGCATTCATCCAACTAGCAATTCCATCACTTGCAAAAATTGGTTTGTAAGAGATAAACTAGTTTAAACAGAACCAATGAGCAACACATGTATTATTTGCAAATATATCAACTGACCCTGAGCTCCAGACGCTGTTTTTCTCACATTGCCTTTGACTCCTGAGATGCCTCCGCTGCACAGTCTCCTTATCTATTACAGCCTTCCATCCTGCATTCCTGCCCGATATTCTCTGGATTAATGCCTACCACTGAGCAGACATGAAGGAACGGTCTTTTTTCTGATCTTCACTTCGCATACTGCAGCAATTATCAACCATTCACTACTGGTTCTGGTGCCCTGTTACTGACTCTTCTTGACAAATGTACAGGCAAACCCTCATACAAAATCTATTGCACCTTCGGATTTCTCCTTCAGCAAAATTCAGTGTTTGGTTCTAGGACACTTCTGCTTGCTCCGTTTACTATGGCTGCTGCAAATCCTTAGCAGAGTGCTTTAAATATAAGCATTGTTAAGTGACAGTTACACTTACAGATTAGGGTAGCTTTAGTACAAGAATTTAAGGAGGAAACAAATGAAAGACAGTTTACATGAATCACTGGAGAACAGTACCCTGAGATTTACATTTCAGACTCCACTTAAGGCATAATTCCTTTGGTATTCACTGCAGTATTTCAGCTGTGATGAACACATCTGGCATTAATGAGAAACATAACATACTTTAACAAGAGTCCCACCGCTGTCAATTGCAACTCATGAAAGTAAATAGAAAACAGTTATTTATAAAACCACTCAATCATACAGAGAGTATTCAACAGTCTGTAACAGAGAAATCTGCAGTTTATCACTGTAGTTCTAGTTTATATGAACCCTAAGGCAAAGGTAAATAAACCTCCTGGCTGGTTTTAGCTGGTAAGTCCTGATCAGCCTGTATGCACCGTGGCACATCACACACGTGCACAGAGTGTAGCAGGCGGGTCAGCGTCACTGCCACGGGACGCCGGTTGCTCAGCTGGTGCCGCGGGCTTGCGCTGTGGGCCGAGCTTTCGGGGCCACCATTTGCCCAGCACGAACTTGAACTATTGGTCAGGTTTCGGCTCAGCGAAGGCACTGACTGCTGCGTGAAGGATGTCTGTTCCAGCGAGAGTGGCTGAAGGGCTGTATGAAATGCCGTGCGCGTTAGCTATGGAGGAACTAAGTGTGGGACAGCTCACCGCCAGACTGTTTCTGCCTGTTCCAGAAACAACAGCTCTGGGAGCAATGTCTGTGAAGTGTATTCTTCTGCCTACACAGAAACCATGTATGTAAAATGGAATTAGTGTTTTTAAATGTATACATACACACGTGTGTGTGTGTGTGTATATATGTAGACATCCTTACCCAGGCAATTTGATGAGGGTAACGTTACTACAAAAGAGGTTATAATATCTAAGCAAGTAAAAAAAATAGTAGTGTCTGACCTACGTGATCAGTCATATATCATGAGTGATCAATATGATCAAAATTATTATGCAAAAAACCCATAGGCAGAAAGATCTGATTATAAATATGCCTATATTGTATATGAATACAACTTAGTTCAACTTAGTGGAAAGACTTATAGCTTCTCATTGACTTAAACAATTTTTTAGTCCAGCACATAAGTTTATTCTAATCATGCAAATACTTTGCAGAAGTCAAGACTGACTTATTACGTGGAGCAAGAAGGGGTTACATTTGCAAAGAACATTTGTTAATGAATGTCCGTATGGCCTATTTATACAGATGTACAAATAGATTAATGAATAACACGGTATTCCAGCCTACGGATGAGACGACAGGTTCCCTCTCTATTTGTGTATGTCAATATGCAATTATTATGTTTGTTATAATTGGCAAATATGCCATGAGAAATTACTGCCTTAATATTACAGGTTAAAAAGCAAGCCTGCAACAAATGTTCATCCAGCTACTAAGTCTGATACAGACTTCTCATGCAGATTGGAGCACTTCACATATAGACTGGCGAGTTCTTCTGCAAGCACGTGTGTATTTCTCGATCCACAGACGTAATCTCTTTCTGTGCCCATTTCCCATGGAGATAAAATAAAGACAAAGGAAAAGTAGAGTATGAGAGAGTGACTGTGACTATTTAATGTTAAAATATACAAGTTTGGTTTATACGTTATCGACATACACATTTTTCGTTATATAAAAAAGCAGGCAAAACAGCAATTTGATACGAACTGGAACCACAAGAATAGCAACAGAATTTCAAAACAGCAGTGAGCTTAAAGGAAGGCTTAGAAATGTGTTTGTAAAGAGAACAGACAAGCCATAGTAAAAAGGTACAGATGTGAACATTTTAATTGATATACTTGTTTTAAATTTGCAGTACAAAGTGTTGGCATGGAAAAAAATCCCAGAATTTCTTCTCCCCTGTAAATTAGCTAGCTTCTCTCATTCAGTTGTACGTGAGTGTTTGTGGGAAACGCCCTTTATAGCAAACAGGAAGAAGAAAATAATACTGCCAGAATAATGCCGCCTGTCATCTCTTGCCTTCCCAAAGTTTGTCAACAAATGGAAGTGTTTAGCATAGATCGATCATTGGAGCATATTAAAACTTTGAATTTTGGGTTATTTACAGACCTTACTCTTTGAAGAGGCAGCTGAGAGACCCTTGCACTTTGAAGAAAGCCTCCGGGAGCATATTTAAACAAATCTCTGTGCCACCCTTCTGAATCCAATATGCTCCAAGTCAGGTTGCAAAAACCCATTCTTATTTTCCTTGTGCCTAGAGAGAGTTCAACGCAGGGCCAAAGGAGGAATGATTAGAAATATTAAAAAAGGAGAGGAAATAAAAAAGGAAAAAAATCCCCAGGGAGCAGATCCTAGAAACACTGAAGTTTGAAGTCTGAGAACTGGCAGGCGGCCAAGCAGCATACTGAGTGCAGAAGATGACATGGGGATTGCAAGGAATTGGCAGGCAGACATCACGGGAGATGCCAAATGAGAGCACACAAAGAGAGTGAAATGAGTCAGAACTTATAAAAGGAGATATAAGAAAGAAAACCCAGCACAAGGGGAGAATGAGAAAAAGGAGACATGATCCAGGACTTGCAGCTGAAATGTTGGACAAAAATAACTGGAAAACCGAATTTGCCAGATTCAATCTGGTATACCACAGAGAAAGGCAACAACCCGAAATGATGGGGCACACAGTGAAAAGCACTTGCAGAGAACTGGGATAAAGCAAGAGTCCAGAGAAAGCAGTTGAATCAAAGTCCGGAATTCTTTCTGGGCAGGGCAATTTGCAAACTGCAGGTTTCTATTATCATTTCTTTCTCCTTATCTTCAGTCTTTGCTTATGCAAAAAGCGAGCCAAGGCTGCAGGCTATGTTGCTGAGTGGAGGTGTTGCAGGGGAGGAGACAGATTTAACAAGAATGCATTCCTTTTATAAAATTCTGTTGGCTTCACTGGAGATTTCAGACAAACGTGCAAGTTTAGACTTCACATTGAAGTTCTGCTGCACATGACTCTTTCAGCTAGTCACAGCTTTATTTCTGTCTCTACCTGCTTGCCACGATTAGGAAATAAAGCCTTGCCTGCCTAGAAAAAGCAGAGTCCTCGTTTCAAGAGAGTCTTAAATATAAAAGGATTGTGCCACTTCTTTTGCAATCAGTGCAGCATCTGCTCTTTAGCTCTAACCTCCTACTGCAGCACAGTGCCTGCTCCGTTGTTGGGTATGCAGCTCATCTGAAATCTTGAGCAACTTCTAGTGAGCTCATCTTCCATCTTTTAGGCTCTGACCTTTGATCCTCCCGTAAAGTGAAGTCATTAGACAAGGATAGCACGCTGAATCTTTACCCTGAAATGCTTTATGCAATCTCTTTATTATTTGTGCTTACTTATTTTGATTTACCACAATTAATACAGGCAGTTCTAATCTCAGATCTAGGCAGCACTACGCACAGATGCATATGCACATATACAACACAAATCTACAAATCCATTATAATTCCAACAATGTCACTAACTTCTCCCTTCGTGCCATTTTCCCTTTTGATAGAAAGGTATTTTTTTACCATCAACATCTTAAGTACCAGTATGCTTTGAATCATTCTCTAAGAATCAATTAAAGTAGATAAGAACGAGTGGGTGGGTGTGGAGGAGGGCAGGTGGGCTGGCTCTGGGTTTCAAAAACCTCTCATCTTGATGAGCACACAACTCAGTATGACAGAGCACGAAAAGCAAGACGGAGTAGGTGGGTGTCAGGCTGCTAAAACTTCACAGACCAGAGATAACGCCTTAGCACCTGGGAATTGCTAAGAGTATCTGCGCAACATGCTCTACTCCAGAGGCCATACTTACGCTGCCTGCTGAATGCCACAGTCCAAGTCATCTCTGTTAGAGCACAGATGGATTTTAACCGACTGTTGGGTGCAGCACATTTCTTTAACTGAACCTCAAGATACAGAGCTAATACTGTTTGCATCCAAAAACTTGGGACATCCAGGTCATCTGCAAATAAAGTAAGCATTTGCTGTCCCGTTTCATCTTCTAGCAGGTGGAACACCAGCCACTTGCCTTTGTGCCAACCTGAACAAAACCCGAGGTGCAAACTGAACCGAAGGAGCGGGTTATCACCATCACCCTGCCTTGCAGCTGACTGTCACCTAGGTATTATCTAACCGTGCTGGAATTAGCCTGGTTATTAACAGGTCACCAGACAAGATGACCACACATTGCAACACCTACGGTAAAACGCTAGACAAAGCCAGAGGCACAAAGTAGAAGACGCTGCCCTTCAGATTTGCCTGCGCTCAAAGGTTTCTCTGCTTTGCTTATGTTGGAATATTTCATGCGGTAGAAAGCTCAGGGAGAATTTCTGCAACCTAGTGAAAGTGCTTCCATCAGTAGAATTACTTTCAGCTGAGGAGTAAGTTCTTTTTCTCTAGGCCCATTTATACCAGTATGATTTCATCTATGTGAAGGAATGGATCACTAGAAGAAGAGGAAAAAAATCACCTCTCACGTTTAACTTATTGTTATTATTAACAGAGAAGATCTGTTCAAAGACTGATCTTACTATACAAGATCATTGTTTTCCTAACTTGTATGTAAGAATTTATTCATGAAAATATATTTTATCTAAAGCTTGCAGAGCTCTGAAAGTGTTTTATTACAATGTACCACTGTGAAAATTGAGACAGTCAATCTATTGAAAATTGAGACACAGGCACAATCTAAATCAGCACTGTAGAAAAGGTGGCTTTGCATGCTACAGAAAACCTGAGAATATTCTGTGAGCACAGTACAGAAAAAGAATTTTTGCTTTTCTTGCCATTTGAAGTTGCCACAGGCATGATCTTAGTTCTCTGGCAGCTTCAAATGTCTCTGCAAAGGTTCACCTGAACTAGCTTGCACTTAGCCTTTTTTTCCCACAGGACCCATGCTCTTAAAGAGAACAGATGACAAGCAGTAGTATCTATGGATGTGTCTCATTAGCCTGTTATGAATTTACAGAAGCATCCTTTGAGATAGAAAAAACAAAATTGTTAACAAAATAGCCACCAGCTGATTTGTATGGTTTTGTTCCTGTTGCATACATCATACAATGCACTTTACCAAAATCATGAGGTTAAAAGAAGTTCTTTGAAGAACATTTTTATAAATCATTTTGATATTTCAGGAAATGTCACCTTTTTGTTTGTGACATTTTGGAGAAGATTTGAAGTTATTTAGCATTTCTACAGTGTTTTAGAATTTCCTTCAGACTGTAGCAAGCTATCCAAAGGGCTATCGTGAAGCATACACAGTATCATTAGACACACGTATTACTCACTGTATGAAAGAAACAGCCCGGAGATAATTTACCCTTTGGCCACAATCTATTATAACCTTTGAACATGCGTACTCTTAGCTAAGATCTCACCACAGAGAGGGCCATATTAATGTCCTATTTGTAACTGGGGTTTTTTTCACCCCAATATCCACAGGCAGCTGAAGGCAGCCCTCTCCCCATCACACTCCCGCACCCCCTCGGTGCCAGTCGCTCTGAGCCTGCAGCTGGGCTGGGAGAAGATGGGAGCAGGAGAAGATGCCACAGGTGGGTCCAGCGGAGCGCTCCCACCCGCCGGGCATTACCTTCCATCCCGACAGCGGAGTCACCTCAACTCCTCACCTTACGGCACACAGAAAACAGAGTGATGGTATTTTAAAATTACTAAGAAATACTTATGCTTTCCACATCAGCTGAGTGCACAGACAGCCCAAAACAGGGAGTTCTCCAGCAGCGGTCTGAAACAGCACCTTCCCAGGCTTAAAACTGTTCAAGTGGGGGATCCCCCACCCCCAGTTTCTGGCAGGGTCCAGAATAATTTACCCATTTATGTGGTTTTGTTAAGAACTACGTAGGGAAGTATCACGGAACTTGCACAAAACCCACACCAAAATGACATCTGGTCCTGCACGGCTTCCAGCGCAGTACGCCAGGCTTGTGAGCGTGAGATGGATTTTGAACACCCAGGACCGAATACTTTAGGGGGGAGGGAAAGCGCAGGGCCTTACAGATTACAACCACGGCTTCAGGAATGGCAAAGCGTCAGGGATTTTTATTGCTTTTGGTGGAAATTAAATAAAGGCAGCAAACCTCTTAAAAGAACTAGGAGAAAACTCATGGCAGAATATGGCCTCACATGTTTATCCAGTGTCTCTCCAGAAGTACTTGGAGCATTTGCCGTATGTAAAAGCAAGCCAACCAGCTATTTTTAAACTCACTTGATTCAACACATATGGGCTGAATTCTGTTAGAAATAATGACCTTCTGATGTAGTTATTGAAATTGCCACTAGACAGAGCTGTTCATCTTATTTTTAACCTCAGAAATATTTATAAGCCCAGTGATGTGCTAGAAATCCAAGAGGAGTTTGTATTATAGACTGTTTCAGAAAAATGGCACATGACTGTAACAACTGCATGGCATTTGCAGCCAGGGTGTAGTTTTTGCACTAAACTATATATAAGCTTGTCACCGGAGCTGAGGGCTGCATCTGCGTCTCATAAATTCTCTAGTCATTCACCAAGAGCTAGTGATAGAGAGATGACAGATGAAAAAAAAAATCTGTTTTTTCCTCGATTAAACTACAGTGTATGTGTTGGACTTGAAAATAAGCAAAACATCTGGAGATCTAAAAGCACTGTGACAAGTCCCTGACTGTAGAGTTCACTGTCAAATACATATTGCCAGAATTTTGGAAAGGCGCAAACAACGGTACTTTTGAAAAACAGAAAAGTTTTACTTCCAGGTAGATAACATACATTCAGAAAGACATTAAGTGGGAGTGCCAGCAGACTGTAATCAATGATTAAGACAATACAAACTTGTTAAAATACAATATTGTAGCTTAATTGTGAGGTAACGATATGCCTTACTGCATATGCTTTAGTATCCACGTGCCCTACTGCCTGTCACAAAGCAGCAGTGCCTCCTGCCAAGTAATGCAGAAATTACCCCAGAAATTAAATGCTTGTTGACATCCATGGAGCTATGCCAGTTTATATCATCCAATCTTCCGGTCTTTTGTGATAAATCCAGGGTAAGGAATTTTGGGAGGAAGCAGAGAGAGAGATCAGCATTAGCGCTGGTTCTCCTGGTCTCACACCCTGATTTGCATTGCAGGCATCCCAGAGCAGGAATTTCTGGAATTTCTGCAGCTGTAGCTACAGCATTGATTTCATCTTGTGATTGCGACTTAAGCAGCTGTGAAGGCACAGCCAGCTCTTGCAGGCCAGCGTTCCTGTACAGCCCACGTATAGAATAGGGTTGGTGTAAGCATTATCAAAAGTTTTAATTCATTTCCCTGCTGGTATTGGGCATGGGTTTTTAGGTTCCATTTCAGTGTCAGGCACAGTAACTGTTGAAGCAGGTAACTGCCTCTGCTAGGCCAGGGACTCTCTCTAAGGACATGTAAAGGCTACAACAGGACTTAAACTGTCTACGCATCACACTTCAGGACCTTAGGTAATGCATTTGTTGCTTAAGAACGTACCTGTAAAACCTTTGGCTTTTTCTTCTCACTTACTCAGCTAAATCTTACTTCCACACTTATTTTCTGTCAGTCCTTGCCATGGTCCCAGACCAGCATTTCCTCCCGGTGAGCCGCGCGCACCTCCGGCACGGCTGTGCAGGGCAGCCGCACAGCAGCCCACATGGATATACCATTAACATTTCATTTTTCCCCCAAACACCCGCAAACCACCACTTGTCAATACCGGCAGCCTGGTGACTCAAAAGGAGTGATGCCAAAGTTGGAGAACAGCAAGTTCTGTTGTGTGAAAAGCAGCCCGTGGTGGCAGAGCTTCACCAGCACCCAGCGTAACTGTGCCCCTTCTTGGAAGGCTGCCTGGGATTGCGTCAGATACACCACGCTGCTCCTCCCATGGTAGCCCCTGCCTCTAACGTTGTCTGTGTAACTTAGAGGGCTCCTGTCAGCATTAATCACTGCCATTTTGACACTAACTTTGTTTGACAAAGCATGGCAATTAGAGATAGCTTTTTGATTTTTAGGACTCTAAAATATTACTGTATTTTTAAGCCACAACTGAATATTATATCAATTAAATTTTTCTATGAAGCTTTAGTGTAAAATTGTGTGGATTTTTTGAAAGATACTTTTTACAGGTTTGCAGTTGCACTTGTATTTCAAATGCCAGTCAGACCCAGGCTTCTTCCCCATTTATCCTCCTACCATACTAAAGTCAAGCTCAACAATGACTAGGGGTGAGATTAAAAAAAGTACCCAGTCTGACTTGGGGTTCCTTACTCACCTTGAACAATAAAACAAGCACTGAATACACAGTTTGGTTATGCTCTGTCATCAGTATTTCTCCCCTCGAACACCACTGAGGCCCGAGGCCAAGCCATGCACACCCTGTGCCGGTACTGATGCACACAGGGCAAGAGAGGGGTTATGGCAGAGCCGCGTTCGCTGCCGGCAGGGAGGGAGCGGGTTGCCAGGCAGATGGCAGGTTCCTGCTCTCTGCCCACTCAGGACACAAGAGCTGAACTCCACCTTCGGCCCCGGGCAAAGTACAGGGGCACAGCCTAGCTATTAGCACATTAAACGAGGCTAATTTAGTATTTGCCATTTCCAGCACTAATTATTTCTGTAAAGCTTCTGAACTCAGTGGCATTTCTTGCACCTATTACCTCCTCACCTCTTACAGAATTTTTAGCTGAAAGCAGTAAGGGACCAGTCATATCCAGGTGGAGATCAAAAAAAAGGAAATGATGATCCCTTCATCAGTTCCTCTGATGATCTTTGGACATTGGCAAAGGATTAGTCAGATTTTGAAGATGGCAGAAGGCAGATTTTGAAGAAGGCAGAAAGACGCGTCAGCAGGTGTGTAAGAGAAGCACTGTACGAAAGATACAGATATGGGTACACAGCCCATAGGATCAGAAGGCAAAACTGTTGCCATGGCCAAGTACAGGAGCCTGGGGCATTCTGGGTGGACAGGCTGAATGAGACAGGACGAGGTACAAAAGAAATTCATTCTGCATTACTTGCAGAACTTCAAAAACCTTAGAAAAGGCTTCACAGAGCAATATGAACTTGTTTCTTAATTGATAGCTTTTACTCCCTAGCAAGAATTTGAAGACTAGAAATTAACTCTCTCTTCTGTTCCCTTACTTCCTTTCCCCCAAATTCCAGCAAAGCTCTGTGGTATTGACTTGGAGTTTGTTCATATTAAACTCTAACGTGATTCAGAAACTGTTTTCATTTCAGCTGGCTTTGGTTCTCATTCTCATATTGCCAAAGCTGGCACAGCCATCATGGTATACAAGCCTTGGTATCTTCTTTGAATACAGGTGATCCAAATGATTTTGCTCCTTTTGCAATTCAAAAATGTGATTATTTTTTTTTTTAAAGCCTTCAAACACCTACATTTTTGACATGGCCTTTGACACGGTCCCCCACAACATCCTTCTCTCTGAACTGGAGAGAGACAGATTTGATGGGTGGACTGTTCAGTGGATGAGGAATTGGTTGGATGGTCACATCCAGACAGTAGTGGTCAACAGCTCCATGTCCAGATGGAGATCGGTGACGAGTGGTGTCCCTCAGGGGTCCGCATTGGGACCAGTCGTGTTTAACATCTTCATCAATGACACAGACAGGGGGATCGAGTGCACCCTCAGCAAGTTTGCAGATGACACCAAGCTGAGTGGTGCAGCTGACACGCCAGAAGGACGGGATGCCATCCAGAGGGACCTGGACAAGCTGGAGAAGTGGGCCTGTGTGAACTTCATGAGGTTCAACAAGGCCAAGTGGAAGGTCCTGCACCTGGGTTGGGACAATCCTCGGTTTCAATACAGGCTGGGGGATGAAGGGATTGAGAGCAGCCCTGCGGAAAAGGACTTGGGGGTACTGGTGGATGAGAAGCTGGACATGAGCTGGCAACGTGCGCTCGCAGCCCAGAAGGCCAACCATATCCTGGGTGCACCAAAAGCAGCGTGGCCAGCAGGTCGAGGGAGGGGATTCTGCCCCTCTACTCCGCTCTGGTGAGAGCCCACCTGGAGTACTGCGTCCAGCTCTGGAGCCCTCCGCACAAGAAGGACATGGAGCTGTTGGAATGGGTCCAGAGCAGGGCCACGAAAATGGTCAGAGGGATGGAACACCTCTCCTACGGAGAAAGGCTGAGAGAGTTGGGGTTGTTCAGCCTGGAGAAGAGAAGGCTCTGGGGAGACCTTATTGCGGCCTTCCAGTACTTAAGGGGGCCTATCGGAAAGACGGGGACAGACGTTTTAGCAAGGCCTGTTGTGACAGGACAAGGAGCAATAGTTTTAAACTAAGGGAGGGCAGATTTAGACTGGATTTAAGAAAAAATTTTTTTACAATGAGGGTAGTGAAACCCTGGCCCAGGTTGCCCAGAGAGGTAGTGGAGGCCCCATCCCTGGAAACATTCAAGGTCAGGTTGGACAGGACTCTGAGCAACCTGATCTAGTTGAAGATGTCCCTGCTCACTGCAAGGGGTTGGACTAGATGGCCTTGAAAGGTCCCTTCCAATCCAAAGCATTCTATGATTCTGATTCCGTGATTTTTAAAGAGATCCATTACTTGTATGAAATTAGAGGTCAAGGCCAGATCCAGTTCTTTCAGATCAATGGGAGACCTTTCCTGAATGTGGACCACTCTGTCCTATTGTCTAGAAATGACAATTAGAAGAGGTATAGAGGACTGATGCACATTTACTCTCCTACAAAACACTTTTTAAAAAGAAGAGCACACCCCCCCACACACACATCCTCTGTGTCCTATCTGACACTGTTACGGTCTTGTCTCACTGCTCTGCCCAGGAATTATTAGGCTTCCTGCAGTTTAACTCTGGAATTTGCCATTTCTCCATAAGGAACCCTGGGTCTCCACTCAGTTGTTTCCCGCCTGGCTTTGAATTTTCCTCTGTAAATGAGTAAGTCTGTATATCTCAATCGCCTGTGCAGATGAATACCTTGCCGACTGCGAGGAGCTCTGATCTCGTGGGGATGGGAATGTAACTGTGAGAGGCTGAACAGACTGAAGTAAAGTTCAGCCTTATTCAATCAGAGGGATTATTTCCATTCATTCTGCCTTCTGCCCAGAGTTTTTATCTCTGTTGCCATATTTTTGTGGAGGTTTGTGAAAACAAATTTTAAAACTGCTAATCCAGGTGCCAAAGCCATTTGCACATACAATCTTTTGAAAAACATACTTAGAAAAATGACCTTGGAATGAAAGTTAGATATTGCAATACGGATACAATGAGTTTATTTTCTTCGTATGTACCCAAGACATCAGATGTTCATAAACTTCAAGGAAAATACAGATTTTGGATATTTTGGCCCTGTGACATTGCCAAAAACGTCGAAACAGAAGGTTGTTTATTATCATCACTTAAAACAATAACTCAGGAATAAGAATTAACTTTACCTGGAACATTTCTCATTTTTTATTTGAAATTAAGCTACTGATCTGTTTTTCAAAATCTGATCAAAGCACAGGGTATAAACAAACATTCCCTCGCATGCTAACTAGGGAAGAAATGTTTCACTTTGTTCTAGCTCGTTCATTCTCTGAGACAGCTGGATGGAACTACGTCAGGAATTTAACATTACCTTGTATGCCCAGAACTTGCTTTCCTGAAGTACAGTTCTGCTGCGGGCCTTGTGTTAGGACACAAACTCCTGATCCTTGGATTTCAGTTGCAAGGACACACTATAAAAGCACAAGAGGAGATTAAATCACCAGCAAAATGAAATTATTAAAAATACCTAACTCTCAATTGTAAGCATTATGGTGACAATCTGACTGAAAACAAAAACCTTGCAAGTGGTTTACAAAGTTACACATTCACTTCCTATTGGGTTATGGGTTTTTTGCATTAAGATTATACAGGTATTCGAGGAAATCTCAGTCACAGCAACAAAATATCATTTGTAATATAAATATCTATTGTACTATCACATTCAATGAAACTCTGCATGTCAGACTGGGTCAGGGTTTGCTGAGAGTATGATGTAGCACAAAACAGTGGTAAACAAAAACTAAATCTCTGATGGAAGTCTGTCAGTTAATTGCACAAACGGCCCTGGTGATACAGGATTCAGAAAAACCTGAAGAATGAGAATTTTCCAGCCCCTTATGTGTTTGTGCACATTTGCCAGAGTTAAGGATTAGGCACACTCTGTACGGGGTACGTGGGCTGTCCTTAAATTCTGTGCTCTTCTGCCTGCTAAATTATAGGACCAAGGTCCAGCCAGTCACTTCTACACGGTAAAACAGTTGGGAATTCTTAAAGATAAAGCGCTAATTTGTGACAATACAAAGTTCGGTTAAGATTGTATCCAGCTAACAGTGGATGCAATCCCCAGTGCTACTGCCCCCTGTGTTCTTCCCCCTCCCCGGACACTTTTGTACCTGCCTATCTACCGTGACATCTAGTTGATGACTAGACCTTAGAGTCATTGAGACCAGATCAATATTTTATACTCGTAAAGACCAGCATGGGAAAGCAGCATCTCTAGATTTTTCCATAGCCTCTGGCAAGCAATAAAATGCAATGTTCGCTTTGAACAGCCGCAGCAATTATGGCTAGGAATTGTCGTCTGTTGACAATTAATCTTGGGCACTTTGTTCCAGATTTGCCAGCAATCAAAGCTTGATTTAGGCCACTTCTCTTTGGCCATCAGGCTGTAAAGTATCTACCTGTTGGCTTCCTATCATCTATCATGTAGCAGGAGAGAGGATAAAAAGGCTCAGAGAAGATACAGTTTTCTCACAAGGTTTAAGCATGAAAACAGGGCAATGCACTGAACTTTTCTTACTAATGCCTTGAATCTACCCAGAACGACATTCGAATGCTTTTGAAGAAGAGAATGTAATAAAACAAAGAACAATACATATGGTATCTACTCTGAAGGACAGATTTAACTTCAATGGAAAAAAAACCCCTTGAAGGCAGAATAATGCCATGAGAACAAGCAATTCCTCCTTTTCTTGTTTTAGAAGCCGCCTGAAATGGCCGGGTGGCCCAGCTAGATCCCACTCTGCTGCAGTACATGAGGGCCTGGCTCATCAGCAGGGCAACAACATTTACACTGAGAGGAAATGAGAGGATTTCATCCTCTTAGGAGATGCAGAAGACACACTTTCTAGTTTAAAAGCTAGAAGGGAGCAGGCAGTGCAATGGGCACTGGCACCTATCTCAGCACAGTCCTCCACGGCATACTTCCACTATCACTTCATAGCAATGGGAGGCCTTGAACACGGCAAAGCTCATGCTGTTCCCTGGAAAAGGGACAAGAAGAGAAAGTCAGGACTTGTCTACAGGGGGTACAAAAGGAAAAACTTCATAAAAGGTAGGAAAGAAGATCAACAAATAGAGCAGCAGAGGAGAAGGCAGGCCAGCTGCACGGATCCCCAGACATCCGTGACGCTCCTTGCCAGTGGGGTGGCTCAGCAGTGAGGCCACGGGAGATCCACAGCTGCAGCAAACGGCCGTGGTCTTAAAGCCTGGGGCTGTGGGACAAGGATTCTTTGTGAATATCCTGTTTTCTGTAGGATGCAGCCTTCATTTCACTGAGGCTGGCTTGTGGGACTGCATGCTACAGCTGGAAAGGCACAGCCTGGAACTTACAGCTCCCGAAGGGAAAGGTTCAGCTTTTTTTAAATGTCTCAGCATTATCAAGTAGTGAAGAACCAGGGTGTGATGAAGATAAAGCCAATGATGGACCTGACCATGATGCTGTGCGTGCTCGGGTAGGGCAGCACATACCCCGTGGCTGACATGAGAAAAGATGACACGAACGTACCACAGCAAGGAGGATGCTGCTGCCTCGATGGCAGCCATTTCTTCCAACTTGCAATCTACGACTTCAGTTCTTCTGCTCAAGTTGAATGTTGATGATGTATTTCTTTTGCTCTTTATAGAGGCATCCAGTGCCTGCACCCTGTGCGGCCCCTTCTCCCTTCTCAAAAAAAGCCAAACAATAAAAACCCCAGCAAATACAAATAGTGTTACCTCATGACTTTTTGGCCTTGAATAGAAAATCCTTTAACCTGTGGCTGTTACCATCCTTTGCGTGTGATTCTTGGAAATGGTTAGTAGTCCATGAACTGAGAAGGAGTTCTTGTAAAACCAGCCTTAGCTTTTTACTATGCAAATGTGTTTCTTCAGCAAACACAACATTTCTTGGGCAAGAAATGATATAAATATTGGCTGACAGCGTCATAGCAGCAAAGCTGTGCAGATACTGGCCCACACTTAGAAGTCTGATGTATCTGTGCTAATAAAAGCAGTATATTGTTCCTTTTCCTGTCCCCGGGCAAGGTGGCATACTTCAGAAGCAATACTCTATTGCAGTCAGGGAAATCACATCGGTATTGTTGGACAGGGTAGGAACAGCACTGTGTGCATGCAGCATGTATGGAATGTAAATTGATTTAATTCTCACGTCATGATAGTTGATACGATAATGCTCCCCAATACTTGAACATGAAGCTCAGGTCTGAGAAATAGATTCGAGAATATGCCTTCAGTTTTAGGAAAGTGACACCTCTGACTTTAAAAAATAGAAGTTAATGGAGTTTTGAGTTGATCTTGTCTTCTAGAGATAGCATTACTTTTTAGAGTATATTTTTGCCTACGCCAGAAAAGAGAGAATAAAGCCTTGCCCATCTTTTTGTTTTTAAGTAGCCCTCATAAATACAGTAACTTGAAAAACAAAATGAAAATTAATAACCTACTTTGGGGCCCAAAGAGCAAATGCCATGCTTTTCTTGTGTGCCGTTATTGCCCCTGATAGCTGTGACACCAAAGAGAGACGCAACCGAGCATTGCCACATCGTCCACAGCACCGTCTCCAGAGCACAGGGTCCTGAGCAAGGCCGCACCGACACAGACGTATCCAGAGGAGCTGCTGTGATGGCTCCATTCAGCTCAGGCCCCAGTGCCCTAGTCAAGAGGCAAGTGCCTGGTTTGAGATTTTACTAGCTGCAGGCAATTTACAATTTAGAACACAGTACAGCCTAAAAAATATTTGGTGCAGCATAAAAGATCTTTGGATCAAAGTCGAGTTTAGATTAGGGTGAAGCCAATGAAGCGCTCAAGCTCAAAAGGCTGGAAATGTCCTCGCTCTCAAGAGGTTGAAGGGTGGCGCTCTGGTGAAGTCAGCAGTGCTTTGAGAACATCACCCTCTTTGGCCAAAGTGCCTGGAGATCATTCACCTTCAGGTCAAAGACTGTGACCCTTCTCGATGCAGAGCTGACACTGGGGAGGTCGCTGGGCTCAGAGATGGGGGCACCAGGGCGCCCGAGCTGAGCAGAGTTAAACCACAGGTCAGAATCTCAGCCCGGCACTTCAGTAACTGTTTATGTGTAAAGTTTTATGTGTATCTGTTTCTCAATTTCACCACAAAGTGGCACTACAGCAATTGCCAGTCATTTCAGTCAGAGGATGATGAAGAACTTGTGACAGCCAGGTTTGGGGTTTTTTTCCCGCACTGAGTCACCACTAATTACCTTCTGCTCATACCATAATGACCCCTACAGAGGGTTCACTTCATTAAACTTGCACGAACCATTTAGATGGGAGTTTCCTGCCTCATTTACATGGCAAAAACATCTTGCAGTGCTTTCTGCTTAGTCCGTCTTCCAACTTTTGCTAATCTGAACTAATGAAAAGTAAAATGATGTATTTGCTTTAGCAGAAATATAAAGTATCAAAGTCACTAGTTACTGAGCAGGGAAACACAACTCTGGGAGAAAAACAAGAACAGAGAGTCCCTCAAAATCTAGTGCACTTTCCTCCTCTGAAGACTTAATGGTTTGGGCCCATTGGAACTCTTGCAAAGATCTCCATTGATGTTAGCATCAGATAAAGCTTTATATAATTAGGTTTGCTGTTTTCTAGTGGACAGTACTTAGCTTTTGTACCGTATACTAAGGGCAACACATACTTTTTCCTTCAGTCCAACCATCAGAAGTTTTACCCACTTCCAAAACAATGTCAGGGACAGGTAAAGTACCTGTTTTTTAAATCTCTCTCCCAGTCTCTATGCACATGCACATATATATACACCTACATAAACACACAAACTGACATAATGGCTTAGCTCTGTTGCTGTTGCACCTGAATGTGCCGTCAGCTTTGGCATTTGCTTGCTGGCAGTAAGGAACACCGTCCCACCCTGCGCCGTGAGGAAGCTGCGTTACTGCAATGCGCTGGCCAAGGACTGACGCCTGCGAGCTTACCACAAAAAAGGGAAAAACAAAAAGACCGTCTCTTTACTTCCTAAGGAAAGGAGGTGCCTGAGCTTATATCCATGCCGTACACCTGCCAACATGTGGATACAGCGGCTCAGGCCTGAAAGCTGCACGGCAATGCTGAGGGGCAGTCAGGGATCACACTGGCGGCACCGTCAGCAGTGCTCGGTGATGGAGGTCTGCCGTCTCGGGCACCGCGGCACCACGCTCTGCCGGCCCGCTGCACATGAGGACGTGCATATGAGGGGCTACAATGTATGGCCATGCAGACATACCCAAACTAGCACTGGTAACTGTATAGCTGTGGAAATGCAGAGTTCAAGAAGGGCTCTGTCCTACGGGTACCCACGATAACAAATTTAAAGCTATTTCTATTTTAACTGCACTACTGACATGCTTTATGTCTACTGGCAGTCTAAAACTTGTCCTTCTACCCTCATGCTGGACTCCCTACATAAAACCCAAGGAGCACGGGATTTGGTTATGAAACACAGGTAGCAGGGGCTGTGCCGCATTAGACTGCCTTCTACCAGAACAAACCCTGTGCTTGGTGGGGCTGTCAGAGGCTGTGCAAGTGTCCAACTGGCAAAGGCTGCCAGCTGGAATCACCCCAAAAGTGAGGAAAAAAAAAGTGATTTCTGAAGTAGTCAAACCCATCATACCTTTGTCCTTATTCATCTCCAGTTTCAAGGCTATGATCAAGCAGTCTTCCTAGAAGAGCCTGCCAGCAATCCCAGATTTATTGGCAGTTTTGAGCTCTCTGGTACATCCATTGGGAATTTACGCTCTTCCAGCTATCCTCATATAGGCCAGCTCCCCTGACCTGCATCCAGACATGCTATATTGCCATAGCAAGGATTATCTTTTTGGCTAGGTCCACACACTCCTATGTGGCCTTCCTTACTACCGATAGCTGGAGATAGAGCTGGCTCTAGCAGTTGTGCTCCCCCAGGCCAGCTGACAAATGTCCTCCCCTACCAGCCTGCAGTTATCTTCTCCCTCTCATCCAAGAACTGGTTTTGGATGATTTGTTGCCACTGAAATGCTGCTGCTCTCAGCAACTGCCTGCCCTGTCTGTCAGCAGTGAGATGCAGTCAGGGCTTGGCTAGGGGACCCCAGCGACGTGGAAGTCGTGATCCCAGTCCTAATCTCGCTGCAGTCACTAGAAAATAGCCCCCAGCTGCAGGCGGGGGGAAAGCAGTGGAGTGAGAACTAAACGAACTAAAAAGGGAATGGAGAAGAGGGTTAGAGAGGAGAAGCCAGATGTTCTCAGGAAAAGTTCCCAATAAAAGGAAGAGTTTATATAAAGAAGAACCCAGAAATATGCTGGGTTTTTCAATTGCATGAGATGGCCCATGGGAGAGCTGCAGGGCTTGAAATGCTTCCCAAAGAGCACTGCTGTTTGTTTATATCTAATTATTTTCTGAAAGTCGTTGTAAGCATTTGGCAGCCCCCTTGGAGGTGGTCCACTGGAGGGTGATGTTGCACGTGGACCCCAAAGCGGCCGTTCAGCTGCAGCGTGCCGTGTCAGGCAGAACCCCCCCCCCCGCCAGTGCTACAGCGAGAGCTGGGCAGCCCCTCCAGCTGATGGAGCGGGAGGAGGAGGAAAGTCACCCAGCATCTTGACTGCAGAGTTCAATGGGGAAAACCAAACCAAAAGCAAAAGCAAATGCTGCCCAGGAAGGCACAGCAAGGACTTCACCTGATAGCCTCATTTCTATACACTTTCCTTTGGGAAAGTTTCCCTTTAATGAATCTTGGAACAATTAGCAGAATTCAGAGATTTGTAATGTGTTGGATGTGTGAAATCCGTAACTGCCCAGCTGGGTATCAACTCTTCTTTCTCTGGCAGAGAGGGACTATTCACATAGCAATAACACAGCGATATGCATATGGTATGCTTTTGAGGAGGTAAGAAAGTGCTGGACAGAAGAGGGCCACAGATGCTGTTCAAAGCTGGTTCATTACTGATTTGTAAATAGGTAAGAGAGCATAATCAGTTTTATGGTATTAATCACCTTATTGTAGTAAAGAATCCATTTTTGCTATGTATGAGTAAAGAGGGTGCAAGCCGGGCCTTGCTACTCAGGACAACACAGAGTCTGAAATAAAATCCAATTGCTTTTGGTGCTCAGGCAACTAACTACTAGCTGACACCCCCTCTTTCTAGAGCTCCCTGCTTTAATAGTTCCTGTTACACTAGTGGCAATTTATCCTCAACCAGTCATTTTCTAATTGCATTTGATTAAGATCCATGGTTAGAGATACATTATGATGATAGTGTTATGACAAATTGATATGAAATAATTCTATGAAAATGAAAGCTTCTCTGTAAATAATAAAAAAGCCCACTATTAAAATAAATGCATTAAATGTATGTATTTAAATAGAAACCATTTTCAGATAACTCAGAAAATTTAAAAATTTGAAAAATAAGGCAGGTATGAGAAAAGATTAATATAAGGGCTACAGACACTATGAAGATCATCTAAAACTCTGTTGTCAATATAGAATTAATGTGAAAACAGTCATATGAAACAATAATTGCCAGTGAAATCTGAAGGGGCAGGACTTTATACAAAATCTCTGCTGGAAAAAATATGCCAATGCAATTTCTAACACTGCCAATAAAAGACAATACAGCACCTTTCCCAAGTGAAACAGGAATCAAGAGATCTCGTGTAGGTGACTGATCTTTTGATCAGACTGTTCTGATTTGTGAAGCACATACCGATTAACCAGTACCAGATACTTACATATCCTATAAGTATCTGATACTTACAGGAGAAACAGAATATATGTTCAACTGAGTGGGGAAAAAAGTCCTTCGACAAGTTCTGAGAAGACAGCAGGCAGAAAGACAGTGACACTTTTGGGCTGGTGGTCACTTCTCTGTTCAACTTCTGTACAAGCTACCTTGGTAGCTACCACGGTATCATGGTACCTACCACGGTATCTTGTTATCACGGTAGCTACCTTGTCCATTACTGAGTCTTCCTGGGTCTCGTCTGACACAAATAATGAGAGTAATAAACATTACAGATTAAAATACAGTTATTAACTACGGAGAAGTGCTGTGTCTAACTAATATACCTGTTTACTGTCCTCTGAGCTAAAGCAACTGCACTGCAGATAGTTCAGCAATATTACAAAATTTCTGGTTGAGCAATATATAAGAACATGTCTGAACACAGGCTAGACTCTTATTACTGAAAATGCTCTAAAATTAGTCTGAGATAGAGAGAACGAAGGAACCAACAGAGTTCATCAACAAAAAGCAATATATTTTATGCCACATCACATTCTTCTAATGCTTTAGCTTGCTCTGAAAAATATGAGCTCAGCTTTTAATTCATCCGGGGCACAGCACTTTGAAATGGCCAAAGTGTTTAAAACAGAAGATGCATTGTGTGGGCTCATCCTCCCATGCTACAGTCAGAATATAGAAACACAAGCGGAGCGATCTCGTTATGAATGACATCTAAGTCTGAAACCAAAAGGCCAAATAACCAGTAAAGCAAGAGAGGGAAACAAACTGTTATTTCTGAGGTTTATCAAGCAAGAGCAAAGTACAACTGCTTATTCAACCTTACTATTTAATTATTTCATACACATCCGTGACATACACGACTTCGAAAGTAAGCAATGCATTGCACTGTGCATACAATAAATGCGACAAATCGACTCTGTATTGCACAATGCTCGGTAGGAAAACTTGTCTTCCTTGAGACGAAACCTTCGCCAAAAGTCACCCCCCACTCCGCTGCCTAGCTGTAGGCATTACCAGGACAGGACTCTGCAGTGTTGACTTCAGGAGCAGAAAGACTGATAGAAATCTCTCGTTGAGATTTATCCTGGGCACCATCTTACTGGCTCTTAATGACTTCCAAGCAGCGGGGTGAAATTCTGCATGTACAGCTGAGGTGGGAACCTGTCCCTTGATGTCCGCTGCAGGGTACACCCCAACGCTGTGGAGAAACGGCCCTCCTGGTTAGGAGTCCTGTGAAATGTTTTCCAAGCGAAAACGAAATGCAGTAAGTTTCGACAAACTCTGCTTAGAGAAAAGCTTAGAGAAAAGCAACAACCTGCCTATGGGCTACAAGAGAAACCCTAACTCTGAGCTAATTTGGTTTTTGAGTTTCAGATGCCAGATGTTATTTTTATACTTTTGTAAATTTGGATGCGCTATGGACTTGTGTGTCATTTAATTGTGGCCTTGCTTTGGTAACTATTTGAACTAAATAGTAATTACCACAGAAAAATCAAGTAATCAATGTGCCCGTTAGACCTGTCCTTTGGCAGGCTCTCTGCCAATTCTGTCTTTTCGTGTGAAATTCACGGTCTGTGGAGCCAAGGAAACCCTCTGCTCTTTACAGCCCTGCATCCTTCTACGCTGGCCTTCTTTTTGTTAGGGAAGTGGAGAGAGATTCGTGGCTCACTGCGGTGCTCTCCCTATTCAGAAAGCACACACTCACTTTTGAAATATTAAATCAATGGAAATTGCTGTAAACCTAAATGGCGTCATGCCAACTCTTCCTTTTAGACGTACCTAGCTGGCTTTCCATAGCAGATTTTTATATTGCAGTTACATGAGAGTATCACCAGCTAAAATGCTAAATGCATTTTAATATACATAAGACTTGGTTTTTCCCACTTTCTGGCAACAAGCCACAGTTCCCACAAAGTGTAAAGCTGTAGCAGTACAACATGATAGCAGATTCCTCACAAGCCACCACCTATACTAAATTGTTATTATTTATTATCTTTTTAATGAAAGTGGTATCTTTATAATGACATTAAATGTTACTCTGCTGGAAAAGATATTTCAGTTTTTCTTTAATTTGTACATGCACAATGAAAATAGTGGAAAATCTGCCTGAAAATACGTAATTTTTGTTACCTTTAACAAACAAGCTCTTTCAAAACGAATCCCAAATTTACTTTCCAGGTTTTCCTTGAGTCAGAACACATCTGACACTGCACTTCGGAATTCCTAGCATGTGATAAATACAACAGTAAAATAACATAGTACAACTAACCTGGCACAAGATTTCTAGCAGGGCTCTGACCTCTCAATCTGTCAAGCTAATTAGGAAGATCAGACAACCATTAATACTGCAGTCCCCCTGGGACACAGGACGTGTTATTAACACAGTATGGCACGGGAGCGTGCAGTGGTGTGAAACTCTAGAGGGTGTCTCTGTACCGAGCTCCAGCGAGTGTGAAAGCAGCCACACAGCTCATTCATCACAGCTGCACCTCCACTGGCAAATGGGATGCCATACAGAATTAATTATTCAGAATCAGCCGCTCAAGAAAAGTCGTCATCAACACCCATTCGCATTTCATTTATAACTATTAACCTTATCCTCCCAAACGAGGAAGATATGTTCTCTGAAATTCTTGCAATTGGAAGTGGGATAAAATGCTAAGAGCACCTTCTCCACCGTCAGCTAGTTCTCACTGACCCACCTCAAGGCTGGGTATCCTGCAGGGCAAGCACAGGAAAAGATAATTTCTGTTCCACCTTCTCTTGCCAACCCAGGGAGTCGTCTCATTAAAACTTAATACAGGCTGTCTCAGGTCCATCTGGAGTGGGCTCTTCCATTGCTTGGTAACAGAAGTGAAATGGGACCAAACATTGAAAGGACAAAAGAAGAGGTGTCAGAGCAGAGACATCTATTAATGAATAGTCCCTAAGCCCAAGTGCTGCGTACTCAGAGGTTTGGACACTGGAATGGCTGAAAGCTTGACATATTCCATTTACGGGGGCTTTTTGGTGATGATGTAAAGAACAAAGGATGTTGGGGTGATTCTCTTGGGGCACCTAAAGGGCAATTCTGCCTGCAGCGGTAACTAGGCAGCAGCCAAGATGCTGTCAGACCAACTCGGCAGGAAGAAACTTCCAGGCAATCAGTGCAAGTGCAGGCAGAAAGGGAAGAGGAGCTTTGGGTGAGCTCTGAGCTGGCATCAAAAGCTGCTGTCATTCAATACGCTTTGAAGCTATCGGTGTTCACTTAGTTTTTAATAGGAATGAGAAAAGCAATATTATTTTTACTTGCTATTGCTTTGTTACACTTGCCATCTAACTTGATTCATGGTAATCCTTTTACTACAGCCATCTGCCAATTTGCAGTAAATTACTCAGACATGCTGAGCCTCTTTGGTTGCACTAGAATGTTAATCTGAACCATCTAGGCCTGCTTTTCATCAGTCGGAGCAGTGTGTGCCCTTTCATTGTCACTGCTGAACACATTTCTCAAAATGGACCAAAATGAAGGACCTACTGTACAAGGCTTTTCTTTTGATGTATCAAGAATGCTTTATCCTTCCATTCTCAATGATTAAGCAGACCCTGGGATATGCTATTCTGATTTTTTAGCTGTATTTCTAGCTACAACTTATTGTACATTTCTGTAAATAAGCATCTTTTTCCTTTAGTTATTTTCCCCATATCATTACAAAGCAAGATGGACTTCCAAAGCTTTGAAGACAAAAATGAATAGTGCTCTGGATATTTAAACTCATTTACTGTTCAGGCAGTTAATGAAAGTGCAGATCCACTCCTTAAGTTGCAGCTGTTCAGGGCCTGCTGTGTCTTTGCCTTCTCCCTCATTTGGAGAGACAGGTTATGACTTACATCCCTAGAGAAGTGGGAAAGATTTTTTTTGTCATATTTTTGTCACCAGCAGTTGAAGACAGTTGGGAATTGCATGAACCTTCTAAAGAAAACAAAGAGTTTTCTCATGTCAAAACATGGCCAAAACTTTGCTGCTGATTAAGCAGATGTTTTCCACATGAAGGGGGTCTTCAGAGATGAAGTGGTAAGTGAAGATTGTCTTGTGTAGCAGGCGTGCCAAGACCAGGGCTGACATCTGGAGCTGAGCTGTGAGGGGCCAGCTTTGTTCTGTCAGCAAAATTATATTGAAATATATGTCTGCATTCCTGCAGAATCAGAAAGCAAGGACAACTATTATTCAATGATTAGGGCCTTCGGATCACATATCCACCTATCGTGTTTTAGCTTTCTGATTTAAACTGTTTTGGTGTAGGGTGGTGCAAAACAGACTGGCTTCGTTTAATCTTCAGGCAACATTGAAACTCCATTGAAAAAATTCATCCTCAGCTAAGTTCCCACCCTGCACAATGGAAGGCTTTGAGAATGCAAAAGGAGAAAAGCAGCTCTGGCCCAACACATAAGATAAACTGGATTCATTAGTTATGTCTTTGTGTGAGCTTCTAATGGTGAGTGATTCCTGTTCCAAGCAGTATCCAGAGATGCTGTCCGAGACTGGATCCAGGGAGGGATTAATCCTTAGCAGCCTTCCACCAGCTTTGGTCAGGAGGTTATATTCACAAAAGCATCTCACTGCCTAATAAAGCCATTGCTAACCCTAAGCAAATCGAACTGAGTAGGCAAGAGTGCCCGAGAGGCTGAGCAGGAGATGCTGCTCAGCTTTAATTCATGGGAGGGATTATTGACGCATCAAGGTTGTCTAAATGGCTTAGTCCGCCCTAATGCCACACAAACCTCCCGCTACTTGGAACACTATGAGACCTACACAGATGCACATTATGGGATTTTCAGTGTTAGAGGGGGAATAAAAGGAAACAACAAATGCTTTCCAGCTGGCATATTTAAATGCTCTTCCTCTTCCTCTGAGACATGTGCAGGTTAATTTCAGCTGATGACAGATCTCTCATCCAAATGTTGCTCCAGATAACATGAAGTCGTTATACTTACCCTGCAATGAACCTAAACAAGGGAACATTCTTAAAATCATATGTCTGTATGACTGCAATCATAATTTACTTAAACATATTAACTTTAAATACGGAAATAAGGCACAAGGTTTGAACCCATGCCTTAAGCTAATTACACACTTTCATAAAGAAAGCCTCACGAGTTAAGTGCAGACGGAGTTAACACCTTAGAGACCAGCTGGTTTAGGTCATGCTATCTACGGCCTGCTGCTAACAGTAATAATAAGAAATAGGCTGGCTGCTAAAGCTAAGTGCCAGATACAGACCATATGGCAATGATGCAACATACAATTAAGAATAATACATACACAGAAAATTAATGTCCTACAATTGCCAGAGGCTCCCCACACATTGAAGAGGAAACAGAATGGACCCCAGGCCATCCAGTCCCTTACATTTGTTTTCACATTTTTGGTAGCTGACAAGCCCTTTACCTACAGCTGTGGTGTGGACATGTTGGTTACCCTGTGCACAGAGGAACAGCTGGTGCTTCGAGAACCTGGTCTGTATTCCTCGGGCTCACAAAACTCTTCTTCAGCAACGAAGCCAGGACCAGACCCCTGTGTGGCACCTCAGAGGTCCCATATCACACCCCATTCACCAGACACGCGCAGCCCTACAACCGGTGATGGGGACTTCAGCACACACATAGCGGACACTAGACTGCTAAGTCCATAGGGACCAAAGGCACTGGCAACTGAAGTACATAATTATTAACCTAAGAAAACAAAGAAAATAAAACCAACTAGTTCTGTTATTTATCGGCATTATTTTAAAAACCTGGAAACTTTTCATAAGCATTTAAAATGAAACTTTCATAAAACCCAAACGCTCCTGAGACAATCCCTCTGGGATAAAAAGTACAGGGTGGAAAGAAAGTGGGTTTAATCACTGTTTTTTCTAGTCAATGAAAAAGAGGTATTTTATTCATTTTTTATTTTGTTCAGCAGCTTTTACCTTTACATGGTTGTAAAATACAGAAGATGAAAAATTTTTTAGCTGTCAAGGGGAAAGAAAGTTAGTTTATTAAATATGGGGTTAGATAAATATGTTCCTACAAGAAAATGAGAAGTGCCTTGAAAACTAATGCTACATGACCAAATGTAGGCAAGCATTATTTTACATGTGGTCTATGCTGGGACACATCTGTACCATGAGCTACAAGACAGCTGTTGACCACTGTACCTGCTGAGCAGGCCAGCTCTGGCCTCAGGGCCGCGCAGGCGAGGCTTATCGGCACAGCTGGCTGCGGAACCAGGGCCGGCCTCGCTCCTCTGACTCGGGGCACAGCTGGGGCTGGGCTGAGCTGCCTTGATCTGTTTGCATCGAAAGGAGTTTCTGTTTTCACTAGAGGCTTTCTGTGCTGTCAGCACTACAGCCAATGAGTCAGACTGATGAGAGTTGGTCCACGTAGTTTTTCTTTCTTCTGCACTAGTCTGACATACAGCTTCAGCTGTGTCAGCAGAATTTTTCCAAGTTTGAAATGGATGCAAGAAGTGAACCTGCTATGTCACCCAGGAGGGAGAGTGAACGCAGGCTAGCACAGCAAAATCCAGAAGGGATACTGCAGATATAAAACCAGGCTGCTGGGAGACTGGCAGAAGTGCTCACCAAGCCCCTTTCCATCATTTACCAGCAGTCCTGGCTAACTGGGGAGGACCCAGCTGACTGGAGATTAGCAAATGTGACACCCATCTACAAGAAGGGCCAGAAGGAGGACCCGGGGAACTACAGACCTGTCAGCCTGACCTCAGTACCGGGGAAGCTGATGGAGCAGATCATCCCGAGTGCCATCACACGGCATGTAGAGAATAACCAAGGGATCAAGCCCAGCCACCATGGGTTCAGGAAAGGCAGGTCCTGCTTGACCAACCTGATCTCCTTCTATGACAAGGTGACCCGCCTAGTGGATGAGGGAAAGGCTGTGGATGTTGTCTACCTCGACTTCAGTAAAGCCTTTGACACGGTTTCCCACAGCATTCTCCTGGAGAAACTGGCTGCTCATGGCTGGGACGGGTGTACGCTTTGCTGGGTAAAGAACTGGCTGGATGGCTGGGCCCAAAGAGTGGTGGGGAATGGAGTTTACTCCAGTTGGCGGCCAGTCACAAGCGGTGTTCCCCAGGGTTCAGTACTGGGGCCAGTTCTGTTTAATACCTTTATTAAACAGATCTGGATGAGGGGATCGAGTGCACCCTCAGTCAGTTTGCAGATGACACCAAGTTGTGCGGGAGCGTTGATCTGCTGGAGGGTAGGAAGGCTCTGCAGAGGGACCTGGACAGGCTGGATCGATGGGCCGAGGTCAATTGTATGGGGTTCAACAAGGCTCAGTGCAAGGTCCTGCACTTGGGTCACAACAACCCCATGCAAGGCTACAGGCTTGGGGAAGAGCGGCTGGAAAGCTGCCTGGTGGAAAAGGACCTGGGGGTGTTGGTTGACCACCGCCTGAATATGAGCCAGCCCAGATGGCCAAGAAAGCCAACGGCATCCTGGCTTGTATCAAAGATAGTGTGGCCAGCAGGACCAGGGCAGTGATTGTGCTCCTGTACTGGGCACTGGTGAGGCCGCACCTCGAACGCTGTGTTCAGTGTTGGGCCCCTCACCACAAGAGAGACATGGAGGGGCTGGAGCATGTCCAGAGAAGGGCACCGGAGCTGGGGAAGGGTCTGGAGCACAAGGCTGATGGGGAGCGGCTGAGGGACCTGGGGTTGTTCAGCCTGGAGAAAAGGAGGCTGAGGGGAGACCTCATCGCTCTCTACAACTGCCTGAAAGGAGGCTGGAGAGAGGTGGGGTCGGTCTCTTCTCCCAGGTAACAAGTGATAGGACGAGAGGAAATGGCCTCAAGTTGCGCCAGGGGAGGTTTAGACTGGATATTAGGAAATTTTACTTCACTGAAAGGGTTATCAAGCACTGGCACAGGCTGCCCAGGGAAGTGGTTGAGTCGCCATCCCTGGAAGTATTTAAAAGATGTTTGGATGAGGTGCTCAGGGCCATGGTATAGTGGTGGTCTTGGTAGTGTTAGGTTTACGGTTGGACTCGATGATCTTAAAGGTCTTTTCCAACCTATACGATTCTGTGATTCTGTGATTCTATACTTAATCAGTTGAAAAAAGAATCCAGTAGTGAATGAGAATCCCAGAGGATGGAAGATCAACCCATGATCATCAACTAAAGAGGCTGACTTAGATTCACAACTTAAACTTCAGTCGGAAGCCAGAGTCTACCCCAACTGTGTCATAAACAATCAGTTGCATTTTTTTCATAAAGACATTACACCATGAGAGGTAGACAAATACAGGTTTTTTCAGCAGTATGATTGGGGGGTGATCCAAACTCTGAAGCGGATGCCCATGATCAACCCCAAAATGGCTTTATTGCACATAATTCATTAAAACAAACACAAACTAGTGCAGATGAATGTCTTTGACTCTAATAGAATGTGTGTTTGCTATAGCCTTCATCTAACACACTTGAAGTATAAATCAAGGAACCCTTGCCAAAATATTTTGTCCTAAGCTCTGTGATTGCCTTGGGGAAACTGAGAGAAGACTCTGTTGTTACATACGTACTTGCATTTGCCTAGTAGCATTCATGGTAGTCCAAGCAAATCAGCAACGGTGACACAGTCAAGAGACGGGGCACACCGGCAGCAGCATGTGAGCCTTGTCGAGGCGTGACAATTTTTAGGAAACCTCTGCCTTTGTTTCACTGTCGTCCTCTCTTCTAGGAGCCAGTTTAGACAAGAAGCTCTTCAACACAGAAACACGCAATATCCATCAATGCAGCATCTCAGTCGCTGGGACATAGCAACATTTGGGGCCTACGGGCATTTGTGTAACACAGATCAGTGAAAATAACCATTCCTCCCACAACAGACTAATACCTGTTTGCTTCCACGTGCAAAAAGACTGCTGCACCACGTCATACATACTGATTGTATGTGCAACTGCTGGTACTATCGCCTCTTTCAGTGTTTTCCTAATCGAAGTTTTTCTAGGTATGATATTAACCTTTCCAGCTACTAACAGGCAGAATCAAGACTTATTCCTTACATAAAAATGAAAGGTCAGCGTTCTTCTGAATCATTTGTCTAAATAATAAATATTAATAATATGATCTTGGCCTACAAAGATAAAACTTCTAGGATGCAATTAGCCAAAATAATTACGACAACTATAACTAACATGCAACAAAATGCAAAACCCTTTTTATCAATCAGTGCTAGACTTTTCAGTAATGCAGTAAGCAATGATAATGTGCCAAACCAAAGAGCTACTGTAACTAATTAAGGTGAGGCATCCCAACAGAAAACTATGGAAAAGAACTAAAAATAGGAAACCTGAAAAATGTTATTACTTCCAAACTGAACCTGCTCACATATAATTCAAAACACAAGTCCAAGTGGATTGTAATGAAAGTCCATAAATAGAAAAAGCTGCAGCACAGAGACAATTTTATATCTAGCAGGGTAGCTGGGATTAGCCAGCTGAAAAGGAATGTACTGCTGGGGAAGGAGCAGCTTTTACAACTACCACTTCGTCATGCTCTTCATTAAATAATTCAGGAATGTATAACACCATTTGCTTACTTTAAGATGAAATTGCAAAATAAATCCCCCGAGACCAAAGCAATATTGCAGTATCACCCATGTACCCTTACAGTTCCTTTTATAACCCCAGGGCATCAGATCTCATTATAAACAGCCATGTATTTTTAAATGCCCCATCAAAGCTATTGTTTTATTAAGCCTGACTGATGACTCCATGGTAATAAGTGACGTGCTCCAAAGAATCTGGTGTCTGCATAAAGGAAGCAGGATGAGACATCTTCCTGGCTGTCTGGGTGAAGACGGTACCGGACATCCTGAGGAACGCTGGGGAATTCCCCTCCTTGTAGTCGCACAGTAGAACAAATGACATCATTAAGAGAAATGCAGATGTATCCCTGAATGGCTCAGGGGCTTGAGACGTGAGGAGAGTAACTAGGGTGATGTTCCTGGTGCTTCACCCACTGCCAGGCACTAATGATAAGGAGAAAGGGTTGGGGCTATACTCCAGCTAGAGAGAGAGGTGAAAAGAAAGGGGTAAACCAAGTTCCTGAGAGATCAGTGGACAAACAGCTGAGGCTGGTGTCACTGGCAGTAACGGCAAGAGCCAGCAGCCCAGGACACTGCTAGATTTGACATGAAAAAAATGGCAAAGGCACAGCTGACAAGGGGAGGTGTCCAAGAGCCACGCTGTTGCTGCCGTGGCGTGGGGAGCAGTTCAGCACATGAGTACAGCCCCCTCCTGATGGCAGCCTGCTCGCTTTGCCCAAGTGCTTGCCCGCGCCTGTGCTGGGTGCTCCAGACCACAGTCGACAGGACGCTCTTGCCTTTTGTGGTGCTCCCTCAGCCTCCCCATCAATTGCTGCAGTGGGTGCACGTCCCTCTTCCCACCTCCCAGAGAAGAGCGCTAACCAAGGAGGTCTTGCTGCCACTTCTCCCCCGACTGCTCCTCATTTCCCACTGCCTCGCATTCTTTGTATGAAACGCAAATCTCAGCCTCTCTGCTTCCTGGAAGGCCTCCATGCAAGAGCACTGCCACACGGCCCAGGAGGCACTGGACACTGGCCCGGCACACAGGCTGTGCCCAGGAGGACTCTGCCATGTTTCCACAACATTTGGCCCTTGTGGAGGACACACTGGACACTGCTGCCATGATTAGGTCCATCGCCTTGACAACATTACTTTGAGAGGGATGGATCCTTGGCAAAGACTGAGATTTCATTCTCAAAGGTTAAAACTTTCCTTTGTAAGTTTAAGTACATCTTAGTTTACAGGGGCATCATGGAATTACTAACCGACCAAGTGTTAATGCTGCTGGAGCCTGATGGAGGAGACTTTTGAAGTCCAAAGACTTACCCTGGTGATTCGGGCTGTGCAGATATAGCCCATCAGGACTGAATCCCACAAGGCCTTCTGCACCGCTCTGCCTCTGAAAGGATGGACAGCTATCACGCACTGCCTGTAAAGCAGCCTCGGCACCCTCACTCGGACAGTGCTCTTTTGCTTGCCTGTCCAGTCCACTGTTTGAGCTCCAAAATTTTTGAATCCTCCATCATGAGGCTACAGGCAAGCATGCCAACGTGAAAGGGGTCATTTGTCCTTATGGAAAAGGGTAGAACAGAACTATGTACCCTGAAGTCATTTGCCATAAAATACTGTTAACAACAGAATGGCTCATGACATCAATCTGCACGCAGTGTCTAGTACTATTTCTCTGACAACCCAAAATTAAACGGGAACAGTAAAAGATTATGTAAAAAAATAGCTTTGCAATATGTGCCTAACTACAGTAAGGCCTATGTGCTGCGCTCTGTATGAAAACATATAGTCTGTCTTCATCATACTGAATATGGGCCAAGCAATAGAAAATTCAGATTGCGTTGCTCTGTTTTTCTGAGAGAAACCCAGAAAATAAGAGATATGCAGAAGTGTTTGTCATGTACTGTCTCTGCTAGTAAAGATCACGTGAGTTCTTGGTCTGTGCTCTCTCCCAGGGGACAAATGATCATGAGATCACACGAACAAAGCTGAAAAGCAGATGTAGCACTTCGTTTCTTGTAGAAATGCAAAGCAATGAGAAAGTGGAGCAGAGAGACACAGGCTCCACTTCGGATCTTTGTAACTTCATGGGGCATTGCACTCCAATTTACAGAAGGGCAATAAATCAATCACAGACATCTCTCTGTATCAGTTATGCTGTCTGTGGAGACTGGACAAGAGCAAGAGGAGTGATAACATGGAGGTAGAATGTGACCCTGTGGCAGAAAAGGTGCCATAGCTGTATGGCTATAAACACATGAAAAAAGGCAAGGAGATGGTTCTTTCAGAATGGGAAAGGAAAAAACTGTATTTGTCATCAAATTAACATTAATCCCTAGACCCAAATTGCCAAAAAAATATTTTGAAATGACTCTTCAGTGGGGATTGAATGTCCCAGGGGAATAAGCAATGGGATTTGTAGACTGCAGAGTAACATAGTCGGACTCCAGCCCAGGGCGTAGTAATAGAAAGTCATTTCACAGCTGTGCAGCAATCTATTTGAAATATTAGTCATTGCAAATGACGGAACTGGTTTAAAATGAATAAACAAACGGGCCGATACAGGGGTGTGATGCATCTCTTAAGATGCGAGGGCTGCTGGGAGGGTGTTTAAACTAAACATCATGATGAAATGCACCACCAACAGCTCTACTCTCCGATTTTTTATTACATTGCATTTGGACAGAACTTCGTGTTTTCAGTTTGCTGACTGATACATGGGGCTTTATCATAACAGTATCTGGAATAATGATTGCTGTCATGTTGGTCATAAACAAAAGCTAAAGAGAGTAGAAAGAGAAGCCCACTGAATTTCCAGAAGACTATCTGACTTTTCATTTCTCCACCTATAACATCACGTACCTAGGAAACAAAGATTCTGCAAGCAGCTCATTTTAACAGAGAAACTGCCAAATACTACTTAAATGCACTGTTTATTAAATGTCTTCATCAGTGTTCAGTGAAATCAAGGACACGATTCCCACTGACTTCAGCAGACAGGATCATGCTCTCACAGCCTGATCCAAAGACAACAAAAGCCAACAGAAGATGCTCATTGATTTTAGCAGACTTTAGATCAGGTCAGGATCTCAACCATTCACCATCTCATATAAGGGAATTTTGTCATCCAAATGGAAATGAAGTATCTTCACCCCCCATATCATCAGGGGAAATTCACAGCATAATTGATGAAAAGGCAAGATTCAGTCACAAAAATTATGTTGTCTTTCAGTGAGGAAGAATGGTATCTTGGAAACAAAAGCTCTAACAAGAAACATCCATAAACAAAGCACTTGAAAAGAAACTTGATACTAATCATATGCTAAAGAAAAAAAGCAATAAAGGCTAAAACCCTCTTGTCTATGTGCTTGCTGTCTCCTATAGGAAGCTGTGGTAAAGATGCTCTAGTATTATTTACTGTATGCTTAACTGCAATGCACAGAGTCATCACTTAAATAAGCATTTTCTGAGCAAAAGACTGTCTTCGCATTCGCCTGGTTTGTTGGAGGAACAGCTGAATAATTAATACTAGAACCAGACGTTCTATAGTGTTAAAAGAACTACAATAGGAAGAATGAAAACCTAGGGAATGATCGGCAAAATGGAGCTACATCTGAGCACTTAACTTTTTCTTATATCGTATCTTAAATTGTATTTTATCAAATAATAATTTGATCAACAAATATAATACAAATCATAATTAATCCTACAGCTTTACATAAAAGACCAATATAATGTAATCACACTAACTTAATCACAAAGGGTAGGGATTCACAAATCTGCAGCATGTGCATCCTGACTATACTATTGTGTTTGCATCTCCATCTCCAATACTCCCGAGTCACAGATACTCAACTGGGGCAGCAAATCATGGCAATCTTAAAAGGAACCAGCACAGAAAACAAATTTGTCACCAAAATCATTTGGTGATATCTACACACAAAAGACTATACTGTAAACTCTCTGCTGCTCTTTAATTGCTATGTAGTTAAACATTTTGTCAACGTCTTGTCAAATACGGGATAGGACTGTGAGAGGTAAACCCTGCACTACGGCCATCGACGGCACTAGGCTCCAGGCCCTATCTCACTTTGTGGTATTTGTATTCTAACTGCGTCAAAATGCACAAGCAGATCTCCCACATTTAAAAGCCCACGTTCTGATCTGTGGCCAGCGGACACAGCTCTCCATAAAAAGGTACGCTTCTTGCCTTCTTCACATGGGGATGCATTGACAAAGCCACCAGCGAAAGAGGTAACAAAACTGTTGCTGAAGCTCCTCTCCACCTGACCCGTACAGACTAGAGGCAAGAGCTAGCAGCTAATGAAGAAGTTCATTACGAGGAGGAACTGGATTTGATTAATTTCTTCATAACACTGATTGACTCGGACAGCACATTTCACTAACATTTATGCTGCAGTGAAACCTAATTATGATTTCACTGAGTGACAGGGTAAGATGACACAAAACATACAACCAAATTTTGAAAGGGCAAATTAGGTCGCTGTAATTGCTTGATAATTACTTTTCAGTGTTACTTGAGCAGTTCAACATCTATACAATCACATGAAGATCTGAAATTGCGTCAATAAACACCATTTGAAGGACATTCTTGCACCTCATGTGTCACTTTTTCCACCACTTGCAAATGATAACAACCTGGAGCTGTAGACGGCTTGTTCCAATTGTTCCCCACGTGAACTTGGCCTGGGTTTGCCTGCCGTGCAATAGCCAACCGCTAGACATTGTCTTTGATGCCCCAGGGCAGCATTCTAATGTATTCCACCCTACCAAAGCTTTTACTTCACTAATGCTTCTGTGTATTTGGCTTTGACATTGATTAAGGGATTAAAGGCACAACTTTGTCAATCAGTTAGGCTAGCAGTAGAGACTCCTGCTTCTTAGAGCTGAAGATATTTTCTGCTGAGTGGCTCGAAGAAGAATGTGAATGAGTGGAAGAGGTTCAGACATATGTGTCATCTTACAGTGCAGACATATGTGTCATCTTACTGTTTTGATTTCAGTTTTAACAAAAGCATTTGTGAATATAGCAGAAGGATGAAGAGAAACATAAATGTAGGCAGGATTTAATAATCTTTGAGGGCACAAACCAGCACACTCTTCTCTCATTGCACCAGAGGAAAGGCTGGCTGCAAAAACAGCTTTTTACTACAACTCTTGTCCTACACACATTAAACTCAGTCAGTATCATCATCAAAGAGAAGATGAGAGATAACAGCGATGCAAAACTACATGAACTTTTCATTATGGACTGGGCTATACAGAACACAGCAGTTATCCTTTACATTAGCTGGTAAGAAAATACTCTCATATAGATAAACTTCTGTTTTCATGGAAACAACGCACAGGATTATGATATAAGACAACATCCTATTTTAATGCAAAATGAGAATTTATTACAGAGAACTACAGAATAATTGATTAGGTTAACAGCTACAAGGGCAATTTATGCCAGATCTCAGATGTCAGGTCAGACTCTTGGCCCCAGCCGAGGCAGAACAAAGCAAGCAGAAAGATGCCCTAAGGAGGCAGCAATGGCTGAGGATTCCCCTTGTGCCGACACTCCCCACCTGCTCCCCGCTCCATGCGGGGCATGTGCCGGAGCCCAGCGGAGCCGGGAGAGCTGGCAGGGGCAGGCAGGAGGCGGCAGTCAGCCTCCGCCCGCTCCCCAGCTGGGGCAGCAGTCCCCATGGGCTCAGAAATATCGTTTCCTGGCTGCTCTCTTCAGCTCCAGCGTTGTAGCCTCAGTGCCAACACATCCCGGGATCTTTACACTTCTGCACCCACCTGCAAAGCTCTGCTAAACTTCATGTCTGGATGAGTGTTTAAATGCTGCTGCTAAAAATGGTCAATATTGTTTTATTTAGTTTTACATTTAAAAAGTAAAACATTATAAAATGCATGTGAATTTAGCATCCAGCATTAGAGCAGTATACATTTGATGGTGTTTGAAAAACTGTCCGTATCTCAAGTTCAGAACAAAATCTGAATCCAAGGGGGTTTTGTGCAGGTAATCAGCAAGAGCACTGGCCAGGAGTAATTGGGTTTTGTAAAAACAATTCTTCACAAACCTTACCTTGTGAATCCGCTTAGGTTAGAAGATATACATTAGTACTTCTTTAAGTATCACATCAAGTACTGTATCATTTTAAGTCGAAGTCGTGCACATCTTGTCAAATCCCTATGCATCATGAGCTGAATTAATAATAAATATTTCAAATGTTGCATTTTGGGCAAGCATTTTTTTTGTTTCTTACAAAACTGCCTTCTGAAAGGCCTGCTCCTCCGTCAGAACCCTGGCGTTTTCAGTGCTGACAGCTACACGGACTGAAGCAAGGCCACAGCCCCCAGACTGCCAGGTAAGCTCACACTCTTGGCTCCTTGACAAGCTATCCCAGCAGCCGGGATGCCAGCTGGCCGCTGACTCTGGAAGAGTCTGAGCTCTGAATGTGGGTTTGGGAAACCCTTGGATACTGACTCCAAACTGTGAGGGAGACAACCAGGAAATCTTGCAGCTTGTGCCTGAAGCTGACTTGTCTCACTTCAGGGTTGCTGCCTCTCCGCAGCGACAAGGGCAGCGAAGCTACTGCATGCCATCTCAAAGCACTCACGCCATCTCAAAGTACCCTTTGCTAGCAGCAGAACGTGCTTTCAAATATTTTCTGTTATAGGATGTACTAATAAAACATTGAAGTATGTGGATACCTTTTGCAAAACTCTGCTGTTGGAATAGATCAGTCCCAAGTCACTCTTGGTTCAAAGAAAGAAAACTGTATTAGCTTAAAAGGAATTCCTGGGGCGCGTCTGCATGTAGAGTATGTCTGAGCTAACTGGTAGCACCACTGTAGCATCAGGCAGCACTCCTACGAAAAGGGCCCTGCACCAATGCACTTCCCCTTGCTCGGAGCAGAGCAATCCACACACCGGGCTTCTGCCTCTGCCTGTAGCGGCCTGTGCAGCTACCCCCGGACTGGCTGCTGTTAACGCAATAGGAAATACTGCACAGTTCTAAACAGGTTTCATTCTAGGCTTTCGTGCATTGTCTTCCCATCCTTCTTACCAGGAATCCTCAGCCTTTCTGCATTTATGCAAAGAAAATGAATATTCAGGGACCATCACATAATGACAGAAGTACCCAGCGATTTGTAGGGTATCTTGGAACCAAGGGAGTAAACGCGCATTTCAAATAAAGCAGTAATCAAAGAAATCCCTCCCATTTGACGCCACATTGTCACTATGCAGCCCACTCACTCCTTTACCTCAGCCTGCTTAGTATCGGAGTCGTCTTTAAAACTCCAGCAACTAGTTCCCATAACTAGGTTTTCTAAGAAATTACTGGAAAAGACAGGAGAACTGCTTCCTAGGGCTGAATACCACTCTTTCTTGGCTAAAGCTTGTAGAATTTCTCTAAGGAATCTAAGAGTCTTCCTCTAAGGAGAAAAAGGAAAGCTCTTTTGGGACAGCCTGCCCACGTCTAATTGCTCTTATTTGAATGCAGTTTTCCAGCAGCATTAAAGAACACAGGGCAGAAACTGTAGCTGCTTGCCGTTGCAGCAGTGCAAAGCCATGCAACAACACGGATGCAGCTTAACATACATAAATACATGTATATTTTAAACACATACATGTAAATATAAATATATGTAATGTGATACTAATTTAATCTAATATAGTATATTTAATATAATAAATTAAACAATACTCTAACAGCAGTTATATACTATAACAATTACATATAATAATGTATTTTAAAGATACATATTTAATATGCAATAGATTGTTCTTTGGATGAAAACACCGTATCAAATTCACAGAGAGTCTAGTAAAAAAAAAACAACAAAAAACCCACCATAATCCTGCAACATCTGTTTAATTTGCTTTGCAAAAGGAAAAACCTTTTTCATATGGAATGTGATCCAGACTCCTCTTTGAATCTCATTACGTCTTCTACTACCACGACATTGCTCAAGAATATTAGAAATGTTTAAGTTTTCTTTTGGGGTATTTTTGACCTGGAAAAATGAATTTTTCAGTTGAATTAATTTTGCAGAGATCTTTCTAGATCAAACACATTTTATACGAACATAATGAGTTACAAACTTGCAAGTACAAATCTATCTTTATCCTTGAAGCTGACCTTATCATTATCACAGACTGCAGGTATTTAATATGCAAGCTTCCTAATTCTTCTTTGAAAAGCTATCAGAGGAATAGTGTGCTATTGAATATATAATGATTTATTTAGCCCCTCAAGTCCTTCACAGATGTGAGCCAATGGAAAATGGAATAGAAGATTGCATATTATGAATGGACTAAATCAAATGTAAATTGACTTTACTAGATTTTAAAAAAAAGGAAGAATTTCATTTTAAAAATTTAAATTATATTAATTTAAGAATTCAAAATCCTTATCATTTCCTAAATTCAGTGTTTGGAAGCCCTGTGTTTAAATACTGCCTAGCTCTGCTGTCTTGTAAGAGCTTCCACTGCTTTATGGAGTATCCACTTAAGAATAGCATTAGTTTAGTTTTGAAACCAACAGAATTTGAATTTTCATGCTTTCACATCAGCGAAAGCGAGCATTTCAGAGAGCTACTGCTCTGAAACCAAAACAAAGGATGATGATTTTGCAGTGACTTACTCCAGGTGCTTGTCAATGTGTTCCTGCTACCTGTTAGGAAAGCCAGACCTTCTCAGAAAAGCTCCGTGCGGTAATGTGTGTGCAATGAACATCAGGAAATAAAGGGGAGACTCCCACTTTGGTTTGGGTTGACCGGAGGGAACACAAGACCGGAGGGAGCACTGCGGGAGAGTTCAGCTTTGCTGCTTTCCATTGCTTCTTTGGCAGGCAGTATGTGCAGGTGCTTTGAAAGGCGTATACAGGTGACTAGCAAAGAATATTCCAAATTTTGATTTCTACTGCTTTTATGTAAAAAGACTCTGGAAACATAACAAAAATAGCAACCTACTTTGTTTTTCCTTCCACTTTATTGCTTTCTTTACAAATACTACAATCTGCAATTCAGCCCAGATCTCTTGTCTTTCTCAGAAAAAGTGTTTCATGTATATGGCTCATGGTGAAAACACTGGTATTTTAAGAGAGATGTGCTCTCTCTGATTCGCTCTAACAGACTGGGATTGTATCAATAGTAAAAAGCTTTCATCTAGAATCAGGAAACAAATCGTATAATTCTCTTATTGCTTCAAAAGGGGTAGAAAAGTCAAGGAGAATGGAGTGGATGTTAGATTATAATGACGTGGTATTTACAATACTATAAAAAATTTGGAGGAATATGAACGAACATCTTCTCTTAGTGGACAGAGAAGAAGAATGACTATGGATGTAGATGCCCACCTTGCAAAGGGACCGATGATGTTAAAGGCTTTAGTTAAGGCCTAAAGCAAAGATGTTAGCAGGCTTGACTTAGCATATCATCGCAAATAACTGTTTTTGAAAATATAGGTCATTATCTGAAGTGGTGTGATTCTAGGATGAATGTCTGGTTCTCGTTAATGTTGCTATAATAATAAATTAAATTCAGGCAGAGTTGGACAGTGGCTGGAAAGGAGGATTCTGTGTGTCAAGGCTGAGGTGGAGCTCAGCAGCCCTTCCTTCCCCTTCCTCTAGGTAGCTATCTCTGTCTGGAAGTACAGTCGCTTAAAATCTGAAAATGCAGATTATGCAGGTTCGCCCAATGATTTCTGGCCTCTGAACAGAGACCGCTTTCCCTAATCCACAGATTCTCTCTCCCACCAAAGACTTTTTTTTCTGGCAGATGTTGAACAGATGCATTTTATTATAAACAGATGGGAAAGATTTTTCAATTACCAATTATTCAAAGTGACAAAAAGGCCTGTTGTGTAACTTAGAGACAATATTGAAATAATATTTATGCACATTCAAAAAAGAACATTAAAATAATATTATTAATCTGGATTATATTAAAATTATCACTCTATTTATCATGTTTGAAATTTTATCCTATTCCAGTCTGATCCAAGTGGAGTACTGTGAGGAATGATGATACTCCCCTCCGCGGCACTACAGCCCCGCAGTGCGGTGGGGTCCTTGGTCTGCTCCGCTCCAGCGTCAGCCGGGAACAAAAATTACTCTTGGCTCTTTCACAAACTCCTGGCAGTACTAGAAAGTCAGAGAGCTTCAGTTTAGAAGCAGCATTGCTAAACACCAGGACAGTATGTACTGACTAAAACTGCAACTCCTAAGTACAAGTTGAATTTCTAACATCCCAATATCCAACACTAGTGGTTCCAAGGAAAACAAAACCCTGACTTAACATGAAGACAATACGATGCTCTCTTCCTTTTATGGCAAACAATGTAAAGGAGCAGGCAGCGTGCCGTATTTGTCATCTGAACCTATCTGGCGTAGATCTGAGGTGCAGACCCCGTAGGGAGCACCCACCATTCTGAGCTACAAAACCAGGTTCTTGCAGGAGGGTCTGTGAAGCAGCACAGCCAATAAATACACTCATTTTCAGCACCGTTGCCTACAGTAATCAATACGAATTACATCAAAAAAGTTTGAATTTACTTTAAAAAGCAATGGCTTGAGTTTTAAGAAGAGAGAGACACAGAGAAGAAAAGGTCACGAAACAATTAGAAAACGTCAATCAAGAGGGAACTCCCAGTACCTTGGCAGGCATACCCAATAAACTCGCAAGGTAATAGTGAAGGAAGCCAGAATTATCTAGTTAGAAAAATTCAAATGTTCTAGGTTTTCTTAACGTTGTTTCTTTGGAACATTTAAAATCTCATTATCATCTTGGTATAACATTAAATGAAGCCTTTGTGTACTCATTGACCTTGGTGATGGAATGGAGAAAGAAAATGCAATGTAACAAAAGCATCTACAGGGCCTGAATCTAACTGCGTTGGCTGCTACTGCTGCGCTGCGCCGATTCTATGGCAGCCTAAGTAAGATGGGAACTGGACTAGACAGAGTAAAATACAGTAATGCCCAGCAAGAAAATAAAATCTGGGTTTGGACAGAAGAGCAGAGCAGAGCTGCTGCGAGAGCACTCACCTACAGAATGAACTGCCGATAGCCAAGTACGTCCTTCAGACTGCGAAGCTGTTCAAGAGGGAAGTTTTTCTTTGGCACTCTATTTGAACAGATGTGCTGCAGCATGTTTTTTTCTAGCAGTGGTGGTACTTTTATTTTAAGTACACAATCCTCATATACCTCAGTGATTTTATCAAGCTTATCTTACAGCACTGCCTTTTTCGAGCTTCCCCAGAGAAAATCTTCATCTTACGAAATAACCCTCCGACCTTGATAACACTTGGAGAAGGATGAAGAAGTAAAGCTTGTTCAGAAGCTAAATCAATAATAGGGAGTTAATTTTACTTTCAGTATTACCATTATTGTCTCTGCTACTGTTTGGAGTACTTTGAAGAGGAAAAAAAGAGGTGATACATTTCCCTGTAACCTCTTCACTAACACTCCTGTTAACATAACTCAAGTATTTTAGTACCGTTGAAGCCCTGTAAGATTTTTACAGGCATTGAAATTCAATGTATGCCCCCTCCCCCTCAATCACTAGTGGAACAAACTTGGAAAAGCTTCATGTAACAGTGAAGGAAAATCATAGAAAGGGACTAAGCGTTTGGTTCCCAACCATTTTCATCAATGCCTTTGGCAACTGTAATGGTTTGATTTTCAGCAGATTTCTTTTTCAAATATCAAAACAAGAACAGATTTTCCTCTTAATTCCTGTTTGATTGCAGAGGGAATTCGTGTGAAAGGATATTCCTGGATATTCAAATGAGCTGTTAGAAATAATGTCTCATGAAGTGTTTAGAAAACATATAAACAATGTGCATTCTTTGGGATTCTTTGTCAGGGCAGATGCAACAATAGACCTTAGGAAACATGAGCAGATGTTATTCTGCACACTCTTCATTTCAGAGTCTTTAGAAATTCATGAGGTCTTTTGTAGGTTTTATGAATCTTCTAATAACAGTGCAGCTGTTCAATTCAGAACTGCAAAGATGTCCTCAGACATTTACTTGACTCTGCAAATGTTGAAGGCAGCACTGGAATGGCCACGTTTTACAGGTTTGCGAGATATTAGCTAAGAAGGCCAGCCAGGTAGTGTCTGTGAATGCTGCGTCTTTCTTCCTCCCATGCCCTGGACAACTGCCATTCCATGGCTAGCAATCCTCTGGTAATTCAAAGTGTCGCATTGCCTCCATCCCTTTTAAATAGTGAGCTCAAAGACAGTTCAACTTTCTCTGAATATTCCCACTTTCTACATGGGCAGCACTATGATTATTTTCTGATTTTATGAAAAGAATCACTTAAGTTGTCAACAATAGCACAGAAACTCATTTACTGCAACATGCTAGTACATTCTCATTATATTCTGGTCAGGCAAGACGCAAATCACGTTGCAGATGGTTTCACTGGAAAATGTGTATTTGATCAACAACAATTGCACTGTGCTGAACTTGATTTGATTTCTAAGAGTCAAGCTGTTTTACACTAACCCTCTTCTGACAGAGCTGCAATCCCTTCTGGATTGTGAGTGTCCAGATGGAATATTTAGGTCTTTGCTCATTCTCCAATTTTGTTGGCTCACCTTGCATTTACTTTAAATTCACTGACGGTTTTATTTAGCTCTTTGTATCTTCTGGTAATCTCGAAAAATGCTGCTTAATCTTACTCATGTAGTAAATGATGTAGTAATTGGATGGTCCCCAGAAGAAAAAGATGTTTTAAATACTATGCTTGACTACTCTCCAAAAGGTAGGACAGTGCATCACAAGCTTCTGTCCTTGGTCTACTGTTTGAAAAATACACTTCAATTGCCTTTCGTGTTCCCTGAATGTGGCAAATCACCTCTGTAAATGCAAAGCATCAGAGTGGTAATTGATCAAATATAGTAACCACTCAACAGAATTCCTTCAGTACATGGTAATATAAGTTTACTTTAACAACAGTAACATTTCTTTTACCAAGAACATTTACAGTCTGCATTCAATATTTTTATTCCTCAAATTAGAACTAATCTGCTTTATGTATTAAGTATGGGCAGTAGTAATGTTCAGACAAATACTTGCTAATAAGTGTTAGCTGAATTTGATATTCCTGAGCACAGAAGAGAGAGACATGAAAGAAAATATGTGATTCAGTTAACAGGAAGAGTTGCTTTTTAAAAAAAATTGCTGTGAGGTGAAGCAGACTTGAAATCACAGAGGCAGTTAGTTCTTCAGAAAATAATGCAGACAATTAGAATTTCGTAAAGGAAACACTTTTACATCAGCCTGTAATTCAGAAAGTCACTGCCAAAGGAAGTCACTGAAGCCAAGAATGGACAACCCTGATGGATTCTTAGAATCACAGAATCATTAAGGTTGGAAAAGACCTTGAGGATCATCTAGTCCAACCGTCAACCCAACACCTCCGTGCCTACTAAACCATGTCCCGAAGTGCCATGTCTACACGAGTTTTGAACTCCTCCAGGGACCGTGACTCAACCACCTCTCTGGGCAGCCTGTTCCAATGCCTGGCCACCCTTTCAGTAAAGAAATTTTTCCTAATACCCAATCTAAACCTCCCCTGGTGCAACTTGAGGCCATTTCCTCTCGTCCTATCACTTGTTACTTGGGAGAAGAGACCGACCCCCACCTCTCTACAACCTCCTTTCAGGCAGCTGTAGGGAGCGATAAGGTCTCCCCTCAGCCTCTGCTTCTCCAGGCTGAACAACCCCAGGTCCCTCAGCCGCTCCCCATCAGCCTTGTGCTCCAGACCCTTCCCCAGCTCCGGTGCCCTTCTCTGGACACGCTCCAGCCCCTCCATGTCTCTCTTGTGGTGAGGGGCCCAACACTGAACACAGCATTCGAGGTGCGGCCTCACCAGTGCCCAGTACAGGGGCACGATCACTGCCCTGGTCCTGCTGGCCACACTATTTTTGATACAAGCCAGGATGCCGTTGGCTTTCTTGGCCACCTGGGCACACTGCTGGCTCATATTCAGCTGGCTGTCAACCAACACCCCCAGGTCCTTCTCTGCTGGGCAGCTTTCCAGCCGCTCTTCCCCACGCCTGTAGCCTTGCATGGGGTTGTTGTGGCCCAAGTGCAGGACCCGGCACTTGGCCTTGTTAAACCCCATACAATTGGCCCCCGCCCATCGATCCAGCCTGTCCAGGTCCCTCTGCAGAGCCTTCCTACCCTCCAGCAGATCAATGCTCCCGCACAACTTGGTGTCATCTGCAAACTGACTGAGGGTGCACTCGATCCCCTCGTCCAGATCATTGATAAAGGTATTAAACAGGACTGGCCCCAAAACTGAGCCCTGGGGAACACCGCTTGTGACTGGCCGCCAACTGGAGTAAACTCCATTCACCACCAGTCTTTGGGCTCGGCCACCCAGACAGTTTTTTACCCAGTGAAGAGTATACACCCGCCTAAGCCATGAGCCACCATTCTCTAGGAGAATGCTGTGGAAGACAGTGTCAAAGGCTTTACTGAAGTCCAGGTAGACAACATCTACAGCCTTTGTACATCCTACAGCTTCATACTGGTATCTTGATATCCTTCTTAACTGGTATCTTGATATCCTTCTTATCTAGATACCCTTTCTAGGAAATAGCAACCCACTATTTCATGGATTAAAGAATTTTTTAAATCAACGGTTCCCAAACCGTAGACAGTTGGCTCCTCTTGGCCAATGGAGCTACAGTAACTGCTCTGCAGCTGGTTTAAGTACCACTATTAAACAAAAAGTTGTATGAACTTCTCAGTTCCATGTGGCTGTGCTGTTGGTTCACCAAAAGTGTTGCACCATTAGTCCAAGAATTTACAACCACTGGTACACAAATGAGAGGAGAGGAGAGGAGAGGAGAGGAGAGGAGAGGAGAGGAGAGGAGAGGAGAGGAGAGGAGAGGAGATGAGATGAGATGAGATGAGATGAGATGAGATGAGATGAGATGAGATGAGATGAGATGAGATGAGATGAGATGAGATGAGTAGAGAAGGCACACTGTCTTCAAACTGCCTCCTGAGTGTTTCTTACTCTTACACATTTGGTGCCAGCCACCACTAGTCATAGCTACTGGAAAGGATGGCTGTAAGCCCCATGATCTGCTTACATCATCCTCTTCAGTCACACAGTGGAATATGCAGTGTGTACGGTCTAGGCATGCACATGAAGTGCAGATAGCGCCGGATGAAAAGTTATCCTGCTTCTGTAATTTGGCTTCAAATACGTCCAATGCAATGAGACAAAATTCAACCAGCTGTACATGTGTATTATTCTAACAAAGCAAATCGAAGCTCTTGTAAACTGCAGAAGCACTACAGACATACAACACAGACAGAATTCAGACACAGGAGGCTTGGCATCTGCTTTGCAGATACTATAATTAAAGAAATTTAGGTTTTCCACAAGAAATTAAAAAAAACCAAAATAGCAATTAAAGCCGTTAGAAAGATACAAAGGTTTTATGGCTTTAAGTAAAAACAAGGCTTTTCCTGTAAGCCTGGAAGTTTAGACAATAAATACAAAGATGTTGCTATACCCAGCACTTAAACAATGCTCATCATCACTGATAAGGGAAGTGCTCTTTAAAGTTTAGAAAGTTTGTGTTGATTTATTGCAAAAACCAAAATTAACCATATAAGTCACCAAGGAAAGCTTCCATGTGGTCCTTGGCAGTGTCTTCCTGTGTCTGTGTCTGAGAGACAATGCTCACGGATTGCCTGGCCCATGTCAGGGGCTGCAATCATGTAGTGACTTACACTCGGTTTATTCAGGCTTAAGCTGGGGAGTTTGGGGTTTCCACACACTTATACTTACTTTGCAGCAAAAATGTTGATCATGGCAAAATTCTATGAAGTTCATAGGGTTTACACGAGCTAAGGTTTATTTTTGCCATAAAAGAAACATGAGAGTGCTCCACTTTAAATAAGAGCAGAATTAGCACTGTAACTATTGGTCTGCAGCAGCACTGAGGTATGCAGAAAGCATCAAACTTGGGATCGTGTTAACTCCTCCAAGGTGATCTCAATTCAATACTGAGATGGACAGAGCTTAAGGATAAAAGTCTCAGAGAACAATTCAAATAGTGGTTGGGCAGGTCTTGACAGACTTGTAATGTAGAGACAAATGCACTGAGGGTCAGTAAACGAGAAATCTCATTATGTCTTTCCCTAGCAACCTTACTTTTTCTTGTATGAAAAAAACAGGACAGCAGAGTGCAAAAAAGGAAGCAATGGTTCCTGTGCTTCCTGGAGAAGGAAGCTTGGAGAGCCTGGTGATTCTAAATAGAAGAAAGAAGTAGAACAACAGAAAGAGAGAACAAGCTAGGACTTCAGCCAGGTGCTGATCAAAGAGCTCAACCGAGTTTGGGGGCTATCAGAGGGCAGATTCGCATTCTTCCTTTCTTCCTGCTTCCGAGTTAGTCAGAGATTATTTCCACCCAGTTACACTGCAGTTGACTAAAGCAGCACTCTCCTACCTTGCTGTCCCATGGGTAGGTAGTTTTTGTTGTAGTGATTTGTCAATTAAAAATAAAAAAAAAAAAAGAAAAGATGCCCTGCAGGCAGGTCACTTATTTCAGGTCACAACTACCTGTATGTCAGATAGCTTGGCAGGACACTACCTTCGCTTTTTAGCTTTGTACTACTATAAAAGATCGCTGTGAAGAGCTTATTAGAGAGAGCAATGTCCTGACAAAACACTGTAGCTATACTGATCTACCGGAAACACACTTACAGGAATGAAAGGAAATCTGACAACAAATAGTTTGTATTTTCCTAGATCTCCTGCCCAGAAGAGCAAGCTCCCAGGTGGCATATCAGCCTGTATTAGTGGTGCTGGTGTCCAGCAGGGAATGGACTGAAATGCTACTATTTTTGGTCTCTCTGAATCCTGATGGAGAATAGCTGAAATCGTAACTACTCTGATTAACATTCACTTCATGATTACAGAATAAAAGAAAACATCTTTTCTTTCTCCTCTAAAGACAATGCCTGCTCGTTAGAGTTTGTGATGTCCATATGTTTTCTGAACTCAGGCTGCATCATTGCATATGGAGTTGCTGGTAATAGCTTTTATATCTAATTATTTGAAGGTGCTTAGGCTAATAAAGAAATCAGTTTGAAGAGACTGCCAGAGATATCAGACTGTGTCACTGAGGTGGGAGATGAACAGCTGAGCTGCCTCATGGCAGGGCCCACGTAGAGACTAGGAATTTGAGGAATGACATTTCTGAGCTGCTTTTCAGATGATGCAGCATACACTAACCCCTATGGACAGAGAGCTAAACTCCATGGTATTCAAATAAGGATCGAGAGCAGAGCATGTGACCTAGCCTCTGCTCCATCCCTTTCGGGATGCATATGCATACGCAGCCCCCAGGCAGGCTCAGCGCAGGGCAGGGCGAGGGCTCCGACAGGACACCTCTCAGGGCAGCACCCCGCTCCTCTGCATTGCTTACTACTGACGGGTCTTTCACTTCTTTTCATGAGGCAAATAGATAGGCTATTTATGTATTTTTCATGCCTATTGTTAACACCTGGCATACAATATTACTGTATACCATATTACTGTAGTGAACTGGGTAGCATCCAAGATTTTCCCCAAGAGCTCACGTAGCATTTCTGTTTAACTGAAGTTTACAAGCCCACTGCACAGATACCGTTACAGTATATGCTCACATGAAAGTTAAAAACGTTTGTCTCGTGAGAGGAAGACATGTTGAAAGATAAGTTAAAATGCTCTCTTGTCCAACAGTGTTTGAAATAGCCTCAGTGTAAAAAAATCCAAAAAAACAAACTTAGTTGATAACCAAGTGCAAAGCCATAGAAACAGTGAGAAACCTTGGGCAGCTTTTCAATTATTATTCAATATGGTTCTAATGGAAATAATACTGCCCTTGAGAATGAAGAACTAATTCACAAACAGTTACTCTGGCGCAGCTTCTATTGGAGCATTTGTTGGTTGGTGTTAATCCTTTCCAGTGAGGGAAAAAGATGGCCTTTTTACTTGTTAATTTTTATGGTTATTACTGGCCTCACACATACAGCAATTAATTTCTATAGCTCTACACATTACTTGATGTGAACAAGACTCTAAACATGTCTGTTTCTTTCCACTTCTTCCATTTGTTTTACTTACATCCTAAATAAACAACTTTTAAAAATACTTGTAGGAATATTTTTTTAAGTAAGTAATAAATGTTTTCCAAACTGCTTTCATATTTGGGCTGTACAGGGACACTGCTAACAACCTGTACTTACCACAAAGAAGACGAAAATAAATTCTGTAAGGCACAGAAAATGAGGAGGAGGGAGATACTGTGAAGAGATAAGTAATGGTTTTCAGTGCTCAGAAATTTGTAACAGTTTTTGTGCACTTCTGTGCCTCTTTCCTTTATGTGCCGCCATCACAGAACACTTTGCAGCACTTGGAGAGGACAAAGTAAATATGTGAGCTTTATTTTAAACCCTACATGTGAGGGGATGCTTCCAGAGCTCAATATGAACAGGGATGTAATTCCAGGGATGTTCCTCTCAGATTCCTCGCTATGACAAGCAGGCAGAGGAACAGTCCTGAAAGCCACAGCTCAGGCCTGAGTTCCCTGCTCTGACACCAGGTCCCAGACTCTGCTCTGGGGACAAGGGGTGCAGGGCAGGCAGCACTGGCGAGGTGACAGCAAACTTGCCTGCTTTCTGTTACAAAACTTGGTAACAAGCACCACATTCCAGTTTTGCTGAACCACCCTTGTCCAGTGGAACAAATACATCAAAAACTTCAGATCAGAACACCCATTCCCATTTCCAATCTCATTATAACTGCTCAGGTTACTGTTTTCCTCTGTCTTCCTTCAATTCAGAAAAGATCATGTCTACATAAAGAGGTGTTCCAGGTTTCTAAGTAACAGGAATATCAGACATGATTTACTAGGTGGGCAAGATTTAACATGAATAGTGGTTGCAGTAAGCAGACTCATCAGCATCCTAGTTTCATTTACTCTTACAAATTGAAGGTACATCTAAACCTTTCACTAACAGTATATTAGACATAAAAATCTAACCACAAAAATTTTTGGTAACTTTGTAATGATTAGAAAAGAAATACTAAAGACCACTCTAAACTTCAGGTTAACTTGGAAAGCTTATCTAGAGAGACAGAAAGAAATTCTTACCCCTTCTAAGACTGTGAGACTTTTGCCATCAAGACAGAACAGACATTGACAGTAAAATTTCCATAGATTTCAATGCAGCCAGGATCTCATTCCTGTAAATTACATCTTGGCACTCTGACTGCAATAAATCCGACCTGAACAGAAAGAAGACAGGGTTTAAAGCCTGTAGGAGTCTGAAGCTGTCAGCTGTCATTTCAGCAGGTAGTCAGCCTCATAGTTTTGGGCTATGCAGTAAAACTAAAGCTAAAGGAGATAGATGTAAGTACAAGCAATTCTAAGAGATGCTTTTCAGTCAGCGCTGATGATGGGTGTAATACCCACCCGAGCGGGCTACTTTAGACTGCAAGAAAAGCAAGTTGCCCAGATAAAACTGAAGTAATTAGTTTAAAAGACAGCAGAACTGTAATTACCACAGAAGTGGATCTATATGCAGATCAGGTGATCTTTCACTCAAAAGCTTTTAAAACTCTCTGTGAATTGTAACAGTTTGACTTAAAGACTCTAGGTCTAGTGCATATCAAAGATACACTTTTTCAGTTTTCCTGGCTTTGAAGTTTAAGCAAACATTTGTCAGCCATTTTTACCGTCAATAAGATATAAGGAACACAACCTCATGCATATACAGAAAACACAAGAATAGCACAAATCTCTGGAACTGTCAGACTGTGTTGTACATATGCACATAACTACATTTTTCACAATGCCGCTAGGCCATTGAGATATGCAAAGCATGAGGTCGGGGTCCAAAGCTAAGCAGGCAAGAGGCAAAGATGCCTTTATGAAGGCAAACTGGATATGAATTGTAATCCGGTGAAGGTGAGAACCATCTGCACTGAGGTCTTGCCTCCTTACTTCCGTGCTCTCTACCGATTCCCTGTAGCTTCCGCTTTACCTCTGCAGCATATCTCTATTAAAATCATCTTTACGGGGCTTTCAGTAGACAATCATCAGAGAACTCCTCAGTAAAGGAGAGGCTGTCTCATGAGCCTGGCTTCAACACTGAAATTACAGCAGTTGGGAGTGCCGGAGTGGCTGCGTTCCCTCTTCATCAGCTGGATTCTGATGAAACTGAGAACGACGAGGGATGGTGGGCAGAGCAGGTGCTCTTCTGTGGACATACACATGCTCCCTACCTCGTCGGCCCTGATGTGGACACATTCCTGCCTGTAACTGCTTCTTCCAGACTCTCCAGGAAGTTATATGCTTAAAGAGAGGATGGTACTAGAGAAGCTGAGACTCCCCTTCTTCAAATACATTGGAAAATAACTCACAGACATTCCTCTCTAGATGTACAATAGGACCCAGCCCATGACATTGTTACATATGTGCAATCCCTTGAATCTGCAAGATAATCTAAAAGAAAATCTGAATGTAAACCAGCGAGAACAAAATGCATCTCCACGTAATAAGAGGAGACTATTCAGTAAAAATTGGTGGCAGTGTTCCAGCTATAATATAAGCAGAGATTAATATAACCAAAAGCTTACACATTAAGCCTCTGAACAAATTAAAAATGCTCATAATCGATGAGAAAACAACAAGCGGCAAGCCATTCAGCCAATCTATTAGCAAAACAAGCACTAACCACATTAGGCTACTTTTAAAATTTTCAGGGCCTAATAAAAACAATCTACCAATTCTCAAGCCAATGAAAGTGAACCAGCCAGCTGAAGCAGTTTAATCTCCTTTAGCTAAGCAAGGAGAGCGCTAGCTAAAGCCCTGGCATGCTGACTGACCTATAATCCATTCTTACCAAAGACCAACGCTACCACTGCCTGCCCTAGGGAAGTGGAAGAAGAGAAAAGGGAAATTTGGAATGCTCAAAAATGCCTTTACTTACATTTTAAAAATACAGGAAACATTACCTTTATGCTTCCAATGCTATTTTCTTCTTCCTAAGAATTAAACCCTCAATATACTAATGAAAGGCCTGAAAATGTTTGTAGTTTTAAAGGCCTTTGTCCTGACTTTATTTCTGTGTGATAAGTACTGGCAAAGCTACTCTATAATTCTGATTAAAAAAATAAATCTATAAATAGATAAGTGTGGTTGATGAAGCGAAACTGCATTTCCAGCACAGGCATACACACAACCACAGAATAATAAAGAAACAAAAGACTTCATCCAGAACTTTCCAAAACATGTTGTCATTGTGCCTAGGGGCTTCAGCTGCTGGCTCACAGTCCTCTTCCCTATGCATTCAGCTTCAGAGGAACTCCCCTCTCCAGTGCAGGAACCCAGCAATCAAACCCAGATTGACTGGTTTTTGGAATTAACTTATTTTTATCGTTCCCTTTCATTTCAGGCATTTCCCCCAGTCACAGACTCTATGTCTCTACAAGCTGGGCCCCATAGGAAGGCCCTGTCCTTCCTGTGGTGGGCATAAAGTATCTGCCTTGGACATGGAGACACATCTGCTGTTCGACGTGCTATTTTTAGATTTGACATATCTTGAGAAAATGCCTGAAGGATTCATTACAGCGGCTTTTCATCTCTGATCAGTGCTTCCACATCGGATAGCGCTGAAATGGGTATCCTCAGAGAGTAGGGCTCCATCCAGTGTCTGCTAGATGAGTTACTTAAATCTCTGCTTAAGTTTATGAGTTAAGCCTCAGAGACTTAAGCCTACGTTCCCACTCCAAAGGAGTGTCACACTCTTCAGTAATAAACCCAGCAGTAACTACTAATAACTGGAACAGAAAACAGTACAATTCTCAGCTGTTTTGTCTGGACAGGCAAACATTCTGGGATTATTCCAGCCTTTCAGGACCTGTTCTCTCGTCAGCCAAGGCTGGCAGAGATAGTATGATGGCTGTTAAGAGCAACAGCTGATCAGACATTTCCAAGGTAAGCCTTTGAAAAAGAGACTATGGTGAAATTCTTGGGTTTGAATTGTTGGGTTTTTTTGCAAAAGACTCCTATTGAGCTTATCAGAACCAGGATTTCATCCTGTTCCTTTAAACAAGTCAGTTTAACAGTAAGGATGTGCCTGGTATTTTTAAGCACAGGCTCCAGATTCCCACCTTCCCATGAAAAACAGTCTTTGTCATTTTGGTATCTAGAAGCTTGTTCCCAGACTGAATACTGAGATGTTCTAAACTGCATTCAGATATAATCAAATATGTCGCAGTCGGTGATAACTCTGCTGTCAACAGAATAAAAATGGATAAGCGTATTTACCTACATGAAAAAAATGCCCTTTGATCTTAGTTCAAACCTGTAAAATGTAGGTTGCATCTTGAACTGTTCTGTGCAGCTGAAATAGGTTAAAGCAAACTCCTTTGTACTCTTCATTTACCATGCATACAGCATTATCACTTACAATTAGGCATGACATTTCAGTAAACATTGCTTGTATGGAGTTAATAGACAAAGCACGCAGGAGACAGCTATCAGCTAAAGAGGAAACGAAGGACAACAAAGCACTGATGAGGCAGGCTTTTATGCTGGCAAGAGAAACAGAGAAATATGTGGATTATCATTTTTACCTCCACCCAGACTAAACTTCTGATGTGTTGCCCAGTTGTACTTACTCACTTTCTAAGAATATTAAGAGACTCAGCTGTAGAAAAAAGCATTAACCTGAAGGCAGTCCCTTTCATCTAAATTTGTCAGACATCTCATAAAAAACTCAACTACTTACTGATTTTAGTTTCATGAATTTCCTATTTTGTATGTATAAATTATAAAGAACTTTTACACTTATATTCACCAATTTTATTTAACACTGAACAATAAAATCCTACTAAACATGGGCTAATTGAGAATGGTGATGTTTCTATTAGAAGTTTCTATTAGAAACTATTCTATTAATTTTCTATTAGATGTTTCTATTTGTCAGCATACTAACAAAACAAAAATGCAAAAATATTACCTGTATTAAACAGATTTGCTGCTAGGCACCATATTGTTTTAAAGGTTGTGAACTCTGACAAGATCACTTCATCACTAAGGGTTAGACTATAATCCCTTCATGCTGGATGGGAATTTACGCCCTGGGGATTTTCTGCCATTAGTTACAGTTGGGTTACTCACAGCATAATCATGCTATGAACAAGGCTGCGGGCATCAGTTGTACTCAGATCTAGGTTATTAGGTCTCAGGTTTAAGGTCTTTTTAAAGAACCAAAGATACAGGTTGCACTCAATTCAGAACTGAAAACTGCTTTTGCTTATCTTTATAAGTGACATAGAGAAAGACTACTTTATCTGCACATTAAGAAAATGTCAAAACGTTCCCCAAGGGTATCCAAATTAACATGTATGTAAATTATCTGTCATTTTGATTGCTCAGAGCAGTCAGTGTGTGTACAGCACTAAGCCCTTCAAGAAGGCATATGACCTGCTCTTTGCCAGGTTGGGAGTAAGGGAAACCATTACAAATAAACACCGTTTTTGAAAACAGGACCAGAGTATCCTGCGTTGGAGTTACGCTGTGAATCATTCCCCCTTCCTCCTTGCTCACTTGTAGGTACTGAACTAACTCAACCTATGAGGCTATGAGGACACGTAGCTGCCTTGCAGCAAACATATTATATTACTTAATTTTAGAATAGCATCTCCTTTGGTGACTACTGTAGATGTTCTCAAGAAAATCAGTTTCGAAGTATCATTTAAGCACCATCTGGACAACCCATTTATTCACAGAATATGCAAACCTACAGCCATTAAAAAGTAATGCAGCCAAGGCAGTAGATTAATTAATTAAAGACATTATTCCCTTTGTCGCATAAACCAAATCAGGTATTTTTTCAAAGCTCCTTACTGTGGAAATTCTGCAGCACTGCCATATAAGAGTTTATTGCTACAAACTCCTTCACAAGACTTTGTTTTCAGTAAAAATTCAACTCTGAATATAACACTGCTTCTAGGCACAATGTAAACCTCAGCAGGAAAAGGGCCCTGCAGTGCTCTGAATAAACATCTTGGTGCGTGTCCTCTGTATATGCTCAGCATGCAGTACATGGTTGCTACCTCATATTTCCAATATGCCTCAAAGTTATTGCTTAAACAAAATAGCTGTAGTAAGAACATGCAGTTCCCAAGGGGGATATTCTGCCATCCGCAGTGCTGCTCATGAATGGAGTTATTGCCATGGAAAACAGGCATCAGCTTTTAAAATGGGATACTAATTTATAGTTTAGACTGTTGTTATAAAACACAGCAAACCAGAAAAAGCCCCTGATATTTCCAATATTTAAGCTCCTTGAAGGAGCATCTTTATCTCCTCCTCATCAAAACTCAAACGAGCATCCTCTCTGAGAATGCAATTGCTTGTATTTCTGTTTAATTAGGGTCCTGCCACCAGCCCTTTCAGATGCGTAACTGTACGCAGATTTTACATCCAGGCTAGCCTCTGTTCATCAGAAAGAGAATGTAATCTATTATGACCAAACACCAAAAGGAGTAAAAGGAACTTGTGCTTGATCTGGATAATAAGCAATTATGACATCTGTAGTTTTGCTTTCCTTCATTAGCTGCTTTTTAAGGAAGGGTTAACTTTTTCCTGTGTTTATCTTGTTAAACTATGTGAAATTTGAGACTGAACAGTCTAAAACGTACTGTTCAAGTGGCTTCAAAGAAGAGCATTCATGTAACTGTAAAGCACTGCCATTGTGGCCAAACCCTGACGTTCACAGTGCTGAGGGTGGCCTGTCAGGGCCCAACCTTTCATTTACAATGTCTAATTTTAAAAGTTGTGCTCATCCGGACACGGAACTAAGCTATTTTTTTCTTTTGCAGCCTCCAGATGTTTGGGGGTAAGTTTTGAACATTCAATTTTACAGTCTTTTAAATAAAAGCACAAAAAAGATTTTAAAATGAAACTTCTTGCTAGATGCTGGAGATGATTAACACAGCGTTTGTAAACATCATGCACACACAAAACAACATACACAGAGCTATCATTTTTCATTCCAGTCAGTCAGTCTTGCTTAAACAGTGATGCTGTAATTTGGCTCTTTGCTTGTAGCTTTGTTTTGATCAGTTATGAATTTGATTTTTTCCTATTCATAAAAGTGACCTCCCGTACCACCACCACCACCACCTTTATCTCCAGTTGCTGAGGTTTAACCCAGTCATTCACATCGTACCCCCAGGTGCAGTCCCTAGCTGTGAGCCCTAGCCAGCATCCCTGCCAATGGCAAAGCCTGGGCGGGAATACGCTGCAGCCCACGTACAAACTCTGGCTGCTGGGACAAGCGGCCATGCCGCCAGCACTGCCTTCTCGCACGGCCTCCCCTTCTGCTCACGGCTGCCCTCGGCTCCCTCTCCTGAGCATCTGCAAGTATAGACGCCTTCTCTTCCAGCCTCCAGAAACTTTTGATAAAAACCCTTTCATTGGATTCATTCACAATTGCTACTCAGCTGCCACTTCCCCTCTGAAGTTTCAGAATAAGTGGCCACGGTTGCCCAGAACCTGACCCATCCATTTGCCTAAAATCTTTCCATTTAAATGGATGAGTAAATTTTAACACTGCGCTGTATTTGTGCTCCTCTGAACCAAAAATGACAGAAAAGACAACCAACTCCACTCACAATGCAGATTTCACTCTGACCCTAATATCAACCAGTATCATAATCACATACTGACTTTAATTTGTAATGGAAGGAGAAAATTACCTAAAGCAAAAATACATCTTCATAAAATTTTATTTCCTTTTACCTAATTCCCTTCCCAGTTAAATACAAGCACATTAGCGTTAACAGAGAAGGCCTGGTGTCAGAAAACATAACTTAAATCATATATTATCACATTCATAAACTGTAGGTGTTCAAAGGTCATAAACTTTTCCTTTCTAAACTTGGCCTTCTGGAATGTGGGGAGAAACGAACGCTGCTAGCTGCTCAAACCATCATTTTATGTCAGGGCTGAAGATGCTGGGGATGAACCCCCCTCTGAAGATCCTTGGGTTTTCCCCAATAACTGCAAAAAGGAGCAAAGACTCTAGGCTTGGACATGAGCAGATCATGATCAGACATCTAACATGAGGCGGGTGATGGAGGGCCCTGCACGTGCCCTCCCCGCTGCTGGGGGTTCGGCCACTGAGACCCTTGGTGGCTCAGAGATGGTGCAGCTGGGGGCTGCTCCCTTCCCTCTCGGATGTGGGGACAATGCTGCGGGGGCTCGTGGCCAGGACTGACTCCTTGCCCCCGGCAGCTGCCTCCACCTGAGGCCCTGGTGTTTGCCCCCCGAGCTTCAGCTCCAGCTGCACTGGAGCTGCTCCGCAGCCGGACCCTGACCAGAGGCCTGCTGCCCTGCTCGCCCCCAGCCCTGCCCCATCACCATGGCCCTGCCTGGAGACCTTCACCAGGTCTCATCCTGGGCCCAGCCGGCGGGCTGCCATCCCAGCCTGGCCTCCACCCTGCCCGTCACCATGGCCCTGCCCAGGAATCCTGGTGCTGTGCTTCCTCAGGCCTCATCCTGACCCCAACCCGTGGGCTGACGTCCACAGCCCTGCTCTGTCCCCACAAACCTCCCCACAGATCGGGGCTCTGGGCTGCCCCCGGCCTGCCCTGCTCCCTCGCTGCGGACAGCGGGACAGATCCTGCCCTGCTGGCATGGGCTCCCCCGTGGCTCCCACCTCCCTGTGCCCTAGGGAGCAGCCAGCCCTCGTTGCTTCCTTACAGGTGAGATGAATTCCCCAATATTATCTTAATATTGAAAGTACAAAAGGTGGTGACAGATAGCCAACACCAGTAAAACAATGGCAATTAAAAGATGTATGAGAAAAAACAATTACTAATTTGACTCCTCTATATATATAGGAGGACTGGAATTATACTAGAAAAGTATCTGCCTTTGTTAACTACAGGATTAACTACTGATCACAGGAAGAAAAATACCTGGTTCATTAAGTGTGAAAATGGTATGGATACCACTGCTCAAATGCTAACCAGAAATCTCTCATAATACATCTGCTTTTTAAGCTGAACGCTAACCACCTGTGCTGAAGTTCCTAATGTGAGACATCCAAGTTCTGCACCAGACAAATAGAGAGGATTAACAGACAGAGGGATAAAATAGGTATCAGAGAGATGGATCAACAAAGCTTTTGTAGAGGAAAACCATGTCTCGCATATCTGCTTGAGTTTTTTTATCAGTAAGGATGTAACACAGACAATAAAGTGTACATGCATTTTCAAAACGCTTTTCTTGAGATCCTTCACCAGAGATTCTTAAGAAACCTAATCTGTCATGCAAGAAGATGAAACGTAAAAAAATTGTAACTCTTGCTTTTCACTTTAGAGAAAACTGTTCTCTAAGGGTGAAAACAAACACAGAGTGATTTTATTTCAAAGAAGTTGTTCCTACTAACTTTCACAATTTAGAATCCTTAACCGCCATTTGATGGATAATACCAACTCACAACAATTAATGAGTTCAGGATCAAGACATAATTTCGTCTTGCAGTGAACTGATTCTTGTGGGTTTCACAATAATCTGAAGTTTTGCCGAACTCACACTGAGAGTAAAAGCAGTGTTTTCTGCAAACACCTGAGAGAAGTTCTTACTCAGTTCCATCAGGCAGTCACAGTCAGCATGTACTCCCATTTTCAGCCGATTTGTCTCTGTTTAGAAACTTGCATGTGCAAACCTTGTACGTGGCACAGCTCCATTACCATCTGTTCCAATGTCTCCAGAGCACAGACAGCGAGGAGCTCTGACAGCTGAAGCTGGAACATACGGAGTGTTTATAGCACAAGAGTCATTACACGAAAGTAGGCCTTGGAAGGAGGGTGAGATGCTTTGGACTGTCCTTTCACACTAATTTCAATACCTTCTGCTGTTTTGGTTGACTAAATTGACCGTTAAGTTTAAAATTCAGCAAAAAGAAAATAAATCCTTGAAGTTACTCTAAAGAAACAACACACACATTTTCAAGTTTCCGCTTTGTGAGGAAAAAGACAAACAGGGTAACAGAACTACTATTTTTAATGCCTGAATACATCCTTTCAAATTATTCTGGCATAGGAAATAATTTTAACAGTTACAGAACATTTGGGTTGTGTAGTATGCAGCTCTCCTGCCCTGGCGGCGCATCTGCATTTAGCAGAGGAAAAGGCTGGACTGTATCTCTGCACTGTCACCTTGCTTTTCAACCTCTGGAATCAGATCACGGTAATCACTGCTGCACACAGAAGCAGAATAATTTAGGTCAGAAGGGACCTCTGGAGGTCATCGAACACAACCCCTTGGTCAAAGCAAGGCCATCTGAACCAGTTATTTTCCTTTGGTAGCTATCAGTGACATAAACAACAAATACAGCACTCGCTGCCCCTTATCATATGCCCAACTTGTGAGCTCAGGCCCGCTCTCACAGAAGAGAGCTATGGGTTGAAAAGTGTAGATGATGCATGATGAATAAAAATTCTTCCTTACAGGGAGTGTCCTGTAAACACTGCTTGGCTCTCTGCTGAAGACTCACGTTTGTTCTTGAACAACCACTCTGAAACGTTCCTTCAAATGTCAAGTTTAAGAGCATGGGAGTGGGGACAATATACTTAATGTGAGAGGGATCCATTCTATTAGCTTTTTCAGAGCTTCCTCCACAGTGTTTATCGACTGTGATGAAAACATTGCATGGATCCTCCTGGAAAACATATGACCTCCAATAGTAAAAGGATTCTTTAAAGAAAGTTATTTTTTCTTCTGCAGTGGCCACTGCTATCTCAACAGTTATCTTGGAGCTTCCTAAAGAACACTATCTCTTTTTAGTTCAATTGTTTTATATGTTCATTTCACAGCACGTAATCATGCAGGATAATGCCCTTAGTAAGATATTCAGTAATATTATTTTCTGCCCATTTCATGCTTTTCAGCCTTGTTCTCTTAACTGTTTTACAAAGGTAAGCAAGTCTTGTCTGTTCTTCCCACAGAAAGGCAAGGTAACCATCTTAAATTCATACAGTTAGTTGCATGCTTCTAGCCCTGAAAGTACATTACTTCTTTCTGTATGTGCAGGCAAGATGCCAGAGTGACCCCAAGGAACACGTATGTTCTGCTGCACCCAGGAGCACAGGCAGGGCTCCTGGGCGGCTGCTGGAGCCGGGCTCCCCTGGGGTTCACTGTATGTCAGCTGTGGTGGAAGAGGTTACAGTGGGGTGGAGAAGTCAGGTAGTAAGGAAAGACAGCCAGCAACTGCAGCCAGTGCAGCCACGCCGAGACGGATCCGGCACCTCCGTTACCATCTGAGGGCTCAGGGTAAGCATTCATTTTCTCCACAGAAATACTGTACCTAGCACATAGCACTGCATCCAAACAGCGTGCAGGATCTGTTCTAGCATGAAATAGATACGAAAACAGGCAGAAAGGTCTGTTGCGTACATGAACTACCTATGTATCTGACCGCTACTCTTAAGTTTGGCCAAACCTATTGGGAACAGGGAGCAGTGAAAAACCTGTCAGTTTTTACAAGCTTTTGGAACAGCTCCATTTTTTAATCATTTCTAAGCTCCAAGTAAGCAAGAAAGGACAAATGAACAGTTCTGACAACATACTGACTGACAATGTGTTAACATTTTTAAAGCACTCCTAGGGTGCTTTCCAAATAGGTTTTGGAAGGTGAAAGAAATGAACAGAATGTGGCGTGTGCAGCCAGAAGTACCGTGTGATGGCAGTTTCAGTGATTCTTCTGCAGTACTGAACATTCTTTGATTTGCAGAAACTCAAACAATCTGTCTGTGAAGAAATAGCTCCAGGATGTTGCGACAGGAAGGAAATGTACTCTGTAAATGCTGGAGTGTCCCGTGGAACCGAGAGATGCTGTGTCTGAAGAAAACTGCTTAGGAAATGCTTAAGTAATACACGTGTCTAAAGAACAGGATTGATAAGCCCTGAAACACAGAAAGCTGATAAAGTTGAAATTGCAACAAGACATATGTCTGTTACCCTGTGTCCATTACAAAAGTCATCTGACTTGTCATCTGGCTTTTTTGATTGCTTTACATCACCTACATGTCAACGATGGAACAGCACAGCCGTGCCAGAAATGTGATTTGAGAAATGGGTTGTTTGCAGTAATGTTCAGTTACACAGGAACAATCAGCCCTAGACAGTTCATTCCTGCAGCACGCCAGGAGCCTTGAAACGAGGCCTCACAGCTTCCAGACACCTTATCAGGCAGCCAAAGCAGCTTGATCTTTCAGGAAATTTAGCCATGTATTCAACTGGAAGAATGACCAAGCAGGCTCTGAGGCAGCAGGCATTCAGTCAGTCCTCTGTGTGTCAGTCACTGCAGCGGTTTTGTCAGCCAGAGGGTCACAACGGGAAAAAACAACGAACTTAAGAGAAAACTTTCATACAGGACCTACATGCTGATCTATGCCATACTGATCCACCATTTCCTGCAACAGTGAGGAGCTAGCTGCGTATCCCCATTACTGATACAAAAAGCTGCCCTTTTGACATAATACACATGCTATACTGAGTTGCTTAAACCCTGCTGAACACTTATGCCAGAGTATTCAAAGGTGTCATGGAAATCTGTCACCTGAAGTGCTCAACTTTCTAACAACTGGACCACCATGAATTTAGGCAGCTCAGCTTTAAACACATTAATTCGAAATGCATAGCCAAAATGTAATGTATTCTTCCACGCAGCTATATTACTGTGGAAACATTGTATTTATCAAGAGCTTTCTGCTGTGACATATTTGGATTTCAAATCCAGACGAAACAAAAAAGAAGTACTGTGTTTAAAATAGTTCATATGAGTATTTAATGCAGTGCAGTTTCTGTACCACTGAAGACATCCAGCTCTAACATGAAAATTGTCACAAAACATGGAAAAACGTGTGAATGCTTTTCTCGGCATCCTCATCTACTTCGTATACAAAAGTGACACCAATCTGTCTGCTATGCAGCAGTCCATGAAGGGCACTTTTCTACTTTATGAACCCTGATGAACTATATTCCTGTTTCTTCTATGTTTTAACCATTTTACAGGCATTTATGTGTTATGAGTGTTTTCAACAAAGTAATACTGGCTTGCCAATTCATTGTGGATTCCCTTTTTTATTATCAGTCTCAGGACATTATTCCGTACACAATTGTGATTACTATTTAGGATTTGTTTTGCACCTACGTAAGGAATCCTATATAACCAGGCATGGACTACCCACTGTGTTGGAAACAGCACAGGGAAGAGAGAGACCTCTCAACTGAAGCTCTACTTTATTTGCAGTATGAGCTGGCAGGGATGACACAGCAAAGTACAACAAGAAGCAGACCCTTCACTGTGTCCCAACATTACCTTTTATGTTTAATCCACCAGTGCTGAATTAAGGTAATAACCTCTCTCAGGGGCTTTCCAAGTTAATTCCTAAAGTGGAGCAAGAAGGAGTAAAGAGCAAGTGCTTCATGAGCACTTCCTTGGTCTTGCCAGGACCAGTCCTCTCTACATGCAAAGCAAGGAACAAAACGTCAGCTGTAGTTCATGTAAAAACCTAAGGAAAGAGCTGTTTGCAATGACTGTCATGTAATAAGGCTTGAATTTACCGAAGGGCAGGAAGAGTAAGAGCAGGCTGTTAGCAGCAGGTCAGCAGCGCACTCCTGGCCGCAGGACGGGGTAACGCTCGCACTGCAGCAGAGCCTCTCCCCGCAGGGCTGCTGCCCGCCTCCCAGCTGGCCGGGGCACCGCTGCCGCTCGGCAGGGCCAGAGAGCAGCCCCTGGCCCGCAGACGCTGCCAGAACTGCAGTCTATTCCCAGTCCTCGGAAACACCAAATAAGTGGCCAGTATTACAACAACTTGCTGGAAAATACTGTTTTTCATTTGGTGGTGTGGTACTCCGTGGCACACTTTCAGCAAAACAGAAGATGCAGCTTTTGACTGACTTGTCACGTCACAGAGTTCCAAACAAGCACAGGGAGTGGCTCCTGGTCACTGAAAAAATAAATACTGCATATGTATGACGAATTACTTGAATCTTTTCTTTCTGACATTATTCTCATCTATCAGCACTTAAATGTATATGAAGTGTAGAATGACACATATTTCTTCAGGATGATTCTTCTAGTAACTAAGAGTGGGAACTTTGGACATTCTGAACCTTACTTTTGTATTGTTTCAAAATCCAGCCCTTGTGGCCTGCCTGCAGGCCCACCAGCAAGTCCGACGCTTGAATTCCACTCCCGTGACTGAGCCACAAGGCATGTCCTCCTCTCCTACTTTTACAATTGGTAACTTCGGTCAAAAATTTTCTCCTGTAGCATGACAAAAGTCAGATGTATGCCTCAAGGAAAAGCTCAGGAAGGTGAAGGGAAAATGGTGACTTTAATACAGAGCAGCCCTTGGAAACTCAATTACATGGCTGAGTGCTGTTTTGCGAATGTTAGAATGGGACCATTTTCACTGTCCCTAATGAAAACTCTGGGTTTCTTGTAAGTGTTGAACTATAAATGTTGAAAGCTGTATTGAACAATGGTGTCCAATGAAAATGAAATGTATCTGCTCTAGGCACCAGCCAAAGCCTGTAATTTTTCCTCAGAAAATTTCCTATTGATAGCACTCACAAGAGCTTTCCCACAGTCGATATTTTTGACAATACTGCTTCTATTATCAGAATAACAAATGCAACCATTTATCCTCTTGTGAGTGTTGCAACCACAGATTTATTCTATCTATTAAACTGTCGGTAACTTTTCACTGGAAATGCTCTCATCTTCCGAAATCTGGCTGCCTTCCTCTGAGTTGAGAAATGAGGGAAAACTATCCATTCAAACTCACTGAAATCACTTACTTGGTAAAAAGTTTTCATACTCTATAACCATTGGTATGTCTTCAAAATTGCTTGGCTTACTTCTCCTCCCCCCGAACATTATAATGAGCATGTGCAGAGCACTAACTTTTCCACTTCATATTATAGCACATTAAAGACAACATTTGACTCAAACTGATACAAACATCTAAGCAACAAGTAACTAATACATACACTGTGCTAACAAAAACAGTAAAATGGTGGTCATATTGGAATCTCTCTTCTGCAAAGGAGTAACTGATACTCTAAGCAGGGCCTGAAGTCTACACACCCTTATCCTAGGGTTCAGCTTAGCTTGGCATGGCTTTTGCAGCCCTTACCAGCATTTTATGTCATCTGCATTGTCTTACTCATTCTGTCAAAAGGAAATCTTGCTGAAGCAGGAAAGTTCTGGAATCACTTGGGAATCAGACTCATGCATGAAGTAGGAATGTTAAGAGCCAAGTAAAGCAATTCTGAAAATCAGGAAAGGACGCGTAATACCTGAGAGTGACACCTAATGTTAATTACAAGGGATTCTGGTGTGCTAGATTGAGCATTAGATAGTGTGGCAACTCCAGGATGGCTACGCAGAGCCAGATGTGCTGTATGGAAATTCAGGTTACATTTTATTAATTGATTATAATTCAGATACCGTATGAAGTGAACAGTGAGTCGCATCTACAATAGCTAACAGACTATACAAATGGCAACCTAATACACTGGTGGAAAATGGTGCCAAAATAATAAAGAGGCTATTACAAAACAAGCAAAGTCAGACCCTGATCCATATTTAGCCATTAAATTACAGAGTAGCAGGAAAAAATGCCAGGTTGTCATCTTTTTATGCTTTACTCAGTGGAACCCTGACAAGAAGAAAGCCTGCATGGCTGGAAACCAAAGTCAGGGTCAGAGGGCATGGCAGATGTCTAAAAAGATAACACAAAACAAAACTTTGAACTCAGTACAATCCAAAAGTTTGGGAACTGCCACAGCTTCCCAGGAGGCAGTGTGTATCTCCGACTGGAAGGCATTAACGCAGACAGCTGGGATGTCCCCGAGGCAGCCCCGAGCCGAGGGAGGCTCTGCAGCCAGACTGCGAACCCACTGCTGTGGGTTTGTCGGAGTTCCAGGAAGGAGGTGGATCGGAGCGCTCTCCACAGCCAGCTTGCCTGAGGATGTCTTAAATAACCAGCAGCCACAACAGCCAAAGGGAAATCACTTTAGACAAGCAGAACTAATGAAAGAACTTATCGCTGGCAGACGATAACGGTCAGTCCCGAGGTCTCCGAGGAGAACCACACACCTCTCAGACTCTCCGTCCAAAAGCAATTATGTGACTGAGCTGATAGTTCAAAGACTTTGAAATTCTTGTATTACTAGAGATCTTTAATCATCATTTAATGCTACGTGGTCTATGAGAAAAGAAGAGGGAACTGTATCTTCAGAAGGGTCTCACAAAAGCCTTTGGTTATAGTACTGTGCACATTGCATACTGGTGACCATGGAGAACCATTTACCAAAGGTTAAATGAAATCTCTTCCAGACTCAGCTGATTACTGAACAGACGGGATGCATGAGGCAAACTTACTACCAGCTCTGCAGATGACTTTGTTCCCTCGTTTGTTTTCTACCTGTTGTCAAAGTAGAGCATAAGTGAAAGGCAGTAACAATACGTTTTTATCAACACAATTATGCGCTGCCCTGCACGCTGGCCTCAAGGAGTAATATAATAAAAATAAATGAAAAGAGCAACACAAAATTAAGCAGAAGGCAACAATATAGATATTTAAACTTAATTTACAAAATTTATACACACTTTATATTAATATACATTGATATCACTTGACTATTAATAGAATTATTTGAAACCATCAGACTTACTGTAAGATCTCTGACAATAATAACAGCACTTCTCATGCCTTTAATTCAAAGATCTGGAAATACTTTGTAAGCAGTAGTCTTACAATGCCCCTGTGAAATAGCTATTACTGTATCTACTTTCAAATGGGTAAACAAAGATTACGTGAGAGGAAAACAGAAGTAGCATCAGAAACAGAAACTTTTGAGTCGTGACTGTTAGTCCCCTGCAGAAAGCTATCAAAAATATGGAATTCAGTCACTTTAGAAAGAAAGCTGCTACTCAAGTCCTTCCACAGTAGCTATTTCTAGAACCTCAAAACAATTCTAACTTCTTTTACATAGTATGCTTGACTCTAAATATTAGTAATTCCTTTGCTTTGTCTTTTGAAGAAAAATATTGAATATTAGACATAATAATAACCTATTGTGTGGGCATTGGGTACAATCAAAATTCTTAAACACCTGAGAAAACCTCTTGGGTCCAGTTTCATTAGCCATTAGAACAAGTGCAGAACATGATAGAAGACACAGTCTTAGTATGGCAGACAACACTTCTTTAAATATCAGTCTGTGAGCAAAATGGGTATATGTAGCATGGTAATCCATAGCTTCATATGTTATAATAAGCTTGTAATAAACAGGATTGATATCCATTACTTTTTTCTTCACTTCTCATATGTAAACACCCATTTTATCTTTTTAAAAATTTCTTTCTTTATATAAGATGTGATTGTTGCAGTTGATGGGTTAAAAAAACCTATCCAAATACCATGAATGCCATGCCTTCACATAGTATTACTGGAAAAAAAACAACTGTGTGATGGAAATTACTCCCTGTTTTAGGATGATCTAATGAACTATTGTTACAAGTCCCCATTTTTGACAGTAAAACGTTACTGGTGACTGTGTCACCTCTATCCCTTTGTGTCGACACTTCCAAAGCTTAAAAAAATCCCTTTGGTGAACAGACTGATAAAAAACATTCAATCTAGTGGCACACTGCAAGTGGTAACACCAAGACACAAATAGCTTTTAAACCGCAGCGAGTTCTGTGCTGCTCTCATAGTGCGGGGAGCCAAGCCTACTGGCAAGTCTGACGTATCTGCTGAAAGGTAGACATAAGAAGAGCTTGTGAACAGCACAGCTTGAAGAATGCCCAGTCAGAGCATTAACTTCAGATCATTTCAAGTTCATCTTGGATATTTACAGTCTTCCAAACAGCATATTCCAAGCATGCTATTAGCATGAGTCATTAATCCTCCCATCCACTGTGACAGCACAGTCATATCTCTGGCTTACACATAAAGGGAGTTGGAGTAGTCATTCACTTGAACTCCAATAAGAATAAAGTAATTTAAAAACCAGCATTTTTCAGCCATTTAGCCACTTAGCTACCTACAAACATGCAACCCATGGCTTAGTTTGAAATCCCTACTCAGAGTGGTAAGGGTAAGGGAAACAGGCACTCCATACCAATATTTTATTCAAGATGAACACTTCTGTACCAAAAATGTAGCCTGCTATGCAAAATTAACTTGGTGACTACAGTCCAGAACCCATCACAAAACTGACACTTTTCAAGAATCTTCAAGGTCCGAAAGAGCAAAAGATCTGAAGGAGAAGGGCGCTGAACAGGCAGATGGCATTTCCTTACCGTACGCCTGCCTCACTGTAACATTTGGCAGGGAATTGCAGAGAAGGGGTCGCTCTCCAGAACAGCTAATAGACCCGTGGTTAGGGTATAACCCCAGCAGGGTATCATTTTAAGTCCCTTGCTTCAGTTTGCTAGTTTCCCAGTAAGCGATCCTGACCATCTGACTCTTCTGGAAAGCATCTGTTCTGCTCTGTTCTACTGGAACTAACTAACAAAGATCAAATGGTCCATGTGTATTAATCAGGAAAACAGCTACAAGTGGATGAACGCCTAGCAGGATTGCAATGGCTCTGTTTCGGCCTGATTTTATTGATCACCTGAAATACAATTTAAATGGCAGGTTTTTATTAAGATACCCTTCAGATGGCACACACAGATGGCCTGACAGTCTTGATTTCTAAGCTTATGCAGGGCACAGCACACCGGGATCCTGACCTCAACTGAAGCTTCTATATGTTATTGGGAAACAATAGTAATAAAACAGTGCAAGGCAGATACAGCGTTCAAGGTTTAGCCCCTCACAAGATCAAGACCATCAGATATTTCTGAATAAATATTTTGCTTACTTGGTAACAGTTAATTTAACTTCAGGCTAAAATATCAATATTACTTCCTAAAATAAGTGGCATTTTTTTACTGGCTGTTTATAACAACAATAATGAAAAAATCAGTACAGGCCCATCTCTGAATATATTTAACTCTGAAAATCTTTTAAAAAATCAGTCCCTAATATACCATCAAACAAGCGAATGGAAAGAACATTGTTTCTCCATCCATTTTCCACATTTCATTTATCTTCTAAATTAAGGGTCATAAGCTGTAGCAAATACACAGTTTAAAATCCAATTCATTAGCTCTGTGAACCAGCAGCAACCTTTATGATCATTTTAGGTACTATAGGAAGAGTATAAATTGATTTGGGAAGGAAAATGTCTCAGATTTTAAAATCTATTTGTTATTCTAAATGAAGCAACAGCTGTTGTCAAAGAGTTGTAATGCTAACTTGATTCACAGAGGAAAATGTTAAACTAGTGTTTTAAAAAATGCAGTAAAATTGGAGCACAGCTATGATATGGACTACAACACGTTTTCCTGCTTCTTCCCCACATCAGCTGCTGAGGCTTTTGGAATAACATCCCTTTCAGAAGAGGATGAGGCAATGGAACTATTTCCCCACTACTCCACACAAAATGTGGAAGCTGTTTCTCCTTCAGATAAGAAGCCAAAAACAAACAAAAAGAATCCTGCTAGTTTCAGGCAACAGTGTTGCTTTTTCTTCCCAGCAGTGCCAAGGCAATGAGCTTCAGAGGCACATGCTGAACCACCCTCTGTTCTGCAGCGGGACTGCCGACACAATCCATACGCCGGAGAGCATTTACTTCAAGCTAGCACTAAACCCAAGCAATCAACTGGAATGAAAAAATTTTCAGATGAAATTGCACTAATAGGAGTGTGTAATAAATCCTTATTGCAAGTCATTCTGAACATCTTGCAGCTCAGGAATCTTGCTCCCTTCTTCCCATCAACTGGACCCACCAACAGAAGTCATGACTTAAGAAATAAACTGCGATTTCATGTGTCCTGTGATTACTGCACTCTGCTACTAGATTCTTTTCAGATCTAGAATTAACAGACACTGATTACTCTTCTACAGATCTTGCTAGACCCCACTTATATCCAACACTCAGTCCTGTGACAGATGCACTCGACCCCTTAACCAAACCAGCGGTAGTTTCATACAGGCTCCAAAAGGAGGTAAAGGCCTGAGCTGTAGCCGGGCCAAGAACTCTAGTTTTGACCTGTTCTCCAAAAAGCCACAAAGGAACAGAGTGACACAGTAAACATCAATACATAGGAATTTGGAACACTGATCATGCAATTAATGCACAAATAACAGGTGGCTTTTCCAAAACTCATTTATCAAAACCCAAAGAAAGTTGTGGGTACAAGGAGTCTCACGCCTACCTTTCCATCGCATGTGAATTGACTACAAGCCAACCACTTTATCCCATAAATATGACAGCCTAAGTGAGCCTTCTTTGAGCTCTGCCTGTTAGGCAGCGTGGCTGCATGACGGTGATCTCCCCTTGAGCTGGGACGCCTCTCAAGGTTGCTCCTCAAGGCAGAGACCTTTTACCAATGACAGATTGTTGGATGAGCCCGATTTGAGCTCCCCCTGAACTGCAGCTAGACTGCTGCCAGGTGAGTCTCCCCTTGAGCAGGGACACCTCTCAAGGTTTGAGATTCTGCACCTGAGACTCAGAGATCCTTCCTTGCCCAAGGTGGAGAGATCCCCTACTCCTCAACATTGAGAGATCCCTTACTCCTCAATGTTGAGAGATCCCTTATTCCTTGACGGTGAGATTCCTTGCCGCAAGAGATCCTCAGTAAGTGACTAATAGCTTGTTAAACTTTGTAAGTCTTGCTAACTCAATTTTCCTTTGTATGTTTCTTCCGTGCAGTAATTAATAAGGTGAACCTTGCCATTATTGAACCTTAGTAAACCACTGTCAAACTTTGTTAAATTCCATCGAATTTATTGAACTCTGTCAAATTATTATTTTACCTCAATAAAACATATTGCTGCTTCTCCCTTTTGAGTGAGGTGCATTCCACTCATCCGTGACAAGTCCTCATACACCTTACGCTGGAAAATCTTTTGACCATATGGAAAAATACCATATGACAAGAAAATGTTTAAAAAAAAGCCTTTAGAGAAATGGCAAGTAGAAACATTTCTATCACCTTTTTGAATATATGAAATTGTTGCAGTTCGGTACATTCCACAAAGCATATTATAGAACTGTTATACCTCTTAACGCAATATCTTGGTATTTTGATTTCCATTCTTAGTAAGTTATGGCTGGTTTCCTTGCTAAATTAACTCTTTCCATCTACTTCTTAGTTCACCTTACTTTTTCGCTTGTATCTTCCTTCATTCTCTTGTTCCAAACTTCCAGGACAATTAAATTCTCTCCTAACATGTAATAATCGATCTCCACTGCATTCTTTCTCCTAGTGACTCTCCTCCTCCTCCTGTATCTTTGCTCTTCCACAAAATTATTCACATTTCTTTTCTGGTATAATTGTCTATTTTTAACGCAACTCTCTCTATTCTATATGACAAGTCTTCTATGTCTTCTTTGGCAGTTACACTGACAGGCATAACATTGAAATCAAGCACTGGACACCACTGTCCTGGAGATCTTCAGATGCTCGCTCTCTGGGCTAGGTAGGCACACCACAAAAGCTTGTGATGGGAACCCAGAAACTAATGGCCTTGTTCAAGTGAACTTTTTTTGTCTTGCTGAGTATCTTGGAGACTAAGAAAGAGTGAGAGGCATTCTCTTTGGTAGGTTATTTACTATTTTCCCACTTAAAGAATACAGAAAGAATACTGCTTACTTTTTTGAAAACTCCTCTTGGGACTTATTTATCTATTTTTGACCCATTATAAACAAGCACATTCACAACAGAGAAGGGGTACGTGTTAAGATGTCTTACCCTTAGTTATCCAATGGAGGATGTCTTATCCTCAGTTCCACAGGGAATATCATGTAATGGCTAGTATATACAGAAAGCCACCAATTTATTTTAGAGCAGAGCCCCCCTATAGCTGATCATGAATGCATCAGCAAGGGTGCGTACATCATTCAACAACATCAACACCAGCGGCAAAAGAACTATTTGCATGTCAAATTCACAAATTAAAAATGTGAACAGATGACAACTGAACATCTTGATTCACACTGTTTCTCCTGCTTGTCAGTTTCTGGCAGTTATGAACAGTAACTTGAAAAAGTGCTAAAAATAACACAGATTCAGGCCCTGGCTCAAAATGCTTTTTTTTCCTCCCATTTTACCTTGATATTCTGCTTGATACTGCTAATAATAAAGTTAGTATGACTCATAAAACCATTGCTATAATTTTAAAATAACATAAGAAATACATATTACCTATGAAAAAGGAAATAACAGTAAGATCTAGAATTCATTCTTACACATCATTGGTAAGCTTAAATGATATATAGCTATACATCCAGCACGTATGTAATTGCACATGTAATCATTGCATTTCAGGTAATTTTTTTCCAAATACATGATTTGGTGCATACTTATAAAGAAGAAATTAGAGATCGTTTATGTACCTTGGAGTTGAAAACAGCCTTCAGTCCTGCTAACATTTTTTTAATGTCACGCTAAGCATAGTATACAATGAGCAAACCAGGTAAAAAACAGTTTCAGATGGACTCAGGGAACTGACCCTCTTCCACCTCACAGAGCTTGTTAGCGTGGTTAGATTTCAGTCACTGAAAGGCTTTGTACTCAGTCTATGATTTCACAATCCAAAATTATCAGGCTGTCTGGTTTTCTGTGCAAACTTATTACTACTGCCACTCAAGCCTGCAGATAGGTGAGCCCCACTGGATACCCATAAAGGCAATGCAAGGACTTCAGTAGTTGCTTCATTCTGGACACAACTAAAACTTTCATCTATGTAACACACATATTTTGGTGTGTGTAACACACACTGGTTTTGTGTATTCAGGCATGCATACGTCAGCCAATCATTTTAGAGAGAAAAAGTTCTGTCTTATTTGCAGCTCAAAAGTTAAAAAAAAAACCCAAGGAAGACCTTCGGTATTGCCAGAAGCATGTTATTCTGAGAATGAGGTAGCTTAGTTCCAGCACTGGTTATGAGACTTAATTTGAACAGAAAAATACTAGGTGAATAAAAACTTCAAAAAATCTCAACTGCGTTCACCCCAGTAACATCTCAATATAAAGCCGAAGTGTCTTAGGATCTTAAAAGATAATTGCTATGGGAGGAGAGAAAGCTGCAGTGTGCCTGGAACACAGAGCAGTTTCTTGGGGAAGCAATGAAAATAACACCCCAGCCTACGAGCAGGTGGAAAAACCGAAGCAGATGCAAACATCTAGGTAAGACACACTGTGAGTCCGGTCTATCTTCTCAGGTGTCATCAAGACAATGTAAAGAAGTATGAAATTAAAAAAAACTTGAAACTTTTTTTGGGATCTGACCCTTGCCAGTAAGAAGTGAAGACTCACTTCCTCATTCACATGATTAATAAGAGTTGGTCAAAAGTTTCCTGAAAATTTGTCACCATTTTTCTCTTGTCACACAGGACAGGCTGCACAAGGTGATATATACTGCAATCTTTCACGCTTTCTATATACATCCTTTTAAAATTTCTCCCAACTATAATGGTTTCCCCATCCCTTCCTCTCTTCGGATAACAAGACTCCTCCTTTTGCCACAGAGAAGAGAGACTCTTGAGATCTCCGCTGCCGTTCAGCACTCTCTGCACATCCAGAAGTTTCCTTAATGCTTTCATTTGCCTAAGGCACAAGATCTCTACTTGCAGTAAGGAGCAACATGAGTTGCACTATCTCCCCTTCTCCCTTCTGCTCCTTTGCTTTTCACAAATTTAACGCAAGCAGTCATAGCTTTCCGCTGCTTGGCTGCTGGGTATGCCTCTTGGCAAATGCTCCACAGTGTCTCCTGAGTCACATTTCATGGCATGGCACAGCCCAGGAGGTCCTACTGAAAGCAGTCCAGCAGACATCCTATGACGGGGAAAATCATTCCTCTCTACTCAGCCAGTGTCACGCTCCAGGAGAGCTACACCAAGGAAGCTCTAGAGTTACCAGCTGTGAAATAAAACTTCCACTGGATTGAGCCCAGTTGATTCTCAGAATTTTTGATATGGCTCTAGAGTCTTGACATTCTGCCATACAACAAATGGAACACAAACATGTTGGGAAAAATTAAATCAGACAAAACAGTGTGTGTTCAAAAAATACAACCACTGAAGCCAAAATCACTGGTAAGAACAGCAAATTAATAAATGGGAAGGTCCTTTTCCAAAAGTGACAAATCATTATTAAAGTCTGCCTGAGGGAATCCTGAACTAATCTTATTGTTAACGTGAATAAACACAAGGCAGATTAACGTCTCCTAAATAACATTAATTTTGAAGGCTGATTATAATTCAGAATAGGAAAAGGGGTTATCTTAAAGAGCTTTACTAGTTGTACACTGTCAGCTTCTGAGTGTAATTAGCATGCTATTAGTATTTCTATGTGTAAAATTCTTGTCAAAACACACTTTTAGTTCTTGAAAGAAAATAAGACTTAAATACAATGTCATTGTGGGTTTAAATGAAGTATCTCCTCACAGTGAAATATTTTCTAAAATATCACATTTAATACAATGTGTTAAGACTATATCCTGCTCCGCGCATGACACTTGGTATAGCAATTTTATTTAAAATTATGTGTACCTCACATATTCTAAACAGCAAAGAGAAAATGGTCTGTAATTTTGAACCTATTGAGCATTTCAAGTCCTACCCAGTTAACCAAAAGCAGAGGAATATTTACAATTTGCCCTAAGTGCTGTTAAGGTGAGGATTTCAGAAATAACATAAAAGAAATAATAATTAAATAGGATCAACTAAGTAGACTGTAGGAGAATATAATGTTATTTCTATTTATAATGAACAGTCCATGAATACAGTAATGAATACATTGATTTCTTTCTGTAAAAATACTAATATGACTTACAGAAATTATATTTTGTCTGAAATCTTCTTTAACCATAGCTGTCACAGAAACTATGATTTCCTTTTCCTCTTTCATTTTCAGATGTTTGTTTTGGAAAACATATTCCAAAAAGCTTGAGTAAGAAGAATTAATTCCCATGGCTTTAGGTGACAAGCTGCACTGTATCAACTTGCACATACCATTAAATGGCACCTGCAATATCCAAGGCCAGATTTATAAAAGCATTTTGGTGCCAAACAGTGTGTACAGAGGTCAGATGGAACTTGCAAAAACATCTGTGCACCACAGTCATGATGATTTTCATATAAGTGCCTCGTTTCCCCTGGAAATCCCTCTATAAATACTTAGGGGTGGTAACCCTTAAAATCTGGTGTCTAGTCACTAGTTTTGATTCTTCACCACAGAAGTAGGGCTCTCCAACCCAGTAATTTAAATAAAAGATCCTAGTGAACAGTGCCATACTGTAAACCCCATTCCAGTTCTAAGCACTACATAATAACAGTGTCTCCCAGTTCTGTCTGTATCTGTACTGTTATTACTGGTCACTTCTCTAGTGTCTGCTGACAGAAAGCACATAAAGGCAATGAAGAGAGATGCTGGAGAACGAAGATAGTCAGATTTTGAGAACTGCAAATATTACTGTGGATGTTTTGCATGTTAGTTTCAGTTCATCACTAAAGTACACTTCAAAATGTATCCCTTCTAATATGGTAAGAGATTCATATAAAAATTAAGTAAACATCTTGTTCGGATCTTAGGACAACCTTTGTTCTGCCTAGCAACTACCATTAACTATGAAAATTAAAGCACCTTTACAATAAATGTAATGGGAATTTATGCCTGTTCAGCTCTATGTCTGAAATTCTGTTGTTAGATTAGTATTCCTCTTTAATTCTGCAGGTGATGGCAGAAAGGAGGCAGATGCCACTAAGAGCAGGCAACACGTACATGTCCTAGTGGCAATGGGGTTGGAATGGCTGGCAGGGTCACTAAACAGGGATAGCCATTTTAAAATAAAAGAATAGTGTAGATGCAGAGCCAGAAAATAGAAAACACACAAACGTTTACTAAGGAAAACAGCATGTTTATGTTAGACACTTCGAGGTCTTTATGAGAGGAAGATTATTTTGTTTAGAACCAAGTAATAGGAAGAAATGTTAACAAACTTTTCTATGGATCCTGCCACGCTGATGAAACCAGCTTATATAAATTCATTCATGTCATGTATGCTTTATTACTGACCTACTTAGCTTCTTTTTTTCTCTTCCATGAAATAGGTCCTCTCCGGATTGCCTTCAAGAACTCCCAAATTCAAACAGTTTACCACATGACGATTTTGTAACTGTGTGATTTTCTCATGCACACAAGCATGGTTATTTCAGACAGATCATACATATACTCCATGAAAGCAAAGCAGTGGAGCAATGAGCTCCTTCCGCTTCTCAACACCCCTGTGCACCCCATCTCCCACAGCCTCTTGATGGAATTCATCAGAGTGCAGACGGCTCGGACAAGATACAAGCGACCTGAGTTTTTGCTTAGGCAATGGTAGGTCTAGGGCCCATTACAGTTACGGGTAAACTGTGCAGCACAGCCTTGTTTTCCTGTAAGCAATAACCAGAGCAGACAGCTGTGTTGGCAGAACATATACATTGCATGTGCTGTACTTTTGAAGAGTCCTGATGGTGTCTGGTTGATTGTTGACAAAGAGACTGATCTAACAATGTCTCCCTTTCCCACCATAAACTAACAGGAATTCACTTCCCCTCTCTACTAAAAGGGCAGTACAGATACTGTCCACACACCTCCCTCTATTTCAGAAGCGCAGTTCAACTGTAACGTGTTCAGAGCTTTATCATTCACACTATTGATCACCTTTTTTGTAATCAAAGAAGTTGCTGAAAACTGAGGCAAAGAAGGCACTGAGTTTCTCAGCCTTAAGTGTGTCTGCTGTCACTAAATCACCCACTGCATTCAGCAGCGGGGCCACATTTTCCTTTCATGGTAGAAGCTCTTCTTGTTGCCCTTGATGTCTCCAAGTCTCAACTCCAGTTACCCAGCACCCTTTGCTTTTCAAGCCTGTCGATTGCTTCCTCACTTACCTGTGCTTATAATCTTCCCTCTCCATTCCTAATTTACAGCTCGTGTTATCAGGTTGGCCCATCTGGTGGCAAAGATGCTCTAACCCCCCTTTGTCAACTGGATTCCGTCTCTTGCCAGCAGTCCTCAATCCTCAGAGAGGATCCTCTAGTCATACAAGCCAAATCCCTGGTCAGAGGTGATACTTCACAGATCCAGTAAGAGCGTTTCTGAGAGAAATACCACACTGTGGTACCTTATCAACCTTCCGTAGTCATGACCATGCAGAAAATTGCATTTTTAGTTTCTTTTCCAAACAACTTAATAAGATGGGCTGCTTTGTTCATAAGCTACACAAGTATCACCATTTTGGATCACTTCCCATGAGTTTTCTCTCAGCCATTTGTTTACAGGAAAAACTCACTTCCATCCAAAAATGCAAATAGGTCAGTTATTGCTCTTAACCTCTCTTAGCCTGAACAGTCCTGTCAGAAATGTCATTGCATTTCCTACTTTCCAAAGAACAAATGTCCAAAGGGGGAACCTAAAACATGTCATCTATTGTCTGTCTCAAATAAATGAAAGGTCTAACTTAATGCATTATTACTCAACTCTCCCAGAGGAAGGTATGTTTCATTAAATTAATATGCCAGCAGCAATTATTTTGGACAAAGAAAAGGCTTCACAAGATTCTTGTCACCATTTACAAAAAACAAACTGGTTTAAGCTATATATGCAGTATTTTTTACAAAACTAGGTCTAAACTGTTCATCACTTTGTATGATGACATCGTATTGTCTAAAAACAGTTTTAAAACTTAGAAATAATGCTATGAAACCCCCAAAATGTATAGTATTAAATACACTTACCTCTTTTACATCTTAAAAATACTTTGAGCACATAAGGTAGGGCAAGAGGCCCAATGAACTCGAGGATTTTTCTAGACGTATGTAAATTGTTGCCATCTCATGATTCCTTCAGTATCACAGCTGCATGCACACACAGGTCTGTTCCACACCCATTGCTTACAGTGATGACAGCAGTCATGTAACAGGAGCGGTTCGGCTTTTCTGATCTTTGTTATTCTGTTGTTGCAGCAGCAGAACTACAAATCTACAATTAAAAGAAGATTTAAGACTATTTAAGACCTGGCCCTTCCACTAAATTCAACGGGATTTTTATAAATCACCTGAAACATGCAAGATAAAGTCCACGACATTCAAGGACGAGCAAAATTCTGAGGTGAAGATGTGATAATTAGCTCAACCTAGGCACAACAATGGCTGGAGGAATTAGAAAAACATACCTGTAAATATTCATTTTATAGCCTCGAAATATACAATGAACTAAAAAGCAAGAGATTAATTTACTATGAACTGCACAACCACGAAAGACTTTTACTGCAAACTGTAAAAGCTACTATGGAAGTTGACTTTATAGCTATTATAAAATCTGATTTCATGCATATTGTTTCTCCAGCGTCATCAAGGGAATACAATGTAAAATTCACACAGTGCCTTTTTTGTTTAATTATGATAATGATAATTTATACTAATGGCATACAGACAATAGAGAACGGTATCAAGGGGCTTTCATCTGAATTTAGTTCTTTACTTATCCTGTTATTCCTGCTACTTTATGCTACAGGTTTATGTTGTATTTGTTAAAAAAGCACACAAGATACCATAGATTTAGAAAGAGAACTGGTGGAATTTGATTGGCTACTTTAATCCAAGTATCACAAAGAAGAGAAGCTGAGATACATCCTTATTAGAAGAACAAATTCTTGCTTAGTCTTCAGGATTTTAGATTTGCTCAAAGGACTTGAGATGCATCTGGTTCAGACCTGCAACTAAAGAGCAAGAAGAATGGAACTAGCTTGTAGAGAAGTGTAAGTGTACATATATGATCCCTGATGTCAATTAAGGCGTGGTATAAAGGCGATGTTGTGTTCCTACCACAACTGCAGAACTGCACCGCAGAGACGTCCGAGTGCGCAGCCTGGCAGCACGCACCTGTACACACCAGCGACTGGGAGGAGGGCAAGTAACGTCTAATCACAGCACACAGTCCAATACTTCTCGGACATCTTTACATACCCTTATCCCGACTTTTTGCTACTTAAATTTTTCAGTAAAAATACAGGATATGGTTTTGGTTTTTCAGGCTTGTTTGTTTGTTTGCTTGTCCCCCTTTTTAACCAGCTTTGCTCTTAGAAAAGTCATCAGGCCTGCTGGCTTCAGCTGCGGAAGATCAGTTCACATAAAACAAAACTGGTAACTTCATTTTTCCAGAGAATTATTAATACATTCCAATAAGTAAATGACACTTATGATTAGCTAACTTACATTTTCCCTTAATTAATATTTGGGTAGAAAAGCTCACTGTGTGTTTCATGACAAGAAATTAAAACAAAACATATGGGTCTTTAAGCTCTAAATTAATAGTTGTATTATGCAGAAGAAAAAAACCCAATACTTCTAGCAATAATAATAAGCAAATCTCGTCATATGAAATCACTATGGATGAGACACAGGATGATAAATCTTTCTAATGCTGTATTTGTAAATTTCAATTTTAGATAATAATTTTTTCATGCTTTAAAATGTGATTGCTGAGTGAGGAGATTAAAGCAAAACAATTTGTTCTGCTTCCTAGAGAACCTGGGTCCATGAGGTGTTTAGTACCGGTAGCTCCAACACCTCCTGTTTACACTTCACTGCATATACCTCCAAAACAAACAAGCTGAATGACACATTGCTCCAAAAGCTTAATAGGGATGGTGACCTCTGCCAGATGTGAAATGTGAAAAGATTAATGTATCTTTTTGTTATCTAGACTAAATTAAAAACTGCAGAGAGTAAAGCCTTTACACTGATCTTTGCTAAATGACAACAAAACACAGAAATAAAATAATCCCAACTGACTTACTCATCTTTGATGTCTTTAAAATGATAAACAGTTTAGAAACATCTTCTAGAAAAAGGGATTACATCAAATATTTTTGGCACCCTGTACAACGCAACCAACAAAAAAGGGATGACTGTCGCTAGCCAACGAACAAATTAAACCTCAGCTATATCGCTTCAACTCACCATACATTTCTAAAAAAGGATCATCATAAATGGCAATATAATGTAATAGAGTGGCAGAAAAATCAGTCTCAGGAGACTTGAATCTTACATTGCACTCTGCCATTTCTTTCCTAGAAATTTAACTCTTTCTTGCTTTATTTCTTCCTCTGCACACTGGGAATGATACCACTAACCCTTCTGCTTTTGTTAAACATTCTGAAATCTACTGAGACGAGCATTACACCAAAACCCACTGTAATCATCCTGTGTGCATGGTGAGACACACGGTTTACGTGGCACACAGATCCATGTATGGCCTGGGCCCGGGAATGAACGGTGGGGCAGCAGACCTTGTTACACAGCAGTATTTCCAGCCTTACTGGTTTGTCTCTCCTGTGGCTTTCTTTGTGGCATACATTCTTAAAAGGAAAATATGTTTCCTTTTCAACAGAGATACATTTCTTATGAAGGAAACCACAATGTCAAACTTTTCCTGAAAAGACAGAAACATAGCTACACATGTTCAACCATAACTTTACAAAGAAGTTTCTGAAACCAGTTGCAGCACTGCTCAGAGAGATTTTGAATTACCGTCAGGGCAGCGGAAAGGGGCACTGCATCTTTAAAGGAAACAGATTTGCTTCAGAAAGGAGCAAGTTGAAGAAACATCTGTAAAGACTGATAATAGATTCACTTCCTGAAATTCTTCTAGAACTACTACTGTGAAAAGCAGGAAGTACAGGCGAGAGAGAGGAAGAAAGTTACAGATGAGAAAAGAAAGCTCTCCCCCCCCCAAACTGGATGGAATTATAAATGCTGCTATAGATGAGACTGAAGGTGTCATTAATGGCATCTCCATATCCCGAGAATATAGACAAAGAGCCAGCAGTATTACTTCTATTACTTCTGTCATCTGCTGGTTTTTCAACTTGGCTTTAGGATCCGCAGTGCAAAGAGGAGCTGCGATGAAATACTCTACCTTCTCACAAGGCAACACCCCTTCCCAGGCAAGCTCATCATCCTCCCAGTAACAGAAACGCTGATCTGGACCAGGGATGCAGCAAACTTTTACCAAGGTACACTCAGCTTCAGGCTCCTGTCACCAAAACTAGCGCTCTAGAAATAACTTCTAATTACAAAGAATACTGACTTCCCGAAGCAATACTGGATTTAAGGGGATGAGGACCTGTTGAATTAGACATTAAATCCCTAACTGTAGTATTTCAGAACATTAGATGAAAAGAGTGTACACAGATGCAGATACACTGTTTTTTTCTCTCTGTATATGCACTTATATAAATCTTATACAAACACAGCAGATCCTATCTAGAAACTGGTCTTTAAAATAAAAATCCAGCACATTCCTCTCAAGAATAATTGCAAATCTTGTGATTTGCCAAATTACCATCTTGCTTCTGCTTTTTTTTTTTTTTTTTGGTAGGAAATACAACTGTTCTATTAATAACTGTTGTATCACAAACCAGACTTTATTCCATGCTCACAGACATTTAAAAGCAATCCCAGTTAGGGTTAGATTTCCTAATAAAAACCTCCAAACGGGTGGTTTGACTTTCCCTCTCTCCTGTGTTTTACAAAACTGTTCCAACTCATAAATCTGAATAGCTACTCAGAATTATTTCACCGTGCATGCTGTAAATTAATCACAAGTGTTTCAAAATCCAGGTCAGTCTCTTTGTCATGGTGCCATGATGAAGGTAAAGCACGGCTTGTTCGATCTCCCCGTTCCCTTCCACCTCTCTGGGCAGAGTGCATTGAAATCACCGACTCCATTGAAATGAAGCAATTAGTTTTTAACAGTGAAGTTATAAAGGTGCACCAGAACATCCTTGAAATAAAACAATAATCCTTTTTGTTCCAGAATAAAACATATTTGGTTTACTCTTTTTCCCTTTCTTTATATGGAGAATCAATAGAGTTCTCTATTGAATAAACCTCTGTCCAGAAAACCTAATTTTGCTTTCTGTTTCCTGAAGATGGTTGATAGCGTAGTCTTACTTAATGGTCTTGAGCCCTATTGACTACTACATTTTAACAGAAAAATGCTGCAATAAATACCAAGAACAACAATAAAAATGTGTTAGATCTTCCTCTGCATTTCTGAACAAAGGAAATTGATTAAATATACTTGAGCCAGGTAGAGGGAGATTTATTTATTTATTCCCAGTTTAAACAGTGTGTTCCATAATCTCTCTGGAGGCTTTAGCAAAACTTTGAAAGAACAATACATTAAACCAAAGCTGGCAAAGTTAGCTGCAACAAAGATACATCTTTCTTCCCCCAAAGAAAACTGAGATTTTCTCCAAACTTCATAATGTTTTGTGAGAATAAATAATTTTCTAGTTCTACCACACTAAGGGAAGTACGTTTCTGGTGAGAAGTCTCGCACTGATTACATCACGAGACTGAGGGGCCCAACGCTGGGCTCCGTCAGTACCATTTCTCTACCACACTCCTGTACAGAACCGAGTCCTAGCATTGCACACCGAGATATGCTAAACTATTAAGATCCTCTACAGTAGGTCAAAATTCTTATATCAAACTGTATCCAGAAATGAAATAGTAGCCAATATTGCCTATTAAGCAGAGACAGGCTAATAGCAAGGAAAACAATTAGTAACTATTATGCAAATTCTAGATTGGCTTTTCTATTCAGCCACTTTTTTCTGGCGTCCGTGAAAACTGCTTTTGTTCACACTAATATTTGGGAAAGAGGTTTTATTTATGCAAATAGATGCATTTCTAAAAAAAAAAACACCAAAATTGCATGTAAATGACCGTATTTGTGCATCAATTAGTGAATTTGAGTTGTTCTTTGCTGCAAACACACATCCATTTCAGATGGTCGTAAATGACTAGTGAGAGGGAAAGAGAAAACATAAATGAGTCAATTTTCCTGAGCACTTGACAGATACGCAAAATGCCTATTGTAGAAGAGACAGGGAAGCTATACAAATGTATAAAGACAGCAGTACAAAGCAGCGTAGTCAACAGAACTGTAATTCTTGGTCAACCTTTTAAGTCTTCTGAGACACAAAAGAACAAATGGATATTCCAAAAAATCAAAGTTTATTCAGTCTACGTTCTGCAGGCATGTTAAAAATACTTCACTGGAAAGGGCATCAAAGATGTAACTAGACAGATATTTAAAAAGTGAGTCAATGGAGAAAAGATTGCTACTAAGACCAATCCCAATTGATAGGATTCCGCTCCTATCAATTAGAAGATACAATAGGCCAATAAATCAAGGTGTAGCAACAATCTTAAGAAAAAATTCCATTAATTTCCTTTATAACTTCCTCCTGAAGAGAGGCAGAATGCTCCCTACATTGGCCCAAAGGAGTACAGAAGATTGTAAGCCACCCCTAAGGGTAGACAAGGGGAAGCTGGTCCTGCAGTTTCCTAGTTCTGTTTTCTGAGGTCAAGAGCAAGTTCAGATGGAGCCTCGCAAGCCTCGCGCTGCCATCTGGCACACAGACTGGCCAACTGTTTTGGTTATCAGTGACCTCCCAGCTGCCTTTCCTTCAGAAACATACACCCCGTCATGAGGCAGCCAGCCAGGCTGAGGCTAAGAACCACTCAAATACAGCTAAAATGTTGCAGGCACCTGCACCTATCAAAGATGATATTAGATGCAACATATAATTCCCTGTCTGGGTGCTATCACTCAAAAGCAACTTCTAAGAGAAGCAGTAGAAAAAAAGGCACTAAAAACGGAGATGCAGCTCTTCAAAATTGTGAGCAATTAGCATTCCCTTAGTAACTCTGATGCTGTGATTACGTGCATGGATACAGTCTGATTTCAGAATTGAAGGAACTCTGCTAATTCTGGCTAAGTGGAACTGCCAAGTGGTACTGTGAACTTTGAAACTCCAAGGAGGATTTTCCTATGCTAGACACTCCAGTCCTCTCTCTACCCAGAAGTACAGCTTTCTTTCCAGAATTTCCCCACATATTATGTTAGGATGAAGTAGTTCACTGTACTTCATAATTTATTGCAAGGATGGCCCACTGTGCCCTGCGTACATTCAAGTGCTAAAGAGGAAACTTAGGAAATTTCAGGAAATTTGTCTCAGGAAATTTGAGAAATCTGTACTATTCAATACTGAGAATTCAGACTGATTCCTGTTCCTCAACCTACGAGTGAATTTTGAATGCAAAGAGTGAGTCTACTTCTCCTTTGTTTAAGTGGAACTTGCAGAAATAATACGAAGGCACATTTCTTATGAATTTCACAGACCATTTGTCACTCTGGTTAGAACTCAAGAGCACAACAGCCTTCAGTATGTTCTGCTTCTGCCAATTATCTACCATTTTGAAATGCAGGATCACATGAGAACCAAACCATGCAGAAAACTGTACTGGACTAAATTCTGCTGTTTTCTTCAGCTGTTGCATGAAGATGACAAAGGACAAAACGGTTGGACTCAATGACCTTAAAGGTCTTTTTCAACCTAAATTATTCTATGACAAGAGGAAAAATAGATCTAACCTATAAATAGCACCAAATTAACATGTGCAATAGTGAAAAGTAAACATGCCTATTACATAGATCTCAAAGATTTGAAATTTTGGGCATGCTCTTTTAAAATTCTGCTCTGGAGATTATTTTGTTACCTAATTACATTCTTTCAAAGTGTTGCTTCATATGTCTTGCTTATGAACAAAGAAAAGTAAATGCCATCAGTAGTCCATTTAGTTAACAGCACTCAGCCACAGACAACATCCCATGGTTATTGTAGCAGGCGAATCCTTTGAAAAACAGCACCAGAAGGATTTGTGAAGATAAATACTTTATGCAGAGCCAAGCTTCTAATGAGAGCTGTACAATTACCTGAGTTGGTGGCCTGTTAGAAGCAGTCAGCTCACAGAACTCTGCAGAACAGGAAAGAAATATCTGCCACGCCAGTCTCCCACTCTGCACACTGAGCGCTACTTCAGTAATTGCAGCAGCTCTACAGAATCAGTGGGCCTGTTCCCAAGGCACAGCACTGCTCTGCACAATTCGGACCAGTGGATCCAGCACTACGTGACAAATGCCTTCTCCATCATAGGTAATAAGCATCTGAGGTTTTTTTAAGGATGGATAAAAAGGATGGATGAACCAAAAGGTTACTGCAAGAAACATGCTGCTGCAAAGTGGGCTAGGGTGACTGACAAAAAATAAATCAACCAAATCCATTTCCTCAGAATCATTAAGTTGGTTGTAAAGCTGTTGTCATGACTAGGAACATATATGTACATTTTTTGTCTTCTACTGGTCCAGAACAAAATTTCTCAAGTACTTCAGCACAAAGTGATGAAAACAGTAGTTATTTAACTGTTCAAAAGTTGACCTTCAGTTTGCATTCTGAACCATTCATAAATGCTGAGGATTATCTTTTCAAACATCTGTTATTATTAGAAGCACTTTAAACATCTTAACTGAGCATATTTCATCCAAAGGTGACGTATGTAATTCATTATTCCCCCCAGATTTTGTGGCTGGATGCTTATCTCAAGTTGAAAGCATCTCTGCCTGAGCTCGTTCCTCAGTCTTCACAAACATGGATAGGTCCTGAAAAAAAGGAACACCTGAAGCTTTCTGGGCTTTTTGCATAACAGGGAACACTGTGCCCTGGCCTCAGTGTGAAAATAAGTGGGCTTCCCTTCTACTGCTTCCCTGCTGACTGAAGACAGAGGAAATCAGGTGTCACTTGTACACCTTGGGAGATTTTCCCATCACATTAAAACCTAGAAACTGTGTCTGCATGTACGTACGCATGGATGATCTTAAGAGCTTGAGGGACTGTGTTTTGTTCAAGAAGGTATCATCGATGGCTTTTCTTGTTTCTAGAATACTGAATGAATGCTTCGATATCTATAGTATACCTTTCACAGCTGTTCAAGCAGAGGTCATAGTCTGTTACCTGTAGTGCTGTGACCTGTAAGATGACAATGAAGTTTCCTCATTCATCTTGTCATATTAACTAGCAGGCAAGATGCCTACTCTTTGCTTAATCTTTTGTAACTTCTAGTCCTTTCATTTTGCTTTTCTATGCAACGTTTTGCATAGAACTTAATTTCAGTCAAATAATCATTTACATTTGAATCATTTATACAAAATTCTGCTGTTCACGAACAAACTGGCAGTCACTTCCATAAATCAATGAGTCTTAGGATACCACCAAGAGTGACATTCACAGTTTTTTGTCCAAAGTCCTTTCTTCTCCACATTAGAATCACTGAGCTGATTTCCTTGACTGAAGTAAGAGAGCTTTTTTTTGGAGATCTTATATTTAAAGAGTGAGCAGCTATGGTAATTCCTTTTTAGTGAATGTGGTTTTGCAAGAGGAGACAGGATCACAGAGCAGCTATGTTTGGAAGGGACCCCTGCAGATCTAGACCACCACCCTGCTCAGGGAGGGTCAGCTATAGCATGGTGCCCTGGGCCGCGTCCAGTCAGGCTGTGAATATCTCCAAGGATGGAGACTCCACCTCTCTGGACTACCTGTGCCAGTGTTCAATCACCCTCACAGTAAAAAATGGTGGTTTCTTATGTTCAGATGGAACATGAGATGTTGGCAATTCCTTCTGCTGACTTTCCAGGCAGTTCTTTTTGGAAAATCAGGAGCCTTAGCATGCATTACAAGACAGGGAGTTCCGGGTTTTGCCATAATATGTTCATATATTCAGTACATATGGCAACAATTATCTTGCCTACTGCCTTTTGCTAATTTAAGTATATGTTCCCCAAAACCTTCAATGAAATGGAAAGTTCACAAGACCATCTGCTATTTATTAACTGTTACTTCATCTATTCTTTCTGCCTACCTCTTTGCCTACAACAAGACGTCTCTTGAGGACTGAAGTTGGAAAGAAGAGGGAGAGAAGACATTGCTTGTAAATTCAAGACGGTGAGACTGTGGCCAACCCAGTTCTAAATGAAAAAACTTCAAATCATGCTCAACACAGCCTGTCCTTAATAACCCTCAGCAAGGACTATGGCTGTTACATTAAAAAAAGCAGTTTTTCTTTGGAGCAATTGTCACTAGAAAGGGGCAGCTACATCATGCTTTGGGAACACCTATGAGAAATGCTCATGTACAATTCAAGTACATGTCCTGATTTCCCACCTCTCTTTTGTGCACATACTACTTTTGCATGTTGATAATCCTCTAAATCGCTAATGTTCAACTGACAAAAAAATACTCCTTATGCCATATAGAGCTATGAACTTAAGACACAGCAAGATGGCTGGGTTTTAGACTACAACTTGGTTTTGTCGTGTTTCATTTCAAGACCGGTAATAAGTGTGAACTGATGCGATGGAGATGATAGATATGTCCTTTTATGACTTACAGACACACACTCTTATTTCATTATGAGATGAAAAGGAAAAGTAGAATTCAAAGGAAGTCTCTGAAAACACGGAAGCAAAAGCAGAACCGACTCCTGAGAAAAGCCATCAAAAGAAGGACAGTTAGAGGAACTGGCAAACTGGAGTACACAATGGCCCTGCTAGAGAAGGGCTAGAAAGTAGGTTGCCATGAGTATCACTACATTACTGCTACCAAATCACACCAAACAGAACCATTCACTTTGTATATTCCTTTCCATGGGTTAATTGCCTCAAAAAAGACTTTGTACACTGACACTGTATGTGTAAAAGTACTAATGCAATCACTGATAACAGTGAGTCGCCCCATGGTTAAACTGCATAGCTTATAACAGGTAGAAATTGCAGCTGTCGGTGTGCAATAGTTACTCTACAAACACTGAATAATTACCGAATCCACAAATCTAACTTTTTTTTTTGCCTCATTTACATTACTCCTGCATATTGACAAGTCTTAAAAAACCTAACAACATATCTTTTAAAAGTCAAACATAGCAAGATCTCTATTCCATTATGTTAGTACAGCACTTAATTCAGTGTTATTAAAATTCAGATTCCTTCTTCCATCTGAATTATTTCAGTAGAGGTGTTTGTCTTCATCAGTGAATTGAAATTTCTTACACAAACTCAGTCACCAAAAACCAGTTATAACGCTCTTCACAGAGGGTTTCCACCAGTTGAGTAAGTAAGTATATGAAATGCATCTGATTATGGATAAAGAACATAAATTTCTATTACTTAGGCAGTCTCAATAATTGCTTCTTTAAAGAGATTCATGGACAACACAGGTGATGAGCGTGCCCACAAGCCAACTGTCATTATTTCAGACCGGCTGATAGCTGTCTTCATGCTGACAATCTGCAGTTTCTCTGAGCGGGCACTGTGCCTGCTTACATTAGTGAGTCTCTCCTATGGAAATAAAACAAACAGACAGTGACTCTGCCTGACACTGGATCAGAATTATGTACTGGTGCATATGAAGTATTGCACAGGGAGATCAAGAAGAATAGTCACGGGAACTGATGATGGCCTACTGATTGTATCATTTCTGGCATTAGTATTAGTATGATTTTGGGGTGACTGTAGCTTCAGAAGGAAGGATGGAAACATACTTCATTAATTTCCTACCTATGGAGGGACATTAGAATAGGGATTAGACCTGTGGAAGCATTTATTTATTGAAATAAAATGTTCTTTATTTTGCAGTGACTTGCTTTTATACACTGCAATTAGAGCAAAGTAGCTAATCTACATTTCAGCAAATATTCAGGTACTCCTTCATTATTTCATCCACTGTCTGGGGAGGTTCTTCCCAGAAAAAACCACGACATTTCTTTAGACAGTAATATAAAACACACAGTGGGTATTTGAAAAAATTTTGAAACTGTTCAGGCAATATTATTCTCATCTGATCTTGATAGTGATGTTTATGCAGCATATATAATTAAAAGCATTTTCAGTATCAGCTTAATTAATCTCAGAAGTTCAGTATTCAAAGAGCAGAGGAAATAAGCTTTTGCTACTCATTATATATCATGCAATTATATAATGAAGACATCCAATCATAATTATGTGCCATAATAATAATTCTGTGTCAGAAAAGTTCCATATAACTAGAAGAAAAAAAAAAGCATGCCTTAAACAGTTTGCCTCTAGGCCTAAAGGGATTATTTTAGAGAGACTCTAAATGCTACTGAAACCCAAGGAGAAAGAAGGTTGGCGGGCGGGGGAGGATCTTGCCTCGGGGAGAAAATAAAAAAAACATTCCCACTGACATAATTCCCAGGTGGTCAGAGAGAAGCACAGACAGAGGACAGTGACAGACTGAGCTGTGGGGTTGCTCGTAGCTGTTGAATTTCTGTCTTTTTCTCAGGAAGTAGCAGAACAAACAGCATTGCGTTTGGGTTCCCAACAAGAAGGCTTTGGGGCCAAAAAAAGGCTTAAGTCTTCCTCCTTCTCTCAAGAGATAAACATGCTAGCAATTTAAATAGAAATAGTATCTAAATGTCTCCTCTCTGTAGATTTAAGCAGCATATCTGCATTCTAACTTACCTTTTAAAGCTTGCTCTGTATATGGGAGTGGGAAATGAGTCAAAGCAAACGTCACCCCATGTTACCTTTGTATCAGCTAGGAACTAGTTCTCACACCAGTGGCAGTGCGGGGGTAAATCTCATCTGTGGGAGGGGAGTGCAGCTTTCCAGCTGATACTGTCTTGTTTCAGGTTCTGCAGAGCAAAAGTAAGCTTCAAACCTTTTCTCAAGATGCTAAATAACAATTTCCTAGGATGCCTGCTTCTCATTACACACACAATGATTTTTTTCTTACAGAGGACTGGCATGACTGATGAAAAAGTGACTCTCCTCACAAAAGACACCATCTTGTGACACTGAGGTCACTTGCCATTTTGGTCCATCATCCAGAGTCAAAGAATAAATTATTTAAAGAAGGCTCATTGCTGAGCACTTGAGAATTATACTTCTGTGCATTCCTTGCTGAAGTTACACTGTGCTATTTTGAGACTCACACATGTAACACCAATTCCAAATGCCACTTTTATCATTTAATATTTTCCCTATCTATACCTATGTATTGAGAGACATCATGGCCCTCCTTGCCACAACATTTGCACCTCTATGGGCATGTATCACCTTCACAAATTATGACTAAATTCTTTAACGATACTGCTCCGGGCAGTAGCTGGAAAAGAAACGTAGAGATTCTAATTTTATGAATGATGCATTTTTTTAGCTTGATAGTTGAAGTGAGAGAAGGAGGAGTCATTTAGGGTCTACTTAAATAAGGTTTCATTTCCCTTTAGGGTTATTTAGCCTTTTTCCCTGTAAAAATACAGACCATATTCTAAATATTTCATCTCCTTTTTCCCATTTGGATATATCTGTGGTTTGCAGAAAGCACCACGCAGCCTAAGCCTTGAATTCAGTACGACATGTGAATTGCACTTTTTTATAAACCTTATTTATTACTTGTCAATATATGCCTAGTTAAACCATGAGGATCTCTTAACATTATCATCAATAGTATTTTTGCCAAAATTAGATGCATTTTCAGTAGTCAGTTGTGTGCAATAATTAGGTAAATTTACAAACAAAATCATATGGGAACAGGTGTATCTCAGACTATTTTCATGCTTGCTCAGTAATTAAGAGTTATAACAGAGACTAAGAACAAAACGAACCTATGTACCGAACTATGATCTTTCACCAAGTGTTGTCTCTCCATGTTAAACTCAAAATGTCCTATCAGGGCAGCAAAAGGCAGCTTGCATTTCAGCTAAAATGATTCCTGTTGTCCACAATGTACAGGGCTGTGTCCAGCAGATGCTTGACTCGCAGCCAAGTTTGGAACCTGGATTAAAAGAATGTATATCCCACCTCTCCTGCAAACAAGGATTTCCTCAACAATTCTAGGTTTCTTGCAATGTCATCCTAGTATTTAAGAAATGTTTCCAGGGATGTGAAGAACAAAGCTACCAATCTAACGAGAAGGGTAACAACTAAGCAGATCACCACAGTCTCCAGACTAAGTCTGTAACAGTGAAAGTGGAAAACATGGCTGAGTTCTGCAAGCATGCCAAACAATTCACCAGACACATTCTTTGTCAGAAACAAAAACCCACCAGTACACGACTAAATCCACAGCTCAGAAAAGAAACAATGCAACCACACCTCTGGGATTCCAGCCACTACCTCAAAGTTTACAGAAGGCTTACCTGGCAGCCTGTGTGCTAGCATCAGTCTCGGGCTGTCTGCCTCAGAGGACAGTTTATGTACAGAACTTTCTCATACAGGATCCATACGATCTCATGAGAGCAGCAGTTGGTATTCAGTGGGGTTTTTGGTAGTCTATAAGAAAACAGCTCAAGAAGAGCAGCTGTGAAGCCAGAAAATCAACAAAATCAAGGCAATCACAGGCATTGCTAGGGCCTAAGGACAAAACAGACAAGGGAGACTTGCACTGGCAAGACAAAAAGGTGATAAGAAAACACGTGGCAATTGAAGCCTGAAGAGCAGGCAGTGGCCACGTGAACAATCAGGAAGCATCAAAGCAAGGACCCTGAGAGAAAGCTGATCAGCAGTATTATACAGGCAGATAGGGTCTTGTCTATTTTGAAAGGCCTTGCCCACAGGGCTCATTCTCACAAGGCCACAGCATAAAGTTCACTGTGTGTGTGAAGATGTGTGTTCACATCTACTCAGCCTCCAGGTTACTTCAGCGCCAAATCCAAAATCCAGCCACCACACTGTCATAATTTTCTGCTCATTCGCTGAGTTGCCTACCCAGAGGGGAATGGGGCAACCGGAAATTTTCTTTTATTCAAGGAACTTCTTTCGTTAGCACTTCTAAATCAGACCATATGATTCCACGGTGTTTAATGGGAAATTATGTCCCTTCTAAAGAAGAGGCATGTGAGCACTGGATCCCTACTAAAAAACAGAGGGACTTTTCCAGAGTTGTGGGTGCCTTTGTGAGTGGAGTCATGGCCTTTTACCCCCCTGGCCTGCTCTGGATTCCTAGACTCTTGTACTACTTGCACTCCCTTGAATCTAGGCCTTAGTAAGGAGGAAGAGAGAGGACAGGTATCTAACATCCTATCGTTTTGCTCATCTTCTGCAGGCTGGGCGCAGTCACTCCCATGTAGAGATAAACAGACTATTTTCTGCTTCTATCTCTTCCAACCACAACTTCAGCTTTCCCAATAGGGATTTCTTCATCCAAGACACATACTGAATGTCTGGATCTGCTCCTCCAGTGTAAATCGTTTCTTACAATAGCAAGCATCTCTGCATAGAGCTGAACTCAAAGAGGAACCACTCTTGCTAGAGGAAGCACAAGGGAAGTGAACAAACTCAAAAGATATGTGGAACTTTGATAAATATTCAGCAGGCTCCCAGTCTGAAAAATACCTGAATGCAGGGGGAATACAGAGCCCTGCTGTATTATCTGCTGAGAAGGTCATACAGAATTTTAGATACTGCCAGAGCTGCCCTTCTATTTCCTCACCTCTGCTGCACTAGGACAACTGCATGGCTACAGGGCAGAGTCCATCCAGAACCACACATCTCAAAGTATTTTCACGAAATATGAAGATCAGTATATCAGATACAAAAAACTTCCTATATATGATAAGTAATGATCAAGAAAACCACTGAAATCTCACTTGCAAGGCAAATGTATTCTGTTAGAAAACAACTATTTCTCTCATTCTAATAAAAGCAAGCACTGAGGTAATTAATACAGAAGGTAGGCAGATTTTTACTTTACTTATCCAAAAAATACCATAGTTATAAATTACTTATGTAAATAGATTCAGTTGTGCTCGATTTACACAGCCAAATGTGATTCATTCAAAACAAAACATTTAATTTGTCAACTCAAATAATGATAAAATTGATCTGCTATAATTCAAAGGAATTCCATTTCAATTTAGAGATGATTACGTATGTGTAACTCTCAGAAAGGCCCACTAATTTGCATAAACTAATAATAAAAACACAAAAGCCCCATCATAAGTGTCATTGTTAGGAATGATAAAAGCCCCTCCTAACTCTAAGTATTTCTTTAAATAAATAATATTAAGACCCCTGATAGCTCATCTTCAATGTCAATATTGATTCATCTGACACTAACAATACTCACAAAATGGTTCCATTCTAATTCACTCCCCCCCCAATATTTAAACTAATTAAAGCCAAAGAAATACAAATTCAAGAAGGACAAGCCATGCACTGTACGGCAGTCTGTTTAGAGGACTGATGATTCAGAAGCATGCAGTATTTCTCCTCCCTGTTTACTGGGCCTCACCAGTAACCATGCACGAAGAGTGCCCACACTGCAGCGGTCTCACTAGGGTCCAGCTTGTCAGGCGGTACGTCAGGGCTGGCTGCACACGGGGGAATTCTCTGTCATGCTGCAGAACATACACGGACCGCTCCATAGGTGTAATTGTTTCTTCAGAGCACCCACCATCACCTCTAAACAGAATGGGCCGAGGTATACAAAGAACCAAGGATCTACTGGTCTTCCTCACATCCTGTACATTTGTCAGTGCACTTTATACGAAGCATAGGAAGACATCTTAAATGTAGTAGAAAATAAATTCAAAGAGTATGAAAATAAAATCGAGCAAAAAAAATACAATACACTGCAACTACACCAGTGTCAAACTGGAAGAACTCAGAGCTAAGACTGTATACATTAATGCAGAAAACATTTACACCAAGAATAGGTAAAAAGCGTGAACACCATGAAAACATTCAGCACTGCTGATTGGTTAAGTTATCCTACAACTTGGAATGTAGGACCACTCCAAACCAGAAATCCCTAAATATTTAAGGACCCCATCCTCAGAAACGGACCATTTTAACCGAAATACCTGACATCCTAACTCATACATAGAAGCACATTGGTTACCTTTAATATCCTGTACACCTTCTTCTCACAGGAAGATTCTCAGAGGAAGAATCTGGCTTATTTCAAGATTGGAGCAGTTTTAATACACTACCATGAAAGGTGTTTATACATAAAGTTTAGATTATTTTAATTTCTGATGCCTTCTGAGCCTGTAATACTGACTGAAACTGTCGCTAACTTTATGCAATATCTAGATAGTCCATCAACCAAGCGTTCCATCAACAACAAGGAGTCTCATCTCTTCTACTGTAATGGAAGAAAAATTGCATTTAGATATACAGGAATTTTCTTTTAAAACAACAATTCACACGCATGACACAATTAGGAATGGCTGAAATTTGTGAATTAATCATACAATGAATAAGTATAATTTAAAGCAGTAAGAATAACACATCAAAAATTAATGTATTAACTAATTTTGACAACCACACCTTAATTATTTATTCCAACAGCTAGTGTACTAATGTACTGCAGCATATTTAGTGAATAAAAAGACTTAAAATACTAAAACATGCTACAGCTTTTATATATTAACTGTATGCTGAAAGGTGAGAAATGGCTGCTAACCAGCTTATTAGCCAGACATCATACAGTGCAGTAAACAGAGAACTAAGATACCGTTGTGTTTTGCTGTAATTATGCACATAAGAAAATCCTGAATGCAGGTTACTAATAAAACATGAACTCCTGTCATTATCCGCACACAATTATATAATTATTTATCTGTTTCTCTTCTGCTAACCAACATGTGACACCTAGTAGCATGCAACTGCAGAGAAATTAATAATCTACCATTCCCACTGTGCTGATCTGGTTGATCCCCGAATTAGAATTGGACAGAAGCCACTTCCCAGGCTAGATAATTAAAACTGTCTCATTTTGAGCTTACATATTTGAGCCAAATGCTCTCCAAGGCCCCTCAGAAATTCTGAGGCAAAATAGTAATGGTAAATGAAATCTTTCAAGCCTACCAGTGGGCTTCAACAGCCAGGGAATCTATCCAGGACTCTGTGTGAGCTTACTCCTCCTCCACCAAGGAGCTTGGTGTTGCTATAGGACGTAAAAACTGTGATCATAAAACCAAGACAAATGCAAGGGATGGAAAATAAGACAGGAAATATTACAATTCCAATATATAAATCAACACCTCACCATCTGAAATACTAGGTGAAATAACTGCTTCAGCTTAAATCACAGTTCAGAATACAAAGTATAGTTTACGCCACAGAAAAAAATGCAGGTAAAAAAATCACAGATAGCTCTTGAAAAAGGCAAGCAAGCGGGTCCTAGACAACCGTGAAAGGTCACAAACTGAAAGATGATGAATGGAAAGACTTCCCTGTATGAGGTACAATCAGCCTGTGTTATTTCTCACTATTTGATGCCACTGAGCTGAAGAATTTTTCAAATGTAAAAAGCAAGATTGGTTATGTAGTTAAATAATAAACTAGCCAGAGTTATAACGGCTTACACAAGCAAAAAGTCTGAAACAGTCAGTAAACAACATATTTCAGAGCAACCCAGGCTCTAACTTTCAGGTATACAACTTCTGTATCAACCAGGTTATCTACTCTCAGCCAACTTGATTTTTCTTATCTTTTCTGCTGAAGCATTTGTCACTACTCTAAGCCACTGTCTTTCAAACCAGCCCAAACACTGGTCAAAATGGACTACAGACACACTGGAACCGCAGCTCCCTTATTGCCTAGTACTATCCCAAATACCCAATCCCTTTTTCGTTGTTGTTATGCAGTTATGGCCCACCCTTATAATTAAAGTATTATTCACTCAGAAAAGGAGCAGAACACGCCATTTCATAAGAAGCTGGCAGTAAAACAAGCAGAATTCATCCTTCCTTGAAAAGCCACAGTGTGATAGTGACTTTTGCTGAAAAGAAGCCATTAAGAAAGTAATAATCATCAGATTTTATGAATTCATGCAGAGATAAAATCTCTTCAGTTTCTACCCATTATAACACCCTTTGTGGTTTTTTTATACAGTGCCTTGCCATTCAAAACCCATGTACTATAAAGGACTGAATTGGGGGGGGGGGGGGGAGGGGAGTCATTAATGCTTAGCTCCCTGTAGCTTAACAGCCTCTTAAAAGTACCCCTAAATTTCATACGATACTAACTGTTGCCATGAGCACAGCATGCATAAGGTACGTTAGATAAATAAAATTAATTAACCTTGGCCTTGGGATTCTTAACTCTCTATGCATAGCATTTGGAAAAACAGTTACCCATAAGCTCTCTCTAAAGCATTTTTATATCCTTTCAGAGCCTGTAGCTATGCTAACCGAAAGGTTCCTTTAGCCCAAGATTGCTATACCACCTCGATATAAAAATAGATTTCTGCTGAAAAAAAGAAAATTATTTTTTACTGCAAAGAAAGCACAGAAACTATCAGTGTCCACAGGCAGTCTCTAGGGTGACAAACGTGCTATTTCAGTATTGTACTGCATGTACTGTACAAACGACAAGCTCAGTACTCCCACACAGATTTCTGTCTAATACATTGATTTCTAAAAGATTTCTCTAGTCACTAGGAGCTCTTTTCTTTCTCACTATGAAATTTCAGGAGTCATCTAACCATTACTGGTTAAATATAGGTTTTGCACTTTCTGTGCATATATATGAACACTCCTATACTTATCAACAAAAATGCATGCATATCCACACAGATTATCTGGAAGCTGTAAAATCCCACCTGTTTTGCAGGGAATTTCCATTCCTGCAGTGCAGATGACCTTGAGTGCCTATGAGGGGGACCCACCATCTTTCCTTCTGCAAAATTTATTGCCTCTTGGGGAACTCCTGCACCTTTAAGCTATTCTGTCCTGTCAGGGCACTAGAGATGATTGAGGAAAAGGAGGAAACTAGAACCTTTCAGCTGGTTACATCCATTCTGGAGAGTAGAGCGTGCTGTGGAGCCCGGACCTCCCCGCAGTGCAGGGCCTGGCTGAAGAAGCACTGTAACCACCTTCCACCTGCTACTGCACTAAACGCAGCCATTGCTTTCTGACCTTGCTCTCTCCACATACTCAGTTTTGCTATCCCTACATCACTACTTTAGTCCAGGGCTGGTTGTGGAGACCCTGCCAGATGTCTGTACTCCCACAACATAGCCATGTTGATAGTTCCATTTTGTAGTAGTTAATATGGAACTTCCCAAAGTACTGCATTTTCCTCAGTGAGGACATGACAGTCCAGCTGTAGGCAGGCCTCTGGCTATTCTACAGTCTCCCTTTTCCTCTCCTGCAAAATCTGTTTGAGTCTGCAGAGAGCTTACAACAGCTCAGAGATGGGAAAGGCCCCATCTTTAAAATTGCACTGTTCATGTCTATTGCATTAAGCATGTAAGGCACAATCATATTCTTAAGATCTGTAATATCTTCGCTGGGGCACTTCTTTTCTGTTGGGTGAGGTATTCGTATTAGCAGTGCTGCCCTGTCCTTAACTGTTCTTTACCTTAAGCGTGGAAGGAGATACAAGCATTCAAAAGCATACAAAACAGCATATATATGTGCCATTAAAAATGTGATTAGCTGCTATGCATGTCGCTATTTTACTTGAACATACATTACAATACATGTTCTTCCTCCATATGTGCATTATTTCTTGAGTCAAAACAGAAATAGGTTATTCTTCCAAGACTTCCTTGCTGTCACTAAATCTACTTGCACATCTTGGAGTGGGAGTAGAGTGGGGGAGGAACATGATGCAGTGCCATTTGAGGAGAGAGCTACACTGATGTGCAGCAGAGGGAGGAGAAGATGGGAAAGAAGCCAAGCAACAAAAAACTCATATGAATGCCAAAACCAGCCTGCTTCAAACACTTCCCTTTTTTTTCTCAAGAATTCACTATGCTTACTAAAATTTTAGGCTGTCCAAGTTTGCATCCATGCAAGAAGGTCCTGAGAATGGACATAAAAATGCCAGTGACAGTGAGGCCAGAAGCCCAGCCCTAACCTTCCTGACATAAGCAGATCTCTGGAGGGAGCCTGAAGTGATGTGGCTGCTGCACCAGACCCAGGTCCTCAAGCAGCATCTGCCAGTGTCCTGATGCTGCTCTGATCTCAGCAAATACTGTTGAAAAAAGAGTATTTGTTGAAAGAGCAATTGTTCTTTTTTAAAAAAAAAATAATAAAAACAAGTACTACTGTTGCTCTGCTTGGGAAAATCCTTGTAAAGTGAGTTTTCATAAATAAGATGCCCTTTATATCAGAAATTATCAGAAAGGGGGGATTTTCATCACATGCCCATCATTGTGACTTGTTAAGGAGCCTGACAACAGCAAATACACCTTTATTATCAAAGCAGAGATGTATCTCCTCAAACAAGTACCAGTTTGTGTGATTGTTTCCCTACTCCTTCTCACTCCACCTAACACCCGAACATGCCCAACCATGTATTTTACTCAAGAGACCAAATACTGCTGCTATCGGTGTACCTTCCAGTCCTGCAGTATTTGATCACAAATGAAACACCACTGCAGGGGGCCAAGTTCTGCCTTCTACAGCTGTTGCTGTGACTACCTCTGCTGCTATCATTGCTATGGCTGGCTCTCTGCAGCAATACTCAGCAAAACAATAGTCATCAATCATACCACAAGGTAGGGAGCAAAAAAGACAAAAGTTTTAGTGAGCCCTGGTTCAGCAAACTGTTTTTTGGGTTCAGAATTGAGCACTCAGTGCTGAAAGGGCATACTTATTAGTTTACTTCAGTGAATTTCCTTCAAAGAGGCAAAAGACCTGCAATGCTTTCCTTCCTCTTTATGCAGTATCTGAGAGACTGAGATTGCTGAAGAGGTAACAAAAGCTAAAATGGAAAAGAGAAACAGAAAATATGCTGGAGTTGTTATACAAAGATGGACTGAGCACAGAAAGCTATGCTCTTGATTATTTCCTAAAATATTCCTAAACATGCCTAAAAAATCTCCCACCCAGTTGAAGAAAATCTGGTATTAACTTAACAGTTGACATGTGCATGATGGAAGCTTGACGGATTAATCAGTGTGAGAGAATAAGTGGTTTCACAACTAGATAACCCTTAAAAAAAAAAAAGAGAAAGAATCTTTCATTTGTTAAATCACTAATAAGAAAATTCAGTATCAAATCAAATGCCTTTCCACTGAAATACACAGTGTTTGTTTGCATTTGGCAGACACTATGGAATTCACACTATGCAACAGTTGCTTAATCTGGAATACATTAGATGAAGGGACCCCATCAGAGATAAATGAAGTGGCTTCGTCTTTTGTTAAACCCTATTGTCTCGCTCACCCATGCCTCTTTTTTCCCCCTCTTTCTAGCAGTACCAGAATTCTGGGAGAAATGAAATGGACACATCAGGCCATTGACAGAAAAATGGAACAGTTCTAAATTTGAACGGGTCTGTTTCTGGGAATGGAAAAGGACGCTTGGATGCTATTTCCCATTTGCAATACTGGTACTGAGAATGTATAGTTATTAAGAATGACCAGAGAAGCTTCTCTTCCACTGACTAACAGGCTACTAGTGCAGCATACTGGTGAAGGTGCATCACATTTCTCCAGTGTGCTTGACTCATAGAGGCTACAAACTATTACAGGCTTTGCTTTTAACCTTGGAGATCTAGGAAGCAATAATACAAGCGCTACTAAAAATAATCAATTAATATTTGCAGTTTAAGTAAACTTGGAATCATTTCATGTTTAGGAAAAAACCCTCAATTAGACGGATTATATGGTAGATGGCATTGGAACCTCAAACTTATGCTTATCTACTTGAAGAAAGACATGGTGTATTCATCTGAAATCCTACATCAGAGCCTTTCACTCTAATCCTGTTGGGCTGTGAAGCTTACCTGGATATAATGCTAGAAAGGTCTCACTTTCCTGATTCACAGGAGTTAAAACTGTGAGACTGAATGTGTCAATAGGCCCTAACTCCCCTCATCAGCCTGTAACCATCCTTCTCTGTAATGCTCTCCTGAATCTCCTTTCCCTCCCAGGTAGGGGCTGAGCTGTGTTCCAGGTCTGCTCTCATTCAGTGCAGCTGTGTGACCTTGGATCAGACGTCGGTGAAAACAGCTAAATTGTAAAAACCCATTTAAAAATCACCAGATTTCCCTTTGCTCTACATCAAAACTATACAAATGGTGCAAGATTTCAGAGCCAAAGAATGACTGTCTTTCTCGTCACAATCTTCTGGGAAACGTGAGCCAGATTCTGGTCTTATAAGAAAATCTGAAGCTCTGTACAGAATTGTGTGAGATGTGATGAAAATCTTGTCCTTCTCTGCTACGATCCATCCTAATTTTCCTCCGTTTTTTTCACCAAATATTTTCTCAAAAAGATAAAAAATAAGAAAAGCTTTAATGGACAACTTGTTATAGCATCGTCATATCTCATCTTCACACATATGTTTTCTACCGTAACTGTTCTCCCCTTTAATAGACAAGCAACATAAAACACCTTATAAAGATTGCCATGCGGAAAGCTTTGCCAGCCATGTATTCACACACTCCCATCAGGAACCCAGCTCCTCGCCAGAGAAAATGCCCTTCTGTCAGCCAGTTCATTTGCATTCTAGCTGACAAGGTTCTTCTCTTAGGGGTTTTGTTATGTACTACAGCGTCCTTCCACATAAACACAGAGATCACTGGCACCTTTCTTAACCAGGGCTGTGCTCTTGCCTGGCAGCTAACTCTGAGGTTATACTCTGAGGCACTTTAACAAAAGCTGTGAATGGTAAAATTATTTCAATTATTTCAAACCACTTACTGTGGTTTAAAATATTTTCCCTGCTAGTTTTAATTGATAATCAAAGATGGATCAAGTCAAGATATTGGTTTTGTCTCTTAAAAAAAAAAGAAATTGTCATATTTAATTGCATGTAAAATGCCAGCACCAGTCCTTTTAGTTGTGAATTCACAGCCTATGCAGATGAAACATAAAAGCTGCTCTAAGTCTACAAGAGTATTGTAATTAACAATAATTTCTTTCCCCATTTTACAATAGTTAGGAGTTTTTTCTAAGCCAATGTCCGACTAAAATTTAAGTTAGGCATTGCTTGTCATATTACAGAAAGACTCTAGTAACGCTCTGATTTAGTGATGTATTTGAGCATCTAAACACGCCACATACTGTTATTCATTGCCAGAGCTAAACTTCGCTGCACATTGTCGTTTCCTTTTCAGATTTTTTGGCATGCCAGTCCCAAGCATTTAAAAGTCACATCCGATCCCTTCTAAAGGGAAGGTTTAAAATAGCCAAACTGAAGTAATGTGATATTATTCTATGGGCTTGTCCATAAATGTGGCATCCAGAAGCTACGAAGTTGCATGACTACACACTGAGCTCCAAAATGAAAGTACCTACTGATGCAGCTGCACAGCTTCGGGAGTTTCCTGTTTCCAGTCAGCTGTGAGACCAGAGAGAAAAGCTTGGGTCCATTTCTGTATGAATGGCTTGCATTACTTCCTGGGTTTCAGCCACTGATTTTCCCTTGGATTATTCACTCTTCCTACTTTTTTTTTTTTCCCAAAAGAGAGATTCCTGTTTAATCACATATCTGCAGCAGCAAAGGCTTTAAGAAATATGATTAAGTACTGTGTTACAGATCAGAGAGACAGGTCACACGAGCCTTCTTTTCCTTTTCCCTCGACTTCTTCTTTTCCGGTACTTTATACACTGTTGGTCCTTCATTCCCCCAAACACAGCGGCAGAATACAGAGCCATTGTTCTCTATCCAGGTAATCGGTAGCTACTTATTTCCAGATTTTCCTGGGGGTTTTTCATCATTCAATTCCTTCTTATTCATAAACTGGAAGTATTTTCTTCTACCACTGGTGCCCTTCTTCTACAACGGCATGATGATCTTTGTAATTTTTGAGTATTTGAGACTATGAAAAGAGTATTTGCATTTCAGTAATGCTAGTTCCATGAATTTCAAGTGGGACTGGATCACTTCACAAGTTTAGTACCAAAATTCATAAATTGACTGTTATTTCTATGAAGCAGTCTGCAAAATCCATTTGTCTTGAGTTTCCTAGTCACTAACAGAGTCCTGGGCTTGCACTTTGGAACCATCTTTTGGGGATTCCTCACATTCCTCCTATTCCAATCAGATAGTACACAATGTCTCAGAATGAAATCCTGCTTCTGTCTGACTGAAATGAATGCTTTTAAGGCAAATAATACAGCACAGCTTATTACACTTTTAGTGAATGCCGGCTGCACCCTCGAGGTTACATTTAGTACAGAACCTTTGGGATGGTGTAATTTGTTTTTTTGAGACATTGCTACTAGGTCAGTACTAACCCTTCAGCCCAAACAGTAATTAGCAGTAGAAGGACCCTGATGGTTAGGACTGCCCTTTTACTTTGTAACATCAAGCCTTTACCTCCAATGGGTTGGAATGTCTATTCTTCCTGGCATAACAAAAGCTTACTTAGAGGTTATGTTTAATTATGTTGTAGAAAGACACAGACTACAATGTACACTTGCTGACTTTAGCTATAAACTGAGATAATAAACTATTTCGGTTCAATTCTGTTGTTGCTCCCAGCCACCTGAGTGTTATCATGACACGACACAATTTCTACGGGAAGGAACAAAACTTAGCGACCAAAATTTAAAAACAGCCCCAACCAACCAAAATCAGAGAAGTCACTCTGAAAAGTACAAATTGTAATAACAAATCTTTCGATTACAGGACTGAATCCTTCTCAGGCAGCATGTAACTTATTCAATTCTACGAGATTCTCCATTAGGGAAAATGTAAACAAAAAGAAAAATAACATTCCTCAGAGCCTGATAGCATGGCAGACTTGCATTCTTGTGACCCTTCAAAGTCTGCAAATTCAACCTTGATTTTCTGATAGCCTATGATTGCTGTCAAAGCAAACCCTTTAGCTTCCAAATAATCTTCCTAGAACGGCAGTGGCATCCTTTACCAAGCATGCCCTTTCCTTTTCTCTAGTACTTGCAGCCTCACTGAGACTCTGAAAGCAACAGTCACCTAGTAAACACAATAAGCACAATCATTAGAACAGAGAGATCAAAACGGAAATGGATCGGGTACTGTTAGCATCTGTGTAACAGACTATCTTGCACCCTTCAGCATCTACTCCACTGAAGCTGTATTTTTGCTGGGGTTTTGTTTGATGGCCAGAGTCACTTCCTGCAAGAGTGTGATGAGGCAGCTGAAGAAAAACTACTTTTGGGGAGAACGGGTTGTTAGCTGGGGGGTTTGGTTTTTTTGCCCCTCCCAATTTAAAACCAGTAGGATCTGCACAGCTTGTTCAGACAATGAACAAGTTTTCTCAAGAAACATCCATGAAATCTACAATCCCTAGAGAAAAAAAGGGCCTTGCAGAAATTTCTGTTTCTACCTGAAATTTCCATATTGATTAGTCATTAAAAATTTACTCTGTCAAAGACTGAGACTACAGTAAGAGAAAATTATTGTATTTTGGAGAGGACATAACATGTAAATCTGCAGAATTGCTAATTTAAATTAGAAATAGCTACATCATCAACCAAATGGCAATCTGTGGAGCTTCTGTTCATCTCCTACATATCCAAACAACAACAAATTAAAATTCATCAGTCAGTACCAGTAGTAAGCTTTCTATGTTGGACATTCAAACCAAAGGGCTGACATCATTTTAAGACTGTGTAGGGATCACTAATCAACAAATAGAGAGTATATTCCAGTCTTTACAATTGGTTAATTGAAGGCATGTGCTAGTTTCCTCATTTAAAAAATTCACCCCCAGCATACCTTCTATTCTTGTTCTTCCAGTGAGAGTCTAACAATACCAGCTGCAGGCTGGTTCAGAAAATGACATGCAGGTCAAGTTTGGTTCTGTGTCACAGCAGTGCCATCTATTATTATCTCTTTTCATCATATCCATAAACAATAGTCAATGGGATTAAGACTGTAAAAACATGGTAAAACCACAACGGCCATAACAAAAAGCCAGATAGTAACGAAGCTTATGCTAAAGCAAAGCTGTTGTTGAGGCTGCAGAATCGTGTTGGTCTATTATCCTTTAATGGAAGTATACGACATTAAAATTATTCCTTTGCCCTTCCACTCATGGCCTTTAGAGAGAATGGTATAGGATGTCAGAAAGGTCAGCCAGTTATTCATTTTTAGGTTATTCGGTTTCTAGGCCTTACTCATCAGGATTTAATCTTCTGTCTTACTAAACCAAAAAATCTGAATTCAGATGCTTTTATAGAAAACACAGATAAACTTGGAATGAATTACCCTTGCAGAAAGTGTGCCTTTTGAAGAGATGTAACACAGGAAGCATTTCCTGAGGAGGCCAATACAGTTCAAGTGTGATGTCAGGGTCATTATTCCAAGTTTTTACCAAAACATCCTGGATCAACATAGACACAGAAAATAAAAAACCTGTATCAGGAAGGCCTGATGGACATCACAGCCCCTTGGCTTTTGTGTTAACACCTATTACCAATACTTAGCTACCACAGTTACCTGGAAAATTATGTTCTGTTCCATGCAAATTTTAAGATGTTTTAGTTGTATCAATTAGTACCAGTGAAATGCCTATTACATGAAATCAAACATTTATGAGCTTGTTTTTGGCTGTACCTTTAAAGCATTCCTAATAAAATCCAGCAACTGCATTAGCTTCATTTGAGTTTCCTAAAAGGTCATTGCAGTCTTTGTGACCTTATTTCTTCATAGTGCAGCCAAGGAAGCTGTGAGATTCACAGGTAACATTTCATACAATTAACCACAAGCATATTAAATATAAACAAGTTAGTTGTAAAATGCATACAGAAATTCATTGCAGACTTGAGGAATCCCCATCTCTTGATTGGCACATATAGGTGGCACAGGAAAAGAAACACAATTCTACGCCACCAGTTACAGTGGTTGTATGTGTAATGCCATGGCCACTAGAAAAAAGATTTCCCATCTATGAATAGATTCCACTTTAAAAAAATACCTTTCCAGAAAAGCCAGAGGAAATTTTACTTGTTCCTAGAACAGCGGAATACTGGTAACAGTAAGATCACTGACACAAAGAACATTCTGCTGTTAGAGTTGTGAAGTCCTTCTCCAAAGATGACAGGGGAGCACTGCTATCCTACAACTGACAAAGTGCAAAATCTCAGGCAGCATAAGGGAACAACTGCTCTTTCTTGTCCTTAATTACAGCCTTTAAAAATAATTTTACCTTTATGAGAGTAAGAAAAAACAGAATTACAGCAGAGGGATTGCCTTCGCGTACACACTGCTCAAAGTCTTCCCTCTGAAGTCAGACACTAGTCTTCACACAACCCTACCTATCCTGAATCACCGCCATTTCCATACTCAACATAAACTTCCCACTCGGGATCTGTTTGGCAGCACAGCTATTCAGACATAACTGAGAAAATATTCTATACAGATATTGCAGGTATCCAAGGCCAAATTCTCAGGTTAGACTGATCACAATAACTCCACCAAAATTAGGAAGGGAATGGCCAGCAGTTTCATCCCCCTTATATAAGCATTGGTCTGAAAAGCCTGAGCAAAGCAGTTAGGCTGCACCTCCTTCTGCCGCCTCCAGAATCCACTTTTGCATATTCACACTTTTATCAGTTACTTCTATAGCCTTGTATTGGGTTTGCGTGGCAAGGTTTTGGTAGCGGGGGGGCTATAGGGGTGGCTTCTGTGGGAAGCTGCTAGAAGCTTCCCCTATGTCCAAGAGAGCCAGTGCCAGCCAGCTCCAAGATGGACCTGCCGCTGGCCAAGGCCAAGCCCATCACTGACAGTGGTAGCACCTCTGGGACAACATATTTAAGAAGGGGGGAAAAAACCTGCACAACTACAGCTGAAGAGAGGAGTGAGAATATGTGAGAGGAACAGCTCTGCAGACACCAAGGTCAGTGAAGAAGGAGAGGGAGGAGGTGCTCCAGGTGCCAGCGCAGAGATTCCCCTGCAGCCGGTGGAGGACCCCACGCTGGAGCAGGTGGATGCCCAAAGGAGGCTGTGACCCCACGGGAAGCCTGCGCTGGAGCAGGCTCCTGGCAGGACCTGTGGCCCCGTGGAGAGAAGAGCCCATGCTGGAGCAGGTTTGCTGGCAGGACTTGTGACCCTGCGGAGGACCCACACTGGAGCAGTCTGCTCCTGAAGGACTGTGCCCTGTGGAAGGGACCCATGCTGGAGCAGTTCGTGAAGAACTGCAGTGCGTGGGAAGGACTCACGTTGGAGAAGTTCGTGGAGGACTGTCTCCCGTGGGAGGGACCCCACACTGGAGCAGGGGAAGAGTGTGAGGAGTCCTCCCCCTGAGGAGGAAGGAGCGGCAGTTAACGTGTGATGAACTGACCGCAACCCCCATTCCCTGTCCCCCTGCACTGCTGGGGGGAGGAGGTAGAGAAATCGGGAGTGAAGTTGAGCCCAGGGAGAAGGGAGGGGTGGGAGGAAGGTGGTTTTTTTAAGATTTGGTTTTATTTCTCATTATCCAACTTTGATTTGATTGGTAATAAATTAAACTAATTCCCCCAAGTCGAGTCTGTTTTGCCCATGACGGTAATTGCTGAGTGATCTCCCTGTCCTTATCTCCACCCACGGGCCTTTCGTTATGTTTTCTCTCCCCTGTCCAGCTGAGGAGGGGAGTTGACAGAGCGGCTTTGGTGGGTGCCTGGCGTCCAGCCAGGGTCAACCCACCACAAGCCTCTAGAACAGATTTTTATTTTCTTACAATGCAGAGTCTCATGTTGAACAAGAGCTGCATGATTAATCCTTGTGATATCAAGGTATTTTAAGAGAAAGCTACATCCGCCTCGTGTTTATCCTCTGGTATAACAGTTTTAATTAAGCTTCAAATGTGACTGTTCTGTATTTCAAAACAGAAAATAGGCGTAATTAAACGTAAGACCCAGAGTGAAAGCCAGTATTCTCTCAAATCCTTTAACTGATCCTAACAGAGCTGCAATTTCACCTTTACGACAGGCAATGTTGATATTCTAGCAGTGCTTTTCAGTTTACAGTCCTATACCCTGGAGAGCTGTGGATCACTTCTACAAGGTTTTGACCACTAGTCAATAAAAAGCAAACTTATTTTCTGTAGATCTAAATTCACTGTGGACCACAGAAATACCTATCACTAGAAAATTTATATCCCTCTGTAAATCACAAAAGGGAATTTTTGCTAACATACCACCACACTCTGGTTGGTTCCTTCCCTACCCAGAAGGAAGTCCAGAGCTGCTGTCCTCAATCCCACCTGACGACTCTCCCCAGAAGTCCAAGGATGGGGCGGGAGGGAAGAGGGCTTTAGAGCACGGCAATGCCTTTCCTCAGACACCCTGCTTTTGAACTCCAGAAGCCTGTTCACAAACTGCAACTCAAAAACCTCTTCATTCTTCAACCATTCATGTGCAAATGGATCCAGTAACAGAAGGGTTCCTGCAAGAGACTTGGCTCCAAGGATCAAGAATCTTTCAATTAGATGACCAGTACTGATGTTAGATTTATACTACATATGGGGTATATACACTAGCACAGAAAGAGAAATTTCTGCACATTTTCTTGTGATCTGAAGAGTCAAGGAGAGGCAGGACTGTCCAAAACTCCAAATGTCTCTTAGGAGAGGACAGGTCCAGGTAAACTGCAATGTTCACATTTTCTTTCCTCGGCTACCAGCCTCCCATTAAATCTGTCCTTTACTAAAAATACAACAGAGGAAATCTCAGGAGAATAAAGAACAATACTGAGAAGAGATCCCATATTCAGCCTGATAATCAGTTGCTTATTTTTTAAATGTAAGAGTTAGAAGTGCTGCCAGCACAAGTATGTCGATATTCAGGATCTGCGAATTAAAAATAACAATATAAAAAGTGAATGCTTTTCCTCCCCTTTTCTTTATGCTTAATTTCTCTTTTCTAAATGTACTTTGCACGTTGTTAGGTAGATATAATATGTGTGGGATGTATTGTTGAGGTTGCCATGGTTTCTCATTTTTAATGAGCTTTGAGACTGTATAATCTAACCAAATACATTCATAATTACTACATCTCTTTTTTTCTCCCTTCCCCCCTCCCTCCAAAGCACTCCAAAAATTACTGGTGGTAAAAGTAAAACTAGTGATTTGAAAGACAGTAAAACATCAAAGTAAAAGCCCACCCTCAAAGAGTTGGCAAACAAAAGCTTAGGAAAGTAACAGGAGAAAATTACCACCATCAGACTCAGAGACCTGTTCCATGTCCTTGTGTCTGTTCTTAACATCTGAAGTCAGCATGGTATTTTGTTCTGTTGGGTGCAAAATTCCCCAAAACACACAGAAAACCAAGTCACATTTGTCATCAGAAGTGATGGTGAACCACTGAATGCTGGCTACACCAACTCCGATGCTTTTTGCTAAGTCTGCTCTACGCTTAAGGAGAGACTGAACTGCTCAGACGTTCTGTGGGCAGCCGTCTCCTGTGAAATAGGCAATTACAGTGCTTATAGCCTTGACTTGGCAAAGCAAGGGAGCAACTGCCTGACTCTGAAAACAAGAATCTGAATGGGACAACTCATGCACTTATAAGCAGGGCCTTTTTTGACTGACTCACTGAATCAAAGTAAACAAAACTGAAGAGGTAGAAACACTACTCATTTAAGAAACAGAAAAAAAAAGATCTATTTCCTCATCAAAGTGTTTTGCTTTTATACTACTGGATCAAGTAAATAGAGATAAGTAAGTAAGTAGAGATAAGCAAGATTTAAAAAACCCTGCTTGTCAAACATACAACTAAGGAGAAAAGCACTTACTGCTTGAGCAACCATAAAAACACATTTTGCATGAGAGCTCCTTGTCAGCTGAAGCCATTTACTATCATGTGATTTTCTGACTGCCTCCTGATACTGATGAAATAGTTCAAGGTGTAGAAGTAATCTAGGCCCTGGATCTGTAAATAGCTCTTTGTCCCAAACACATAAGCAAAGGTGTATTCGTTACTTCCTGCCATTGTTAACCTTACCTCGGGAGGTGGGGAGTAAAAGAAATCCTTTCCTTCAATTTGTAGGCAGATCAAATACGACTACCGTATTTTTATATAAAATAAGGTAATTTTAGCCTTCAAGAAACTAGCAGATTGAAACCGCAGTGTTTATACAACTTACAGTTAGCCAAGCAGCTGTGGCTGAGAGTTCTCAAAAGCATCCGTCACTGCAAGGACAGAAGACGAAACACCTGAGGGCTCCCTGGGGAAATTTCAACACATGCTGTCCTAAAACCTTGCAAGGCACTTGTGTGCTTGACCATCCCACTTTATAGATAGCTAGACACATAAAGACCACTAAAGCACAGGCAAGGTAAGTGACTCACTTAACATGATGAAAGAATGAAAGAAATGAATTAAAGAAAATCTGTGCCAGAGTAGGACACTAGATCAATGTCCAAATTCTTGAGATTTAATTCTCACTGGCGGTTCTCTATCCACAGACCACTCCTCTCTGTAAGGACAAAAAAGGACATCAGCACTACCTCTGGGTAAGAGAGACGATTGAAACCCTGCCGTGATGCTAGAGATTAGAGGAGCCCTAGCACGTAAGTGCAACTTGGCAGAAATTTGGAGGGGAAAAAAAAGAATTGCTTCTGCAGTATCAATCAACATGAACTTAAACATTGTGAAATAAACTTTTGATGCCAGCTTCTTGCATAAAGTGCCTGAGGATTCAGACATACCAGCAGTGCTTTCTTTCCAATAAACTCTTACAGAATGAAAGAAAATTGCAATCTAAAAATCTCCATCCCATGTTCTACTGTGAATCAGAAATTGCTGATTTCTCTTGAAAGGTCATTAGCATTTCATTTGAGAATTTCCAGAGAAGCAGTTCATTTGAGCAGTGCTTTGCTAGAACATGGTGTCATACAACCACACCGCCATCTGTCCACTAAAACCACTTTGATTCCACGCAGGAGGAGGCTTTCCCTGGTTTCTGTGCAGGCCAGAACAGCAGGCTGACTCTGATCTCCACTAGAGACTTGACCTAGCACGGCCAGAAAAATTAGTGCCATTTACTGAAAAGGTTATTAAACAGTTCTCACTAACTCCCTTTCAGCATTAGCTTACACCTTTAACAAACCTTAATCACCCTGTAATATTCTTCCTGCTATGTGGCTTTCTAATCCACAGTTTTATAAAAGACAATAAAATTCCACTATGTGGCTGCTTCTTGCAAAGCAGGATATCAAAATGCTGAGTATTCTAGGCTTTAAGGCTATGCAGTATGACAACCAATATTAATGTATATTCACTACTTTGGTTCAACCAAATAACAGGACTATCTTCAAGCCTCTCAAATTCTGAAGTACCACCAATGAAGACGAAATTTCTAAAGAACTCCGATAGCGTAGGAGGTAGGACGATCCGTAAGGCAATTCATGGGCTTGGAAATACATTTTCGATGACTGTTCTGTGAGACTGATGGTAGTATTTGCTAATTTCTGAGAGTTTTATTTCACAAACTCAATTCCATTTAAGTTGGTGGAGATTTTTTGCGCTGGGAGGAGGGGAATAGTGAAGAGCCTTTTTTTTTTTAAGATACAGTGTCAACACTGTGCAAGGTTAGAAAAAAGAGGTGATAAAGTATACTCTGATTATACAATGTGACTAGACAAATTAGACACCATGGAAGGGGAAACGGGAATGAGCGATAGGAAGGAGTACCGAAGTTTATCTGTCTTAATACTTCTTTTTTTAACATTGAAGCACAAGATTCCTCAGGAATATTATCATTAATTCAGGGACCTTGCCACGACATGAAAGTATTAAGACCATTTCTCTTTGTCTCTGTAGCACCAGTAAATGTTCCCCAGATACAGCCATGATGACAGAGTCAGCTTCTTACTTGTTGAGAGCAGCTATAATGTCAAATATTAGATGCACATTTTTAAATAGTGCATGTTTATTACAGAAAACTTTACTGGTAATCAGATACAGCTTCACTTCTGTTCCTTTGAGTTTCTGGTTTTAATCTCTCTTCTATCTGATGGTCTTTATGAAACGAGTGATTTTCATTTGGAGTTGCAGTTAAAGCATTTCTAATGATTAAATAATGCAATGTCATTATCTGCCTGTATGTCTAGGAACTGCCTTTCAGTGACCAAAGTAACCCCAAACCCAAACACAGCCATTTAGTGTAAGAAATTATCACATCTTTGGCACAGAGGTCTAAATTTGTATTATCTAATGCACAGTATACATATATTCATTTCTTTGTTGTTCAGCTAAACAAGTGAGCAATTCCTTTCTATACAAACCAAACAAAGGCAGGGTCATGCACACCCTGCTTTGAAGAGAGAACTATTCCTTTCCCTAGAACACTCTTCTCCAGTACTTTCCCTATATTATTTAGGAATTTGCCTGCGTTCATTTCTTTTCATGGCCCTCCATAAAGACCATCTCAAATGATGAAGAGCGAAAAACTTAAATAATTAGGTGAAATGGCTGTACTAATTTGAGGCATCTGATTTGAAATTACTAGGACCTCATTTCATTAGACTACTTAGCACCATAAATAGTGTTTGAATGTCCAAAGAATCACACTGGCTCATCTCCCCTGCAATTTCCTCCTCCTTCCACATATGTTGACTTGTTTTCCACCTATAGGTACTGAGCACCCCAAAGTGGGCATCTAGAAAAATAAGGTAAGCATTAATGGACAATCGTAGCAGCTTGTTTCAGGTGAATTTCTTGCAGCCACACAGGAACCCTCTGGCAGAAGCAGAAGAACTCCATGTGTCAGCTGCCTGAAACTGGTGTATGAGATCACTGCTCGGCTGCTTCTCTTCCTGCAACACACACAACCCATTTCCAAAACAGCACGGTACTCTATAGGTAACAGCCAGTGTGACTACGCCTCAGCGTGAGGGATGGAAATGCAATAAAGGGAAATCTAGTATACAATTCAGTTATCTGGGACTGTTATTGCACAGGTACACAGATGACCTGAAGTGAAGGCTGCACAGACATTCTCTGTTTTATCTTCTGAAAGTGCAGGTTGAGCTTAAACACTTTCAATAATGTTGTCTGTATGCACCATCATAGACTCAGAAGGAATCCAAAGAAAAGAAAATCCAACTCATGGCATCTTACTGACACACACATGGTGAGGAGGCTCACGCTCTTTAGACCACAGCACAAATCCCTCTAACAGAAATAATGGGAATAAGTCATAGCTGTTATTGATCATCATTCTCTGCAGTGACCAATATAAGGCAGCCTGAGAAACACTTTGTCAGTACAAGTAAATGACATTTTCTCCACAATAGAATACTGTTGAGACTCAGAATTTTGGATCCTGTTGCAGAAGAACAGACACTTTGGAGAAAAGTATGTGTTCCTGGTTTGCAGACCCTTCTGTCCCCATGTGCTAAACAAAACCCAATTGGTTTTGCTCTTAGCAAAGGCCCATAGCAACGAACAGCATCAAGTGCTAGGAAACTCCATCCCGATTTCTATCCGGAACTTGACATGTGCAGAACCTTTGGTAAGCTTCAATGCTAGCATAAGACTCGGCCTGCTCACATATTTTCAGCAACGTTTACCAGAGCACCAGTGCCCAGGAAACTCAGGTGTGTTCTTTTGACTAGTGTGTATGGAGCAGTAGGCCAGTAATGGCTGCACTCAGGTACTCAACTCCTGCTCATTCAGTGTTACTTTAGCAATCACTGCCAAGCACCACGCAGTATAGATTAACTCAAGAGGCTTTGCAGAATCCTTTCTCTTCATCAAATTTGGGTATTTTGCTACACAGAAACAGCACAGCACATCCGTGACTACAGGAATTCCCTAGACTAATGGAAAGTTCCTGCTCCAAAGCACTAAAGTGTCTCAATAGAACTATTGTAGTGTTCCTTTTCATGTGGCCACAGAATGAATTTCTTTTCTAGTCCCATGCTTATTAATGTCCGAGTATACTACTAGTATTAGACATCAAACTGGCTATCACATGATAGAATAGTCTTGTGAAATGCCTTATTATCCAGTTATCCTTATTATCAGATCAAGATTGTAAAATAAAGCATTTCAGCTTGCCTAACCTGAAGTAGGACATTCAAGTATACACAAGAATGGGAAGGAAACCACTGCTTTCTCTTAAAACCAGTAAACAATTTTTTCTAAATGTTAAAATTTTATGTTTGCAGTATTGTCAAAGCCAAGCATGCAAAAATCACAAGTCAGGCAAAAAAAAAATCAAATTGATTGGTCCGATTCAGCATCACAAGATTTTAAAATAACTACTGCATCCTTTGGATGTTGGTAAGTTGAAGAGCTGATGAACATACAGATATTTGGACTAAAACATAGGAAGACTTTCCACATCACATTCACACAGACTTTTTTTTCCCCTGAAAGCACTAACAACACCTAGAGTAAGGTCATGTTGTTTACACAGCTCTTTAGATAGGGAGTTTGGAATACTTTTCTACTATTTCTGAAATCAGGAGACTCTCACATGTTCACATCATGGCAGGAGGATGGCCTTTAAGAAAGCCAGACAGTATTGGTAGACTTGTGATGTAGTCAGCATAGTCAACGATGCTGTTTAGTTTGAATTTTGGACTAAAATTACTTCTTAAAATCAAACCCGGTGTATCTATTTCTCATTTCTATTCAAATCAATTGTTGCTTTTACATTTGCAGTCAATCCTCTAAAAATAAAGCTGACAAGATCTTGGGTTATGTTGAACCTAAACTATATGGTTTGAAAGCATATCAGCAGTAACAGCAGTGCACTGTTTTAAATCATTAGTCAACTGCTTCTTGATAACCTATTTAGGGAAATCCAGTTATGCTACTTGGGAGTACCTGCTCTTTCAGTTTACAGTGCAATTTACACAGGCAAATTCTATTTCAAAGTTGAATGCTTGAAAGTCTAGGTATTTTAAATGGTTTTAACAATGACTGATTGTATCTCTACATTAAAAACTGTGAGATACCAGTATTGACCAAAATAAAAATGTAAACCTTTGGAACTGCATTAAAACACAGTATAAAATCATTTGAGGAAAATAGATAGGAATAGCCTTGTCTTTAAATCACTCTTCACAGAACAAAACAGTTCTTAGTTTGTTCTGTTTATTAAGACGATATGTAAGTCAGGAAATATTTTCACAGAATTAGGAATACTACGGTACATATATGTGTTCCCCAAACCTGATTTTCCCCATTACTACGCACCCACTCTTGAGAAAACATGCTGCAATACAATGCTGTGAACTGAATGTGACTGAAACTGCTAATGGAAGATGTAAAGGGTACCTTTCAAAGATATTTAGCACAGCACACAGACAAAATACACTTTTCTAAGCATTGTCCAAACTCACTGAAGCCAACAGAAATACACTTGAATTGGTTTGGTTTTGGAGCCTGAGCCTCATTTTTCTGTCCATTTAAATGCGAGCAGAATCCTTGATGACTGACCCAATAATACATTTACAATACATGGCTTTATGGGGTGCAGTTGGTGTCCACTAGCTATCATTAAACCCACACTGAGATTTTATTAATTATTACTAATTCAGAAGAGCTGTTAACAGCTAGCACACTGAAGGTAAGGTTCACTGTAGCAAAGCTACTTCCTGATGGCAGAGGCTGATTAGACTGTGAGTAGTTGGAGTACAATAAAATGGCCTCAGTTTTTCAATCTAACAGAGCTGGAAGACATAATCCACGCACCATCCCCTGTGTGGGGGGGAATGTGCTGTGAATTCTCAGTGGAATATTTAAAAAATAAATTTATTAAGCAGCTTTGTTACCACTCATTGCTTCAGTCTGCAATCACAAGGGAACAGTTTTAATGTATTGCCAGTTTCAGTCAGAATAACCCGTTTCTTATCTGATATATAAGGTAGGGGATTATTATCATTCATGAGTACGATGGTACCAGTCACACTAGTCTTGATGCTGTCTTCATACACATGAAAAGACGGTAACTCTCCTGCAAACTGCTAAGCGCTCAGTTTCTATGGCAAAATCACCAAGTTCTCCCCCCCACCCCCCATTATCTGATCTGTTATTCTTTTGCCTAAGTTATTTGAAATTCAAAGTTAAAACTGAGAAAAATACTCCTGAAGTAGGCAGGTGCTCTTTTAATAATTCAGACAGTGACCATCACCCCTCAATCTGTATCACATCTCAAGAATTGTTCAGCACTGGTGCCTCAGTTCCCATAGTAAGGGAACGCCATGAGATCAAACAATCTTGTGATGCACAAGGTCCTTAAGCAAAAAGCATAAATGTCTTTAGTTTTAAGACGGTACCTGGGCTGCAATTTGACAAGCTCACAGCAAGGAAAAAAAGAAGTTCTGTCTACAATTGCAGTTTTCTGTTTGCAATCAGTTGTGTCAGTTTTGGTACCTAGCTACATAAGAATACAACTCTGACCACAGTGCCACGTCGAGTGAGTGAAAGTACCAATTAAAAAGGAAAAAACAGCAGCAACAAAATTATCCTAGCATATGCAGACCAAGAAGAAAGAGATCCGTCTATGTTAAAAATTAAGTGCCAGAAATTAATTAGGAAAAATAAACACACTGGAAGAAATTCACTGCCATAGTCTCAGGGCAATATTGACTGTATTGATCTTTCCTGACAGGTATCTGCTTAACCTAAAGACCAATCACAACAGATGCTCTACAGTCTTACAAAGCAATCCGTCCTTTTCCTAATAAGCAAAGTCTGGAAATAAATACTAAAAAGAGATTGCAGAGGACAAAAAATTTATGTGTTTGGTCTTTTACATAGACTCTAAGGTAAAATCAACCTGGTCTGAGGTGATTATTTAGACACGTGCTAAATGTGAGAAAGGAAAAACTGACATGAGTAACAAAAAAGTTAGAGAGTCATTATATTGCATATCTTTCCCATCAAGATTTTTTATGCTATTTGTGAATATTAATTTTTTAAAAAAATATATCTTCCGCTTTGATTTATGAAAAGTACTTTCAAGTCCATGAGAGTAAAACATGAACAGAAGTCATTCCAACTGGTATTGTCCTCCTGATTTTATGAATAAGCAGCTACCTCAAAGTACAGAAGATACACTAATAGGTATGTAGGTCAAGATGTATCTACACTAAAGTCTGTAAAGAGACACTGCTCTGAGATATGTGTGCTAGGGAGATCTTTGTCGTTACTGTAAGCTAGCACAGCAGCCAGGCAATCTAGCATATTCTTTAAATTACAAAAAAAAGCACCAGGATAAAAAAAGAGGAAGTTGCTAAGGGGAAAATAAACCACCCCAAAACACAACACTGACTGAGGCTCAGACCTTGCAAAGGACTGTAGGAAAGCATGCCTTACGTGAGTGCGATACACTGGTTCTTCTGATGCCCTTGACTTCCCCTCATTTGCCATTTGGTCTCCTTCCAGCGTGCTCTTTTGTACCTTTGCTCCATTGATCAGATCATACCCAACGGCTACTGGTTTTGTGCTCCCTGCTTCTAGATCAGAAGCCCCAGCCAGCTAACTCTTCAAAATAATTTATTTAATTTCAGCTTTTGCTACTGGGATCATAGGTGATGGTCCTGACATAAAGTTGTGCTCTACCAAACTGCAGTTACCCTTGAAGGGAAGTTACTTCCTCACAGACACGGTACGTAACAGGTCCTGTCATCCTTCTGCAGCCAGTTGTGGCACTAAGTGAAGTTATTCCTTCACAAGCTCTCACACAATTTCATATACTGAGTATACCACATGACTATTTGTTCTCACCCTTTCTTGGTGACATATGAGAAGAAGCCCCACATAGGGGGATCTGAGTAGTAGCAGGCCCAGGATACACTTCAATAATTCAAATTTTAACTCTTCTTCATGCTTCATAACTCTAATAGCTTCTTCATTTGATATTGCTTCATTAAAGGTCATTTTTGTGTGACATTTGCATAACTAGTTCTCTAATTATACTGCTAACCATATGAGAAGCTTTTTCAGGAGCAGTTCATTCTCCCTTGTCAAGGAGACAAAATTTAATTACAGAGTGGAAGCCTTAAATAATGGTTACATAAAAATACTTCTGTAAATTCCTTTTAGTTTAGATTTTGAACTCTTAAAGGTCACGCTCTTATAAAGTCTGTAGCTTAAAAAGAGATCATGACTTAATTATATATCATCATTACCTACTTCAAATTTGTATTAGTGGACATTGTTCATTCTCCTTTGTCACAAATTCTGAGTTTTGAAAACAACTAGAGATTACCAGCTGATTTTTTTTTTTTTTAAATTCAGCAGGTGAAAGTTTCCTTTTAAAAGTATAGCCTACATCTACATCGGTCTTGAACACAGCAACACGTCAGTGCATCTGTAGTAGTCATTTTTATGCTAGCCATTTATACTTCATTCATCTCTTCTGCTCATCAGAAGCACAATGGTGAAAAAACAGCCAAAACTTTATATAAAACAACTTATTTAAAATGGTAAGGTTGCAAAATAAAGCCCTCAAAATGTAAAGTCAGTCAATGAACAGAAAGATGTTAAAGTATACCACTAATAGAGTGGTATAAGAGTACCATAAGAGTACCACTAATTCTGTGGTACTCACTTCCTGCTTATTTTCTTACCCTCTACTGACACCTCCAACCACACAGTTCTTCATTTTGTGAGGGATGAAATAAACAGTAACGGGAACTTGATCGTGGAAGCACAAGGTTTTTGCACCTCAACTTGAATCAAGCGCATAATTCAGACTTCAGGACCCCTAGAATTGTTACATAAAGCAATAGCAGGGATCCCTTTTTAGGATCAGGAAACACAGAACAGTACTCCACATCTATTTTTATATGGCAAAAGAATGGTCACATTCAGGGTCCAATACTACAATACAGAGCAAAACGAATCCTCATTGTCAGAGGGAGTTGCGGCTGTGGTTTTTAGCATGTCCAGTCTCTCTCCTTTTGCTCCTGTTTACTCCAGAAGAACTCTGTTACCTCCTGTCCTCAGCATTCTGCAGAATTACTACTTCGTTGGGGTATGCTGAAAAGATCAGAGGAATCATCTTTCTGCAGTTGGTAACACTGATGGCAAAAGGTTAAATTCTCTCATACTGTGACAGATTTGGAATTGCAGTCAAGACTGGCTTCAAGTCAAAGAATGAATTAATCTAAAACTACAGAAAGTCCTTGGAGTTGAGCAAAGAGCACATATAAAGGGGATGACAAGCTAGCTTTGTTTTATTTCCTCTGAGCAGTTCCTGTTAACTTTACAGTATATGGTGATCAATACAAAGATTTACATGGGTGCTGTGCCATTCCTGTGCATTTAAACTACAAATCCATATATAAAATGTATTTGATAAAAATATAATATAAAGAGAAACAATAGAACTTAACATCTCCGAGTCATATCCTTCATCTCCTAATTCATTAATTCTCCCAGTTCACACTATTTTTCCAGTGAAGTTTGTGGCCTTTGCCCAATTTAGGTCAAACTTTGATTTAAAGTTTTCTGTCACTTACAAACCTGTTGAGCATCTGTGTCCACAGCTGAGCCAATCATTGCTTGTCATCTGAACACTGACTCTTTCACCTTTGAAGACTGAGACAGTAATTCCCAACTGTAATCCAATGAAGAATCCAACAGCAAAAACATGGTCACAGACAGAAACAGGGAAGTTTTTCAATAAATGCTTTTGTCTCTCTTTGACAGTGCCATCTGTTACTCTACCTAATTTTGGGTGACCTTAAAATTCAAGATCATATTAAGTTTTCCTAAAAACAAAATTGGCTCAGTGTAGGAAAGGCAGGGTGTTCTTTGCTTCTGTTCACATACTTCTCTTTCTGATGTTCATGTCTCTCATATAAAGCAGAAATTAGCTGACTCTTCCTTTTTGTAATGGAGAAAACTCTCAAGAGAACTTGGATAATGTAAAATTCACAGAGGCTGGAATCAGGACCATCACTGTCTCTATTTGTGTGAAGAACAGACCAAAAGGAATAGAAATACTCCTTGCCCCAAATCAAAAAGCATACACAGATTCTAGCTAATCTCCTGAATCGTAAAGATTAGGAGATGAATGAGTTAGTTTTCATGTCTTCATGAACAAGGAGACATCAAAAGCTAGGAGTTACAAACTAAACTTGACAACTATCTTCTGGAAGCGTACAATGGTGAGAAGTACATAGTAACGGGGATGTGCAGGATCCCATGATGGTCAGAGTAACGTAACTTCAGGATTGGGCTCTGAACCCATAAAATTTCAGCAAGTTAAAACTGAACTAAGCACTGAAAGTTAACCCTCCAGAAAAGATCTAATTGATAAGATCTTGACAGTGGTTACATTCACCTGTATCACCATACCATTGTTTCTGATGAGGAATACATTTGGACTTGTCTATAGTAAGATACAAACCAATATTTTTAAATGTGCTTACTAAAAACTAGTATGAGTCTATTCAACTTCATTGAGTGCTGGATGCCTTGAAAATCCCAGCCATGGAGGAGATAGAGTACATCTTGACAACTGGTCAAGACAACTGCTAATGGGATCTTAAACATTCACCTCACAGATCCAGCACACAAGCTCTAAGTTTCGTAACTGGGAAAGCCAACTTTTATGTTCCTCTCGTTCACATTTTAATTTTTTTCATTTATAAATGTATTGGAAAACTTCTTTCTAATCTCATCTATCACTTTCTTAGAGTCCAGACTAAATTGCAATTGACCTTTCCACCAGCCAACTCCACCTCAGTTTTAAGGATTTCCTCTTTATTTCCACAGGACACTTAGGCATTTCCAAAACATTCGCAAAGGAAATACTCGATGTCTTCCCTTACTGTTCATCCATATGCTGCTAAAAATAACATGATGTCTTCAGTGGTTTCAGTTCCCTCCAAGACTCCTGTATATTCTTTAATCTTCTTCTACTATATGACTATCATATTCCTTTAGCTTCTCCGATTTTAATATAGTATTGGAAGGTGTCGATACTGGAAGGTGTTCTGTTTTTTTTTTTTTAACCTTCCTTCACATAGCTATGATATTAAGTACATGAAGTCCAAAAATTTAATCAACAAAGAGGAAGATCCAACAACGTCTTTCTCACCTGAATCACAGGGGTGTTTGGAAACACAGTGCTCAGAAAAGAGGTTAAGCAACTGTCTACTAACATAGAGTTACTCAACAGGAAAATTCTTGTGTGCTCATTAAATGAAACTCCATCTAAGTTAGACTTCTCCCACACAAGGTTAGAAATTGCACTCTTACCTCCAAACCCAGAGGACAGCTGGATACAAGGGATCTTCTGAGGGGCAGGTGAATCTGCAAAACAGAACGAATGCAGCTATAGGAAGATAAACAAGGCACTTGTAAGGCTAGACTGAGTAGACTCAGAAAGCAGGAGGGCTATGGCAGTCGTGTTCGCTGCATTCACAGAAACATAACATTAAATGAGTTTGCATTATTTTCTGTTCCTGTTTAGTACCTGTGAGCTTTGGAGCTGAATGGCCTTCAGGAAATCTGCCAGAATGAGGTGTCTAGAATCCCCTACAACTATGAAGGCAACCTGGCCCATAATCTTTGTACTTTTCATGCTTCACACTGGTTTAAGTTGCTCCTTGTTTTAATCCAAAAAAATAGTTTTGTATTGAATCAAGACATCCATATATCATTGGGAGCATCCAATGACATTAGAAGCAAAAAAGCTTTCCTGCAAAAGTGATAAAATGAGGGCTGAGAGCTCAACAAGTATTTTTTGCTTAATGTCTCCTAGTTACTTTTAGTCTTCATATTTGTCCATCATCATCTTCGGATAAAATTTTTCCATAATCAAGACAGACATCTTCTGGTGGTACATTAGGCAGGATCGATTCCTCACTACACAAAATTAGTTCTTCAGAGACCATAATATCCAAGTATTGTTTATGTAAGTGAAGAGAGCGCTATGATGACTTGAAGGCACCTAAGAAACCCAGAGCTATAAGACAGTGCTATTTGGATTTGTTGTCCACGCTGCTGTCACACTGAGCAGTCAGTCAACCAGACACACAAACTAACACAAAGGGTGTGAGCTCTCCCTGGGTAATTACTGACATGCTAATACTTCAAAAGACTGAGCCAAAACACAAAGCATCCAGCGTGAGTTACCACAGCATAACTGCAATGGATAGCTGGACACAAGCATTGGTTATTAACTGTGAAATACTGTGTAAAAAACCACTAACATTTAAAAAACACCCCTAAAAGCTCCCCAAAGCCTCACTGTACACGATATAACTAGGATCACAAAAATTTTAAATGTAAAGATGCCAATTTTTAGTTTAAGTAAGTGTAGTTAAAGTAAACTGTGAACAACAGTATTGATATGCTTTTTTCAAGCATAGAAATTGGTAATCACCAAGACCAAGAAAATGGACAGGTTTCCAGAAAGGCAAAGTGTGAATTCATAAAATACCTTGATTGTGCAGTGAACCTCTGAGGAATCATTTAAGCTGTACAGCAAGGCAAAACCAAGCAATTTCTATTTTTCACTTCCTTTTCCTCGACAAACTCACCTAAGGCTTTTTTTCTTTTCTTATATCTTTAAATTGAAGTTAATAATTTCCTACCAACTTTTGCTGCATCAGCCTGGAAAAATCTTTAGAGTACCTACTTAGGTACTCTTCTCACATTAGTCTGTAGTCTGATTTGGATATCACTATCTTGCTTCAGTAGACAAGGGAAGAAATACTGATTGTGAGTGTATCTGATTGAAAGCATCCTCCTCTCCAAACCTGAAGAGCAGCAGCTGTATTGCTAACAAGCTATTCAGAACCAGAGTCTTAAACAGAGTCCCTGAGATCTCTCTTGTTAATCTTAAAACCACAGCCATTTGAAGATAGTTTTAGGCAAACTGAATAGTTCTTTGCATTTTTTATAGCCCAGGTAGATGGTATACCACCAGTTTACATTTGTTTCACAATTTGAAAAGTATTTCCTTTACATTCTTAAAATTTAAATTTAAAGGCCTGAGCCAAAGTCTCTAAGCTAGAAGAACTCTATTGACTTTAATTAACTTTAGCTTAGATCCTGACATTATTCTTACTTTTCTAGGTGAGAGTTTTGATTTTGAATTAAGCAGCAAATTCCTCAGAGGATAATCACATTACACTGAGGTAAGAAACCAATGCAGGAAAACCTTCTTCTTCAGAGATACAACAAATGTAGGGCACAGCACCTGTGGGAAAATTGGGAAATCAATTTGGATAGACAGCTTCAGCCATTCTAGACCAGAAAATGGTTTTAACCAAAAGTAAACACCTTCATTGCATTTCTGTATCTTAAATAGGCTCAAAACAAGGGTCTGTGAATCCAGAGGCATATCCCTCCCACCAAAGACTCAACAGTAACCTTTCCATTAGGCCACACACCCCTGTTCAAACGTCAGGGTTTGCAGTGTACTAGAACTGCTGATTCTCACGCCATGTGGTGAACCACTCAGGTGACCGATCCACCTGAAAAACAAACCAACCTAAGTGCTTTTTTACAGTTTTATTTTACTTTTTCCTAGACTAATCAGTTCACTAATCTGCTTCACCTTATGTGCCCACAGACCTTGTACTGGCACTACACAGGGGAGAGGAATGAATGGTCACAGGTGGAACCTGACTGTGCAGACAGGCACTGCGGACAGCCACAGTTCCACAAATGATCTGAGAAAATGTAATGGGAAAGATGAGCAGCTTTTTCTCTTTGAAAATGACTATCTTAAGATTGTGCATTATGAGGTTAAATTGATTTTATTATAAAACAAGTACAGCAGTTCATAAACAGTTTATACCAAATCCAAGCATCACTTACAAATGCAAATTTCCCTGTTTTTTGTGATGTCAGTAACAGCACATCTGCAATCAATTGTATATTACATTCATATTTCTGCCTTGTAGAGTGAAATCTTTTGTCATGACTTTTTATATCAAATTCAGTTTTTGATTCAATGTTTGACTGCAAGCCACAAGCCTATACAACATACCAATCTCTTTTGTAATACATGCTGTTCTTTCAGACCTTCATGCATTTTCAAACCAGTGGTTTAATATAAACCCTTTGCTATTGTTCAGAAGCTGAATGCACACAGCCTACAGACAAACCCCATGACTGTGCTTGCAGCGAAAAAAATAATTCTTGCTGGACTGGTGACACCACCTGTATAGGGGAAACCTGCCAGACTCAGCATGTAGCCTGGGAAGAAGGTCTATCAAATGCTAATGATTACAGCTGTCCTGTACCACACCTCCCACTATGCGCTGGGAGGGACTGCAAAAATTTTTTTCAAGTGGAATGAAAGCAAAATTTCCCTAGACTTATGTCACTAGCCAATAGGAAGCTGGCCAAAGCAAGGGATGTCTATACTTAAACGCTCAACCTTCACAAAAGCCGCAGTGAGAAGGATGAACCTGCTGTGTTTGCGTGTGTACAGAGGCAACTTTTACCTTTAGGTAAATAATAGAGCATCACAGAGTTACTTTTAGGACCTAATGTGACATCTACAACTGCAGCTGATTGTCACAAATTCTAATTAAAGTAACAGCCTTGAGGTTCCACTGCAATTCAACAGAGAGGTCGATTTTGAACGTGTCAGGTCAGTTAGGCAGGAAAAGCAGAAGAATCAATTATGAACACATAACCCAGTTGGGAAGAAGTTCACTAATGACACATTCTTGCTTTTACCAAGTAATAGAAATAGACTGGTGAAACGGTCATTTTTGTGGCAACGCTCAAACCCTAGGCACCTTCAGTGCCCCCTCTGAGGACTGTAAACACCTTTACAACCCTGGAGAAAGCAGACTCTATCCCTCAAAAGCAGCCTTCTCAAATTTGCTTTGCTAGATCTAAATTTCGTTCTGTACAGGGCAGCTGAGGGTCTTTTCTCCCCTACACCTTAGTGCACAGCCACCATACCACGACCAAAAAAGGTTTTTTTTCCCCCCTACCGTTAATGTGTGTTAGCATCACAGATAAGGACGAAAAATTAAAAAAGAAAGATATGCTTGACAAATTCCAGCTTCTCTAAGAAAATAACAAAGGACAACAGCAGAAAATGAACAACATACACAGGTGACCTACACTTGGCAGATTTAAAGTGAAGCAACTGTGTTTTCTCTTCGAAGGCCAGATATCCCACTGACATGTTTTACTTATTGCTCACCCACCTCTAGAAATCACAGGTTTGTTCTCTTTCTGTACGTTAGTCAATTTTCTAGACCACTTGATGAAAAGAGACTGTCTGTTTGCAGAGATTTATAAGTCTCAAACATCATGTCTCCATCAGGTGCAGGCCCTCCAGATTCATCACTTGACACAGAACTACTTATGGTTCTTATATATTGGTAATGATTATGGCAAACACCCAGGGAAAATGGGAGGTGGCTGCACTTCCCCTCTCTACTTAGAATACACAGCAACAGTCACTACTTGTGTTTTCAAGGCAGGCAAACTGCACATGCTCTTCAACTGCTGCCAGCTGTCCAGTTGACAAAACTACTCCAAACCATTCATTCAACTTTCATCCCACCCATACGCTTTGCCTACTTTAACTCAGATAGACACACAGATTCTTCTGGCATGCATCAACTTTGGTTTGGGCTCTTAATCCCAGTACTGCAAGTTCCAGGAAGAACACAAAAGATAATCGTATCCCCGGCAAGTCTGAATCACAAGGATATAGTTAACAAAGCATGCATCTCTGGGAACAAAAAGGCCTAAATTCCAGTTGGCCATTTCCACACTTAACAGCACCTCCCAATCCATACTGCTGATACTGCCAGCACAGACACTGGATCTGTATCAATGCAAGGCTTAGAGGGCCTCATTTTTCAAACCACAGGTCCATTTCTGCAAGGAAGGTTAAAGCACATTAATACTTAAAAAAACCACAAGATGAACACTTGAATTTAAAACCATGAAGTGGAAAGCAGCATACCACTATTAAACAACTCACTTGCCTTACTTCGTCTTTGCTTCCAAGCTTCCCACAGCTCATTTTCCTTTACCATGTACAGAAGACTTTAATACAGATAGAAAATTGATTTTTTTGGATACTGTAGTGCAGGAAAAGATGAATGAACTATTTCTCAGTTTCCACATTCTTTTGCTGCATCTTGTAGTGCCTGTTTTGTACCATATACTTGGCCTCAAAAGTGTAGGTCAAGTTGTGAGGAAGTTGGAGAAAGAATTATGAAATACAAAGTGACAGTCTGCACCTCCTCATCTCTCCTCACCTACACATACTACAACCCCTTCTAATCAATTTCTGTCATGAGGATATAATTCTTTACCTCATGGAAATAAATAAAGAAAAAAATAACTTTGTCCTCCTTCTATTTTTATGTGATGTATTAGCATACTCATGATGATATGCATGATGTGTGGACTGGGCTCACCCACAGACTTTATAAGCACAATAGGTAAATTGTGGATTCACAGCGATAGGGACTACGTTAAGCAAGCTGAATACTTCGTTTACAATTTGATGAAGTAGGATTGGAGCAGAAGAGAAGTCGCTGCCAGTAAATTTAATTTTGTATGTACTCCTCACATTGACTGAATGTTTAGAAGGCACTTCTAAAATTTATTTGGGCATAGTCCTTCATAGGGCAGTAGGATACTTGCTTTAAAAGACAAGGTTTTCTCTCTATGTCTATACTGGAAATACCTGAATGAAGGGAAGAGGCAGGTTTCTGCTGTTTCCATGTTATGCTTGTTTCAGAAGTCCTTTGACACTGAAGCAAAAGAGCCCTTCAAATTTTACTAATTCTGAGTATTGGTTCCTACTGAGAAGTGATGAGACTGAAGCAAGGAAGGTTTGGTACACTGATCTGTTGCACATTAATGTAACCTTTCATTACTTTACAGATATTAGGTCCTATCCTTCTACATTTTAAAAAGCTAGCAATGTATATCCCTGGTCAGAGTGAGAACAGACACCTGTTTTTTCTTGAAGAAAATGCTCTCTAGGCCACCAGCAGGAACCATTCCGAGCTCGGCCTGCACACTTCGTGTTTACAGAGGGTTGGGAAACACATTAAGGGCCTCTAGCTACTGTTGCAGTTTCAGCTGACTGGGGCTGGTATCCTGCACAGAGGGATCCCAAAACAAAACCAAACCTCCCTGCAACAAACGCTCTAGACTCCTGTTTAAAAGGATTGAAAGCCGAATGGGAGGGTTTCTAAATGTTATAAACATGCGATCAGTTCTTTCTTTGTGATGGTATTACCTGAATTTTAGAAATATGTGTGGTTAGTTTCCTGGCTCATTATTAGTCTTTGAATGGATTAATAATGAGCCAGGAAATTAATACCAAATAAAATGGTCATATGTGAAAAGCTTCTAACACGTGAGTGGAGAACCATAATCCCAGTATTAAGATAAGATCACCTCACTTCCACTTTAACATACAACAGATTTATAACTTTTTTCTTTACATATACTTTATTGTAAAAAATAAAGAAAAAATAAGAAACAAGAAACATCATGCAAATAATTGACTTAATATATTAAAGTATCTTTAGAGAAGAGGACCAATAAGACTACAACTTAATTAAATGGAAATGTAGTGCAAGGGTTATATTTGAATACAAATTATTGAATTAGATAAATGGGCAATGCAGACTGCAATAACTACTGGGCCAAGATATTTTTACATGTAACTATGAAAGTAACATTTCATATGTACTAGAAACAGTAGTCATTCTCAAGATACTAATTTTTTTATATATATAATTCAAACCACTTTCACATGATAGAATGTGTTGGTTTAGAAATAAAGAAAATCAAGTATGAGCTGCACTCAGGAAAGTATATTTGAGGTCAGTTCCCTGCTATGGGTGCTCCTTGCTAGATTAGAAAATAATAAGTAACTTCTGTTAATGCCTTTCATAGAAAGGCATTCAGAGAAAGTTTCTCTCTCCAGATTAATCCTGTGGAGAACCACAGCCCTTTGGCAAATTCTATCTTAAATGCATTTGCAAATCAGAAAACTCAGAAGAGAAGGACACCTTGAGACCCCAGACAGCAAATGCTGCTGTACCAGACCAAACTGGGAAGCTGCCTAGAAACCCAAGAGGCACAGTTATAAGCAGCTGAACAAAATGATAAAAAAATCTTTGAGCTTAAATGACAAAACAAACACTCAGGCTGTTTGACCTATGCCAGAAAACAGATTAAAAAATAGTGTTAAATCATAAAAAGATACAGAGGTGAGAACATTTAACTCTTTTTTATTATCCTCCAAACAAACAATAACAAAACCCCAGAATCATACTGGTTCATGGAGTTAGCTGAAATGATGAATGTAGTTTTAGGATGCACCTTCACATTGTTTCCTTAAAAAAGTCTCCCCAGTTTTATGTGTAAGATGAAAGAGCTTGTCTACAGAAAGATAAGTCAAATTATCAATTTGCTGTACACCTTTAAGCACATTTATAAACTGCAATATCGCAATTAGACTTATCTGTGGCAGAAGGAGAGACAGTGCTTTTTGTTTCCTTTTCTAAAGAGACAAAAAATAGGACTTCAATAAAAATAAAATCCATTGACTTTCATAAAAGACAAAATAAAGGTCAAGGAAAAGGCTTCAAATCTTCTGGGAAATAAGAAGTTAGTCCTGTTCTCAGAAAGAAAGATAATCAGTGGCAGGCCCAGTCTGTTCTTCACCATCTTTCTTGCTCAATAAGTTTTATTTTCCTCTTTTTTCTGCTTATAATAGGAGCCACCGAAAATTTAAAAAGTATTTAAAATATTTTCTGCTTTATTGCAATTCAAAATAGAAGGGTGGAAAATGCCTCCACAAATAGTTTACAATGGCTGTAAAGTTACAAACAAGCAATGTGTACTCATAGAAACACAAAGCATTTAATCTCCTGTTAAATTTGAATCATGTCTACAATAAATACAGTGGTTATCAACAGCTTGCTTTATAATGAAACAAACTGAAGACACATAAAAACGAAGGTGGAATACTGTTGAAGTTCCTAGGCAGTTAGGGAACTGAATGCCAAACGCCCACCTTAGCTGGGTCACCAGGCAGCTGGCTTGGTACGTACAAACAAAAAGATTCCTTTGGTCATAAAAGGCAACAACCGGTAAGGATCTTACTTTCTGAAGTATGAAAGAGACTGATGAACTTCTCAGTGTCTAAAGAGCTATTTACTAGTGAAAAGCTCATACACCCTACGGATGCAGGTCATTCTGTACGTTACGGAAACAAAGCCCGTAACATTTTGCAGGAACTTTCTTATGAATAAGCCTCAAATTCAAGGACTGAACTTCTATCACGTAAGTACAATTTAGACACAACAGTGTTAGAATAGTGTAACATGAAGTCCGAAGTCCATAATACATACAGATTTGATTCCATCCAGTTACCATCTGGTATTAAACACCTCAAGCCTTAAGCAGCTTCTCTCAGGCCTCTCTCACTGCAGATACCATCTTACAGTTCAGACCTAGACACCAGTCAAGCAACGTAACAGCAATCACTTTAAAGGCAGTTCTCCTGCCAAGGGGTTACTCTTGCCTACACCCTAGAATATGGCAACCTTGAGGGAGTGCCCAAGAGCCCACAGGAGAATGTACTGAAACAGCCTGGAAGGGCACCCCAGGAAGACTTGAGTAATGAAAGAGAAACAACTCCACACCTATCCTCTTCATTTGTGCCATCCATAAGGATTGAGGTTATCATTATTACGTGAGAAGGCCAGCAAACCCCTTTCTGCTAATCGTAAATTTACATGACATTTCAGCTTTCAATGCCCCAAAATCGTATATGACTTTACACATCCATAGGGGAAGGGGAAGAAATAGGCAAAATACAAACAAAAATCAGGATGAGATTGATGGTTTTCTTCTTGTTATCCAGCTCAGTTTTAGAAAACTCAGCTAAAATTGGGAGACTCTGAACATATTCTCTTCACTGTCAGGGCACCACTTAAAAGCTATAAAGAGAGTTCAGATTTTGAAAAGAACATGACTCCAAGCCTGCTAAAGCTATGAGAAATAATCTATTTTAATTTTGCAGAATTTGACTCAGGCTCTTAAATAAGGCACAAAGGTGGAAAAAGGATCTCCATCTTTCCCCTGGGCTTCAGGAAAGGATCTCAACTTGAACAGATTAAACTGCATTGTGCTTCTCTCCATATTCTTCTTTACTGATTAATTTCTTATCCCAATAAGAAATGCAATTAGTTAGACACTGAGCCATACAATGGAACAAATTTTAATTGACAGAGGAAAACAAAAAGATTAAAACAACAATTAATTTCTTCTTTATTGCTTCAGAATCTGTAATAATTTGCATTCAAGCAAACAGTAATATCTTTCATCTGGAAGACATTCCAGGCTAATACATCTGTGGTTTATTCTTTTGTTTGCAGATATTCAGTGGCTTGTTAAGATCATGATTAGATCATGACACTTTCTAATTCTTTGGACGGTGATTCACCAAACCTCAGAATTCCTACCACCTCCTCTCCAGGACATAGGGACTGGCCTACATAGTAAGTGACAAAGAAAGCAAGAGCTATTTTGGAACAGAGTAGCACTAGGTTTGCACCTAGTGCAAATATTTAACAACCAATTTCCTTTTTGCTCTGCTAAACAACAATTGCTCTTTTTACTTCTTTTTAGAAAGGTATTCAGAGCTCTAAAACGCATTTACTATCTTTTAAAATCAAACTTCTCTGCAATTTGGCTGAGAGGTTCAGTGTTATGTTGTGTAACAGTTCTGCCTAGGGTTCAGCTCCTCACTGTAAAAGCATATGGGTGCGAGAAGAGAACATCTACAACATTTATTGACTTGTGCTATGATTCTGAAAACTTCTGATGGATTACGTGTTGATGTGCCTCAGCCACTCACAGAAGAAAATGACACCAGTTTTCTTTTAAATTAAATCTTGAGATCTAATAAAAATCCCTTCCTAGGAAAAAAATTCTCTATTAATGAATATCAAGGCTGCTGGCCCTCCCCACTCCCAGCATAGGTCAGCCCTTCTCACTCACTCTCCGTCTTTTGTCTTTATTGGCAAAGGTAAAGAAAAGCAGGTCTAGCCTGACCGTTGGACACAGGACAGAAGGAAAGCAGCTCACTACAGCAGCAAAATTGAAAACAAGAATTAAATCACTTTGAAGTTGTCACCATAGCTTTTCTAAGCATGTAAAAATATTTTTAATCAGGTCTGATGGCTCAGGAAGTCTAATTTCATTATGTTAGGTGCTCCAACTTTCATATGTTCACTGGTTCTCTTTTGCCTTATGTTCTCCAAGCCAAAACCGCAGAAGAGGGTAAGGCACAAGACAGAATCACACTGGATATACATGCTGTTCCCTCTAGTAGCATGTGTGAAAGCACTGAAACATTGTGACAGTCAGTATCATCAGTAAATCCCAGAAATAGCGGTGGACACAACATGGCCGAGCTTCTCTCCAGCTTTCTGCAACAGGTTGAGACATCTTAGAGGCTTAATGTTTTGGCAACCTTGCATGGCCATGAAAACTGCCAGTCCTGCAATTTTCCTCAATATGGAAGGCTTGTCTACACAGGGAAACAACTGCAAAATAAGCTAGGGCATGGACTTAAACACTAGTATCTATTCTGGTCTCACATCTGGTTCATAAAAGCACACAAAAGTCCTAGTTGCTACTAAAACCAGAGAATACAGGCTTCTAAATATCCTTTTGAATATGACTTTATTTACCTTTCAGATATTCATATTGCATGTTAAGAGGGCTTGCTTAAACCATAAAAAAGTTCCCTCAGTTTGGAAAAAGAGTGTCTATGTGAGGGGTAGCACAGTTTGGTATAAGTTCAAAAGTAAAGAATGCCACCTTTTTTCAAGGCATCACAGATATTAACACAGAAGTAGTAAAGTAATGCTAGTAACAAACTCTGCATTGTTGTCATAACAACAATCACGCTGCAAGACAGCAAGAGCCAAGTGGGCTGTCAGGATTTTGAAGCAAGAAAGAAATCAATTAAATCAAGTGATTCAGGACTACGGAGCTGCTTTAATGGACATGCCTGTTTGGCCACAGGTCCTTGGAATGGAAAGATTTTTGGTTCTCACTATCTATCTGGGCTAAACAGAGTTCAAACATCACATGAAAACATGGCAAAAGCTATACACACAGCGACAAAATAATAAAGATCTTTCTCCACTGGTTTCCACACCAAAGAATCACCTAGTGTTAATGCAGATCAGCCAGTTTTATGAAAATTATAGGGGATACGACTGTTACCATATTTTCCTCAGCAATACAAACCTTTTCTGCACATCTAGCAATGTCCCAAAATGAGTAATCTCAGTACAAAAATAGGAAGAAACCATATCCATATGTTTTTAATACCGGACATATGAATGTCTTGCCATACTATCAGACATGCTACCGCCCAAATCTTCATCCATGTGATGATGCTATCTTTCTAAGACTGACAGTAACGCTGAGAGCATTGCATGCTATTATACTGACAAGAATAAGCAGAAGGAACTTCTAAGTGGGAATAATTCAGCACAGCTAAAAAAGTCTCAGGAAAAAGGAAGCCCTATTTTGCTTCATATAACATAGAAGAAATGATCTAGCTTAGAGAAGTGCCTTTTTCAAAGAGGTCTGAACTCGTCTGCAAGTGTGTGTTTGTTCCTGGGAACCAAGTTTCCATATATGTTTAGGTGCCTGAGAGCAGAGGTAACTTTGCATGGATTTCCACAAAGCTTGTTGGTAACCAGGTATTTGACACCTACAAGTTTTGGAACCCTCACAAAGCATCTTAGACGTTCACTAACAAATTTTCAATCTTTTGACTCTATTTTTTTTAACCCAGGATCTTTCCAGCACATACTACTGCAAGAGCGTTAGCAGCATCTGGATCTACAAACACACCTAATTTGCTTGTGCATTCACAATTTATGTACTCACAGCTGAGTTTTTTTCCATTGTAAAACATTTCTGTAGTAATCTACTCAGGCAGTAGCATATATGCAAAGAGCAAAATGCTATCCTTTTTTATTAGAGATTCAGTAAGGTGTTGGTCTTGCACACTTCTAATTTTCCTTTTTTTCTCTGAAAGCTGAATCTAGAAACTTATCATCACTTCAGGAGAGAACTGAAAGAGTAATTCACTTTTTCTGGGAATTAGAATTTTGCAATCAATTTAAAGCCATTCAAAATCTTGTCCTTGGTCCCACTGCACACACTTTTTTTTTTTTTTGCAAAACCAGCAAAAAATGTAACTAATGCAGGTTGCACATTCCACAAGACCATAATAAAATCTGCTGATTTGCAAGAGAAACTGGTAATAAGAAATACTTTGAAGTAGCACATGAGTTATCTGTGGAACAAGTTGCTGTTAATTACTACTGAGATTAGAAACTCAGTGGAATTCCAAGAAGGAAATTTTGTGGGAGTAACTGAAGCAATCCAAAGCATTACAAAATGGATAAAATCTCTGTCCTTTAGGGCTGTAGCAAACCAGTAACAGAGGGAAGTCTGTCAGAGCTGTGCTCCGTAGGCAGGTTATTCTATAAGTTTATACCCTAGGCTTTATTACAATTTCATCTGGAACATTCAGCTATTTTATTTTCAGTGATTTTGCAGAAGAAACATTCATACTCATTTATGGCAAATACTAGGCTTCTAGGGAGTCAAGTATTCAACTCCTCCCTAAAACTTCTAAATCCTGAGAGTAGTCTTACAACTGCAGACTTCCACAAGCCAGTTTAGGTAAGCTCACATTACTCCTACTTATGTATTTAGCCCAACCTTAATCACACATTTTGAAATAAATAAAAAGTTGTATACAGTATTTTTAATCAGCAGACAGAAATGAACAATCAGCTACACCCGAGTAATACAGCATGTAGACTGAGAAAAACATTTCATTAATAAAATGAGAAAACAGTAATATTCATCTGTTTTCACTCATAGCTTACAAAGAAGCATTTATTCTAAGTGGACATTAATGTTGTCATCAGTGTATTAATAAAGCTATTGATTCAGAGCTAGTTAGGGTTTGAAGAGAAAAAAATGAACTTGAAAGTTTTTGTAATTTCACAAACCAAGAACTGAATACTGAGAGTCAAGAGGAAATCACTTACCAACTACAGCGCATTATTATTCCCAGTGATAATGCTTTTTAAAGTTATGGGTTTTTATGGAAAAGTATTTTCCATAATAACCAATCAGCCGTGTTCCCCCCGCCCCGCCCCCCCCCCAAGAGCTGACACATATATAGGTCTTCCACCATCTGAACTACTTCTGATATATTATTTATGTTATAATGAATATGGACTCACAGGTCAACAGTAGGGATATGAAGCATAAGGATCTGTCTCTTTAGTGTGCACCAGACAAGTTAGTATCAGCTGAACTAAGATTAATCCATAGTACAGTGAGGAATAGCAGGATTTCAGCAACTTGTTACTGGATCAAGAAGAAATATTCCTTCTTGATAATAGAAAATAAGAAGATAATAGAAAATTATCTTGATAATAGAAAATAGAAGAAAACAAATAGTAGTAATATCAACATCAGTCAGTGTATTTTAGTAATACTCTTTCATGTGCTATACAGTTCGCATTCAATTATTCAATTCAGATGTCAGTACTTTTGTCAGTGAAATACCATTTACATGAACAAATACTTAACGTAAAGGTATTTGTTCATGAAACGTAGAACAGACAGGTTTGACAAAGATACTTCTTGTGCTAATGGCCATTAGGACATTATCAACACTTGTTGATTTGACTACTACTAGCTGTGGCCACCACCACATGGGATTCCTTGGTTACAGCGCCAACGGTCAAGATCTGCTTTGCCAGTGATACAGACCAGATCTATACGTGCTGGTAAGAGTCTTGTGCATCAGCTATGCCTTCTCTTGGGATACCTTCAGCTTGATTCAGATGTAACTATAGATGATGCTATTAAGGAAACCAACAGTTGAACTGATAAAAGAAAGACACCAAGCAGACTGTAGTCAATCAGAAGCTGGTGGAAGGCCAGGACTTACATAAAGTTGATAAGGGGGATTCAGACTGGAATGTGGAACATCTAATCAAAAATTATTGTCCTTGGGAGTGAAACGCATCCTGGAGACATATGTAAGCTAATTAAGATGTTTTGGGAACAGTCTGAAGCTACTAGTAGAAGTGTAGTAAGAAGCACCCTCACACGACTATCCTAATACTAAAAAAGTCACACCCCTTGAGCTGGAGACCCCAGCCCAAGCAAAGACCCCTCACCTCTGAGCATGTGCAGAATATTGAAGTAGTACTACAGCTTTAAGAACAAGACAAGAAAATGTAGACCAACAGAAAAATGCTTTGTGTAATTACTTATGCATATGTATAACTAGACTGCATAAATACTGTACCTGCATGAACGAGCGGTATGCTAGCTTTGTGGAATTACCACATAGCACCCGGTTTTGTGCAAAACCAGAAATAAATCAATATCTTGGCTCTGTGTGCGTATTGGGTGTTGCGCACCAGGTAACAAACTCTGTTTGTGAGACAACAAGATGATAGCCCTTCTCACCCTTCTCAAACTTCCTCAGCACTGCAGCTTACAGAAGAACAAGGCAAGCAGCAAGGAAAGAGGAAGTTTTCAGAATTACAGCAGGAGTTCAGAGACTGCTTTCAATCCTCTTCCCACACATCTTCAGGAGCCCTTTTGCTCACAATACTAATTCTCTGCACATTGCAAAGAAGTATTTCCTCCTGTCAAATCCCTTTGGGACTCTAGCTCACCAGAGAAGCATACTAGCCATGAACTCTACAAGGTTTCTGGTATTTCCCCCCTCTAACTTATTTCTATCCCCATTATTTGCTCTACAGAGATTTTTATGCACCATGAACACCTGTCCCCCTACAGTGGAAAGACAGGCACATTCATATATACCAGCAGTCTAAAAAGAGGGTCTTCTGTCACAACGTAAGAATTCACAGCACTCAAAATTAATCAGTTTTATCATTCATTTGAAATAACGTTTTGGTCAACTGTTACTGTTATTTGAGAATACTAACCCTGGACAGTAGATGTAGAGAAACAGGATTATAATTGCCCCTCAACATGATACATAACATCCAAGAGTTATATTGTTTCAATAACAAATGGAAGGGGGAGGAGAAACAGAGGCAGCACAAGTTTCTTATCAGAACAAATCCTCCTGCAACTAGCAGAAAAATTAGTGCTTTGCATTCACACAAGCTCTTGGGTTGCTTGAGTGTATCCATGGTAACACCTATCTTTCAGAAATTCTAGTACGCATCTACACACTTATTTTACATTCTACCTAAAACATGAACAGAATTGAGAGCACTGGAGTACCCGCCCCATTAATCTGGTTCTACTTCAGCTATAAAAGTGCATGAGAAAAAAGAAAAGCTCCCCCCATAGCTACCCTTTAAACCAAATCCCTCCCAAACATGGAGCTGTAATTTTGGGATTACTCTCTTCTTTGACAACACTATTTATTGTCCTGCAACATGAAGATGAGCCCTGCAGGATTTTGCATATTTTGAATGCATTGTTGAGTACCACTTACTAATGTCTCACTGGTAAATAAACATTTGATTTTATAAAAAAGGATGAAAAAGACTGGATTATATGAATAGATTTTTTTTTTATTCTTAGCAAGAATATGGTGTATAGCATTTTCTCAGGAAATTTGACAGAATTAATAACTTTTCAAAACCCAATTTAATCAAAGGCTTCTTAAAAGAAAGATTTTTAGTATTTTTCTTTATTTGTGGACCTGGAAAAGAAAATTACATTGGAATTTCAGATTTCTCTATAATAAATTTAAGCCTCCTAATAATTAACTTGCTATTCTTAGATAATTTGCATGATTTCTTTTAATAGCATATCAGCACACAAAAATCTGCATACCTCAGACTGAAAACCAGTATCCTAAACAATAGCCTGTGAAAATTATGATAAAGATATTTAAATTACTGAATGAACAGAATTGGGGTGGTGTTTCATTGAAACAGAACAGTGTGATTTCATTATAATGTCATTACAACTTTCAGTAATTGTAAAAGGAGAAAATGAAACGATTTCTGCTTCTGAAGCAACTGACCTCTATGCTGCCTTTTGTTCTCTTAAAACAGCAAGACCATTGTCCTAAAGCCAGCATTTTAAACCCAGCTCCTTCCTAACAACTGTTAGGCTTCACTATATGGCATTCATCGGCAAAAGCCTTCTCACACAAGACTCTACTGCTGTTATTTGCTTCACCGTATCAAAATTCTCTTTAAAATAAAGAGGAAAGTAGATTGAGTCAGGTTTAAAGCCAGCAAACAAACAAAAAACCAACCCCACAAATCAACCCGTGGTGGAGAAGGAATTGTTGTTCTGCAAGGAACTTGTTTTCCTTAGCTTCATTTTTGTGCTGCTCTTTACAATTCCAATTCAGCAACAGTGCCAGAACACATCAGACATGTCCTCGGAAACACCGCATGCAATACGGGACTACTTTCATCAATAAAACATTTCTAGTGAGGTCTTTGAAAAGACTGGGGCAGCAGCGTACTGGACCCAGGTAAAACCAATGGAAATTTCCTCTCAATCCCATTTTGGCACCTTTGAAATCTTACTGATGTTGCCCCTTCTGGAGAAAACAGATGGAGTTAATTGCTGGGGTTTTAGTTATTACGTGAGCAAAAAAGCTAAATTACCTTCAGAATGACTCTTGCATGTATGCAGAAAGCTAGTACAAGCCCTCTGCACAATACAAATGTAACCTTCCAAGTAACATTTCAATTTTTACATTTTATTTAATTCAAATGCCTAAAATTTGGAAGAAACTTCTCGTGGGAGGACTTTTGTTCCAGTGGAGAAATCAGAGTTTTACAATGTACTGCAAATGCCATTCATTTTACAATGCCATTCCTTTTAGCTCTATAGTCTGACTGCCACTGCAATTAAGTCTAAAGAAGCTTTCCTTTCACCCTACTTGGTCTTACAACATATACAGAAACTCAAAAAAATGCAAGATTTGACATTTTTTATATTTACTTTGGCAAAAGAAAAAAAATAGACAAAAGCTTCTTCTGCCTGGAAAAAGCAAAAATGGAATCTTATTAGTCATAAAGAAACTGAAGATGTAAAATCCTACCTTGCCCTCTTTGCATGTCATCTTGGTAAGGACTTGCACAAAAAGATACTAACAGATGAGTATTATTGTTTCACCCTGGGAAAGTGCACAGCAAAATGGCTTATTAGTATCTTACCTGAAAAGTCACAGCATCTCCACTTCTTATCAGAAAAGTACTAAGTTATTATTTCCCTTTCTTCACCGCTTTATTAAAACTCTAAATATCACCACTGTGCCCAGAATACTGGGGGAAATCAATCTGATGCCTGAAAAGTCAAGGCTTAAACTTGAGAATGCTTTCATCTTTCAAAGTTGCATAAAAAGTAAGAGTAATACAGAAAGACAAACTAAGAGACTATGAAAGGAAACAGAAAAGAAGAATTCAGAAGATTTGGAAATGTATTTTAGTTACAGAGACTGTAGATAAGGGTAAATTTGACAATGAATCCTGGGTAGACTCAAAAGATTCAGGCAGTCCATGAATTCTGACAGGTTTTCAGATAGTTCAGACTTACTGTGCAGAAGGTAGTGAATATTTTATGTTGTTTATTTTTAATATTTTTACTTGGAGTCAGGTCTTTTTGGTTAATAAAAACAAACACTAAGTTACAAAAAAAGTATGTGTGTTCATAAATATTGATGAGAAGCCAGACTGAAAGTTCTACTAAATTGACCAGTCCCATTAACTTTAATGAGCTGTCAGTCAGACCGCAGGCCTGCAAGCCGAGACACATTCAGCCACCTCTGGGCATACGCAAGCATGTAAGGGAAAAAGGATGTTCTCAGCAGAGTGCACCCACTGGGGTTTCTTCTCAGCAGCACACCTACGGCCAAACAACCGCATCAGGTCTAAAGATCACTGAAAGTCAGTGGTGGGTTACATTGACATCAGGTCCAGCTGGTGAACTAGCCAATGGCCTTGTGATGTTAAACTATATTAAAGTCTTGTCTTTTTTTTTTTTTTTTTTGGGGGGGGGGGGGACGGACACACGGACACACACAACACGGGACGACACAGAAATCAAAGACAATATAAGTTTGTCCTCAAATAAATGAAAAAAATTAATCCACAATTCTGCAGCAATTTGTTGACCAGTACAAGTTAAGTCAACAGATCTATGTAGGTAAATCAACTGTATCCTTCTGTCAGGTCAGAAAACCAAACTGAAGAACCATACTATAATCATCTGCTGCCAATTCATCCCTAAATAGTAATTTGAAAGAAGGAAATGAAGAATCAAGTTAAAAGCTAGATGTCACAGTGGCAAACAGACTGTCAGTGCCAAAGTACCCCTCTGTAATTTACAGATACCAGATCTAGAATACATTAGCTCTAGGCTTTAAGACTCTTTGTTCTTCAAAATATTTCCCCCGATGCGTAACTTTATTTCCTTCTAAAGTAGGACAGACTGGCCACAGGAAAAGGCAGGATGTTGAGCAGGTACTGGTACCCCAGCTGGAATTAACGTCTCCTAGGGATAAGGCAGCCCCGATATTTGGAGTCAGGAAGGAATTTCTCCCCCACCAAAGAGTGGTAGTGATTTCTTGTTTTCCTGGGAGGAAAGCTGCATGGGAGCAGTAGGGTTTGTTCATAGCTTTAAAGCCATTCGCAATGACTCAGTGTAAATATCGACTTTTGAACACTAAATATTCCCAATAAACACTTGCCAAACCATCCACATATAGAAATCTAAAAAAAAAAAAAAAATCACAAAGCAAAACGAGGAAAAATTGTTTCACATTCTGGTTAAAGTGATGCAAAGGTGAAACCAGATTAAAATGTTTATGCCCTCTACCCTACAGACATCTAGACTGTATTTTACCATCCTTGGAGGGGCTGCGAATAGTGCATTTGTACAGCTGTTTTCTTCTCTACTGAAACCTTTCTGAAATAATATCAGACACGGACGTTTGCCTAGCTGTGGGTGGTAAAATTTCATTCATGTTCTCCTGTAAACAACTTAACAGCAAATTACCAGTGCATTTCCATCCCACAAAATCACCTTAGCAACCCACGCAAACATCTTCATATTTCAGAGGCAGCAGTCACATGGAGATTTGCAAAGCCTCCAAAAGAAAAATACCACCTCTGGTAAAAAAAATAACAAAAGTTTTATGTTTTGCTACAGAGGACCTTATAATCCCTAAAAGACACAGATTCATGTTTTGAGACGCAACCGGTTTTCATGTAAAGGAGCAAACATTCCCTTTCAGAGCAAAAATTTCTGCCCAGGACATGGTGCTGTCACTGGACACCCCACCTAATATGGCTTTAAAGTGAGCCAATTTAGTGACAGTAGCACCGATCAAACTATCACCAGAATTAATTTTCCTATCTTAACTCCTGATATGATTCTGGTCAAAGATCTGGCAGCAGAGCAGCATTTTTTGCTTGAGAGGAACTGACTCTGAAGTGGATTCAAACAAATGTTTTTCATAACTTCTCATGGATTGGGAATGCTAAGAAAACTGAGCAGAAACAACATATATGTGTATATTTGCTTCCTGGCTTCTCAGCGAGATGTATGCTTTTCCTAATTTCCTGTAATTAACAGATCCCAGTTTCTCTTTTCTCCTTCTTACCCACTGTTCACTCTGGTACCAACTTGCCACAGGTCACATCTGCTTTTTTGCTGCTTGGCATAGTGGTGTACAAAAATGGCAGGACACTTCCGTTAAACACTCACCTTGAGATGTTCTGTAGTTCTTTTGATTCCCTAAATCAACTAATGCAACTTGCTATCCCCACAAACAACTTGGCTCTTAACAGGGACTAACCCACAGCCCACATGACAAAAATAATCTGGCAAAAAAATTCAAATACCTAGCAGGCTATCGAGCATGCACTAAAAATAGGTTTGGGTTCAGTTTGGTTTGTTGGGGCTTTGTTTTGTTTTTTTTTTTTTTTTTACTATCAGCTTCAGGTATTCTTGGGTATTTTGCTAGACCTCAAAACTGGCTGCAGCTGATTTTTGCCATTAAATAGTCACCAATTTCAGTTACATCAGTGCATGGCTAGGGTTAACCAGTATCCATATTCGGCAGCTGAAATTCTGAAATTTCAAAGTTATTTTACAGGTTATTTAAAGAACCTAAAGTCCTACAGCATTTTTAGCTACTTCCTTTCCTTCCATCTTCAAGATCAACACTGACTATTTCTAACTGTGATTTTCCTATATTACATATCCTCCAGGAACCTCATATACAAAAACCAACGGGGGCTTGCTCACTGCGAGCCACAGAACCCAGATCCTTAAACAGCTCTCTCAACCTCATGCAACAAGGTATTTTTACCAACTTGTATAGAAGCACTGTACTTCCACCAGAATGTTCAGGCCTGGAATATGCAGACAGCTGCTCCTAGCAACACATTACTTGAGCATTAGCCCTCGTGTGTGTCTCACTTGCCATAAGCGTGAAGGTCTGTGGTGGGTGACACTATTTTAGTCACAAACACAAAACACAGCACCTTACAGGCTGCTGCGTAGAGTCTCCATCCCAGTTAGACCCAGCACCAGGTCAAACACCCTGACATAACACCTCATAATCAGAGGTTACCAGTCTATCATAGGAAGAGTTTTATTGATAGGATTTTTAACTCAGACTAAAGTAGATCATGCTTTTAACTCTGAAAATCCTTTGTCAACAAGGCAGCTGTATCGCCAGAACATCAGTGGTTACGACAGAACACAAAGAAATGAGGATTTCACCCATCTATGTGTGTGCGCATGTGAATTTTTAGGAATCTCACAAGTGTATTTATATTATCATTCCTTACTACATCCTCTAGGCCAACTCTAGTTTTAGCTCTTTGATCACAATTTTCCTAGCTCCTCTAGATAAAGAGGATGAAATCTGTAGGCCATGTCAAAAATGCTAAGGCCAACTTTATAATGAAACAATTAATTTCCAATTCTCTGAAAGCCTTGAATATTTCTTAAATACATGTAATGTGAGATAAGCTAGTGTTTAATTCATCTCTCAGATGGAATCCCAGGAAGGTGCATTTATACATAGCCAAAAAGAGCTGCAATAATTATACATGAGACCATGCTCTACCTGAAAATCACATATTCATTTGCTGTAAGGTTACATACAAGATACTTTGAAAAGATGAGGTAGGTCAGTCTAATAGATCCGTTTCAATTACAGACCTAACTAAAAGCCTGCTTCTGCGAAGTTCTGAGCAGTACTTTGAAGTCCGAAGGATGAAAGGGTCTGCAGTGTCTGCCAGCCTGAGGGCTCCGGTATAGGCGAGCAAAACGTCCAATTCCTTACTGAACACAGCTAGAGCCTGCTTCAGGGATTCCCCAGCTCTAAGCAAAAGGTCCATTGCCCACTCCTTCTAGCTCATGCTCAGGTACGTAATGCTGCCTAAAAGAAATTCTGAATCTGGATAACAATAGATCTGATCAAGGATGGTTAAAACAGGCTTAAGAATAGAACAAAGTAAATTTAGAAAAAACTTTATCTACAAGAACATGGAAAATTTGCTTGATTCAAAAACTGTCCATAATTACATTCACAAGGCTACAAGACATCCAGTGGCATTTAGTAACAGTACTAATTTCTACCAGCACAGGCCAGAGAATCAGGTTAACAATTCCAACAGCCATTTATAAACTGCCAGCCTAAACAACTGTTTTTTAATATCTCACCATCAAACTGGAATAACAGATCAGACCATCCCTCATGGATAAGAAGATGAAATTTAAGTCACTCAAGATCACGAATGCTCTGTAAATCACTAGTGGGATTTGCAAGTCTTTGGGTAGCTATGAGCACCTTTAGGTTATTTCAGCACCTATTTTGTTTACTCAACCACAATCACAAAACTGAAAAAAAAAAAAAGCATGGCTAGTTGAGTAAAACACTAATACCAGCATGACACATGCACAGTGAGCCGTGCCACTGGGTTTGTTTGCAAAGCCTGCAGGCTTCCCTCCCTCAGTCCACTGGGACCACAGTGACATGACCTGCTTTTCAAATGTTCCTATGGTCAAAGTATAGACTGTTCATGCAAAGGAGTGGATCTTCAAGCTTATCCAAGGAACGAGCAGGGTCTATCTGCTGAGACAGACACGACCCCCAACGTCCCTCTGTATAGATCCGGTACTGCGTTTGTCAGGCCAGCCCACAGCTCATTCCAGTGCTGCTGAGCACGGTTATTGTTTGGTTCCTGAATAGGAACAGGGACAGATCTCTCTTTGAATAGGAACGCATTTCTGGTGAGTCAAAACTACCAAAGGGCTTAACTTCCCTCCCCCATCTTCTTTTTCCCTAAATTCTGGAATGCAGAAACACGTCATAATTACCCTGAAAGCAGAAGAGGGAACACGAGCAAGGAGGGAGTTGGTCTCTCTTCATAATTCTATTCCTTTGCTTTTTGATCATGATCCAATGAATGATTGTTGCCACAAAAGACTCACTGTTATCAGCTCGCAATTAAAGCCTTCACAGAAAAATATTCAGATTGTAGTCAGGCATCAATACTTAAGGAATAAAAACCTTTGCTATGTGCTTTAGAACCCATGTTTAAACATTCTGTAATTTTATTCCTTTCTAAGTAGATAGGACTTTGGGAGGGGGATAATTTTATTCTAGTAAGTAAATTATATTAAATAGAATAACAGCATAAATATAACAGATCATGATTCAGCACAGTTTTTACATCTTGCTCCGCAAGATCTACTGCAAACATGAAAAATTAAGCACTTAAGATGGCTGACAAAAAGCATAGGTGTTACATCCACTGAATGGTTTTATATTATTCGTGCTTTTTCACATTTCCAAGCAATCATTAAGAAGTTTAAGTTTGAATAGTTTCCTGCAGCATTTACAGCACAAACACTACAGCACTGTGCTAGTGCATAACTTAAAAAAAAAAAAAAGAAAATACTCTCCAGAACAAGAATTTATCTTCCTTCCCCTTCAACTTCATGTCTTAGTTGTTTCTCCTCTTTTCAGTGTCTAATACTCAAGAAACATGGGAAGAGTATACAGCATAAATGATGATCAAACAAGCCAGTTGTCCTCATGACTGGCAGGTTCACTTGCATAAATATTACTAGCATTTTCCACTCTGCAACTGAGCTACTTGAGCAAGCTACGAGCAGGAGGTGAATGACATGCTGCACTAAGCTGAGACTTCTCCCCAGCAGTCTAACTTAAGCAAGTGTAAAGCCTGATCTCAGAGCCTCACTCAGTTTTATCCCCAACACTGATTCTGTGAAAAGAACTCATTTACAAAAACTCCTTAAGAGAACTTCCAAGGAGTTACAACCTTATGGAGAAGTTAATAGGTCTCCACCACTTAATTTACCATATTTGGAGTTTGCTTTTTTTCATATACTCCTTAAACTTAGTTATTTTTCTGTGGTGGAAAGCCACGCAGTAACTTAGACTGCAGAAGGGGAAACACATAAATTGTGGTGGGGTTGAGAGTGCAGTTAGCTTTGGAACTCATTAGACGTGTACAGTGTGTAAACTTTCTGTGTCCACAATTTTCATTTGATGAAATTTAAATAAATTTTTAAAATTCATCAAGTATTGCACTCTGAAGTAGAAGCAGTAAATATGCAGTATGATATTGTAAATACAACATGATTTCCAACAGAATTATAATTATTTAGTAAGCTTTCAAGTCCCACAAGGTCTTTTATGTTATTACAATACTATTATTTTTTCGTACAGCAGACCAGAAAAATCAAAGCAAGGATTCTGCATAGTAACAGTAAAGCAACAATAGCTCTGAGGGCTTTTAGCTCGTAAACAGAATGCACATTTTTATATTGTCTTGTCTATCTCCTTATCTGCTTGTTAAAGCTGTGAGCAAAACGCACAAAGATAAACAACATGGTGTTAATTGCTGGTGACTAGCCTCTTTTCCAAAATGCTTATATTCACACTATGTAAGCAGCACACAGTTCTTCAGGCACGTTGTGTTGTAGATGGAAGCAAACAATTCCTAGCGAAGGATTTAAATGGACATAGCCTCTTCATTCCATTTATTTTGAACTCTTACAGCAAATAACTCAAGAGTATTTCTTTTGCTTAGGATTAATGTTGCTCCCAGGCAATTTATTCTCTCCCTTTCAAGGTATTTAGAATTACTGTTTTGATGCACAGATCACACAGTACTTTTTTGGGTCTCCTGGCTGAGTAAGTATAACTCTTTTTTCCAGTGGAAGTTCTGGTATTTAAAAAAAGTCTCCCAGAAAGGCTTCCAATATTTTCTTTAACATTCACTGTAATTCACTGTAATAGCCTAATTTCACATATTGCTTTGTGGAGTATTTCAGAAGATTAATGTAAAAAATGCAAAGAACAGCACAGAAGCAAAATAGAAGGAAAAGTTGCACCAAACTGACATGTCCAGGGATGTGAGTTGTACTGAAGTGCTGCATGACATGACTGTACACCTTCCTGAATACCGGCAGCCACAACCTCTAGGAAAAAAGGCAGAGCCGTGCAGACACCTGCACCTGACCCTGAAAAGTCCAAATTTCTCACAGTTACTAGGATGTCAGCTATTGCCAAGCTCCTACTTTCCAAAATAATTAGAAACCGTAAGCAAGAAAGCTTGATCCTTTTACATTACTTCTGCTGTTGATGTGTTTGTTAAACGCTTTTTCTGCAAAAGGAACACAGCTAAAATTGCATTAGTTACAGAATTATTTTTAATTACAGATAAATAGACATTTCTGAGTTGGCCAACACACACAATAAGCAAACACACAGACTAGGGAGGGAACAAGCATCTGGAAGCCTTTCTTCATGAGTCATCTGCCCTAAAAGCGATCTCTTTCTCCAGTGGTATCTGGTAACCAAAAGCCCATTACCCAGCAAAGAGCTGCAGCACTTCAACAGGTAACTGCTCAGGGAGGTTCATCACCATGCTCCTGCTCCCAATGCAGTTTGGATAATACGATTTAAAGCAAAATTATTTTAACAGGATAGATGTAGCAACATTTGGCTGATTTTCTCTGCTGCAGATTCAGCAAACAGTAATAGCAGCTGAAGCCCACTGATGTTTCAGACAGAGTAACCACCTGCAGAAGGGTATGGGAAGCAGCTGAGGACAAAAACATCTTTACCTACTCTGGATCTGGATAAGGATGCTTGCATAGCCTCAATTATCTCAAGATGTGAAACAAGGAGCTTGGGTTGTTATGTTCCCACTCAATTCCCTGGTCCAAGATCACAACTCTTGTATTTCATGGAAAGCTGGACCTAAATTTCATAGTAAGGTCCCAAATTCCCTTATCATGAGTTATAACTAATAGGGGCTGCTCTTGTAAGTTGAATGAGACTTATGAGAGGAACCCTAGGTCCTAATGCTATCTATAAATTGTGTAACTTATACAAAATAATTACAGCATCCTTCTCCTATAATTGACAGGACTTTAAATTACAAAAATTGAGATTAATGAATAAAATATGAAGATGGTCCTACAGAACAGCAGCCACCCCATTAGTTATTTTGATACAAACACCCATGCATTTTAAGCTGTCACTGAAATACGAGTTTTCAGTGTGCGGCAGGAGAGCAGATAACCCCTCAGCATAAAGAAGCCCACAGAGGAATTCACAACCAGGTAAGGGACAACCAGTGTTTTCATCACCTGAAGAGGAGTAACAACCCTCATAGCTCACCTACTTTTTGTGACAATTCAGTGTCAAAATATCCAACTGTTGGAGCTGGCACGCTTTGTCTCTGTTCTTAAGCAGCACACAGCCTGAAAACGAAGGTGCTTGTAGATGAGGAGAGGAGCCAGGCAACCATGCTTGAGCCAGGCTGTTGCAACTGCCCACACCCACACTCCTCACAGCCAGCACAAGGCTGTGCATGCTGGCCTGCTCCCCAGAGCAGGGCGGAAATCTAAGCCGCACTCTCCTGCCTCCACCCCAGCCGCGACACGAAGCCCGCCCGCTCTAAAGCCCGCGCGCTCTCCCCTCAGCGCCGCGCTCCCACCTGCGCCGAACCTTCCAGAAGAGCGGCAGCGAGCACCAATCGCCACGCGCCGCGGGAACCCGGGCCAATCGGAGCCCGGCGTTCTCGTGTCCTCCCTCCCCCCGCCGTAAGTGCTGCCGCCCGCCGGGGGTTGCCGGCTCTGCCGGCGGGGAGCGGCGCCTCTGGAGCAGGCGGCTTTGTATTCCTCTCCAAAATGAAACCCCAAACTGCATAGAAGTTTCTGACTGAATTAAAAGCGTTATTAGAGAGCATGAAGTATTTCTAAGGACTAACCAGCTGTTTACATGTGTCTCTCAATCGTGTGATACCCTGTCAGAGCAAGCAGGCCCTGGCCAGTTTTGGACAAGGTACTGTAACAGCATAATCACAAATATGTCTGAACAAAGGTCATTAATCCACCTCAACTTCAATTCACAATATGATGTATATGTTGTAAAATAAATTTCACAAACACCAAGATGATTGTGTTCCATTACATTGCCATCTAAAAATTTATTTGGATTTTCCTCTGGTTTTTAAAACTTTCCTCCTCTAGACTAGTAAATCTGACAAACCGAACTATGCTGCTTACAGATATTTATTCTGATAAATTGGTAAATAGTTAACTCTCTTGAATTACCCAAAAGTGCTATTTTTTCCTGAAAGGCAGGAAGTCTGCCCAGAGAGGGAAGAGGTTATCATGGCACTGATCTCGCAATTAAATTATGCCACAGCCATTCCTCAGGTCAATTTTCTTGTGTAAACACAAGTTACAGTCGAGCTGTCTTAAGTATCATGCGTACACCTTGAATGGGAACCAACACTGCATACAAACTGTGGTATGCTGGCAAACTGATAATGTCTATGTTCAAAGGGGGAGGTTAGATTTTTGTAGCTATCTTTTCCATTTCCCATGTAGGAATCTGCTTATATATTGGTCTGCCTGTAGCAAAGAGGACGGATGGGAACTGAGGGTGGATCCTGCCCCAGACTGAAAACTGCAGCCTTCTTTCCACAAAGATAAAGGTTACAAGCAGAATAAACAGCAGCATTTTATAGGGGCAGTCTATTAATGTATTCTACTAACAAATATACAGAAAACTAGAGCTTGCACAATCTGGAAGTGGCAACTGCTCTTCACAAAACATGCAATTTCCATTTTTTATTAGTCAGGTCTTCTCACACTTTTCCTCATTAGATCACCGCAGAATCATTAATTTTATTGCTGCTAGCTTATCTTAATTGCACTAAAACAAATGTTTCGGATATCACAGACCGTTACAGTAACAACTTCTTCCAGTCTCTGTTTCCTTAATCGACTTACCCACAGCGACATTTCAGAATTGGCTTTCAGTAGTTACTAGGCTTTGGACACCATTAGTGGCCTCGTGCCTAAAGGCTATCACAGCAACCTGTACGTCAGTGAAGGACGTTGTCTGCGATGTGAGATCTCAAAACAAAACACGGACGTGCTTCCGTCTTTGATCAGTCTTGCCATAAAGAAATCTGAAGAAAACCTATTTGCTGGGTATACAGATTGCATGGAGCATCGAGTCATAACTGTAAAAACCAGCACGCTAGATAGTCGTAAATAACTTAGCTGTCATCTGCATTACTTCTAACAGTCATTGCTTGGCCCAAAGGCAAGTATACATGACAGCGTTGCAAGAGTTGTGTTAACACAGAGATTAGGATCAGGGCTTAAGTTAGTAGGACCAATAATAAAACAGATGCATGCATGTCTACAGAATCAGGCCCTTAACCATTGTGCTCTTTGAAGCTGGGGCCATAATTGTTTGTACTTTTTGACATTAAACATAAATAAACATAGCAGCAATATGAACTTAAACCTCCAGCCACAGAAAGAGTTTTCAGTTATTCTTCATTTTATGCCGATTTCAAAAGAGCCAAACTCCACTGAAGGGATTTGAAGGGATCACTCCTAGGTTCACCAGGAGGCAAGCGGCCGGACAGCTGATCGTATCTGTGGGGACTACGGCCTTGATATTGGAAAGAAACTTGAAGATATCACAGACCCTTTTTAATGCCTGACTTTGTTTGTAATAATTAACCAAGATATTAGGGAATCTTCTCTTTCTGTTACCTAGTGTAGTTGTTTGCTTCTAGCCTTGTTTTCTGTAAATACTGTTAGCAGTCTAATCACCTAATGTGCCTTCTGGATTAAAAAACACCACCAATTTAGAGTTATCCCTGATGAACTTTACAGATATTTGTACTTAAATCCACACATGTCTTTTTTTTTGCTAACCACTGGAAGTTTCTGGTGGCTACTTCCCCTTCCTGTCTACCACTGATATATTTCCCTGAAAAAAGAATTAAAAAATGCTTTTTCAAACATAAAACAAATGTTTGATGAATTAAAGTTAATGATTGAATTTGTGCTTTCATTTTAATCTCCTATTACGTTGACTGAAACTCTGCTGGAGAGTACTCAGTACAAAATTTAAGCTTTTGTTGGCTATCTTTTTGCATTCTTCCTTCCTACCTCTCTCGGGAGCTTGCAGCACAGCTACATACACCGCCTCATGCTTACGGCTGAGTTCTACAAAGGCCTTAGAACAGCTTTATCTATACTTACCATGACCAGTGACATTAATATCAGTGATCCAAATATTTTAAATATTAACATAAACTCACGCAGGACTGGTATGCATGAGAGTTTTGCACAGAAGAAGCCTGAGAACAAACCACCTTCCTCCTAACTTGGTCTCGTTCAACACACACTCAGACAGGTAACTTCCACAAAGTAAAAGCTCTTAAGTGCATTTTCAGAATCCTGTTCTCTGTGCTTTTAGGATATTTATCTGGACCAAAAATTTTTTTGTAAAATGAAACTGAACAATATTGAGAATCCTTTCTCCACTTAATGTGAAATAACATTAAGGAAATACAATTTGTAATGCATTCCCGTTAGGCTTCTGCGGCTTGCTCTGTTGCCGGAGCAGTTGCACCCTGCCCCACTATGTGTTTCTGCGCCTCCCACATTTCTTTCTTTCCTTGAATTGACTTCTCTTTGGTTTACTTCTTGCTCAGATCCCTGAAGGATCCAGATTTATATCTTAATCTTCTTTTCTACTTCTGTCTTCAAATTACTCGTTCTCCATTCAGCTGCAACCCAAAATCCCATTGCTCCTCAGTCTGACCCCCGGTCCACTACTTTGTCTTTGCTCATCTCCTGCTCTCCAGCGTAACCCTCGCTGACTCTCGGTTAACACCCACTGTCCCTTTCCTGACCTGAGTTTATAACCTCTTAATCAGCTATGACTCCACTTTCTCCATGTCTTTTTACAACCAGGCATTAGCTAATTCCCACCCTTATTCTTTAACATCATCTCTCAAAAATTTTTCCTCCTAAACTTTATTGCCAAAATCATCCACACTGTGTTAATTTTTTGCCTCATTCCTGCAACTCTCTTCCTATGTGAACCTCGGCCATACCAGCTCTCTTCTTTCAGTGCATCCAAACGCAGCTGCAAAATTATTTTGGTTTTGTGCCCTTCTCTATTGTGGCTTCTCTACTTCCCCCAAAGAGCCAGCAAGATTCTGGTTTTGCTGATTATGCCTTACCTTTTATTTCCTGACTTGCAAAGTACTGCAAAATAAAGTAATAAAAAATGGGATTAAACAACACACGCATGCATACAGACTCTTGGAATCCCTACTCTTATCAGGTGTGCTTGCTCATAGGCAGGAATGACAACCATCCTCGGGTGATGCCTGTGTTCCTGTTCTGTATGTTCCAACATAGGTGAGGGGAGGAAATACGTAGAGGCAAAGACAACTCCACAATAAACCCTCTGAGTTTCATCAGGAAAACAGAAAAAAAGCTTCTGTTTCTATCAAGTCAATGTTTTAGTTTTAGAATCTTTTTTATTAAATTCATCTCAGTCTCTGAAAGAAAATATCAAAATGTATAATTGAAAACCATTGAAATTATATGTTCATTTTTAAAAATAATTCTCAGCCAAACTATTAATTCAACTGAAACCAAACCCAACTTTTTTGTTGAACAACCTGTTCATATGAAAAAAAAAAAATCTATCCAGCTTCAGATTCTCTGAGGATGTTTCGTATGATTTTTGCCTTGTATAGACTCACATTAAAAGGCATGGAGTCAGGCACAGATGAACGTACCGTATATTCTCATCTTAAGGTATTCACGTTTCATGTGAAATGGGAAACTGACTGGAGGACAAAGAGGTACAATGTTCGGGTCTACTGCTGAGCTGTTGCCATCAGCCCTGCGAACCCCTTAATGTGCATTTGATCAAGGGAAACAACTGTAGCAGACCCCGTCGTGGTACTTCCCAACGAATTGTTGATTTTAAACTAATTCGCAGCTCCTCTTCCACTTTCCATGCTGTTTAGCAGGTATTATTAGATCAGCTGCCTTCCTGAGTATTTATCGACCAGTGAAGGCATTCAGCTATTGCACAATCTGTGCTCAAGGCCATCGCTCGGCGTTGGGAACGCACAAAGCCAGCTGGAGGGCAGACTGCAGGCACTGCAGGAAAGGGGGTTCAGCGTGCTGCAGCACCAGCTGGTTCCACCTCTTACCCACGCAGCCGCCGCTGCCCTTGTCCAACGCCATGGAATGCTGTGAAAGGAGACAAAGGATGGAAAAGGAAGAATTAGCTGGAGCAATTGCTTGAGAGTTAGTCGGAGGACAAACGTATGGACCAGCAGGCCGATTCAGTCTGTCTATAGCTAAAATCTTTGACTATCACCTAGCTATCTTCACTAGCAATTTTAGTAGAATGAAGCTGTCTGGAATAGGCTTTTGTACATTGACATAATTTCTAGGAATCTTGTCCTTTATTTCAACCACATTTAGCCTTCCAAATATTCTGCATCAGTCCTCAAGTTTTATCTCCAGCCCTTTCCGAGATGTTTAGAGTAGCATGACAGTCTGCCTAAGTTTAATATTACGCCTAATAAACCCTATGCATAAACCAAATGCCTTTCTTTTTTCTGTTCTTGACTTAAGCATGATTTTAGTCTAGTACGCATTCTTCCCAAGAAGCCATCTTTACTTTTGCCATAACCGTATGTGTGAATAGCACCTCGTGCTCTTCAGGCACTTCTTCAAGGACAGCAATGTTTTCTAACAATTTACTGTAGCTGAGGTGTTCTCTAGTGACTGGAATCCCGTTTCCTTTTCACAAGCCTGAGACATTCCTACAGGCCAAAGAAGATTTATGTAAATGGTCCCTTTTTAAAGCTCTATGCAGCTCTCACTATTATCTCTAGCAACACAAAAGGTTCCCAACAATATTTTATTACATCTCTGTATTACATCTGTTAAAACTAGGCCTGTGTAACATTAACTTTCTTTTTGATTTATACTCCCAGCTACTAGTAAATCCTGCCTTATGAGCACTAGAATTATAAATGCTTTCACTTCCCAGTTACACTAGTCTCAAATAGAAAAATAAAATATTTTGACCCCCTGAAGATCTATGGAAAATGTGTTTTTGCCTACTGTTTGCTTTACAAGGCACGAGTACCTTAGCGATTTTTCCATGAAACTTCCAAGAGGCAAAGAAAATTATTTTGCTGATATGCTTAATCAGTACTGATGCGACTTTAAACACATACGCATTCGCTACTACACCTGAAAACTGTGTCGTGATCCTTGAATGTTGTTTCATACAAGAGTAATTTTTCAGGCTGAGGATACACAGATGAGAATTAAAATTTTTATGACTTATAACAAGTATGGACCAGTAGAAGAATGAGCATGGTGCTCCATGTCCTGCTACCAGTGCTCAAATCATGAGTCCATATTTTCCCTGCCTGGACCCATCTTCTGTAGTTGTGCCACGTACTCATTTGACAGTCATACTGCTGAACGGAGGAGAAGGGCTGCAAAGCATGAAAGATCACAAGCTTGTGTACATGTTGGAAAGTAGTATTCAGCGATGGAATTACACACGAATGCATCCGCCTTACCCCGGGTGGATATCACCGAAGAGAAGGAAAAAGCAGTCATGTTACCAGCCGCTCCGCAGTCTCTCAGTGTTCTCACAGGCAGGCGAGATGCCAGCTGGATGCTCCGACCCATTTGTCCAGGGTCTTGCTGCAGCATATGCTAAGCAAAGAGGTCTGACTCCAATGCATTTTTTTATTTTAAAAAAGATAAATTTCCTGCTCTTCTTTAAACCCCTGGTCAGCCATCCAAGCCAAGGGCTGGGGCCCTGCCAGTGTCCCACACTGAAATCACAACAAAGCTTTGCAAGGACAAGCGACTGACGTGCTGAAAGACGTGGGGGGGGTGTGTGTTTGTTTGCGTCTTTGTTTTACGGGACTCAGCTTCTTAATCTTTACGCAGCATTTCACTGCATCCAGCTTTTGGTTCCAGGCAGTCACCGTCAGGAAGTCCTGGGAGACGCAATGCCAGGTTTAGCCATCAGAATGTGGAATCATAGAAAAGTCAAGGTTGGAAGGGACCTCCACATATCATCTGGCCCATCTTCTGGCTTGTAGACCTGCATCTGAACTGATTTTGGCAAAAGTCCAGCTTTGGAGAAAGGATGGATTTGATATTCTTCTAAGCCAACAATCTTGAGCTGATAAGAATGGTTTTTTCTTGAAAGGATTTGATTTGCAATCGATTCCCAATGCATTTTTTCTGCTCTGTATATTGCTTTGTCTGTCACTAGTAGGTTCTTTAGTGTCAAGAAATTTCTGTATTTCTTAAACTATTCTTAGTCCTAAATAATTTTAAACTTAATTTGAACCATGAGCCAGTATTTCACGGTGAATTACACATAAATCAACCATACACGTGATCATAAAAGAAATGTAAGACTTGTTGTTCATACTGATTTTCTTCATGTCTGAAGAAGAAAGCACAGTCATAAACCAAAGTTTCGATCCACAAGGATTATTTCCAATAATATTAACATTATTTACAATAACATTTACAATAAACTTGACAGAATTTTCCTTCACATGTAAATGAACAAGCACTCCAGAAGCAACCTCAGCTCCAGTAAACCCCCCCCTCTTACGCACGTACGTAAGGATTGCTTATATTACAGAGTTAGAGAGCCGTCACAAAGGAGAATCTTTCTCTGCAGGATCTTAAGTCAACACCAGTGAAATTAAATGATACTGCAAAAAAAAAATTCCCACCACACTATTATCCTAATTCGAATTTGAAATTCTTATGACAGGAATAGACATTTTAGCTTTGTGAGAATCAGTAATAGAAACTTTCTTCTTTGGAATGTTTTTTAATAAGCTATGAATTTTAAAAAAAGTGTGACTACAGCTCTGAGACTTCCCAGGAAGCGGCAGGTATTTTAGATAAATCTAGTGCTGCTTAAATAGCACTGTTTCAACGGGGAAAAAAGCTTGTTTCATTCCAAATGTTGGAAATGGCCTACTAGAAACACTGGGGCTTAATTTTTTTTATTCCAAACAGAGAAAATGTCTGTTGAAATGCTCTTTAACAAAAAATACATTTTAATTTGAAAATGAGAAGTGCTACAAATATATTCAGTTTTAATATCATAAAAGGGATAAGAAGTTTTCTTAAACTGTTGTTTCTAATAAGAATAACCCTCTGTACATGTATTATTCTCTTGTATCCTTCTCCATCAGATCCCTGTTACACTGAAGCAGGAATCTGAATAAAGGAAAATGTGCTTCATTATATAGTGAGCTAGAATATTAGCAAACTAGTACATCCTTCTGCCTTATAGACCCATTTTTTATGAAGATATGCTTGGGTTTTATTAAGTTTAACGTGAAAGATTTTTCCATAAAGCTTTAAGCATAGTAAACCAACCTCACTGGGCTTTTTTTTGGCATTCATAGTACATTTTGAAATAGTATTATTGTCTAGAGACTTTTATAACCTTTAAAACATTTTAGAAACAATTAAACATGCCTTTCTTAAAACAAAATCTTTCTTGCTACATTCAGCTGCAAGACTGCTGAGGTCTCAATTTTCAACACCCTGACTTTTGCTTTGAGCAATAATTAAAACTAAAAAAACCCAACGAGGCAGCCTGTGCTTGCTGATGGCTGATTTCTCTCATTTGTTCCCCTTTTGTTCTCCCAATTGTTTAAGGTTATTTTACAGGAAACTGAAAGCAGTTGATCTGTAGCAGCACGGTATGGTCCGCTAATGTCACTGAAGAGGTGTGACAAAAAGAAACTTGTGTAGGAGCGGATGTATGGGCATGCCTACCTGTGTCCCTGGCCAGCACTTCAACCACGTCTACATACGGTAATGCTACAAAAGCAGAATCTAAAAAGCATTCTTTTAAATTAGACACATATCCAAAAGTAAGATCCAGTCTACTGCCAGCCTTTAAAATATTAGTCCTGAAAATCATCAAGGCTTATCGACCAAGAGATTAATTTGCTGACATGTTGTCCTGTCATGCCACCACGCCTCCTAAATATACTCGGAAGCCCTCATGTTTTACCTCTGGAGGTGAAGTGTAAGGTTCAGGTGATGAACACGCATTTTGTGAAGCGTTTTGTCAAGAAATACTTGACAAAATTAAAGTTTAGTTATAAACATTCATCTAGGTTGGATCAAAGGTCATGACTTCCTTCAAGCAAAACATAAAGCATTAAAATCCTGGTTCTACAGAAATCAACGGGAGCAATTTTGTTACTGATTTCATAGGAGCTACGATTTTATAGTAAGTAGTTTGGCATATGGGCCTCTGCCACCAAATTCACAAAAGTAACCCCCCAAGCCCCCACCCTGTAGCCCTTCCCTCCGTTTTTGCTCTCGTCAGCGCAGCTGGGACAGTGCTGCTCGTTGACACCACAGGAGGCTGTCAGCTCCGCTCCCCAGAAATTCCCAGTCGTTCAGTTTGGCCACATCTGATTAAACCCACGTGGGTTTAGTCCTTCTCCCACAGAAGTCCACGGCACATCTTGCAGAAGGGCAGTGGCAGGAGAAGGAAGCTCCTGGCTGCACCAGGAGACCCCCTGCACTCACCCCGGCTCAGCACGAACCTGCTCGGTGGCAGTCCTTCCCTCGGGCCTCCCGCTGGCGTCAGTTTAAAGGGATGCACGTCGAATTGGTGCAAAGATGGTTTGTGTTAAGCAGGCATGGAAGGCAAGCTGAAAATGCCAGACTATATTCCATAGACTTGAGAAGTTGCATAGGATTTAAATGCATTTTCAATAAAACATATTTATAATTAAACGTGATACTTCATGGGCACATATTTGTTATTTAACTTACCTTATTTAACTTACACTGCATGCAACTTTAAAAAGTAGTCCAACCTAAGCACTCTGGAAACATCTTCTTCTCTCACTGAGTCACAGCTCAAGAATAAATCGCCAGAAATCCGTGAAGGCATTTTCTTCATGAACGTTGCAGGGAGAAGACGAGAACCAGACCCCCAAGCTGCCCTCGCTGCTTTCTTGTTTCCTGGGCTTGTGCTGGCAGATGGGCAGATCCCTTCAGCCGTGACCACGAGATGCCTTTGCAGGACAGGGCATTCTCAGCGCCTGCAGGACTTTAACAGCGTGCCTCCTGCTTTATAACGTACCGTATGCCATTACCGCTTCTGATAATAAGAGGCTTTGGATTTACCTACCGACACATAAAATTGTAGGCATTTGATACAACCTAGAGCAGGCTTTAAGTACCACTGAGCATTCTTACTTGCTGTCGAGACAGAGGCTTGTTGAGATCTAAATGGGGTTTCTTTGTAACAGGTCTCAGCAAGATAATAAGGGGCTGCGGCTTTGCACCTCCAAACTGAGCTAGAACAAGGAGAAATCACGGACTCAAGTTTAGTGCTTCTGGTCCTTTCCTTTAGGTTCAGTGGGGACTATAAATATATCTGAGATGTGCTATAGAGGCAGTAGGCGAAAATGTTGATTTAAAAGGTTTCTTTATTAGGGGTACAGGCTCTGAATACCTCAGAATACCTGGTTCTATCTTGGCTTTTCAGACTGTATGTATTGAACTGTTACTTGCACAACTGGTAGATAATGCGGTGTTGAATTCAGGAGCAGCTTAACAAGAAGCCTGTTAACACATGGACCGAGGCACAGCCACTTCTACTTCTAACTTTCGACTTCTTTTTCCTTCAAATTTTGCCTTCAAAACCCAGATGACCCAGGCAGCAAAACACATGAAAATTTCTGTGGGATCTGGGAGTGCTGTGCAGACACGTACACTGACACAAGCCGTGGCCACGGTGTCTTGTCCTGCCTTGGAGAGAGCAGACTGTCAGCCAGCAGTGGAATCTCAGAGATAAATGCTACTAATTCTGTTCTATGGGTTTTAGTGGTACAGTGGAATTTCCATTTAGCAACAGAAACCTATGGGAAATCACCTAGATGTGCCGTTAGCTTGGTTCGCCTTCCAGGGAAACCCCGGCACAGGGAGAGATTTGGCACGTGCTTCCTCACCCACGAGGAGGGGCAAGGTGTCGGTACGGAGCTGGACCCAGAGTCTAGGGAATGCTCGCCGACACCGTGCCGTCTTCACCGTCAGAAGCGCTTGACGCCCACCCTTATAACTGGGCCTGTGCAAGTGATACGAACCCATTTAGCGAATTGTTCAGTACCTACTTTCTGAAGGCAGTTTAGGCAAGATCCTCCTACGGAAACTTGTGAGAGTGGGGGATAGATCGGCTTGAAAGGATCCGATTGATCGAGACATGAGACTCAGCAACACAAGTACGATAAACAGACACTAAGGACTTCAAGATCAGGTCACTAAGGTCTGTACACCCTCCAAAACATAGCAAATATTTCCATTTCATTAGGCATTTAGTATTATTAACATCTTTTCAGATTAGCTCCTGAGCTGACACACAGCCTAATGATAAGAAATTAAAGTTTATATATTTTAGAAAGTATTTTTCATTTACATGACTACAAGCAACCCTGCAATCTCCTTAGGGGAAGTCTATAAGGATTAAGAAAATTGAGTTATTAAAACTGCCACAACCTAGACATTTTCAAAATGATATAATGAGGTGTATTCCGTAGATCCACATGCTGGAGAACATTAATCCTCTACTGTCATTCCTTTAAAAAGGATCACCCTTCTCTGTGAGTTCTGACGCTTCACACTTAGGGCCTCCGAGTTCCTTAGGCAGATTCCTAACTCGCAGTGCAGTCGTGGTGTGGATACTCCTCCTCGTTCTCCAGGGCTCACAGACCTTGGATTGAGGTCCTTAACCTCTTGGTATTGTGTCCGACATCCCATTATAATGCAACACCGTTGTAAAGAATAGTATCAGAAGATGAGATAATGTTATTTACCGCGTCCGGAAGGAAGGTTTTCCTGTTTGTGTCTGAAGTATACCGGAAACATCACCATTTGTGTATGGAAAAATGATGTCGGGCAAGGACTGCAGACACAGTTGGTCTGCAGCAAACCTGCCCGCACCGGAGTCTGCGCTGCCGTGCCCCCCGACGCAGCCCGGCACCGCCAGAGCAGCGTGCGCCTGCACCGCCGCGTGTTGCTTCTGCCGCTGTAACCAAGGGAGGGATTGGCAAGAACTCGCTCTTACGAGGAGATCCTTGACCACAGCAGAGGGAGGCCAGTAAGGGAATTGGATTGCGCCCGTGTCGCTTGGTGGATTGCTTAGTGGCAATTTATAGCATCTGTGGTCTGCCGGAGCTCGCAGCTTGCGAGCTCTGCTCGGGGCTGGGCTGGGAGTGAGACAGAGGGTGTGGGGGAGGCTTCCTGCCTTCGAACACTGCGGGGGACGCGCAGCCAAAAGGGTGGGGGGAGCAGCGAGGGAGGGCTGAGCTAGGCAGGAGCCCAGGAATTAGAGATGTGGAAGAAAGAATTAGCAGTAACAGAAGAGTTTGTGGGACTTTTATCCTTTCTTCTTTACAACGTAAAAATAGCAAACAATGGGGAGAAATCACGATACTTACTGAAGCAGGGCTGCAATATAGCTCCATAAATGGAGGAGCAAACACAGCCAGTTGAATGTAGAAGCGGTGGGACATGCATTAGCCGTGAAAGGATACCTAGTAGAAGTTATTTATGTGTGAAATGAGCTCCGACAGAGCTCACAGGGGAGAAAATCAGAGGATTAAAAATGCATCTAGAAGATAAATGATAGAAGAATTAAGATGTGGCAGAGGAGTGGATGAAGATGCTGTACGGAAACCTCAGGAACTGCAGGTGCATCCTAAGAGGAGGAGTCATCTATAGAAACATAATCACAAGGAAAAAGGAGCATTAATCCTGATCATGAGATTGTGCATTTAAATTAAAAGTTAAGTTAAAACAAATACGCAAACATGTGCCTGTAATTAAATATTCCATAAGGTAAAATTTTTGAGAAGTTAAAGGGAGTAGTGAGTGAACTCAGCAGGTAAGAGAGTTACACATGGAGGAAGCTCCACATTTTTTATGTTCTACTCTAAGATGCAAAAAATACTTTCTAACTTTCTTCCAAAAAGGGGGGCTTGGCGGGGAGAGCTGCTGAAGAGGGCTCCGGAGCCTGACTGACTGACTGGCCAGCCAGCACGAAGACAGACACTTAGGAGAAAGGAGAGAGCTATGAAGAATGGAAGAAAGAGCCCATCAGGCAATGAATGATGACAATAGAAGCGCTGGAGATGTTGCGAAGTGAAAGGATACTGTGAGGATGCCAAAAAACAAGCAGAGTTACGCTCGTAAGGAACGACACAGTAGAAGGTTCTTCAGCTTAACAAATATTAGAAGAAAGAAGGAAAGGCAGCCACAGTGCTGGGTGGATGGGAGAGAAATTGCAGCATATCACAATTTGTCTCAAAACTGACAGCAATCACTCAAAGAGGTTATCATCCTCAACAGGGGAGCGAAGGCAGAGGAATAATAGCAACAAATCCCATCACGTTTAGGCTAGAAGTAAAAGTCCAAGAGGGCACATCTCTTCAGAATGCCAACAGAATTGGCATGTAAAATAACAGGTCTTGGACAAAGTGTTTCCTATTTGTTTGTTTTCTTAAACAAGTTTTTTTTCTGGAAGCTTGGGGTGGAGGTGATACTGTAAATTATGACCAATGAAGGAAAAGACCTGTGGGCACCGTTCAGTCACAGTGTGAACGTTGAACAGCAGTGCTGAAGGACACAGCCTGCAATTGCATCTGCTGCCTCCATCGGGCAAGGGCTCGTGGTAGAGAGAGAGAAATGAGTGATGTGGGGCAAGACAGAGGGAAAGCATCGCTGGTACCACGCTTGCAGCTTTTCCTCAGAAAACAGGATTCAAACTGGAACAGACCCACAGAGAAGTGACTAGGATGATCGTAAGAACGAGAGCCTGGTTAGCCCTGTAAGGTGAAAAAGTACAGAGATTGCAGTCGCCATTTCAGAAAAGCCCGAGAGGAGTGACGGTGCGGGGGCTGGAGGCAGCGCTGAGCCAGGACAAACGGGCAGGACCTGCCAGCGAGTGCCTTCTGCCTGGGTATCCTGATTGCTAAATGCTTTCTCTGTATTGTAGGACACAGCTCGGAAGTCAGCAGCATTCACAGCAAGACCCAAACGGATTCTGAAGAGCAGCCTCGCTGGTTTATAGAGAAGGGTTATAGACAGCTGTGGAGGGGGCTCAGCAACCCAACCAACGATTTTCCACCGAGGGGTGGCTGTGTGAGAGCACCTGGCCAGAACGGCTCCACTGTACTAATATTAGTGTCATAATAACTTCCTTATAAAAACAAATTACTACTGACTGTGGTTCCAGAGTCACAGGTGTTCTCGGAGTAATCTTTAGTCACCAGGCTCTGTCGGCTTTCCAGCATCGGTGCCGACGAGCCTCCGCTGCAGGGGGGTTTTACACGCAACGCCCGAGAATCCTCAGATGGGGCATCCGTGGAGTAATGGATGCAACACACGGACAAGAAAGCTTTTCTCAGAGATACTGGGAGACACTAGAATAGACTAAGGCTTTTCAGGAAAGTTATGTTCTGTCTAGGAAACGGGTTATAGTCAAGCTGTATAATATGAATTATCCTACCACACTGAAACATCAAGCTGCCATTCTTTTCAGTGGCTTGCAGCAGGTTTCCGTCTTTGTGCACATACACAAGGCACAACTAATAGGCTGTCCTACCATACACAAAACACAGTTTTGACTGTAAAAACAGTAAGGAACTGGTTGCTTATTTAACATCCTGTATTTTATCTGATACTGGAAAGATAGCCTTCGGTGAAATATTCTTTACGTAAACCTGGAAAATTCATCTTTCAGCTGGGTTTTCGTTAACAAAATTCATTAGTATGGAGCCGGGGCCTGATCCTGCTGCAGCCAGCAACAAATTTCCCATTTGGTTCTTGCTATCGCATGAGTATACTGAGGATGCATTCATTTTATTTCCACCAGCAGAAACATGCTGTTTTATATAACATTAAAAATAAAGCTGCCAGAAAGCATGCTGATTAGAAAAGGCAAAGATAAACAGCAGACATCGGATCCAAACTAAGACCACAGAAACGAGAACTCATGTTTTCTTTCTCTCCCCTGCTGCTGCCTGGCTGCCAGCAACTTCCAAAGGCAAACGTGGGCACTGCGATCGTCACGTCTGCTCTGAGAGCAACTACTGCACCTACAGCTAGAACCTGGGAAACCGTGCTGGGCACTACAAAATGCTTTGCTAAAACCAAAGGTTTCCCTGTGGCTTTACAGACTGCGCAGCCACAGACAAGGAGATGGCGATTTGTTTGAGAAGCAGATGATGCAGGGAAAAAGGAAGAAATCAACATTGCCCCCCCATCCCCAGTTCGTTGTTCTCCAGTATAGCTGTACCCCAGGGAGAATCAGGGCAGTGAAATGCAATAGCAAATGTCTCTTGTTTTACGTGTGTTTCTAGAATCGTACTGCAAAGGCAGAACTCCCTGCCTTGGTCTCATAAGATCCGTAAATACAATGGTCACATGCAGGCAGTTCTCCAGGACTTTTTCCAGAGTGCTGCCTCATTTATGAAATTCCTGATTAACATGACTGGAAATAAAAGACAGAAAGGATGTTTCGAAGGACACAGCTCTCCCCAATTCTGCTTCCATTAACTTTGATGAGGAGAACTTTGAAAACCCTACACCCAGTGGAAAAGCACCGCACCTGGGCTTCCTGAGAATGCCATCGAGCTGCTCCGGCCACCCTCGGTCCCTACAGAATGCTTGTGGTGTGACTGCCAAAAGAACAAACCGAGATTTAAAAAAATATATATATGGGGGGAGGGGGGGAACCCTTCAGATACTCGAATTGCAATATGTAGACAACCTCAGATTAAAACCAAAAACTGAATAGCAACCAAGGCACATTTTTTGATTAAGTATGGTTGGAGGTATACAGCTTTATCCTGGCTTGATAGCTAATTACATTCTCCAAACAGGCTAATAAAACAAAACATGCAGCCAAATGGGGTCTCTAATTAGCAAGCAGTCATTGGCTTCCTATACTCCCTTGAACAAAAACAAAAAACCAAAATCCAGCAATGCTGCCCTGCAACACTGGAACAAAGAGGAAAATGGCATTGAATTGTAAAGATGTTTTACCTGGTTTTCTACATTTAAAAAAATGAAATAAAAATTAGAAATGCATATGTCCTTTCTATCTCCAGAGAGCAGCTGGCATCCTAGCACTTCAGGTGCCACATTGCATGATGCAAAATGACATGAAACCAATTTATGTCATCTAAATGACTTACCATTGACAGTGTATATCGGCAAGCACGTCTTTATAGCTGGGACAAGCACATTTGGATTAATTAGCAGCTTTCCCCAAATGAAAAAGCAGCAGCATTTCAGACAGACCGTGTTATTTGTGAACTTCTGGGAAGACTGATTTTAGCAGCAGGATAACGGGAACAAAAGATCTACTTAAAAGAAAAAGTATTGAGAGGACCTATGTAAGGAGTTCAGATCTTCAGAGCAAGTTTCAAGGATACAAAATGCATCTCTCATTATTTTCAAATGCACTGGGAAATGATTCAGCTCATCCAACTCCCAACAGATATTTACCATATTGTTAAAGATGAAGTTTTTTAGAAAATAAGCAACATAGAAATAAGTATTTCAGACAAAGGAACTGTGCTCCAATGAAAATTAATATTATTGGTGGTGTTTCTTAGTTTTAGCCTTTTAAACTACCATAGCGGCACTACGGTTCCCACCTTTCTTCTTGGTTCAGCTAATGACATGTCATGAAGATCTTGGAGAATAATTTTGAGCTATTTATTAACTCTCTGAATCAACAAACTGCAGTCAAATTGATATCAAAGACCTGACAGACAGTCTTATACATAAGTACACCTTTCATAGGCATGTCTAGCTTATGAGAGAAGCTGACAAATAAAGCTCAGGGGGGAGTTCTTCAACCAAAATGAACCACAAATGTAATTTTAAGGAATATGAGGTGACAGATGGTATTCCTCCTATTCTAATGTTAGTTTTAATTTGTTCAAAATTATGAAAAATTAGAAGAAGTGCTACAAGCCAAGCAAACCGGTCCAACTTAAAATAAAAAAAAATTTAAAAGAATTTGTTCTTTTTTAAAAACTGTAGACTGTTTCTTCTCCCCAAATCAGGTTGGAGGAATAAATGTAAATTTACAGAATGTCTCCGTGTCGGCAGATAGGCTTTTTTCTTCTCCCCATCAATCTTCCTCCACAAAAAATATTTCTATAAACATCACCTGATCTCTGTGATGAGTTTGCAATATGGCAGTTCTGTGTTCTTCCCCAGCTCCTTCCTGTGAAAACAGCAACAAAAAAAGCGGGGCACTCTGTTCAACACGCTGCCTTCACCAGCCGGTGCCGGGAGCCGGTTAGGGACCCGCTGAGCACGCGACAAGCTCTCCTGCCCGGGAAATGTAGACTGAAAATACGACACATATTAAAGAAATAAGAGAAGTGGTCCACTGGAAAAAAGTGGATTGTGACAGTTCTTCTAAGCTGAAAATAGCTTAAACAATGCTACGTTTTTCTTCCAAAAGACGTAGTCCCGTTCCAACAGAGCGTCGCTGAGGTGCCGGCTGAGCCCAGCCGCAGCGGGAACCCCTCCGGCTCAGTGCGAGAGGGGCCAGCCGGGCAGCGCGGCTGCAGGAGCCTGCCCTGCAGGCACAACCCCTCCTTTACCGGGGCTGTCAGGCAAATACTGCTCACCAGTGTTAAATCCACCCCATTTCTACACTGAAATTTATAGACAGGGTAAACTATTTGCAAATGCATCCAGATTGCAGCTCACTTGCGTTGTGCACGTCACACACGGGGACACACAGCTCATGCAGCAATTTTGAGCAGTTCAACCGCAACAAAACCAACACAATATCGCAATTTAAGCTTCTTTCTGGGCTGAGAACTACCGTCTTGTTTCATTTACAGACCTCTACCTATACCGAACAGGTCAAAACCACAGCTGTGAATGAAGAGGAGTCCATTTAAAAACCGCCTCATCCCAGGGTACAGAACTGCAGAAGCCGGACAGCCGAGTAGGTGGAACTAAGGGACTCGCCTATTTTCAGAGCAGTAACCTAAATTATTTCTCCAAACTCCCCTGTTCATTGTTGCCTTTCTGCGCTCGTTACTTGCATTGCTTGCTAATTAGAGGCTGTGCATCATTACTAGGATTCATCAGCAGAGATTTGACTCTGCCTGTATCAGGTCATAACACCACAGCATTTATTAATCCTCCTGTCCGTCCCCAGGCTGGCTTGGTGGATCTCCAGCCATTACTCATCTTCAGTCAATATACATAAAACTGAATGGTCTGCCTCATTTATTTCCCTCCTTGCCAGCTTTATTGAAACAGTTAGTAGAATAATAAAAAAGAGACTAAAGACTGTGTATTCTCCTATTTAACACACAATGCCTGCTTTTATTTTTGAATCAGGGAGATGATAAATCATCATCCTTATTCTTAGAAAACTCCTCCAAGAAATAAATGTGAAAAAGTCTTTCTAAATGATCCTTTTCATTGGGTTCTCTTTCATCAGTAGAAGAAGATTTCCTTCTCAGAACAGAAGTGAGACTTAGTTTCAATAATTTTTTTTAACTATAAATTTGTTGTAATACAGACGAATGACAAACAATCGATTAGAAGAGCGTGAAGAATTACAACTCACATCTATAACTGCAGTTCTCTTCCGCGCTCATCCTCGCCAGGCAGCCAGCGCGTGGGTTGCTGAGCACAGCAGCAGCAGCAGCGCTGCCCCTCACCACTGTACGTACAACATCTTGGTTTCACACAGGAGCTCTTCCAAAAAATGTCAGCGTTTGAGCTCTTTCACCGCTGCATAATCTGAGCATTTCATAGTGTTCAACCAAAATGCCGACAGATAAGAAATGGAAACAAATAGACAGAATCCTTTTCTGGTGTGATTAGGCTGGAGTTTACATTGCTGGAAAGAGGGACCTAATATTTTTAACTGAAGATCACTGAGTTTGTATTGATGGTCCTCCATCTTGAGTCATTACGCCCATGATGGAAAGTTGCATACACATCTAAAATTCAAATATTACTCAGCTGGTAAAAAAAACCCCGAACAAATAGAAATGTAAATGGAAGTTAGTTAAAATTACTAGGTTTAAGATTGAAAACAACTTATTGTGTAAAGACAAACCAAACACCGTGACAGCCTGACTAACTTCTAAACAGGACTTTGTGGTTCAGCTGCTTCACGGTCTGCATTGTGAAGAAGTTCATCAGTATCAATTAAGCTTTGTTTACATCAAGCATCTCGCTCGCATCCTTATAACCAGAATGCCTGAGGGGAGGAAAGGAGCGGGGCTATAAATGCCAGATGGATTTAAATACAAAAATTCTTTTTTCCATTCATGCCCAGTGAAAACCAGAAATGATGGAGGACAGAAAAACACCCACCTGTATCAACAGAGGCAAATTCTTTTTCCATTTCCACAGAAAATGTAGTGACCCAAAGAATATGCTCACAGACTTCCCAGGAGCGGGGGCTGTCCATCTGATTAGAGACACTGCAGACGGTGCTTGGCCTTTAATAAAAACATTTTTCATTCCCTAGGAAGAGAGCTGTAGGTTGTGTAATAGTAAGAATGAGGCGATATGGTGATCTGGGCACTGCAAAATGTATCTTCTATTTATTCCATCTCATGGATTTGGGAAATACCTTTGGAAAATATATCAAAATCAGTGTGTAAAACACCAGTCTTGAAGATGTTTTCCTATTAAAGCCGAGTGCAAGAAGGATCCTAACAGATACAACCCACTCACCTGCGACTGCAGATGAAGATACCTCCCAGCCCAACAGCCTGCTGAACACAGGACAAGTACTTTAAGCTTTGTAAGACCGTGTGTATGAACTTTTGCCGTGGGTTGCGTGCTGGTGCATACTTCTAAGAGCCAGGAGCATCATCATAAATCCTTTGTCTCATTTTCAGTAACAGCCTTTCAAACTCTTCACTCAGGTTGAGAAAAATACAAATACGACATCTCCAGCCTACACATGGAGTGAAGGCTGCTGGAGAAATCTGCACTCTGTCCTTGCACTTAGAGAGTACTTTTGCATTAGATGGCAGTGGGGTCTGGAAAATAATTGCCCGATCCTGGTTGGTGGGCATTTGATCATTTTCTGCTTGGAAAGACAAGCAAGAAATGCTCCCTTCCGACATTCAATTAGGAGAGCTATTTGGTGTCAAAGTGCTGAGGGAATTTAGTGGGACCAGTTGTTACTTCTTTATGCATAATTCTGAATTTGCTGCTCTAATGAGCCCTCCTCTATGTCCTTCGTGATTGTCACTCATCTTGGTGAAAATTACTTGGCCTGACAAATCCTGTTAAGCCTCAGAAATTAAATGAGATCTGAAAATGCTTGAGTACACATCCGTAGCTCCACATACTGTTCTGATCAGTAGCGTTAGTTAAGCAAGCTTGGAGGAAAGCCAATAAACCTAGAGCTATCAAACAGGATCACCAGAAGCAATTAACTGGGCCTGAGAATAACAGGTGCTCCCCACTCCTTAGGATCACGCCTGAAACAGAGAGGATAGAAACAATTAGCAAAGATACAGGCTAATTACTTGGAGCCATCCAGGTCTATTCTGGGTGGAGCGTACAGTTCCCTCACGGCGGCAGAGTGCAGGAAGCCTTAAACGCAGAATTGCAGGAAAAAGCGAAGCTTACTGGCAGCGATGCAGCGTGGCGGGGGCACGCAGTGCTGGCTTCACCAGCCACAGTCCTGACAGCAGCAGCGTGCCGGGGCTGGAGGGCCTTGGGAAAACAAAGAGCTATGGCTGGTCGACTCCTGACCCACAGAGCAGAGGACATTGCATTCATTTACTCTTCAGATGTCATTGCCAGGCAAGAGGGAAAGGTGTGGTACCTTTCTAGAGGCTGTTTAGATTCCTTAGCTCTGCCCTACCAAATCCTTTTCAATACAGACTGTCGGCAGGAATGCGACCCCATCTTCATCTTCCACTGGCCAGCTGCAAAAAGAAAATTTAAAAAAACAGTATTTAGGAAAAAGAGAAAAAGTACTGGACTGGCTGACCTGTGGGATCATCCTGTCTGTGACAAAGTAAGGCAGGAAAAGTTGGAGTTGAGGGGGAACATTCAGACAAGCTTTTGGATTCAAGACCTTTCTTCAGATCCCCCAAACCAAATCATGCTTCCAGGAATTGATTCTGACAGCTACATTTTTAATAATTTATTTAAACCAAAAATCTCTAGTAGTAGACAAAAAAATATAGTAGGGGCATCGAAAAAGTTATTTGAAGGAAAACACAAGGGGAAGTTGAATTCTATAGTGTTGATTTTAAAGCTGCAAAATAAAAACTGACCGTTGAATATTTTCTTGCATATCGTCAGCAGATAAAGAGCACAAATACCATGAGAAGATCTAGCAATTCACCTGTAGGTCCAAACCAAGATCAACAGAAACCGTAACGTGCTCAAGGCAACCTCTGGGACAACCCATCTGGAGGCTGGTAGAGAACTGAATGATCGGATCCAGCGAGATGCCTGAAACCCTCAAGACTTGCCTGTTTCCAGGTGTCTGTACCACAGTCCCTGCTGGCAGCCTCGGAGCGGCCAAGGGAGGCCAGATTACACCAGCAAGACAACGATGTTGAATGGAAAGCTCATCTGTCTCTGTGCCTTCCTCTATTTGATACCCCCTACAGCCTTTGAAAATATTTCCTTTGAGTCAGAAAGCCAATCTGCTCCTGCTGGGCTCACAGGGTGAGAATTCCCGGCCATAGCACCTCTTCCCATCATTTCCACCCTACAGCTCCCACCTCCCTGTCCTGGGTGCCAGATTTAATCTGCTCCCATTTGGGAGCTACCCTGCTAGCAGCCCTTTTCAATTTCAGTCAAGTTGAGTTAAGAAAATGGACTTTCAAGACTGTTGTGCAGTGTTACTGGGTTAAAGCGAGTCAAAACAGTGTGGAAGAGCGCCGGGGTCCAGTGGGTGCGTTAGGAGGGTGTGCAGCTGCGAGACGCTGCCATCCGCAGACAGAATTCAAAGGCAGCTTGAAAGGTCATGCAAATTAACAGTGACATGGTCTTCCTCTGCAGCTCCGGCATGTGATTCTCATATGATTTCAGTGATTTGATGTGGGGAGCGAAGACAAGTCAGCATTTAAACCAAATGAAAATCACTGTATCAAAGCAGCATCAGTCAAAAAATGCTAACCGCCAGAAAACTGACTGTCCCAGTTCCGCTGCTCTGGAAGAGGCTCACTGTACAATTGCAAGAAAAGCAACCATCTCACTAATATTGTGGCATCACTCTTTTTTTTAACCCTAATAGCTCCATGACAAGTTTTCACTAGTGCAGCTACAGAGGTATACAAGTACATTATCCCTACAGGGTGTAGCTCTCACTTTCCTTAACAATAAACCATCATTTCTAAGCTCTGCAGGCAGGTTTCTACGTCGGGATGTACACGCTCTTGTGCAGTCTGCAAATAGCTGTCCAGAGAAGAGGTTACTGCCCTTCGCTGCCACGAGCCCCCGTGGCTGTGCTCACTGGCACCGCCGAGCCGTGCTTTGGCAGGGAGGGTAGGAGTGCTCATAAAAGCAGCTCAGCTGGGAGGTGACAGAAGGTGCTCACCTCCAGGAACAGGGCGACCTGCACGGCACGCAGGCAGAGAAGGTGCCAGCTTCACCAGAGCAGCTAAACCTGGAGCGGATCTGCATTACCGCACGGACGCCCCGGAACGAGAGCGAGCGGCAGAGCGCACCGCTGCACAGCCTACCGAGTGTCTCGTCACACTTTCAAATCTATCTAGAGCTGGGCATCAGTACCCGCATCCCTCAGACCAGAAGCTGCTCTCCAGCCCCTACCAATTCACAGGCTGAGCCATAACCCTTTTCGATACCAAATCCCGTATCTGTATGCCTAACTACGTGGTCTACTCAGGTGACCGAGAGACATCTGTGCAAATGCATTCGAAGCATTAATTCAGAGGCATCCCTGAAAGGTACCACAAAAAAATCCAGAATTGGGAAATAAAGTCATAATTCAGTCTGACAAAATAAGCTTAAAGCTCAGCGTTAGCCTTACAGTGATTTGCCCTACTTCACCCGCATTTAACCCAACTTCCTCCTCAGCACATTGTGCCGGGGTGAATCACTGCTGACTCATGTGTTCAAGTCAGATATTTTACTGCAATTTCATCCATATGAAATTCATCCAGCCGCAGATAGCTGTTGCATACCCAAGATTGCTACCAGTGCAAGAGTAAGCCACGTTTGATGCAATACACTGTGAACTTCAAACATTTATCATGTGCAATCTCTGCATTTCTCTGCTTTGAGTGGATTTAGGGGATTTTGTATTCCATACTGAAGAGTAAGTGCCGAACACTATGGTTATAGTAACATAATACATATTTGTTTGAACAACAACTGCATTTTTCCACATCATTCCTACGAGAAAAGGAAAGAAAGAACGTTATGATGAGGCTATTTCTTCAGTTGCTGACAGTAGTAACCAGATGCTCCTACGTGGTTCATTCGCTGCTCAAAGACCAGCTGCACGCCAGTAAGCACACCAGTAAGCACAGCCTCTAACATTGTTTTGCTCATGAGCGGCTCACTTTCTCACTTGTACGAGCATATATCCTTCCCCAGAACTTGGTTTCAGCCTGAGGTAAGTTTTCAGATGATAGAGCGCCCGTTTCATGTAGTTCACGAGAGCAGCACTATGTGACCCAGTCTGACAACAGCCAGATTGTATGGGCAAAGTTAACAGACTTCCCCTTTGTCTGCATAAATAGAAACTAACTTAGAAAAACAGAAATGGAAATATTGCCGAACCAGCCTCACTCTCTCCCTCCCGCAAAAGAAAACTCCCCATGAATAATACAATCTTCAAGATAAACAATCCTATTTGCTACCAGAACAACCCATTTCATGCAAACAACCCTCTTTCTTTGACAGCATATGCAGTACATTTAGTGCACTTTTATATATGTATTTATATAGAAAATAAATATATAGAAATATATTTATAGTGTACACAATAAACACAATATATACATACTTAAACACAAGATCCCTGGACATTCAGTCCAGCCTGTTTTCAAGCCACAGTGACATGCCCAGCGCACCCCTCAGTGACCTAGCAGCCACCACGCAACTCAGGCAAAATCCCCTTCCTGCAGCGGCCACGCATATTACAAACAGGATTAAAACGTTTACAGTTGTTCTGAATGCAGCTGCCGACAGGAGAGACAGACCTTGCCGCAGCAAGGTAATGGGCTCCAAGGAGTCAACACTTAAACGGTTTTATTGAAAAGGAGGGATTCAACGTGTGAACATGTCCAGTCATCGGGGAAGAGGCTCATCAGTGCCGTGCGGCCGGCTCTGCCCCTCTGACGCCGGTCGCATGTGTGCAGGCAGGATCTACAGGAGACGTAAGCCTGACGCCCCGAGTCCTACCACACTCTCCCTCACCACAGCTGGTGAAACAGAAAAAATGGGCAGAGCTGGAGGAAGGCAGAAGAGTAAAGAACAAGAAGGTGACCAGAAAATTGCAGCAATGCATCACTACTTCTTTCTGTATTTTCAATAGCAAGTAGTCATTTATACCCAGAGTATATTAGAGCAATCAGAAGGCCGCTCTAACTCAACAGTTGACATTACAGATGTGATACAGATCTTATTTACCCAGATGCTGTGCCAGCGCAATTACATCAGCTGTGTACGAATTCAGTAACATAACAAGTTAAAAGCAGTATAGGAAGCTGAACTGCCAGGCACAGTCACTGGTAAGAAGTCAGCAGCACAGCGTGACCGGCAGGAATCCCGGCGCAGAGGGTGCGTGCCCTCTCTCCCCGTGGGCAACTGCTGTCGCTTTATGTGACTCTGCCCATCCTTTTAGCCTGTCCGGGCTCAAGTGTACCAGGTGCACAATCAATAGGTGCAGGGACTTAGCTACACCTCCCCAGCACATCCCTGTAAGCAGCAGGCAGGGCACTCGGGGCGGCTGGCCAGCCTGAACTTTAGCTGTGTTTAAGCAAGACCTTTCTGACTATTTGCAGATGGTAGAGTTGTAAGGATAACCTTTAACACTGGACACAAATAAAATGCTTCTCTGGTACTTCTGTGGTTGCCTCTGCACTTTGTCCCACACGGCAACTCATAACACACATGTAAGCCTGAAAATAACGCGTGAAAGCCTGGACCCTACAAACACAGCTATGCTGGATGCAGAGTATCAGCCAGGCAAAACAATCGGTACGCAGCGATCCTACAAGAGGAGAGGGGGAAATCTGATAGAGTCCAGTCAGACAGGTTGTTCATTCATTGTTCTTTTAGCAATAAATCAGAAAAGAAGCCCAAGCAAACTTGCAGTGGTCTCCTTTCCATCACTCCTGTTTTCAGAAAGCGGCGTTTCTCCTGGAAAAGAGAAGCCTTGCTCTTTACTGATGGCTAATGTGCTTAACGTCATACGAAACCATCGTTCCTGCCTTGATCTCAGGGCCCCATTTCTGACACTGCTGGAGCAGCAAGCGAAGTGCAAGAACAGCAGCGTGCATCAGTACTCGCGGCAAGACAGGAAACCTCCAGCAGATCCACCCTTCCTTCCTGCGCTCCCCAGCCAAGTCACACACCCCAGGCAAGGGCAGCTCACTCAGCACCAAGAAAGCTGAAACAAGCATTCTGCAACTAAATTTAGAGTTTCTCATATAACACAATCATTTCGCAGAATCTCTGAAAAGCTACCTTGGTTGTAAGTCAAAACATGAGACAACACATGGTAGGAAAATCACCCAGATTTTTTCCTTTTCATCACATTTATCTAATTCTGGGCTTTACCTTGATCTTAAGGAAGTGAAAGAGGCCCAAATTTACACAAATCTTGTCTGGACCCACGAAGCCCATTATTTATTTAGTTAGTTATTTGCAAAGAATAACCAACCTCTGAAACCACGAAACTGCTGTCTGAATGTTACAACACACTGAAAGCTTGAAACAGTAAAGCTGACATGGCAAATGATAGATCTTAGGACAACATCTGGTCCCCCCGAGGCAGGGGGAGTTTTCCCTGAAAAGAACCCAGATCCATACTTTTAACTTTGTAATCTTTTAACTCTTTTTTTCCGTTACAAGGACAAACAAAAAGGTAGTACAACCCCCCCGCACAACGTTACCTCTAGCAAGCAAAAAAATCCCTTCAACATACTTAACAGCGACCAAGATTTTTTCTTCATCAATAATGTTGCGGTTTTTGAAACTACAAAAAGCAAACCATCCCCAGGAGGCGTTTCTCCGTGCGCTGGGTAAGCGATCATGTTTGGGTACTTCCTATCGACAGACCCAGTTCAAACAGGACTGATGTGTCAGCGGCCTCTATTCACAGCCACCTTCCTTCGCACCCTGCTAAGCAGAGCAGCATTTACACAAAGTGGCTAGAAAGTGTTTGTTCGTTCTGCCAGTAATAAAAAAAAACAACAAAAAAACACCCTAAAACAATCCCCCCCCAACAGAAACCCCTCTGGCTCATTGCATGGCAGAGTACACAGTTCTAGGCCATGAGACTGAATTGAATCATTAAATGCAGCTTGATGCTCTTTAACCCAGTGGGGCTGTTGGCAGCAAAGGAAACAAGAGGTTCTGCATGCGCGGCAAATTGGCAACGTTTTCATTCCCACTCTTTAAAATTTCTCTTTGCTTTACAATGGTATTATTTAGGATCATTTTTATTCAAATCCCTGATGAGACCGATTCAGGTCTGTAAAGACCGATTTGAAATTCTTTAGCTCAGCAGGAGTATTACAGGCAAAAGTAAACAAGCTACGAGGGTATATTTTTCTTGGCTATTTTCTCCACTGCTATTAGTATTTACAGGCAGACTGAAAAGTCACATCTTTTTCCTATAACAGCTTTTTCCAGGCTGATTTGCTACATAATCCAAAACCCAAATCTCTCAGAGTTGCCGCATTTAGGCATACTCCAAACTCCCAATATCTGACAGACACTGACAAAGACACAATCAGTCAGAACAGCAGCATCGCCACTTGAATATCTGGAGCAGTCAGAGAGGAAGGTAACGCAAGCCAGCTTTTTTTTCCCCATTTACCCTGGTCCAGCCTAACCAGCAGCTGAAACAGTATGAACCATGCCAGCAGCGTATCAGTAAATTGTGAGGAGTGATGCTGTGCTGCCAGCTTGCCCTCGTCCTGGCCGTGCAACATGCAGCTGATGCCATGACATCCTTCTGGAGAGGCAGAGTAGTGGGGGACAGGGACACGGGACATGGCTGGCTCCCCCAGTGCCACCAGACGCCTGCCCCTGGCCGGGAGCAGCGGCTAGCACACCGTGCCGGGCAGCTTGCTGGGGGGATGTGCAGCAGCAATAGGATGCAACAGCCCAACATCACTTCATTTTCTGATGTTGATGGCCACTTAGGAAGGGCCTAGCTGGCATCAACCATTTAAGATTTATTTGCATTAGAGGCGGCATACACTCCAAGTTCTTCTGGGACTGACCTAGGAGTAAGACATCCCGCAGCGCATTCGGTGATCCAGCTAAGCAGAAAGTCTTTTCTGCACTGTTACCATTTGCAGGCAGAGCTGGTGCCACTGCGCTGATCCCTGCAGAGCAGCAGCGTGCAGGATATCCTGTGATACATCACGAACAATTTTAATGGGAAATTATTTCTACAGCCAGTAGGATGAAACTGTGGGAAACATCTACAGAAGCTACCATGTTAGGAAGCCTAAGGCCTTCCAATAACAGAAAACTAGAGGATAGAGGATCATTTCTCCATTCCTACCCAAGGCACAAGTCTTCCATTGGCAGAAGAACCGCTCAGAGGACCGCAGGAATTACCCTTAGTTCTATCAAAACCAGAGACTACTCACATCATCTTTTTTATTAGAGGCAATAACAGTATTTTACTTCAATTCCACATCCTTGAGTTCCTCATGTCTTTTTAGCCTCACACCAGTAGTCAGTCATACTGGTATCTGCACAGATAGAGGCAGCATAGGTCTCCTCTTTACATCCTGAAGCTCCCTGTCTATTCTACACCTGCATCAGCCCCAGTAGGAAGGCATCCCACCACCACGCACTTGGTCCTTGCATGTGGAAGGATGCAACAGGTATTTCAGTTGTAAGGACTGCTTTTAGGAGAAGAGCTGCCCTCGGTCCTTGCCCATCTGTCAGCCCAAACGTGGCTCTGGACAGTTGGCAGCACACAGAAGTCGATGAAACTCTCACACTGCAAAGCCCACCACGTGGCAGTCCTCATGGTTAAGTTTCACAAAGGCTAAGTTTGACAATCTCCAAGAAAGTAGAGCTAATGCCCTTCAAAAGTGCCAAATTCCCCCACAAGCTCATGTTCAGAGAGTTACAGACAGTTGCTATCTATCTGAATTTTTCAAAAAGGGAAAAAGATATCATGGATAAAAAACAGAGGTGGAAAGGGGTAAAAATTTGCAACTGCCGGTGACATACACTCCAGGAAAAAGAGAAATGTTGCAGCAGATGCTTTGTCCAGAGATGCCACGGAGTGGGAGGGCCCCCCACTAAAGTTAGGCTCTGCTTCCAAGTTGCTGCCAGTCTGCAGAAACACAGAAGATGGTCTGACTCTCCTCTCCAGAAAACAAACGCGCCCCTGTCGCTGACAAGTTACCTGCAGCAGGAGCAGGAGCTGGAGCACAGGGGGCTGCGAATCAAGGACAGACAACAGAGTAACAGCCGCCTCTTCCTTTGCTCCGCATGGCTGCCAATGGGCAAGGAGGTACCGGGGCTTCAGAGAAGCCCTTCTTCAGTTCCTGATGTCGCGTTTGGTGATGCGCTTTCTGGTTCTCCTGAAGAGAACAAAAATGGTACAATCACCAGTGTAAAAAGCCAATATAAGCACTAGAGGACTCAAAGACCATGGTACAGGATCCCTGACAAAAGTTGCTGCTTTAAAATCAAAAGCTCATCAGCCATTTCAGCACAGGCAGCTTGCATTTCTACTAAGTCTCATCTATTCTTAAGTAAGAGAGTATTGCCTTAAATAATTCAACCTTAGTAATCTGCCAGTCTGATTAAAAACATTGAAAACAATTTTATACTGCTCTCTGAAAGACATTAACAGCTGTCTCTGCTCATTGCAGAAAGATTGGGATTTACATATCAAATCCTAAACCCAAATCTAAAATTTTAGGCTTTAAGTCAAATAAAAATAAATAAAAATAAAAAACAAAAGGCGGAGAGGGCTTACAACACAAATATTTATCTTGCAATATTTTGATCATTCATGATTTGGAAGACATGTGAAACAAATTAATGGGAGTGTCCTGTTTTGGAACAAATTACCGTGGTGATGATACCCTTCGCAGCATTTCCAGAAACTGCCAGCGCTGCCTCATCTTTCCTAAGGAAACTTCACAGAACTGCAGCTATATCACACCATTTCTAGGGTAAAGTTAAGCAAAACCTTAAGCCAGCTTCAACAGTATTACACCAGAAAGCAGTCCATCTCTTACGAGTCGGACCCCAGCTGTAAACCAGTATACATCTGCTTTCCTAAAGGACCCGTTCGGATTGGCTCAGAATATAACCTTCCAGCTTGAGGTTGAGGGTGTCCTGCCCCAAATAAGCTACGCAACAAAAAAGGGACACCATGAAACAAGTAGCAAAGAAAACTTTTAGAAATATGGCACTTCTGACAAAGAAACAAATGCAGACCCTAGAGACAAAAAATGCTAAATTGGTCTTTGTGAATTGGTTAGTCACCATAGTCTTGATCACCTAGCATCAGCTGATAGGAGCTGCATGTAAATTAAATTTCTGCTGCAGAGCACTCTCAACAGAGAGTGCGTGTATATCTAGTTATGCAGCGATTTCTGATTTATTATGTGTAGCTCCTAGATGACTGCCAAGTCACCAGAATATAGTATATATTGTATGTGTGCAGTCTGAACAAAGAACCTGTAAACATTCACAATATGCAAACCTTATTCATCCACCTAGTGTATGTCTCCTATGAAATCAAACTCCTTCGTTTTCTAGCAAAGGAAGCCTGTCACCAGCAGAAATAATACAGCATATTCCCACCTCATGCTGAGGAAATCACTATGTGACTTGAATGGCCCCAGAGTAGGCCCCTCTTATACCAACTCGAGTTACTCCCAAAGTCAAATCATGGTCAATTAAAAAAATAGTATATTGTAGCAGTTCACCTCAAACCCAAGAAAAACATGGGTTTGATAAGATGCATTAAGCATGGTTTTAACTTTGATTTAATTTTGTATTTGATAGAGGAAAAAGTGATAATAATGTCAAACATTCAGACACCATGCATATACATTTCTAAAAATCAAATGCACGGAAAGGAAAACTATTCTTGCCTCACTGTGGAAATAAATCTTACTGTGGAAATAAGATCCAAGTACTCACACAACCGGTTCTGAATGACAGCATCTGACAGGTGACATCAAACTAAAAGTCTGGATTGTCATTTAGTGAACAAGGAGGGAAAAACAACAGCACATTATGCAAACCATAAAAATCATTTAGAACTTTGCTATCATTGAATTAATGGGAAAGGACTCAGATATCCTAAAATTATCACAACGTTGTGTTGGAAAGAACTTTCTTCTTCTCTACTGGTAGCTAAAGAGAAAAATAACATCAAAAATTCAAGCTACATGGAAGGAGAAACTGTTGCAATATAAGGTTGCTCAGCAAATGAAAAAAAAGGTGCATTAGATCAAAATGAGAAATATTTTGATTTTTGTTCCAGCACCTTCACATTTAATTTCGATCAATTTTTAAATTGAAAATAAAAGGTCTTAAAGCAAAATATTTTTAGCACTTCCTAGATGAAACTTGGTTTTGAAAATACGAAACAAAACGCTTTTGAGCATTTCCCCCGTGTCCTCCCCCACCCCATGCAAACTGCTCAGTGTATTCAGCTCAGACTGTGGAACAGTTTTGGTCCCTTTTTTCACCCCTGCATTCAAAAGAGAAGTTAAAAGAAGAACCTTTCTTACACCAGGTCTTCTGTGGTTACACTAAAACTAGTCCATTACACCCAGTATTTGCAAAATACGTTCCAGTCATATGTTCCAGTAATTCCCACACGGAAGCTGCTCCCGTCAGCTGCGCAGGTTCTTGGTTTTGAATGAAACGTGAACCCCAGCAGCCAAGTTGGGAATCCTCCTTTCCCAGCAGGCTGTGGTAATCATAAAAGACTAAAGCGGTCACCATCATTTGAGATGCTGTATGAAAAGGGATTCCAGTTTTTACAGTTGAATGTGAATGGCAATATTACTGAAAGAAAAGTAAATTATTAAGCCCCCTGAAATACCCGTATGTTATGATTGGATTCTCTCACCTCCACACCTCCTCTCTCACCTGGCACACTGCCCTCACTCAGTACTGATCCCTTTGCACAGGCAATCACCATCTTCGGGTAAACTATTATTGCCTTTCTCCACCCTTTTTTCAACAGATTATAGTTAGCTCCAAGAAGTCTGTCACCTTTCTTATTAGGGGAAAAGCCTCAAAATGAGGAGTCACGATTACGACAAACAGCTGCCCAAAAGGCAAAAAACTAAGAAAGGTTTGGACTGCAGAAGCCTGCTGCTCGCCCTGGGCGAGGTCCATGGCTTCAGCAGCCCTCCACTGAGGTCGGTACTCTGAATACCAGGATGCTTAAAAGCTAAGTGAAATCCTTGTGGACGTAAACTGACTTTAGGCCATCCAGGGAGGTAAGATCCTGAGCTGGTGTAAATGTGATATCCTGGGCCATACTGCAGTTCAGCCCAGGCAAGGGGTGTAGCCCAGGAACCCAGCAGAATCACAATCTCTCCTGCTCTTTTTTGTTTGGTTGTTTGTTGTCTGTGTGTGTGTGTGATTAAAAACTGCTGGACAGAGTCCTTAATAATGAGGAGTCTCATCTTTTGCCATTTCTGCACTCTAGACCAAACCTCCTTCTCCTCCTCTTGTACCTTTCTGTTGTTTTCCTACAGAAGCAGCATTTTATTGCTGTCAGCCTCCTCCTCTCTCGAACAGTCACGCTCACATCTCGAATTTAACACAACTCCTGCTGCCGTGGGAAGCACAGAGCAGCCAGGGTGAGCTGCAATTAAAAGATTCTCATTGTTAATTTGCAGGCCAGCTGTAATCGCAAATACTTGGACTATTTATCTGCTCTATGCAAATGTAAATCAGCCTTTCCCTTGCCTTTTCATTTTTTAATAAAATCAACTCCTTTTTCAATATTCCCGAGAATCCTTCATTGCTTTAACTGTCAATAGCTTGGCATTAAAAAAAAAATTACTGTTCAGTAATGAAGTTACCTGCAATCCTATGCAGCCAATTTATGAATGAGATAAGCTATAAAAATTCACCAGCCCCACCACGCAGGAGAGGAGCTGGTGGATCCGGGACCCTTCCAGGTGCTGGGAAAGACCCCCCTGCCCAGGAGGTCTGAACGGACCCGAGAAAGACCAGACCACTTAGGAGGCTTGAAGGAGGTCTACAACAAAAGCCTCGTCCCCGGCAGACAGCAGGGACAGCAGCAACCTCTCAGAAAAGCTGGTGCAACTTGACAAACAAAAGATTACTAAAGAGAGAGCCTGAGTTTGAGGTAAAAAAGGAATACAGGCGGCTTAGAATAAAGATAGCGTTGGTAAAAATAAAGAGAAAAGGCAACATTTTCACCAATCCTCTCTCACGCCCCTTATTTGCATTTTCCGATGCCAGCTCGCTGATACAACATGGAAATGGTTTGACCAAGTGATGTATCTGCAGGTTTCTATGGTGATCAGCACATAAATTGCCTGCCCAGCCGTGTGTGAAGGAAACCATCCGTTTCAGAAACCGCAAATTCCATGCGGAGAGAAAACCGTTCCCTGAATCAGGATATCAGAGGCCTGTACTGCACGACAGAAAGCCCGGCGCTTATTTACCAAGCTGGAGATTTCTATAATGTTGGTATAGAAGCGTGGGACAGTGCAGTTAGGTGATGACTCAGAAGGGGACCAAAAACCCTATACAAAATAATACTACTCACCACTAAATAATTACACTGCATAACATCATTTGAAAATATATATATACACAAAATACATATGAAATTTTTATAAATATCTGAAATATGATTTCTACAGTAACACTTGAAAACCCCGTAAATAGATAAAAACTGGCTGATTACAACGTGGCTACTAGGTGCGTTACTCCCCCAGCCGTGCCTGTGAGAGGGAGAGCTTGGAGGTGAGCCCCTGGGGAAACTGCCGGGCTCCGGCTAGGATGTGGAGGCAGTTAGACACTAGAAGGTGTGACAGGAGCTTAGACTTTTTTGTTTGTTTTACACTTTTCTTGAAAAAGGTGCCTTGAAAATGTTTGCCCCGATACAGACAAAAAGGCTCCACACAACCAGCAGAGAGGGTGCCGACCCTTTCCATTTTGTAAGGGTAGAGATGCGGAGGATTTTTCACATTCCTTAGGTGGCCTTCCCCTGGAGTAGAAAGAAAATGGCAAATGAGGATTTTGTACTCAAAATTTGACGGGGAAGTTTCTAAAAGGCTTAAAAATGATGCTAAGACTAGTTCTGACAAAGTGAGATTGTTGTCATTATTACTATTAAGAAAAGGCAACATAGGACAGAAATGGCTGTTAGGAGATCTGAAGCCAATAAAAGGTGCCCTGGAGACACCGTGAAATTCCTGTACTGAAGCTCGTGCCTTCTTTAATGGAGTACCTGGGTCTGAGATTCTGCCAGTCTCTTCAATCACACAAATCACCTATACACAAAGAGAAAAGTTGGAGCGGAGCAGAAAGGGCTGGCTAATGCTGGTATCTTCATTTCCTTGCATTTCTCTTCTGGCCTTAATCCCAGAACAAGTATGCTTGACAAGAGTAAATTATGGTCAAAGACATATGATCAAAGTTAACACCAAGAATAAACCGTAAATAGGAATTTCTTTCAAGGCTTGAATCATGCATATTTGGGAGTCCCTCCATTGGTTTCCCACCAGTCCATCAACAGATCAACTCCTGTTCCATCAAAAATGAAATTATGATCTAGGGACAGGCATCTTATTTGTAGCACTCAAAGTCAGCATCCAAATATTGCACAGAAAGCTTTCGCCATCTACCCAGAAACCCACAAAACTGACTTTAAAAATATTGCACAGAAAGCTTTCGCCATCTACCCAGAAACCCACAAAACTGACTTTACAAGTGGATGGAAAAAGATTCCATGCATTATTCTCCTATTGAAAAAGCTGGTTTCTTTCCAGTTCAGAAAACCAAATTCCTCGTGAACGAGCCCCCGTCACCAGCAGACGGAGGTGGGCATCCCCGCGGCAGGCGAACGCAGCGGCTCCGGGGCAGCCGCAGCGCAGGTCATGCACGCCACCAGCCCAGCAGCCTGGCGGGCCACCACGGGGGGAGGCACAAGCTGGCAGGTAATGCTAAATTTCTCCAGGGAACGTTTTGATTTTGATTAGGCATGGAAAGAAAACACTTTCAAATAAATAAGCATATTCAGTATAGTAAATAATGTTTTCAGACAAAAAAATTTACTAACATATTGGTACACCAGTGGAGCAACACCTGTACTGTTTCTTCTTATATGGCATGAAATATAAAAACACTGTATCTGAAATTTCCAAGTGAAATTCCAGACACTTCCTGAGCACAACATAATTTCCACTCCATTCTGTGGAAACTAAGTTAAAAAAAAATAAAAAAAAAAAATCTGAAGTTTCATACCACTCATACCACCCTGGTTTTGACATAACAGCTTCTATTCCCCTTTTCTAAATTCCCCTCCTCTCCCCATTCCCTCTCCACTGTTTTTTTCCCCGAGCAGGGAGCCACGCGCCTTCCCCAGCACAGAGGGGTCAGCCGGCACCAGCAGAGCTGGAAGGCCACGTCTGTCAAGAGCAGACATGGAAAGAATGAATTAGCATTTTTATTACGCACACCCCCAAATCAGAAAAACAACTTCATATGTGTATGTAGCAATGAACACCCATGTAGGCAGCAGTTATTGTGAAGAGCTATTTTAAGAAATTGAAGCTAAGGGGGGGGGGGGCGTGTGTGACCTTAAAAAAAGTATCACTTATTTGTGTTAATGAAACGTCTAAACATGTAATAGTTCATCTCCAACAGCAACTATCAGCTACGCTCATGATAACAGGGCAAATGACAAATGGTAAAAAGGAATTAAATTCACATACTTGGTAACTAGCTGATTGTCTAACCTATGTAGAAGGCTTTTTCTTCATGTTCACTGTCCTTGTGAACAATGGCATGAAACCGTGTCTTTGTAGAAGTGTTAGTCCCTCACAGATCTTCATGATGCTGGAAAAAAAAAATCTCAAATCCTGACTGCCACGCATTTTAGGCAGAAGCACTGATTCCATCCATTTAGGGTATTCCCAAAAGGAAAGTGCGGATAATAAAAATGAGCACTGGCAACAAGACAAACCTTGTTAATCGATACAGACTAAGTCACTGGCTAGCACTTTTCAGCTGAGAAAGCATCAGGTACATTCCTCTTGAAAATCTTCCCCTGCGCCCAGGACTATTATTTGCCGATAGCCATGGCTGACTTGGAAGGTGATGGGCTAACGGCAGGAGTTAACACACTTAGTGCCCTTTAGGAATCAAACCTGGAAACTGTCAGCTCAAATACAACTCAAGAGTAGACAGTGATCTAAGTTTAAAAAAGAAAAAGGAAAAAAAAAAAAAAAAGTACATTTACTCTCAGTTTTTCCACAAACAGGCTTTGAAATGCCAGCCAGTTTTGTTTTACCCTGTTATGGAGAAACATAAATGCCAACTCCTAAAACATTAGGAAATTAGTATGGTTGAGAAAAAGGATATAACATACACAATGATTTTCTTTTCTGAAGTCGATTACTCTAGCTCCCAAGCCTGAATTAAGCAGCTGCAAACCTTCCGAAAGCAGCTGCTCCCGTAACCCCCTTCCGCACGCTCGCCGACGCTGCCGGTGTGCAAGGCCGGGGCCCCAGCCCAGAGCAAGTGCCTGCAGTGCAGACCAGTAACCCCAAGCGTGGCCTGGCTCTCTGAGGTGACCCCGAGCCCCATTCAGTCACCCAGAGCCACGAGATGCCCACGTCCTCCCACAAGTGCATCGGTAGTTTTGTGTTTTGTAAAGCCTCACACGATCCCAGTGCACGGACAGGAGGAAAGCGAGAGACTTGGGCTCCATCAGGCACTTCCCGCATCGCTGGCGTGCTGGGGAGCTTGGATTTGCTGTCCATTAAGTCTCGTACAAAGAACCATTAACTACCAATGTCTCCTGACACCGTCATTTTATAACAGTTTTACAAACAGCACTCGAAGGCACGTACACCTCCCGCTAAGGTGTGGGACCCGATGAACATAGAGATCCAGAAGATGCTACGAACACATGGCCAAAAGATATCGCCTTCTGGGAAACCTGCTTGCACAAAGAAATGAAACCCAAGTACGGAGCCATAGCACCACTTCTGCTGCCTCAGACGTGCCTAAAAAACGACAGAAGATGCATGTCTTCAAGACACCTGATCAATAAATAGTAGAAATTAGTAGCCCATAAACAATAAATCTGTAATCTAGCATTATGTTCCAAATCATTCAATAAATATAAACCTTTTAACAGATAAAGGGAAGTCAATAGCATGGTGACTGCTTTTAATCAGAACAAACCATTTTACTTTTAAACCCCTTGAACTGTGAACATTAATCAGTGTTTATTGCTTAAAATTAGAGACTGCAAGTTCCCTTGCTATTGCAGAGCTCGAAGGCTGTGTGCCCCACGCCATGCTCAGAGTGAGTGCATTTCAATTCACCACCTAGGTTATTTTTTCAAATCAAGGCAGAGCTTGTCACGTGGCGCCTGTTCTACGCCCAGTGAAATTAGCAGTGACTGGAATAACCCATGATTGGAAATTTAAATTATTTATAACCCTTGTGTAAACCTCTTGAGCTAGTCATTTAGTGCTGCAGCGTTCACTGCATTTTCCATTATGCCAAGGAAGAAGATGACGCTCTGCCCTCAGGTGCTGGAGGTGTCGGGCAATGCAGAATAATCACTTCTGCAGCCACCCATCGTCGTGGGGCATGCAGTGGGGGAACTGAGCATGGCTGCAGCTGAACACAGCACTCACCCGCTCCAAATTCAGACACGATAACATGTGCTTCCTTCTTAGCACCCCCCAAAATGAGTTTAACCACTTTTTTTTTCTGTTGGGGTAGAATGGGAGGAAGCAGAAGTGTGTGTGTGTAAAAGGGAAGAGGTGAGGAAGCCGAGAACAGTGAAGGGTGCTGAGATCTTCAAACATTTTTCTTCTACAGCTGTGAAGGGAACAGGCACACTCATCTACCAAGGGGAAAAGACAAACAAGCACAGCTTCTCTAGCGAGACCCCACTAATACCGAGAGGTGGGCTGCTGGTGCTGCAAACAGGGTGAGGCTCCATCACCCAAAGTAACGTGGCCACACAAGCCCTGCAGTTTGAGCTCCAATTCATCTTCTAGAAAGGCATCCTGCTTTAATTTAAAGACTGCAAGTAATGGAGATTCCTCCCTCCAGACATGGAGATTGTTTAAATGTTTAACTATCTGCACCACTTTATACGAAGGAAAAAAAGGCAGCAGATGACTTCCATCCTCCCTTTGCAGCTTCTGCGTCCAGCTGCATCTGTCACTCTTTCCGCAAGGCTGAAGGGCCATACACCTCTGTAACGCTGTTTTCCGCAAGCAGATATATAAGGTTCCCAGGTAATCAAGTCACTTTTAACCTTCCTCTGGATTAGGTAAAGTAGGAAGGAAGTAGGTTCACAGCTGGACACAGGATCTTTCCACTAACTTGGTTGGTCTTCCCCTACCCCACCTCCAGCTGTTGCCGCTCAATCCTTCAACAACGACCTTAAGAAGGAAGGTAATTAGCCTGATAGTTGAAGGTAAACAAGGTCCATCGCTTAAGATCTGGGGCTCTGAAGAAGCAGTGCATTTTCCCAAAGATTTCTAGTGTGACGCACGATAAACTGGGGAGGGCTAAACCCACGCAACTCTGTGGCTGAAGCATCCCAGCCCTCACCCAAACCAGCAGCCTGGGGCACAGCCACCTGGCGCAGGGAGCTGGCTGCACGCCCTGCTCCAAGGACGCTGCGCAGATGCAGACGGGGTACCTCTGTGAGCTGTGGCTCAGCACTACCGAAATGAAGCGCTCTGCTCATCAGGCAGGAGCACCGTCCCATCAGTCAGGGTGTTCTTCAGCCTCGCCTTGCTAGAAACCCATCATCGGAGAAACATAAACTTCCTAACAATCATTGCAGCTTACGGGCAGCAAAACAAGAGACTGCATCCTGTCTGCCAGAGAGAGCTTGCATAAATCAAAATCTGATTATGCTACATTTTGAATGTTAGATTTTCTACAAGATGGTGAAGCACAGAGATATAGAACCTGTTTTGCATTGGTAATTAAAATAAATTATCATAATCCTCCCTGAGTCCTGCAATCACTATTTTTCAGATTGAACCTTTCCTGAGGGTTTTGAAAAAATATTTTCTTTTTCCATAAGGATAATTACTAGACTTAAAAATAATACCTACCCTTGAAAGAAAGCTGGAGCCACCACTGAGTATGCACCCTGTTACCTCTTACAACGCCATAATGCAGGAGTGAAATATTCCCTTTTTCACCACTCTACTGGATCAACCCTTTGTTAATTTTACAAGCGCTGTGATGGATCATCACAAAAGCCCTTTTTGAAGTAAGTGCGTTTAATCTTTCAAAGAGATTGATTTGAAATTGACCCAGTTTCAAGTGAATAAAAATTGTAACAGTTTCAAATTGATTCAATTTCGAGTCTACTCAAATCATGTTTTACATCTAACCTTTGGATCTGAGAGAGAAATATTTCCATTTTTCTTCAGAGTGGAGGGTGGGGCCACGCAAAGGAACTAATACTTCTCTTTTCAAAGTTTCTACAGTACAGTGTAGTACTTAGCCAAAGCAACCCAAAGTCTTGCTTCCTGAAGTACAGAACTGCATTTTTTTTTTAAATTTTAGAATATATATGTTTTCATATATGTGGACCATACGCCCCCGCAGTGACCCACAGACTCCAAGGCTCACAAAGTTCATCTGTTTCTCAATGCAGACAGGGCAGAAAGGCTGGAGCGAAAGGCAAGCTCAGGGCACCTTTGTTCTCCCTCCAGCTCTAACATAGTTCAGGGGCTTATGTAGCTCCTGGCATCAGCCTTAAAATTAAAAAAAAAAAAAAAGTGACGGCTTCATGTAAGTTATGCTCTTTTGATACAGCATAGAGCAGTTGCTCTATGAGTGCTTAGGACATAACCTCGGTACTTGCTCTGAGACATCATGGACGTTCACCAGGACTGCTCCAGCTGCGACGCTGCTCATCCCACCGGGACACCATGAGGCGTTGCAGTGCAACCAGTTCAGGGCACACAGCTTTGAAAGGCTCAGGCAAGACGTCCCTGCTCTCAGGTGCCTGGTGAATTAGGACAGAGTAATTACCCAGCAGATAGTATCATTTACACAGCCAACACACAACGCCAAATAACAGGCGTGCACAAAGCTCAACGCCCAGCCAGCACCTGACCAAGGCGTGCTCTGACCAGCACTGGGAGCATCAGAAACAGGAGCAACCTGCAGAGTCTGAGCAGGTCCTGGAAAACCATCCAGCCATATGGGAACAGTGTTGCAGGGGACTGCGTTTTGCACTGGAGAGCACACCCAGAGCAGGACCTTTACCTGAAAAGAACCCAAGGTGCTTCTCTTCCTGGCTGGCCACTAGCACAAATTTTCCACCTTATCTCTGCTTTTTTTCCTCCCCCTTGCTTTTTTTCCTTTTCTCTTCTTCTTCAAATTGTCACCAAAAGGAACTTTTACTGTTACAGCTGACATATGCCATCAGCCAAGCAAATAACCCACTGTGCCTGCAAGCCTGTCTCAACATCCTTTGGGCAGCACAGGAAAAAGTGTTCTTCTGTCATTTTCACAAGAAAAGTGCTGTTAAATGCAAACTAAATCCAGGAGAGGTCTTACACCATAAGCGTCCCAGCCTCCCCGTCAGCCAGCGTGCAGTATCTGCGCTCTCCTGCACATCAGATCGATTAGATAACGCTACAAGGATAAAAGGTTGTCAAATGGCTGTGAATTATGAGTATGAACAAACCTTACTGATACTAAAATACAACATATTATAAACTCCTGACAGAATGGGAAGAAACAACTGTATAAAATAAAAAAAAAGTTATGTAGACCTATTGCCATTTCAAGATGGCATTCACAATTTACATAAACCCAGTATCACTTCAAGATAAGAAACACCCATGGAAGGGGAAAAAAAAAAAAGTTTAGATTTTAGACATGTGAAAATCCAACTAAAGGCAGAGGGGAAGGCTTTTTTTTTTTTTTTAAAATGAAATTACAACTTTTAAAAAGGACAACGATCACACTGCTAGGTACATGTGAAATATTTAAACTGCAGACTGGGGTTAAATTCTGTTCTCCTTTGCTTAAATAAGGCTCTGATTTCAATAGGGTTACAAAAGAACAGGGAACTCAGCCTACATTTATTTACAGAATCAGAGAATAAGTTCAGATTCATAACAGTGTAAGTCAGTACACAAATACAACTTCAGTCATTAAGTTCTATTAAAAATTCTATTGTAGGCAATTAGGATACCTAACACATTTGTTTAGAGTTTGTTTATATCCTGGAATAATACTGTTTATGTCTTCATATTAGTATGCACAAACACGCTTGCCAAATGAACTCCAGTTACCCATCAATTAATTTCTGTTAACTACTCTAAGTGCTGAAAAACCCTGAGCGATGATGAAGGAAGCCAGTGTCTTATGCACACCTGGAACAAGCTGCGACCAGATGCACATTGAGCAATTCCAATCTATCATGAAGTCTGTAAAGAATCCAAGAATATCTATCCTTGAACTCTCAGTGTTTCAGTCTAGACAGGTTTGGTTTCCATGTCCTTATCACAAGAAATACAGAGGTAAAACACAACCTAGAAGTTTTATTCACAGAGAGCACTGACCACAAACAATTCAGACGAGTTCGACAGGTTGCTATCCCAACATCTGGTAAAAGGCTGCACATTGCACGCGTTTAATAACCACAGTGATTTTCTGGTTTAGCAATGCTGAAAATTAATTTGTGCCAGGTCAAAAATGCCCAAAAAGAATGAAGAAAACTCTTTTTAGGCGCTTATAATTGGCTAAATAAATATGTACCTAAGTTTCTATGCCGCTGGTCTGATACTCAGTGACTGCAGGCACCTAATTCCTGATTTTCTGTGCTCAGAGTAGAAAAATGTGGATGTTTTCCAAACTGTGGATACCAGATACAACTTTGTATGTATGCATAAATATTTATGCTCAGAAATCTGTAACTTTCACTCTCACTACAGAGGTTGGAGTAGAGTAATACTGTAAGTGAATAAATATCTAAGGATCTGTGAACACTCTAATTCACTCCCAGGCTGACCTAGTTCTTTGGTAAATAAGCTTTTTCAAGCTGTTTCTCTGCTGAGAGTCCAGGCCTTGGAAATACCTTAAACATACAGTGTTCTCCTGAAACTTGTTTTTATTGCAAAAATACGTGGAGTGCATGGCACATATTTCTAGAATCTAGGCAGCTTGTGCTATACGGCAATGCAAACGTTAATCTCCTCTCTACTTTTTCCTTTAATTAAAGGAAAAACCAAAAGATCCAACAACCAAAGAGAAAGCAAAACCCACACTAAAGCAAACATAATATATGAAACGAGAAACCCAGCAGAAAATAGACAGCCAATCTGGAGTGCAGCAGAGTATTCCAAAAAGGAGGGAAATCAAGATCTCAAACATCAGAAACTTAATTACTCAAGTACTTCATTAGCATGCTTTCATCTTAACTTTGATAATCATCAAGTAAACTTGGCAGCAAACTCCCAGTACTAAATTGAGGTACGTAATATTACTGTAGTTCATTCAAGGAATAAAATTATCACTAATCTCATCCTTAAGTACATATGGCTCCCAACCACCTTGAGTCACATTGTAACCATCACTATTACAAAGTCCCACACAGTTTAAAAGAGATTTTGGTGATTAGTGGTGTAGGGAAGCTATGAAACTCAGTTTAAACTTAGAACATAAAATCATCCTTGGTGGATAACACATTCATTGCGCAAACTTTCTTTGCACTTCCAAATCTGCTTAGCACCATAGAGGGGAAAAAAAAATAAAATCCACAACATATACGCACAGAATGATGTTTCTTTTTGCTTGAAATGCAACAATTCAACCAATCTTCTCTCGACCCCCCCTGCCCCCAGGAAGACATCCTGCTTCCTACCCTTCCACACAAATCAGGTCTGGTGTTTAGCAAACCTGGCAAAGTGTGTCTTGCTTCCAGTCTCACACCACAAACCCAAAACACAATCCTCCATCGCAGATTCCTGTCCTATGTAGCCAGTATTTTACTAGCCCTATGCTCCTATTTCTTGATCACTTATATCTTTCTCATAAAAATGCATGGGAGGTGCATTGTTTAATACACCGAATGTCATGGACATGTATGTACAATAACACCCCAAACTTACTTTTGTTAGAGATCTGGAAAATACTGAACATGCATTCAATTTCTGATCCCTCACGAGAGTCTGAAGAAGCAGACTCTTGCGCTGTTTTAGTGGTGATGCACAAGGGGAAGAAACTATGATCCAGAAGAGGAACTTAAACAGAAGTCACATTATGCACTTCTTAAGAAACGCAAAAAGATTCACTGTTTTGACCTCTAAAATTTAGCTATTTTATGCATCTCCAGAAAGTATTTTCAGGGTATCTGCAGAAGACTTATCTTTCAAACTACCTTTCTGGACGAGCAAGAGCGGATACAACCCACGTGCATACTTCTTCCTCAAAATGCCCAACTACTTTCCTCTGAGCGTGCTGTACACCACTGCTATACATTAGCCGTAGGAGTATGACATAAGGTTGCTGTACACCACTGCTGTACATTAGCCATAGGAGTATGACATAAGGTCTCCGTTCACCTTGCAGGATTTCTGCTTTCCTAGAAAAAACCTGCAACAAACACATAACACTGAAGAGCGAGGAGTTCATATGTTGTACATACGCTTGGTTTCAAGTGTAACTCCAACAATGGATACACCCTCTCAAACGTTTAGATGTCAGCCAGCTTTCCATCCCAGGGTTTTGATAAGCAATCACTTTGTTATCACTGCGTCATCTGGGCTCCCTCCTCCCCCACACAGCCTACAAGAGGAAGAATGCCAGAGCTCCAAGTAAGCAACGAAGTCATGAAGTCAGCCCGTGTCTGACAAACATCCATGGCAGCAGAAGGATCACATAGTTTTTCTCACTATAGGCAAACAAAATGCAATGGCACAGCTAGTCACACAGCAGTGAAGAGAAGGGGTAGTCATCTCCTGTCTAAAAGACTGTCTATTATTCCAAGCAACAAGAAGTCATCTGTAGATTCAAAAAGTTACATTAAGCGTTCTTATTTGCATCATCATCATTTTTGAAAACAGAAGCCTGGATCTTTTGATTCTTTACCTCCCGTAAGGCCTTCACTTCATGCCTACCATGTCTATCAATCGCTACAACATGGAGACATTTATAGTACTAAGTTAATATAAATATTAAATCATTTTTAAACACATCCTCTATCTAGTGATAACTATCACAATAATAAAAAAATCTTAGAATATTTATACCAAGGTCAGTGAAAAATTACAAAGATAATTCTCTGAAATCGTTCAAGTACCATACCTCCAACTCAAAGGGCTTTCAAGTATCTTTTCCAATTTAAGCATAAGGCTTGGTTAAACCAAGATTTCTGCTAGACACTTACCATTCAAAAACTTACTTCCAATATTTAGGTCTGTCTTAGAGGAAAAGAAGTCACGTACTCTTTTAAGTGACAGCATCCTTTCTGCATACTTTCTTGCGTCCTCAATCCCCCTCTCTCAATCTTCTTCCCTTACTTCATTTGGTGCTGCAATTCCAGAGCCAAACACTCAGACAACATCAGTTCATCTGCACTGAAATCAACATTTCAACAAAATACAGAGTTGGAGAAACTGAGGTGTAGGAAGCTTTATAAGTTTGCTGGAAACATGCATCAAATCGGTGCTGAGGCTGGAAACCAGAAGCAGGGCATGGCTTTGATAGAGGGCTAAGCTAGACACCCCTGTTAAGCTCTGTAAGTCAGAAATGTCTTGCTCTCTCCTTTTAATTTCTAACTCTGTCACAGATGCAGTAAACTATTTATAGAGGCAGCAAGATGGTAAGGAACTGAAATGACCTCTCACATCAGGAAAGCGCAATGCTTCCCCACCTCAGGACTGCCGACACCATGGCTGGAAGGAACACTACCAGTTTCGTCATCTCTTGGCAAGACAGGGAAATGATACAGCTTAAGTTAATTCAACAGTAAATGCATCTTACTCTTGTATCTGTTCTCAACCCTCAGAACAAATGCTATCACAAGGGTATTAACAGTCATGTTTCCCAGGAACGCTTTTAGGTTTATCGCTTCTAACAGCTAAAACAAGACTTCTTTCGGATACCCACATCAGGCTCCACACCTGAATATCTTGCCTACTAACAACAGAGCAAATGCAAACATTCAACTGTAGCTCAGTGCTTACTGCCTTACCTGCAACTCTCTCGCTAACAAAATAACTTGAATTTGTAAGTATTCATCCTAATTGTTTAAATGGATAACAGTAGTAACACTGCAGAATCAAAGCATTAGACGAATATACCCATAAATCAGAAACTGGTAAGGGAATACTGATACAAATGCTGACCTGTACCTTTTCCAATACCAAATTCAAAGGAAAAAACAAAAAAACAAAAAAACAACTTCCATTTCAGATTAGTTTTTCACCCAGAAGTCCATTTACAACCATCCTCAAAAACAACCACCAACATCCCATTTCATCCTAGCATCATAATACAGCAGGATAACAGGGCTGTATCAAAAGGCAAAAAATTTAGCAATGTCATTCTGATCAGCCTAGCTGCTGCAGCATTTCTTGCACAATCACAATCAAGCAGAGGAGAAACATCTGGCATCCGCCTGTTACCTGGACATCAGATCTATTAACCATGCACTTTTTATAATGTTCCTGTAAAGAACTTTGGAGAAATAAATGGGTTTTAAATCATTAAGGCTGAAGCTACGTCAGACACCATTTTCCTAAAAATATCTCTCTGTCAAGGGTTACCAAAGCAAAGCTATGGATTCTTGATCACTTAGTGTCTTCTTTGCCCAAACCTCCAAAAGACCCAGAGACTGTCAAAATAAAATAAAGTCATTACGGAACAGCTGCTTCCAATATTTGAGACTTATTTGAACAACTTACCATTCTGATTAACTTTTAATTTTACAGTGCTTTATATTGGATGTAAGACCTTGTTAGATATTGCAGACTAAGTGTTTATGTATAGTATTTGTTTTATGCACAATATGTCATCTACTGAATCACTATGCTCTAGCATCAACAGTATCAGAGCAGCACCTGATGCGTATTAGAGCAGTCATACCCCTCAAAAAATTTAAGATAGCTATAGGGAAATTTTAATGGCTGTTCTGAAACTTTCTGCATGTAAATCTCTCTGCTCTAGCCTATTATCGGTCAACCAGTTCAGGTTTCTTTGGGCGTTTTCTTCAGCGTCATACTGACTACACGCAGAACTGAGATCCCAGAGGTTGAGATCATCTGTGGTAAGGGCAAGAATTTCAATTCCAACCCCAATGAAGTCAGAAGACACACATACATGCACTCCATGACTCTTACTTGGGAAATACAGTGAGATTCTCGATTACAGGCTAACAAGCCCTTAGTCTTCTCAAATTAAAAAACAAAAACAACAAAAAACCCCCAAGCCCAATGCACCCACTCCCAACAACGCACTTCCACTTCATTTCTCATCACTATAACTTACGGGAATATCTTTAGCTGTTTGAACTAGAAATCTGCTATTGAATCACTCTCATCTCCGATGCACACGTTTACCAAAGGTTGTCAGCCCCAAATAAAAAGTTTTAGAACTTGGGCAGATGTTGGAGTCCTACAAAAATGACATTCTAGAGCACCATGCTATAACAGTGTGAAGGAAGGAGAATCTTTTTAACATACACATTTTGCATGAGGCTATAAACACTGCTGGAGCAGGCTATAAGCTATGAAGATCAATTTTTAAAACTATTTCACATTTGAACAGAGCTCATACACATACTTGCTTCTACAGCAAGTCTCAAATCTCACCAGAACATGAATGGGCACTCCAAATAATAGGTTGCAAAGATACAGCGAAGGTCTGTCAAGAAGAGTGTCTGGGTTGCCTGCTATACAAACCTGGAGAGTAAGAGAGCTTCTGATAGCAGTAGAGCTCCAACCATTTTCCATTTAGTCATGGGGGTTGTCCATTAATTTGAATGGGAGAAGACTCAAGAGAACACACATGCCACTCCTTTTCATACAAAATTCTTAAAGAAAATGGAGGTTTCTGCATTTTGTCACTCCTCGAGGAAATCTGATACTTAACAACACCTGCACACAATGAGTATCCAAATGAAGAAGTCATAAAGAGCCAGCTGCCCTTTATTTAAAATGCCCTTTGCAAAAAACTTGCCGTACATTCTTTTGAGAGAAGCAGAACTGTCAGGAATCCCACAGCCACAGAATCCAACATCATCTCCAGAACCATAAGTATCAATACAGCCTGAGCATCGTGTTGAGAAGAACCACACTTGTATTGAAAATGAGGTTGAGAATACTGCACGGTTACAATCACAGAGACGAGGATTTCAAAGACACGCTTTCTTGCAATAGAACAAGCTTGGATTTTTAAAAATATAATCATTATGTACAGCAAAATATGTGGCCATAAGACCAGCCTTAAACTAAGGCCTTGTTTATACAATTTCTGCACTGTCGGGAAGCATTTTGGCCGGGAATGTCATTTTTCTTCCGAATCAATTCAATATTTGCAATTCTTACTGTGAAAAGAGCTATATACCACCTTTGTATTGACATGGGTATAACATATTCCCACAGGGAAAAGGAATAAAAGAGTACCTTTATATTGATACAACATTTTCCTCAAGTGTAGAAGCTAATATAGCTTTCATTATTCAGTCAAGTTAAAGCAGTATGACTTTTTTCTACTTTATAGACAAGGCCTATGTTTAACAAGCACCACAACACTTCAGAGTTATTTGGAAGATCTGACTACTGAGCTCTACTCTTTGTACTGTCCTCACCAAGTCATAGAGAACATCAAACACCTAAATACATTCAAAACTCTGATTAGACCCATGCCATGGTTTCTTAAATCCTTCACTATTTAACAAACACACCTTTTTGGCAAGAAATAGAGTGTATCTACAAAAAAGCCCAGCATGGTCCAGAACTTACTAGGCTGCCTTCAGTTGCTCTTCTAGGCTGAGAAAAACTGGACTCCATGTGCTGCTGTGTGCTACAAACACCCATTTGCATCATTCCTCAATCACCACACAGGCAGTAGGGAAACAGGAGGCACTAGAAAACATGAAGAATCTGCTGTCTGTTGGGGAGAACAGAATAAGTATCTGCTTTTCTTAAGCGGAACAAGTTGCTTTCAATACACTGATCTGGAGCAAGGCCTGTTGGGTGCTAAAAACTGTATAATCCCATTGATTTTAAGGCAAAATTGAACCATAGCAACAGCTGAGATGTAAATTTATGGCATTTTTTTTAAACTTCAGTGTGAGGCATGGCTGTAGTCAAGCTTCCTTAGTTTTCAGTGCAGTATTTTTGTTAAAAGAAGTCCCTACTATTACTAAGCATTATTCCCCTGCCCCTCTAACATGGAAGGCCTTGAGGAGCTGGCTTCTAATTCATTTTTGGAAATTTCTGAAAGATAAGCTGCAAAGAGGTTTTCAGTTTTCACTTAAAAACTGGGGGCTGGATCAATTTGTCTGTTATATGAAGGCCCCAAGCACAAGCTGAGGGACCACACTAGGGTTGCCTTCTCCAACCCTCTTTAACTGTGACTGTATCAGTCTGACCCATACAACCCAAAGGATTGTATCAGAACAGGTCCTTGCTGTTTTGAAGGATACATGTGAGCTCAGGAGAAGAGATACATTCAATACTTAACTATATAATCTTTTCCAAAGTTTCAGTAGATACTGGATGTTGCTAAAATAGGTATCCAATTTTAAACCAAAACACAAGATTATAATTTTAATTTCAATCACTGGGATTTCAATACACAGAATTAAACTAATACTAAAAACTGTTCTTCCAGTGCTCAAGCAGAAAGCTTTCCTACTCAAAACAGAAGAAATTATCAGATTCACAGTAGGAATCATGGCAGTTAGTTTTCAGCTGGCCTGATTAAAAACCCCTTTACACATCATTGCTCAACTTTTGCTTTCATGTGGTAAAATAATTTCAAGTCTTCTTGGGATGGGGGGGGGGGAGAGAAAAAAAAGAGTGGCAGGTTTTGATTGCTAATCTTTAAAGAAGGGGCTAAGAGAGGAAGATGATGGAGGTAAACAAACTCCCTAGATCTTCCAAATGACAGAAGGAACAGGTCTCCTCCCACTCCAACCCCTCTGCAAACCAGGAAAGAAATAATGGTCTGATGCATAATTTTAAAGAGTTATAATGCAATGAGATTAAAAGCTTAAATTTTATAAATAATCGACCTTTAGAATTTTACCCCAATAAACCATGCTGTTCCCAGTAAGGAATAAGGGCCTAATCTTACAAGTCCTTTAGCATTAAAGCCACGCTACCTTCCTAAAGCTGCCTACTGAACATAGCGTTCTGCTCACATGCTGGCATCACATAGGGTCAGGACCTAAACACAAATGAAAAACTGTATTAAAAATTACTAAATATTAGCTAAAATACCAATCTTGTGGTTTGTCTGTCTTTTTTTTTTTTAAACACTCTCCTTAGCTAAATCAAGGCCCCCCCCATCTTTCACTTCTATTAAGATATAAATCAGGATTAACAGCCTGTGTGAAAGTTAGTGTTTCATGTAACACATAAAAGCGCACAAAGTTGTTTTCTAAAAAACAGCATTTGTATTAAAATTCTCAAAATGGATAGACATCTCTTAAATGCATGTCTGGAATTAAAATGACAGTTGTTAGACTTTTCTTGGTACATCACAACGATAAGATTTCCTTCTTTGCTGGCTGGAGGTACATCCCACAACAAAACCAAAGGAAAAAAAAAAGGCAAAAAAAAAAAAGCCCACCCCCCCAAAATCCCAAAAGGCTAAATTCTTGTAAATTTGAAGTAAATGAAGCCTGAACTTGCAAGACATGGAAATTACAGTTAAAAGGCTCAGATGGAAATAAGAAATAAATTCCACTAACAATAGGCCCTTTTGTCCTGGCTTGTTCGGTATGATTACTGCAAGGAAACTGTTAAGTAGTTTTTGGAGTAGTAGATAATGGGATTCTGTGGAGCTTTCACAGGTTGGCACCGGCTGGAACAGCTGAGTTTTGAAGGCACTCTATAGACACAGGGTTGCTGTTGGCCCTGCATCACATGTAGGAAGTCTTTGCACTTTAGAGAGCTAGTCATCAAAATCAGTTATTGCCAACCTAAAAAGAAAAACCCTCGGAACAAAAACACCGCCGCTCCCGCCCACCAAAGAAAAACTAAAATAACAACGAAATCACACACACACGCACACCTAAAAAATTGTGCAGATTTGTAACGTTTTCACAGCTGATTTAAAAAAAACAAAACAAAACAAACCAGGAAAAACCAACACGCTACCACTCTCCTGCAAACTCCCATCCCATACAGCAGGTAAACAAAATAGAAAATTATTTCACGAATCATCAGCAGACACTTTCTGGCACCCCACACTGTATTGGCATCAGTGTTTAAGTTAAAGTCCCAGTTCAGATGTGCAATTCTCCAGGCTGGACGCCCCGGCACCACCACCCAACTTTGCATAGAGATCCTCGGGACCGGCGGCGGGGCTCCACGCGTGGCCGCGGGGGAGGCTCCTCACGGCTGCCGCGGCCTCTCCTCCTGTCCCGGGGAGGGCTCCCCGCGTGTGCTTCGCTCTTCCAGGCAGGCAGGGACCGCTCCTCGCCGAAGCTTTCCTCCCCCGTGCCCGCTGCCAGCGCAGGGCAGCAGCCCGCGGCAGACACTGACAGGAAATATGCAACGACCAAGACTGGACGAAACGTACATGCCGAAAAAAGCCACATTTCCAACACGATTTTTTTTTTTCCCCGATTTTTTTTTTTTTTGTGTGTTTGTTTTTGGCGGCTGCCGAGGACAGCACGCCCGCCCCGCGGCTTGCGCCGGCCGGGGCGCGGAGCCGCTCCCGCCTCCTCTCCCGCCGCTCCCGCCGGCCGCCACCGCCGTGTCCCCGCAGACAGCCCCGGCCCGCCGCCGCCCTCAGAGGATGGCGCAGGAGGAGCAGCACTGCTCGTCCCCGTTGGGCTGCGAGGCGTAGTTCATCTGCCTGACGATCTCCGCGAAGAGCTCGTCCACCGAGGCTTTGTTTTTGGCCGAGGTCTCCATGAAGGGGCAGCTCCACTCCTCGGCCAGGGCTTTGCCCTCCCCGAAGGAGACCTCCCGCTCGCCCTCCAGGTCCACCTTGTTGCCCACCAGGATCATGGGCACCCTCTCGTACCTCTTCACCCGGATGATCTGGTCCCGCATGGGCTTGATGTCCTGGAAGCTCTGCTGGTTCACCAGGCTGTAGACCAGGATGAAGCCCTGCCCGTTCTTGATGTAGAGGTCCCGCATGGAGGCGAACTGCTCGGTGCCCGCCGTGTCCAGGATCTCCAGCACCGACGGCGAGGAGTCCACCTCGATCTCCTTGCGGTAGAAGTCCTCGATGGTGGGGTCATACTTCTCGATGAAGGAGCCCGTCACGAACTGGACGGTGAGGGCGGACTTGCCCACGCCGCCCGAGCCCAGCACCACCACCTTGTACTCCCGCATGGCTCCCGGCGCGCCGCCTCCCTCACCTCCCGCTCGGGGCTGCCGCTTCCCTCCCGCCCTCGCGGCGGGCGGAGAGAGGGAGGTGAAGGAGGGAAGGAGGGAAGAGGGGAAGGGGGGAAGGAGGGAAGGAGGGGCGCGCACGCCCCGCCGGGCGCTCACTGGCGCCGCGCGGGGCCCGCCGGGGCGGGGAAGGGGCGGCCACGCCTCGCGGAGCCGCGCCGGGCCAGCCCCGGGGCGGGGGCGGGCGCCGGCTCCTGCGCGGCGGCTGCGCGGGGGGAGGCGGGGGCCGCCGCCGCTGAGGAGGAGGAGGAGAAGAAGGAGGAGCAGGAGCAGGAGCAGGAGCGCTGCGCTGCCGCTGCCGGCCCCGGCCCCGCGGCGGGACGGCGCTGCCGCGGCCCATGGCGCCCCGCGGCCCGCCCCGGCCCATTGGCTCGGGCCCGCCGCCGCCCGCCCCCATTGGCTTCCCGGCGGCGGGGAGCCGCGCGCGCAGCGCCCCGCCCCGCTCGTCAGGCCCCGCCGCCGCCGCCCGGCCGGAGCGGGGCGGGCTCGGGGCGCCGCGCGTGTTCCCCCGCCGCCCTCCGCAGGGAGCGGGTGGCAGCGCCGCGCCCGGGGGGGTGGCGGGGCCCCCTCAGGAGCGGGGCGGGCTCATCCGGCGCGGGCAGAACCGCGCTGCTCCCGGGCGGGCGGGATCCCGTGCCCGGCACGGCGATGGGAGAAGGGCGGCGGGACCGGCAGCCCCAGGTCCCCCTGCCCCCTTATCGGCGGAGGGCACGGCCCGGTTATCTCCTCACCGCGGGCCCTCCCGCCCTATCGGTCCTCGCCAGGGGACGAAGCGCCCCTCGCAGCCGGCGCCAGGGCCTGTGCCCGGGCAGCTGCGGGACCTCCCGCTCCCCGAGGCTGCCTCCTCACGGGCACCTGACGGCGTTTCCGGCCCCACAGAGGCAGCCAGAGGGGAGGGAGCCGCTGCCGGGACCGGGCCCCCCGCCACGGAGGGGCTGCTGGCAGCGTCCTCGCACCCTGTGCGGGAGGGCCTGGCGGGCGTTGGGGCCCCGAGCAGCCCCTTAGCTCTCCCCAGAGCCTCCGTGCCCAGCCGGCTCTGGAGGCTGGAGGTGCCCGCTCTCTGCCGGGGAAAACCCTCCCTGGCGGGAAAGGCTCCCTCGGCCCCCGGGGCTCCGCGGGAGAGGCGGCTGGAGCCGGCTGGGCTGGAGCCGGCCGGGCTGTCTGCCTCCTGCCCCAGCAGGGACAGCCCCCCGAGGTGGGAGGCCATGGCCGTGGCAGCTCTGGCCGTCGGCAGCTCCTGAGGAGCCCCTTCCAGGGCACCCCAGTTCCTGTGTCCGCCCCGTCCATCCGAAGTCGGGACCAGCTGATCTTTCGGGCTGAAGTTGTGGCAATTGCCAGCTGTTGATGCAGTTTGCACGTCGTGGCCCATGAACAGCAGTTTAGCTTGGTGGGGTTGACTCACAGGGACTGGCTATTTGCCACTGTTTGTAGAAGTGGTTCCTTGGACTTTTTATCAATCAGACATTCCTTTCAAGAAAATATCATTAGTTATTTTGGCACCCTTCAGTGTTTGGTTTTATATCCTACCCAGTTCTTTACTGTTCTCAGTATTTATTCAAGTAGTTGTGGCATGTGGGTCCTTTCTACCCCACCTTGGTGTTTACAGACCTGATTTAAACACAGCACTTGGGGAAACAGGCTGTGGTAGACAAAGACAAAAGGATTTGAAATAAGTTTTGTAAGCAACATTCTGTTATTCCTGAACAGTTTTCACATAGACTAAATTCTACTTAAATTATTTTTGCCAGAGTTCACTGTGGGGATTCACTGTGCTGGGTCTAGCTCTACTGCATCCCTGTGGTCATCTGGCGAGTACTGCAATTCCGCTGATCCTCTGGTGAGTACCGCACCTCTGGTGATCTCCTGTCTTCAGGAGCTTAAACAAAACCCCTCTGCTATTGCTTGAGTAAGTCTTTGCAAATGAAGCCTGTCCCGACGAATATAAAAGTTGCGTTCCGCCAACCCTGCTTTGGAGTGGGCAACAGTTTAAACAACTTTCTTAAATATATCGCATATCTGAAGCCCGGCACTCTCCGTATTCAGTTTGTAGGTGTAGTCGTGCCCTGTACCTGTTGGTTGGGAGGCCCCAGGTGGGATGCTGGTCTGCCAGGCTGGTTTCTCCCAGGTGCACAGTCTTCTCACTCACCTGCAAAATTTGTCAGCTGCAGGCTGATCCTAAGCTAGTTCAAGGTGCTGTACAGATCAAGCTGAAGATTGATCAGATGTTTTATCTTATAGTGAATCCTGAGGGCTGGGCTTTGGCCGTATCTCTGTTCTAGACTCTGCCTGCTAACCACGTTACCCTTACCTTGTGACGAACCCGTAGGCCATCTTTTTTCCAGGGCAGTACTACAGTTCTTTGAAAAAGTGAAGAAGACCTCTACAAGTACCTATAACCTCGTGTTCCATGAATGCGTTTCCTCTCAATGACTGCTCAGCTCATGCATAGACATGCATGGATGTTGGGTTTGGAAACAAAATAACTGAGCTCACTACGAGGCTTCTAAGTCCTTTCCCCACCTCTTCCTGTTTCTCAGCGGTCCCTCTGATTCCCCCTTCTAGAAGCAGTCCAGAGGCAGAGCTAGCACGTCACCCACTGGCAGCGCACTCCCACCTTTGTCTAAGCCAGCCAAAACCAGTCACCGGCCAGCAAGCGTTTGCAAAGTTATCTTTAAAAACAGCTATAAAAATTGATTGAAAGGCTACAGTATCACTGCAAAAATATTTTATTTTCTTGTACTGCTGACACACTTTGCTTACGCTACTCTAAAGTTTTGGGCACGATGTGGATTTGCTTACCTTCGTCACCTCTATAGCAAGCCCACATGCAAATTACTTATCTTGCACTTTCCCCTAACATGGCAGTAGCAGATTTTATAAAGACCAGACAATTATAATGTTGATTTAAATCCAGTCTATTTAATCAAAATTTGTTGAATTGTGGTGTGGGGTTTTCTTTTCAGTGACAGAATAAAATTACTCTCTATATTTTTTCATCCTACACTATGCTATTAATTGCTGCTGTTTCTGAAGAAGGAAATGTATCATGTTCAAAGTAACAAATGGTCTTTATGCTGTTGAGTTTAAATATGGAATATTATTTCTCAAGTCCTGGTCCTCTACTACATCTATTAATGTAAACTCTCTTGTTACCAGCCAGCTCTAGGTAATTAGTTAGTCTGCAGTAATGCTTTTAGAAATTTGGAGTCCGTGAAGTAATAGCAAGGAGTCTGTGGGAAGTAACTAAAAGAAGCAAGTCTGGTTTTGTTAGAAATAAATCTTCTGTGCATGGCTACAGACCGCTAAGGGGATCTGTGAGTTGAAAAGGTTGAAAATCCCCAGCTAAGGGTTTAGACATTTAATTTAAATAAATCACAAGAGTATTCAGCGCATCATTTTTGAATTATGAAGCATGCATTATGTTGGGTTGTTGTACTTCATGAATGGTACCGTGGTTTAGACTCTCTCAGGAATAAATGAAAATTGTCCTGAAACAAGCTCTGTTTGGGCAACATGAAAGCATTACAATGCAGCAGAATCTAGGCAAAATATAATTATCAGGCAGTTGGCTGTAATAATTTGATTTTCAAAATGATCAAGTATATTTTAAAACCAATTTCAAGATGGCTTGATACTATCTTCAAAATGTCAAAATAAAAATCGGCTGAAAAGCATAAATTTGGTTACTAAGCAGTTTGCCATACAATATTTACATACATACAATATTTACAATTTGCCATACAATACATAACTTGCTTTTACTGTGTTGAGTAACCCTGCTCATTCAGGAAAACTACTCATACAAGCAAAGATGATTTCTTTGCATAGTTTAGAAAGATCAAGTAATTAGCTGCTTCTGTTATAGTTACCTTTGTCCGGACAAGTATCAGCATTGTAGAACTGTAAAGCAGTGTGGGTTTTTTTAAAAAATGTGTTTCACTTATTATAGGCAAAGACTGAACTTAAATCAGTAACACATATGGTATCTAAACTTTCAGTACCATGAGAGTTTGTCAATGCCTGATGACAGCAAGACTTAGTGCTATAAAAATAGGTAAAGATGTTCCGGTGTTTCTGAAGGGACGTTCTAACCGGGTCCTCTCGTACTCCTTCTTTAAAGAGGCATAGCCAAAGCACCTACAGCTATGGGATTAACTCCCAGCCCAGGCTGGTGTTTGCAAAGGGATATATAGCCTCCTGAGAACTCATTAAGTACCACTGTGTTTATTTAGCATGAGTATTTTATAGAAAAGCTGTGCTGTATCCGTGGAACAGAAAAATGATGTGAGCAGTGGCTTGAGTTGCAAGATACGTCCTGCGTAGCATTTGTATGCTTCTGAATTTTGGAAGGCCTGAGCTCTTTAAATGAAACAGAGCTAGAATTTGTGGGAAATGCGTGGCTTTGATTAAAACAGACATTTTGAAAATATGCTCAGAATGAGGTGAGGGTGTGAATTTGCTTGTATCAGGAATCTGAATGCTCAAGTGGAAAGAGGTGATAGCCTTCATTCAGATTTTCTCTGGGTTCTGTTAGTGACTACTCATTTAAATAGTTTTTATTAACATGTGGGAAGCTCTTGTGACTGTGAAAGAGACTCTTCTGAGATCATAGCGCTCTGCCATGGACTAGCTAGGCATGGTGATAATTGAATTTTAAGGCTACAAATAATACTAAATGTTGTATTTTGACATTGAAGTTTTGAGATAAGTGATTTTAATAATAATTTTATAACATATCTCTATGTAATACCTTTCATTTCAACATGAAGATGCAGTTCCATATACTTTTTCCCCTCCTTTCCTTTGTGACAATGGTGACTAATGGACTTGATACCCTTCTTCGCTCTCAGTTGTACAGCAGCAATTTTTAGGCCCATGGTGTCAGCGGGCCCTGCAACAACACTGATCTGTGATGAGAGCAGGCCTTTCTGTTGTGGGTTCTGCTTAACTGCTTATGGGCCACTGGGGCCAAATGCAAAGAGCTGAATGGTGAATTGATCCTTGCTTTCAGCAGAACTAAAGGGTCCGAGAATGTCTTAATTTAGCACTGCTGCTGAGAAAATTCTGAGGGAAGTCATGATCTAAGAATACTGCACGCAGTCATTTCACTTCCTAATATCCGAAATGTTCCCTGGATATAATAGAGATATGTTACAATTCACTTACATTTTAATGACTTAACTGGTTCAGAATCTGATATGAAACGGTTAAACTGAGAAGATTCAGAATCGTTTGGGGAAGAGATGCTGTTCTGTCACTCCCATACTGTCAGTATGTGACATTAATATTAGCAGTAAACCTTAAGGTAAAGGGAGAATAAATACTGAGGGAAACTAAGAAGATTAAATAATCTCTAAGAGTTCAAAGTACAGAATTGCACTAAGTGTTTTCTGGCATTGGACAAATCTGGATAAATTTTTCAATGTTTATTCATTTTGAATGTATGAAATTGAGCAAGATTTCTGGGCCCGAATTAGTTTTTAATTCAGTGGCATACAAAGAAGCCTTTATTTTGGATCCACTAGCAGTATGATTTAGGTTGGTTTGGGGTTCCTTTCATGGGGGTTGAGGAAGGAGAAAGATGATCTGAGCACAAAAATTGAAGTATTTACAAGTTTTAATAACTACTTGATAAACAATAGTATTTTTAAGATTTTGTGTGGGTATTTAATCAATAAAACCTCCTCTCCCCTTTAACAGTAGCTAAGAGTGGTATTGGTTACATTTGTCACGATAGTGTCTAATAATATTGGCACTGACATTCAGTGCGTCTCTCTTGTTCTGAACCAGTGACTTTAGTTTTCTTTATTTAATTTGGGTTGCTCCTATTGAATAGTGGTGCGCAAGAGAGAGGCTCAGTCCTCAGCCCTAAAAATTTGCTGGCAATCTTTAACCAAAAATCAGCAAGAAAGATTTACATGGAAGGTATAAACTCATTTTAAGAATAACAGTGGAAGCAGCTGACTACTTTTGAAAATCTGTCCACATCCTGGCAATGGTGGGTTGAAGGTCTCTGTCCTCTTATTTTTACTTCTCCTACTTCATCCTTCCTCTTTCCCATACCAGTAAGCCGAAGTACTGATCAGAAGGTAATGCAATATATTGCTACAGTAAAGTATTCTGCTCTCATGCTCTGCCCAGAAAGCTGTGCAAAAAGCTGGACTTTTTTGTGTCCAGGTTATGTGGTTGTTTATAAAAGTGCACTTGTTTTCCTATGTTCTACATTGCCGGACATTCATATTTAAGAGAGAAAAGACCTTTTGAAATTCTTCATCAAAAATAATCTGGCATTCCAACAGTATTTAAATATAATAATTAACTTGTCTGCACCTTGAGTTATTCTTGATAATTCTGTGTGAATACCTATCTGAAAGAAGACTGCCTAATGTCTGTTTATCTTAATCCAATCGTATTAGGTATTCTTATTCTAGAATCAAATGTCTACATATGGAGTTAAATGAGATAGTCAATTAGGGTAATTCCATGGGTAGACTAGTTTTATTATAAGTGAAACTGTTCCGTCTGCTCAACACCCAGATAATCAGAAAGAAACTGATAAGACAAATTGCTAAGTGACTCAGGCCAAAGGTACTGCTTAATGCTGTAACTGGGTATGTTTGTAGTCGTGTGAGCTGGTTTCTCCCCTGACTCAACCAGCTGAACAGTCTCCCTTTTGCCAGCTACTTCCTGAGTAGGAGCTGATTTATGCAGAGTCATCCTTTTCCTGCCTGTCTGTATTAGTGAGTCTAGTGTGCGTGTCTTTGGGAAATGGAGCCCCACGGTGACTTTCCTCTGCAAAAAGATTCTCAAATGGAGAATAGCCAAGTTTCATTTTTCAAGAAATAATAGCAGCTGCTGGTGGGTGTAAATAATATATTAAAAAAAAAAGGAAAAAAAAAGTGACACATACACAGAAGAAAAAGTTCATTATTTCCATCAAAAGTCCTGCCAGAGATCTTATCACTATTGAAAAAATAGCCTGTGCTGCCAGAACTTATTACATATCATCTCACTTGAATTGGTGTAATAATGCCACTTTATTTTTCTTACAAAGAGTGTGTTCAATGGCATGTTTATATCCCACTCATAGATGTGATGTTTATAATCAAAATATGCATAACTGTCAACGTTCAGGTCTATTTCTATGTTCTTTATTAGTTTTCAACCCCCTTCTATTTACCACAGTAGCAGTTTACATAAAAGGTGATGAAGATTAGGATTTTAGGTAAGCATACGAAACAAAGAGAGAGCACTTGTCTGTTACTGTGTGCGGCAGTCAAGTTGTGTGTAGGTGTAGTGAAACAGCTTTTGGAACCATAAATGTAATCTTGATAGCACTTGCATGGAAAGTGCTATTGTATGTTAATGAAAATGGTATAATCAGCATGAAGTGAAACCGGTGACTAATTCAAAAAATAAACTTTCTGTCTGCAGCAAAAGCCCTTTTGTAGAAAAATGCATTTTCTTCATTGACCCATGGCATTATATCACATTGCAGTATTAACTCTGCTGGCAGTAGTGTTCAGATACAGCAAAAAGTTGTAATTTGGAGAGCTTTCACTCTTTAATTTGCTTAATTCCTCTGTCTCCTGACCAGGAGCAAAGAGCTTCGCCTGAGAGAGTCTTCTATCAAATGGCAGCGAGGAATGAATACTTTCAACTGTGATCTTATCATGTTTTGTAAGTGAGATGGGAGATTTCCAGAAGTCCTAAAGAAGCAGAAAGTGATGTTTGCAGGTCACCAGGTTCTGGTCTTTTCTTCCGTGTGAGGAATCACTCTAACAGTCTGCCTTTGGACTCAGATTGGTGGTGTAAAATTGTGGTTGTAAGTATTGGTAGTTATTAAGGTCTGGGGATTATTTCCCTAACTAATAATGAAAGAAACACATTCTCATTTTAAAAAATGAGAGTACATCTATGGAAGGAAATCTCCTAGATAAAACCAGAGTTGTATTCCATTCCTTTTTCATTGCCTGTAATTCCTATGGACATTATGGAGTGATAGGTGAATCCAACCAGCCAGTGCGTCCATCGCCATTATGTAGATGTTGTGGGACTGATGTGAGCAAGGGGCCAGTAGATGGGTGAAGCAAGTGGACCTGTTTCCCCTGTGTACCAGAACAAGAGAAATCAAAATACTTAGTCCATATTAACAAGAAAAAGTTATTTAACCATAGTGAAAATACAGAAAAGGTTTTAATTTTGAGGGGCTTTTATAGTTTTCAAAGGACAGCATGGAATTTCCCCCTACAATGTCATTTAATTGAAATAGCTATCTCTTGAACAGTGTTTTGTGGTACATGTTGACTCACCCTAATAGCAAGTAAAAAATTAATAGCTGCTAGTGCTTGCTTTCATCTAGTTCAAATTATCATGACGCGTCTGTCAAGGTAAACTCTTTCAATTTCCTGACATTATTTCTCTTACTACATTTTAAAAACAGTGTGGACAATATATCCGCTTCTGGATTCAGATGGAGCACCTGCTGACTTCATCATCCCCAGCTGAAAATGTCTACATCCACAATTTGCCCTGCATCACGAGCTGCATGACAGCTCCCTAGGCCAGTTCAGTGCAGAGCCAGCCAGGTTGGCCCAAACACCCTTTGTCGGTTAAAGCTAAGAGAGCTAACCTTGCACTGAACTACAAGGAGGTTGTCCACAGCTTCCTTTTTTTGCCTGCTTTCTTGTAGCCTCGAGTGTCGATTCAGTTGTAAGAGGAATGGAGAAAGCTGAGCCTTAAATCACAGTAGGTGTTTGCAAAGTGAATATATTTAAACCCAAAGTCTCCTTTTTTGCCACTTGATACTTCTGTGCTGTGAAGATTTACGTTGGCTGCAAAGGGGAGATGCCAAGTTAGGAACATTGGTTGCAACAAAACAAGTTGAGTTATGGAAAAACTTCACTTGTTCAACCTCCAGGGACGTTTGTATAAATTCACACCTTACCTGACAGATGACTATGGACTAGCTGACTGACTCATTGTTCTCTGTCCTGTGTTACCGTATTTTATCCTCTTGGCTCCTGAGCCGAATCAGTTAATACTGAAGGAGACTTAAAATAGCATTTCTCTGATGGCAATGGCTGTAGAAGACAAGCTGCAGTTTGGGTCTCCAGGTTTAACAAGGATCGCACAGCAATTGGTGAACAATCAAAGCTTTAAAAGCAAATAAACATACAGAGCAACCATCAAGGCCTTTTGCCTGCTTTTGGTTTTGTATTTGTGGTAAGGGCTGCGCAAGAGAAAGTTGCCACACATGCATGTTTTGCTTTCTGTCTGAATCTACCCCCACATTATTTTTTCAGGAATGATGATATTACTAGACTTGCAGAAGCTCACAAAAAATGCACCTGTTTTTAGGCACTTGGTACAAACTCATAAGATATTTACAGTATGGCCCTTCAGGAAGCTGAGCATCTCTCTGTGGCTCGCCTGTCTTCCCAAGACATATCCCTCAGCCTCACCCTGATTGAGTCCTTAAGACTGCAAGAGAAAAGAATTTAAACTAGACAAGAGGAACTGCTGCTCAACTGAGCTTTATTTTGTAGTGCACAGGCAGACTGCAAGGTCAGCAAATCTCTGCAAGCTACGTGGCCATATGGGCAGTGGCAGTTTATGAAACAACCGTGCCAGATTTGGCAGCCTTGACAATGACCACATGGCAGGTCAGTGAAAACCATTTCAATGCCAGTTGTATAATTTTGCTCTTCAGTCATCTGAGAAGAATATGTAAGACGATTTTAGAAAGGATGGTGTCATTTCACAGCTCTGAAACTTTCTGAACTTTCAGCTCTGAAGCTCTTTTCACTATTCTGAATATAGTATATAAACTTCCAGTGTAACCAGCAGAGTTCTTTTGCTATGTCTTAGCTAATTGAAAACATTTGAGTTTAAATGCTGATTGTTATTCTTTACATGTGTGTAGCCTTGTATTTGAGTATTTTGAAATAATTTGAGGGTAAACATATCAACAAAGGAGATAAGGGGTTTTTTGATAGGGAAAGCTAAGACCCATGATAGGCTCAGACTGACATAAGTTATTTGCAGCCTCAATAGCCTTCAAATCTCTTGAAGTCCTCTACTTTAACAAAATGCCACATTTTCTGATTGTTTTAAAGGGCTGCTGCTTATAGCTTGCTTACACTTAGGTTGTTTCTGGCTGGTCAAGGTTGGAGGGATCATTGTGGCTGATCGCTGATTGTGTCACCAGCCTAAGTACTGTTTCATCTTTCAGGCCTTCAGCTGCTGGGCCAGATTAACGTGAATGTGGGAGCAAACTGACTCTTGCAACACCTGGCCTCTGCAGATAACCCCACCCAGCGTGACTGCAGGCCAAGTCACGGCACAACCGACATCTCGTATTGACAGATGACCTCATGAGAATGAACAGATAAGACAAAATGATGTTGATACTACTTGATCTATAAGCCATGCTTGATATTGTCAGCCAGGGCAGTCAGGAATGCTGATGTGACCACAAGCCCTTGGAGAATTTGTTTGAAGGCTGGCTATCATCACGCACCATCAGGACACCGACTGCTCCCTTAGGGCTTCATCCCCCGGCCGGCTCTTGGCAGGCAAACTCCTTGCCCTACTGCAGAAACCCACCGCTCTGAGTTTTCTGTAGGCCCTTCTGCATGCCACAGTCCGTAACTGCAACAATAAATATAAAATATTATCACTCACTGAATGGAGATATATTTACATTTCTGTATACTTTGTCATAAGTAGTTCCAGTAAGGAGATACCACAGGAGTACCAATGGCAGTAGTCCTGTCATGTGAGAAAAATATACTGGAAAGACCAGACTAAAAATTACTTCAAATGTTAATTGATTCTGTTTGTAGTCCATCACTTAACAAGGGTGAGGGACCTGCAGTAGGCTCACAGGGACAGATCCCACGGTTCTTCATCAAATGGATTGTGACTTACCTGAGAATCATGTCTGAATGAAAGCGGAGTAATGTGGTATCAGGAGCTGATCCATAGAAAATGGGAAAAAGACACTTCATTTACAGACAGCATATTCCCCAGGACAGAATTGAATTCTACTTGTTTGTCCCACGTGCAAACAGCAAACAAGATCTCTAGTCCTAGGATCTATCCCAATTAATCTTACTAATGCTTCTGTTCTTTTTGGCCAGTTCTCAATTGCTCAAGAAGAGGTGAACTTTGAAGATCTCTTAGTATCAATGAAACAGATGTGGCATTTTAACACTGTAAGCAAAACAAAGTGTCAAGATGGTCAGAGAGTTTCGGTTTTCGACTATACTTCAGGGGTTTTTTGCTTGGTTTCACCCTACTAGTGAAGCCTGCAGGCTACTTCACCCTATGAGCAGATTCTTTTTCTGTAGTGGTAAACTAAAAATTAAAACTAGATACACCATTAAAGGTGGCATCCAAGGCACAGATGTCTGACAGTTATCCAATTTATCAAAATCACTTGATATTCCAATTCTGTTCTCCAGAGTGCTGACAACCAACTTGATAGCATCAGCAAGTTTTGCATTTGCACGGCTGGTGTTCAGGGCGTTAATACGAATACACACGGCAGTACAAACCTTTTGATATGTCTTCCAGTTTTATGGCAGACTATTGATAACTACTGTGAATACAATATGATAATATATCAACATTGTTTTCTTACTAGAAATAGGGGGTGTGGGAAAAGCTTTTCTACAGTCAAAAATACATCAGATCCACTGGCTCCCACTTGTAATGTATGGCCATTCATTCGGACAGAAATGGAAGCTGTGTAGTACGCTGTGGTGTGGTTTGGTCATATCTATGTCTGGATTCACCTAAGAAGTTTCTTAACAGGTTATTATCTTCTAGATGCTTTCACAGACTGTTTAATGAAGCGTTGTAGTATTCAGCCAGGTATGCTGACACTGAGGTGACTGACTAATGCGAATATATGTGTAAGAGTCGGGTTTGATTTCATCGTTAACTAGTGCCTCGGTGTCTTTGTACAGTAAACAACATATTTCATAGTTTACATCAGATGAATCCTTCTGCAAATACAAGCAAATACATTAGTGAGAACAGGAAAGTAAACCCTGTGGGACTTTCACGGTTGCACTGACAAATCAATTAAAAATAGCCTTCTATTGTTGATTTTTTTAAACTAAACCATCCGGCACTGTAGTGCATAGCACTTAAAGCAAGAACAGTTTGGGGTCTTCACAGCCTGGAGAAGCGTTTGGAGGAGGGTTTGGGATCTCACGGTTGCTGGGATCTGGAGGGAACATGCCGTTCTCTGCAGCATGAACTCATTCTGCACTGTCATTGCTTAAAATGATTTTAAGTCCTTTTAGTCCTCCTGATTAAAGGCTCTCATCTGAAAAGACTTCCCTCACCCAGGAAGGACTGCTGTGGCAGGCTGTCAAAGAAGGGCTAAAAAAAAAAAAAATTCCTATTTAGTTTCACTCTCGGTTAACTGGAAGCAGAAGCAGCTGAGATCCTTATTCCGTGTGTGACTGGTCTGGGCATTTCCCTCCGGCCAGCGTTTGGGGAGGGGGCTGGCCCGGCTGTTCGTGGCACGGCTCACCCCGCTGGCTGACTGGGTAAGGCCTGACAGCAGGACGAAGGCTTTTAGGGAGTGCAGTTACCGGTGTTTAGCAAGCGTGAGTCGTATTTGCTCTCTGTCTGCCAGATTCATACCTGGTGTGAGCGCAGAAATGTCAGTACCTGCGTGCTGCAGTTAGTAGCGATAAATACCACCCAGAAAACATGAGTCATGCCTCCTGTGCAGGACTGAAAGCCTTTGCTGGGACTCCAGGGAGCGGAGGGAAGGGGAGAGCACGTAATACCTGGGGCATTTTGTAAGGTGTGGTGCTGACTCAGGCTAGCTACAGCCAAATCTTACGATTTTCCTGACCAATAAACAGCATTAACCAATAACAACAACAACAAAACCCCACGACTTAAACAGCACAAACTGACCGTCTGCCGTACCACGTAAGATCACTGAGCACCAAACCTACCATCCTGTCTCAGGAGGAGGATACGGCTCGGAGCTGTAGGGCTTGGGAACCACCGCAGCAATGCAGTTAGCTGCTTCTGCAGTGATGAACGTGGGGAGAATACCTCGGCACGCTGATAAACGTGGGCTTTGGGTAGCCTTACATTTATATGGAGATCTGCCTTGGTTCTCAGCATGTAGTTATCAAGCTCAGTCATGAAAAGATTGACATCTATTAATAAATTGGTTGCATTTAAACTAAGTCTGCTTACCGCTAGCACTGATAAAAGAGATTACTAGATGCTATTACAAAACCAGGTCATCCTACAAGAGGCACTGCGCAGAGGGAAGGAGGTGCAGCTGCAAGCTGTGCTGCGCGGCGTGAGGAGAGGACGCGGTGCTTCCCCCGCGCTTGGCCGTCCTCTGTGGTTAATGCCGCGGTCACCGTTGCCTCCACGCAGTCTGGTGCTCTCTCAATGCAAAGACCTGGCTTTGCTTTCTAGCGGGATTTGTGGAGAATGGCAGAAGTTGGGGCAAATTCCTTGCATCTTCTTTGCCACTCGCATGTCTGTAGAGAGGAGGCACCACCAGGGAAGACAAAAGTGGGTTTCCTATTTTAGTGACAAACATCACTGATCTGAAGGATTAAAAAAATGCTATCCAAATGACAAATTCGTTAAAAGCTAATTCTCTTCTTTTATATGTAACACAGCCGTTTATTCCCATCATCAGTTAGAAACCTTATAGAAGCTATAATTATATGTAATTAACTTTTCTCTCTCTTTTTTTTTTAACCAAATACCTAAAAACCTGTGATCTCAGAAAAACAAGCTGTGTTAGAAGGAGAGAGCTGAATGTGGAAGCAAAGGCATAGTCTATTCTTGCTGATTAACGTGCTCCACAGAAAATACACCCTGGGTTTTGCTTCACTTGAAAAAGAGCAGAGGCTCCAACAAGAAATACCCAGGATATTATTAACTTTACTGTTATATAGTGAATATAACTATATGGGCTATTTCATAGTCGTAGTTACAATACATGATGTGCTGGAGAAGTCACACGGTTAAATTTACTGGTGCTGCAAATAGCTTTACCGGTGAGTCTGTGCTTCTGTTCCACGTCAGAGAAGGACTGAGGCTCCAGCGCAAGGGGCCTTGTCTGAAGGTAACGTTGACTCATGTAAAACATTTTAAAAGAGAAGTAGGATTATGGCTGCAAAAATTAGGTAACGTTCTCAAATTCCTCATCTTCTGATCATTATAGGGACAAAGATAATTTCCATTTTTAATGGTATGGACTCTACTTGCACTGTACCAGTAAGGGAATATTTTAAGGGAGTTGACAATAGTTCCTGGAGAGAGAAAAGCTGCACGCCTTGCCCGGCCTGGCCAGGGGACATGTGCTGGGGCTGTGAAGTTGCCTCTGGATCCAAAGGCTTTTTTCACTGATGTGACAGTAAAAGCTGTACAAAGAAACAGATAAAAATAAATGCTGCATTTTGAATGCAGATTTTTTGTGAGCAAAACTAAAGACGACACGAAGACGAAGAATGAAAGTTTGCAATACTGGTGTTGCTTAGCTTCATGCGTGAAAACAAATTTATGTCTGTCTGATCCTTTGAGTTGTGAGGTCTGCTAAGATTGCAGTTACAGACATCAAATGAATGCTTATTGTAATGGTATTCCTAAGCCACGGGATAGATATAATGGCTACAGCCCAACTATCATTTATGCAGTACATTTACAACGTTATCTAAACCTTGTCTTGCGTTAGGAAAGCCATTGGCTTCACGCTTCCCTGTCTCATCGGGCGTCCATCCTCACTCGGTTAAATCCAGTTCAGACTGTAGGGTTCTCGGGACAGAAGCGTGCTTCTGCAAAGGCGTACGTCCGTGTGCGGGTGTGTGCACAGGCACGTACCGTACCCACCTACAGCGTTGCGTGCAGCAGACTGCGGAACTCTTGGTGCTTTGCAGTACATTGAATGCACGGTGCTCAAACGCACGCCCTGGGGATTCATGACGGGGCAGCTTGCTACCTGCAGCGTGCCACCCTCTTCTGCGCTGAGAAGCTGCTGCCCCTGTTTGCAGTAGGTGCTGGGCTGGGAGCAGCACCGATCAGAAGCATCTACTGCTGCTGCCGAAGGGCAAGGGCAGCCTCTAGCAAGGGCTCCAGTAGGCAGTCACAGACAGCAGCCTTTTAAATCACCCTGGTGTGAGCTCTTAGAGCTCCCCTGGAGGCAAGAGGCTCTTCAAGTTTCATTTAGCAAAGATTATCTATTACTGTACAGCTAAATGCCCAAAGTTATTAATGTTCTATTTCTAAGTCCTGTCTATATTAGAGTCAACTGAAGCGACCCTCAGTTAACAGCACAGCAAACCTTCAGCGAAGAGGAGTTTCACTTGACTTAACTTGCCCTTGTAAGCCTCGGAGCCCACCAGCAGCTGATGCCCGGCTGTTTTGCCTGTTAGGATGTAGCAGCAGCAGAAACAGTACAGTCATTACCTGGGGACTGTGGGTGGTGGTTTGGGGACGAAGAGGGTTTCTCGAAGCGTCTCCTTTGCACGTCCTCAAATATGAAAGAATAGATTGTGAAAAAGGAGCAAAAGTCATCTGGAACATTAACAAAACCCAATAAACTGTTGTGTTATCTCTTTATTGTAGATGTACCGTGAGTCTACAAATAGACAGGCTGTGTTCTTACTGCAGTCACATCATTTTTAAAATAGCATATTGGTAGCAAAAGTAAAATTTCAAAGTAAAGTTTAGTGTAGATAAAGACCAAACCACCGTTCCTACTCCTACTTACCGTATGTAAAAAGCCATTGAATGTTACAGCTATGCCAATAACTGAACTCATAGTACAATGAAATTCTGTAAATAGTATTTAAGCATTGACAGTATTTAAACATTGAACACACTGAGCCTCGTGTAAGTGTACTTTTTCAGCATTAGGAAATCTATTGCTTAATTAATGTTTTATGGCAGTTTGCATATGTAAAGCACTATATAAATGCCGAGTATGATTCAGTTGTCAGGATCTGAACGTAGATTACGTTTCACACAGGGTTTGGGATAAGAAATTCCATAACATTTGGCAAAATGGTTTATGCATTCCCAGTAATTTTACATAAAATCTATTCATAGTGTCCATTGACTGGAAACAATATATGTGATTCTTTTAGTCGAACTACTTAATTCAGCAGATAACCACTGCCGCTTCATAGTTCATGGATGAGAATTTAAGAGAGCAGCTGAGGCATACATTTGAATTTGATTAATGACAAAGGAACCGTTTCAGAGGACAGAGGACACACTGTCCACTTAGCTCGCAGTATAAAACAAAAAGTCAAAGCGACCACTTCCAGTTGAATAGTGAGACGAGAGCTGGTCCTGCCCTGCCCTGAGCGCAGCCGGTCTTGTACAGAATGAAGGCACGGGGAGGTGTGATGGATACCTCAGTGCTTGCATGGTCCTACCAAGTTCAAACTGCTGATAGTAATTTTTTCTGACATTCAGTCAAAGTGAGACAGCGCTTATAGCTTCTGGTTTTGTTTTCCTTTCCTACTTTTGATGATATCAGAGCTGTTAGGGCCTAATACTGCGCTCTTTGTGCATGCAGAATAAAAGCAGACAAGTGGCTGAGAGGAGCAAGATGCAAGCTTGCACGGTGCTGTGTAACACGCTTGAATGAGCTGTAAGCAGGCTTGAGTCGGGAGGGAACATTGTCACGGCAGCGTAACACCTCTGGGCAGGGCACGTCAAGCCGGGTAGCGCGGCCACGGAAGCGCTGCGCTGCTCCCGGCGCTCGCTCGCGCTCGGCTGGGATGAGCTGGGGCGTCCGTGAGCAGCTCTGCCCTGCGCTGCCCAGACACCGCTGCCAGAACTGAAGGCAAGGCACAGATCGGCTGTCAGCACCAACGGCACAGAAAGGACAGCAGCCTGAATAGAGCTGGGACTTCAGCCACCAAACAGAACCACCTGCAAAATGCCTGTGAAGGGAAGAGGCAGGAAAAGTGCCACGGAGGGCCTTTGCGGAGTGTAGCCGTAGCACAGCAATTACCAATGAAAAACAGGTGATTGTGATAAAATTCTGTGATAAAACTGATTCATCCAGAAATTTCTAACAGCAGAAAATTTCTTTCTGCTGTTATTTTATGGAATGGTGTTAGTATTCACTCAAATAACAAAACGCTTCTTTAAATTGCCTTTTTTTCTCTGTACGGAGTACCTCAAGAGACTCGGTTGCAATGCTCTGGGATGTTTGCTCATCAGAAGATGACAGTTTGCGCTCAAGGAGGAAATTATTGCACTACACAGAGTAAGAGAATGGGCTCTCCTCGTCCATTGTTTTGGACAAAAGCCATGAGACTTCACTCGGAGAGCTGTAAAACTAGACCCAAGAACTGCTGGTACTAGTTATGTCCTGAAGAATGTATTTTCTCTTTTGCTTTCCTGTTTTATGCTTCTTCGGGGCAGATCCCTTAAAGACCCAGGCTGGACGGGGCTTTGAGCAGCCTGGTCTAGCAGAAGGTGTCCCTGCCCATGGCAGGGGGGCTGGATCTAGATGATCTTTAAGGTCCCTTCCAACCCAAACCATTCTATGACTCTGTGATCCCCTGTAGATCTCTCAAAGCGATGAGGAAGTCCGGTCAGATACCGCTGCTTCCAGGGATTTTGAACAGTTGAGTGAAACCCTAAATCTCAGCACTAATTTGCCTCGAGAGAATTCAAAGCTAGGACCCAGTCTAGTGGAGGACCAACAGCTTAGGCTGTTTATGCTTTTCTTACATCTTCAGTTTGAGCAAGAGGGGTCTGAGACTTGTAAGACTTCTCTCCGCTATCAGTACATCTGCAGAGATAATGAGAGCGTATTACAAACACACTGTGTCTTCCCTGTATGTTTCTATTCAATACAAAATACTTTAGAAGCTCCTGGTGGAGCTGAATGACTCACAGGACTGGTAATGGGATTAGATCATTGGTTCAAGACTAGTTCAGGACCGATATCCTGTAATCTGATATACGTGGCTAAGCCCTGTTTATGGCAGTGGGCTTTGGTCGAGAGATCCTGGCTTTCTCCTGCAGATCTCGGTGCAGGGGGTAGAAGAACACAGGCTAATAAGTATTGGCATGTAATCATTGCGTTTGCTCATGTTCTCGTTTGTTCTCAGTTCATGTTCTCATTGCTGGGTCACATCATTAAATAAATAGAACCTTTTAAGGAACTGCACAGACGAGGGATTCCTGCTCTGGCCAGCAGAGTCTGGAGTTACCGAAACCTGCTCTTCAGGCATGGAAGAGGGGTCATCTCTGCTGAATGGTGAGTTGTCAGACCATGCAGGAGGGTCCCGCATCTGCCCTGCCTTGCAACTCAGCCTGAGTCATGCTGATTTGTGATTAAATGCCTCTGTGATTAGACTTTCAAATTTTGTCCATCCACAGTCTAGATATGAGACCTGTGCCATGCTTGAGCTGTGGTTTTGTAGAGCTTGTCAATACTATTCTTTAATTCTAACCTAGGAATATCTTCAGCATGTTAAGAGATTTTCAAGTCTCCTGTCTCTGAATGGTAGGTGTAGTCATTCTCTCTCATTTTCTACTAGAATTTTTATTACTTTTGATATGGAAGGATAGCATCTTTTTCTTCTCGTTTAGTGCAAGAAAGCCTTGCTACGGCCAAGAGGGAAAGCTTTCAAATTGCCCGAAGCTCATAAATTTCAGAAGACAAAAGTTCATATCTCCATTGGCCAGGATAAAAAAATTCTAACTGTATTTTGTAAGAACATCGTTGTCGTCATCATTTCTTTCTTTTGAAGAGCTTATGGAAGGAGAATGTAAAACGTGGGCCTTCACAGTTTGTCACCACTTTCACGTCATCTTTGGAAACAACAGGAGCCCTCACTTTATTTTCCTGTTCAGCACGTAGCCACCAATATGTCCATATTCTTTCCACTTTAGCATTATTTTTCCCTGTCATACATATTTTAAGGCACCCTAAGGATTTTTAAAATATTCTAGCTTATTTTAATATTAGTGTGTAGGACCCAGAGTAGTTACGGAATGCCATCTCCCCAGTACGGGAGAGGGACAGCACTCAATCTACTGCTTCTAGACGCAGCCTTGGATGGGGGCAAAGCTCCTGACCCACAAGCTGCCTTCTCTTCCTGGGCCAGCTACGAGAGTTTTTTGGATTTTAAGAGGCTACGGAAGGAGCTGAACACCGGAGAACTAAATTGTCTTTATCTTCCGTTAGTTATTTCATGAGATTTCTGAGACCTCCTAGAGCTGCCTGCAAGTGGTCTTTGGGGTGGAAAGGAAGGAGGCAAAGAGGAACGAAGCATCGTTATTTCTGCCATCACAGGAACAACTGAGTTTAAGGAAGTTATATATATGTGCATATATATGTATACAAAAATCTATACCAGGGTATCATATATTTACATATACAAATATTAAATAGATGTTTAAATACATAAATATATTATAGGTTATGTATTTTTATATGCAATATATACTATATATAACTCTATATTTAATAGAATATATATATTCCATATTAAAAATACATACGAAATTCTGTATTCTCTATCTCTTGCTATTCTCTTCCTGGGAATTACAGGCATCATTCTCGTCTCCCCCGTTCATCGGGACTGCTGTGACCTGGACACACCACCACCATTTCCTGCCCACAGCCAGGTCCATCTATCTTCTCCCACAAGTCCCCTTTTTCTTTCTTTCTAAGGTTTTCTGTTCCTGATAAAATTGTTATTCTGGTTTCCAGCTCTTCCTAAATGACTTGCAGAAGGCAGTGACAGGTTGCAATTTTAAATCCACTTAGCTATTTTTTTCGTGAATAATCCTGTTTGACAGGCTTTTCTCCCCTCCTTCCTTGTCATTAAGCACGGCTGCAGTTCAGGCTGAGCGAAGAGCAGGCTAATTGTTTTGGTGAGGGACACAAATGAGAGAGGGAGAGATTTCCAGCTACTGTAGCCTGGGCAGAACCAACAGAAGTGGTGTCCAAAATCTAGCTGAAAAGTAGTTTGATTTGTTACATATCATGAACATCTACTAATTAATTTTTGGACTGACGTTTGACTATTGTTTCACTACTGGTAAAAAGGAATACGGACGCCTTTAAACTGTTTATGTTCAAGGCCCAGCGATGAGAACAAATGCAGATAAAATCACTTGCTCTGTGCAAAGCTGTAATTTAATTCATATAGTTCTTAACAATGATCTATTAAAGATTGTGAATATATTTTTTGGTAATGCTTATGTTAACGCTTTCCAATAGCATAAGTGATGCAATCTAATAATCTTAACCTATATTCCTCCCTAAAGTGAATAAAGGGCTGAACCAAGACAAGGGGTCAGAAAATGAGCGCAGATCTCCATCTAACCCGCCCTGCCGTGACCTGTGCAGCGCAGAGAGGCGAGGGGCGAGGCGCTGGCCCCGGGGCCCTGGCCACCCCTCTCCAGCTGGACTCGCTCAACGCTTTGCTCAAGAGCACAGCTGGGCTAGCTATGCAAGCGTCCCCGTTTATCTCACAAAAACGCTTTCTGCGGCTTAGCTAACAGGGCACATCGGAGACAAGCCAGGAGAGAGGGAGGAATGCCCGGCAGAGAAGAGGCAGGAGGCAGGCGGCACGCTCAGCCCCCTCGCTGGCAGAGACCGCGGCTGCACGGCTGCTGCCACGTGACCCGTGCCACTGTGTGCCGAAATCCATGGCACGGGATTCGGGACAGGGAAAGCTTCCCTGTCCCGTAAGGTATGCCAGGATATTACCGGGCTGGCGCAAGCATGGACTTACTAGGTATCTGTGTGGGCTGTGGCTCTGATACAGATCTCTCTGCATTTCCGCAGATGTAGGTGGCTGCAGTATATAGTATATATAGTATAGCATATATAGTATAGTATATATGCGGTATATATGTAGTATATATAAAACACGTACGCTGAATGGCAAGAAAAGGTGATAAACCTTGTCTGTACGTGTGGAGCATTATTCTATACGTGGTTAGAGAGATACGTGCACTATATTAGTAGCAACCATCCACCAAACCATGAACAGGCAGCAGTGGAGGATGACCAAAGGAACTACGACCCACCCGCAGCATGCCATCCATCGCTGGGGGAGAACCGAAGGATACATCTTTGCTAACTTGGTGAAGGCAGACCCAAGCTTACCCTGCCTGTGCTCTAAGCTGGTAGGGTATAGGCTGCATCCAATCGAGAAGCCAAATATTTGCATTAGAAGCATTGCACCAAAACAACACGCCTTTCTCAGCGTGGCGCAAGCACAGCCGCGTGGCTGTCCCACTTAGTCACTGGAGCTCGCTCAGGTCTAGCCACGGGCAACGTAAATATGAGTCTCTGGGTGCCCAACTCTGCAGACGTGAATTTACACCTGGGCTCATCCCTTTTACACACTTACGGAAGATGCTTATGTTAGAAACCAGGTTGCCACAGTGCCTTAGTACTCGACTGATGGAGAGAAAGAGCGAGCTTCGGGCAGATGAAGCTCCAGCTAGATGGATGACATCTCAGACTGCGCTGCTCCATGGAGGTGCAAGAAGCTAACAGGGATCAACCTAGGTATTTGTATTTGATAACGTGATGGGAGCAAGCCATTTCAGCAAAACCTCACGTTTCCACTTGGAATTTGCCCGTATATTCTTTTTTCAATGTTGGTTCACAATGAAGTTGGGCTTCTCAAGGACATGTACTCTTTCTTCCTCAGACTTTCATCTCTGTTCCTTTCTCTCTCCTTTTCACTTCTGTGGGCTGGGCAGGCCTTAAAGATACCGAGATAAGTCTGTGGTCCAGCGGAGATGCATCTTGCACAGGCTTGCACTGTCCAAAGTCTCTGAAAGCCCTGTTCACTCAGGTGTTTGGGGACCCTGTGGGGAGCAGTGGGTGCAGGGGGATGTGAGACCGGTTGTTTGCAAAATTCAGAGGCAGAGCGTGCTGGCGGAGGGGCAGCCTGAGAAGGCATTAATTACACAGCCCCTCAGCTCAGCAGGGGCTCCCCTGCCCTACGACAGCTAGCGTCCTGGCTTGAGGGTTGAAGTATGGGGGTGTCTGTAGATCCTGGTCACGGCAGAGTCCCGTTGTGCTGTTACTGTGCAAACACAGCGCTGTCTGATGGGTTTCACCGAAGCCCATACGCAATCAGACTGTGTGCGTCCATACCTTGAGATGTATTCGTTCTGTCTGGCCACTCTCCAGTTTCAGTTATCTAGTAACAGTTGGTGGTTCTCAATCTCCACCACATTTGCCCTGGGCATTTCTCGCCTCCTGGCTCAGGCTGTGGCCATGGGGAAGGGATGGCCCTGCCCCCGGATGCTCCGTGGTGCCCCGAGGACCAGGACCGCTCAGCACAGGCACCCTTGCCCGCGTCTCAGGGTGCTGCGGGGAGCTTCCCCGCAAGAGGTGGCGGGGATGGCCCTTGGAGCTGGAGAGCTCTGCGAACCCAAAACCACGTGTAAGGCGAGATGACGCTGGTGCCGTGGAGAACTGTTAGTTGGGCTGTGACCTTTTTCTTGAAGTTTACTCCCTCGATTAAGCACGCATCCTCCAAAAGGCACTGCCAAGTACTGGTTATTTTTATTGCAGACAACCTGCGTTGTGCCAATGTCTGTTACAAGCCAAATTATTTTAGTCTTTTCCACTTAGTGTTTTTGACAGGAATTTTGAATAGGTTGGAATTAATACGATGAACGCTGTGTATTAACAAGTGCTAGCTTTGGCCTAGCTAAATGATCAATTGCATGTACTTGCACTGTTGCATCCCTTCATGTTGAAGCAGTGGGGGAAAATTAATTTATTTTACTTCTTATTGATTAATTTAAAAGGTTTTTGCTTACCCTGTGCTTCTGGAAAAGATATAAACCTAGTTATTTTGAAAAGCTAATGGAATTTTTCAATTTGTAATGGACACATCTATTGCCATCATGTTTAAGGACTATTTGCCTCACATCCAATTGTCCAAGTAATCAACACACGCAGCACATACGTCTGATATGTTTATTACTCCAGAGGAGAGAGGGAAATAAAAAATAACCTCCTGTTGCCTTTTAATTGCTCATTTCCTGCTTAAGACAGCAAATGCCATTTTGCTGCTATAGGATAGATAAGGGTGGGATGGTTTTTGCACTCCATTAAGGCGGCGGTGCTCTGATTAATTATTACAGAAGCAAACTGAAAAAATAGTTATTAGGAAAATAAGCTAGAGGTAGTATTATTTTCTTAAGCAAGTAATAAATGCAGATGATTTCCTCCAAATGCATAAAGGTTCCAAAGACACATAATGTGGCACTAATTGATTTGATTCTTATGTGCTGCCTGCTGAGCAGATGGGTTTATACTTGTGCTTCAAACCAGAGGCTTGGTAGCTAAGTGGATAAAAGCTCTGGCCTTTCACCTCAGGTGCAGCGTTGGCTTAACAGCGGTGCGGGGCTCGTCTTTCTCAACAGTTCTCCCGACTCTTTGTGTATAGAAGTTCATTCGTGGCTTGTTATTTACATTTCATCCGTACTAAATTCCCTTTAGAAATGTTGTTTCTTTACAGTTTTCGTGGGCTTTTTAAATGCCCGAGATTTGACTAAGGGCAAAACATCAAATCGAGACTCTTTGTGAGATTTCAGCTCCAGGATGGTGCAAATATCACACAGAAAAACTAGTGGCACAGCACAGCTGGGAGAGCCAAACCCTGTCCCTGGGGCGACAAAGGCTGGGAGCAGCGGGAGGAGCAGGACCGGGGATCCCGGCGGCACCCAGCGCTGCCGATGGAGATGCTGTGGTGGTGCTCGGCGAACCAGCACCCGGGAGCACCCGGCACTGTAGATTCGTCTGCTGGGCACGGATCTGAGCATTTCACAGCCGGGTGAAGTGGCCAAGGGGGGTCTCAGCGGTGCGTGGTCTCCAGGGGACGGAGCCCCGGGTGCTGTACGAAAGCGGCGGAGCCCCACTGCTGCCGGGGGTGGGCCAGGGATGCGGCCCCGCTTTCCCGCCTGGGAGGAGAGCAGGCATCAGTGTCTGTAGCAGTGCGAGAGAAGAAACCTCTCTGGAAATTTCCCTATCAAAGGTGAAACTCACCTTTGAACAGCAAAGCCACCCCTTCCAGGGGAGGGAAAACAGAGAAACCCAGTTTTCACCGACCTGCTAGGTGTAGCTATCTATGCAAAGCTGCAGCCGTCGAACTGCTGTGGTGCGAATGGTCCTCAGAATGAAGGTCTTTGGCCCAGTTCAGCTCCTTCTTTGCACGGAGGAGGGCGGCTGTCAGGAGGAGGATTGGCGAGTGCCAGCGGAGCAGTACCAACCAGCTTTTCTTACAACTCTAGCCATGTTTCACCTGGAGACGAATGAACGTTTTTAGTTCTCCGCATGCTGTTTGTGGATTAAGTCACACAAAAAACCAAGCAAAGCTCTTAAAACTAATTAACAGCTACCATTTATAAAAGTTCTTGGGGTATTAATAAAAACTGCTGCCCCACTGCTCTCGGTGTGCAGCATTTTCACGTTATCAAGGCAGAGAATGAAGCGAGTGGGAGTCAGGCGCAGGGAGCTTAATCAGTCACTGCGGGCTGAACGCGGTCCTCGGCACAGCGCTGGATCTCACGCTTAATAAATAATTGTGACAGATGTTGAGAAATCTGAAAGCTCGTATTTTAATGTGGTGCTAAATTCACTTAGACATGTCTACAGAATAAAAAATGAGAGTGCACTGACTGAGCCAGTCTAAATGTACTGAAATTTCATCATTAAGTGGTTCTTTAAGCACCTTTGAGTTAATGCTTTTGGGATAAGAAGTCAGAGATGTGTGTGTTCGGTGCTTGCACAGGCACTGGGACATGGTGCGGTTCCACGGGGAGCTGATGGGGTGATATGGCAAGAGGCCACAGGTACTGAGCTTCTCTGAGTCCCAGGGGGAAAAGACAGTGCTTGAAACACCTTCAGCCGAACGGAGCTGCCTTTTGTCTTTTTTCTCTGCCATTACAGCATCTGCGTGCCAAGCATTGTGCTTAAGCAAAGGTTATAGCCAATGGTATATAGGAAAAGCCAGACCCATCAGCTGTTTACATGACAGCTTTTCTGTGATTGCTCATCCCGACAGAAAACTCGGACTGAAACGTCCCCTGGCCCTGCAGATAGCAGGTCTCTTCTGGTGGGAGTGCTCAGGAGAGAAGGACAGGTTATTTCTGTCACCTTCCCCAAGCAGCCATCGTGGTTAAAGCGGGGCACTGTCCCTAGCCAGCATCCCTCATCTCCCATGGAGAAGATAATTAGAAAAGCAATTATTTAAATTGTTTGGAGACCTTCCAGCTCAAATACCTACCTCTGGAGAAGAGTGAAGGTGAAGGAATGTTTCCAGAAAACAGACTTACACACTTCACATACCCAAGGGACGAAGAAGGGGTTTGCCTGGTGACTGATGCTTGCGGAGCCTGAGTCATGTGAGCTGCACGAACTGGAGTCAGCGGGGTTACTTTAACCTCAGCCTGCGAAGGGCTGGCTGACAATCAATTTCAGGCTTTGATCTGGGCGTAGGAATAAGCCAGAAATATAGGTAAGGTCACAGACTGTACTTAATTTCATATTTCTAGTGCTAGCACTGCGATCAGCACGTTAGCAATCTACCCTTGAGAAGTGTTTGGTTTTGTGCTGGCTTGTCTTTGCATTTCTGGGATTGCTCAATCACGTGGAGCCAAATTTTATTTTACTGGAAAAAGGACTCTCATTAACTTCAATGAATGGCTTACAAATCCAGCCCAGCTTTACTTTGGTTTTCTTGCACTGGGGCAAATTCTGTGCTGATCAGCCCCTGTTCAGTCACAAATACTCAAGGGGCTGCACGGCAAATCCATATACAACTCGATACGGTGACCTGAGCCGAAATCAAGTCAGTCTCTAGAGAGGGGAGATGAGAGCCTCTGCAGACGACAATTTAAAATTCCTTGCACCATCTTAATAAAAAAGTGTCAAAGTTCCTTGAAATCTTAAATAATCCTTTATCCCCCTTGGACAGTTGTGGGAATTTATGGTGGTTTCCTCTGTGTTTTCAGCCTTCTTCCTCCAGACCCAGGCTGGCGCAGAACTGGAAAGGGGAAGGATTTCCACGGTGGGATGAAGAGCTGCTGTTTCTTGCCGTGGGGTGAGACAGCCGCATCCATCCCTCCCCAAGGCCTTTTGGCTTGTCTCTTCACAGCGCCCTGGAAATGAGGATCACTCGTGCAAGGTATGAGAATACTTAAAATCTTATAAACATTTTATTCAAATGGCCGGGTCATTTTAGTGGTTTGTTAGTGTTAAGCTAAGCTCCATACATGTATTGTGTTTGAAGGTCTATTGCAAAGCCTCTGCATTAACGCTAATCCCCTCAGGATCCCTCCTTAGCAGAGGGGACTGCTGACAGCTTGGCACAAAGTTAAGCAAATTGCCCCAAACGGGGTTATCTAGTGATGGGAGCGGGAAGGCCAAACGCAGGCTGAGGTTTTACATCTGTAAACAAAAGTCTCCCCCAGCCCGGAGGGTCTGAGGCTGGGAAGGTCCCGTCTGACACACGCAGCCCCAATTCCAGCCGCTGCTTCCTCGCAGGCTGGAACAAAGGGAACATTGAGGCTCAACAACCCATCGGGAGGTTTCAAGCACCATTTGCTACTCTGGTTTACAGCCTCATCTATTTTAAAATCAGTTCTCTTAGCCAAACAAGGTGACAAAAAGAGTCAGATTAACAAACAGGATTAGTCTTCTGGTAGGGGTGCGTAAGCAGTTTGTCAAACAAAAAAAAGATGTTGAATGTTCAAACTGGAGAACATCCAAAGAGGTGAGCCCACGTCTGTTTACCTTCATCAGCACTGCATTTATAGGTACGTACTCGAAACTTTCCAACCACTAAGGCAAGATCGTGGTTGAGAGTAGCCAAAGCTGCGGGATGGACGCAGTGGCAGAGCACGGAGCTGACAAGGGGATTTTGGAGAGGCTCCCCTTTCCTGTCATGCAAGTGAACGCTCGCATAAGGATGCGACACACACAGAGCTCTGTCTCACTCCCATGAGCACTGCCACCGCTTTTCACACGTGCCTTGGTCTGCGCTATAAAAACCAGTGAGTTTGACAGGAGTCGGTCATTTTGGCCCAGGCCCAACAATATCCCAGCGATGAGGACAAAGCAAGAAGAATTCAAGGACTGGGTCAGCAGCTGGTGGAAACCATTGCAATTCCACTGGCTTCCACTGAGTTACCCCAAATGATAAATACTGAGTCCTGGGAGAGTTGTAAGCACTGGGATTATGGCCTGATGCCACCTCATGGAACGTCTGCTGCCGTTTTGTTTTTAACCCAGTAGCAGATAAGCATTTGGTCTCAGTTGTGGTGTGGGACCAAAATTTCTTCTGAAGTAAGTGAGCAACCACCAGCTTTAAAAGCAACTCTTCTTCTTTATCACCCCCACCCCAGGCAAGCCTGTAACCCTGTCTCCAAACCCCTCGTGACCTGGAACCTCTCTCCTAACAGGTCTAGCTGTTGGTCCAGTCACCAGGTACATGAATAAATGGTGTATTTTTCACCTGAGCTGTTAGTTGGAGGATTTACGTAGGCATAGGAGAGAGGATGTTCAGCAGGTATGAGAGCAGTCGGCTGCAGACTTTGCTGGAGGCAGAGTGCAGCACTGCCTAGCTTCCTCACCCCATGGCACAAATGCTGTGTAATCACAAAACACAAATCCTGGAATAATTTTATATCCAGTGTTGAAGTTCAACACTCCCCCTCGCTGCCTGCAGCTGGGTTCGTATCGCGTTCGCTGGCCGGGGGAGCACTGTGACCTGCACCCGGCTAAGCCCTGCGCGCACCGTTCGCCAGCGGAGACCAGCTTGAAGCCAGGGCTGGGGAAGGAGGAAGAGCAAGCCCTCTTCATCCTCCTCTTCCACGCACGTCAGCGTGAGACACCGGCGGGGGGGTTTGCAAGCACTGCCCCCCGGGTCTGAGCGGGGGACGCCGCGCTGCGGAGCCCGGCACAGGCAGACCCCTCGAGCAGCGCCGGAGCAGCGCGCACACGGAGAAGGGCTCAGCTGAAGTCAGCACCAGCTGCCCGCCCTCACCAGCTGGCACTGGCACCGTCTTCTCTCCCCTTTCCCCCCTCAAAAGCACTGACATGTGCTCACACTTGGCTTTTCAGCGCAGCGGGAGCAGCTGCTGCCCCTTTCCGTGCTAGCCCGGAGATCAGAGCTGGCACCCGGGACGTGGGACACCCCGATGAAAACCTCTTTTCTACCCAAAGAGAAGCAAGGGTTCACGTCCCCCTGAAGGAGCTGCCCAAGCAGGCAGGGGGCTGCGGGGCAGCGCCAGGGGGAGCGGGCTACGGCGTCGGGTGGGGTGGATGCGGGAGGGAGCAGGCCTCAGGCTCAGCCTTCCTCCCGTCCGCGGAGCACGCCGGGGGGACGGATGTGTGCCGCTGGCACGGAGCAGCATGGCAAGCGGAGGGGACGGAGCAGCAAGCCAGGAGCAGAGAGCAGCTGGAGGGACGGAGCAGCGAGTGCCATGGGGCCACGGTGGGGAGGCAGCAGCAGCGGTACAGCCCTGCTCCGCTGGGACCTGCTCTGCCGAGGTGCGGGAGAGCCGGGGACCCCGCACTGCCTCCCGGCCCGGGGTCCAGCAACGTGAGGGCAGGCTCTGAACTGAAGCGCCTTGTGGCTTGGCTCTGCCTGGCTTCCCCAGGCTCACCGCGAGGCTGGTGGCATCTCTGGGGCTGGGCTCTGCTTTCTCCTAATGCCTAGGAAAAGGAAGTAGTGCTGGTGCTTTGTGGTTACCGCTGCGGTGACATTCCCAAACTCCCGGGCCGTGTGTGGCTACATGGACAGCCGGCTGCAGACACAGCATCTGCTGAGTCCCTGCTCCTCTGGCAGTTTGAACTCAATAGCACCTTCTCTTCCAGGTCCCAGAAGGGCTGAACATGAAGAGCAATATGCTTGCGTTCACCTTGACAAGCAATAATTGTAACTGCATGCTTCATCTCAAATAATTTCGGTTTCCTACCCCAAAGCACCACAGAACTGCTGGAGAGAGGTGTTGGGCTAACAAATCACACGCAATGTGACCTGTACCTTGTTCTCGCACACCCTTCCTGTGTCACCCTTTCTCCCATGCTGCTCTCCCTGGCCGCCGGCCCCTGCGGAGTGGGGCAGAGCAGGACAGGCAGCGCAGCTCTGGGCGGGACGGGTGGATGCCGGCACAGAGCCCGGCTGCTCCGCTGCCTGGGACAGGCATCCTCAAGGGGCCAAAATGCTGCACATGGCAACACGTGAAGAAAAATGCACTGCTTTTAACCACCAACCTGGGCACAAAGGAAACCTCGTACCTACTGTTGTCTGTAAAATATCTCCAAGGCAACGGTGCGCAGCAGCAGGAGCTGCGTTCTGTTCAGCGGTATCAGCTGAATGGGCTCTCGACGATGTGGGCAACTGGCAGGATTCTCTGGCGGGTCAGCCCTAACAGCCCACATGTAGCCTGCTGAGTATTTCCAGCACTGCAACCCTATGAGTGTATTTATGTTTATTTTATACACCTCTGCCTTTCTCAAATGTAGGTTGGGTGTGGAATTGCTTTTAGATTCAGTTATATTTAAAAATGAAAAGAACAAGACCCCCCAAAACCAGCTGCTGCTCTTCATTCAGAGCTGGAAGTTGGTGAGTCAGAAGTGAAGGTCCTGTTTTAAACAATATTCAACACTCTTTGAACTAAAGATCTTAATCTCTTTAGTTTAACGGAAGATAATGACAGTAATTTGATTACGGCTTATGAACACCTACAGGGAGAGTGAAGGTGTGCGAGGTTTAGGTCTCTCTGGCCTAGCAGGCGGACGTGTTTTAAGATCCAGTGACTGCAGGCTGAAGCTCTAACGGCAGAGCCGGGCAAATGTGAGGAGCCCGGATAACCACGGCGTGGAGCAGTTCCCCGAACGCTCGCAGCAGCCTCCTACCCCCGGTGGGTTTTTTAAAACGGGTTTTTTCCTCCGTGGGGTGCTGCAGGCAGGCAGGGGCGCGGCGGGGGGAGTGCTGCCGTTTGTAGTATGGGGAAGGTCACACTGGAAAACTGGGGAGATTTCTTCCGCCTCTGGGTTCCTTGAATGTCGACTGTAAGTCTGCAGCAAGTAGAGCCTGCGAAGTGCACAGCAGAATACCTGAGAGATCCCAGGGAAAAGAACCCAAGTAATTCCTGAAAGCCACAGCAGGCAGTGCCATGGGCCGCTTCCTGCAGGCCAAGCCATTTAGCAGCTCGCATCCCGCACGGGTCGGCCTCGCTCCGTCCGTGCCGGGGGCACCCAGCCGCGTCCTCGCCCGGGGACGTTTTCCCGTCGCCGCGGAGAAGGCGCGCGGCCGAGCGGGCTCCGAATCCCCGGGCGCCGCGGGACCGGGGCTGCTCCGCCGAACCCCGGGCGGTGACAAGGCCCCGCCGGTCGCCCCGCCCGCCCGGCACCGAACCGCAGGGGCAGGAGGGGGCCGTGCCCGGGCACGGGGTCTTGCACGGCTCCGCTCGCGTCCCGTTCTCCCAGCCGCGCTGCCGCCCGTCCCGCCGGGACGGCTCCCCCCGGCCCCTCGCCGTGTCCCCCCCCGTATCCCTCCCGCCGTGTCCCTCCCGTGTCCTCCCCCCGTGTCTCCCCCATGTCCCCCCGCCGTGTCCTCCCCCGTGTGTCCCCCATGTCCCCCCCGAGTCCCCTCGTGTCCTCCCCCGTGTCCCCCATGTCCCCCGCCGTGTCCCTCCCGTGTCCTCCCCCGTGTCCCCCGTGACCCCCGCGCCGTGTCCTCCCCGGGTCCCGCAGTGTCCCCCGCCGTGTCCCCCCGCCCTCGCCGTGTCCTCCCCACGTGTCCTCCCCATGTCCCCCGCCGTGTCCCTCCCGTGTCCTCCCCCGTGTCCCCCCATGTCCCCTCTCCCGGGTCCCCCGTGTCCTCCCCCGTGTCCCCCCCATGTCCCCCGCCGTGTCCCTCCCGTGTCCTCCCCCGTGTCCCCCCCCGGGTCCCCCGTGTCCTCCCCCGTGTCCCCCCATGTCCCCCCCGGGTCCCCCGGGTCCTCCCCCCGTGTCCCCCCGGGTCCCCCGTGTCCCCCCATGTCCCCCGCCGTGTCCCTCCCGTGTCCTCCCCCGTGTCCCCCCCGGGTCCCCCCCATGTCCCCCCCGGGTCCCCCCGTGTCTCTGCGCCGGTGGCGGCCGGGAGGGACCAACCGGACGCCGCTGGCGCCACCTGGCGGCACCGGCAGGTTCTTACGGCCGCGGGGCCCGCCCGGCTGGGGGGCCGGGGCGGAGGCGGGGCGGGCGGGGGCACTGGCCGGGGGCGCTGGCCGGGGGCGCTGGCCGGGGGCACCCGCCGGGGCCACTCGCCGGGAGGACTCGCCGGGGGCACCCGCCGGCAGCGAGCGGCCCGCGGGGCCGGTGCCAGGCGGAGGGGCCGGGGCCGGGGCCGGGGCAGCCCGGGCCCGCGCCCAGCGCAGCGGAAGGCAGCGGGGTTGCCGGGCCGCCGGATGCCCGCCCGCAGCGGCGCGGCAGCGGCAGCCCCGGAGCGCTGCTTGTCCCGCCCGGACAGCGGCACTTGCCCCTCGCCCGTACCGGAGGCGGAGGTTGCCGTGGCTGCCCGCCCGCACCCGAGAAGGGGGAGCAGAGGGGACGGTGCCTCCTCGGCCGGAGGTCCCGGGAAAGCGAATCCCAGGACACGGCCCCTGCTACACGGGAGAGCTGCCCCACGCGGGCTGGGAGCTGCCCCACGCGGGCTGGGAGCAGCCGGGCCTCTCCAAGGGAACGCGAGGAACTGCAAAAGTGGGGGTTTTGCCCTTAATGCTGTCAAGCCAATGCCATTTAACTCTGTCATGCTGAAGATTGCATAATAAATGACATTTTTTTGTGTCTTTTACTCCCCTTCAGTGCCACAATGACCAAAATTACTGCAAGACTCATTGACCTCGGTGGTCTGTGGGTGAAGCAACAAGAGAACCTGCACTGGTGATGGGGCTGGGGCTGTGGGCGTCGCGGCCGGCGTCCTTACCCAGAGACAACCCCTGCAGGTTTGTCTGCCCCGGTTTCCTGCCTGCACGGAGAGGAAAATGAAAACCAGCCGTCTCTCAGAAGGGCAGAGACCCCGGTGCCCGTTCTTGGCCCTGTGCTGCAACGGCCACCGCGGTCTCAAGTACCGCCAGTTGTCAGGGCCGGTCCCGCATCGCTCCCTTTCCCCCGTGGCAGGGGACGTCTGCGGGCTGCGGTCACAGCCAGCCCTGGGATGTCACCCCTGGGGCTGGGAGGGAGCGGAGCAGAGCCCGTGGACGCCGCGTCCCGGGGCGGCAGCTGAGCACCGCTGCGGTCATTGCCCCTCACGGGTACAAATGGCCGGCTGGTGGCTGGGCACGGGTGAGCCCGTCACTTCCCACGGGCCGCCCATCAGGTGGTGACAGTTTTAGGATTGGCACGGTGACCTAGTCCCGGCCCAGTCCTCTGCTTGCAGTTTTATTAATCAAGAATCACCAGGAGGGAGTTCAGGATAAAGACACAGAAAATAAAATGCCTTTCCTGTAAAGGAAAACAAAACCCCAGCACAGCCCCTTTGCTTCCAGTCTGGTTTGTAACTAATTGCAGTGGTATAATATGTCAGCTCCTTTCTGTTCAGTTGTTTCCAAGGGGGACTTTAGCTCGGCCTTCATATATTTCCTAGTCTTTGAGAAAATGTGTTCTTTAAGGCTTCTTAAATAAACCTGCATGCACGGGGCCTGTAACGCAAGGCGCCCGCTAATGTTTGCTGGAGAAACTTGGTGGGGGGGCTGTGACATTTCAGCCCAAGACCAGACCGGATCTCTCAGCTCCTCCCAGCGCAGCCTGGGCTTTCCGAAATCTGACGGGGCTTGAGGAGCCGCTGTGCCCGCACGCGCTCCCGCTCCAGCCCCCTGCGTGGGGCCACCGGCCGCCCGCAGAGAGGGTGCTGGGGAGGGGGTGTCGGCTTCGGTGGTGGGAGATGGAGGGGTCTGCATAATTATCACTGAAGGAGTATGTTAATTGTCTGGCAAACACTTTGTAGAGGTGGATTAATTTGTGTGAGCAGCACGGCGCAGCGGAGGCTCCCATGAGGGATCCAAGGGGGCCCGGCGCGGTGCCCGCCAGCCGCCTGCGCAGCCTCTCCTGGGGGACTGGGGCCGGGGCGAGGGCCAGCAGAGCGGGCAGGGTGTGGGCAGGGCTGGGCAGGACGGCTCGGCTCCCGTGGGGCGTGCAGGGCCACGGGGACACGGCACCCAGCGGGGTCAGTGCCACGCAGCCGGCAGCACAACGCTGAACCCGCAGACCCGGGACCAGGACCTGGGACCTCCTTGCGAATGCAAAGGGTCCTGTGGACCCACCTGCACCAGCATCTCCCCACGCGGTCCGTGCACTGCCCACGTGGAGACAGGCATCCCTCCAGAGCTGCTCCTGCCCAGGGTGCCGAGCGCTTCTCTCCTGTCACCGCTGCGCCACGTTGCCGGCTTACCCGTGAGCACTGCCCTTTCTGTCACGTGTCTTTCCAGGATGTGACAAGCAACAGTTTGGGTGTTTGGTGTTTTTTATCTCATCTTCTTCCACCCCACTGCACCACGTTTGCAGCTTTCTCAAAGCTCGGCCACATGCTGCTTTGCCGTGGCTCTTCGCCAAACGTTACTCACCACTCGGTACAAGACATATATTTAGCCAGTGCAGAGACAATATCACCAACTTAAAAATAGGCATAAATGAGCCTGCAGCTATTGCTAACAGCACCTGAGCGTACCAGAGGGGCCGTGGCCATGGGTCGCTGCGGGGCAGGACAGGGTTGGGTGCGTTACCCATCACCACAGACCGGTGCAACGCCAGCGCCAAAGCCGCCCCTGCCCTCGCACGTCTCGGCTTGCGCTGAGCCTTCCCGGGCGCTGAGACCGTGCCTCTGCCCAGTGCCGGCCCTGAAGGGCCTCTGCATGGCAGCCCATTGCCGAATGTAACCCCGTCCTTCCGCGTCCTCCTTCCGGCTCCTGCCCGGCTCCCTGAGCCCAGCCGAGCCACCGCTGCTGCCCCAGCACCCTGCGGGAGCCCGCGCCGAGCAGTAACCATGGAGATGCCTGCGGCTCCGGGCTCCGTCCTCCGGTGGATCTGCAGAGGAAGAGAAAGGCTGCTTTGCAAAAACGCAAACTATTAATTGCCATCGTCCCCTTCTTGTTTTTCACACGTATTGCTGAACGTCCGCGCCGGTGCTTGGCTAACCCTGGGTCTGCAGGAGCCGGGCTGCTCTGCCCAGCACAAACCCGATGGTGTCCAGCAGCCGAGCCGCGGAGCTGGCGCTCGCCTCCAGGATGGGGACCGTTACCAGGCCCGTGCCGGTGACAAGCTCACCTCTGCTGTGGCCCACCCTTCAGACCCTCCTCGCCCCCCCGAGGCAGCTCTGCCCGGCCCCTGGCCCTCACAGCGGTTCCGCAGGCAGCGGGTGGACATCAGCCGTGGGGGGCACACGGGCGTCTCGGGGCTGCTCCGGGAGGGGAAACGGCCCAGTCCAGCGAGAACGTGTTCGCAGGCGCTGCACGTGTTTGTGGTTCCCATAAAGGGGGTGAATCTCTTAAAACAGGTTTCACAGCAATTACCTCTGTTTGGAAGGAGTTTTGTTGGGGGCTTTCAATATCCCTGCCCCCGTTCAAAGGCACTTTAATGAGACAGCTCGTCTTGGGGATTGTATCCAGCTCCCCAGTACCACGATACCGAAACATGTGATATCTAACTGCAGCAGATCTAGGAGGAGAATAAACAAGTATATGCTTTGCTAAACACAGCTAAAATCTGGGTCAGGATGAGACCAGCTCCACAGGAGAGTGAAAGACGTCGTTGTTCCCTGTCCATCCTTTGGTGAAGAGCTAACGCTTCCTTACACTGCCCAACCCCGCACCTGACCTGCCCCTGCTATTTCGGTGGAGTACGAGAGTACAAGAGGCACTTGCAAAGTGTTGTTTTCACAAATCGCACATTGCAAAGAGATAGATCAGCGAGCTTTGCAAGACACGGGCCCGTTACAAACAGCAAACCCAGCTGATGCCAAGTAGCCTGCGTGTGGTGGGCAGACACCCAGACACTCGCAGTTCCTAAGAAGCTGGGATCCAACTAATGCATTGCCCTACCTACCGGGAATAAGAAACCTTCAGTGCTAAACGATGCTTTCTAGTGTATTCCTAAATTGACCTGTGATACATTATTTAGGAGCTCACATTATAAGACCATCGTTCTTTTAGTGGGATTAGGACACTGTTAAGCTCAAGAGGAGAAATGCATCATCTTTCCAAAAATAAACCGCTTCATGATTTTAACGCAACTGCTTGTTACCGACACATTTGAGCAGACCGTAACGCCAGAGCACTCCTCCTATAAACTGCTGGGGTTATTAGAAGGCTGTTTCATTCACCCTGCTTCCATCCTAACATATTTGCTTTTGCATCCAGATCGCTGTTTGCCGAGCGCGCTGCTAGAGCTCTAATTTACATTTTACCAAAACATCACGACTCCTTTCTTAGCCTCTTTACACCCACCTTGTTTAGCTCCAGTCCCGAATTGCGGTGTTCAGCGTGTCTTGTGTGATGGCAGGGTTATGCTCTCACTATGCAAGGAATATAGAAGCGCTTTTAATTTTGGCACTCCCCTGTCACTCGGACACACCTTTTCTGTCCCTTCCCTTTCTGGTCAGATCGCGTTATCCACAGCACACCCGAGGCTTTCTCCCCTCTGCTGCCGTGGAAGCCGGTGCCCGCAGCCCCCGCCAGGTCCCGCTGCTCTCAGCTCGCAGGAAAGCTCTTCTCCTGGTCCTCCGCCGTGCTGGGCTCTGCCGGCTCGGGCGCAGAGAGCATCCTTCGGAAAGGGCACGGTGCTTCGGAGGCCTTGCACAGCGATGCTGGGATTAAAATGGGCATGGGGCAGTAATTGCCTTCTCCAGCGAGAGAGAATACCTCACTCTGCTTCCGTAGGGCCGGCGGAAAGTTCCCCGTTTGGGAACGGAAGAGAAAGCCCTTGACCCCTCTTCCCGAAACTGGGAACGTTCACCTTGTGGCACTCAGCCCCTGGGGAACGTGACCTGGCCCCGGGCTGGCGAGGGGGCATCTAAGCTCCAGGACTGCACTAACAGGGACATTTAATCTGGGACTCCCCTTTTGGGACATACGTTCATGGATGAAGACTTAGGAATCCCAGTTCTCGAAGGACGAAGGCTTTCACCACCAGCTTTCTATCCACACCTTCAGGGTACGATCCCAGGGTACAATCCCAGCTCATCACGTTTGACTTCTCGAATGTGTTCCACTCCAGCCCTATGGAAAATAAAAGTATCCTTTGGGAAACCGCTGGTGCCACGTCCCAGGCTCTGCTCCATGCAGCTTCCCGCACGGCCCAGCACCCTATGGCGATTTCTCCTGTGGGTCCAATGAGCTGAAGGCGGGATAGCACGGCCAGAGGGCTGGCACACCCCCTGCCAGGGGCCGGGGCAGGCGGGAGGGCACCACTGGCCGCATTTGAGGTAGTTGGTAGCCGTCACCCAAGCTCCAGAGGGTCAGAGGCGGCAGGGGAAGGCTCCATCCCTGGTACAGGTCTGCGAGCAGCAGGGAGCACTGCCCCGTCGGCATGTCGTGATGCACCTGGGCCTCGAGCACGTCTCCAAGTCACAGTATGCCGAAATAAATGGCAGGCTTGTGACAAAAGTGTAATTGGCAGAAAACAGCCACTTTCTGGCTCCAAGCACAAAACAACTTTCTAAATCAACAGCAGTTTTTCCTTCATTTACTTTGGAAAGCCTGCTGACTTCTGAATTGCTGCAGCCTGCTGTAAACGATGTCTGAAATGAAAAAGCGTCCCCGTCCCGGCACGGCCGGACTCGCGGCGTGTTGCAGCCAGACACAAGCCACGTCGGGCCCTGCCGGGGTGGTAGGGGAGGTTTTGCTCCTTTTGTTGGTCATAGTGTGCACAGCTTGATTTTTTTTTTTAATTACAAGAAAGCTGCTTTCTGCCCTTGGAGGCCGGCCTCCGCGCAGGGTCCCCTCGCGCCGGGCTGGGGGCTGCAGCCGGGTCTGATCCTGCTCGGCAGCATGGGCAGTTCGGCAGCAGCCCGTGCCCCCGCGCTCGCTCCCAGCGCCCGGAGGGGCTGCGGGAGGCAGAGCCTCAACGGGATCAGCTCCGGACAGCCAAACCGGTGGAGCATAAGAGTAGTTTAAAGTTTCGTTTTTTCCCCCGCGTGCTCCTTCTTCAGGCGCTGGAAGGGGAGGATGGAGGCCAAGCTGCAGGCAGGGCAGGCAGGGCAGGCAGGGCGGGCAGCAGGGGGTCACCGTGCCCCTGTGCCACAGGCCCCGGCTACGGCTGCGTAGGCGGTAGGCAAGCGGCGGGTCCAGCCCGCACCGTCGGCGAGGCTCGGCACGGCCGAGCGCGGCTCCGGCACAGAAGCCCGAGCCCCGGCTGGCAGCAGCATGGCAGGAGGGGGCTGAGGCTGCCGCAGCGCGGGGGCTGAGCGGGAGCCAGAAATGTGGTGTTATTGCAAGAAAAGCAGCCGTGGGAGTGTGGTATCCCTCGGATAACATTTTTCCTCGTCTACCGTGCAATAATAAATGTTAGCTGAAGTGCAGCCGGAGCCCGAGGCGCGGCCGTGGGCGCTGCACCCCGGGAGATGCAAACCCGCTGCCGGGAGTTCGGGGGGCGAAGTGAGAGCGACAAGGAGTGTGGAAAAGCTGGCTTGGGAGGAAATGCTGGGAGAAGCGGAGCTGGGAAGAGACGGGAAGGCTGAAGGGAGAGGCGATAACAGGCTGCTTCGAAGGGAGCGGGGGGAGCTGCCGGAGCAGCTGCCCAGGCTCGACGGCCGCTGCCGAGCAGCCGGGGCCCGACACGGCGGTTGGTTCCCGACTGCCCAGCCAGGCTGACCCTCCTCGCTACGGCCAGGGGCTGCCGGGGCTGCCCGCACCGACACCGGTCACTCGCCTGGCAGACGCCGTGGGGTCCGGTGTGGGGCTGGGCCGCTCCCCGCTGCAGGCAGAGCGGGGCAGGAGCCCCTCTGCTCCCGACAGCAGTGCTGCCGCTCCCAGCGCTCCCAGCGCTCCCAGCGCTCCCAGCACTCCCAGCCCTCCCAGAGCTCCCAGCCCTCCCAGCGCTCCCAGTGCTCCCAGCCCTCCCAGTGCTCCCAGCGCTCTCAGTGCTCCCAGCCCTCCCAGAGCTCCCAGCCCTCCCAGCGCTCCCAGTGCTCCCAGCCCTCCCAGTGCTCCCAGCGCTCTCAGTGCTCCCAGCCCCCCCAGTGCTCCCAGTGCTCCCGGTGCTCCCAGTGGTCCCGGTGCTCCCAGTGGTCCTGGTGCTCCCAGCCCTCCCAGCCCTCCCAGCGTTCCCAGCGCTCCCAGTGCTCCCAGCCCTCCCAGCGCTCCCAGTGCTCCCAGCCCTCCCAGCGTTCCCAGCGCTCCCAGTGCTCCCAGCCCTCCCAGTGCTCCCAGCCGTGCTCAGTGCTCCAGCACTGGCTGAATAATAGGTCTCTAATAGTTTTTTCTTTACTTACTTTTAGCTTTTGTAGCCCCTAGCTGAAAGCACACCTTGTGCAAGTGCAAAAATAGAATAAACGGTGTCCCGTAATGGGGTTTTATTTCCCGCGGGCGTTTCGGTGCGATGCACTGGGCACAGCTCACCGCTCACGGAGGTGCTGCCCGGCCGTGTGCCGGTAAACGGCGTGGGATCGTCCATCGAGGGCTCGCTGAGCCCTGCCAGGAGGCTGCAGTGCCCATTCAAATGTTGTGGGTTATAACCAAACGCTTACCTCTAGGAAATAATGTAAGCCTCTAATAATTTGCATGATTATGTTGCAACGGAGGCCTGAAATGGGAGTGCTTGGGAAGAGCCGGGGAGCTGCCAGCACCGGCGCCCGGTCGGTCCCGGCAAGCGTAGGGGGCTGCTCACAGCAGATGAAGTCCGGCACCCGGCGAGGTTTAATTCCAGCGCACGAGGCTTCCTGGCAGAGATGCTGCTTCTCACGGAGTTCAGCTGGAGGCTGGCAAAAGTCAGGAGGTTTTCTAAGCTGGAGAGATTAAAAAAACTTTAGTTATGCTAAGTGGGGCTTGCCTAAACCAACAGCGGGTCTGTGTCTGGCGGAGGTGACACAGAACTTGTTTGACATTTCCTTGCTTCAGCCTGTTACAGCTATGACATATTTTTCCTGAGTATTCAATAAATAAAAAGCTGAACGAAACCCAGGACACAGAGATGGCTGTAAGGAGCTGGGCAGGGGACGGACTCCTGCAGCAAATCTCTCCTAATAGTTTCAGGTCCTCTGAAAAGAGGTATTTTTCTCCTGAATGCATTTGGTAAAGCAGCTTTGCTAAAATACAGAATTAAGCTACTTTTTTTTTTCTTTTTAAATGGTACTAATCAGCTTACCACAATGAAAGGCGCAGTGGAGAAGTTGCTTTGTAATTTTAGAAAACCTTGCAATCCTGACCTCACTGTGGAGTTAGCCAGCGGTGCCCTGTCTCCAAACCGGCTTGCCGTGCATCTGCAGGGTGGGAGGGGAGGGGGAAGGAGGTGTGGAGGGACACGTCTTCCACCCTGATCTCTGCTGGATGTTCCCTGGACGAGGGTCCCCAGGGACCCCACGCAGCCGGGATGGACGTGGGAGCCCGAGGCAGCACCCAACACCCCGAGGTGCCACCCCCTCCCAGCACCTGGGGATTTAATCAGAGCTGCGCTGGGTGCTCAAGGCCAGGGGAAACGTTTCACTGCTGGGGCTTGGGGGTTTTTTCCATAGCAGATTTTATGGTAAAGGTATGGCAGTGCCAAAGGGGAAGTTTCCTGGTCCTGGTTCTGTTTCATTCTGGTATAATCAGATAATCTGCTTCACTTAAGAAAAGTTTGCCTGTGATTATTCCATCCTGGAGTCTGGACACGAGCTTTCGTACGCTTTGTACGCTTCAAACTTCCTGCACTTGAGCCCAGCATGAATCCCTGTCTCTTCAACTGTCGCATCGCTTTTTTAAAAGTCTGTGCACTGATTTGCTTTTAACACCCGTTATATAGGGCATTCAGCTCCTCGGTGGCCAGCAGGGTAAAAAAAAAATCTGATATTTAAAAAAAACTCTGCGTATAAATATGTATGCCTGCAATGGAGCAGAACAGCCCGCGGGAGCCAACCCACCTCCCCTTCGGCGTGCTGCTGCAGCCCATGCATATGCATACCCGGCTCCCGGCGTATTTATAAACCCTCGATATGTGCATCTCTATAAAAGCCGGAGGTCGGCCGCCGGCCCTCTGCCAGGACGCGAGGTCTGGTGGGGCGTGCTGCAGCCGCAGGGCGCGATGGGGGCCGGGGCCGGGGCCCTGGCACTCACCGGTGGCCGTCCCAGCCTGGGCGTCCTCACCCGGGTCGGCGTGCGCGGCTTTGGAAAAAACCCTGCGTGACACCTGCAGCCCCCTCGGGAGCAGTTCGCTCCCGAAAGTGTGAAATCACATTTCCAGAAAAAACGAGCATGCTGCAAGTGGCTGGGAAACACAAGTGGCAGGAGGTGGCTCTGAGCAGCTATTTTAGTGTTTTATTTTAAAAACACAGGCAGTGAGTGCCCCTGGCAGAGCCAGAGGTGCCAGCATTTCAGAGAAACGTGTTGAAAAAAGAGAGAAAAAAAACCCAGAACGATTTCTGCTTCCTTAGGAGGTTTGCAAATGTGGTCTTTGGAGCACCAAGGATGCTGATTAACTCGAACAAGCAGACAAAGACCCTGACATCAATTAAATACTGCTGATGAGGTGAGGTCAATAGTAATTATAACCTGCTCATATCTTCACGCATTATAGACATGTTTAATCTTTTTATTGAAAAGCTTTTTACTGAAATGATGTGGTATGATAATTTCCTACAGTGTCCTGTTTCTAATTAAGTAGTTGGAAATACAGTGGATTGCACTTAATCGTCTCTGCTTCAGTTAAGTCCTTGCTAAAGAAATGCCTTTAGTTCTATTTTTGTTTTAGTTTTTAAACTGTAGCCTTTTAAGTGGCTTCGAAAACGGAGACTGCACTTGTATCAGTATTTATATACCCTTCCCAAATGTGAGCCGAAGAGTCAACGACCATGACCGTGGGACAGCCATACCTTTGTGCTTTACAGGGAAATCCATTTTCCCTGTATTTCTGGCGCTGCCTGATGCTCACCGCGTACGAGCTTAGCGCCAAACGCTCAAAGCGCGAGGACATTTGCTCAGCAATTAATCACGATCCGCGTGCGGCTGGCTGGCGTCGCTGCCTCGCCGTAACGGCCTCCGGCCGCGTCGCTGGGCTCCTCTGCGGGCCCTGCTGCGGGGGCAATGCCCCTTCCTGAGCGGGAGCGAGCGGGGTCCTGCCGCCAGCCCCCCCACAGCCCCCCTTGGGGTCACTCGTCCGAGGGTCTCGGCGGACTTGACAGTCCAGAGCCAGCGCCGCCGCTGTCGCCGGCGCCGTGCGTCCCCAGGCCGGGGGAGCCAGGGCCGCTCTTCGCGGCGGGGCAGCGCGGGCGGGCGGCCGAGGACGAGCGGCCTGCGGCTTCAGCTCCGTAAGCCCACAGCGGGTGCCGGGGTGCCTGGTTCTGCTGGAGCACGGTGACGGTGGTGGAAATGGCAGGCTGGGACAGGAGAAATGTCGCGTCTTAGAGCTGCAGAGGGAGCCCTGGCTTCCCCCCGCACAGCCGTCCCTGCCTCATGAGTGTCTCGTGCAAAGCAGCTTTGATTCGGGGTCAGTTTTCAGCCCCGTAGAGCCCTTCCGCCCAGTACTAAGCCTGCTAAGAAAGGTCACAATTTTTCCTTTTCCTTTTCCTTCCCTGCCTGCCCTGCCGGCAGCCGGGGGATGCGAGCACCGGGTGCTATTCGAGGACAGAGGAGGGCACGCGTGCCAGCCTCCTGCCGCCGCCGGCGCGCGTTGCTAACGACAGGCCATGCGAAAGGCATTCACCGAATTTTTTAAACCTAGCTCTGAAATCTTACCGAGTGTTTTAACCCAGACAATTAAGAGAGAGCACGACAGCCAGCGGCTAAATATAGCTGCGGAGCGGTGGCAGCAGCGGGGCTTGGGAAGAGGTTTTGAAGGGAGGCTGGGAAACTGGGGAGCGCTGGTGAGGGGGAGCGTCCGCCGGCTCACGCTTCACTGCCGGAGCCGAAAGTGCAGCCAGGAGCGATAACGCAGCTCCTCTGTCGCGCTGCCAGCTGGGAATACACTTCGGCACGTGCTATCGCTGATTTGAAATCTCTGTGGAGAGTTTACAGCTAAGGTGAACCGTGTTGGGAGCAGAAGGGGTGGGGAGGGGAAGGGGCCGGACCGCAGTGCCGCGGGCAGCGTGGGATGCAGCCGGGCATGGGCCCACTCCTGCGCCGGCTCTCCCAGGGCACGCCGGCAGCTCTCGCTTCTCCTCGGCTCCTCTCTCCACTTATTTTCCCGAAGCTGTGAGAGGATTTGTCCAAAGCATCAATTACCTCATGCAGTGGCAGGAGCTGGCTGCTGGCATGGCCTTGGGCATCACTGCTTGTGCTGAGGGTGCCGGGGAACGGAGGGCTGTGCTGGGAACGGAGGGCTGTGCTGGGAATGGAGGGCTGTGCTGGGAACGGAGGGCTGTGCTGGGAACGGAGGGCTGTGCTGGGAACGAAGGGCTGTGCTGGGAACGGAGGGCTGTGCCGGGGAACGGAGGGCTGTGCCGGGGAACGGAGGGCTGTGCTGGGGAACGAAGGGCTGTGCTGGGAACGGAGGGCTGTGCTGGGGAACGGAGGGCTGTGCTGGGAACGGAGGGCTGTGCTGGGAACGAAGGGCTGTGCTGGGAATGGAGGGCTGTGCCGGCACCCCAGGGTTCGGGAGCAGCACCAGTGCTGCCTGGCCAAATCCGGCCTTGCATCATCGGTCTTGAAGCTGCTGGTTCTAAGACTGATCCCTGCTCCCACGTGCTGACCCTGGTCTGTCTACCCCCAGCTTACATCCTTGTGCCGGAGAGGCTGCGGCTCAAGTGGGCTGGGCTGGAGCTCGCAGCCCTTCTCCCCAGCCGCCCTCGACATCCCTGGGGCTCCCGGGTTAGGATGCGCTAATGTGGGTTTTGGACTATGTTCATTTAATGGTCACTTGGCATTGAGACAAGTGTATTAGATATGTCAGAGAAAGTTTATATCCTAGTTAAGTGGCTTTTATAGCTCCAGCCCGGCTGAGACGCAGTGGTTAGTGCTTTTGACTCAGTGCTTTGCCGCTCCACAGGCTTTCCACGTGGTTTGGGACATCCCCATCGCTCCTCGTCCCCTGCTCTCCCGGTGGCAGCATTCCCCTAGCCCAGGGGAGGGCTGGGGAGGGAAGCAGATGCCAAAGGCACCGAGGCTCAATACAACGCTGGCCAGAGAGGCTGAAACACTCGTGGTGGCTTTGGTGGTCGCGTGGGAGAGGCAGGGAGTAACCAGCCGGGCTCAGGGTGTCTGCGGAGGGGAACGCCGGCACGGGAGCCTCGGCACCTCTCGGGAGGTGTTGCTGCTGCCCACCCCCCTGCCTGCACCACTTCCCCAATAACCACCTCCTGACACGCCAGAAGCACGGGGAACGGTTAACGAAGCACCGTGGATCGTTATGTGAGCAGAGACAAGCACTGAGAAGTTCTTCTGAAGTTACTTAACTCAAACAATGCCAGCAGCCTCCAGCGCTCCTTCCCTCTCATCATCAGTCAAAACAAAGTTGAAATAATAGCACACATCTCTCCCTGCAAGCCACGAGACATCAAGTCAGCAGGAAAAAGCTGAGAGCAGCTTGTCAGAGCGCGTGCCGCTCGGCTCCCCGCATCCAGCGTTCCTGGTGACTGAGTAATTACAGCACTGGCTTGCACTGGGCTGGAGCAGAACTGCTTTTATTTTAAAATAGCCCAGAACTCTGAGGGGAAATAAAAGCTGTGGTCTTCCCCTTTTCCAGGCCAGAAAGGCCCCTTGCCCGCCCCAGTAAAGCCCATTTGAATACTGGCAGTGTCTGTGCCGTCCCTGGAGCCTCTCCTGCACAACCTCTGGTTTTGAGGGCGGCCGCTTTGGCCGGGCTCGGAGGGCTCTGTGGGGTGATGGGGACAAGTCCTGGCCCCACAGCTGTGGTGGGGCAGCCGTGGGGTGGGCGGTAGCACCGTCACAGCCTGGGCCCTGCGGGCACTGCGCATGTCGCTGCCTCCGACCTGGCAGAGAGGCTGAGCTGCCTCCCCCTCCCTGCCCTTCCCTTCCCTGCCCTGCCCTGCCCTGCCCTGCCCTTCCCCGCCCTGCCCTGCCCTGCCCTTCCCCGCCCTGCCCTGCTCTGCCCTGCCCTGCCCTTCCTTGCCCCTCCCTTCCTTTCCCCTCCCTTCCCCTCCCCTCCCCTCCCCTTCCCCTTCCCTTCCCTCCCCTCTCCCTGCCTGCGTGCCGGGCACGCTGTGGATGCTGTGCATGTCTGTGTGCTGTGTGCGCTGAACCCACTGTGCAAGTTCTGCAAAATAAAATCCACGATGTGCATCTCTCCATGCAGCTACCCAAAAGCCCTGACAAGCTTCTTGCACCTCTGCCTCTCCCCTCCCCACTCCCCGCGGCCACCGTCCCTGTCGACTGGGACCAGCGTGCCCGTGGCCAGGAGGAAAGGCAAGCCCCTGGCCAAAGTCTGGTCGCACAGCCCAGCTCTGTCCTGAAACAAGGCCGCTTTCTTCCCCGCGGGGCTAAGGGTGAACTCGTGCTAGCTAAAGCAGCTGGCGAGCACAGCCGCTTGCGAGGGCCCAGGGCACGGGCACGGCTCTGCGTGGCCGGGAGGTGCGGGGCTTGTGCCACGGCTCTCGCCAGCCCGCTCCGACCCGCGAGGTGCCCACCCGGGCCGTGCCGCGTGTTTCGGTAACCGGCGCGTTTGTTTCTGCTTGGGCTTGCTCCCGCCGAGCCCAGCCGTGGGAGCGAGCCGGGACGCGGGCTGTGCCTCCGCGCTCGCTGCTGAGGCTGGTCTGAGCAGCCGCAGAACAAAACCAGATGGCGGAGGGGCTGGCTTGGCAAACGTCCGTCGGAGCGGTGGGAAGGCAGCGGAGGGGTCCGGCTGCCAGGCCCCGCTCTGAGCTCCGGGGCTGGGAGCCCAGACCCGGACCTGGTCCGTCCTGCAGCGCCCGTGCGCGTCGCCGGGGCAGGGCTGGTGGCTCTGGGGAGGGCACGGGGACACCCGCCTGCGCCCAGGCAGCGGCAGACCGTGGCCGTTGTATTCACCTGCACACCACAAACCCCACGTCCTCTCTCAAAGTGGAACCAAAATGCTGCTCTCCCGCCTCGCTGGAGGTTTAAGTTGCTCTGTGCTGTCCGTGCGCGACGGCGCGTGGCGGTGGGGAACCTAAATGGTTTGGAGTAACCCTCCTTGCTCAGTGCCGGGAGCTGCATGTCTCCAGGTTGCACCTACATATTTTTATGTTAAAGTCTGCAATTGCAAATTGAAGCCTGTAAGGAGAGCAGGAGTCTTCAGGATCAGCTGATAGTTTGCAAGTGACAGAGCCCCAGCAGATCTATAGGCGGGGAAGCGGTGCCGGCCCTGACGCACGCTTCCTGCATAGAACTGAATAGTCTTACAGGGACGTTTTTTTTTCTTTTGTTGCTGTTGACTTTTCTTTAAATCACAGCATCAGTGCTAGCAAGGGCATCAGGCATCTGGGAAATGATCTCCTTCATGCACAAAGGGTAGTTCAAAAGGTTTCATGGCAACTGCATCTGTATTACACCTCGTTTTACTGGATAAAACGTGTCAACAACTTTACAGGTCTGGAGTCGATGAAAATGAGCATCACGCTCAAATCATTTTCAAAGCAGAGTTCTGAACCACTGGCAGCCTGACACACTTCTCCATATGTTATATAAAGTAACTGTTTACAATATGAGCTGGCAAATATCATATAATGTAACTAATAATTAGATGACACTGAAGTATGACTCACTTTGAATGATCTCATATGCATATTCATACCCTTAAAAGTATTACTAGGAAAGAAGAGTGAAAGCTTCTCGAGGAGCACCAGCCCGGCAGGCGTGCTGCTGCGGCTCCCAGCCGGGGGTTTCTGGGGGTGCACAGCCCGGACCAGCCCAGCGTCCCGGGGGTTTCTGGGGGTGCACAGCCCAGATCAGCCCCAGCGTCCCGGGGGTTTCTGGGGGTGCACAGCCCAGATCAGCCCCAGCGTCCCGGGGGTTTCTGGGGGTGCACAGCCCAGATCAGCCCCAGCGTCCCGGGGGTTTCTGGGGGTGCACAGCCCAGATCAGCCCCAGCGTCCCGGGGGTTTCTGGGGGTGCACAGCCCAGATCAGCCCCAGCGTCCCGGGGGTTTCTGGGGGTGCACAGCCCAGATCAGCCCCAGCGTCCCAGGGGTTTCTGGGGGTGCACAGCCCGGGTCAGCCCAGCGTCCCGGGGGTTTCTGGGGGTGCACAGCCCGGGTCAGCCCAGTGACCTGTGGGATTTCTGGGGGTGCACAGCCCGGACCATCCCAGCGTCCCGGGGATTTCTGGGGGTGCACAGCCCGGGTCAGCCCAGTGACCTGTGGGATTTCTGGGGGTGCACAGCCTGGACCAGCCCGGCGTCCTGGGGATTTCTGGGGGTGCACAGCCTGGACCAGCCCGGCATCCCGGGGATTTCTGGGGGTGCACAGCCTGGACCAGCCCGGCATCCCGGGGATTTCTGGGGGTGCACAGCCCGGGTCAGCCCCAGCGTCCCGGGGCCCCTCAGTGCCTTGTGCTGAGAAGGTGCCCTTGCTGCTGCAGGCGCGGTGCAGCACGTCCAGCTCGAGAGGCACCGACACGGGCAAACTGAGGAGCTGCTGCTTTGGCAACACTGAGAGGGATGAGGATATCTCAGAAGATCGAGAAAAACTGTAGACAAGTAGTAGTTTGCTGCCCTTTGCCATGGTAAAATGAATCTGCCGTCCTCATTTTGGCTAAAGCCACCTGACTTCTACTTCCTAAATCCTTTTCCCTCCCAGCATCAGGTTGGGTCTCTTCCCTCGCCTCAGCCCGACGCAGAGCACCCCGGGGCGGCCGGCCAGGGGCTGCAGCCTGCCCGAGCCCCCTTGGCCGCCCCACGGGCTCACCCGTCCCGCCTGCGGGCTGGCGGTGCGGGGAGAGCGGAGCTGGCAGCTGCTGCTGACAGCGCCCTGGCTCCGAAATCCGGCCGGGAAATGTCGTGCCCCGGCAAGGCTCCTCCGGGCGGCCTCTGTTCCTGCCGTGTCACCTGCCTAGCTTCAAATATTAAATCTGGCGTTTAATTACAGGTAGTGATGACAGCGAGGTTAGTCATAATGCAGTAATTAGGCCCGAGGTTTGTATTCACCAGCTGCCATTAGGCGTAGCACGGCGGTGGGGAAGGAGAGGCGGCGCAGCCAGTGCCTCTCCTCCTGGCAGCAGGGTCGCGCCGACGAGATGCAGGAGCGTTTCACAATGTGCAAATTATTTCTGGGGTTTGCTGGGGTAGACCCTGTCACAATTTCATTGAAGTTTATCTGAGCCTAAGAGGCAAATTCTTTTGTTTGATATTTTAGACAGTTCAGTCTAAGAGGCAAAGCAGAGCCCAGAACGCAGCCCCTCATCTTCTTGGCGTCGGATGCTGATGACAAGGACGATGGGGCTGAGTGGCGCTGGCTCCTCCGTTCCCTCCGGGAGATTTCCCACCGGTGTGAACTTACCGGTGCTTCTAGATCTGCTCCCGACTCTTACAGGCACCCGGACCTTCACGGCATGCCGGGCAAATTACAAAAGCAGCATTTGTGCGTTGCCAGTGCATCATGTTTTCTGTCTTTACAGCAAAGTATCGGGAACTTCTAACTTTGAAATCCTGAAACGCTTACGGTAACTGCTGCAAGGGCCATATTAAAGCAGGCTGGTCACTGGGATACCGGACCTCTGGGGAAGCGGGGCTGTTCTGCGGACGGGGCTGGGTTCCCTGCCGCGTGCTCTTGGCCACTGCGAATTCCCGGGGCTGCGGCTCCGAGCCCCAGGCGGCACGCGGGGCTTCGGGGGAACGTGCTGGTGGTAGCGCCTGTTTCTTCAGCCACTGTCAAATGAGGGTGGTAGGAACCATCTCGGTGAGAAGCTGTAAAACTTCTCTCCCTGCGAGGATGGGTATTGCAGTAAGCAATTTCAAATGTGTCATTCAACGTGGAAAAAAATAGTATAAATTACAATTGGATCTTAGCATTTTAGGTACACACGCACACATGTATTTATGCACCCCCCCCATATATATGTGTATGTAGTTCATGGTGTATTTTTAGATGCAGTGTAAATGGATCCTATTCATAAGCTCTCTGGTTAGTATAAATTGATTAAGAAAAGCACCAACTGAAAGCTTTTGTTTCTATAAAAATGCAAAGTGTTCATGCAATTCTGGAAAGGAAACTGAATTCAAAATGAATTTCGAAGGTTTACTTCGAAGTCCCCTCCAGGACAGCTGGTGATTTCTCCTAAGCAGGTGAAAAGCCTGCGCTGCCGCTGCCTGCGGCTCCCGCGCTGCCTGCAGCTCCCGTGCTGCCTGCGGCTGCCGCTCTGCATCGCACCTTCAGCTCCCGCTGGCCTGGGGGCCGTCAAGGCTGACGCGCACACCGCGAGCCGGGCGAGCGGCAGGCAGGGCTCGGCTCTATTTCGGGTACGGATAGCTATACTTAGGGCTGAGTCATCCCTTCCAGTATCAGTTGCAGGAGAGCTTAAACGAGCAGAGCCGGTGACCAAACCTGCTGGCGAAGGTTCGGGGCCACGTGCCGGGGCCGCGAAGCCAACCTGGAGCCTCTCCGCCGGCACCAGCAGCCGCGGATCCGGCCCACGGGTGACAGCACGGGGACCAGCTCTGGCCCCCTGTCGCTGTCTGAGCCCGGCGCGGGGCCATGGGATGAATTTCGGCTGGCGGCTGGGACTGGGGAGGTGGGTGCTGCAGCTGCGCTGGGCCCCGTCCCCGGCTGCGGGCAGGGCTCCCGCGAGCCCCACAGAGGTTTCAGAGGCAGCGTCCCTCCGTGGAGCCGTCCCTGGCAGGGCAGCGTGGCCTGGGATGGGAGCGCTGCAGAGAGCTGCCAGCCAAAAATGCAGCCCTACTGCCTTACGTACGGGCATGAAGGGCAACCGCTTGTACAGCCACTGACTGGGGAACGGTCTGCACTGGTGTGCACTGGTATTCACTGGTATTCACCAGTATTCACCGGTATTCACTGGTATTTAACCTCACGTTGGTCTAGTAGCCTGTCGATGATCCCAGAGCAAGCCAAAGAAGCTTTTCTGTGTACTGAGTAAGAAACACACATGAAGCTGGCCGTAGCAATGCAAGATATCGCTGGTATGGTACCGGTCCTGCCAGCAAGCAGCAAAGAGAAATGTTTTTCTTTGCAGATTTATTCCCCATGCAGAAAGGGAAGGCTAGAGAACATTTTCATTGAATCACATCCAAACAGTCAAGTCAGCCTTCTCCATCTGCTTGAAGTGAGTTTTTAGTTGTTAATTTGCCTCCGTGGGTCTCTCTGTACCTATTTTCTGTGGCGTTATGTTGGACACCTGTAGGTCATTTTTCTTCTGATTTTTGCTGCGCTCGGTTATCACTGGCAAGTGACATTTTGCCCAGCGCCTGAAGGAGAGGAAACAACTTAGAAATAAAAGCTCATTTTGGTGAAAAGCTATTCTGACTGTAGCAAGAACCGGCTTATAAAACCAGAGTTTTTACTCTGACTTGAGTCCCTTAAGTAATATCTGAATATTGGCATAATTTTTTTCAAAAGTGTTTAACATTGGGAACTTTATTTTTAGCGTGTAAATGTCAAGGCAAATGGCAGCCTTTCAATCCTCCCCCCGGCTCCTCCTGCTCGGTGCCCAAAGCTCCCGCTCCCCTCCAGCACCCGCCGCGGGGCCGGGAGCCCCCTCCCTGGGGGAGGAGGAGGATGTGGCACCCGCCTGGGCCGGGGGTGATGGGACCGAGGGGTGTTGGGGCCGGGGGTGATGGGACCGAGGGGTGTTGGGGCCGGGGGTGATGGGACCGAGGGGTGTCGGGGCTGGGGGTGATGGGACCAGGGGGTGTCGGGGCCAGGGGTGATGGGACCGGTGGGTGTCGGGGCTGGGGGGTGTCGGGGCCGGGGGTGATGGGCTGGGGGGTGTCGGGGCCACCGTGGGACTGGGGCAGGCAGGGAGAGGAAGCAGTCCTTCTCCCAGCTCTCTCCCTTCCCTGAAGGACTTTGTTTTAAAACAAGTAGTCTTTTAAAAATCTAGGGCAAGTCAGGCTCTTGCCAAAATTAGTCTTTGTGCAAGAGCATGAGAAGGAATTTTAATGGGTAGCTGGTATGTGGGGATGGAGGGAAATGACTGCTTTTACTATCTAAATGCTGTTTTAAATAAGGCTGTAATATCAAACAGCTTTGCCACGCTCGCAGATATGTTTTACAGGAAGCATCACTGCCACCGCTCAGTAATACACAAGAATGTTAAACAACAACTTACTTTTTTATTTGTGCCAAACATGTCCCGACACATTGCTGAGGCAGATGAAAGCTGCAGCTCAAAAGAAAGCACAGGCAGAGCCTGGGCGCGCTGCTTTTATCTGGCCTGGTTGTTGTCGCCACGTTGGTAATTGCTACAAAAACCCTGCAAGGCCATTTTTCATGTTTTATTTGCCTAACTGCAGCTGCGGGGAGCAGGGAGAGGCAAAACCCATCCTCTGCTGCGCCCGGCCGGGTCCTGGGGTCCTGTACGGAGCCTGCAGCTGGGACGGGGACGGGATGGGGACGGGGACGGGATGGGGATGGGGATGGGGATGGGGACAGGGATGGGGACGGGGATGGGGATGGGGACAGGGATGGGGACAGGGACAGGGACGGGGATGGGGACGGGGATGGGGACAGGGATGAGGACAGGGACGGGGACGGGGATGGGGATGGGGATGGGGACAGGGATGAGGACGGGGATGGGGATGGGGACGGGGACGGGGATGGGGATGGGGACAGGGATGGGGACGGGGATGGGGATGGGCTCGTTCGGCAGCTGGGCTCCAGCCGGTGGTCCCCAGCCGGCAGTGCCACACCGGGCAGCTGCCATGGAGGTATGTGGTTATGGGACATCGCCGGTTATGGAATGAATATGATAGAAAAACAGGGAAATGGGAGTTGCCGGAGGAAAAAATAATTACATGTTTGCACACCCAGCTCCGTCCCGGCTCCTGCCCCTTGCCAGCACAACCCGGGCCCTTCGCAGCGGCGCCGACCTGCCCCGCTGCCGCCCCAGCCACGGGCTCTGCCGGCTCCTCCGACTGCCAGCGGCTGAGCAGCACCTACAACATTATCCAAAGGGGCTGGTAATTTGTGATTTTGTTTTGCAAAAATTACGTTTGGCTTCATAAACTAAAATTCGTAGGCACAGTCCCCTCCCTATAGCAAAGTGGTTTATTATTTTTAACTGGGATTTTATAATCTCTGCCCGTGCTGGTCCCAAGTTTCCTGCCGAAGCTGCGTGTGTCCCCCGGGACGTGCTGTGCAGCAGAGCCACTAATTCACAACTCTCCTGGAGCAGGAACAAAATCCACACAGTGTACTGCTCTTACTGGTTACATGGGATGTACCCGTCTGTCCGTACGCTGAGGCAGAACCTGGGTGACTTCATTTTGCACTCATTTCTGTTTCTGAAGGCACCTGCTGGTCCAGGAAGGGTTCCTCTCTGCTGCCAAAGCTTTCTCGGAGTGGAAAAAAGTTTCTCAGGGTGGCAAGTGAGCCACATCGCCGGTGTTCGTGGTGCAGAAGCAGCTTCTGGCTGTGCCGGGGACGCCCGACAGTGCTGCTCGGCGCGCTTTGGCCCAGGGAAGAGCCAGCCGACGGGGCCGCGCAGAGCAGGGCCATGCCCAGGCAAAGCAGCCACGACGGAACCGCCGGTTCTTCTCTTTAATGCAGACGCGCACGTCGCCATGCTGAGCACGGCCTTCAAAGGGGGAGAGATGAACTTTGGGTTGCCTGAGCCCAGCGTCGTCGGCTCCAGCAGCCGCGGCACCCGGCCAGCGAGGCGGGGGCGGCAGGTCCGGATGCCCGTCCCGGCTCAGCACAGGAGGGGTTCGGCCGTGCCGGCGTTGTTCCTGGTCACCAGGGCCAGTGCTGACACTGCTCGCTCGTGGGAGGGTCGGGAGGGCTTTACGGAAATAGCAGCAAGGGCAGTGGCGGTTGATGAATCTCCCATAAAAAAGGGCTCAGCAATATCAAACAAATAAATCATTTCTCCTCTACAATGTAAAGTTTATTTATCTTCCGGGTGTGACTGAACTTCTCAGGTGTTTATACTGAGGATATTCAAATTCTACCACGTAAGTAGTCCGTGAAGAATTAAACTTATGTGGTTTCTTAAAAGTACTTTTTAATTCTGACATTAATAATAGCATAATATTTGGTATGAAAACTGTATAGTTTCACACAGAGCTTCTCCCAGCTGGGTCCCAGAGAGGCCAAGTGAGCGAGTCCTCCTGCGGAGGTGCCAGGGCTGTGCCCCAAGTCTCTGGCGCATCCGTTCGGGATGCTCGGCTGCGGGCAGGATCGTCCCTTCCCCGCCTCCGTCAGTCCCTTCGGTCTGTTTGGGTGGCCTGGTGTCAAGGGCAGGGCCTCGGCACTGGCGTAATCCAAATGCTGGATAACGATGTCCCGTAGTAAATGCTGTCTGCTCTACAGCTCAGAAGTTGCTTCCGCGTTCTCCTGGGCGTTCGCCCCTTGCATTCTCCCTGCTCCGCTTTCCCGGCTGCTCGCTGGGTCGGCCGAGGTGCCGTGCCCCGCGCCCTCCGCCTCTGTGCCGCTTCCCTGGCCCCAGCACCCTCCTCTCCTCCGAGTCAGCAGTTAACTCCGTAGCTGAGCCGTTTCTCAGTCACGGCCTTGGAGAAAAATCAGTTTCCTACAACAGGCTGTTATTCGCAGTGGAAGGAAACGCATTTTTAAGCGCTCGCTCTTTTAACCAACCAACCCCACTTTCACAGAGAAATCTCTGTTGGAGAGCACGTGCTGCCGGGGGCGGGTGCCTGCGTGCCCACGCGCGGCACCGGAGCGTGGAGCTCTGCACTCCGCGGGCAGGGGACAAGCCCAGCGTGACCGTGTCCTGGGTGTCTGGGCGAGAGGCTGAGGGATGCCCCAGCCCCTGCCTTGTGCTGCACTCGCAGCCGTCTTGTTCTTTCACACAGTGCAAGCGGGGAAGTGGTCCCGTCAACGGCCGGTAACACGTGTTAGGACCTGGCTTTGGCTCTTAACATCACCAAAACAGAGCTGAGGCACTCGCCCTGCTGGGTGAGGTCCGTGAGAGCGGCAGGGCTCTTGCTGGTGGGTTTCAGTCTGTCCCCGGGTCGCTGCCGCAGTCTCCGGGAGGAGCGTGCAGGGCGGCTGCCGGTGCTGCTGCTGCTGCGTGGAGGAGTCATAAACTGAATGGGGAAGACTTTTATGAATTATTTACTTCAATAGCTCTGCTGTTCCTTGGCTACGTGGGAATGCCAGGAAGGGTAACCGGTGTTTCGAGCACTTTAAATGAGTGGATCTTCTGGGGGTCACTCAGGGACACGAGGATGCTCCCACGGGCAGCAGCAGCCCAGTGGGGCAGGCACAGGCAGAGGTGCAGCCGGTCAGGCCCCCGGTGAAGGGTCTCCCGTGGAGTCGCTGCCCGAGCCTCGGCTGGGAAGTCCAGCGCCCGCCCGGGCTGCAGGGCAGTCGCCTGCTGGCTGCTGCCCGGCGCCCGCTGCCGAGACCCCGGCTGGGGAGCGAGAGCCCCGACGGGCGTGGAGGTGTTGTAGGTGCGGAGAGCCCGTCCAGCTCCCGCACGTCTGCTCCTGCCCTGCCAGAGCGATGAGCCGCTCACGCAGCCCGGCTGCTGGCCAGGGGCAGCGGAGGAGCGGGCAGGAGGGGCAGCTGCCTGCCCCGGGCACCTCAGCACCCCGCTCCCGGTGCAGGGCTGGGGGGGACGGGGGGTCCCTGCCACCTCGCAGGGCGGTGACACTGTTCCCGAAGGAGCGCTGTGCTGGCGTGTGTGCCCCAGGGGCTATAAATACACCCTGCGCTTCACTGTCCTCTTGGTACCTCACGTAGAGGCACTGCTAGCATTTGTGACACCCACACTCAGCTGCCATGTAACTCGTGAAGTCTCTGGGTATTTATATTTCTGCCAGCAGACACGGTTGGTTCAGTCTCAGCACCCAGCAGCTCCGCATCGCTCGCGCCTAACCCTCGGCCAGGTTTAACCCCGCAGGGACGCAGGCAGAGCCGCAGGGCAGGGAGGCGGCTGCGGGGCTGCCTGCATGGGCAGCGGGGCCGGGACCCCTCTGCGTCCGGCGGGGCCGTGCACTGGCTGCCCGCCTCGCTGCCGGCGATGATTCGGGGTCAATCCCACGGGAATGTGTCACTTCTCCGGGTAGCCTCCGAGCGCTGACCTGCTCCCAGCCCAGCCCGCCTGAGCTCAGCCTGAACCAGACAGCTGCCTTCCCGGCATCTCCCTCCCGCTCGCATCGGAGCAGAGCCTGATGCTGGCAGCAGAAACCTGAGCTGCGCGGTTTGAAAACCCCGATTTATTTAATTATTTATCTGTTCAGCCCATTGCCTGTCGCCGCAGGCCTGTCTTCTATTTTCTAATGCTGTAAGATAATTTTAAAAAAGTTTATAAACAAATATTTCTTATGGTCATGCGCTGCCTCACATCTGCCAGGGTAACTGCAAACCACGTTTGCACACAAGGTTAAAGGAAGCCAGAAATAAAGTCACAATCATTTCAAGTACTAAAATATGGCCTTTGCATACTGTATGTTGCTGTTTATGTTAAATATAATCAGCAAGAGCTGAGCTTTACAAACCCCCGTGTTTCTAGACCTGACTTACTTGTGAGTGTTTAAAGGCTTCTGGGCTGAGGGTGCAAGAGGCCGTCGGGTCTTAGTGGGTGTCGGATGGGAAAGGTGTGAAACAGCACAATTCGTTGCAGATGGAATCCATTTACTGATAAGAAAATATCATTACAATTGAAGGGATATTACAGCAAAGCTAAAAAGCTTTCATGAAGTGCAAAGATAAACCAAGAACGGGAAAAAGAAATGAAAATAAAATAGGTAAATACATTTTAAAATAAAACAGGCAATAAAAGAAATACAGATCCATTACATCCCACGCACCTGCAGTTTGCACCACAGGATCCCTGTCAGTGCCCCGCACCTGCACCTTCAGCTCGCAGGAGCAAAAACCCCGCAAACCCAGGAACCTGTCCCTCCCCTTGCGACGCCGGCCGAGGGCCAGGTCCCCGGGCTCTGCACCGGCGCTTGCCTCTTGCAGTTGCTGGAACGGGAAGAAGATGGCAGAAATTGTCCCCCGGTCACCCGAAGCAGCCGTGCTGCTTGCGGGAAGCTGGGACGCAGGAGCGGGCAGAGGCACAGGTCCCGGCAGCCCCAGCCCCCCCGGAGCCCCTCGGCTCTGCCAGCAGCATCCCCAGGCCGGGGCCCTGGAGCGGGGCTGCCGCAGGGCACGGCAGCCGCCCGGCATGAACGACGAGGTAAGCAGAACGAAACTCCACGCTGTGTGAAGTTAGGGTAGCTGCAGGCAGCGAAACAAGTCAATGGCATGAAAACAGAGGTTGACAGAAAATCTGAAATACCGATACTGTCAGGCTATGGACCATGGATAAAAAGGGGGGGTGGTGGTGAGTATTTTAACTGGTTTTTAAATGTTAAGCTGTTTGGGAAGGAACAATCATTCTGCATCCTGCAACAAAATCAGCAAGCAGCAGCCATTGCCAAAGAGAAAAAAGAAAGTTTCTGTAAAGGCAGATTTAGCTTTTGCCCGGCCCAGACCAGGCGATGCACTCCAGGCCGTCAGGTTGCCGTCGCACACGCGGGACAGTAATTGCAAGAATAAATCCCCGAGGCCAAGTGGGAGCTGCCGAGGAAAAGGCAGAAAGGGACTGGGAGCAGGTTCTTCTCCGGCGGAACGCTGGGAATGGGAGAGGTGCTGGGAGCGGGTGGGGAGGGGGTGCTGGGTCAGCCCCTGCCCGCAGAACCGCAGCGTGCTGCCGCCGTCGGGGTTAGGCGGTGGGGCACCCACCCCCGGCCGTGCCGTCCCCTGAAGTCCTGGAAAACGAAGCATCGTTCATTTACTCACTTATTTCGATTCGCAGTTGATCCACCTGGTTCTTCCCAAGGTTTTAAAACGTTACATATTTTGCAAATCTTTTATTATCTGTTTTTAAGTACGTATCGCTGCCTGAAGAATCACCTGGAAACATGAATTAACTGCAATAATACAAAAGGCAGAAAAAGTGTTTCATAATTTTATTGGAGCGGTTTCAAAGTGAGGTTGCTAGGTACAGTGCCGGTAACTCTGTGGCTGCAGTTCTGCTGCCACTAAAAATAGTTACAACTTCAAAAGCCATGCCTAACAGTAAATGTACATGCAAACAACCCCGTGCTTTATTAAAAAACAAAATCTTTTTATTCGTTAAAATTATAGACAAATAAGGGGATTTTTTTACCACTGTTTAATTAAAGCAGTTACATAGCCTGAGCTTAAATACCAACTAGCACTGTCTCTGCAGATATTGCAGTCAAATTTCACTAGTATTTACACAAAAATTGAACGTACTCAACAATATTAAAATCACAGTACAATAGAAAAATAAACATTTTCACGTATATCCTTGAAACACACTGTAATTCATAGCCACAACATAAGTAGTGGGTTTAATTCACAAGTCGTATGTCTTCAAAGTATTTGAAATTCTCGTGCCAATACAGTTAGGCTCCAGAAGTAACATTCTGATTCAGTGCGAAGCACCTGAAGTTGGGAATAATACAGCAAACGTAAGCAGGGTGAAACAGTCCTATTCAAGCAGCTATAATTGTTTTGTGGGTTTGGTTTTGTTTTGTTTGGTTTTTTTTAAGTTAAGGGCTTTTCGTGTAGGGCCAAACCAGCTTCCACCCGAGGGCCAGCATCCCCCCGCAGCTCTGCTTGCGCCGTCCCCGTGTGCCCCGGCACTTGTCGGCCGCGGCTGCTCAGGAGCTTGGAATACACTTTTCAGACTCAAATTCAACTTCGGCACTATAGCTCCTTCACAAATTTTACCAGAGGTGGAGACTAACCACTGCGGGAAACAAATCTGAATGCCTAGACTTGAAAAATAATGAGCTTATCACAGAAATAAGTAATACCTGTGTTAAGAAATATCACTCTTTATTAATGGTTTTGTTCTGGACCAATCTGAAGGCAAAAACTAGTAACGAGGAAAGAAAAAAGAATCCCAGAAAGGCAATTGGCAGGTTTCTTGTCTCCTGGCACCCCGGGGCCGGTGTGTTTGACTGCTACAGACCTGACTTTCCAGCAGGACCGTCTGTGGGCGGCAGCGGGGAAGAACAGCCCTGTCCGTAACGCCTTCCGCCCGGCTCCCAGCGGGAGCAGAGCTGGCGGCACGAGCGCGTCGTGCTCGGCGGCTCCGACGGGCTCAGCCCTGCAGCCGGAGCGGCCGCGGCAGCAGCGCCCGCTCCCCAGGGCTCCTGCCGCACAAGACTCCTGTGCCAGAGGCACCCGGGGGTGCCGGGGCCTTGGTCCCCCCGCCCTTGTCCTTCCTCATCAAGAAAGGGGAGAGGAGGATGCCAGGCTCAGGAAAACTTGGCGTGAGCCCTCTTTGGGCTCCTACAGCGTGACCCCCAGGGTTTAGTCTATGGGAAACAACTCTCCAGCTTCTGTCCTTGGAAGGACAGCGGGATGCTCTGCGGCGTTCTCTCACCCACGGGCCACCAGCCACAGAAACGGCCCTGCAGCTCCCCACGGTCACCTTCCACGGGGTCGCAGGGGAGCTCGGGCTGGGAGGCAGCTTACCAGGGCACCTAGTGCAACCTCCGGCTCAAAGCAGGGTCAGGCAAGACACTTCTGGTTCCCTAGGTCTGACCATTACTTCATTAACTTGGTGCCAGATGAACTGGCTTAAAACAAAAAAATCCTACACGCTATGTTATGAAAACGTACAAACTGACAGCAGATCATAGGTTTCATTTCGTGTTAAAGATTACCATATGTGGGAGTTAATGGGCATAAATGAGGAAAAAAATTAACCCGATGAGCTGGAGGAAACAAAATATAGCTAATGAATAATAATTTGTTTCAGCGTGGATCACTGTAGAATGCTTTGGCAAAACTTAAGCTCTAACTAACTTATTTACTTCAAACCTTTGGGCGTCTTCAGTGAATGATTTGTAGTTACTAAAAGATTCCCAAATATACCCAGAGGAAAAATAGGTTAAAAGCATGAGCACGGAATCACCAACTGTTGAATCTCGTTTGCTAGTTGAAGGCTAATGCAGCACAAGGAGGGAAGGTGGAACCCGTAGGTGGTCTTCCTCTAGTGAGAGGATGAGCTGAATCCTGCTCCTAGTAAACACAACCCATCGTCATCATTGATTATTAATTAACAGCCCAAAGGCTGTAGCTGAGATTGCATTCTCTTTGCATATTGGATAGGTCAGAAACTCCAGGCGAGCGGCTTAGGGAAAGGCTTCTTCGACGACACCCATCACAGAGGTTTACGTATAAGCACAGGGATCACCTTGGCCCTCTAAGGCTGCCAGACTGATTGTCTTCCACAAATACATTATAGTGAGGATAAGTGCCAAAAGGCAAATATTTAAGAACAGTCTTGCCAAGTTCCCCAGGAGCCCCTGGCTCCGGCCATCACGCTGCCCGGAGAAGATCTGCGTGGTTTTGTCCCGGTGGTGTCCACCCCCCCGCCTGACCAGCTTCCTCCCCGACGGGAGGGCCCCACAGACACGATTCCGTCACGTTGCAGGTAAAAAGTAATCGCGTGGGAGGAGAGATGAATTTGGTGTGACTCCGCAGTGGTTCCGACTACCCCAGGTCAAACGTAGCAATGCTTAAAAAACAGAGCAGGAACTTTACACGCGATTGCGAGGCTCAGCTTCAAGTTCCAGCTGGATTCGGAGGAGGCTGTGACATCTTGGCACGTGCACAGCAGGGAGTCACATCGGAGCAGGATGTGGTTTGCTCTGCAGGTCGTAGGATCTGGAAGATGGAAAATAAACTGTGTGTAAAACGTGTCTAATGATCCCTCTCGGTGTCCGGTGGGAGGCTCCCGTTCGCTGCTGTGCGGTGAGGATGCCGAGTGCGGTTGCCTGCCTCGGCCGGTCATCAGAAGTGATCTTCATTAGAGAATCAGAGCAGACCTCAGTAATGAAGCGGGTGAACAACCTGGCCAGTTGCTCAGTTCTCTTCAGTGAGGCAAGCTGAAACAGGGAGAGCTTTCGACGGTTCACGAGGAAAGCACGAAAGCATTGCCGGTGTTCGAGACCCCGAAGGCTGCGGGCGGGCCCTGGGACGAGGTGGCCGTCCCCCGCTCCAGAAGGTGGGTGTCCCTCCGGACGGCGGGTCCCCCCGCTGCACGCCCAGCCTGCCCTAGCTGGGCCCCGAGAGTTGTGCTGCGCCTGGATTTGGCACACGCCGGAGCAGTCATCCAACTCTGCCATATTAAAGAGACATATTGCAAAAAGACTGCAAGTAACTACATAAGGACCAACCCGGGTGTACGGTTTTACATTCTGCTGTGTCTGTTTAGGATCTTTTTTCAGACAGGGATTAGCGGAACATTTTATTTCCTAACTGAAAGAGAGAAATAGACCACGAAATGCTGGGAAATGAACACGATTTTAAACCTAGAGAAGCAGATTAAGAGAATATCCTATTTTTATGCTCTCTCCCCGTCTAATTCAACTGCCGTTCCAAACAAGACATGCCTCAGCTGAATGAAGTCTCAAGTAATCACCTAGCAGGAGAAGTCATGTATTGTGAATCAGGCTCATTCTCCGGCGATATAAATAGGCTGTGCTCTTCCACGGTCTTTTGTCAGTAGGGATTAATTAGCAATTGACCCTTGGTTGGGATTTCTTCACCACCTCTACATCTTTCATCTTACGGGGCTAAATAAGATCTTACCATTGCTTTACGAAGCTATGCTTCCTAAGCAGCAGTTTAATTTCTCTTTAGGCTATAAATCAGTAGTTTAACTTATCACTAGGTTACATATCAACAGTGAATAGTCAGGGTAGAATTGAGTTTATTATAAAGATGTCCTGTTAGAAGACACAGTATTACAGTGATTGAAACATGCTGTTAAATTTTCCATTAATGCCCAATTCTGAATATGAATACGGAGAACCACACCTTACATACTTTACATTTAGCTTTCTAATAAATAAGTTCAATAAATAGGAATTCTGCAGATTAAGAAGCTGTACGCGGAACAGAAGCTGCTTTACAATGTTGTCAAAAAATAACTAGAGCTATTCTTGTTTGTTACCAATCACCGGACATTAGTAAGTAAAATATCAATATTTTACTCTTACTATGAAGACTGGAGGAACGAAGACCTGCTAAAATCACCCTTAGGATTACATAGACCTTAATTTTGTACACTAAATTTATAATTCAGAGCATGCTTTCATACCATTTTTAGCACACAATATTTTCAAATACATTTCTTAAAAATATGAGAAATTAGTAAGACTGCCCATGTAGGGTTTCGTCTGTGCTCTGATCACTAGCTCTTGTGTTACACACTATTGCAGTTTGGCTAATTTTGGATGACCTGTTCCACATTTGGAGAAGACATACAATAAAGGGCCGGATTTAGTCTGTGGTATATTGCAACGTCTTGTTAACACAGTAATTTATTTGTCACAGTACAAAAAAATTAATTCCCCCCAATTACTTTTATATATATAATATATAATGCATTTATATTATCCATGTTAAGAATTATTTTCTTGGGAAACAACTCTTACGTTATCTCTAAAGATTGCCAGGAACAGAAATATTCTCGTACCAAATGAAAACGCAAGTAACTCAAGCAACTGTAGTTTTACTTGTCTGAAAGGTGCAGTTATTTTCAGCACACACGTTTCTCATGTTCTACCCGTAAAGAACTCCAGCAAGGCTCCCAACACCGGCAGTCAAGTGTTTGCGCTGCAGCGAGGTGTCGGTCAGCCTTTGGCGAGGGCGGCTCGCCCCCGGCTCGGCAGAGCCGGCGCAGGCGCTCCCCAGGCGAGCCCCGTCCGTGCTCGGCCCCGTCCCGCGGTTCCTCCGGCTGACAACGCGCCCGTTCTCCTCGGCACGGAAGGCAGGATCGGACCATCGGCTGCTCAGAACCAAATCGCCTCCGCACGCGTTTGCACGCCGACATCTGTTCACGAAACGCACCGCTGCGTGCACGTGCAAAGCAGGTGCCTGCTTGCACCGGCTCCTAGAGAGACCTGCTTCTCTGCCAGGGGCTGAGGTGTCAGTTCACCTGGGAGCCAATTTGCCTTTAAGGGGGTCCAGATTTTTCATGAGCAACCATCGTAATCTGAAAGCATAATCATGCACACCTCGGTAAGCCTACCTTTTGTAAAACACCGGCACTCAAAGAAGACTGAATCATAAATGCTATCAAACTATCAAATAATTATCAACACTAGAAGTAGATGAAGAAAGAATAAAACCGTAAAGGTGAGATAACTGCATCGTGACCTTGATTTAAATACTTGTTTACAACGGCAAGTGAGCAAAAGGCTAGGATTGTGGACTGAGCCTCAGAAGATAAGATACTGCTCTTTCCTATTTTTATTTCCTATTTTTAGAGAGAGGCCGATTGAGAACATTTTTGAATGTGGGAGACTAAGTCATTAAAACAGAAGCACTTGGATTGCTTTCTTCCTTTAGGGGATTTACTTCATTTTACTTTATCTGACACAAGTCAGAAAGAAGTGAGAATGTTGTAAGGAGCAGGAAAGCTGGATTTTGACACGTTACTTTCCATTAAAATTCTTCCGCTGACTTTGTTAAGCTTTTTCTAAGATCAGAAAATGAGGCTTTACCTAAAACGAATTTGAGAGACTGGTAGGTTTTCCTCACACACTTGTAGCACTACCGTGTCCCACTGTCTCAAAGCAGAGGATTTTTTCAAACTGTTCCCAAATCTTTTGCATCCGTTCACAAACTCGTATCGCCGTTCTGTTTATACTCAGATAAAATATTGAGAGTCATTTCCTCGCTTTTGGACTGCACGTTGTGTTCGCTTCTTCTGGACGATTTCCTGGTCGCCCTGGAAAGCCGCCTTCGAAAGGTGTCACCTGCCAGAAAGTAAAGGATAGGGTCGACGCAGCTGTTGAGGCTGGCCAGACCCCTCGTCACTTGGTAAGTGGCATAAACCTTGTCGTTGAAGGCACACATTTGGGGAGTCTGAAAATCCACCCTGGCTCTTAGATTTAAGGTCTTCATCACGTGGAAGGGAAGGTAAGACACGGCAAAGACCGTCAACACAATAATAACCAGGTAAATCGACTTTCTCCTGAGAGGAGAATTGTCCAGATCTTTGTAAATCAAAGCTTTCACAATGAGCCCATAGCAACCAAGAATCAGTATGAATGGGATGCAGAACATAAACACTGTGGTGCACATGCTGTAAATGAAGTAACTTCTCAGGTAATCATCGGCCGTTGTGTCGTAGCACGTCGTGGTTTTATTTCTCCTTATCCCCGTTCCCGAGTAGAAGAGTATGGGAGAAATCACGGCCACCACAATGACCCAGACCAGGGTGCTGATGTACACCGCGTTCTTCTTCTTCAGCCTCCCCAGCGACTTCAAGGGGTGCACCACTCCCGTGTACCTGTGCACGCTTATGCAAGTTAGAAACAAAATACTGCCGTACAGGTTCACGTGGAAGATGAACCTCTGCAGCTTGCACATGATATCTCCGAAGATCCAATCTGTTTTATTGAAGTAGTAAAAGATGAGGGCGGGCAGAGTCAAGACATACAAGAAATCGGCTAGCGCCAAGTTGAACATGTAAACCGAGATGCCGCTCCAAGGCCTCATGTGGAAGACGAACATCCAGATGGCCACGCTGTTTCCCAAAAACCCAGTGATGAAGACCAGAATGTAGACGGTGGGCAGGTAATAGAACTGGAAGCCAGTTTTGGTCAGGGAACACTTGGTGGTGGCGTTTCCCGCAGACCAGCCGCTGCCGGATAACAGGTTGGGTTCAGTTCCATTCAAAGCAGCAGAGAAGAGGACTTCGGTCATGATCCTTCCACCAGAGTCACATAGGTCTGGGGTGAAGCAACGAAGTCTCTACAGGAACAGTAACGCATCTGAAAAAAAGAACAGAGCAAAGAAAACCTAACTGGAAGGTAAAACCTGCCCTGCTGGTCTTCAGAGGGTTTCCCAGCGGCCGTGCTCGGCCGAGCGTCTCCCACCCGCGCAGCTCGGTCTAGCGCGGGGTGCGGACCGTCCCCTCCGCAGCGCCCGGACCCGCCGCACGCCGGGAGCCAGGGGCCACCTCTGCGGGCCGCTGCCTGCCGCCGGCGGGGCCCTCCCCGGCCGCGGAGCGCCGCGCACGGGGACGGGGACGGGGAGGGGGACAGGGCAGGGCAGGCGGGGCGGCGGCGAGAGAGACGGCGGGCTGGCCCGGCCCGGCCCGGGGACGCGCCGGCAGGGGAAGGGCGAGCGCCGCGAAGGGACGGCGGGGCCGGAGCGCGGCCGGCGGGGGGCAGCGGGGCCGGCGGGGGGCAGCGGGGGCGGCCGCTCGGCCCGCGCTCCTCGGGCGAGCGCCGCCGCCCCGCGGCTGCCGGCCCCGTCCCGCCGCCGCCGCCGCCGCCGCTCCCCTCGCTTCCGCCCGCCCGGCTCCCCCAGGTCACCTCAGCCCGCCCGGCTCCGCTCCGCTCGCTTCCGCCCGCCCGGCTCCCCCAAGTCGCCTCAGCCCGCCCGGCTCCCCGAAGTCGCCTCAGCCCGCCGGCTCCCCCAGGTCACCTCAGCCCGCCCGGCCCCGCTCCCCGCCTCGCCCCCAGCCGCCGCCGCGCCCCAGCCCGGCTCCGCGGAGCGCCGGGGCCGCCCCCACCTGCCTCCCGCGGCGCCCTCCGCGGCCCGCGCTCGCCTCTCCTCGCCGCCGGCAGCGCCCGCCCGGCGGGGGGCGGCGTCCCGCCCGCAGCTGCCCCGGCCGAGCCGGCGCCCATCGCCGGGCAGAGCAGGGCGGCCGGCGGCAGCGGCCCTACGGCGCCTCGGGCGCGGGGCGCCCCTCCGTGGCGGCGGCGCCGCCCGGGGAGAGCGGCCGCAGCCCCTCTGCTGCGGGAGGCAGCGCCGGCCCGGGCGGACTGCGGGCGGGCGGGCGGGCGGGACGAGGCGCCGGCTCGGCCCAGGGGCGCGCCGCCCGCCCCCCGCGCCGCCCTCGCAGGCGGGCGGCGCTCGCCGCTCCCCGCTCCCCGCTCCCCGCTGCCCGCCCGCGCCGCGCGGCGGCCGGGGGCTGCGGGGCCGCGCCGGGGGCTGCGGGCGCTCCGGGGGGGGCGCGGGGGCCGGGGCCGCCTCGGCCGGGGCAGCGGCCTGTGAGCCGCAGCCGGCGCGCCCCGTCGCCACCCCGCGGCCCCCACCCGGGTCACCCGGCCCCCCGGGGCCGCGCAGGCTGGCACCGGCGCTGCTGCTCCAGCGTGCGGCCGCGGCGGGCCCGCGGGTGGGCCCGCGCGGCGAGGCCAGCGCCAGCGGGCAGGGCCCCCGCCTTCGGCCGTGTCCCCAGCCCCGTCCGGGGGCTGCCGCAGGCACGGCCTGCCCGGCCCTTCCAGGCAGCCGAGGCAGAGGAGGGCAGGGTCCCCCCCGGCCCCCTCCGCGGTGATGAGGAGGGGGACACCGCGCCTGGGCGAAGGGCCCTCCTGCCAGCGCCAGCGCGGGGCGGGTGCAGGCAGCGAGGTGCAGGCCGTGGGGCGCAGGCCATGGGGCGCAGGCAGCGGGGTGCAGGCCGTGGGGCGCAGGCCGTGGGGCGCAGGCAGCGGGGCGCAGGCCGTGGGACGCAGGCAGCGGGGCGCAGGCAGTGGGGCGCAGGCAGCGGGGCCCAGGCCGTGGGACGCAGGCAGCGGGGCGCAGGCAGCGGGGTGCCGGGTGTGCTGCTTCGGAGCTGCTGCGAGCGGCCGAACAACGCTGTCCTGATTTTGCTTTCACTCAACCCTTTGAAATCTGCTCTGCAATCCAGTTTAAGCTCCATGAACGTGTTAATTGCTGTAAATGGAACAGCTGAGCAGAAATATGCTCTACTGACCTCTAATTAAGCGCTATACATTTGGCACTTGAGTCAGAATACGTTTATTATTTATTGTCTTAGCGAAACACAATCTGCTGGTTTCAGCCATTTCTTCCTTGTTCGCATTTTAGTTAGGCTGTGTGGTGAGTGATACATGAGCTAGTCATATCTGCTCTCAGCTAAAAGCTGTGTTCTAGACGGAGGATTATTAGTACTTCATGAATATGTATTCATTTTTCAAACTTTTGAGTCTGTCTAAATTATAAAGCTACTTTGTTAGGAAAGCTTAATTGGGAAATCAGCTGCATATTGTACCCCTGTAGGAATATGCAAGTGGATGCAGATGGGGTTGCCAGCCTGGCATCTCTTTTGGGGCAAGTTACGCAGACTACAACTTTGAAGCAACGGCTGAAATTTTGTCAATCTAAGACCTTTTCTCCTTGTATCTTAGGTTTTTTTTCTTTTTGTACTCATCCACTAACTGCATAGTTACTACTTTGAAGATTCTTTTTAATTTTAATACAAACCGAATGTGAAGAGAAAGGAAAGCAAAAAATGAGACAAGAGCAGCAACACCTGTAAAATCTGTTGCAAAGCAAGCCCGGTTTACAAAACTGTTCAGTGGTGCCCTCTAGGATTTTAAAGTGCTAGCAAAAATTAATCCTTAGCTTCGGCATTCCCACAAGAGAAAACACCCAACCCACAAGCCAGACGCACGGAGAATACAGTAGAATAATACCAAGCCCACCATGCTGGTTTATGAAAAAGCCGTCTTGCTCCTCGGAGAATCAGCTGCATGGCCAAAACCAGCGTTCATTTTAATAAAGGACTTGGACTGTTGTGTAAAAAAAATAATAAAAAATTACAAAGCGATGCTGTTAGCATAAGAGAAGCCTTTTAGTTTATCTTTCCCTTTATAATTGTTATTTCATTAGTGATTTTCTCAGTCCCATTGCTAACACGTAGCTGCTCTTGGCAGCTTCCTTGAATTCCCTGTCTTGAGCAAATTTTGAGTCATCCCGAAGCAGCGTTAGATAGCATCAGTAAATATGCATTATGAACTGCAGCCCGTTTTCCCCTGTTACCTAAGCAGCGCCATAAATCCAAACCATGGCGACGAAAGGTCGGAGCAGTAGCGCCGGGATCGCACAGCTGCCGGGGAAGGAGGCACTTCGGGGGATTCGTGCCTGTGCCTGAGACAGGCCGAGGTGCAGGCAGCAGCGCCAGGCGCGGCGTCCGGCCGCGGGGACGCCTCAGCCTTCTCTGGAATTGGGCTTGTGAGCCCACCTGTGAACGTTAGTATGGCACTCGGAGAAGTACGAGATCAGCGGCGTGAGCAGGAGTCGGCAGGAGGACGCGGCTGCGCGTGCCGGGTTTGCCCAGGCACCGTGGCAGTGTTCGGGCCGGCCTCAGGCTTAACGCCGATGTGACATTGGTGGGGACAACATGACATTGGTGGGGACAGGAGAGACAGCACCTGATCCGGCATGGAGCCGCGGCTGCATAGAGAGGGGACGCCTCGTCTGGCGTAGCGTTCTTGTGGGACCACTACGCATATTCAAGGTTGAAGACAAATGTGTAAGGATCCGAAGGCAGAAGTGAATCTGTACCGAACCCGTGCTTCACACCCGTCGGCGGCAGGACTGCTGATCTGTTACTAGAGACTCCAAGCTCAGATTTATAATCTGGTGTCCTGGTTTCGGCTGGGATAGAGTTAATTCTGGGGCTAAACCAGAATTAGAGTTAAAACTGGGGCTAAACCACAACATCTGGTCTGAGAAACTTGAATTTATTTAGTCTGCTGTGCCAGGGCAGGATTTTCCAAGATACCCGACTCATCCCTGTCGCTTTTTTCTGCGTGTCACCTCATTTTTCAGTGGCTGGTTTGAAGGGTGGGCACCCGAAGCAGACACGGTTGTGGCGGTGTTGCTCACGCTGATGACAGCGTCAGGCTGCCTCCGCGCCCAGCAGTTTCTGGTGGTACCCGGGGGGTCACATCACGCTCCCACATCGTCTCCCAGCTTCTCCTGGGGAAGAACCTCCACCGTCAGAAGATCAGGTGCTACCACAAACAGCAGCACCTTTCCAGAACCACACTCACCTCTCCTCACAAGAGTGGAAAAGAGCGTTTCCCTTTTTTATGCGCACTTTCTGAATCACTGGCATTCTTGCCTCCTTCTTACTCCTGCCCCACATACCGCACTTCACCCAGGCGTCCCTTTTCCTTTTTTATACCCCAGTTACTGTGACTGCTCAACATGTCATCCTTTGCCTAGCCTTGCAAACCTTATCTGTTATCTCTGCCTACGCTACGTTTCCCCTCTTGCTACAACTTGGGGTCAGCCGGGCGCTGCTGATGGGGGGCAGAGCCGTGCGAATGGCCGGGACCCTCGCTCCTCGCCTGCTTTAGTGGCACTTTGGACCTGCCAAGGAAAGCCCACTGCAGCCGGACCCGTGCAGCCCGTGCTGTGTGAGCAGCTACGTCCCTGCTGCTTCATCGGCAGCCCGCGTCTCAGCACCGCCCATCTGAGCCTGCCAGTACTGGAAATGGAAATCTCACATACTGGTTTTAACACTTTGCTCATTCTGACTGCAGTGCTTCAGCTGCGAAAGGTCCAAGCACTTGCACGAGTAAAGAACGAGGCATATTTATTTTTTAGCAGCCATACTGTTACATGCCTTCATACCCAGCCAGCGAATTAGTGTCCTCCTGCTCGTATCACTGGTCTGTTCTTATTTTGGACCACAACCATGCAGCCTGTTGCATTAGCACCTTTCCTCCATAGCTTAGCATATGCCTTGTAGCTGAATAGGTTTCTGTCTGGTATAGCTGAAACTGAATTCATTCCAGCTTTGCTTCTTAATGCACTTTTTATGCATTATTTAATGCAAATCTGGGATTTTATACCACTGATTTCCATTAAACTGAATGTTTTGTTCTGTTAACAGCTGATTTAACTAACTCAGACGGATGATATATCCTTAACGAGAAGAAAAAGCATGCTCGAGAGCAAATGGAAATTCCCAGTCAGTCCAATTAGTGCTGAACTATCGCAGTGTGTGGGTGTGCAAAGGGAACGGTCTGGACATAAATCCAGCTGTTCCTACCTGTTGGGTTTGGTTATCAGGAAGACTTAGATGCAGATTTCAAGATTTCAAAGTGTGCCAGTATGAACAATGGGCGCAAACCAGCTGCAGACCGAGAGGCTGGTGGAAAGGACCCCCGTAAATGATCATCGCAATGCCTGCTCATAGCGAGGGTAGATATATATACACACACACACACAGAGGTATATCAGGCACGCTGTGTCTCACTCGGGAGTGCTGCTGGAAGGGGTGAGCGAGCACAGCGCTCGCAGGGTGAGCTGCTCTTCGCTGCCTGCTGCAGGACATCATCTTAGCTGCTGCAAAAATGCCTATTTCACATTTTGCCTGAATTGGCTTGTGACCCACCTATTGGCTTCTGGTGAGCTTCATTCCCCTTTTCATTAGGAAACTCTGTAGGTCAAATAATGCTTGATCACACTGCGTTCTCTTTCTCCAGTCCCTGCAGTTGCATAACTTCCTTCTTCATTTGTCACAGAAGATGGCATCTCTTCCCAGCACCCCTTATACGGCGTGCAGATTTTCCATGGTGAGCCTGAAATACTAATCTATTTTATTTTAGAATACTACTGCATGCAGTATTTAAAACCCTACCCCTTCGAAGCTGTAAGAGGTCCCTCAGCTGGACTTCCAATGGCCACCTGCACATAGGTGAGAACTGAAGAAATTTTGGTTGAAAGGCTTCGAGCAAACACTTACCTGTACATAAAAAGCAAACCTCATCCTTGTCTATCTAAAAATACCTAAAAATATGTAGTAGACAGACTGTGAGCAATGGCTGTTTACCCCAGTTTTTGTTCCCTTCCAGCCTTAGCTTCACATGCTGAAAACGCCGAGGTTTGGCCTCGACTTGTGCGTAAATCTGTTTGGGAAATTCGAGGGTGAGCAGGCAGGTATGTGGAAAGTTGCTTTTGTGCAATAAGCAATTTCTGTCACCGTCCTGCAAGAACTTGTGGCCCTTAGCAGCTGAGGCGGAGGGCTGAGCGCTGGCAAGGAAAGGATGCGCAAGACAAAAATGTCCGTAACAGTAAGGAAAACCAGGAAAGCGGGTCAGATCTCCCACGAGAGATGCCCAGTATTCCCTTTTCCCACTTGTGAAGGGCTGACGGGGTGGGCGTCTGGTCTGCACTTCTGCACCAGCCCCAGGGACCCTGCTGAACAGGGCACCGCAGGAGCCGCTCGGCTGCAGGGGGTCCCCGTCCCCCCGGGAACGTGGAGGGGGCGCAGGGGACCCCCACCCCGGTGCGGCCGCCCCGCCGCAGCACCGCAGCGAGCCTGGCACGGCGTGGGCCCTGCTCACCGCTGCAAGCCTCGGCTGCCTCTGCCTTTCCTCGGAAAACAAACCTGGGAAATGACAGTTCAAGAGCTGATAAGAATAATTAGATGTGTCTGTTGCAGCTAGGACGTGCGCCCATGGCTCAAAGCAAGTCTCAACCGAGTTCCCAGCCTGCTCACGAAAACTGCCAGCAGAATACGCGCCCAAAGCTCCACTGGTGCTCAGCCAGCCAAGCCTGCTTCGCCACTGCTTGCCCTCCTGTGCTTGCTGTCCCTGCAGAGTGGAAGTTGCTGTCCTTACTGCTCTTCTTGGAGACTGTCAACCTGCTCTTTAGAGGGTGAAAAAATCTTGCTGAGCTCCGGTCCTCGTGGAGATACCCCCGATGCCTGCTGCTAAGGCACGGGAAGCTGCTCTCCCCCACCCCGGTGCGAGAGGAGCGTGCGCCTGTGTGCATTTTTAATATCCGAGCTGACATTTTGCTGTCTTGAAAACAAAAGCTGTTCATGGGCTAATTAAATAGATCTGCACACAGCATAATGTAAGCCCAAAGTAGCGTCAGAGTCCCAACAGGGTGTGAACTTTGGAAGACAGAATGACACAGGATTGTGCACGCAAAAGATTATCATTTTATAATCAATAGCGGGTAATGCGGTGAGCGGATAGCACGAGGATTCAGAGAGCTTGGTCCGTAAGGCCCTGGTAAGTACCCGATATGACTGTCATATATTCCCACAGGGATGAATACTATACGTCTTTTCTTCTCCTTATTTGCCTTTATTAATATTATAAACCGACAAGAATAATGAAACCGCTGTTTCAGAGTGCCTTCTGTATTCCAGAATATGCAAATGGTTCCTGATCAGCACTGCCGCTGGGATGCCCCTCTGATACCAACACAACAATAAATAGAGTTAATGGCGGGGAGTTATTAATCCTAGTAGAGCAACTACACTTCCAGAGTCTAAAGATAACGCAGAGTACTGGAAAACTTGTTCTAATTACAGCAGGGAGCATCTTGCCTCCTCCCTATATTGCCATTTTAAATTGAAATTACTATTCTCAGTAGAAAAGATCTTTTGTTCAGCTACCAGCCAGGAAAGACAATTCTACTGAGAAGGTTTAATAGTGCGTTAATACTCACATTACACAGTTTCCTCAAATGGCCAAGAAGACAAACAGGCAGGAAACAGTGAAGATCGCATACCGAGGGAGACAAAATTTCAATTAATTTCAGTATCTCCATTAAGTGCTTGCTACCTAATGCATGGGGGGAAATGAACCCAGCACTCCCTCGGAGGTGCTGTAGCCCAAGCATCCTGGTGCCTCCTTCCAGCCCTGCCTGGCTCCTCTTGCTCCCCCAAAGCCTTTTGCCCCCCCGATCCACGCTGCCGCTGCAGCAAAGCTGGGTTTCCCCGTACGGCCGAGCACGTGCCGGCAGCACCGCCCTCACCCTAACTCGAGACCTAACTCTGATTTTCACCGGAGCTAGCTTGCACTTACGTGTCCAGTTGTGTACACCTGAGTAATGGGTTGGCTGGTTTTTTTAGCCCTCTCTCCGTCTTTTTCCCCATTACCCAGACCAAAGTTAGCAGCAGGGAAGGCAGCTGGGTTTTCCCAGCCCGTCCCGCAGTCGGATGGCGCAGAGGGAGCCTGCGCCTGGGGGAGCTGCACAGCACCGCTCACGCACAGCCCTGCTGCTGCGGGGAGTTTTCGGGTGGTTTCAAGAGCATCGTTAACTCTGCACTCCGTGTTAGTGATGCCGGTGGTGATCTTGGTTGAGGTGATGGAAATGGGTGTGAGCGCCAGGTTTCCTGAGAACAGCTCTTCAGAAGTCAGGAGCTTTGCATACGTCCTCCCTCCTCACCTCCCGGGCAGGTTTCAGCTCTGCCTGGCCTCCTGTAGCTCCATGTGGCTTACAGGTACGGTGGGGCGCCCGTACTGACAACAAATTTGGTAATCAGCATAGCGAGCGTGTTCTTCAGGCTGCAGAGATCGGAGCAAAGCTCTCGCTTTTCTCTGGCCTGGCTGCGGCAGACCCGCGCTCCCCGGGCCCCAGTGGCGTATCGTCAAGGGCACCTCTGGCCGTGGCCACGGCACACGGTGCGTTTGCTGGAAACGCACTCGCAGTGCTGGATCGTCGCGGCTGACAGCGACGACTTGCCGTTTGTGTAAGGAGACGTCTCGGCCATGAGCCCGAGCCCGAATAACGCGCAGGGACCCCGGCGTGCGGGAGCTGGCCCGGCCTCGCTCCGTGCCCCCGGGATGGCAGCGCGGGTGTGGGGAGGGCTGGATCCCGGACCCCCTCCCAAGGCAGGGACTGGAAAGAGGCGGCCCTGCGTCCCCTGGCCGGGGCAGGATGGCAAGGGCCGCTTCCCCGGCCAGTTCCAGATGTGCAAGGGGCGCTCAGCAGATGCTCTCCGAGGAATCGGGTCGCAGCCACTTTGCACGTTCACACGGCGTCGGCCCCGAGCGCGCGCCCGGACCCCGGCTTCACGCCGGTTTGCGGGGGGAAGTTACTTGAACGCACTTCCCAAAGCTGACTGGGCTGCTGAGAGAGCTCAGCCTGCTGCGGGCCCAGCAGGCACGGCTGGAGGCAGCGTCCAGTTCTGGAACGGAGGAAGTCGCATTCTTTAGAAAATACCTGCAATGGCATCACCGGCAAACCCCATCAATGGTAAACGTCATCTGCTAACGTTTAGCAGATAGTAGAGAATGTGGTAATACTGGATTTTCAATTAAATTTCCCTTTCGATATGTCTCTATAAACAGGTTTAAATGTAGGCAAAATTATTTCTTGACATTTTAATGTACTATTTGATCAGGTCACCGATTTGGTTAAAATGAATTTTGTCAGCGCTAAAAATATAGGAAAGCTAAAATCAGACAATGTTTTCAGGTGCTAAACTTTCCTACTGTGTATGAAACACGGAAAGAAGATGTTAAAACTGATCTGTAACAATTTTTTGAAAGGTAAGATTGAGAAATCAGAGAACAGTAACGTAATAATAGGTGAAAGCCTGGCATATTACCTTTCTACGGACTGGAGGTAGCAACAACCGCAATTTAGAAGTTGTGGAGGTGACCTCTTGTTGCTGTCAGCAAAAACCACTTACTGCAGCCCTTCTGAGCTTTAATCCCTCCGCTTCTCTTTATTCTGTACCCACATTTTCTTTCCCAATGGGTTCTCCATGAGCTGATCCAGACAAAGGGAGGAACGCGCCGTACACCCATGCACGGCGGAGTGTTTCCTGCGGAAATCTCACCCTGTGCTGTTGCCCTGACGGAGCTGGAGCGGGCGACTCGGGGCGCTCCACGCAGCGGCACCCCGCCTGCTGCGCTGCAGGGCACCCGGCGCTGCCGGGGCGCCCGTGCCACAGGCTCTCGCCAGCCCCGTCGCGTCCCGTGGCAGCTGCTGGCTTTGCTGCACCGGGGGGCTCGGGCCGGCGTCGGCGGTGCCCGCGCCCCGAGGACGGGCCGTGCCCGAGGGCCAGCGCCATCCCGGCAGCCGGCAGCCGTGCTGGGCTCGGCCGAACGCTCGCCAGCCTCCCCAGGCGGGGCTGCCGCCGCGGGAGCCGTAGCGACTGCCCTGCTCCGAGTGGAACTAACGCCGCTAGTTCGCTGGAAAATGGGTAACTTCTGAATTCTGTTGGATTGTTGTTTCCACGTGGATAAAAATAAACATCCACGTACCCGTTTGCTTTGCTGTACAGCAGCAGTTACGTGCTTATGCATTCAAACAGGGAAATACTGAATATCTAACCCTAGAACTGCATTTTCAAAGGCTGTTAGCGTAACTGGACGTTATTCACCAGGTCCCTGCTAATGGCACAGGCTCTGTTTAACTGGGCGCCATGTTGAAGTCTGGCTATATTTTAGTTGTTCTCGAACTTGAGGGTCCAAAGCTACCAGTAATGATCGATGGTTTTTCTAATGGATCCTACGGATCTCCTTTGGCACTGGTTTTACAACGAGGATAAGTCAGGTGCAATCCTTGCCCGCGTCTCACTGCCGGTGATGAAACCCAAGGGGCCCTGGGCGGTGGTGGTGCCCCCCTGCCCTGCCTGCCCTGCCCGCCCTGCCTGCCCTGCCTGCCCTGCCTGCCCTGCCCGCCCTGCCCGCCCTGCCCGCAGCACCAGCCCTGCCCGTCCCCTCCTCCCGTCAGGGATCGGTGGCCTTTTCGCAGACTGCCCTCCCTCACGCTCCTGCCCAAAGGGTTTCGTTTGGGGAAGAAACATCCTCAAAAATACCAGTCATGGAAACGGAAACAAAATTATTCACTTTAGTGCTGCCGCATACCAAATCCTGGATTTTTAGCTGTCCTGATGCCAATACTCTATTGTATTTTATTTTGGAAATATCTGAAAATATGGTAATGACCAAGAAGTGACAGGAGTTCAAACTCAGTGTTAGCAGTCCCTTTTTTCCGGACTCTTCCGACAGGTTTGGAGCTGACCGGGGTGAGCACGTGAGCAGTACCTCTGCACGGATGCCGGCGCGGCCAGCCCCTTCCACGCCTGCTCCCGCTGTTGCTCCCTTCCTCGTTACCCGGCAGCTCTTCCTCTCTCCCAGCCGCTCTGGCCTCCTTCTTCCCAGCGCTGTTCCTCCCTGGGAGCCGCTGCCTGGGTTGCAGCCGTCTCCCGTTGCCGGGATGCTCTCGGCTGGTTTCCCTGCCGCCGGGCTGAAACCGAGCGCGTTGGACGTTTTCCTGGCCGTGCCTCAGAGCACCCGGGCATCGCTCGGCTCTCTGTAGCTCCGTGAAACTTCAGTGAGCGTTTGGCAACTCAAGGTAACGTTCGACAGCTCCCATTGACAATTAGGAAGGAGGTGATGCTAAGGAATAAACAGAGATACGTCAGTACCTGAAATAAAAAAGCTTAATGAAAAACTAATCATGTAGTACAAAGAAATGCCAGCTCAGCTCTTACTGGAAACAAATACCCTGGCAATCATTACTAAGGCCATTTCTGATTTAACGTGCAGTTGCTGAAGCAACAGCTTCAGTTTAAGCTGCAAAAGCTGAAGCACTGCAGCGCTGGTTGGAAGCAGCACCGCTGCAGGGACTCCTCTGTCCCCAGGTCCCTACCTCCCTTCCTTAAATTCCAGATACAGACTCACCGGGTTTGTATCTATCTGAGTCATTATAAAAAAAAATTATAGGCATGTTGACCGTAGAAAAAACATAAAAATCATGAATATAAACCTATTCTGAGATGGTGTAAAGCAAAGTGAGCACATGCCTCAGGTGGCGTGTGCATGTGGACACAGGACAGGAATGCTCTCGGGGAGCAGCCCGCAGCGCGCTGTCGGTGGGAAGTCCTGGCTAAACCAGACGAGTTTCCTCTTTCCCTCAGGAAATCACGCACCAGTTTCAGAGCAGCTGATGAACGTTCAGACGACTCTGCACGGTGCTGTTGCAGACTGCGTCGGTCCCTGCAGCGTTGCAGGTCAGCTGTGACTGCTGTCCCTGCAAATGGCTCATCCCCATCAGAACCCCCCTATTTTCAGCAAATCACACCGGGATCAGGTCTCTCATTACATCTGATTTATTTGAGCTTCCATTCCTTATGTCCCTGATTTTGTCTTCTGTTTGATACCAAACAAGTCACTTTTCTGATTTTGTACCACCCACGGCGCGCAACCATTTTGCACACCAGCTCCTCCCAGATGCCCGCCCGGGCGGGCACCGAGCGATGCCCGCGCTGCCCGGCTGCTCTTGACTCTTTCCCAGACAAACCCCACAGACACAAACGAGGCGTGGAGCCATCCAACCTCCCCCGAAACGTTCAGGCAAACCAAACAGACCCTCCTTCCCCTCGGGTGCGTCTTACGCTCTTTCCCTCTTTTAGTATTTGGCTTTTTTGCCTAGAAATCAAATCAGCTCACCCTGGGCACGCTGCACCCCCTGACAGCTGGCAGCGCTCGTGGGGCTGTGCCATGGGGCTGTGCCGTGGGACTGTGCCGTGGGGCCGTGCCATGGGGCTGTGCCATGGGACCATACCGTGGGGCTGTGCCATGGGGCCGTGCCATGGGGCCGTGCCATGGGACCATACCGTGGGGCTGTGCCATGGGGCCGTGCCATGGGGCCATGCCGTGGGGCTGTGCAGTGGGGCTGTGCAGTGGGGCTGTGCCGTGGGGCTGTGCCATGGGGCCGTGCTGCGGGGCCATGCCGTGGGGCCGTGCACTGGGGCTGTGCAGTGGGGCCATGCCGTGAGGCTGTGCTGCGGGGCTGTGCCGTGGGGCTGTGCAGTGGGGCTGTGCAGTGGGGCCGTGCCGTGGGGCTGTGCTGTGGGGCAGTGCCGTGGGGCCGTGCCTGCCCGCTACAGCAGCGGGACCCTCGGCTCCGCGTGCCCAGGCAAGGCCGGTGGCTGCTGCCCGCTGCGGGCACATCTTTCCCGCCTGCCTTTCAGCCTCGGCCTGTGCCGCACTAATGCTTTCCATCCCCTTAATGATTGTTTATTGAGCTCTTAAGGGATTAACCTTTGGCTTTTAAAATTGGAGCTTCGGGAGCTTATTTCAGGAGCCTAGTCTAAAAATGTACTGGAAAAAAAATCACTGGCAGAGATAATCTTTTTTTATAATCTCTAGAATTTATCTAAAAGAGCCCACTGTCATGGAAAAATACCTCTGTTAATGTTCAAACATAAGTGAGTATGGCTGTTGTTGTACGAACCTTTTAAAGCTATTAATGATTGATTTTAATGTCTGGTATTTAATGGGGAGCAGGATCAGCACTGACTTAAAACCATAGCAAACTTGTGTGTAGAAAGGCAAAAAGTCCTCTGGGAGTTTCTGTTTGCCACTTTGGTTTCTAATATAAGGAAAATCAAGAGCAATTATAAATGGGGGCAGGTAGAGAAGCTGTACTCCCAGAACTGCAGCGGCGTCTCAGATAAGGATCAATACCCAAACGTATTGCTATTTAATATGGGGTTCTGAAGAGAAACTCGTCCTTCGTGCACAGGACCAGCATCATCACGCAGAGCTTGCTGGGAAGCGCTGGTGTTGCGGCCATGGTGGGTCCCACGTGATGGATCCCGTGTAATCCCACGTAATCAACGGTCACTTTGTAAAAATTGTTCCTTAAAAGTTCCTTTAAGGGTTCCTTAAAGATTCCTTTTGTAAGGTACTGAGATAGTGTCGCGGTCTAACCCCAGCCGGCAGCTCAGCCCCCCCAGCCGCTCGCTCGCTCCCCCCCGGTGGGATGGGGAGAGAATGGGAAGGGTAAAAGTGAGAGAACTCGAGGGCTGAGATAAAGACAGTTTAATAGGGAAAGCAAAAGCCGCGCACGCAAGCGAAGCAGAACAAGGCATTCCTTCACTCCTTCCCATGGGCAGGCAGGTGTGCAGCCATCTCCAGGACAGCAGGGTTTGCTTTGTTTGCGGATAAATTTTGTTATCCTGGCCCAAATATAAGTGGTGATAGCGTGGCCTGAACCTAATTCACGCCTGGAATTGCACCAACACAGAATTTGCCGCTCTGCATGTAACAGCAAGCCAGGTAACTCGCTGCTGCAGAGCCCCGACCTGGCTGTCCGGAGCAGCCTCCCGTGCAGCCTCTGCTCATCCCCAGGAGCCGTTTATCTAATTCTCCAACTAATGAAACGTAACTCTGTTTTAAGATGTATCTTATTAAATGCTTTTCAGTTGTTCTCACAACGTCTGTCATTTGTGCTCTGGTATTTTGCCCGCACTGATAGTTACTTTACTGTAATCTGCTTTAGCTTCTTTCCGTACTCGCCGCGAGAGAGGGAGAGGGGAAGCGTCGCCGGCAGCCGTGGCTCCGTGGGGAGCCTTGTGGGGACGCGATCACCCCAGCGCCCTTCCCGGGACCCATCCCCACCCTCTCTCCCTCCCGCTGCCTGCTCAGGCCATTTCTGCTCTGAGGAGGACGCATCCAGCTGCCCGTGCCCCGGCGCGGGACGGGGCAGGGATGGGCTTCCCCTGCCGCCAGAGCCTCGCCGACCTGGCTTCGGCAGCCCAAACTGCACCGAGCTGCCTCCTTTTTCCTTCCTGTACCCCTGACCTTTAAGGAATGGCATCACCACACATAATAATACATTTTTAAAATCTTGATTTGACACAGTTGTAAATGTTAAGAAAAGGGAAGGTTCCCTATGACTCTGCACGGTTTTACGGGAAACACCGGCGATGTGACTGTAAGCTGTACAGACAAATTGCTTCAGGCTTGGAGAGCCCTTTTGTGTGCTATCTATTACTACTGCCCAACCACAGAGAGTGATTTACCGAAATTCCAGCGTCTGGAAGAGGAAACACCAGTGAGATACGTCTGGTGATCATTCCCTTTCTATGAGAGAGCTCGGGCATTGCTACTGGCCGTTTTCCCCTGATCTCTACATGAGAAGGGACAAGGGGACAAAGAGGGAGAAAATTCCTTCAGCCTGAGTCACTGAGAAGGAAAAAAGGACAGTAGGAGACAGAGAGAGGTCCACTGATCAAAATAGCGACGTTTGTAGTAGATTTGTGCAGTCCTGGTGCAAAGACTTACAACCGAGTAGTGGCTTGTCCTACAAAGCGTGCCGCCGTCCCCGAGCCACGTCCTGCACCCGGGTTTTTCCTTGGCGGACTGCGTCCTCCATGCCTGACAGCTTGGTTGCAGACTACAGGTTGAGATTTTTTGTCCTGCGCTGGCTAGAAAACCGATGGACAGATTGTACAGGAATGAAGTTCTAATTTAGCAAAAAAAAAATGGGCAGGGGCAGGAGGAGCAAGGAGCAACACCTCTGCAGCACAACCCCAGGGAACGGCTTCCTAAAAACGCCAGAAGGTGGAAATGGGCCGCTGTGAGCCCCAGCAGCGAGGCAGCCTGCCCGTACCCCTGCCCGCCCCGGGGCTGGCTCCGCTGCCCCACCTCGCCGGGGTTCAGCATCGCCTGCTTTGCCTGTCCCGGTGCAGAACGCTGGCTCGGGTCAGCCCGGGTCTGCTGAAGTGCGGGAGGAATGTGAAGACTGTGCCTTCTTTCTCCAGCACATTAAAAACAACCCCTGGAGGCTTACGGGGCTCCTGTTTTCTGGTGGCAGGGTACCAGCAAGCCCCTTCTGGGCATAAAGCCCCCAGTGAGCAGCTCGGTGGTTAAGCCCGTCTGCATCACTGGTTTCACCCGTGCCGTGCAACGCAGCACGCGGATGACCAGACGCGGAGCGAAGGCTCGCGCCAGCAGCCCTTCCGCAGCCGTTTCGGGGACAGGGCGTGCTGACCGCCCCAGAGCTGCTGGTGGGCTGCCTCGCCCCAGCCCCGGCCCCGGCCCCGGCCCCAGCCCCGGGGCTGCAGAGGCCCCGCGCCCCCGGGCTCGCCGGGGTGCCAGCGCTGGCTGCCGAGAGGGGAGGGCAGAGCCACGGACAAGCTCCTTTGCGGCTCAGTCCGATTTTGGCAGCCAGCGTAAATAGATGCTAAGTGATGAGGGAGCTCTCGAGGAAAGGGGAGCAGGACTTTGTCTCCTGCCGTGTTTGTGCTGTGCCCGGCAGGAAGGCACCCTCCACGCTGTCTTAATGGAAATAAACCCCTGCCTGAGACAGGCGCTAATGTTTGGGTAAGGCGGCTGCCGCAGAACCCTGCCAAATCCCCTCGGTCCCGGCTGCAGCGGAGAAAATAGCAGCCAGGGCAAAGGCTTAGTACTGTTGTAAAGTAATGAGACAAGAGGGATCATCCTGCCAAGCTTACTGGCCAAATAACGAGATTGAATCTCTGAAGTCATAATTTGGTGGTTAAGTGAACAGGATTAATTCTGTGTAAACTGACAGGTCTAATTGTTGGACCCATTTCTAGAAAAAATCGGGGAGCAGGTGTCCGGCAGCCTGCTCCAGAAGCAGGGCGGTTTGCAGGGTCCTCCAGCACCAACAGCCCCGATCCCCTTCGCCCTGAGGCTGCCCCGGTACCCGGCGAGGGTGCGGGCGGGGGTCCCCCACCGACCCCCCAGGTGACGGACGCCCCTGCAGACACGTCTCGCTTCTGCTGCACCAGGAACGTCCCGAGCGCTTTGCAGGAGCCTTCGGGTCTTACTAGCAGAGAGGCCCCTGGTGCCAGCCCCGAAAGCTGCTTCCAGCCGGCTGAGCGGCGAGCGGCTGGAATGGCATCGGCCCTCCGGCCCAGCACGGTGGTCTGGGCGAAGCAGCCTGACGAGGAGGACCGGCTCGCTGGGCAGCGACTCCCCTCCCTCGCACCCGGCACGCGCACCCCGGGACGCCGCGCTGGTGCCAGGGTCGGGGAAGAGGGTTTGCAGCCAGGAGAAGCGGCAGTTCTGGTGACGCTGCGGTGCCGGGTCTCGCCTGGGGCAGAGGCAGCGGCCCCCTCCCCAGCAGCCACGGGACCCACGGACCCGGGGGATGAATCAGTCCCTGCCTTGCTTTCCAACAGCCCGTGCGGGCAGGGGGCACAGCGGGTGGGCAGGGGCTCGGTGAGTCGCCTGCTCCCCGGAGCAGCAGGGCTGCACGCCCGGCTCCTCGCCGGGAGCACGGCCTGGCACAGCCACGGCACCAGAGCAGGGTGCCAGAGCAGGGTGCGTTCCTCTTCCACGGCAGGGCTTCTCCCAGCAACGTTGTCCTGCCCCAGAGTAACGCGTCCCTGCAAAGAGACGGGGAGTTCCTTGGACCAAATTCAGTTCCCCTTAAACAACAGCACCGGTTTACGCTGGAGGGGGCCCTGAGCTTGTGCCGGGTCCGCAGCCCAGAAGCGCTTGCGGGTGGCGGCACCGAGGCATTGCCCCGTGGCATTTGGCTCAGGAGGGTTTCTCGCCACCGCCCCACCGACTGCCGCAGGACCCGCCGGGGCCCCGCCGTCCCAGCAAGCACGGGAGGGGGACGAGGGCAGGAGGAGGCTGCGTGCCTCGCACCCGGGCCCTGCCCAGCCCCACGCGCTGCTCCTGGCCCCGGCCGGCCCGGCACTCGCGCGCGGCAGCCTGACAAAACCGGGCGGCTTGGCACCTGGAGGGGACAACCCGTCGCCCCGCTCGCGGCAGCAGCGTGCCCCGGCATGCACCGGCACCGGGCGTTCGCTCAGTGGAGCAGCAGCTCGTGCAGCTGCGTGGGCTCCCCAGCCCTTCCCCAAACTCTCCAAATTAAAAAGAACCAAACAACCAACCCAGGATGTCATAATTCAGCTGCAAATCAGTCTGCAAGCTCACCGGGCAGAAGGGGGTCAGTGCTTGCGGGGAGCAGCCCGATGGCTCTCCGCAGGCTCCCCAAAACACTTCCCTGCAGGGGCGGCAGCCAGCGGGGTGGGGGGGTAACCCCTCGATTTGGGAAGGAGAAATGCCGCGTCTTTGCTGGGGTCCCTGCCTTGCCGTCTGAGCTACCTGGGCCAGTTATTTTAAGGCGCCCAGCGTTTTCCCCTCGCTGCGCGCGGGGTGGGTGCCGCTGCGGCGGGGCAGGCCAGCGGCGGGAGCGTGCGGGTGTGCTGCGCCCACCGGCACGGCCCGCTGGCAGCAGCCGTGAGAGCGAGCTGCGGATGCGTTTGCGGGTGCTGGGGCGGCTCGTCCCGGCTAGCAGAGCGAGGGGTTGTCAGGGAAATCTCCCGTGCGCTGTGGCAAGAGCAAATTTTGCAGCGTCTGCGCGAGGAGGGTCTGCCCGCCCCGGGACGGGTGCCCCGGGACGGCGGGTGGGTGACGGCGCTGCCGCGCTCCGCAGCAGGAAGAGGATAAATTACAACGTGGCGGAAAGACGCTGCCGCTCCTGGAGGCTGAGGCAGTTTAAACTTTAGTCCTCGATGAAACAGAACGTGCGAAGGCCTGACGTGTTAAATAGCAAGCGACAAACACGTACGCGTCCCCCGGTGGGGCCTGCCTGCGCCGCGCACGGAGCCCGCCCGCACGCACGGAGCGGGACCGCGGCCGCCTTGCGACGCCTTCGTGCTGCCGACCTTCAGCCGAGCACGCCGGAGCGGAGGCACGGCCCAGCGTCACCGCTCCGTCACCCCCCCGCTCCGGTGCGTAAACCCCGTCCGCAGGCCCCAGCCGAAGGAATTCGCGTGCCAGCGACGCAGACACCAAACGACCCCCAGTTTGAAAGCGGGCGTTTCTCTGTCACGAGGAAAGCGCGTGTCTGGTGAGCACCGATGAGATGATAAGGGGGCAAGAGAAAAGGCCCGATACGGAGGCTTCCGCCACGTCTGCCGGGAGACGCGTAGGAAGCAGAAAACCGCCTTCGTACAACTCTCTCGCAGGCAGCTTTCCGCTACGGCCACTCGAGGGGAGCGCTGCCGCCCCCCACGCACCCCCCCGGGTCTTCCCCCGCTCCCCACAGCCCCTGCCCCGCTGCCCCCGGCGTCCTGCGTGCCAGGTCCCCCATCTGCACGTTTAAACTTCATCTCCCTTCTGCGCTTTTCTCCAGCGGATAAAAACTGATTTTTTTTTAAAATGATTTTTTTTTTTTTAGCACTGATTAATATTAAAGTGCATCTCCTTAGGGGTCGTTAAAAAAAAAGGCAGAGCCTTTGAAGGGGGGAACACCGAACTGCACCAAACCACATAATTTAATTTATATTATCTTGTTTAAATTAATGCTGGGTTTTAAAAGGCTGTTTAAAATCAGGACAAAGAAATCACTGGCAACGTTAACTGTGCCACTTAAAGTAAATAGGCTTTTGCAGAGAAATGTAAAAATAAATATGCTGTTCTTCCAGCGGCCCCACCGATCATTTCATAATGAAAGCAGGCAGGCAGATGAATTTCCTTTCAGTGAAAACACAGAGAAAAATGACAGGCTCATGGTTATTTACTTTAGGTTTTGAAATGAAATTACGGCAATTATTTTGCTCTTCAGAACACGGAATGCAGAATTAATAGAATTCACAGAAGACGAATATTCAGTTATCCGGGTTTAGGGTTTTTCTGGGGCTGGTGCTGAAGCGGTAAACAACGTTCCTTCGGCGAGCTCTCGCCAGCAGGGCTGTCGGCCGGCGGGTCCCTGCTGGGTGCCGTTTTTGGCAGCCCTGGGCTGGCCAGGCTGGGCCGTGCTCCGTGCCCCGGACGCTCCCGTGCCTCCGGGCAGCGCACGCCACGGGCCGGGGCACCGTTCCCAGTTACCAGAGCCGGGAGCGGCGGCGGGCGCCGGCGGAGGGAAAGCGGCTGGGGGAAAGGGCCGAGGAGGTTCTGCAGGGAGCATGGCGGAGCTCGGAGGGGCTCGCCCAGCCGCCGCGGGCAGCAAAGCCCTCGCCTCTGCGCTGGCGGCTTGTTTACAAAAGGTTGTGCACAAACAGTTGCACAGTTTGTAATCAAAACCCGCTCCTCTTCACAGAGGTTTTCCCAGGAAGGGCAGACCAAAGAGTACGTGAGTGGTGTTACCTGTAGTCACAAACAACCAGAAACCCTTTAGATGATAAATTCAGAGGGTGGGGCCCAGAGCAGGGATTCGTATGCTCAGGGTGGGCTCGAACTCCAAACCGGGTTATTTTTATTGTTCTACTTCAGCGCTGCCACGAGTGATCCCGCTCACTGAATTCACCAGCTGAAGGAAGCTGCCAGCCAAGCTCCTGACTCGCAAGCGGTCCTTCCTCTCGGTACGAGGGAGCGGGATTGCAGCCTGCGGGTAAATATCGGCACGCACGCGCGCGATGACCCTGTCACCGCACTGCAAACACACTCCGACCGAGTAACGTGTTTGCGTTCCACGGACTGAGGCTTCAGAAATCATGGCTTAAATAAACCAGAAATAATTACAGTGAAAGACTACCTTTCAAACCAGACGCACCGTGGCAACTGTGCCACGGTTTCCCGCACGCCGCTGAGCCCGCGGACGCAGGGACGGCTGCCCCGTCGCTGTGCACCAGGACGAGATCACCGCCCCAGTGGTGGCACCCCAGCGTGCCAACGCCATTAAAAGCTGACGAGCCCCGGGTCTGGCTTTGGCTGTCGTCTGGACAGCCGAGATGGTTGCCCATTTAACGATGTCCATCTAACGATGGAAAGTGCCACTTGTGGGGTCCTGACCCTGACCGTGACCCTGCACAGGGCCATCAGCTCTGCCCCGGGCCCCGGAGCGGGACCAGCGAGCCCTGCCTGCCCTGCCTGCCCTGCCTGCCCTGCCCCAGGGGTGCCCCGGCCGTGGCCCCCCAGCCCCTCCGCGTGAAGGGCATCAAGGGCAAGACTGACTCTTCCAGCTCACAGCTGTGCATTCGAAAACACACAGGTCAAGATTTTTGCACGTATTTTTCTGCTCATAATGGCAAGGTCATTTTTATTTTGTTTTTGAAAGCAACAAACTACCATATGGCAGTTATTACAAGAAACGGATGGGAAAAAATGAACTTTGAAAATGAACTTGAACGAAGCAAGTATGGAGCCAGGCAACGAACGGGAAGATCTGCAGGCTACAGCTGCCGAGCCCGGTCTGCACCAGAGCCAGGAAAACCTTTCCTGCAGAAATCAAACCTATGGAAGCGTGTCTCCGTCCTGAAGCTCTGACCATAGGTGTGACATGGTGCGGGGGCCCTGGGGCCGTCCCCTTGCCCCGGGATGTCCTTCCTCTCCTCGCCGCGTCCCAGCTGCACAGTGCACATCGCTCCGTCACGCCCCTCGTGCGCGAGCAGAGCGTTTTGCGGGGGGGGACTAAATCTCCCAAAGGAGACGAGGCGAGGCAAATCCATAAAGCCACCGCCACCTTTGAGCCCCACGTGGCACGGCCTCTCCACCGCCCTTCAAACCAGCCGGGCACTGCCACAGCTCTGCTGGCACCGCTGCTGACGGGGACAGCCCCCAGCCACCTCCGAGTCCCGTGGGGATCTGCTCCGGGACCGGTTCTGCCAGTTCCGCAGTTTAAGTTTAAAGCATTACAGAAGATTTCCTCCTATTTCCCTTTTATAGGGTGTTTCCCTAAGGTTCGCACAGCCTTACAGACGGAGGCATTTGAACAGCACAAGCTAACATGTTTACAGCTTCACGTTTAAGTTTGAAAATGTGTTTCCTAAACTGATGGCTGTATATTTTCAGACCTTTCCAAAGCGCTTGTTTTTCTTTGTATAGCTTCTGCTTCATTATTCTAATTTAATAAAACCATAGCTAAGGCACAGAGCTGACTCTTTCTGGCTAATGACAGACTTTGATTTGTTTGTACTTCTTGTTATAGATTTTTCCTAATTACAAGCATTTTTCAGAGGCAGTTGAAAAAATAAACGAGCAGCTGGTTTGAATGTGCAACCTATTATTGTATTTCCTAGAGCTGTGGAAAAAGAATTACATTCACAGTAGGATGGTTTTCAACAGAGGAGGGCAGAAAAGGCATTTTCCAGTTGGGAGTCCATCTCCACTCCCTCCCCACAGCGTTACTGCCAAGAAAAAGCTCATTTTTCAGCCTTTCTGCTATCCCGGGAGGTAGCCCCAGCGCAGAGTGTGATGCGTGGGCTCTCCCCAGGACCCTCCGTAGGGCAGCCAGGGCAGGGAGGAAGAGGAGCAGCATCCCCAGGGCCCGAGGGCAACCGTGCTGGGTCAGGGCGAAGAGGGGTCTCCAGGCTCTGGCTGAGCATAGGAGGGACTGCAAACGTAGCAATCGCCTTGCGTGGAAGGTGCTTTTCAAGGCAAAGAAAAACAGCCAAGAAACGGGGCGACTAACTCTCCAGACCGAGAAGCGCACCCAGAGCCGCCCCGTCCGGCTCCCACCTTCTCGTGGCGCAGAGAACCCTTCCGCGGCTCGGCTGCTGCCAGGCCACGAGCACGGCGAGTGGTGGCCGCGGTCCCAGCCCCGGCGCTCTCCCCGCGGGCGCCGGCCGCACCAGACCCCCCTCGCAGCTGGACCACAAACACAGCAGGTAGGGCCGGCGGCGGCGATAAGCAACAGCACAGAGAGACCTCCCGAAGAGGGGCTTCCGAAATCAGCCACCAAACAAAAAGCCTGTCATACGAGCCTCAGGGCTGGGTGCAGCGTGACCCAATTCACACTTACCCATACAACAATCTCCCATTACATATTGATGGGAATATCTCCCGAGGTAAATGCAGACATTTTTTTCCAAGCAGATGATGTTATTTACTGCATAAATGTGCATATTTTAAAGTCATATGTAAGCTCTTGCAATAAGCGAGCGGGTTTCTGGCTGTAGGCAGGACCACGCCAAATGCCGAAGCAGAGCTTCCTTACCAAGCACAGCCCGGCTGTTGCCAGTCGCAGTTTTGGCCACTTCTTGTCATGCAGTTCACTAGAAATCACGCACATGTTATAAAACTGTGTTATTGCTACAGGCCTGGTTAACTCATCCAAGTCAAAGTCCCTGCATGTTTGATTCATTCTCTGAACAAAGACTGATTTTCCTATGAAAACAAACCACTACATGCTTCTCTTCACGCCTTAGGCAAGAGGATTTCTGGAGGTGGTTTTGGTTTTTTTTTTCCTTAAAGATAACATACTTGATTGGAGAAACCATTTTAAGACTCGAATCAAAAGAAAAATCGATCAGGAGCCTGTGTTCTTTACCAGGGCAAATTAGGAAAAAGTTGTATTTAACTCAAAGACTTCACATTTTTCCCGCGGCAACGTGTTGTAGAAGGGCTACAACCCCAGAAGACCAGCCAGCGCTTGCCAAGCCCGCCTTCCGGCTGCCCCAACTTTTGCAAAGCAGCAAAGAAATGCAGCTTCGCATTCTCAGGCCACTGAGATCCTGCTGCTGGAATGAATTCCCCTGCTAACTCCCAGGCGCGCCGCTGCTCGCTGTAGCAAGGTGCGTTAGGTAGCAAGTGGTTGTTCTGGATACCAAGGTGCAGAGAAAATTCTGAGCATTGCAGAAAGGAAGGAACCGGACAGCCTTCCGCGCGTGCATTGCGGCTCTGCGTCACCGAGAGATTCACAGCAAAACGCCAGCCCGTCCCTCCCTCCCTCCCTCCCCCCATGGAAGCCCCACGCTTTGGTGCCCAAGCGTCTCAGAAGCGTTGTTGAGCGGCGCGTCCCTTCTCCCCCTCCGTCTGGAGGACGATGGAGGGAGGCGGCCATTAAAGCAGGACCGTTAGGCGCTCCTGCCGGTACATCTGGTGCTCGCTTGCGGGACCGCGCGCAGCCCTGCTGGGGCTCGCTGCCCGGCCGGGGGCGAGGCAGGGCAACCCAGGGACCAGCGCAGGCCTGGGGGGCTCGAAACCAGCTTTGGGTTTATTCAGCCGTCTGTGTTCACATTGCATTTCAAATTGGTGTTTTCTGGTTGAAACAAAACTCAGGGGCCTTTCTGTGAACGTGCGTGTGCGCGCAGTCCTGGAGGGGCGGGAGGGAGCAGTGTAAGAGCGGCCCGTTTGTGCAGGTGAGGAGCGGGCTGTGGCTTTAGGGTGCCGCAGAGCCTGCAGGTGTGACGCTGGGGTGCGGTAACGCCAGCGTCCCCTGTCCGGGTGCCACAGGCTCGCCGGCTGCGCCGCGGGGTGGCCCCGGTGCAGGACGGCCAGTCCTGATGGAAGGGAGGTCACTGCCCGTGAAGCAGCGAGTCACCGGCAGCAATTCCGTCGGGGGAAGGCAGCCGGGCGCAGGGACGGGCAGGGACCGAGGGCAGCGAGGGGTGTGGGTGGAGGGGGCAGCTGGCTGGCGGGCCGGTGAATCTTCCTTCCGGGCCCGCTTTTACTGAGACGGGCAATGAAAAAAGATGAGTTTTGCTGACCTGAGCCTTCCCACGGGGATCACGTCGACGTGAAGCGAGGCCGCGCTCCCCGCCGAGCACCGGGCTGCAGCCCCGGCAGAGCCTCGCCCGGCCGCGGTGCGGGCGCTGCCAGCCCCGCGCAGGGTGGGAGCCAAGGGGCTTTTCAGGAGGAGGGCGGTTTTTCATTATTCGTGGCTCTGCCTGCTGCAGGCAGCGGGGAGGATCAAGGTTTGCTTCGCCAGGATCCGTGCCTCCTGCAGGCAAGGCTTCTTCTGAAAAAGAATCCTTCCGCTCCCGAGTCATGAATTTTTGAGTGTGATTCATTTAAAAGAATAATTAATTCCAGTGTGGTTGGCCATGCAGGGCTTTTCTAACAGCAAAGTGGAGGCAGGATTGCTGGTGGGAGGGCAGGAGGCTGCCCAAGGGCAGCCCGGCATTTTCCTCTGGCTGTGACCTGCTCGACAGGGAGCAAGTCCCTTCGCTTGCCCCAGCTTCAGTTCCCTGGTAGGAAATGAGAATAATCAGAATTAACCGCCCTGGTAAAACACCTGGAAATCTAGAAATGCAAGGGGCTGTAAAAGAGTTAAATCTATTGCAGAGGGATAATAGAACTTCAGCGTTCAATAGGTATTATTTATGGCCCAAGAGTTAAGAGCTGCAAACACGCACTGGGATTGAGTGGTGGGTTTGCACCTACGGCCCGTGCGGTGCGGGGGGCTCTGCGGCCACGGGGCACGAGCAGAGGGCGATGCTCACCACTCCTCAAACGGGAGCAATAAGGAGGAGTCGAAAAGAAGCAGAGGAGGAAGAAAACCCTCAGAAGTCCAGTTTGAAAACAAGGAAACAGCATTATCAGCTCGTTCAAATCATCCTTGGCTGTCCTCAGAGCGTGTGTAGCCAAATCCTTCGGCTTTCTCCCTGGAGACCATGCTTGGGTGCCAGCACCCTTGCTGCTCGTGCTGGAAGGGCCGGGAGGAGCGAGCGGCAGGACGAGGGCTGCGGCGCCCGGCCGCCTGCTGAGCCTTTTCGAGACCGAGAAACCCCCTCCGCTCCTCCAGCCGCAGGAGCATCCGGGGCCGGCAGGGCTGCCACGGGTCACACCAGGCAGGAAGCAGATTTGACTCTATCTGGTGCCTTCTGCTGCTGCTGCAGCCTGACCACAACTGCTTGATGGTTATTTTCTCCTCTTTGAAACGGAAAAGCACCAAAGGAGAGCAGACGAGGTCTCCTCCAGGGAGCCCGGTCTCTCTACAGCATCTCTGTTTTCTGTTCAAGCTGGCACCAAACAAAAACCCCTTGGGAAAAACTCCTCCGAGAGTAGCGGAGGCCTTCAGCACGGCGTCAAAATAAACCCTCAGCAGCGCATTGCACCAGCACATACTCAAGTGTGCAGTCACTTAACGCGCATCCGACAGCAGGAGCCCCCACGGCTGATTTACCTCTGGCCAAAGCAGAGCAGAGCCTGATCCGGGCACACGGGCGCGGAAGCACTCAGCCCGCTGCAAACGAGCTTTCCGTCAGCCCGGTTGGAATTAGACCCCAGCCACCCCCCTCGCTCAAAACGGAGTCACCGAAGGCCAATGCTTTCAGCCCAGTTGTGCCCAACGCCAGCCTCCCCCGGGCCACCCACTGCCTCGGGGAATGGCGTGCACCGGGACGGCTGCTTGGGGGTCCTGTGCCGGGGGTCTGCTCTCGACCTGGCTGGAGGAACAGCGTCACAGGGGGTTTTAAACCTGGTTAACGAGGTAATTTTCAGATAGAAATACAGTGTTCGAACAGTGAGCCAGCCACACAGACTCCTCTCCCTGGTCGGGGCTCCTGAGGAGCCCTTCGGCATCTCCCCTCACATCGCTCTCCCCAGCACCTCCAGGACCCTCACCACTCGTCTGCTAAACTCGCCGGTTCCGCCAAAGCATAATTGATGCTGGAAACTGCATTACGTTACGCGTATGAGCTCAATCTGACCTGTAACTACAGCCAGGGGAAAACCAACCCGTTCTGGCTGCAGAAGAGCCAGCTCCTCCCAGCAGCCTGGAGCCAGAGGGGCGAGCCGGGCAACGGGGTAAAGCAAAGCCAGAGCCCGGGTCTCCTTCTGCTCCTTGATCTCCCCATTATTCCAGGTGAAGGATCTTAATGGCATCCGCTTAGGGTTGCGGTTTGTTTGGTTTTGTTTTTTTAAGCACATAGTTTTTATTATTTAAACAATAAAAAACCCCCTTGCGCTCTTCACGCAACTGGCAACCACACCCGTGAGTGCCTGTCCCTGCAGGGATGTGAGAAGCGTCGCTTGAGTCGCACAGTTGGCAGTTCCCACGGTCCGGAGCGCGTTTCTACGCTAATGCCCTCCGTGCCGCAGCCCCTTTTGTTTCTCCGCTGGAAGCTGCTGCTGCTCGGTGGGCAGGGACCCCGCGCCCCGTGCCGGCAGGTGGGCCGAGCGGGGCCGGTGCCGACCCCCAGCCCACGGACGGCTGCCGTCCCCTCCGCTCGCCCCAGCAGGGCCGCGGGAGGACACGGCGCGTCTGCCCGACCGGGGAGCGGGGGCGCGGGTCAGGAGCGCGGGCACCGGGGCACCGGGGCGAGGGTTTGCCACAGCCCCGGGCACTGGCAGGCGGCTTCCCCTTTCCCTGCCCGCAGCCCGGCTTCTGCAGGCGCTGCCCTCCGCTCCTGCCGGCCTCCCCGCGCCTTTCCCGGATAATGCCGGGCTTAATTGATGCATTAGGAGCGAAGGGCTAAAGTACACACGCTTCACCCGTAAAGCTAACTTTGCACAAGCTGTTAGGGGTTTAAGTGACGGTGGACGATAACAAGACCAGAAGATGCGGGGAGCGGCTGCTGGTCTCCTCAGCCGGGATGCCGGAACGCCTCGCAGCCGGCCGGAGCAAGGGCAGGCGGGGTGGCTGGCCAGGCTCTGCTCCTGCCCCGCGGGGTGGGGAGGGGAGGGGTGGGCAGGGGTGGGAAGGGATGGGATGGGGTGGGATGGGATGGGATGGGATGGGATGGGATGGGATGGGATGGAATGGGATGGGGTGGGATGGGATGGGATGGGATGGGATGGGATGGGATGGGATGGAATGGGATGGGGTGGGATGGGATGGGACGGGATGGGATGGGATGGGGTGGGATGGGATGGGATGGGATGGGACGGGACGGGACGGGATGGGATGGGATGGGATGGAATGGGATGGGGTGGGACGGGATGGGGTGGGACAGGACGGGACCAGCCGCCCCACTCCCACACAGCTCCTGGCCCCTCGCTGTGGGGCCGGGGGATGCGGTGCCCCGTGGGAGGGCAGAGCCCGGGGGCCAGTGGGCTCCTGCCCCGAGCACGCCCGGCAGTGGGACGCCGGGGCTGGGGTCACCCCGGGGCTTCGCAGGCAGGTCAAACCATTTTTACTGTTGAAAAATCCCAGTTGGTTTTGAAAGGCTGAGAAAAGCAGTCTGTAAAGGCTCCTCTCTCGTTTGAACTTTTGGCTGCTCACACCAGGGTCTTTGTTGACATTTTATAACTTTTTTATTTATACATTTTCTTCCCTCCACAACACGCTGCGCCGCAGAAACGGATGATCTGCACAAATGGCTTTGCAAACAGAGTTATCTCTTAGGCTGAGTTATCTCACTGACCCCAGATACATGCCTGCTTAATAATTAATGACTTTTTTTAATTACTGGAATACTGCGCAGATTCCTCTGGTGCACTGAAGGAGGAAACCAGACCCGCGCTCGGCATTTTAATAGGCGTCGGCAGAAGCGAAGCAGCCCGAGCGTGAGGGCAGAGCGCGCTCACCAAGAAGCACCCCCGTTAGCTGGGCTGACACCCACTGGGGGGTCACACGTGTGAAGTTTTTAAAGTTTGCCCCTTCCCACGGCCCCGGGGATAGTCTCCAGCCATGGAAACCAGCGGGCCGCCTCAGTACGTCACCCATTTTCAGTCACCAAATGCTGTGATTTTCTAGCAGCGGCTTTGGTTGGTGTCCGGTACCTCTGAAGACCATCGCGTACCTGCTGAAAACCCCGAAGATGGAAAGCGAGCCGCACCTGAAAGTGCTTCCCCGCACAGAAAACCGAGGGCGTTTTCCTCCCCAGAAGGGCCTGGACGTGGACGTGGGACGGGGCTCTGCCCCGGGGACCCCGCGCCTTTCGCCGGCCACCGACAGTTCTGCTGCAAAGCCCCATCGCAGCTCGCTGGCCCGATCAGAGCTGGTCCAAAAAATAAATACATCGGCATTTCTGTTCCCTGGGAAATTTTGACATATTTTGAAATGAGCTGCGAATTTTTAACATTCATAGTTGCTATTCAGTATTTTGAGTCAAAATATTAATTTTTTCACATTGAATAGTGTTAAAACAAAAAAATGCTGGAGCGTGGCAGCGTTTCAAGCTGTTAACAACATTTTACTCTGAACCGTTCCCATAAATAGGAAAGGCTAGATAAATTACACCATACGACTTCGTAAAACTAACATAAACTCACAAAGAAAACTAACAGGAAATGAAACCTCTCCTCACCAAAGCCTAATTGTACGCTGTAATTCTCATCTCCAAAGTTTTCCTCGTTTAACCCTGTTTTTAAAAGACCCTCGACAATTTTCACGGTTTATTTCCTTTTTAAAAAGGAAGATCTGTGCCATTTTGCGGAGCGAGTCACAAGGAGTTTTCCTCGCTCACCGCATTTACTCCCCTGCTAGCTGCGATCCCTGGCAGGCCATGGCAAACCCGGGATTCAGCCTGGGTGGGGAAAAAAATATTCGGTACGTCGGAGCAGCTCCTGCCCGGGCTGGGGCCGTCGGCAGCTGTCCCAGCGGAGGGGCCGTCCCCACGCTTGAGCTAAGAGGTCCCCTGAGCAGCGAGGACAGCAGCGGCCTCACCGGCACCGTGGGTGGGGTGCTCCCTTTTCCTCCTCTGCCCAACGCGTGGCATGCTTTTTTCTGCTACCGCCGTCATGCCCGCATCAGTTTAACGCCAAACGCGCCGCGGGAACGCGGCTCTGAGGCACGCCTGCTGCCCCTCGTGCCGCTCGGCGGGGCACCGCCGGTGGGTACACGCGCTCCGGCTGCGGCCCCGTCGCCCGCGGAGGGGCAGAGGCACCGTCCCTGCCCGGGGTCCCCGGGCCCCCTGGGCACAGCCCGCCTGGGGCGGCCGGGAAGGGAACTGCCCGGGGCCGCGGGGCTGGCATCGGGGTTGGTGGGTTGGTTTGGTGGGGTTTCAATGTTAACGTCCCCGTTCGCCTGCCGTCGCAGGGAGTCAAGCTCCCGCGCTGCTGCACGCCTCCCCCGCAAACACGCCCGCTGTGGCCACCGTAAGTGACCCCCGCCCTGCGGCCTGCGCCCGCCGGCCTCCTCGGGCCAGGGAAGCTAATCAGCTAATTAAGAGATAAACTCGGCTCTCGCAGCCTCTGTAACCCAGCGTGTGTCTGACAAGGCAGCGCTTAATTAAAACAAATCCCCGCATGATTTGCAAACAATTTTTTTTTTTAATTACAGTGCATTGCCCGTCAGAATAATATTTTAATGGCTTGTATAGTACCGCGGCATCTCCCATCAGCTGGTGGAGTACATGTTCATTTCCTTGTACCTTTTCTTTTACCCTGCACAAACATTCAAAGACCAAAACCCGCCTGGAGACACCAGTGCCGCCGTGCCGTGGCGATGCCCGCAGAGGGACTCGGGCGTTACGGGACCGGCCGTGCCCGGGGGACCCGGCCCAGCACTGCTTGTCCCCGCCGTGGCTGGGGGCACCGGGGGCGCAGCACCGCGCACGGGGGGGTCCGCGCGCGAGCACCCCACCGGCTCCGTCCCGGCACCAGCGCTGCGTTCAAACCCCCGTCGCTGCAGGTTGCGTACGGCTGATAAAAGCCAGCAGCTTCCCTGTGGCCATGGCTTTGACATTTTGCATCTCAGCATGTGAGCCTTGCCCAAAGCCGAGCTGGGGGGCTGGCGGCGGCTCTACGGCACGGCCCGACGGCGCTGGATGAGGTCTGGTGGGAGGACATCCTTACCAAAACCACCCTGAGCCAATCATTGGAGCAAGCCTGGAAGAGGTGCGTACAGCCCGCACGCCTCAACTGCAGCAAATCTGTAGGACAAAATACAAGCCCCAGGACGGTTTTAATGCTCATCTCCTCCTTTTTTCTAGAGAGAAGGTGTGAAGACAGCATATTTTCGCCCTAATTAAGCCAATCCCAACATATGCGGCGACAATGAGCGACCTGTGCGACAGGGCGGTACGCTGCCGGTACACGCTGTTCTCCAGGAACAATGACATTAAGGATGAAGTGGGAAGCCACCACGCTGGCAGGGAGGCTGAAGCTGTGCGGCACAGACGCTCCACGCCTGGCGGGGAGACAGCTGGGCCTCCTCCGGACTATTAAAAACGAGGGGATGACTCAGCCTCCCCCTCGAAGCGCGGCAGGAGCGGCGCGCGGAGGCAAAGCACGTGGGTCCCGGCGGCGGGCGGGTGGAGGTGTCCCCGTCACGCGCCTCTGCTCCACGGCCGTGGCGAGGGCTCCGAGCAGCGTCCCGGGGGTGCTCGTGCCCGCGGCAGAGATGCGCTTGGCAGGCAGCGTGCCTCGCCGAAAGGCATTACCGGCTTGGCAAGGGATGCTGCTTTCCAGACAAGAAGAGACACGAAGTTGTTGACACATTTCTTCCTGTTCCCATTCAAAACTACATCGCAAGCAGTGCTGCGAGAAAGTCACGTGCCGTATTTAACAGATTTCTTCCCAGAATGAGTCTTCAGCTCAGAAGGGTAGGACATGAGGGATTAAAAAATTAATCAAAATTCTGTTTGCCTGAGAGGACTGTCACAGCACGCTCGAAACAGGGTGCCAAATTCTTCACTGATTTCTGCCCTGTAGTAGCCTGAACTGATGCCACTTGGAAAGCAAAAGACTTAAGTAGCAGTTTGGTTCATGTAATGGTTAATTTCCGCTCTATTGGGAAAGAATTTACAAATAAAGTAGAAGAAAATGTTGCCCATCCGTCGCAAGTGGGTACCTTCAAACTGCAGCACTACAAACCACTGCCCGGGATTAGAGGATTAAAAAAAAAAAGGGAGGAAAAAACCAAGGGAAAGGATTGGGAGCGCATCCCTTCCCCTGCTGTCTGTCCATCCGTCTGTCTGGCGGCAGGGACGCCGACCCGCCCGGCGAGCGGGGTGCCGGCGCTGCCCTCCAGGAGCAGGGCTGCGAGGCAGCGGGGAAGGGGAGCGCTGCCAGGTACTGGAAGAGGGTGAAATGTAAAATGCCAGAAAATAAATCGGGAAGTGGCGAGGCCTACATTTTAGCGCTGAATACGAAATGACACAGAAGAGGCATGTGAAAAACAGCATTAGGTTCTGGCAGTTTCTGACGCTGGGTGCTGCCCGTGGGACGTCGCCCTGCGCCTGCGCCTTGGGGCATCTTGGGGCATGGGGCCAGCCCCGTCCCATCCCACCCCATCCCATCCCATCCCATCCCATCCCATCCCATCCCATCCCGTCCCACCCCATCCCATCCCATCCCACCCCATCCCACCCCATCCCATCCCATTCCATCCCATTCCATCCCCCCCATCCCATCCCGTCCCACCCCGTCCCGTCCCGTCTGGTCCCATCCCATCCCACCCCATCCCGCCCCGTCCCAGGGCAGGGCTCGGCCCCGCAGCAGCCCCCAGCTCACGGGGGCTCGTGGCTGCCAGCTGCAGCTTCGCCCTGGGAGCCGTTTGGGGTCGGCAGGACCCCGGGGTGCAGCTCCGGCCGCAGGAGGGGGCCACAGGGGAGCAGGTCACAGCCCGGCGGGGTTGGGCGGGCGGGCGCGCAGCCGCTGGGGCGCCGGACACAGCCCCATCTTCCTTCTTGTGAAAAATGCGGGCTTTTGCTGGCGTCCGTTGAGCAGGGAGGCAGATACATGTGTGAACTAGCAGCTGGATTAGCTTTTGCTGTCCTGAAAGCAAAGCGAAGGCTGAATTCCTGAGAAGGAAAAACAGATTGGGAAACAGGAGATTGCCCAATTTACCTACCGGTGAGTCAGAAAGCGGCAAACCTGGCACGTTTGCTCCCCGGCAGCGAGCGCTTTTTGTTTGACTGGAGTACCCGAAGGCAGCCGGTAAATACCTGGGGGGGACCAAACCCTCGCGCTGTTGGCAGAGCGTTTGCACGTCAGGCTCCGCGCTGGGCTGAGCCGTGCTGCTGCCGAACGCAGAGATTTCCAAGGGGCCAGGCTCGGTTTGGCACCCGGTGCTGCGGCAGCGCTGGGCGAGCCCTGGCCGGCTGCCCGCCGGGGACCTGGGGCTGCAGAGCCGCGGCGTGCCCCAGCCGGCACCATCCTCGCCCCGTCGTCCCCGAGACACAGCCTGCCTCAGCGGCGTGGCCACCGCCGGGGAAGGGGACCACCACGGCCGGGGTTACGGGGGCTAACGAGAAGTGAAAGGCCCAGCACTTTCCTGACCCCTTCCAGCAATGACAGTGAACAACCACCTTAACCCTGCAGCCGTCGCTTTGTTATTGCAATTACACGTTTGTTGCCGAGTGGGGGTATGCAGAAGCCTGCCCCCAACAACGGGCCAACGCCCGTGTTTGCCAACGCCTAGTTATATGAGGTTTCTCCAGAGGAAAACAATCTAAGTAAATTTGAACGCACAGCATATTAATGTTCAATTTCTGAGGCAGCGTTGGACACAGAAACCCGAACCCGAGGTGAACCTGAGATACGAGTAGGAGCCCAGGTGGCAAGCACTTGCGGTAGCCTCTCGGGCAGGCCGGCGTGGCTAAGGTAGGGCACAGCTCAGCGCCTGCCCTCATGTTTTCGCCATGTGCCAGGCTATTCGCGGACAGTGCTCCTGCTCAGGCCACAGCTCATGGCTCCCCCGGCACTGCGGCACCGTTTCCCGCGCCCCGGCCGGCGGCACAGCGCGGGCTGCCCAGGAGCTGCCGGCGGCTGCCCGGGACACTGAAAAGGAAGCTGGTGCACGAGGTGGGCTCGCCGGCAGGCGCCCGGCCCCACCGACACACCGGCTCCTCCTGCCTCGCCCGGTCTGGGAAGCGAAAGTCAAGGCCCCAAGAAAAGTCAAGGCCCCAAACGTGTGGGATGGGGGGGGGGAGGGCAAAAGGGGATGGGAGGCTGGGAAAAAATGGGAAGCCAAAAGGAGGTGGGAGGCCAAAAAGGGGGGTGGGAGGCTGGAAAAAGTGGAGGACAAAAGGGGGTGGGAGGCCAGGGAGAAAATGGAGGCCAAAGGGGTTGTGAGGGCAGAAATCAGGTTTAGCCAAAAGGAATGAGATGCTGGGAAAAATCATGAAGCCAGGAACAGACTGGGAGGTGAGCAGCAGCAGAGCTGGGCTGAGAAATCGCGGGAGGCTGGGGAAAAACCTGAGCCTGAAAACTGTGGGGCTGGGAAGGGAATGGGAGGGTGGTGAGGGAGCGGGGGCTGCAGGGAGCCGGGGTCGAGAGGGAGCGGGACCGGGGAGGCGGCTGGCAGCGGGGGGAGGACGTGCAGGGGCAGGTTCTGGGGCAGTGGGCATGGGGGGGTGGGGGAGCGACGGGGTGGCCACGGGAGGGCGAGGGGGCTTGGGGAGGGGAGGGGAGCCTGGCGGGGGGGGAGGCTGGAGCGGGGAGGCTGGAGGCTGGGGAGGCCAGAAAGGGAGACGTGGCCCGAGGGGGCCGTACCCGGGTCTCCCCCCCGCACCGGCGGAGGGCGCAGCGGGGAGCCCCTGGGAGCTCTGTGCCTGCGGGCCGGGCCGGGCCGGGCCGGGCTGGGCTGGGCCGGGCCGGGCCGGGCCGCCCGCTCCCACGCCGCTCCCGGGCCTGCCTGTAACCGTCCCGCACCGGCGTGCAGAGCCGAGCGCCCCACGGCCCCGCGCAGCCCGGGTGCTGCCCCTGCCCCTGCCCCAGCCCCCGGGGACGGTCCCCGGCGCTGCCGTCTCCCCGCTACGCTCTTTGCCACGAAGCTGCCCCGTGTTACGCCGGGGGGGGACGGGGGAGCCCCCCCCGGGACCAGCAGTCGCGGCTGCGTGGCCCGTCCCGCTCCCCAGCAGCGCCAGCGCTTTGAGATCGGCCGGAAAATACTCTGGAAAATATCGCTGCCTCGGTCTTGTTTTGAAACCGTGCCAGAGGAAGGCCACGCTTCTCTGCCCCGCTGCTCTGCGCTCCCGCGCGGCACCGCCGCACACGCCGGCGGCGGGGCTCCAGGAGCTCCCAGGCCGCCGGGATGGGGCTGTCCCCGGCCGGGGGCTGCCGGGCCCCGCAGCAGCACGGGAACCGCCCGAGACGCCGCAGCGCAGCCCCGGGACCTGGGCGCGGCCCCGAGCGCGGCCCTGTCCTGCTCCGCTCCCGTCGCCCGCGCCCGGGCGAGCAAACGGCCGCGAAGGCCGGGCCGGCGCCCGCGACCTGAGGCGGCTCAAATCCCCCAGCAGCCTCCCTTGCCGAGGCACCAGCGGCCCCCCCCGGCCCCCCCAGCCCCTGAGCGCCGCTGCCACCTCCCAGCGCCGCCGCTGGCTCCGCAGGCCGCAGCGGAGCTCCGGGAGAGCCTCACGGCGCGGGGGGACGACCCGCAGCCCCAGCCTGGGCCTGCGCAGGGAGGCGAGAGCGGGAAGGTGGGCCGGGGAGGGAGGCAACGATTAAACTTCTCGCACTGCCTGCTCCCAGGCCCAGGGACTGCAACGGGGCGGCAACCCCGGTGGGCAGCTGGTTATCCAGGCATTTGGTGAGGGGAGGGCTCAGGACGCGGAGAAAGCCCCCTTTTCTGTGGGCACCAGCAGCCCGACCAGAGCTCCTTCCACACGTACCACGTCCGATGGTCCCGCTGCCAGCAGCCCGCGTGCCCGCCCGGGCTTCCCCGTGTCCAGGCACGGGCCAGCTGCAACCCCGGGCTCGGCCGGGGACGGATCCACGTGCGGCTACAGAAGGGCTCGTGCTCCTTAGGCTGGGGAGCGCGCGATCCCTGAAGCACAAGAGCCAGAGGAGCCCTGCCTGGGTTTGGAGTTACTGCAGCGGAAATGACGGAGCTGCTCCGTTTTGTCTCTTGCAAGTCCCCAGCTCGGTCATTTAACTCAAGAACAGAGCTGTAGATACAGCTAAAAACTCTTTGGTTTTAGGCCATCTTAGATTTTCTCTGTTCAAAAACACGAAGGGCTGCTCACCCTTCTCAAGCATGTAATAGGTACAAGACGACAAACATCTCAGCTGGTTTTGGTAAAGTCCCTAATGTGCACACTTACTCTCCCCGACCTACTCAAGTGATAAAATACCTCCTGGCCCTTCTCCAAGCAGTTTAAGTTGGCATGCTCAAGCCAAGCTCCAAATTTTCTTTAAAAATACTAAAGATCAAAGCAATTCCCTACAAAATATACCGGGCTAGCTGCAGCTCCGGGGGGGTTTCCAGGAGGTGGCTGAAGAGCTTCCCGCTGGCAGCATCAACCAGCGCTGCTTATGGAACGAGAGGACAAGATAGAGCTTTATGTTATGGACGATATGCAATGAAAAAACCCCAAACCCAGCCACACAGTGCTTGATTTCCCTCTGCCGCGTATGAAGCCGAAGGAGGGGAAGGGCAGTTCTCAGCCCTGGGGTCAGCGGGATGAATCCTGCCTTCTCTCCTCGAACAGCACAGCTCGGGGAAGCCTTTACCAGGCCGGGCTGGCTGGCAGCTCTGGGCACCCCCGCCTGCCATGGCACCCCTGCGTGCCCGCCGGGCACTGCCGGGCCGGCACCCACACGGGCATCGTCACCTGCACCACCGCCTTCACACCGCTGCGCTGGCACGTGGCCTCTGTCAGCTGCCGAGCCGGCGTCTTCAGCTGCCACCGCCCTTTATTCTGTGTCCTGTCTCAAGACTAAAGGTGAGCAGATGCTGGCCCATGCACCCCTATAAAGTGCTGCCGAACTACGGCTGTGCCGAGAGCCCGGGGCTCTCGGAACGGGCTGCTCCAAGCCGCATGAAGACATGAGCAGAGATAACTTAATTGCAGACTAAATTGAAACTCCATTATAGCGACGCATAAAACCAAGCAGCAGCCGAAGAGGTAGGTTACGTTCAGGCGTACGTTACCATCCTGGTTTTCCACGCTGCACACGGTAATTGCAGTGTAACGAATAAACCCCCCGATTTTCAATATGCTGGCCCCCCTAGAAGAGCAGTAGCCGTCCCGGCTGCAGCGGCGAGTGCGCCAGCGGGGAAACGCCGCTGCGGTGCGTTTGTATTTGCTTAACCCCCTCTGCAGCACCCCAGGGAGCACCGGGGCTCCCGCCAGCCGGGCAGCCCGCACGCACAACGCTTTCTGCTTTAACTCGGCCGCGGCCCCCGCGGCTCCGGCAGAGCCCGGTGAACCGAATGCAAAGGGGTTTCTGAACCGAAGGAGATTTTGCAAACAAAGCGCAGCTTACCAGGGTCACAGTGTTGCAGCGATGGAAATCGGTAAAGCTCCGTTCTCTGAGCAGCTCTCACGGCAAGGCGGTTTGTGCCCAAGGTGCTGCCGGCGTCAAAGCACGCGGGGATCTCCTGGCCAACTGATTTCCTGTCACAGATAAGACACATAAAAGGGCAAGACAGACCCAGCGCGTGCACCACACTGTACAGATGCATGTCCTCCAAACAGCACGGCGTTGTTTCGGAGGACGGACACAGTTAAGGTGACCGATGCCTGGTATTGGGAGAAATTAATAGAGCAACGCAGCAGGAAGTGAAGTTAGGAGGGAATGCTGCTAGATGCTCAGATAGCCCCAGAGCAATTTTATAGGGCAAGTTAGATTCTTTTTAATTCCCTCAAGCTCTCTTCCATAAGTTGCTCCTTTTCGCTCTGTATCTGTGCATCTATTTTAGGATGAAATTTTCAATTCAGCACAGATGTTCAGAGCTGGGTTTCATGCAGTAACGGTCTTTTCACATCATTTTCCTTTTTGCACTAGCAATTACGAACAGAGGAAGGAGCTGGAGCCGGCAGCAGCTGTCAGAGGCTGGGTAAAGTGACACACTGGGTATATTCTCCCCCTTTGCTTATGGCTGCCGATGCCGCAGGCCCTGTGACCACAGCCACAGACCCCTTCACCATCAGGTGTCGGTGTCTCCTACGTCCCTCCCATCCCAAGCCCCACGTTCCGGTAACGCACCGCAAGGTGGGCTGCGGTTGCTGGCACTGCGAGGAATGCACCGGACACTGCACCGGCTGTCGTGCACCGGCTGCTCCTCCAGCCCGGCCCGGGAGCCGCCCGTCTTCTCCGGTGGCGCGGCGGCGTACCCAGCCAGACACCAGAGAGAGACTGATCCATTTAGCACGTACATATGTACTAATTACGAAGGTGGCATTTTAAATACAGGCGTTATTTCACCACCAGATCGCTTTTGCCGCAGGATGCATGGGACGGTCGCAACAGCCCCGTGAGAGGCGGCAACCGGCCCCACGCGCCGCAGCAGAAGCACACGGGCCAGCGGTGCCGAGCACGCGGCAAACGGCAAGGACGAGGCACGGGTGGGTGGGTGCCCACCACCTCCTGCCCAGGCTCACGGCACCCAGAGCTCAGACCTATTTCCACCCCAGCTGCACCTGCGCTGGGCCCGTGGACCCGGTCACCCCCGGGCTGGGCCACGCTTCCCAGCTGCCCCCGAGCATCGCTGGAGTCATCCGGACCCGGCACGGGGCCCCCGCTCCTGCCCCCCATGCTGCACACGCTGCACACGGTGCTGCGTGGGGGAGGCAGCGCGGGGACTGCTGCGCTGCCGGGCGCCCGGGGGGACCTGGGGCGGGGAAGAAAATGCAAACCCGCAGCCCCAGGCTGGGTGTACACACCCTGCGCAGGCTGTTGCCACGCTTTCTGACTGGTGGCAGAAATACCCCGTGAAATGAGATGCAGCGCATCCTACGGACAGGAGCACGGCGGCTGTCAGGGCCTGACGCTGGTTTTCGTCTGCCGCTGATGAGCGTGCGCTGAGAGCTTAGTGCTGAGCCTGGCTCTTCTTCGTGCTTCTCGGTCAGGATTTCAGCACTTCACGCTTCCGCTGCGGCGGGTCCCGTGCACGCGTGCCCAGGGAGCACCCGGAGCTGGCAGCACCCCGGGCTGTGGCACCGCTGCCACCGCTCGGTGCCGAGCCAGCCCCCAAGCCCACCCAGTGTTGAACGTGCCTCTGCTGAAACAGCCGGCGAGCGCCGGAGCGGCTCTGCTGCGGGGCAGCAAAGGCAAGGGTTGGGCGGCGAGGGCAGGCATCGCTGCTCCCGGCTGCTCAGCAAGAGGTGGGTGCGGGAGGAGGAGGGAAGGGACAAGCAAAGCCCCTCCAAAGCCGCCCGGGCTCTGCGCCTTGACACGGCGCGAAGGCACGACCCTGCGCCGGTCCACCTGGGTTTGCCAAACCCGCACGCAAACACCAAGACAGGCTCCGTGCTCAAGCGAGCACCGGGAGAAGCTTTTCCTGTGTGCGCTGATGGCAAAACGCAGTGCCTGACCCGTGGTGCGCGTGCTATCGGCGGGACACAGACGTCTGTTTTTAGCCCTCCCAAGACAAGCCGCTCGGCTGAGACTTGCCCGCTCGGCGGAGGTCAGCTTGTCGCCGCAGGAGTTTCCCCCATGACACTGCACCCTGCTGATGCTAACAATAAGATACACAGTTTGTTTTGTATGAAGTGTGGTTTAGGGCTCTTAAAAACCAGCTGTACTTCGAGAGGAAAGTAGAAAGCAGCAACTTCCACTGCTGACCTTTTCCTGGACCAGACGTATGCATCTAGAAGAGAAAAACTAGACGTGGGTGGAAAAGGCAATTAGCAACGCTGCTTTACAGAAGGGTTTGTTTTGTTTTCCTTAAACAGCGTTTTGCAATGCCCCTGCAGAGTGCCCTGGTGTCGTGGTTTAACCCCAGCCGGCAGCTCAGCCCCCCCAGCCGCTCGCTCGCTCGCTCCCCCCTGGTGGGATGAGGAAGTTTAATAGGTAAAGCAAAAGCCGCGCACACAAGCGAAGAAGAAGGAATTCCTTCACTCCTTCCCATGGGCAGGCAGGTCTGCAGCCATCTCCAGGACAGCAGGGCTCCATCACGCCTAACGGGGACTTGGGAAGACAAACGCCATCACTCTGAATGTCCCCCCCTTCCTCCTTCTTCCCCCAGCTTTATGCGCTGAGCACAACATGGTCTGGAATAGCCCTTTGGGCAGTTGGGCTCAGCTGTCCCAGCCGCGTCCCCTCCCAGCTGCTTGTGCCCCCCCAGCCTACTCACTGGTGGGGTGGGGCGAGAGGCAGAACAGGCCTTGACGCTGTGTAAGCACTGCTCAGCAATAACTAACACATCCCTGGGTTACCAACACTGTTCCCAACACAAATCCAAAACACGGCCCCATACCAGCTACTGTGAAGAAAATTAACTCTACCCAGCCCAAACCAGCACCCACGGCCGGCCCAGCTGCGAAGCTGCTCCCAGGGCTGCGTGCCCAGCCCGGCCCTACGCAGCACGCTGCGCTCCCCGCCATGAGTAGAGCCCCAAATACCCTGTGCTCTGTATACAGCCGGGGCTGGGTAACCGGCATATCCAGGCAAGGGTGGCTTGGGATTAATAACAGCACCGAAGAAAGAGCAGAGAAAAAACAGTTCCCTTGTAACTGGATGTTTTCTCCGGTGCAGACGCTGCTCTCCAGCACGAGCATCCCACCTTCTTCCTGGCCAAGCCCACCTGGGCATCCCTCCAGCACCGCACGGCTCAGGCACCCGCACTCGGCCCTGTGGTTTCACTCCCATTCCCCCAGCCCGGGGACGGGGTGGGCTCGCTCTCCCAAGCACTCAGATACATCCCCCGTCCCCGGGAAGTGCCGCAAGTGCCTCCCACCGCTGCAGCCCCTTGCAGCTGAGGGCACGTGAAAGCAGTCAGAGCAGTTTTGCTCTCTCCACCCCCAAAGCCAAGGGTCCGCACCGGGCCGGCGGCACCCCCATCCCACCCCTCACAGGGTGCCTGCCAGGGAGGGGCCCCGCTCCCATCGCCCCAAGGGGGACCGAAGTGCGGTGCTGTGCCACGTGCTGTTTGCTCTCGGAAGAGCATAACCTGTCTTTTCCCATCCCATAATTGTCACTCTCGCCATTATTTAATTGAATGTTTCCTTGTTGGCGCCAGGTAATTGCCGATATATGCCACAACAAGCTTGCTAAATACCCGTGATGGGGAAAAGACTCCAAGCTGGCTATTTTTTGGTACCGAGAACGTACACGTGATGGCCGCTGTTCGGCTGCACCCCCGGTGCACTTTTAGGGTGCTTAGGAGTAACTGCACTGTTATTTCCAGTGCGCTCCTGAAATAGCGTTGCGATTCATTTCCTCCTGTGGTTTATTAGCGCAGGGATACCGCACCTTCTGACATCTTCACCAACGCCATGAAAAACAGCGCACTGGCTTCTTACCCGCTTTCAGGTTGTTCCTTGAGTCGATATAAACCAGAGAGACTTTCCCCCTCCCCCAGCCCTGGGGCTGCCGGCAGCGGGCACCCGGCGCAGGGCACCCGGCGCAGGGCACCCAGCACAGGGCACCCGGCGCAGGGCACCCGGCGCAGGGCACCCGGCGTAGGGCACCCGCCGCAGACGCCGCGGCGCTCGGGCCTCCTCCGGCACGCGGCACAGCTCCTTCACCGGACAGAGCTTTTGCAGAAGCCCCACAAAGCACCATCGGGTACCGTGGCTCTCAGCAGCCGCCCCAGCCCCTCGGGGCTTCCCCGTGGCACCAGCCTGCAGCGCGCCATGGGAAACGCCAGTTAACGCAGCTGCACGCGAGCTGCTTTGGGGCCTTTCACTCTGCCTTCCCAACGCCCGAGAGCTCTGCACAGCGGCAAGCTGGAAAGGATTTTGGGGGGTTGCACCCCGCGCCGGCAGGTCCCCCCATGGAAGGCCCCCACCGCCTCGGGCAGGCCCGCTGCAGGGGGTCCGTGCCCCCCTCTTAACCCCTTAAAAGCAGCACCAAGGGCCCGTCACCACCCCGCGCTTCACTCACTCCCAGAGCCACGGCAGCCACAAACCCAAGGGGAATCCCAGGGCCCCGCAGCCCCGCCGCCGCCCCGCGCCGTTAGCCAGAGCCGGCCGAGCTGGGCAGGACCTTGGCCAGGCTGATCTGGCGACGAGACCTCGGCCAGTGCTGCGCAGGCACCGGGGCAAGCTCTCCCTCGGCGCTGGCGTCCTCCCGGAGCCGAAGATGAGCTGTCTGCTGGGGGATCTCCCCCCCAGGGACCCCAAGCCGTGCCCGCCCCAGCCACCAGCAGCACCCAGCTCCCTCCGGCAGCCGCCGCTCCCTCCAGCCCTGCCCTGCCGCCTCCAGGCCTCTACCCCGACCCGCGCCCCATCGCGCCCACGCCCGCCGCCCCGGGGCTCAGCACCGCCGCCGGCACCTCTGCCATTCTCCAAACCCGCTCGCCCTGCGCTCGGGGGCCGCGGGAGCTGACGCCGTGACGGGTGGCTGCACCCCACGGCACGGCGCGGCGCGGCAGCACGGTGGGCGTGCGGGCTGGCCGTGCCGCCCTCCCCGGCCCCAGGTCTCGCTGCGTGTCCCTGGGCGCTGCCGGAAGGCAGAGCCGTGCCCGAGCCAGCACCGCTCCCCAGCGCCAAGGCTGCGCTGGCAGCCAGCGCAACGCACCGAGGCATCGCGTGATGCCGCTGCCGGGACTGCAGCGAGTGGTGTGATCAGCTCTGTTTGGGCAAAAAATAGGCTTTTTTAATTACAACTGACATCTGGATGCAAAAAGACCCTCATAATTATTCTGTTTCCTTCTTCCTGACGCCATTCCCCGTTCTCATCTCAAATCACGCAAAGGCCATTAAAACCCCTGTTCAGGTTTCTGCTGCTTCCCCAAAGGCTGAGAATCCTTTCCTCAGTTCAGGAAGCATCTCAGCTGCAGACACACGTGGATCCCTTTGAACAAAATCCTCTGGTTTGGTTTGAACGCCCGGTGCCGTTCTTACTGCTCCTGCAGTTGCTACCGTCCCAGCCCCGGCTGGCGAGCGGCCACGGCCACGGGCTTCCCGCCTTTGGCAGGAGCTCCTTCTCGTGGCTCTCCTCAGCATCGGAGCCGTTTTATTTTCTCTCAGCTCTCTGGCAAGAGCCCCGCTGCGGGCAGAGCTGCTGCTCGGTACCCGCTTACCGGCGGCTGTGGCCTGGGCCCCCCCGGCACCGCCCGGTGCCACGGGACAGACCCGACCCGGCTGCGGCGCAGGCTCCTGCGCGACACCGACCTCCGCGGGGCTGGCGACCCGGGACAGGGCCACCGAGCAGCCTGCGGCCCGACTTCGGTGGCGGGAGCACTCACCGGTAGCCGCTGTCGGAGCTGCCTGACTAACCACGGGCACCGCCGCGGCCGCCTTCGATGGGTAGGAAGGAGAATAAAGTCGCGGTGTTTTTGCTAATTTAAAACATTCACGCTGCTCAACACATTAATTTTTAACTTGGCAGCTAAATGCAATGACAAATTAAAACGTCATCGCAGGTATCGATGCAAGCGCAGCGCAAATGAGCTGGGTGTTCAGCCCATGGGAATGAGGCGTCCCGATGCGCTGAGCCGGGAAATGCAGTAAATAAAAGCGGCCTCTGAAAGGCGAGCTCTCCTCTGAGGTCTCTCAGGCTGCGCTGACAAACCCGGAGACACCCGAAATCCTCGCGGAGAACAAGCGTTCCGACGCGTCGCCTTTTCCCGACCAAGGCCGTGACTTTTTGGTCAATAATTTTGATTATCAGAGTGATTTGTGCGAGACTCATCAAGCAACAGCGGCGCGTGGACACGGGGCTCCCTCTAACGTCGGTCTCTGCCTGGCCGTCCCCGCCTGCTGCGGGCCCTGACGCGGGGCCGGCAGACCCCGAGGGTCCCTTCCTTCCACCTGCACCTTGGAAGCATCGCCAAAGGGGGTAATAACAGCTCGGCCCGGATCCACGGTATCCTCTTGCTTTATATTTACCCTCTGGATTTAACAACAGTATCCTGTCTACTCAGCATCCTCAGTCTACGTCCTGTGTATTCACCACAGTATGCACTGCTGAAGAAAAAAACCCAGTACCAGCACACAGGGTTTTTTCGAGAAATAAATTATATCCCTTCAGTCAAACGAACATGCAGGTAAAATGAAAAACGTGTACAAAAGAAAGCGGTGCCATTTTTTACCTGATATAGAAAAACAGAATTAAGAAAGAGAATTTTTATTAGGGCAATTTCACTTTATTTTTTCCATACAGCAAGGTCAACTATAGCAGTAATAATAAAATAAGCATAAAAACAAATTGCAGCCCAGGACAGAGTACATAATTTGGAGCAACTACAAGCAAAAAGTAAGTCTGTGATTACATAATAGTAAAACCAAGCACATCTGTCCTTTCAGCAGATGAAAGTTGCGGGGTTGCAAATAAGTGCAACGTCATTAATTATTCAGTGTGAGTACTGGAGAGATCAGATAGTCATGGCCTAATCACTTTTTCTTTCCAGCTTTGGCATACAGAATGACAAGGTTCCTTGAACGCTTTCCATTAAACCGGTACAATTTCCCAGGGTTTTTTTTTCACCTGCTAAAAGAACAGGACCACTACAGCCATAAAAAATAATCACATAACAACTACAGCTACGGTGTGCTGTTTGGTTTGCCTGTTCATGATTTAACTCTTTTGTGAAAGTCAGTATTGGATTTGAAGAATCTTTTTTTGTGAACAATAAACCACTGAAATTGTCAGAAACTGGTTTGAATAGCATATATCTTTAATATATTTTTCTGATACTTTAAACATGCAGTAGTTTTTGAATAATGTACGGAATATTTGATCCATGATTTCACCTTGATGGTTTGAAGTACCTGCTTTTTTTTCTTTTTTTTTTTCTTTTTTTCTTTAGTAATGATTTTCAGGCAGATTTGAACCAGTGGAGCTTTTGTCAGTCATGAGATCTTGGAAGGATGGCATATCTTTCCAGCTGAAAAAATCCTGGCAAACTACAAGCTGTCCACATAAAGCAAAGCAACTTTTTTGAAGGGGTATGGAGTGCTAACTCTGTGCCACTTTTGCAAGCAATTTTGTTCAGCCTGTCATTTTATTAGCCTTAACAAAACTCCTTGTAATTATAGACATTTTTATTCAAAATAAGATCTTACTATTATACAGGTTTCTCTCTTTTTTGACTATATACAGAAGTGCAAAAAGTCAACCTTCTCTCTATACGTTCCCACATGCTAAACTGCAGCATAATCAACCCTCAAGAGTTTGCACACACACACTATAATTCTTGTTACGTAAACTTTGAGTATTTGGATTATCAACAAAAAGTCCCTTGATCTATTGATTATGCAGCTTATTTATAACAAGGCCTGATATTCAGGGATTTCAAAAAATATTTAAACAATATTTTAACATTTGAAATGGATACAGTAGAAAATAAATTTTATTCTAATATCTAGGAACTAGATTTTCTCATAATAACTAATTACAAACAAAATAAATCATCAAAATATTACTCAATTGTCTGCCAGGATTGTTGCGATAGCAACAACTTAACTTCTTACTTAGCAATGATTATATAATTATAAGATATCCATATAAAAGATCTTTGTTCTTTTAATGAAAACTAGACAAGAACTAACGATGACTGACATTCTTACATTGTAATATTAAATCAGTAAAATATAAATCATTTAGTTAACAATAATACGAATACTCATATGACACTACATGTAAATTCAAAACTGAGTATGTTATGAAGGAAACTACTTTTTTTTGTATTTTGAAAAAGTCATCAGTAAACTCTAATAAAACAAAATTCTATAAACTGAAATGGTATTCAACTGGTAATAGAAAATGAAAACAATCTAGTAAATGTAAGAAATAAAAACTACACTTTTAACAAGAAAAAAATAATATTCTAGAATGTTAAGTAACTACAATAACATGTGAAGTCACCTATACTTTCTTAACACGATTGAAATTACATTGGTATGGGTTTTAACCCGTAATGTAATAATCTAAGGCTTTAATAGATGTACAGTACAATCAGGAAAATCAACACATCATTCTTCTACTATAAAGCATCTCTCTCAAGCATAAAAACTCGCAGTAAACTTGGAAGTATGGAGAGTTCTACAACCGAACTCGCGCTTCTTCCACTCCACGCTACGCTACCAGTGACCTGGCCCCCACTTCAGCACTTTGCTGAACAGAGCAAAAATATCCTTTACTAGCTGCAACATCCAAACCACGAAAAGGAATTCCTTTGGATGAATCCATTCTTAAAACTTGAATGCACATCTATTTTTTTGTTTTTATTTTGTAAAGGCTTTCTAAGGCTATAAGCAGTTAATCTGAACAAAAAAAGTCACATATAAAACTCACCCAAGTATTTAACCCACCCAATTTCTACGCTAATTAACATCTCCATTTTTTCATATTTTGGTTTGTCATGCATCTGATGTCAGTGCTTCTTTCGTCTTTGTTTAGAGTCACCATGTAAAGCGTGACTTTGATGAAGTAAAAGTGAAACCCATCTCTGCAAAACATTTATAGTCCTTTTGACTTTCGACAGAGGCTATAAATAGAAGCAAAAGAAGTTCCTCAAACATTTGTTACTGTGTCTCAGAAATGGCTTTTCCCTTTCGTATATCATGTTATACAGTAAAATACGCATAAATATTACACTACAATGCCTTAAGTAGTTTATATATATGTCCAGTATGGGTTAATTTGTACGGCTAGAGTATCTTTCTTGTGCTGTCTACTGTTACTGTAAGGAATAGTTGGCCATTTCTGAGACAGCTTTGGTTTGAAACAGAATGGTGCCCTTTGACTGATTAGTACTAATAAAGTAAGTGAAAACGTGGTTCTGAAAATAACACTGCAGAAATAATACTCTACTCGGATGTACAGTCTATGGCACTTCATGAGAATCCTTAACAACATGGTATTTAAAGCCATTGATGTGCTTTAAAATATACACAGTTGTGGTTTTGCTTGGCACATTCATCTCTGTCAGATACCTCTCTTACCACTTCTTACAATCTATTACATTAAAAATATTACTCTTAAACAAAAATTACTGTGCATGCACGCTCTCATCTATAATGGCAATTTTAAATACAAGGTGCACCTTTGTTATTTGTAAACCTTGAAAGAAATAAACTTACTTTAAAAAATTATATCTTGGTCTACAGACGTACCAATACATAATAGATTCATGGTTACATCATCGTCTGTCTTTTCAAGGTGACGTACATGATTATGTAGGAAATAGACTACATATGCATATTCAAATCCATATGCATACTTCTGTGCTAGAAAAGATAGACAATGGTGTAGTTTTTAGACAATAAGATCACCTCAGCACAAATATCAATTAAATGTACAAAGTATATAGGCAACAGTGTGCAGTGGATTTCCAAGTTCTTGTTTCATCTCGTTAACATGCAATGTGTGGATGTCTTACTGCTGAGGGAGTTTCCGAGTGTTGCTTGACAGTATATACATTATGGCTAATGAGCTTGTCCTCTTCTCAACCCAAACACACTGTCCTTTTCTCTTTAGTTATGATCTGGAAAGGAAAGAAGATAAAGCCTTTTCAACACAGGCATAACTTCTTGTTAGCACCACATCAGCCCAACTTTGCATCTGCAACAGGGAAATCTGCCACCGCGTGTCGGGGAAGCTTGCACCCAAACCCTTGCGGGATTTCCCGTCAGTAACGTTCTTGCAGCAGAGGTTCGCTTTACATCTGAATGCTGCAGCGATAAAAACGCAGCCTCCCGCTGTTCCCGAGCCCCCAGCCGTGGGATCAGAATTTGGGGGACAGTTTCCAGAGCCCAGACCCTGCTGCTGCTGCCCTGTAAAACCTGGGAGCCCAACCAGTATCTGAGAGGCACCTAAACATCCTTAGAAATCTAGGCCCTGCGTCCCCACGGTAATTTTTCTTACTTAACCGCTCATAGTGTAGCTATTTCTCTGGTCTCTATGGCCTATCCCACGAGAGACATCTCTAGAGAGGGGCTGCTCTTCCACCTCTCGAGGGTCTCTAAAACGGGGACACCCCAGTCCCAGCTGGCTGAGGAGGGAAGCCGGGCAGCAAGCTTAGGCTGCAGACTAGAGGCATGCCACCTGAGTCGCTTAAGCAGCGTAAAAATGTTTATGCTCAGCCGAAAGGAATAACTATTATTATAAACCCACTGTGGCAAATCGGTTAATCCTCACCCTAAGTAATAATTCCATTACAGCTGAGCCATTCAATAAAAAACACAGCAGAAGTGGAGTGCAAGGGAGAGAAAGGTAATACAAATGACAAGCTATCCTAGGGGAGGTGACGTGCTGCGGGTGGTCTGAATGACAACAGGCAGACTGGTGACAGACTAGGCAGACTAGTGACACACTGGAAACCACCGTTTACTCATAGGAAGATACAGGGGAAAAAACCTCTCAAGCTTAGGCACACAAACCTAGATTTCAAACTTTGTGGAATGAAAGGCTGCAGCATGAAAAGCGGACAGAGGCGGCAATCGCCGTTCACACCAACACAACGCAGGTATGAACTGCGCCTGCACTGCGGGGCCTCTCCTTGCCGTACCACCCCCGCCAGGAAAATACTGTCCGAAACGCATCGTACCCTGACAACCTGTGTTCAAGAGAAATCAGGCTGCAGCTAGGCAGACGGCTAAACCTGCATTTTCAGAGATGCTGGCTTTCAAATCTGGAGATTTAAAATTAGTTCTTTCTAAAGACAGCTTAACGTAACCACCTCCCCCCTAGACCTGGCTCACATCAGTGCTAGAGCCATCAGCCTTTATAAACAAAACATAAAACTCTAATTTTAGACTCTCTGATTTTGCTAGTCTGAAGTTTATCCACACGTATAGGATGTTTCCTCTATATGTACAAACTAATACCGCCATCTGGTCTGACACACTAGCTAACGTGGTCGCTGCTAACCACGGGATCTCCACTCGGAGAACGGCACGCTGGGGAGGGCAGAGCCTCTCCCCCCGTACCCTATTAGTTATCTTAGAACGAAAATAAAAACATTCTGTGCCCAAAAAAGACAAATTATGCACACATATTGGTAAGAAAACTGCAAACAACAACGCATTGGGAACTTACTGTTTGATGACAAAATGTCTACATCTGTGTAACATACTTGTGGCTAGTCAGATGTTCGGCAGATATTATGGGTATCTATAGGTAAAGAATGTAAACAATGAATAACATGGGCAATGAGCTGACCCAGAGACACAGCATTTTGCTATAGAACATAAGTTTGGAAAAGTGAGGATCAGCTGTGAGTTGGTGGATTTTATATTGTAACTATAAGTTAAAGTCAACTGAAGTGCTACAATAGCAACTTAAAACTGGAAAACGTTGTGTTAAGTACTACTTGACAAATATAAATAAGTATTATTGGTTGTTTAGCAAAATAGGACGTTAAAATCTACAAAAGTCATGCAGTGCAGTAATTGAAAATAGCCCTTTTTGTTGGCCTACACAAAATTCTGTGCTTTCAGCGTATCATTTAAAATGACAAATTCCACAGTGGCCTTGTTTCAGTCTGATTTTGTGAAGTGTTCACTGCTTTCACTGTCTTGGTTTTTGAACGCCAAACCTAAGATGCCCCAAGCTTGATTTTCATGGCTGGAGAAAATCCACTGTCGAGAAGAGCTGCCTGCTCTTCCCACGGCCGCTGCGGGCATCACGGTGGATCAGCTGAAAAGCTAAGACTCCCCAAAGCAGTGAAACAATTCTCAAAATGTTTGTCTGCGTAAACAGAATTCACTACGGGGCTCTCCTGAAGTGCCCCATCAACTCAGCTTCCCATTTAAAAAAAAACCAAACCAACTGGAACCAGAGCAGATTACCAGCAGTACAAATAACAAACTTATCTTCCACACCCCACCCTGGGGTCCCAGCCGTGCAGCCCCTGCGTGCAGTGCACAGGCTGTGGTCCATGGGAGCGAGCCCAAAGAGACGTCGCAGGTCAGGCCCTTGAGAAGGGACTGCACTGAGGCACGCAGGTGCTGGGGAACCGAGAGCAACCCTGCGTTACAGACAGGACGAGACGTCCGGCCGGAGGGAGCAAACAGATGCGCCCACGTACAGGGAAACATGCTGGGGCATACGACACAAAATTGATCTGTAGCATCACAAACGGCTGTTGCACTTGAAAAGACCCTTTTTCCCAGTGGATACTAAGGCTGACCTGTTAATCCGCACAGGAAAGGGAATGGGGAGGTTTCCTCTTAACTAAATCGTTTACAGGTCTTGCTGTCGGTTTTTCCACCCCTTGTGCCCTCTCCTCTCTTCCCCTAGCAGCTCCACACAACTCTACAACATTGCCAACTCGTACAGAAATGTGCTTCAAGCGTAACGAAGCTTCTCATACCATTTTTTTCTACTGCTGCAGGACAGGCTGTTGCACCCAACTGTGTAGAAGCATCAGGGATAGTGCTGTCGGAACATACCAAGGACCTTCAACACCAGTCAATGAAGATGAAGGGCCAGATCTTAAGACTTTTGGCATGCATGCACATTGCATCGTGTGGCATTAAATAATTTCAGCATTGCTCACATAGTATATACATATATTCGTTATATATGTATATATTGAGGTTTGGCTGCAGTACTTCACTAAGTGTGTTATGAGGCTCCAGGGAGGATATGCATGAAATGATCAGATTCTACAACAGAAAGTTTCCCTGTAATCTACTGGGGAAAGTGCATGGTTATTTAGACAGAGATGATTTTAAAAAATAATGATGTTCTTCTGTGGCTTGGCTTGTTCCCACAACTCTCTGGACTTACGGAGGCTATAGAGACACTTAAATTAATTGTATGGTGCAATAAATTACATTATTAAGAAACTTTGGGCATACAGGTGGTTGCTTGCTTAGGTGACACGTTTGCAGAGGTCATCATACCTATAAACTAGCTTTTCAAAATGTAAAGTAATTCCTATGCTTGTTTAAATCTATGAGTGACATGGTCACTCAGCAAATGCTTCTCGAGAGCAGAAATTGCTCCTTGCTAAGCAGACTAACCTGAGTATTTTTTGGAATTGTAAAATATCCAGGTCCCTTTTGAGACTCGGGATGTGCACGTCTATGTATCGCTGCAATAGTGTAATTTTTGCAATAATGTTTTTGAGAGATCAGTAAGCAGACAGGTTAACAAAGAACGTACAGCTGGGCGTCGTACAAAATGGTAGTGCTCAACAGGCAAAGGTGGAAAGGCTCGAAGCCAAAGCCTCTGGACGTAGCCCTGCGAGAGCCTGCAGCACGCGGTGCCCGCAGCGCCCAGCGCACCGCAGCGAGGCCGGGGCTCCTGGCTCTGCAGGAGCCGGCGCCATCCACCCCAAGCACAGAGGTGCAGGTGCAGCAGGGCACGGGCACGGGTATCGCTGCTTAACGTCCAACTGCGGCTGCAAACCTGACAGCTTTATGATGGGATTCTGAAACTGTTTAAGGCGTTAGCTGTGATGACTCAGGGAGCTGAGTATGTCAGGTGAGCCTGCCTTAAAAACTGACATTTATCCTCAGAATGAATTTCACATCCAGAACCACAACTGCAAAATGCTAAACAAAATGTTTAGTTCCCCTTCCTAAAAGGCACATGTGTGACTCCCACTGAGTCGAGAGTAATACCTGCATGTTAGACCAGAACTGATGGCTTCATGACATAAGGCAATGCTAACTTCCTGGTAAATCTCGAAAAATCATTTGTTTTTATAAGAGAAAGAAGAGGGTCTTTTAAAGTTTTTACTGTTGCACTTTCAGCCAGATGTACTGCAGAAATCTGCATTTTTGACAACCCAGCTAGATAAAAACAACAGGCCATGTTCTGTTCTCAGGTGCAGCTCCTCTGGCCCCTGGTACTCATCTCTGGAGCATCGTTTCTGGCTTTTCGGGGAGGACTTTTAATCACTTATTTAGTACAGCATTGTTCTTTTATTCCTGAAATATATCCAAACATGGCAGCAATCGGGGTAGCTATTTAGAAATAAAACCAGACTCTAATGGACATTTTCTTAACTGACATCTGTCGACTACAACAAGTCATCGGCCCTTTCCTAGCAGAATCACAAGCTGAAACAAAGGTTTAAAAGAAGTTTCTGTGTGGCCCATGCTCAAACGTTTTTGTTTTGCTCTTGGAAGAGGAGAGTCAGAACATGTTCAGACTGCTCAATTCAGACTGTTGAAATTCTGATCCTGCAACCCCTCCGCACAAAGGTTTTACTGGCTTTCACTGGAGTTCTGCACTAAAAGGAACCGTCGGCTTCACAGAAATAGAAATAAATCATGGGTTCTGGGTATTATCCCTTTCTCTTTACATCCCTGAGAGCAGAAATAAGCAGCACGGCCCATAAATGTTAAGACTGAGTCAGAAACTCTATTATCAATTATTTTTAGCATCAGAAATGGAACTGCAGCACCTTTTGAGCATGGATAAAGGCTTATTAAGCTGTGCTGCAGGTCTTAGAGAGAATGTGTAGGCCAACAAGAGGTAAAATCAAAACCCCCATGCTCATTAAAAGCACCAATTTCAAGTTGTCTGTAAGGAACAAAGCTGTAAATTAGCAAACCTGGTTGGCTGTGGCTGTTGCAGCGAAGGGAACACTTGTGGCAGATGTTGTTGCTGCAGACACAGTGGCTGGCGTAGCACCGTGCACCATGGGAACTTTCGGAAGGAAAATCATATAAGCAAACATACAGAAGAGTGTAGCAGTATGGGAACCAGAGCGACATGTGGTAGGATAATTGAGCATGGTATTTATCACAGCAAAAAGCCCGAGACATCATTGCCAGCGCGTGACATGCAATCACAGTGCAAAGCAGGACAACATTCCAGGGAGAAAGAGGGGAGGGAAATGAAAGAGAAAAAAAGGGGAAAATGCTTGTTACCATCAAATCAAGAAAATCAACACAAACAAGCTTAACCATTTCAATAAAAAAATCAACAGAAGACTTTTTAAATGCCCTTATATTTACAAATTTTTGTCTTTTAAGAATTCAACCCAAATATTTACTGCAAACAAAAATTAATCTTGTTGAAGGACAGTATACGTCTATGTGGCTATAGTAAGAGACAGTCTTTATTTAACACAAGATAGTTTCTAAACACTGGAACTCATAGTCCAATCAAAATCCACCAAGGAACAATGTGCAATTCAAACAACTGCTATACAAAATCAACAACGTCTATGTGTCCATGTCAATTAAATAAAACAATTGCATTTAATTGACAGGTGTTAGTGCAGGAGGCTAAGGCAGATGGATTGGCACAAGAGCTACAAGTTAAAATCTAGCAGTGGATTTTGAGGGTCCGTGAGCTGCACCACAGGTTTAAGATAATCAAGAAACAAAGCTGGCACCTACCAACACTTGTAGCGGGTGTCATGCACAATATTGAGCCTGCCCATCATGCATTGCAACAGGAAGGTGGATTTGGAAAGGGAAAAGAATTAAAACAACCCATCACACGTGTAATTAGAAAATTTCATTTGAACAAAGAAGAAAAATTGTTATTATGGGAACAGTGGCATGTAACTGTCAGCACAATCAAACCATACAATAGCACAGTGATCCATTAGAACTAGTCTTCAGTGAAGGGGAAAGAGCTGATCCAACTGTGTGCTGGTATATCGTGGTTGCCTCTGTAGCACCGTGGAATATTAGCATGGCTAGGAAAAGTTTCTTTAGCTTTATTTTAAAACTCTTTAGTCTTAAATCTTTTTGCTTTTTGACATAAGCTTTGCAAGGGTCTTTACCCTGGTTTCCTCAGATTAAAACACTTTAAAGTTGCACCTGCCTACAGGTACCTGAGGTCCGTCCCTGCTAGGACACCGGGACGCCCGGCGTAGCCAGAGCGAGGGCCTAGCGCTGCTGTGCCCCCTCCCTGCAGCTGCTCGGGGAGCGCAGCGTAAGGCTTGTTCTGCCCGGGGAAGACAGACGGCGAGCGGAGGCAAGCGAGGCTCTCCCCTCCTGCTAGAGCCGCCTTTTCAGCTGGGGCCCTTCTCGGATGGGCTGGAGCGACGACTCCTCGCAGAGCGATGACCTGATCTACACTGTTTCATTAGCCGCAGTCTGACTGCTCCAATACTGAGGTAATACGTAGGAAAAACCCAGGTGAATTTGGCATGCGGTACTTTTGTCGTATCTGTACAACCCATGAGCTGCCGGTGAAGTGGAAACGATCCTGACTGTCCTCTGGTCTGTTTGCTTAACGTGCAGGTCAGAGGAGTGCCTGAACAGCTAAAGTCTCCCATGCAGCTCATGGCAGCACCTAAGAATACCTGTTCGGCATTTTTTCTACATTATTGGGCGTATTTTAAGCTGCTGGTGTCTGGGCTCACAACCTGCAACTCTCAAAAATAACTGAAGTGACAGCACCTGGCGAATTCTGCCCTGCAACTAGAGAGCCAACAGCAGTATGCTGCTTTTAGGAACGTTACGGTATCCTTTTTAACTATCGCTACGTTGGTAATTCTGTTTACTTTACATAGCAAAATGCCTTCCACCAAACTGAACTCAGAATCTTCTATTTTTTGCTTCCCATATGATAAAGATATACTGATATTTCAGGATATCCATTTTTAATAAATGATTTACTTTTTTATTTAACAAATAACATTTATTAACCCTGCTCATTATGCCTGACACAGCAGAAACGGACATCAACTCTGAAATCTGGGAACAGAGACTGGAGTAGGCGTGGAAACGTATTCCAGAAGACTGCCAGTGGGAGCCACGGCAATGCTGCTTCCTTGACATTACGTGACCGTAACAGGGCGGACAGGAAATTGTTTGAGCTGGTGCCAAGCATTGTAGTGGCTTGCACAATCTCAACAGCATTTAACTAAGCAGGGAAAAAGTCAGTCTGTATAATTACTGCTGGGGACAAGGTTATTCTCTGTCATTGCCGCATCTGCAAGGCTACAAAGAAAAGGGCATAATCATGTTTCCCAATTACCCTTCTATTTCTGTGTCATGGAGACTGAAAATACTCTCAAAGAAAGGTTAAATAAAAGAAGGGTAGCTTTTCTGACTTTCCCATGCACGAATCATGGGTGAAGTCAATGCGACCACTTGCAAGATTAAAAAATGGAGCAAAATTTGGCTATAAAGTGCAAACAGTAAGTAAAACTGCTTTCTTGGTCCCTCTTATGACATCTCTGTGGTGTTAATGAGGTTACACAGAAGAACCTTTGAGTTCTGTCTCTCTGCAGAAGTGCCCTATTCATAAGGTTGTACATACTTCATTAGATCTGGAATATTACGTCATTCCATGCATAATTAGGTCTACATGTTAAAGACGAGTTAGATTTTCATAATGACTCTGAAATATCACTGTAAAGCTTTTCAGCTCATAATTTTAGTCTGAGTTATCATCATTAACATTATAACCAGCGCACACAGTTTTGAAAGGGAATCGAAGCAAATGAACATAAGGCAGAAATGAAAATACTAGCTAGGGTGCAATAACTTGCAAATATGAAGACATAATGCTGTATGACCCTCTTACCAGTAATAAAAATCATTTTTGCTATGACCTTAATATTCATCTTGACTTTCAGGAGCTTTGACTGACTAATGAGAATGCATGAATAATAAATGTGCAGTTTCAAATGTTCCCTAGCTTTTCAGCACAAGGCAGAATTTTAATTCAAGGATGTGCCCAGTTCACTGATCATCACTTCACAACCAGATTATTTCTGCAGTGGAATAAAGCTATTTTTATAAATAATCTAGGTTTACTGGTGTTTTAAGCATTTTTTTCTCTTCTCTCCCTCATAGTATTCCCCTCAGTCTATATATTCTGTCCAATCTACTAAATCCTAATTAAAAATGTCACCATAGAGGGCATAAGCGCTCCTGTCAAGGTGAACAGTTGCTCCTGATCTTTCCCTCCCTAACACTGGAGGAGAGCAGTGTTTTTACACAGACCCAGAAGCCCCACGGAGGAAGGTGCTTACACCGAAACTGCTTTAGGAAAGCATCTGTGCACTGAGTGAGTCCCAACGATGAGCAAGTAAGTTCTCTGGAGTTGAAGCTGCAGTAACTAAATAAATATGCAATGCATTAACTTAACGGCAGAGGTGGCTGAAGCCTCGCCACTGCTGGCTACGTGGTTCAGCTGCCCTGCTGCAATTCTGCCCCTTGCAGGTGCATCAGGACAACAGCTCCCGGGAGTACCCTGTAAACCTGACCCCTTTCTTCTGGAGGATTACCCTTCTCAAAGACCGCCTGGTCACCCGGCTTACATGCACAGGCCAGCAGGAACAGCTGTACCAGCACAAGTGAGGAGACACTGAGCTGAGGCACAGGATGGTAACAAGCACCAGGGCGTGAATTTCACCTAGTTGCACACAGGAGCTCTCTATCTGCACGTACAAGCATACCCCCAGCCAGCTCACAGTTACTGCAGGACAAAGAGCGTGTGCAGCAGTAGTGAACGCCAAGCAACCAGTGCTCTGCAAGTTCACAGCCCCACAGTGAAACGTTTGCCCGTGTGTCTGCCAAGGGGTCAAGAGTCGGCAGCCAGGACCGAAGTACCAAAACAAGCTGTGAACATCTATTAAGTCGTGCAGAGCCTCCTCATTCGGCAGACTAACTCCACTTATTTCAACTAGCCACCACCACAAGTGTTCCCAGTTCTTTCTTGCAACACCTTTTAGACTTCCCTCTCAGTCTGGGGACAGCTTCTAGCAGCCAAGTTTCTGGGAGACCTGAACAGGGGAGCTGTGCAAAGAGGGAGCTTTATTTGAGAGTGGTGAGATGAGTATCTAAGAGCATTTAATCTCTTAATTTAAAAGAGATCTTTAAATAAAGTGTGCTGGAGTGGCAGTGCCCATCCCCTGGCATGGACGATCCCTTTATTTGCTTTCACATGCCCTTGCATACAGGCAGCCAGAATTAAGCCTTACAATTTGGAAAAGGTATCTGGGTTTGTCTGGAACATGAGTGGAAAACTCTCAAGGGAAAGTGAAGTGTCCTGCAGAGAGGAGGGTCCTGCCAAGATCCTCCATAGGGGTACACACCTGTACCGTGTAGGTTCTATGAGTGTCCCGCCCTCCAGACCTGCTGCATTTTCATAAATTGCAGCTGAAGAAACTAAGAACACATATGAGTAATTACACTTTGGGTGTTTGAACCTGAAAAATGTCACTTTAATTCAGACCCCACTGAATTAACCTGCCTCTGCTGCATGGCAGCGGAGCCGAGGGCACCCACACGCTGTGCTCTCCCGTCGGTTCTCAGGGACTGACGGAGAAACTCTATTTCCAGATGACTATGCACAAACAGGACTGATGCTAGTTAATTTTAAGTGGGTAAAACTTAAGTGGGGCACGGTGGCAAGTGAAATTTTCAAACTTTTGGAAAAGTACTGGATTACTGGAAAGCTCAAACTGCTGCTATCTGAAAAATATAAAAAGAGAATTTATAGTAGCTCATGCTAAACAAATCCTTTACTCATCTTGTTTAATGTATACTAAACTTCAGTGGCCAAGAAAGGTCAAATGAAGCATCAAGAACCACTGCGCAAACTCCTGTGGGTTTCGGTATAGATTTGCTAGAAGAAAAGCTGAGGTAGGTTGTGCGTAAGTGCCAGCATGACAGATCCGGGTCACTGGTGTAGTGCAAGCGAGGTCTCATGCACACGAACCACAACCCCAGCTCCTAAGTTCAAAGGGCGTGATTCAAAGCAGCTCGAGTACTTCCAGAAATCATCCAGCCCCTCGCTGATTTAATGGAAGCTGGAAAATGGCGTGGTTTACTAACTACATCTGTTATGCTTTGCCAAAACAAATCTGTGAAATTGTTTTATATCTGCAGGAAGGACTGTGACTGCATAAGCATCTTTGTATGAATTTTGGTGTGTGGGCTAGAGACCTGACCTAAAGCTTACTCAACCAGAGCCTTTCTATTGACTCCAACAAGCTTTGCAACAAGCTTTTATTAATGTATTTTAGTGGTTGCAATGCATTTTTGGAACCTAAGTAAGTTATTACAATGTAGTCCATCAAGCAACTGATTTTTGTACCATTTAAATTATATATGTTGGTTGTATGCCAGATTGTACCATCAAGAAAGAATGGTAAAAGGCATTATACCGAATTCCTGGGAACATACCTGCCAGAACTGTTTAGGATAAAATCCTTACATTTTTTTTGGTAAAGATCAAATAGTTGTATTTTCTTTTCTCCCCTCCCCTCAGCTAGTCAGCGTTACGAAGGGCCATCCTCACAGACTCTTTCCAATATTTTAAGTACAGATCTATCAGATGTCCTCTGCGTTTCATCACTTACCCCCTAGAATGATAGTGCTGTTTTAATGTGGGTTCGCATGTAAAAACACTAACTCAGCTGTGTTAATATGGGCATAAATTCACATGACATACTAGATACATAATTTTTAATGAAGTGCTGTTTGCACTTTTGTATTCCAACTTTAAGTCCCATTTACTTCAGAGGGACTTCTGCTTAGGTAAATAGTACAGGCATCAATTTTTCAGCAATTACACTAGGACAAGTGTAGATTTGATCACTCTTGAATAAAAGCAAGTGCACCTCGGTTCTGCTTAGACCCAAATCAGCCCTGAGGCTTTAGCGGTAGAGGCCTGACCCTTGATTTCTTGTGTAGGTTCATGATTAGCCTATCTGTGAGACTGCCTGCCTGTGCCTTTTATGATCACTGCACCATAATTAAAATCAAAACCTTCAAGTGTGTGGCTCAGAACAACTGTTGCTAAGCACATGAAGGCAAAGGGGTCTTACAGCAAAGAGAAACAAATACAACAGCTTAAGAGATGTGGAACGAAGAGAAGTAGTTAATCGAGGGAAAGAGGAACGAGAGAGGAGATTTCAAATTCTGATTTGGGATGACAGAGCATGACGCTGATTTTTATATTAGACTGGAAAACACCCACCCAGCTTCCGAGAGAAGCAGAGAGAAGCCAGCCTTCCTGCAGTCAGCACCTCCTCTGCCCGCGGCCCGCAGGCACGGCAGTGTCTCAGCCTGGAGAGAGGCTGCCTGCACCTGGCAGCAGCCGCCCCGGCACCAGCGGCTGCCACGCAAATACCTCTACGCATTTGCCGGCAGGAACAAACAGTTATTTCCTAGTGTCCTTTTTCCAGAATTCCCCCTTCTCCCTCCCCAGAAGAAGGCAAACGAGAAGCACTTACCTGGTGGGAGAAAGGCTGTATGCTGCTGTAACTGCATGTTGGCAAGAGCTTGCTGGTATTGGAAAATACCAGTGTTAAAGACTGCGGTGGCACCATTGGTTTTTTCAAGCGCAGGCCTCTTTGGTAATGGGGGAAGTACAGCTTGAGGAATTCCCTGAATGGTGGATGGGTATAAAAATAAAGTCCAGTAAAAAAAAGAAAAAAAAAAAAGGGGGGGAGAGGGGGGTGTGGGGTGTGGAGGAGGGCGGGAGGGAGGGAGAAGAAAAGGAAAGAGAGAAAGGAAAAAAGAAAAATCAGTAGAAGGCAAAAAAACCAGGCAGCACCATGTTTATCCATGAGCAAGCAAGCAGCATAGCAGACTTAACTACCAAATAAAAGGCGAGGTAAAAGATTTACAAGGGAGCGCTACTTTAGCCTACCATTACAGCGGCACAGGTAACGTGTGGGAGCCGTACGTTATGGGAACCGGCGTAACTATTACGCTACGGTAAAGCTTCAGGGTTTCGATGGGGAGCGAGGCTGTCGGGGTGGGGGAAGCAGCACTGCTAGCTCCATGAGGATCAACACGTAGAAGCGATGTTAATAGTCACCGGCCGGAGCGGATGGCAGGGCCGCCGGCGCCAACCCACTCCCCGGGCCCCAGCGCCTGCCCGGGCATGCACAGCGCGCCGCATGCCGGCCCCCGGGCCGCCTCCGCGCCACGAAGCCATGCCAACGCGCCCGGCGCCGGCGGGCCCTGCGCCGCGGCCGCCCGCGCCGCGCCCGCGGGAGGGGAGGGGACGGGAGGGGAGGGGAGGGGACAGGACGGGAGGGGACGGGACGGGAGGGGACAGGGACGGGAGGGGACAGGGACGGGACGGGAGGGGGCCGGCGGGGCGCGGGGGCGGCGGGGTCCCGCTCCGCAGCCCGGCTCTGCGGTCTGGCCCGGCCCGGCCCGGCCATCCCCGCGCCCCTCGCCGGGGATCGGGGAAGGGGACGGGGGGACGGGGAGGGGATATTCCATTTCTACACATTAACCCCAAACTCGACTCTACGATACAGCTACATGCCAAGCTAAAAGGTGAAAGGTCATAGTACCAGGTCAAAGGTTGCCTCGAGGGGTCGCTTCAGTGATTTGACAGCCGACTGAGTCTTAATTAGCAGGCAGCGAGCACATGATGGCAATGGCCAGTGGGGTCAAGCGCATTAACATAAACAGCAAGCAGAGGTGCATCATGGGGGCAGCAGTGCATTTGGGTAGGTGAGAAAAAACAAATAAAAACAAATCACCGGATGCCGTGTACAACGGTAACAAGACTAGGCATGCACGGGGGGCCGGCGGGCGGCCCCCGCGCCGGCAGGGCGGGCAGGGCGGGCAGCGCAGCGCAGCGCCCGCCGCCGCCCCCCGCCCCGGCCCCCCCCGCGGGCGGGCCGGCTGCGACGCGGGGCGCTCACGGCTACGCGGCAGCGGGAAGAGGGCTCCCCGCCACCGGCCCCGGGCCCCGGCCCCGGCCCCGGCCCCCGGCGGCGGAGCGCCTCGGGGAGCCCGCGGCCGCCGCCTCGCACCGCCGCCGCCGCTCCTCCTCCGGGCCGCCGCGCCCCGGCGCGCCCGCTGCGCTCCTGGTCCCCCCCCCCGGGGGGTCGGCGGGGCCGGGACGCTGTGCCAGCACAGCCCGCCGCCGGGGCTGTCCTCTCCTCGCTAGGAAGCCGGTCCCTGATCGTTCCAGATCGGGCTGCTGCGGCTCCCAGGCTTGCTCTAGCGCCCTGGCAGAGCTGCCGACAGCCCGCGGGGGGCCCGGGGAGGTGGGCTACCGATAGCGTTACCGCGGTCAGAGCGACTGCAAGCTACGTCTCTACAACACGGACTTAGGGTGACTGAAATACGGGTTGATCTATCTGTGCGACTAGATAGATACGCATCCACCCACACACAAACATACAATAAACTATATATACATATATGCACACGCACGTACACGCACACACGTATGCACACATATATGTACATATAGATACTCTGTACGTCAGCAGGCAAAATTAGTGAAACACCTTAACGGTCTGAAACTACTTCAGAGCAGATCTGGCACCACATGCTGAGAAAGCTCATTGCACCGTGTAGTGACTGGGATCCCCGAGCACACGCACACGCACCCCCCTCCGGCAAGAACAGCTAACACATCAATTACCGCCTCTCCTCAACATACTTCTGTTCCAGGGGTGTTTTCCAAACTCACCATGGCAGCTGCAGTCGCTGCTGCCTGGGCAGCTGCAGCTTGGTTAACCTGGTACTGGGCAGCCTTGATCTTGGCTTGCAGGTGTGCAGGAGGGTGAAAGTATTTGCACTTTTCCCGTGAGCATCTCCCTTTGATGTAATCCATGCAGACCGTGACCGTGTTGTCATTGGTGTCGATCATCGCGCTGTCGGCGGGGTGAGCGAACCGGCAGTCGTTCTCTCCCCTGTTGCAGTTGCCACGCTGGTACTCTCGACATACCTGTGACACCGGGAAAAGAAAATCACTTAATTTGGGTGATGGGTGTCGCGGGCACGGCTCGGAGCGGAGTCGGGATTTCTGAACGTCTGTGAGAGCACCGCGAGGACAGGTGCCCGGCCCCAGGAGGAGCAGAGGGGTGGTGGGACGGCGGGCTTGGCTCCCTGGCAGCAGGGACCTGGTTTCTCTAAAGCCACTTCTGATGTCAAAGAGCATCAAAACCCCCCAGGACCAAGAGCCAAGCACACAGCAGGTTTTATAGTGGCTCCCGCTTAGCTGCCCACAGGGCTTTTTCTGTTTTCTGAGGAAACGTGCTGTGGCTAGCTCTCAGAGATCACCCCCAGCACCACGGTGCTCGGACGCGGTCGCGCTCCACTGCGATCTGGCTGTGCCCGAGTTCGCAACGCTCGCTGCCTTAGTTAGGGTGGCCAGCCGCAGGTGCCGGGAGGGTGACCGCACGGCCACCCCCGCGCAGCCCCACCGGACGGGCGCTTCGTGCCCGTGCCCGTGCCCGGGAGTGAGCTGCGCCCACCGGGGCGTGCGGCACCGCACCGTCCCCCACGATCCACGCGTCTGCCACGAGAGGGCAATCCAAAACCCGCAGCGGCAGTGGCTGCCTCTCCCAGGCCGCCCGGCGATGGCCCTGTGGCTCAGCGGAAGGTGGGCCGCGCTGGGAAAGAGCGGAGGCCGCAGCGCGAGCGGTCACCAGTCCCGCTGTCACACCGCTGCCGCGTGACAGCAGCCAAAGCAAGCTGAAGGAATCGGAAACCGCAGGAAGAAACCTGCTTGGCTGGAGGGCATCCCCCTGCAGCATCCCCGTCGCTGGAACGCGGGCTCCAGCCAGGCCCCGCGCCGGCAGAGACCCCTCCCGGGCCTCCGGCCACCGCCAGCGGTGCAGACGCTAACTCCGCCACCAGTGCGACAAGCATTGGCTCCCCCTTCACACACCTTGCAAACCCTGTGTTTAAAAAAATGAGCTGTGTTCTTTTCATGGTCAGCTCTTCACAAACCGCAAACAAAAATGCCTTTGTCAGTTTAGTTTTCCAAAGGCTATAGGAAACAGAAAGGGACAAAAGCAACCAAGTTTGTACAAAAATAAAACCCCTTTAGTAGATGGAATTTCCTTTTAAAGGTGGGTGCCCATGAGCTTGGATCATCAGTATTTCCTCAAGGACCTTGGCTCTGATCCCTGCAACAAGCCAAATTTGGTTGTTGTTTGGTTTCCATCCATGCTAGTGCTCTAGCTGCTTTTTAACCCCTGTGCTGCTCCAAGTCCCAGCTGCCCATCACCTAAGACTTAGGAAACGACATCCCCGAAGAACAAGAGCAATGCCATTTGTGAACCCGCTCGCAGGAAACGTGCGTTTCTCCAGGGTCATTCCAGCATGACCCTATTTATAGTCTGTTCCATGCGGTGACAAAGACTCTGGATGTGTACCTGCAGCAGAGCCATATGAGCCAGTTCAGGCACCTCCACCGCTCTCGTTCATCCCTGTGGCCCTACTGCTCGCGGCTTGGTGCTTGCAGAACTGTTTCTGCAGCCCACATGAAACAGACTGGGCAAATTCCTCAGCTGGAAGATAACCACTTGCCTTCCAGGTAATTCTTCAGCCGGATATGTTCCCCGGTCTAGTCCCCACGCAGTGACACGGACCACTTTGCCAGCCAGCATAACACAGGGAGTGACTGGGGAAGGAGGTGACGCCTGTTTACGCCATCAAAAAAAACAAGTCTGCTTCTGGTATCTGTTGCGTGCTAGCACCATCCCTGCTCGCACGAGGCTCCTTGGTCTCTCTCCCCCCTCACGCTCAAGCACACACCAAACGGAGTTGGCGTATCATCGCTCCTCCGAGAGCTGTGCTGGGTTGGCCAGCCCCACCGCCTGCGTTACGACTCGCCCTGTTTCACCATCTAGGAATACTTTCTGGGCCATGAACCAGTGTCTTCTACCCACACACAGGCCTCCCAAATAGACAAAAATGGATAATTTCCTTTGATTATTTGTTTGCGGTCTAGAAGTGAACTGAAGTCTTTTCCTCTGAAGATAAAAGGATGCAACTAATGTCAGTTGACTGCCTTTGCTCTTTGTCTTGTATTGGTGATCCAAAACACCGAGGCCTCAAAACCACTCCACATGTAAGCAAGAACTACTCCATTAATAACACAAAGATGATATATACAAATTCATATATAAGTCTGTGTGTATATATATATATATATATATATATATATAAAAGTATCTATATACAGAGAGAGAGAGGAAGAAAATGCATCCACGATAAGTTAATTTTATCATAGTTAAAAACCAAAGAAGAATGACCACAAAACTGAAATAGTTAGGCAGATAATCTTTGGCATGTCCAGAGCAAATTTTCACAGAGCTGTCATGCAGTAGCTGAGATAAGGCAATGAATGGCTCTCGCTCAGTGCTCCTTAACAGATCTCTGAGGGAGGGTTTACAGCAGCCAGACACAAACCATAATACTGCTAGTCCTTTTAATCAGTGTGACCAGCAATGGCTTTTCAACCACTGTGATGGTAACCAAGAATGTTTCCAATTCTTGTTTATTTAAAAGCAAACATTGAAAACAGTGTTATTTTTTGCCGCAGGCATGCAGTAATATATCATTCATCTGCTTGAGTAAAGAGAGGCATGGAAGCATGGTATGTTGTCTGCTCTTTCAGATCTGGAGAGCTTTTATTCAGTTATTTATTAACAGCCCTGTAATTAGTATCATAATTTTCAACTCAGCATGTTAAGAAACATAAACAAAGGAGGCACCTGTACGTCTCTAGCCTGTCTGCAAAAATGCTGCGTTAGTGCTGCAATATTCCTGATTCATCGTAATCCACCTAACTCATTCTAACTTTGGGCTGAGTTTCTTTTGATCGCCCTGCTGAGATTCAAGTTGCCCACCCTGGTGGGGAGACAACCGCCACGTCACCTCAGCTATGGCAGAAGTCCCATGCTGCTCACCCAAAAGCGGGCAGAGGTTTGGCTGGAGGGACATGGACAGCAGAGTTGAGACCCCTGCCCTTCCACGAGCAAGTCACACCTCCTGTCTCCTTCTCCGCATTGAGGAGAATTTATTAAAATGGGCATATTGTTATCCAGTATGTTCTGAACGTTTACACAAACGGCACCGCTAGGTCAGATTTCCTGATTACCCAAGATCTGAAAATCTCCAAGAACTTCTAAGCTGCTTCTTTCTGGCAAAAAATGGTATATATGAAGCAAGCAGGAAACAGCAGCTTGGTTGCGGTTATTCTTGATTTTTGAATACTTCTAACAGAAAATGATGGCATTCAAATGGAAACACATGCGTTTTAAATAAAATGGTTAGGCAATTCCTTTCTCTCTCACTTCCCTGTCCTTCTCGCTTCTCTTCTAGTTCACTCGAAGAGCCACACTTTTGTTCAAGATATTTCTGGCAGGAGAGGAGTGTGAGGAAAGCTGTAGGAAAAGCCTCAAGCCATGAAATTTCCACCCTGAGATCCAGATTCCTTACGGGAGTGGCTGAACGCGCTGGACACCCAAACATCTGCATGCTGTCTGTACAGGCGACACGGTCCAAATACTTACAAAATCAAGCCTACTGACCTTATCTAATGAATATTCATATTAATTCAGGAGACTAGGCACACTGCCTGACAGATTTGTGTTGTCTGCCTGCTTTCCTTAAAATCCCAGGTATATGTATTGAGAGCTTTTAGTTGTGCAACAGTCTGATTCAGTATCCCAGAACACGTGTGCTAACTTAATTAATGCCACAGTACATCATTCTTGAAAATAAGTATTTAAAATTCTAAGCAGAACAAATCATATTCCAAGATTAGATGCTAGCATCATAGCGGCTGTTTTTCTCAAGGACAGTTCATTCCAAGGGAGAGCTAGCTAAGCCTTATAAAGCTCTCTAATCATGTCGTAACAAATGACAATACCGACAGCAATAAGCTCACTTAAAGAGCAGGTAGATGCATGCCGGCTTCTCCGAGAGGTAACGTGCAAAATCTTTCAAATCAGTTCTACATTTCTGTAATCTATAAAGTACATTAAAATGTCTTGCTGTTCATAAAAATGATGTGCTTATTTGGTATTTGGATACTAAATTTGGATACTCCAGATTAAATGACCAATACACTGGAAAGCACTGGCAAATTATCTTCTCGACTACATATTTCACTATTCAAACTGCATTTGCTGAAGGGAAAAAAGGAGGAGGAAAAGACACTCCCTCCCCCCAGCAGGTACTGATTTTGTAAGACAGCAGCGTGGTGTGGAATTGCAGAGTCGGTGGGTCAGCCTGCATGTGCTCTTGATCCTGGTCAAAATAAAAAGCAAAACTTGAACAGCTTAAAGGGTAGAAGAAGCTGGATTTCTCTCAACTGATCTACATGGTGCAATGGCTAGAGCAGAGCGAAGGGAAGGGCCCTGTGAGGAAGGCTGGGCTGGGACGGCCCTCCTCCTACGACAAGGACATCTCCCAAGAGCAGAGCGTTCTGAGAGAAACGCAGTTAGATCAGAGAAGGCTGCTGGGTGCTGACTGAGCTGGGACATGAGTCAACTGGAGAACATGGCTGAGAAGTAGGCGTGCTGCTCGACCGCGTCCTGGCTGTGAGCTGAGCCCCCGGGAGGGCTGGTGCTGCCTCGGTGCTGCCGAGGGCTCTCCCTGGCGCAGGGTGCTGCCCTGCGGGACCTCAGCCAGCACGCGGGGACTCGGCACGCTCCTGCACCGCCAGCGTTTCCTGCAGCGAACGAAGTCTGCTTCTGGAGGAATCCCCACACAGTGCCATTTCACCAGGAAAGGTGACAAAAGAGGCACTCGCCAAGTCTCAGCACTTATTTTCAGGGGTTTCCAACTTGGCCATCATTTTCCTTTCCATACAAGTTCTAAGCAAAACCACTTGGCCTTTTTTAAAAAATTTTACTGATTTCAGATGTTTTGCTGGCTTTTCCTAATTGATAAAAATGTTTTTCACTGCAGACTGTGCCCCTGGGTGTTTTGTCAGAGTAACGCTCTCACAACTCCCTCTTGTGCAGAGGAGTTTGGCTCGGCACTGTATCACCTCTCTAAATAGCTATATAAAGAGAATGCAAGCATCCGGAGGATCAAGTCCTGCATGTTGAAGTCCCAGATTTCATGATCTCCCTGTGCACTTTGGTCACAGTCTGCCGGCCAGCACAAGCTCTGCCCCAGAGGCTCCACATGAAGAGCTGCTCCCACCAATGTCCATGCTTCCTTGGCCATGGGCAGAGCTGGTGCTTAGGGACTTCAGGTACATCCTGCTCCTGCTATGAACAGAAAGCTTTTGAGCCCACGTCCCCAACACCACTGACCAGCGCCGTGGCCTCTACGTGGGTGGAAGCACAATCGAACACAGCAGCTGACCTCGGCACTGTGACCCAAAGGGCTCCCCGCCATCGGCATCCTCCTCTCAGCACTCATTTCTGAATCTAGCATGATTTATTTATGAATTTATCTAATTGCATTTTGGTTTTAATCCACATCTGGCAGGTATCCACTGTGAAATAGAGTCCTCAAAGGAAAAACATCCCTTGGTGATTCCAAACAGCCACCCGTGTGCCAGCTCTCAGCTCGGTGCGGCTGCCTCTCCTGTAACCTGACCATGCTTTGGGGAACGCTCTCCTTGCAGAAAACATCTCTAAAAAGGGAAATGATGTGATCCCGCAGAAGGGGAACCTGTGGTGACGTGAGCTCTGAGAATAGTGACAGCAGCAGCGGGAAACGCTCGCTGCCAGAAGACACTCCACACTCCTCCCAGCTCACAGCCTTCTGAGCGACAGCTTGTCAGTCAGAGATGCAACTAAGAAAAAGGAATTAATTTTCCTTGTAAGGAGAATTAATCCCTGTTAATGCAGATGCATGGGCAGGAAGAAAAGCATTACAATTACAATTGGCTGCATTTTAAAACAGAGGTCCTTCTCACTCCTCCCATAGTGCTCCCTGAGTTCAGGGACCATATCCAAGAGCAGAAGAACCCACCCACCCCCCACAGCCCCAAGCCTTCACACCCTCCCCAGGCAGAGGAGATGTCGCAGTACCAGGATCTCTGAGACCTGCCACTGCACTAACGCTCCAGAACGCCGGTGCTGAGTGAGCACTGGCCACCGGGGCGGGGGCTGAAGGCAGAGCGGGAGGGCTGCGGCTGCAGGGACGGTCACGGCACAGCTCGGCTCTCTCCACCGCCCATCAAAGCTGCTGCTGGCTGCTGCGCGGTGCCAGAGAGGGAGAGCACCAGCGGCCGTGCTACAGGGAGAGCCGACCTCTCGCAGGCGGTGCGTGCCCTAACATACCGCTGTGTCCAACAGACAAACGGGGTGACGGCGGATCACCCCGCCTGCTCGGCCTCTCCCACCGCCGCCTTTTAACCACCAGACCTGACCAGAGCTGCCGAGCGCCCGCACGCAGGCTGCGCTCGCAGGCGCACCCCAAGCGCAGGGCAGCCGGCAGCACGTCGCTGGCTCACCGCCCACGCTGCCGCAGCGCCGATAAGGCGCTGAAAACACTGTCAGGCCTTTCAGATAAGAAAGATTCAGGGCAAGGCAGAGTACCAGCTAGAGAGCACTAATACTTGTCAGGGTTGTAGCAAGGATGATAAGCCGGGCGCGGGAGGCCGGTGGGGGAGTGCTGGCACCATCTGTCCAGAGCGAAAGTAAGAGAGGCTGAAAGCCATCTTTCACCCAGGTAGCTGAAGCTCTGCCCTGACACCCACCCCTGGTGCTTGGTACCCGCGCCCATGCAACCCCACATTAACACCTTCTGGGCCCACACTAACACAGTTTTGAGGCACTTTTGCTGCTGCCACGGTCATTCCTAAAAGGGCTCAATATTTCCATTTCTTTCTGCAACGGAGGGTCAGAAGCAGAACTGCAAGCATTAGGTTACTGTATGATCACTCAGTCACTGCCCGTCCTTACTCGTCACCAAGATAAGACATTATCAGCTGAAGTGAAACCTGCATTATTTTCTTTCACAAGAAAAATATTTTATATCTAGGACACACAACAAATGATACAACTTGTGAGAGTAAGTTACACATATTGGCTCCTACCTCCAGCCTGTCTGTCCTCATTAGCTTTTGGGCAGCGGCAGCAGCAGCGGCAGGAACCGGGACACCGGGGTTCCCTGTCACCAGCATTGGGGCGGTGGGCAGGATCTCCGCTGGGACCAGGCCTGGGGAGACGGGCCCCAGGTAGGGGTTGAAGGCGGCTGATGCATTGGTGGCTAAGCTCGGTGCAACGGAAAACATCGGCTGCAATCAGAGAAAAGAAGGACACTTTAATATTTATACTTGCTATGCCGTCAGCATAATAACTTTCTGGCTATCATCTTGAGCACAATGGCAGTGAGTTTCTGTTACCGATGGGAAAGAAGCGTTTGTTGTGTTTGTGGGACACGAGGAACACCCGTGCAAACGTCGCATATGAGCAAGACCACAGGCATCCCTCACCAGCCTCTGCTGGTTCTCCTGCTCAAGATCCCCTGCACGCTCACACCACGTGGCAGCTCTTGGAGCAAACTCTCATTTGATCCGCACTTCAGCAATGCCATCATAAATGAGCACTCCTCATGGCCACAGGAGAAAGTCTGAGGCTCTCAGAGGGACACGTCCAAAACGTGTACAAACGTCCGTTCTCAGGGGAAAAGGCATCTGCGCGAGAGCCCCGACACACCATCAAACCACAGTCAACTTCAGACACCGATAAATGCATTTCTGACCCTGATGACAGCCAGCACTGGTTCAAAAATTACAGAGGTTTAATACAGGAACAAGACCAGACAACCATAACCATTTATTTTTACAAAATTAAACAGGCTGTGCACGCAGATATTCAGAAAGAAATACACTGCATCAAGGATATGCTTTATTTAGACTAAAACATGAAGCCAAAGAGAGAGAGCGAGCATGCAAATACTGGTTTTTTTTGTTTGTTTGCTTGTTTTAAAAAAAGGAAGAGTCAGACACCCTTGTAGGCTATCACATGTTGTGAAGATAATTGGATGTAGAAGACCAAATAATGCTGTAAGACCAAATGCGGAGCTGTTACACTGCAGTAAAGATTAAATAACTCTTCTGCCTCACTGAATGCAAAGGCACTGTGCTACCAGTGTAATTGCCAAAAAAAATTTAGTCTGGAGTGTTTATCTTTAGTGTCTAAATAAAGCATTTAGATTTTTCTTCCAAACTAATTTTTAGAAGGAAAAACAACTACAGAGTTAACGCAACTCTTTTTCTCTGTTTCATATCTGTTTAAGCCAGACAGCATATAACACCACATGTTTTTGTATTCCTGAGGAAATGACTGAACTGTTTGGAAGCAAGAACAAGTCCATTTGAAACACTGGACAAAAACACATGCAGAGATTACTGAAGAAAAATGTGTAAATGGGAATAATTTCTTTACTGTCTCTGGTTCTTCATCCATGTGAATGAAAAACAAACAGACAAATTTTACAGGAAATAAAATATTACTTTTAAATACACCATTAATTAACTGCGCTTTTCATTACTGTGTTCTCAGCTATGTAATAATGAATACTGAAAATAAAACTACAAACCAGTCTGTTAGTGTGCCTTAAGAGGTATCAGTGTTTGATTTCAGCCCCATATACTCACTGTACAGTACATAAAAGACTATCCCATTTATTTTCTGAGATAATTTTATACTAATATAAATATCCTGCGGCCTTTAGACCACTGCAAAATAATAGCGTATTTTATCAGAGCCACGTCATATTATTCTGAAACTCACAGGTATTTTGCAATGTGCTGTACACATGTCAATTAGGAGATAAAAAACTATCCGACAGTCGTACCAGCCCAGACTCGGAGCCACGTTGCTGGCAGAAAGCGACCATGAAGTGGTGAGACCTGGGCAGCACAACAACCGCTTCTTGGTCGCAGAGGAGTCTGCCAGGGCACAAAGCCGCCCAAACACTCCTGCACCCAGGAAAAAATTCTGGCAATACAGCAGCCCCCGAGGACACATGGCACCGACTGGATCTCCCCAGGGACTGTCCCCAGCCGCCCCAGCACTGACCCAAGGCTCGGGCGGCTGCGGGATGGGGAGGAGCGGGACGCCAGCACACTGCTCCCTCTGCTGCGAGGGTCACCCTAAGCACGGCCCTGCCGTCCACAAGCATCAGCTGAGGGTCAACCTGTAACTGCACGCTGGTCAGAACCGGGACCGTGATGCCATGCTGGAGAGGACAGGCAGGGCGGGGGCTCCAGGTCAGTCTGAGCCGCTGGGCTCGTCTCTGCTGCCTACTGCTCACTTATTTTCCAGCGAGCTTTCACTTTCCCATCTCTAGAAGCAGAGGTAGTATTTCTCTATCACCATGACCAAACCATACAACTACTTACTGGCCTTGCAGTTAGGGCCCTACTATGCCATGCATCATGCAAACCAGCTAAAAAAAAAGAAAAAAGCAGCTCCTGTAGATCCGCAGAGGGAACAGAGGTGAAGGAGGACATAGCCTTGGATGCAACTCTGTGCTGCCAGATGCCCCATAATCCACATCCTCCCAGCTACTGAATAATTCTGCTCTAAAAACGCCTGCGCACAACCAACATGAACCTCACCAGCAGGTCTGATCTCCACGGGTCTGCCTTTCAGAGGCACTGCTCGCTAACGGGGTCTATCGATTGGGAAGGAGACACCGGGGCACCTTTGGAAATTGGCCTCTGCAGCGCAGCAGAGCCACGGCTCCTCGCTGGACAGGCAGACAGACGGGCTTTCTGCCAGCGCCCCAGCTCACCGGCCCCGCAGGGCCGTCTGCCCGCAGGGAAGGAGCTGGACTCGTTTAATGCATCTTTAACAGTCATCTACCGAGCGCCTGCCATGCCAAGGAAAGCACAAGAGCGTACCACCTATGCAGAGAGAAACACTGACAACCTACAGCTACTTGTGAATTACAAACACACCTGCAGGAAGGTCAGGGACCTTGCTCTGCTGCACATCCCACCTGCGGCGTGCAGCGGGTCGCCTCTGGAGCGCCGGGCGACTATCGCGTGCCTGACGAACAGCCCCGCGGTTCAGCCCTGTACAGAGCAAGCAGCCTGGGGGTCCCCGTGCTCCTGGTGCCCTGCGTGCCCCTGGAGGCGAGGAACAGCCCCAGTCTCCGGCCACCTTCCCGGTCCATCTCCGCTCTTCTGGTCTCACATCTGCATCTTCCCGCTTCCGTTTAGCATTTTTCACACTCTTCCACATGGGAAAAGGCAAATCCAGGGTCTGACATTGCTTTTGTGAAGCAGCACAGCAGCACCCACTGATGTGCTAGTACCAACTGATGTGCTAATACCAACTGATGCTCTAGTACCAAAGCCATAGTCTAGCTGAGCCCAACTCCCCCTAAACCAGTTTACAAGCAAGGAGGCAGAACCGATCCGAGCAGGCAGAGCTCTTCCTCAGGATCTCGGTGCTTGCAGTCAGCAGGACGTGCAATCCCCGCTCACCGTCTGAAATCCCCTCCCTCAAGTGCCAGCCAAAGACAGATAAAAGAGTGAACTAAAAAGGAAAGATGGGAAAAGTCTGCAGACATTACTTGCGACTAAGATAATTAAAACATTTATCAAACAGAAATATGAGTGAAAGGATCCTACTGCATTTCTTACCAAATCAGAGTCTCTCATTAAGTTAGTTCACTTACTTTTATTACGGCACAGGTATTGATTTTTGTAAAACAAACCAAACTGACATTGTCAGATGGGATGACATAAATCACTTGCTAGAACACCCTGAAATAACATCCGTTTCAACCGTGCTAAAAAATAAAGTCATTTAAAGGCCAAATTAGTAGGATGACATCCATTTGGAAACACTATTGCTGGGACAGCCAATGGGCCTTGCTATGAATCCTCGCAGTGAATGAGACTGAATTCTGAAAATACACAGTCTGTAATGTTTGTACATCACAAGCGACGCACACAGAAATTACCCAGGCACGGGGAGAAGGTTTGTGCTGCACTTCAAAATTTTGCTCTGACTTAACTGACTTCAATTTTGCTTGTTAGGGACAGTATGAGTGTAGCATAAAGGAGAATTTAAATTTGATTTAAATGTTATCCTCACACTAGCCTCTCTTTATATTAAAAAGGAACGTTAATCCACAGGACTGCACTGCTATTTTTTTTCATGTTTACTCAAATGTTGGTGTGTGCCTGCACACTGCTTTGTATAAACCTGAGAGAGCCCTATTTGGTTACAGTTCATGAAACAAACAAACAAACAGGTTAACAGAGAAGAATATTTTAAGCAAGGGTTCTTACTGGTGGCTGCATTTTGACTTAAGCTTTCTCATAGTCCCAGCTATGAATCTGCTGGCACTAAGGCTGTATCACTGTACTCAAACCAGGAAACAAAAATAAAATTGTGGCATGTGCACACGTCTGTTTTGAGTTGTTGAAATTGAAAAATCATTCTGAGGTTGCTCTGGAGTTAAAGCACGTAAAGTACAGCCTGCTTTTGAGCTGTCTGGCTGTACAGACACTTAATTTTGTCTCTGATCTGAAAGCCATCAGCAGCGGGCACCGGCCCACAGGCAGCCCTATTTCTCCCGCGAGGCGGGAGCAAGGAGCGGGCTGCGCGGCGCAGCCTCAGGGCATCCCCTGAAGCACTGCGGTGCCACAGCGTTTGGTGTCTGCGCTGATGCTGCCTCAGCTCGCCTCCTTGCCTAGGCGATGCAGACAATTTTATTTAAAGACAAGCCAATCAAAAGAGAGAAAACAAAATGTGGTATCTTCTCATGCTGTGCTAACAGGTACTAAAGTGAATTTGCTGTGACATTCCTACCACAACATTTGCTGCTTTTCTCCCCCACATACACTTTTTCTTGAAACAGCCAAGGCATAGAGCTCTGTGGGAGAATAACAGTTATATTAACTGAATCAAGCTACAAAATATTTACTGGTATTCTGTAGACCCACAAAACGTGAGGCCAAATAACCATGTGGCACAGGTATGAGAGGCCTTTCTGCTGAGTGATTTTTGCTAAGGATTTAGCTATATTTTGAGGAGTATTAATTGTCACTATGTTTTTTGAAATAAAAGTTGAGGAACTCATCTAACAGAGCGAATATAGGTTTCCTAACGGAAGGTATCTAGAGGTAAATTAAACTCCCTAAATTCAACCTTTGCCAGCAAGAAAGGAATAAAAGAACTGTCAGAGAAGTGCTGATGCAGATATATTTATTTTACATATTTTTTTCAACTTATCTTTTTCCTTTGTTGCCATTTTACCCATTGAAAGAGAGAGCTTCAGCCAGGGGAGCACTGTTTGCCTTTTTATGTAGAATATACCAGCCTTGCTCATACATTAATCAGTGCCAGTCCCGCTCATACATTAATCAGTACCCTCTAATGTCTGAGCTAGAAATTTATATCAAAAGGGTTCCGGGCCAAATTTATCCATAGGTTAGCTCAAATGACCTCTCTGGATTGCATTAGAGAGGGATCTGGCACAGGGTGTTCAGCTCCCAAATGCGTATGTGCATGGCGGGTTGGTGCCAATCGTCTTTACATTTGCTGAAACGAGGGATTACTGCAGAGCAAAAAACTCAGCCATGGCGTTCGACTTTGTGGACCACTGCACTGCGCTTGCTTACTAAGGTATAAGAGAAACAGGTATGATGTAATATATGATCACATTTTACCGTGACCAAATGAGAGATTTCTGATAGATTCTCCTTCCCCCCCACCTTGGCTTTTTGAGAAAGTATAATTATCTGTACTCCTTCTTCCTGCCAAGCCTGTGCTGTGGATCGCGCAGGTCAGACTGACATGCACCATACATCACTCAGGGCGAGCCTTCTGCTCTGCCTGACAACGTGCTGTAAAAACCAAAGTCCAATTCCAGCAAGTAATTCCCTGAGAAGGTTCCCCTGAGTGAATGGAAAACATCCAGTGGGAATCTTCTCAAAGCTGGGAACTTCCTAGAGCACGTGAAATGGCAAAGGAAACGCCTATTTACGAAAATCCCACGCAGATCACTCACTCTCTTAAGAAATAAGTTGCAAAAACCGAATTAAATTAACAAAAGATTGACAGAATTAATTAAATTATCAATATTACTTCAGGCAAGGGAGAATTAAGCAGTACAAAGACATACAGACCAGCATTTCAGCGTATTGGATTTCTCCACCAGTTACCAGCGTTGGTGGGATTCTACAGGCATGTCAGCACACCTGCTGACTTACTTCACCCACAACTCACTGTACTCATTGATCGAAGCCAAAAAGCGCACATACCACAGGCTGCAACGGGGCACCAGGCATCATGGCATTGGCAAGCTGCATCTGCTGGGCCAGCATGGCCATATTCTTCTGCTGAATCAGGTTATTGCGTCCATTTATCTCCAGCTGCGTTTTTAAGTGTGGTGGTGGGTGAAGATATTTGCAGTTTTCCCTTGAACATCGACCCTGAAGAAGAGAATTGACACAATTGGCTTAGAAGCTGTAGTTGTATCTTCGTTTCTTATGGCATCAGCTAAAACAAACACAACACACGCCACACACCTAGGAGGAAAGCCCCCGGCTTCTCCAGGCTATCACATACTGAGCCGAGCGACTTGACAATTCTAGTATCAGCTGCTTGCTTTGCTTTTCTAAACTATGTATTTCTGCAGTACCACTCTAAAAAATACTGTTTCTTTTAAAAGTTAAAAGCAAAATACTAGTTGTTTTGAATGTACAGCATGGCCATCCTCTACAGGCACACGTTTTTGCTCAGCAAAAGCTATGCCGGTGGGGACTCGGAACGGCTGCCCCTGCCCACAGAGAACCAGGAACCAGGCGGCTGCGGAGCCAGAAACCCAGCAGAAGTGCGGTCCGGCTGCAGTGGTGAGCCTCCAAAAGCTCACGTGCTACTCTGAAAATGTTAAAGGCTCGCTTATCTTTCTGCTGTGGCAGGGCACAAGAAGCACTGAGCGCACAGCAAGACGTGTGGTCAAAGCAGCATTATTACCAGGAAAACAGCACCAGCTCTACGCTTTCACGCGACCTGCAATACAGCATCTTTGAAGAAAACCTCTTACATATGATGCATTTTTGTTGCCATTGTGTAAAACAAACAAGAAAATCAGAATTGACTTGTTTCTAAATTTTTCATTAAATTCAGATGCAGTAAACAACAGATCTCATGCGCTAATTTTATTTGGATGAAAGGACATTCATCAATTTGACAACCATTCACATCAAGAAATAATAAAAAATAATTCTATGTACAATATATATCCAAACCCCACTGCACCTCCTTGTTACCAAGTAAACCAGCTTCGCACATAAGACAACCCTGCTCGGTGAACTCTCTTAACGCGGCCTCTCGCTCTGGGTGCCCCCGCCCGCGGGCTCCCAGCTGGGAGCGGGGCGGCTGGTGCTCAGCAGCACTGGGTGCTTGCCCGGTGGCCGGGGCACCGGGAGCTGGGCACAAACGTGACTTCTGAAAACCGGCCCCAAGTGCCCCCAGCTGTGGCTCTGCTGCGAAAGCCTCTAAAATGAAAGGCAGGGCCCGAGCAAAGGGCACTGCCTGCACAGCCGCTCAGCCACCATGCGCGGCAGAGGAGGTCGGGGAAGAGAAGCCCCCCTCCTGGGGAAGAGAATCCCCTCTTCCCGGGGCATGTGAGCTGTGGTCTCGCAGGCCATGAGACTTCAGGAAATGCAAATTCCTTAATATGGAAGCTTTACACACTAATTCTAACACTGGAGCCCATACTTTCACTAAAGGGATGATAACAATAAAAAAAAAAAAAAAAACCCAACTAAAAAGGAGAATTGAATCCTTTTCTGGGAAAAAAACAGATTCCTTAAATTACATTTTTTTTTCCTTTACTCATTCATCTTTGAAATAAATCCAAACAGGAACAATGACAAAGCAAAAGACAGTCTTAATTTAAGTAAGAAACCATTTTTATCAGGAAACAAATTAATTCAATATAGTTTGACCTTATACTGCAATTTTGCTCAGAAAGTTAAAATGTATTCTTGTTATAAGATCTGCCAGAAATCTAATTTGTACTATGATTTTTGTCTCCCCTTAAGGCTGGGATAAATGGTTTGCTGCTGCCCGCCTCCCAGTCCGTCTCTCCTGCTGGCAGTCCAATGTTCTTACAACTCATTTTCATAGTTATTCAACTGACATCTGAGTGATCCTTGCATAGGAATATATACCTGATACAAAGAAAAATACGTAAAGTTTTGTGGATATCTTTAGGCTACACACTAAGATTATAGAAAGCCCTATGTATATGAAGACCACGACTGTAATGAATGGCAAAGAAAGTTCATCTTTCTGAGCATCCGTTCGTAGTCCCTGAGCGTGTTTCCTTGAACGAAATGCATTTTCCATTACATGATCCAGACAACACAGAAGAGCTGAGCGAGTGCTGCCAGTCACAGCGGGAAGGCGCAGACGAACAGCAACCCCCGCGCAGGCTGCCCCGGCGCTCGGCCGTGCCGTGCTCGCTGCCGCCTTGCTGGCCCTGGGCCGCGCGGCTGCAGACGTCGGTCTTCTCGTTCGTGGCACGGGTCGGAGGGCTGCCCCAAGCCCTTTGGCGTGGGGTCTTCGCCTCTGCCTCACGGCCCTGTGACAGGGCTCCCGCAGGCGTCTGCTCGTTGGACTGAGGGGTGCTACGGGCTGTCCTCGGCAGAGCTGGCGCGCGGAAAGGACTGCTGAAGTGACTGGCAAGAAAATCTCCCTAATAACACAGCTCCAAATGTTGGAAAGCAATCAAGACAGGGGCCAGATAATGCACAAGAGCTAAAAGCACAACATCTGTACTACAGATAAGACAGGGGAAAAAAACATGTGCAGCCTGAGAAAATATTTTTACAGGGGAATGGAGTTTCCTACTGCAAATAAGGTCAGTAACAAACATTAACGATTCATAAGTAGAAAAGACAAACTGATGGTGGCAACAAGAATCGGTGTTTATGGAGCGTGAATTTTATACGTGTGTGTATATAGACATATACATGCGTGCATATATGCATCTGCTGGTTGCTGTTCCACCTGTGGGAGCTCCCTGCGACACCTCCAGCACCGCTCGGCGAGGGCAGTGGGCAGCCGCCAGCAGGGCTACGCCCGTCCACGTCCGTGGGGATCAAAGCCAGCACCCGACAGCCCGGAGCAGCGGCCAGACCCGCGCAGGGGCCAGCACAGCCTGCGGTGGACCGGCCAAAATGGCGTGCGGGACATCTCCCACCCGGCTCATCCATACGCTCGAGGAAAAGCACGCTTTCAGCCTGGGGGGATGCTTTCAGACAAAATGACCCTCAGTTCTCTCCTCTAATGCCTTACTGACAACACAGTTCAGTATTTAAGCCATTCTGCACAAATAAACCAACCTCATTTCAGCACCCCACCCCCCCCGAAGCATTTCACAATTATATGAAATGGTAGGTAAAAGGCAAGCACTTTGGAACAGCTTTATTTATGGCAATTTTTCTCTTGATACTAAAACCCGTGTTAATTGTTGCTACCACTAAGTAACACAGGGCAAAATTACACATTTACTAGCTGCCTGGAAGATGATATCTTACATTAGCACAGTGTAAAAATCAGACTTAATTACTGCTAAATGAGTAACACGAAACTACAACATGTGTTGCTGGAATCAGAGAGGAGCAATTAACAAACCTGATTCCAAAATGCAGATTAAACTCAATGTCCTCATTTCAGTGGTGGGGTGTAGGCTGCTCCACACCTCTCCAGATGGGATCCAAAGCCTGGATCAGGACCGCTTAATGTACTTCATGGACTCAAATGCTTTAAGGCCAGAAACCACTCCAGTGATCCAATGCAATGTCCTCAGGCTCCTGGGAAACAAGGAGCCCCCTCCATTGTTTCCCCATCAAGGCCATCATTTCTCTTCACTTAGCAGCTGATCTTTAAGGAAGACAATTTACTCTGACTTAAAGACTACAAGAATATACCACACCCCCAGGTAAACTGTGCTTATGCTTAGTTATCATTAGCTACTATCAAAAAGCTTACATCCTTCTTGTTTGTATGTTCCTTTGGAGTCCAGTGCAGCATTTAACTTTCAACCTTTTCGAATTTTCAGATCCTAGCAAATTTTCCAAAAGAAATGCGGACTTCTCTGTTTGCGAAATGGCTTTCTTGTCTTACTTATATTCCATGGACCTTCAGAAATGGTCCACAGAATGCCCAGGAGTCAGAAACCGCAGGGTGAAAACCACTGTCAAAAATCTCGATCAAGAACACGGACTGCACTCTTCTCCTTTATACTGCGAGCAAGTAGTTTCTTAATTACCTTTTCACTAGATTCTGGTAACTGCAGTCAACAAAGTTTAAGGCAGATTTTAATCTCTCTGAACCTTTTCTGAACCCTTTGCTGTTTTTTCAATCATAAAAAATTTAATACTATAAGTGAGTAAATTCAGAGAAGCGGAAGTTGAGCACGCTGGCAGTGTCCCAAAACGCTGGTCGGGTTGTCCCTACGCTGGTAGGGTTTTACCAGAATCCTGCTGGACTAAAAGTTATTAAAAATGCTCCTCAGGCATGCTGTTCAGCAGAGGCCGCCCGCAGATCTCCCGTCCCTCGAGACAAGCGGGACAGGGCCTCCCCCACGGGCAGAGCCAGCCGGGAAGCTCGGGTGCACAGCACGACGGGGGGGGGAATCACTCACACAGCTATGTGGTATTTGGGCAAAATCCTGTTGCCAAGATGCCGCGTCTACTTCTGCGCTCAGGACTCCTGCAGGAAGAAACCCGGCTCTCGCTCACACTGCAGCTGACAGCCGGGGCGGCAACTCCCCGCCAGCAGCCGTGAGGAGAAGAGGCTGGGCCGGGCCCAGGTGATGCTGCTGGAGCCGGGCATGGACACGGCCCCGCTGCGGCGCCCAGGGCGCGCCGGCCCGAGCGAGCCGCGCTTTGTGGCCACGCTGCGGCTCCTCCAGCAGCCTCCCGCGGGAGGCCAGGCCCGGGCCGCCTGTGTGGCCTGTGCGGCCTGCCAGCCACCCAGGGCAGCGCCAGCGCCCTCCCCACACGTGTCCCCACACGTGTCCCCACACGTGTCCCCAAGCAATCCCGCTGTCGCTAACCAGCACCCATCAGGTACCACACTCCCGACAGCAGCGTCACCGCGAGAACGCGGCCCTGCGCGCCGTGATGAGCCGTTGTGCACAGCCTGCTCACAAATACACCCTGCAGAGCGAGGAAGAAGAGGTCGAGCTCGGCCCGTCAGCCAGGCGTCCTCCCAGCAGGAACGCCGGAGCGGGAGGACATGCAGGCCACTCTCACATGATGTTTTTCTCCAGCTATCATATCAACAACGTTCAGGCAGAGAGCCCAGGCTGAACTAAACAGCCAGCCTGACTGTCATTAAATTAGGGCAGCATGATGTCTGCAGTATTTTAAGCTGTCTAGCCTTGGCAAAAGCAGGGGATGGGGACAGGGAGGAGCGGGTGGCGCTCGCCCGCCGGGGACCTGTGTGGGGCCCCGGGAGGTGCCCCCCACTCCCCCGCGGTGCTAGGCATGGCTCTGGCAGGGCTGGGGTGCGAGGGTGTCATTCTTTGCTGGTAACACCTCCTGCCTCGCTGCCTGCCCCTGCCGTGTTAAATATTTACAGGTCACCGACCCGAGCACACGGCAAGCGCACACCGAGCTGCAGGGGGGCTGTGGGGGACCCGGGGAGGCAGGAGGGATGGGGCCGGGGGGCTGCGGGCCCAGCATCACCCCGGGGGCTCTGTCTGCCCGTCCGCCCCCACTGCCTGCTGGATCAGGCCCACCTCTGCATACCTGCCTAATCTAAACGCCACGCAAACATCATGAAATGGCAAGGGCTCGCAAGGGCAGTGCCAAGGAGAGACATTTGTTTGCAAGCTGATCTACTTGCGTGTTACCTTCTGCACCATTCCTCCTCCTAGCAGCGTCTCCAAGAGCCCTTCTCACGCCTGTGTGTGATGCTGAGCTGGTGCAGCTCCCGTGCCCCAGTGCGGGCAGCTGGCCCCGGCTGCGGGGACACACTGCACCTCCACTCAAAAATGCCCGGAGGTCCCCGTCTGCCGCTCGCTCCGTGCCGCTAACAGCCAGGTGCCACGCTCGGAGGGCGCCGGCAGACCTGTCACCGGCTTCACACGCACTCAGCACACACCGCTGGCTGTGCCAGCGCTGCCAGGGGGCATCAGCACCCGGCCCTGCTCCGGGGAAGCTGGGTTTGCATCCCAGCCAAAACTGCGGCAGCCAGGTAAGTGAAAAAAGCCAAACCGGGAGCAGCTGCACCGACGGCAACTGCAGAAGAGCGGGAGCTGCCACGCTGCACCAGGAGCCAGCGCAGGGGTGAGCGACCCCGAATGGCCAGGGACACCGGGATGCTACACGGAAGCCATCAAACACGGCTTTTTCACCCTTGCACAGCTTCCTAAGAAATAAAAAACAGACCCCAAAACGTACCTTAAAGAATTGGTTATCACTAATCTCAATTTTTTGTTATGACCTACGCACCAACCCCTGCGATCTAGATAACTTCCTGAAGATTACTGTGTTTTTGTAAAAACCGCCAGTCAGATTACTGTGCTGAGGAGTTTTTAGTTGGAAATAGGAATTAATAAAAAAGCGTCCATAGGAAAATATTTACTTTCTTTATTCATTTGTTGACAGAAAATGCCTGTTTTCTTTGAGTTTTCTATTTATTTCCCCAGACAGGTGGAAATGAGCAGCGCTGCCTCTCAGCATGCGCCCTGCCTTCTCCGAGTGCCAGACAACACACTTGCCTTTATATTTGGGAAACCACTGCGACATGGAAGGGACAGAGTGAAGGGGGCGAACCTTTCCGTGCTACGTTACTACTTCCCAACCACAGGGAAATGCGGGTAACTTATTTAGTTTTCAAATTCTCTCACAGAAAAATCATTACTTATCGGGGCAGACACATTTTAGACGTGCAGATTTCTGTTTAAATGATTGGTAAAAACCCAGGAAGAAATATAATCTTTTTAGCTGACAGCAGCTACTATACAAAGACAGATTTTTAGGCCTTATTTGAAATATGGGGTCAAGTACACATTTGCTTCTGCTCTTGTTACAGAAGTAAATCTTTTAAACTCATGCTGGCTCTCCATTCTTGTCTTAGTTTTTAATATACAAATTTATTTCCTATTCTGTACACTTCACTTTTACTGCTCAAAAGTGCTGTAAAGAAGAACAGTCCACTCCGGTCATGGGATCGTGACCGGCCGCAGCCTGGACGCGCGTGCCTGACGCCAGCAGTGTTCAGTCTCCTGTAACGCCTCATCGAGGTGCAGCGCGGGGTGAAGCAAGGTCTGGTGACCAGGAGCCAGGTCGGGAGTTTTCCTTCCCATTGCCTTCAGGGGAGCAGGGACGCCGTACCTGTCCCAGGAGCCTTCCCACAGACCGCCAGAAGCACCTCCCAGCTATGCAATTTGGTTTCATTCCCCACAAAGCGGGAGGCATTACATGTGGATATGTGCAGAATTGTGGAAGAGAAAACATGCAGGACTCAGACAAGAAAGAAACCATAGTCAATCCTGTCCTGGAAAAATCACCCCCAAAATTCTGCATTCTGAAAATACAGTGTAAGTATTTCTACAAGACTTGATCACCTGACAAACATGTTGGATTTTGATGTTACACCTAGATAGTTAAGACTTTCACACGGATAGGCAGGAAATGAGGCCACTTCTGTGAGGTCACTACCATGCTCTTCTCTACACCACCATTTTTCTGTGAAGTGCAGCGCGTCCTGTTTTTCAGATCCCATACTAAATGTTAGAAATACAACAGCAATTCTTGCTCTCTGAAAATAGTTTCCTTCCAGAAAAGACCCTGATTGCATGTTTAATAACGAAAAAGTATTCTTGGGATTCACTTCTGAGACTGCAAGCTCCTTTATCCACCGCAGTGACGGCTTAGGTAATACGGGTACTAACAATTTTTACTTTTTCCTTGAGGGAATATTTAATGGAAATATCAGCAAAAGCCAATAACTAATTAACAAGAAGATAATTTGAGCTTAGTGTGCTGCAGAGCCCTCTGTGCAACTGTGCCGCCGCCCAGCAGAGAAGCGTGACCCACCGGCAGCCCCGAGGCACGCGGCACAGTGCTGTGACAGCCCCGACGCTCACCCACGGCTGCGGCACAGCCCACAGCTTCGGGCAAAACCCTCTGCGCCCTGCAAACGCTCTTCCAAAGGCCAGAGGCGAGCCTTCCCCTCACCCACTGGAGCAGCAGAGATCACGGCAGCACCGGGTGGGTTTACAAATTAACGGCACCCAAGCTGCTCTTGTCCAACCACGCAATCTGCAGAGAAGATCTCAGGGTGGCATCAGGTCCAGCTCCTGCACCTGTGGCCCTGGCGTCTCCGGCACGCCGCTGCTGGTTTCTACCTCCACCTCCGGTAAGGTGCATGTGAACCCCCAATCTCATGCACGCTCAGGCCAAAGCACACACACACTTTGTGCACATATCTGCACCGAGGTCTGAAAAGCAGGTCCCCGAGTAGTTTGAGTCTGAGTAGTTGCTATTAGGCCTTCAAAGCTGTTTTACGAACTTGCAAACATCTACGGCTTCCGTACCCGCATAAACTTTAAACCAATTCAAATTCAAAATGATTACTTTCCAATACCTCTCCTTAGAAACACCGTCTAATCTGTCATGCAAAGGAAGAACAGCAAACTCATCACCCTGGTGGACTTGGCTCCAGTCTACAACTTTCTTGGAAAGCACAGCCTGCTGGTGATGCAACAAATAAGGTCTAATTAGCAAACTGCTCCCGCAAGGTCATTACTCCTGCGGGCGCAAGCCATCAGGGCCCCACGGCGCCTGCGCGAGGGACCTGCAGGATCCCAGAGCAGCCCCCGCACACGGGCACTGCCAAAGCTGAGACGCCCTGTCCTCAGAAACTCTGCGAGCAGCCAACGGGAGGTTTTCCACGCTGAGTCCTTGCAGGGTGAAGGAAGGCAGGGAGGACCCAGACCTCCCCGCCGCGGCTCGGCACCCGCGGTGCCGTCACCCAGTGCGACACCCAACATGAACCCTCCTCTCCCAGAAGGAGCCCCAGGGAGCCCACCGCATCCGCTGCCTCCAGTGCCCCCCTGCATTTCAGGCTGAGGTTCCTCAAAGCAGGGCTTACCCTGCGTTTGGGTATTTCCACAGCGACGCTATTTGCAGTAATGTAATGTATATCGGTTGTCAGTGTTCCCTCCAGCATCCGGACGGGTTCAGGACTATGATGGGGTGTGCACAGCCATGGGCGGACACTGCTCGGCACCGCACGGTTGCAACCAAACCCACGGCAGCTTTGGAGAGGGGGCAACCTTTGCAGAAGAGTTGATTTGGGAGGACCAGCAAACATCAGATTGGGCACAGCCAAAGTAGAAATACAGAAGAATTTTGCATGGACAGAGACTAAATAAAGATCACAGTTACTGCTGTCATTTGATAAACACCGGAGAGCGCACACCGATCACAGCAATCCTGCTGTTGTTGTTGAAGGTTATCCTTTTGCAGCAGTATAAAACCAGAAAAAAAACAAACAGTCCCAGCAAGCCGGTGTGTGCCACTGACTCTGCAGGTCCCCGGTACGGCACTGACCCCTCACTTCAGTCAGGGCAAGCCGCCTGGTTCCACATGCTTTTCTTATGCTGCTGGAGTTAGGTTAACATTGATCGCCCTCCACATATCTGAAGTAAATACATCTGTACGGACGAGTTTCATAAATGCAGTTGGTCTGGGAAAGTCTTAAAACTAAGCTGCGCCAGCCTGCTGGGTCTGTTTATTTATGCTATTTTTATACCACTGCGGTAGCACAACCCGAGTTACCGAGCACTTGCTACACCACTCTGCGCGTGTTTATACAAGAACTACTGCTCACAAAAGCAAACGGGAAGGCTTCTTGTTTTTCATCAATCCACCAACACCGTGCCATTAAAATATCAGCACCGAAGTCCAGGGGCAGAGCAGAATCGAGAGCACCAACGTGCTACTCACTGCATGCAGAGACGTCACTGGAATAAACCCTGGCTCTTCCCCAAGGGTCCCTGGAATAAACCCCTTGCTCTCCCCCGAGGTCCCCGCACCGGCCCCGTGGCTGCAGGGAGAGGCACAACGCCCGGCTGGCAGGGCCCGAGGGGAGCATGGAGCCCTGCACGCTGCGGCGGGGACACCACCGGCCGCAGATGCTAGGGCGGCTTGCTCGCCCCGACCGCGAGCCGGCCGCTCGCTTCAGAGCCCAGACACTCAGCCGCAGCCCCGCAGCGCTGCCCCGCTGGGACCACGGCCGCCTCCCTCGCCCCCCTCAGCTAACAAAATTGAAAAAAAGAGGGACTGTTACCTATAAAGACAGCGCAAGCACAGGACTGATGCAACAGCCTTTCAGTTGAGATTTTTAGCCCACACTGCTGCTCAGGATGTCCTGGAGCCAAATTAATTCTTCATTTAAAAATTGTTGCTTAGCAACGGGGTTTGAGATGCAGGGGAGAAAAGCGGGGTGCCGGTGGCGGCTGGCCATGGGTAGGCAGGAGGGGTGTGAGGAGGCGCACAGCCCGCAGCGGCACCGGTGCCAGACCCCTGCCTCGATGGAGGCGTCCGCGGGGCACCTGGGGTGCAACAGGTGAAAACAACCCTCCAGTGCCACAGGGAAACACAAACTGCGGCCCAAACTCTGCTCTTGCTTATTCCAAAACAAAACTGAAGTGAATGAAACACCAGCCCTGTGGAGTTGTTCCAGGTTTTGAGCAAACATTGTTTCCTCAGGTGGTTTTGTGAAATGACGGTTAAATGTATTATCCTGCATGCAGCACTGCTGTCATTGTTGCTACCATTAAATCAATAAGACAACCTCCATGCCACAGGATGCAAAGAACTCGGCTTTTAAACATAAAAGCGTCTACCAGAAACAGGCTTTAATCTCTGCTGACAGTCTTCGTCAGCTGCCACGGCATTTAACCACCTGCAACATTACAATGGACTCACCAAAGCATTTCTGTGCCACGAGAGTTACCAAGTCCTGCTTTTCAAAATCAGACGTGTAACCCTCTAATATTTAACAGGCTGCCTCCTAAAAACAAAAGAAAAGCTTCTTATGGCCAGCAGACACTCCTGAGTGCTGCACATCCCATCTGCACTGCATGAATATTTACCACCCCATCACTATTTAACAATTATTAATGACTGACATAAGTAAACCAACCACTTCGGGTATTCCGAACGCGCCACGATACTGAATGGCAACAGCCGCAGCTGAGGATGCTCCGCTGCCGTCTCCCCTCGGCCGGGGGCTCTGCCTCCGCACCCGTGCTGCAGGTACCCGACCAACTCGCATCTGGGTGAGCCAGATCTAGCAGACCAGCAGCCACGCCGAACGGCACAGCTGTAACAGATTAAGTATTTTTGATCCAAAACAAACATGCAAACACCTCCCTCTTTTAGGGAGTATAAATTCCTTCCGACAGCAGAGAGCTTGGTGCGTTAAAACCCAAGCAGGAAGATGGCTGTTACGTAAAATCCGAATATTGCCTGTAAATGGTAAAACTATTTATACCAATGCCCATGTGTTTTACAGGAAAACATTTAACTACACGTAAGCTATGGTTTGCTTTTTAAAAATAAACTCTTTGCACTTGCTTTGTTGTAGTAGCTGGCCCGCCAAGCATACATGCAGAGGAACTTTTTTAATATTAAACAAAAAGAGTTACTGGCCCTATTTTACTGACTTGAAGCATACGAACTGCCGTCCTGGCGAGTCAACGGCTACGCTTACAGCTCCGAAGCCAGGCAGCGATCCAGAGGCAGGGCCACGATTGCTGAGGCACTACCCAACGCTGATGTACAGCCCATGTTGAGACCCAGCCCGACACACACCGGAGGAGGGCTCGCTGCACCTCAGCCCCTCCGCTGCCCCGGGGCACGGCCAACCGCCCCCCGCTGCTGTGGGGCCCTGGGTGCCTCGCCCAGAGCCGGTCTGACACCGTACCCAGCTGCTGGTTCACCGCCAAACCCACCGGCCGGGAGCCATGCTTGCTAACGAACCCCCAGGCAAATTGCCCCTCCGTGCCCAAGGAGGCTGGCCCTGCGGCACCCCCCACCGCAGCCAGGCCCCGGCTCACAGCCCGACAGCCTGCCACGGAGATGGCACAGGCTTGGATACCGCCAAATAACTTCCATGTGCAACCAGAACGCCTGGGTGGCAAATGCACGGCTTCAGGGGACGGAGGCGAGGAGGTGAGAAGGAGGTGGGAAGGAGGTGAGGGCACCGGCCCTGTGAAGACCCCTCAGCCCCCTCCAGGCCTGGGCTGTGGCCTGGGGATGCCAACAGCGGCACAGGAGCTGGTGCTCGCACCCTCTGCAGACATGCTTTTTCCGCTTAAGATGAAAGCTGAAGACGAATCCAGTTTTTTTTCCAGGGGGAAATGGCTGTGATTGTTTTATTTTGTCCAAAACTGCACACTCCAGATGTGTGGGGAGCTCGTTTTTTGCTCCCCAAGAGGCATACAAGAGGGTATGGGCATCCTTCACCCTGATGCATCCCTGAGGTTCCTCTGGAGGCTGAGCCCGACAAACCCACCGCTCGCTGACCGGTGACGAGGTGCGCTTTGTCATTAGCTGCTCACCTGAGCCTTGCGAGCACACAACCACACGACGCAGCCCTTCACGAGGGACCAGACCACCGCGGGAGGTGCAGACCACACTTGTCAGCAGCACTCCATCCCAGTGAGCACACAGGCTTTTAAACGAGAAGTACGTACTTATCCGTCCTGGGATGGAAATACTTTATTTTATACTTTGCACAAACCATCCTGAGGATCTGTCCCTAAAAACAAATGCTCTCTATTTTTTACATTAGGCTGTTCCAAAACTCATTAAGATCCAGGCAGTCAGCCCCGTCAGCAGTGCCCCTCTGCCCTGTGCAGGCCCTGGCAGGGCTGGGTCTCGGCACACACCGCTCCTGATGTCAAACCGGTGACTTTCCTGACAGCGGAGGGACAGGGGGACTTGGGCTCCGGCCCAAAGTTCAATGCAGCATCTCAAAACAGGGTCTGCCCGCAGCCTCGCTGGTTCGCACCTCCTGCACCACGGTGATTTCACCCTGAGAGGATAAGCAGGGACGTTGTTGCGTTCTGCTGTTTTTGGAGCCATTCGAGCAGTGCATTCCTTTGCCAGTTCCTCCGCAGCACTGGCACGCCAGAGGAAAACCGACCAGCTCCAGAGCACCAGCAGAAGAGCAAATGCCGAGATGGGATAATCAATGCTTTGTGCCCGAGTGAAAAAGATGAAAAGCATCTGCACATTTCTGTTTCTGTATGCGGTTTCAATGCATAAAATGACAATACACCATGGCATGGCAAAACGCCGGCAGGCTCTTGTTTCTATGTATGATAACCATCATTCCTGGCACCATCGTGGTCGGGCTACCCCGCGAGCAAACGTGCCGGTGCAGCTGCCTACAACAAACACATGGAGAATTGGTCCAGGCAAATGCCCCCCCCTCGAGACGCACATTTTCCCGTTGAGTACAGCGAGCGGCCCGGCGACGTGCAGAGTGTCAGAGGGCTGCAGGCCCAGAGGCCGGCAGTGATGGATGCGGCAGTTTATGTCTCTCCCCTCGTTAGCAGCTCAAGCTGCCCTTCAGACCTCATCTGTTTCCCCAATTATCACCGCCACGCTTTGATCCGCCCAAGCACACTTCTCTGGTCTGGAAAATCGTCCCTAAATGTCCTGCTGAGCGACAGCCCAATTCCACCTCCCCACTAGTCCCACCTCCTGCTTCCTCGGCAGCTGCCGAGGCGAGCGGGCTGCCACTGGCCCCCACTTTATAATACTAGCCTCAAAATAATTAAAGAAACTTGTAAGTAAGGTAGAATCCAGCCTACAAACCAAGCACAGAGCTGCAGTGGTTGAGATAAACCCCTCCCACAGCCATGGGGTGCGTGCACTCAGGTCCGACAGCAGCCCGGGGACGGCATGGCACCGAGCTGGTACGGCCACACAGAGACCAGCAGACACGACACCCATGGCAGAGTCCCTGCTCACAGAGGGAAAGGAGCAGATAATGTGATAAGGGGTTGACTAAACAGCAGCGGACGAGAATAAATATTGACAACAACTGCTGAATTTCTGTTAAACAAAGGATTTCACATAAAGACGCACCGGCCAGTCACAGCTGAATATCCCTGTTATAAAACACCGAAGCTGAGGAGCATGGCACTGAGTGCATGGCCACAGCACCAAGTGACACCAGGAGAGGCTGCATCCATGCCGCACATGCGCCGAGACAAGGTTGCGGTGTGCAGCCACCCCGTGTACCCAACCCGGTATGGCCCCGGGGCGCTGGGGCACTGCGGCTGCCAGCCCGGGGCAGAGAGACGATGTCCAAGCACCCCATCTCATCCCAGCAACTCATCAGCCAAAATAACAGATGTTAGTAAATTATGAATTTTATATTGCTTACATTAATCACAAATGGAAAAAAGAAACAACTACAGGGAACCACTGGAAGCTGCCACCCTCACATTCACTCCCTTTCCTAATTAACTGCAACATTTTTGGTATATTAATATTCCTACAAACCTCAATTTGCTTTGGCACCTGCTTTATGTATCCAGTTAGCTTACATTTCACCATTTAATAATAATAAACAACAGGTTAATGACTTCCTTAGCACTTGGATAAATCAACCTCTTCAAAAATACTGATGCGGTACAGACCACACGTCTCACTCCCATGTCGCTGCCCCATACGAGCACTCCAGGAGGTGTCGCGGGCGCCTTTACAAAAGGAGAAATCTGACTCATTTGAATTTGCTAAGATGCCTTGTCTCACTTTTTTGGCATTATGTGATCTTGGTTATAATAATTAAATTGATTCGGCTACAAGCTTCATGCATTTTAATTATCTTTGTGCATCTTTTCATGTCCAGTGTAGCCATAAAACACACTGAAGTGACCACTTAATGACGTCTTTGTGTGTGTACCTTGTAGATAAAAGTCTCAAACCCTCCAATATATCCGTTTGGCTTATACTGCTAATGGCACTTGTACGGGAAGCAACGCAGAGAAGCCATCAAATTGCCATGAAATTCAACAGGCTTAAAAAAAAGAAAGAAAAAAAGAAAACAGAGTTAGCAGACTCCCAGCATGAACCCAGGAGGAAAGAAAACAGCACAGCAGCGAATCCCGCCCCGCTGTTTCTGAAGTCTGCCGGGAGCTGCCCCGGGCTCTGCTGGGAGGGCTCAGCACTCCTGCCAGCCCACGCTCGGGACCGAGGCACGGGACGCGCTCCGGGACTCGCCCGAGCCTCTCCCCCAGCCAGCAGCGTGGGATGGGATGCACCTTCTGCTCCGGCCCGGCCAAGCCCTCGCCCTGTCATCACCGGCAATTCAAACTGCACAGCCCCGAGCAGGAGCAGACAGGGAGAAACGAGGCGAAACGCAGAATGATCCCCACGGGGATCAGCATGGGGACGGGGACGGGGACAGGGATGGGGACGTTCACACCGGCACCACTTTGCTTTGCACCCTCCTCCTCCTGCGCAGCACCTGCAATGGCATCACCGAAACGTCCGTCCAGCTCCGGTCAGTCTGTCACCCGGGGGTAAGGCGGCCGCTGGAGACTTCACCAAACCACCCCAAATCTTTGCTTCGTAACGGCCATCGGCAAATGCATCAATAGCTTCCGGAAATATAAATATGATTCTAATCCTTTAATACAATTTGGGATTGATATTTGTATTATTACAAATATGTGTATATCCACATGTGTCTGTATATATACATTGTATGTATCGATTTAACAATATTTCTATTTACACCACCGCCACTCCCAAGTCACACAAACTCTGCAGACTGAGATAGAGTAGCACCAGATTTCTTCCCCAGTAACCCTCCACCTGCCCCCCAACCAGTGCTGTGCTGCAGGACGAGAGGGCATTGCATTTTTCCAGGCCTATATAGGAAAACCAAACGCCCCCCAAGAGTCGGTTATCTCCCAGGGGTTGCACGTGGATAACGACAGTATTGGAAACTACAAATTTCTAGCAAGGACTTCAGAAACTGCTCTCTCTAAACTCCTAAAGCCATAAAATCCTGTTAGAGCAATCTCTAGTAATTCGTATGATCTTTACTCAAGCATATGATAACTAACATTTTAAGAGGAAAATGAACAACTTTATGTCAAGAGCAAGTAAAACACACTCAAGATTTAATCTATTTATCGTTACAGCTTCACGCAGTGCCGACCAGCAAGCGGCTGTGAACAAAGCAGCGCTGTACAAAGCCTCGCCAGCTGCAGGTACCGAGGATTGCTTTTATCAACATTTCTGTTCACAGTGTATAATCTCCCTGTAAATGACACGGTCTGAAAAACAGTCCCTTTGCTGTCTTGCCTCTGCGCTTAGGATCTTAGTAGTTCCAAGTAAATTACTAAAATGAGCAGTAAGCTGAAGATCCATCGGGTTCCACTGCAACCGTTTAATGGCTGTACTGCAGCATAATTAATATTTAATAATATTTTCAGGCTTCCGATTTGTTTTGGTGTGGTATGACAGAAAACAGGCAAGTTGTCAAACGCTGCATCCAAGCTGGGGGAACAAACAAAAAGGACGCGGCCCTTGTTCAGCAGAGCTGCTGAAACAGGTCGATGTTATTTACAGCAAATTTAAAAAGGGAATACCACGAGAGGGATGACACCATGTATGTTATCGTATACTTTTTACATAGTCGATGTATTTTAAAATTGTTTAGAAACCCGCCCTGGCTGTCTGCAGGGGTGTTCCCACTGTCCCAGCCCCGGCTCCGTTGCTGCCGCCCATGGCGTTCGCTGCGCGCTGCCTCCGGCGCCTGCCTGCAGGTGGTTCCCTTTATGGTTCCGTTGACTCAAGCATAGTTTTCTTATTAGATATCAAATGTAACTTTTAAGGTAGATATACGCACACGTAAAATACAAAAAAAACCCCAGATGGAACTATTTGCATTTGCTTTTGCAGTGCACTGGCATTTTAAGTCTCTACCTGGTGAAAAGGGGAGGTGGTTGGCATGGTGATCCAAATTGGATAATTAGTGTCCTCACCCAAGTGTAAATACGCAGCAGAATCCTCCATTATAGGTGCTATATTTAAAACTGAATTGCTACAGTTTAAAAATAAAATCTTGCTTTTGTGATTTCAAGAGAGAGAAATTGCCATCACCTCTTGCTTACACCTGCAAACAGAGAGTAAGCTGAGGCCCAATACGGCGAGCTCGCCAGCCGTGCCTCTGCGGCAGGAGCGATGCCAGTCTGATGCTCGATTTATAAAGCTCTTCCCTAAACTGCACAGGCACGACACAGAGCACTGCTATGGCATCTTCATAATAAATTTACCCTGGAACATACAGAACACACAAAGCAAACAGGCGGCACAAGCCAGGGCAAGGCACCATCACTGCGCCGATCCTTCTGCACAGAGCCCCGGGACCGAGCCCGGCAGGTCTCGGTCCAAAGAGACCAAAGGGCCCCTTTCAGGACGTGCATGGGGGGCCTGGGGCAAGCTCCAGAACAAGGACCAGGAGGGGAGTGGGGAAAGTCTCTCCTCTTCATACGAAACCATTTACTTCAGAAAGGGGAAGCGCGCTTTCCCCTCCTTCAAGCTCTGCCGAGGCTTTATGGCGATCATACACCGTTGCATTGCAATTATGGTGTCTGAGACGTGAGCAACGTTAACAGATTACAGCTGCAAACTGCCATGCTTCTTTCTGAAAGGGGGTGATTTGATAACCAGTTCACAATATACCCACTGCAAAACCAAAAATATCCTTTAAAAAAGATATAAAATATTTTCAGAAAATTTCACTGTAATTATACATGCAATTAATTTCCCTCTTTAAGCTCTGCATCTCATTTCCAGCATGTTGCTCCAACAGCTTCCACGACGCTGTAGCTGCGCTCACAGCTGTGCCTGCCTGCACTTCCACTGCTTCTGCAAAGTGCCTGGTTTTTTTAATAATAGTAATTTGAAGGCAGTCCTTTACATAATGGAGGAAGCAGCAGAAGCCGGTGAATCCTCAGCAATACAGCGGTATCTGGAGCTGCCCACGTTACACCTCACCCCACTGCTGAAATGTATCCCTGTTTTTCAAGGCACAAAGACAGCAGAGCACTGTAGACCCGCGGGACTAATTTAAAAACAAAGATAAAACCAAGAGCTGGTAACAGGCTGCCACAACACTCAAACAAGACACAATGTGGAGGTGCATTCGGAAAAGGAAAGCCTGAACGCAGATGTTCAGGTACAGCCATGACAACGCTGCAAAGGGGAGCCGGTCCCAGGCAGTCAGACAGTGACAGATAAGCAGGACATTCCCCACCCTACTCGCCTGTATTAATCTCACCAGTCTTCCTTGCGTGTCGGAAATCCTCACTGCTAAATCTCTTCTGTAGCGTCCGACAACCATCAGACTTATTCTGAAGGCTCATTCTGTATTTACTCCATTAAGAGAAGTGATCCCTACGAAGCTGCATGCAGTATTACCCCTTACAACGCACGTGACTTTTGCTAGTGTATTTCTGCAGCGGCCGTGTTTAATTTCTCCTGAAATTTACCCACGCTGGGTCCCTTGGAGGGGTAGGTTTTAAGCAAATGGCATATTGTATTACGCAGGTAGTGAAGCTCGGGAGGTGTCTAATCTGCCTCCATCCCAATTAGTAACTTGGCTGTTGAGGGCTGAAGCCCCAGGTGAAACGAGGACACAGACTGCAATGCTCTGCCGTGCCGGGCAAGATGTCAGTGGCCGAGCAGCCTGCCAACGCCGTGCTGCCTCTTCTCGCATTTATAGTTAAGGTCATTGCTGAATAACAAAAAAATGAACGTCACATCAATAAATTGTTCTCCACTTTCCAATAGTACACCAACGGCCCTCCTTTAGCAATCTGAAGGTCAATTGCTGTCATTATTTTTTGGCTGGATTTTTATTGAAGAGAGGTTGATTTAAAAGCATTGGTGAAAACTGCAGCCCCGCACCACCGATATGGGAAATCACTGCTGGAATCCCAACCTGAAAACACCAACACATTGACATGTTTGGGGTTTTCTATTGACATGGTTTACATAAGAAATATACATTTCTCTATTTTCTTGCTATCCCTTTTGTAGTATTTTTCCTTGGTTTTAGTAAATACAGCACCTTGACACGTTATTTTAAATACAATTAGAATAAATTTGTCAGGCAAATGTTTTATTGATTGTAAAATAATGAATATGGAACGACTGAAACTATTCCTAAATTTTACTAAAAATTACCTAACAACATTAGCAGGGAAAGTAATTGTTAAAATACTGTTTTATTCAAGTGAAGTTAAATGACAAATTCTGATTGAAATATGGAAAATTATTAAACTTAATTTCAAAATAGGACTTGATTTTACAACTGAGCACAAGTGAAACAAAGCTTTCCGAGTGTGTATTTTGTGCGGCCACAGGATCTGAACAGAGAACCCCCCTATTTGCTTTCTGATGCTGAGATGTCCCAGCAGCCTTTCCAGCACCCCGGGCGCAGCGGACGGTGCTGCTGCTCTCCCACCCACCCACCCCACCGCACGGGCCCCAGACAGTTGCTCCGCCACGGTCCCGTGCCTGCGCTGGGCGCGGACCGCGCTCCACGCACCCTGCCCCGCTCGGGCGTCCGTGCCGTACCGCCCTTCTGTGCTTTTGATTTCTCCTCCTGGCAAAGTCTCTCTCTCAACCAGATTCTTTCCCCGAGCAAATCCAAACGTAAGATGTGCCTGTTCAGATCCACTTCTGCGGCAGAACTCCCCTACCGCAGCCCGGGCTGCCTCGCCGCTGCGTACCCTCTGCTTCAAGCTTGCAAAGTCAGAGGTGAATGGATAGGCCAAAGCGTTAATTAGAGGCTGGAAGTACCAGAACTGTGATTCCTACCCAAAACACAGGCAGCTCACAGAGGACCTGCTCTAACACCTCTTCCGTGACAGGAGAGACCCACCAACTTGGGATTCATCACAGGAGCACTGGGCGAGGTCAGCTCCTCTCTGGGGATGCTACCAGCCCCACATGTTAACTGAAATTACTGGAAGCTGCAGACTTTCAGTGCCCTGCAGGAGGTACTCAATATTTGGCAAGACTTACCTGCATCACTCCTACTGCTCTCCCTCCTTTGCAAGGGACTACACTGGGTACGGGCTAATTTCAGCTGATTTTGGTATCTCAAAGCTGTGCTGAAAAATCTTATGTTTCAGTCAAATACTGAGAATTTGTAGTTCAAATTTTAAACATCTAAATGGTCTTTTCCACCACCAAAAGGCAGATGAGGTCTCAGCCAGGAGGACCAGCGGTTCTCCCGTGAGCAGGCAAACTCGCGCAGAGAGCGAAGGAGATGCCTGAGCATGCACCAGGAGCAAAGAGCTAAATGATGCCTTCTCCCTGCTGATACCAGCGGTTTAGGGGGAGAGGACCCGTTTCTGGAGAAGGGGAAAAGACAGAATGTGAAATTTGCCAGGACTTGAGGTACTCCTTACGAATATGGAAATTATTTTCAGATAAATAAAACATTTCCCTGAAACCAAGGTCAACCACTCAAATGGGAACTGTTCTGTGAATCAATACCAAAGCCTGGGGAAATAATTTCAAATGTGTCCACTGAGCTCTGCTCCAAGATGCCACTTTTGTTTCAATGTGAAAAGCAGAAAGTGAATCTTCACCAAGCAAACACCAAGCATGGGGCTCTTAACGAGTCTTCACACAAGTAACCAAGAGCAGGTTAGTGGCACTATGGGAAGCAACTGCTATTTTTACCTGGAAAAGTGAATAGCTACTTTCTCAGCGCTAAAAACTTTTTTCCAGAAGTTTGCAAAGGATAACAATTTTGAATTACCAGCATGAGAAATGATCTTGAATCTCTTTCAGTAATGCCACACTGAAATCTCCGCTGAGCAACACGCTCTGCTTCTCTGTGCAGTTCTGTAAGAGCTGGCTAGCATTTTTAGTCAAACCAGACAAAATAAACCCAGCACATTTCGCTTGCTAGGAAAACCCACTAACTGCAGGGCACAGCCGTCCATTGAAAGTCGCTGAAAGGAGGCACGGAGAAGTGACCTGATTTTCAGGAATGCAAACAGCTCTCCAGTCCCTAACCCCGCCATGCGCAAGACGTTACAATACAGTAAAATTTCTTAGATGGAAACATATTGCTTCAATAACATCCAAACCTTTCTACTTAATTACTGCACATACCCAGTACTGCCAAAATGAACCGAGAGCAGTAGCTATGGAGGGGAAGGGGGAGAGACGGCAGGGGACTGCGACAGAGACTCTCTCGGGCATTACAGCAAATAACAGCATCTTCACGGCTGCGGGGACGCCCGCGTGGGTGCCGCTCGGGCAGGGGCGTGTGACAGCGGAGGACAGGCTGCCTTTGGCAACACCGAAAACTTAAAACTTCTGGCCCTTTTTGTACAGTTTGCTTACACAGTAACCAAATTAAGGCCACTCAGTCTGCTCATTAAAAAAAAAAAAAAAAGAGGAGAGACTGAAATAGCACACAGCCACACAAGAAAGGTCTATGCAGGAGGCATGGTTCACATTTGCCCCTAATTGTACTGGATTTCAGAACCAGTTTAGTCTAATGTCACTACACCACAAAACATTAAGCCCCGAGATGTAATTTCCACGAGGGCTTCAGCTCTGAGGTACGTGAGGATGCCAGGGCTGATGGACCACTGACGTCCATCACAGCAGGCAAAAACTGGACATTGCGACCCTTAGAGTGACGGTGCGAGGTCCCACGTACAAACCCGGGCTGAGCCGCTGCACCAGTCTGGGGCTGACTCACACTTTAACAGTGAAGGCTTGCTTTTGGTTCACGGTTGCCACCACCATGGTACCACTGACAGAGGCACATGGAGAACCGACCGAGTGCCACCCAGCCTCGCAAACCCCAGCGGTGCCAGCCCGGCTCGCTGCTCCCCGGGGCCGGGCGATGCTGAGACACTGCTGTGCCACACCGCTCGGGGACCGCTGGCGGCTGCTGCTCAGGGCATCCTCTGCCGCAGGAGGAAGGACACGCCTTTCGTCTGTGCCCGGCTGCCAAAGGTCCAGCTAATCCCAGCGCCAGGCACGAGACAGCGTCCAGCAAGTCAGCACAGGACAATGAGATGGCACAACAGAGGCTGACCTTATGGGGTCGTTTAAAAAGAGACACGAAAGGCAAAAGACAAACTTCACAATACATAGAAAAGGGAGGAAAAATACTTAAAGCTTCCAGTAGCGAGAGACATCAGGCCAGAGGACGTCCCTCTTCTAGCCAGCATCATTGCTGTGACTGAAAGATCAAAACCACAAACCTACTTGAGTAAAGCAGAAAATACTTTCCCTGTCCAACAAGAACTTTAGAAACTAATAACAGCTGAAGAATCTCTGTTCTGAAAAAAAACCCCAAAAATAATCAGGAAATCTTTAACAATTTTTAAGAAAAAATTCCACCCATTTTCAACAACAGGGAACTCAGTGAAGCCAATGGCTTCAGCTTTGGACGAGACAGTGATTGCCAACAAAACGCATCTTTAAGAAACAACCACCAACCCCTCTGCAGTCAACTTGGTCCTCCTAAGACCGACGGCAGAAACGAGCGTTGGGAGCAGCGGCTCACAGCCAGGCTCAGGCACACGTGCCGGGCAAGCCCTGGGACAGGGACGTGCTCCTGCACTGCAACAGCCCCCATGGCACACGGTCCTGCTGCCCCGTCTCCAAAGGACACCAGGCATTGCTCCCAGTACCATCTGATGCCTCGAGGTGCAGCCACTCGTGTGACCCTGGTTCTGGCACCCCCATGTGCCCCACAGCCTGGCGGGCACAGACTGCTGGAGCCCACAGAAACATACCTGCGGTGGCAGGTACATACCGTGACAAAACAGGTATTTAATTTAACTGTACCCCTGGGATGGACGCAAGAAGAATGCAGAGCGAACAGTTGGTCTGCATATCCAACCAAGCCAAGAAGTGTCAGCATCTGATTATTATTTATTGCACTGATGGAGCTGGAGCTGTCAGAAGCTGCTGTAAGCAGAAGTACCCAAAACAAAGCGGTAATTAATGCGCAATCATGCACCAGCACAGGACGAGGCCAGCTGTCCAAGGGTCAGTGTGAAATACAGCTCCTCACCACATCTCACCATGCTGCCTGTGCTGCAAGTAGAGAACTACAAAGTTTCCCGTAGCTTGACATTACTACACTTAACAAGTTATCAACGGCAATGGAATTCTGCAAGACTTAATCAGTAGGTCAACAGGAACGAATGAACCCAGCAGCATGCACTATGAGCAAAGACAACGCACAGACCTCGAGCCTAAAAGCATCCGCAGATCAGCAACAGCCCCTGAAACCTGGTGTCCAGCCACCCACAGGGCACTGACATGTCCCCACACTTTTCCTCTTGATTTCTGTCGGCTAGCAATTAAATACTCCCATCCCTTTGAAATTTTTCTTTTAAAGCTTAATTCTGTCTTCTTTGAAGTGAAAATCAAAGAACAATCATTAAACGATAAAGATTAGGCTGACAGAAAATTAGACTTGCATTTTTCCTTAAACGTGCAAGACAGAACAAACACTGCTCGTCCCTTTTTCCTCTCTCTACTGCATCATAATTACAAGTAAAATTGTTAGCTTTGGCCCTAGCTGAACTTTATACCCCACCTAGCTAGCTGAACTTTATATTCCACCAAATAGTGAAATCTTTCTCCTGCAGTTAGACTGATTACTGGAAATCATATATAAGTTTTATGTAAAGGAATAGTAAACACACTTCAAAAGAAGGCAGGGGAAGGGCTGGCTATATGGCACACAACTTCTCTGGCAAGGGAAACCTCTCCGATTACAAAAAATAAAGAAATTACCCATTCTGCCACAGGGTAAGGCAGGGGTACTTTCCATTGCTCTTCACAAGTCCTTCTCACTCTCCTTGCTGTCTACTGGGTGTGGAAAGAAAGGAGATGTTTGAAGAGCAGAGGATTTGGTGGAAAAGAGAGATCACACATGAAATTTGTCAGACAGCAGGCACTGAAACACAGGGGAGATGCAGTAAGTTGAGTTTTTCAGAGACCTGGAGGCCAGCTCTATGAAACGTGCCAGGAATAGCTGCTGACAGAAAGAGATGCCCTCAGGACAGGTAAGCAAAGCTCTGGAGAACCCTCAAAACCAGTGCCATTACAAAAAAAAAGGGCAGGGAATAAAAGAGAAAATAGAAACAATTGATTTTGATAGGTAAGACAAAAGAAGGTGAGGAAAAAGCCCTGCAGAGAGCACACCACCACAAGGCAAGTGGGTGGAAAGGAGAGGGGGTGGAGGAGGAGGACTGAAGCAGAGAACAAAAGGCTTTGCAAGAGGAAGAGGGAAAGCCCGGAGGCCCAGGCTCTGCCCACACCACGACAGCAGCACCCGAGGGGGCTGCGGTGGGAAGGTCGCATCTCTGGTCCCCAGGCACTGAACGTGGACTGCGGGCAGAAGGCTCTGAACAGCTCACAGCTCGGCGCATACGGGGTACCATGTGTCCTGCCTGCAGCTATGGCACAGCCCAGCCGAATTCCCCATGCTGCCCCATCTTCCTTTAAGCTTTCCCCAGGCCAGCGCTCATTAAATCCTTCAGATCCACTTGTTACCCCTGTTGCTTTCCTTCAACAGAGAGCAGGCGGCTTCCTCTTGCCCTGGTAGAGATCCAGAAGACGCCCATAATTCACGTCCCCGAGCCTGCAATACTAGGAGCTGCAGAGAACGCTGAGTCAGTGCCGGAGGCAGCTGCGGGGCCGGCAGCGGGAGCCAAGCCAGGCCAGCTTCGGAGGCAGCCCCCTGCCAAACGCTAGCCAAAGCACTCGCACCACCAGGTACACGCGGGCAGCTATTTATATGGTCGCAAACAAACGACGAGGACTTGCACAGATACCTTTTATAGTCAAAAAGAGGTGTTTCCTTCCACACACATCTAACGGCTGCTCCGGTGGCCCTTTGGCCAAACCGGCCGGGGCAGCTGCCCGCACCTACCCGTGCCGCAGACGGCTGGGCAACCAGCACGGCACCCAGCGGTGCTCCTCCCCGGCCATGGAGAGAGCGTGTCCAGTGCAAATGATCTATCCGTGTAAGTAAAACAGGGATAACATTAAATCTAAATACGGGCTCTGACACAAGCACTTACAGCATGCTTAAAGCCTTGCCTGCTCTTATAGAAGAAAACCTCTAGAAGTGGATAGGGAGAAAGCCTACAGAAATGAGAAGTGCTTTGTTATATGGCCATTGCTCGTCAACATAAAACCCATGGAGCCTAACTGGGAATGGGTACTGTTCCATATAATTCAGTAGCTGACAGAATTCAGCACATGCAAATTAAGACAATTAAAATTAATACATTTTACAGTGGTACAGTGCTGCCAAAAAGAAAAAAAAACAAAGAGGGAGCTGCTCTCCCCCGCGCAGCCAGGCCTGCTGTAGTCTGTAGGTGACAAGTGCTTTAATTCCACATGAGAGAAACTATGTTCCATTCTGTGTTATTTTTCATGCCCAATTTCTTCTGGGCGCTATTCATTTTCTGTCAGCTTTATCTCTATTAACTTTTAGAAAATGTTTCTCTGAAGGAAAGAAAAATCTTAAACTTCTCTGAAGAGAACGTATCGCCACAGCGTCCTGCAGCACAGCCGGAGGAGCGGGGAGGGGAGGTGGCAGTCAGCTCCATTAACTTTGCCAAACAGGCTCTTTTCCTTCCATTTTACTGTGCCAGCAGCATTTCAAATATTACTAGTTAAAGAATTTAGGTATAAATTTCAGATATTTTTATAAATCAGCTGATTTTCAGAAAGGCTGAGTGCTTCGTATCCCTCATAGTTTGTTGAAACGCCAGTGTAATTAATGGTACCCCGGGCACAAACACCACAGAGCTGGCAGCGGCTCCGGCAGGACGAGCCTGTCCTGCCGCAGGACCTCAGGACCTGGCACTCGGATACTCACTCCTCTGAGACACAGCAGCATAGCCTGGTGGCCCGTGGCCCCTCCCGGGGCACCGACACCCCCCTGTGCCCCACTGGCTCCCGTCCCACCTTCCGAAAAACAGGGGAAACGCCTCAAGTTGTTTCTAAATGCTCGGGATGTCTGAGCAAGCCCTCGGTGGCAGAGCAAGGCAAGGGCCCGAGTCAGTTACACACGGCCACCCCAATACACAAAAATAACTTGTTTATTCCTCCTGATGTGTTATTTTTACAGCGGCAGCTCCGGGTATCCACGGTGGTTTGCTGCCGCTGGTCCCAGCGAAGGCACGCGGCGGGGGCCAGCACGTGAGCCCCGCAGGGCCCTGGATCGGGGATGTCCCTGTCTGGCCTGGCCATCCCACCTCGGTGCAGAGGGCTGCCCTGCGGGGCTGGGAGAGGTCCTCGTACCCGGGGGGGTCTATGAGAAACATCTTCAGCCACTGCCCACCCTGCCAGCTGTGCCAGGCACACGGAGAGAGCCATCCTCCACCTCCACCCCGCACCAGCCAGCGCCTCCATGCTGCCCTTGGAGCTCCAGAAGGAAAGCCTTCGCCTGAGCTGCTGCTGCCGGAGGAGAAACATTTGATTTCCAATCGTCTGGAGGAAAGCCCTTCTAAATCAAAATGTGCCCACGGTTTCCAGCGAGGCAGAAACAATTCCTTCATACACACGAGCAGCGTTTATCAGCTCAAGACAGCCGAGGACAACTTAATGATGCCCACCCTGGCTGCACCAATACCATTGCTTAAAGGAAGAACCAACGTGCAACTTTCCTTCTGCAGACTGAACGCTGGTTCACAGTGCATTCCTGGAGTAACTAGTTAAAGCTCTTCTGGGATTGACTTCTCTTTATAAATACTGGGTTTGGTGGATACAAGTCCAACTGAGCGAATTCGAACATCTGTAAGGGCTGCTAATAATACAGCATGGCTGGTGAAAGGTACGTGGGAACGCAACGGAGCTGGAGCGGGACAGCAGCAGAGGAAGCTGCTGGCAAGTAAATATTGCTCAACACGACACCAGTATTGGGGAAAAACTGACAGAGTGTAATAACAGGAAGCTTAGTCACTTCTGGACAAAAAAAGCAAAGCGTATGTGAGAGGGGTGGGAGGGGAGCTGAGCAGCAGGCCGGAGCGGCTGGGCTGGAAGGGCCCGGAGAGCGGAGCTCAGCTCGCAGGACAGGCAGGCACGGGCAGGGGACACGCTCTGCCGCGGTCCCCAAAGCGGGCGGAGGAGGGCTGTCCTGCCCGGGTGCCCCCGCGGGGTGCCAGGCCAGGGCGACGGGCAGCCCCGCTACAGCAAACCCTTCGCCAATACTGCAGGGTCTGCTGCCAGGGTCTGCTGCCAGGGTCTGCTGCCAGGGTCTGCTGCGCAGGGTCCGCTCATCCCCAGGCGACTCCAGCTGACGACTTGTGATAATGACTGAAGTTAAACTGTGACCTAGTTAAACCACATCCCCAGCTTCTCCTCCGCCTTCCTAAGCACGGAGAGCACCACAACTGCTCAGCTTGCAGACAGATAAGCAAATAACTAGGGCAGGCCAAGGAGGGCTGAAATACAGCAGTTAGAATTTAAGGATATATTTAATTTTGAACCATTACCACTATCATTCAAACCTGCCGCAGAACAGCTTCAGGAGGTGAGTCAAGTACGACCGATGCGGCACAGGACACCCACCACCTCTCACAGTGATCGCTCGCTCCCATTAGGCACCGCCACAGAAACGGCGTTGGAGGTGACCAGCGGCTGCATGGGAGTGTGCGAACCACAGCCGAGGAAGGGACCCAGGCGGGGAGACGACGGGCAGACCGCGGACCATCACACCAAAGTGTAACCCTGGAGAACGTTTTGCTGGTGTATAGAATTAGCACATTTCTGGCAGCTCTCAAGCAATACGGTATTCAGACCATAAGGGTACTTTGCAGAAGCCTCAGAAGTGGGGAGAAAAGTTGAAAAGAAGATTAGATTTCCCTGATGGCGATCTTCCACATTGACAAGTACTCGTTACCCTTAAAATACGGTCTGCGCTGCTCACTGATGAAGGGATAACGGCACTGGATGTTAGTGAAGGGACTATGCTAGAAAAACACAAATCTCAAATTTTACTACATCATCTGGAGAAGCATGCATAGCAAGAGAGAAAGACAAATTTTAAATAATTGGAGGCTAGATTAAAAAAAAGGCACCCAAACCATGCCAAAATTAAGACAAGCTTGATTAATAAAGTTTTTTACTACTCAGGCAAATAAGGGAAGAAAAGGATGTAATGAACAAACAGTTCAGCAGCAGAGAAATACAAAAACTTAACCGAGTTTATGGTTTAAAAATTACTACAATGATGATCTGTCTATAATTCAGATTCCAGTGGCAAAAAAAGAGAACCAGTTGATATATTTGATATCCGGAGGAAGAGGGAGAGTTAAAGAAAGTTACCAAAGAACAACTTTAAGCAAGCAAGGGTAGCAAAGGAAAAGTGTCATGGGCAAATAAAGGCTGATACATCGGGTTTGTTTTACCTAGCAAGTGTGTGCTAAGGCACAATAAAAGCTTCTTAACCAAATAAACAACCTGCCAGCCCCTGCAGGCTAACCGCAGCTGTGGCAAAATCAAGCAAGTGGGTGTACGGCCAGAGGCCTGGGCCAGTGAATCCAAGCAGCGGAGCAACACGTAAGACCTCACATAAAGCACGATACGTTTTGGGACGCACTTGTCGTGTTTATTTTAAAAATAACAAAACCAAACACAACCTTGAAGTGGTATAACAGCTAAGTGGAAAAACAAAAGGAGTGAGAGGACACCGATCTTAGCCGGTGAGAAGGGAAGCTTGCATTGCCTCCTTAGAAACGCGCACCCTAGGGACACACCACACGTGCGGCGTGGCGGGGAGCGGCTGTGAGGGAGAGCACAACAGAGCACGCGTGTGGAGGACGGGCCAGCGCAGGACGAGCCCAGCAGCACGGCAGGAGCACTGCCGGACGCCGCGGCACGGCCCTGCCGACACGCAGGCGGAGGGCAAAGGGCCGGCCAGCGGGGCGCCTGGGTGAGGTTGGCCGAGCAGAGCCAGCATTGCCTTTGCAAACCTCACCCGGCGGACACCGTGCACAGCCCGCGCTCGCGGCACAATGGGCACAGGGCGGCCCTCCACAGACCAAAGGACCGGGCAGTGCCGCAGACGCCGGCCCCTTTGGGTCTCCGCTGCTGGTACCGTCCCAGCTGGACAGCCAGGGCAGGCCAGCAGCCAGGAAAGCTCTGGAAGCGGCTCCCTGGCCACGGGCGGCGCAGGACGGCGGCAGAGCCGTGGGCGAGACGGTGGGGCTCCGCAGGGGACGGAGCAGGATGGCTGAGCCAGGCGGCACCGGGTCCACCAGCCCAGCCTGTTTCTGCCCGGCTCTGGAGGGGGTCACCCGATGCCACAAGTACAGTTTTGTTTAATTTCTAATTTGTGGTGGCCAGCTACGGCTCGCCTTCACCACGCAGGAATGAAACAACACCCGAGGCACAGGCTCAGGCCAGCATCCGGCTCCACCGCCAACACGCCGTGACGTGATCCAATAACCATTAACACTGGGACACAGAAACACTAACAAACCTTGAAAGTTTCAACCCATACCGATGAAGAAGTTCTTGCTCAGAGCTCTGCACTGCACCGCCTGAAGCAAGGGGAATGGCAGGAGGCTGCTGACCTGGCAGCAAAGCTGGACTCAACAGGCCCTGTATTGGTCACAGATTTTTTTTTTTTCATACAGCTAGGGAATATTTCCTGCACTAAGTGCTTTCCAGGCCTCACAACACTGATATTGTAGATCAATATTTTACAAAGACAAAGCTGCGTGACGGATGTATGCGCTAATTAAACCATATCTAACAAGCAGCGCTGCTGTAATCACACACTCTGTATCCCTTTTAGCTTTTACACCAGAGGTTTGGCCTTGCTCACTTTCTACATAAAACAAAACGGCAATAACTGTAAGTCACAGTGTGCAAACAAAGATAGTATCTACGCTGTCCGTACCAGTGCAGTGCAAATACAATTAAGCCTACGGGAAAGCATCACTTACTCTCAGGAGCTCTCTATCTTCTCTCTGTTAAAGCCCCTGTACAGGCTTTATTTTTAAAAATGCAACTCTTTGTTAGAGGAAATACATACATAGCATAGACCCACGCTGTCAGAAAAGTGCAATAGCTCTCACACTTGAGGAGCTGGGACTCTGTACAGCCCCAACGCTGGTAACACACGGACCACACACCGCAGCACCGTCGTGGAGCAGGCTGGGAGCTCTCGGCACAGTCGGGGACGGTGATGGTCTGTCCCCCTCGGCTGCAGGCATGTCCCTGCACCCCCCGCCCGTTCCCAAGGAGAGGCTGCTCGCTGGCCTTGGCACCGGCCAGCAGCCCCAGCACGATTTTGAGATACACGCGTTGTTCTTGTTGGAAAGGACCCAGGTAAAAGCCCATACATCCTCAGAAACGTGGCTGCAGGATGAATATTCAGTATCAAAGCCTTGAAAAGCTGAACTCTGTTGAAGTCATGTATTGGGAGGGAAAAAAGGCAGTGATAGCTCAGAAAAGCTTATGAAGTATGTGACAATGACATTAGAGGAGCAGAAAGTACAGATAAACAGCAGAAACTGTTTTTCAGCATCTGTCTTACAGGTCTTACAGTGCATCTGGGCTCTGAAGGAACAAAGAGGTGAAGATTAATCTGCCCTTGCTGTTTTGCTTGGGTTGTTGAATAGAGGAGGGCAATGGACATAAATTAGTGGGAAACACAGATGGCAGGATTTATTTTTCTAAAGTTAAGTAATTACAAAATATGCCAAAATACTGCTTTGTGCTCAGAATTCCCTTTAATCGTTTATTTTCACATGGGCACTGACAACTGAAATGTCCTGTCACAAAAGCAAACTGTGTAGACAGAAGCAGCAGCGTTCCCCCGGACGGACATTCAGTTCCCAGGTCCCTTCAGCGCCCGGGCTGCGGCAGCAGGCTGCCCCGGGGGCTGGGGGGTCCCACGGGGGGTCCCACCCACCAGGAGGAAGGTACAAAATCTCGAACGCAACAGTGAAAAGCGGGGGGGAGCATTTGTTTTACAGAAGCAATCTTTCTGTAGCAAGTGGCATTCGTACTAATGGCAGTTTAAGTTAAGTTCAGTGTAAGACAGTTCAACAGTTCCACTACCTTTCCCGTATACACTGAGAAAAAGAAAATACAACCTCTGCAGATATTATCTGTAGTGCGTACGAGCTCAAAAACATGCCTATGACCCGAAGACTTGAATGCTCTCGCTTGAAGTGTTCAGCCACATAGCTGGTGGGAAATTAAAAATTTTCCATGTGTGGGAGCCAAGTGAACTGATGAAACAAAAAGTAACATTAGGAAGGAAGACCAGCGTATCATGATCTCATTTGAGAAGCACTTTTTCCCTAAGTTCAGCATGTGTGAGGCAGAATCAAAGTCACACACATGAGAGCATCGGCCTCGGGGCTGGGCTGGAGAGCTGCGTTACAGGTGTTCGCTCTTCAAGAACATAAATTCTCCTTTAATATATTTCACACAGATCTATGAGGGAGGAAACTAATTTCTCAGTAGTAAAAGAAAATAAAAACACCATTAAATTCCCTTATTTCCCCCCACCTTTTATTAAAAAAAAAAAAAAAAAAAAAAGTGAGACCAGATTGGCTCCAAAAGTAGTAAAACAAGAAAGAAGTGAAATAGCAAACGAGAACTTTCTACACTACAACCTCCCTGCAATAAAACAAGTTCAAGCCGAAAGCTTTGCCTACCACTGCTGCCAAGCCGTAAAAGCCCCAGCGAGGTATTTCACGGGATCTGGGGATGCGCGGCTCCCAACAGCCGGTGCTGTCCCTGCGCTGCCCCGGCGCTCGCATCCCGCTCCGCTGCGGCACCTCCAAGGGCAATGGCGAAGGACAAGACACGGCTTCACCAGCACACGCCTCCCTCCTCTTCCTCCGCTCGGATGAAGCCACTTAATGTCAGGCTTCTCAGCAGTGCTGGCAAAATTAATTTTCCCACTCCAAGAACGAGGGCTGGAGCCTGTCCGCTGCTGTCACGGGAACAGGAGGAGGATGGAGAAGGGGAGGGAGAAGGAGAGATGGGACCAGAAGCCAAGACAAACAGAAAGGAGGAAGAAGGCTGGAGGGAGAACTGGCATTGCTGCCCGTGGTTGCTCCCACCGCTGTTCCAGGCGGTGCCCCACCATGCACCATCCTCCTCCTCGGGCTTCACTGTAATGACAGCAAGATCAGAGAGCAAGGAGGACCCCAACTGCTGATGCCTTCATGTGCTCCTGGACTTGCCCCATCGACAGTATGTGAACTTGTATCAGGCAGGCCCTTAAAAAGAGTGCCCCGTCCTCCAGTGAGTGCTCAGCACTGAGTGTTTCTGCCTGGGCATACAGGGCCCAGCGCCCCCCAGCCATCGGAGCCCTCGAAGCGACACAGCCATACCACTGCCACTGGAAACCCCTGCCTTTCTCAGCTCCCGAGGGCCAAGACATTTTTTAAACAAAGTGAAGGAGCAGAAGCTGAACTGAGTAATTTGTCAGGTGATCAAAACAGAACTTCAGTCACTTCGTAACATTTAACTGCTTGTCATTTAAACAGAACAGAGAGAAAGAATGAAGCAACTATGGATGGTGCTGGACAAGTAACCTTCTGCTGTACTCCAGACAGCAATAAAATCCAGCAACGCTTTCCAAATTTTAAAAATTAAATATGGGTTTATTTTTAGTAACTGCTCCTTTCAATTTGTTTAAGCACAAAGCAGAGTTTCTTAATTCACAAAAGGCCTTTCCAGCTGCTGAAGGCTCCTTTTTACGCACAAGATCAAAGTCAATACACAAAACACAGCAGCCTGAAAAAACCTTGGAGGAGCCACCTGGCACCAGCTGCTGCAATTGCTGGAATAATCCATAGAAAGGCCAAGAATTCAAGAGACATGGGACAAAACTGCCGGCGTCTCAGGATGCCGCCCCAGTGACACACGGCCACTTTATCTCCTCGCTACAGGCAGGGTCACAGGGTGTATCACGACGATAACAACTCTCTGTCGTCCCAAACGACCGACCTCTCATCGCGAGGGAAATCCCCGTTCCCGTCCGCACCCTCCTGCCCAGCGCCACACGAGCAGCACCGCGCCGCGTTCGGAGGCCAAGGGCTGCGCGCTCCTGCTAGGCCTCGGCGGTAACGCCCTCAGCGTCACCGCCAGCTCACACCGCGGGCGTCAGAAAGGCGTCACCGCTGCACCTGCCGAAAGACTGACGGCAGTTCTCTCCAGCCTCGAGCAATGTATACGGGGAACGAAATTAGGAAAACATTACTTTTCAAAAAGTATTAAAACCAACCATCAATGTACTGCAAAAATACATGCAGCAGTAATGCCCGTCCATGTGTACAAACCAAGGAAACCCACCACAACCAACCATAACTTTATCGGAACACATGCACACAGAGACAGAAAAAAGTCAGACAGGAAAGGGACATTTCAGCTCCCGAGCCCTTCTGGAATCAGCAGTAGATAAAGTGTAAAACCAAGAAAGTAATTTTGTCAGTGTAATTTACATCATAAGGTTTAGTTTTTAAAAATGGTCATGTGAAATAAAATAGATTAATGCCAAGCTCAGCTATTTTTCAAACCAGTGCAGTTAATAAGGGAGAAGAACATACATAGAAATAAAAATCAAATTACTTCCAGGGTCTTTTTTCCCCCCTTTGAATAACAGTAGGTACATGAGACAGACTGCACGGTGAGACTGGCCTGACGGCAGGCAGATCCAAGAGCCCGTTTGAATACTACCCTGACCTACCTGGAGCGCAGCGGGCTCACTACGTCCGTGTTTTCCACCCGTACTGCAGTTGTTGGTTCTGTGCTATTTCAGCAGACTTGTCTGGTGGTCCAGCAGACCTCCAGCACCAAACAGCCACGCATGGGGAGAGCTGTACTGGGGTGCTGACCTAAAAACCCAGCGTCGTCCCAAGCAGAGTCTGACTCTGAATTACAGCGGGCCGCCCTCGCTGCCGGGGCACGACTCGCAGCCCCGGAGCACCCAGACACGCCGCGCGGGTGCAGACCGCCGCAGGCAGCGGAGCCAGTCCTGCTCACCACACGCAGTGACCGCGTCGGCGGCTCCGGAGGGGAAGCGCGAGGGAGCTGAGCAGTGTGCTGCGTCTACCCCAGCCGTGCCGGGCCAGGGGGGTAAAAACTCTTCTCCCCGTCAGCTTTAAACCAGCAAACGCCGCAGACGCAGGAATGAGACACTCTTGGGCACCTGCCGATCCTGCCAAAACTTCTGGCTCCCAACGCCCACGGCGCCTGCGGAGCTGCCAGCAAGCCATGCTCATCGAGCCCAGTCCCAGCCTACTGGGGACACTGCCTTTTCCCCAGCCTCAACTCGATGGAGGAAGGGGATGTCTTGCAGCAGGGTGTGAAAGGAAAACACTGACTAAGCCTTAGCTTTTGTGAATGTTTTCTTCTTCCTAAAATGTTTTTTTATGCTTCAAATACTTCACTGTAAAAGTTTTCTTTACAGACTTTGCCAGTCTAGGGTTTAAGACAGGTGTTTTAAAAAACTAAATAAATAGTTTATCTGTTGCATTTCCTGTACTTTACTAAGTCTTTAAGCTTTACCACTGGGAAAAAAAAAATAGTCAGCGGGTGTCTAATCCTACTCAGGTCACTTGGTGTTTCCCCTGTGTCTTTGGAGGGAACAAAACTCTCTCCTTACCCCAAAGCCCTGCTTCTGTTAAGCACTTCCCCTGCCTTTCACCCCTGTGTGCTGGGGGGAGCTCCCTTTTGGTTTCCTGCACGCTAGTTAACTGACGCCAAAAAGAAACCACGTACAAGAGAATTTTGAAAAACAGCCTGACTTAAAAAGCTATACATGATACAGATGTATAGAAAGCCAGAAGAAAGCACTGCACTATGATTAGTAAATCATGTAACAGTTGGAACACCTCTTGCTCCCGGCATACACATTATGCCAAAACACAACACGGGTATTACAAATAACTATTGCTGATGTGTGTACACACACGCGCGCGCCTGCTCCCAAGGACCGCAAGCCTGACTGCTCACAGCTAATTAATGAACACCACCGCTCTGTGCCTGGGTGCCAAACGCCTTCATCGGAATCCACCCCCGTCGCTGGAACCTCAGAGCAATTTTGATAACAGATCTACTTAAATTTCATGATCCTTTCCAGCGTTTGCCTGGATCTAAAGCCAGTCAGCTTGCACACAAATTACAAGAGAGCCGTGTTGTGTAAGCAGGGCCGGGAGGCACCTCGCAGCACATCCTCTGTGGCGCGAGGCCGGGCTTCATCGCAGGCGGCACTGGAAGCACCGCGGCACGCGCGGCCGCCCGGGGGAACCGAAAGCTGAGCATCTCCTGAAAGCTGCTCCCGCTAGCGCAGGGCCTCCGCGCCTCGCACCGTTGGGCGGCAGTGATCGGCCCCGACAAACCCCCCGAAGCAAGACAGCTGTAGAAGTTCACTCCTCCTCTCCCTCACCTGCCTTCAGTGAACCTTGCTTTGTGTTATTTTCTGTCATTAATCTGTGATGTTCACATACATACAGACATATAGATAATATATAGTACATACTGAGCACTTATATACAAATAGTACACGGTGTGTACATACACATGTATGTATAGCACAGGGTAAAACACTTCGTTGAAAGCTTTGTAACAAGTAACTTTAAACTTCCACTGTAGCCCCTGTTTCAGTGTCTAACCACTTAGGCATTTACGCATCTAAAATCACCAGAAACATCTAAACGATAAATGTGAGACAAACACCGTGTAAAAATATTTTACATTGTTACAGACATTAAAAGTATCTTCAGCTAATGGCCTGAAACATTAAGAGGCAGCCTCTGCTTCCCCTCATATTTTCAGTGCCTTACTTAAGTAAGCCAAATGTTAAAAGTTTCCAGCAAGGCAAAATTAGGTGCACTTTCCTCCATATTCAAAAAAATCCATCAACAAGTATTAGTTTTCTCTTCAGATATATTTAAAAACACACCAGTAACCATGCTTGCGACTAGGTACAAAAAACTGTCTTGAAAAGAGCTGGCAGAAACTGAGAAGAAATGCATTTTCTCAAGGAATTTAAGAGCCTTTCTGTATGCTGCATCCAACCAACGCATCGCCCTGAGGAGCTTAGTTCTCGACGTCTCTTTGTGTTTTACTCTTTCTGCTTCTTCCCCTTCTGTCTGCTCACACTTTTAAAACAGAGTCCTTTCTCCTCTGGTACCTTTCAGGTGGCGTAACAGCATCTGACCTCCTTCAACCTCATGCCTTTTTTCTGTCTTCTGTCTCTCCTTTGAATTCCTTTCTTTATTCTGCTTTGTCTTCTTTTCTACTTAGAGATTTAATCACCTCCTTACACATTTTATTTCTATAAGCTGAAGAAGGCCCGTGGTCGTCACCTCCTCTTCCCCTTTGACTACTTTCTTTTTTCACTTCCCTCTGATGATCTCCATTTCCGTGCACGTTGAACGTGCCCTCTCACCGATGGCCTGCGCCATCTCACCCCCGAGCACCTTCCCCAGGACCGGGCTCAGCCCCGGGGCGAGGAGGGGCGGCTGAGCCCGGCCACCACCGCCACAGCCCATTCTCTGCTCAGGGCCTCAACCACGGTGCGGTGGCCAAGAGGAGCCCGGCAGCGCGGGGGCCACTTTCCCGTGCCGACCGCGGCCCCCGCGCAGACCCCCTGTGCCGTGCTTGTCGGAGGGGGGTAAAGCCGGGAAGCTAACAGCGCCGTGATTTACCTCGGCGCAGGGGTACGCCAGCGCCGAGCCCCGCGTGGGGAGGCAGCAGTGGTGACGCTCCCCCGGCCACGCCGGTGCCTGTCTGCGGTTTCGGTGAGGCAGCGGGCACGCCAGAGGCGGCCATGCCTCCTGCGGTTCCTGCTCGCAGCTGCAGCCGGGCTCCCGCGCCCGGGGCCAACCGTCGCGGCAGCCGTGGCAGGTGCCCGGGTTCCTGCAGGAGCCCAGCCGTGGCGGGGGCCGAGCTCAGAGGTCTGTGGAACGGGGTTAGCGATCCCCACCAAGACAAAGCCCAGAGGCGAAGGCGCCTTCGGGAGCAGGAGGACCGGTCCCACCGTTACGAGAGGTTGCCTGGCACCGACCAGCCCGAGAACATCGAACCCAGCCATCGCTACAGCCAGACGCCCTTTGGATAGCTGCAGCCTTCTGTCTGAACGGGGTTTTTTCCTCCGAGATGTGACGTGGAAACACACAGGCAAAGAAGGGGTGAGGGACCAGCGTGCAGCCCGCTCTGCTGATCCATTCAGCCCCGCAGCGGCTCCTCCTCTCGTCCCCCAGCTCTCCTCCAAAACCCAACACATGAATACGCTATCTGCTTTCACTTACAGCCAAATGTATTGTAAAAAATGAGGCAAAATGGCATTAACAATGTCCCAGTTCCTTAGCTGGCTACGATAAGGCCATTTACATAAAAATTTGAGCACCCAAATGTCTTTGTTCTTCCAGCCTTGAATTCAAACAAACCAACCAAGCCCCTCCTTACGGAACTTCCTGCAAAAACGTGCCTTTAATGTACTACAGCAAATAAAAATAGATCTAAGAAAATTGGTTTAATTTCTTATATAACAAATAGAATGAGAGTAAAGAAACTTCTGATTTCAAGAAATACTTTAAAAAGGAAGGAGTAAGTGCAGTATATGCATTCAAAATCTTGCATACAGCAGCTAAAATTATGTTCTTCCTTCTATACACAGTTGTACATATTTTAAAGAAACTACTTGTAACACATTTTGTTCATCTAAATATTCATGGCTCCCATGCTGTCAACATTTATGTACTTGAAAAAACACTTGCTGGCGAGCTACCCCCGAGAGTGAAGCGAACACGGACTCCGGGCACTCCAGCGGGGCCACGCCGCTCGCTCAGTGCCGGCCGGCACCACAGAGCCCAGCGCGGATGGGGCACGGCCCGAAGGAACCGGTGTGCCGGGGCAAACGAACACCCTGCCACCGCCCGTCTGACCAGGTCCTCCACGCGGGCAGTATCGTGATGATAGTTAAATGAATATTAATGATGATTAACCACTTCATGATGTGTCTCTTCCAGATCATTTTGGTATGAGATTTTTGAGGTTATACTCAATAAAGTTTCTTTCTATTTCTCCCTTCTTTTTTTTTTTTTCTGAGTATAAAATCAAGCCATCCATAGCTCAAATAGGAGATGTGACATAAAAAAGCAGCCAGAAATTCTAGTATTCTGGACCTTAACCAGTACAACTGGCACACCTGCTTAGGAAGAGCTGTTTACTTCGACATAAAGAAGCCTTTATCAACTTATACCTGCAGTGGATACTTAAAAAAGAAACCCACCAAAAAAAACCCCCAGCACTTCAAGGAAGTTTTAAAACCAAATGAGAAATAATTCCTGAACCAGTTTTTTCTGCATTTTTGAAATCAGCATTTGAATTAATTATCTGCATGATTCAAAGCGTGCTTTTAAAAGTAAAATGAGCAACACTGCATACAACTTGCACTTTGGAACGCTCATCTCTATTCAAAGGAAGCAGGCACATAAAAAGCCTTAATCATTTACAGCTACTTTAATTAATGCCTTTTAGTGGTACCGACTATAGGAAAAGGCAGTTGCCGGCTCTGACCGCTACCCGAGGGATCTCTCGCAGCATCTCCACCAGGCTGAAGGCAACCCTCCTCTGAGCAGAGGGCTGCAAGGTCCTGCTCCGCTGAAATGTAACTGAGGCGGCAGCTAAACGATTGCAAGAGAACACAAGCGCTGTGAGACCTCTGAAGCAGGCAGAGTATATAAACCAGAGTGACTCTGTGTACAATTTCAGCCTATTTCAGTCAATTTCCAGGCTTTAGGAAAGTAATGTTCCAGGAAAGCTTTAAACACAGTAATCCATGATCTAATAAACTGAATGCAGTTGCCAAAAAGCTGGTATTTCTGCCTTCTCACAATGGCATTCTTACTTTTGCCAATTCATTTATTTTAATGACACAAGTAGCTCTACCACAAACAAAAGTCAGCTGCATCACACTGTGCAGGCATTTAAATTTTGGGTTATATATAACCACTGTGCCCTTCTCCCTCACGTACTTATCTAGATATTTCTGAAAAATTATGCAGGCTATTTATATGGCTGGTCTTATTTTCCAACTGATGCAATAGCACCCATTCTTCTCTTCTTCCCTCATTCAAGTCACTAGGAAAACCACTGATTTAAAAAAAAAAAAAGACTACACGTGTTTCTACTTGTCTCCCTTCCGTTTTACTCATGATGCTTCAGACGGGCCCTCTCACTGTGTCAGCAAATGGCCAGTGCAGTGTGCTGCATCTTACGGGGATGCCATTTAAGTATGTTTGAAATCCGTTTACCTGGGCTGACCGAGGCCTGCCACAACCGCTCCCGAGAGCAAGGCAATCCCTGGCCGCCCCTGGAAGCACGGGTCGAGCTGGCGGCTGCATCAGGGGCCAAGTCCAAGCCCAGAGGCCGTAATACGGAGGGTTTCTTTCACTCCACGCCAGCTGACAGACCCCACTGCCCGGGCTGCCGGGTCGCGCTGGCTGCGCTTCCGTCTTGCTCTTCCCCTTCTGCTTCCTTTCGGTCCTCAAGTAATACATTCTTCTGCATTTTGAAAATGGTCCTTGCTTAGCGCATCCATTTCCTCATATTTAACACGTATTTTAGTTGATTTGTTGCCATTAGGCTTATTTAACAATTGCATGCAGAAAGGTGGATTTCTCACCAACATTATCACACTTTTATATGCCTTTAGGTTTATTCTTCCTAAAGAGTTCAATAAGCTTCCTTGCAAATTTACCTCCCCTCAGCACAAATACTGCTCCATATATCGTGCATTTTCACAGGGGAGAGAGCAGAAATGGCACCCTCGTGTTCACTGCTCTGTTTGCACATCAATGAAATCAACACTAAGAATGTTTTCTGAACACAAAATACAACTTGTAAATAAGTTGTTACAAGGAAGTTACTGGGGGGGGGGGGGGGGAAGGTTTACATACTTCGAAACACTTTTTCCAGCCATATTTTAAACCATCATCCAATCCTATATTGATACTACCTTTGCTAGTACCAGTAGGAAAGTGCAGATAGTTTTACTTTCAATGCAGGGAAAAGCTGAGTTGGCTTCACAGTCTGGAGACCCTTTCAACTAGTGCTCTCAAGCCAGTTTTAACTGAAGCTGCATGGTGCTACTGCTCTAAAAATCCCTTTTTTCCTCCTGTTCAGTCCAGCCACAGAAAAAGACTAAAATACTTAGCTCTGGTTGCAGCGTGCTTACCCTTTTGCTGCAGGTATATTTTGCCAGTTCGCAGCTCCATGCACATTCACTTCTGCGCAACAAACGCTTGGCCCTTGGCCAAGTGAGAAATTCCCCTGACCGACAAACCCCACCACAAGGCCCCCCAGCATCAACTGGAAATATTTAAATCACAAATTACTTCTTTTTCTATGAAACAATTCCTCACACTCCACTATCAAAAAGAGCTTTGCATTTTAAGGTACTTCACTTTGAAATAAAGCTGCCGTATACATCCATGGGTATCCGTCCATCCATTACCTGCATGCCTTCTGCAAGGGAAACATGTTACTCTGCTCCATAAAACATTGGGCGCAGCCTCAGCGTTCAATGAACAAGAGGAATAAATAACAACATAATAAATGCAAAGAACTGACTCTTCTGTTTCCTTCGAGGAGCGTCTAGTTTGAGTGTGAAATCTTTAATCATTCAGTTTGCCCAATCAGGGTTTTTCCTAACTTGCCTGTATTTCTGTTCGGCTGCAATCACTGCATAAAATCCGAGCTGTCTCTTAACTCAGCTCATTGCAGGGAAGATTTTACCAGGCTACCGGACAAGCAAGGATATGTTAATGCAAATGATCTTTTGAACATGCTCTACCACTAGAAAGCTGAATTACAGACACAATTTACCCATCAAAAGCTGGCTCTAAACCCCGATTCCACCATAGAAAATGGGAAGTGACAGAAGAGCGGCGCAGCCTGCCCCGCTTCAGCTCGCCCTGTCTCCAGCTGTACAACGCGCTCTGCACTCGGAGCTGCTGCACACTGACAGCTCAATTCTGCTCGAAGAGCAGGACCAAGCGTACAGTTGTTTTTGTTCAAGTATTTGCTTCACCAATGTCAGTTTATAGTGAGTCTCAAGGTCCCAGAAAGCATTTCACAGAAGGCTATTTTCTTCTGTCTGTTGTTTGCAAAAGACTTCAGTTAAACGTGCACACTACATTAACGAACGAAGGAAAAACACGCAGTGTTCTTGACACTGCTATGCTAGCTACTACACAGAGCGAAAAATCTGCCAGGCTCCTGTGAAGTGAAAAACCTCTCCATGGGCCAGTCAAGGCTGGAGAGACTTCTCTCAAAATAAACGTGCAACCTCTCCTTCGCCCAGTATAGAAGACTAGCACTGGTATCACATAGGATTTTAGGCTGAATCCCGTCACGGTAAAGAAATGGACTTCTGCAATGGATTATCAGTCTGTGCTGGCAGAGTGTAACCACTGTTATAAATTCATCATGGAACTCTGTTTGCTCGCTTGCACACTTTTACTTGTGGATATTCCTTAGATTTCTCTCCAGCGCGTATAAAGCACGCACTAGTTAAATTTGTTAAAATTCACTCTTGGGCCTTCTTGCAACCTTAACCTAGTAATGTTTATGATCAGCTTGTATTTGGGCTTTCAAGACCGAGGATGTTTTTAGAAGGACGTACATCTAGAGGAAGGACAGGGAAAGGGAAAACAACACTGGAAAAGCTGGAAACTGAAGAAGCATTAATATTGCTAGGGACTAAAATGCCATAGGGCTTCTGATGTCCCTGAAGTTCAGCAGGTGGGTACTTCCCTTGGACAGCAACTCAACACATCACCAGGAAAGAGGAAAGAAGAGCAGAAAGCAATGACCTTTACTTCTGCAAAGTGGTGGTTACCTACTACACCGGCAGCTACCCTGGGTTGGCGTGGCTGCTCCTGGATTGTGTTTTTTTCAGAGTGTCCACAAACAAATGATCCTGCTCCCCAGGTACGCTGCAGACCCCCTTGTACCTGAGCCACCTCCTGCCCATGATCTGCCCCAGCCATAAACTGCCATCTTCCATCTCGGGTTCAACAGAGCGTTTGGTCCTACCGGTCCCGCAGGCATCTCCCCCAATGGAGGTGGCCTCAGAGGCATCCACCTCCCGCGTCTCCACAGCCTACTCTCCACGTTGTGATCCAAAATACGTCCCCACGGCCTCCTCTCCAAGTTGTGATCCAAAATACGTCCCACAGTCCCCTCTCTACATCAGCCACTTCCTGGCCCCCTGGGCACATAAGGACATGTGCCTTCCCGTGCAGCCAGCACGGCAGGACAGACAGTGTGCATGTACATAAAGGGCAATTTCCACACTTTGCCGTTCCTCTTTTTCAAATTTAAATCTCAATCTTACCATTATTTATGTTTATATTTAAGCCTGGAAACAATCCCATTCAACTTCAGTGAAATCATGCCGACAAAAAGTAAATGGCTTTGTTTCCTCAAAAAACTGCTCCTTTCTTCCAATAGTACTCTTCCTTTTTTACTAACTGTCTGTACTATTTCGCCAAGTTAGGAATGGTCCAAAGGAATCTGGAGCTGAAGAGAGCCTTTCCAGGAACTTCATGGGACTTGAAGTGCTCTCGAGATGCAAGCTCGATCCAAACCCGCTACCCCAGCCGGCCCCTTCAAACCCTCCTGCTAAAGCACCACCGCTCTTCAGCAGCCTTTGAGCAAACTTCTACAGTATCAGCATTTTCCCATCGGAGCAGCACTAGTGTTCCCAGCATCCCGTCTCTGAAAAGCGAGAGAACTTTTCAGGATCTCCAGGGTTGAGAGCTGGCAGTCAAAGTGCATTGGGGTGCAAAAGGCTGCTGAGTTCAGCACTTTTATCAACCAGGAAGTTTACGCAGGGACTGGGATATAAAAAAAATGCAATCTGAGGAAACAGATCCTGTTTACCACATCAATATATCTGCTACATCCAGGAATGCCTCTACTCACTCTGAAGCAGGGACACCACCTCTCGGGGCAGCGCCCGTGAAACGCAGCTCCGTTCCTCTGTACTGGAGCAGATCTCAGCTCCGGGCTGGGCTCACAGACACCCGGGGGGGCAATGCCTCTGGCGGCACCCACCGGTTCTGCTGTCGTGCTGCCCCTCGGGAAGCCCTGCTGCCCGCCCGCAGTCGGATGACAGACCGCTCTGCGTGACCCTGCCAGCCCCTCACCCCTGCAGGGGTGGCGCGGGGCAGCTCCCAACGGGGACGCGCCGGAGCTCCCGGAGCTCAGCCGGCATTGCCTGGGTACGTGAAGCAGCGGTCCTGCGAGGTCTCCTACGTCGCTGCTGCCAACGCAGCAGGAGCTCACGAAGCTGCTGCGTCCCACAGCTTGCCATTGCTGGTGCGAAGCACTCCAGCACTGCTACGCCCTGCGGATGAAGTAGCTGGGTTTATTATTCCTCTTTAAAAAATCCACTTTATCAGATGTTAGTATTTTCCTCTATTTGATCAAAATCTTGGAGTTGCTTCAATTACCGCAACTAGTATTTTGATCAGTTAAATAATGAGATATTCCCTAGCAAAGAGGGTATGTCATAAGTATTTCAATAAATTGAAACATGAACCCCAAAAAGGTTTTCTTATTTGCATAATCCCATGTTTCAATATATTACAATTCAGTGTTTACTTAAATCTTATTTCAACAGCAGTAGCCCTTCAAGTGGCACTGTGCAAATTAAGGAAAAAGACAGAACTCTGGATCAGAATAAAAGCATCTCTTGTTATTTTCTACAGGAACTAATTTCAGTGCTGCTGGGCAGCCCTGGATGAAGAAGCGAAAAGCCTGGATCCCCCAGCCATCGCGCGGGTCTGGCACAGTCGGGCCAGCGGGGACCAGCTGCCGCTGTGCTGCTTGCGGGCAGATTCACCTGTACAAGTCCAGTCCCTCGCCATTAAGGCTGCCAGCAAGCACGCCAATTAGCACAGCCAGCAGGGCAGAGGCTCAGCGAGGTGGCTTCATATCCTTTAAAGACTAGAAAGATCACCCTCTTATTTCCCCCAAGCGTTGTAACACAATCCCGGTGGGAGGAAACACACAGCGAGGCAATCAGTGGACAAAATCAAGCAATTAGTGTCACTGAAATTGCACGTTGTCTGGGATCCTGGTCCTTGGAACGGGAGCGCCGACGTGACACCGCAGGCAGCGCTCCCCCCTTGAAGGTGCTCCAGCCGGCACCAGACTGCTTTCTCTGCCTTTTGTTCCCTTTGAAAGCAACACAGAGCAGGGGAAAGATGGAGGATACACAGGAATACTTTTTAATTGCTCTTCCCCAAAGCCTTCTCTACTCCAAGCCTGTGCTTGAGCACGGGGCGCTGCTGCCCTCCCCAAGTCTGGGCCCCGACCAGGAGCAGGACGGTGCAGGGACGGTGCCAGGAGCTGGTTCCCAGGGCGAGAACCGCTGCTGCGAATCGGGAGAGCAGGCGCTCAGCTCTGCACCGAGCCCGGCCCCACGCATCCGTCACCAACCCATGGGGAAAAACAACGCGGCACAGAAGGAAGCACAGAAAATAGAGAGAGAGAGGATTAAAGAGGTGTCCGTTACTAATCATCCCCAAAACAATGCTGGTTTTCCTCTTAACAGGGTTTTCACAGTCTGACCGAATTGGTAGGAGGGCAGCAGACTTGCCTTGGCTTTGAAACTTCCTCTCTACAAGACTGGCCATTCTCAGACATTAGACACGGCCCCACGCGGGAGCTATTCCTGACGTGACGCACAGACTTCTAAGAAGCACCCAGGGCAGTATTTCCTAAAAGGCATCCTGTTGGGCTACAAGGCTATGCAGTCCCAATGAAGAAACGTTAATGCTTCTCCAAAGTCAAAAACCAGATGTGATCATTCGGTCTTGGATGTCATTTCTTGCTTCCAACAAATTTTAGAGTGATCCTTGGCAACAAGGCATCTGTATTCAGAAAAACAGAGCAGCAAAGACTTGGGGTCATCTCAGGAAGGAGAGAGGCCTCGCAGGCTGCTCTGACCACTCACCTGGAGACTTGGGACAAATGACTGAATATTCTTGACATGAGGTTTTCTTACTTTATGCGTCTCTCAATTTCCCCTGCAAATTAGTTCAGAATTCTACAGATTTTGACTGTACACAGCAGAGTTGTGTACGTAACAGAAACCCACGCTGGTTTCTATTATGTACAGCCTCTAAAAAAATGACAGTGCAAATGCTGCAATGCAATGTTTTAATTTTTTTTTAATTTCTTCCTGCAGATGTAGAGCTGAAACTGTAATATGAACTCTGAACACCATAGTGAGCCATAACTCTTTTGTCATGAATAACTGGTAAGATTTCAAAACGCCATTTATATTCCCACAGAGGAACATGCATGGTTTCGATTGTTTGTTTTTTTAATGGACTATTTGCCACTCAGCCTAGCAATTGCACTATTTTCCCAATGTATTTGCCACTTTCCCTTTGCTTCCTCTTCTGGAGCTCAGCCTACTGGCAGATGCACAGGCTGAAGAGGAGAAAAATGGCAAATCAGATCTTAGGAATTTGAACACTGTTTGTCTTTTCATTTTTTTCCAAGGGTTACTGCTTTACGAGTTTCCTTGGAATCAGACGTGCGTCCATCTGCCTCCCAGCCCCTGAGCCGAACCGAACCTCTGCACCCTGAATGCTGTTACTGCCTTGCACTCGAGTCATGCTGTACACCCCAAAGTTAACATTACTAGGGAGTCACCTGCTAAAGTGGTCTGTAACACTAACAGTGTAATGTTGCTGGATTTTTTCTTTTGCCTCAATTAAAAGACTACAGAGCCAATGATCTGCCATTCTCATGTTACTAGTGAAATACGCTTACCATCATTTTCTTTTCTTTGTATTAAAATAAATAAATAAGGTCCTTATTCTACACCCTTAGGTAAATACAACATGAAGGGGAATACCAAGTCAAAAAATCATTATTCCTTGAAGCAGTGACGAAGTAGAGAGATTCGAACAGTTAACACTTACAACTCTGAGGTGGCAGAAATAAGGTGCTCACTGAGTTAATCTATAATAATAATAATGCATGTATATATTTGTAAGGCTTCTTGGTAAAAAGTGGCATGTCCCTTTTACAGAGTTCAGGAGTTTCATTTTTAAAAACTAAGTACTTCTACAACAGAAGAGAAAATACTGACGTACTATGTATTGGTGGATCTTAGACACAAGGCACCAGAGCTTCAAACTCAGACACCATCAGTGAACAGACTTGAACTTCTAGTCTCTAGCTTTTCCTCAGAATTCCAAAAAAGCAGAAAAACGTGAAACTTCAGGACTTTTCAGCTGTTGAAGGAAGAGTAGGAAAAACTTCTACATTTCATTGGGACATCCAACTCGAGCATGAAGTAGCTGCCTTAGCAGGAGCATAACTTAAGAGAGCAAAAATTTATCTGAAAGTTGCAGTGCCCATAGTGAACATTAGCTCCAAAGGGATAAAGTGTGCTTCAGCCCAAAGCCTGCACCGTTGACAGAGTCCACTGAAATCGTGTGAAGTTCCGATCAGTTAGAACCGGCGTGTTGTGGATCACAACAGTTTGCGCCCCGTAGAACGCCCACGGTCAGCAGTGCTGACCGCAACCAGGCAGCACCACAGAAAAGCCAGCCTGAGTCCACATCACCCTTTCCCCACTCTCTTCCTCGTTGTTTTTACACTTTCAAAAATACATGGCTAGGAAAGACCCTGTGGCAGGCAAAGGATGTGGCGCGCACAGACGAGCTGCAGGCAGGCTGCCGGGGTGTCCTCAGCGCATCTGCAGCCTCCCACAAGATTTGCATTTGACATCCATCTCCCCATTGTTAAGACATCTTTATCTCAGCTTTCAGGAAACGTCAGATGACTCATCTATCGGAACATCTGATGAAGTTAATGTAATTTCAAAAATGAATCCTACTTGGGTGTATTTTTCCAAGCAAAAAATGAAGAAAAATGTTTTTAAATGATGCTAAAAGTCTAATTTCTGTTGCAAACCGGTTTCCTGATTTAGGAACTCAAGAGCTTATTTTTGCTGTAGACAGTTTAACAGGCTTTTAGGCATCCAAATTTAGGAAAAAAATCCTACGGCATTTAAACAACGCAGAGCCAGAGCTGGAGCTCAGTCACTCAAGCACACAATTTGAATATACTACATAATCATTCTTGTTTTAAAATTATCCTCCTAATATCTAAGGGCTAGATTATCCTACACGCATTTATCTTGATTAATGCACTACCCTAAGGAAAGCCTTGCAGATTTCATTACGACTAATTATGAAGCAGGGTATTCAACAGAGGGATGATAAAATCTTGCTCTGATTGACATGGCCCTGACCTCCTCCTTGCTCTACCTCCTCGAGGTCACAGAAATGTACGTGTCTTCCTTTTTCTCCCCCACACTTCCAATTAACATGGAACAACTGCTGTTTGTTGCCAATTCGGAACTGAGAAAGAACCCGTAAGGTGCACACGCAGGTGCACACGTTTCCCGACAACCGACGCGTGTCCCGAGATCAATGTTGCAGTGCCACAGCTCCACAAGCAGCCCCGGCAAACGCCGGCACGGTGCCTGCAGGTGGCAACACAACATGGAGGAGAGATCGCGGGAGTAGATGCCCCTCTATTTTTGCTCTAGACCTACATACACAGTTTTTGCTTTCATTTCACAGGGACAAAAAAAAAAAAAAAAAAAAGAAAAATATTTTACCCAGGCTGAAAGTTCCACTTCTGAAATCTATTTTTACCTCCTACGAGCAGACCAGATGAGTCGTACTTGCTTGTGGCCCACTGTGAGCTCCGTGCGCTCCGTCCCTGCACAACATCTGCGGAGGACACCTGGGACGGAGGCCAAAGTCTGCCGGGCAGAGCTGAAGGGTACTGCCATTTCACGGGGTCCCCTCAGAAAGTATTTGCTTTGCCTGTTTATGTTCTAAATATAGCAGAGCACACCGGCCATCTCCAGCTCATGAGCAAGTCCTGCTGTCGGGGGCTGCGGCTCTCTGCAGCGCTAGCACACACCTGCCTGGTGTCAGCTAATGCAAAGCATTTCTTCTAAGGCACACTAACACTAATTTTGGGAGCGCTCTGAGTGAAAGATGCATCCATAGTTGGTAAAGAAAAATTCAGTGACTAAATATCTGTCTTATGTCCAAGAGACAATGCAAGAACAGCCGTTTAGTTAGTACTAATATTACATATGTTTATAAGAAATAAGTTATTTTAATATTAAGGTCAATTTTTAGGTGTACTGCTATTTTAGGAAAGAGCAAGGACATTACATCCACACTGAATTACTGAAATATTAAAAATTACTTTTGAATGTCCTAATCAAAAATCTTTTTTTTTTTCCTTTGGTAAACTACTAACTGACCTTTCAGGGTCTAGACAAATCTGGTATAACATTTCCCTAAACTATGTTTGCATTAACATCTAAAGTTTGTGATCTTGCAGAAAACGTAACAAAGTAACTACCACTTGCTTAGCTTAGCACACACAAAAATCGACAAAGATGTGAAACAAAACCAAAACTGAGTAACTGCTTTTCTACCACGAGGACTGGACAGGGAATTCAATGAAGAGATACTCTGTGTTCTGCTGACCAAAGGTATTTTCATACATTATAGAAGCTATTTAACTAAAAAAAAGAGGCGCTCAGGAGGGCAGCAGCAACACGACCCAGCCCTGCTCCCAGGCTGCAGCGAGGGGATCCGCTGGATCCCCCGGCAGACTCTCCAGCACCCGGAGGAAGCACCTCAGCCACAAGTAAACCTTTTAGCATGAACACAAGTAAACGTATCTGGTAAGCAGTGGATTTTTAAATAGCAGATTCCTTCCCAGCTTACAACTCGGCTGCTGCGTTTGGCTTTACATGGGCAACAGAAGACTCTTCGGCAGGGTATTTTGAAGCAATGTAATAACGCTGTAACGTTACCTACGGTTATTATCCACGGACCTTGCAGCTCTTTGCAAAGGTGATAACTGCCTCCTTCATTAAAAAAGGAAACAGAAGAGCCTTGCTGATGGCAACAGAAGAGCCAGCTGTGCCGCTGGGGACGGGGAAGCCTGGCCGGTCCCCGGTTTGTCTCTCATCCAGACGCAAGCCCACGTACCGCTCTGGCTCCAGCGCCGCTGGCCTCCTCCTCCAGCACCGAGATTTTAAGGCACTTCTGACCACCACGGACATCAGAAATCTGCATGGAGGATGCGGATGTACAGCGAACTCAGGTGCTGCCTCCCATAGCGAAGGAGATTCACGTCCAATTAACTCTGGCGTCTTGTTTCAACCTTTTCGGCTGGATCCTCGCTCTGAAAAGCGCAAGGCCAGCGGAGCAAGGCCGCTGTGACCGCACTGCGCTGGCGATCCAATACCAGTTCAGTGGGAAATTAATCCAATACCAGTTCAGTGGGAAATTAAACCAGGGGATAGATACCGCGGGTACTATTTTACCAGTAAACGCGTCTTCACGTTCACACCCTCTCACGCAGAGGCAGGTTTAAGTCTCCCAGGCCAGGCCCGCGTTTCCGGCAGGTATGCCGCCGCGGGTGCAGCGCGCAGCACGGCCGTCCCCGCTGCAGCAGGCCACGCAGCCTCCGTCGCTGCCAACACACCAGCGGGGCGGCTGCGGCGGTGCCCGCGGTGCGGCATCCTCGCAGCGGCGGCTGGCCCGCGCCAACACCACACCACGCCTCACCGCCAAGAGAAAGCGTCAGGCGGGCTCGCTGCCACCCAGGGCCGGTGGCCGCGGCGGGCAGAGGCGCTGGGCCGCTCCTCCGCCGAGGGTGACGCCTCGGGGCCGGGACTCCCCATCGGCGCTGGCGGCCCCCGGCTCTGCTCCTAACTCCAACACTCTTTTAAGGCATAGAAACATTTTATTTCCACGTTTTAAAACGTATTTTTCTCCCCCCCCGCCCCCCCCATTATAATTACTGTAATTTTAAAATAAATTTGAGCAACACAAACAAAAACATTTCAATACCCATAAGTTAAAACATGGCTGGGGGTGGTGGGGCTGGGTATTTCGGGCCCGAGAGCATTTTAAAGGTTCACCCTCTACCCCTGACCTGCGACAAGACACATTTTTAAACGCAGGAGCATTGCAGGATTTATATAAAACCGCTACAAACCCACTTCCTGCCCAGCTCCCGCTGCGATCGGGCCTGGCTGCACACGCGACCGGCAGTAGCTGCTTACAGCTACAACTGCCTCCCCGGAGCACGTCTCTGCCGTGAGCCAGCTCCACGCACTCGGGCTCTACTCCGCTTCCCGGGATTTGGTCCCAAGAAGAGAAAATTATACTGTAGAAAAAAACCTGACAGACATATTTCTGTTTCCCAACTTCTGATTTTTTTATGACTCTACTGAATTAATTCTGTACTGTTTGTGGGATGAGTATTTTAAATGTTAAGACTATTTAATTCATAAAAATATGAAGGGAAGGCACTGGGATCCACACGTTTAACACCTATTACTGAAACTACAGCTACAGTAAAACAGCAGCCATACATTTACAGCGCCCAACTCACATATGCCTCCTAAAAATCACAGTGAGGCTGTAGCCTCCCTGCTACAGCCCTGCTTGCACGTCTAGAGGCACCTTGCCTTCTGCTAAGCGTTGTCCTTCCCTCGAGCAAGTGCATTTGTGAAAAAGGCAGGATAACCACAGCAGTTCCAAGCACAGAAATACAAGCAGGGTGCTCACAGACACCCAAATAACCCCGGGAGGAAAACACTCTTCTAAGATTCACCATCAGCTGTCTAGAGACACCAACAACCCGCTGGTAGTTACGAGATGGAAACAAATCCTCATATTGCTTACGTGGTTTGTGCTATTAAAAACAAAGAATCCTTACAGTGACTTTGCTGTTTCTACGTGAAGTGCCCTTTATTCCAGCTACGGGCAGAGAATAATTTGGAGGCAAAGAACCGGTCACTGTAGCCATTACCGGAGGATCCGAGCCCCGCCAGGAGTATTTTTCCTTCATTCCCCCTATCCTTCCCCCGAGGAAAACAGCAAAACAAATCAACAAGCATCAATAAAATAAAAGCAGCAAAACATCCCACTGCTGGCAGCCAGCAATTGCTCCCTTTCGGGCTGCAGGGTTTCTCTGGCTACAACTGCTTCTTTCATTAACTGCATATCCTTGAAAATAATATAATATTTACTCACTTTCAATGAATCAAAGCAGGCGATTACGCGTCCGTTTTCAACTTGGCAGCTTTTCGATGGGTGTGCAAATTTACATTCCGTGTCTGGTCGTGAGCAAGTCCCCCTTTGGAACTCCCTACACACTTCCAGCGTTAGCCATTTTGTGTCCCGAATTGGCGTGACACTAACAGCCATCTTTAGATTTTACAGGTAGTTAAAATTTTCAATAAAACAGACAAACGAGTAGCTGAACTGATAAACTGGAAATGATGAAAGCGCCACCTCCAGAATACTTTTTTTCCCCCACTCCCTATTTTAAAAGTACGTGTAAAATCGGGTGGCCGCGATCTCAAGGAAAAGACGTGCCACCAGGAGTTCAGAGCGTGACACTGCTAAGTGACAGAGGTTTCGCACTTAGAGAAATCCTAGGATTACCAGCAAGGTGAACGTGTGGCCCGGGACTAGCCTCGTGCGCTCAGTAACCCATCCTGAGTGCCAACCGGAGCCCTCAATGCAAGCATGAAAACGTGGCAGACCCTCTGACACGGGATTTCCAAGCTGCTTTCAGTAAAGTTGTCTGAAAGGTAATCTCCACGCAGCTGAATTTGCAACGGGGTTTTGTGGTGCAATCGGTATCGATTAGTTTGGCATAGACAGATGCAGCAGTTTAGAGCAACGATCGGGATTGGATTTTTTTTTTTGTTTTTCCTCCTCTCCTTGATTTTCGGGCAGAAGATATCTGACCTTCTCAGCAAACTTTTATTTTTACAGTAAAGCAGCCTACGGCAAGGCCCGATCGCGCCTTTCTCTCGGTTTTGGGCGGCAGTGGGGGTGTCTGGCTAGAGGTGGCGGGCGGATGCGCTGTCGTCGCAGTCTAGCTGGCAGCAAGCAAGGCAAAAAGCAGCGGCTGCTCTAGAAGCGGTCCCAAGCAGCAGAGACGTCAGGAAAGGCACTTCTTAGTACCAACCTGTAGAGAGAAGAGACACGTTACAATTCACCGGGCGGCATTTCGGGGCGTCCCGCCGAGCCGCCGCCGTCCCGCGCAGGGCACTCACGCCAGCCGCCGCCGGGCTGCGAGGAGAGGGGCCGCTTCCCCGTGCGGAGCCAGGCATGATCGGGAGCGAGCCAATCGCAGATAGCGTTGCAGCGATACTCCGGGCAGGAAGCCAATGGCGGGGGCCGTCTTATGAAAGGTCGCGCCTGTCAGACGCCGGCCGCGCTGCCCCGAGCGCCGAGCGCGCCCGCCCGCCGGGGCTCGCCCGGCCGCCGGAGGACGAGCGGGAGGGCCCGGGCGCTACCCGGCATGCAGCGAGGGGGGCGGCCCATGGCGGCGCCGCCGCCGCCGGAGCGCCCACGCGCGGCGCGGGGAATGGTACCGTCCGCTGGCCCGCCCGCCTGCGCGCCGCCCCGCCCCGCCGAGCCGCCCCCCCCGCCGGCCGCGGCCCGCAGGTACGGGCTCCCCGCACGGACGCGGAACGCCGGGCCCGCCGCCCCGCCGGGAGCCCGGTACGGCGCGGCGTTACCGTGCGGTTGCTACCGCCCGGGGTCAGGCGGCGGCGCGGCCGGCACCACCCCTCCGCTCCCGCCGGCGCTTGCTTCTCTGAAGGAGAGCCCCGCCGCGCCGCTTGTTCGCGGGACCGGCTGGGCCCTGTGCCGCAGCTGACGGCCCCAGACCGCAAGCGTGCCTCGGCCGGAGCCCTCCTCGCTACCGGACAGGCACCTGGGGTCACCGCAAACCGGTCCTGTACCCGGGCAGGACCTCAGGAAATACCGTGCCCGCACATGTGCGCTGCCCCTTCCAGCAGAGACTGATTACTCAGCACTCTGCTTGCTTCCTCCCATTAACATACTGCAGGTGAACTACAAGCTTCGTGATAAACGCCATCCACTTAAAAAACACCCAGGCGTTTAGCATCTAGAAATGAGAGGGTAAACCTTTCCCCTCGGACGCCAAGGTGGAGCAGGTGTTTCGTCGGGACAAGTTTCAGGTGCCCAGCTGTGCCACACAAGGCCGGTGCCCCGTGTAAACAGAGCTCTGTAAGAAACCGTAACTCTTGTCCCAGCCCAGAGACCCTACAGGAGCAGCCCGGAGCGCAGAGCACGCTGCAGGACACCGGAGCCGTGGGCAACGCCGACAACGGGACTGCTCCTGCAGCACCGCAACCCCCAGCAGCGTCCCGCCCGCCTGCGTTGGGGGGAAGGTTGTTCACACGCCTGTCTTTCTAAAGACACTGCTCCATGACCTTCGTATTCCCCACCACCACCGCTCCCCAAAGCGGCGTCACTGACGCTGTCATGGCAAACACGTCTTGGGGAGCGATGCTGGTCAGCGTGGATGCAAACCCAGAGTGAGGAAAATCTACGAGGAGTCTTTTTCCAGGGCCTCAGTGATCAGAACAACAAACTACAGGAGAAGTAAAGCACACCTAATACAGCTAATAAGATTATAACAGGCGCTACGGTTTCCTTGCCAGGACACTTCTAATCATGCCCACGTTTTTAATCCCCGCTAGCAGGAGACAAACAACTGCGCATAATTACTTGCAAGCACAAGTTAACAGCTCGGTGTCTTCTTGGTAAACACCGATACTCATTTGCTTCAACTGCCTGAAGTTCAAAAGTCAGAGTCACCCCGTGCCAGCAGTCACTACTGATCAGCCCTTGGGGATACGCAGCAGAGACTCGGGTCTTGAAAACTCGTCCCGGAACAACTGCTCAGGCAAACAAGTCTGGTTCTCCCACCGGTGCCACGCTACCTAACTGTGATGGGTTAGCACCAAGAGATTCGAAAGCACAGAACAATACGCCAGGACCTCACGATGCCGCCTGCCCACGGCCACGTGCCAGCAGGCCCACCTGGGCACCCCGGTGGGACAGGCTCCAGGCATCCCCAGCCGCCCTGTGTGGGACTGCCCTTCACATCAGAGAGCTTTCAGAAGCCTAAAACACATCACCCAGCCTCCAGCCAAGGTGTACCGCAACTCACTCTGTCCTCCACAGGTACAGATGATAGGTGTATCCGCTTCCTTCTACCGTGGCTCTTGCACAGCACAAAATAACGACTTCCGAGTGTTCTTTTGTTATGAACATTTATTCCCTGAGAGACCCTCAGGAGAGGGCGATGCCAACGCAGGCAGTAAGAGCTCTCTACAACAAAGCTGTGAAACAGCTCTAAGCAGGGATTATCTCCTGTTCATCACTTTGGTATACAATCCATACCAACCATTGATTTTTCCAAACACCAAAAAGAGTTACAGCAGCAATTCATATATTTTACATGCTAAAGCCAAAGCAAGTTAAAGGCCACATTTTCAAAACAAAATATTTAATTTCACTCTCATTACAAGAGGGGTCACCCCTTAGGAGGAAAGAAAGATAGCATGAAGGCAACATACAAAATGAAAACAAATTAAAACTATTGTGCTCGCATGTAGTGAAAGGAGTAATCTTCCTGGTAAAAGTCACAAAACTATGTTTTATTCATAGCTTTGTAATAAGTTTTCTATTTGGAGAGGGACTAGCCACTTGCAGCGAAATCCTGCTCCTGTTGAGGTCAGTGACATACCTGTAACTGCATTAAACAAGGCTGAATTTCACCCTTCATTCTTCAGGCTGCCAGCTACAAAAAGATAAGTATTACTCCGAGGAGCTGTGATGCCTCAGAGGTAAATCTTCTGAATGTGAAGAAATGCTAGATGTATATTTTGTCTGCACAGTTACTTGAAGAAAAATTGTTTTGCCAGAATTTGTTACCTACCTGAAAACATAGCCAGCAATGTCAGCTTTAAAAACAGCCTTCTAGCAAAAATAAAGACTGACTTCAGACCAGAGGTGTATCTTCAATATCTCCACTAAATAAAGGAAGATGTTAGCACAGAATTATAGTTTTTTAATCTGCATTAAACTATTTTCCCCTCACTTTGAAATTCTCTGGTGATATTCCAAGTCAATAAGGAGTCCCCAGTAAGCCTCAAATACTACAGGATACCACTGACTGGAAAATCCCCAGCAGATACATGGGATGTGTCTCAGGGCTGTCCCTGATACGCTGGGAAAGACTGCAACAAATCCAGAGAGAGGAACCATAGTGAGATGACAGGAAAGGGGTTGAGCTGATTTTTAATAATGGGGTTTTTTTAATTAAAATTTATTTGGGGGCTGACAGTTTCCAGACTCCATCTAGCAGGCCATTCAGCACTAAAGGCTGTTCCTAATCCACGGGTGGTTTTTTAAGTTCACCTTTTAAAATGTGAAAGTATTTGCTACTTGTCTGGGGACTCTTGCAACATCGGTTTGGACAAAGCATAACCTTGCCTTCACTGATTATTGGGAATACAAGGAAAATGAAGCTAAAAATATTGAAAGCAAATTAAAGTGATTCTCAGAAAAGGCAAAAGAGAGAAATAACACTGAGAAGTCATTCCTAAAGAGGGTAAGAGAGATGACTTAGTTGTCTGCTGAGCTGGGTCAATGAAAACGATTAAGAAACAACTTCACAAATCAATGGAAAGGTTACCTGAAAATGCCCAAGAAAGTGAAACTAAGACAGAAGGGACCATGTGATTATGGTTTCTAAGTTCTGATTAAATATGTTCAATTTTTATTACTTCCCGTTACTGCTATAAAGAAATGTTGTACAGCCAGGTTAATGATACGTTCTTCCTCCTCTTCTCGTTACAGTCTTTGACACAAAAATAAGGTATGTGAACAGGGGTGTCTCACGGCACTGGGAACCGCTCCTGAGGAGCCATTGTTTTCACTCTTCCTGTAACTGGGTTTGCTGGATGTTCCTGTTTTCTCTATCTCAATTCACACACGTCTCTCAGAAAGAAAGACGTATAAAGCTGGACAGGCAAAAAGCACAACACTAAAGAAGAACATGGCAGTGAAGAATGCTATTTTTATGCTCAGAGAAAGTGGAAGCTGAAAATGCCAGTCTCAATGACATGAGAACTGTCAGCAAGAACAGATAATTACACAACGTGAATTCATCCTCATGACAATGACTCTAATGAGATAGGAAATGGAATAAAATCAATATTCTATTTACAATGACAGTACAGTCTCAAAGCTTGAAATTGCCAAATGGCTCTTTTAAGTAAAGAAATACAAAAATTACTGACTGCCTTACAGTATTTTCAAAACACCTCTGCCAAATTCAAAGTTTACCAATAACATATCTCAACATAAAATTTGGAAAAGATACAGCAATTACTTTATGGCACAATTGAGGGATATAATTATAGCGCTGTCACAAAATTAAGCAGAAACAATGAGCTAATTAACATCTTGGCCACATAACAGTGAAGGACTGGTTAAAGAAGAATATTCTTTAGTAAACTACTCCGGAACAAACCGAAGCAGTCTTGTACTCTATCTCTGTAGGAACTGTACCCACTACACCGATACAACAGGACGTGAAAGCAAACAGACCCCTCTCTCAGTTTTGTACTTTCGCATGTATCGGGGAGAAAGCAGAGCGCAAAGGCAGCCGCACAGAACAGAACAGCCACCTCTGGAGTGGGAACGCCCCGGTACTGCACCAGCTGAGATGTGTTTCATAGCCCCCCACAGCCCAGCGACTCGTGACGTACACGGAGCTTGGTAAAACTACAGGCACTTATTAGCATTGAACTACTAAGCAAGTCCCACACCGGATTTGTAAAAAAAACCGCCAACACTACTTCTATGACCCAGATATTCCGCATAATATACATAGTTTTAGTAGTAGTAGCACTAGTAGTAGTGCTTTAAAGGTTATTTCTGTACTGTTTTAGCTCTGACAGAGTTGCTTGGGAAGGCAGCGCAGCCTCCCACTGACTTCAGTGGGCTTCTTAGGCAGATCCTCATCAGACGTGTTCTTATCTTGATATATTTCACAGTTTCTGAAACCGTTTTAGCGGAAACACCTAACTGTGACATTACATCTGAATTTAACACATCCAAGTGTACTCGGTTCATGAAAATTGGATAAATAATGAAAAAAGAGGCAGTGTCGTAAAGTAAGTGCCCCCAATTGCGCACGCGTTACTGCAGCGTGCAGAAATAAGGTATTTCCTTGAAATCAGTTCTCCAAGATTTACGTCCCTAATCAAACTGTGAACCAACTTCTAACAACAGTGTAGTGGCACTGACGTACAAATCCCATAGCCCAATCCTTTCTTACTTCAGATTAATTAGAGTAATGCTATTTTCAAGACAGAAAGTTACACTGCAAATTCCATAAACCCTCTCTCCTTTAAAGAGTAGATGGTTATGAATGAACCACTATTACTGTAATTAAAAAAAGCTTTGAAGTCAAGAAATATGCCTGTTGACATTTTTCTTTTTTTACAACCGATGGTATATATCTATCTCCTTTACAAAACTTGGGACTTCGGAGACATGCAGAACTCGCATTATCTGACAGCATTAGATAGGCGTGTATTCATAAACTAAAACAGGGAAAGGTCAGTGTCTGTCTCTAGACTAGGAAATGTGTATACTGGCTATTATTCTGCTCTTTCAACTGGTAAGCCAGAGACACAAAATGGCAGGAAGGACTGCTCTGCATTTAATCCATTTTGCCGTTGATGTATGTATTACAAAGCATTCACATATCCATCCACATCACTGAAGTTGCAAATATTGCTTCTGATAGTATGGATATGTTTTTACTACAATTCCTTTACCATAACATTTACATAATATATTTTAGAAACAGAAAGTTCTGTATTCTACTGGCATAGGGGAATTTCAACCATAAAATAAGTGACATTTCCCATGCAAGTCTAAAAAGTTGTTTATCTTAAAAAATAACAGTAATCTATCCATTTAACTTAAAACTCTGAGAAGCAGGTTTTTTTAAAAAGAAAACAAACCGAATTGAAATAACCAAAAGCTCTTTTATTAAAATCAGTCTTATGTGCTTGTTCTAATGAATATTAATTTTAAACGCTAAGTTTCTATACAAAGACATTTAAGAGGCCGTAACTATACACAAACAACTATGTACCCTTCTAAAAAGTAAAAAGCTATTTAGTAATCAGACTCTTGTGCATTAAAGACATTTTGTTCGATTAACTACAAATGCACGTAAGCCAAGTGATGCAGGAGAGGAGCCAGCTGACCGACGGCAATGGCATCGCACCAAGACCAGTCTCCCACAAACCCAGTGTCTCCTCTGGGGCAGCATGGCTGGCCCGGCAGGTCGGTCACTCCGAATCGTCCGCCCCACGCTGTCCCCTGCCACTAGAAAGGCACATTTCACCTGTAAAATGCTTCCTACTCTGTCCTGCATCACGCACGTGTGTGACTTTATATTATGCGTTACTTCTCCTGCTTGTTTCGGCGGGAGCAGGCTGGGGCGCCTGTTGATCATGCAGCCAAATACGAATAAAGAACGCCCCGCATGCAGCAGTTGCCGGGTGTTTTCCTCGGGAAGACAGCCACATGCTGAACCTCAGGACAAGTCCCACACCTGAGACTCAAAACTGGGAGGTACTTGTACCAGGGGCAGAAAGGATAGCTACACACCACTGAAAAACACTCCCATGTTGACAGGCGATTGCTAACTGTACACGTGTATCTATATATAAAGTGTTATATATATTAAAAACATGATTATTAGCATCATCCATGATAACAACTACTACAGAAAAAAGCAACGTCCATGACTCAGCAAGGGAAGCAACTGCTTCCCTCTAACATTGAATTCAGCTGATGCCGATGGTTTCAGGGAGGAAAAGTGACCCGGAGGAGCTCTCGCTCGCGTGAGATGCAGCAGACACCCAGCCTAGCTTCTTGCAGGTCAGATGCCTTAACATCTACTTTATAGCAAGGGAAAATATACTGGCACCTCATTACTACTAAGGTTCTAAATTAGATCTACATGTTACCTCTAGAAAGGTTCCCAATTTTAAAATCAGATATATCGGTTTTCACTTCCCTTCCTGAAGCAGCTGCCACAAGGCCTTGGTTGCAAAGGGTGGCTTTTTCTTTCCCCAGAAACGGCTGGATCCCAGCAGTGGGTAAACTGAGTCAAGAGACCACCCTGGTGAGCACCTGATGGATGACGGCATATACACGGTCAGTACTAACGTTATTATTAATTTATTACTAATAGCATTTGCTCCAGGCAACAAGCTCCTCCACTTCGCTTCGCTAACCTGCCCCAGCCCGGGCACACCCTCAAAGCTCTCGCCCGTTCACATGATGATCGCTTTGTTATGTGAATAATTACGAACTAGGAGTCTGGATACAGCCACCACATCCTTACACACGTCAAATTAATCAGCGAGATTAAATCTGGACTTAATTACCAGAAACAAAAAAAGCCATTCATGTCACCTGCTCTGAACCGGCACGTCGTCCCACTCCCCCGAGCGGCCGCGCACCCCTGCTCACCCTGTGGAGAGACGGACCGCCGCGGCAGGGCCTGCCAGGGAGGACCGGGCGTCTTCAGCAACACGCGGTGCGGGGCACCTTACCACTAACTGCCGGCTGCATCAACGGGCACGCTCCTAGCGAGGCCAACCAGGAGTTATAATTACGTGCATTGCTTCATCTTGCATCTGACTTGAGGGCAAACAAAAAGGGACGTGAATACAGATAATGAGGAACACGTTATACAGAGTTCCGCTTTCGACAGCGAGTTAGAACTCAGGTTTCGATGGCCTGGTCACTTCAGCTCAGGAACGGTGAGCTGTGGCAACGCTGTCACAGTCACATGCTTCTCTTCAAGGATGAGAAAATTACATGGGAATGGGTGAAAATGGGGTGGCCGATGCGGTAGGGGCTGAAGGAGAGCAGCACTCCCCCGGACAGACCCATGGCAGCGCCGAGCCGGCACCCCGGCACCGCCGAGCGCACCGCCACGCAGCACCTCCCGAGTAAGGGCGCGGGGGACCCGCGCCTCCGAAATCACCCCAGTCTCCAACAGTCGCAGCACTGCCACGCCGGGGACACCCAGAGCAGCGACGCATCGCCAGCTCGGCGTGAGGGTACAACTGCCCGACTCCTGTTACCGTTACAGGAATCACAAGGCAACGACGGTGCTGGAAAAACTACTCCAGCATCTGTTGCAAAATATGAGATGAAGACAACTGCGTTTCAGTTCAAAGCTTTCTGTTTCTCAAAGAATCTCAAAGCCAAAATAGAGTATTTTCTATGTTTTAATACATTCTGGCCTTACATTTACTTTATATTTATCAGTCATATCCTTCTAGGGTAGTACAAACTTATACGACTTATCAGAAAATACAATGAATCTAAAATAATTTCTTTTCATTATTTATGTAAGAATCTAGATCCTAAAGAATGGGGTTTTTAACTCTCTATGCTCTGTCACCATCCGAGGCACCAGAGATAATTGTTATGCACTAATGTAAGAGCAAAATGATTCTTCTGTTTACAGCAAAACTGATCAAGTTCAGGAGATGCTTTCCTTCACTTCACAGAGACCACGACACGTACAGCGCTCAGCAGCACAGAAACACTTGCTGATGCGATTAATGTTGCATCGTGAACAATCTCACCCAAGCTAAATAAATACGTGTGTCTTCAGACATCAAGGAAGACCTCCAAATTAGTCACCAGAATTAAAAAGAAATACTAAAAACTGAATGACTATGCCCTATTTTAGGAAAGAAGTGAAAAATGTCTTTGAGACCATTTTTTAATCAGTATGCGCTATGGTTTATTGTTATGCTTGTTCATCTTGAATCACGAGACTCACGAAGCTAACAATAATCATGAAAAACAACCCACTAACGGCCCCTGTTCGGAACAGCTTCTTCTGCACAAAACCTCAGCCAGAAGAAACGCCACGACCGACGGAGGTGAATCACGAGGGGACTTCTGAGCAAGCTGTTCCCAGTGCGAGAGACGGCAGCGATGCAGTTAATGGGGACGCTCTCCCGGCACGCCGGTGCGCAGCACGCAGGGTTTAAGGCTAGCCTTCCTCCCCGGCTCCGGAGACTGTGACTAGTCGGAAGGAAAAGCAGCTCCTGGGTTGTAGCCTTCCCAACACCAGGCTCTCCAATTTCCCGGGAGCAGTCAGGCTCTGGGAATGACATCAGGAGCTGGCTTTGGTGATGAATTTTGCTAACACTCATTTTGTTCGTGGATTCCCCGATGCCTGAATGGCCCAGCTGGTGTAATGCTGCTTCAGTACATGCTTGCGTGCAACTTTTCTTTTGTTTTTAGCCTTTTGCTGCCAGTGATAAAGATGAACTTAGGAGAGGATGAAAAAGAGATTTCTGGTTACTTCAGGCCCAGAAGCCAGCCCTTCCAGAAGGTCTGCGCTCACACGGGAGGGAGCTGCAACACCGTCACGCCTGCAGCCCTGCGGACAGCGCTGCAGCAGAAACCCCAGCCGGCACGGGGTCCTGGGGCCTTCCTGGGGCCACCGAGCAAAAACTGCTTCAGGGACACCCTTGGTGTAACACACAAAGGCACGCAAGATCACCCACAGGCTGTTATATCAGCCCACTAAACTGATTGTATTTAAAAAAAAAAAAAAAGAGAAAGAGCAAGCAGCAGCCTTGCTGGAAGGAGCAGTGAGCGTGGTGGCATCTTCCTCTGCGTCACCGCAAATGGTAGCTACAGGGGGTTTCCAGCTCGGCCAGTCAGATCTTTAATAAGTTTTGTTTCTGAATTATGGACTGGGTCGTAACCCACCGCCTTGCTACGTTTTTATTTACAGGTGTTGCACGGCTGAGCTATCTGACCTGTTTCTGAGCTCCCATCTTCCACGGAATAATCAAGGAATGTCTCTGAGGCAGAATGAACGCAGACCCTTCATTACCCTCTGGCACCCTTGTATTCCTCATGGTCTCGCGTTGTAATAGCTGCCGGACCGCTCTTGTTCCAGCGACACGTGCCTGCGACTGGCTCGCCCGGCCGGCTCTGCTTAGGTCAGGCCCAGGCAGCGGCGTTTCCCACCGCTCTAGCAAAGCCCTGCACACAAGGCTTGCGATCTGGTCTCCGATACAATCTCCTTTGGGAGAAAGGAGGAGTGAACTGTGTCCTTTTTGCGTGCTCTGTAGGCAAACTTTTTTATGCTCAACCGGTGCCAAATCACAAAACACATAACCTTCAAATCCCATTAATTCTTCTAGCAGAAGAATCAGCCTCTATATATTCATGCAACGTAAAAATGGATCATTTTCCCCAAAAAGCCTGCTACAACAGTATAAAAATACCGATGTTAACGTGTCAAAGGACCACAGGTGTGGACCAAAGATTTTAGACAATTTTTTAAGTGTCTAAAAGACTCAGGTTATACCCCTGTCATTAGAGTTACTTTAAACATTCTTATTTGTTAAACGATCCAAAATAACAGCTTGAAGAATGATGCCATAGGAAAACCCAATTCAAAAAAGTGCTTGAGCCCATCTACCGCTGCCACTCACGCCACACGCTAATTCTGCAGCTCCTCGTCTGTTTTCTTTCTAGAGAAGAGCCGCGGCAGAGGTCCCCCGGCGAGCGGACGGCGAGGGTGCGAGCCCGCGTGCTCGGGGAGCTGGCGCGGGCGCAACGGCCGCCCAGGGCTCAAGCTCGAGGGACGAGAGCACGCAGCGGTTCCGCACTGGCCCCTGCGAGCCCCCCAGCACCGGCCCAGTCGATGCTCTTGGCACTGCACGGCAAGCATAGGGGCTTGCATAATACCCAAAGCATTTATCGTAACTGTCCACCTCCGCAATTTTTATCTGCTTTCCCAAAGCATTTCTCACGTGGAAGATTCCTCTCTATCCTCTACTTGAGTTCTCCTTGACGTGTCCCCTTTTTCATTAATGTACCTGGGCGAGCTACCCAAATTGAACACCACACTGAAGGAATTTTGGAAAAAACTCAAAAGACTACTGTTTTCCTTGTACTCTCACTCTTACCTCTAAAAGCCATTTAAAAATACTGAATATGAAAGTTTAAAATTCTAGTCTTACACAAAAGACACGGAATATTTGGAAAACAGCTCCTGAAAGGATTTAAGAAAAAGCAATTTTTATAAAAATACTGATTAAAGACAGAATGCTTAGAAGTTGTAGAAAACAAAACAAACAAACCCAAAGCAATAATTTTGTCAGTCATGCAGAAAAATGAGTGAAAGAAGTTCTAATTCTTGTATTCTAGTTGCCACCATTAGCTGTATTTAACTAGGAGAATTGAACAGAGCTGCGTCTACTTTTCACAAAAAAATCGCATCATTAAAGATTTATTTATGGAATATATTTGCAGATAAATACAGGAGCTCAATAAAATGCTGATAAGCAGCAAGCAAGATATTTTCCCAGGGATTTTCTTCTAAGCAGTTTGCAAAGCTAAGTCATAGCAGCAAGTGCCTGCACTCCCAGAAGAACATTCTTAACTGTTGCACATCAAAAAGCTGAAAAGCACATAATTACATTGTCAGTATCACGGACTCACTACCTTTGATTTTTCACTGCTTGTGAAGAAAGTCTCAGAGTCAGTTTAAGCTTTGCCCACATACCGAGCACTGAAGGATTCCCGTATAAAATCACATATGGAAAGGATTTCACTGAAAACCAAAAGCGATCACACCAAGTCAAGAATGCTGCCCAGGCACTAAAAAAGTCTTCCAAACACTGGGAGAAACATTTTTTGCTCGGATTTTTTTTTTCCAGCCTCAGCGAGTCCCAGAAAAAAAAAAATACTAGAGTTTATTTCTCACAAGTAAATCATGCTGTGTTTATCAGTACGTGCAGTTGACAGGACCTCTCTTCCATGGAAACCAGATGGCACAAGCAACACCGAAACAGCCAGTGCCAGTTGGGATGGCGAGCCCCGGCCCTCGGGGATGGGCGAGGAGGAGGAAGGGCGGGCGGCTCCGCACAGCCAGCCCCAGAGCGGCCGCCATCCCGCCCGCACCTCGCGAGCGAGCTCAGCAGATGTTGGAGCACCGGCTCTCGGGCGCCTGCGCACACAGAGACACGTATTTTCTATGGTGAATCCAGGCCTAATTACTGCTGCCTTCAGCTTGGCAACCTGCTCGGAAAACCTGACACATCTGCCTGGTTCAGCGAGCTCCGGGAGCCTGCACGCTCCTCCACGGTGCCCCTGGGGAGCGCGGAGTTTAAAGGCTCAAGACCTCGGGTACCTCTAGACCCAATTAACGCAGCAAACTTCATTTTCTCCTACAGCACTTTACTTACATTTAAAAGAAAAGCTTATCTCCTTGAACACTGTGTAGGTGTCACTGCAGCAGAGATAACTCTGTCACTGCAATGCCAGAGCTAAAGTGGTCTCAGGAGCGAGCTCCCGACCCACGCGCCCCGCTGCAGGCTGACCCGCGGCGGGCTTCGGCTGCGTGCCCGTGGACCATCTCCTCCCCGTGCAAAGGGGGAGCTCGGGGTTAAAGGACCCTGAGAGAGGAGCGCCGAGGGCCTTGCAGAACCCAGCTGACGAGCTCCGATCGCTCTCCCTTTTTTAGAAGGAAAAATTCCCGTTAACTTCTCTGGAAGCAGGATTGGGCCCAGAGCCCAAGCATGCTCTGGGTTCCCAAGTCCTTACTCACCGCTCACAGTCGGACTCCCTTGCGCGGGAGCCAGCAGGAATGTGCGGAGCGCTCCAGCCGCTCCAACGGCTGCGGGAGCCCGGGCTCCGGCACCGTGCTGCCCTCCACTCCTCCGGCCTGCACCGCTGGCATCGTCACCCGAGCTCAGCCAGAGGAACCGTTCTGCGCTTCGTACTTGCTGCATTAAATACCGTACGTGTACCTTATAAATGCTGTCTCTCTCTATCTGTATAGAGGGTGAATGCAGATGCCGTCAACAGAGCTTCCCATGCAGGCTCTTCAGGCAAACTTGAACTTACAGCCACCCAAGTCAGGACGCGTTATTTGTAATGCTTTAGACATTTTATTTTTCTCACCAAAAAATACCTGCTCCAAGTTCAAGCCCAAGGCATATTTTGCCTTGCCAGATGATCTGCAACCGCCTCATGACTTATTACATTGTTATCATCACTAAGCTTAGCAAACAGGGCTGCTAAGTCTATTAATCTTCTGAAACACGAACTCTGAAACCGTAGAAACAAAACATCTCACTACAAGATATATAAAATGTGGTATAGTGAGATAAGGGGAAAATTCAGTGCGCACTCTGTTAATTTCTTCCTGTGCCACTGCAAGCAAGACTGACACACTTTTGTAAGAACCAACTCCGAACATAATGTTAATGACAAGTACGTAAAGGAAAAAAATTCCTCTTACAACAGCAGTCTCCCTCTGCAGCAGACAGCAAGGTATGCTTCCACTAGGAAAACCTGGACTACATGTAGAAATTTAAACTGCCACCTGTAAATTCAAACAAAGAACTGGTAAAATGAGGCAAATAAAGCTGGGCTAGCAATGGAGGGCTATGTGAAAGCTCACTTCTCAAAATGTCAAATGACTAGACATATTTTAACCTGTCTAGTACTTAGTTCTTTTTATTGTGCTGAAATTCACTCCGATTCAGCCACTGATATACAGCTTGCATATTTACGTCCCAAAATATTTTTCTGTGAAAAGAAGTATTTGGCATATTTGCCAAAAGCATAAGGTCGTAAGAGCGCTTGCACGCTTTCTGAGAGTGCTCAAATAAGGGCTGGAAGTTGTTTCTCTCCGAGACTTCTTGCCAGCAGCGAGTGGCAGCTGCGGGAGGTAGCGGGGCTGGGGAAGGACACACGGACCCGGGGGGCCGAGCCAGCAGGCGGGCTGCGCGCAGTGGGGGACAGCACGGCCGTGCCCCCGCGCTGGGTTAACGCTGATTATACACTTGGCTCGTGGGAATGACAAGCTGGCGACACAAAACTCACAGCCAATTTTGGTTTACTCAGTCCTGGCTTCCTCTGTTTTCCTGGGCAATCTGGAGATTCAGACGAAAACGAACTCTGAGCGCACCATTTAGCATCCTAGTGACAGAATATACTTTTACCTTATAAACTGCTGCTGCTCTTTCTAATTAACACCAAATAGCAATCATCCCATTGAAAATTCAAGCTGCATTTAAGTGAGAAATTAAGTTAGAGTTTAGCGAGGACAGACAATGTCTATTTCAAACTTTGACTTTTTTTCTTTATAGTACATTAAAAGAGAGTTTTCCCAGCTACCTAACATAAAGATATTTTGGATAAAAATATTATTTTATAACAATGCATCATATGCACATAATTTGAAACACAGACTATTTCACAGGGTAGCAGCTGACAGCAAGCAGACATTTAAAGCAATAGTTGATCCCAGAGGAAAAGCAATTCTCCCGATACATAGCTGGATTTCATCCTGAGGTCAGCACACCTCAAACCCTCACACAGGCATCAAACCGCCCGACGGGCACAGACAGCCTCGTGTGCGTCGACCCACACCAGCTCAGCACTGCTGCTGTCGCTCGCCTGTTGCGTCCGCTGAAGCTATGCAAGAAATTTCAGATGAGCCTCAGAGCAGGAAAATTTACTGCTGGTTCTGAATGCACATAACAGCGTAAAACAACATTTGTCGCCGGCTTTATTCTCCAAACGAAGCAATGACCAAGACGTTCACCCTGCACAAACTGCTGAAGGGAGAATGGGAAGGGGTGACACCGACTGCTCGCCTTAACATCCTTACCAGGAACCACGCTCCATTATAAAATGCCATATGCAAAACCTTCACCTCTCAACTTTTTATATTAAATGTGTACTTTTTTAACTTGGGATGTACTAAAGTTTCCTCACAACTGTGATACAGTTTTAATGGTCCCTTCTCTTTCCTTGTTAATTGCTCTGAACTCTCATTGACACTAATGGGAATTACAATTGCACGTATTCATGGCAGAACAGACTCCAAATGTCACCGAGGACAGCAATGAAAAACCATTCACGTTTACCCTTTCAGTAAATAATTATGGGGTAGTAGGAAGGAAATGTTGTTTACTTTGCTGCATTATTTGGGAAATTAAGTTTACAATATATAACTGTTAAGAAAATAAAAAGATAATAATCATAGGCAACTGCTCTAATCCCTAAGGAACACCAGTAGTGGAGACCACCACATACGCAGGCAAAGGAAAGCCCTGGAACCTCTGCCTGCCCCGGGTCCTCCTGCCGCCCCTCTGCCCTGCGCGGGGCTGAAAATAGCAGGGCAGATTTGAACATCCGAGTCCCTAGGGAAGTGCTCAAACCCAGCCAGATTCCACACCTCGCAGCCGTTAGGGGTATAACGCACATTAACCGAGATCCTGGATCGACACATCCGAGCTCTGCTCGCCCTCTGGCAGATCTCCGAGCCCTCTGGCAGCACCTGCACGTTTGTGTGCAGAATTATTCTGCCATCGCTTACAAACGAACGACCGGACAAAAGCAGATCATTTCAGGCAACACCTGATCGCTGACATTAGTGTCCTTCCTTGCTCATACTGGAAAACCATCATAAAAATATACAAAATACAACCACAGTAAAATTCCTTCTGGACAGGAGCAGTTGCGGGGATTTTTTGGTAAATATTCATAGTTACAGAAGTCATCCTCAGCATGGACAAAAAAAATCACAAAAATATGACAACAAAAGGGAACAGAACATTTTTGCAGTTTTATCTTAATGAGCTGGTCTTTGTTAACAGCGAAATCACCTCTTCATAGCATTTGCATTTAACATGTGCATAAGGCAAAGGAAAACACATATTAAGCCTTGGAAGGTAATGAATAGCTACTGCGAGGCATCTTTTATAATCCAACACGTGCGACTTCCTCGGTGTCAGCGCTGTTAGAAAAATGATGGTTGCAGTTTATACATGTGGTTCCTAAGTAGCAATCATCCTCTATTCCAGACATCAAGAGGTGCTAAGGCTCATCCTGCTAATTACAGACATTCCTGTGTCCTTACCACCTCTGCATTAAATCTGAAGCAGCAGAATAAAACAAGTACTTCAAGGAAATAAAAACAGAGAGGAAAGCGTATGTTTTAATCTGAACTGACCACGAGATCTTCATCTACACCACATGTCTAAGAACCTTTACTGTGGCCACATCGCCCATCCTGCACGATACGGTAAAAGCCACGCAGCTTTAATGGTCTGTCTCCTCTGGACAACCAAAATAATGGCCCTGTGGAGCAGCACCCTTCTGACCGTTCAGTGTTTGTTGCAGCTGTTCGGTGTGATGCATCACTGTCTCCTGTACTTCAAATTTATTTTCCAGGTTTCCAGTATACCTGGGCTCTAAGTTCAGGAAAGTCAGACTTGCACCTGATGCAGGGACGCAAAGTGATGCAGCTCGGATGTTGTGCAAAGGCCACAGAACAGTACATTCACCAGTCCTCTCTCAAAATCCCTTGGAGGATTTTGCAGGACTGCAGTGAATTACATTATGGATTCTTTCCAATCGTATCTTCCCTGCTTATGAAATTTTGGAAAGCAGCATTGTCAGTGCTCCTGAGACATGCAAACTGGACAAGCACCAGAAATCTCCATGCAAAACAGGTTTTAAAAGAAAGCAACAGCAGCACCTGCTACTTTCAAATGCTTGTCAGTGTGTGGTATTCGTCATGGAGGGGTCTAAAAATGTTAGCTTATTCAATCCTTGGCCTCGCTATAGGAAGCAGAATAAAGATAAACTCGGTAATTACTACCAAGTAATACTAGTAAATGATGAACAGCATCTGAGACTTAGCGAAGCAACAGAGTACTAGAATTCAAGAGGTGGAGTAGAGTACTGGAATTCAAGAGGTGGAATAAAGCAAAACAAAATAAACCTTTCTCCAAAACTGAAAATGAATGTCTACATTTAACGCTCAAAGCAGCTTGGTTCACACTTACTTATTTCCGATTATACTGTTGAACTTCCCACAGCAGAACGAACTAAGAGCATTTCCAGTCTAAAGAAAAATCAGCAAGACCCCCTGAAATTTTCACGTGCCCCCCAGGCATGCCACCGCCGGCAGCAGCAGAGGGCCGTGTGCCCGTCGCTGCCCGCGGCCCAGCGCCGAGCCCTCCCCGCAGCCCCGGCCTTTCCGAGGCGCCTGTGCTGCGGCTGCTGCGATGGCGAGGTACTCCAGCAACCTGCACAGCACCCTGCTAAACCCCCACTCAAGTATCTTGCCTAGGATTATGCTTTCGTGATCTCCTAAGTCGCACCAGGATGAACTGGGCTGAACGCCCTCACGACGTGTACACCGACCGCAGCGAGCCAGCGAAAGAACAGCTTCTCGGCCCTGACTGCCTACAGACACACATTTGAGTAAAGACTATTCGGAATTATGGTTACGATTACTTCCACAATTAGATAATACTATACCAGAGAAATTTTAAATTAAAATTCTCTGCTTCCGCTAATTAAACTGTTTTGCCGATACTCCTTAAGACAGATACTACCCATTGCCTTGTTCTACTAGATCGAAAACTCTAACGTCTTCTGCCACAAGGGTGAAGAACGCGGGCCAGCCACCTGCCCAGGAGGGTCCGAGCTGTAGGCAGTCGCTGCATACAGCTGAACCGGCGATCCCCCATGTTTGCAACGCAGCTTTCAGCCCAGAAGAACACGAAGCTCGTGCCGATCCCACACGTGGCACAGCTGTGCTTCACAACACTCCTGAGACAGCGAGCATAAAGGAGGATTTTGTGGGTAAATGAAAAGAAATCACAAAGCCAGGCTGTTCCCACCGCAGGGAATGCCGGCGCTGCGCAGTGGACGTATGGAAACCATACCCTCCGCTGCAGCTGAGGGAGGTTTTCACGGGACAGCTCTGACACTGCTTCCTGACTCAAGTGAATTACAAATTGCTCACATAACGCCCCAATTTTGCCCATTGATTCAACTGCCTCATAGTACAACTAAGCATCCTTGGACTCAGACCCTTGCCTGCCATTCAAAATAAATTTAATCCAATGACGGCTTTACGGAAACGGGACAATAAATATGCCCTGTCGCCTTCTCTCTCACATATTAGATGAAGAAATCTGTTGCCTGCGTATCTTTCCTCAGTAGCTTGAGTAAATAACAACCGCACAAGCCTGTGCTTTTAGGTGTCACGCAAGCTAGGCAGGCTGCACGATTACCGTTAATTCATACATACAACATACAGGGTAATCAGTTTTCAAAATTTTCTCAAGTCTGGACACTAACTGGTTATAAAACTTCGAATGTTCGGTCATCGCCATCGCTTTTCCATTTAAACATCTTTTGTTTCAACTAAGCCTAAAGAAGTTTTGTAGCTCGGAAGCCCAGCCTTTAAATCCAGGGAAGCCCAATTCCATTTTACAATGTTCTGACCGAGCTGAGGAAAGCAGAGTGACATAGGCCTCAAAATTTAAATTGCACAAGCACACACAGCAACGGCAGAGCTCGGCTCAGCGTACCCCCAGCATCCCCATCCCCGTCCCCTCCAGACGGACCGTCGGGGTGCTCCACTCTGCAGAAAACCTCGCGGGCAGCGCTGCCAGCTCAGCCCGCACCGCCCTGCGAGCGGAGGGACTCCGACACCTTGGGCTTCTGCACCGGTACGTCCCAACCTTCCCCGTACAGCAGTCTGTCACCCACTTCAGTGAAACCAGGGATGCCGAGCCTTTCATTTCTTTCTCTTTTATCTACTTTAAACTGTCGTAATATTGCTATACGTCAGCAGCTCTGGCAAGGGTCAGCACCGAACAAAAGCAGACGGAGCCCACGCACGGCAGCGGCTCCTGCGATCCATCACTGCTTCCAAGTGCCCGGCCTCAGGCTCTCACCCTCAAACTTCCCCTGCAGTAATAAGTACCACCGGTTAATTATTAATTATGCAAATGATTTCCTTGTTGTCACTTTGGAACGTGCTGTCATTTCATTAGAGCCTTTTTTCCGTAGTGCTAAAGAAAATACAGTCCAGCTATTTATTCAAGGTTTTTATTCATTATTTACATACCGCTCCCCTGCCCATGACCTCCCGCTGTTAAACCTGCTCAGTGCAGGTTCACTCTCTCTGCTTCTCACCTGTGCCCTTCTGCTACTGCCGTATGTTTTGCAGCACGTATTCCCCCCCTCCAAAAATCACCGACAGAAATAATTTCTTTCTCAAAGGAAGAATCATGTATTTATCTAAAATAGCCATTTTATACAGACGACATCCCTGCATTTTTCTCTTCCGCTATACTAACATCTTAACCAACCGATCCGCTTGCAGTAACTAGACTAAAGCAAAGTTCCGAATTCAAGGACTTTCTCTAAAAAGAAAAAAAAAAGCAGCTCTACTTCCCCCAGTTACCCAGGAACTCCCGAGGGGCCGGGCAGCACAGCGAGCGCGCACCAGGGCGGGATTCCGCTCAGCGCCGCGGCGGGCACGCCCCGGAGCGCGGAGTGACCCCCGCCTTCACGGACCAACCCAAGGAACCGCGCTCGCTTCCAGCACCCGCCGCCCGGGCCAGGGCGGGCAGCCCCGCCGCAGCCGCGGCCATCGCGCCCGCCCCGCGCCGCCTCGGCCCCCGGACGCCGCCGGCCCGGCCCGGCCCGGCCCTTCCCGCCCAGCTCCGCCGCCGCCGCCGCTGCCGCCCCCGGGGCTTTCCCTCCGCCGCTCGCCCCCGCACCTGCCCCGCACGGCAGCGGGGCCGCGGCCGGGAAGCGCTCCCGGCACCCGCGGCGGGTCAGGCGCGGCGAGCTGCCGCAGCCGGGGCCGTAACGCCGCCGGCTCCGCCGGCGCCGGGAAGGGGCGGCCGGGCAGGCGGGGGGCCGCGCCCCGGGGCGCCGCCCCCGCCCCCCCCGGCGGAGGACGGCGGCTGCCCCCCCGGCCCGGCCCGGCCCGCGCCCCCGGCGAGCGGAGCGGAGCGGAGAGCCGCCCCTTCCCCCGCGTCGCCGCCCCTGGCAGGGCCGCCGCCCGCGGGGCCCGCCGCAGCCGCCGCGCCGGGGGAGGCCGCCGGGCCGGGCCGGGCCGGGCCGGGGGTAGCGGCGCCGCCGGGCACCCGCAGCCGCCCCCGCCGGCACTCACCTCTGGCATGCTCGCGGGGCGGGCGGGCGGCGGCCCTGCCCGGGCACGGCGGTGGCGGCCGCGGCGGCCCGGCCCAGTCAGGGGCGCATGCTGACAGCGCCGCCGGCGCGGCGGGCGGGAGGCGGCGGCGGCGGCAGCGGCCCGGGCTCCCCGCGCCGGCCCCGGCCCCGGCTTCCGCCGCCGCCCCCGCCCCGCCCGGAAGCGCACCCCGGCCGCGGCCCCGCGGCAGCCCCGGGCCCTGTCACGGCCCCGCGGGGAGACCCGGCCCCGGCCCAGGCCCCGCGGGGAGCGCGGGCCCAAGCCCCGGCCCGGCCCGGCCCGGCCGCGCTCACCTAAGCCAGGCGCAGCCGGCGGGATCCGGGCGACGCGGAGCGGAGGGCAAGGTGAAGAGCGGGGGCGTCGCGGGCTGCCCTCCCCCGGGGACTCGCCTCCTTCATCCTCCCCGCGGCGGAGCGGCCCGGCGCCTCATGAGTCACGGTGCCCGAGCCCCAGCACACGTGCCCGGCCCCGCCGCCGCCTCCGGTTTCGGAGGAAAGGGAAAAAAAAAAAAAAAAAAAAAAAAGCCAAGCGGGGGGAGGGAAGCGAGCGGAAAATGTCTCCGGCAAAACAGCCCCGCCGGCACCGCCGCCCGGCCTGGGCGCGGGCCCGCGCCCGCCCGGCCTCGGCCGGCATGATCCGTTGAAGGCTGTTTTTTCCAGGCCCCCCCAAATGCCTTTCCTCTAACGAGGCACGAGTACCCGTCTTCTTCCCAGAGCAGGCAAAAGGGCCGCGCTGTCGTCCCCTTCCCCGCTCCCTGGCAAATAAAGCGCGTTGCAGGGCGGTGGGTTTTGCCCGCTCGGTCCCAGCGAGGCCCGCCCGAAGGCTGGCGGCGCAGCCGGGGTCCCCGGGGAGCTGTGCCGTCTGGCGCGGCGCTCCCGCAGGCCCTGGGCAGGGGGGTCCCCGCTGCCCCGGGGCACCCGGCACGCACCCCAGCCAGGGTAGGTGGCCGGCACCCACCGCGACAGCCGGGCCCTGCTCTGAGCCTCCCCGGGCTCCGAAGCCACCCTGTCCCTTCGAGACCGGCAGGCCCGTCACCGAGGTGACGGGTCCGCGCTGCTGAGTGTCGCACGGGCAGGTGTCGGTCCCGCCACGCCGGTGACGCCGACGGGAGCAGCGCAGAAAAAGGAGCTACGATAGTATAGATCAGTCGGACGCAATGTCAACGTGTCCCTTGCAGGACGCTCCCGTCTAGGGCCGCGTGCGAGGGAACCTCAACAAAACAATGTGGCACTAACCTAAGGGACGGAGAAAGAGAAGGACAGGCGCCTAAATACGCAGAGAGGCAGGCGGGGGGGGCTGGGGGACACGCGGGGTCCCGTCCCACCGGTGTCAGCCCGCCGGGACGCGGGAAGCGGGATGGGAGCTCCAGGGACGGTGGTGGGGACGAAACGATGGAAAGAACTGGAAGCAGCCTGCCAGCGCCAGGAGTGGAGGAAGCACAGCAATGATCTTCCAAGATTTAAGGACGCTATAAAGAGCAGGGAACAATCTTGTCTCTGTATTTATGGTGGTGAGGACAAGAAGATGGGCTTAAACTGCAGGGAGAGAGATTCAGGCTGGACTTAGAGGAAAAAAAAGGACTGACAAGGGTACTAAATCAAGGTTAGACACTCATCTCGAGGAGTAATTTAGGTACACTCCATCCTGCCTGGGGCGAGGGAATGGATGAAGCGACCTTTTGTGGTCCCTCTTCTAGCTCTTTCTTCCTCTGACCCTGCCGAGGTTTACTCTTTTTGATCTACACTTCTCTTTTAAAGTGTACACTCTGTTCCATCCCCGAGGCTCACAATATACCTCTTACATTGTTAATTCTTTTTTTTTTTTTCCTTCCATAAAAGATTCCCATGCCTTTGAAAACTATGTTTTTCAGTTATCTGTATTTTACTATTTTAATAAAACCAGTGGCAGGATTCTCTGACTTTGTCTTTTGATATCAAGGCAGCAGTCGTGCCTTAGCCAAACTGACACCCAAACCCTACAAATATTTGCAATGATTCCGGGAGATGTTTCGCTTAGCATTTTTTCTCAAAGTATTATATCATATGCAGCAACTGTTTATTGATAAGGCTGAGTACATTTCAATGCATATGCCCATGCGTTTTCAAAAAAACTCAATTATTCTCTTTTCCCTTAAACTTTCAATTTCAGTTTCTGTTTTCTTCCACAGGGAAGACTTCAGAGAACCGTTACCTTATGGCGAGCGCTCCAACAGTTTCTGTTCCTCCCCGGTCCCTGTTACTAAATGTAACGGTAGGCCAGTTAGTCAAGCCAAGGAAATCCCTGCTTCCCCCTCGGCGCAGGCTCTGCCCAAGCAGCTCCCGCGGGTGCCGATGCCCGGCCCCAGCCTGCAGGTACCTCGCGGCGGGTTGCCGGATGACCAGCGCGGCTGCCCACGGGCGCCGGCTGCCAGCGCTGCGCTCCCGCCTCTCCGCAGGAATGACGGTTACCACAGGGAGCTTCCACAGAGGCTTTAACCGCTCTTAGGTTTGGAAAGCATTATCAAATGGACGTGTCAAACGCTCGCAGCTCCACCTCCATAGAGCTCGCTCCTCACTTTGGTTGGGAAAATGAAGAGCCATCAAATAAATGAGTGTTCACGGAGAGAAAGAGCGTGAATCCTATAAACGACTTCTGCTGCCAGCATAATCTACACCGTGCGAAAAAGACATCATAATGGCTATAAGGAGGCAATTTTTTCTGAAGTCCCGTAGTTGTTAAGCATCGGCCCTGCACCGGCAGGGACTGCAGCACGGGGGCATGCACGGCGAGAGAAGGGGTTGAAGGGCAGCATGCTGCAAGGAGCTGGGTACCACGCACTTCAGAAATTAAAACACAAAAAGCTATGGAAGGCTTTTCCGTGGTTAAGTTTTCAAATTTGACGGTCTGATCTCCCTTCTAGCTCCCTAACAGCTCAGGCCAGCGCCCCCGCCCAGCACGAGCGCTTCCCCGAAGGGGCTGATTGAACGCTGCGGTGCACGTGCTGCTTGGGATGTCCCGTGCCCCACGTCCCTCTTCCTGCGCACCTCCTTTTGTGCGGAAACACCAGATACTCCGAACGCCTCTGTCCTTTACACCCTACGCTCCTTGGTGACTTTATTCTGAATTCTGATCCCTCTGTTCTTTACTATTTTCACTGTTACTACCGCACCGGGTTCTCTCGACTGGAAGCACACGGCCACAGCAGCGCTTGGGGCTGGATGCTGTGACAAGCAGCGGTCGTGCAGTGGTGCCCTGTTGCCAGAAAATGAACGCACGGCCTCCCTCCCCCCGGCAGGCTCCCATTTTCAGACGTGGTTTAATTTCAGCCTGTCTCTGTTTCCGGAGGCTGGGACTCCCACGCCATGTATTTTTTTAAACTGTGAGGCTGGTGTTCAGCCCAGTCAACGTGAACAGCAGACTACAAGGAAAGGACAAGGCACATCGACATCAGGGAAGACAAGGAAAAAGACAAAGGCTTTATCTCCAGTATCAGGAGTGTAACTTGCTGGTGTTAAACATCTCTGTCAACACAGACACCTTGTTCCAACTTTATTTTTTCTACCAAACACACTGGCGGTTGTAGTTCCACTAGAGCTTTGTCTTTCCACCTTCTCCCTCTTGTGCTTGTCTTCCCCCCCCCCAGTCTTGTAATTTGTGTTTGTAATTCTGAGCATCACTTGTTACCCATACTCAGCTGTTCCAGAATACGTTTATTTTTACCTTACAAATGAAAAAAATCGGTACTAAAGTGGCATCTCCACTCCAACTGAACGCTACTTTTATTCATTTATAGATACCGAGCTTCTGTTGACTTCTGAATTTCAAATGATCGCTCAGAATTACATCTGCCACATCCTCCAACCCGTAACGGAATAAGCCAAACCACTTTGCTGTTTGCTTTCAAATTTATTAAGCTTGGAGACTAGAATAAATCTGCCTTTAAATTTGCCTTTTTCCCTGATCCGTACTCAGGGCTGAACTAAGCAAAGAGTTATGTTTTGTGAAATGAGGTGAGAACGTGCTTTTCAGCTTTAATGAGTAACTCCTCACTTTACTTTGGGAGACAAATAATATTACCTGCTCAAGAGAGCTGAACTCCAGCTGTTTCCTTCTTAAGGCTTTTTGTTCTATTATACCGCCCGGCATTAATATAATTAACTTTTCTTTCTGCGTGCTCTAATCACACCCTGCAGCAGACCGCGCAGCACTTCTGAACCGTAGCGAGAAGTGGGATGCCTTGCACGTCCCTCCTCGGAGCTGCCTGCGGTGCTGAGTGCCCGAGGAAGCGAAGGCACGTCGCTGACCGGGAGAGCTTTCTGGTATTTTCTAACTTCTTTGGCTTTTTTATAGAAACTGGAGACTGAAAGGACGTAAAGAAACATTCTTTTTTCTTTCAGGAAAATACGCCATGAATTTACACTTGTGTTTCAAAGAAGTTTAATCCAGATCGGTAAAAAATTCATGACGATTGGTATCCCATTGTATTTTTATATTTGCCTGATATGCATGACTTTGCCTGTCATTATATAAAGCGGCAGCGGTACAGATGTACCACTCAGATAACATTAGCACTGGCTGCACACGCCTTGACAGTCCCTGGGAACGAATATTGTAATGGATCATTTGTTGCTCTTCCTGTTTCTGTTCTATCACAAAGAAATACGTGAGGCTGTTTCCTTTCTATATGCTTACATCAGTACGCTGGGCATTTTCAAAGCAGTTGTTCTGCTCACAAAGTTTTCTGTACAAACTCCTCGCTGCCCAGGCCTCTCTTAAATAACTCCAGTAGGCCAGTGTCTGCACAAATGACCTTTTCTGTAGACAGAGCTAGCTTTAAAACATAACTGGTGTCTAAACTGTGCCTCCTTGTCCTGCCTCGGCAGCGGCAGCAGAGCGGGTATGTGGACACGGAGATGCCCGCAGCTGGAATGGCAGCTCCCTAGCCAGCCCCCTCACCCCCCGTTTAAAGGGCCCAGCTCCACAGCCGTTATTTGGTTGCACTGGTAATTAGGTTTATTTAATTTCATTTCCCGTCAAGTCCCTTTCCACGTGACAGCACACAGCGGCCCGCCTGCTGGGTTTGGTCCTTGCTGCCTGCGACAGCAGCAGCCCTCCAGCCTCCCCTGCCAGCCCTGCCGGAGCTGCCACCGCCGGGCGTTTCTTCTGGGGCTGGCTCCCGCCGGGAACCCTGCTCAAACACGTCCCTTCTTTGACAAGGTACAGGGCCAGCCTGCCTTACCGTCGGGTTTATGCCCTGTTCATCGGAGATGTCATTTCTCGCTCTATCCCATTAAGTGAATGTATTCTGTTTCACATAGGTTTATATAGGTTGCAGGGGGTTAGACCCTGGAGCACAGATGCCAGGCACCAGCTCTGCAGTAACAAGATGTCCAGGCAGGGCATGGCAAAGAGGAAACCGTAAGGAAATCTCCGACCCAGGGGTCTCCCAGCCTAGCATCTGATAATGATAATTACCGTCTAGGATCCCAAACAAGACAATGCACTAATTATCTTCCAGCAGAGAAAGATAAAGAAATATGTCATTGTACACTTAGCTTCATATGTCATTCAGACAAAAAGACATAAATTAGCAGACGAGGGAAAAAGAAACGCGTTGTGTACGGAGAAAGTATTTTGTGAGACATTTTATGTTTTAAAGTCACTATGTGTTATTACAACGGGAGCGTAAAAGAGGAACTCTCTTGGCTGAGCTAACGCAGCCCTCGCACAAGTGAAGCAAGAGTCTGACCTCCAAAAATTGTGCAACGGTTGCCTGCCCTTCCCTCCGAAAGCCGGCAAGGAAGGCTGCAGGGCCAACGACGATCCAGCCCAGGCTGGCAAAAGCCCTCCAAGCACAGCAGCGGGCCACCAACGTGTCCTGGGTGCCATGCGTGAGGGTGGCCGTCAGCATCCCCTTCACAGCTACGCCTCAAGCAGAATAAAAGCACTTCCCACTTCAGTTCCTATTTCAAAATTATCTGAAGGGAAAAGTTTAAAGCGAAAACTCTGAGCGACAGGTCATCCTGTAACAGGCATGGCATTAGGGACTTAAGGTGAACATACATTTAAATTTTCTCGTTGTCATTACAAATGTGATAAATACTCTGAAAGATGACTTAAGTGTGCAGAATTAAGAAACTCGTATAATGGAAGCCTCGCAGATCATTTCTAGCCCTCCCTCAGAGACGGGTTTCTTAAGACATGCAGTATGGGCAGGAGAAGGTAACCTGGGATGCACGAACCACGGCTACTTTAAGCGCCAACTCGGCAACCGTTTTTCAGTCATTGCTCCAGAAAAGCAGCCACCCTGGCAGCCTGCTGCCGCCCACGCAGCCTCAGGGTCCCTACAGACCTGGTGCCTACAGGCGGGCAGGCGAGCGTGGCTGGAGCTCACAGGCTGACGCCCACGCAGCCAGCGAGGACCAAAGCCTCCAGCTCGGCTTCACCAGCGCTTTACTGCAAACCCCTGCTCCTGCTTGAGTAAGACCGTAGGTCAGACAGGAATCTTTGCTAAAGAAGAACAAGAAAAAAAGTCAGCTAAGAACCTAATTTAATTCAGAACTAGCTGAAAAAGTCCCCGGGCTCCAGCCAGCTGCGTAGCTGGCCCTGGGCGAGAGCAGCCCGGTGAACCGTCAGCCCTCTCGGGTGCCCCGTGCCCGGCACACTCCCCGCCTGCGCTGCCCTGCGCCGGTGCCCGCAGCACCCCTGGGCGGGAACGGGCGCAGAAGGGTTTGTTCAGCTGCACAGGCACTTCGGTTGTGCATCCGAAAGCAAAGCTTCGCTCCTTAATACTTCCAGTCCCACAGCACTTAACGGGTAACTCCTTAAGAGCCCCGCAGTGCCCTTAGCAGCCTGCCCTCCCGATCCGCGCAGCGGCTACGGCCGCACCCGGCTGCTCTCCGCCGCAGACCACTGCGGAGCTCCCACGCGCGAGGGGCACAGGGCGCTGCCGCACCCCCGGCTCTCAAACCGCTACGGCAAAATCACAGTGCAAATCAACCTAGCTTGAAATATGTCTCGTGCCTTAATTTTATCATAACAAACAGCTGAAAGACAGCAGTCACAAAATAAACCTTGTACTCTAATTTTCCTTTTTTTCCCCTGACCTTTACTAAAAGGCGCACGAGTAACAAGTTACTTCAAAGTAACACAAGTTACTTCAAACGCAGACTAAACACGATTACGATCCCGGAGAAGCTATTCGCTTCCTTAGGCTGTTATTTGTTCCACACTCAAGTTCCCTGAAAAGGTCTGACATTAAATTTCGCTCTTGCCAATAAAGCCAGCAATCGTTACACCTCTTCTAACAGTGCAACTTCTGCAGTAACGAACTTCCGCTTCTGCTTCGCAGCGACATGGAGGCCATCGCTTCCGCACTACCGTGCTAAGGGATTTTTTTTCTGTTTCAATGATATTATCTGCACGTGCATTTTAGTACAGATAATGTGCAAATTTCAGACTTGGCCCCTCCACTGTATTGTCCTTTTATTTTAAAGCCTCCTGCAACTATCAAGTGACAATGTTTTTGTTAAAAGTAATACAGTATTTAAAATCTCTACTAGTCTACAAGCATATAAATGAGCAAAATCCACACTGTTAATTTCACAGCGAATAATTATGATATATGCTACGTCCTTTGCATTCTCTGGAAAGATGATTTCTTTATTGCTCTTCAGTTCGTGCTGGAGCCCAGCTGGCAGGGCCGGGGTCCACTTCAGCTCTGGGGAGCAGCGCGGACGCTCAGTCCGGGTGGGCCCTGCCCGCGATCCGACGTCGTATTTAATCACGGAAAACCGGTGGGACATGCGCCGGCAGCAGCGCGTTTCACGGCAGGAAGCCGAGGGTTCACTCTCAGGGATTAATGCCGTTTTAATTTCTTGTGGGCTGTATCGACAACCCCTGGGGAGCCAGAGCGGGGCTGGGGAGCGACGCTCCGGGGACGGGCACCCACCCGCCTCGCCCGGGGCTGGCGGGGACCCTCGCGCAGGGGGAGCAGCGCTCGGCCCCTATTGAGAAACACACCCGCGCTGCGGCACAGCTACGGCGGCGGTGCCTCGGCACAAGCATCCCGCTCCACCAACAGCGCCAAACACACTGTTAAACCAGCTCATGGGGCTCTTGAAAGCACGCGAAAGCCTTTCTCTCAACTTTTCCAGCGGAGCAAGCGCCACAGGAGACTGACTGACAAAACGACAGTAAAGCAGAAGACGAGGGGACGATGCACCCGCTGGTCCCGCAGCGGCCGGCTCCGGCGCTGGGTTGTCTCACGTATGCCTGGGAGCGGGTTGGTGCTCGCTCAGGGTCCCGGAGGAGCTCCGCACCGCGGGGGTCCCGCTGCGGCCCCGGCAAGCGCCAGGAAGGGTCTGCTTTGCAATCTGACCACTACTTTTAATACTCTTAAGAACTGCAGAGTTTTGTTACTTAAACTTTGCATAACAAAACCTTACGCTTAGCGCTCCTTTCTTTAACATATTATTTAAATCTTCCCTAACTTATCTCCAGATAGCAAGACCTGTATGCCAAAGCAGGCGCAATGAAATGCAGACATAATAAAACAATTTAGCTTTCTGAACGCTTACCGTAACTCACTAAACAACCGTACACCCTTCTGCTGCGACTTTGCATGGCCGGCAAGGCCCGCAAAGTGGGGTGAAAAGCGTGATTCTTACCTGGGGGGCCCGATGCGCGGGGTGCGTCGGCGCGTGCTGCAGCGCTCTGGCAGCGCAGCCACCGCCTCCTCCGGCGGCGCGCGGGGGCTAATTACAACATGCTTTTTTTGCAACAGCGGGACGGTGGCCTAGCGAGAGGGGAAATGGTGAAAGGCCAGAATTACGCTTTCCAAACCCTATAGGTCTAAGGATGTGAAATAAGCTATTCGCGGTAGCATACAGCAGTAACCATGGCGACGGGCTGTAGTTTGCATATATATTTTCTTAAAGCAGCAAAAATTACTTTCAGCTAATAAAAAAAGAGACGCAAGGGGAAGTGCTTTTGCCTTGCAGCCACATCTCGAGTTGCAGCGTGGCTCGCTGCCGGGGAAGCTCGCGTCTCGGGCACAAATGCGCATTTTGAAATGCACCGGTTGAAGACGTCTCTGCTGCGACCTGTTAATCTGCCCGTGGGCATCTGGCGGGGGGACGGGCTCAGGCTGCCTGACCAGGCCATCGCCCGCAGTCCCTGGAAATGGGGCGATGGTTGGGGTGGTGCCCCCGGGGCTCCCTTCCTGCTGCGAGCTGCAGATAACGGCTGCCCGGCCGGCGCTGCCGCCGGCACGCTGCCGGCAGCGCCCGCAGCACGGCCGGTCTCACCGACCAGAGACATTTAGACCCATTTGTGTTATTTCTGCTGCGGCTGCCATCATCTCCAGGCTTCCTGCATGAGCAACAGCCCTTCCGCCCAAAGCCCTGCAGACCGAGAGCTTGCCGCGCACTGCAGAACTTGCTAGAAACGGCCCTTGCTCAACCCAGGGAGGGAAACGCTATCCCCCGGCTCCACCAGCCACCGCCAGCCTTTGTGAAACCGCAGAGCAGCTCCCAGCCCGGGGCAGCGCCTCGGCAGGAGCCGGCTGCCCGTGGTGGGTATCGCGCAGGGCAGGAGCGGTGTGTGGGCGGCAGCTGGGGAGCAGCAGCGCGGGCATGGCTGCAGCGGAAACGCCGTCTGGCTTCCTTTCTGCTTGTGTAAGCCGCTTTCCGCGCACGGTGCAAGAGGGCTGCCTACTTACGGGGTACGGCGCATGAGACCTCAGCTGGCAAAGCGGCCTGTTTCTCGGGAGCTGCGTCCCTTAACTGCCCGTGCTTCCAGGGTGTGCTGGAGGTGGAACCTGCAGGTAAAAGCAGCCCAGAAACCACTGCAAAGGGATGCTGCAGTCAACGCTGGCAGGAATTTTGGACAGGGTTTCTTGTTATTTCTTTCCACTCCTCTACCAGTGTCTCCCTCTACTACTGGCGTGCTGTCAGAAGGCTGGTGTCAAGGCACAAAGGTTCACCGTCTCATCCTACAGGATGCTGCATGAGTTAACAGAGTAGTTTCCCAAAAAGTGCTCAGCCCATTCCATACCCCTCCCAGCACCGTGGCACGTACCAGCTACCCCAGAGCTGGCGTGCTGGCAGAGCGGGCACAGCCCCGCTGCCAGGGACCGGGAGGACGTCTCTTCACCTGCACGGTTTCGTCGCTGCAAGAGCTGCCGTTTCACGAAATGCAGTTTCTCCAGACCTGGTCATTTATATCGGCGTCACCGAAGCCCGAGGTGGGGTGGGAAGGCGAAAGCTGGCAGGGACAGGCAGGACCGGTGCTGGGCCGTGGCCCTTCCCAGCAGCAGCAGGGCAGGGGTACAGCCCCGCACGCCGGGGAAAGGAGAAGTCGCACGAGCACCAGGGCTGCCTTTTGTAACTGCTGTCAAACTTCCGCACCGCGGGCTGGCTGGGGGGAAGGCTTCTTGCCGGGGGAGAGGTAGGGGAGCACTGACCCTCGTGCTGGTCCTCGGCAGCAGCCCCCAAGGTCCCCCTTGTCTGAAGGTTTTAAGCTCTTGCTGCTAGCTTGACTCTTTCACAGAACCGAGCGTTGCGGACAGCATCTCTCAAGGATCCGTTGCTGGGAAATAACAGAAACAGGTAGAGTGCTTAGCACAATCCATTTACTGTACTAGGCTTACATTGGTTTTGCAGGTGGAGGGGCTTAACTACTAATTCCTACAGGATGAAGCACCAAAAGCTGTTTTTTAGGGAGCAGGATGCTCCGAGTTTAATACATTGGCACGTTATATAACACCACATTTCACCTTTAGACCTGGAAATTAGGACATGATTTCCAAACCAGGCTTTTCCCATGTTAAAGCCCAAACAACAACTACTAATGAAATACACCTTCGCAAGGACAACCCTAGGAAATGTTTTTTAAGGACTTAGAGGCGTTTTGCGGGGCAGCTGCGGTTCAATGGTGTGATTCAGGAGCGACGTCCTCCCATGCCCTCACAGGGCGAGGTTTCTTAATTCACGCACCTAGGCAGCACGCTTCGCCGGGACGGGACGCGGCGGGTGCTGTGCAGAGCTCCCGCTCTCCCTGCCCGCAGGCGAGGCCGCCCGTGCCCGGGGCGCACGCCGGCACCCTGCCAACGCAGGGACGTTTGCGGCCAACGCTAGAAGGCAGCGTGTGCAATCTCGGTACGTATATTTACCGGCAAAGTGCTGCTCACAAGATAAAAGTCTTGCAAATATTATTGCTAAGGAACTCTTCTTGAGCCACCAGATGCAGGTGAGCAGTCGAGAGAGTCGAAAATGGCCTGGTGCGCCTGAGTGGTTTTATGCAATTTCTCAGCAACATAAAGCTTTTTAATCAAAGAGCTATCCCTTTTAAAATCTTGTTTTTCTTATCTCTTCCAAAGTATCACCGTACCCCCAGTCTACCAGGACCATGTAGCATACGAGACTATTCCGTGTTACTACGTGCCCTGCGAGGCACAGGGTAAACTTTATTTTTGTCAGTTCCAAGGATAAAATCTTTCCCTTCTGGGGTTTGCATCGTTAGTTTAATCAGCTGATGTAAGAACGCAGTAAACAGAGCAGGAAAAACGTAGTTACCTTTTCCAGCAAAATGTGCTTCTCTCCTTTTGGTAACCAGCAATCTTTCCCAAACGGGGAGTTCAAACGTAAAGCAAGATCCAGAACTTTGCAAAGATCCAAATCTTTAGTCTTGATTTCAGTTGCTAATAAACAAAATAATACACATAAATTGCAGAATGTAAACGATAAGCCGATTTGATTTACTAAGATTTTGGAACACTCTTCTAATACCTATTCCTAGTGTAGAATTTGGTGCATTTTTGCAAGGACGTGGATACCACGCGTGAGGGAGCTCCACTTTTCCCATCCAGAAGCCTTTTTCCAGGCAAAGCACAGGCACGCTGGTCATTTGTCAGGGCTTTTCAGAGGTTCCGCAGCCTGGTCAGAGTAAAACCTCTGACGAGAGTGAAAGGCGCTCGGAAATTTCAGCCACACATACGGTTTTCCATGTGTGCCAGCTGCCCGTGCAGGAGTCCAGCATGCCCTGGAGGTCTCCGTCGGAACGGAGGTGACCCCGGAGAGGGGTCCTGTGCTGGCCTGAAAGTCACGGCTAAAATGACAAAGAGAGGTTTCTCATTTGTCGTACAGTTCTTGCACTGCTGGGCATAGCGTGTCAGCAAACGTCACCCCTCCTTGTCTCTTCAGGTAATTCACTTTAATGTGATATTAACACCTGGGCTTATAAAATGTTTAGAACAGGGCTTTCCCTGCAGTGTCAGAACCGCAGCTGGGGAAGTCTCCATGCTCCGATGAATGAGTAAAACTGTTCATTAATTACTGATTAAAGACAAACTTGTTGACACATTTTTGCTCAGACTGTCGTTTGCTTGTCTGTGTTTCTTCTGCACCGAGCTGAAGCGTTGTCAACACCAGACTGCTTAGGGAGATTTATGGTGGTCGGTCAGACGGCAACGCTTTCTGTCTAGCTTCTTCCTTTTTTATTATTATTACTCCTAAAGAGTTGTCCAAAGCCTGAGGTCTTTCTTAGGCCTTATTCCGCAGATGTTAAAATAACGAGTTCCTTTAGAAGGGCTTTCTTCTCTCTTGAGCCTAAATTACCTCCAGCGGGAGCTCAGCAGAAGGAGGACAGCCAGACACCAAGCGCAGCGTCACCGTCTGCCTTTTGCATCCCTGCTGGAACAATATCTTTGCTGCTTGGCAGCTCATCGACGCTTTCTGCATGTTCCCCGGCTGAAGTCATAGCCCTGCGTGTGACTTGTTGCTGTGGAGATGCCTGTATCGCAAACAGGGGAACATGATGCCAGAGAGCAAAACAGTATGCAAAAGCAGAAGAGCTGAGCAAAACGCTTTTTCCCCTGCAAATGTCATTAGCAGTTGCTAACCCTGTGGAGGAAGGATCTTCAGGGAGGACCGTGAATGCGTCCGTTCCCGGGGCCGTGCAGGGCCACGCGTGCCACCCCGAGGGCAGGTGTCTGCACCCTGGGCTCGTGCCATGTGGCAGCGGCAACGCCGCCGCTGTGGCACCGCGCCCGCCTCCTGCGCCCGCGCTCCAGGGGTTTGGGCTTTTGACTTGGGCTTTTGGTTTGAAAATGTAAATATGTCAAGACGTTCGATTAGTAATTCATGTGACAAAGCTCTGAAGGACCCCTCGCATGGCATGGCAGCCGCTTGAAAAGCCTCAGGAGAGGAGCACGTGGTGCTGCGGGAGCAGGGAGGTGGTGGGGGATAACCCTCCCCGGGCGAGCTTCGGCTCCTTCCCTCCCCCAGCAATCCTTCTGGGGCAGAACGCTTCACCCCGCGGGCCTGGGGAGCCACAAACCGGGACTGCCGCTACAGGGCTGAACGCGTATTATGGTTTGGGGGGCTTCTGGTTTATTGTAATAGATCATTCTCGTATTTTTAATTATTCTATTCGAGATGCCACTTCATAAAGAGAATCTGGGTGTTGGAAAGGTGGGCAAACATGACCTGAAGATGTACATTTTGACTACTGAGAGCCTGGGAGACCAGCAGGTCTCGGGTAGAGCCTGAAGAAAAGCCCCATTCAGGAAGAGCAGCTCTGCTGAGCCTCTCGGTGCTGGGCAGCGGGTGCAGGGAGCTGTGACCTGCTCTCCAGCCGCCCGGCGAGCCAGTCCCGACGCCATCGCCGCTGCTGCCTGTGCGGGCAGAGACTCAAGCAAGCGTCCAGTTCAACAGCTCTTGTGGAAACTGCTGGCAAAACCAGGGTCATGATTGCTCATGGTTTGTGAACAGCCCTACAGTACTTAGTTTTTTCAGTTAATAATATGATTTCATAAGTATGCAAATTATATCGGCTGCAGAATAGATGAAAGATTCATAAAGCAAACTGTTCTGCTGAAACAAAATATCCTCCATAATGCTGAAAGGCTCCAAGTTTATAATCGGGGTTTTCTTGTTGTTGGTTGGTGGTGTTTTTTTTAAACAAAGAATTTCTGTATTTTAGGGGGGAATAACTCTCATTAACACCTGTTTTGTGTCAAAGAGACATTTGAGCAAGAAGCAGAAATATAAGAAATATCACCTAGGTACTTCAGAGCATTCATGTTATGAAGGATGTAACTGGCCATCACTTGCATATATGGTGTTCCCCAGCTAGGACATCCCATATCCAACAGAAGAGGACCTGAAAGAGGACAGCGGAGCCAAGAAGTAACAAGAGCTAAAACTAAATCATTCTCCAGGGAAACTGTGTGAAAGTCAGCAGGGATTCAGCCAGTTCCTAAGAGTCCCAGGTAGCTCTGCACAAAAGTCCCACTAACACAGAAAAGAAGTCTGTGTAAACCCCATGGAAAATCGTTAGAAATGCCACCAGGGAAAAGCCACCTTTGCACGGCAGACCCACGCAGGCACACTGCAGCCTGATATTGCCCTACAGCCACTTTGTTCCTGTGGTCTCACAAAGTCGCACCAGCCGCTGCCGTCACAAACCTCATTTATAAACCTCCCAGCTTCAGTGGAAGCTCCGCAAATTCCTTGGCTAAAAGGAGCCAGGAGGCACACAGACCTTTATAGAATCTCAGAATCGTTTAGGTTGGAAAAGACCTTTAAGATCATCAAGTCCAACCATTAACCTGGCACTTGGCAGTCCACCAGTACACCACGTCCCTGAGCACCGCATCTACACGGCTTTTAAATACCCCCAGGGATGGGGACTCCACCACTGCCCTGGGCAGCCTCTTCCAGTGCTGGACAACCCTTTGGGTGAAGAAATTGTTCCTGATATCCAGTCTAAACTTCCCTTGGCGCAACTTGAGGCCATCTCCTCTCGTCCTATCACTTGTTACCTGGGAGAAGAGACCGACCCCACCTCTCTACACCCTCCTGTCAGGCAGCTGTAGAGAGCGATAAGGTCTCCCCTCAGCCTCCTTTTCTCCAGGCTGAACAACCCCAGGTCCCTCAGCCGCTCCCCATCAGCCTTGTGCTCCAGACCCTTCCCCAGCTCCGGTGCCCTTCTCTGGACACGCTCCAGCCCCTCCATGTCTCTCTTGTGGTGAGGGGCCCAACACTGAACACAGCATTCGAGGTGCGGCCTCACCAGTGCCGAGTGCAGGGGCACAAACACTGCCCTACCACTGCTGGCCACACTATTCCTGATACAAGCCAGGATGCCGTTGGCCTTCTTGGCCACCTGGGCACACTGCTGGCTCATATTCAGCTGGCTGTCAACCAACACCCCCAGGTCCTTTTCCACCGGGCACTTTCCAGCCGCTCTTCCCCACGCCTGCAGCGTTGCATGGGGTTGTGTGGCCCAAGTGCAGGACCTGGAACTTGGCCTTGTTAAACCCCATACAATTGGCCCCAGCCCATCGATCCAGCCTGTCCAGGTCCCTCTGCAGAGCCTTCCTGCCCTCCAGCAGATCAATGCTCCCGCACAACTTGGTGTCAGCTGCAAACTGACTGAGGGTGCACTCGATCCCCTCGTCCAGATCATTGATAAAGGTATTAAACAGAACTGGCCCCAAAACTGAGCCCTGGGGAACACCGCTGGTGACCGGCCGCCAACTGGAGTAAACTCCATTCCCCACCACTCTTTGGGCCCAGCCATCCAGCCAGTTCTTTACCCAGCAAAGCGTACACCCGTCCCAGCCATGAGCAGCCAGTTTCTCCAGGAGAATGCTGTGGGAAACCGTGTCAAAGGCTTTACTGAAGTCGAGGTAGACAACATCCCCATGCTATATATAACCCCCTAAAAGATTCTAAACCCCCCCTAAAAAGCACTCTCCTATGAGGGAATTTGTAAAACTGGCCAACATCTTCCCAAGCTGGCTTGCTCCTTGGTAAAGAAGCTGGACAGCCACTGTACTTCTGCTTCAGTGGCATATGTGGGGCTGAGCAGAAACAAAATATACCAACTTCTCTCTCTTTTTGTATTCTGGTATACAGCCCCACCAGCATACCTCTTACCAAGTGGCATTTCCATCACAGATATCGTCCATAGTTAAAAAAATTCAGGATTGCAGAGTACAAAAATGTTTATACACTATGTGATCCCGACCCCACAATACGAGCTGATTTGTGCTAGTGTCCTTTGAAAACAAACCTCATTCCAGTTTTGTACACGTTACTGTTTGTTAACGGCAGCAGGCTAATTTGCATTTTCATTTCTTCCGTTCTCATTTCACAGCACTAGCAGAGAAGGGCTATGACATGCCAAAACCATTTCAAAATTAGCGTTTCCATTGCCCTGGAGACCCCTTGCATTTTATGCCACCCGTGTCTGTGCTTTTGATGAGATGGTAAAGCCTTAATAAACCTTTTGCTGAAGGAAACAAACTTTGGAGTACGCCTAGGAACTGCAAAATGACCAAATTAGTATATATCTAGAAAAATGAAATAGGGTCATTATTAAAATACTTTGTTCTGTAAAAATGAGAATTCTAACATGGTTTTCATACAGCAATCACTAAAAATTAAGGAGACAGTTAAACGTTTCACTTCCAAAAGGCATGGGGCAGACCCGGATGTCGCTGGAAATCCGAACGACAACCTGCGTTGTGTGTTTCTCCAAATTTTAGTGACGACAGGACTCGAGGTTGCTCATCCCCACCCGGGAGTCTTTAAAGCCAGCCCCTTTGGGAAGTGCCAGTGTCAGGTTCAATTTCTGTTCTAGAATTTTTTTTACCAAGCTGGGAGCCCTTAACGAAGCCCAGCAAGGCCCTTTGGGTCGGCACGGGTGGCTGTGCCATCCCGGGGCCGGGCGGCTGCCCCGCTCGGTGGTCCTGCGGGACGGGCTCGGTGCCAGCCCGGAGCTGGTGCCCGCGGAGGCGGCTCCCGGGAGCCTCGGCCCCACGCCCAGGGGAGTCCCAGCGCTTCCCAGCTCCCGTTTCCCTACGGCCAAACCCAGCCCTGGCCCCTCGCACCCAAAACGAGGGGCAGCGCCGCTTACGGCACAGACAACCGCGGGGTCATCCGGAACTGTCAATGGATGTCCCAGCCTGCCGAGGCCATCAGGTGAGAGAAGAGACTGTCTTTAAATACCGGAAAAAATTGCTAGCCCCCATTAAGGATAAAATATAGTCACCGATGCTTTATCTGCTCCGGTAAGAAGCAACGGGAGCCGTCTGGAAAGCACGCGCACTGACGGCACAGCAGAGCACGGGAAGGAGAGGGTCTCTGACACCACACTGCGTACAAAAGCTGTGCAATTAAATCTGGGGTTTGTGTCTTTGGGATGGGAATGATGATGAATGACAATAGAAAAAAAAAAGGAAGCCAATATATTAAGCTGAAGCTACATGTTCAAATGCTGATCTAGTAAAATATAAAACAGAAAAAAAACCCCTTTAGAACTTCCTGAATTCTACTGTTTTCCCAGTGGAAAAGGAAAAATCCAGGCCGTTTCCATCAGAACTGATCCTACAGTGCTGTTTTCTTTTTCTGTGTTGAAGAGTTTTCTGTTCTGCATAGATCAATAGCTTTAACACTTTCTTATTAAAGCTGACATTTGTCTGGCCAGACACCTGACTCTGTCCTTTTCATGATTTTTCTGAGTTTTGGTGAGTTCTTTGGCTCTATTTTGAAAAATAATGATTTCAAAAGTTTTCAGGGGCAGAAGCATTTTGTTTTGCTTGAAAAGAATAAGGACATTTTGATTAATTTGCAAAGGGTTATCTGAATTGGAGGAAACGTGGGAAACATATGGACAATCTCTCATCTTCCTCGTTAGGAGATAGTGTATCCTCTCTCCTCATTTTCGTCCCAGTCTTTGGAGATAACAGCTTTGCCTTCCTGCCGTATCTCACGTCAAACAGATCCAGATTGGAAACAAAGGTCTCTTCCCTGATATGGGAACTAGTAGCAGGATCCTCATATTTTTCTATTAAAAACCAGGGTAATTTGTAATAATAAAGTGGGGCTGCAAAAGACCCTCTTGTACCTTCTTGTGTTGTTTAGGCAACTTTCCTGTTTTCTGTGAGAAATTGAGTAACTCCAGCTCAGACCTGCCTGGCCGTGGGTTACGCCATGGGCGCATCCGCTCTGCTGTCAACAGGCAGCAGCGGGAGCACCTCGGCTTCACAGAATCACAGAATCGTATAGGTCGGAAAAGACCTTTAAGATCATCGAGTCCAACCGTAAACCTAACACTGCCAAGCCCACCACTACACCATGGCCCTGAGCACCTCATCCAAACGGCTTTTAAATCCCTCCAGGGATGGGGACTCCACCACTGCCCTGGGCAGCCTGTGCCAGTGCTTGATAACCCTTTCAGTGAAGTAAAATTTCCTAATATCCAGTCTAAACCTCCCCTGGCGCAACTTGAGGCCATTTCCTCTCCTCCTTCCCAGAGCTCCATCTGATATGGAACCATTTAGGTTGGAAGAGACCTTTAAGATCATTGAGTCCAAGGAGGAGGAGGTTGGCTCAAGGAAGTAAAACATGTAATTCCTGAGTATGGAAGATGGGCAGTATAGAAATGCAAAATACACCAGGGACCGTGGCTGATACTCATTTGGCTTCTGTGTTTTGCATTTTTGCCTTTCAAAAGTTAAATCCCAAACAATGCTGATTGCTGTTAAAGGCCTTTCTGCTGGACTTTTTTTTTTAAACTAAATGTATCCAGGCATAAAATAATAGATAGTCTTAAAAAGTGAGCCGGCGAGCGCTTTGGGGAGCAGGCTGACAAGTCCTCCGAAGAGCTGATTCTTGCAGTCTGTTCATACTCAGGACTACTCCGCTCCTTGGACACACGCCACGTAAACATGGCATTTAAAATAGGCAAGCCAGCCGTGCTCCCATGCCTTTCATTCTTAATAGTACAGGAGAACAGCTTTACTTCACCTTCGAACTAGCTCGATTTGTGAATCTGGAACCAGAAATATTCCCATTTCCTATCAGGAGCAATATACAGTGCTCCATTAATGCGAAGTTACTGGACTGGTAAGGTTACCAGTTCATTCCTCCACCCTGACCTTCTGTTATCGAACTACCTTTCCTTTTCTTTAGTATCAAATACTGGTATAAGACCCGTGACACCGTTCATTGTCACTAACAGCTTTGCTGTTTGACATTACTCTCAAAATCTCATTCCACACCATGGGAATAACGAAGAGCTTCAGTCTGAGAATGCTACAGCCCTTCAAAATGCCATTTCCCCCCGAAGATTCACAACTAATTTCATTTCTCCTAAATCCCGAGGACTTTAAGAAGTGAATCACCAGGCTGAAGTGTTTATTATTTCCTGAGGAATACGGGTTTGTTACTGCAATAATCCTGCCAACGCTGACCTCTCAAAGGACAGACTTCTTGAGAATAGAGTGATTTAAGCCTTGTTCACGAGACAAATGCAGATGCCTAATATAGCAGTCTCATAGATTTTTAGGAATGAGCAAAGTTTATCTCCGTTTACTAAAAGGAAGCATGTGCCGTCGCTTCCCGACACGTTTTCTGGAGCTCTGTGCAGCCTTACGTCGCGGGTCCCAGCCGATGGTGTCACGCTCCTTTCTCCGGGCGATCCTTCTGCCGTGCAGTACACCACCGTGGAGCTTTTCTGCAGATTTTCAGGCCTAGTGCTTTATTTAATTTTATTTTTCAATTCTACCTGTTATCACCCCCCTGCCTGGCAAACGGCCAGCGTAACTCCTCTCCTTCCCTGCTTTTCACAGCCTCCCTGTTCTTTCAGAGCAATACCACATTCCCGCCCACACCGCCTCAGCCAAATTAAATATTACCTCCTGGAAACGTTCCTCATTTCTCTCGCGCGCTTATCTTCTGGGCGAGGCTCCCCCCAAGCTCCGAGGTTTGCCAGTATTGCGGTGCCTGGGATGCCGCCGGCACATGCCGGGCACCGCACAGCAGCTTTCCGGAGGACGGCTTTCCCCTCCCGGCGCACGGGTCGCAGCGCGCAGCTGTGCACAGCCACAAATACCTGAGCTGCCTCGGCGGCCGCGCTGCGCACGTCGATGTCTGACCTGCGTCGCTGGTGCCAGGTTCCGCTCTCTCGCGGCCGCTCGCAGGCGGGCACGGCTGGGCTTTTCCGAGCAGCCCGCCAGCTTGCTGCCCCTCCGCCCCTACCTGACCCACAAGCTCGCCTCATTTGGGGGATCCCTACCGAGCTGTGCCATCTGAGAGCATAATTATCTCTCCCTTCCACATCCTTAATGATGTTAAAGGTGATTTGACTTAACCTCACACCTCTGACATCAGTGAAGAGATATTTATTACTGACCTCCTTTAATAGTCCTTCATCCTCTATAAATCCACACAGAGCCGTCTCTTCAATACCACTTTCTAAGGCAGATTATCAAACATTCTGTCCGTTTATAACAGTAACTTCACCATAAACCCTCGCTCGTTATAACTTCCATCAAGAGGCTCATTTTCTCTTGCTTCTCTTATTTCTTCCTTTGCTTCGGCAGGGAGACTAGAACTGAATTTACTGCAGAAGGAAGTTCTTTTTCTCCTCCAAGGTGATACAACCCCCTGCAGTAAGGCTTCTGGAAGCCACCAAACCCACTGCTAATGTTTTCCAAAGCCACTAATCCTTAACAAATTGAGATACATGTCATCCAGCCAGAAGTTTCATGTGATTCTCCCCTTGTGCTTCTTCAGTATCATAGCTTAGTTTGGGAGGCGTTATGTGCATGCTAGACTGGTTTTCCAATTAAATACAAGAGTAAAGCAGAGGGTCTTTAGTGTGCTATAGGTGTAAGAGCTTTTCTTACTCTCCTAATCCCGTACAGATGTAGTTCTCCACATCCGGTACCTGAGCCCCACCCAGGCGGTAACTCACGGCGGTCGCTGCGGCGCGCAGAGAAGCCATCGCTCCGGTCACAGCCTGACCAAGCTGTGGGTACTCTGCTCTGATTTTACCAACCTCCTCCTCCGGAGCCATCGGACTCTCCAGATTTTATGAAACCACAGAGCAGAGCATCTAAAGAATCCACTTAATTACCACAAAGCAGCCCATCTAAAGCAGTCACTTAATTAGCAGCCTCTTAAGGGAGGAGACGTCACCACCTGGCCCATGCCCCCCACTCCAGCTGTGAAAACAGGGTGCGAGCCACGAGCGTCCCCGCCTCTGCGGGTGAGGAAGGCACCGCCGGCCCCGCGTCTCCTGCCGTCCTCAGCACGCCAGCATCTTACCCGACCACCTTGTATGACCATAACTTCAGACGCTTCTATCTCATCCCTAAGCCTACCGTGTCACATATTAGCTACCCGGCTGTAAGAGCCACGAGAGGCGCTGCCTGTTCCCCGCGTTTGCACCTCCCACGTTTTGCTATATGGTCGTTGTTACTGAGCTTCCCCAAATGTACAGAAATTCTCTTAAGCAGAACAGGAGAGGCACGTGCTTTCGACTCGCGCACACCTAGCCGAGGCTGGGCTTAGGTCACTCGGAAGGAGAAATGCGGCTACAATGCGGAGGACACCCTGCAGGCGACGAGAACCCTTCGAAGTGACGTGTCGTGCCAGCACTAAGTTAGAGCCTTGCCACCGCTTACGACGGGCTTTGGCAAGCTTCATGAACAGCCATTTCCATTTATCCTCCTTAACAACACTTGAACTCTATCCATGTTTAAATCTTAATTCTTAACAAAGCAGTCTATGACAGTCCCCCAGAAGTAAATTAGATCAGCATAAATAACTCTGTTTTCAAACCGATATCAAATCCGTAACAGTTTTAAATGTTTACTGGAATTAGAAATACTTGGTATTAGAAGCCAGCCAGAAGTAGAGGCAACTCCGATACCTTCATCTAAGAAAGAAATATCTTCAAAAAGAAAGAAAACAACTGATTGTTGGGTTTTGTGGGTTTTTTTAAATACAGATGTCTGTTAAGCTAACTCTTTACATTTTATGACCCTGTATTGCAGACAAGACATAGCTTCCCAAGCCTTAGTACAAACAAGGCCTTGGACAGCCACTGAACAACTCTTGTAGGTCTAATAAGAAAGGAAGAGCCCAGCAAGTATCACATTTACTTACCGGTGACCAACCATCATTTCTTTGTGCCAAACTCATCCCTTCAGTATTCTAAATTGGCCTTCACGGGCCAAATCCAAGCACTTCTTTTTTTTTTTAACTGAATAATACACAGTATCAGACTTGTATGCTATTTCACAGTTGAAGACCCACAGGATTTGCACAAGTGGCCTTTTCACCTAACAGTAAAAGCCTGATACTGTACCACGGAAACGTTCCCTTCCACCTTATTTCCCTCCCTCCAAAGAGCCCGAGCGCCCAGTTCATACACTGGGAGCACACGACAGCATTTACTGTAACAGCAGGAAATGTCCCGCAGCCACTCGAGTGAACAATAAAATAAAACAGCACTTGGGAACTGGTACCAGCAACAAATCTCTCCCGTAAGTACGCTGTGGAACAGGGATGGTAAGCGAGGTTTGCCTCGCTGCCCCGGAGCCTTCGGCTCTCTCCAGACCCTGCACCGCACGCCTTCGCCGCCAGCCCGGTCAGGCCCGGGGGCTGATTTGGGGATCGCCCCAAGGCGCTGCCGCCTGCCCTGCGCCCAGGGACTCGTGTGGGCCTGGGCACAGGCGCTTTTCTGCCCCCCCGCCAGAGCTCTTTCACCTTTTTTCCCCAGGAAAAATACTATTTATGCCAAAATATTATAACAACGCAGCAGCTGCAAATTCCTAGTTGCCTGAAGTATTGCACTTCAAATGACTCCAGCTTGTTTGTTCGAAATGAAGGAGACCAAAATAAGCAGAGACCCTGCAGGAATTCAGATCCTGGACAAGAATCCTTCTGAAAACCCACAGTGGGCAATAACGCAGAAATTCAGGAGAAAAAAAAAAATCATTTTCCCCATCTTTTGCCTGGTGGGAGTCCACAGCAGAGTCCCTGGCTGCCAGGGCTGTGCCGGCCGCCTGGAGAGGTGGCACGGGCAGCCCCAGCCTCAGCCTCAGCCCAGCAGGCAGTGCCCTGCCCGCACACCCAGCCCTGCCCGCACACCTGCGCCCTGCCCAAACACCCACGCCCTGCCCGCACACCCACACCCTGCCTGAACACCCACGCCCTGCCTGAACACCCACGCCCTGCCCGCACACCCGCGCCCTGCCCGCACACCCACACCCTGCCTGAACACCCACGCCCTGCCCGCACACCCAGCCCTGCCCGCACACCTGCGCCCTGCCCAAACACCCACGCCCTGCCCGCACACCCACACCCTGCCTGAACACCCACGCCCTGCCCGCACACCCAGCCCTGCCCGCACACCCACACCCTGCCTGAACACCCACGCCCTGCCTGAACACCCACGCCCTGCCCGCACACCTGCGCCCTGCCCGCACACCCACACCCTGCCTGAACACCCACGCCCTGCCCGCACACCCAGCCCTGCCCGCACACCTGCGCCCTGCCCAAACACCCACGCCCTGCCCGCACACCCACACCCTGCCTGAACACCCACGCCCTGCCCGCACACCCAGCCCTGCCCGCACACCCACACCCTGCCTGAACACCCACACCCTGCCTGAACACCCACGCCCTGCCCGCACACCCGCGCCCTGCCCGCACACCCACACCCTGCCTGAACACCCACGCCCTGCCCGCACACCCAGCCCTGCCTGAACACCCACGCCCTGCCCGCACACCCACGCCCTGCCCAGCCCTGCCCGCACACCCGCGCCCTGCCCAGCCCTGCCCGCACACCCGCGCCCTGCCCGCACACCCGCGCCCTGCCCATGGGTTCACCCGGGCTGCCCGCCCTGGGCAGCACCCACCGTAAGCAGGCTGCCCGGCATTCCCGCCTCCTGCGTCTCCGAGAGCGTGCAGGAACGCCAGCAACGCCCCTCCCCGTGCTCTGCCATAGGAGCAAGCAGCTGCAAGGAGGGAACGGCCAAGCCTTTCCAGAGCCCCTAGAAGGGTTTGCCCTGCGTCTCGTGCCTGCGCAACCGGTGCCAGTAGCAACAGAGCAACAGCCGGAGCAAAGAACGACCTGCGCCTGCGGGACAGCCCTCCCGACCGTCGTCGGGATTTGGTGAAACCAGCAAGGTGCTGTTGTATGCTTCAGCAGTTAGGTGACATCTTGAGCTGCAGTTCGAGTGGAGGCATCAAATAGTTTACCAGCCACGTTTAGAAATGAAGGAATTCTTCATGGAAAGACACTGGAGCCAACTACTTATTAATCGCTTTTAATATTTAACTAGCAGCATGTACGTTTCTGCGCTAACAGATGCGGTAAACTCTCATCTGTTTGAGAGCTCTGGCATTTTGGCATTTTATCAAAGTATTTCCTTTGCTTCGCGGGAAGGTCTTATATATCTGCGATCCAAAGCAATTGCGTTTTCAAAGTATTTTGTTGCAAAATCGCCAAGTTGCACAAGTGGAGGTACGCGGCAACTCTTCCTTTACACAGGATACAGCAATTTCAGGAGCGGAGACGTTTTTAAAGGATCACAGTCTAAAGGACAACTATCATTTTTTTCTGACATCTGTTACAGCAGCATCAGCTGATTAACATTAGCTCGCCAGAGCGGTATTGGCTGGATTTACTGCTGAAATGCGGAGACCTGTTAATGTTGCTGGCTCACTTTAACGCTGTGAGTAGCAGAACGGCTCCAAAAGAATACCCAGCCTTTCATGCAGAGTGAAATAATACCCAGCCTTTCATGCAGAGTCACTCTGCCGGTGCCCACGCAGCCCTGCGCGACGGAGGTCCCTGCAGGGAGCAGGGTTTCCCTCCCGCCAAGGAGGGCGGCTAACGTTACGCTGCAAAGGCAGGCTTCATTTCCATGTGAACACGGAGAGATAGCCCAGGTGAGCCTACACATGCGCTGAAATAATTACATTATAATGAGCATAGCAGACATAACTTTCTGTGCCCCACATATTTTTAGCCAAATAAAGAGAATGCTTTTTTTTTTCATTTTTTTAGCAAGGGAGTTCAAAGCTCTGGCGACAGCAGCACCCCAGCTCCAGCCAGACGCCTTGTTTTGGCGGCTGACGCATTTTTGCACACCGGTATTTAGTGTCGCACCCCTTCTGCCGGCTCCGGCAAAGCCAAAGGCCGTTTCACGCCCCTTTTGGAACGCCAGGCCCCTGTGCCAAGAGGGAAATGCCGTGCCTCTCCTTTTAAGGCTGGCTGCACGGCCTGGCCCCGAGGGACGGGCTGTGGGCGGCGGGGCGGCTGCGGCACGCGGTGCCTGGGAGCTGCGCCCTGCCCGCAGCCCAGCTCGGGCCGGCGGCGAGCGGCAGCGTGCCGGGCAGCGAAGCACGGCAGCGGCTCTGCGAAAGCGCCGCAAAGACTCTCCGGCTGCTACCGGAGATGTCGTTTCATAAATCTTCCTGCAAACAGCCCATTTCGGGCCGCCGGACGCCCTGCCCTCGTCCCGTCGGCCGCGGCTCCGTCGACCAGCGGCGCTGCTGGGAGAGGGCGCGGAGACGGAGGGCAGGGCTGGGGGACCCCGGGGTGCCCCGCAGCCCCTCGCAGCCTGCTTGGGCGCGGCCCTCCCTGCCTGCTCGCACCGCTGGAAGCAGCAACAGGCAAGCCCTGCCGCGCCCGAATCGTGGAATCGTGCGTAGAAAAATGCAAGGCTTTGGGGCACTCTTGCGTCAAAGCACAGCCGCGAACGCTCAAACGGAAAAAATACCTGTGTCTCGGTGTTTGGGGTTGCTGTTTCTGGGGGGCCGGGCTGGGGAGCGGGGTGGCAGGACCTGCCCTGGCTTGCTGCCATGAAAGGCCTTGGGCTTCGGCTCCGCGTCAGACTGACGGCACAGCGCACGGCTCGCAGGGAAGGAAAAGCGTGGCGAGGGGGTGGTTTCCACGTTTCAGCTCCTGCACGTTTCCTCCGGCTCCAGGGGAGGATGGCTGAACCTGCTCGAGGAAGCAGGGCTGCAGGCGGCATCCCGGGAGAGGACCGACTCCGCCGTCCCCTCCGGAGCGGGAGGGCGGCCCCGGGCACCGGGGGCTGCCCAGGGAAGAGCAAGGCTCAGGCAGCGTGAGACAACCGAGGTGGACCGGTTAGTTCCCTGCTGGGAAAGAGCATCACTTTTTTATCGCTTTATTGAAGTGACGCTTGAAGTTCTCCTCCCGCTGCAAATCAATGTATCTTCTGCACATACTCCGCTCCACTTTTTCTTCTATGTGCATTTTTTAAAAATTAATAACCAGCTCAAGTACTACATAGATGACTGTTGGAGCAGGCCACACAAGAGGTGCTACCTGCTTTTTAGAGATTCCTTAACTTCTGCATAGCGTTTCTGGGGACGGCTGCGGGCGCGCCTTCAGCCCAGAGCCACGTCTGCGCTGCCAGGGCCGCAGCTCGCGCGAGGGCTTTCAGCGGGACAGGACACTGTAGGAGACAGTGGCCTCGCCGTGGCTGCCCGCTATGGCAGAGCAAGGCTGCGCTTGTTCCCCAGCCAGGCAAGGCTGTTGCCGTTGAGGCGGGAGGGAGGACACGGCAAAGGCAAGGCAAAGACGGCAGGGACTGACCAGGGCTGCTCGGGGCCCTGCGGGGCAGAAACCCCGATTCCTGCTCAGCACCAGCCCTGCCCTTTGCAAGTCTTCACCCCCAGAAGGGGCGAGCAGCCGCCCAGAGAGGGGGGGGACGCGAGGGAGGACCCCGGGGCCACGGGAAGGCAGGGTCTGACCCCCAGGGTGGCAGAGGGAAATATTTGCACGGGGTTAATTAGCTTTGTGCGAATCCATAGATGGTTTGCAATTCCTCTTCAGGTAAAGCCGCCCTGGTTCGGACGTCCCCTGCAAAACAGCACATCCCTGAAAGCTTTCAAACCCGGAGCGTGTCCGGGGATGGAGAGGCGTTGGGGTGCGAGGGTGACGAGCCCCGGGCCGATCCTGCCAGGGGCTGCCGGCCCTGGAGGGCGGCAGGGCTGCGGGTGCGAGGGGCTCGGAGGCTGTGCAGGGCTCAGGGCAGGGAGCGGGGCGGGTCAGCCTGAGGCGGGGAGCGTGGCGGGGATGCCCGCCCCCCCTTCCTCCCCGCTTGCCCCTCGCCCGCGGGCTGGCTCCGCTCTGGTTTTCATCAGCGGGATGGCGAGCGCTGTCACGCCGAAGCTGGAGTCACCCCGTGGCTGCGCGAATGCCACGGCCCACCCCGTTCCCTCGCTCCGAGGGCTGCATCGCTCCCTGCCCACGGGATCTGGGGAGGGCGGGCGAGCCACCCGCCAGCCCCACGCGAGGCAGTCACTTCGCATCGTCCATTATTTAAATGACCAAGGGAAGGGGACAGCTTTATGGTTTCAGACATTGTTGCCCTCCTTAATTTCTTTACGTGACAGTTATTTAATGGTGGTTTGTCTATTTTAGTCATTAGCCACTTGGCCTATTTTAAAATTTTTTTTAAATATCGGTTTTCAGTGTCACGGTAAGAGAAAGGAAAGGAGTGGACATTAGATACGGTGAGACCGTAAACTTTAAAAAGAGAAAATTGTGTTCTATAGAAATGAGACAAATCTATATCCAGTCCAGAAAACCCAAAGATTATTTTGCATACTTAGGGGAAGTGCAGTAGCACACTCATCCATCCCTAAATGACCAAGATGAAGAGCTGACAAAAATCGGGGAAATCCTGTCGTTTTGTTAACCTAAAAGTAGTAAAATCGAGAAACGGGGCCTCAGAGATACACATCACCGCCAGCATCAGTCTTTGGGATTTCTAAATTTTCCAAGTATTTAGTAACGGGAAATAATCCGAATCAAGGTCTGCCACCCACGTCATGCCCCGACTCTGTCCACCCGATGGGTCTGCACGGCAGGGTTTCAGGGTTTTGGTCGTGCTGGGGCTCGTCCTCACTCCCGGGGACCTCGAGGGGATGGGAGGTGTTTCAGAGGGGCCGTGGACGTGTCGCTCCCGCTCCCCAGAAGCGGGACGATCCCAAACACACCGTCAGCTAAAGCAGCCACCAGAGCTGGGCAACACCCGAGAAGAGAAGCCGTGCCGGCGTCCTGCCCGCCGGCGCGCGGGAGCATCCCTCGTTCTGCACGCAGTGCGACTGGCAGGATTCTGTAAGTACAACATTACAGCAGTTTTCATAAAAAATAAAGCATAAAGCGAGGGCCGATAAGGTACACGTTGCTTTTGCCGATTAGGTCCCCTGTACGCGAAGCACTACGCGCTGCATTACAACCCTGCCGGCTTCAGACTACATCTCTGCCCTCTTCGTGGCTTCCTGCTTCGACGCGTGGAATCACGGTAGGAAACACAATGCATGAAATGGGACTTCCCACCCCGGCAGCAACACGCAGCAGCGTGACCCCGGCCGCGGCAGCGGGGACTGCACCGCCGGCTGCCGAACCCCGGCACGTTGCAAGGCTTTGGTAATGGCTCCAGAAGCAGATGAATTCCTACATTCCCAGTCTTCAGGCCTGGGAGGTTTCTGTATTTTGAAAATTACTTTAATGATGAGAGTTCTTGAAAGCAGACATTCCTGTAATCATTGAATAATTTTTTTTTTTAGTTAATATTGGTTGGGAATATGTTAAGATGAATGATACTCTTAAATATCCTAAATGGAAGAAGTGACCTTGTTTAGGCAGTGCTCTAAATCAAAGAACATTTTGCTTGAGTGATTTTTTTTCTTCTAGCGGTTGGCCAAACAATTCGTATAGTGTTGTCCCCGCCATACATGTGGCTTGTCAATCCCCAAATCTTTATTAAAGCTACCAGAAAACTTGATATTTAGGAAGAGGGCTTTGTGCTCTTTGTCGATGGCTGGGGCAGCGCAGCCGGGAGAACTTTGGTTTGGCTTCTGTGGCTACTGTCACTATGGTAAAGCCTTGAATTGCAGAATCTCACACTAAATATTCTTATTAAGGTAATGAAAAATTTGCTCGTTGAAAAACATTTTCTATGCAAGCTACAGAAGGATGCACAGGGATGCGGGGGAATTTGTTGATTGCCTTACTGCAGACAGTAATAGAATTACTCTCCAATTACTTGTAATTAGAAGTTACAAAACATTGCCATAGTGATTAAGTCCCTAAATGACAAACAGTCAAAGCTCTATACGTGCTGGACACCAGTTTCCGAGTTGCAGAAGAGCGAATCGACTGTTCCTACAGGTCAGGGGGTCCGTCTGCGCCGATGGACGTATTGCCGGGGTACAGCAGTTGTTCTCAGCAGCCCTTCACGGAGCCTGCCCCAAAAAGGGTGCTGAGCATAACAAGAATTCACAGCCTGGCTTTGGGGTCTTTCAAATTAAAATAAAAAATCTACATTAAATCTGATGCTTTGCCATAGCAGTAGTAGATGACAACAGTCCTTATTGTGCAAATACCCTACAGCATGTTAGAAGCGTGAGAAAAAGACCGAAAAAGAGAAAGGAAAAGGAAGACAATTAAGTGCGTATCTGCAGAGCGCAGGAGCGGGTGCCAGGGGCTCTGGCGGAGGCTGTAGACATGCTTTCATCCTGGGGCTGCCAGTCCTAGGGCCGCCGCCGTAGGAATGGACGTTTCTCCCAGCCGCATTTCCCCGCTCCCCAAAGCTTCCTCTGGGGCTCCGTGCCCAGGCAGCCCGTGCCCGGGCGGCTCCGGCGCGGGCGTGGGAGCACGCATCTCCAGCCCCCAGCAAAGAATGGTCTTGTAAACAACATTAATGCAAGCAGCACACGCTCCCCTCCATCTACCCCACTTGTAATCATCTGGAGGAAAAAAATGCTTATTCAGCCTACACAAACACACATTAAGGGCCCCAAAGCGAAGGGGAGAAGTCAAACCGTGAGGACGGCAGCAGCACGCTGGAAGGGATAACTCTCCGCTGCGGGATCTGGATCCATCGCGGGGATGGGTTAGACGGGGAGGCTGCCACAAGCCCCCGCGCCGGGGCCGGCACAGCCGGGCACGTCCCCACACCCCGCAGCCCTCCCGGCCAGCACCACCCAGGGCTGCCACGGGCAGGCACGCACAGTGCTTTATGCTTTACAGCTCGCAGCAGAAAATGGGGTCCTGTGGCTTAAACCAAATATTTAGACATTACTTAATGCAGGTTTGAAGGGAAGCGCTGTAGCGTTATGTCGGCAGTTACACCCCTCGTCCCAGAGATGCCAGGGCTCAGCTGCGGCTCCGGCTCCCGTGCAAAAGTTACATCAAAATCTGATGTCTGTAGGAAATTTCTCAGTCACTGCTGATTGCAAATTCACATTCCAAGGTATTCTAGTTCACAGCTCACTACTGCCTCACCCTTCGGTAACTCCCTGTCTCGTCAGTAAACCATAGTCCTCAGTCTCTTTAGAAGACGCTGCTAATTCTCAGGGGTCTCGTTGAGACCTACTTTCAAACACATCATCTGCTCTGAAACACCCTCCAAACAAGCGTTTTTATAGCACATACTTTCCCAGTCTGAGGAATTAACCAACACAGATAAAGTATTTTGGGGTTGGCGTTGGGTTCACAGCATCTCAAGAGGCCACACTGCTTCGTTACGACAACTTCCCCTGCCAACAGCCCTTGTCCGCACACCCAGACCCATCCTTTCATGTCCAAATTAAAAGTTCATGCCCAAATTAAAAGTTATCAGACCAAAAAAACGGGAAGACAACAAAAATATTACTTCTGACCTAGGATCTGAGTCAGGCCACGTCAAAAAAAAAAAAAAGAAAAAAATTCAGGGATTTTTCTGTAATCACACATTGCTCGAGAACTGCGAACGGGCTGAGGTACCCACCACTTACCCAGAACACAGCAACAAACACAAACCCCAGCAGACAGACCGAGACCACGCCATTCACGTCACTTTGATGCAACCCCCAAAATTCCACGATCTGTTTTTCTATGACGCAAGTGTTTGTAGAAACAGCCAGCCATCCCGTTCGAAAAGCGTTCGGGCTCATGAACGCATGCTGGAAACGCTTGCTTCAGAGGCAGCCCTTCCACAGCCTGCCGTGCCACTGAAGTAACAACAGAACCGTGCTCGCTCGGTGGAGTTCCGCTGCCGCACTCATCGCAGGCTAAGGACATACCGGGGCATAGGGCAACATCTCTAGAGCCTCAGGTTAAAGATTAGCTTATTCCGTAAACATAAGCTGGATTGTCTAACTCAATATTTAAAGTTGTACACTTTATATTTAAGTAGTGAGCATAGAAGCGTGTCATAACAATCAGGTTTCAGGTAAATGAATATTAGGTCAAATTATTTATTTTTTTGTGGAAAAGGTGGGAGCCTTTGGGTGATCCACAGCCCTTCACAACCGGTAAGGCTCCACGCGGCACCGGCGGGGCCGGGGCTGCGGCAGTGTGTCAGTAATAGAATTAGCCGAACTGTTGCTCCGTGTGGCGCACGGCGCTGGAGGTAGTAACTTCAGATGTTGCTAACGGAAGAAGCAGCAAACAAAGGAAGGTCAAATTCAACAGCTGCTTTTAAAGATCACTTTAACTGAAAAATTTACTTGGTAAATGTCTCCTCTGGGATCAACCGAGTAACAGCAATTTGGGGAACAGGCTACTGATGGAGAGCTGAGATGGCCAACAGTGGAAACAACTTCAAGACGAAAAGGCTGCTTCGTTTGGGTTCTGCCAAAAGCTCATTTGGAGCTGCAAAGGGCAGAATCCCCCCAGCGTTCCTGGGGTAGCGGCCGCGTTCTCAGAGATCTCTGCTTCAGAAACGCAGTGCAGGCTCCCCGCTACAGCTCGTCCCTCTGCACCCCGTCTGCAGCCGTGCTTGACAGAGCACTTCAGCCACCTCCAGCAGCGGCCTTTCCGTCCTCCTGCTTTGCTCCCAGGTGTCTTGGGGCTGCCTGCAGCCCGGTGACCCCACTCCCGAATGAACTGAACACGCAATGACATAAATGGTGATAAGATCCAGAACCTCTGCGGGGATCCCTGCAGCAGACTAGGGGGGACGGTAGCCTTGTTGCGCTGGCAAAGCCGCTGCTGTCTCAGAGCACCAAGAGCTGTAAACAGCGAGGCGACATCTCCCAGGCTGCCCCCACAGCGGTGCGAGACGCGCAGGAGCGCAGCCCGGCTGCCGGTGCCTGGAGCAGTGCGAAGGGGTGGAAAGCCCGGCTCCAGCCCCCACCTTCCCTCCTGGTGGCTGGCACCGCGGCCCTGGCCGCTCTGTGCGACCGTGAGCTCGCGCTCCAGGCTCCGCTGCTAGCACAGAGGAGCTGCTACCCCTTATTTTACCTAATCCAGGGGCTGTTATTCAGGTGCTTCCGATGGCGGTGGCCATGATGGATTTCAGGTGGATTTACCAGTCTGTCTCCAAGGTCAGAAAGGACGTGAAGGTAGAAACTCTGACTTAATGAAGGGGAAAAAAAAAATCCTTTCAGACTTCCTCATTCTCACAACCACCTCACATTATTGGATAATATTGAAAGCAGAGGTATTTTTTCCAGCTGTGAAGTCCCATTTCAAAAGTGTCGAGGTCCTCCACTCCGGAGGGAGTGACACTAGTGATGATTTGCCAGACTCTCCTCCTGCCCCGGAGAGGCACGTCCGAAGCTGATGTATGCTGGAAAATGACCTGACCACGGGACTGATCAGCTTTCTTGCCAGGCTCAAAAACTTTTCCAAGCTGAAAATAAATTCCCATCTTGGGTAGGACTCTGGAGCACGTTTGTGTCTTGGTCTGGCCCTGTCCCAGAAGCGGCAGCGATGCCGATCACCTAGAGCAGTCACAGTGCCGTCAGTAGGGCGTGCAGGCGGAGGGGGCTTCACATTTGTCCTCTCAGAATCCTCCGTTTTGAAAGATTTGGGCATTTCAGGAAAAAAAAGCTTCTCATGACTCCACTGCTAGCCTGTCGGTATACTAATCCTGTTCCTGCAAGATCTTCCTAGGCCTGTCCTTGCACATGGGACAGGTCTGGAGCCCTGCGGCAGCCCAGGCCGTCCCACTGGGCTCTCCTGGTGGCCCAGTGCTCGGGCCGGCAGGGCCGGGCGGGCGGGCGCTGCAGCGGCGCGGGTGGCACGGCCTGCGGGGGACAGCGGTTCCGATAAAGCAGCCACGCAGAAGAATTCGGTTGGGTTAGGCGCAGCACAAAATAAAAGAAAATGAGTACGAGCCTGCTGTCGCTAACCACCGACAGAAAGAATGGGTGAAGTGCCATTCGAGTAGTAAGTAAATGTAAGCAGTTTTAAATATTATTTATGTTGGGGTTTTATCCAATCCTGCAGGAAACAACAAAATTCGTGGCAGGGTTATGGAAAAGCAAACCCTTCGTTCCTAAGCACAAGAAACTGCTCGGCTTTACATTGTATATTCAACACACGGTCGCGGCAGAAAGGTTTAACCTCGAAGTTCCTGTGCTTCTGCAGCAGCTCAGGCGACACGCGCGAGAAGCCGAGGCGCGGGTCGCAATGAGCACGCCGAAGGCCATCCAAGGGAGCCCGGAGGGAAGCAATAAGGCTGTATCACCAGGACGCACGGTGTGCCACTGACTGCTGAGCGGGGCACGAACCCAGTCGTTGTACGACCACCCCGCAAAGCAGAGCACAGCCCCGGCCCCGGCAAAGGGCTGGGAGGGGGCGGACGGGAGGAACAGGGCGGCCAAGATGAACGGCTACGCCGGCGAGATGGAGGTTTCTAGCCAGGTTCTCGGGAGGAAAGCCTGCTCACGCACAGCTCAGGCAGCTGGAGGGCAGGGGACAGAACCGAAACGCTGGCCCCGGCTCACGGGCGAGGGCCGGGCAGGCTGCCGGGGTTTTAGGTGGGGACGGTTCCACGCGGCCGAGTCCAGCGAGCCAGGGTTGTCCCCGGAGGTGGAGGGGGCACCGGCAACGTCTTCTGCCAGCCTGCAGGAAACCCTGCCATCGGTTCCAGGAAAGCAGCCTTATAATAGGAACCTGGGAGAGCACTACAGCATGGAAGGTGCATGCAGGTTTTTTTATTCTTACATTATGAGTAGGGCGATTTAATAAGCACCAACTTATTTCCTGATATTCCCATTAGATAAAAACACTAGTCAAGCTGCTTTGTTGTTGTTCAGCTAATCAGGTACTATTTGGTAATTTTCTCAGCAATGTTTTTAAACATTTAGCTTCCTACTAACTGCTAATAATTATTGCAGACTGAATTGCAGGAGATCTGGCAAAGCCAGCGGGCAGTGCATTTTGCTCAGTGAGATAAATATGCAAGTATCTGGGGTTTTTTGCTATTTATTTTATAAACAAGAAACTCAAAAATACTTGCAGCAGGAATGTAAAAACTGCTTTGTTAGAGTTTTTTATTCCTGAAGATACACTTCCTGTGATTGACTCTGCAGTTATGATGTTAATGGAAATTTACCTTATTTAAACTATTGAAAATGTAATTAATTACTTTTCTATGATACCCCAATACATTTATCCTTTATTTTGCTATTTGACATGTAACTCAAGCATTTCATGTCTAACATTACTGAGCTGTCACAGTTTAAAAACAAACTGAGGATTCACAGACTGCAGCCTTGAGTTTACCTCTCGTGGCCAGAGTGAGCTTCAAACCGCTCCCACTGCAAAGAACTCTGCTGTTTGCAAACGGACCCAAACCTTGACCCATCGCCGACCCATCGCTGGCACCATCACCGACCCATCGCTGGCACCATCGCTGACACCATTGCTGGCACCATCGCCGACCCATCACTGGCACCATCGCCGACCCATCACTGGCACCATCACCGACACCATTGCTGGCACCATTGCTGGCACCATCGCCGACCCATCGCTGGCACCATCACCGACCCATCGCTGGCACCATCGCTGGCACCATCGCTGACACCATTGCCGACCCATCGCTGGCACCATCGCTGGCACCATCGCTGACACCATTGCCGACCCATCGCTGGCACCATCACCGACCCATCGCTGGCACCATCACGGACCCATCGCTGGCACCATCGCCGACCCATCGCTGGCACCATCGCTGGCACCATCGCTGACACCATTGCCGACCCATCGCTGGCACCATCACCAACCCATCGCTGGCACCATCACCGACCCATCGCTGGCACCATCGCCGACCCATCGCTGGCACCATTGCCGACCCATCACCGACCCATCGCTGGCACCATCACTGACCCATCACCGACCCATCGCTGGCACCATCGCTGGCACCATCGCTGACACCATTGCCGACCCATCGCTGGCACCATCACCGACCCATCGCTGACCCATCGCTGGCACCATCACTGACCCATCGCCGACCCGTTGCTGGCACCATCACCAACCCATCGTTGGCACCATCGCCCTCGGGTCGCCTGGCTCTCCATGGTAAAGGAGGGGAACGCCACTCTCCGAGCACAGGGTTGGTTACGGTGCTGCCATAGCTGCAATGAGAAGACATAGTAAGTATGCTTCGTTATTAATCACGCCTCATTTTCACGTCTGAGGTTATGCCTGAGTTGCCCCAAGAGAGGTGAAGCAGGCGCTGAGCACGACAAGATCCCCACCATCGTCACGTGCCTGCGCCGAAGCCCTGCCCTGCCTTGTGCTTCCTCCACTGTGACCGCGCTGGCCTGACACAAGGTTTGTATTAACAGCAGGCAGTTTCATTACAGTAAAAAAGTCAGGATTTGAAGAATGCACACATTTCCTGTTACTTTATTTAAAGAAATGGATAGTTCTCTGATTTTTACAACACCTTTTCAACTTTCTCCATATAAAACAAAATACATCATTCCATTCAACTTCTGATCATAAGGGTATTGAAAAATCCGACTGAAGAAAAGCTCTCCAAACCTTCCCATTACTGTACTGTATCGTGGTACAGCCTACACCAAGCAGCGCGTCAGGGGTGAAAGCTGTGGAGAGACGCTGCCGTCATGGGTCACCGATGTCACTCTCCTAAGTCCAAAATATCTGTAATGCACCGCTGCTTAGTTAATAGCCTTCAGGTGCCTGAAGGAAAAGTACCGAATGTGGATGAAGACCAGGGGAACGTCACAAACACATTGCATTTCTTACCCGTGCTTGAAGTCAAGCTCCTGCACGCTGCGTTTTCGGCCAGGTTGTCTCTTCCCTGCTCCAGGCTGGAAGCCTTCCCCGTGGCGGGCTGCAGCCCAGAGCAGAGCAACAGCCCAGCCTGCTCTGCAGAGCAGAGTCCCGAATCACGCGGGCATCGTTATTCGTTGTTACGTTTTAAAGACGGATATGAAGAAGAAAAGATATGAAAGATGAGATTACAGAAAGACACAAACATAAATAAAAAGTACAGATCCAGACAGCAAGTCCATTAAAACAGACTTACAGGTTGCCTGTTAAAGGCATAAAGCGGAAACCTTCTTTAAAATAAGAAATAAGATTTAAGTCCAGCACAAGGAATCAAATTCAAGTACTTCATGCTTAGACACACTGTTTCAGAAAATGATTATTTTCCATGATATCAGTACATTGTACAACAGGTTGAATCACTGTCATGATATGCAGCAGCTGTCATAAAGCTGATTTCCCTTCAATAGAATTCAAAATAGGAAAAAAGTAGCTAAAAGAAAGCATTTAAGTCTGTTTATTTTGCTCTTTGGCTTGTGTAAAGCAATACTGAGTGTTACATAGAGCAGTCTGAAAAGCGTTTTAAGAAGCATGCAGGCTTATTCGTTCTTCCTTGCACAGGCGGTAGGTCTTGAAAAGCTACTTTCATAAATACGACAAAAGTCACACAAAACTCCTTGGAACCTCATATATTTTAGAGTAAGCAGAGGAACTGTTAATGAGAACAGGATAATTATAACTAAACATTCATTCCTCTCTATTTATTTTCGTACCAAGGTCAATTCTGATGTTATTTCTTCCCCTGCCAAGCCCTACCAAATACTATGCCCAAAGGTATTGCAGTCAGGAGAAAACAAAGGATCTGTTAACCTCGGATGGCAACTGGAAAATTCGTTTCTGGCTTCTTTGAGGATACCACTGAAATCACTCCAGGAAATAACAAAAATTAAAACAAAGGAGAGAAGGAGGGGGCATCTGCCCCCCCAGCTCGGGCTCCACGCACAAGATGAAGAGGAAGGTGAACGATGTGCAGCTGGGCCTAGGCGAAGGCGAGGACGAGGACTGGGACAGGCATTTGGGGTCGCAATGCTTATCCTGAAAAACATAAACAAAAGCTGGGAATTAAGAGGGATTTTACGGAAATAAAGCCATCTAAAATGCTTTGTGACACCTCTCTAAGTGAAGCAAAACTGGCAGCAAGAAGCACCGCGCTGACAGTCCGACGCCCGGAGCAGGCTCTCCCGTCGGGCGTCCCCGCGAGTCCCTCCCGGCCGCGCCCGCAGCCTCGCCCGTGCCACGCCAACGCCACAGGCCCGAGCGGTGCCGGCCGAGGCTGCAGGTCCCGCGCCTCCCGCGGGACGGAGCCGCCCTGCCCTGGCGCCGGGCTCCCACGGGGCAGCGCCGGTGGCCGCGGGACGGAGGGCTCTGCCGTCTCCCTGTCCGGCTGCCCTGGCAGGAGGGACAGCAGAACAAGCCGTGTGCCACCTTCACGGCCCAAATGTCAAATTAAGGTTTGGGATGAGCTCTGCAGGCATGGAGCAAGTAAACTCGAATAAAATACTCTATCACGGCAGACCACGCTGGCTGGTTGAAAGAACCATATATCTGCATTATTTAAGTTACACCCACTGACGCCTTGGCTTGAGTTCACAGAACTCCAACTAAAAAACCCAGAAAAGCGCCTGCCGGCCCCAGCCCCGCTGACTGGGGCTCTGCTGCGTGCTCCGGGCTGGGCAGGCGGCTCCGGCTCTGCGCAGGATTTATTTCCAACAGAGCGGGACGCTGGTCCAGGCAGCTGCCAAGAACAGACATCGGCTGTGGCGCAAACACTCCAGCACATCGTTTTCCCAAATGGCCTGAAGATCATGTTTCATGGGCTATTATCATAGTGAAACAGCGAACTTCACCGCATGCGGGAAAGCAAAATTAGGAAAAATATCACTACCACCATACTTTTATGTTTTAGTCCTTAAAAACTGCTGAAACAGGTTTCCCATTCGGTTGAAGCAGCTCTCTGCATTACACTGATATTTTAAATGGGATAAATCTGCTGAACTCCCATAGAAAGAGCCCCTCTCTTGTCTCCCCCTTCCAGCCGCTCCACACCGGAGCCAGAGGGCTCAACGCCGAACAGGAACGTGCCAGCGCCCCATCTCCTGGTTTCGGTTCAGGCGGTAGTTCCGTCACCAGCGACGCTCCCTGGTCAGCCGTCCCCAGGGATCGGCAGTCCGGGCCGCAGCTCCGGCTTCAGACAGGCCAAGTTCTTTGCTTAAGAAAGGACCCAGTGACTGGCGCAGCTGCATTTTTAAGAAAACTATAAATAAAAAATCCTGTCCAGATAGGCCAGTAAAGGAGAAAAAAAACCCCCAAACCAGAATCACTCTCACAATCCCGTTTCAGTTTTCAGAACAACGATCCAGCAAAGCACTCTCCTCAGCAAACATACGTATCGGCCGGAACCCTTGGCCATATACGAGCTCTAGGGCAGAGCGGGACCCATGTATGTCCATGTCTGACCTGCAGGCACCGAGCACCCGCTGCCCCCACAGCGGCCGCTGCTGGACCCCGACCCCCCCGGCCCCCCGGCCCCGGGTCTGCCAGCGCCGCACCCACGGCGTCCCACGAACTCAAGTGGGTTCGCGTGCACTAAGGACTCGAGGACCGTGTCTGTGCCTATTAAATCCCCAAAGGGCTGCGGACTGACGTATTTTCACGATATTTCAGTGCAGATTTGCTGCCTTCTCGCAGGCTGCGGCGCTCGCCGAGGGGCCACGGCCTCTGACGGAGGCGGCGAGGCAGTCTGCTTTCCCAGCGCGTCAGGCAGCGCAGAGCTCGGAAGCGGCACGAGGCTGCGGCACAGCCTGCTGATATTTTTTAAAGGCCCCGTCCTTCCGTCCTTCCCAGCACCTCTGTTTTCCCTGCGCAGAAGATGGGAAGGTTTTCCCGGAGAGCTCCCTGCAGAAGCGCTCTTCTCGCCTCCCCTCCCGGCAGAGCCGGGCCAGGAAGAGGCGGCTTGTGCCAGGAATAAAATTCCTCTGCAGGGAGGCTCCAGCCTGCGGGTCCCCGGGACGGCACCGCGCGACCGGCGGCCGCGGCTGGAAGACCTGCCCGGGAGGGAGGCTGCCTGTGCAGTCATTCAAGTGAGGCCTTCAAAAGAAAAGGCACCTTCCAAAACACGGGTGTTAATATGCAAACTGATGCTAAGCTGATGTTACAGCCAGTACAAGATCAAGAGCTGGTGTTCTCATGCCACTCAGCTCCGTTTGCACAGGGAATTATTTCCTGCCCCCTTTATATTCGCGTCCAAAAGCCCCGTGGAACTGGAGACACCTTTAAGCTTTCTGCATGCAAATTTCAGTAAAGTCACCCAAGATACCTTTGGGAATAAGGTGCAAATCACAGACAGCGGTGAGCGTGCCTACTACGCGAACAAAGCGTCCCAGGGAGAAGATGCCTGTTTTGAGCTCACAGCGTAACTCCTGAGCTATTCGAGCACCCCGCAGCATCACGGACAGGGTTATCCACGCTTCCCGTGACGCACCTTCAACCTATTACAGCACAAAGTTGCGCTTACCGTGCCGCGGCGCTTTCTCCCTGCGCGAGGGCGGACCACGCTGCCGGGGTTCGCGTGGTCAAAAGCCGAGGTGGGGCTTCACGGGGCCCTGCCTTGCGGAGCCGCGGGGTGAAGCAGCCTCCGCCACCGGCACGGGTGCGATCCCTCGAGGACACCCACCGGGGTGCGAGGACGGCTCCTGCGTCGCGGTTCCCACAGCCGCCGGGAAAGGCTCTTCCGCAGCGCGCGGCCGAGCCGGGTGATGCCAGCCTGCCTGGGCTGGGCTCAGCGGGAGGCCTGGTTCCCGGCGCAGCGCCCGGGCGCGGAGGGCAAGCGGAGGAGTGTTGCTGGCCCGGGGAGAAGAGCGCCGTGAAATAAGCAAAACCCCGTTCCCGAAGAGGTACTGAAGCTTGCCACAGGGCGACTAAACATGCTGTTAGTAGTTTCATAACGACCTCCCTAAAATGCACAAAGATGAATTAAAAGGAGATAAGAGAAAACAACCTGAAAACCAAACGGGCACTGAAAATAAATTGCTCTCTCATATCAGGAAAGGTTATTTCCCTGTGACAGAACTCTATACACAAACCTCAGTCAGAAGAGCATTGCTTGCGGTAGTCAATACCTGAATCATTCCCTGCAAATATACCGGCTTTGCAAATATACCGGCACGACAGGAACCAGAATTTCTCCACACACCATAAAAAAATTAGACTGATAAAGTACTTCCTCTCCACTCAAACATACGTTATTAGGTATAAAATTATGGTAATTGAACCTCATACATAAGCTTTTTAATTCAGGTCTTTGCAGAAATGTACTGTAACAGGATAATGCTTGTTTTTACTGGCTGCTGCTCACCCTGGAGAAATCACCAGCCATTGTGCTCCTTCAGAAGGAGGATTTCCTCCAGTAAACCTGCCCGTAAAAAACAATCAGGCATCCTGATAGCTTGCTTTGGTTAGAAGAATGGTAAACTCGTCAAGTGCCGTGAGCTATTCAATAGCGACAGATTAGATGTGAGCAGCCCGAGGCTCATCACTTAAAGAAATCTCAATTTGAAACTTTCCGTTAGCTGATTAGAGGAAATAAGATGCAGGGGGGTGTTTGTTAGTTTACAGGAAAAAAGAGAAAGTCCAAATTTTTCTTAAAGCTAGCTTGCATCAGCTACCATTACAAGGGTGGAAACGCAGATTTGGTGATTCCCACACGGAGTCATTGCCCTGGCAGCAGCGGACGGAGGCGCAGCACGGCACAGGCACCCCCGGAGAGCCTTCGGCCGACTGGCTGCTGGCTGGTGACTTGGCTTAAATTTCGTCTGCGTACTTCCATTTACACGGGATATTTCTGAGTATTTTTACTTGCAAACCAGCTCTATGGAATAGGATTTTTGCACATTACCTCCCATTTGCTATGGCTGCAGAAACACATGCTGTGAGGAAAGTGAGCCCTTACAGAAGCTTGTTGATGAGAATAATCAGTCACCAGGAACCTGTTGCTGGAAAAGCAGAAGGAAGGAATACACCATATCAAAGTACTCTTATTTCCAATTTCATACTAAATTTAATACCAATATGCTTATTAAAGCAGTGTTTTCCACTGCAAGACATACAGTGCATAATTTTGTACCAAAAAATTCTAAACTTCTCTAAAAAAGCCTCTAATAGCTTCCTAATGCTTAGCATGCAGCCACGTGCTTTGCAATGCAGAATCCTATTCAATCCCTCTGAAAGTATCTTAGCAAATAGTGATTTATCATATTTCATCCTATCATATTTATCATCTCATGCATTAATCATACATGAGATGACTAAGTAACAATCTTATAAGTTGGATACAGTGCCATTACACATTAATGTTCATTGTTAAAAAACCCAAATCCATCAGAGCAGAAACCACAGGAGATATCTAATAAATCAGCGATGTTGGCTGGCGGTGTAGTAACCATGTACGAAAACTCGAAGCAGCAGCCCACAGGGACCACTGCTTTTAGCATCGCCTGTAATTCATGCGATGCAAATTCAGGCCTGCGCTCGTCTCATCACAAATTTACTTGCTGTATTATTACAAGAAATTTGGCGTTGGTTTCGGTTAAAACCCTCTCCACCAGCGCCGTGGCTCCTGCCCTCGCTTCCCGCCGACGGTGTCTCCCCCGCTCCGGCACTTGGGGCGGCGCAGGGCGAGGCGGCTGCGGGGCACCGAGGGGCGGTGGGGAGCTCAGCGGCCCCGGGACCCCCAGCCCCTCCTGGGGTGGGAGAGAAGACAGGGACCGGGTTTTTGTCAGTCGAGGTGTTACCTAAACCAGGGGTTTTCCTTCTTGCCCACTTTCTACGTCCCACTAGAGCAGTCTTCTGCTGGGATGGCTCCACGTGTCAGGAGACTTTATTGCACATTTCTGAGTGATTTACTACGATAATCAAAAATAGGCCCATTAATTGATGTTTTCAGCTCTACAAGTGTAAAAATTTACCCAGAATATTGAGTATAATGACCATCAAGCAATTATTTACTTAGAATTTCCCAGTTCTCTGCAACCTGATCACAGCTCTTCTTTTGCATCCTCATTCAGGGATTCTGAAACAGTATTTTTTTTTAATTGTCACTTCATATTGTCACTTCAAAGGTACTAAAACCTACTATAGTATGCCAGTGGATATTCTGGCACTCTAAAATTCGAGTTATAGGTCAGATAGAGTTTAACACATTATGCTGTGAGTATGAATGCTGCCTATGTGCACCACATTTGTCTTAAAAATTCACATGCCATTTTCAAAACATAATTATCCACACCTGAATAAGACAATGATCTATATAATAAATGGAATTACTGCTGTTAAAGCACATGCAAAACTTACCGTCTACGGAAATAAAAGGAAAGCAGAATGCGACTGGCAAGCTTGAGCCTGGGGCAATATTTTTTTCCAGCTAATTCAGAAACCTATAAAGGTAAAGATTTTAATTATGGAAATAGCTGCTGCTTTCAGCACTAGCTGTACTGCTGTTGGGTTCTGCTCTTAATGAAGCTCCTCTGTAAGCTTTACGTTGCGCAGTCTCATAGACCGATGGTAACGTCATCTCAAGCTTTAGGGTTCAACAAATAACACGTACCGTATTTTAACTCCTCTTCCTCACAGGCAAAGGGAAGGGGCTCCTCAGGGTGGGGTTGCTGGGTCGTGGTCCCGGTGGCCGCACCTCCGCAGCTGCGGAGGGGAGCCCTGCCAGCACGCTCGCTAGCAGGCGTCGCTGCTGGGTGCAAGGGGGTGCTGAGCAAAGGCTCCGTCAAGCCCTACTGCGCACCGGCCCCCGGTGCTGGAGCAGGGACAGGTCCTGCAGGCTCATCGCGGCTCAGCCGGAGCAGGTTCTCGAGAGCCTCCTGGCCGGCGTGGGTGGGAGAGAGCAGGTAGGGCCTGGGAAGGGGCGCGAAGGGACGGCAGGGGAGGAAAAAAGGAGGACTACGAGAGGAACACTACGAATGACTGGGAAGGGAAAACAACTGCAAGGGCATGGAACCAATTTAAATATAACGTGATACATGCATCAAATATATGATACATGATACAAATATAACATGATACATATCATTTCATAATATATATATTTTATGCATATAAGATATTATATAATACGGGGGGGTTATATATTTCTGTATCTTTAATATGTCTTATGTGATTATACACATTTATGAAAGGAGGTGGTAGACAATGGTAGCATGTTGATACGGCAAGGCCTGCCCTGTGAATTCTCAGTGCAGCTGTCAATCGGCCCCTGCAGTCACCAGCCCGCAGCCAGATGTGCGTGTCCAGCGGCAGCCGAGCCCCCCGCCGTGCCCGGCCTGGGCATCGCCCCCCGGTCCCTCCTCGGACAGCGCCGGCTGATGTTGCTGCTCCCAAACCCAGAGCTGCCGGCGTGATCCGCCCCAGGCGAGGACACGCCGTTACCCCAGGGCTCCCCTAACCCTGCTGTAGCAAAGGCTACCCGCAGGGTTGGGGGTCAGCCCCAGACCGGGCGCAGGCAGGGACCGGTGCGGGTGCCCCCTCCACGGCTGCGCAGGGCTGGGGACCGGCCAGCGCTGGGCTCCGCACACACACGTGCAAAAGCCTGAAGGGAAGAAAAAATGAAAAGCGTCAAATTATTACCACCAGGTGTTTAAACCAGCAGAAGGGAAGGGATAACAAGAGCGGGGAGCTGTTAAATGACCTGGGTAACAAATGCTTGGTGGGTCACTTCGTTTTCCTGACTCCGAAGCATCTCTCCTGCGATGCTGCTGGTCGTAACAGGGGATATTAAAGGTCGCATTGGCCACAAAATGTTTTTAAATCATGTTTTATTACAGTCCTCCGGTTACAATATGGCATTGTGGCCTGCCCTCCTCTGGGGCATGCTGGCATACCAGTTTTTGCTTCATTTACAGCACAGTGAATATCCACAGTTTACTTCCAATGCAAAAAAAAAAAAAAAGACTTCACAGGGCTGATCTGAAAATACAGCATGTTCCCAAATTTCAGGTATGAATATTAGCAAATTCCTTCAATGATATCGAAACAAAACGTGCTTCACACTTAGGTATGTCAGTACTCACTAAGCCAACCAAATCTGGTGCTGTTTGACCCCAGCTGTTTCTAAAGGTTTTCAAATTCAAACACCACTTAGTTACCTCTACAAATAACAGAAAAACTGCTCACTTTCAAAATTTCAGATGTCTTTGCAAATTCAGCCTAAGCTGCAAGGTCGTGGGGAAGGATAAGGATGAGGTGTGTCAGCAGGTGAAGTGGGGCACAAACGCCCTGGAAACGCCGGTCAAGGCCAACGTTACCTGACAGCTCCCGGACCGTGGAGCGATGCTCTGCGTGTCCTGTAACGCGCCGAAACAAAGATCTGAACCCTCATCTGCATTTCCAGTACGTGACGTATATTTTCCTTATCCCATGCCCTTGCCATCTGCTCAGGCATCTCCTCTGCTTTGCTACTGTCACTGTCACGTTTTCAAAGTCACAAGGTAGTCTTGACGAAACATGGAAAGAGCACACACCGGCCGTCAGAGCAACCCACGGCCTTTAAAGTGTTTGATTTGCTCCATCTCAGCTGCTCACACAAACAGGAATATCGTTCACTAGCGTATTTTCAGTCAAGAGTTTCCAGCCTGATATTATTTCTCCGTTTTGCTTTAGAATTGCATCATCTGCACATGCAGGTTATTGAAGATGATGATGAATTTTCCCACTTCCTGACTCGGCGTCAGACAAGCCCAACAAACCCAGTTTGTGTGCCACAATGACTTCTCCCATTTGAAGTAACCTCAAAAGAAAGTTGTGTGGGTTGGTACGCACAGCAAGCAAATCAAACGGGTACTAAACGCACGCTTCCCCGCTAGCTTAGGTCTGACACGCTGCAGGCATCGCTGATGGCACCCGAGCGGAACCGTGTTTGGCGGCGTGCTTCAGCCCAAGGCTCTCGTTCCCGGAGCCGCACCGGCAAAACACATCCTCACCCCAGGGGAGCAGCTCCTGGGGTCAGGCTCAGGGGAAAGTGCTGTCTAAGGGAAGAAAACAGGCAAGCGTTAGGCTTACGGGCACGCTGAACGGCATTCGCCCTCCACTCAAATGAATCACTCTAAAAACTTAAACGTTTCCCAGGACAGGTTTTTTTAAAGTGATTCCTCAAAGTCAAAGTCAATCCACGGAAATGGCTACTCCTTTCTCCTCTCGTTCCCCGTATCCGTGACAGAATCTTCCCAAGAAGCTGCAATGCCCCAGCCACTCAGCCTAGGTGACAGTCTCTTATTACCGACATATTCTTTCCCCGTAGCTTTTATTACAACCTCTGCGTCTGCCCTCCCAGGCACAGGCGAGACGTTTCGGCTCTGCCATCGGGCCTGCAGAGGGGTCGCCAGGGCTGGGGGGGAGGACGCCCAGCGACTTGCAAACCCCCTGGCACGGGCATCGCCTGTTCTGCAACGGCTACAAGTGCGGGGGCATGAAAGCAGCTGGAAAGCAAGGAGCGGGGAAGCTGGGGCTGGCACTGAGAGCTGCAAACAGGGTCAATAATGGCATCGCTGCTGCAGCGGTCAGCGCTGTCCTTAAAGCTGTGCGGTTACACGACGTGTATACACAAGTGACTCCGTCGTCTTCTCAGGTACTCACCGAGATATGCTGCAATACGCAAAAGCCAGCGTTTTAAAAATAAATCTATGACACATCACTAAAAGGAAAAGAAAGGTCAATAGCCAAGGATGTTCTTAATCCACGTCAGATGATAAATCATGGAAGAGCCAATACAGTAATAGGTCAATGCTTAATTTACTGATTTTGGCATTTATGGTCCATTTTAAGCATTTGCAGCCAAAACGCGCTTGAGCTCAGTTTTACACCTGAGACTTGCATCCCGTGCACACAAGCCTTTTCTTCTGCCAGCACCACCCGGGCACTCTTTTGCCAAGTACTCTTCTAACAGAGGCGAAGGAAGGCATGACACTGAAATATTCTGAAAATATATCTAGGTATCAAAATTTGGTATTGTCAAATTCACATTGTCATCAAACCCCAGACAAGTTTCTCTGACGCTAGCTCATGCTACACCGGTTTCTGGATTTACTTCAGCGTGCTCCGGAACCCGGCTGCGCGTGGCCAGCCCCCGCTGCCCGCAGAACCGTGGCACGGGCTGCGTTTCCAGGTGCCGTCAGCCGCACCGTCCTGGGGCCGCTCAGCCGCCGGGACAAACGCACAGCCTGGCAGAGGAGTGGGCTTAACGGTTACATTTACATCTTGGAAGGAATAAATCTCTAAAATCTTACTTTACATTAAATATTATCATAAAATGCTACATAAAGAAACAGCAGATTTCAGCATCTTATTCTGCACAAGGGAAAAAAGCCCCAGCTCTTCAACAAGTACTCAACTTAAACATTCTTTTCTGCCTAAATTGAGTGGAGAAATCCGTACTGAACAAAATCTTACAAGTTTAAGTCATCCTCGCTGCTGTTGTAAAGGGTTAGCATTTTCAAAGAAAAAAGTACTTTAGGTGCCCTTAAACATAACTGAGTATTGCACCTTTTACATCCCCGAAAGCTGCACTTGCACAGCCACTTCAGCTTCTCCATATCCCAGAAGCAGCCAAGTAATCAGCACACAATCGATCTCGTTGCTGAACCTCAGCAGTTTTTTATTGTCAACCCCTATAACTCAGACCTGGTCCCTAAGAATTACAGTCACTTTTAGCTTTAGCTTTTTCAGTTCTCAGCATCACAAGTAGGCAGCATGATTCAAGTTAGCAGGCTAACAGTTTAAGTGTGTCATTAGAGAACATCAAAGAGTGGTTTCTGTTCTGTCGATATGAAATAATTACACAGGAGATTAGCCAGATCTAGATTATCTTGTTGTTATATCAAGTGTTTTCAGGGAGCAACGCAAGCAGAGGCCCAGCACTCCTCCAGGAGCATCTTAGCAAAGACCAGTTCCCCTTCACATTACCGCATGAACACCGAATATCTATTTCCGTTGCTAGATAAACCAAACTGGGTCACTTTGTTTCTCTACAGCAACTCATATTGCCATCCGCTGGCTCACACCACAACCCAACAACACACAAAATGCTCCTATGAGCTTTGTCTCTCCAGCAGATCATCTAACAAGGCTTTCCCAAGCAACGCCACGTTCAGCAGTAAAATTTTCTGCTGCGGTTTATTATTTAGTTAGAAAAAGACATCTGAGAACTGTAATCTCGTTTTACCTTTTCAGCTGGCTCTTTCTTCATGCGCCCTTGGCACGGCACTCGGGGTGCTCCCGCCCAGCACCCGCAGCTTGCGGGCAGCGTGGGGTGGGGGGTCCTCATGCAGAGGGGCGGCCAGCATCGCTTCCTATTTAATCCCTGCTGAGCAGCCGTGCCCTGCCCGCCGGGGAGCCCCTGGCCCCTGGGGCAGGGGGTCCGTCCCCTCTTCCGCCCGTCGGCGCTGCTGGCACCCCCGGCCCCTCGCCCAGGCGGTGGGGCGCTCCCCAGCCCCTGCCCCGGCGCTCCGGCGCCTGGCCGGGTGGGTTGCAGAGCAGCACCTGCGGCGTGTGGCCTCCAGGTGCTTGAGAAGCTGGGCTGTGCGAGGCCCGGTCTTCGTCCTTCCCCTCAGCAAGAAGGAGTCGAGCCGGCAGCAGGTGGGACGCGCCGTCTGCTGCTCAACAGCACTCACCAAAACAGAGCAGGTCTCCAGGAAGCAAAAAGAATTTGCAAGATCAAGCCTTACAGTAGCTGAGAGCGCAGCATTTATTTCAAAAGTCAGCATGCAAGGTGCTGAATTGCTTTTATTTATCAAATGACTTCATTATTTCAACTGGAAGGTTATTCATGAGACTTCCCACCCTGCCATTCTTACGCGACTACGTCAGGAAGTGAAGTAAGAGTGCAGGAATGGACAACGTGAGTCAAAAGCAGCGGTTAAATGTCTGGCTCCACTTATGTGGATCAGAATCAAGATAAGACACGGAAAAGCAAAAAGAATTAAGATGAGTCTAACAGCCACCTTGCCCATGACATCAGTCACCTGCAGTGTCCTGTCCTGTCCTCAGGGTGCTCATGCATTTAGGACAGACCCGTGTTGCCGATCGCTTGCTATAAAGCTGCTTTGAACAAACAGGTAGGAAGGCAAGCATTTCAGCGTGTCTTTTACTGCACACTTCAGACGCTGTCCATAGACCTCGGGGTACGGCTGAGGTGATAACATTTAAACAAAGGAGTGCATTTGGCTGGCTTACAGCCTCTCTTAAAGAATTAAGTTCCTCCTGGGCTTCAGGAAGATTATTTGGCTTAGATATTTTTAGAAAGTGGAAACCAAATTGAAAACAAGCAAAAGCCAGCTGAATCTCCATCACTATCAACATCAGTTAAAAGATCTGAAGTTGCCCAGCTGTACCAGCCCCACTGTCGGGAATACCCTGGTGTGACTTCACGCAGAAGGGTGCCAGCCCAGAATCACAGAATCATTAAGGTTGGGAAAGACCTCGAGGATCATCTAGTCCACCCGTCAGCCCAACACCGCCGTGCCTACTAAACCACGTCCCCAAGTGCCACGTCTACACGTGTTTTGAACCCCTCCGGGGACGGTGACCCCACCACCTCTCTGGGCAGCACCAGCAAAGGGAGCCTGGCCGGCGGGCGCAGCCGGGAGCTGGCACACGCGCGGCGCGGGTACACCGCAGCTGACCGGGGAGCTCATTTCCAGCTTCCAGGGCTTCTTCTGACTTTGCAGGCAGCCAGCCTTCGCATGGCACAGCACTAGGCCCACAGCCACTGCGGCAGCCTGTGGGCAATCCTGTTCTTCTGGAAAGATATTCTTATAAATAATTATTGCAGTAACGCAGAGCAGAAGCTGCCTTGGCACAGAGCACTGCCGGAGAGCTGGCGGGGAAAGGAGCGGGGTTCCTCTCCCAGTGCAGGTGTGCCGGGGAGCGGCACTGCCTGGGCACGGACAGGGCAAGAGGCAATGGGCACAACGGCAAATCCTGGAAATTCCCTCTAAATGTCAGAAAAAACATTGTAGGACATTTTACATATTCCGAGCTGCAGAGCAGCTGAGGTTTGCTTGGGTTTTGCATGAATAAAAAATACACTCATGCATTTTTCAGCCCGCTGCTCTGACAGGTGGGTTTGGAGCCGAGCTGTGCTTTCCCTCTAAAGGCGGGTCCTGCTCCCGCAGCTCCTTCCCCGAAAACCAGGCGTCTCCTGGAAGGCAACTCTCCCTTTTTCAGAATGACACGTCAGGTGCCTAAAAACAGTGGTTAAAGCAGTGGTTAAAAGCAGTGGCCGGGCTCGGAGCACGCCTCTGCACTGGGGAGAGCTGAGGGCGCCCGGTGCTGCGACTCGACCCCTTGCCGTACCCAGCACTGCTCGTCACAAGGAACATTTATTTTTAGATTGCTTACCGCCACTGAAACATACTTGGACTATTTTCGGTCTGACTCACAGCTGAATTCCTGTTCTTCTGGAGGCCGGGTTTTCTGTCCCCACCCAAAATGAGGGAAGACAAAACAAAATGAAACCAAAAAAACCCCAGCTGGACCCGAACCGAAGCCCAGCACACACGTGTCCAGCCCGTGCTGGTGCTGGTGCCCACATCCCGAGCGGGGCGGGAGGTGGCCAGCGCCGGACGGCACAGGGAGCGGCCGGGGCGCTCGGGCCGGCGTCAGCGTTGGGCCACGGCCACGGCCACGGCAGTGACGGGGCATTGCGTGGCTCGGCCCCGGGAGGACCCACACCAACAGCCCATCGCGCTTACCCCATGCCTGCACCCCGGCTCAGCCCCACTTAGCCCAGCCTAGGTGAAATACAGCCCTCAGGAGAGCTTGTGCTTTGGGGATTTTTTTTTTTTATTTAAATTTGTCTGTATACTACTCAGGAGTAGAATTAGGCAGAGAGGAGCACACATACATAATTTTAACATCGAGGTTTTTATCTTAATGTCACCTGGGACACACAAAGCAAAGCCAAAAGCCTGCGAGGGGTCGCAGAGCTGGAAAGGCCACGGCACCCGGGGCGGGGGAGCAGCGCTGTTACCTTGGGGTGGTTTTCACAGAATTATGCATTTCGCCTGGAAGGGGGACGCGGCCGGTTCATGCAAAGGCCCTGGGACCTGCCCCTTGAAAGCAAAACAGGCCCATCTGCGGAGAGTAACTTGGGAGGGAGGAAAACGGTCCTCGAATATTAGCCGCTTTGGGAAGAACCTTTCATGTTTTTCTAGCTGGATGCTACAGACTATTTATTCATTTTCGAGATAATTTCTGTAAGGGATCCTTTTTTGTCACATTTTTGCTATTTTTAATTGCAAGACCAGAAGCACCATAGTAAAATGTGTAATGATCAGAATTTTCACTAGTGTGGGGAAATGGAAGTAGATGGGGATTTTAGAGACTGCCACTAAATCAAAGGGACAAACCAGGATTATCTCAGAAGGTGAAAGGAACCAGAGCCCAACAGGTCTTAAGATCACCCAAGGTGTCTGGGTTCTGTCTAGGAGCTCCCCAGCTAAACAGAATGGCTTTTATGAAGTCCAAGAGAAGAAAAGGGCAGGTCTGCTGCAGCCGCGTTAGAGATCAGAGCAGCGAGCTGAAGGGAACCGGGGGCGGCAGCGGAGAGGAGTACGCTGCTGCTGCCGCCGCCGCCGCGACACTCACCTTGGGCTGGGCGATGCAGGAGCTGCACACGGCACAATTTCGAATTATCGAAAGGGTTCAAATCAATTTTTTATATTACTCAATATCGTATAATCAGGATAAAACCAGACTCAGAAGTAGGTTACTAAGAGATTATTAAACTCCCTTTTTTCTCTTTGCCTTTGCTTTATGGCCCCACAAGCTGCTGCAGTGCTGCCTTTCAGCCACAGGAGAGCACGAAGAGCTCGGGTCTGGGGTGTGGGTTTTACCGACCAAGTCTGAGCTGGGCACGGGCTCATTCTTAGACCTGGCTCAGTTAAGAGCAAGGGCAAAGCTCTGGGCTTTGGTGCACGTACAAAAGGTTTCTTACTATGTGGCTTTACTTTATATCTGCAGTTTAATACGATCATTGCCAGCTCTTCCCCACTCCTATGTTTTCTGACACTGGTGATGTACACAGTATGAACGTCCTTTGCTAAATTTTCCTTCTAGAAGGAACTAGTCTGTATTGCTTAATATTTACAATTCATTGTCTTCTTTCCTTCTGAACAGATTGGTTCTAAAACTTAATTGTGTAAATAACATGGATTTTTATTTTGGCTATATGTCCATATCTGTTGTACGTCTAATTCTTGAGGCAGAGTGAAGTCAGGCTTGCCATTCACAGTTACTGTGGGTATACCGGTCTGACCTCCTGCTTGGAGCAGGAGCTTGGATTAGGTGATCTGCGGTCCCTTCTACCCCGAGTTATCCTGTGATCCTATGAGATCACGTATTTTTGTATTATTAAACAGAAAATATTTCCTGGGATTAAACAACAGCTGGTCTTAGAATAAATGGTCAATAAAATCTAAGTTCCCCTTCCTGCATCGTAGGTGGCCCACAAATCCAACTGCTGGAGCACAGCATCTGCAGCGAAGACGTGAAAAAGAAGGAAACACTGAACATGGCAATACGAGACACAAACCAACTGTCACCCGTGTGGAATTTTGGCAAAAATGTTTGAAATGGGAAATGGTATCTGCCATGAGAAATCTCAGAAGATGTTGGTTTTCCACAGTGCCTGGATCTGTAGGTGCTGCAAGCCTGTATAATAGGTAGTGCTGTGAAAGACAGTTTTCGAAAGCATCGGGATGTATAATCCTGACTCTCAAAATGGTTTCAGAGGTTTCAGCACACTGTTTGTAAAGGCAAACATTACCTGCTGCTGATTCTGTTACAGCTGAGACAACGGCCTTTCAGCTGGACAGGAGGGTACCGGAGCCGGGTCTGCCCTTGGGGGTGCTGGAAAGGGCAGAGCCCAGCCCAACCCCTGGCAGACCCGCCGCGCGTGGAAGGATGCTGAGCATGGCCAAGGAAGGTGCCAGCTCCGGGGCTTGCCCTCCTCTCTGGGAAGGAAGCGAGCCCCAGGGTGTTGTTCGCTTAGTCAGGGCATGCAAATAGTTCTAGTTTCTCGTTCTGCGGCTCCAAATCCCGCTTGTTTGTGGGAACCGAAAGCAGGTTTTGGGTCGGGCTGCAGGACCTGGGTCCAGCGGGGAAACGCGGGGCACGGAGCCTGCGCCCAGCTGAGCCTGGCCCCGCTCACCCCGTGGCCCTCAGACCCCGCTGGAGCAGCAGGGCTGGCCCCTGTCAGCAGCTTCATCCTGCCGCTTCATGGGGAATGGCTGATGCGATTTTTTAGTGTTCTTCTGGCAGTTTAATTGCATAGAAACAAAACTGAGCTTAACAGCTGCCAGCCTGCTTCTGCTTAAGGTAGAGCTATTGCAGTCCTTCAGAGTTTCAGCTAAATTAATTAATAACCAATTTTCTAATTAGCTAGCCTCTGTCTTTTAAAATTTCATGTGCCATGATATGATCAGTACGCATACTAGAGAGATAATAGCATCACTATTACAAAAAACAGTTGATATAATCTATGGGAGTTCTGTTAAGTAGGGCTGGGCTCTCAGATGCACAGGCACTAGTTCCTAACTTTGCACCCTTTTTATGATGGATATATAGTATATATTAACAGAAAGAGCCTATATTTAGAGATGATGATTACTTGCTGGGTACCAAGCCGACGGGGAATAGCCGTGTGGGTAAATGCGACACCGGTGTGTACACAGGCAGGTATCCTTCGTGACTCAATGCACTTAATAAGGAGCAGATGACCCTGCTCCCCTCAATGGACAGAAAAACAAATAATTGAACATATTAATCCATAAGAACTGTCAGTACATGTTGTTTATGAAGAAAAATACCTCCTGGCCATCGATCACCCAGACACGGGATGCCACGTGCTGTACACATGCATCTCTGGTGGGGAGAGGGCAGCGGCATGCGGCCTGTGGCTCCGGCCCTGTCACTTGGAGGCTTGTCCAGCCTCGTCCCAGCCTGGGCAGGGCAGCGGAGGGGCCAGGCCCCGGCAGGACCAGGGCAGTGACGCCTGGATGTCGCAGCAGACAGTCTCTTCCAGCAGACTCAGCCTTGAGGGGACATCTTAACCCAGACCTTCCACGTGTCGAAGGAACTCGAGCTTCTGCACGACTGTTTTCTGGGCTAAAAAAAAACAAAAGCAAAACTGTAAGTTTCTTCCTGATTTATATGAAGAGCCCAGAGTCACCTCCCTGGCAGTAACAGAATAGCTGCCAGCGTGTGCTGACGGGAAAACCAGACCTTGCTTTGATAATGCTGTGACAGGACCATGTCCTTGTGCCGTGGCTGTGGTGGCTGCGCCTGCCTCGGAGCATGCCGTGCCCGTGCCTGCCTCGGAGCATGCCGTGCCCACCCACGGGCAGGAACGAGCTGGGGCGAGCGTCAGGCAGGGTCAGCTCTGCTCCCCAACAAGCCTGGCCATCCCGCATGCTCTCTGAAGGGGCAGAGATGTGTTTTCTAGTATCATTAAAAGTAGGCTGTGGCTTACCATTTCAGATTCATACAGGCCTAATTAAATAGATCCTTTCAAATTACCAATGCGGATGCTCCCAGGGAAGCTGCCTGTCTTCATCTGCGCGTCTGCACACGCAGCTGCTGGGGAGGCTGAGCTGCCAGCACCACGTGAGCCGAGTATTGCACAAGCTTTTTTCTGAAAAGCGGCTAGCAGGGAAGGTTTATTTATCTTCTGCCTTCTCCTTCCTTCCTGCTCTGCCTTCGGTACGGGGCCTGAATGAGCACCTGGCGGCCCCTTCCCTCCGCTTTCCCATCCGCAGCCGAGATGCGGGTGCTGAACCAGCAGTTGTGTGACTGGGGGCTGCTGCCATCTCACCGCCCAGCACGTACGGCCGTCACGTGGAGGAAAAAAGGGATGGCTGGTACCACGGAACTACCCCGTGACATCAGAAAGTGAAGAAAGATGTTTCCGCACCCCGTGGAGATAGCTGCAATCGCCAGAAGAGAAACACTACTACCAAGAAGAAGGGCGCGTGGCAAACTGCCCACAACGGGCATCGCCTCTGACGGGCCTGGGGCGAGGGCACCCGGAGCCACGGTGAGCCTCTTGCCAGGGAGCCGCCTACGTAAACCCAGGAACGCTGCATGGATCGCAAACTGAACCGAGTGCGGCGTTCCCGCAGTAACAATATTCACCGCTTTGTTACACTGACCTCATGAATAACTCTGCTAGGCGACCAGCTGACCAGAAGGTGCAGTGAATTGCGTTGCGGAGCGACAGGCGTTGCATTTGGTTCGGCAGGTTCCCACGCGAGACACGCACAAGAAATCAGGCTAAACAGAAAGCGGGCTTGTGTCGAAAATGCAAAATTTCTCTCTTCACGTTCTCTCTCGAGCCCAAGCTGGATGGCAGCAGTGAAAGCAAATAGGGACGGTCAGGTGTGGGAGCTGACAACCACAAATCTCTAATGCAGGAAAAAAAATACAAACAGCACGTCCAGGCAGAGTGTACACGGCCTTTCCACTTCTGCTATGGGATCATGTACATATTTAAAAAACCAAAAACCACCAACTCCTCTTGTGGCCCACATAAGCCCATTCACAAGAAAAAGAAGCCACTGAGCTGATAGAAGAAAGCCCCAAATAGCTACAGTTTTAGAAAGTAAACATTTCTTTGGAAAGTCCTGTTCCGTCCATTGCAAAAGGCAAAGGTAAGTCTACTAAAGGTGTTTCAGCTTAATCTTTATTGCTGGACAGTGCTTTCCCTGGAAGAAAATTCCTCTTTAGTGGGTTAGACTCCAACTTTACAAAGGGAATATTTGACTCATTTTTGGAAATTCTGCTCTTAGCTTCGTTTGTATTGGGCTGAACATGTGCAGTGTCACACCCAGGTGAATTATTGCCTCCTGGTGCTGCGTACAACGGTCCTTAAAAAACAGGAGGTATTTATAACGGAAACTCAACGCAGCCTTATCTGCCCCAGGCCGTGCCGCCATGACACACATGACGGATCTTTTTTCTACCACTGACAGAGTGATTTAGTGACTTATGTATAAAGATTTATTACACAGCAAACAGAGAGAAGAAAATAAGGATTTACGCACGTTTCTCTCCAAAACCGTGGTTAGCACTCCCCGGGCTCCCCTCTCCCCACCGGCGTGGCCCGGCTGCCGTTTCCAGCCCCCGAGCCGTGCCCTCCCGGCGCGGGAGCCACCGCTGGCCCCACCGGAGAGCGGTGCCAGAGGCGTTGCTGGGGACAGGACAGGACAGCCCTCCCACCGCAAACCTGTCGGGAAGCGGTGCGGCAGAGACTGGCGCGACGTGACAGCAAAACCCTTCCCGCAGCGCCTCTGGGAGCGGCAGCAGCATCGCCCCGCGCTTGGGGATCCCCGCCGGGCCCCGGGGCCGCCTGGGCGCGGCCCCCAGCACGAGCCACGGCCTCCAGGCACCCCAGGGGAGCGTTGGCACGGGTCTCCGTGCGAGATTCTCGCAGAGGAAAGCGGCGACTTTATCCCTCAAATTGAGCCAAATGAGTCTTTTTCTCACCGGCTTCTGGAGTCTTACCGCTAGCGGGAGAAAGGCAGGTAGAGTGGCTTCACGGACGTTACAGAGAACAGCGTATAAAACAAAATTCTCAACACAAAGGAGCCTTTTTGTTTTAACTGGATGCACAGTTTATTATCAGGCAGGCAGTTATCAGTGCAACATTTAAGCGTATTGCGGATGGACTACACGTCAGAAAGCAGAACTAAAGTTGTCTCTGATGAGCTGGAGCGGCAGTCCTTCCTCCCTGCCGCGGGGAGCGGCGAGCCCCTGGGCAGCGCGGCCGCGTGCTTCGCTGCGAACTGCTGGAACTCAGGCAGAGGAGGGGGCTGCCCGCGCCCTGCCCACGCTCCGTCCGGTGCTCTCGGCAGGCCCTTCCCGAGCCCGAGCTCGTACAAGCATATTACTTCATCGATCTCTTCACCCTTTATATTTGAAGTCAGGTCCGTCAATTGGAGAGTAACTTCTGCTGCTGCAACAATTCTGCAGGGATGGTAGGCAGAGAACTGGCTCCTCGTTAGCTCCTGTTTCATTACCAGAACTGTTAATGGAGTTCTAACTGTGAGGTCCAAATTCTGCTTCAAGCTATACATTCTGCTCGCACTTACAGATAATTACATTAAAGTTAAGTAAATCTATACTTTGAAAAATGACTGCGAAAACACCAGTATGGGCTTGCATAGCTGTCCCAGTGATGTACAAAGGCAAATTTCAGTTAAGAACTAAAACAATAGATTTTCTTATTTTTGCTTCTGCAAGCTGAATCCAGCTTTAACATCAACGTGTGAAAGAACCTGTCTGCGCACACGCACACATCTTTGCTGTCTCGGTGCTTCCACGAAATGCTTTAAGACCAGCAACCAAACGTTACGGCTTCCTGCACTCCTCACAAAACCAGCAGCCTAGCCGCTGCCGCCCTTCCGGCAATGCCACCAAAACGTCCACCCAGCCATTTGCATACCCTCCTTTTTTGCCACACCCGCAATGCCAGCCCTCGCCAAATCAGCTGGAGATGTAAATTGTCCCAGTTATTGACTCTGAAAGGTAAACCTCCCAGGAGATGCAGAGTTTGCAAACACTTCTACAAAGACGACCCAACCCTGATCCCCCGATTGTGTTGACCAGGTGAATTAGTGCCCCTGGCACATTTTATCCAAGCCTAGGTCCAGTCCAGCATCAAGTTATGGCTCAGCAAGCCATCTGAGAGCAGCATATTTTCCCTCTAAGAACTACCATGATGAGCTTTAATTTACAATGTTAAGAGGCCACGGTGTATCCTGCTACGAGAGCACGGTTCCCCGCTGTACTGTTGTGAGCGAGCATCACGTCTGGTTTGCTGGAATCAGATTAGCAAAAGGAGGTCTCCTGTACAATAAGGGAACAAGTGCATTTAGAGGAACACAATCGGCTCACGCATATTCTACAGCACAAATAAAGCTATCTAAAAAAACGGCACTGTACATTGGTGAATGCTCTCCCTCAGAGGTTTTCCTCCCGTCTCCCACTACGAGAGGTCTCCTTATTCGTTCATTTGCTGGTGGTCGTCAGCCTGCTCAAGAGCTGCCTTATTTTTGCCATCAGCAGCTCTCTGAAGTGGTCACCCATTAAGAAATAAAAAACAGGATTAATGGCACTATTTAAGAATGCGATGGGTCTCGTGATGATGTAAAGGATTTGGATGATGTCCTGCGTGTACTGAGATACGTTCAAGGCTGGTATTCGGGAAACAAGTCGGATATTGCGCATTATGTGGTAGGGAGTAAAGAGCAATGAGAAGATAACCACTGTGAGGACTACTAAAGTACAAGGTTTTTCAAGTGTCAGAGGGGAACCAAGTTGCTCGCTCCTGTTTTTAAGAAAAAGAACCATCTTCACATAGAAGCACCACATCATCACAAGAGGGATAAGGAACCCAAAGACAGTCAGGAACATGCTATAGATGAGGCTTTTAGCGGGGTCTCCAGAGCTTGCATAATCGAGACACTTGTAATTATTGGTAGGCGTTACAGGCTCCAGGAAATACATCAAAGGCAGCAGTTCCAGGATGACCCCGATCCATATGGCAACAGACACGATAAGGGCCGTTTTCCTCTTCTGTAGAAAGTGTTCTCTGAAAGGATGTTTTATGACCATGTATCGGTCAATACTGATAGCGGTGAGGAAAAGGATGCTGCTGTACAGGTTTGCATGCAACAGGAATCTGTTGCTGTGGCACAAGATGCTCCCCTTTGCCCATTGATCTCTGGAGTAGCTGTTCACGAGTATTGGAAGAGTGCACAGAAATAACAAATCTGATAATGATAAATTGAACAGGTAGATGTTTCCACTGCTCCAGTTTTTCAGGCAGAAAATATAGCCAAACACAGCAATGGTGTTTCCAGTGAAGCCAAAAATGAACTCAAGGCTGTACATGGAGGAAAGATAATACCTTTCTAGGACTCTGTTCATCAGCGAACAGCCATCTGTCCCGTTCGCAGCCTGGAAAGTCAAAAGAAAAAAAAAAACACACCAAAAATTTGTAAAATATCATTGCATGGCTATTTATGTATTGTTGCTGTAATAGGTGAATATAGCATGCTATTTCCTTACAGCTTATATGGTAAATAGAGCCTTGAACTTGAAGATACACACAAGATTTCTACTTTTAGCTATTGACCAGAGTTACCGAGCAAGACGAAAACTTGTGTGAGCAAAAACCTGTGTGAGGAGTTTGAGCTAAGAGCATCACCTGAAGGCATCTGCCATAACGTGCCAGCTGCCACTCGGCCAAGCCCAGGCAGTACCAGAGGCTGGGAAAGTCAAACTCGCCTGTCACCACTTTGTCACAGCCCTTAGCTGGAAGTCATTTGCCTCCCTGTTACCCAACCACTGTCCCATGATCTCCTCACTCATCGCTAAAGCAGAAGTCCGCTGGCACGATTGATAAAGAATTAACTCATTAGCAGCAATATGGCCATGCTCTGCCAGCATTACTCGGAATTCATTAAGAAGTCAGGAGAGAACGTGTTTATTAAATTAATCGAACCATTCATCGTGCACTTTGTACGGTTTTGCTGGTCACTCGGTACCAGAATTGCACGGAAAGCCCCGTGAGGATGAAGCGCGTATCCTGCGCGCCACGGCAGGCGTGCCGGAGGGCTTCTGAGCCATTCCTGCAGGCACAGGGCATTGCTGCTCCTGAGGTTTTACACGTCTCTTCTGTTTTCTACAAAAAGCCCTTTCAAGAAGGGAAGGTTCAGTTACAACGGAGTCCTCACTGGTATGAAAGGGACTGTAGTTAAGGGGACAGCAGAGCCAAGATCAGGATAAAACCTTCAAAGCCAGATTCGCAAACTTCCTATGAACTGAGAACACTGCATATGATTTATTCAATCACAGTATCCCCTTGAATTGTGTATAAGGAGTATGCATTTTAGAATATTTTAGTATATGAGCGTGTATTTTAGACTATTTTAATAGCAAGGTAACAACAGCTCATAGCTTCTGCTAAGCCCTCACCCCGTCTATCACGCAGTGCCCCAAGCCCAGCCCCACGGAGCAGACGGAGGAGAAGCCGTTCCCTGCCGGGATGACGCTGAGCACCGGGCCGGCAAACGCGTGGCTGTTTGCGTGCAGCCAGGAGAGCTCCCGGCAGGGTTGCCAGCACCGCTGCCACCCCTCCTACGCTGCTATTTCATCTTCGCTTTGGCTCCAGACAAACCGCTTCTCCTTTCGGCTTGGAAGTAAGTAGCACATCGGTATTCCTGAAGTACCAAAGCTTTCTAGGAAGCTGCACCAACTGTGAGTTTGCCCGAGGACAAGTTTTGCTTTCTTTCTAAAGGCTGGTTAAAAAAATGCTTTCATGCTACAGGGAAAGAAATAGAGTGGGCTCTCGAGTGCTCACTCCTCTCCCTCCCCAGGCAGAGACGCCCGCACCCACCCGCCCGGGAACTGCAAGATAAAGCAAGCTTTTAGCAAGAGCCTTTGGTTAAAATATTAGCAAAACAAGTAGAAAGCAGGGGAAACCAAAGTGTTAGAAAAATGGGATCTAGATTAAAACTGAAGTCAAGCTAAGTCTAAGCTCTGAACGAGCAGCAATGTGACTGCTACAAAATCTGCTAAAGACAGTCTCCACAAATCACTTAATTGTTTTGAGTATTTTAAAAATTGTTTTGGTGTCTAGAGTTTGTTAATAGGTCCCTGCTCTCAAAGCACCGTATTTTATTTTAAAGGTAGATCATGAGACAGAATAAAGTACAGCATATACAAAACTTCATAAAGTTACATCCAGCGAATATCTACACTTATACTGTGTGCTGCAGGAGACAAATTATATAGCCATGGATGCTCGCTCTGGTCAGAATAACCTCACGTGCAGCACCGAGCCCAACACTGGCTGTTCAGGCTCTTGAGAAGAAACGCAACGCTTCAGAGAGATTTTAATTCTAGAAAACACTGCACTAACATTAGCACTTTAAATACAAACAATAATTTAAAAATTACCGTATTGACAGATACATTGATTTAGGCAATTATTAGAAAAAGACCGATTAATCAATTTTAAAATAAGCAGTCAGGGTAAAACAATTAAAGGCTTTGTTCAGAAACGGCCTCGCTAGAGGACTAGCGGCGTCTCCTCGAGAAGCCAGCTCTCGGGGGACAAGGACACCTTACCATCGCCAGGTCTGGGCGCTGCCTCTGCATCAGCACTCCGGGCCGTGCCGTGGCGAGAACGTCGGGATCCCCGGAGCGCAGCACCGGCTCACCATTTAACCTAGTTTGCATACGATTCAATCATTAATGAGTCAAGGCAAAGGAGCGATTTGTTTGGCCGAGCGGGACACAGGGGCAGCTTTCGTGGGAGGAAGGCACTGCAGAATGCGTGCTGAGCCAAGGAGAGCGCAAACAAACACTTCCCCTTTGCGGAGCCCTGTTTGGAAACCGGCCGGGGTGGCCGCAGCTCTGCCGCGCGCCGTGGGGAGCCCCGGAAAGAATTTGGGGTGCAATGGTCCCCTTTGGGCAACCCGCAGATGGCACGGCGAGCCGCGGGGCACACAGCACCGTGCAAAGCACTCGCCTTTGCACGACGGGCGGGCTGCAGCGGCCGTCGAGGTGGAGAGCCCGGCGCTGCTTCTCGGAGGCGTGAGGAGCGAGAGGGTGCTGCTCTTCATCCCGCGCCTTGAGAGATCCCCAGAGGTGTCAGGAGGGCAAAGCCTGCTGGCACGTGTCCCGATTACACCCAGTCTTCTTCAACCACCATCTCTCCTGTTACGCTCAGAGATCAACGCAGCAGATGCAGCAGCCCAGTGGCATCCTGTAGTTAGCAAACCCATTAAAACAGCTTATTTTAATTATATTAAAGCAGAGCGCTAAAGAAGAGCACTTAGTTTTCACAGAGTAACACATTTTAGCACTTCAAAGCTTGATAGTTTATTCATCATTGCTATGTAATATTATGATGTTTTTAAGTTTGAGAATAAATGCTGCTCATGCAAAACGACTCTGCTAGACTGCAACTAACACACCTGAACCAGTTTATATCAGCACAAAAATCATTTCTTGGTTTCAAACTATACAGTGGTGTTTTTATGCGTGGCTTTACCTGTGGACCGCTGTCTTCCACTGCCCAGAAGCCCCAGGGCCCTCCATAAAAGATTAAGTTTCAATTTCTTGAGGCAGGGCATGCCCAGCCTGGGTGTCCTGGCTGGAAATGCCGATAGTTGCACGAGAAAGCGAGCGTGCTGCAGTTTTCTCGCATAAAACCGAGCAGGAGCGCAATCTCAGCTGTGTTTTGGGCTGAAGGTGACCGGGTGGCTGTGCGGCCGACACACGTGAGACGCTCCCCGCCTGGGATTTCCACTGCTGCAGGGCAGGTTTGTATCCAGGGGAGACTTAGAAAATCCTGCGCTGTGCAATGTAAGCTTTCATATACTTCCACTTACCTTTTATTGCTGTGCATAAGCATGCTTCAAGTGAGGTTTCAAGCCAAAAAGCTGCTGCTGTTGTGTGACCTGTCAATACACATTAATGACTGAAGACAAAAGGATCAGTCTTTCTTTCCTGGCTCATATAAGAAGTGTAGCTCTTTTCAGCCTGCTACAGAAAAAACGTTTCACTCTGTATGCAGGCTGCAGGGCTGCATGTACAGTCGCTAGGCCTACTTTGCAGGAAAAATAAAATCCCAGCATTTGAGGGGGCTTATTAATCACCCCTAGTAAACAAGCCAAAAGTGCTTTATTCACCTGTTAACAGCAGCTTGCTCAGAATCAGCTGCAGGTACCCAGCCAGCTGCTGCCGTGCCCCGAGCAGATGGCCACGCATCTGCAACGTGCGCACGTACGCTGGCATCTAATTGCTCCATCCAGTCCCAGCAAAACCAGGCCACGCATGCAGGACTTGGATTGCGTGCAGCGTCTGGAAAACACTGGCAGTACCGGCGCTGCTGCACTGGGTGACTGGCTCCCAGCGGCACCGTGCGTCCTCGCAGCACCGATCCACTGCTTCCCCCTCGCCGGGGACAAACAAACTGGAGCTAAGTTCCGATGTATTAAGTGTATCTAAAAAAGCTGTCCTCTGCTAGGTTAGCCCTTTGTACAGCTTGTGTACTTGAGGGCAAGGCTTCCTCAGGCGGGAGAGGAGCCCCAGGGGTTGCAGCAGAAGCCCAGGTGACAGTGGGTGACAGCGGCGCTGCACCACGCTCTGGCCGGGACGGTCCCTTCACTGGGGAAGGTCATGCCCAGGAGCAAGGGATGTTTCAGCCACAGGCAGGGCACCGCTGGGGTGGGTGTCCCCGGTTCTTGGGCAGACCGCTCCGTCTCAGGGTTGCGGTCTTCCCAGGCTCATCCCTGCTCCTGACCGCGCAGGGAAGAGCACACAGTCTCATCCTGACCGGCAGGGATCGAGCCTTCTCCAGGGGGTCACTGCCACGGAAAGCATAGCAGAGCAAAGCTTTGGGGTTGTCTGCAAACACGGCCACTGCATGGCTAACTAAAACCGCTTTTGAAAGCAATTTCCTTCCTTTTTAGAAGGGAATACTAAGAACTGAGAAGATATGGTTCACTTCCCTTCTCCTCTCCACCTACCCAATAGCCCTGCAGTGCTAAGGAGCTCCTGTACGTGGCAAGTGAGTGCTCAGAAGAAAAATGACCCAAGGCTCCAGCCAAAAAGTACACTTGGACAAAGCGCAAGAGGAAGGGGAAAGCAGAGTGCCAGTGAAAGACTGCGCTTTCAAAGAGCTCTGGGAATTCCCACTATGAGATTAAAAAAAAATGGACAGAAGAGGTGGGCAGGTTTGGGACCAGTGGCAGGTACCTGCCCCACCACACCCCCGCCCCGCCCGGGAGCGGCTGGCACAGCCCTGCCCGCGGTCCCCGCAGCACGGGCGCGAGGTCGGCCGCCGCCTCGGCAGGAGCATCGCTGGGGACGGGCAGGGGGAAGTGCTGCGGTGGGGCTGGGAGCACAGAGCGAAAAGGACAGCACAGGCGACAGACAGGCTTGGCGGGGCAGGCGCCCGTCTCGTTCGTCAAGGCAGAGTAACGGGAACCAGGAGAGAAGATGCAGGCTCACCCCCCTTTTAACTGAGGGTGCTGGAGGTTGGCTGCAGAACGTGCCACTTCCCCGTAACACTTAATTTAGCTAATACAGGTAGGCGGAGTGGCGAACATGTGGCAGTTTGCAATGGCTGAGGCAGGCAGGGACGGTGCCCAGGTCCCCAGCCAGCGCTCGCTCTGCTCCTCCGACTGCAAGAGGAGACCCAGCCTCGGGTCACGGAGCCGTGCTCCGTGCCAGGGCTGCAGCTAAAGTCACGGGGAGGTGGCTTTTTTATAAACACCACCTGGCACAAACACAGGGCACAACAGAAACTTCTATACATCAACACTCACTGCGGAAATGAAATTAAATTGCATTTATCTGGGAACACGTGCTTCACCACTGCACGTTGTGTGACAATTTGGACAAGCCCAGCTCATTTTAACATGGCTGTGTAGGATAGGTACTTTCAAAAAACCACTATTTAGAAATACCTATATTGTTCGTGCCAAATATGTTTGTCAGAAATGAAAATTCCTGGAAATTGCAAGTTTAGCAAATGTTACTGAAGTACAGTTACAGTTCTTTAATCTAAGCCAAAATTTGAATGAGACGGCTCTGCCTCCTCCTCTACTGCCTTCTTGTTCAAGCTGGAGGTTGAGCGCACTTCGGAATACTGAGGACGACCTCTACGCCACGCCTCGGAAGAGCAAAGGTGCTTTCGGGCCAGGCGGGTCTCCCCTGCCCTCAGCCCGCGCACGCCCCAAAAGCCCACGGGGGCGAGCAGCTCCCCGCTCGTCCGGGCACGACTGCGGGGCAGCCACGTGCCGGGGCGACCACAGCTCTGACCAGGCGTTTCTGGGAAACGGCAACGCCCGCAGAGCGCTCCTCTCCACGTACCACGCATCGGCCACCCCGGTGAGACTACCGTCCACGTGCCTGCGTCCTCGATGGATCATCGATTCAGAAGCCGATTCAAAAGCAACTGATGGTCTTTTCCTACGCACCAGGCCTTCAGAAATCACAGCCACCAGCGTTCCCGTTCACTTCTCTGCTGCAGGCTGTGATAGATTCTTATTCTGTTAAAAACAACAACTGGATGCAAACAACCGATCAAAGCATCCCGTAAACCCCGTGTCTACAGTGAAAATAGCGTCGCGTGGCCGTATACTACCAGGGTGCACGCTGGGTCTTTTCAGAGCACCTGAAGAGACCTGTGCTTGCCTGATAAGGTTTCCAGCACAGGTAATAAGGAACCTGTAATTACACAATGTTGACACACCTCACAAACCTCTCGGCACTCGGGTACCTGGTATGTTTTTCCACTCTTCCACTGAAAGGCAGAGGGATTTATTTTTCAAAACAAATGGTGCTTGTGAAAGACGTTCTGCCTGGCAGCAGCTGCAGAGCCATACTGCACTCCGCAGGCTTGGCTTGGGAAAGCCCCTGCTCCCCAGATCTGCTAGCTATACCTTCTACCACACAGAGGGGTTTAAAGGGCATTTTGAGAAATACAACGTATTTCACATATAGCTATGTTGAAAGAACAAGTTAATACAAGTTGCAAAGTCAGTACTCGGGCATTTCCATTTCCATTTGCTTACAGAAGCCTAACCTTCCAGAACGGATCTGGGTCCAGAAGGGAGGAGAGACAATTTTGGGGTGAGGGCACACTAGCGAGGCAGGGGTGGAAAGCACAAGAGCTCCAAGGGCGCATTAAAAGCCTGGCGAGCAGGAGAGATGCAAGCTGCAGCATCCCGCAGGGACGCCCTGTGCAGCAGCGAGCGCACCGGTAGCGTGCCAGCAGCGCCGGGGCCCAAGGGGCCGGGAGCAGCGGAGGTGGCCTTGGCCACCATCCACAATTTACTGATCCTGGGTACACGTCCATAGCGATGTGGCAGGGGAGATTCATCCCATACCTGGGAACCCTCGCTCCTACAGCACCCCAATAACACACTTTTTCATTACAGCCAACTGGTCTTTCAAGCAATGTCATCAGTACAAATATTTCCACTGAGAAACAGCCTAACGCAACCCCCATCCTTTTGAAAAGCAGCCAGCCCCTAACGATTACAGAACTTCCTTGGGCCGTTTTGACAGATGCCTATAGTATTTCTCAGGCAAGCTGTTGAAATGGTGCCGCCCAGATCTAATGCTGCAGCTCCCAGTCAATTCGAAGCAAGGCTGCAAAAACCGGGTGTTTAGACTGGGAGACAAGGGCAGGCTCCAGCTGTAAATTAATGCCATGCTGTTAAATTCATTGAGCTCCTTAGCATCCTGCAGGCTCTAAAGAAGAAATGCAACTGGAGTCAGGCACATTTGTTGTCATTAAATACCCATTAGTCAATTTATATTAGACTGAGGCCTATTAAATGAGTCATGCATATTTAATGGTTTATTATGAAGTATTTGCATTTGGCTGATTGGAATGAGTCATTAAGGTTGACCTTGAGTGAAATGTGCCTTTCCTGCAGAGCCTTTGAGCAGAGCATGTTTCTCCCAGCTCAGGATGTGTCCTTGTGAGCAAAATGGAATATGGGAATATTCTTTTAGGTTATAAATTATTACTAGGGGAAATTAATTAATACCTTGCCCTGGCCACCACGAAGCAGTAGAAGAGAACTTTGCCATGACAACTGCCGAGCCAATGGGCCAGTAGCACACGCTGCTGCTGTGGCCAGCCCAGACGGCATCGGGCAGAGCCTGGACAGCTGGTTACCGTAAATGCGACGGCCTAATGCTGTTTCTACCCTTGGTACAAAGAAGGGATAGAATTAAATGTTTACTTTGGTTTATCTGTGGCTTGTTTATATTAGCCCAGCAGTACCTGGTTTCCCTGTGCTCTGGAATAAACGTGACCCATTTCTCTTCCGCTTCAGTCCCCGAGCCAAAGTCATCGTGTTTGGACTCGGGTGCTCATTTGCCAGCTCCCTGCCAGAAAAATGCATCTGAGCATTTCTGTGCTCTCCCTGATGAAGGGGCTGCGGCAGCTCCCGCCCCGGCTGGCTGCCGGGTGCAGGGTGCTCCAGATATTTCAGATGCCAGAAGCAGCCCATGCTCCAGCAATCCCCCTTTATCCCCAGTGTTGCTGTTCCTCCTGCAGGCTCGTGGCACCAGGACCCCAGCTCCCAGCCGAGCCTTGCTGGTGCCCTGCAGGAAAGCCACCCACGGGGACCCGGGGACAAGCAGGCGCTGGCACGGCTCTCCTCGCTCTGCCGCGGCCCCAGCACAGCCGGGCTCCGGGCGGCCAAGTCCACAGCCTGAGCTACGCCCGTCCCCCGCTGCCAGCCTCCAACAGCGTTAAGGTTTTGCTAAAGAAAAAAAAAAGGCTATCTTAAAGTGTTGAATGTTCAAAATTAAATAAATCTGGCATTATAGCAGGAGAGGCAGCCTGCCCTGCCGCGGGCAGCTCCTACCACACCCTCGCTCGGGGGCAGTGCCCAGCCTTTAGCCGCGGTTGTGCCCGAACACGGTCAGCTCCCCCAGCAAGGCCGTGTTTCCCACACGGCATTTGGCCAAACCTTGTGACTCTTCTCCATAGCGCAGTATATTTAACAGCCAAACAATCAACCAAAGCCCAAGGAGGATTATCCTGCACAGACCTTTTGCAGCCATTTCTGTAAAGCAGAAGTTACATTTTTTCCATCGCTGCCTTGGGGAGGTAATGGACAAGTCCCTCCGGCTCCTAAAATCAGTACGATTCAGGATGTCAGAGAGTAAATGTCAGGCTTGAGAAGTGAGAAAAACCTGCAGCGTCGCAGTGGCTAGAGCCCGATGGAGGAGAGGGGCTGTGCTAAGGGGGGGTGGAGAAGCGCTGAGCACCTCCCGGCTGAGGCCGGCAGCGAGCCCTGCGGGCCAGCACCCATAACCACCCACCTCAGGAGCACCGTGCTGCGCACTGCTGCGCAAGAGATGTGGCTTTTACCAAGTGCTGCGTGCAAACAAGCAGCACGTACAGAGAACAGATAAAGCCCAAATGAATCCACTCCCACCCGCATATCTTCTGCCCACAATTCTGCTTTTATGACAGCAGTATCCGCGCAAGCCCGCAGTGTAATGGCTGTGTGTAGGACGTTATTTGCATAAAATATCTCCACAATAGACATCTCGTATACAATCGCTCCCCTTAGCACTTCGCCATCTGTTATTTGGAATTGTACTAATTATATGCAGGGCCTGAAAATGAAGAAAGCCGTGAAGTTGCTTCAATTATTCAATTAATTTTTTTCCTACAAGGAATAGATCTTCATTAATAATGTATGTTTCAAGAAGTCCAACACACAGATTTCTTTTGCTCCCCCAAAGCTATAAAGCCCTTTTTTCAACATCCACTTCCCAGGAAGAGGAGGAGGAAGGGACCTTTGCTGCTCTCAGCTGCTGCATGGAAACTTCACCCTGAAGCCTTCCTCCTCCTCCCGCTCCCAGGAGAGCGGCCAGGCAGGCAGGCACGCGGGAGGGAGGCAGGCGAGACCCAGCGTGGGCTCTGCCACCCCGAGCCCTCCGGACTGATGCGTTCGGGGCTCCTTCCCCACACAGCTGCAGGTGTGCAGAGAGCTTTGGTGTTTCTCTGAAGTACAGCACGTATTTTATTTAAAATGTGAAATTTAGTTGGATTTATACAAACCAGCATACATAAACTATATATCATACACTTATATATGCAATATAAGTGTAATTAGGGTTCAGTGAATAAGCCCAGTAGAGGAGAGAAGTTAAATGCAAAGTCATGATACGCATCAGTGAAAGTCCAAATACTACCATGATTATCTTTAAATGGGAGAAATAAACATGGTTCAGCTTCTAAAAAACACTTTTTTTTTTTCTTCCTTCCCCTTCATTGTGATGTACTTTAAGGTTAGTGAGTATTAACCCTATTAATATCTGGGATATAAAAAGGTATTTGGCTTTTCTCTGCAGACAAGGCCAATAAATCAGCTCATATTTAAGCATTACAGAAGCTGCTTTAAGACTTCCCACATGGCTGATAAATAATACCAGCTTCTCATTTACCAGCTTTTAAATATTTTGTTCACTCAGGCAACTGCTGTTGCACTAAAGGATAAAAAAGGGGCTGAATAAATGGAGCGTTTCTTCTTCCATGCTGCAGTAAAGCTTCAAAGAACCGGTAATAGAGCAATAAAGACATAAGCCTCCCAAAACACCCCTGCCCTTCCCGCAGCCCCGTCTGGCTATTCATGCGGGCGGGCGCGGGTGAGTTCACGCGACGCGGCGTCAGTCTATTTGCAAAAACAGCTTCCTGGGCAGATGCGCGCCCTTCGCGGGTAAGCGATACCCAACTGCACCTCAGCACGTCCTAGCCACAGCTAGGGGATTTGCATAAACCATACCCAACCGCTGAGGCCAAAAGAAACAAAGGTGTAAAATGCAACTTTTTGGTTTGGGGGTTTTTTCAGCTTTGCCGATGGCAGGACAGCCAGAGTGATGGCGGGAGAGCCGAGCCGTGACGGGGCCCCCGCGCCTTTCCCCTGACCCCCGGACCCTGTCCGTCCCGGTGCCCCCCGACCGGCGCGGCCGAGCCCCAGGAGCGGGCACCCGGGCAGGCCTCTCCATCTCGCACATCGCCAAGGGGCGGAGGGCGGGGCGGGGGGTCCCTGCAGGGCTCGGCCCAGGGCCACCGCGCTCCGGCATGAGGGGCTTCGCTGGCACCGGGGACGCCGAAGCTGCAGCAGAGGCAGGGAAGGAGGACAGGTCACAGCCCTTGTCTAGCCGAAACGGGCTCTCCCTCAAGAAAAAAAACCTGTACAGCAAGGCACAAATATGCCAAAGAAAAAGACGTTTCAAAAATGTCTTATAATTGTTGTAGTCAAATATTTGTAATGTAATTTCAGTGGTTTTAGATTTTTGTCCCAGTTTAACATTTCCATGAGTATTGCACAGATGCATTTTGTTTCTGAGCAGTTTCTAAACCGTGATTGTTTTGAGGCCAGAGACTCAGCAAAGCGCTCTCAGTCGGAGGAGCTAGCATCTGTAATTACACTGTCTTCCAGCAGACTTACCAGTAAGGAATACCCGAATCTCTGAATACAGGGGCTCTCCGCAGCAGCTGTTGGTGGTTTTGTGGGTGTCCCGCACAGCGCGCCTGCTGTCGGATACGCAGCGCCAGGCAGCTCCAGGTTCTCCTCGCTGGCAACGCGGGTTTGAGACTTGCTGTCCTCTGCGGGGAAGGTTCAGCCTGGGGCTCCTGGCTAACCTTAGCGTGAAAAACCGAAACAAAATAGAACAGCTTTATAGGTTAACCTTTAAAGGGAGCCTTTGAAACTGCTTCTATGAAGTGGTTAATGAACATAATGAATATGCTGAGCAGCACCAACGTGATTGGACCTTAAACTGAATTTGCCAACAGGGAACAACTTAATCAACAGCTCCAAGAATACCAGAAAACCAGAACTATTTGCCAAGTTGTGGTTTTTGGGGGTGGTGGTTTGTTTTTTGGTTTTTGGTTTGTTTTTTTTTTAACCAGTAAAGTACTTCAGCAAAAAGTTAAGGACTCTTAAACTGATAACGGGGGAAGCCCTAATTGGGGGGGGATACTTACAAGTGAGTAGAGGAGGAAATAAAGTATGAATTAATTTTGTTTTCTCTGCATACACCTACCACTGTATCATGTTCTATACCGGTGATAGGGCAACTGGAGAGTCTGAGATCAGCCCCCCTGCATGCTTGGGCCTCCTCAGAGGGCTCGATCTCTGCGACCAGAGCTGGCTTCTCTGCAAACTCCCAATGGGGCTGTGAGGATCAGCTGGAGGGAGAGAAAGAGCAGGAGAGAAATGGAGGAGCCACCGGCGAGAGGCCGACGCCGCACCCCGAGCACATACTGGCGGGACGAGACTCAGCCCCGGGACCTGCAGCACAGGGCACCGTGCCACGCAGGAGGGGCACGAGCCGGCCCGTGCCTTGGCGAGGTTTGGCCAGGCAGGATCAGCAGTGGCAGGGCTGCGGCGCGCTCGCCAGCGCAGCCTGCCCCACTCGGGACGCCGCTGGCTAAGCCACCCCGTGATGACGGCAAGGCTGAGCTTTGTCTTTTACTACCAAAGACCAAATTTCATTTTAGTCTCTAGTGGGAGACGGAACAAAGCCTTCCCTTAGGGTGGTTTTTACTGTTTTCCGCTCTTGATAAACGAGTTGCATACTGCAGGTTCAGCCTCTCCTGCCAGAGACGCTGTCATTGCAATTTTCACTGTCTCATTTTGTGCCTCACCAAGCATTTCCAACTCAAAAAGTCTATTTTAGGAATTTAATCAAAAGCATATGCAAGTCCAATCAATCATTAATCCATATTTAGGTGCTGGCAGTTGAAAGACATTTACTTCTTGTTCCAAGCAGAGTCCTATAAAAACACACAGGGGGAGGCTGGTAATACTGTTAGCTTTTTTGCTTACAGCATAAATTTTTCTACTACCTACAGGTATAAAACTTTCCTAAAGGTAAGAAAGATCACTTCTAGAGGTGTCCAACTCTGTTTCTCACACTGCCAGCATCTTTACTGCTTTATCTCCTCGATGCCTGCTTGGTCAGATTCTCTGCTAATTTAGGCATTTACCCTTAAGTCATGGCTTCACCTTGTCCCTTCTCAGCCAACAACCAGCCTGTCAGCAGCCACAAGCCTGCCTCCCCCGCCAAGCCCTTTCCAGTGCCTTCCACGAGTATTTGTCTGAAGAAAGGGAGAAAGTGCCAGGACCCCCATCCAAAGCCCTCCCCAGGCTTTGCCAGGAGCCGCACCACACGCCCTGCGACGCCTGCGCCAGGGAAGCGCCGGAAGCACCGACAGCCCTGCTCGGGGTGCGAGGGCAGGGGGTAGCAGCGCCCACCCCACAGACCCCCTGCTGCTCTCACGGCATCGGGCGCTCCCCGTGTCCCTGCCGTAGCCACGACGGAGGAAACACCGAGTCGGCAGCAGCACGGACAAGGAGGGTGTCCCAGGTTTGCTCCCGCCGTGCTGGCACACTTTCTGCTGGCAGAGGCCTGGTGCTGCCCGGCATCTCCAGCACCCCCTGAAGGAGGGCAAAGCCCCTCCTGGGTGGGACAGGGCGGATCCCACGGTGCTTTCGGGGGATCCCGAAAGCACATGCCCGGCCAGCACATGCCCAGCTCTTCAGTCTGCTGGGAACGGCCACCCTCCTGCTTGTCATGCTGGTCCTTGTCACCCACCGAGTGATGGATGAGCTTTCCCCAACACCTCAGCCAGACTAACGCCGCTTTATCTGCGGTGTCCCAGTGCCTGCAGGGAAGGAGAACACTCAAAGCCAGTATCAGTGACAGCAGTGTAATCTGTTGAGGGATGCTTGCTTTCATATCCCGGCTTGGTGCACGTCCCCCTCTGACACAAACAGAATTACTGTCCTCTCCAAACGTTCTCGTAAGCAGGTCTTTTTCTGCCATTTATATGGAAGAAAGAATAAAGCAGCCTGTAAGACTCAGAGAAAGGATCACTGGTAACTAAAGGCCAACTCGGCTCATCCCACTAGCACTTACAGCGTTGGAAATACCCAGCCTGAGGAATATTCTCTGGGACATGACCATATTACTGTATAAAAAGTCAGACCAAAGGTGTTACTGAGGAAAAATCCCAAACCCCTACAATTCCTCCGGAATCCTACGCTGCTGTTAATTCCAAATGAGAGAGAGTTAAAACTCCAGTCGAGATGTCTGCTGCCAGCAGATGGGAGCCCAGTCCCACGGGCGAGAGCCGGGACCTGCTGGCAGCGCTACGGACAACGCCCTGAGAAATAACTTCCCCCATACACCGGGAGCTTGCACGAGCGTGCATGCGTCCTGAGGACGTGCACACATGCAAGCACAGTGCACTGCTGTGCACGTGGGCTATACGGGATGCTGTTTAGTCCCACGGTACGTTTCGTGCCCAGTGTGCTGGCAGTAAGGCACTCGCCGTTTCAAGCACAGATTCAGAAGCAGACACAGAACACTTCTGCTGCAACACCGAACCCGATTTTCTGACCCCATCTCCTGGGGCGAGCAGGAGCCCTGGCCCAGCCTTCCCCACAGCCGGGCTCAGCTCCCCGCTGGTCTCCATCCCAGTCGCAGGCTTCAGCATCCTTTTCTTGATAAAGGACACCTACTCAACCACTTCTGCTTCTCTCCTCAACAACCACAGTCAAGCATTACTAAATACTCACGTTAACGATAACAGCAGAAGTAAAACAACGTCTCCCTGGGTTTGGTCCTGGGTGTTTGCAATAGCTACCGTGTGTACTAACACCAACTTGTTATTCCTCTCCAATAAACAGGATACTGGAGTGACAAAAAGTACATTGCACTGGAATCAAAGACAAGTGTAATTTTTATATTCAACATAATAAAGGTGAAAGAAAAGTATGGCAATCATTCCATATACATTCCATCTAAACAGGCTGCACACACACTCAGAAAAAACCAGAACTATTGAAGATTCAGTATCTTTTATGCAAAAGAAAAAAGCAGGATTGCTAGAAGTACATGTTTGTGGTGTGTTGTGATCAGTTTTAAACCAGTAGGCAATGTGTTCATTCATCACTCAATTTTTAGGGTTTATATTTAATACACAAAGCATTTATAGAGAGGATATTTGTTCAAGACTGACAGCCGAAGTGTCTTTCTTTTTCAAGCCTATAAAGCTACTAAGCTAATTTAATTTTTTTAAAATTCATATGTCAATACTGCTAAACAATTTTAAGGATAATAAGAACACACAATACATAACTTAAAAAGTAGAGCATAAAACATACAGCAGTGCTATTGTAAGGCTGGGAGCTTCACAGTCTTCCTTTATCTGATGAATATCCAGTGCTGTTTTCTTACATTATTTCCTTCTAGTACAGGGATTAGAGAATGTAATTACAGCGTAAGACAGAGGCGTTTTGTTGTGGTTTAGCCCCACTCGTCAATGAAGCCCCACCCAGCCGCTCAGTCACCCTCCCCCCCGGTGGGATGGGGGAGAGAATTGGAAGAGCAAAAGTTAGAAAACTCGTGGGTTGAGATAAGAACAGTTTAATAATTGGAACAAAAATTAATAATAAATTGTAATGAGAAGGAAAACAACAAAAGAGCGAGAGAGGAACAAAACCCAAGAAAAAAAAAAACAAGTGATGCAACCGCTCACCACCCACTGACCGATGCGCAGCCCGTCCCCAGGCAGCGATCGCTGCCCCTGGCCAACTCCCCCCAGCTTTCTATACTGAGCATGAGGCCATATGGTATGGAATAGCCCTTGGGCCAGTTGGGGTCAGCTGTCCCAGACGTGTTCCCTCCCAGCTCCTTGTGCCTGGCAGAGCACGGGAAGCTGAAAAGTCCTTGACCAGTGTAAACACCACTTCGCAACAACCAAAACATCCGTGCGTTATCAACATTATTCTCTACTAAAATCCAAAACACAGCACTATACCAGCTACTAGGAAGAAAATTAACTATCCCAGCCGAAACCAGGACACTTAAAAACCCGCAACAAAACTAAAGAAACCCAACCAAACATCATTTGTACTGTGTTACAGCCATCCCGTTTCGTTTTCAAGTGCTTCACTCAGACCATGCTGGAGAGAGACAGCAGCACAGACCCAGCAGCCATGTGCGAAGGGCAGGGGTTCACAAGCTGCCTTTTACCTCATGAAGTAAACCATCTGCTCACCCCAAACTGCTCACCCCATCACCGGACGGCAGCAGCAGGGCCTTGCTGGCACGTCCCACGGGACGAGGGAGCACGCCAAGGCAGACAGGGAGCAAGCAGCCACCGAGCACCTCCCATGCACAAAGAACAACGTTGCCCATTTGCACAAGCCTGCTATATGAAGACACTGTGATAGAAGAAACAAGAAGCAACCGACGCAAGACATCAAGTCCCACATGCTGTGCCAGCCGGAGGCTTGGGCGAGCCCAGGCAGCATGCGGGCAGGGTTGGGCACACCAACCTTTCTGGTCTTGGCCAGGAGAGAAATCCCAGGGCAGTCCCGGCAGTTTATGGGGTTCTGAGCTCAGACGACAGCACTGAAAGAACACTTAGGTGAGAATCAGACTGATTTTCCTGCCAGAGAAGATGAGAAATGCTGCAGTCCAGACACTGCAGGGCAACGCAACGAAGGAGGCAATCACACCCAAAAACTCACATAGCTCCTGTTCTCCTATGCTCCTCAATCACATCCAGTGAACGTGAGCCAGGCATACTAGAACAACATTTTCAACTCATAGATTCTCATTTAGCCACCCAATATATCTGTTCCACAGCCGGTGCCCTACAGCTAACTCAGTTGGGCCCGAGAGAAACATCATCACCCCATGAAAGGCGTCCTTGGCATGATCATGCGTGACAGGAATGCCCACTGCCTGGAGGCACCCGGCTTACGTGGCTCCATCGTCCCGTAAGACATTGCGCTCGCAGATGAGGACGTAGGTGAGGGGCAGCCCGCGTAGCTGGGCATCGCTCGCCAGCAGCGGGGCCGCCCTCGGATCCAGAAACCCCGGGTACTTCTGTGCAAGCTCGGAGCTTCCATAGGTGGGACTGGTGTAAACATGATCTTTCTTCAGCTCTTCAGGCAGCAAATTGCTCCGGTTTACAAACTGAAACAAGTGGCTCGATTCGACTGGGACACGCCTGTTAGAGGCCATCGCTTCCCCAAGAGAGGAATCAGAAGTGAAATACTCACTCGAGAGCTTGGCCATAACCAACTTGGGTAAAATGGGCTTGCTTTCACTTTCTTGGTAAGATGGCAAATTCAGGTCAAGGGTTTGAAGAGCAGGGTAAAGCAAAGCTTGGGCTTTGAGTTTAGTTTTGACTTCAGAGTCCTCTAACAGCTGTAGAACAAAATAGAAATAATTACAAAAAGTCATTTAAAAAGCATTGGTTCTCCCACACTGACAGAAAATCTTAAAAGTAAGGAATTAACACCCACATTTTACAACACAAGTAAAATAAGATTATCAACAAAACCAGGGTAGATTATTTTAAAGAAACTCTAAATTCATAGGCAGGTCACCTAAAACAGTATGTTGTCTTAAAGATTCTCAAACATCAAATATAATTTCATTTTATTTCTTATGTTGAAGGATAACATTTGGGAAATATTCTTTTTGAAGCATTGAGATTTTATGAAGCATTGATGCTTTCTGAAGTAGTAGCAAATGCTTTTTCTAAACCATCAAAAATTTCTATTCTTATAGCTTAAAAATTGCAGGTTTCTGAGGCTCCTTTAATCATTTCACACAATTTGGAGCTTATCCATCTGTTTGGTTTTATAACCCTGAGGTGTTAGAACTCAAACAACTATGATTCTGTGCATTTTAGACATGTGAAAAATAAAATGTGATGAATTGAACACTGACATTTCTTATATGTCATCCTTTTTCCCTCTTCACTAATAAATTTCCACCTTCTCCCTCATCTTCCGCCTTCAGTGTCCACAGCAAATTCACCTTTCCAAGTGAGATTCATTACAATCCAAATAACTTCTCAAGAGAGCAGCAACATCGCACTGACTTTATTTAATAAACTTGAGTGAGAAGTGCAAAAGGCACTGAAACTGTGTGTGATCAAATGCCACTGGAACATTTAGTCCTCTCTTTTTTTTCCTGCTATTTACATCTATACAAGTCAAATTGCTAAAATTCCCTTTTCAAACATACCTAAACCAGTCAAAATATGCTTAAGGATAGAGTGATATATGCCCTAATTATAGGGCAGGGAGCCTTTTTTAGGGTATAAATGTTTGGAGGACATCACAGCATCAAAGCTACTTTGACGCTATTAAATGGCTCAAGTCAACTTGCTTGGCTGGACACTCCGAGCCCTCGCCGACAGTCCTGCAGGCTGCGCAATGTCCTGTGTACGTGGGCCACGAGACATTTGGGAGGTGCGTGCGCTTGCTTTGAGCAGAGGTTTTTGTTAGTCTTTTATACGAGTTCATGAAATGACAAAAAAAATCTGAGCTAGCAAACCAGCTTTTTTTTTTTAACCTGTTGTGCCACAGCTGCAGCTAAGTTGCCACCCGCACTGTCTCCTGCAACACAGACCCGATCTGGGTCCACCCCATACTGGGAGAGGACGCTGCTCTGGGGGAAGAACTTCGCTACCAAATACACATCTTCAAGCTGAACGGGAAACCGGTAGGTGCCAACCTGTAACTGTTAGAGGCAAGCAGAAGTGTGTCACTTCCTGCTGTTTATAAAGAGAAAGGCTTGCTAGCATCTGCCCGAGTTGGTGAATGTTTAGTATTTTCTGTGCCCAGAGAAATGACATCTATCTGCCTGTCCTGGAGGATCAAATATTTTATTACCCACCCAACTTCATAAAGCAATATCCAAAATAACCACCAACCACAATCAAGGTTGCAACCTTGACAGCTTTTGTTTACAAATACTTAAAGCTAGCAGGAAAGCACATGACAAAAAAGATATTGCAAAATTAGATTATTTGAAATAGATTAATTTATTCCAAAACCTCATCCCATCTAGAAGGAGAATCTCTCTTACTTGACTGATACCACGACAGCATTTAACCTGTTTGAAGTCCATCTTGTCGGATGATCATAGGATTTCAAGCCTGAAGTGGAATGAGTCACTTCGATTATATTCCAGTACATTTGAGAACAAACACATACACAACAGCGTGTTCCTCTTTGAAGAAGCTTTCAGGTGACTTTCCAAAACCTCCACCCGCCTGTCCCTCTGCAGCAGCGCAACACGACCACGGCACACACGGGCTTAGCCAGAAGCACAAACTGGAAGAAGTAATCCAACTATTGCTTGAATGCTATCCAAAAGGATGAACAAAATACATTATTTACACTCCTAAGCACTACAAAATGCAAGGTCCTGGAGGCTCAGCTTTTATAGCAGAGAAAAATAGAAAAAAGAAGTACACCAGGGGCCAGATTAAGCTCTCAGCTACACATACACACTCACACCGAAATTAAAGAGCTTGGGAAAAATATATGGGCTCATTCTCCCTGAAGCAAGCAGCCCGACAACTACAGCGAGCTATGGATCGGTTGTTGGGAACGTCAGCCGTATCTACTACAATTAATGCCAGTTTGGGTGATGGCCAAGATGATAACTTATATCCATTTATGTAAAGCACTGAAAGACAGCAAAGAGAAGCAGAGGATGTGCTTTAGGGGAGAATGCGACTGGGAGGGAAGATGAATCACTCCAATGAAAAAGTAATAGCAAAAGCATGGCACGCTGAACTAAAACATTTCAGAAAGTCCCTCTGGGCATAATGCAGAATACCACCAAGCATCAGATGAGCACTGATTGCACAATTGTAACCAAAGTGAAAGAAACACGCTTGCCTGCCTAGGCCCACATTCATGAGAAATAAAGATGCAGTAATAGATGACTTCTGATATGGCAAAACTCCCTAAAATAGATTTCAGGGCACAATAAATACCCCCGACCTTCCCCAGGCAAGAGGTATGAGGAAGCTTCTGAGAATCGAGCTTCTGGGAACCAAGGAAACCCCCAGTCTCTGCATCTCCATTTGATGTCTACCCCTACGTGGATGTTCTTTTCCTTATTAAGGCACTCAGTTTTGTCCCTTTCTCCCCCTAATACCATCTATCCAAGCCAGGGGCTGCAGATAAAACACCACAACAGAAGCAGAGCCCTGGACCAGACCCTTTGCCCTCCACCTCAAGATACACTGACCACCCTCTCCTGAGCTGGTGCATTGTAACTGGTGAAACACCGGTTTCCTGACCCTCTCCCATAAAAACAAAAGGCAGCATTTAACACAGGCTGTTGAGATCTTCCATATGGACCCCTGGTACTGGCAGAGAAGAGCTTACCTGCCTGTCCTACGCACCGTTCTCCACCACGGAAATAGACCACCGCCCTTCTTAGCCCATCCGAAGAAGTGCTGTACCCCGCAGGTACAGACGGACGGCAACGTTGCTGAACTCTGCATCCATCACAGTGACGTTTCATCAGACGTGGGTGTGATTTATTTGACAGCCATGATCCACGTCAGAACTTCCGTATGGTGCATGAGACCCAGCTGATCAGCAACCTCAGCCTAAAGCCCAAGACAAGGGAAAAGAATATTTTAAACACAGCCTTGGTTACTCTCAGAGATTAAATTTCCAGAAAGCTATGTGATACTCTGTACAACTCTGTGAAGCTGCTGTAGAAGTCGCTAAGCCAAGCGCTGCTGACTCGGAGGAGTCACTGTCTCGCACTGTCACACTGTCCAGCCCGGGCTGTTCAACTCCCTTCTCTTATTCGCTTCCACGGGAAGCGCAGTGGCTGGAAGGCAGCCCAGGGGACACCACCGCTTGTCCGTGCTAGCACGTCACTGGAAGCACGGGCGTAGAGGATAACTAGGACACAATGGAGGGTGTGGAAGAAAGCAGAATCAGCTGAAGCCTCCCGAGACCTAACATGAGGGTCTGCTCAATGAGCCAGATCTCCTCGTTTTTCCACGTGGTTACCACAAAACCAAGTAATACCTGCTCCTGTGATGAACTGCAGAAGCAAAAGCAGCCACAGTGCTTTCAGGATGCCAAGGACACCGGTGGCACAAATACAAGGATACAACAATTTGACTTCAAACTGCACAATGATTTTTAATGATCAGTTCCACCCCAGTCACCAAGGAGCATCATTTAGAGATGAGTAACCTCACATTATTAAAAGGAAATATTTTCTCTACTTTGAGATGTTAAAAATGCAGATGTCTATCTTTGCCACTTTACCACAGTCCAGCTCTAATTTCTTCAGTTTACGTCAAACAATCCTGTTGTTACACACCTCTATGTTTTTCTATACAGTGAAGAAGCGCTCCTGCTGAATAGCAGAACAAGAACGGAGTTGGGTGTTCATTGTCCATTCCACATGGTCAGCAGATGAGAGAAAGTTTTCACGCTACCTGCGGCACTATACCTTCTGAAGCTATTTCCTGCACTGTCATCCTGAGGAGGAACCAGCTTTGTCTGAGCCACACAAATCCTTTCCTTACACCGGTTTGATATCTCACAATAAAAAGCTAAAAATAACCCTGCCACCGCTGTTCTGATTTCCACCAGCCCTCTGCCCGCGAGGTGGTTCCCTGTTGAACGAACCGACAGACGTACAGCTCTGGCGCAGCACCGCCGCAGCCACCCAGCGCTGGCTCCAGCGCGACTGCCACCGAGGACGATCCCAGCGCCTCCTGACCTGGAGCGAGGCTCCACGGGGCCAGCGGGAGCATCCTCCAGGAGGGGAAACAAGGCTGACGCCACCCGGGATCGCTGCCCGCCCGATGCGTGCATCAGCCTGGGGGGCCTTAAAAAACCCCATAGGGTTAACTTTTTTAAAAGGTTCTTTTTCCCTAGAGATCTTGAATCTACCCCAGCCCTACAGCAGCGCTGGAGCCCCAGTCCCTGCGCAGCCCTCGAGGTGGAGAGAGCAGGGGAGGCCGTCGGTGCTCTGGGCAGCGCCGGTGCCCCGGCAGAGCTACGCAACGGGCAGGGAAAGCTTTCCCAACGGGCTCCACCGAAATGCCCTGACAGAAGAAAAGTGATGTGGTTCCGGGAGTTCAGAACCAAGGAATTGCCAACTTTTAATACTGTTAACGCAGTTTGCTTTGCAATTCATGTTTTAAAACATTTATTATGAAATTTTATGGTTCTAAATTAGATTACAGTTATTCTAAGATGCTAAATAAAATTAAAACAAAAACCAAACCCTAGCAAATAGACCTGCAGCTGAAATGCAAACGCCAAACGTTAATATTTGGCAGCTTTGGATCTCTGACACCGTGACAATTTACACAGATTAAAGCACAATTTACACAGATTTCAGAATCCCTTTCACTCATGGGTTACTTTAAACCTTGAACATAAAACTTTTTTTTAAAATTGTGCTAGCTTTCATTGTACTGAGTCTTTGGTAAAGAGTGAATCCAAGCGAAGACACTTCTGAAGGCATTTGCTACGGCCTGTGCTAGAAGTGCAGAGCCCAAGCGCTCCCTCCAGCCCCAGCAGCTCCCCGAAGCAGGCGTCGCGCTTCCCCACAGCTCTCCCGGGGAACCGCACCAAGTGAAGACGTGACCGGTCTTTGCTCAGATATAAACCCCACCGGCTTTTTCCCCCTTTCTTCCTCTTCACTGGATTAAATTGTGTTTAAAGAAACTTACTTCTCACGTTGCTTTTAAGATACTAGAAACATACTCTAAGAACACATTAAAAATTTGTAATATGCAAAAAAATGACATAAAAGAATAACATCACAATCACTGGAAGAAAAAGAAAGCCTTCATTTTTTTATACTGTGAAAGATAGCGTAAATACCTATTTAAAGAAAAATTTAGCCACAGGAGAGAGTGACCGTGGGTAGAGTGTGATCTCAGTCGCATGAAACGCCGGCAGTATGAGGAACCCCTCTCAGCGTTGCCTCCTTAAAGCACAGTATGCTACGGCAACGGGCCGCTGGAGCCACTTCCAGCTAGAAGCTAAAGATGGCATGGACCGCTTCACGGTTTGGGAGCTTTATAGTCTAACTCCTAATGATACATTAAGGCATAGCTGGGGGGTGTTTTATTTTGTTTATTTTTTAGATGATAGAAAGGTATGAAGAATACAACTTCAAATTTGCTTGAAAGCCATTTGCTATCTGACTTGCTGGAAGTGAACTAAGACCTTAGATTTCTAGTTCATTTCAAGCAAAATTGGAAGGAATTTCAAACTAATTTGTGTATTCCTTTTCAGTTTAATGTGCAGTGCTCTCGTGCATAGTCTAGGTAAACACCCAAAAAAAGTAAGAGCTGACACTCTGTGATAACAAAAGCACTTTTCTAAATTTCAGGCCACTGTACAATTCTTTGTCTGAGCAGGCGTAAACAATCCTGTAATTGCACGTTGGTGTAACTTTGATCAGAACGCTTGGCTTGAAGATAACTGAATTAGCAACCAGCCTCAGTTTTTTAAACCGATTGGAACTTTTTAGTAAAACAAACACTCCTGTGACTGTTACTGGCACTGTGTTATCAAGCGTTCAGAAAGGAAAGCGGGCTGGGGAATACCCAACATTGACGTTAGAGTTGCCGGTTTGCGTGCACACACATGCATGCTCAGTTTTTATGTGGGTCATTTCCCCAGGTCAGTGCCCTGCCCGCACCGGCGCAGCCGCGGGGACAGCGCAGGCAGCGTGCCGCAGAGAGCTACCGCTGGCCACCGCGCCCGCTGCCGGCACCGGCACGTCGGCTCCTTCATAACCACCCCCAGCAACAGGACGTGACCCAGCTTCCCACACAGGTCTCGTAACTGCCTCATCACACAGCAATAGAAATTGGATTAAGTAATAAAACCAAGTTCTGCCTTAGATGTTATCTGAAGGTGAAAAACAGACTAAACTCAAAGCAGGTTTACCTTTAATAAGAAATAAAATAGCCCAGCCTGGTGCAGAACCTGTCAGAAGTTTAGCTTTCCAAGAGATGCTTTATTCTTCCCAGGAAGAACGCAAGACAAACACACAGAACTCCCCACGCTTTAACTGATCACCTCGTGAAAGGCGTAACATCTGGCATTCAAGGTTTGCTGCTGTAAATCATACAATCTAACCCTGCTCGTTTTGCTTTTTGTAATTTTTTTTTCTTTAAATTACATTTAAAACAACTATTTCATCATCTTCTACATATAACCTACTTTTTCAGAAGTTAGAAGAAGAGAGAATACAGCTAAGACCTCACTGGCAATACTTGATAGTGACTGCCACCATATTTAAGAGTCACCTCTCTGACGGCTTGGACCAAGAGATGCTGGGAGCTCTGCCAAACTCCGTGGTTTGGAACCGAGATGAAGACCAACGGGCAGTAACTGCGCAGAAGGAAGACTCAGGTCCTTCTCATAAGCTCAATGAAGACAAATACGTACACGTGCCAAAACCGCATATTTTTATCCACAGTGATTACACAGTTTGCATAAATATTTCTCAGTTGTACTTTCCCTGAGGATTAGCATCTCGAAAAAATAAATGTGTAGGTCCAAGCGATTCCTGCTGTAATTCCCCTGAGCTTGTGAAACTCCCCCGTGTTGGGAGGAACTCCCTCAGCTTCAGGACTGAGGCTTCTCAATGCTCTCAGAGCTGTTTTTTCCACAAGTGGACATTTTACATTGTGGAAAGCCACTGGTCTACTGCCTGTGGTTTCAAGGCCATTATCATATAAAACCAAAAGGAAATCATACCCTCATCTGAAAAGTCTCATTGTCCCCGATCTGAGATTACTGCATGTTACAGGGTAAGAGGAAAACCAGCCACTTGGGGGTTTTGTGTTCCTCGTGCTTTGGAAAGCATTTTCCACAGTCACTTTCTCAGTCTTCCATAAGACGAGCGTGGCAGCAAGGACAAAAAAACCCAAAACTTTTTATGAGGAAGGGAGCCCCGGCTGTGCCATGGCAGGCAGAGAGCCTGACACTGCTTTCAGCAGCTTATTCGTCTGAACGGGCGATAGTTCAGATGGAGGCACCCCTCCAGGCGAAGCCTTCCGTCGGCTGGAGATGAAGACAGGCAGTTTGTGAGCGGGGCTGTAAAGGGCTCGCATCCGGATTTCACTGCTTGTGAGGAGCCAGGCCAAGGACGGAGGAAGCTTTGGGAGGATTTCACAGAACTGCAGCCAGGGGAATGTTCAGCTAGGAAGAAAGATGTTGTATTGCATTTTATACTTTCTTCATACGTTTTATCTTAGACTGTGTGCACATGGTACTTCCTGAAAATACATGAAGCTGAAAATACATTAAGCATTGTTGTGCTTAAGCACCACAGAAACCGGCTGGTTTATTCTTCTAGCTGGAGGCTGTTCTCCAGCCAGATGGCATGTAGACTTGAGACGTTATAACAAACACGTGAATGGAGACATTCCCTGCCTCTTTTCTTCAAAAAGATGGGTATGAACAGACTCTTCAGCACGCTGTGGGCTGGGCACACCAGCAAAACCAAGCCTGGCTGCAATCCGCCCCAGGCTAACCCAGGGCAAGGTCTAACCAGGAGCTGCCAACTGGCCTCTGGAACCCCTCAGCACTCGCTGCCATGCCTGGCAGAGACCTGGAAAGCAGCGCGGGACTGGCACAGGTTTTATTCAAACCATTCACTTGTCCAGGCCAGGAAACCCAGGACTGGAGGAAATCTCACACAGCTTGGCTCAGAAGATGGAGAGCTCCCCAGGACCTATTAAAGCAAAGACGATGAAGGATAGAGATTTGCCATTTCATGGCTTGCTTTCATGTTGTTTTGGGAGCTTGAAGAGAAGACCTTCCTGGTCAGGAGCGTTTGAGGGCAGCAGTATTACTTCTTTTTCAAACCAACGCCAGGGAGTCAGAAAGACTAAAATAAGGTCCCCTCTGCAAATTTAGACCTACTATTAAGCAGTTATAAATTGTTGCCCCATAATCGGATGACCATCCAGAATTTACTTAGGACACTTTAGAGCTACCTCAAATCTAACTTGCACCAGCACAGCTCCAGGGAGGCTGTCTTCGTCCAAGTCCCTTCGGATTATGGTTCTGCAGGAGATTGGAGGAGCCACCACTGGCACATTTCGCTAGCGGTACAACTAACGCAGCAGCATCGCAGTTTTCCTCATTGCTACCGCTTCTAAATAAAAATAAATAGTTGATGAATAGCAGATTGTCCTTGTGTCAAAAGCATGACAGAAACCTATAGCTTTCTCTTCGAAAATGATGTTGTATGATTTACACTGGTAAATACGTTACCAGGGAAGTAAGGCACCATCTTAAGACAAACATACTAAACACTTTCACCCTTTGCTGGAAATCTCAGGTGAGATCTGTTCTTTATGACTTTCTGTAGTATTCCGCTCTCAGACTGTCCTACCAACTCATCACCCTTTAGTCCTTCTCTCCTGGTAGCAATGGGTTTACAGCTGAAGTTGGAACATGCACGTGATGCAGGTCATGACAAACAACTCCAACTCTTCTTGTGGCCAGCTGGAGTATAACTAATGACACCAAACACATCTTTTTCTTACTCCAATAACCTTAGCTAACCAGTAGGAAACCCAATCTCTCAGAGAATTGCATTTCACATATGGAAAGATAAGAGAGAAGCCTAGTGGATTCTTAGCACAAGTTGTTGTTTCCCTTGGGTGTGTTTGGTTGGGCTTGTTTTGTGTGGTGGGTTTTGGGGGGATGTTGGGTCGGGGGGAGTGTTGTTTTGTTTGTTTTCCCCTCAGAAGGATTCCTACTGCCTAATTTCCTTGGAGAAAAAAAAAAAGATACCTTCAGTAGTATATCTGCAGACTCTCACTGCTTTTTCATCTCCCACCACTCAGATCAAAAACTACTGGGTAGATGCCAGGCATAATGAACACACACCGCTGTTTTCTGAACTTTTGCAATTTCTCTGTCTACTCCCTTTGCACACACAAAAACTTTGCATCATTTCAGGCTTAAGATTTTTACACCTTAATATAGGCTTTTATAAATGCTTTGAAATTTGCTAAGAAAATGAGAACAATCCTGAGCACTGAGGAGAACAGAAGTCATTAAACAACGTAATACTAGAAAACAAGTTACAAGATCAAAACAAACAAGAAAGCAGCACAGAGTCCATGAGTAAACACACACAAAAATCACCCCCCCCGCTTCTGCCGGCCACAGAGCCCTACCAAGAGGTCTGCGCTGCAAACAACGGCTGGCTGACACAGGGGTGGCTCTGGAGAGCGACAGTGGCTTTTAGACACTGCGCAGAAGCGTGATGTTTAGGAGACATCCCAAGGAAACATGCACCCTTGCCGCCACTAGAAAAAGCATGAAAGAGCATGAAAGACTTCTGAAAAATCATACCCACCGCGTTTTAACTTAAACGCCACAGAAGGCAAAATCCCAAACTCCCAAAATCCCAAACTCACGTGCTTCAGAGCAAACAGCCCGGGCGTTTGTGCCTGCAGCAGACAAGCCTTTCAGCAACATCGCTCAAGCAGAACTAGAAACCTCTCTCCTGACTCCGTAGACCCTCCTTTCTCTATATTTTATGATGGAGAAAAAAAGCAGTCTCAAGACATTTGTAGCCACCCAGAAAGATGTCTGCAACACTCAGCCCCCCTCCTCCCTCCAAACCTTCGTCTTCGACTTTTAGATTTCAGTTACACTGCTGCAGCCACCGTTGAATATTAAGTACAGGCTGGGTTCAAAACAGCTCTCAGTTTAACGTACCTAAGAGGTGGGAACTACAGCACCGTTACTTATGCATGGTGTGCAGCCTCACCGATTAGTTACGTATGCTTGAAATGGCTGTATAACATGACTGAAATGAAGCAGAAGCTGGGGATGTAATATATATAAAAATAGCATGAAAAGACATAAGGATGGCGTTGTCAGTAAATATTGCTATATAACTACAGACAGGGTATAATACCAGTGTCTTTCCAGACTGCAGCATATGGTTCTGTGCTGCTTAGCTAGATACCATTTTTTGGTAGGAAAGATTACAGTGGTATTAAAAAAAAGTTTTACATATAGAGAGAGCGCCTGCTTAATTTCTACATACTCTAGCATTATCACCCCTATAATTAGCTTTGTGCAGTTTGTAGACTCATTCTGCCAGTAGATTCCTATGAAAGCACAAAAATTAATAGTTTTTAAGAAGTGCTCCAGTTTCCCTTTCTCTGACACCCAATACAATACTTCCAAGGAAGCTCAATATACAGGTTCCAAGACACAGGAAAAATGCAAGGAGCAGAGCTTCAGCTGCAAAGGATCGTCAAGCAAAATAAACTTGTTTGCACTTATCTATCCATATTCACATTATGTATCACATTTCCAGTTACTCTGAACGTCCGTTTTTCAAGATTGCACAATCAAATCTTTTCTAAGCTTCCTTATAGTCATGGTTACAGTAAGTTTAATGCTTAATGCTTAATTTCAGATACTACTGTCCTTCACTTAGTATATTACCATGTATATATTATACGTGCGTGCGTGACACATTGCCATACCTCTGTTAGCCACAGAGCCACCGAGAACACCCTCTGCTCTGCAGCTGTCTCTCCCCAGGCCAGCCCCACACCAAGCCCAGCACCAAACTCACCGATGCTTGACGGCCCGGAAGCCAGCCGTGATGAGCACCCCTTCCCAGGGCTCCTCCAGGTCCTCAGGGATGGGGGTGCAGGTGTCCTAAGCAACGAGGGCAGAGGCGGGGAAGAGGCACAGCAGCCTGGCTCCCGCCTCTGCCAGCACACCTCCTCCAGACTGACCCGTTACACGCTCTCGCTGACTCTTAACGGCTGCAAGCCAGCGCACACGCGCAGGGCAAAGTTAATCCCGTGCTTCCTTTGGGTTCCGGCCAGGAAGTGATTTCTCGCCGGATCACCTGTGGCAGAGGTTACTCTGCCATGCAGCTCCCGAGACAACATGTTTCTTTCAGCAAGGCGTTCGGCCACTCGGAGCCGAGTGGCACTTCAGCCCAGGATTAAAAATCGAGGCTCCTACACCCCTACCACCCCTTTCCTGCATTTGGCAACAACAGCCAGCAGGAGGGCTCAGGAGGAAAAAGTCAGTTGAAAAATAAAGAACAGAACGTGGCCTGTGAACTGAGGGCTGCCGCAAGGCGACACTCAAATGAAAGAGATATATTGAATATTCAGGAGCTATCAGCTGCTGCCTCATAACGCAGCCATTCAAACAGAGCCCAGGTTACAGAGATACTCAACGGGATCAGACTACAGCAGCATGTAACCCACTGTCATTTCTCAGGCAATAACAAGCACCTCCTGCTTTGGCAAAAGCGCATGCTTCGTCTTGTCCTAACGCACCAAACCAGTTGTGCAATAATAGGTTTGGCAGAAAAAAATAGTAATTTTTTACAGGGCTTCTAGTTAATATTTGAAATATCAGATTTAATTGTCACTGTTCTCAGGATTAAGATATTTCTATGCATCTCCCAGAAGCAACCACTTCTGCACAGGGTGGACTCAGAAATAGGTAATAATAATTCTGCTAAGGAAACACTGCAAGCACAGGCACAGACGCAGAAGGAGGGGTAAAAAGAACGGCTGCAGCACCAAGAGCCCTGCTTTAGAAATAAACTGAAAAGGTAAAAAGCTCAATTAAAATTTGAGTTATTTCTTTGTTGTGGTTTAACCCCAGCCGGCAGCTCAGCCCCCCCCCAGCTGCTCGCTCACTCCCCCCCGGTGGGATGGGGGAGAGAATGGGAAGGGTAAGAGTGAGAAAACTCGTGGGCTGAGATAAAGACAGTTCAACAGGGAAAGCAAAAGCCACGCACACAAGCAAAGCAAAGCAAGGAATTCCTTCACTCCTTCCCATGGGCAGGCAGGTGTGCAGCCATCTCCAGGAGAGCAGGGCTCCATCACACATAACGGTGACTTGGGAAGACAAACACCATCACTCCAAACGTCCCCCCCTTCCTCCTTCTTCCCCAGCTTTATATACTGAGCATGACATCCTTGACCAGTGTAAAAACCACTTAACACACGGATGTTTTAGTTGTTGCTATCAGCACTGTTTTCAGCACAAATCTGAAACATAGCCCCATGCCAGAGTTAGTTTTCTTTATAGTAGCTATCCCAGCCAAAACCAGGACACATGGCCAGACCTGGAACTACCGCAAAACTGGTCTTTTATTTTGTTGCACTTCGGAAACGCCTCCCCTTCTTCTTCCACGCCAATCTCCAGCTGAAGCACGGCTGTGCAGTTACAGCACGTAATATGCACTATCCTTGCCCCGAGTTCACCTTTGGCTTAGGCAGGAGCTCACAGTGCTTAGTCTACAGACACCAACGTCTCCTAATCTCCTGGCAGAGCCAGACTTGCTGTCCTCCAGTGAACTGCCACAGCAACCTACCCTAATTTACAGTGATACTGGATAGAGAGAATAAATTGAATTCACCATTTACCCAAGGCAATCCTAAAGCATCAACTTCAATATGGAAGTGCCCATATCATGCCAATTTTATTAGAGCCCTTTCAGTAGAAGGGACCAGCTAAGACAGCACAAGACCCCTCTCAAACAGGGGCACGGGGTGCCAAATGAAACACGTGAACATTAAAATCCAGATCAATTCCATGCAGCAATTACCCTTCGTGTTACACCCCAACATCTAGCCTCCCTGAGCTGCTGCTTTTCAGGGCCCTGCACCAGCAGCCACCCCTGCCAGTTTGCTGTTGCATCACGTACTCTCCCGCTGCTCGCTGCTGTCTGAAGCAAACAACCCTCGTTTTCCTGCTCTTCCTCCATACAGCGTACCAACAAAGGAGTCATGCAGCGTGCCCTCCTTCCTATCCTGCATTTTCATATATTCTAAGCTACTGGTGTTTCAGAAAATAAGGAAAGAAAAAAATTAACGTAAACTGAAGTGGACTAAAGCCAGGGTTAAAACTGCAATGGAAAGAAGAGCAGCTGGAGCGTAGCCCTGGCCAGAGCCAGCATCCCCTGCAGCCGTGTGCATGCCCTGAAGCCACAGCCATGTGCTCCATGACACAGAGGATTGCAGGTGGGATTGCCTGTCACCCCGTACTGCACAGCCGTGGAAAGACTCGCATGAGCTAGCTCAGACACTGACCTACTACGTCAATAAATCAGTCCTGCTAAAAATAAGTATTGCGACATCAGATTGAATTTTCAAGCTGTGGTTTGGAAGGAAGAAATACGCGGGTTTATAACTTATATCTGTTCATAACAGCAATGCCTCTTCACCTCTCTTCCACTCCTACTGCATTTCCACTTACTGCACTCACAGCATTACTGTGAAAGAATCGCACAGGTCAATCAAGTTCTGCTCAAACGGACCCCTAGGAAACAGCTTGTTTTGGGAAAACACGCCAGGAAATAAACTCTTCAAAGCAGGAAGCATTTGCAAGGCTGTCCAGGAAAAAAAAAGTATTGTCTAGCCTAAATGACAAATAATTGAGTATAACCTGGTTGTGACTCAGCCCTTAATAATAATAATATAGTCCAAAATATAAGACCTAAACAAACAATTGATCAGACTGTAGCACAATCCTCTTATCCACATTTAAGGCTGCTGTCATCAATAGGATCTGTTTTTAGAGGAAAAAAAAAGAGCAATTGGGGTAAAATTATTAGTATCTGACTTACTGCAAAATAATTCTTTTTCCTCGTCTGTTAGCGTAGGTTCAGGAGCTGTCCCGGGGTCCTCAGGCTCAGGGTACAGCCCTAAAACAGGAGTACAGAAGTGCCTTATGTCACACTCTGGAAAGATAACTCCTTTGGGAGTTTTGGTCAGTGAAATGCAAGAGTGCTAGAAGCTTATTACATCTATGCATCAATCATTACATTTCTTTCATGGCTATATTTTAATTCTCTGCTTCTTCTGGTATAAGAAACATCCTTGCAGTTTTAAAGCATGGGCCACTTTCTTCTACCAGCTGAGTGCCATTCCTGCAGGTCACCCATACGTACCAGCGGGGACACTTCCCACCTCGCTCACCCCATCGCCGCCTTGAATTTTTCCTTCAGTTGTTTTGTGGGGTGGTAATTTGCATATCATTTGCATGAACTACATGCAGCTCTCTAAGACTGATTGTCTAAATGGCTGTCGTACCCAGAGCCCGACTGGGACATGCTTCGCAGGTGATGGATGACGACGCACAGGACAGTCGCCTGTGCCTGTCCCGGCCCGGGGGCACTAATGGGCATTGGTGGCCCTGACCAGCCCCACCTGGGACCCCCTCCCGCCCCTGCCCACCGTCCAGGGGGCCCACTGACGCGCAGTCCTTGCCCGGGCTGAATCGCGGGGGTCCCTGCACCACCTCGCATGCTGGGCACGTCACCGGTGCAGCACTGGCTGGACCGAGGGGTGCTCCTGGTGGTGACAGCATCCCCCGGGCTGCCGGGGTGGCCCTGCTGTTAAGGCAGACGCTAATTTGATCCTGCAATGACTGCGGTGTTTTTATACACCCACGCTGAGAAGGGTCACGTCTTCGCTGGGGTACGGAGTAAGAGCGTACCAAAACAGCACCCAAGGGCTGGAAGAGGCACACGGGCTCCATGCCGGAGCAGGTTTGTCACGCTCCGGTTACCCACCTGGGTGGCAGGGGGTCAGGCACGCCACGGCCCCACGCCTGCCGGGAACAGCCAGCCACTGTCCCGGGCTGGGGACAGCCACTGGCGCTGGGGTAACGGATGGGGACACGGCGCTGAAGAGGGGTGCGGGAAAAAATAGCGACGGCCCCGGGACGGGCGGCAACGCGTCCCCAGCTTCAGCGGGGGGAGGCCAGACGGCCCGGGCACCCCTGCCAGCCGCTGCCGGCCGCAGCCACCGCGCAGGGACAGAGGAAAGGCAGCCAGGCTCGAGGTCGTTGTGCCGGACGCCGAAGCGGCTCCTTCATGCGAATGCGGTGCGTTCGGGAATAAACGGAGCAGCCACCGGGAGGCAGTACCGCACCGCCGAAGTTCTCCTGTCCCCCAAACGACCGCATCCAAGAGCGCCCAAAACCCAGCGAGAAAGACCGGTTCCGCGGGTCCCCCTCTCCCAGCGGGGCAGGGGCCGGCCGCGGCCGTCACCCGGAGACCGCGGGAGCGAGCGGCAAGGACGAAAAGCAGCCCCGGAGCCAGCGATCAGGGCCCGCGCTTGCCTGCGGGGAGACAAGTCACAACCTGGTCGGAAGAAGCAAAAATTTTGTGTCCTTTAACGCCTCGGATCGATGTCCGCTAAACCGTCAGTATAATCAGAACAGCGTGGGGCTGAAGATACCTGTCGAAAGGCAGCAACACCACACCTGCTGTAACTACATCTTCATCCAACACAAGAACACGCAGTAAACAGCAGCTATTCAGGAACCAGCTTAATGCAGAACGTTAAAGCAAACGAAAGAAAATCCACACCAAACCTAGATATACAGTTGTTAACATTAATAATTTAAGCAATGGATATTTTGTGGTTTATCAAGCCACCCTACCCTCAGTGCTAAACGGCTGCATTTTGTTCTGCAACACACTGAAGTGTTTCAATAGCAAGTTGCCCAGAGTCTCTGGTGGCTCCAACGGCTGCATTTCATACCAACGAGTTCAAGAGCTTCATGGTACCATGTTGCTTGTCCCACCACAATTGCCTTCCAGTCTGTCCTCAGTAAACTAAAGAGGCTGCGGATCATGTCCTTCACCGTAGGGGATTAAGACTTCTTGGCAGCAGAGGCAAAACAGGATTGCATTGCCCAAAGGTGAGGACAAATCCTTTGCATGCCAAACTTCAGCACGTCCGCAGAGGGAGAGAACCAAGGCCTTGAGTAGGGGCACCAGCAGATCAAAGCGTCACAAGACCAAAGTCCACAAGGACCTTCAGCCCTCGGCTGGGGAAGGGAGGAGACCTGCTCCCAGCAAGGGCACTGCGCCATGGGAAGCCGGGTGTGCTGCTGCCGCCGGGCGCCTGGAGGAAGCACGCACCACCCCTGCTCCCCGGCTGCAACAGCTTGCCCTCTTCTGTCCCCCGTTCCCCTGGGAGCAGATACAGTCCTGCCCGTCTGCCCCCACCCCCTGGGGACATGCCCTAAGCCAGGTTTCCCATGGGTACCTCAGACCTGGGTCTTTGCCTTCCCAGCTACCACCTCGAACAGTTGTTCGATTTGCCGCTACCTGGGGCAGCTCTGAACCAGCAAAGCAGCAGCGAGCGTCCAATGCACCGGAGAAAACCCCAGCGTGCTGCGGAGGGCTCAGCAGGGAGGGAGCACCTGCTCCGGGGAGGAGAAGCCCGGAGCATTACCCTTACCCTGCTTCGGTTTCCAGACCAGAACCGGCCCTGACCAGCAGACAGCTGGGAGGAGAGGTTTGAGAGATGAGCGAACAGTGAGTCTGATTTTTGAGAGAGAGAGAGAGAGAGAGATAAATGGGCTGGCTTATTTTTTTATATCCTTTTTCTGCCCCAAAGACTCTTGCATACCTCCACCCGTTCTCTACAAGAGAGGTTTGAAAATTCCAGCTTCCTGTTGAATATACATGGTGGGATTCACTGGGAATTAAACAGCTTTCGGCTTAATATTCAGAAGCTAGTACTGTATTTCATATCACTTAACTAAGCTGCAGTCAGTTACTCCTACTTTTATTTCTTCATTGTTATTATCCATAATTTTAATGGTGCTTATGGAACTGGATATTGGCCTGTTTTTATACAATAAAGGGATGGCGTTCACAAGATGTTTTATACAAGAGAATTTGGATACTGTTTTTCCATCTGTTGTTTATTACTGAATTGTAAGTTGTATAAATGGAAACAAATGTCTTATTTGAGAATATATTTATACTCTGAACTGAAAAAAGCAATTCACTGAAACTTAAATAAGCTGAAATTTAACACATGCAGTATTTCTGAATACATGACAAAGCAGCAATTCCAGAAATATGCTACATTCATAAAAGCATTAAAGTGGCCAATAAAACATCTTCCAACTCAGTCTAAAAAGCATATTATCATCAGAATAAGGTAACAGAAGATTTCAGATAAGTCAATATTTTATTTTGATGTTTTAAAATCAAATATTTTGTGCAAAGATATGACTTTTTACTGTTTGGAAGAAAGGTAGCAATATTTTTGTCTTTTTACTTTCTGAAAACACTGATTTCCAACCTTGTTTTCACTTTCACCACTGACTTGAAAAAGCAATTATTTTTTCAGTTCTAGTAAGAGCATGCAGTCGTCGTGAACACTGGATGGAGGGATATTAAATAATCAAGTTATTTAACCAAATGCCTTCTTTACCTCCTCCTTAATTACCTGAATTCTGATGTTTTTTCCATGAACAAAAATAAACCCATTTAAAATTTATGTCTATATGTGTCCTGGTTTCAGCTGAGACAGAGTTAATTTTCTTTATAGTGGCTGGTACAGGGCTATGTGTTAGATTTGTGCTGAAAACAGTGTTGATAACACAGAGATGTGTTAGTTGTTGCTGCACTGGGCAAGGACTTTTCAGCTTCCCCTGCTCTGCCAGGTGCAGAAGAAGCTGGGAGGGGGCACAGCCAGGACAGCTGACCCCAACTGCCCAAAGGGACATTCCAGACCATATGGCGTCATGCTCAGCACATAAAGCTGGGGAAGAAGGAGGAAGGGGGGGACGTTCGGAGTGATGGTGTTTGTCTTCCCAAGTCACCGTTATGCGTGATGGAGCCCTGCTTTCCTGGAGATGGCTGCAGACCTGCCTGCCCATAGGAAGGAGTGAAGGAATTCCTTGCTTTGCTTGTGTGTGCGGCTTTTGCTTTACCTATTAAACTGCCTTTATCTCAACCCTCGAGTTTTCTTACTTTTGCTCTTCCAATTCTCTCCCCCATCCCACCGGGGGGGAGTGAGCGAGCTTAGTGTGTGGTGCTTAGCTGCCAGCTGGGGCTAAACCATGACAATATGATAATGTTAAGAGATTATAAAGGTAAGTTACTAGTCCATAACTGATATAAAGACATGGTGAAAGGGGAGAAATTACTGCACAATTACCTGCTTTTCATCAAATACCCAAGAGAATGACACAGCACCCAGCTGACTGCGATGGCACTTGCCGTAGGTCTCCGACAGACTGTTGTGCCGGTGGTTAAGCCCAGGGCTGGAAGACTGAGGCATGCCTGCTGCACAGCTGCAACAAGACAGCCTTACCAAGAGCAGCTTTGCAAGCGCAGCGAGAAGTCCTCTAAAGCTTTGACCAGTCACTCCACCACACAAAGAGAGAAAAGACCCAGAGAGAAATATTCTTTGTGTCTCCTTCATTTCTTCATGCACAGGTTGCAAGAGGACTGAGTGAGAAGAGCAGCCCGTAGCGACTCACACACCCCACCCATGGAGGCTGGCAACAGCCAGAAGCCTTCGCCGCCTCGCCTCCCGTACCCCACACTCCTCCTGCCCCTGGAATCCGGGAAGGAGTCCCTCTGCCTTGGGGGCGACCTGGAGAAGGACGACTGTGATGGCCCTTTGGCTCATTCCCCTGATGAAACGGGTCAAATAGAAGTCTGCAGCAAGTGAAATTCATTTTTTCACTCGTCTCATCCATATCCATTCCTCTCCCAGGTGAAGAAATATGCTCAGCAGAGAAGAGCTGCAGAGCTGTGTCAGGGTGCACTATTTCACAAGAGCCATCTCACTCGGAACCAGAACAGTCGCTCCTTTGGAGGCAGATCAAGACAGCAAACTCCCGTACCTAGCTCACGTTAAACCAGAAATCTACACATACTTTAAACCACCTTCACTGGTTTCGGTTCTACCTTAAGTTTCAAAGTTCAAAACAATTTAAGACACCCAAACTTACATCAACAGATCCATTTTGCTCACACCTCTAATTTCCAGCTTCTCAATGTTCGCATAGTTCTAGCTTTCACATAGTTTCTCATTTTTACAACAATAAGCACAATTCTTGAATTCAGGATCCAGAAGCGGATTGCTGAAAAGTGAGATTTACCATCTGAGGGGAACAGAGACCAGTAAAGAACAGACCTGTGGGACAGGCAGCAGGAATCTTACAGAAAATTAAAGCAGTACTGATAAAATTAAGCCCAAAGCAGTCATTTGGGAAAGTGGCATGACTGCCTGACAGACCGCAAACAAGGAAAGAAACCATTTGGTAAATGTTGTCAGCAAACGAGTGTTTAGATTTGTTTACTCAAACATACATTTGAATTTATGAATGCACATATATACACATGTATGCATGCAGAAACATATATTTAAGGCTGAATTCTGAAATTTAGTAACACTTTGGGACTGCAGAGTCAATGGGCACGCCAAGGATGATGAACAGAAGAGACGTTATTCAAACCAGAGGTCTATACATTTTTCCAATTGAGTTGCAATGGCATCTGGGGGGATTACACTGCTGTTAAAGCAACAGAGCAGCTCTGAAATGCAATTTCAACAGCAGATAAGAAAAAAGCATGATGAAAAACAGAATTTAGTTACTTTTGCTGTTTGTCTTTCAAAGTGAACACTGAAATGTTTTTGAAGAGTATATACAAGATTATATAGAGTTCCCATTTGCTCTGGGGTGCAGGGGACTGATTCTTCCCTGCTGCTCCAGATGCCCAAGACGCCCATTGATTCAGGGCAGCCCTATTATCCTGTGCTGTGCGTGAGGTCAGATAAATGATTGCAGGTCCTTTCCTGATATTATAACCCACAAAGTCAGAGAGAGAAGTGTGTGGTAATCCTGACTTGCACAGATCCAAGGGGTCATAAGAGCTGTCAAGTCTAACGAGACCAGTCACTCGGACAGGATTGCAGAATGCTGTAGCCCGACTGCATGCAGAGACACAGTCTGTCCTGCCAAGGCATCCCTCCAACTCTGCTGGGAACATCCCAGCTCCTCTCCAAACCAGCTGTGGAAGGCAGCCAGTGCTGTACGGCTTGAGGACACATTGCTCTCACTCCCACTCCCTTTCTCCAAAATTAGGAAAAAAGTTGGGAGAACAAGGATGGGGATTTTAACATGCTGGAGAGACTCTTTGATGCTGTTATTAAGCTGCTAAAGCCACAGTGAACAGGACTATCAGAAAGTTACCATTTGTATTTGATCTAATATTTATTAAAACACATATGCAGTAGTATCAGGAATTTCATTGACAAGGAAATAAGAAGAGGTATGAAACAGTTGATAGCTTGCTTGTACCGGTACAGACCGGGCAATCTTTGGCCAGCAGTGAAACACTCTGCAGAAACAGTTCCCAGTTGTTTCTCCAGCAGATTTTCTTCATGTTGGCACCTCCTAGAACTTGGCCAGCCTTTAACTAGTCAGACCCTTCAGCAGTAAATGAACGGCCTGAAATAAAGTAACTGCTAGGATCTGTTCACAAACACCCATGCAAATCTGTGTGCTTTTGACTCTGCAAATTAAATGAGGAAGAAACATGCCTGCCAGAAGCAGCGACGGCTCCACAGCTCCTGCTCGCAGCCCTGCAGACACACCGCGGGTTTGCGCGGGGTCCAGAGCGCCGCGCTCGCGGGGCAGCGTGCCATCGCAGGTGCTCTGCCTTATGTCTCCTTCAGATGAGCGTGATGGATGCAGACCGATTTCTGTGCCAACCTTCCTGTTAGCGGAACGCTGCCTACACTCAGCACGGCTGTTTATGACCTGCTCTGAAAATCTATACTCAAGCAGCTGAAACAAGCCTGCTTCATTCTGCTGCTCCCAGTTCCTGAAAGCTCTGCTTTGGGTAGCAGTGATGAGGAGCACAGCTTGGTGGTACCTGAGCCTGGCCACGTGGACATAGCAGTGCTGTTCATCATCGCAGGAACACCACGCAGGCCATCACTGCCTGAGCAAAGCGTTACTTTGCCACATTACACCACATATGGACACCACTCTCTGCAAGTCTGTGCAGTGTAAACGCTTGAATTTGAAATTTCAGATTACTCAAAGGAAGTGAGCCACTCTTGGTGAAAAAGAGAAAGGGAGCCAAACATGAAAACTCCCCCAACAAAACAGCCTTGCTGTGATGGAGCTAAGGCTGTCAACGCAGATTAGACTGATCAAGGCATTACTACCTTCTTCCCTGGAGTTTGTAAAAATAAAGACAGTACATAGCCACGGTGCCAAAGGAAAAAACCTTCAACTCCTTGACTTAATTCTCTGCATCACATGAAGTATCTACAGAAAGATAGGTACTTGAAAATACAGCACAAATTGTCTATGGTAGCAATTCAGCATTCTTGTAACTTGCAGCATTTAGTTTATGAAGTCTAAGCTCAGACTGAACACCTTCCTTTCAGCAGCCCGGGCATCTGCAAGCAGAGCTGTATGGAGTTCGATGTCCTTCAGCTCGAGTTAGAAGTTCCTGATTGCAAAAACTTTCACTTGGGAGAGGCAGCAGCCAGCCCAGTTTCTCTCCTTGGCAGCACTTAGAGAAAAGGTTATGGACACTTACACAGTTACTGTTAGCAGCTGAAAAAGGACACATGCACACTTTCTCTAACCCCCCTGAACTCTTCACTCCTGAGATTTATACTTTACACAATTTGACAGGTATATAATCAACTGTACTTACAGCTTTAAATAAATTGTAATTAACGTATTCCATTAATGTCTACAGTGTGCTAGGCAGAGTCCAATAACTGATAAAGATGTGTCCCATCAGAGACTTGGTAATGTACACTAGCTAGTCTGCATTGAGGAATACAGCTTGCTAAGCTACCTGTTTTATTCTTAAAACAGGAGGCCCACTCAAGGATTTCAGAACATAAATTAGAACAAAAATTAGTTCAATGACTGTTCCCCATAAGTCTGCTTTGAAATGAGGAGCACTGCAGTTTAAGAAGCCGAGAATAGACTAGAGGCATTCCTGAAGCAGTCCTGACTGTCTACAGACCCACGCAGCCATTGCCAGGAATTCAGTATCAATTCTGCTTGGGAGCTGAGGCATAGGAGGTAACACACAAATACCCTTAAAGACATCTCCCTCTTGCACTTTGACGTCCCCTCAATATCTTCGCTTGCATCTGCTTTGAACTGATTGGCTCCAATCAGAAGTTTAAAACTATATAGCTCCAGCAATAAGTGACTTCAGAGCATGAGCTGACTGGTCAAACTAAGAGGAATGTTAAAGAGTACAGATAACTATACTTGCTTGTCTACTATTCTAAAATTATTTTGTATTACACATGAACTAAGAGAGGGCATATGGTCTGTTGTTCAGATTACAGCTTGATTCATGAACAAAGACAATAAATTAAACGGAACATGAAACAAAACATATTGAAAGCATACAGTCCTTCAGCCTCAGGTCTAGATGTCATTTTTCCCATATTGATGCTATCTTATGTCCCATTTTATTCTCACAGGAACATTTGTAGACAGCGTATTTTGTGATACCACAAATCTCACCGCAGTGTTTGTCAGCTCTATCAGCACGCTGCCTACCCTGGCTGCACCTAGCTGTCTTTCAAATAAGTATGAGAAGTCCATGAACAGTTAAATTGAAGATAACAGGGAAGGAATTGTTTTCAAGATATCTTTTGAAGGTACTGCTTTACTAGATAGTATTTCTCAGTCTAAAATTCATTACTTTACTTGTGCTGAACAAGTACGGTGCCTTACGGAAAGTGTTGACTTTTGGGGGACTTAATATGCCTAATTGTTTACATTGTGTTAAGAAGCTTACTCGGTACATTTGCTTTGGATTTTATGCCTGTGTATCTGACCTGTACTGACTATCATATATGCCTATACTCCCTAATGCCTGCGTATCTGACCCATACTATCACATAGGCCTATACTCCCTAATGCCCGTCTATCTGGCCCGTACTATCAAGCTGCTCATTAGCCAGAATACTGCTGTTTTCTGAGCTACTGCTCAATGACACCGCAAAACAGACTATCTGCAAAGCCATTACATTAGTTTAATGAGCTTGACATTAGTTTAATAATGTAGTGAACCTATTGCTAAAAAAAAACAAAACCCAAAAGTATTCTCAAAGGAGAATACACCAAACCCCTGATCACCACGGGGAAAAAAACTTAACCAGGAATTCTTTCTGAAGGTTGGGAATGCTTTCCCTGATTGCCTCTGAGGTTTCAATATATCCCATGATCAGTACAACTATTCTCTAGCTGAATCTTTACAGCATTCAATAACAGACGAACATGTGGCCACAGCAATATTCCTATAAACATTCAGGAATAAAGCAGGCAAAAGCCTGTGCTACAGTTTGGCACTCCAAATGTTGAAGGAAAAATAACCAGCAGAAACAGTTTTGCTGTCCGATTCATACGATTGCAGGCACAATTTGCCCCTCACCCTAAGGTGTATTTCACGCTTTTTTCCCCCCAAAGACATTTCTGATTCATATTTCATACTTATTCCCCAAAGCTGTTCCTCCAGCACCTGCAGGAGAGGTGCCCTGCATGCACCTTTCAGCGGGGATCTGCAAAAGGGCGCTCCCCCTTATGTAAACACGTCCTGCTTACAGACCAAAGACCACATTTCTGTGCAGACCCCATTTCTAGCAAAGCTTTCTCTTTTGTTTTTGAAGCAGCAAATCTTGATTTTCTTAATTTTTTCCTCTTGTGAATAGGAGAGGGAAAGGAAAACAAGCAGGAGTAATTCTCAACAGCTGCTGAAAACACTAACCCAAAAGACTCCAGAGACATTTCTTTATGCAAGAGAAGGTTTAGCCCAAGTGTCATAAATACTTGGCATTTATATTCATAAGAGAAAGGTTAAAGGAAGCCAAAAATGTTGGGCTACCAATTATTCATCACCTGAAGTCACACCTACATCAGTTGTCTGCCAGTGCAGTATATATTCAAACTCTCTATGCCCAGTGGAAAAACGTAGGCTCAACCAAGGTGAATTACACAATTCTGAAAGGTTGTAAAATAATCTTATTGATCTTTGGAACATCTTAATGCTCTGAAGAAACGTGGGTCATGTTCCATTTGTGCCAACAGAAGGTCCATCCTATGACAGCATTTGAAAACAGTATTACCATAATTAAATCATGGAAAGGCTCTGAAAAAGCCCGGGTAATTTCCTCACCTGTAAGAACTGGTTTTAGCAGCAACTTCGTATTATGAAGACTTAACTGCAGGTTGCTACTAACTTTCAGTCAGAATTAAATTCAAAAGCATGAGAAATTGAGCAGTAACTGCATGTCCCACAGATACCACATGTACAATGCAGATATCACATGTACAGAACTGGCAAATCTAAAGATTTCCTCTTCATGTTTCCACCAAGATTATCATTGTGAAATACTATTTTCCCAACAAATGCATTTTTAAAGCCAATCTGACACTAACATTCTAGATCTCATTCTCTCCATTTATTACAAACAAAATCATTCATTCAGCTAAAACAAAACACAAAACTAATTTAAAACTAGAACCCAAAATACTCTCATTTGGGTACATACTGCCTTCTCTCCCTCCATCTGTTTTTCCACACGTCTGCATACCGCCTGCTCTCAGCCAGACACAGACCTACTGAACCAGTGTTCTCCCAGCATCTGTGGCCAGGCTGGAGCTGAGGAGCACTGGAAGTCTCAGGGAAGTCCAGGCCAGAGGCTTGAATACACTGAAATCATCACAAAACGTTGGCTGGTTGTTGAGAACAAAACAGCTGATGTTCACGCATCACGACGAAACATGCAGTCAATGCTAATGCATTAGGGAAAGCTGAATGGTTCTCAACAACTCTTTCCTTTCCAAACAGAGAGCTGAATGCCAATAGTCATACTACATACTAGCAGTGTATTTTCTCAAAATACACCCAGGGCACAGCGTGTCCTGCAGCACAACCAGCAACATTTGCTACTGTGCTCCTTAAGCAGCTTCTGCTTCCAAGGGTTTGTTTTTTTTTTTTAAAGTGAATTTTGTTAAACTCACTGAGGTGCCAGCTGGGGTTGGAGTATAAGAAACCAAAATCCCCCTTCTTGTTCTTTTTCAGGAAGGCAAGAGGAAATACATTGATTGTCCTGTCCTGCAATGCATTTCTCACTTCTTTAAAAAAAAAGTAGATTTTCCTACAAGTCTGAGATGGCCATTACAGAGCCATAATCACACTCGTAAACCCTACCTACGTGCCTCTGAACGTTTAGCATTCCTTAGGATTCCTTTTAGCATTAGAGCTCCATATATGACATGGCAAAAAGATAGAACAGATCCGTTTGTACTGCAGTATATTTCATGTGTAAAATTCAGCTCAAGCGTCAACCCAACAGCGTCAAACCACATCTACAAACACAAGTGTACGGCAATGGTACAGCAACTCCCAGCTTTGGATGCTGTCTTACTTTCTAACAGCCTAATCATAACCATGGAGTGCTTTAGCGATTTGCGAGCTAAAATCCGCCCTGAAATGCAGTCTGGACAATGCCAGGGCCATGTCTGTGAATAGAAAAATGGTGAGTTTTCATGTAGCGGTTGTTTTGTCATTGTTGTTATTTTAATGGCAACTTCTGACCTACAACAATTTCCCACAGACTAAACACAAGGCTTTCTTAGAGCCCTTCCTTCACATTTTATTACTTTCAGAGCTGCAAGTATTGAAATTGAATGTAGTGAAGAGAACTTTCACTACAAAAACAATAAACAGGAATATTAAATCTTCCATAAAGTTTGAAAAAATAAAGAAAAATTTAGGTATTTCTTCTGTACATCCTTATAAATGGGATTTTTGTTCTCACTTTGTCTTTATTCCTAATTTACTGCTGACTGAACATAAGGAATTTGAAGAGAGTTACAGCATGCATTAATTTGATGTCTCTCTTGTAGCCAACCTGCCTTTCCCAAGGGATAACCAGGATTATCTCTCTGTGGTACTTTCACAGTCTATCCGCTGGCCAAAGTAACACATCTGTTTTCAATGGGAAATGTTATTCATTCTCAGCAAGTTAGGGCTTAGAATGAATACACACAGGTTTTAGCCTCAGAATAATTCTGAGAAATGTTGCAATATCAAATACTTTTAACAAGCATTAAGGGCATGGATTTACAATAACTGACTGTGAGTGTTTACTAATTGAAGGTTCATTACAGAGACATTTCTTATGTTTTATAACACCTACAGCACCCAGCTGGTTCCAGTGCTGCTGCAGAATTCCTGAACAGTCTCCAGCAAAAGACTCAAGATTCCCAAGCCGAAGCTGAAGTGACTTCAATGTATTTGTAATTGCAATAATGCAACTGAGTCCATGAGGCTCACCAGCTCTGTGGCTCAGGTTTCTCCATTACACCAGAGCCAGTCCCCAGTTTTCACTTCAAAACATCCAGTGAGAAGTATCTACAACTGTAATTCGCTAAAACCTTTAAAAATCATTTCTGACTCTAATAATACTAGTGCAAGCTAAGCAAATAACTCTCAAACCACTTCTCTAAATGTTCAACAGGTTCCAAGACTCTGCATTTTGCCTATGGGAACATGAAGACAGGAAAGCGAAGGCACTTGCTTCTTTGCACAGACCAAGTCAAAAGGCAAACCTGAGTGTCAGTACCTGCTGACTTCCAGGCAGTTCTCACTCACAGCTCAGACTGCTTTGTGGCCCAATCAGTTACAAAAGCATTTTAGAAAGTTCTCACGTGTAAAAACATCAAACAAGCTGCAAGAGAATCCACAGCCATTGCCAATAACTAATACAACCAAGTAAAATACTCATAATATTAACAAGCCTGAAAACACTGCTATGATTTGAGCAAGGACTAGACAAAAAGCATTGACCAAAAACTATACAGAAACAGCCTCAGAATGTGAATATGTCTACTATTAAAGATCCATCTGAAGACTACATAAAAATAGCCCTTATTTTTAAATAATCCCAGTGATTAGCAACTGGCTTTTCTTGTCTCAGCTCATCACAGGCTAGGGTCCTTCTGCAACATTTTCATCTAAGTAACATCTCGTAACATTTTCATCTAAGACATAACGTGCACTTATAACCAAATTCCGCACCCCTCACGCTCTCAGGGATGCGGCAGGGAACAGGAGCTGTACATGCGCAGCGAGTACTGCCTCCCAGAGAGGCTGCTGGGGAGCCCACACAGGCAGCGCGGCACAGGAAAGGTGGGCAGTCGCCAGATCCTGGGGAAAAAAGGGTTCCTTGGAAGCCTGCGTTAAGTATGTTAGTCTGGGGCTTCATCCAGCTTTCACAGGAGTCAACGGCAAGAGTCCCCAGGGTGAACCCCGTACCTGCAACGCAGTTCACACGTAGCAAGAGGGTTTTTCACCCTTGGTAAGCAATACAAAACCGCCGGGTTTTAAGTCCAGTGGGATTTAATCTAAAAGTAGAGCAGTGCTGAGTGACACAGGGAATACACCTCATTTTGAAATAAAAATACTTAGTCTGCAGTTTTGTTAACTCTAATAAAATGAAATTTTACAAGAGAAATGATATTTTTAAAATTGTAAAATGCCTTACAGAAGATTTAGCTTCTACAAAACAAAACAGAAAAATCAACTTCAGAAGGAGTCTTACTTCAAGCCACACAGAGGCAAATACAAAGTTATCACAGTCTGTATTTAAGTGGAAACTTTGAGTTCCTGAGAAACTTCATCCCTTCTGTAATCCCGCCATGAGCAGGAACTTTCACTGTCATCCCTGCTGTAATCCTGCCACAACCAGAAACTTTTACTGTTTTTCCATAGACTGAATTCCTTCTGGCTAGAAACATAAATTCTGGCTTGAGCTCCCTAAGCAAGTTTATTCTAGAGGCGATCACAAAACCAATGTTGAAGCGGAGAGCGCAGCAGCATACTTTGCTGGCAGCCACTTCCAGAAGCAAACTGGCCATTAATTACAGCAGCCTTATGACAGAACACAGCTCTGGTTTCCCTCCTGCAGTGGCCTCCTTGTATATCCAGGAGGGGAAAGCCACCCAGCTGGGGACTGACCCGGGCCCCAGGGACACAGGCTCTCCCCATCATACTTTCTGGTTGCTGCTGGGAGAGGGCAATGTCACCTCCTGCCAGGCAGGGACCCCGGGCACGGCTGCAGGAGGCTGGCTCCCGCAGGGGAGCAGGGAGGAGAAAACATTCTCAGCTTCTTCAGTGGGCCAACAGACCCAGGTCCTCAGCGTCTGACCCTTTTCTTACGGTCATCAAATACCTCTCTCAGTACCTCGCCATGAAGCGTGGCCACAAGCAGCAGACACTGCCTCGCTGGAGCCTCGCGCAGGTCTCCCATCCATCCGGCCCTGGGGCTTCTCTCCTTGGAGAGCCTGTCTCTGATGTTTTCCTGTGCTAGTTCCTGTAAGTCAGACATTTTCTGCATTTAGTTCCTTTGCTACTTAAATAAAAAGCAGGGAAGGCCTGAAAGTCATTAGTCAGTGGATTTGCACCAGGAGTGGATTTGACCCAATGTGTTTTCCCAGGCTTTGCTACCTTCCACCCCCAGCCTCCTGCGGGTCATTCCCAGATACCTGACCACTGCAAAGGGCCTGCGTGGCCAAATGGTTCAGCAAGATCAGCACTTTCTTTTGTCAGATTTTCGGAAGCAATCAGAAATGAGAACTAGATCCCAGTCAACCATCAAAGCCAAGAAAACTACTATCTCTGGGAATGAGCTAATGTGTTAGACATGTCATTCAGACTGCCTGGCTTGTCTTGGTCTTGAAATAAAAGTTATTTTAAAAAACTACATCTGGAAATGCAACACAGCCTCGTAATGACTCTGCATTACACCACGCACCCACAAACAACTTAACACAACCTGTTTGTGCAAGTGGAAAAGGCTCTCTCCTAGCACGTTTCCACAGGCTCAGGAGGAAAACCCCCATGGGACCTGCTGGGCTCTCCTCCTGCAGAGCGAGGAGAGGGCAGCAAGACCTGGACAGACCCCCAAGGGATTCACTCCCACGCGGAGGACGCACCTGCCGCTCACCGGCATTCACGGGCTGGCCGGCCAGCAGCCTCAGCTCGTGCCTCGCTTCAGCGTGCCAGCAATGGGCTAGTAATGGTTTTGTAGTCACAGGTGAGGGACTTCTACCCCACACATGTAGAATCATAGAATCATTTCGGTTGGAAAAGACCCTTAAGATCATCAAGTCCAACCGTAAACCTAGCACTGCCAAGTCTGGCTGGACACTTCCAGGCGGAGGGCAGTGGTACTGACCAGGCCACGGAGCTGGGAGCAGGAGGAGCCGCATGCCGCTGCAGTGGGGAGGGCCGACACCACTGCGATTAGCTCCAGCGGGGCTTGGCAGTATCCAGATAACGAGACTGACAATCCCTCCGGGTTGGGCCCTAGTACAATATAATTTGCTAGTAAAGACAAGCTGCCAGAAGGGTGGCAAAGCTCCCCGTGCCCTGTACCAAAAGGGGAGCGGGAGCACCAGCAGCCCCAGAGAGCGGTGCTGCCGCGGGGTCGCCGTGCAGCCGTCCCAACAGGACCCAAGCTGCCGTCCCACAGGACCCCCGCACGCTCCGCTCCCCGCTTCAGCCTTTGCTTCTCAGAGCCCTCACACGAGGGCAGACGTACCCTGTGCAAGGAAGAGAGAAAATGCTCCTTTTCGTTTTGTTTAGACTAGTTTTGTTTCAAACCAGGAGCAAGCTGCATTTTCCACGCTGCAGAGTGAAGGGCCTGTGTGCTTGCAGGTGCACATCCCAGACCTCTCGATCTGCCTGAAAGGATTGGGGCACCCAGGAGCTCAAGCCGTGCGGGAACATCTTGGCAAAGCCCGGGTGTCCTGCTAAGGTGGCAGACATAACAGGAGTGGGCGTACCCCAGAGAGGAAATAATCGACATAATCTTGAAATGGGCTGTTTCACCTTCACCAGAGCATCACCTGCGAGGGTATGGGTTTGCACTTTCACTAGAAGTTTTTAAGCTTGATCACCACCTGGATTATCCTGAAGTGCTGGGTTTGAATCACACAACTTGGATCCCTGTGCACAATTACTGCTTGAGATTTGTAAATTAAATTAAGGAAAAAATTGATTGGAAGGCAGCAAAAGTATGTCCCAATGAAAATACATTTCACATTTCACCTCCCCATTGCACCTCTTACTTCAAATTACTCAAAAATGTTAAAGCTCTTTCAGAATGTACATTTAAACACGCAGAGGTGCCTTCCCACTCCTCCATCTGCTCCACAGAACGCTCCCAGAGGTTTTATTTGAAGCCAAAAAGGACTCCAGGGTTACGTCCCAGCCGGTGTTCCCACCTCTGCACCTCGCTGCCCTGGGGGGCTGCTCAGGCAGCTGCTTCACTGCAGCTACTTTCCATTAAGATAAAAGAAAAACATTTCCCTGGGCCTTTTGCCTTGCCTAACCTCCTGTTTACTTCTAAACTCTTGTCATTTGGTGGCATTAGTTGACAGAGTTCTTCTGAAATTACATAATTATTTAAAAGGACAGATGCTCTTCCTGTTACCTATGCTATAAACAAGCTATCACAGAAAAACCTGCAATAACTCCTGTCTGTGAAAAAACTCCCCAGAATAGCCCCTCCTCTTATTTCCATTAAGATCTAGGGCCGAAATTTTTTCAATAGAAATCCCTTATTACTGATAGGAAATAATGGGTATGCCAGATTATAAGCCGTGACATATGTTTACAGCATTTTTCTCCGGTTAACAAAGCCACTTTCCCACACAGTTTGCTGCTGCCCTGCAGAGGCATCCTGAGACCCCGTGGTAACGGCGAACGCAAGCAGCCGACCGAGCGTAGGGCAGACCTGCAGGAGCCAGCAGCCTGCAGGAGCAGATCACTTCCCTGCACAGGGCCCGTGAACAGTTTGAGCATGAAAATGGACAAAACAAAATGGATAGTCTGACACAGGAAAAAAAATAATCAGACAATATTTCTATAGACAGATTCATCTAGAAGGCCTTTTTGCTGGAAAGCAAAGCAAAACCATGGTCTTCCAGTAGCAGTCAAGAGGCACAAACAAGAAAACAGTATGCTGTGGATTTAAACACACCCACGTTAAAGAAAGCACACTGGAGGAGTGTAAAGTGCGACAAATTAGAGCCATTAGCAGGAAGAACACGATCACTAGCAAACATCTGCACAGTTACGATTAATTTAACTGCCATATTAAGGGACTAAAACACCCAACAGACCCACCAGACACCAACAGGTCTACAGCACTCCTTGGATCAGCCAGCTGACTTCACCAAAATGGCAAGATGTACATCAGGGAATTCTCACCCGCTTGTTGGCTTCGAGCACGACCAACAGAAGTATTTCAACTGCACCAGGCTTCCCAGTGCAGCCTGTGACTCAGGAGGGGGATCTGCTGAGTTTGCTCTCATTCCTATCTGGTTTTCTAACAAGCTGACCCCGTAACCAGAGCCACAATACCCCACGTATACACGAGGCACCCAGGAGCATCTTGGAATGCTCTGTGAAAAACACTAACATCATGCTTATGTGAGCTTGTAGCTAAGAACTTAAAATAGTCCAGAAAGATTTTACTATGGTGCTATTGTAAGGGAATAATTTTTCAAGTTTTAATCCTATTTTTAGCTATTGGGAAGTTGATGCGTATTAAAGGACCATTAATACTTTAATTATTTGTGCTTCACATGAAATTGCTCCCTGCTTTATCTGTTAATGGCTTCAAACATTTGTTGTAATTCTCCATTACTGGATCTAATTGCTGTAACCCTCGTTTCTGGCCTCTGAGGTTTAGGCAGACCGATTCCTGGCAGATTCCTCCCCCGAAAGCTCCCTGACCTCCTGCCTTCAGCTATTCTGCCCGGGCTGCCTTCGCTTGGCAGCTGGAGCTTCTCTCCCAGGGCTGTCCCCTTTGAGGACAGCAGTTGCTGCAGATGTTTGGTCTTGCTTCTTAGCCCTTAGAAACTTTCTGTCCTTTATGGATTCTTTGCAGTTCAAGGGCTCTATACTAAGAACACTAAGCCACAGACCTGGCAAAATGCCAATGCTCCCCCCCACACCTTGATTATTAACTTTAAGAGAAAATGCCAGCCACATTTACAGCCAAAGCAAACATTTTTCTGTTACTGCGACGTTTAGCATCCTAAGGGCTAATACATGAAAAAACATACAACGCTGAAAAACAGGAGGCCAGACAGATACTGCATAAACCATGCTCTAAATTAACTTTTTTAAATTTTGACAGAGCTCCATGACACTTGCAACTTAAAAGGATTACTTCTACCCCTCCCCCTGATTAAAAAAAAAAATCCTTCCAAACCAAACAAAAACCCACAGAAGCAAGCAGAAGTGCAGACTAGAAATAAGTGGCCATAGACAAACAGAAGGGAAAGGACCCTCCCAGGCCACCAAACTTTGTGCTGCAGCTCACAGCCTTACACCAATATATTTCAAGAGACAACACATCATCTTCTGAACAAGAACAACAAAAATCCTACCTGATAAAATTGAGCCAAAGTGCCAAGAACTTTGAACTCCAGTTCAGTGGGATGCAATTCCTATGAAACCTCACGTTTCTCACTGTCTTCAAGTATTTGTCCCTTAAAATCATTCAGAGTAATTACTTCAGAAATGGTGGATATCCTTAAACAAAGAAATGCAATCCTCTCTGTGAACAATGGCAGACACACTGTGAAAAATCAAAAATATCAACTGAGCTGTTGAATAAAGTCTAGTGACAGCGCAGCAAGAGGAGAAGGCAGTCATAGCTGACTGTACTCACACCTCGCCTCAGACTTGGCAGGAAAACACAAGGTAGAAATAGGAAATAATAATACTAATATCCCTTTCAATATCATTTACACTTGCCAGTGATGACTCCTGCTTCTTAGCCTCTTGCTCATCATTCCACACTTTTTATTAACAATTTTTTGGCAAAGCATTTTAAACAGCCATTAAAACACTTGAAAAGGCTTTCAAACCCTACAAAGGTTTGTGCTAGCTGTGGGGGGAAAAAAAGCGAAGCCTGGGCAGATGTGGACACAGACCAGACCATGGATGCTGAGAAGGTCTGGGGAACCAATGCAAGTCCTCCAGCTCCTTCAGCCCGCTCCTCGACCCGGTCTTTTCCACCCCCTTCTCTCTCACCTTGTGTCAATACCATCAGGCAAATTTAGAGAGAAATGGCTTTTCAAGCATATATTAAAAGATTTGTCACATTAAACAATTTTCCAATGAAAACAAGTATTTGTTAGCAGTGCTACGACTCAAAAGTCCAAGTGCTGCGTTGCTGCTGTAAGCTTGAGCAACATGCCTTGAGCAAGAGAAACAGAATGAACACAGACATTACCAACTGAGTATCAGCCAAATAGGCAAAGGTTTCCTTGAGCCTAGACATATATAGCAAGATGTGCGATAAGAAATAGAGTTGATAGTTATCTAAGACAGATCACAGCATATTTCATGGTAGAAAAATGTTATTAAATACAAGCACAGCACCAATAGCCAAGTCCACCAGAAACAGGAATCGTGCACAGCAGCTTCTAGAGTTACTACAGCAGCATACACCTAAGCGAAGGAATGCGAGAGCTGTCAGATTTCATAAAAATGTTTAATGTCTCCTCAGAGAGTTCAACCAGACATCGGTATTCAAGCCAAGATGGGTAAGAGTCCCGTTATGTTATTCCTAGCTATGAGAAACAATTATCCGCTATCTGAGAACATTTTGTTGGTATATTGCAATTCTGGATTAATAACTCCCTTAAGTAGAGAGAATGACATTCATATAATAGTTTTGTATTCCCAACAGCTAATTTCCAAAAGCCATGGGGGAAGAGAAAAGGAGAAAAAGCAAATTTTTCTTGCAAACTAAAGCAGTAAAGTCAGCAAAATTCTTTAAGTGTCTTGTAAAGTCATAATACACAACTCTTCAAGCGGGCTGAGGAGCTACCTGCACGAGGAAATCGTACTGGCAAAACTAGAAGGGCAATACTGAAGTAATGAACAGGCTGTGTGGCCACGATTTCAGCTGAAACTGCGGCACTTCTGATTTGTACACTTGGAATAATTAAGGCAAGAATGACTTCACACAGAGTGCTCCTAAAGATTTAACAGGAAAATAAGGACTTTAACAGGAAAATAAAGAATTACCACCTTTCCTATAGATAAGCATAGAAGATCTCCATCAACACCGACACTATTATATCATTTTTATATTTCTGCAGAACCTCAGTTTGACAGGTTTGAAACTCCTGGCGAGACCAGTACCTTCATAAAGCGCAAAGTGGTGGTTTCAATTTATGCAAATCACACGCTCCTCTACTGCAATGCCTACAAGGATGAGCTACTGAGATGTGTGAAAAGGGAGGGTTGGGGGGAATCCTTCCTTCAGTTGAGTCCAATTGCCCAAACATTGCTACAGATGGTATTTTCCCTTTGCAGCACTAACTGTGGTCAGAATGAAATGTAGTTTGGAGACAGTCAGTAATCAAGTATTCGAAAAAAGCATCGCTAATATACCAGGATAAACTAGCGCACTTGCCTCTCACTTCACAAGGCACATAAAACAGGATCCCATCACTAACAAGCTCACACGCTGGTTTTGGTGGTTGCATGCATATTTGTGGCAATTCAGCAGTTGTTTCTCATGAGATAATTAAATACATTTAAATGAGAACATTGGGAAGGACTTTAGTAATGGATAGAAAAGAAAATTCACTTCACATGGTTTTGGATGAAATAGTCCACCAAGTCTTGAGAGATTCATACACGGCAGAAAAACCACAAGCGTCCCCACCACTAACGTTCAAGTTGTCCATTCCTTAAAACGCTGATCTCGCACAGTCGCCACTGCAGGCACTCACCATGCACGGCAGCGCGTGAGCAGGGCTTTAGCTGTCCCTTGAAACACCATCCGTCATTTCAGCACAGGCAAGGAAGGCTACAGCCTTATTTTACTACCAATTTACCTTCAGGAAACTGGTACAGGATACAAGAGCGCAGTCTATTACCACTGACATCAACACACGCCCAGTTCTAGCACTCCTACAGGGTAGAAGGCAGTGGAGCCCCAAGTGTTACCTTCTCAGTAAGAAAAGTCACTTACATAGTCTACTTGGTAGCATTTTTTTCAAAAAGAAAAATATGATGTAATGAGGTTTAAGGCATACACTATGTTTCTCTGCCCCTCTCAGGTGGCTATTTTTGAACCTAGTAAATGATCTTTTAGCCAAACTAACGATTTTCAGGAACACTTAAACAATTTGCTCCAAAACCATTCCTACTACAGTCCTCGTTTCTAGTCTGGAACTGATGACACTTTCTTTCAGCCACACTTAGAAGTTTCCCCACTTGCACCTATTTGTAACTCATCCCCCAGGGTCGCTGCCTGGAGCCCCGCTCTGCAGCGTCCTGTCGCACCAAGGCGGGCAGCCTGGCCCGAGCTCACCCCGCTGGTTAGCGGGACAACATCAGTAAGCAGGCGCACGTGAGCACAAGTACGGCAGGTCGCACAGCTGCCTTCTGCAGACACATCCTTAAGTGCATGACCTTGCTTAACTCTATCTTATCTCAGTCTTAACACGTAAGTATCAACTATAAACCACGTGTGAAAGTAAGAAATTGTGGAAGAGTTATTTCCAGGCTACAGCTACATACGTATGTTCAGCTCCAGGAAGTTTAATGATAACTACAAGTTGTGCTTGGATTGTACTGCAGCGTCATGCTGACTGGGGCCCCGGTACACATGGAAAGAAGCAAGTTATCAGAATTTACCGCATGACCAAATCAATTAAAGCATCAAGGAAAAGAGACATACTGATCCAAACTGTATGAGCTCGGAAAGAAAGGGGAGAAGGCTATTTACTCCCTCCACTTCTCTCTCCTGCCATTCGGTTTGGCACAAAGCACGGCTTTCCTCAAGCTGATGTGTAGTATTCGTGGTTTGTTAAAAGCCTCTTTAGTTCTGAAGGCACTTTGGATGTACTTTTCCCTGTATCTATCTAGATAGTTGTTTTATACAAGACACTAGCAATCCACTGGCAATCATTTTGAAAGCACAATGGAGGTAGATTGATCCTGGTGCACACAACAAATGTTCACCAATACACTGAAAACGTTAAAGCATTAAAGAGTATGGTTCATACACAAACAAAAATCCCAACTATCACAAAACTGGCAGGGAAATGAAATCTTGACCTGTTTTGCAAAGAAAACAACTACGATTTTCTTAGATATCATTTCTTTGTCTTCTCCAACAACATGCCTCAGCTGCCATCCGAAGTTTGATGAGAGCAGTTGAACAGTGAAAGACACCAATGTGTAGTAGCTGCAGTAATTCCGATATGCACTGATCACTCTCAGTGTATTCAAACCATTACTAAGATCACCTGAGCTACTTTGAGATCAGTAAATTAAGGTGTTTTGAACTCACCACACATGTATGTAAAGTAGATATTTTGATCTCTAACTGTTTACAGTCAGTATAAGTTTCAAAATCGTATCATAAGCTGATGCAATTTAGGCAATAGATCTTGCAAATGAAATTTCAAGTGCTGACTGCTGCGTACGTGGCAGTTACCACAGGAACTACAGCGAAGAACAGGAAACTACAGAAAAAGCGGCACAGAATAGTGTTAGATGCCTAGGAAAGCAGAGGGGAGGAGGCCTAAGTGAGAGGAGTCTTAAACTTCTCAGTGTAATGGCTTAACAAGTTTAAAACTATGTTATGTTCAGCATTCCTGAATTCCCTGCTGACTGCTGCTTCTGTGCAGTATTTCAGTTTTAACACAAAATTACAGCTCGAAATATTAGTGAATAAAAAAACAACAAAGAACAGTGTGTACATCCAGAAAGACAGTAGAAATTTCCACATTCACTTGTCAAACCAGTTCAGAAAGGAAATGAAGCTAAAACATTCCCTCCGTACAGGCATCCCACAGTCCTGTTCAGAGCTACTGAACACACATTATTTGAAGGAACAGATTTCTGAAACTTTCAGTGCAAAAATCTTTGTACTTGCATATCTGATTTAGGACACTATTCTGGCAGTTGCACATGAAATCAGACATTTGCACATTCAAACAGTGCCTTACCAACTATTCTCAAACTCATCGACTTGGCATATCAAACATGTTTTCCTACTTGAGCAAAAGAAGGTGTAAGACAGTAAGGTTTTGAAAGAAAGCTGAATCTGATCCTACCTAATGAACTACATTTTTGAGTAAAGTGTCACGTATCCAGGAGTTCTGCTGAGCTGGTTAAATGTGTCACCCACCTTTATGCACTGCACAGAAAACAAAGAAATCAAACTGTAGGAAGGCTGAGCTTAACTGGAACAAAGCCAATGGCATTTGCATGGCACATTTGGACCCATCCTGCAGAGCAGGGATTTTTAAGCAGAAAAATGAGTGCCATTCTCAAAGAAAACTCAAGTCTCACTTGAAGACAGAGTCTTTTTACGGGCTAAATTTCTACACTCTATTAAAACTTATTTCACCTTTTTATAACTTTATTGCTAATAACAGTGACAGGATTTTAAATACTAGTGACCTTGAAAGTTGTTTAAAAATCCCTTTTATGCTTCAATAAAAATTTCTCACTCAGACTCTCACGGTAAGGCTTGCATGACAACCCATCTGTAATTTACAGCTGCATTACTCATTTGGTAACAGGTCTACAGGGAACCTCGCCTGCCGAGTTCCTTCCCCACAACATGGTTTGCTTTGAAGTTTTCAGCCACAGACCTGGGGTCCATGTGTACTTGTTTAGCTGAGCCAATACATCATGCCGCTTCAGCCTCCCCGTTACAGAACTGTCTCTTGCCTACAGTGATTTATTAGAAAAATAGCAAAGTCATTTTAGATATTTTTTCCATGAAGGTCTGTATTCTTTTTTGATTAGTCTGAAGTTTCTGAAGCAAACACTTGAAAGAGTCAATGTCTCACTCATTTTCCTTTCATTTCTAGGACCACTAAATTGACACCAGTTTTGTGATATACCCTGCAAAATAACTTTTAATATTTTGTCCAAAACCCCATGACTTGGGGTGCATCAATTCAGAACTACCTTGTTGTGTTGGTTACAAAACCAAACGTAACCGAGTCCTCTTGCATACAAGATGCCCAGGCCAAATCTCTGTCCTATAAATTTTGTCTCAGTGCAACACCCTTCAGCATGGCAATACTGCCCATACACACCTTTGTGGAAGTAGCTGAATCGTTTTTGTAATGAGTGCACTCATCCCAATAAGCTGATTTTTGTCCTGAGCTATCAGCAAAGGGGAAATTAAGTTGTGCCCCTTCAGTTTGCGTAAAGCGAGCAAGGCTCGTGAACCAATGCTATGATTTTGCAAGCACAAAATTTCTATCTAGCATGGTGAGCAACAGACACTTTGAGACACAATACTTCCCCAGAATCAAACGCAATCAGTTTCTCAGCACCTAATGAGTAAAAACATCTTGTAGGGGCTTTTATGTTTTTCCACCTTGCATTACTCCTATACTCCAGCTGCTGAAAGCAAGTTTTCCTGAGGTTACTGTTCCTCTTAGAACCATATGGATCTATTTTACTGTCAGAATACAATTGTTAAAATTGTTGCACACACATTCTGCTTATCTCTGTATCAAGATAAACAAATAGCCCTTGGTCAATACTCACACTGCAAGACCTTCAGGGCAGGTACTGGCTCCAAATATTGTTTACACTGCCTGTTAATAAGTGTCACATGTCTACAGTACTTATCTCGCTTCAAAAATCATTTATTCATGTGAAATAACACAGGGTTTCATCTCAGAGCATTTCTACCCACTATAAATTTAAGTGCCATGAAAACATCTAGGTGCTATTTCAGCTTCAGCTGTGGCACCCCAAGCACCAAGTTAAGTGGTGGTAAGCCCTTGCACAGGGCTGTGAAGGCCACGGGAAGCCGTGCTAGGAGGAAGGCAGCTATGGGGAGCTTGCCCAATAAGCCTGCATCCTCCCTCAGTCAGGAGAAAACAGAGGAGCAGAGCTGGCCGAGATTAGGGTAGGAGATCTTTATAAGGCTCCTCCAGCTGAGTGGGGTTGATGGCATTTGCTAGATATTTTTAATATCATTTATACCTTCAAATATATCTAGACACTTTCAGTCTCTCAAGCCAGAGAGCACTGACAAACATCTGAGCTGGGAAAAAAAAAAAAAATGGAGTGCTGGCAGAAAGTCAGCCAAATGTGTTTGTCAGAGGCACTTGGATTTGCAAAATTAAGTTCTCTACAGCCAACTCTGAATCCTTGGAAACCAGTGGGAGTTTACCTATGTCATCACTGGATCAGAATTTGGTCCCTCATCCTTGCTTATTATGACCTAGAAATTAAATCCAGCTCATACACAACCAACCAGGTATTTTCTATATATGTTCACAAGGGAAAACTCTTCAGAAAGAGCAGAGGAAGCAGTATGGCACTCTTACTTTGTTTTAGAAGCCTTGAACCAAAATTATGAGGGGAAAGGGAAAAGCCAACAAAAGACCATCCATAAAAGAACGTCTGGTGGAGCAGAAGCTTGGTGCAAAGCAAAGTGTAATATGTTTCAATAACAAAGAAAACATAAGCTCCATTTTTTTTTTTTTTAAACACTACTTTCCAAAGCATCTGCATTTAAAAGATTTGATCTGTTTGGCCTCTCTGCCAGATGTTCCTTATTCTTTTTATAAGAGAGATGGGTGAGAACAAGCAGAGTGCATCTCCTCGGTCAGAGCAGCCTGCATAGGAATGACTGTATTCCCTCTTGCCTCCCTTGGAGGCAACCGAGCTTCAGCGAGCTTTGTACAAACACTAGTCAAATCACAGATTATTGCACTTCTCCACAATCCTCAGTATGTGAGAGTAAGACAAGTTTTGGTTTGGGTTGAGCAAAAAATTGCATTCAACTCCAAGTGTTTTGTTCTAAACCAAGCAAATTTTTAACCATTTTTCAGTGAAAAAGTCATGAAAAGATTACATGGATTTGAGAACCCTTTCTGTCACAAAATCCAAATATTCCACCAGCAAAAAGTTTTGGTAAAAGTGTGCCATGCTGAAGTGTTGGCAGTAGAGTCCTCCTGCCAAAAAATCAGGCAAGAACCTTATCTCCTGTGAAATGAAATCTCCGTTTGAGGTGTTAGCAAAATGTAGGTACAGAAAAAGCAGACTCTGTCTTTCTACCAGCAGCTAACCATACGCAGCGACGTACACGAAGGGCAGCTTGTTCCTCACTCAGGCACACGGCTGCCTCTTCTCCTCCGACCAGCAAGACGTGTTTACCTACGAGCGTCCAGACCAGAGAGATCCAGGCAGACCAGCTGGGAGGAAAGGCAGGTGAGCTCACGCCAGCGCGCGCCCAGCAGCATGCTTTGTGAACACGCTGGCCGCACGCTTCTGTCAGTGCCCTGGTGGGCTGAAACAAGCTGTAAGAGTCCCAGGCCCCTTCAGAAGGGTTTAACAACTTTGGGTTTATGCACCTGGAAGATAATTACCAAAATTGCACTTGTGAATAAAATGTTGGTACTGCAACTCCTCAATGCAGCAATGAAACCCTTTGTAAGTCAATGTAGTTTTATTACCACCAGGTGAGATAATCTTGTGAGCTTCAAGAATATCAAAGTAAGCAGAGCTCTACATTGCGAAAGCCCCAAAGTGTTTATGCACACATATAGGCAATTGTGGACACTGCAGACTGTCCCCTTCCGGTTCCACAACCATTTAGCCTCCCCTCCTAGCTAACATCTCCATACATTTAACTTGCTTTTCACTGAAAAGCATTTAACTTGCTCCCACTGAAAGAAACTCACAGACGTTTGATACTACTCTGGGATTGACACAAGGACCAAATCAGAATAAAATGTTGGTTTTTAATCATGCTTAATGCCATCACAGGGTGAATGGGGCACAGAAATCTCCAGTTTTGCCCAACATGCAAGGCTTTGCTCTCACAAGCATCTAATATCCTCCTAGTGAAGTCACATCGGACTTCCCATTGTAAACAAAACCAGAACAAAGCCAAAGGTTATCTGCTACATACACAGTAGATAAAACAAGCTAGAAGCCAAGAGCACGTGAATTTACATTAAGTACTTCCAGACAGTGACTCTCTGGTCTTGGCTAATCTCAATGTCAGAAAGTGTTTTTCCAGGACAGTGCGTTTTTTTTGGAAGGATTCAGAAATGAACCGAGTCTTTTAGAAAAGAGAAAAGCCAAGTTGTCCTCTTTTTCATTCTTTCCTTTCAGTGAAAAAAAGAATTCTGAAAGTATTTTCAAGAAAAGGAAAGCCTGCTTTAGTTCAAATGCTGGAAAACTGATGATTTTGGCCACGTCCAGTCTTGGGTTATTCCATCTATCCTCTGCTTTCAATGCTGAGCAGGTAACTCGCCTTCCTCAGCTGCTCTAAGGGACACGGCCTCTGTTTGAAGGAGAAAAAAGGCAACTACTACTTAGAGGCTGCTCCCAGTACCCCACTGCACACCGCCCTGCGCGCAAACGCCAGTCAAAGCACAGAGAAAAGAGGAACGGTAAAGGGAAGCTGCTTTAAAACAACATGCTCGCTGTTTCCGATGTGTAACTAGTGCCTTTATTCTCTGTTATGAAACGAAGGAAAAAAATGTGGAAAATGTTCGCAAATTAAGATGAAAATCTTCTGTGACTAATATTTACTTGAAGTAAATCTGGTATTTACAGACTTGTTTTCTTCAAGTGCTTTGAACATAAACAAGACTTTATAAATATGCTGGAAAATGTTTAAACTTCAGCCAGAGATGACTGTTTCATTTCAGAAATTAGCATTGGCTTTGGGCTGACAGAGGAATAGCTCAGCATGACAAAGAGGCCTCATCTGGGCCTTTTGATGAAGGCCAGTTTATGGCGACAGGTTTCCAGCTTATAACTACAATACAGACCCATGTTATATCGTGTTACAGAGAGCTAAGCTCGCTTTGGAAATAATTTGTTCACGTATATTATTCAAGTACCATCAGCCCTAAGACAGCATTGAGGAAAAGGCATTTTCTCTTCATACCAAGAAAAATGCTGGAAAGCACGAAAATGAGAGGCAAATGTTGTTGCAGAAATAAGAAAAACATTGCTCGGGTTTCCAAACAGAGCTGTTGAGCGTGTGGCTTAAGAACTGCTGAAAGAATTAAGGGCACATTCCTTTCAGCTTGATTCAACAATTTTCTTTATATAAGAATTACAATATTAAGCTTACTGTTGTGGAAAGAGAACATATTTACTAGCTTTTAATAGAGAGTTACTAGCTTTTAATAGAAAACTTTCAGCCAGTGTTCACAATCCACTGTTGTTTTACCCAAGACAGGCATTAATAAAATCTTTATTGGTCTAAGTATTTACAGTTTCTTGTTTCAGTCATTCAAAAACAGAGCTATTGCCAATGTCCTGATTTAAGTGAAAGGTTATTTGCACAGCAGCTATATGCTTTACCTACAGACACCTCCTTATGGCCAGCCAAAATGGCCATTTCTGACACCCTTCCTTTGCTCAGGAAGTGACAGACAAATGCCACCATGAGACGCAACTGCCTGTGCCTGAGCGCGAGGACTGGCCGCACCGCCAGCGCCCGCTTCTGCGCTGGGTGCCCGACTCCCCATCAGTCACGTGCTGCTGTCTGGAGATGCCCTACGCAGCCATCTGCCCACCAACCCTGGTGAAGCCACGGCTCCGTGCCTCTGGCCGAGGCCCTGGGAACGCTGCCCGCGTCGGCAGCACACACCACTCACTGTTCCAGCACAAAACCAAACCCCAGAGGTCAGACTCCCCATAGCCCACTCGGGCGGCATGCCGGCGTTGGGAAGCACAGACCCTGGAGAGCGAGAGCAGCCCTTGGCACGGTCCTTCCTCCACTGCTGGGAGCATGGAGGCAAAGAGACAGGAGCCAGCTAGCAGCCGAGGAGCTCTGCCGCCAGGTCCAAACAAGACCAGCGGTAAACGACTAACTTGTCACGCAAGAGTCAACCATGTTGATTGAAAAGCTTGTGAGCTTCTCTTGTACAAAACTGCGCTGACGCAGGTTTTTGAGCCAAGCTGGCTCTTTCAAGAGCCTCTCATAGCAGCAGAACAGCCCACCGGGAGGTAAGTCAAGCCTTCAGTGAAAGCAAAGGGCAGAACAGGTCTGCTTGCCAGCAGGCTGGCAGCGATTGCTGCCAAGCATTTGGTGGTGAACGCAGGGGTCCCATGCCTGCAGTGGGGTCTGGGCTGCAGCAGGCAGCTCCTGCCAGCAGCAGTGCTGGGGACACTGCCCCAGGGACCTGGCAGCCACTGCTGAGTCGTCACTAGATGGGCACCGCATCTTCAGGAACAGACTGAAAGCCTAAGATATGTGGGGAAGTTCTCACAGAAACGAGAAGCCCACACACCCTCTGCGCACAAAGGCCTCCTTGCAACACCACCAGTAAGTAACCTTTCCTACTCAAGCAAAATAAAATCTCTCAGTGGCTGGCAGCAGCACTGAACTACCTTGAGTGGGACATACCACAAAGCACGGTATAGCTTGTTTCAGAAATGCAAGCTACTAATCAGATTTAAGATAAGGTGCTAAAATAATTCAAAAAATTGTAAGATTCCATAATGTAGATGGAGTCTATAACCTTCATAATCTAATTTTTTTTCTTTAAAAAAATGGGTTTAGCCGCAGAATGCTAAAAACCAGAAGAAACCAGTAGTTAAAAACTATGTTCACCCTTTATGAAAGGTTTACTAGGAAAGGGAAAAAAGGATAATAGTAAAGCAAAGTGCTATTCATTTTTAAGTAAAATAATAAGTGCATTTCTACTCATACCAAGTTTACTGTTGACTGTCACTGGATCAGGATGAAGTGCAGTTTATAGTTCTTTTCCTACACAGAGCTTAAAGTCTCTGTTGTGCCTGTAGCTAAAGCAGCGCAAAGCAAAGGGTTACCAGGCATTTACTAACTCCTCCTGTTGCCTGCAGGCGTTGGGACAGCAGTTGTGCTGTTTTGGCCAGACTCTTTGCAAAGCTCAGATGTGTGGGTGTCTTCCTCATCCCCTCTGCACACCACGTGCATCTGAAGAACCGCACTGAACTACCACACACTGGGAACCTTGCTGCGTGAATGTTTTTGAAGCAGACCCTTGCATGTCTGACTTATCCCTCTGTTCACATGTTAACTAATCTTACAGCCTTTGTTTCTCAGGGCTGAGAAATATGCACCATTACACATGGCAGAAAGGAACAAAACCTTCAGAGAGTTAATAGATTTTTAAATTTGGATTCTTGAAAGTGCCATTTAAAAGCCTTTACAAGCACCTGCAATTTGTAATGCAGACATACAGTCAGTAGTTAACCTGGATCACAAAAGCACGATATGGCAAGTTTGCCGGTGGCAGCACTGAAACCCAGAGAACACGCCACGGTCCTGCCCTCGCCTGCTTGCTGGCCCTTCAGCAGCAAGGCGAGCCGCAGAGCCCAGGATCCCCTCCAGCCTGCCGTGGCCCGCGCCGCAGCGGAGGAAGCGGTGGTTTGGCCGCGAGTGCCGCTTCCCTGCAGGAGAGGCAGGCGGGCCTTTGAGCACGCCAGACCTCGGGACTGAGCAGCCCTGAACACAGACAAGAGGGAGCCAAGCTCAGGAACATCCATTTCAACATTTCTGGGAAAGTTAAAACAGCAACTAAGCAAGTATGGTATTCCGCTGCTACTGCACTTTTTGTTTGCTAATTGCTCTGCTTCCATCTCCCACTCTTGAAGGCACAGTTTTGCCTCATTCTTCCTTCACTCTCCATCATCTTCACAGCTTTTTAAACACAAAACTCAATCCCTTCCTCCCTGTGTCAAAAAAAGGCATCTACACACCACTGAAAGATGCACACAGGGTGGAGGAACCCCCTTACTCTCTCCTGTAAGTTCCCATTCCAGACCCTTCCCCACAGCCTGTCCACCCCCAACCAGACGCCCTGCCTTCGCACCCGGGTCCTGCCCGTCCTCACTCCAGCAGCGATCCAGGCTCCAGAACGCAGGGTTCCTTAGCAGTGGTTACTCTTCTGAAATACATAGCAAACACAACATGAAGTGGAAAAACCAAATATTGACTATCTACCCAGCAAGCTTATGGCGTATAGGCTGCATTGTGAATGAAGACACACCTTTTAGAAAAAGGCCATATTGATCATCTGGAATTTGTCTGTGTCAGGTCAGTAAATACAATTTAGCTACTGACTGAATGACAGACTTCTGATTTTTTTCAGTAAAAAAAGTAAAATCACATATATTTAGACTGTTCAGATTCATATACAGTGTTAAATATAGCCAGCCTCTTTAAAGTCATTATTTTTTCCTAGTGCAACACAAAAAGGAAGTCATGCTTTTGTTTTTGAACTGTATTCAATTAAAGACTTAGTAAGACAGTCAAAGTTTTAGATTCTTAATGCATCACCATTTAGTTTCGGAATGCAAGCCAAGGAATAAACAGAAAAGAACATTTATTTTAGTGGCTGTCAAGTTTCTTCCAACTACTCTCTCTATTCCACATCCCTAATAAAAAAACTAATAAATAAAACCAGATTATGCTGGGCCGAACACGAGGGATCCCGCAGCTCAGAGCCTGACTCCTCACCAGCGGATCCCTGCTTGCCCAGGCGTCCCGGTGGCCCCTGCGGCACCTCCGGCCCGCAGAAATGCCACCCAGCCCGAGAAGCCTCACCTGCAGCAGCGTTCCCAGCAGCCGGGCAGGGGCTGCCGGCGAGGAGAGCGGGGCTTCCCCCTGCACCCACCTCTGCCCCGCGGTGCCAGCGCCGGCACCAAGGAGCTGCCACAGCGCTCCCGGCAGGCGCACGGCACCTTCCCCGCTGCTCCCCGAAGGGACGGGAGTCTGCGTTAAGGGTTAGGCAACAGGGAGACAAGAAGTGCGAGTAAGGTGGAGGATAAATAAATTTAGGTTTATTGTATTTTGATCTGAATGAAAGCATCAAGTTTCTTGACTTTTAGCACAGCAGTCTGATACTTTATAAGAGGTTTTTATGGAAGAAAACTGTGTTTTGGAATAGTTTGCAACATTCATCCTTGGAGAGTATATTACATTCAGCAACGGAAAGGTCATTCGAACTGACTTACGGTTCTGATGCAAACCAACAGAAAAATACAGTTAAGTCTGAAATATACAGCATGTTTCCAAAGCAAATGCAACATAATAGCAGTCACTTAGGAAACCAGCAAGGAAACGCTCTGTCCTCCACCAGTCCGTTCTTGCCTTACCTATATGCCAATACAAAAATCTTTTGTTCCATCTAGCACTGCTGAAAGGTGCCCGCTCTCGTTCATTAAGCGCAGGACCAGCAAGCTATTCCAGAAGAGCTGGCCTAACAATGGCGTTTCCTCCTCCGTTCCCCCTTACCCCAGTAAACATCCACAGAAGTCAGCACTGATGGAGCCAGCTCACATGGGAAGAGTTAAAGGTAACGGCTCACCAATGTGCAAAACCCCTTTTCACACCTGGCTTAGACAGAGTGATGGCAGCCACCAAAACAAGTATTCCCCAGGCAAATAAATGCTATTACAAATACAAGTCTATAAACTTCTTTGGATGTATCCGATTGGACTCTGAATTTGTGGAATTCACTCTAGTGATACCAACAAGTTCTTACGAACTTCTGGGCCCAAGGAACCTAGATCCATGCACTTGCCAATACACCCATAGCTCAGAGCCGCCCCACTGAAATAAAGCTCAAAATGTTCTAGAAATACCTTTAGTCATATAATTAATTCAAAATTCCCACCTCTCCTTTTAATCAGCAAGTCAACAGCACAATACAAGAAGCACAGGCTTTTAACCATCTCCTTTACTGAATTTATTGGGAATTATACAGATGATCTCATCAGTGTTAACGCGAGTTCAGGCGTGCACGCCCCTGTACTTCCCACCTCACATATTATCAAGGGCCCCTCTCCTCCAGATACAAGATACTTGAGTTGTGGCCCAGTGTTACACTGAAAAGTTATTTACACACTTCATCAGACTTCAGACATTTCAACCATTACAGTTAAAACCAAGACCATGCATTCGTTTAATTGCAGAGTTATGTTTGGTTTGTATACTTTTCTGTACAAGTACTAAGTTAAACACAACCTGGAAAACTATTTTGTAGGACACAGAAAAAGAAATGGCACAATATGATTCAATACTAGAACATAAGTAAACACCACAGACTTCAGAAATCTCATCTTGAGATATTAAGCCATATTTGGAAGAGACATTGATTTTCCCTGCAGTGACCCATTTTAAACCAGAACACAAAATAAACATGTTAAATCTAATAAACAACAACATGACTTTAGCATTGTTTCAATATTGAACTACAACACATTCAAAGCAGAGTTCAAAGCAGGCCAGTCATTTCTCATTTAATTTTGTCATAGGAGACAGCTATTACAGGAGCCTCAGAAAGACAACAGCTACACACCAGTCACCGCGTACCATTAAAGAAGCCACAGGACAACATTATTAAGACTAAAATAGCAGAAAAGACATGCAGAGATCATTATCTAGCTATAAGGCCACGACCTCATTATGAGAATTAAATTTTTTTAAAGTATTTTTAATTAGGCATTTTATACTTGAAAATTATTGAGATACACTGTGCTGAACATACAAATGGAGCAACAGGAGAAAGTGACAAATTTAAGCTGCTCTCCACTTTTCACTTTTTTAATCCATATCACACTTTCACACTGTTTTCTCCTCCCAGATGACTTTTCAGCTGCTATTCAAGACAAAAATTATTCAATTACATAAAGCTGAAGGTTTTAAAAAGTCACACCAAGCAAGCATTCTCCCTGCCTTCTTAATCAGCTTATTGATGCAAGTTCTCCACAAGAACACCACCAGTATGACTTCATTTAGCACACTCAGCCACAAAGTCCACACATTTACTAAGTGTTTGCTGGTATAGCTATAGCAGAAAAGCCTTCTAACATAAGTTAAACTTACACAGGAAAGTATACTTTGGCTTTTATGCAACCCACCATAGCAAGTTCAGCAAGTAAAATAATAAATAAAATAAAAAATATTAAAGCTAAGAGCATTCTTACTTCCGATACTGTCAACAAGTGTGTTCTAGTATAGTACTCAGGCTTTCTCACCTGGAGAACAGGTAATCTCATCCCTCCTCCCCACACTCCAATGCAGAAAAAACTCTAATTTTCTAGTACTGACCTTGACTTAGAAAGACCCAGATAAGAACTCCTACATTTGTACAACTTCTTACGTCCTGCTACTGCTGGTCTTCAATGATAAGCCTCAAAACTGTTTAATTGAACAGAACAACACTAGCCCTTGCCAAACAAGGGCTCTGAGCCTATGCTTACCTTTAAATAGCCCCTCTAGGTTTGCGTGCAAAACATTAGGCAGAGTGTGACTCGCCCTTCTAACAGCTGAAAATAATGAAGTTCTCTGGCTAATTAAAAATGCTGACAAATTGAGAGCAAAAGCTATCAGCTGTGCAGAAGAAAGGCTGCAGTTGAGACCTGAAAAGCTAGCATGCATGACTTTAAAGCATTCCACTCTTAAAATTTTAATTTAATTGTAACTGGGAAATAAAACGTAATATAATTCAGAAACATACTCTCATCTGTAACTTGGAAATAAACACCCATGCCATGTTTCTTTTACCCAGAGGTATCTGTTTGGGTGGAGGGTAGGGGGTTTGGTTTGGTTAGTTTGGTGGGGGTTTTTTGTTTGTTTTTTCAACTATTTAAAAGATTAATCAAAGGCCAGCATGCAAGGCCATCTTCACGAGATGACAAAGCCTTACTTCATCACAAGCAAAAATTATCCCCGGCATGCATCAGCTTTTTGTTTGTTTTCAATTGGCTGGTAGGTAGGTTTTAGGATTCTTGTTAATGAACTGCCAGAACATCTCCCTGTGAGCACTGCACTACAGCTATAGGTTAGGTAGGCTTGTAGATTTGGAAGTAACAACATACTGCCCTTTGGACTCACTTCTTTTTACCCAAGACACTGGCTACTTATAATTAGCAATTGTCAAATGGTTAAAGATGGTATCAGCTATTAAGCACTTATGCTCTTCCAACACCCACTGATACATTACATCGTTAAAGATAACCTGCCGTTTTTGCATCAGAGGAACTGGGATCACATCATTTATTAGTCAACCTTACAGCATGATGACATACAGCTCTACCCAGAGCATTACGATCCATAAAGGAGACAGTCATGCCTTCTGTTGAACTGCCTTCGACTCCTGCTCTCCCCAGGAGCTCCTCCTGCCGCCAGCAGGTCCTGCATGCCTCCTGCTGGTGAAGGGCTCCCAGTCCACAGCGACCACATCTACAGGTCGCAGTTGCTAAACTATCACACTTGGGAGCCTACGTTTAGGACTTCCAGTTCCAACCCAAAGTACACAAGTGCACCCCAAAGTACACAGAAGACAATGGAAATACCCCAGCTGATTTTGGCAGAAGTTGAGAGTAGGAATCTAATCAGGCAAAGAACTTGAGGGAAAGGCTTCTCTCGGAAAGCTCACAGGTTTGAATTCACGTCATGCCCAGTATGCTCCATTCCCATCAAGACACATGAAATTCTCCAAAGCACGTTGGCCTCTGTGAGCCAAGAGACTCAGGAGATGTCTGCGCTAGGAGAGAACAGAGCTTTAATAACAAAAAAGTCACTCTGTCCAAAAAAAATCTGTAGTGGCTCCAGAAGGATGGAGACTAATCCTTTAACCTCATAAGATTCCTCAGTTTGCAAACTATTTGCAAATACATGTATTTTAAACCACATAGGTCACATTCAGCAAGAAACAAATAAAGACAGAACAAAGCTGCTGCTGAGTTGGTATATTCAGGGGAAAGCAGGTGAAGCTTTCCAAGTTAAAATCCAAACCTTAGCCATGCTTTCTGCAAACTATACAAACCTTTTGCACCTCGCACATTAATCCAAGCTATTGATTCATAGCAAAGTTACTGGTAGGGTACAAGGAGATACAATTAGGGTTGGTTTGTTGTTGTTTTTTAATATATGAACTGCTCATATCAAAAAAACAAGGGGAGTTAAATCCCTTATTTAAGGCACCTGACTAATTTTGTGGAGATGCATAAACAGAAAAGTTTCTGCATACTCTAGGCATAACTTTTTTTTTTTTTTTAACTGCACATGTAGGAGTCTTCTAATATATGTCTTTGCTTCAGATCAAACAATATCATGGGAGAAATCACAAGTCACTTAGATCAATCAAAGCTGGTTGTAAGAATTTCTGACCCATGTGGTTATTTTATAAGTGGAGGAGTAAGATTGGCATTTGGGATTAAACAGATTCACTCAGATCCTGGCAATTTGGCAGAAACCATCTACAAAAGAAAGTACTCTAAATGTAAATTCTCCAATTTCAAGGTCAGTTTTTAAAGCTGGGGGGGAACCCCAGAATATTTACAAGGCCTGGAGACTTACAAAATGCAAGAGAATCAGTGCTGCAGTATTGAACTACTTCTCTTTGTGTAGCTAATTTTGTTGACATTTTATAAAGCTATGCTCATTCAACTTTTTGGTTCTTCTCATGTTTTGTTTTTTAGGAAGGCAGTCAGAGTTCAGCATTGCTGGAAAGCACTTTAGTTTCACTGGCTGCCATGAGAGCCTTTCTGTGGAACAGACAGAGAGGAAAGGAAGGGCAGCAGTGAATTACTCCCCCCGTAGAGCTCCAGTCCAGTGACTGTCCTCCACTTTCCATCAGTCTAAAAAATGAGCACTGACACTGGCCTGAGGAACCAAAACTGCTGTATAACATATGCACCAAATCTTCCCACCCTCCAGAATCCAACCCACAAGCATTCAGCATCAGAAGCATTACCAATTTCAACAAAGCATTATCTCTGTAATTCACAGCACGAAGAAAAAAAAAAATCCAGAGATTTATGCAACTCCATCAGTACCAGATAACAGGGGAAGAAAAGAATGACTATAAGCTTAGATAAAAGGAGGACAATATCCAACTAGCAAGACTGCAGGATATTCAACCTATGAATTAGCACAAAAATTGGTATGTAGGCATGTTGTGATTGTTCTAGATTTAAGCTTAGTTTAAATTTTCAAACTAAAAGAATAGCCCACTGTTCATACGAGCATTTTATTACGGCTGTCCCTTACATTGTCCTGACGATGACTTGCAGTGGCAATGCTGACCCCACGATAGCGTGTTTGATGGCAGCCTGGCCATGGTTTCTGCTCAAAGGCGAGGGCACTAAATGATCTACTGCAATGGACCACCACACTGGGAACTAAGACAAGAACTGCAGGAACGCTCTTTCCCTGGTGACCACCACCAGGTTGGTGACCACCACCAGGTCACCACCACCTGGTGACCACCACCAGTCATCCACCAGGTCAGACACCAGCATGATCCAGAGACTGACCTTGAATTGACTTAAAGAGCCTTCATGCGGTGATCTATGTACTAAGGCATAGTTTTGCATGATCTACGTTCACCGAATTAGACTAACCTTTTTGTATCAGCGTAGCTATCTTCCCCTCTCTTACGACCAAGGCCCCTAAGGTTTCCCAAGATGCTAGGTCTAATCTTGCATTCATCCTGGTAGCTTGTTTACACTGTAGACTGCTAAAATATTCCTTCCCAGAGCAAATAAACAAGACATTACAGCTGCTGCTTCAAATTTAAATTGAATTAAAACAATTCTATCATCCTCGTGCCTTTAATAACACAAATAACCAGAAAACTTGCTGCTTTATCCTATGCATGTAAATTCATAATGTATAGTGGCCATCAAGAAACAATGACATGCCAGATTAAGTATCCTCACAATATACCTAACAGAATGCAACACAGAGACCTTCAAAATCAGATTTCAACACTGCTTTTGAAATTAAAACCGTTAAAAAAAACTCTAGCCAATGTTTGAGATGAGCACTGAAAACATCCAGTCTACACCTGCAATGCTACTTTAACAGGAGTATCTGTGTTTCAGTTCATCTGCTGCTTGAGGAGATTTGCAGGTTAACAGCTCTGCTGGCGAGGTGGTCTGAAAGGAGATGAAAGATCTCACTGAAGGCACAGAACTACTGATTGGACGTGTCACTGTAGATCAAACATGCAATTACCCTGTTTGAGGACATGCTCCAGTAATGAGGATAGCAGATTTTCCCCAGGCTTAAACAAGATTTTCAGAAACAGATTTTCCCAGTTTTAAACAAGCTTTTCTTCTAAACGCGAGTGACTGATGATCCCTCTCTTCATGCCCACCTCTCGTAACTACCCAGGTGAGAGAGAAAGATGTTACCGCTTTTCACAAGGAAGAAAAGATAGCTCCTTCTCAACTAAACAGGTTATTATCTGCGTGCCTGTATTAAATGCACCAAGCAGGAGCTTTTGATGTGGCTGCCACTACTGTGGATGATTTATCAGGCCCCGTGTCATCTGAGCTGGAGCGAGTTCAAAAGCGGCGGCCGGCGGGAGTCCCTGGCTGCCCAGACCCAGTGCAGACACCAGTAAACAGCCCGTCCCAACCAGAAAAGATGAATTACCTCCGGACCGCTCATCTGAGATCCTCACCGGCCTGAAGGGTACGCAAGAAGAACAAAAAGCTGGAGCACAAAAGGGTACGCAAGAAGAACAAAAAGAGCTCCGCGGCCGCAGGGCCCGGCTCGGGACAGGGCGGGAGGCGAGGGCAGCCACAGCCCCGCGCTCCGCGGGTGGGCAGCGCAGCAGGCCGGGCCAGCGCCCAGCGCCCGGCGGGCACGGACGAGGATGAGGACGGGGATGGGGCCGGGGCCGGGGCCGGGGCCGGGGCCTGCCCGCCCGCCCGAGGCCCAGCCCGGGCCGGGGCCCGCCGAAACGGAGGCGCGGGCTGGGCAGCGCGGGGCAGGCCCCGGTGAGGCCGTCGGGGCCCTCGGGGCCCGGGCAGCATCGCTGACAGGGAACGGCCCTTCTGCCGAGGATCGCGTGGAGAAAGCAAATGTAAATGCAAAACTTTACATTAATTTAATTTTAGTCTTACGTTAATTTTATGGCCGTGACTTTTGGAACAGAACTGTGAATTAAAACACCTGAGCCTGGCAGCATCATCTACACAATTTTGATTTCGTTACTACATTGGACCCATAATCCCGCACCCTTCCTCAGACCCTGTCTCAGGACACAAAGCACCTTCCACGCACCCAGAGGAGCGTTTCTGCGGGACCCGGAGGACGGCGTGCACCTGCCTGCGGAGGCGGCCGGCCGCGCTCCCTGCTCACGTTTCCCCTCGGGCCCCGCAGCCCTGCGAGGGGCCTGCGAGCGTCCGTGCGTGGCAGCGGGGAGACGCATTCGGGGAATGTCGTATTTCATTCCCACCCGAGAAGCTCGTTTTTTCTGTCCGCAGCGAGCACTCGGCACAAAGCCAGCACTCCCGACGGCAGCACCCACAGCTGACGCTGTTTAACATTTTCCAAAGCATCTTAAAGCGCTGAGAAGAATCAACATGGATGCCAGGAGGTGACAACTTCCACATCAAAAAGAGAGCTTTTTACCTCAACTGGTTCTAGCAATCTGCCCGGGCAAAATCTGCACCAATTTAATTTGTTTTCTGTGGTAAGATGCTAACTGGCAATTCCCGTCACAATGCAGAAGATATTTAAAAGGACCAGCTTTTTAGTGTAGTTGTTGATAACTGCAAAACAGCTTGTTTTACTCTAGATGCTATTCTCTATTGCTATGCATACTCAACAGCATATGAAAGAGCCTTATCGTCTCCTGGTAAGATTTTTACATTGCTGTAGTTTCACTGAAGTCAGTGAAACTTCTCTGAAGCAGTAACTGAGAAGAGTGGGCACAGGACCAGTAAATGCAAGGTGCATTGTGAAGTCAGTCATGCACTTCTGGAAGTTAACAAGGCCATTAATTTCCACAGGAGTAAAACTGGACTCTGGCAGGATTACTGCCGTGAGATTTTGCCCCTGGGAAACGGGAGTGGAATCTCTTTTCCCATGACCAGCTGCCTTGCTCCTTCTACATAAGTAGAGAAATTTATTTAAGCTTTATCGGAGTTCCGTACTAAAACACCAAGGTTCAGGCTGTATGCCTGAATGCGTTTGCTTCTATGTATGAGAGAGTCTCAGTCCTCTTTACGTATATTCCTCTGACATACTGCTTGGTTTCTTGGAGAGCAGTATACAGCGCTGCATTGCATAAAGCAGATGTGACTTACAGTCCCCATATTAATATTTGCATAAATACACTAGCAACTCAAAAACACTGATTGTGTTTTCGGAATCAATTGATGCTTTGCTGGGAGCTTGTCCAGTTCATTACAATGGAACTCAAGTGCCTGACCTCGGCCTTGAGCCACTGAATAATTGTACCTACGTGTGTTATTTTGAAAATTCCCAACGAGGCACTCAGAGAGTCGTGTAATCCTCTTAAAGGCTGTCCAACAGCCCACTGAGACAGCCCTTAACAAAACCTTACCATACTTACGTTAGTTGCCCTGTTAGTAACCTCTATTTCACAGTCTGCAGAGGACATCACTCACTTTAAAGCTTATTTGAAGAAACTCATTTATATCACAAGCTTCAATCAGACACCACAGATCTTTATTGCACTGGAGGTACTGTGATCACATCTAAAAACTGCCATATTTGCTTTAGAAAACCCATCAGGACTACCTGAAGAGGTGCTTCGACTTACTGTGTAAGTTAAGACACTGTAAGTCAACGTGAACTTTGCCCTAATGTCTAAGGACCTGAATATATTGCATATTACAGCAGAATTTCCTGCATGCTCACTCAAGCACAGTTTACTTAATTTCTGAAGCACTCAGCTGCAGAAGCTGAGATCTACAGCTCTGAAGAGTACGTTGGAAATACCACACCGAAATGTCAGATACCAGCCTGGTTCTGGCTCTGAGTGTTAAGCACCGTCAGAATGCTCAATTCTGCATAAGAGACCCAGATAGTTAAGACTGAGTTTGGAGCATATAAGGCTAGGTTAAGACAAGCTGAGAAACTAGCAATAGTTTACTGAAGGCGCTGCACAGTTTTGCGCTTGCAGCCCCGCGGCAGGGCCCTGGCCGGGCGCTCGTTTTGCCGCGCAGGGAGGATGCGTGGGCACACGCGGCATCTGCTCCAGAGGGCCGGCAGCGACAGGGGCTGCCTTCCCGGCACGGCGGGGCTGACGGCTCGAGGCGTGAGCTGCGCTGCTCTCTTCTCAGAGCTCTTCTTTCAGGCTTCAAAAACTCTGGCAGATGCAACTGCACAAAGTCACATCTTCAGGTCTTTCTGTGCGCAAATTATGGCAGACGCCATACCTTTTTCAAGGGAAAACAGTTTTTGACAGAAGTAGAGGGCTCTAGGAGCTTAGTGACCCCTCAGCCCAGCTCTGGGCATGCGTCCGCTGGTCAGTTCTGACAGGTTCCCACTCCTTCTGCCTGGCCAGTAAAGAAAAATAAGACCGTGCGCAGCCTTGTGCCCGCGAAGCAAGTCCTTCACAGTCAATTAAATTCTTGCCTAGATTTGGATCTCATACATTTCTGTTAGCTTTCCTTTTCCAACACGAATTTAAAATAACATATTCCTACACAGATAAGAGATACTGACACGCTGCTCTGTCACCAATGTTAATATTTTATTTTGTTATTACTTCCCTATTTAAGAAAACAATAAGACAATCCGATTCTGACACAATCAGACACACGATCTGGTCCCATACAGTGAATTGGCACAGAAGACATTAAAAGAATTTGGCCGGCAAGAAGCTGCGAAGAAAAAGAACAACGTGAAAATATTTTGCAAAGGGCCTTTAAGGTGAACTGGCATAATATGGAGAGAAGGGATAGCATAAGGAGGAATGAAATGAGGCAGCATGGGGATGCTGTGTGACAGGAACTGAGACACCTGGAGTCTGGTCTGCAGACGGCCAGATCCGTCTCACAAGGAAACAGTGCGTGTGTGGGAGGGAATGGCCAGCATTGGAAGAACTTTTTTTTTTTTTTGCGCTGGAAGAACAAATTAAAAAGCAAACATAATCAAACAAAAACCAGGTACATAATTCAGGTACATAACTCAGATTAGAATTGTATTTAAAAAATCTTTTGCTGACACTGATGCATAAAACACATCAGTATGGCGTTCTTTAAATTGTGTCCTGCCCTCTTAATGTCATTTCTTTTGACTCCTGTAAATAAAGGGATCGTCCACTATTTCCTTCGAGGTCCCAGCTTTGCGCTTCAGCCCCACGACAATTTGCTTGGAGGAAGCTGATAATACGCCTGAAGGTACAGAAGCCTTATGCAACAACTCCTGACGCGCACAAAACACATGCAGCTCCCCTGCGCTGGTTGCTGCTGCTGCCGCAGCAGGAATACTAGCGTTCTGCCTTGTGAACAGGGTTGGCGCTAGACATGCAGACCTGCTGCTTGAAAAGTAACACTATTCCCATTTTCCAAGAAAAAAAAAATGAGGAATCATTCCTTCCATACATCAGTTGCTTTCTGTGACTTCATTCCCTAAAGTTTAAGTCATTTTGCACTGACTTGTTCATGCTGAGGAAGAAGAAAAAGAAAATGCTCGTTAAAAAAGTAGACCAAAAAACTGAAAAGCAAAATAAGCGCCCCAAATGATGAACTCCAATACAGGGTGGATTAGTGTGTGCGCTTGAAGAGCCTGTGCATATTTGACTTTGTAGGCCTGGCTTTCTTCAAGGATGCTGAGTTCTAAGTACTGTTGAAATATGTAATAAACTAAGCAGTGTTCAGTTCCAGGGCCTAGACTTCTACTTGGTTTGAATGGTATTTTTGCCTGAATGAAGATCTCGGTGTTGAAATCTGGAACTATGAATTTTACACTAGTGCGCTGAACTGAGGTTCAGGAGAGCTGGTTTGTTTCCTTGCACTACCACAGATATTTCTGTACTCTCGCGCAGGTCGCCTACGATCATCCGGCAAACGTGTCCCTCCCTCCCCGGAGACCCTCTGGTTTCCGGTGTGCCCCCGCGACCTCGCTGCCCAGCCACCCCAGCCCCTAAGGCACAGGCCTGCCCCAGGGAAGCCAGGCAGCTGCTCTCATGGCTACAAGCACGATGCCAGCAAAGGGGGAACAAACATAAACGTGATGTTAACGAATGTACCCTGGCTCCCGTGAATTGCATATGCTTCGAAAAGCACACAACCATACAACCGAGTTGTAGAGCAGCGCTGCCTTTCCTCCTTGCCTGTACAAAGCTAGGTTATATCATGGACGTGCACGTCAGGAATTGAACTGCTGAAAACCGAACTGAAATTGTGCTCCATTTTTGGTACGTATAATTCGCTGTGAAGACCCAGTTCGAAAGTACTCTCTTCGTTCAGCTTTCCTCTTCTTAGCACTACTGAGTTTACACTCAGCCACGCTTTCTTGCCAAAATCTAGTTTCACCTAACAAACAGCTCCCTTGATTCTCTCCGGTAATGAATTCCATCTAAAGCAGTGTCTTTTAATATCAGACGTGCCAGAATTTGCCAGCAAAACAGAGAGATCAGCATGGGTTTGTATAACCATTGTACTTTCCGTAAGGCAGCCCCATTAAATCACAACCACATTATAATGTAAAATATTCCACATGTTCTTCAGCAACCTTCTGGAGGGAGAACTTTGTATTTTTTGTAATTTAATACTCTGTTTCTCAGAAGCATAGTAAGAGCTGGGGTTTAATTACAATACACATAGCGTATCCCTAGATGAATACCCTTTTCTTAAAACTTTGCAAGGTACACTGTACATTTAAAATATTTGTTTTATTTTAAGACAGATTTTCAAGTATGTGTTGTTGGCAAATGTTCTCAGAAGAAACTTCAATCCCTTTTCTACCACAAATTATGGAGACTAGTACAAAGCATTAAAAAAAAAAAAAAAGTCATCTTTTACCTCATGTTTACACCCACAAAAACCCAGCATTGGAATGTGTCACTCCAGAAGCCTTGACCTCAGTTACCTAGTAGAAAAAAATTACTCATGAAAGCAATTCATCCTTTGCCCTTCAGACTGTAAGATTTAGAAAATATGCCTAATGATAGCCCTGCAATCCTCTCTTTATCGCTCCAGGGAACTGAATTCGGTAGGAGCAGGGACGGCGTGATCACTCAAGTCTTTCCTTGTTCTCTCACCTAAAAACGTCAGCACATCATTTAGTGCCAGCGCTCCATCGAGGCTCCGCTATGACTTTTTCTGAGACCAAAAGTGCCAGGGAGTACACGCAGGTTCGTGTTCCTGACATCAGCTCCCATGCTGCATCAAGCTAAGCCCACCTGCGTGGTTCACAAAGACAGCCACGAGATGCCAGCGAATGTCATCCAGGAGGTATCTCAGGCAGAGGTCTAGCTGGCACACACACAAAATCACGTTACTGCCAACTTCCTGAACTTCCCATGGTTTGTGTTACATTTCACAATTTCAGAATATGTTCATTTTTTACGTACAGATCATCATCATGTTCTTCACTACTAAGCATATGCAGTCACTTTATGGATTTAGATCATTTCCTCATTTGCTTGATTTTGAATTGGTCTGAAAAATTTTAGAACCTTTAAAATATATTTTTGAGGCTTTCTCTTACCATGACTGCTCCAATTACATGCTGGCTATTTGCAAAGAAAACACAACATTAGCCCATAATAGGATGTTTAGTCATCAAATCAGTCCAAGAAAAAATACAGAGAATTATTTAACAGCCAGCCACTGCAGTAACATATCCACATCTGCAAAAAAGAAAGTAATTTTGAGTTCATATACAAGAATACCCTAAATTGTTCATGTTTCTCTTCTCATTACATCTTTCATTTTTAATCTTAAGAAAAATTGATAGTGACCCTAAGCGGACTTAAATAATCACACACCCAGTGTCCACTCAAATCTGTAATACCTGGCTCTTACGGTTACCTTTTCCCAAGTATTCTGAGGTTCAGTCAATACTGAAAAATACTGTCATGCTGGGGATTAAGTGTTTTCCATGTAGTCTTAATCCAGGTTATTTTGCCATTCCAATAAATCAATCCCACTGTGTATGCTTAATCCCTCTTCCTGGCTTTAGACAAACTCTGCCAAGGAGGGACTCTCATAGATACCCCAAAAGCCTTTTCCTACTTATCTCCTCTGGAAGAACATGGCGATTTAGCAAAGAATCCGCTCTCTCTGAGGATAACCTCAGGCGGCATCGCATCAAGACCGTCAGCCTACTGTGATAAGCAGGCAACGGGGAGACACTTAATCCAGGTCAGGCAGCGTGCACCTCTTTGGATTCCATCGATGCGCAAGTTGGACCCGATGTCCAGATCGGTGGTGTCTCTTCAGGAATGTGTGACTAGCTGTAGTTTCAGTGTCTTCTTGCAGCCATCACAACAGGACAGATTTACGTGCCAAGACATGGCACTAGCACCAAAACAGCACGGCAGGCTCCACCCATGGCAGGAAGAGGCAAGCCCTCTGAATAACCGAAAGCGTTACATTTTCAATATATCATTCTCAGAGAACTATTGTTGATATGTGTGTAGAAACAAGGGTGCAGAAAGAAGTGTGAAGCACTTAATTAGTTTTCTTGATTCTGCAAGAACAGGGATCTTCACATATTTTTACCAAAACGGTCTCACAGATTTGGTTTGTCCTAGAACAAGGCTGACGAGAAAAGATAAATACTTGGGTACACGTATTACAGCTTCTGTTGGGCAGCGTGGCGCAGAGGCAGATGCGAGCAGATTCATGCGGATGCTTTGGCTTTCCTCTCAGAAAACGGAAACATTTGGCAAAATTAACATCTCTCCAAGAAAAATACCAGTTCTGTGGAAAGTGCAAAATCTCAGTAAAAAAACATTTTGGCTGAAAATTCCTACTCAGTTCCAGGCATAACTGACAATCTGGTTTGCAGGGTGGCATCAAGCCGGGTGCCAGGCATCGTCCGTGTCCTCGTGGACTTCCTCACACGCTAAAAGCACAACCCAGCATCACTGGCTACGTGGATTACATTGATTTCCTCTCATTTCACTCTATACCTCGAAGCCAATCTTCTTATCTTTTAAACTGACAGCTGACAATATGTAAAACGGTAGCAAGAAACGATTAGCAAGTGCTTAGGCAGATTTATTTATGACTGGCACAATGGCCTGAACAGTTCTCCGTAAGAAAGCAGGACTGGGTTATTAATCTGTCCAAACCTACCCAGAGCGTTACGCTGTAGTGGCTTTGCTCTGTACTTGGCATAGCTGATTCCTTATATACCTTTTTTTTTGGTGGAAGATGTTTAGCAACTACATCAAATATGATCACCAATGATTCCTGAGGCATCATAGTCCAGATAAACGAGCATTTCTGCAAAGGAACGTGGGGTTTATGGGACATTGTTAAAGAGCTTGTTTCCTGAAACAATACTGATTCTCTGCTAATTTGGAACATAGAGATGGAGTCACAAACGTGTAACACAAGCAGAACTGCCATAAACCCGAGTGACAGGGGACTAATCTGTGTGTCTCACCCGAAGTATCTAACCCCGGCTGCTGTTTGCCATGCACAGACAGAAAGAATTTTGTGGCTGGGCCGTAAACAGCCGTATTAACACAATGACTACGGTGCTGCGTGTTCAGCCCACCGATCTCCGAGGAATATAAAACTGAAAAGAATCGGAGACAAGGAGTGCCAATTGCATTTGGGCCTTAGTGGGAAAAATTCAGGTGCTGGACAAAAATCAGCAATGGTGGTAGAGGTGTTGGCAGATAACGCTGCTGAGTAAGAGGCAGAGAGGGGAGTAAGAAGCTACGGGGCTTCTTCCAGTGCCGTTCGGAAGATGCATTTAGAATCACAGAATCACAGGATGGTTTGGGCTGGAAGGGACCTTTCAAGGCCACCTAGTCCAACCCCCTGCAGTCGGCAGGGTCATCTTCAGCTAGACCAGGCTGCTCAGAGCCCCGTCCAGCCTGGCCTTGAATGTTTCCAGGGTTTGCCTCAAAGTTCCTAAATTTTAACTTTGTGCAAGTGGCGATGTACTAGAAACTTCCTGCGGCTTACAGGGTTCATGTTTAACTTCTAATCCTGAGTGCACAGGGATATAACAATTTGGCATTAATTAAAGCATCTATTAAAATACAATTGTAAAGTTTAGTGCTGCTCAAGAGCTACGAGAGAGCCAGGTAATCGGCATCTGCAGTGTTACCGTATCCTACCCTATCTACAGTACCTTACACGTCCGCCATCCTTCCCTAGCACATAGGCTCAGCAGAAGCACGCCGTCAGGCCAGTTCGTCCCTGTTACGGAAGGACCCGAGGCACCCCTAACGTAATCCCCAAAACGTAAGGACCCGAGGCACCGACGGGCTCGCCCTGAGAGGGCAGACCAGTGGCTCCCCGCAAGCGGGCTCCGTTTCGAGGCGCCACGGGCCCGGGTTCCGGGGCGCACGCAGGGGGCTCCCGCCATGCCCGGCGCTGCCCGCGCTGCCCCTGCTCCCCCGCGCCCTGGCGGCGGCAGCGCAGCCCCCGGCGGGGCCGGGGCCGGGGCCGGGGCCGGGGCCGGGGCCGGGGGGAGCGGGGCGGTGCCGCCGGGCCCGCAGCACCCCCGGCCGCGGCTCTGTCTGCCCCGGGCGCCTCTCCCCGCCTCGCCCCGGCGGCGGCGGGCACGGGCGGGCTGGCAGCTCCTCGGGCGGCCCGGGGCCCCGCCGCCGCGCCGGCAGGAGGAGCGGCCGGCGGCGGGACTCGCCCGGCCCGGCCCGGCTCTGCCCCAGGCAGCGGCCCCGCCGGGCACCGCGGCCGGCAGCCGGCGCGGCGGAGGTGGCGCAGGGCGGGGCCAGGCCGCTGCCGCCGGCGCCCCCTCGCCCAGGTGCCGGCGCGGCCGCGGGCCCGGCCGCCGGGCGCAGGTGGGGCCGGGCAGCCGGGGCCGGGGCCGGGCAGCCGGGGCCGGGGCCGGGAGCGGCGGGGCGGGGGCGCGGGGCCGCGGCGGGAGCGGCCGGCGGCTGTGCGCGCGGGCTTTGAAACGCGTTAATTTTGCTTGGAATAATTACTGGCAAGGAAGGAGCTGACGTGTTCCTTCCCGGGGATAAATCGCCAGCAGATTTGTGAACACTCGGCACAACCGGAGTCGTGATGTACCCACAGCCAGTGCTGCAGCTCCCACGTTCGCTTCCTTCAACGATTAAAACTTCACCTGTAGGCAGCAGCTCCCGGGACACATCGCTCCGAGACAAAGAAAGCGTGAGGCTGTTTCTTTAACGCGACAAACAGCTTAGCTCATTACACAGACCTGAGCTCTGAGGGGAAAAGCGGGCGGTTTGGGGCTGGTTTTTTTCTTTCGAGCTACAAAATTCTTCTTGTTCTTGTAGCTCAGAACGGAGCGACTCAGCGCGGATGCCACTGTGAATGCTCGCGTGTTTTGCCTCCCCTGTAGGGACCCGTTTGCTCGCTGGCGCTGCGAGGGGCGGCGGCCGGTGCTCGCCCGCAGGATGGAGCCCCCCCGCAGAAGCAGCCCCTGGTGGCTGGGGACCCTCCTGGGCGCCTGCCTGGCCGCTCTCCCCGGCTCCATCGCCTGCCCCAGGCTCTGCGCCTGCTACGTCCCCACGGAGGTGCACTGCACGTTCCGGTACTTCACAGCCGTCCCGCCGCACATCCCGCCGAACGTGGAGCGCATCAACCTGGGGTATGTTTGACGCCAAGATTTTAAATATTCTGACTCGTTCCCTTTCAACGCTTTGCAAAGCAGTAATTCAGAGTTTCCAGATTTAGGGCTGACAATTAACCAGAGCAATAAATACATCTTCAGAGCGTAACGTTCTGCAGTGTTCAGGAGTGGCTGCAGTTACAGCTAGCAAAGCCTAAGACCACCGACACTAAGGGGAAATTTTGGGGATGTATCACAGAGCATGTAAGAACTTCAGGAAGTTTGGAACTTAAGTGAATTCTTTTGTGTTACCCAGACAGTTTGCATCGGTAACATGGAACTCAGGAGGAGTCTGCAATAGAGAGAATTCTTTCTGGGAAAAGACAGTTCAGAGCTCAGACAGCGGGCTGGAAAACCAGTATGTGTATTAAAAGCTTCAGAGACTTTGCTGTGACTTCAGAATGTCACCCAGTGCTAGTATCTCTGCTTTTATCAATCGAGTTTATGGGAAATAACACTTGTCAGAATATTTCAGCCTCCAAAATGGTTCTGTTCTGTGAGTGGTTACAAGGAACAGGGAATAGATTATACCAGGCTCGGCTGGCCCCTTAACGCAGCTGCCAGCAAGCGTCCTCTGTCGTACAATCAAATGACGAGACCGATCAGCAATATTTGACTGATCCTCGTATCACTTTTGATACGCACAGCCTTTGAATCATCCGTATGTGCGTGCAGAAAATATAAAAGGAAGTTTTCATTGAAGTCTTCCCGCTCACCTGCCTTCTGCTTCTGGGCAACATACCCGCATCCCAGCTCCCGACTCTGCCCTTTCCTTCCAGTGGCTTTGGCAATGTTGTCCAGAAGTGCTGTATATGAAGTCTTACAATTAAGTACTGGTACTTTTAGAGGACTGTGGCTTACCTGAGGTGCGGGACGTGTTTGAAATACATTAATTACCGCTATGGAAAGGCCGTCTGTCTGACTGGTGAATTAATCCAACTTGCTTGTCACCGCGGGGCCTAGGAGGCACGCCTGCAGCGCGAGCAGAGTCCCCGTGTTAGCTTGTCAGGTCGTGCAAGTGTGACAGTAGCCATGAAGTCAAAGGCATCGCAGAGCAGCTACTCAGCACTTGCGAGGCTTGCACAACACCCACCAGTTCCGGCGTAGCGTAGCATCCCCACTGTCAATACTCACGCTGGCTAGACTTAGACACGACCGATGGTCAAACCCCCTACAGCAGTGCAGCTCTCACTTAAAGGGCTCTCAGCTTCACTTTTGGTTCCCTGTGGAAATCCAGCCTAGACTATCCATAGCGTGCGTATGCTCACGGAAAGCCAGGGAGGCTGAGGCTATGTCTGCGTTAACGAGGAGCGTGCACCATTGAACACCTGGGGAGTGGAAATAAAACTCAAGATGCACAGCTGAAAGGGGCGGACAGCGTAGCGCAGCCCAGGAGCAGGGAGGGACGGCAAGGCGCTCCGCAGAGCCCACCTGCCCCAGAGCCTGGGCACGGCCGCTGTCGTGCGGGTCCCAGGAGGGTCGCACCCCAGCACCCCCGGTTTCACCTAGCTCTCAGGGGACAGCAAAGGAGGCTCCCTTTTGTTCGTGGGCCTCCTGGGATCCTGCAGTGTTGGGAAAGCCCTCGACTGAAGGAGGCATCAATGTATCGCCAACCTCTACCATTACAGGAGCTCCTTGCTCTTCTACATTGAAGCCCAACACTGGCATTCCTGGCTGCACGTTTTTGCAGTTATTTTCCCCATCCGCTGTGAATAGTCTTCAGAAAGCTGCCCTGGAAAAGTTACCAAATTTTGTGCTAACATGAAGGAATGACTTAAAATTTCATCTTAGCAACCAGAAGTGCTATCTACCTTTGTGTCTCCAAAGAGTTGTTCTTCTGCTCTGGTTTTGTTTGTTTGTTTTAAAACTTGTGAAGTTTGGCTGCCTGACTAAACCCAGGTCTGGGATGAAATGTTTGTTGCAGTTACAACAGCTTGCTTAAACTGACGGAAACAGATTTTTCTGGCCTGGAGAAACTGGAGTTACTGATGCTGCACAGCAATGAGATCAATACAATCCCTGCTAAGGTGTTCAGTGATTTATATTCATTACAGGTAAGAACTCAGTGTAGGAGATGACCTAATCGTAATTTTGGTTATGACTTTTAAACAATCGGCAGTAATACTGACAAGTGGAAGCAGAGCAGCGGTCTGTAGCATTTTGGTTTCCTGTTTCTTACTGTATCCACGTGAAAGACGAGGGCCTTCGAGATCCAGTATCCTAATGGGAAATGTCCTTCCTTCCCAGGCGGGCATTCAGGTACAGCTCAAGGAGCGTGACAAACATATCGACAGGTATCTGTCAGCAGTATCTTAACGGGCAACTGCAGCTGAAACTCTCTTTCACACGAGAGAAAGACTGCAGAGCTCCAAGTACTGCGTCTGTGGCAGGAAACTTGTCTTTAGTTAATGTGTTAGTCAATTTGTTGGGTTTTTTAAAGATTTTTTTCCAACCAGATTCCCCTTTCCCTTCAGTACAGCATAGTCCTGTCCCTTTCTATCCTTCATTAAAAAAGGCTCCTACTGAACAGAAACCGAACATATTACAGATAAACATTTAAATACTTTAATAAAACTACAGTTCCTTGGTTTTATAATTTCTTTGTGGACTTTAAAAATGTAGTATTTGATGCCCGTTTTGTTCTTTAACTGAAATATTACCTATTTGTAAAATATCACCTATATTTATGTATATGACAAAAATTAGTAAACGTACAGTGTCATACAGGGATTCTGGAGCTATCTCGGTGCTGTGCAGATCTCCATATATAACAAAGTACTTACATGGTTATTTAGGAACAACCGTTCCCAACTAATTGCATGTACAGGTAACAGGTGCTGTCCAGTTAAATTCCCGTCTAGAGCGGTTATTAACTGCTATAGAGAAGTAACAATGTCGTAGCTGTGATGAACTGAGAACATGAGAGACCTGAACTGTTCAGACGGAAAACACGGTATTGGCTCAGTCGCTGGTCTTAGAGGATTAGGGGGTGGGAGGGAAAGGCAGAAACCAGACCAGCTGTGGAGCACACAGGTCCTCAGGTTCCATTAACCCTCAAAACGGGTGGTTCTGTGCCCGAAAGCTTGTTAACGCCTTGCAACCGACTTAAGAAAATAAGCTTTATGGACTCCTATAAGCTTTTCCTCCCTTATCAGCAAGCAAGATGGCAACACAATTATAGATAGTTTTAATGGAATTATATTTGGCAAGTAAAATAAACTTGCACGTTATTGTGATTTTGTACTTCTTTTCCTCATTAATTTTCAACATACAGAACTCGTGACTGTAACTGTAATTCTAACAGGAAAAGGAACAACAAAAAGGGTGTCTTGGGTACCATATTTAATACCTCAGCAATATGCCAGATTTGTTCATCTCGTAGTTACAAATGTGACTTTTAACCTGTCAGCAACAAAATGGCACCTGAGAGTTGAGGTTTGGCAAGTACCCCTCTCACATGACACAAATCCTGAAAGCGGGAACACGCTTAGCAGTTCCGTTGGTTAACCATCCTACAAAAGCGACCGTTGGACGGGTTTTTACAGCTGTAACACTGGCTGGAACAAAAATCACGACCACAGGTTATGGTCAAATTCTGCTCACCCTTTTTGTAAGCGCGGTTTAATTGGGATTTTTTTGTATGAGAAATAAGCATTGCTTCATTTTATTTTTTAATCGCTGCGTTTTGTAAATGCGACTGCAGAAGTGTCACCCTGATGGACACATCAGGAACAAGAAAGCATCCTCATAGTCCTGCAACTGCTAACATTGCATTTAGAAATAATTCCTCCTACCAAGTTTTTTTCCAATCGCTCGCATTACTGGTCTGGTGAAGTACTTTCACTTCACAGAGTAACCATCAGTCAAAATTTGTTAGGAGTCTTATAACAATATAACGTGTTAATACTATACGCTTGTTACTTTTTCATCAACAGGTCTTAAAAATGAGTTATAACAAGGTCAGAGTGCTTCAGCAGGATGTTTTTTATGGTCTAAAGAGCTTGGTACGGTTGCATATGGACCACAATAAAATTGAATTTGTAAATCCCAACGTTTTCTACGGACTCACATCACTGAGGTTGGTCCACTTGGAAGGAAATTTACTTAAGCAGCTTCATCCAGATACTTTTGTCACCTTGCGCTATAGCCAAATATTTAAAATATCCTTCGTGAAGCACATATATTTGTCTGACAATGTGTTGACTTCACTACCACAAGAAATGTTTTCCTGCATGTCTGAGCTAGAGAGCATTTACCTTCATGGAAACCCGTGGTCCTGTGATTGCAATCTACAGTGGTTTGCAGAATGGGCAAAAGAGAGACCAGGTGAGCTGACGGCTTTGTTTATGCCTTTGGATCATGTTATAGCATCTTATTCTTTCTGATAACGGCGATTGTCCTTTATTTATTTACTCTCCCAGAAAAGACTGGAAGACAGGATTTTTGTAGGTGCATGTAATCAGGATAAACAGATTAATACCATTCAGTTTCCCGGATTAAATGAATCGAGTGGTCTTAACCCATTCCAAGTGCAGCTTTCCTTAATGGAATGCTTTCCTTGGCCAGTCCAAAGCTTCTGTGCACCAGGAGAATCCACAGGGGATAAGGAAGCTAATTTTTATGTAACTGGCAAGAGCAAAGGCCACATCGTACTCAATTCTTCGAAAAAGAAATAAGGAACGGGACTCAAGGACTTTCTCTGTTGCTGCCCCGAGTAGAGGTTGCACACGATAGTGTGGTGGTAGCCCCAGACTGCCAGAGCCTGCGTCTCGGAACAAAGCTGTGGCCACGCAGCACCACAGAGCCCTCCCTGCACGGTGGAAAGCCACTGGGACAGGAGGACGCCAGGCTGAGCTGCAATAGCAACAGTCCCTAAGCAGTTTCATCAGAGAAAATGCATAGGTTTTCTTAGGTTAGTTTAGGTTTTCACAGGTTACTTCAAGATAAACTTCGTTAATATTTTGTTCAAGAGAACAACTTGCTGGTAGCTATATGTCTTTATTAACACTAAAAATTGTATCACAAAAGCTTACTGCGTTTTTTCTTCCCTTCAGATGTTATAAAGTGCAAAAAAGACAGAAGTTCTGGTGCTCAGCAATGCCCAGTTTGTGCTAGTCCCAAAAATCGTAAAGGAAAAAGCTTAGTGGATATTCCTTCTGCATCTTTAACCTGCGCTAAGCCAGCCATACACGACTCCCTGAAATTTAAAAACCTCACAGTGCCAGATGATGGGGACTTCAGTTCCGTATCTCCCAAGGACTTCATAGCTCCTATAGGATCCATGGTTTTGAACATGACTGACCAAGCAGGAAGTCGAGGTAACTTGGTTTGCAACGTCCAAAAACCTAAAGAAATGTCTCCCATCTCATTTGACAAAGATGGCAACAGTACAGTGCTCAGAACGTCATTCTCGGCATTTCTTGTGTGTGGCATTGATTATGAACATATTCAGCAGCTATGGAGCATACTGGCACTGTACAGTAATTCTCCCTTAAAACTGGAAAGGAAAGTCCTAGCAACTAACATGCCTTTTTACAAATATACACAAATCTCCTCTGAAAAAGATGAACTTTTTACCAATATAGAGATTGAACTGAGAGCTGAACCGTCTTGGTTAATGCAAAGCAAAGTGGCATTACAGCTAGACAGGACAGCAACCACACTTAACACATTGCACATCCAGTACTTTACGGATGCTCAGATTATTTTGCCCGGTGCTGACAAAAACCAGGCGAGAAATAACTGGACCATCATCTCCAGGGACAACAAAACACAAACGGAGCACACTGTTTTAGTTGGGGGAACCGTGGAACTGGAGTGCCAAGCAATTGGAGAACCAGCTCCTGCAATAGAGTGGATATTGGCTGATGGCAGCACAGTTCGAGCTCCTTACATCAGCGAGGATGGAAGAATCATGGTAGTTAAAACTGGAACGCTCACGTTACGGACAGCTGATACTTTTGACACTGGGCTTTATCACTGCGTCGGCACAAATTACAACGATGCAGATGCTCTCACATTCAGAATTACTGTGGTCGATCCTGACGTGGAACACAATAGTGTAAATGGAGCCCAACTGTCTACATTTGTTGGCAGCACACTCTACCTTCCCTGTACATCCACCGCTGTTCCAGATGCTGCCATTAGCTGGGTGTTACCCGAGCATGTGATTCTTCATCGTTCTGCAAGAAACAAACACATTTTTTACAACGGTACCTTGAGAATACAAGGGGTAACAGAGCGAGACAGTGGCTACTTTAGATGTGTTGCAGCCAACCAGTATGGCGTTGATCTTCTGGTTTTCCAAGTGCTAGTCAGAAAGGATGAAACCGCTCTAGAGAAAAAGCATGTAGCTGTGGGAGAATGGGAAGAGGGCGATGGCTCTGGCAATGCAGTGCTGGCCTCTGCTACGAGACAGAAACATCCTTCAGCTACTCTCGCTACCTTGACAGCTAGTCAGGAATCTGCTGCCTCAGCATCCAGGAATCGGGTCGCACAGAGCGCACGTAAAAGGAGCAGCTACGGGAAAAAGACCTACAGGCACTACAGGGACAAAATAAGCAGGCGGTTTAGAGGACACAGAAGACAGTTTGTTTCCTCAGCCAGGAGAGTCGATCCGCAGCGCTGGGCAGCCTTGTTGGAAAAAACAAAGAGGAACTCGACACTGATAGAAAAACGAGGAGAAGTTGCAACAAAACCACCTATTCAAGTCCATAAGTTCTCAAAAGTACCTGGGGATGAGGAGGAAACATCTGGTGAACTCGTATCTCCAGAAGAAGAATTCATGATACCAGTAACAGAGACAGCCACTGTGTCTCCTCTGGGGAGAGCAATGGAAAGCGCGATAACTGCAGGGCCCGAGATGACCGCGAGTAACACCCCTGCTAGGAAAACCTCTCTCCTGGCCGCAGAGGCAGTAACTCCCCTGGCCTCTCCTTTTTCACAGGCCATGTCATCCGACAGCAGAAGGCCACAAACATATCTAAACCCCGTAACTACAAACTCATGGGAAAGATCCAGTTTAAGTCAAATATCAGCAAATGGTATAAAACAATCAACTGCATCAGATGGAGCAAGTAGAACATCTACACTCTTCCCTGCTGGGCAAAGGCTGGTATATTCCGGGGAGAGTAATAACCAGCATTTAAAATCTGTATCTACGACACCCGTGACAGATGTTACAGACACCAGCAAGTCTGTAACTTCCCAAGACGCAGTGGACAAGCTGCACGGTTTTACTGAGTCTATTGATAAGATTTCCACCAAAACAGATCATCAGGTATCTGTAGTGACAGTCAGTGAACCAAGTCCTGAATTTGGTCACATTTATCTTCATAGTACTCAGAAACGAGTAACTCCTAAGCCAGCAGTGGACTCAACTACCATTACTTATCAGCAAATTCAGGTCATTCAGGACGTTAGAACTCATACACCCCAGGCCCAGCAGCAATATGGAAGACGAAGGAAAGTTTCTGGTAGGAGACGAATTGTTAGACCAGGACGTATTCCCAGTATGAAAGAGCACAGATACAATTTTGGGAGGCCAGGACCTGTCAGAGGAAGTACAGCTGTGGCTGCAGATGTTCAACTGAATATGAAATATGTATCAAATCTGCCAACCTTAAATAATTTAAGCAGCTCCATCGACCCATTTAGCCCAGAAGCCCCTCTGTCCTCCCCCTCTACCATGAATATGCCAGTGGAGCACCCAGCAGGTACTCATCAAACCACAGCATTCTTCAGGGACGAGAAAAATAAAGCTCCTGCAAGGCAAAAAGCCACGACGATAGTCACGCCTTTAATTACAAAAGGCACCCAAGGTACTCCTCAATGGAAATTAGAGACCAGCGTTCCATTTCAGACAAATACTGATGGAGTCCAACCTTTTAGTACCAGACGACCAACAACGGCAATCCGTACAGCTCATATGACGACAGAAATTACACATACCGTAAGCATTAATGTATCTTCTACCCTTGAATCAGTCTCACCCAGCATTAAGCCTGGAACCTCGGAAAAAAATTCCCAAAGAGGGAAGATTACTTGGGAACATCTCTTTGGAAATGGTGCCCAAAAAGAGGTCCTTCTTCAGAAGCTATCAAAACAACAGACAGAAATGTTTCCATCAACAGAGGTGTCGACCATGCTTCCTAAAGCTACGGCAGCATTATCTATGTCCAAAATGTCTCCTTTGCACTTTACGCCTATTTCAGCAGGTGGGAATCACAGCAGTGGTTTCTTGTCCTTAAACAAACCCATTCATTATGGCAACGGTAAGTCAGAAGAATATCTTCCCCCTGCAAAACCGCAGTCTTACTCTAATCCTGCAACTAGTGCAACCAAAGAAATGGACGTAACAAGTCTGAAGCCAACAGTTACACCTATTAATACTCCTCAAACTGACACCAAAATCACCAAAAGTAAAACGTTCAGAGTGGGAAGAAAGAGAGGTCAGAGGAGGAAGAGGCCCCCTAAAACATCTGCTTCACAAAGCGTGAGTGCAGGCCACAGCACGGCAGCGATTCCATCGGTGAATACAGCCACGCCTGCCGTGATGACAGTTAAACCATTAACTCTGCCTACAAGTCTTACGTCTGCAAAACCTCCCTCTGAGAGCGCAAGCGCAGTCTCAGCGACAGGAATGCCAGCGCTGTGGGTCCTTAGCACCCCAGAGGCACCTCGGCACGTGCCCACAGCAGCCACGCAGACATCGGCGAGCCCTGTCACACGGAGGAGCACCCAGTCGGCCACGTTACCACCCGGCAGCCGTACTGCTCAGAGCCCCACCACACCAATCCAAACCACGCCAGGGCTTTCAGAGCCTTTCAGCACCACAAGCGCACGCTCTGCCACAGTCTGTGCAACGTCTGGGTCAGAACCTGCTGCGCCAATCGAAGCCACCACAACGGCAGGTGAAAAATCACACCACAACATGGGAGAGAGAGTTATCCAAGAAAACCGCGTCGCACAGCCCGCGTTCCCAGCAAGAACCGAGTCAAGTACCAGAAGTCCTGCTGCATCCGCAGACATCTCTCCTCCCGGCGCTCAGCATCCCACCCCGCTGCCAGCCCTAACAGCAGCTGTGCCACCTCCACGGACCGCGAGAACCACCTCGCCTCCATGGGGGGCAACCAAATTCTGGCAGAAGCCCTCTGCCAAAGTCACGGAGAGAGGCAACACGTTAACTGTCGATACCCTGACCATCCTGAAGTCGTCACAGATCGCGACTCCGTACGCTCCTCTGTGGGGAAGGGACAAGGACGGTTCTGTCAAAGGCTGGTCTGAAAAGAGACAAGATCAAGAAACTACCACCAACAATCCTATAGCCTTGGAAATCAAAAGCAGAAGTCATTTTACAAAGCCCAGAATCACTGGAGGAAAATTAGCTGCTTTTACTGTGCTAGCTAATTCAGATGCTTTTATTCCTTGTGAAGCTACTGGTAACCCCCGTCCAACAATACAGTGGACCAAGATATCGTCAGGTATGCTTGATAAACCTCTCTAGAATTTACCTTCCATCATAGTCTTGCAATTTGGCAGATGTTTTGTGTGCCAAACTCAAGTATTGCTTCATTTAAGAGTACCGTGAAATAGCAGTGAAAAGATGAACTTTGAAACAGTGAAAAAGCAAGCTATCCCACAGCACGCTTGCCAGAGTGTCTTATTACTAATTACGAAACAGTTCTTTAGGGGACTTAATTAAAAAAAAAAATAAATCTATATTTAACTATAATTCTGTGCTTATGGTGAGAAGATTTCAATATTTATTGTATGTTACCAGGTATTTCAGAACAGTGAGACAAGTGAAAAGAAAAATCTGTCTGTGGTAGCAAACCATCAAATCAAGTTAAAGCTATGCCAAAATATTTTTGAATATGCAAAGCCCCATCTGCTTTATCCAACCTTTGTCTCTACTGAGGACTAAGTTTTGTTTTTACTTTAAAGCTTTGTCACTGTATATGCAAAATACTATTATTTCTCTCTTTCTTATCACTAGTGTCTTGGTTATTTGGGCAAAGTAGACCAGGATAGGGGGAGTGTTTTCAGGGACTGAATAAAGAGAGGCAGAAGAGAGAGGTTCTGACGTGCCGTGCTGTTGTCCTCTCGCTTCCGTAGGGACCGATGCTCTGGAAAGCCGAGGTGACAGCAGATGGATGGTGTTTGCCAACGGCACGCTCTCCATCGCCCGGGCAGGCCTGGAGGACCGCGGGCAGTACCTGTGCACCGCAGCCAACCTGCATGGCGTGGCGCGGCTCCTGGTCACCTTGTCGGTAGTGGCCTACCCGCCCCGCATCACCGGCGGCAGGTGGCAGCTCCTCACCGCTCACTCCGGAAAGCCCGTGGCAGTGAAGTGCAGAGCTGACGGCAGGCCTCCTCCCACCGTCTTGTGGGTTCTAGCAAATAAAACACAGGTCTCCGATTCTTCCGCAGGAAATAACAAAGTTCACGTGGAACCAGACGGCACTTTAATTATCAAGGAAGTCACTGTTTACGACAGGGGCCTCTACACGTGCGTGGCTAAAAACCCAGCGGGCACTGACACACTGGTTGTAAAACTGCAGGTCATTGCGGCACCTCCCGCTATTCTGGAAGAGAAGAGACAACGTGTTGAAGGAGTGATGGGGGAAAATCTGAAACTCCCTTGCACCGTGAAAGGGAATCCTCAGCCCACTGTCCACTGGGTCCTCTTTGATGGCACAGTGGTGAAGCCTCTGCAGTTTGTAAACGCAAAGCTGTTCCTGTTCTCCAACGGTACCCTCCACCTCAGCAACGTCGTCCCTTCTGACAGCGGGAATTACGAGTGCATAGCCACAAGCTCGACTGGCTCAGAAAGGAGGGTGGTGAGCCTCGTGGTAGAACACGGAGATACGCTTCCAAAAATAGCTACCGCCTCTCAAGAAATGACTCAGTTGAATTTTGGGGATAAGTTGCTTCTGAACTGCACAGCGACTGGGGAGCCAAAGCCCAGGATCATCTGGAGGTTACCTTCCAAGGCAGTTGTTGACCAGTGGCACAGGTAGGAGTCTTTCCCCCCCCCCCACCTCTTTGAAACTTCAAACGCTGCCTTCTCTGGTGCTCATGTAAGAGACTGTTACATCACTGAAACAACACACTGTGAACTAAATTGACTTTTAAACGTTTAACAGTGGTGAAACATCTGTGGCGATGGCTTGTTATTATACGTCTAATAGCAGACCACATCAATTGTCGTAAGTGGGTGAGGTCTCACCAAAATAGATACAAGTCTTATTTGAATTAAGGAAACATGTTAATCATACATTGGCTGAATTTTGGTCATCTTATAGGAGGAAAAGTTATTTACGAGAGATTTGCGAAGTAGGACTCGGGAGGAAGAGGCTTCTGTAGCCTCTGCCAAGTCTACCTTTGAGGGTCTCCCCCCCTCAACCCCTCCCACAGTAACACTTCACCTTCGCTTTGGGAGAGATGTCCCAGATCAGGACGTTCCTGGCAGGCTCATGAGAACTTGCAGCTGGGCTGAGGGAGATCCAGGCCCGTGCCCTGCTGCAGGAAAGGCAGCCAGGGAGTAACCACTCAGTGCCAAGCGTCGTTCCAGACGACGCGCAGCAGCACGGCCAGCTGCCCTGGACAGGGGCAAGTATTGCGGGTTACCTGCAAGGAGGAGCATGAGGGAGAGGAGGAGAGGCTGGCAGGAGGAGGGACGTAAGGTTCAACAGGCTCACTTGTTCACAGAGCAGTTTTCAGGAAGGCAGAGGCGGCATCGTGCAGCTTTGCGCACCTACGCAGAGTCAGCGAGCGTGCGCACATCCACGTAACAACAAAAGCGGCAACTACATCAGGTTACGACCCGCTGGGTCTGCGGGTGATGTGGACACAGTGCCTTTGGAGAGAGCTTCTGTATCGTACCGTGCTGTTACTACTGTCAGTCACTCGGTATTCACCTCCAGCGTTTTGTTCCATAACTCTTTTCCTCTTTCTCCCCCCACAACAGAATGGGAAGTCGAATCCATGTCTACCCCAACGGATCCTTGGTTATTGAGGCAGTTACTGAAAAGGATGCAGGTGACTATTTATGTGTCGCAAGAAACAAAATTGGAGATGATCTGATACTGATGAAAGTCAGCATCACAATGAAACCAGCCAAGATTGACCAGAAACAGTATTTCAAGAGACTAGTGCAATACGGAAAAGATGTCAGAGTGGACTGCAAGGCCTCTGGGTCACCTGCGCCAGAAATATCCTGGAGTTTGCCAGATGGGACCGTGATCAATAATGCGATGCTGGCAGATGACAGTGGACGCAGGTCTCGCAGATACGTCCTCTTTGAGAATGGAACTCTGTATCTCAACAAAGTTGGAGTAACAGAAGGGGGAGATTACACCTGCTACGCTCAAAACACACTGGGAAGAGATGAAATGAAGATACGCATCACGGTCGTCATGGCAGCCCCCCAGATAAAGCACAATTACAAGACATACATTAAAGCGAAAGCTGGAGGTACGGCGTTACTGGACTGCGAAGCCGTTGGAGAACCCAAGCCAAAAATATTCTGGTTGCTACCTTCCAGTGACATGATCTCCTCGTCGACAGCCAGGCACTTCCTGCACGTCAATGGTTCTCTGTCGGTCAGTCAAGTCAAACTGTTAGATGCCGGGGAGTACATGTGTGTGGCTCGTAACCCAGGAGGGGATGACACAAAATTGTATAAACTGGATGTTGTTGCTAAACCACCCATCATAAATGGTTTATACGTGAACAAAACCATCATGAAAGTGACGGCAGTGAGGCATTCAAAGAAAACAATTGACTGTAGGGCGGAAGGGACACCTCCCCCTCAGGTTATGTGGATCATGCCTGATAACATTTTCCTAACGGCTCCATATTATGGGAGCAGGATTGTAGTACACAAAAATGGGACACTTGAGATTCGGAACATAAGGCCTTCTGACACAGCAGATTTTATCTGTGTGGCACGTAATGATGGGGGGGAGAGTATGTTGGTGGTGCAGCTGGAGGTATTAGAAATGCTAAGGCGACCGATGTTTAAAAATCCATTCAATGAAAAAATAATAGCAAAACCTGGAAAAACTACCACACTGAATTGTTCTGTGGATGGAAACCCTCCACCTGACATAAGCTGGATGTTGCCTAATGGCACGTGGTTTTCCAGCGGCATCAAGACTTCCCAGTTTCGCACAGGAAGCAACGGTACTCTCACCATCTATAATCCCGATAGAGACAAAGCAGGGAAGTATCGCTGCTCTGCCAGGAATAAAGTTGGCTACATTGAAAAGCTGATCATCTTGGAGATCGGCCAGAAGCCCAGTATTCTCACTCACCCAACGGGGCCAGTGAAGGGCATCAGCGGGGAGTCACTATCGCTTCACTGCCGGTCCGATGGGACTCCCAAACCAAGCACGGCGTGGACTCTGCCAGGCGGGTACGTGCTGGATCGCCCGCAGATCAGCAGGAAGCACGTACTGCTGGAAAACGGCACTCTGGTTATACGAGAAGCCACCATTTACGACAGAGGAACTTACGTGTGTAAGGCCCACAATAACGCCGGAGATGCCTCTATAACTGTTCCTGTCGTTATTGTAGCCTATCCCCCGAGGATTACGAATAGACCACCGCAGACCGTACGCACGATGCCTGGCGCGGCAGTTCAGCTCCACTGCATAGCACTGGGAATACCAAAACCAGAAATCACCTGGGAATTACCTGACCACTCAGTACTCTCTACAGGTCGCCAGGGCCGAGCATCTGGGAGCCAACTGCTTCATCCCCACGGGACATTACTCATCCAGAATCCCCGACCCTCAGATTCTGGCGCGTACAAGTGCACAGCGAAGAACCATCTTGGCAGTGATTTCACAGTAACATATGTTCACATCATTTGAAATAAGAAATACAGCATGAATGATTGTTAACAAAGTCTACAGCTGGACTGAGTTCATTCCTGGAATAAGTTTAATCAAAGGCAGCCATAGGCATGTAAGTGCCTAAATACGTTTACAGTATTCAGTCTGCAGTGACTGCAAAAAAAGAGAGGAAAGGCTTGGGGGAAATTAGATCTAGCATTATTATCTAGCATTGGTTCTTTCAGTGATTAAACAGACTTAAATAGAAACAAACTTAAGGCACTTTTGCTCTGCCAGCAAACACTGAATATCAAATAAAATTACTTTCTGGAAAGGTACCTAGAGATCTTCAGTAAAGGACAGACTGCTCCTATTAGTTTAACATTGTCCACCTGGTATGACTGCCATGAGTACGGATCACATAAAGCAAGAGTACCTGAGAACCAAAGAGCAGATGTTATTGTGATGCAGATTACCTTCTTAATATGTCTGAATATTTAGTATGTTTTTTAAATAAATATCCAATGGTGAAACAAGTAGTGAAGCATTTCTAATAATACAGCTCTGCTTCACACAGTCTTTTTGCAGAACTTTGGGGTGACGCTACAGAACAACTTTGTTCTCACTTTTAAACGAGAGCGTAAGCTCTCTTCAGCGCTGTTTAGAAAAAGTGTACGGACCGCATGTAGAAACACTCTAGCTTGGTGGTGTTCTCCTATTGTCACAAAAGCATCTTTTACAAATTTCTCACTAGAAAACAACTGCACCAATCTGCATATAAATTTAGAATTCTGATTTCTCAATTCAGTAGATAGGTCTGAGAACCTTCTGTAGATGAGGGAAAAACACCTTCCCAATGGTAGGAAATTGTTACCTACACATTTTACACTAGTGAATCACAGACTGGACTGGTCAAATAAATCTTTAAAAGATTAAGCCAGTAACTAAAGCTCAGAGTTTCTTGTTTTCTTCCTAAGAGATAAACTAACGTCAGGACAGAGGGGTGAAGAAAATACATGCCATGCAGCCTTTCCCTTCAAATTTGCAAATTCAGGACACATGCATTCACGGAAGAAACTGCCCTGTCCCTCCGGTCCCGGCTAGTCCCGCAGCCGGCGGTGCCCGGCACTGCCCGATCGTGCCGGAGCGGACCAGAGGCCACATGGCTGAAGCCAGGGCTGCTGGAAGAGAGCGGGCTCTTCATCCATTACAGCAAGTCTGAGGGATGTATGAAGGGTTCCGTGTAACCATCCCCTGCCTCATGAACAATTCCAGCCCTTTGCATCATTTAAAATAATAACAAATCCAAGACCGGTAACACGTCTCTTTTGGGCCCGTAAGAGACCGCTTGCAGGAAGGGCCCGCAACGGCTCTCGGGGCTAACCCGACAGCAGCACTAACGCCTTGCAGCAGCAGCTGATGAGCGCACAAGACGCTCATCAGTGAGAAAGTACTCAAATGCCGAGAGCTAAATGGAGATTCTACCTCATTTAACCACATCCCAATCAACCCGGGGAATTTTTTAGGTTTTTTATTTAAGACTATAACCTCAGCTCGGATTGCTTTTGTGCTGGTTTGATCGTTTCCTGACATCAACATATTCCCCCCTTCCACAGTGTTGATGGAGCAGTAGCCGCAACACGGTTGGATTACATGAATCTCTCTGCTAATATCTGTAATAGCTCTAGCTACTATGAAGAACAGTTAATCTCCTTAAAAAACCCGAACAGAAATAATTTTTACATGAGTAAGACTTACCTGACTATTGTAAAAGCCAGTCAAAACTTACTTTTCTACAGATTTCCGTGTGAGTATTATTTCATTAGCTGGCTGTACCGCCTCCTACAGTCCTCTGAAGCTTGCGCAGTGCAGTTTTCCCCCCTCCCCACAGAACACCTGACTATGATACCATCTATAAACTCTTTCTACAGTAAATCAAGCAAATCAAGTTAATACGAAACAGAGAAAAAATATTCCTATGTATATTTTAAATGCCCTGCATGTTCCACTTTCAAAATGAATGCATTTAAAAAAAACCAATCATATAGCCTACTCCTAAATTACATAAAATAGTCATAAATTTATCCTGTTTTTTCAACTCTAACATGAGCAAAATCATGACATATTTGAACAGGTTTGAATAATAACTATTTGTTTGTAGTAATTTTGATTTATAATTTACTTGTGGTTTTGCACTCGGCTGATAGTCCATAATGCATTACACTGCTGAAGCTCACCCAGCAATCCAGACTGAACCCGGGCTGTGAAATGCTTACCATACGAGCTGAGGAGCATCTTCCCTGGGGCGACGCCAGGACAAAGAGCTCTCAGCTACGGCCGCGCTGAGACCGCAGAGAGGGCTTCTCTCTGGTGGCTGTTCCGCCCTCGCTGTGCGAAAGCTGGTACCAGGCTGTAACCGAAGGCGTCGAGGGAGACACGGAGAGTCGCTTCTTGTGAGGCTTCACAGGACTCGGAGATTTCCCTGCGTGAGTAGAGCAAAACCTGTTTTGACCGTTCAGTCCTCGTTACTGCGTCGTGCACTCCTTCAGAACTGATCCCCAGCAGACTTTGTATTAAAAAGACCAAGTAAGAAACACTGCTACTTCTGGTAGGTTTATTAACGTTACATTGTGGCTGTTAATATAAACTTCAAGAAGTTCTAATACAAGCAATAAACCCACTTCAGCACCTTCTTACCACAATGAGAGCAAGAGAAAATTGGTACTTTAAACAAGGAACTTTATAAAGTGCATATGAAAATTACAGTCAAATAAACACAATTTAAACTGATGCTTGTTCTACCAACAAAGAAAGAGGTGAACGTTTGAATGAACAAATTAACTTCTATGCCAAAATTGGAAGTGCCTTTCAGTTCAGTAGTTTGGTCCAGTGCAGTTCTTCTTAAAAAAACAAAACAAAACAAAACAAAACCACACCAAAAAAAACCCCCCAAACCAAAAAAGTGTTTCCCACAAATAAATAAATCCAGCATTCTTTGTCCTCTTTAAAAGTAACAGGACCTAAAAAGCACCAAATTCATAAAATCTGCAATAACATTCTTCAAATAGGCCCACAAGTCCATACATTTAAATCTGGTTAAACACAAAAAAATCCCCAAGCCCCAAAACCCACCTCGTTACATATTCACATCAACTGCAGCACAAAAAATAATTATCGAAATAATAAGAGAAGAAAACTAAAGTTTGCTTTCTAGCAATAACTAGTGCATTGAATTTTGAATGTTCTGTTCTTCAGTGCAAACGTAGCGTGACGTCTCCCTTCCATCTCGGATTTAGAAGTGTGAAGGATGCCCGTACTGGTTCACCCCTTGTTGGGGCTGGTTACCTGGTCGATAAAGCAAAGGGAAGGGTTTGTGCCTCATGACTGTACTCTACAGAAATACAGAAAAATACCTGCATTGCATGCAGCAGTAGCAAACAAGAGTCAATGCATTCCCTTGTATACCTATCTAATGCACGCAAGAGGTGCTAATTTCCTGGGGGACTCTGCCTGCGGGAGGACTATAGAAGTGAGGGGAGGAAACACGCAACAAATTGCGACTGGGCCAGCAGCCCAGCGACTGGGGCTTCTCTGGAGACCAGCAGAAATCCGGGGGAGGCACTAGCACCAGAATTTTGGTATTACATCACTACTGGGATGGGTAACCAGCTGTCAGGAGGTGAATTACTTACATGTAGGTATGGCAGCATTTAAATAGGCAGAACACCTCCAGAAAGGTGATTCCATATTCAAACATACATATATATTTATGTACATCTATGCACACACACTTACTAGAGAGCTGCTTCTGGAGCTGCCTGACCAGCGCCGCTGTCTGTTGTTGCTGCTGTGTCTGTTGTAAGCCTTGCCTTGGGAACTGCAAAAGAAACGTGAAAGATGAAAGAAACAGGCACAGCGCAAGCGCCACGCCAGGTAACGGCCGAAGCGTTGGGCTTGTGCTGCCCTGTCAACTGCTGAGAGGGCGGGCGGAGGGGACAGCAGAAGGCCGGCAGGCAGGCGTGCCTCCACAGCAGATCCGGACCGGATTTTAACAGCACAGTAAGGACACGTGGAGCACGCTTACGACTTCCAGAACATTTGTTCTCTGCATTCCCTGAAATCTCACACATTTCCAGTTGTGCTGCAGGTATCACACGTGTCCAGCCGGACACAAGGGACAGAGTCAGTCCCTGTCTTTTCCACCTCTGGAGAGGCCAGTATTCATCCTGCAAGTCACTCTAAGCAACTTTACTGTCTGCATTGTTCGAAGACAAGGCAAATCAAAACTGTAAATCAAAATTAACAGCCTTTTTAGCATTTGAAAACACTTACGTGTGGTTGAAGCATAATAGTCAAAAGAAGCTTCTCAAAAAACATTCTTCCCAGGGCAATGGTGCTTCGGATAAAAAGGATGAGCACAAAGCAGACGCTGTTCATCGCGCTGCACACCTGCTGCAGGGTCGTAGCCGCACACTTGATTCTTGGCTCCAGTGGAACGGGAGATGGATCAGTGCCCAGCCAACTGGGCCAACTCCTCCACTGAGCAAAATAATCATCGTTCTGATCCTTACCCTAAGCCCACAGGGATCGAGACCCTTCCAGCCCATGGCATTCCAGCCCAAGGCCTTCCAGCCCATGGCATTAAGCACAACGGGATTAGACACAAAAAGCTTCCCAAGAAATCTGCTGGTAATGAATTAAATCATTACTTCAATCACTTTCAAAGTACCCTGGGTGTAAATGCATTGACTTTCACAAATGAGCACCCTATTTATACTTGCATCAAAGCAGAATTTAGTCTTTAATTGGTCTATCTGACAGCACGCATTATTCCCTACCTATCTGGCCCATGAAGTCTATTTTTCAAGTAAGGAAGGGTAGGAGAACAAGCACCGCTTTGCTTTCCACGCTTCTGGCTGTCATTCAGAAGAAAGTCATTCTCTGTTAACAACTTTTATTGATCATCCACCTGTACGTCAGAGTACTGAATACATTGCACACCACGCTCCTGAATACGGACAGACAGACCTGCCGCAGACCGCCTGTGTGTGTACCGTTGGGAGGGATACCTCTGGAGCCAAAGGTCTGCCTATACAAGCAGCATTTCTTCCCTCGCAAAACGCGTCACCCGCGTGACAGACAAACGCCTGTGCACCAGCGCTATCAGACTCCCGAGGACAAAGAGCTGCCGGCACAACTCCCCCATCCTTACCTACTCCTGGGAGGGAAATCGTGATGAATGAGGTACTGCTACGCCAGCAAGCACAAACCAGACCAAGCCTTCACCATTTACTGTCTGTCTGCTCCTCAGGGCCTCTAAGCTCTCTAGCTCTGTTTCCTACGTCCTGGAGTTTTCCTTCCCATTAGATGTGGTGAAAATGCATGTGCCTCTGATTAAGTGATTTCTCAGTGCTTCTGCACAAGGATACACAATACACCTGACCAGTTTGAAAACCTGATGCGCTGAATAAAAATGGAGTTATTCAATACTCTAATAACATCATATGCGCTACAGAAAACGCCCATGCTTTGTTTCAGTGAAACCTTTTGCTTACTGAAGGGAGTTTCAGTGTTTTACAAGCCTTCAGCATCTTTTCCCTTTCTGAAACCAAATCCTTCACTTAAAATGCATTGTGTAATCTTCTGGCTAACAGTCCTTAGTAAATGCTGAGGTTAGTCAAAAGCATTAACCGCACCAGGGTTAATGGGGCCATGAAACCAACACACAGAAAGCTTTCTGCTGTGCTAAGTGCTGGAAGAGGAGCCGGCAGCCAGGCAGGTGCTCTGTCTCTGTGACAGTCCTTCACATGCAGTTTGTTCAAGATATAAACACTATTAAGAAAAACTCAAAAATGGATGAAAATGACCTTTCAATAGCTATCAGATAAACAGCTTTCCTTTTTCCTTTGCACTTACAAGCCGTCCCCGAGTTTCTCTATCAGATCACATTGATTAATGCTTTTAAACTCAGAAGCTAGCAATTTCAGCATTACTATATTTTCTCCATTTTTCTATAGCACATTTTTTCTAGTTATCCTCAACTACCTTAAATATGTCTGAAGAAACTGCCCAAATACAGGAAACAAGCATAATGACATTGTAAATTCAGTGGACATGTCCACAAAAATGACTTGGTAGTGATAGTGATTTGGTAAAATCATACGTTAAGCTATAAAAGGCTGCAATTCAGCATAAAGGAATGTCTCAAGAACAATTTTGTTTGTACAGTTGTCTTCCTGAAGCTCTGTTTTATGACTAACGATTTAATTTAAAAGGATCTTCAAACAATAAAATAAATTTTTTCCCCAGCATGTTAGCAGTACAACCTAAAAATCAAAGGCCTGAAGCCACTGACAGTCACTTGTGACATGACTTAAGGCAGGGACTGGAGTTTGGTAGCAGTGGAGCTGCCGGCGTCCGCAGTCGACGCCAGAGGGAGCGGAGGGAGCGCGGATGCTCGCACAAACGCAGCGCAAGCACGGCAAGGTGGAGAAATGCCAACCATCAGCACCTGACCTTTCCCAGGGAACGCTTTTCCTAGTGTTACAGCAAAAACTAGTTCCACAAGTAGCCTCTATTGTATACATTATCCTGCTTTCACTTCAAAGTATTGCAGAGACAGAAAAATCCACCGACTTATATGCATCAGCAAAAACTACAGATTTCACATCAAGTTTTTAAAGTTAGCAGGGCTATTCATTATTACTGTGATATATTAATTAGGATAACACTTATAAAAACGCATAGCACAGCAAGCATAAACAGGAAAAATTCATTCCTGCAGCAGCAAGGTGTTAATTTACCTTAGCTTGCTGCTTTGGGACTACTAAGTGGCATCTTCAGACCAGAAAAAAAGATCCCTGACTTTCAGTGGGGCTTGCAGCACTTGGTTCCATATCAGATTCTCAAAATAGTCATTTATTTATGCTGCACTGGACTAAGACTGAGGATGACTTTAAAGCATCTCTTCCCCCCCCCCCCCCTTTGAATTCACATAAAGAGATTTAAGGCAGTTGGTCTGGGCAGTCTTATTTTGCTGGTAATGGAAAAGAGATGTACAGAATTAGAAAAGCACTGGTACCCATTTTGTAGCTAGATCCCCCAGGAATTCTCAAAAGAACTCCTCGGGGTGGTTATTTGTATTGTTTGGGATATTAACCATTAGTTTTAAATCAACACTGCTAAGTGTAATTTCAAAAAGATATGTTGAAATGAAGCATTTGAACCTTTCCTACACACACACACAAATCTTTTTTCAGCCAAAACAACGTGTCATCGTTGGCCCTGCTTTGGTATCAGTTCTAACTAAACTGGTGAGTGCACCATGGAAGCGCAGGAGGCAGCACGTACTCCAGTCCTAGAAGGAGCATCTTTGAACAGCAAACTCAAACACGGTGCTGCAGCAGCGTTGGGCATGAGCCCTCCTTGCCAAGGCCTGCGTTCAAAGCTGCACTTGGAGGTGAGCAGGCGAGGTCACCTCCAAGGACGCCTCGGCGCACGGGTAACCCACCTCTTGCCACCTTCTGTGGACAGATGCAATCTTCCTCTGCCCACAGTCGGAGCCAGCCAGGAGCTACCTGGATGCACTACAGGCTGTTGAGCCCCAGCTCACACACTCTGTTATCACAGCTACAACCTGTGGCCAGCTCAGGACGCAGGCAAAACGAGCCTGTCGCCACCGGCACCGGGCACGCGCTCGTACGGCGTTCAGAGTGGTGGAGGTACGGCACTGCGGGCACCGTGGAGTCAGCACCGGCAGGCAGACGGTGATGCAGGGAAGCTTACACAAACCCTCTCCCCAGACTGCCACGCTGCCCATCTCCGTAAGTGGCAGAACCCACCCTGTCACTACCCTCGCACCTGCCCAAAATATCCGGCAGTCGCCTCTGCTTACCAAAGGCTGCTGCGGTTGCACCGGCTGGAGACCAAGCGCCTGCTGCTGCCCCTGCTGCTGCCCCTGCAACTGAAAGAAGATGGGCATTGAAACAAGTGACGTGATGTGCACACTGCCTCAGGGAACGACTACGAGCCAAGCGATATGGCTTCTCATGACTGATGTCCAGCATAGGATCTGGGCTCGCTTACAGCATTGGTTACTGAAGGCCCCGTTTGGGAAATAAGCCTCACAGCTCTCCACTTTCATCACCGGCCATACCAAGGCTGAGAAAGAGTATTGTTAATAGACAAAAAAATACTCAAAAGCTGGTATATTTAGTTTAGTACAACATGAAAATATTTAGATAAAATACATTATCATTCGTCAAGAACTGGCAGATAGCTGTTGCATTAAAATGAAAACATGAAAATAATTCCAACTATCAAAGGGCCACGGGAAGGACTTTTAATGTAATTTACTTCCCCTGTGCCAAGCCCTACATATTTAGCTGATAAACTGATACTTACCTCCAAATTAAAAATATATCATCAAATCAGAATACAGGAAATAGGCCAGACAGGAAGCAAGCCCTTCGATTTAATTCCGGTATACATTATAAGGCCAGGCAGGGGAGAGCAGAACCACTGCTTTTGTCTCTGCACATTCAGCTAGGCTGTTCTCAAATTTACCTTCTCCAGAGGCATTCTACAATCTTGAAAAACGAAAGTACTGAATTTTACACGTATGTCCAGAGCTCTCTTTTGGAAATCCCAAATGTAAACAATGAATTCTTGCACTCGAGTAAAAGCAGTTTGGGTTTATAGCACCAGGCTCTGCTGCTAACGCCGCCACCCGGTACAGCGACGTTTACACTCCCTTCCTGCACGGAAATATCCCTGGCCTCCAGCGCAGCCGAGTCCCTCACCTGGAAGAGTCTCTGCTGTCGCATCTGCTGCTGCCTCTGTCTCATCGGCTCCGGAGGCAGCTGTACTGAGCTCAGCGTCGGGTGAGGACCTGCGGTCGATGCGCTGTCCAGTCCCCCTCCAACCAGTGAACTCGGCTGCAAAGGCTGATGGCTCAGTCTGATTGGGGAAAGAAAAAGAACGGATTATACTTCATTTATAGACAGAGCACAAGTTAGTCTAGGAGTACTCAACTATAAGCTGAGACATTAGACTTCCATAGATTTAAAAGACAATACTTTTCACAGGAAGAATATATTTCCAAATATGACTGCTTTGAAAAATATTCCGTAATAGAAGCCATACCATACTATTGCCCAGTAACTGATGTAGGTAATAACACGTTCCTCTAAACAAGAACAGATCCAAGCATTCGATTCTTGCTTTATTAAGAAGAGTGATGAGTTTCTACATTTCAAGCAAGAATTCCACATAAGCGCTAAAACATTCTCCCAACTGAAACATCTCACAGTTACATTACCATGAATTTAAATCTGATTATAAAGACTTTTTCCTTTCTAAAGTACTGATAAAAACACACCAAGCAAGAAATACTTTCTTAGGATGTTATGGGAGTAATTAAAGTTGACAAAGCAGAAAGATATACATGGGAAGAACATGTTAGCTAGCTCATAATTTAGATGAGCTGTTTAAAACTCAGTAAAGACAAGGCCACTCAGGTTAGCAGCTTTATTCCTAAGGCAAGGCACTCTGCAGGTTTTCATACGAGGCTGTCAACCAAGTCAAGGCCAAACTTTTTGAAGAGATGCAAACATACCCAAAATTGAGCATACTCTTAAAGATATCCAGGCTTGCAAGAATTGAAAAGAAGTTAAGGAACCCGTGATTATTGCAGAATATATGGTAATATTCACAATTCCAGAAACACTGATTTCGTTAAAAATAACAAGAGTTGAGAGAGAACTGCGTAGCTACATACACGACAGTTTCACATTCTGCTTACAACAAGCAATTGATGAGCAAGTAATTTAAGTACACCTGTACTTAGCATGTAAAGGGGATTTTAGTTTTGGGATCAAATTAGAGCTGAAGCAGAGAAAGAAGAGTATCTCTACCCGGTAACAGAGCTCATCAGGGGCACTCCAGGATAAATTACATGGGATCAGCGAGACAGGACTGAAGCTCTGCTGACGGGCCAGACCACCTTGTGATGACTGACATCGACGTACTCGCTGCTGTTTCAACGGATCTGTGACCCGCACACGGGGAGAGCGCTGCGCGGCGCAGATACTCCATCACAGCTACGGCTGGACAGCGCGTACAGAGGCAGACCTTGCCAATTTTGACTATTCCCCCCCACCCCCTCTTTAATTTAAGCCTGTGTTTTTTGGGAGTCACTCTACTGAACATGTCTATTTGAAATGGAAATTAAAAGTGGCAAAATTTCCGATTCAGTTGAGAGCAGAGTTAGGCTGTTAGTTGGACTATGTTAGACTGTTAGAAAAAAAATCTGATTCGAGACAGTCATTGGAAACTCCAGTTTTCCACTCTGCTTACTCTGTAACACTCCCTTCTACAGATTTATTTCCTGCTTCATCTGCCTTCTGTTTCATTACATTTCTTTACCAGTGAATTTTTCCTGTTTCTCATAGGCACTGCAACTCACCTATACTTCCGAAGTGAAGTCAATTTAGTCTATTCAGGCTTAAACACAATTCATTTGTCTATTGCTAGTTAAACTACCAAGTTGGTCTTGTGTTTTCTTGACCACAGACTCTTTGGTAAACTTGGAATATTTATTGTTTAATACCACACGTGTATTGGCATAATAGGGATACCATATCTGTGTGTGTAGTGAAATAGGATCCAACAGCAGCCTTTAAATGAATTTTTATGTTCTACAAACACACAGGACAACTGGCCTACAGCGTGTGCCAAGACCAACTTAAAATAAGACTTAAATGAGGGAAAAAACAGGGAGAAACTGGAGAGAAAGGCATATTTATTGCTAATTAGACCCAGCGTTAACCTCATTTTGATTAACACGCTTTATTTTAAACAGAGCTTTAGCTCTCTAAACAAAGTTGCCATTAAAATACTGCAATGTTACCAGCTATGAGAACTGCAGAAGCTCACCGCTGGGTGCCTGCCAAGGGCTGGATGTACGCAGCAGCCTGCTGTTGAATATATCCGCTGGGCTGCTGTTGCATCTGCCGCAGCCTCTCCATCAGCGTGGGGCTGGAATGAGCTGCTGCGTATGCTCGGGGGTTGTAGCTGGGGGAAAGCACTACGCCGCCAGGCTGCTGCTGCTGCTGCAAAGGCATCGGAGTGCTGTACATCGTGTATCCGTGAGGCATGCTCTGCAGGGAAAGCGGACAGAAGAGTAACTGCGCTGTGCCCGCATTTCAATTAGCTGAACTAGAAAAGATGGCCTTTCTCAAAGAGCCAAAGCCTGGACAACCGGAGGCAAGTCAGTGGGACGCAGTGCTGTACCCACGCGCCGACCTGCGCGTCCCCCACGCTGGCTGTACCCCACTTCTGTTTGCGGGTTCAGGCAGCTGCAACGTGGTCACGCAGCAGGACGGAACTCGCAGCGTGCCACCCTTCCCCGAGAGGCACTGGGCAAGAGCAGGGCTCTGCTCCGCAGCTCCACCTCTCTCTTTTCTTTGTTCCCCCCCCCAATCCCAAGTACCAGAATGACCATGACATAATAAAGAGTTACTGGTATCGCTGTCTCACCAAAAACTGCCCAAATTTCAGGCTTAACGCTGAAGTACGCTTGCCTTTACCAGCAACAACATTAGGAAAAACTGGGAAGTGATCACGTTAAAAACATTTACGAGCTACAATGTGCGGAGACAGCAAGCACCCTAGAAGAAGGCCTCACCGTTACCGTAGGGCACACGCACGAGGCATGTCCCAAGCACAGAAAAGCAGGTTGGGAGGTAAAGGAGCTCTGTCTGAAAGCATTTTTATGCAGAGGCTCCATGGGAGCAGCGCAGTACCTGTGCTTGCTGTAACCCTGGGTACTGTGGAAGCTGAGACGGGGGTCGAACTTGCGGAGTGAAAATAGCAGCTTGGTCCATCGGCTGTCCCTGAAAGACACATCACCCATCAGATACGGCCTCCACACCCCGAACAAGTCCAGTTCTGGACACAAACCCCACCAAGTTGTGTCCCAGAGTCATGGAGAGACTTGACCATTTCCTTCAAGACAGCACTGTTGCTCAGTGCCAAACTGCTGAACTGTATTTACTCACAGGGAGATGGAAGAATTGACTTTTGTTTGATTTCTGACACTACTGTAACACTGCAGCAATGAAGAAACAGCCATTTACTGAACAGAGGTCTTGCAGACACCCTTTAAAATGGGGCCTTGCAATGGATTAGAAAAAAAATATTCTAGCTGTCTTGAAGACAGTACATTAAATTATACAGGAAGCTTAGAGTGAATGATAATCTCTAGTGTAAATACACAGCTGATAGCTTTCTCAGGCTACCTGATTACTAGCTTTCCCCCAGATGAAGCAGGCAAAATGCCAATTAGCAAATTTTATGATGACATACAGAATACCAGTATGATAAATGGGTAACACAAGCATCTCCAGCTCCCAACCAGTACAGCTTGGAAACACAGCCCGTATTTGTGATCAGCAGACAGCCTAGTTTGTTCATTTCAAATTGTCTCAGTATTTGTGCCCAATTAATGGCAAATCATTTAAAGATTTCAACTGTAACTGCATTAGTATGTTTTGAAGCACCAGAAAAGAAGAAAAAAAAAAGTTAGACTGAATTTCAGGACCTAGATTGTAAAAAACTGGGGAATGAGAATGTGCCAAGGCTGCAATCAAGTCTGTGTATTTTCTGTGCGATTGTGACGCTGCACGGCTGCACCTGATCCTTCTGAAAGCCATTCTACTCAGCAAAGCTCAGTGGCAGACGGGAGCTGGAAGCAGCGATGTTCCTTCCCTGTAGCTGCCCAGCTCACCACAAAAACAAGCAAAAAGTCCGAGTCCTCCAGCAAAGCCTTTGCCGTTTTAATCAGGATATCCTTATAAAGATGTATTATAATTTAAGGCTAAAAGTGACTTTGATAACACACTGCAAGCAGCAACATTACAATCAGGGCTACCTGGTGGAAAAGAAAATCTCACATGGGATAAGACACTGAAGCGCCATTGGAACTCTCCTTCTTTATCTGCTCCCATCCCTTTCGTGGTAACTGTACCAAACGTTAACAAGTCTCTAAGCACAACCAGCAGTCCTGCAGTTCAGCTACTATGTTGGCGTGGGTTGAAAAATATGTGCATCCTCATCGACAGACCTGGGAAACAAGCAGAGCTACCTATTGTGAACAGGAATCGCTCAGGGAAGCAGTATGGTGGAGGGAAAGCGTTCCAGCTTCAACCGATCCAGCCCCAAGGGACGTGAACCGCTGTGAGCGGGGCTGGCTTAACCGCCCTCTGCTTTGGGTAGAGAACAGACAGAAGAGGTCAAGGACAAGATGCAAAACCAGGGGCAAAGCTACCCCAGGGTGCCACAGGGCTGTCACACACTCATTTTTCATACCTTCCTTTCTTTTAAAAACAAGCAAGCAAACAAAGACTGACCTAGCTAGGCTCTGTGCCAGCCCCTGGGACCAGCGCTAAAGGGGCCACTAAGGCGCAGACAAGGCGGCAGGGAGCTCTGATATGGTAAGCTACACTAAGGAGGCAGAAGCTACGCTAAGGATTTGTTTTAAAAACAAGCTCATTGAAAATTCTGGAGAACAAATTAGGGAGTACAGGAGGTGTGAACAGAGTATCAGTCCAGACAAAAGTTCAGACAAAAGTAAATTTCTCTGAAAAAACTTCTGCAAAATCAGACGGGGAGCTCTCAAGACAACAACCTGGCAGGTGAGAAACTGAAACGCTGGACGGAACATACGGCTTGCAGATGGGATGCACATAAAACAGATGTCAGCCAAGTACAGGGGGAAGGTACTCAAGTACTTAATATTTTTCTTTTTTTAAACAGAGGCAAAAGAAGAAAAACAAAAAAGAACAATAATTTCTCCAAGCAAATTGCTTCTGAAACTTTTTCATAAGGTGAAAAATATTCTACCACAGGATAGATAAAGATGTAACTTGAAGGCACCCAAAGGTGAAATCTGGTAAAACCACGTCTGATTTCTAGAAAAACCGGTGCCTTAAGCTGCTCCCCGCAGCAGTACAAACCACCTCGCGGGCTCTGTGGAAGCTGGTCTGCAGCACGGCGCTCCACGTGTTCTCCTTCTGCTCCTCTCGGGGACAGCTAACCTGGTGTGCCCAGGCCCAAAGCTGTCCGCTCATGCCCATGCAGTGTGAACAGCGTCCCTCCAAAGTCAGTGCAAGTTATATCAATGGAAATTGGCTTAGGCCCTAATTCTGTAAGAAAACGCTAAATAAGCAGCTGCGCGATCCCAGCAATGCACGGTGGGCAGAAAGCCGCAAGTGAGTTTTGTCCGCCGCTCTCGTCCCCACCATTTAAAGCGCACACAAAGCAGCGGAGTGGGCAGGGTGCGAGACAAGAGCAGCACACCCGAACTGAAGGCACCGCTGCCCGGGCCAGGCAAGCACCCCACACAACACCACACGTGAAACGTCAGCCAAAAGCTGGTCGTTAGGCAGGGGACAGATCAACGTATTGCACGGCAGCACACGGCCACCGAGCAAGCTCCCGTGTTGTAAGAGCACTCTGCATTCCTGAGCAGCAGTAGCAGACGTTGCTAAATTCAAAGGGACTTCCCCCTCCAGGCATAATTTAGTAAAGAGTTAACTAAGCATGCAAGCCGACTGCTGCAAGCCAGAACTGTGCATGCATGTCAAACAAAAACAAACCAAAAAAAAAAGGAGAAAAAACCCAAACACTTTTATTCAATGCTGATGCAATGTTACAGTAATAACCACTGTTCTCTTTGGTCTACTAGCAACTTAAACGGAAGCGAAACTTACTGCTTTCTCCTGTTCAGGTCTGTGACCATAGCGTATTTGGAAGGAATTTTCTTTTCTAGGTGGTGCTGGGACTGGCCAAGGCGACTGTAGCAGCCATGGCACTGTAGGCTGCTTTTGACCAAAATCTGACTTCGAAAGTAGGTAGTGAAACACTAACGCTTATTTAGATAAGAAGATGATGATAGATTTGAGAGACCTCACTGTATACTTGCTGCATATCTAGGTGTGCCTAATCAACTGCAAATATGGTGATCTATACCCTGTTCTGACATGCTACCAGTAAGAACAGGAACGACTGCACATACATAAAATACGGACAACAGGGTAAGCAGCAAAGCCTTTTTAAAAACACATTTTGCTTTGTCTTTCCAATTAGTGCTTTTAACAACATTGCAGTTTCCCTAAGACAGGATGGAAGTCCTGCAAACTAACTCTGAACAGCTTTTCCAATTAATATCTGGAAAGCTTTCCAACACAGATATTAGGGATGAAACTTCATGCCATGATGGTTTTTCCCCAGAAACAACTGAATTCTGTGAAACTTAATAATTTAACAGGTACTGTTAGCTGTTACTTCTTTTGGAAGTAAGAAAATACGGTTATTCTAATACCCGCAAATCCTGCCATAGCTCAGGAACAGACCATCAAGCCGTATACCGTTGTGCTCAGGTGGGACAAGAAGTATTTTGGAAACTACAGCTCACGTGGAGCCAGGGGAGCTGACCCTCGCTGCCTGAGCTGAGTGGCACGACTGGGTCCCACTGCAGCGGGAACAGGCCCGTGCCAGGAACGGCTTCAAGTGCTGCCTGGGAAGCGCTGGTGGCACGCGCCGGCCAAAAAGGACGTGTGGTCCATCCCTTACCGCTCGTCTGACACAGCAGGCACCACTACCCCACCTTACGTCGTGGCAGAAGCTGCCACAGGGGACGGCAGCAGAGAGGAGCAGACCCAGCTGCCAGCGAGGAGACGAGGGCAGAATGGGAACACGCCAGCCATGCTTAGATGCACGTGGCATCGCACATATCTTGCAGCTACATATCTATGCAGCTACTCTAATCTTTCACAGAGAGAAACACAACAGAAGAGAAAAAAAATTAATCAACGATGCAGTCATTGGAAGTACTTGTAAGAAAAGAATATTCTATGTGCACAAGTGTATTCACAGCCTTCCCACATGCAGCCACTGCGCTACCTAGGTGAGGGGTGCCAAAGCGTATCATTCCCATCAAAAGCAACGTGTGCAGCCTGTGTGTTGAAAGAAATGCATGTTTGTGCAAAAGAAAAAATAAAGAGACGTTCACGGTCTCAGAGTGGTTACCATTATGTTGTCAAAGCCATCCTGAAGGGATACAGCAGTGCTACAGACATCCTAAAGGAAAAGGACAGGCGAGAAAATAGCAAACAATACAAAGAATACACACGATTAGGTGCGGATTGTTAGTGGAGCAGTACAGCACCTTTACAGAGCTCACCTGTATGTACTCAAAGAATGCTGGTGTTTAGGAACGCTACCAAGGTCCTTTTAGGTGGTTTTTATGCTAATGAACCTCAATACTTTTATGAAAGTTATGAACAGAAACTCTAAACATGGAAAGAGTTACCATCCACAGGAACCTATTAATTCTATACATAATACTCAAATTTTTTTTAATAAGTCATAGTTCTTAAAGACCTTGTACCACAGCTATTCATTCAAGAGCACAGCATGCACAGCACAGCACTAAAGAGCAGAGTCCTTCTGGAGTGATTTTAAAGAACTGTCCACACCAGTGCCAGTGATTTCAAGCTGAGTAGGTAATTTCATTCTGCAGCTGCAGAAACATAAAAACCAAAGAAGAAACCTTCCTTATTTAAGCTCTACCTAACAACGTACACCACACCGTAGCAACGCTTACAAATCACCTTGTTCCTAAATTTTCAAATACTACCTTCAGGCTTGTACGCTGCCATAGCATTTCCTATTCTAAATCCAGGACTGCAGGAAGAACTACCACGAGCTCCCCGGGGACACGTTTCGCAGCGAGAGCACCGTGCATGCGGGCAGGCAGGCGTCCCGCGGGGCAGCCCACGGAGCACGCAGAGCCCCAGCCCCACTGGGACCTCGGAGGGGTTTCTCTGGTTGTCAGCGTTGCCAGCGCACGCTTAGACAACAAGGAAAGCAAACAGGACGGCCTGCCGAATTGCTCGTTCATTTCATTACAGTGGAAGGTTTCAAGTATCAGGCTGAATGAATCTTTCCAAACATCCAATAAGGCAAAATATTAGAACCAGACAGAAAACAATGCGTCCACCTGTGGAACTCCCCAGCACACCACAAAGGACCCAGCTGCGCATGCCGCTGTGTGCAAGTAACTGGGAAACAAAGGCCGGGTTTGGATGGCTCTGGTTTGACTTGGTTCACATCAGTTTAACTTATACAGACTTATTGCTGAAATAAAAACACGTCTGATATGGAACCGTTGACTGATGAACATCCAGCACATGTTGTACGTTAGCTGCAATACGCATCTGAACCTACCCGGTCAAATTTTAGTGCAACTTTTACATTGTAGAAGTTTGATCCAAATTTTATGAAAAAGTTCATCATAGACACCTTATTAATATTATTTAGACATGGATTCATGCCTTCATGGTGAGTTTATTCTCCTTACTGACAACTTGTCTATGCAGCACTTTGGAGCAGAAGTTAACCGTTGTTCTTAACACCTCAGATACTGTCCCTGTTTGAAACCAAAAGGGAAATGCAACATCTTTTGTCCTCTAAACATGACAGTGTTAAACAACAGCATTTCTTAAATGTGAGAATGTGTTATTTTAGATCTTCAACTATTGCTTTTTGATCCACCTAGCCATAAGTATTGATCATCATTTGTTTACTCAAGGCTCTTATTTAAGCCTGTATTCTATCATAGTAACTGAAAGCCAGTTGGACCTAACACTAAAATAGTGAGATACTGCCTAACGTAAGAAATACGACAGGCTTAACTGTAGAGGCCAGTACCCTAACATTTAGGGTACCCAATCCTTAGTACCTCATAGTGCCTACAGGACACCAATGAGGGATCAAATATCCACTGTACCACTGATATTATAAAACACATATCCAGAGCTTTTGGGGGCTGGTTTGGTTTTTTTTTTTTTAAGGTAGAAGACAGCACACATACAGGGAAACCCTAGTCTCACAATTATGAACAGCCCCATATAAAACTATTGTAGCCCATCAGCAGTTTAAGCACTCCAGAGGGCTTTGCATGCATCATAGCAGAGAGAGTGAAAGAGGGACGAGAAGGACAATGAGGGAGCTCCAACGAAATAGAGACAGCGTGGGAGAAATGATGAGGATACTTGCTGAAAATTTTGACTATTTTGAGCAAAGAGGGCACACCACAGAGTCTGAAGGTAAGATAGCATAAGGGCAATGTAATGTATACTGCAGTGAGGGTAAGAATGGGTACAGAAGGACTTTAAAATAAAGGTGAGAAGTTATTGGTTTTACCACCAACTACTGTACGCATATTGCTGGTGATCTGGGATCCAAAAATCAATTTTCTGTTCTTACACCATCAATTCAAAAGCCACGTGTCTGTAGCCATATTGTGAAACTAGCTCAGGCTCTGAAGCGTGTTGCACAATAGCCATGTGCGGTTTGGCACGCAGCAGCTGTACCCTGCAAAAATGTTTGGAGAAGAAGTACCAGCTATTTCTAGAGAACACGGCTGTCTGTGTGCACACGTGTGTTGAAATGGCTCCTGCTGGACTTCCTGGATTTCTAACTGAAGAGCATTGCTGTGTCTCTGCTGCTTGCTTGTAGCTTGGTGGTACATAGCACCACGCAATTCCACTATGAAAGCCTTTGTGACACACCAGGGAACAAGAATATCATCAAGTAGCAGAAGCAAAACCTGATTTTATGAAACACAGAAAAAATAGAAGGGGCTAAGAGACCAAAGGGCAAATGAAGTTTAAAAGCAGATGGCTCTGGTTAAACAATATTTGGGGAGTTACTGCAACGGTAAATATCAGCTGGCTCTCCATTCCATACGCCTACGCAGGGCAAGCAGCCCCAACAGAAGGCAAAACCACCGTGCTGCTCTTCAGACTTGGGGTTTGGACAAACCTGTTGGAGAGACCGTGACTGTGCTTGCTGCCTGAGGAGCCGCTGCTGCTGCTGCTCTTGCTGCAGGAGTTTCATCTGGAGCAACTGCTGCTGAGGCGTGATTGCATGGATAGAGGGGGGCTGCATCATGGTGCCAGAGCGCCGCTGCAGCATGTTCGACAGGGCTTGCTTCGTATTAGTTGGAACAAAGGAGCCTGTCGGATCCAGCCTGGAACCACCTAAAAACCACCCAAAACACAAATGTGTTCTCTGCCTTCCATAAGAACATTGCTGGTACAGATCACTGCTAATTCATCAGCTCCTATTTGGTTAGCTCTACAATAACCATGATAAACTTATCTCTGTAAAGGCAGTGAACTGGATTAAACCAGATTACTGGTCTGAAAAATTAAACGGGCAACATAACTTTGAAGACTACCACTTGTAAATGAGAACAAAAAGTAAACAGGCTATGGGCTGTTGCACGTTCTACATCACATAAAACGTTTGACTACTACTGAAAAACTAAAGTTGCATGTCAGATCAAAAGCACGATATGAACGGCTTATGATGTCAAGACAACTTTATGAGATGGCAATAATTTATGCACTCTATGCTATTTGATAAAAATCATGTATCTGTCTATATGTCAGACTTAGGAAGGTAATCTTATATGTATTTTTTTAAAATCAGCTTTTCCTTAGCTTTGTAGCCACGTATGTTATTTTCTGAAGACTTTTACACACTTAAATACAGATCTAGTTGTATCTGGAGCTTCAGAAAAAATATTTAACATTTATAACTGGAACCAAACTTCTAAACTTCTCCTGCATAATATCCGAGAAGGACAGAAGAGTATTTCTCAAAACATCATAAACTGCTGCCCCCTGGAGCAAGTAAAATACCTATGTTAAATTGTATACACATTAACTGGAAGAAACAAAACAGGCCTTCAAATAATTAAGTACATATCACAAATCCTGAAAAAAAAAGGGAGCCCATGGATTTATTTATTCCATCTAGCAGATGTTAAATTAGCCACCATGGTTCTTGGTATGAATCAAAGAAGAAATAACCTAAAGGTCATTTGTTCCTTTTAATCATCCCTCTCTTATTTCACTCCTCATTGAACTTCTGCCAGCTTTCTCACACTATCACTGTAGTAGGTCATTTTTGCTTATCTAACAAAAAAGTTTAACAGCTTAATAGAGACAGACCTACAACTGATAATAGAAAGCCCTTCAAAAAAACCAGCTAACTAAGGAATAAAATAAATGGCATCGGCAGACACAGCCTGCCTCGGAGAAAGTCAGAAACAAAATGTGGTTATAAGAAGTCGATTTTTATCATACATCAAATAATGAAGCCCCACGTCTGTGAATGCAAAGCTGGCACGCACCTGGTGGGAGGGGCTGGTTCTGCACAAAGAAGCCAGGCTGCTGCGGCTGTCCCATGATGTTGTAACCCCACAAGGCAGACTGAGGATGGTGCATCATTTGGGAGGAAATTGGTGAGTAAGTGGGAGGCACTCTGTATAAGGTGTTCTGTGGATATTCCTTAAAATAGACGGTAAAAGTGAATGTTACTGACATTCATACCTTACTAACTCATAAATAATGCCAATTTTCCTACTAAATTATTAAGGGCAGAGACAGTTCCCATTGTCATTGCAATGATGTAAAAAACAGATTAAGTCTCAGGCTGCCCACAGGTAATTAACACTAACAACTTCATAGACACCATCCATTTTTACCTTATTAGCAAGTATCTTCTGCAGGCTATAATTCGGTATAGCACAAGGACAGGTTACTGTATCAGTATATAAATAACAGGAGGAACTTAACTGAAACATCAAAAAGGCCAGAAAATGATCCTAAATTACAGCTACTTAAAACGCAACACATTGACAAACCAGCTGGGTGCCAACAGGATACTATCATGTCTACAACACGTACGACTACACTGGCAGCAGTGGGAAGAGGACGTCATTGCGCAGAATGCTGCGACTGGAAACGTACATTATTCTTTGGGTGGGTGGTGCCAGGGATGTTTTTCAAACCCGTGCTCTATGTCATTCTTCAGCTTAGGAACCCACCCCTCAAAACCCATTAAAACCAAAAGAGAAAGTGTCTCAGAAACCAGAACAAACTGCACAGTAAAACAGTTCATCTATGTGAAAGAGCTTATTTCAAATTGGTTTCCATTTGAATGGGACCTGGGTTTGAACCAGCATGTTTGCTCTCAACATAATTTGAACAGGAGGAATTTTAGAAATTGATACAAACAATAACAGCTGTACTTTACACCAAACAAGAGAAAGCATATATGGAACCCGAATAATATTTAGTGAGTAAGATCCAGTCTAGGGTATTTTACATAGCACATAAGGTCCTAAGCACAGTACATTCCTCTACACTGAGCTCTATTTGATAGAAATCCACCCTCCTTCTGACCATCTCCATTCAATCCCTTTATTAGGACCCGCTCCTCCAGGTGCAGAACAATTTCCAAAGGTAGCTGAGACAGCACCATGCAACATCAGATGCTTCGGCGAGCTACTTCTTGTATGGGGCACCAACTACTTACATCAGCCCTTGAGCTTGACTTTGACTTTCGCTTCCTGCCCTTTGTCTTCTTCTCGTCGTCCGTGGCAAGTTTTCCCTGATCTGAGAGCTCTCCTGACTTTCTTTCTGGTTCCTGAGAGACAGGTGTGGTGGGCTCTTCGTCCTCCTCCTCTGGAAGAAGGGGCAAGGGCTCGAGGTAGTAACTTCGCGGCTTGGGTTTGGTGTGCGTGTGGTACAGGAGGAGATGCTGCTGCTCCTCATACTTTATCACTTTCCTGTCGACACGAACTGTACCAAACCACGCCCAGGAGAGAGGAGCAGGATTTTTGTGACCTTCAAATAAATCCCAAGGGGACACCTTTTGTTTTGTTGAAACCTGAAGACCCTGTTTCAGAATAAAAGTGAAGTTAGTACTTTAAGAAAGCTGAACGCTAGAGCAGACTGCTTGCTTTTGTACACCATTAGTTGAGTCAGAAAAATCCAGTAAGGATTTTTTCCCCTCCACAAAGTGTACCAAATGCATACTGGTGGGATTTTAACCTCTATCCAAGGCTGCCACTAGATAAAAGCATTTATATTTTTATAGTACTATCTGCTTATAGCTATGCTAAAAATGTCAAGTTCCATCTATCATATTTTGGAGGAAAAGTCAAGTATCTATCAAAAATTGCTAATCTGAAAATATGCTTGCTGAAAGTTTACACATTCAAATAAGGGGAGAATAAGCCTAAGCACTATATCACCAAAAAAATGCCTATCTAAGTCTGCAGAATAAAAAGCTCTATCCTAAGCTCTATCCTTCTCTTTTAAATAAATTCACTTAAAAAAACTATGCATCCCTTTGTATTCCCCCAAAATCCAAAACAACTAATACACTTCCCCCCGCCTTTTTTTCCTCTGTCTTTTGTAAGCAGGATCACACTCTCCATCTTCCTCCCAGCAAGTAACAGGTCAACAGGTTCCCAGGTTAAAGGAGCTCTCAAATGTAGGATTCTGCTTGAAAAGCAAATACGTTCCTAAGAGCTTCTGCTGTTCAACTCCAAGTCAAACATAATTTCCTTTTTGGCAACTTTTGTGGAGTTGGCTCCAGTCAAGACCCTATATTGCAAAACTGAGCAAGCTTATGTCAACACTCATCACGTCAGCAGTTACAAATTGACCATGTACTCTGCGGATTTAACAAGGAAAGACATGCAGCCAAACGTGATGACTGATTTTTAAACAAATCGGAAAGTGAAAGGTTACCCAAACTCTTGAATTTGTACGAGTGGCATAAAACTGTTTCTATTAAAGATGCATATATATCTAACGCTCTGAGACTATCTGCAAGCATCGGTGAATTGTCAGGGAGAGGCGGATGGAATCCCTGCTGGTGCTGCTGCAGGGGTGGTGATGCTGGTGCATGGCCCAGGCCACCCGAGGCTGCTCGAACCCTTCAGCTGGGGTTTGACAGCTCCCTGCGTGCCTCTCTCTAAACCCATTCCGGGTTTCACGCTCTGCCCGAGAATTTTCACGTGGATCACGCAAGCAAAAACGGTGCAAAAATATTTGGAACGGGAACACATTTGATACCAAAAAACGGTCCGTCTTTGCAACTATTTTTAAAGGCATTATTCTGCCTCACTTTTGGCATCACGGCTCATAGAAAGCCTACCTGTTTAAAAGAGACTGCACTGCTGTGGCTGAAGCTTCAGTAATGACTGAGAGTGCGTTAGAAAGCTGTATTGCAGCAGAAGTACAATGCTTTTATGATACTGCATATAAACACGTGCACTGTACAAGCTGTACCTGTTTGCTTAAATTTCCTACACTTCAAAAATCATGGAAAAACTGAGATGAAAGCAAACATTTACTCTTGCCTGTTTCTTATCAATGGAGTCAAATCCTGCAATTTTGTTCCCCTTGGTGTCGATCAAGGATCCCATTGGCTCACAAGTAATAATATCACACGTCTGCTTTGGCAAAGGCAGCAGCTGGCGAACCTTGTCGATGCTTTCTGACCGCTTGTCTCCCAGCTCTTTCTAGAGAATGAACACATCAATCAATCAAACAGAAAGGTGGGAAAAAAGGAAGAGAAACATTGCACTGCTTTCACTATTAGAAAATGTCCAGTTTCTGGATGAATCATTTCCTTGTACTTTTACTAAATTTAAACAAGTGGCTTTAAAAGGGTTTTTTTGTTTTGTTTATTAAAAATGTAAGTTATCTTTTCATCTCTTGTTTAAACAGAACGTAGAAAATAAGTAATACAAATTTCATGTCTCAAACATGAAAAAAAGCAATTAAGTGTCTTGCAGGATCCCTAAATGTAATTTAATACAAAGAAAATACTAGAAGTCTGTCTTCCCACCCCCACATTCCTGTATTTTTATTTTCTTGTTTTTCTCCTTGTTATCACTAGTGCTGTTTCAGTCTCTCCTCTTTTTCCCAGAGGCCTTCCCAGACACTAGAAATGACAGGATTAACAGATGAGCGCAGAACGTGATTCAAAAGAAATGCTGAAAATGACAAGACATAACACTTACTTTTAATTTTTTCACTAAATTCATGTAAGCCCTCTTGTTTTCCTCAGGCCCTCCTTGGGAAGCATTTGACAAGTCCGAGGCAAGCGTCCCGTTGATGAGGACGCCCAGCATATCGAGCACGGTTGTGAACAATTCGCTGAGAGTAAAGACAAGTATTACCCTGAGGAACTGCCGATTGCCAAGAAGTCCAGGGACAGATATTCACGGCAAAGGCCACAGACACAGTTCTTTAGACAAGCCGGGTTTTTCAGGGCTTTCTGCACACACACACATCTCAGCTTGCATGCGTAAGCCCCAGTGTATACATGCAGGTGGACTGTCGAGACGGACACACAAATCTTATTATAAACCCCAGCTCAGAGCTACAGACAGCACAAACTGCTAACAGATAGTCATTAGAAATTACAGGCTCCAAGTTAGGAAAGCGCTCAGGTACATGCTTGTTAAGGAAGAGCGTAAATAGTGGCTGCAGGGCTTTCCAAAATAGAGGTGCTCCCCAACCAAGACCAGCACCGAGCACCTAAGTTGCACTCAAGCAGTAATAGGATAACAGTCAGAAAAATTTAACAACAACGTACATGCAATCTAAACTTAAAAGCACTAAGGACATAATTAGCTTGTTTAAATAGTGCAGACGTACTTGTTGGTCTGCATATCAACAGTTCCTGAAGTGATTATCTGGAGGAGCAGAAGTGCCCAGTCTGTGGTCCACTGGGTACTCCTCTGCACAGTATCAAACATGCCACCTACCTGCAAAATAATACAGCAGATAGCAAGGCTCTGCATGTATCTCACAGATGCACGCTTCCCTTATCATATGTGTTACTTATGAATTAAACTGCTATCCAGTCCCACAAGTTCTTGTGTGCTGAATGCCATCTTGAAGCGCTGGCTTTAAATAACTTTTCCTCCCCACCCCATGCGCCCAGCAAAAAGCTTCTCCTAAGAAGGAACTATAGCAAAGCAAAACATTATTACACTGCTCCTTCAGCTTCATATCTTCACTTTCATGTTTGATGCAACAAACTGAAGTCGGTGAAAAAATTCTCAGAACTGAAAAGGTGTTGAATGAGAATTGTACAGTTATCACTTTGCTCCCACACCGCAAAATCAGACAATCATGTCTAGTGCAAAGAGAAAAAAATCTGAAGAACAATATAGCATTGATTGAAAATGAGAACTGCTAAATGATATATTTTACCTTATGAACAACTTTTCACTACTTCTACCAGTATAGTATGATACTGTAAAATATGCCCTGGCTTTGAGAAGGAGCCATTTTACCAAAACGCATCCTTCAAAGGACCAAACTGCAGTAACACAAGATACCTGCTCAGGTTGCCTGATTACCAAACTGGTCCGAATAGAGTCCAAACCCCAAATCTCAAAGGTACAACACTTCTAGCTAATGAAAGCCCAGCTCAAGCCTTCAGACAGCGACAACCCTGGAAAAGAGAAAACACCTCCCTGTCGCACAACAGGATGCCTAAGAGAGCTTACGTCAAAACAACGCTGCTCTTTCCTTCCTGGTGCACTGCAGCCCGGGGTCTTCCTACTCTACCATGACGCTACTGTCAGCTTCCCTGTTTGGCACGTTATCCCTGCACCAATATCTGCATCAAATCATCTTTCCTGATGTTTGCCACTTCACAACTTTCCAAAAATAAATCTTTTTATTTTGTCATGTTTATAATCACTCTAAATCCCTTCACTGTTTGTGCTTGTAGTTGTTTCACTTCACACAATTCTTCCCCATGCTTAAAGCTTATTCCAGGGTGGTGTCTTGCTCAATAAATACAGAGACTGTTTCAATTCTCAGTACTGGCTTTTACCTCCTAAACCTTGCTGAATTTGTATCTAAGATTACTCCTTGAACTACATAAGTGGTTTATGGTTTACAAAAGGATAAAATCTTGCTGCTTTAATAATAAACCAAATATTGCCCATATCAAGCCATGACAAAGTGCATGTCTCCATGGCACTCAGTGGCAGGTGACAGCTGCTTTACTTTAAGTGCAGCCACAGCAATCCCAAAGCTGGTCAAGTCCCCTTGGCCTGAACCAGTGGCAGCGTAAGGCTGTGGTTACCCCTCTGGTTGCACAGCCACACCTAAGCAGCTTCCAAAGAGATGGGAAGAGAACAACGCTGCAGTGTTCCTCCTCCTTTGGTGCTCCCTCATTTGGCCTTAACGTGTAGTCTCCACACCCCTACTGCACTGTGCTAAACGAGCCACGGTGGCCCTGACGTCTGGCACAGAGGTTTCAAGAGATGTGGGACGTTGGAGAACTTGATGGAAACTTTCTAAGTTGATTAATACATGTATCCAAGTAGCAGCAACTGGAACTGCACACGTAAGTTAAATAGCCAAATGTTACATTCCCGGAGAGCTCTGAAAGTCTCAACTGTATTGACTGCCTAATTCCATAAAATCACTGCTTGTTCATAGGGATAAACCATCAGTGGACAATGGCTTTGAATGTCCACGAAAAGATGATACATTTCTGCAGTTCCACGGACACTGAAAGGAAGAAAGCAGCACAAAACTAAGGCATGGATAAGGCATGGGCTGTCCTTCCTATTCATTTTATATGAGCAATGTCCAAACATTATGGCCAGGAGGCATCAGCTGAAACAAGAGAGACAGGAAGAGCAGAGACAAACACCAAGGGAGCAGAGACCCTTGCCTCAGGGCAGAGGAGGCACTGACAGCCCTTGCTGTCCCTGGCCAGCTCCACCTGGGGCCACCCCCACCCCCCTCCCTGGCCCAGGAGCCCCAAGTCAGGAGCCTCAGCCCGTCCCCATGGCCCTGCCTGGCCATGCCAGGGCTGTGTCTGACCCCGGCTCCCCTCGCTGGGCCTGATCCTGAGCCCCCCCGCCATGGGCGGACGTCCTGGCGTGGCCTCAGCCTGTCCCCATCCCAGTGGAGGTGCCTGACGCTCGGGGCTGGGAGCTGCCAGCTCTCAGGGAGCCCTGGCCCCTGCGGTGCCCTGATGCAGTGCTTCTTGCTCCTTACCACCTACTCCAGAGCAGCTGCTACATCTCTCTGTAACATCACGATAACCAGATTAAGTTTTTCTTACCAAGTTAAGACGAAGTTGTAAGGCTTCATGCATCATTTGCCTAGCTTTAACATCATCCTGGTACCGTTCTTCCCTCCAGTTACTAAGGATCTAAGAAAAAGAATTTGATTAAGGTTGTTTTTTTCCTGTAAAGCAATGTTCTCCCTTTGAAGTTTAAGTACTTGTGACCATTACCTATAAGGACTCATAAAGGATTATTAACCTTTATATCCTCATGCCTGTTTAAGGATTAGAGCAGATTCCGCAAACTAGCAAGGGAAAAAAATTAATTTGTAAAGAGCTGATAATCTGCTATCAATTGTGTGACTAGATCTTCCTGTTGTAGCAAAAAGAAAATAAGCAGCTTCGTTATGCATTTATTAAAAATATTGTTTCAAACACCCTATTTAACTGTTCACCATGGGTACGTAAATAGATCTCTTGCACTGGATGCAGCTTCCCAACAGGATCTGGTGGGATCTCTGGATGAGAAATGACCAGAACCTTAGGGAACCTGGACCAGCTGCATTTCAGGGGAGAACCCATACAGCAAAAGGAAAGCCCAAGTGCCAGTAACACCAGGGGAAAAAACATCATAGGAATGAATTTAACTAGGATGTGGACCTACGCCATAGCCTGGACCTGAGCTGAGAGGCAATATGAGAAAACAGCAGCCCTACAGGTATGAATTTTCACTGTCACAGTAATTCATAGAAACTACAGACAGAAAAAAGGAAACATGCACCCACTATGCTGGGCACTGTCTATATTAATTTTAAAGACAGTCTTAAGGAGCTATTGTAGGCTAGAGCATGAACCAGATGGGAGCAGGAAGTCTAGAGCAGAATCAGCAGAGGTTGTGAGTAAGCACAAGTGATCCAAAGGAAGAGCTGTAGGCAATGGGCCAGTTTGGGATTAGCAATATTGTCTTCTAAAATATGAAAAACTCCTAATCTGTAACAGCTGGAGAAGATGAAGGGTTTTCCTAGAGAAGAAAGTTTCAAACTCATAAAAACTTTTTATGATCGAAGTAGAGACTGAGAAAACTGTTCCTCTCAGGACAAACATCTTTTATTGTTTTTCCTGGAAAGAACTGAAATCAGACTCAAGTTCATTACATTCCTCTGTAACAATTTTAGAAAAAAAGATGTATTCACTCTCAAAAAGGAACAAACACCTCCCCATTCTTCCTCCCTTGGACTGTTCCTTTTGGCATACCAGTGCACTGTAATTTTCCTGGTTTTACACCATCGTATACACGTAAAACTGATGACACGTAAAACTTCTAACAACGGGTGCGTATGGTTATGTGCTTGTTTTACCTGATTAACTTGATTCTGCAGTGATGTTAGAAGCCCTTCCCGTTGCTCATCCTGTCCCTTAAGGCAAGTAAGTACCAATGAAAGGAAAGGTTGCTGACTCAAAAGAGACATGCTTTAAGAGAGGCAAACACAGAAGTCAATTAGTAAACTTATTTTGATACTTCCCATCCTCACTCCCTTCCTTGTTTTGTCTGCTTTTTTTTTCCTGGAAGTGGCATTGCCTGCATCTATGTCTGTTTCTGTTTTAGTAAATTAGAGCCTTGCCAGACAAATTAAAAGAACATGCGCACAAGAAAGCAGAGCACCAGCCAGTAAAAACGCACATATTATACACGGCATCACTGAGACCCACCTAGCTCAGGGCACTGAATGACCAAGAATTGCACGGACACTTGAAGGCCTGACTCAGAAACAGAACATGTTATTTTAAGACTACTTTGATTAACCAGGGATATAATTTTAGTGGAGATTAGGCAGCTAAAGCTTCTAATCCGTGTTAGTGGTCTGAAGTGAATCCCAAGTAAGTTTCCCCTACAAGCACTGATTAGAATGACAGCTGCCTAAATTCCACTAAAATTCTAACACGGGCTTAGTGTAATTAAACTGAGGTGCAGCTTTAGCTGGTTGTAGGAGACATGCCATACCAATGCAAGGGCTTTCAGATTTTTTAAATTTTTTTTTTTTTTTTAAGATTAATGTGTATCCATTATAAACATAAAATTAAGACAAACTGAAAGAAATACTCAAAGATTAATTTGGAAGTACAATATGTGAAGTAGAAGAGAAGTTAAAAATGTCAGCAAAGGGATTTGAGTAACAGCTCATGCAATGACTTTGCAGTTTTAGGTATATAAGCTCCTTAAAAATTACATGCATCCGTAAACACAATATAAATACCTATCCACACATACACATGTATATTTATTACAAGTATTCATTTGAACAGCTATTTTCATTTGGCATTTAACTTGACTTCAACAATTTAGGTGACAATTAGTATAAGGGAATGGCAAAATCCCAAGGTCCCATAAAAGGAACAAAATAGAAAGTCTGCATTTTCAAAAGTCATGTTAAACAGTGATTTTTCAGATTTTAGGAACAACATGGTAGGAACACCTCTTCATTTTCTCATTAATTTCCATTTGAAAAATGTAGAGTTTGCAAGACAGTTATTATTGTCATTGCTATCCCTGCTACACAACGCAGAGTTTGAAATAAGAAAAAGAGATCTTATATATGTTATACAAGATTTCACACTTTCCCATAGTGTCATTGGTTTTGTCACTCACAGAATAGTAAAGTTTGTTTTCAATCAAGAAGAGATTGAAGAGCTTCAAAAAGCATGCAAAGAAGTAATTTATTGTTACAACTGGAACAACTTTGTAAATGCTTTTACTTCTGTGCATAGGAACCACCGTGGAGGAAGCGCTTGACAGTTTCTATAGGCATTTTATTTCACCTTTGAAAGAGACTTGGTTGAGATTTTCTACACTAGAGCTCTCCCGTAGGAAAAGAAACAGAAGACAGAGAGAGGTTCCATATTCTGCAAGCAGCAAGAGAGCCAGTGAATAATGGAAAAGTGCTGAAAATGCTCAGAAACACCTAACAAAGAGATCCGGAAAGCAAGACGTCTGTTTTATCTAACAACAGATCAAGCAGGTATTACAAATTAATTAGAAGGACAAGGAAGAGATGGATTCATAAAGCTAAGACAAAGCATACTTAACTCAAAACCTGAACATGGCAAACAGAACTTCTATAGGTCGATGTACCACATAAGCACCTTATTAAAGAAACAGCCCAGATGAACTAGGAGGGTCCAGCATAACCCAGAGTAATGAGCATACTGCAGTTGTGACAGAAAGAAAAAAATTAAATCTTCTAACCTTCAAGGGAAAATAAGCTAGGTGGAAGAGGCTGGAAAATAGCAGTAGCCTTAAAAGGCTCCACAGAATTTAATGACAACCATAAGACAAAATCAATAACGCAACACAGGTTCACAAGAGTCCTACAAGGTGGCAAAGCCCAATTATTGGTCCCACGCTCAGGGAAAGTATACTGCATGAACAACGTCGAAGGTGATCAAAAAGACAACACACACTACTGACACGCAAGAACGAGAAACTTATGGTGGGACCATACACAACAATCAAACGCTACAAGCCTTTAAGAAGTGATCTGGTTTTTTGAACAACTGTACTTTGGAAGAGCTTCACAAAAAGAAAGGTGGTTGGTATTTGAAGCTGAGAGACCTTGTTGTGTATAGTATTCAATGTAATTTCTATCACAACTCTAAGAAAGTACAAAGAAATTATAGGCACTGTGGAAGAATATTTTACTAAAGGAAAATCAATAACCACTAAGTCAATAAAATTATCATATGCTTGGAAAGCTAGCGATGAGCTTAAGCTTAATTCCTGACAGGAATTAAGTGACATCTTACCACAAGTATGGGATCTTAATGGCAAGAGAAGTGGCCTTCTGCCCTAGAAGGGAAGACACAACAAGCCCTCTGACTATTCTTTTAAATCTCTAACATTTCCCATCACCAAGCTGCAGAACAGCCACTAGAAGATGTGGTACGAAGCTTTCACATTTCTTCCTCTGAAACCAATGATATTTCTTCAGACTAAATGAAACCTGAACCCTGTTTGGGGTTGATAACTTTTTGCTCCACAAAAGCAAACCAATGAGGTTTTGTGAAGCCAAAATCCAGTCCTCAGTATACTCCTCCTTCAAAAATACCTTTCGGCTCTGCGTACAGGGATTTCCCAAGGTCGTACCTTTTTTGTTTCTGTCTATCTCTTTCCTTCTTAGAAGATGACCCCAAATGCTGACCTTTCTCCAGCTCCTCTCCCGCAGCTTTCAAGACCCTACCTTGAACTGAGGTAGGCAGTTTTGCAATCAAGGGAGCCACCAGCCACACTCCTCGCCGCTCAGAGGAACTAGAAGTAGAACAAATTTATTTCAGCCAAAATATCCATGTAGTTTTGCAACCAGTATTAGCTGTTACAAGACTGAACTGCTTTAACAAAGCAGTTGACACAATGCATCTGGAGTAACTACTGTGGACTGAGCAGTCACAATTTCTGGTTTCCAGAAAATTCAAGCATAGCAACTATATTTATTGTTAAACAAAAGTAAATACAAGTAACCTTCAGGTAACTCATTTCTGTACATTCCTGTTTCAAGTGCAAAAAAGTCTAGGCAATCTACACATAATTAAGCATCATGTTGGCTAAAATAATTAAAAAGGTGCTACAAAAAATACCTTAGGAATGTCTTTTTACCATTCTGTCTTGTATTACTTGTGTCAGCATTTCCAACAGAGTTTGGATTGAAGAGGCCTATACCAGAGTTAGAAGAGTTATTGTTTAGATCAGCGGATTGCTGAAACACCTCTATTGTCGCCTTTGCAATATTATCCAACAAGCTGTTCATTTCAGCCACAGACCCAGAACCCTACAGTAAAACATAAGTAAACTAGCACATTCATGGTATGTTTGCTCATGGACTACGTTAAAATTTAACATACTTTTTTGCATTAAATATTTAGATAAGAAAGTTTGAAAACAAATACTCACAGGCTCCTTCATGCACTGTTTGATCATTAGTTGCAGCTCCAACCAAGACTGCCGGAGAGTCCACTGATCTAAGTTCTAGGTAAGAATTAATATTATAAATACATGTGTCAACACTTTACAGGTCTGAAGAAACAATAAATCTCATCATTGAATACATTACATGCAAAAGCCTCCTCTTATAAGCAGATCATCACAGTCACTACCCTTTTTAATAGTCTAATGACATCCCAAACTATCAGGCCTATTAAAGAATGTACGTTAACTTCCACATCTTTGCAGCTAATATCGTTACTCAATACTTTTAACTGTGCAACTTTTCTGAATAAAAATCTCGCTCTCTGCAAAATCTGAGTTTAGTTACACATGAATACGGAAAACCTAATTAGCTCTTTCATTAGTAATTACATTAATCCATGGCATTGCCATCCAAATGGACGTTTGTATTTGGCAGAAGGCCATCTAGACACAATGAAAGTAAACGCAGCAGCTGAAGCGATTATTTTGCAGGACACTGATCACTATTTGTCCTGGCCCAGATATTGCCGAATTGATTCTTCACAGGTCTATTCAAAGAAAATCCATTTTGTAGTTTAAGAAATGAAGTGTCCCTAATGCAGCTGAATTTGAAGAAATGATCAGTTTAGGGCTGTCCGTGAAGGCGTTTGAGCCTTCTCCATGGGGCAGGAGGGTCTTTCACCACAGTACTGTCACAGAGCCCTGCTGAGACAGCAGGCGTCTCCACCTAAGCAGCCCGAAAAGCAGCTCCCTTTTCAGCGACTTCCTAATGACTGACAGTGATGAACAGCAATGATGAGCGTGCTGCACGCTTGTTTCCCCCAAACTGTGGAATCAGAAGTAAGGAGACACCAGAGGTCACACTGTAAAACATTCACCACAGAGACCGGGGATCCTGAGCACATACAATCTCTCAAGAAGAATCTAATGCTTGATTGCACCAGGAACTGCAAAGCAATGTCACTTGGTGGTGCTGCTGAACGACAGGTTAAGAGTCAGTGCATCACAGGTGGTTTTCCCACCTTTTCCCCACTGCATTACCTGAAGTATGCGTTTGATATGCTGCCTCTGAGGGTTGTCACCCTCGGTGCATTCTTTAATGCCATGAGGATAACAGATAAGTTGAAGGAGTTTCTGTGCTTGCTTGTTTGAAAGAACGGGATCCAAAATAAGATCTTTGTCTGTGCACAGCCTCTCAGGTTCTTTTAAGCAGTGTTCTCCAACCCATTCCTGTAAGTAATCAGACAACAGATTCACAAGATAGTTTCAAGGCAATATTAACTTTTGGTAAGCTAAACAGAAAAGTGATTTTTCCATATGCAAAACTTGAAGTGAACTACGGTTCATGCAACATGTGAGATTAGAAACGTCTCCTGTCATTCAGTACCACCTGCAAGTGTAAGGCTGTTAAAGGGTTTTCCAAAATTCACTTCTTCTGTACTTTGAAAGCAACTTTGCAATAAAACAAATGCTACGGCAAAGGCACTTTGAGCAGACAGCTGATGGAGTGGTCCTACTGTCTTCAAAGTGCTCCAGATCCAGGTACGAAAAACACCTCTGATAAAACAATTCTGGTAGAGCGTAGGGAGATGCTAATAACTAACTAAAGCAATTTTTCCCCCCAAGAACATATTAGTCTGTGCATAAGTTGTCTAAATCAGGAAACCCAAACAGAACTCAAATATTGAAATACTTCAACATTCATTTTGCGCCAAAATGTATGTTACAATTTTCAAATAAAACAACATTGTTACTCCAAATGAAGACAGAAGAGTACTTTTGGAGATTACCTGCTGGCAAATCATTCTTAGCACGTATCTAGCATACTCGCTTAAACTAGCAGTTTCTATGGAAACAGCTTTTCCGCATGATTTCAAAGTGTGAGAGGAACCCCAGATTTCATCCTCATTGAGTTCATCTAATAAGCCTCTCATATGGAAGTCTTCACTCTTCAAGGAGCTGACATTGTTGCTGCCAATTTCAGCATCGCCTGTACAGCAGAAGCACAGAAGCACAGGGTGAACTTCCACCCAAGCCCGCGTGCCCCCAGACCCCTTACCCGCTGAGGGACGTCTTTGGAGGCACAGGCCAGCTGAGGAGTAAAGCAGGAGTGAGGCAGTCGCATTCAAAAAGGGCAGCCCTAACTGACTCTGAAAGTCACCACGTTCAAAGTATCGCTCGCTTACTTCATTTTGCATAGCATCTTCTTAACGGATGTTTCAGAAGTAGGAAAAGGTTTATACAAATCAAACACAAATAAAGCCACTATGTACTTGACAGGAAAAGGTCTGTGAGTGTATGGAATGGCTTTTGCCGATAAGGAAGAGTTGGGTTGCTCGCTCTTCTCAGATGTCCATTTTCCAAGTCTTCTCTCTTACTTTGATTTATTAACACTCCATACATCAAGAGACAAGTTTTGAGCAGTGGCCCCTTAGCCCCCCTTACTATGAACTTCTTGACAAGAGAGACTGATCTTCCTGGGAATGGAAAAGGGCAGAGCACGCTGAGGGAGCCTGGCTAACACTGGTGAGCAAGGCACCGGCACAGCTCTACGACCACCATCTACCTGAAACCAGTGAGGGCAACTGGAGGAGCAAGGAAAAATAGTTCAGACATAAAAAATCAGACCTGTCACAGTTCATGTTTTACGTGTTTACAGGCCTGAAACCTTGGATGAAGAAGAATATGCAACTGCAGCGTGTAGTAGTGGGGAAAATAGCCCAAACTGCTGCACATAACAATACCCTAGAGCCTGCGAGGCCATCCAGGAGCATGCATGATGACAGCCTGCCTGAGACGGGGGCTAACATAGCCTAATGTTTTAAGTCAGCAGAAATTCCTGTGGATCTTAACTGATGCGCTACATGTGACAGTCATCCCTTAGAAAACCCCTCAGTTTACTATCAAGATCAACAACATGATGTGACAAGGCTAAATGGCTTGCTTCAGCCACTCAAACACACACACATTCACACCAGGGCCTCTGGTTACACATATGCTAGGATTTTTTGCCAAAATCTACAACTACCAGCAAAATATTTCAAACTACTGCACCAAGGATACTGACAGCCTTTCAGCAGCTGTGGCCACATCCCCAGACTACTACACATTTACACAGAGTGCTCGAAACACCACGGTGCACTGGGTCTTCCTGCACACTCAGTTCTCCCGTCGCTGTTTCTGTGTTCCCCGGCACTGCATTACCCTGGACGACAAAAAAAGGAGGGTTTAGCAGAGTTACTGCTAAGAAAAACAGCCAGCTCCTGTGCCCCCATCCTGGTCTGTGCTGCTTTTGAGTTACTCCTAAATAAGCAGCATACAATCCTTTTTTTAACAAGACTGGACTTTTATTTAACAGTCTATCAAAACCAGAGCCCTGACTCGCTGTGACAGACCAGCCTGTACCCAGACAGTACCTCCCGGTGGGTGGCAGCGGTGGCTGTGACTGGACAGCACACGTTTCATCCCCGAACCCTCACCCAGCGCTCCACTGCACCAGGCACGCTCCTGCCCCGATCTCCTCTGCACGGCCCACTGCAGCACAAGGAATCAACTCCTCACGGAGAGGGGACAGACTGAATAAACAGCGCTGTCACTCGTGAGACAGCATAGAAATGATTTTTATGTAGGGCAATAGCAAAGCAGTAGAACGTACCCTGAGAAGTGAAAGCAGTTATAATCCCTCTGTTCCCCCAAATCCAGGCAAACCCAAAAACCCCCGTACTGCTGACCCAATGGCTGGTAGAGCAGACACATCAAGCCCTGCAGAACACAAAGCCCGGGAGAAGCTCACTGCGAAGAGCGTGGGAAACAAGCCGACGGACGCCTGTGCCCAACGCACGTGAACAGACGGCAGCAGCAAATAGCCCATCCACACCCTCCCTGCACTCAAGCATCTTATGAGCTTGTGAGCGCAGCCATTGCAAGCCCAAATCTGTACCCATGAAGGACAAGAGGGAAGAACCTGGCAGGCAAATAATATGATGAAGAGACTGATATCAAGCCATACATGAAGCTAAAGCCATCCCACAACGCTCTGATAAAACTTGGGAAGACATTTAATACACCCTAGAGCAGGTGATTGCAGCACCGTTTCACTGTGGGTAGAGATTATTTTTTCTAACATAGATTTCTACTCACAAAGCTTCTTCAGTGTGGAACTGCTACAGCTGTCATTTATCCGATGCTTTTCCTCAGCAAATCAAGTACAATTTTTAAATAACTAATGCAGGGTGCCAAGAAGAGACATCTCCAAATAGAACATTTTGAGTATGGGAGGAGATGTGCTGCAGTGAAGGCACAAATAAACTGTGTCCGAATTTTCCTTTGTACCACCCTGCACCAGACCCTATCCACCAGGCCACATCCCTGCATAGAGATGAAACTACAAGCGTTCACACTACACACCATTAATGAAGAAAAATGGCAAATTTCAGCACTCTGAATAGCAAGAGAACATAGATAATGGCCATAAACATATTTCAAACTCACTCTCAAATCCATCAGTCCATCCCAGATAGCTAACATCTTTCCCAATATAGTCACATCATTAAGGATCACGGGGTTTTCAAGACAGTTCTGAGACACTGGCCGACAGAGGATATAATAATGGCACTCTAGCTGGAGGTATACCTCTGTGGGTATGTCCACATCTGGAAGATCTTGCTTGTTTAACTGGACATTTACTTAGCTCCAAAAATACATACCACCATAGGTCACAAGAGCTTTAGCTGAACTTAAGCCAAACTAAAGCTCTGAGGCAGTTATTTGTTTGGAAAAATAACACACTTGTTCATGGAGAGTTACTTAGCAGTGATTCTTTTGCAACTTCCACAATGACAGGCACACGTGATTTGTGGTAAAACACAGAAAAAAGGTGGGAAAAATTATCTGAGACCATATTTCCTCTCTGTATTTGAAAGGGACTCGCCTGAGTTTGAAATGTACTGGGACTTGGTGGCAGGGGTAGGGGTCAAAATGTGAAAAAGTCACATCTGCTGAAAGCCTCATCAGCTGGGGCTGACTCACCAGAGAAAAATTCTGTCTCTTGACCTGTGGGGAAAACGCTATGCACATGCTATAGAAGCACGGGCAGCATCCACGTTTTTCTCCTGTCATCAGGGTTTTCCTTTCCCAGGAGCATTCCCAGGGCAGTGAACTAGCACAATCTGTTTTTTACACGAATGCTAGAACAAAAACATTAGACATGACTCTGCATAATCTTACCAAGCATCAAAATTGCTTTTAAGACTGCAAACACAGCTCCCACTTCTATACTGTTGTGAGCAGCAGCCAAGAGGTGACGATCACAAGAAGAACGAATTCCAGGAAATAATTTCCCTATGGAAAGAAGAGTAAGTCTTGTAGAAAATGGTTGTTATTTACCAACTAAAATTTCCTTTGTACAAAATCCTTTTCATCTAGAATAGGTATGGAAGTACAATAACTGAATGAAGAACTGAATTTTCTGAAATTGAAACTGAAGACCAACAGGTAAGTCATTAAAATCAACTGGGATACATGGTTATGATGTATTAATACCAAAATAAGCTATGATCATTTAAATAGAAAAAGGAGCCTGTCATTTCACTGTGTCCACGTAAACAGTGAATTTAACCACAGTGAGACACGGAAGTGTATTTTGGTTTTGACTTCACAGATTTAGGAGATTACTTCCCTCCCCTAGTCTTCATAACAAATGAAGCAAAATTAATGAATACAAATGCCTGTCGCACAGTTAAGCCTAATTCTGCAGCTCAGAAGTAGGCTGCAAAAGAAGTCAGTGAGTGCTTTTTCTAACTTGAAGGAGAAGATGAACAGACTGAAAGACAGGGAGGGAGAAAGGAAGGATGCATCTACCACCCTTCTGAGGTGGTTAACTGAGCCGTATGTAAGAAAAGTCTTAGTGTGGTCACACTTTGTCCGATTTGTACTACCTCCTAGAATTCAGACATGATTTCTCCTATCCATTCAAATATATTTTTATTTCTAGGGAAGCCTGGGACCATGTAACATATTTCTGTTACTCAGACGGTATTCTTCACAGCTCTTACATGCAAACAAAAGCTCATTCATTTCTGGTCAAAAAAGAAACTAATATTACTTTTAGATGGAAGAATTTTACACCACTTAAGAGCTGAAAAAAATTTTTTCTTTCAATTTCATTTTCCCATACAAATAGCCTTGTCATCAACTTTGCTGAAATACTTCTAAGTCAAAACACAGGTTATTTCCAGTCTTGTTTCCTTTTAATTGTTAGGTGCTTGTTCCTTGCCCTTTGCCTTCTCCTTTTGGTCTGTGGCAAACATACACACATCAGACCACAGAGTATTCAAATTTAAAAGGAAAGAGAACTATATTAATATATTCTGAGAACTAATTTCCTCATGTTTCTTCTGTTGGACTAGATGCTTTATTATACCCTACTTAAAATCGCATTTAATTTCAATTTACATGCAAGGCTACCAAACTGCATGATGTGTATCCCTATCAGTTTCTGTATCACTGCGAGACGACCCACTACAGGAGCTGTCACTGCCCCGACAGTACTCGGTACGAAGGAAGGTGGGACTGTGACATGTACTACCATTGCCAACAGCAGCACCGGCACAAAAACAGTATTAATAGGTCCCAGCCTCACATGACTGTTTCAATGAAATTCCAAAACAAAATGAGAACTATCAGGACAGAACAGTTCTTCTAAATGTATTCCTCTTTGCTGAAGTGTACACAGATGCTGTGTTAAAATTTAATTTTCTTTTTGAAGATGTAATATTAATATGGCTGAGTTTTATGTCAACATTATGCCACACCTGGGTGGCCAGGTGTTGATAATGAATAAGTTTCAGCAAACTTCTATAGTTGTACATGCATATAAAACATTTCCCAAACAAGTAAGAATAGTACGTGTCAACTTTTCACTAGTGAAACATCTGTAATTTTAAACAGGCTATCATTTCTACTTGCACTATGGGTATTTTCACACATGAAATCCAAAGCCATCAAAAACCATCTGGGTTCACTTTCCGAAATGAAAGGACCATGCAGCACGCAACTTACCTGTTCCCTGGGGAAAGAGGCAGACCTGGGGTGTCCTGAAGAGGTGCAGGAGTAGCCGACAGGTCATCCTCGCCCCGGGCTCGGCATCCGGATCTCCACAGGCTATGGAAGATGGGATGTGGACATAAGGCATCTGCCCAGGACCTCACAAGCGCCAGTGGCAGGCCTGGAAATGTTCTACCTCACAGCCCCATTTTAAATGGGAATACAATAACTTCATCAACAGGAATCAGCATTTATGACCTTGAGTCATTAAAAACCAGGAAAGAATAGTATGATTTTTGGTAAGCAAGAGACCTAATCAATGGCAGAAAAGAATACATGGTTAAAATGGCTTTTGACAGTCAAAGCAGAAATAAGAAACACAAATCCAAGGAGAAAGTGAAAAATGTGTGAAGTGGCCAACACAGAGGACCACAGCTACAGTACTCCAGGGCTGGAGGCAAAGACTATGAGGTCAGGGAGAAAATGCCAACGTCAGGCAGGCTGATGCCAGAAGGAAATGCACAATCTGAGTAGATCTGGCAGACATTTGAGCATATAGCGTAGAGCAGAAAAGAGTCGTGAGCAGAAAGTGAGGCTGCATAACAGAAGGGGACAGTGTGCTGCCAGCAGCTCTGATACCACTTGTCATGTGTGGGTTCTCTGATCTAACTTGGCGTCTCTCCTTTTGGGAACTGCAGGGACACACGTGCTGCAATGCACAATAGGCGGCATTTCATACAAGCACGCAGTTCAGGACACGCTACTTACTCAATCGATGGAGATTTCTTAAGAAGTCTTAGGTCTTTCATTTTAAGTTTTTCTCTTGGTATTTCCTTACCAGCTGCAAGAAGAGAAGGCAGTGCGACATGCTGAACTACATCTTCCAGAGAAAAGCACTGCCGGGCGATGAGTATAGCAATGAAAGTGGCCAGGGAATCGTGGAACGACAGGTCACTCACCTTGAAGGAAAAACATTGCAAGGCTTCACATAACAGTGCACACACCACTGCCACGATTCTTAAGGAACTAACTAGAAGAATAAACAGTAAAATGCTTACATGTAAGCATTTGTCTCTACGTTTTAATGCATTTCCCAAACATTTTATGGCAAATACTGACAGCTCTTAACTTAATTTTAACAAACACCTATTTCAAATACCACAAATTAATTCTGAAATAAAAAACATTAGTCTTATAAAAAACGGAGAAAATTTTATCATTCTATAAAAACTGGTAACATTAATACTCATTCCTTAGCTTCAGGACAAGAATAGGTCCCCAATGTACACAGCGTCAATCTGTTCCTAAAGGCATGTGTGATCCAACTAGAGATAAATACACGGAATCAGATATTGGATAACATTAGTCACCGTAATCCTGCTGACTTTAACAGGACTACGGTAACTTATGCCAGGTGAGTAAGGAACAGCAAAGTGTACCACCCTTTCTACAATCTAAGAGCCAACATCAAAACATGGTCTTGAAAATAGAGATAGTTATTCGCACATCTGTCAGCATTTTAGAAAAAGTATACGGACATGCCTGCTCCTTTCAAAAAGGACCTCTGATATTCCATCATTCGTAATAAAGAAAAAAAAATTTACAAAGAGATGGATTCTACGTTAACCCTGAAGATGTAGGAAAGAATAAAAATCAATCAGGAATCTCATTAAAAGCCTTGAAAACTCAAATGGATACAGGACTAGATTTGTGCTCAGCACTTTGTACTGAACAGAAACCTCACTATACTTCTAAGCGCACCCTAGGTAAAGAGGTCTGACAGGTACTTCAGAAGATATTAAACTTACATCCACACTGCAGAGCAGATCATTGAAACCCCAGACATGATTTGAAGAGCAGCAAAGAGCTTTTACGACCCCTAACCACTCTGAGCTAAGCACCGTGCAGCATGCCGTCAGCTCTGCGCAAAGGTTCGCTATGTCATTAATCCTAGGAAAGAAGAGAAAAACTAATACAGAAGGAAGATATTTTGTAAACAATAAATATTTAGGTCAAAGCAGATCAGTGCTTGGCAGAAGAACTGGTGTTTCCTTACTCAAGGCAGGGGTTTATGTGCAAATGGGACTTATGGTACTGTACACGTAGCCTAGCGTTACTCGGTTGTGGAGAACTGGAGCATCTGGAAAACCAACAGCACGTGACTTGTACCCCATAACTTGCATCCATCCAATCTACAACAGCATAGGGCCTTTCTTTTGCGTAAACCCTACTTTTGAACGCCCTGTGCTCGTGCCAGCTTCCCTACCCGTGCTGAGCTGCCCAGGCAGAGGGATGGAGCACCCAAACCCCGGCTGCCTGCAGCCCACCACGGCAGATGACCTGCCCCTCTCTACGGGGCACACTCCGGCCTTTCCTCAGTGCTGCCGCACAAACGGCAGCTCCATCCTCTTTCAGGCAAAAACGTCACGGGGAAGCGGCGCGTGTGGCGCACCGCTCCCCAGCCCCCGGGTCACCTGTGACATCTCACGGCAGGAGCCCTCCCTCCCCGTGCCAGGCCAGCACCACTGTTCAGGAGGGAGGAGAGCGCCACAAAATCAATTGGCCTTCATGAATTTTACTTCATAGATCGCATACTGTGTAACGTGTGATTCGGTGTATGATTCAGAGTTATGTAACATTTAAAAAAAACAGAGCAGAGTTGACTCATCCCAGTGCAAGTTATTTTTTCTCTGTTCCACAGTGAAACTCGTTTGGCCACATTTAGATGTTCCCCTTTGTTGCTCTTACAAAACTGCTTCCTCCCAGCTGCTCTGCTCTGCCAAGGATGCCCCGCATTTCACAGAATCACGGAATGGTTTGGGTTGGAAGGGACCCTACAGACCATCTAGTCCAGCCCCCCTGCCACGGGCAGGGACACCTTCCACCAGAGCAGGTTGCCCAAAGCCCCGTCCAGCCTGGCCTTGAACACTTCCAGGGACGGGGCAGCCACAGCTTCTCTGGGCGACCTGTGCCAGTGCCTCGGCACCCTCATCGTAAAACATTTCTTCCTTATGTCCGAGTTAAATCTACCCTCTGTCAGTTTAAAACTGTTGCCCCTTGTCCTGTCACTACAGGCCTTGGTAAAAAGTCCCTCTCCATCTTTCTTGTAAGCCCCCTTTATATACTGAAAGGCCGCAAGAAGGTCTCCCCCAAATCCTTCTCTTCTGCAGGCTGAACAACCCCAACTCTCCCAGCCTTTCTTCACACGAGAGGTGTTCCAGCCCTCGGACCATTTTTGTGGCCTCCTCTGGACCTGCTCTGGACATTTCAGAGATGGCTTCATACTGGGGACAGGGAGACTGCACAGGTGTGACAGAAACTGCACACACCTTGTGCAGGAGTCAATCAGAAAATAAAAGAAAAAAAAAAATCCACAATTTCCTTGAGTTTTGTGACCTGTCAGCAACCTTAAAAAAGACTGTCAGGCCTAAAAAAGACATCTAGGCCTAACTATCAAGACCAAGAATTTCTTAATAAAAATTGGAACAGAATCAGAACAGAACACCAAGTTCTGGTGGTTTTGATTGTGTAAGAGGAATAAAGGTGCTGGGGACAGAGGCAAAGGCTAGATCCAAAAATCAGTGTCAGTTTCACCCTGTATCAAGGACTCCGCAGAATGGAAAACCGGGATGAAACAGTTTCAACACTGCAGTGCTACATTTGCACAAGAAGGCAGAGTTTGTACGTTCACACACTGGAAGGAGGAAGCAACTGAGCGAAGAACATCTGAATATGAATGAAAACATACTGCCAGTGTAAAACCCTGACATGGATGTCAAGCTGTTTTACTGCAAGGGTTCTTCACTATGCTTCGTGTCAGTACCTTGAGATCATCTAAAAAGATCTAACATAGACTTAAGACCCAAGAGGTGTCAGGAGGATCAGCCCACAGCTCCACCTGACTGGGACAGGAGCCAGCGCCTGCTGGTGTCGCAAGACAACCGCAGCAAGACAGTGCTGACAGCCTGCTGGAGCGCAGGTCTCATCCTCCACTCTCATCGCTGGAGATCGCCTTGGACTGCGCCCCATGAGGTCCAAGCTACTCTTAAAATATCACTGACAGCTGCTGTAGCTCTAGTAGCTTCTATCCAACAAAACTCTCAATACTTTTTAAAACATATTTTTGGAAAATCTATATATTACCTATGAAGATGAATTCCATAATTAATAAAGTACACATTTAATAAATTAAACACCGATTGCATCAGAAGAAGGAAATGACCTAATGCAGAACCTTCCCTCGTTTACAGGCTTCTAATGGGCAAAGATAGTGCTGAGCTGTTCTGTCTGAAAGGGCACAACTGCTGATAACAAAAAGCCTCCTGACTGTCTTACAGCAAGTACTGCCTACTTGCTACTCCCTCCTGTTAAATTATGCAGATTGATTTAATGACATAACTCAGAGGAAACTTACTCAATAAATTTTCAGCAACCAGAAAGAGTAACGAATGAAAACAATTGCAAAAAAGACACAAAACAAAAAGGTGAAAGGAAACCTCATCTATACCGTGTAAAAATCCATCCGGTTCCGATGCCAGCACGGTTTGCCTTACCTTCCTGCATCTTGGTGCCCCATGCACACATTCATTAGCGCATTGCAGACAAAGCTGTAGCGGTTGGCTGCGTTATCGCTCAGGATCTTGCCCAGCATTGAGTAGTTAATGCTGTGAGCGGAAGGATTCTCAATAAAATCTAGCATGAACTCTGGGTCCCACAGTAAATTGGAATTTGACGGCTGAACATTGCTGTATATTGTTTGCTTCACCTTAGAACAGGCACTACTGAGGACCAAAAAAAGAGAGAGTTGCCAGAAAGCATACTTTGCAGAAATACTGTTGAACGCACCATGTGGGATTAGAAAATCCTAGTTTGGTTACCATCCTGCACACGTTTTCAAACCAGAAAATAAGGCTGATACATCAATTTCATTCAAGTTTTCCTGCAAATAAAGTCTCAGGTTCCCAAATTGCTTCTATGACATTTCTGTGACTGAAATTGTGAGCAGCTGGCCAAGGACGACACATTCATTCCTCACTAGCAATAATGTCCTGGAGCATCAGATGCCTCTCCACAAACTGTAACAGTGCTTCATAACACTGCTCCCCCTCTTTATGTGTTATGACCCAGTGAACTGCAGTGCTGGTAAGAAGAATTAATTAAGGAAAAATGAGAAAACTTATCTAAATTAAAAACTCTACATTTGGTAATAATGTGACATAACAGACAACTTTTTGGAAGATGAAATCAGTAAACAGAGAAAAGATACCTAAAGGTGATATTTTGACATTAACAATTATGACAAAAGGTCAAGAAATGTTCCAGGCTAGGAATACCTCCATGTTAATTGGCTTTTTTCAGGGGGAAAAAAAAAAAAGGTGCTAGTGAAGAATGCAAATTTCACACACAAAATGTTCTAAGGAGCATTCATCTCAAGCATTGGGTTTTATACCACAGCTGGAAATAACATCCATATGGACAAACTTCACTAATTATCCCAACTGGGAAGACTTCCTTATTACTGAAAAAAACCTATTAATTGAAACTAACTTCAAATACATGAAACCTTTGGAATTTTTTAGAACTCCACTGGCCCCAGGATGAAAAGACAGAGGAAGCACTGTGCCGCCTGGAAGGCATCTGTGACCTGAGGAAGGAGCGATGTGCACGTGCGCATCGCCTGGACGCGGGGCTGGGAGGGCAGCCCTGGGGACACCCCGTCACTGCGCAGCCCCTGCACACCGCTGCTCCTCATCCACGATGCAGGGCAGGAGGAAAGGGCCGTTAGCCAGATAATTAATCTACACGAAGGGTAATGCCTGATGTCAACCCTTTGCTCTAACAGCCAGCGTAACAGCAAAGAAAGAAAACCAACCAGTGGAAAACAAATACCCCACACCTCAAAGAGCAGGCACTATTTAAATGGGCTCTGATGAACCAGCATCCTGGGCACATATACGTCCCCGACAGTCTGTCATCACAGCATTTACCTACACTTACCCCACGGGTCACAGAAAGAAAGGTCCAAAACCCAAACAGTACGATACTGGGTATGTGAGCAAAGCAGCCTCTGAAACTGTACTTGCACAAGAAGTAACGCTGGGGGAGTGGTCAATGATAAGATTAAAAAAAAAGTGAAGGAATGATTTAAAAAAGGAAGTTTGGTGAATACAACTAAATATACCAAGCATACTAAACCTAAACATGCAGCTCACTTAGTAAAACCCAGTCATGAGAAATACTGCAGATGATATTAGAAGCCATTTTGAAGCACTGCAATATAAGGAAGGTAAGTCTCTAAATTTGAACATTTATGAACTGTACTTTATTGTCGCTTCAAATTGACTTAGAGAGAGAGAAATAGCCAGACGTACGCCGTGCTAAAAAGGAGCTAAAAAAGTTGCTGTGTACAGACAACTGGTTTTGGTTTTGTTTCAATTGTAGCAAGGAAACCAAGAAGAAAACGAGTGTAGCACTGTTACCTTATACACAACTGTTTAAAAAATGTGTGCATACATTTTATGACCAGTTTTCGGAGATTTTCTAACTCCACTTGTCTGAAAAAAGGGGTTTCAAATCAAGTGCTGTATATCACATATTTAATATATTATTTAATATCTTTACTATCTCTATATTACTAGATGATGTTTTGATTTGCTATTGTAGGTTAGTATTAATAAAAATGGGTTTTTTTATTGTGTTACTGAACTTTAGGTTTTAAGTAGAAAAATGCACATACAGTCAAGACACTTCTGTAGTTCTTCTATATTTCATATTTCTTTTTCCTAGTGTTTCTCGTATTAAGTGCTACTGTTCCCATGTATTTGTAAACCTATTAAAATATTAAGATTATTACCGAGAACTCTTTTCCTGCTCCCTATGAAATGAAAACCACAAACCTGAAATATGCAATCCAAAACCAGGTATATAAACTAGGAGGGGAAGCTGTAACTGAAGTGGTTTGTAACTCTCACAAGATGCGTATTTGCATATGAAAGGTTTCTATTCCCCCTTTAAAAAGTAAAAGCCAAAAATACAGCATATGGGTACATAAAATATTTTTTTAATTTAAAAATCAAGGAACTGAACATTTGAGCATAAAACTTCACAAACTCAAACATGTTTGTGCCTGTCCCCACATCAAAGGAAATATTTAACAGAATATTACAACTGTGTCAGCTAAGATTTTGTTGTTTTCCATCCACGGTGGTATGTATTACAGCCAATTTGCTAATGCATTATAGAAACCGAATCAGCCACATCACAATCTGCGAAAGCAAAGGTGTGTGGGGAGGGGGCCCGATGCTGCGCGGCAGCTGCCTCGGCAGCCGACCCGACGCTGACGGTCCCCGCTTCCCTCGCCCCACGCCTGCTCGCTGCGCGAGCACTGCTTGCTGAAGCAACCCGCTAAGCTAACCACTGCTCCTCCACGGCAGGTACTGGCACAGCGCGAGGACTTCACAGGCTCAGGACCACACGCTGTGCTGCCACGCTGGCACGGGCAGGAGAACTGCACCAGTAAAGGTAAAGCAGCAAAGGCAACGGCGTGTTTTCCACGGAAAGCAAACCGAACTGAAACCACAGCAGCTTGCATCAGTCTACAGGCTAGGCAGCGGTGAGAAAAATCCCGTTACCACCCACCTGAAGAGGTCTCCAAACTTGCTTCTCAGGTGACTACAGGACACGTACAGATCATAGAGGTAAGCTAAAATACACCTTTCTGGGGAGGAACACTCTGAGGGATTAACGACGTGCTTTACCACCCCGCACAACCTGCAAAAATAAAACCATTCTGAGTTCGCTCCCACCCACCTGAGAAACGTGTCTCATATCGTTACATACCATATAAACCCCACCATTAGCTGGGCAACGAGGTGACGGACCTTGCATCTACGGGTTAACGGGGTTCATATGAAGTTTGGTGCCACCTGTGCGTTTGCCCAGGCCCCAGGGAGGACAGGACACAGAGGCACTCGGGCAGCCCAGGGCAGAACGGGGCGAACGGGCAGGAAATCAAGATACACGACTCCCTCCTTTCCCTAGGTTCCAAAGTGTGGACATCCCACCAGCCCCCAGCAGTGGGGAGCAGGCTGCAGAGGGGAGCCATCCGCTCCACTCACCTGCGCTCACTTACAGCCTTCCAATAGCAGCGCGATAGTTGGTCTCACTAGCTGAACCTAAACGCATTTTTTGCCTAAAAGAACACCAAAAATACTTTTTGGAAAATTGTAGCCGCCACAAACCCTTCAAAGACTTGTGCAGTTTGCTCCGAGTTGAGGATGAGGCAGGCATGGTAACGCCGCAGAACGGCGACGATGCAGACGCACAGCCCCGTTGTGTAGCTTCCTGCCAGGCTGGATGACTTCAGCAGCAGCTCTGCCTCCACAACGCTCAGCTCGTTCAACAGCTGAAAATGCGTACACAAAAATAGTGACCTGAAGATAACTTCCAAGTTAAACATGTAAAATGGGGGGGGGGATTAAGGAAAAACTATATAGCAAACAAAAATGAATTCCTTACTCACTACAGAACAAGGCAAAGAGGGAGCAAAATAAACTGTTAAGTATAAAAAACATCCCTCAGAACTGCTCTTCAGAAATACATGGCATTTCTGGCACCCAGATGCTTTACTGTGTAATATGATGGTTCTGTCTGAAACAGTGAAGCCCATCCTAAAATACTTTGTGCGAAAATAATCCAGAATTTTATTAATTTTGAAAGATTTAAAAATAAAATACGTCTATTGATTCTCCATAATTGTCAAAGTAAGGCAGAAGGGGAAGTAGATCTGGCACTCTGTTTCAGAGGTCAGGAAACTGAAACAGATAAAAGTGCATGGCAGCAAATCAGGAGAATTTGCAGTTCAGCTCTTCGGGTTTTTTCCTGGTTTTACTGAAAATGTATCACAGCTTTATCCTGACATAACCCCCCCAAAAGATGAACTCTGTTTACCTGTATTGCAAAGTCTATAAGTCCATTGATATTCAGTGCTGGCTCCATGAGATCAAAGATGAGCTGTATATGGTGAGCCAAGGGAAGATGGTATGATGTTCCTGAGGCAAAACTAGTTATCTGTTCGAGAACATTACTGGAGATCTGTGAAAATAAATGTCAAAAAGTCATATGGTGACTTCTCAGATACACTAGCCCTCCAAAAATCCCATTTTATAACTGCTAATAGCAAGTGACAGCATTTTGCAGATAAAAGCACTAACAAATCATGCATGAGTGTATCTATTACTCTACTATCCTGCAAGTCAGTCATAATGCTGTTTTGTTTGCAAAATTGACAACACAGAAAATGCTGTTCTGCTGCTTTACAGCTCAGTCAAACTGTTCTTAACATCTACAAGACTGATTTTCATTCTGTGGGGTATTTTCCTTTAAAGAAGAGGCAAAATAATTTTTCTTTTCATCTTACTGCATTGTGATTTTTTATTGATGGTTTTCAGATCCTTAATAATATGTTATCCTGCAAACAAAACATGTAATGATTCATTCAAAAGACCAGATCCAAAGATGTCTTATAAAGTAAGTATCAAACCCGTACCTCTCTTACTTTGTTTCTCATGTTAGCCTCTGGTTATTAAAATACGTTTAAAAACAGTAACACCTGACAAAGTGATGAAATCCTATGCCAATACATTTGCATGTTTACAAGTCCTAATATAGACCAGGAAAACTAGGCTTGTCATTTAAAATAACTTATTTATGTTCTCCAGTCAGCCACAGTTTTTTAACAGTAAAGGCTGACTATAAATTCTAATATCCACGAAAGAACAAACTGAATGATGCACCAGCTTCTCAAAGAGACATACTCAGTCCGTTGCACGAAAACACAGAAGAGTTCACTGTCCTTCATAAACACAGATACAGTCACATCTTACATATATGCAAGAGATCGGTTAATAAGTATCTAATTTGCCAACGAGCCCTAAACAATGGTGTTAATGGAAATTTATGTAAAATTTATTTCCAATTTTTCATTAAAAAATCATGACATCTATAATAATCCAGAAAGCTTCTTGCAAAACAAACAAAAACCCCCAAACAAACAAGCCAAACCAAACCCTCAAATATCTCCTGAAGCAGGTATTTTCAAATACCAAGGCAGCATTTTTTCTCTTGCCTTTGAAGAAGCAGTGCACTGAAAATCCTTGGTATATACAAAACACTTCTAAAAATCTCCATTTGCTTCCTATTTGATATCCCTACAGCAGAACGTAAAAGGCTACGATTTTATACAAGGGAAGTACCTGAGATGTCACCTGATGTTGATCGAAATAGGATAGTTGCTGTAGTTTTGTGAACACGGTCTCTAGAGTTGGAAATGCTTCTTGTTTGGTCTTCCTGGCTTTTTGCCCTTCATCCCCAACTTAACAGATAAAAAATTATTTTGGTCATTTAATATTTAATGGAGCCCTAGTAGTTTTGCATTATTACTAATTTAAAAGACAATAAAAATCTTAATAAGCTTTACTCATGACTACATAAACCCCTACTTGCCTCGGTTTTCCATTATACTTGGGACAAATGTACGCCACAGCATGTAACAATATCAAAGCTACTTCGAGGTTATTCCAATGCAAAAAGGCGGCACCCAAGAAAAACTGGAAAACAGTCGTACAGTTTTACTAGGAGGGTAAGGAATATGTATCGCTCGCTGGCCAGTATCTCATATTCCAGGCTTAGCCTAACGCAAGTGTTTACAGCCAAGTGCTTATAATGGAAAATAGGGATTTCTAGGCACAGTGGCCCTTTGCCGTCCTGGCGCGGCCGTAAGGCAGGCCAGCAGACTGCACTTCGTGCGGCGGGACTCTGCTCAGTACTTCACCCAGTGACTGCGAAGGGGATAAAAGCCAAATTACGTGATCAACATGCATGGCTCCAGACAACTCGCTGAGCACCTCACAGCTCCCGTGATCTTCGCTACAGGCTACCATACAGCAGCGTTAAAGCATTTACCACCCATTTCAGTAGTACTCTTCTTATTCAGAATTTTGAGGATGTCTTTGGTAATCTTCTTCAGCTGATGCCTTGCTTCATCACGCTCCTTACCAACACCATAAAGGAGAATCATGCGCTGGTTACACTCATGACTTGAAGATTCATCCTGAAAAGACCAGATATGAGTGAAGACTCTTTTCTTTTTTCTGTCATCGCCTCCAGAAACCCGACCCGAGTAGCCCAGACTGCAAGAAACAATAACTAACTCTTCGTCACAAAAAGCATCTCCTGTGGTTATCAGTGTGGAGGAAACAGTGCCAAATGAAATCACTAAAGAGGAAGGTAAAAATACAGAGGGAAAAAATGTAATCTGATCTTATGAATTCTGTATGTATCTATAAGGACAGAGTCAGACGATGCATATGGATGTCCCCTGGATTGGCATTCAGTAGCAGATTAGTAAATAGAAGACAGATGTCTAGAAACTGTGTGACATTTCTCTTATTATGTACAAGTCCATTGAAAAAAAGATGCAGCCCAACTCCTAAAATTCTGTTCCGCACATCCCAAAGAAATTGAAATGTGTACAGTTTACTTAAACTGTAATGGTTTTATTTGGTCTTTTAATAAAATGTATCATATAATGTTGATGCACTGTATATATAGCTTAAAAACTTGGAGGACTGCTCTGCAAGTCATATAAGGTATAAATATTTTGCTTACCTTCTCCAAACTAACCAATCACTACTTCTTTCAACTGCTTAAAAATTTTTTTAAAAATAAGGCTGTGTAGAAAAGCAATACTAAAGAATCCCAAGGCAAAAAGGTAGTAGGCAGGAGTGCAACTCTACACTCAGAAAAGCTGCACAGTCTTACAAAATACATGCTCTCTTTTAAAAATAGTGACTCTGTTAGTAGGACAAAAGCAGGAAGTAAACCTCTAATTACTTTTAAAAATTCTGTTTCTCTCTCTCTTCTAGAGGAAACAAAAGCAGAAGCACTGAGAGCATCACCTGGAATTTGCAGCTGTCTCTGGCTAAGAAACCAGTTCAAAGGCAGAGGAAGGGCTAAGTCTCCGAACTGGGATGCACAGCTGCTCCTCCAGCCTCTCCTTGCTCCGTGGGATTTACGCGTGAGCACTCCTGCCCGCTCACACGGTGAAGAGCTAGAGGAACTGCGAATGGCCCTCCGTCAGCAACACTAGCTTCCCATCACAGGAAATACCCAAGCGTTTCATCGCTTCTCAACAGCGCACTACGGTAATCTTCTCCTTGATTTTGGGGTGGGGGGACGGTGTCTGATTTTGCATGCTTAGGGAGTACTTATTTAATTAGGATCAGACTTGGCGGCTGAATCCGTTATGTGCTTCAAAGCATAAGCCAATTTATTTCTGTCTTACAGATAGAAATAAAACTTTGCAGCTCTGTAAGGAAGACATCAGGGATGTTTGGGCATTGGCTGACAAAGCACCAACTCCCCTGAGTGCCTTATTTTACAAAGGCAGAGATCATACAGAAATATAGCAATTTTTACAATTGCATCGCTACACACCTGGAAGTTACTCCTTTTGAAAAGCAACACTGACTGATTCAACATCCCTGCCTGGCTTTCCCAGGCAACCAGTTTGGATCAGACCTGATCTGATCAAGGTTTTTGGACTAAGGGCAACAGTTTTCAGCCCAGCCCCTGTTACCAGTTACGTGGCTGCCAGCCGCTCAGTGTTTGTGGATGACTGGCCGGCCGACGCGCTCTTGTTTTCGTGGTAAGAGCGGGCTCGGAGGGACGCAGCGCTGCGCAGGGGTCTCAGCAGCGACTTCACGCAGGCGCTCGCTGCAGGGCATGGGAGGCTGCAACTCCTGCGCAACTCCTGCGTGTTGGCTCAAGTCAGTGAAGTCTTAAAGTTATTTGCAGCACCAGTAAAGCAACTGATTTAGGACAATGACAGGATAAACCGTCAAACTAGAAGTAAAGGCATTCGTGAATACCTACATAAATAAAGCTACAAATAACTTCAGACTTTGCTGGCAAATGTGTAACCACTGAAGTAACGACACCATTAGCTGTCCAGGTGCTAATATGTAGGGTTGAAGAGCAGGTACTCCTCTCCCACTTTCTTCCCCTTGGAAGCAACAAACTGGGACTTTGTGGGATGCCACATCCATCCCTTGAGTAGCCGGGTGAAATGGCAATGGCCTGCGAGCAGCTGTTCCTGGGATCCGAGCAGGGGCAGGGAGGGGAAGGCAGAGATCATCTTCAAGGACAACCAAAAGCAAGGCTAAAATAACACCGCTGGGAGAGACAGACGGCCAGCCAAGCAGAAATAGAATGAAAAGGGGCATTTGCTTCCTTTTACTTCAGCCTGGCACTGTTAAATCTGCAGTCAAAACGAGTTTCGATGCTATCCCTTTCCGCACTGGGGAAGATGCAGAAAGGGACGCTCCGCCCTCCTCCCTGGGAGGAGAGAGGCAGTTTGGGCAGACGTGTGTCAGACGAGCAAAATCGCAGCCCAGCCAGCCCGTATGCGGCACAACGGCCTCACCGAGCGTGCCACCGCAGCCCTTCCACCCCACGCAGACCCGTGGCCCTCCCCAGCTCCTCTGCCGCCAGGCCATTGCCCAAGGCGGCGCAGCCGGGTCGAGCCCAGCCAGGCCAGAGCCCGCAGCCTGCTGTAACGCCAGCGGCAGGGCCGCGGGGGCCGGGAGGTCCACGCCAGGGCCGCCAGCCCCGCACCGCAGCCAGCGAGAGCTGCGCCGTCACCAGCACGCTCGCACCAGGGAGCGGGCGGCACACGGCCGGCCGCGCCGCCCCTGCAGCCCACCGCCACGCCGGCCCCTTGCCCACCCCTGCAGCGCGGGTCTTGGGGAAGCCGTGTGGGAAGCTGAGGAGGCTGGTTAGGATGGAAGCTCAGGAGGTTAGGATGGAGGGTCACCTCAGCATTTCAGTCACGGAAGATCAAACCAGACCACCTTACAAACACGGCTACATCTAGTGCTCTTCTGTAGAAACCTCGGTAAAATAAACCTCGGTACCTACGTTTACCTACATCCTCGGTAAAATAAACCACAACTTACAGCAGTCAAAATCCCCAGATAAATGTTCCCAACACCAAAATTAAAAGTAGACTAAAAGGGTTGAAGTCTTATGACAGGTACAACTCTCAACTTCATTTTTCTTCTTCTTTGTTCTTACAGGGAGGGGGAAAAGACAAAGTGCAAATGAAAGCCAACTTCAGCCACTCTAGAAACGACAGCAACTGCACCAGCGATAACAAAATCAGTCAAGTCATTTTTCCTTTGCTTTATACAATTCTGTTCCTGGTGGGTATCACCATGAACGGCCTGGCAATGTGGGTCTTTTTTAAAATATCCAGTAAATCCAATTTCATCATCTTCCTCAAGAACACTGTCATTTCTGACCTCCTCATGATCTTGACTTTTCCATTTAAAATCCTTAGCGATGCAAAGTTGGTATCATGGGTACTGAGAGGATTTGTGTGCCAGGTCACCCAGGTTGTATTTTACTTCACCATGTACATTAGCATTTTGTTTCTTGGTCTAATAACTATCGATCGCTACCAGAAAGCCACTTCGCCGTTCAGAACATCAACACCAAGGAGCCTTTTAGGTGCCAAGATCCTGTCCACAGCAATTTGGGTATCAATGTTTGCTCTTTCATTACCCAACATGATTCTAACGAACAAGAAGAAAACGCCTAAGAACGTAAAAAAGTGTGCTCTCCTGAAATCTGAGTTTGGCTTAGTCTGGCACGAAATTGTAAACTATATTTGTCAACTTATCTTCTGGGTTAATTTAGCAGTCATAGTTGTATGCTACATACTCATAAGTAAAGAACTGTACAAATCCTATAAAAGGACAAGACGCACAGGAAAGGCATCCAAAAAGACTGTAAATCTGAAGGTTTTCATCATTATCGCAGTGTTCTTCATTTGTTTTGTGCCGTTCCACTTTACTAGAATCCCCTACACATTGAGCCAAACAAGAGACGTTTTTGAATGCTCTGCTCAGAACACCTTGTTTTACTTGAAAGAGAGCACGCTGTGGCTGACATCGCTGAATGCTTGCCTAGATCCATTCATATACTTTTTCCTCTGCAAATCATTTAGAAAGTCCTTGCTAGACACGCTGCGCAAGCACACAGCATCGTCAGAACTCAGAGCACGGATAAAGGAGCAGAACGAAGGAGATGACACAGACGAGACACCACTCTAGAGCTAAGAACTACCCATACCCCTTCTTGGCCGCATATGTTTATTGGTGGGCGGAAGCAGCACCTATCCTGCGGAAGAATATCTAGAATTTCACCGACTTCTTTAGAAATTGTCCCACAGATGAAGCACAAGCACCCTGGAACCAACATCACTGCTTGCAAAAATGGTGAAACTAGAAAGCTTGAATAAAACAAGAGCACCACCTGATCACAACCTCTGTACTCGCCAGAATTGTTAGGAAGAAGTTGGAACTTATAGTTGGAGCTGTGAGGAAAAATTAGAACAGAGTCATGAAATGCTACAGATGAGATTATGAACTGCAAAGATTTTGCAGAAATAGCTTAACTTGGGCCAGAGTAAAGTCCATGACAACACAAGATCTGGGAAATGCAAATAAAATCCACAGTAAATATGATTTTTAAATACAGGGAGTCGTCACCTTGTATGCAACTGGTAGACAAACAGAAATATAGGAGATACGTAGACAAGCTGTTTATCTGTGCAGATTTTTGGTAACAGAATAACATTTTGCTTATCTCATTATATGCTTGCTATTCTTAATCCATTGACCAATAATTAATATTTGTATGTCAGAGGAAATTACTTCATAATCAGGCTTATCTTGATGTGAGTTAAATCTTCAAATATTTCACCTTACTATATGAATAAACAGAAATGTACACTTCTGTAGAGAACAATGCATTATATTAGAAAATATACAAAGACTCAATTTACAGAATACTTAGATCTTAGGGAAAGAAAGGCTCATGGTAAAATCTTTACTGATTATTAAGGGCAGCTTTTTTGCACTATATGAAAAATTTAACCACTCCCCCTTTTTCATTTGGAAAAGTTGAAAAAAAACCAAACCAGGGAAGTATTTTCAGGTACACAACATTTTCAGGTATCATAACAACCACACATGAAAAGGAGCCTACGCTATTGTAATAAATTATGGTTCATTTATCATCCCTGCAAAGCAGCTCCAATTCAGAAATATGTTTCACCATCATGCAAGAGCTCAGCCCTGCCAAAAGCCATTGCCTGTCTCCCCTTCTCCGGTACTTATCTGTGCCTGGCAGGGCACCGGGCGTTTTTGCGACCCATATCCAATTTCCTAAAAAGTTAAAAGACAGTTCAGTTACTTTAGCACTCAGCCTTAGAGTTTATGCATCTCTTATAACCTGCCTGGATGAATAAAATATTTTACAAAACGCTTTGTGCCCCGCTTATGCCGGTATAGGCACCAACACTGATTACAATCAGTAACTGGGTTTCACCACAGAAAAGAGGGCACCATTATTTCCCTGGAACCAGCGCTGCGGGTCACTCCAGAGCACTCTCCACAACCAGCCCCACGGGGCCCAGGACTGATCAGCTCCAGCTGATGCCCAGGAGGGAAGCGTCAGATGCCCCACTTCCACCCAACGCTCACTCCCCACATTTTTTGTACCTACATATGGAGAGAGTGGCAGTTATCTGGCAGATGCTCTTCCTGACCAGGTGAGCTGTTCAGACAATAGACAGTACAGCTACCTGTGCACCGTACAGCAGTCCCCGACAGGACAGGCAGAGGCACTGAGTACTGCCTCTTTCAGTTGGGAACAGCGTCAAGAAGTCAGTTTGGAAGAAAACGTGGAAGATGCTGCCTTGGACATGAGTCCTGGGGCATTGCAATGGATCGTCTCAGCTTTATACAGTCCCCGATGCATGAACAGAAGCCGGGTCAGGCAGCTAGGGACATGTCACGCTGATGACCGTGGCGAGGGTGACCTTCATGCCGGTCATCCTCAAGGCTCTTTGCTCTCTGCCAGCCATTTAATACCGACATCAGCATGCACACCTGCACTACACACTACACCTGTATCTACAACCAAAATGTAGATACTAACGCACAAACTTACTGTCAATACAGCTGCAGCAGCCTGAGAACCTCAAAAAGCAATCCACGTCTGCCCACAAAAGGATGGCTTGAACGTGAGCCATTTCGCACATGGCAGCAAGCAAGGAGCCAGAACCCTAAGTCACACCAGCTGACAGGAAAATACAAGACAAATCACGTGACTCAGTTAAACTTATACCAAAAGTTCTGTTTACAGAGCAATGCACTAGATTCCAACATTATACATAATAAACACATAATAAATACAAAGCATACCATGCAGCGGCAGCAGCTTCTGCCAGCACCAGAAAGTGGCTGTAACCAGCACGCTGTATCACCTGGCTACCTTGATGCCAAAATAAACCAGAAATCCCATTCTGGAGATCAAAAGTCAAGCTCAGGTCCACGTGTCAGTATTAACAGGCTACAGAGGGAGCGTACAGTTTCTGCATATGTCGGTGCACGTGATTTTGTAGCTGAGTAACCCCTTGTTAAGGGTGGCTCTGAGCAGACTTTCTGGTCACGCATTTGACGACGACTAGAACAGGGGAATTCACACACACAAACAAGAACTCAGAGCTACATATGAGGATTATCCTGGAAAACTGTCAGGAAACACCGTGTTTGTTCATCCCACCTCTCTAAAGGAGCCAGTTGGTAATGGCACAGTGTAGGTGCCATCAGGTCTGCCCCACACAAACAAAAAGCCAGAAAATGTGTCTGTCTCGATGGATATGGTCACTTTTTTCTTTATTCGTATAGCAGAAGGTAGCGTACTTTCTGACAGAGAGCAAAAGGAAGAGCGAAAAGCAACAAGCAAACATGATTAACGAACTCAGGCAATACACAAAAATGAGGAAGGAAACACAGTACACCAACAGAAAAAGTCTCATCTTTCTACACATTTCCCCATTCTTAATACTTTGCTCAAGGCTTCTGTCAGCAGAGGAACGGCGGATGACCCAGAGATAGCCAAAGAATCCTCTCTGAAACAGTTGCTGCCAGGTTTGCTCAGGTACTTGCATGATCGGAGCATTCACATGGTGTGATGGGGCACTCGGTCATCTGGCTTTCAGATGTAAGAGGCTGATAACCAGCAGTGTGCATCTTATCTTGAAAGTGTTATTTAAATCTGTGCTGAGAAAGGAAAAATGGTGTGTGCTTGGTAAGAAATACCAGAAGTTGCTTCCCCAGAAGCACCTTGCTCTGGGGCCACAACTGTAAAATTTCTGTTCAACGTTTACATGGAAATGTATTTTAAGACAAACGGTGCTCTAGGCACTCTGCTGTGATACCTTGCTATTATATTATCTTAGGCCTCCATAATGAATATATAGCATTTTAACTTTTCATTAGATGTTCGTTTGTAAACAACTTAAACTTAGGCAAAGATTTAGATTTTCTATGAACTAGAAGAGAAATCGCTCGGTCTATTTAATGCATGTTCAGGTTTTGTGTTTATTTGTGTAAACCTGCCAGTTGCTGTAAGGAACATTTAATTTTAAATACAGAATGTTATGTTCATGTTTTCTCTCTCCTTTTCACCCAAGTCTATTTCAAACAATGGGAGACTTTGCAAACAAGAGTATTGCCAGTAACTCCAGTGGAGCACCCTCCTCTGCACCGTGCCACCGAGACACCACAGTCACCCACCTGGTCTTCCCAGTGCTGTACACACTCGTCTTCCTTCTGGGACTCGTTCTGAACAGCCTGGCTTTTTGGGCTTTCTTCCATATTCCAAGCACATCAACTTTCATTGTCTACCTGAAAAATATCTTAGTTTCTGATTTTATAATGACCCTGATGCTTCCTCTGAAAATCCTGACGGACTCTGGCCTGGGACCCTGGCAGCTCAAAGCCTTTGTCTGTCGCTTCTCAGCCGTAGTATTTTATGACACCATGTATATTAGCATAGTGCTCCTTGGGCTCATTGCCTTTGACAGATTTCTCAAGATTGTGAGACCTTTTGGGAAGTTCTGGGTGCAAAACCTGACCTCAGCAAAGATCCTTGTGGGTCTTGTCTGGCTCTTCTTCTTTGTTCTCTCTCTGCCTAACATGATCTTATCGAACAAGAAAGCAACACCCCAATCTGTGAAGAAGTGTGCCTCGTTGAAGAATTACTTCGGACTCAAATGGCACGAAGCTGTCAATTATATCTGTCAGTTCATCTTCTGGACTGTTCTCATCCTCATGTTTCTATTTTATATAATTATTGCCAAAAAGGTATACGAGTCTCATATAAAAACACAGAAGAAAGACAACAGAACCGAAAAAAGGATCAAGGGGAAAGTATTCATCATTTTTACTGTGTTTTTCTTATGCTTTGCCCCCTTTCATTTTAGCAGGGTTCCCTATACTCTGAGTCAAACGACCACCCGAATGGACTGCCGTCTGCAGAACCAGCTCTTTGTCGCAAAAGAAAGCACTCTGTGGCTGGCTGCCACAAACGTCTGCATGGACCCCCTGATATATATGTTCTTGTGCAAACCATTTGTAGAAAAGGTTTTATGCAGGAGAGTAAAGACACTTCGGAAAACAGTTCATACAAACCCAAAAACCGAACTGGACACACAAATGTCTGCTACTGAATCTTGATTCTGCAGCTTCACGCTCTACAGCCTCTGCATGTTCATAGAGAAGTTAAGAAATAATTTGTTTTACTTCTGCTGTAGGAAATGAAAGGGCTGTTGTACTGTAATATTAATACTTAATAAAACAGCACAATGGATTTCCCTATTTATGCTTGCTGCTTAGCCTTAACAGGCAAAAAGCTGTCAGCTGCCAGCCCTGTTCTAACACCGATCCTCCCCTGGGCTGCGCTCTCATGGACACCACCACTGCCAACCGAAGCTGTGGAAGCCCAGCCGTGTCTTGGTTGTGCCTGCCCAGCCACGGTACTGCTGTGCTCACACCACAGAGACCTGTATTACCCTGGAGTCATTCATGCGACTTCCCAGCCATAACCACATTGGTCTGAATAGAAAAATAGCATCGATGATGCATAAAACTACCAATGATCAGTTTGTAGTCTTGCATGGCTGTGCTGGCTCTGCAAAGCTAACAAGAACAGAGGTTTTTCTGATTTGGTCACTAAACCATGTCCGCCTCACAGAATACAAACAAACCGTAGCCTGTGAATTGAAATACCTTCATATATCTTAAGACACTCCACAGAATAATTCTATCCGCTTTAAACAAAAAAACCTTACTTGTTAACACGTAAGTACCTTACTGACTATGGCTGCTTCTAAGGGCAATTTAGCTTTATTTGGGATTAAAGCCCAGAGCTGTTGATTTTGTATGTCAGTAGTTCTTACACTGGGTGTCAGCTCGGCTGGCACGTCGCGGGGCTGGGAAGAGGAGGAACCGTACTTGACAGAGGGAAGGAGGACTCGGTCCCTCCCCGTCCCTACCCACCTCTCTCACACCCGTAATTACTTTCCTACTGCCTACGCTGTTTCACCATCCTTCCTCTCCACTCCCAGCGGGGACTTTGGTGGAGGACGCAGTTGGCGGTACCCCAGAGTCCCCCCGGAGCACGCTCCTCACCGAGGCCAGCAGAAGACCCAGGACTGCTTCCCCTGCACAGGGCACCCCAGAGCCACGCAGCATTCACCCCTCCCCTACCACTCACCAGAGGGGAACACCCAGAAATGTCCCCCTTGGTGGCACGTTCACCCTTCCCAGTCCCAACGGTGGGCAAAGAGAAGGCAGCAAGCAACACCGCCTAATCCTCCCCTCCCAGAAAATCCCTCTCTGCCCAGCTCACTGCACCACTCGCAGAGCTCTCCCTTAGCTATCCCACAGGGAAAGTCCAAATGGACTGTGCCTAAAGAGAAACTGCTTTCTAATCAAAAATCCTGGAATTTATTTCACTATTTTAAGACATGAAAGAGATACCAACCATTTAATGACTCCAACTCTACAAAGAATATTAAAAAACCCTGAAATTTACCTTAGCTCTCAGCAATGCTTCCTTGCTTCTCAAACAATACGTTCCTACTGCTACTTGTCCCCCGATGTACCTGCCACTCCGGAGGACTCCCTCTGCATCACGCGCTGCTCAGGTGACATGGCATTGCAGAAGGGGCCTCAGGGAAAGCTCCACAACTTGCACTCTTCCATCAGCTCTATCGCTTGTTGTACCTCCCATCACCCTTCCTGCCTCCCGCCCCGTACCCGGACACTCATCTCCTGCTGCTTCGTGACCCTGCGGAGCTGAAGCGTGAGTCCCCAGCACCTTGCTGAGAAAACATTCTCGTCCCTTGTTAACAAACTTCACTTCTGCTCAAGCTCCCCTGCTAGCTTTATGCCTTCTCACACATGCCAGACACTTTGATCACCACTTGATTGCTATTTTTAGAAATTAAATATTTACAGCAGCCTAATACAATCGCACAGGTTGCTCCACACAGCCTGATTTTTTCAAAGCTGTTTTTAGATTACTGCGCATTAATTACATCTGCCTTTGGGATTCCCCAGCCTCTGCCACACAGGTAGATGTATGTCTTATTTAGCAATTTCCACTCACTGTATCTTCTTCACTAGGCATGTTACATACTTTCCATAAGTGTAACACCCTTTTACAACTGCAAACTGAACTAATTCCCAATCAGCTTCCAGCTGGTTCCAAACTTCCCTGTAAATCAACATTTTCTCAAACAGTGTCTTCCTCTCAGGATTAAATGCTATTCAGGAATTAATTCCTCTCTCCCCACACACATACAGTGTTTAACAGGATTAACTTAGCTACTTCAGTAAAAGTAAATATATTAAATTCTTAGCTGCTAAAATACCACTTTAGCAACTGCTTAAAGAAATGCACAAGGAGTCTGAAAATGTTTCTCAGCCTGTTGACAAGGCACAGCAATTAAGGCAGTGCCCAGAGCTAAGCATCAGGAGGAGAGGGTTTGTAAAGCAGCTGTGATCTTCCACCAGGCAGGTGCCCACGGAAACCTGTGCTCCTGAGCTTTGGGTGTAGTAGGGAAGAATTCAGCACGAAACTTTGCGGCTCGGTCCTCCCTCTTCCAAATGAATCACACCAGCATAGCTAATACAGAGGTCCCAGGACTCTCAGCACAGAGTTACATCCAGCTCTGGATTTGAAAGTGGAACTCCGGCCTGTTTTTGTGGTTATTACAAAGACAGACAGTAACATAAAATGAGCAATACGGCAGTGACAAACTATGAAAATGCTCAAGAACAGAAAACTTATTCCACTGTGGAAGTTTTTTTTATTTTCTCATTTCTCCTGCTTGTAATACAAGGCTCATTTGGCGCTGTGCACAAACACATACTGGCAGCACGCACAGCTAAGTACTAAGAGCCTGCATGGAAGGGTGGGTGTAACCACAAAATGGGCTGAGTTGCTCCTTAAATAAGGGGTGTGCCAAAGGTTTCAGAGGAGTCTTAATCATCTGTTTTTCAGCTGCTGCTTCTTAGGTAGGTAAAAGGGAGCCAGAGTTACCAGACTCTGTAGCAGAGAAACACAAGGTGACTGCAAGGATAGGACATCTGGTTGATCCACTTACGGAAAAAAAGTCCCCTAAATTCTAACATTTGGGATTTTGCACTGGTTTCTGCAAGGTTTTAGATCCCTGCCTCCAGGTGCAAGTAAGAATCACAACAGTTAAAATGCCTCAAAGTTTAGGTCTCTGCTTTTTAAAGCTCAAACAAAAATAACCAAAGCAATATTTTATATTTTACACCTGACCAAAATGGAGACATGTTTTGAGAACAGACTTCCCTTGGAGATGAGGAAGCCATCACCCTAGACCACAGGTAAAGAGTACCAGCAGCATGCCACAGAAAGCTGCTCTTCTGGGCTCCCCAGATTTCTCTAGTGCACTCAAGGCATTTACATTATTCAGTAAAGTTTACCAGCATATTCAATACAACAGTCACCATTTTTCCAAATCTGATTTTTTTCCCAACTGAACTCGGAAAGGCTGGTACTGACACTCATGCCCCAGGAGCTGCTAAGAGAAACCTTTGCTTTTCCGAGATTCAGCAGTTGTACAGGAGAGAGCAAACGCATGTAACATTGCCACCTGACGCATGCTTACTCCAGTCCATCACCACCACGAGGCAGCAGCAGGGCTTCTCCTTTCCACAGCCCAATGTTCATTTGCTCGGCTTGTCTACGCTCCAGACTAGAAGCAACAGACAACCTAGAAACTGGAAAACTGGCACCAGGCCTTAAACTTGTTCAGACAAATGAACCTTATTGCAGGCTCCTATGGTCCAGGATTCACACAAAAACTATCAACACTTATTCTAAACATTTTTACAGGTTGTTGGGTTCCCAAAAGGGGAACTATAGGGCACCAGGCAGTCGAGTTTTGTAGGAAATCAATCTTATTTGGGTACACAAAGGCTTACATATATTTCTTTGTATTTTTTATTTTACTTGCGTTTCAGAAAAAGGAAATATACCTTTGCCTAATATACCATCTAGCCTTCCAGATTTTGTATTGTACTGCCTCTCCTCAGAGGGACAGCAAGTTAATTCCTGAATGCCTAAAGACAAATTCTGCACTTCACACACATCCCGACTCTCCGGCACAGCGATACACATCCCTCCATCAAGGCTCCTACAACCCTGAGTACTGAGAAAACTCTCATAACGTACAGCAGTACTTCAATTAATTAGAAATGCAAAACAACAATTTACATCATGAACAAGAGCTGGGAAGCCAAGTCGAGCAACCAAGATATTACCCATAGGACTGCCCACAAACACACAGAGCCACCAGGCTGCATGTGAAAACTAAAGGCACCAGAAGAGACCTAAGTCTATAGACAGGATCAGCCAGCCAAGGTGTGTAACTTCAGGTAACCTGTCAACATGATGCGAGGAACTCGAGGACAGAGGAAAAAAAAGAAACAAGCTTTTTAAAAGTCAGTTCTTAATGAGCTCCTTTCCTCCCTCTTTCCCTTTTAGTGACAGCCATCAAAACCATGATAGAAGTAAACCACGTAAGGAAAGGGGAAGCGTCAAACTCTTCCAAGACACTTCCACTGCCAAAAGCACCTCCATCTTGCACATCTGAAGGTAAAACGCTGGAGGAATCATCCCAGTGTTGCAAGCTCTGATCATCCTACCACTTTTCTACGTTTAAAAGAAAGAAAAAGCCAGTCTCAGATATTATCCAGGTGGCTAATCTGCTTTAAAAATAACCCTGTAGTTGGTACTGCTAAATAAGATAGTAAAGGAGTTTTAGAATTAAGCAACCCAATAATTGCTGTAATAACGTTGTTCAGGCTCTTATGAAATCTGAGAATTGCTCTCTAATCACCAGAATACAAAAAGGGACATCCAACCTTTAAATAATGTGAACAATAGTAAAGTTACAGGTTAGCTTTCAGCTTTTCTTTACATCAGAGCTTCGCATTTCTTTCGCGCTGTTTTTACGACAAGCTCCTTAGCATTGTCTCTTCCTGCGGCAGCTAGTCCTGACTTGCTCCAGCCTGAGAACAGTCAAACAACACGTCTGAATTAAAAGCCTGCTAGGGGATGCTATGACAGTGGTTTCTAACCCATTAAGTTTTGCCGATACACCAAAATACAGAGATTTTAAAGAAAAGTTAATGTGCCACAGTACCACATTCAAAAAATAAACAAAACAAAACACCATTCTCATGTGGATTTTATGAATCTGTTTATTATTTGACAACTGTTAACACAAACTTTGGTGTGTGTACTCCACAGAGTACCAACTATTAAACACTTGGGTCTCTGTAAGAAATTAAATTATATTTTTTAGACATTTCAGTTTTCACTTCTAATTTCTTCCCTTCTTCCCCACGACACCTCCTGCACCACTGTTTCTTAGACCACAGCCTAAGACAACACCATCATGAGAAGTGCCTGAAGAACAACAGTGCAAATCAAACCATAACGCACTGTCGTGCCGTGCCTTGACTGAAGCCCGCAGGACTGAGACCAGAGGAGCAGACACAGCTGCCAGCACCACCCCAGGGTCGGAACTGTGCCCCACACCAGGGACGCAGCACAGCACCCGGCTTGGGAGCGCGTGGTCTTGTGCAAAACACAAGTCAAGCGTGTAAAACTGCTGTTTATGACCTATCTGCAAATCTGCTTCCACCCCTCAGCTACGGCACTCAGACTTCCAGGTTCCCAAGGCGCTGGTCCCAGGCGTCTGCTGTTCCTCAGAACAGAGACAGGAGCTTATCGCTCCCACGGCTGAGGGGCATGATGTCAGGCGCTCTGTGCAGAGAAACACTGGAAGCAAGACCAACACAGTGTGGATGCTTTGTTCAGTGCCCAAGCTGTGAAGTCTCTGCTCCTCTAAGGACCTCTGACACTGGAATTTTGGGTTGTCCAAACATCCCAGAGAAGGACCATCTATTACGAGATATCTCAATGGAAGAGAGAGGTGGATTTCTCCTGCAGCTTCTGCAATATTCCCCAGAAACATCAAACAGAGGTCTTCTCTTCAGGAAACCTGAAGGACTACCTATGTGGCCTGCAACAAGCAGGTGTCCACCGTGGCATCTGGATGAGTGTTCGGACATAGCTCTTGAAAGCCCAGTTTCTGAAAGACAGGAATTTTGAAGAGTCTAATCCCAGCCAATTTTCAAGAAGCCAGCATGAGAACCCAGCTTCATTCAACTCTCCCTCGTGAAGAGTCATCCAGAGACAGGACACAGCTTGACAGCACCAGGACTGGGAGCCCTGTTCACATCACTAATCTCCAGGGCCCATGTGCCTACTGGCAGCAAGTCACTTACAAGCTAGCCTGATCCCCAAGTGGCTCCTTGAAAGGATGCAGTATCTGAGGGGTGAACTGAACAGTATCAAATGGGAAATTGGCCTGAGGCACGTGGTGAAGATAATCGGTGCACAGCAGTCACAGACCATGACACTACTCAGCTACACCTAGTACAGGAGTCCTTTGCACAATCAGGCCCCACAAGATACAGACAGAAAATCACCACTGGTAATACCCGTAGGAAAAGATCTAGAAGAAGTCACCTTGTCAGACCTAAACTCACAGAGCTCTAACACAGGCACTGACAGGTCTACGTTGCAGCAAAGCCAAAGAATAGACCTTTGGACAATGGTTGTTTTACCAGTGATAACTGGAGAGGAGACCACAGTGGTGAAAAAGTGGTGCTAAGGTAAGATGCAAAGCTGAGTATAAACAGGTCTGACTCCAGCGTCAAACATCTGGTATTGGGGAAGAGATCTGAGAAATTCCCAGAAGGGCAAAGAAACAAAGGAAGAGATTTAAATTAAATCCCCCAAATTCTCAAAAGGAAGGAGATGAGGCCAACCCCAAAATCAGCACAGAGTTTGCACAGCACCCTGTCCTCAGGTAAACCAGACTGTGCTGAAAGTCAACCAAAGAGCTCAAAGTACGAGGCCCACCCAGATATTCTCATAGCCCTGGAGCCTCCCAGCTACCGCACAGCCACAGGAGAAAGGGCAAGACAGTCAAAGAGCCTTGTACGCTCCCCAGAGGAAGAATGAGGCTTCCACTTAATGGAGAGCAGACAGTAATTTACAGATATAGGAGTGAAACACCTCAAGAGAGATTTAATACCGAGAAATCGAGCTGTTTGTGTGGCTATGCACTGAGCTGTACCATACCTGAGCTGCGCTAACTGATAGCATTTACCACCGTATCGCAGGGTGGCTCTCACCGCCTTCTCCACGGGATAACTTCTCAGCTCAAAGGAGCAGCCTACAAGACCATCAGTCAGGCACATAGTCCCGTCTTACACAGGCTCCACCGAGAAGAGAGAACCAGGTCACCACAAGTAACGTTAGGGTGGAAAATGACTGAAAGCCGCTGAGGAGGTGAACCAAAGCTTGGAAGGAAAAACAGAAGGCATCATTAGCCTAGAAACAGGACAAGCAGTTGAGAGGGGAACGAAACACAAGCAGCTGCTAAACACTGGAGCACAAGGGACAGCTGAAAGAAGGTGAAATGGTGGCTGGCACACAGTCTATGTAGCCATGTGCAAGGTCTGAGAGAAGTAGAGACTTCGTCAAGTCTCCTCTGCCTAACTGCAGAAAAAGCCTTCTCCCTCCTCAGGTGATGTGATGTGCGCACTCCAGCACGTGCATGCAACAGGGACCATCACTTAATGTCAAAATATCCAGCTCCTGAGATCAGTTTTGCAGCTTGTAGTAAAGCTAAAAATATGACAGAAGTGTAACACGTGTTCCTGCTGGCTTCACTTGCATTATCTGTTTTGCCTTGCAAAAGCTGGTCTTCAAAGATGAGCCGTGTCAGAAGTCTCCTACGATCAGGGACTGTACCTGATTCAAGGGAGAGGTCCCGAGGCAAGTGGGAATTTTACAGTTTGCCCACTAGCAGAAATGTGGGAATTAGCACAGGGCCCCCTGGACACACGGCCAGAGGAAGCTGTGCACCAGCACGCGGAGGGCAGCTGGCAGGACCTGCTCCTGCTCCAGCTCCCCACAGGGCTCCACGCAGCCTCAAGGGCACCTATGCAGAAGGCTATCCAGTTTCAGAAGCGGGGGGCTGGGGATTCAGTCCCTCAGATCTTTGAGGAAAAAAGAAAAAAATGTGTATGGAGAAGTCCAGGCAGAACAGACAGAGCAGTCTGAGAAAAGGGACTTGGCAGTCATTGCTCTCGTAGCATGAAATTATTTTTTCTTTCCTCCTGAAGATTTAATGAGGGAGATTTATTTGCTTTATTTTTAAGAAGGCGGCAGAAATGGGAAATTAACCACTTTATCCTCTACTGACACGAAGCAAAATTTTGTCCTGACATAACTACTGCTGTGATTCTTTCAATGCTCTTAAGGCACTAAATTATCTTACTCTAAACGCGTGTACACCCAGGACCACTAACAGCAGGACTGCAAGAGTCAGCAGGCTCACAGTCAAAGTCTTAAAGAACACCATGGCAGTAAAAAGAATGCAGTAAACAGCCAGGCTAGTCATTTTAGCTGAAATATTTAGTTACAGACTTAACATTTTGCTTTCATCCTCCATGCTGTTCAGAAGAGAGGATCTACTGAAAGCACAACATTAAAGATGTCTAAATACAGTCAAATTAATAACTGACATGATAATCTCGATTAGCAGATATTTGCATCTATCCAGCACAAGAGTTTTCAGTATTACATTAAATTCACATTCACCCTGCAGACAAAACTGTATTAACCGAAAGGCACAGGCACGGTTGCACAGGTTGCTGCAAAACACGACTTCAGACTGTCTGCAACGTCTCGCTGCACGAAGGCTGCTGCCTTTAACAGGCACTAACCCACCTCTCAGGTGAATCACTGTCTGCATCCTGGGCGCCCGAGCTGCTCCGGAGCCAGGAAGTGAGCAGGAGCGCGCCGCTCACCTACCCTGGCATGTGAGTCATTCCCAGGAATGAGAAAGCCAGTTGCTCCAGTTGCTCCTGGCCAGGGGAATTTTGACTCTCTGATCAGGTATCGCAAAAAAAGCCATCGGAAGCAAAAAAGCTTACTTCCAGATATGGTTTATTTAACTACCTTATCGCAAGAAATACTCTCATGCCTACTGTAGTTTCAAGATGCATTTTGGAGGATTCTAGGGGACTTTCGAGATGCAGCTCAGAGACAAGCGGAAGGCGACAATGGTGACAGGTAAGTGATCTTTGAGCATCTGAAAAGCGTTTGATAAGTTGTTCTGTGAATCTTCTTGCTCTTAATCACCCTCAAGTGAAAAGAAAACAGGAATTAAGATACAGTTGCTGAAAATTAGACTTGGAACCACAAACTGAATATCAGATCAATTAAAAGTGTGACAAGTTCTCAAAATAGCGTGACTTTACTAACCTTTTATTCATTCATTAAACATTACTCGTTATCTTTTTCCCAATGGCAAAAAAATGGTTTTCTACTAATCGTTCCTTCTAAGATATGAATCAAAGTGCAGGAGGGTTCATGGTTTCAATAACTTACTTCCTGACAGAGCTTAATTCCAATCAAGTAAGATTCAGTAACTATAAAACCTGAATTTGGTATAAAACATTTGTACTGTATTCCTTTTCACCTCTTTCAGTACAGGAAAGCATATTTGAATTCTCTTAATTATATTATACAGAATAAAGGTTCTCTTCCTTCATACTTCACTCAGATCATGTTAAAACTTGTCAGGTTTGCTGGAAAAACCACATAGCTCCGAACAAGCAACCTACAAACTATACGTCTGATTAGACTCAAAGTTTGGGAAATATATAAGGCACTTTCAAAAACCTATGTCATTTAAGCAGTATTTTAGAGTGAAAAGGTTATTCTTCGTTACGAAGAACTGAAAGTAGCAGTGCAATTAAAGTTTTTGTATGTTGAAAAATGACTTGCCATTTGTGCATTATAGGGACTGTATACATCTGCCTTCTCATTACCTATGCTTGGTCTGGAAACTCTGATAGCCTTTCCCACTTTCTTCCATCTTTTTAAAGAAGATTCTGCAATCTTCTTTTAAAAAGGGAAACCAGGAAACTCAGGCAAGCATTCAGCTAATGTCACTGACTCACTCCCAGAAGTACAGGCCCCGGATCACATGAAAGGCTCCAGCGCTCCTCTGGTTATGAGCCGGCTCTGGCGGGCACCTTACTCTTTGGGTAGGCAGCCAGCTCTCCTGCACCAGCCAGGCCTTCTCCTCCCTCCCCGCTCTACGGGAGGGGGAGCTGGCAGCACCGGGGACAACCCCCTGGAGTGCGGGACGTGGGTCAGCTCCTGCAGGAGGGAGAGGAGGGCAAGGGAGCAGAGGAGAGGAGAGAGGCTGAAGGGCGGCCAGGGACCTCAGAAGCAGAAGGTATCTGTTTGCGTTAGGGGTGCGTGAGAAAAAGCAGCACATTTTCAGCAGCACCAGCCGCCGGTTCCTCCTCCCTCCCTCCCTCCCTTCCTGCAGAGGGTTGCCTTTCCCAGCTCAGCCCTGCTGTCTCACCCTCGGCTCCCCTCCCTAGCTGCCGGGGCCGCCCCGGGGCAGGGAGGGAGCGGGGAGACCAGCTCGCCCAGCACCTGCGCCCCGCAGCCCGTTGTGCGCTAGCACGCACCCACGCCGGGTGCTGGAGCGCCCGAGTCCCGGGACGCTGAGGCGTCGGGAGCCGCCTGGCCGCATGGATCCCAGGAGCACGGCTAAGCCGGGAAGACACCCAGGCAGGGCAGCCAGACAGGGAACGAGCGCCGGGAGGGAGGTGGCAAGTCACAATCTGGAGTTTGTCCGACCTCGAAGCAGCCCTTCGGAGGCTAGATGCTCCTTCTCAACTGGGAAGCCTACTCCACTCACTGCACATAGCCCAAGATGAGATATAAAGGGGAAAGCCCCTTCTCTTCTTTTTAGGACAAGTCACTTACTCACCTCCACACAGCAAAGTTCAGAAAGACCTCCTCTTTCACCAAGTGAGCACTAGGAAAAGCCAGTCAAGACATCTGCAGTAAGACTGTAGCATTAAACCTGAAGTGTGCAGTATTTATTGAAAGTTTGGAACTAAGCGAAAATGCGCCTGACGTAAACCAAGAGCTACAGACCCACCATGCTGCTGTCAGCTATCAGGGCTCTGTAGGAAACCAGGCTGCAAGAGACACTAACCCCAGCGCTGCCGAGAAAGCACTTGAGGAAGTCAGCGATATTAATTCCTACGTTTCAGCGGTCCTAACCCTTCCCAATATAAAAAATTACAGTACCTTCTTAAAACAAACAAACAAACAAAACCCCCCAAAACCTCGCACCCTCGATTATCAAATGCAGGTTTCCACATCTGACCACCGCTGAACCTCACAGGAGATCCACAACCACCACTACTTCTTGTTTTTCCTCGGCATAAATCAGCCTTACATCACCTTCACTGCAGCAGCAGCTTCTGCCACTATAGAAGGAACAGCCAAGAGCTGGCAAAGCAGTTGGGCCAGAGGAAGAGCAGCAGCTCTCCGCAGCCGGCACCCTGAAACCCCGCCCAGGATTCGCAGTCCGTCCGTTTCTGAGAACGGCAGAGTGGGGACTCCCCGGGCCGCTCATGAAAAAAATCAGGGCTGCACCAGGCTGAACTTCTCCCAGCCATTCCCCAAAATCCCCGTGTCCTTTTCCTTCCTCTTTGAAATACTGGTGCTGCTGCAAGTAGCTAACGTGGTTAATTGTGTCACAGCAATGTGTACTGAAACACAAAAAAACCCAGCTGACAACTGCAGACGAGGACTTCTTTGTCCTTTTGCAATGTGAATTAGAATTGCATATAAAAAAATCAATAGAAATTGTTTCAATGCAAAGTAAAACACCTAAAAGTAAGACTGGAATTACTTAAAAGTTTAAATGGAACTGTCTACTTGCATGTACCAATAATAATTTATTTTTCCCCACGAGATGTTTTTTCACACTATCCCTTGTAGCATCTGAGAGACCTGGCAGATGCACAATAGCCAGAGCTACAATGGATGAAGGTGTAATGCGATCAATCGCATACCTTCATTTTGTTTCCCCTGTGACCCAGACATCTTGACTGTTTTTAAAGTTTCATTATGAGCTTTTTAACTTAATGTTTTTCATTGCATAATACCAATAATCAAACCTAAAAGGTAATATTTTCAGCAAAAAGCGCCAACAGAACTAGCCTGACGCCCAAGAGAGCCTTCGCCTCGCAGGCGCGCTGCAGAGCGGAGGCCTCTCAGCAGGTCCCTGCTGCTCCCGGGCAGCGCGAAGCAGGGAGGGGCTGCACGGCACCACGCTCCTCCGCGGCACCGCGCACTGCCTGCTCGCCGGGACGGGAGCCAGCTCCTCTGGAAGGAGCTCAAGACCACCCAAGCACCGCAGGCTGAAACTTAATAACCAGTTTTTGCTTTTTGCCCAAACTACTGCATTTATAAAACTTTTTAAAATTTAAAAGACTACAACTTCAGGATAATAAAGCAGACTGGAGAAGTAAGGGCCAGCCTATGGAACTGAAGGGTGATTATTTGACAAAGACTTCCATGCTGCCCGTCACGCCAAGAAGAGAGCCCATGAAAACACAAGCAGAACAAGAATGGAAAGGCCGGGAGAGAAGCTTGTGAAGAGATTAAAAGAGGGAAAAGTTGAAGTTATTCTGGAGACATACATGTAAATGTGAACCTGCTTCTGGCCTCCACCTTGGAAGGGAAGACCAGAAACGTGACCTGGTGAGAGATTAAAACTGTGTCTTCCAAGTAGCAGCAGAACTGTAATCCAGTGGGATGGAAAGGGGACAAAGTTTGCAAACGACACCAAACTGGGAGGAACGGCTGATAGCCCCGAGGGTCGTCCTGCCATCCAGAGGGACCTCCATAGGCTGGAGAAATGGGCCGGCAGGAACCTCGTACAGTTCAGCAAGAAGTGCAAAGGCCTGCCCCCAGGGAGCACAGCCCCCTGCACCAGGACCTGCTGGGGTGCCAGCCGGAAAGCAGCTCCGCAGGGAAACACCTGGTGGACAAGTTGAACGTGAGCCAGCAGCCTGCCCTTGCAGCAAAGCAGGCCAACAGCCTCCCAGGCTGCATTAGGCAAAACCGCCAGCAAGGCACGGGTGGTGACCCTTCCTCCTGGCTCAGCACTGCGAGGCCACACCTGCAGTGCTGGGTCCAGCTCTGGGCTCCCCAGTACAAGACAGACAGGGACATACTGGAGCCCAGCACAGGGCCACACAGACCACCAACGTACTGGAGCATCTGATGTACCAGGGGGGCTGAGAGAGCTGGGACTGTTCAGCCCGGGGAAGAGCAGGCTCAGGGGCATCCCATCAATGTGCACAAACACCTGCAGGGAGGGTGCAAAGAGGACGGAGCCAGGCTCTTTCTGGTGGTGTCCAGTGACAGGACCAGGGGCGATGGGCACACACTGACACACAGGAGGTTCCCTCTGAACATCGGGGGTTTTGGTGGTGGTGGTGGTTTGGGTTTGGTTGTTTGTTTTTTTTTAAACTACTGTGAGGGTGGTCAAGCCCTGGAACAGGTTTCCCGGAGAGGCTGTGGAGTCTCCATCCTTGGAGATACTCACTGCCTGACCGGACATGGTCCTCGTCAGCCAGCTGCAGCTGATGCTGCTCTGAGCAGGGAGTTGGAGCTGATGAGCAACTGCAAAAGACAATGTCAGGAAGGAGTTTAAAAGACTGCAGGTGGAGGCTAAGTGGGCAGCAGTGAGCGGGTGGTGGTGCCAGGCAGCCAGAACTTTGGGACTGCCACCTCCACCTAACCCCGCTGAGAGCGCTGCACATGGAAGTTGCATCTTGCGTGGCATATTCCTAATGGGGGTTCAAAGAAAGCAGCTCTATAGGGTTACAACACAGCTTCCACTATCAGTAGCTTTTGTGCAACCAGGTACAACCATCAGCAGCATCTTCTAGAAAGAAGCAAAGGAAACATTCCAGAGTTAATCTTTTCCTCCTGTCTAATTAGAGGCTGCCGTACTGAGAAAATATTAATTATGCCAATCCTGCCAACGACTGCATTGTGCTCTCTTATTTTTCTTTTTCCTTTTTTTTTTTTTTTTTTTAAAGAAAAAGAAAAGGCAAGCAATTGCAACACACAGCTCCTCTTCCACCAACAACGGCCATTTACCTGCTGCCCAGTGGGATAGCATTTCTGTTTGGCAGCTCTCTCCTAACTCTTATGTAGAAGCAACCGCAGCCTAAAGGAGCTGTACTTTAGCACTACATTCATACTACACTGCTTTAGAAATGGCAGTCAAGGTGCTGGCCTCTTCTACAGAAAAGACCAGCCTGCATACAGCCCATCGCGGTAGTCAGCCTGCAAAGAGCAAAGCACAATACGCAAGACCAGGACCCCCAATAAATGCGTAACAGTAGTTTCTGCTTTTTGGTCATGAAAAATGCACATGCTTGTCGTTAATGCAACAAAGGACTGGAAAGCATTTCTTCAACATCACTGAGGAACTACGATGCATGTTCAAAAGGAAAGAGAATTCATGCATCTGTAGATTCTGCAAATAAGTTTAAAAAATAAACAGCCTTACAGTAACAATTAACAACATTTACTAGATTTTGTAACCTCTACATAGAAAATCTGACTCAAAGTAAGTAATATTAATCCGGGAACTTTTAATAAGGAATAGTTCAAAAGAGAGAAAAAAGAAAGAACTTGATAGTTCAGGCAGCATCCCAAAAAGGTCTCATGTCAGAGCTATCCCATATAGGGGAAAATAAGGGTTCATAATCATTCTCTTGAAATGAGAAAAAAATTAACATTTTATTTTTGTTACATTTGGACAAAATATTCCAAAAGTGACTTTGAGAAAGTTAGATATGTCCAAAGAATTTTATTTCTTTTTTAAGTGAGGAAATCATGTTATCCTAAGGGTATATTCCCCCAAAATAGAGAATTTTGCATATTAAACAGTATTATTCAATGCTTACTGCAGCACTCTGCTACACCCAGTTCAGGCCCTCCTGCAAAGGTGCAAACTGCACGTGAGATTTCAGGCAATACCTACAGTAAAGCACGGGTAGAGACTGAGGTAGGAACCGTAAATGAGCACATTTAGCTGGTTACTCAGATGCAAGGTAAATCTAGCACAGGCACTGGAAATATGCATGGTACTTCTAGCTGTCATATACAAAGGACCAAGAAAGACTAAACCCCAAATTTCATGAAGTGACTGCACGCGGGAAGCTCTACAGGTTACAGGAATGGCATACAGATAATTTTTCTCGGAGACACCTCTTGGGCAAAATGACTGTGGGGAAGGAAGTCTCCGTTAGCAGCGTGTCTCAATGCGGATGTGGAGGGACTGCTCTTCCCACGTGCGTACCGACACAGATGTCAGCTCAGCGTTCGGCAGAGACTTCCATGGGGAGGTGTGCTCCCTAACCACTGGCATCGCGCTATTGAAGACGAACTGCTATTGAAGACGAACGGAAGGGGTAGGGCAGGGACAGGACAGGATCCTGGAGACAAAAGCAGCTGCTCCACCAGCTGAAGGCAGATGGAAGCAAGTTGCACCGCACCTTGCCCAGGGCTGGGACGCTGTGCTGTTCAGAGACACGTGAGAGAAAAGTTAGGCTGGAATTGAGGGGAAGTTCAAGGAGGAACCTGAAAACCAAGAAGGGGGTTTTGTACTAGACACTAAAGCAGGCAAGAAGCTTTCCGAGCAGAGACAGTGGTTCCTGTTTCTGGATATGACTACACAGACAAGCACCATAAGCCACAGCTGAAGACAGTTATACCCTAGTTCTTATTTTTCAGCCGCTCTGCAATTCAGTCGGTTAAGCATGGCGGTGTTACTGCACTACAGGGAACCAGCTCATACTGTCTGCACGCCCCTCCGCCACCACGCTCCTAGGAAGGTGGGCACCGGGAGCCGAGGGCACAAAGCCCCACGGAGGGCTATTTTCACCCTCTCCCCAGCCACCCCACATTGAAGCAGTTCCCAGTTGGAGGCAGCCAGCACATGCCAGCTGGCTCAGTCAGACATAGGGTGGTGGACACCACCATTTAGCTAAGCCAGCCTTTGGCAGGCACGCAGGAGCAGGCACCCCAGGTCTCTACCGCTGCAGCAGAGCGTGGCTGAGGCAGGGGCACCCCTGGAGCTGCCCACCCCACCCCAGGCAGGGCCAGCGACACCAGGCTGCAGGGCCGTGCCCAGTTGGGAGGTACGTCCCAGGATGGAGATCCACAGCCTCCATGGGCAACCTGCACCCGTGTTTGACCACCCACACAGTAAAAAAAAAAAAGGCGTTTTCTTGTGCTCAGATGCAATCTCCTGAGTCTCAGCTTGTGCCCACTGCCTCCCATCCGGCCAGTGGGCACCACTGAAAAGAGAGAGCCACGCTCCCTCCCGCCAGGTACTCCGGCAGACTGTAGGAGCCCCCTGAGCCATCGCTGGCCCAGCCTGAACCAGCTCAGCTCTCCCAGCCCCTCGGCAGACAAAAGACGCTATACTTGGTCTACGATTACATCTGAGCACATGTGGCTGTGGTCCTGCAGTGGACAGGAGTCTCTGGCTAACACAACCCTAGCGTTACGCTAGTTCTTGTCACTGTTCGTGCTGCTGCCAGCGGCGTGGCGTCTCTTGGCACAACAGGTACAGAAGCACAGTTCCAAGGACGGGGATGTGACAGCTAGAGAAATGCAAAAAATAAGAAAGTGTGCAAAGCACAGGAGAGTAAGAGGCGCATACTCACTCACTGTAGGTACAAATTCCAACAGGAATACAAAGTTATTTCACTATGCATTAACAGTATATTAACATACACTTTTACCAAAAGGGAGATGGACAATTTTTAACAGAGGCCTCCGAGGAAGGAAAAGCTTGTAGTGTCCTAATTATTGGGACTGGGCTTTCTTTTCGTGAACACGGAAAAGCACAAAGGAAGAGAAATAGGTGCAAGCGGGGAAAAATAGAACATTAAGGCTTGCTCAGGTGATGCGGTATAGGAGTGGACTGAAATACAGAAGAGAGCAGGGATGCAGGCTCCACTTGCCTGCGTGTGCAGAAGCTTTATGCACACATACACTTACTCTGCAGCCTACGCTGATGCTTTTTTCCCCTAAATCTTTACAATTAAACTCAGTGATTTGGTTCTGGTGGGCAACAGAAAATAACACAATTGCAGGCAGCCAATAGCAAATTTAATAAACTGCCTCACGTTCGTGTTGTTTACATTAACTCTGTCATTTACCAGACTTTATGGTGGTGAATGCAGATTGGCTGGCAAGAAGCCACGTATCAAAAAGTTATGTGCTCAAATAAAAAAAAAATCACTTAAAACTCTGCAGCCCTGTGACCTACAATATCTAGTCTAGTTCACAAAGAAAATTTTCTAATTTTTAAAAAGTTGTAAATAAGATGAAAAAAGAGCAATTAGATTTGAGGATATAGAATTTCTTTAAACAGTGAGGCAACTTAAAGCCTTAGTCATTAGAAGAACTATACAGTCATTCCCTAGCCATATGACACTGAAGTCTGCCATGCAACCTACTATTTAATTTCTCATCTGAGGTTATATCAGTCATGCATATAAACCAGTCTATCAACATTAGCAGTAAAAGATTACCTCATCTGTGAAACAGTAGGTACTTAACTTACATTTATTTAATGGAGTTGACAGCCTTTAGGGGAATGACAGAAAAAAGCCAACTACCGACCAAGTGCATAAACTACAAGAAGTAAAAAGTATTCTGGTTTAAAAAGCTACTTGAATCAAGGAGCAGCTTCTAGTGCATCTTCAAAACCATTCAAGCAGAATATATGTATATGGAAGAACGAGACAGCTGGTTAGGATTAAATTGATCAGAAGGAAAGTGTCCTGAGAACTGGACAAGGAGTGGAAAACCAACATTGCCCAGCACAGAAATACCATATTCAAACAAGTAAAAAAGCCATTATCAGGGTGCATAGCCAGCGAACAATTATAAAATATCTTAAAAGACTCTTTAAAGAGAAGGCAGTCTTCATCTCCCATTCCAGGAGAACACATGGAAAAGGGTGAATTCTCCACATGTGATAACTTTCTTCCTGCTCCTAGAGTCTGCAATATAGTGGTCTCTATCAGAAAAAATGAAGCTTCTGGAGTACAGGGATGCACCAGATTTGACTCAAATGAGCCTTGCTCACCCACCCTAGCATGCAAATAACAAAGCCACACTACTCCAAGTGCTCTATCTACCACAGTACCCCTTAGTCTGATAGACTTAAGTAGGAAGCTATGGAAACACCTCTGGACTGGTGAGTCTAAGCAGGATCATCTCTGTGTATCCCAGAATTGTGTCCCATGACCAGCTCTGTGCCGCAGGGGCCATCGTGCCTGCACCTCTCTGCTGCTCTGCACAAACCTGTTTGAGACTTTAAAGCTTCACACTACAGCAGCGTAAGGGAAAGTCTTCAGCACATAATTAGGGCAGCCGTCAGTAGGTGTTGTCTCTAACCTCCACCCCATGCATGCACCAAAGCCTCCCTGCTGAGCTCAGCTGTGCCAGCAAGGCAGGATACAGAACACTGCTCATGTAGTTTAGCTGTCACAGTTTATGTTTGTGAAGAGTTTGCTGCTTTCTTTTTGCAACCCATACTTTGTTGGGATATTTGTGGAACATGTTTTAACATTAAAACCGTCAGGAAGAAGATGACACAGAGGTATCCATTCAGAGGCTTGATCCTAACTGGTCTCCAGGAACAACGAGCAAGCTCCCAGTATGGCTTCCAGGTGACCTGTATCTCCCTGGGCACTTAGAGTGTGGTCACATCTTCACTGGCCAGGGAGACGCATGTGGCAGGCATCCCCCACAGTCAGTACTCTGGGCAGGAGTCAGCAAGTCCATATGGGATTCGCTAAGACTAGGCAACGCTGACTTGAGAAGCGTAAGAGATGGGATCCTGCTGCTCCTGTCACCCATGCAGCACCTTCCCGCACTGTGTCTGGAAGGGACAACAGAGCACAACCACCGAGCAGCCGGGCTGCTTCAGCAAGCACAGGTTTTGCATAGGCTCGGGAGATAAGCAGACTGCACCTGAGCAGAGGAGTTACAGGGCAAGCACGGGAGCAGCGCTGATACTATCAAACCCCAAGAGGCACAGGTAAGCCCATCAGAGACTGGGGACTGCAACACATTCCCTGGGGTGGCGAGAAACATGCCTGTCCAGGGAGAGCCTTCTGTGACAGTGATGTAGCCATTTCTGGTCCAAGTGATTGCAGTCCATCCTCTACAGTAGTTTTCAGCTACAAAACGATGGGCTAAATCCCAAGACTCAGACTAACAGCCCAGTGGGTTCAAGTAACAGTACCCAAGAAACAAAACACTACCCACAAGGAGGAAGGAAACTGCATTTTGATCCACACTGAATTGGGGCTTGAGAGTCTTAAGGATGCTGTGGATGGCCCGTCTCTGCTGACAGTAAAGCACAGGATGCAGACAAGAATGTGAACAGTGCAAGCCAGAGGAAGAGGCCAGAGGACAGCTAGGCAGAGATCTCCAGCTAGGCAGCAAGGGAGCTTTCTCACCAGTGTCAGAAAACATCCATCAGTTTTCTGATGTAAAACCAGAGTCAGAACCTTTGGAGAGTGTAGGGCCTGTCTGTACATGAAGAGGCATTCACGGATACTACCTGGTGCTAGATTTTTGTGGTCTCTTAGTGACAACATCCACCTAAAAGGACAGATGCAGAGGTGGAAAAAGCCAGGAGCCTTTTTTGACAGGATTTAGAGCAAATCCCTTCAGGACCTGCAGTAACTGGCCTTACACAAGAAGTCCATTTAGCACAGATCTGATCCCCAGCTCCATCGAACCCTGCAGCATTTGCCAGGGTTACAGCATGGGAGACTGCAGTCCCACTGCCTCCAATCTCAGGCAACACAGCCGATGCTTTACTAACTTCTCTGGACAGAGGATCTGGGAGAGCACTTGCCTGAAGAGCCTGAGAGCAGGGAGCTTTCCAGGGACCAGGACCAGGAATTACGCAGACTTAAAAGGAACTCTGAAAAGCAGGGAAATAAGCATCTTATTTGCGTAAGAAGATAGATATGCATATTTTCATAAAATCACATATTCTTTTGATCTCAGTGCCTCCTGGGCAAAAAAGGATAGCTGCAAATTATAAACAACAGCAAAAAAGCAATAGGTTACTGCTTCTCAGACCAAGAGAAAACAAAATATCTAAAATACCCCTAACAATCTCATTGTGGACCCCAATTATTATCAGAGCAAACAATGCCAGACAAGAAGCCAAACCGACAAAAAGCTTAAAATATCAGAATTAAAATTTTTACCGACACTTTAAAATGTAATGATTTGCTTCACTGCCATCTAGTGACAATTCAACACAGGTCATAACACAGTGATATTCACATAAAACAAGTTTAGATCTGCAAAAGGGCTTCAGCAGTTTCATCGACTACTCAGTCCCACATGAGAGGCAGTCAGGTCCAGTGTAATTGCTGAGATCCAAACTATTTTGCTAGTTTTCCTATCAAAACTTGTAACCAGAAAGTGAAGCATGGAAAAATCAATGCATTTGCATACTGCAAGAGTAAAGCAATGATCTGGAATGTAGTCTTATGAATTAGTATTGTCAAAATTTCTTTGAACAATGTCAAAACACTATAATGCCATCATAGCATAAATTAGATTCTGCAGTTTTTCAGTATTCCCTGTAGGCTGGCTTCATAATACTCTGAAGCACTTCATTCAAAACCATGAGAAAGGAACAGGAACTTACAATTTCCACCCCAATTTGCTGGATACATTATACACACATATCTCATAATTACATATGAAACTTTTTTACTTCAAGAAGTGAGAGATGATAAACTTAAAAAAAAAAATCCCACTCTCAGGCATCCACCACTGAAATGTCTAAGATCGCAAATAAACGAACAGGACGGCCAAGCAAGAGATGTCAGGAATAAGGTCGAGGGCCTTTACCAAGGAGCAAGAAACCAGCTGTAGCGGCAGGTCACAACAAAGGCATACAACCATTCAAGCGGCATGTTCTGGTAGTCAGGAGACAAACTTCACCTACTGCAGTGTCTGGGATGGTACGTTTGCAAACACTTGCACACTAACCTATTTTCAAAACTGAGAAGAGCGGTGTAGAAGTACCCACCTGGAGAATATCAAATCCAGTACCAATTTAAGAAAAGAACATTCGTGGCCAGGCTGTCAGAGTCCTGTCACAGTCCAGGTTTCTGCAAAGGTTTGGTCCAAACTTTTGAAAGAAATCAAACTGAGGAAAACAGGTTTTAAAAAGTTAAAATCAAACATTTTTACAGAGGTTAACAAACTTGAAATGAAGTTTTCTGGGACAAAAAATGCAGTATCATGCAGCTAAGGACAATAAAAAAGCCTGCCGCACACTAGCACAGGTGCCTGTGAAGCACCGAGGGGACAGAAAGCGTGACAGAGCTGATCCCAGCACAGCCGTTTGCCACCTACCTGGTGCAGACATAAGGAGGAACTGAGGAAAAGAGATCCCAGAAAATGTTAGATGAGGTGTTTCAGTGGTGATAAGGAACTCGGCCACCAGGAAACAAGCTTTTCTTAAACCTCATATGCAAAACAGCGCACAATATTTGTCAATGGGATTCAAGGAAGATTATCTTAACTGGATCAGATACAGAGAAGGCCTGGTGTCTTCAAGTCTTGCAGAAACACATGAAGGCTTGCTTAATCACAGTAAATGAAGTCTCAGTACAGTGAGAAACGTCCCTCTATATGCAGAGGGCTAAGTATCAGAGATGGACATGGGTTCTTTAAATGAAAGGCACTGGTACAAGAATATACGAGACAGAAAGTGGCCATGGAGACATTTAGGCTGGAAATCAGAATAATGTTGCTAAATATTATAGCAATAAAGCTCCAGCACAGCGCTCTCAGTGAGGTGGAGAAAGGGAAACAGTTTTAACAGTGAAACTGGCAGGCTTACAAGAGCTCAGGTGGCAGGACGGCCTGCCACGATGCAGCGACGCCCAGCTCCAAGTGGAGATGTGGCAATGAAGACCTCGACGGCTGTGCAGCATCCAGAGATCAGCCATCAGCATGCCTCAGCCCTTCCCTTGGGAATTCTGGCGGATGCTAATTTCCCAGAGCTCCTCTCCACACTGGGGAGAGCAAGCTGGGGTCTTCTGTTTTGCTTTGGTTTTAATGCCGATTTATTTTCCCCAGAATGTAAAGCTGGCACAGCCCATGCCGCATCCTGGATCTACGGCTGCCAGAGGGACTCCTGAAAAGCATTGCAGCTGAAAACCTACAGCAACACAAACGATGGGGTACAATTTGTCTTATGGAAAACTGCCAGGTAAAATAACGTTGGAAATGTAAGTGATTGAGAAGTGTTTATTGTATTACTGTCAGTTCCCACCAACATTTTAAAGAAGTCATTTCAGAAAAGGCTGTCTAGACACTGCCAAGTGCTGCCCCGGGGGTGCCGGTCCTGGTTCACCACACCAGCCAAGTTCAGAGTATAAACAATATCAAATAAAATGTGCTATAGTTTTATGAGAGAATTTATAAGTCTGAAGTGTTTTCACAAACATTTACACATGAAATCTTAAAAGCCCCAGAGACTGTGATTTTTAAATACATTTAAGTACGCTAAGTTTTAAATTAGCATTTAATAGGCCCAAAGAGTCTCTCTGGAGTCCTGTCTCTTGATAAACAGATCATCTCAGCTCACAAGTTGCATTCTGTCAAGACAGCCAAGAGCTGACACCCTGTAATTTTGATCAATAGTTCGTTCCCAACACGCTGGCGTGCAGCTGCGTTTGCCCACACCCCTGCGCAAGAGCAGCGACGGGCTCTGCAGAGCTCGGCCTGCAGCGCGGGGAGCGCCCACTCCGCTTGGATGGCAGGCGGCTTAAGGGAGCTCAAATCCTTCTCACATTTCACAGGTTCTCTCTACAGAGAATTTCCAGGCTATTTATCTTCTTCAAATACTGAGAAAATGTTTACTTGCACAAACCCCGCCTGCCGCAAGGCTGGCCAGGCCCTGCTGCTCCCCCCGCCCCAGCACCGCTCCGGCCTGCGCCCACCTTACCCAGGCTCACCACCGCTCCGGCAGCCAGCGCCAGCCAGAGCCCCGAAAACAGGCGTGACCGCCACGTCTGTGGCGCAGATGCCAGCAGGCCCTGCCCGTGCCGCGGAAAGGGAGGACGCCGCCGGCGCGGCCGCGAGACCAGGTGGCAGGGACCGGCCCCACACAGGCTGCACAGCGCCCGACCCGGGCCTCGCCTCACGGGTCCTTCCAACAGCCCAAACTCAAAGCCTCTCCAGCGACAGACGGGCTGCGCTGCCGCCCATCGCCACGCAGCATCCACCCCACCGAGCTGGGCTTTCCCGGCTCCTCGCCCGCAGGGCGGCGGCAAGGGCAGGCAGGGAGCTCGTGAGTAGCGCGGGGACCTGGGGAATATACACGCACTCACATCCTGCGCGTTTTTCCTGTCAACCTATTTGCAGAAGCACCTTTATATTTCAGCAGGAAGCACAGACGTCGTGCTCAGAGGCTAGCAAGCCTCAGGCACATTTATTTTGACACGTGCAATACTTAGGAGCACTGTTTTAAACTCAGGTTTTCCAGGCTGGGTAATCCGAGCAGCCTCCAGAATTGCCCAGAGATAGGACATTTTCTAGAGGACAGTTTTAAACCAGCCCCATTTGTAAAACGCTAGAAACACACTTAAACTTGTTGTTTTCCCTCATTCCCACAGATGATCGTCTGAGCCAAGACAACAGTACCTCACTCAACTCCACAGCAGGCTTACTCGGGAACTCCACGCACAATGAATTCACCACCATCGTCTTGCCTGTGCTTTACCTCATCATTTTCCTGGCAAGCATCTTGCTGAATGGCCTAGCCGTGTGGATTTTTTTCCACATCAGAAATAAAACAAGTTTTATATTTTACCTCAAAAACATAGTGGTTGCAGACCTTCTCATGACACTGACGTTCCCATTCAAGATAATCCAGGACTCGCAGCTGGGACCGTGGCACTTCAACTCTTTCCTGTGCCGATACACCACGGTTCTGTTTTACGCAAACATGTACACCACAATTGTGTTCCTCGGACTCATCAGCATCGACCGCTACCTGAAAGTTGTGAAGCCTTTCGGAGACTCCAGGATGTACAGCATCACCTTCACCAAGATCTTATCTGCCTGCGTTTGGGTTGTAATGGCTTTCCTAGCTTTACCAAACCTGATTCTTACAAACGGCTACCCGACAAAGAAAAACATTGACGACTGCGTAAAGCTGAAGTCCCCCTTGGGAGTCAAGTGGCACACAGCTGTCATTTACATCAACACCTGCATGTTTGTAGTGGTGCTGATAGTACTGATAGGATGTTATATTGCGATATCCAGGTACATTTATAAATCGAGCAAACAATTTATTAGCTCATCAAGCAGAAAGCGAAAGCATAATCAAAGTATAAGGGTTGTTGTGGCTGTATTTTTCACTTGCTTTCTGCCATATCATTTGTGCAGAATACCCTTTACTTTTAGCCATCTAGATAAAATTTTAGATGACTCTGCACATAAAATCTTGTATTACTGTAAGGAAATGACACTGTTCCTATCTGCATGTAATGTCTGTCTGGATCCAATAATTTACTTCTTCATGTGTAGATCATTCTCACGAAGGCTGTTCAGAAAATCAAATATGCGAACCAGGAGTGAGAGTATTAGATCACTTCAGAGCGTTAGAAGATCAGAAGTGCGCATATACCATGAATACACCGATGTCTGAAGTCACCCGCACAGAGACTTTTGCTAACTTGTGAGAATATTTGTACATCGTGTAAATAAAACGTATCTTTGAGTCTCTGACCACAGAAGTTCATTATGGAATGTGCAGACATGTACAGCTTCTCTGTTTCAGCATACCTAACACCCATTTCAAACGTCAAAAGCTTAAACCCACACAGAGATCAGGTTCACTTAGAGGGGTTTTGGGGGTTGTGTTGGTTGGGTGGGTTTTTTAAGGCCGAAAGAAGCTAAGGATGCCTCAGCTCGGAAAGCAACCTGGAGCTCCAGGAGGCTCCAGCTGAGATGCACAGGGTCTGGGCTCGGAGCGGGATCCAACAAGGCGAGTCAGCAGTTCCCCAGGCTTCGCGTTTGCTGTACAGCCTTTGTTTCTGCCCGTTTCTACCTGCCCAGATGAAGAGCTCTGCCGTACGAGGACAGCACGTTTCACCCCACCTACCGCTGAGCTCACCAACACGGGGGACGCGCGGGCACAGGCCCGGCCGCAGCGTCAGCCCCTGCACCGCGGCACGGCCGCGCCGGGGCCTGGCGGATGGGTGCCAGGGGCACGCGGCAGGTGAGGGAGAGGGAGGAGGCGGCACGCGCTCCTGCGGAGACCCTCGGCGTGCCCGCGGCAGGCGGCCGCTGGGGCCGGGCAGCCACAGGCCTTATCTGCAGAAGCGGCACTTCACTGCCAGCTGAAAGCGTCTCCGCTTTTCCTCTCGGGTGTTTGCGGTGCCAGCAACACAGTCTCATCCACAGATCAAACCTACCAGAGCGCTACTCACTCCTTTCAAAATATCAAACATAAACTAGGATTGTGTTTGAATTTGTTAAGTCTCTTCTCAAAAAAAAAAAAAAAAAAAAAAGAAAGTAAAAGACAGTTAAAACAGCTTTTAATTCCCATTTATCTCAGTCTAAGTGAGGAAACAACAAAAAATGTCCCTTGACAGACTCGAATGTGACAAGTCTGAGCAATTGACATCAAGCTGAAAATTCAGCTTCCCTGCACCTTTTATGCTTGCTTAATACAACAGAAATAAGACTTAAAGCATTAGGAATTTTTTGTTCAAAATTATTTATAACTTGGCTGCTTTCAACTCTTGGAAACAATAATTGTGTGCAATAAACAGGTGAAATTCATTTTTGGAGAGCAGTTCAGGCAACACATGCAGGGTATTATTTCACACTGTGGTACACGCAACCAGAGCAGAGGAAATATTAAAGAAGAACATCCAAAATCAAGGCAAGAAGAAAGGAATAATGAAAGACCAACACAGCAGCTGCTGCATGAGATAGTGTTGACTAACAACTACATTATTTAAAAAAAGAAACCAAGTCCTGGAGAGTACCCACCAGAGCTAATACTGACTGGGACACCTCAAGTCGTTTCAATGAGATCCTGGCAGGCTTCGCACCACAGAATCACAGAATCGTATAGGTTGGAAAAGACCTTTAAGATCATCAATTCCAACCATATACCTAACACTACCGAGACCACCACTACACCATGTCCCTGAGCACCTCATCCAAACGGCTTTTAAATACCTCCAGGGATGGCGACTCAACCCCTTCCCTGGGCAGCCTGTGCCAGTGCTTGATAACCCTTTCAGTGAAGTAAAATTTCCTAATATCCAGTCTAAACCTCCCCTGGCGCAACTTGAGGCCATTTCCTCTCGTCCTATCTCTTGTTACCTGGGAGAAGAGACCGACCCCACCTCTCTCCAGCCTCCTTTCAGGCAGTTGTAGAGAGCGATGAGGTCTCCCCTCAGCCTCCTTTTCTCCAGGCAAGCAGTTGAGACGCAAGCAGTTGACCACGCGAGCAGTTGACAGGACTCCAGATTTGTTTATGACAAGGGCAGAAGAAACCAAAACCACTTGTCACAACCGCTTGTGCAAACATTCCCGAGCTGGTTTTGCACCAGCTCGTCCTGGCGGTGCAGGGCAGGCAGCCGAGCTGGCCGGGGCACTCACGCCAACAGGGCGGCAAGAGGCACAGCAGGGTCCAAGGCTGCTCCAGCAGCTCCTCCACCCCGGGATAATGGTGTGGGAACCTCTCAGGGAAAGGCAGAGGCAGACAGACAAGCTGCTCCTCCTCCTTTGATGGCTGCACTCTACAAAGGAGGCCATCTCCCACCGAACGGCATGGGCACGTGCCCTGGGTGCCTCCCGCGCTCCCTGGGGAGCTCAGAGCAGCTCGGCCGGGCCCCAGCCGAGAAGGCAGGAACAGGGTGAACACAGGCTCCCCGGGGACGAGCTCCCCAGGGGCTGGGAGAAGGATTTGCAGAGGGGTGGGGAGGCAGGGAACCGTCCCCCAGGAGCGTGAATTCGGTCGCCTTCAGCCAGTGGAGATCACCCCGAATTCACAGCCTTTTAAGAACAGCCCGGGCACGCAGTTCACGCGCCGAGCCGAGCACGGGCAGCCCCAAGCGCGTGGGCGGCACCGCACAGCCCGACACCTCCTCCCCTCACCCTGCAGCCTCCCCATACACCCTCAGCGTGACCGGAGAAATCAGCAGGGAGGACATATATATTTGGCCACTCAAGGCTACAAGGATGTGTTTGTATTTAATCCTGTAAACGGAACAATGTTTACATGAATCATTTTGTCCTGTACTCCACCAGGGATTAGATCAGATTTGTTTAGAGTAAAAGCTGCTCGTACAAAAAATAAACAGCCAACTTGAAAAATGTACATTGTAAGGAGCTGACAGGTGTTTTGAGCAATCAATTTTTATACGTCTCTTGCAATGTAGTGCAATTGAAGAAACAGAAGATGGCAACAGTCCATCATCAAGTTCATATAAGGACTTTCCTTTTAACATAGAAGAAAATGGTTTGAGAAGAAAATCCTGAAAATGCAGCATTCAAATAACAAGATAAAATACTGCATGAGAAGACCTTTGATGAAGTTTTCTACTGAAACAAGGGTTTGGTTTTTCTTTTTTTCTTTAAACACTGTTCGTTTAGTTTCAGATTCTGTTTTATGCATAATGAAAAAGTTGAAGTGGAAGTATTATAGTATTTGGATTAATGCAAGTATTATAAAACTACTTACATTGTTCGGGGGGGGCTGTTTCTGGAAAGGAAGACAGGATATTTTGGATATTTATCCTACTTTAAATAAAAATATTTTAAATGGCTAAAATACCACAGAATAAACCCTGTTTCCCAATCAGCTCTGTAGAAAACAATGTTCACACACAATCTCAAATACTAGTTCTGGGATCAAATTTGCCATTTTGTACTCTTAGGGGTCTATGCACATACATAACCATATTAAGAAAACCATTTTTGAGACTCGGTTGCATAGTTTAAATTCTCGTAAGCACCAAATTAAATGGAACAGCAAACTGGGTTGGTTTTGTGAAATGGTAATATTTAGGACTGCAAGATCAGTTATGTACACACAGATGTTAATAACCAAAGACTCTCTTATTAGGTCTTATATGGTCAAAGAAAGCCCAGGCTGAGAGCTTCTGGTCTCCCTTTTACGACTCAAGTAATAGTAAACCACAGAAGGGTTTATGGCCTGTTAAATTGTGCTAGATAATTACCGTGTTAACTTCATACACACACACCCCCCACCACCCTGGTCTCTGCTTTGCAGCTGTTACGCTTTTAAAACCTTTGCTGCAACACCCACATGGCTACAGGAACAAGCAGGTACACGCAGCTTGTCTTTTCCACTAAGGGAGACTGCTACACAAAATCTTCCAATAACAAGATCACTTATTTATGAGGCTGCAACTTCTTCCCACCCCACTTTGTGCCCTCCCCTCCACGTGCACGTTACCCGCCGGGAGGCTAAGGCAGGTGGCTCGTGCTACCGCACATTCCCTGACGTGCTCCATGGGCTCAGCGTGCCAGACAGACAGGTATCATCATCTTTTTACTTTCTTATAGCCTTCTCCAGTATTAATCTTTTGAGCTGAATTTTTCTGTGTACTATAAAACCTATCTTGATTTACCCAAAAACAGCTTTTGTCTTGCAAGAAGGCGTGCAGACCCATTACAACAGGTTTTACATCTGGCTGGAGAGAGACACTAGACTCTGCAGTCAAACTGTGAACGATTACATCCCTTACCAGATGGAACTACAGTCAAGCCCGTTCCTGGTGGATAGGCTATTTGCAGAGTAACTGTGCTACAGATGAAGATGGCTCTTTCCGTCTTCGTTGCCCGCTGCTGCTCAGAAACCGTCACCACTTGCACCGTTGGAACTGATGCTCATGAGCTGCTAGACTCAAGGGTGCTCAACCACAACCAGGCTATGCGTTTCCACCAGGCTCCCCAATGCCTGGTTTCACCCAGGTTCTCCCATTCTCAGCAGTGCTCCAGCTCCTCCTTACCAGAACCAACAGACAGCTGACTCTGTCCCACATGCTTCAGTGAGCTAAGTCCTATCAGAAGCAGATCACAGAATGAGCACACACCTCCTAAGATTAAAGTCAAATATCCTGACTACTAGACAGTATTTTAAATATATAGCATAGCAGAGTATTTCCATACATAACATACGTACACACACATACACTCTCTCAGATTCATCATATACATGCAGAACAAGAAAGCTTGAACCCCTCTCAGAATCGTAACCTTTTTCCAGGTGGATGGTGGACTTCCCGCCCAACTCCAGCAAAGCCCGAAGAGCTACTTCAGTGGAAACATCCCCCTTTGTCTCTAACCAGGGACACAAAGGACAGGCAAAGAGACTGCAGACCACGCGTACAGGACTCAGGATTCTGTCCTCGCACAGCAGTGGAGCCTGCACACCAAGTGGTGAAGCTCAGTGATGGCTGAAAACACGACCAGATGGCCACCTACATCTCTTCTAGCATGCCGCATACTGTCCTTACAGGATGCGGATGCACACATACTATGCTTTCTCACTACCCACTTATTTTTTAACTAAAGGCTGCATTTATATCGGATTTCCTCTTAGGAGAAACAGTACTGCTGTTTCCTAATAAGAATTTTCTACCAAAAAAACTATTACCCAAAGCAACTGCACCCAGGGCGATGCCCTTCAAAGAACGGCCTTAAGATACCCTTTCCAGGGGACCAAAGAGATAAAGCAACCAGTAGTTTCTGGAAAGCATGGTCCCACAAGGGATCAGTGGGGCATCCGTATGAAATCCTGCGCCGGGAAAGGAAGACGCAGCCGCGCGCTCCCAGCGCACGGGCCAGCCAGGATGAGGCTCTGCTCTGAAGCCTGACGACTTGGATGCATACAACACTTCACTGTTAAATCATCCCCAAAATAAGTTTACTTTATCTTGACAGGATGTATCTGTGATAATCCTTTATCACTGGTTTATACACGCACTTACATATACAACAGTTCTTTGAAGACGCTGTTTGTGAAATATTTTCCCAGGGCTACAAATGAATTATAAAAGAATATCCGAGTCCCCAAATACCAGATAACTGTATTTAATTTGTCTGGATTTGACATGGAATTTTGGTCCTTAAAAGTTCTTCTTGAAAGAAGAAGCTACAAGAAAGTTTATAGGAAAAGTCTCAGGCCCTGACTTATCGCTGTCATTTCAGAGAACCAGATCAGGACAGAAACATAGGTACATTTTGGTTGTGCAGCCTGAGACTCCCATTTTTTTATAGGACGCTATACGTGAAAAATGGTTTTCCAGGTGGAGGCATGACAGCAAATCAGACCCAAGAATGCAAGGAGCACACAATTCATGAACATTTGTGATTTTTTTTCATTCAGGAAGCTTTGCATTACATTGTAATTGAGTAGCCCAGCCAGAACTCTCCATGCCATGGGGTTATTGTGGAAGAAATGTTATTTGAATGTGTACTTAGAGACAGCTTCGGACTGCTACCTGTGCAAGATTTTTGTCACTACATGTATTATGCCGTTTACTTTCGAGGTTTCTCTAGCAATAACCTCTACTGTGGCTTTCCACCACTGCAGCTTCCTAAGCAACTTAAAAAAGGAAACTAGAACCTCAAAAGTTCTAAGAATATATCTTTGTACTGACACACACCAGAACCTCATGAATTACGCAATTGTAATTGCGTAACTAGCGCAACCTTGACTGGGCTCACTGACATGCGCGTCAGCCCCTTTCCTCAGCTCTCCCCACGGGAGCCCGTGCCACCCCGCAAGGCACGACGTTTGCAGTGGGAGCAACAGTGCTGCCAGCTGAATACGGCCAAAGACCTGATGACTACGTTTCAGGCAGATCCCTGTAAGGCCTCTGAAGGCTATTAATAATGACCCATGAGCAAAACAAAACTAGGCAGAAAGTATTTGCCAGCAGTTTTGATAGGGTAAAAAAAAAAATAATCCGGAAGTCCTGCAACACTTTTGTAATCAGCATGCCTTCTAGTGGGATTATTCTATACAAATCCTTATCTTGTTCATCCCGCTTTTATCAATTCACAGAGCTTGGCCACAGATATAATACAATTATATGTTTTCATGTTTAGTAGGGTTGGCAGCACTGACTACTTCATTAGGAGGTTTTGATAACAGGGCACAGACCTAGAAGGTTAGTAGTCAGAGATATTGCTTATATATGGCAATGCTTTGGTGGTGTGAGATCCTTCATTTAGAACAACACAAGTCGGAACCCCTCAGCCACATTCCTCTTACCAAAGCCTTCAGAGCTGCCACCCCAACTTGCACTTCTGTCATCAGACACACGCAGAACCAAATCACCACCACCACCAGCAGCCCTTTCAGTCACCAGATATGCTCTGATACAGTCAGTTTTCTCCCATCTCTGTCCATGAATCTGTATGCTCCGGTTCTGATACAGAAGTCCATCAGCAGGACCATAAAAAAGGTTTCCTTTCATAGGCACTGAGCTCAGACAAAAAGTTCAAATTATTTTCCTAATAAAACAACAGCTAGACCACAAGTGAATTTTGCATTTTTGGGGAAGAAAAAGACTTGTATGGCTAAAGGTAAAACGCGTTATCAGTTTGCTCTTAAGCCACCAAAAGTATATGATATACAGCAGGGGTTTTCCAGCAGTCATGCTCACTGCTTGCTTTCTAACCCTTTGGAAATAGAAGCTGTATCTTTAGATCCTTAAACATTAACTTTGGCTGGCATTTTGGAAAAATATCCCTGTCTGCATAACAAAGCGACCCTTCAGTTTGCCCTGCTGTCTAGAGTCATTCCAATGGGGTGAAACTGTACACAGAGCTGAGATGTCCTACCCGCCCTTTAAGCTCTTAATCCTCTGCGCCGGACAACTGCTTGCTTCTCTCTGAAGCACGCAAAAAATTATCTGTGCTGCAACGTTTAATCCACCACAGAACAGCAGCTTACACTTGAAAACATTGCATTTCTTCTTTTGGGACTTCACATACTCATGGAGAGCTACACACTTCAATCTTTTATTGGAGGCAGCACTGTGACTGGCGTACTTAGTTCGAGTTTAACAATTCTAACAAGTTTCAACCAAGAATGACATTTCAAACCAAGAAGTACAGCCATGCTGTCAGGCAATCCTACAATGACATAATTTCAAAATATAAACTATGAAAAAGTCATTCCCAAAGTTGCTCACCCTTGGGTCGTTACCTTTCAGCATATTACCATTTTTAAAACAGTATCATACCAATGGCTATGAAGCTTGAACTGCCCACTGCATCCTGAGACCCACACAACTTTTCAGAGAGAAACCACATAGCACCCACGCATTTTAGCACTTCAACTGGTGTTCGAGATGACTTTGCCTGCTTAGAATTGACTTCCTTTTCCAATATACACTGGCTACTCGTGATCTTCGGACAGGAAGACCAGTGACACTTCACTTCTGGTCTCCTGGCATGTGGTGTTCTGCTTCCATTGCTCAAAAACTCTGCGACAGCCAGAGCTCGCTGCAGCTTCTCTGCAGGGGAGCAGCACCGAGGCCCACTGCTGGCACAGCCCTCCAGCCTGATCCGCCGGAGAGAAGCAGCTGCTCCGAGCACACCAGGTATGTCCTTCCCTAGAATCAGCTACACGGGAAAGAGCATTCTCTTAACTTGGGCTTGTATCTGCATTGTGTATTGCTTTAAATTAAAATTCTACCCTCAGCTGAAGTCTTGGTAGCTATTGCTATTATAAGCCATTTTTAAGGTATACATATTAGCACTGGCTTGTTCACAGGAGCTTACATATTTCATTTCATGTCTTCCCCTTTCCTGTTGAAGAAGGTAACAAGCTTTGCAAAAAACAGATAGGTAAAGAAGATCCTGGATACATCAGGGCCATAAAACATCCTGGTTCCATGCACAGCCTGGAGCTCTGGATATCTATAAACCAGTGAGTGCTTTACAGTGAGAGCACCACCAGGGTGGGCACCACTCTATCTGCCTTCCTTTTTATTATTTTCTTCCTAAGCAATGACTCCTGACCATTATAAAAAACGATTTCTGAGTTAATTAGTATATTGCTTTGAGTTAGTTCAGCAACTTTATATTTCTATCAGAATATGATCAAGTTTTAAATAATCAAGAGACTCGAATTTGCACAAAGAGAGCGTGTGAGCACATTACACATATATGTCTGTTTTACCACTACATCTATATAAAACTACTCACACACATAGCCTTTTGATAAACTCCACTGCCAATAGCCTGCTAGAACTATACAGTAGAAACACTCTGTTCAAATTAAGTAACAAACTTGATAATATGTGAAGTGTTTTGTTTAGTTTGTATTGTGTTTCAAGTACAACAATAGTCATCAGAAGCCCCAAACAATAAACAAAATGGAAAAATAATACAACAGATAAAAGTGAAGTGAGAGGGCGAAAGATGTTGTCACTAACCGGACCGAACACAGGATGGCTATTTAAAGCCACTGGAACAGCTTTGAACATTTAACATGAAAAGGTGCATTTTGAGGGTTGTTTTTAAGCTTTTCCTCCTCCACCTCAATACATTAAACAGACATACAAAATTGTGTTCTTCACTCACTGTTAAAGGCAAACACGGTTATCTTCATTTCCTTCTGGGCAATAAAGTTAGTGAGTTACAGCGTTAAACCGCAAGCCTGAGCAGCAGGGTCACACAGCCCATCCAAAGATCCCACTCAATTCATTTTAAAATACTTGGGGTTCAACTCCCCAGAAATATTTTGCAAAGCACAGAAAACAACCCTTGACTTTGCAAGAACTACATGGCAACTTTTGACTTCAACCTAAAGAAATTTCCCCTCTAGAAAGAATGAATTTAAGATTCCATTCAAAGGCAGGCTGTGTTTAACAACTCTCCCGGACTCTCATTCTGGGGATGCAATTAAATTACATAAGCAGAGCCAAACAACAGTTGTTCTAAAAACATCTCATGAAGTTTCGGTGGGTATTGCTCTGAAAAGTCATGGGACTAGAACAGCGACTAGGGATTAACACGAAGCCTGCCCGTGCAGAGAACAGGCGTGCAATGTTCCTTGGAGCATCGGGCTCTGGTCTCCACACTAAGTCACGGAAAAGCCAATCAGCCTTCCTAAAGCAAACCTGGACGCCCGTTAATGCAACCGGTGGAAATCAACTGCAGCATCAATCTGCTTACATTGTTATTCTGAGTTACTCAGTATAAATGATTTATGTAATATTCTACAGTAGTCATAAATATGGTGCTAGCATTGTTTTCTTCAGAGAAACAAAGTCAGTACAAAACTACAGTTTGTTAAACATTCACTCACCCACCACCAAACCCAGAAGTGCTTACTTCCAGAACTCCATTACGCCAAGTTGAAAAATAAGGATAGGCAGGAGGAACTGCAATGCACGTGTTGTTCGATGTATCTTTACACTCAGCTGAGAAGTAACAGCCAGCCCTGCCATATGCACATTACACAAGACAGCTTTCTTTTAATGTTATCAGGGTTGACAAGAACAAGATGCTTCACTTTCTGTTTCAAAGCATTCTCTGGGTGGTTGTTTTTGGGGTTTTTTTTGTTTGGTTTGGGTTTTTTGTTTGTTTTTTTGGGGTGGTTTTTTTTTTTGGGGGGGTGGGGGGGTGGGGCACAGCAGCAGGGGGAAGGATGGGAAAGGATATCCAAACAGCTATGATCCAAACTAAATGAGATATCTGCTTCACAACATCAAAGCCCCATTTCTAGGCTGCACGAGAGCAACTCATGATCTGACATGAGACCCCAGGAAAGGAACTGAGTGTTAGAAAGCACCAAGAACCCCTTTTAAGCAAGCTGGAATTTTTCAAGTCAGACTCTCAATTCAAATAGGGAATAATAAACATGCAATCAAAACCCAAATATGCAACAAGCATGCAATCAAAACTGTCCTACAATCTGCCTCAAACCGGAGATCAACTCCAGCTCTCTGCTTCAGCTCTGCCCACCCTGGCATCGGTCTGTACTATGGTCACACCCTGTCCACGTGCTTTCACTAGAGCCAAAAGTATCTAAAACACAAGTTCCGTCCCACTGACAAATGAACACCTCGTGACTGATGACAACATTCATAACTGGAGATGACAACCGCGTAAGACTTACTGCTTGAGTACACGCAGAATTGGCAAAGCTTTTAAGCAGTTCCCATTTACAGCCTCGCAGTCCCTGAGCCTGGTCTTGATACGACTGCAGGGATTTCATGTGCACCTACGCTCCCACCTGCCGCAAAGCCAGAGACTAACATCTACCACGCATAAAAATCAGCTGGTTTCTCCATGAAGAAACACCTTTCTCGGAAGAGCAAGACACACCCCCACAGCACTGGTCATTTCAATTCTGTGCAGACTCAGAGGCTTACAGGATCAAGGCTTACAGTTAATCAGCGTGTTAGGGCAGATGGCAGGGAAGATGACACTGCACTGCTGAGATGATTGCCAGATGTGACATTTCCAGGAAACCTCTGGTTAGTAAAGGAGATTAAAGTGTAAACCTAACAGGCAAATCCCCTGATGGCGCAAGATATTTCATGCACAACTCTGAGTGCCAACAGATAATTTCATGGACTTTCCAATTAAGACGCTGCAGAGCACAGAGCCTGGGTCTGTGGATTTTATGACTCTAAAAAAGGAAATCTGCAGGCAAAGCATGGAGGAAATTTACTGTTCTTATTTATAATAAAAGGACAACAGAATCCCATGACTGAGAGTTTCCGTAGCTGTTTCCATCAAAAAGGAAAGACAATACACAACTATGTACAGAACTCAGATGTGCCTGTTTCCTAACGGTCACTTGGTTATTACCTTGAGGAGTGCTTATTCACCAACGGCATCCCAGAGAAAACCGAAATCTTCTCTCTTTCGTACACAGATGAAGACATAAGCGTGATGCATTTCTCCCTCTAACCAGAGCACTGAGACTGCACAGAAAAACGATCCTGGGCTGGGACCATGCAAAGGAAAAGCAGATCCTGCTCTGCAGAACCAGGGAGCTTACCTGTGGTGGGACGGGACGGTCGGGTCTGAGCCCTGCCTTCCCCGAGGCAGGAGTACTGCAAGGTCAGCATAAGCACTCCAGATCACTGGCCTGGGCTCACATCCACCTTAGCTAGCCAGGAGAGGTCTACTTTGTAGATCTAAAAATAACAAATTACTGAGTCATTCAGGGATGGAGGCCTATGATTGGACTGTAAATCAGCTAACCAGCCCAAGAAGGAACATTATGCTTCAGAAAAGAGAAATTGCTCTGCACTGTAGAGAAGAACTAGATCTAGCTCAAGCTTTCTGTACCCAGGAGCAAGGCACAGCTCTGCATATCTACACCTCCTGGCATGAACTGAGCACACCTGCAGTACGCCTGAGACGCTCTAACACTGGAAATGCAGATGTGGCCAAAGAGACTTCTGTTCTCACACATATACAAGTAACATTAACGAGCCCTGGATGTGCTGAAGCGTAACAGCCATCTCCAGAAAACCAAGCAATTCTTCTGGCAGGAGTCCCACTTCCACACCACATCACAACCTGCAGGTCCACACAGCGTGCAGTCACCTCTGCTGCCAATGGAAAGCACATAGGTGGTTTTGGGCCACTTTGGGGAAACTGGAAAATAAAAAATTTGGGAGTAGAAATAACATACTAAACAACAGTGCTTCCTCCCCGCTTTGCCTACAAAACAGAAGGCCTGGCAGCATAACTGCAGCAGCAGGGACTGCCGCAGCGTAACACCTTCAACCCCTTTGCAACAAGTCTGTTGCGATAACAAACTCGTGGTCTCCCTTGGAAATCCTGATGTCTGCTTAGATCTGCTTTGTAACCACCTCCTCAGCTTCTTTTCAAGCAGAAACAGAGGGTAAAAGCCCTGCTTCTGTTACCGCAGTTCACAGGAGACTGGGGAAAGCAGCCTGTGTGCTGGTGCCTTTGGAAACAGCCAGGCGGGAGGGTGTGGAGAAGAACGTAGAAGCAAGCTGCCCATTCTGCATTGGTAATTAAAGCTGAAAGCAACCTGGAGAGGCTGGCTACCAGCCTGGGCTGCGCTCCGGACTTCACTGCCAGTTTGCTTTGAGGCCCTCAGTCTTCAAACAGGAATCTTCGTTTTGTTGCGTGGCATTTTACTCTACCACAGCCCAGTCCTTCAGTGACAAGTTTGCCACAATACCCCGTAGAAAGACTATTTCCGTCACACAAAGGTTGGTGGTCTGATTGAAATTGTTGGCTGCAGGCTCAAGTCCTGATTTTCTGATGAATCAGCAAAAAAGATTTTTCAGCTCTTTGCTAAATATTCAATCGCTTGAAACAATGGGAATAACTTTTGAATGTTTCAGCTATTTTCTCACTGCTCTCATTTTCCCTTTTGCTACGTCTTTGAACGATGGCCTCCTTCAAGAGAAAGTTTGGGGTGCTGCACATAAAGTGAGAACTGCCCTTGGGAGGGAGACATTTGATTGAGGTTGGTGGACAATTTTGCTTTGCCAAGAAGTTCCTCTTATCCTTTATTTTCTGTTTCTCTTCCAAACTCACTTGTCTTGGCAGACTGCACTTTTCTTCCTCTTCTGCAAGGATTTCATCTGGACACAAATGGAACGTTGCTTATTTTAATTTATGCTTAGATGAGGGAGCTATTGGAAAGTTTGTTGTGGGTCACACTCTGAAAGTTGACCTTGATCCCAAAAGGGATATTGAGGCTTCTGCTGCTATTTCTGGGGAGAGGAAAAACAAAACAAAACAAAAAACCAAGAAAGGGGTTTTTTAGAATTAATTACAAACTCTGTCTCAGAGGGCCAGAGGTTTTTAAAGCACTTGTGATCAGCCAAAGCCTTACCTGACCCATTGCTCTCGTCCTTGCCTCAAAAAATGATGATAAGGTGGAAAGAGATGAAAAGTTTGGGTGCCTTCTGAGGAGCACCTGAAAAGCCTCGTGCGTCGTCCTGCCTGATCCTCCCCTGGCCGCAGCAGGCCAGCCAGAGGAGAGGCAGACGGGGCAGGCTTGCCCTTGGACAAGCCTCCTCGCTGCGCAGCTCAGCCCAGAGCAGCTGGCCCCAGCGGGGCTTCCCAGGCAACAGGCCTCACGGCTCGGGGTGGCCAGGAGATGCACCGACACGGGCAGCCCTCGACTCCGGCTTCTGGCAGCGCAGTCTCCCGAGGAGACGGCGGCACCCGCGCCCCAGCGGGAGCTGAGCGGGACGCCCGCCTGAGCGCAGGCTGGGAACGGCAGCACTTCCCCCGCGGAGCCGCGTTCCCATCGCACAGCCGACAGCCTGCGCTACCTCCAAGCCTGCACAAAGCCCAGGTCCGCCACCACGGGACCGCAGACCAGCTGTAAAGAAGAAGTAGCTTGTGCTGCCACCAACTCATGTCTCACAGTGTGAAACTGGGCTCCCAGCTCACAGGCGTAATTCCTCTCTAGCTGATTTCCACATTCGGAACGAGAATGAGAACAAAAACAGAATCCATATTTTTCTGAAACGTGCTGCATTGAAAATAATACCCTACGAAACAGGAGAAGGAATAGGCTTCTCCAGGGCCCCCTGCCCTGCCTGAAACCCTCACTGACGCGTTGAGCCTTGGTGAGGCTCAATGGAAGGCTCAAGAGGAAGATGACCTCCATCGAGCCTCCCCCAGGAGAGAGAGGAAAGGGCCCGAGCAGGCCGTGGGCACACGAGGACGCTGGACGTGCACACGTGCGTGCACACTCACGCAGGGGAGCGGCTGGCACTGGGAACGAAGCGGGGCAGGTCACACTGGGCAGGTGTGCTGGAAGGGTTACGCTCGTGAGATGGGTGCAGGGCAGGGGGAAAAGAGTAGAGAGACATGCAAGTGCTGCTCTAAGCCCTCCCAGGACACTGGGTGATCGTCCCTCACAAGGAGGGTTAAAACTTGCAACCTCTGGCACTCACCACATCTTCCTACGCTACAAGTTAACCCTCTCTTCTCCCGAGGCATGTGAAGAGCTGTGACTCTAGGGTAGACAGATTTCCTTCAATTTGCTTCAGACTGAAGCCTGACGGTATCAGGTGTGACACACAAAGTCCATGGGACGTGAATCCTAAATCTACAGCCCACGGGGCAGACACAGTGCAACGGGGCCCACAGAAGCGTGCTTCAAAGCAGGCTGTTATCGGCAGGATCCCCGCAGGAGCTGCCGCAGCTCGAGGAGACTGCCCGAAGAGGAAGGAGCCTGGTGCCAGGCAGCTGGGAGGGGGCCAGAGCGTGCCCCTGCCTCTGACACCCAAGAAAGTAACTCAAACCGAACTCTGACACCGCAGCACCTGCCTACCAGACCCAAAGAGCTCGGATTCAGATTCTCAGAAAGGCTGGATGCTCACACTGCCACAGAAACGGAATATAAAGCAGGTTAAAAACTGTCAATGAAACGAACATCCAAACTCATCACCCAAGCGCAGTGAATAATTGACCATTATGGCTTTGATCTGGGAGTCTCAGAAATACGAGAGGGGCAAGAGTACTGACAATAATGTAAAGACAATTTTGTCTCTGAAGATTTCACCGAGAAAGATTCAATTAAATCTGGGGGAAGGAAGGGACTACAGCTTCAGGTTAACACGCACTGGCTCTGAGTAAAGGATGCGGACACGGCAGCAATGCATTAGCGGAAGGTACATTCATTTGTCCGTGCCTTTGTGCCCCTGCATGTGAGGTGATAAACACTCATAGAAGGAAAGTCCATGAGGAAATTGTGTATTTAATGGAGGGTTTGGGTTATGCACTGTAAAGGAGAGCTCAAGTCATGTACTAAATGTTTATTAACAGTAATGTACGTAACTCACATATTTCACTTTTTTAAAAAATAAAATATAAACGCCAATTTCTCTCCCCAAACCTCAGATCTCTCTCAGAATATACTACTTTCCCAGATTGATAGAAAAGCTATTAGCTTCTCCATTACCATACATTTCCACTAATTTTGGGCTTGATTTCAATGCCTCCTAGTAAACGTATGGGGAGAACAGGAAGGGAGGAAGACAGACAGGTGATTAAGGTGAAAAGAAACGAAAAGAAAAAGAAAAAAAAGAAGCAAAAGAAAAAAGCCATACACCAAAGATTCCTCACTTATCCCAAGAAGACATCCCTCAGCCTTTGAGCACGCCCTGAGCAACCACAACGTGACCCCGTGCGCTCCAGTTCAGAACACTCCCATTAACAAAAGCCGAAGTGATCAGCGTAGTATGCTTTCCAGAAAAGGTCGCAGCTAGGCCTGGGAACAGTTTAAGAAAACATCAGCCCTTAGCTTAAGATCGCTTACTGCTTTGCCAACTGCACAAATGTGTCTTTCTTGAAACCAGTTCAACGCTGATCTTCGTGGAAGTACGTGTAAGCACACGAAAATAGCACTGACCATCTGCAGCCCTTGAGATCTCGACCACATTTGGCCAAGCAGGAAGGCACGATTCGCCAGCTCGTCAGCTTTCTGCTTGCGGAGGTACAGCACGCTCTGAACCGCTATCGCTACCGGAGCAGATAATGAAGATAATACTGCAAAGCATTTGCTTGAAGAGGTAAAGCCTCCGCGGCTGCGAAGGAGCAGCCAATGGGTAAAGCAGAGCCCACAGAAGACCGCGCTCCAGCCAGTAAGTAACAGAACCTGCTGCAGCTTACACAGTCGTTACGGGGTTTTATACTGTAAGGCAGCTGCAAAGGGCTTATTCTGTAAATCTCTTTCATAGCCGAAGAGGGACCACCCATGCAATTTCATGCTTCTTTCCAGGTGAAGGACTCTGCCTTTTCATTACATGTTTCTGTACGTTACCAACGCTCTCAAACATTCTTTTTTAATTTTTAAAAAACTACCACTATAGTTTGGGTTTTTTTAATGGACAAATAAGGTGAACAGGAAATCATCCACGTGTTATGCAAGCCACAAATAAATTCATTAGAACACAAATGAGCAGTCGTAACTGTAAATAAATACAGAAAACCAAGGCAGACAGAATCCCACACCTATTAGTCTGAGACACGGAACAGCCTTAAGCTACGCCACCAAAGACTGCTGATCTACAGGTAAGGATTGCTCTCTATTGCGTACTGTAGCAAAAGATATTTTGTTTTAACTTATGACTGAGGAAACATAACTATGTAAAACTCACAGTTTAAAACATCAGAAAATAGAATAAAAAATCAGATATTTAAATGACAAATGTTACTATTAAAATAGAATATTAAAGGGAACAATTTCTTTATTTGAGCCACATTTTGTTTCCTTTAAATACCCAGTTTTAAGACAATAAAACTACCAATCATTACAATGTTTTATTGACATAAAACTAGAAGAATATTAACATAATACTAGAAGAATTCCAAATTTGATAGGACAGTTGCTGCTGAAAACTGGTCTGTTTAATCCTCTAATGCCAAGTCATAAACTGACCATTCCTAATACCCTGGTCCTAACTTTTCCTCTTACATCCACTATCCCTAATGCAGACACTACAACTAATGGGAGATAGGAAGGATCTCGGGGGTGGGGGTGGGGGGGTGTCGAGGCTTAATTAAAAAACCGGAATATTTGGGTTAGATCTGAAAATGATCCTACATGCAAACAGCTCAAAGCATTGCCCAGTTTCAGTGTGAATATCAGGGTTTACACAGATACGTCATAGGCTCTAATCTTTTAATGGTAAAAGGTTGTGGTTTTAGAATAATTTAGACCCTTGTCTAAAAATCAGAAATAAAAATAGAATGAAAAATTTAACTTATCAGGAAAATCAGGCTGTTAAATTTCAAATTTCAAAAGGAGCATAGGGACTGCTGGACAATAAGAAGAAATGAAACAATTACTGGTGGGGTTTGCGAGACAGAAATAAAATTCTACCCTTGAGGCGTCCTCACGCTGCAACCAAAGGAGTTCACCCTGCCCTTCAAAGAGCCCACTATTTTAACAAGAATAAACGATCCTAGCTACAGCTGCTCTTTATACCTGTTGGCTCCCCTCACTCACTTCGGCCTTCAGAACACCAGAAATTAGTCATACACGCCAAGAAAACACCACATATGATCTAGCTGCCTGGAATAACTCGGTCAGGAAAGTCTGTTACCAAATGCTGGCAATGCTAAACGCTGCCTGCACTAACTGGTGCCATTTTACGTGGCACCCTTCCTCCTGCCAAGTTAGCAGCAGCAAGTCTTTTACTTAAGCTCTGTTTGTGAAGTCGGCAGAAGCGATGTGCGGGCAGGCGACGTGCCAAGCGCGCGGCTGCTGGACCACCCTGGGCCGCGCGGAGGCGAGCCCCGCTGGAAAGCGTGGGGCGGATGGGGCTCTGTGCCCCCTCGCTCGCACCCCTGCCTCCTGCCAGGGCGGCGCGGTACACTACCCTGCTTCACCGAACCTGGGGAGGAAAACGTTTATTTTCCTCATCACTGGATTACCTGAAAATGTCAGCTTGCAGCGGTTTTTTTCTTTTTTTAAAGGGTGAGCAGATGGGGAGAAGAGGAAGGAAGGAGGGGAGCAAGCAGAACGAAAGCTCAGTACTCAAATCCACATCAGTTTTAGAAACAGATGTTTTGTATCCAACTGGAAATGAGAATTCATTCACAATCGTAAAAAAGTCAAGATTTTCTACTGCAATACTGCATACTTCTGAACGGTGTTAACGGGACTCCTCTCAGCCCAATCACTGGCAGGAAATGTTTGTAATGCACTGAACCTACAAGCTTGGGAATTGTTTTTGCAAATATAAGGAGTGAGAGACACAGATACAGTCGTTAATTCATAAGGATTTATGAATATTGGCTGTGTTATACAAAGCAGTTCAAATCTTCACACACCTCCCCCCCAGGAATTATACAACCAAGCGAAAGAATACAGGCAGCCAGGGGCAAATATAGGCCCAACAAAGAGATGTCACAAAGGATGTCACGGCTTTATTCCATGTTTTTTGTTAAAATAACATTTTAAAGGTTAGATGATATAGCCAATTTCTTCCAAACTGAGCAAGTCAACTGCTCCCGTCAGTTCAGAGATGAGGAAGAAAAGACAACCCAGGCGAGGACGTGCTGCTGCCCAGTGCAAAGCTACGGGCTGCAGACGGATGCAGCGGTGTCAGGGTGCTGCCACCCCCCTAGGTGCCATGGGGTCCCTGCCCACCAGGGCATTCGAAGGGCTGCGGTCCCTGCGCAGGCATCAGCGATGCCAAGTAGGGACACTGGCAGAAGGGGCGACTGTGTAGGGCCTGGGGATGAGATGCTCACAGGAGAAAAAAGACTGTACGCAAGGCAGACAGTTCACCGTCAGGACTGGCACGTGATCTTAAGAAAGCCCCAGAGGACGGCGTTCTGCGTCGGAAGAGGTCCGAGTCCAGCTTTTTGTTTGATTCATCCCACATTTGGGAAGTCAGGAGTTTGTAAATAAAATATCATAGCGTGAAAAAATACCTCCCTCCGTCACCGATTGCTACCTCCTCACTAGAATGTCCTGAATTTTGCCTTTTTGGATCAAAAGTGAGAAGTACTGTTAAGATGTAAAGAGTTGTTTACAATTCTGTTGTGTAAACTGTACTAACCGTACGCTGTGTTACTAAACCTGTCCTGGTTTCAGCTGAGACAGAGTTAATTTTCTTTATAGTGGCTGGTACAGGGCTATGTGTTAGATTTGTGCTGAAAACAGTGTTGATAACAGAGATGTTTTAGTTGTTGCTGCACTGGGCAAGGACTTTTCAGCTTCCCCTGCTCTGCCAGGTGCAGAAGAAGCTGGGAGGGGGCACAGCCAGGACAGCTGACCCCCACTGCCCAAAGGGACATTCCAGACCATATGGCGTCATGCTCAGCACATAAAGCTGGGGAAGAAGGAGGAAGGGGGGGACGTTCAGAGTGATGGTGTTTGTCTTCCCAAGTCACCGTTATGCGTGATGGAGCCCTGCTCTCCTGGAGATGGCTGCAGACCTGCCTGCCCATGGGAAGGAGTGAAGAAATTCCTTGTTCTGCTTCGCTTGTGTGCGCGGCTTTTGCTTTCCCTGTTTAACTGTCTTTATCTCAGCCCACAAGTTTTCTCACTTTTACTCTTCCCATTCTCTCCCCCATCCCACCGGGGGGGAGCAAGCGAGCAGCTGTGTGGTGCTCAGTTGCCAGCTGGGCTTAAACCACAACAAAACTGTAAACCCTTACTAACCATAGCTGCAGACAGAACGTACCCGCAGTGTCACCAAGGCTCGCCTGGGTCGGCGGGAGCCACTGCTACTCCTGGGGACGCAGCAGCAGTGACCTTCACAGGACACACGGCCTGTCTCAGCCACCTTCACAGGACACACTACTCTCACCGGCACCCCAATGAGCAGCTTGAGTAGAAACGTGGCTCACACAGTTCTGTCTTCTCACACCAGACGCAAGTGGTCTTGAAAGCAAGAGCTGGAAGGCACAGCAGCAAGGAACCGACACCCTCTAGAAGTTACGGCCACACTTAAGGATCCCCCTTATTGCTGAGCCGCGCCAGGGGAAGCGTGCACTGAGCACCACACGAATGATGCTATCTCACAGTTACTCTCTTACTACTTCCTGCGACAGGAACGCTATTTTATTTTTTCTGTTGTCCTAGTTTTACTATTCAACCCGTTTGCCTCCACTACATTCTACGCATCTGTGACAAACAAAAACAACTACCACCCAATACACCATTTTAAAGGGCTGAAATAGTACGTAGTGTATTTTGCATACTTTTATTCTCTTAAGTATTAAAATCCAGACATTGCCTTATGACAAATGTTATAATAAGAACAGAAAAATAACGAAATCTTAGTCTCTTGGCAAACTTGCAAGAAGTCAAATGTACCAACATATCTCCACAGTCACTGCAAAAAATGCCTTCCAAAGGAGACCAGCACTTGCAACCACAGACCCTGAACGTCTCCACCCTGGCACCTACCCCACCGGCTGCCAGGTCGGGTGCCTTTGTGGAGATGCGGAAAGGGAGCAGGCCAGCCCTGAGCACACACCGGCTGAGAAATGCCCAGGCGGCCGGAGGAGACGGCTTTCCCTTGGACAGCCCCTGCCTGCTCTGACGCCCGGAACGCCCAGCTGAGCGCCGTCAGAGAGCAACCTGGAGAACGGAGAGACAGGACCCCACTGCCTGCAAATCACAGCTAGCAGGCCCTGCTTTTATTTCCCTCCGCTGGTGCAGCTCCTAACGAACAAGTGAGCGTGTCTATCCCCAAGGAGACCCACAGCAGCTTGCCCTGACGGCTTCCAGCCAGCGGCCACCCGCGCGCTCTGCTCAGAGCGGGAGCTCCAGAGGGCAGGAGCTCCGGAGAGCAGGGCAGGCAGCTCGCACCACGGTGGCCAGGGACACGCGTCCAAACTGGGGGCTGCTTTCCGACTGGACTACACCAGCGTGGCCGGGACTGCAAGTTCAGACCACTACTGATATTGCTACCATATTAGAAAGAAAATCTTAAAAAAAGATTCTTCTTTTAGCACAACTCAGCAGAATTCGCCATTGCTGTGTTTTGTGTATTGCCCTTCCTCTAGATTTCTCATGACATCAGAGAGAACATTTGGCGTGATAAACTTCTTCCCTGATAAACTCCATTTTGCAGTTCGAAAAAGATTTCTGGGGACAGTGACTACTGTCAACAATTCCTGACCCAGTAATTGCATTGCATATTTATTTATCAAGCAGCTGCACTAATTTCCATAAATAGCTAAAATGTGCACTCGGTACTACAGAACCTTCCTTATATTCAGGAGAAAAAAAACCCCAAACTTGTAAATATTATTCTTATGTTCAGTAAAGCAGCCATGAACTTTGAAGTTTGACAGCCAAGTTACAGAAGTCAAGAAAAGGTGCCTTAATCAGATTGGAAGGGTTACAAATGATAGCAGAAGAGTTTGAATACAGAAGGAACTAAGCACTTCTAATGGTTTATGCAACTTTCCTTTTGCGTATTTTGCCAAGACAACACGATTTGCAAACTGAGAAAGTTCAAAACTTTTATGTATTTTACCAAATCAATCTTGTTAATTTGGTGAATCAAGTTGGCTGGTTTTGCACAACTAGTTGATATTATTTACACAGAATAAATATACTTTATGCTGGACCAAGCATTTGAACATGCAGTGCTGCTCAAGTATGAAAGGCTATTCTCACATACAAATCACAAATTGCTGGGTGCTAATACAAACCCTCCACACCTGCCAGCAAATAGCAGCGGTTAAGCAGCAGCAAAAAAATCCAGCAATGTTTTAAGAATTGGGGAAAAGGAGGAAAAAAAAAAAGAATCCTTAAGCTTAGTCATCACCTCAGGTAGCATTTAGGACAAAAAGGTCCTAAATTGACCCACCAATTAACATCAAATGAGGAGTATTCACCGTTTCCAGATGAACCCCACACAGAATGAGGGGTGAATATCTATGCTCATTTCAAGCCACATATCACTTGGTGGAGCCGCTGCAAGTTCTCACGAGAGAAGAGGATGTTCTCATTATGAAGGTCTAAGGGCAGGTTGAACGAGAATGCAACCAGAACAAGCATGAAAGGGCAGCTCCTCTATAAAGTGGAAGCATGCCTTCTGCCAACTACATGCAACCCATCTCTGCAATCCATGGATCAGCAGAGGAGTGCGGCCATCACAGTGGCTGTGGTTATGAAGATCCAGAAGCACCAAGCAGCTGCATGAAGGCCACTCTGCTAGACTGATTCTTTACCAGAGCACAGGAGTTAGACCTCCTGGTACCACATCACCATAACTCCTACAGGATCCACACTGGGACCCATGACCGATGGAGGGAACAGGCTAGTGAGGTGACAGTGTTCGCTATCAATGCTGAATTATTCAGAGGAGTAGGGACAAGGCGTTTCGGAAAGAGCTGAGTGTGTGACCAGGTGACAAAAAGAGCAGATAAAATTGATCATGAACACAAATGACATCATGCACAGCAGGGGGGACACAAAAGCCTCCAGCCTTAACCATGCAGTGATGGGCACTAGGTTGAACACGACTGCTCTTTGACTCTGTCCCTAACCGATTTTGAAGTTCTGCCAAAAGATCTGAAGACTTGTCCGCAGCACTCATCATTAGATGGTCTGAACAGGCATTGCACTGTGGGAACCCCTCAGCGCCGCAGAACTACACTGTCCTATGTTATGATACACAACTCTAACACCTGTATTTTCCTCTCTCTCACTTAGGTCTCCCAGCAAGAGAAGCAGCCCTGTGCCTGAGAATGGAAGGCGCTCCAGACCCTTAACAAAAAGCACCACAGTCAAATCAAGAAAGGTAAGGACGAGCCATTGATATTGAAAGATTTAGAGAGTCTAGCCTGGACTTTGGCAGTGGGAAGAGAATAGTTTTCAACTACAGCATGTTACCATCTTAAAAAAAATGCCAATCGTTATTGGTGCTTTCCAGTTGTCTGAGTGGATGGTTGAAGGATGCAGAGGGGAAAGTGGAGATCCTTCTAGCTTTAGCAATAGCACCCCAACCTTACCCATTATCACCTCTAATCCTAACACACCTATTCACATGGTAGTTCTAACACCTGCTCTCCACACCATCTTTTTCCTTTAAAAACCCAACCAAACAAAAACAAATGCCTTGATGACTAGAGCTTAAACATAAAGATAGGATGGCAGGTCTTCTTATGGGAGAACTACCAGGAAGAGATTAACTGCAGGCTTTGGGTGTGAACACAGGTAGCACCTGCTCCATTGCTCCACTTATCCACGCAAGTTCCAGAACAGCACCTAAGCTGGTCAGCCTTTACAGTGTCTGCAAAAGAGATACAGAAAACAATATACCAAAGGAAACCTATACCAAATTTTACCTATTTAAAAGAAAATTTCCGTTTCCAGTTATCTATCCGTATCTAGTTATCTAGCAACATTGCATTCAGGTTCCAATCTGCTACACGGAGGCATCAGCTACCAACTCCGAATTGTGGCAATAAGGAAATTCTTTATTTTCTAAAAGACGGGGTAGGGTTTTTTTCCCAGCTCCATGGCATGTGTTTTCCAGTTGCCTAGGTTTTCATTTGCCAAATACAGCAGCATTGTATCTGTATCTGTTCTGGCCTCCCTACAGAGGATAATCCACCCCCATAAACATTCTGTCAAAGAAAAGCAAACAGCAGATGTGATTTCTTCTTGGAGATCCTCTAGAATTTAAATCTGAATGACTTGAGAGGACAGCTCTAGCTTCTACATTATGCTAACACACAGACACACTCCTGTATGTCATGCTACTAAAAGTAAAAGTTTAAAGCAAACTGTGCTAGCTGCACATAAGGCTTTCTTCCAAGTGAACATTAGAAAATATTGGCATACGCTAGGTATTTCCATGCCTGACTAACAGAAGAGTGTTTTCTATGCCTGTATACAAAACAGAACACTTGTACAAGGAATATTCATATCCCTCACATGCTTCCTGGTGAAACAGTGCTAAAAATACACACTGGTCCTTGAGGGTTAATGAGGAGTATTTAGAGTCACAAAATCACTGTGGCTCAGTCCCCCTCCTAGTTCACAGTGCATAGGCTTATACCCACGGAAAAGGGGCAGCACAGGGCTTGAAGACACTGGATTAAAGTCAAATGGAGAAGCAAATGGATTCTCTGTTCAAAACAGCAGTATGCCCTCGAACATCATCAAAAAGTGAGATGGCACCACTTGGAAAATACTTACTATGCATCCCTGCTGGAAATGATAACGTGGTGATTTCTGACAAGTATGCCAAGTTTATTCTGAAGTAAGAGTAGAACTCTTATACTAATTAATGGGAAGCACAGCACCATTTTATCTTACTGAGATAACCTTTCTCTGCTTCTAGGAACAACGATAGTGTAAGATGTTCAACTCCAGCACAAACTCCTCGGGAAGCAACTGCAGTCACAGCACAGTAATAATTAAGACAGTCATTCCCCTGGTCTACTGTTTCATTTTCATAGTAGGACTCCTGCTGAATGGTGTGGCAGCATGGATCTTTCTGTATGTTTCTAGCACAAAGAGTTTTATTGTCTATCTCAAAAACATCGTTGTTGCTGATCTCCTAATGAGCTTGACATTTCCTTTCAAAATTCTTGCCGATTCAGAAATTGCACCTCCACAGCTCAACATGTTTGTGTGCAGATACTCTGCTGTTGTTTTTTACACAAACATGTATATCGGGATAATGTTTTTTGGCCTCATAGGTTTTGACAGATACTACAAAATTGTAAAGCCTTTATTCACCTCCTTTGTTCACACAGTTAACTACAGTAAGGTGGTCTCTGTCATCATGTGGTTATTGTTAATGCTTATATCATTTCCAAATATGATTTTAACTAATGAAATCACTACACAAAATTATTCCAGAAAATGTATAGGTCTTAAAAGTGAGCTTGGCAGAGAGTGGCACAAGGCGTCAAGTTATATTTGCACAGGGATATTCTGGGTTGTTTTTCTTCTGCTAATCATTTTTTATACTTCCATATCAAAAAAAATATATAGCTCTTATAAAAAATTCAGAAGGAACTCAGATGTGACCAAGAGAAAAACCAGCCGTAATATATTCAGTATCATGTTCGTATTTGTCATTTGCTTTGTACCCTATCACCTCTGCAGAATACCATACACTCTAAGTCAAACCAGCTCACAATTCAACTGCCAGTCAAAAAAAAATCTGTTCTATGCAAAGGAGTTTACTCTTGTACTGTCTGCTGCAAATGTGTGCCTTGATCCCATTATTTATTTTTTCCTCTGCCTACCCTTTAAAGAAAAGCTGTATCAAAAACTGCATCTCAAGCTGAAAACTCCAAGTGAGGCTGAAATTTCTAAATCCAGAAGGTCAAATACACTTCGGGAAAGTACCAACATAGTGTAGGTTCAGGTCTGTAAAATAATGCATGTTTCAGAAAGTTATTCAAGAATTCAAGTCTCAAAGAAACTGAACAGATGAGAACCAGCAATAAAACAGAAAAAAGGTTTCAGTATAAAATACCAAGTGGTGTTTCTCTGTGTAACAACTTCATTGCATGTTGCCAATAAATTTACTACATGCTATTTCAGCTGATGCTCTGATTGCATTGTGGTGTGATACGACCTATCTGGATCTCAAAAAAAGAAAGAGGAATAACTGGAACAACACATTCTGGAGCTCCAGGCCATGGTTCTCCGAACGGATTATCCAACAGACCCAATAATCAAACTGATTTGCTGGTGTTTCTCACAAAGCCAGGCACGACACACGTCAGTCAACAAACCAGCCCGAAGGGCCTGGGAACAACCGGTAGCTCCACCTCGGCTGGAGCAGCCCCCTCAGAAGCAATAGCACGAAGTTCAGCACAAGTCTCTGACTTGGCCTCCGCCAGCCCATACAAGAGGACTGAGACCCTGAGGGGAAGCGCTCTCGTGTATGTACCAGCTCACAAAGCAAAGCGCTGAAGGCAATATGCAGCTTAAGGAAGGACTCTATTCCAACAACTGCGGGGCGGGGGGGGGGAGAGATTTACAAAAAAAAAAATACAGATCAAATCCTCAAAGATCTGCACAGAGCCCGAAAAACGCTTGGTAAAATTTTTTTTTTTTTTTAATATATATATTTTTATATATATATCTATACATATATAGGATTTCTTAAGGGAAACATTCTATAAAATTAAAAATGAAACATGATTATTTGTCACCCTTAGGCACCAAATGTCGGAATGCTTCTATAAAACGTGATGCTCAATATAAGCAAGTGTTTAAAGAGGATCCTTCTATAAAGTAAATAGCACAGTTACACTGTATCATATTCCTCAGGACTTTTCGGAAGTAACGTGGTGTACACCAAAGTGTTCATACCAAACTTGAGTAACTCCCTTTCTGTTGTTGCAGAAGGAGGTAAGAAGACTCAAGGAGCCGTCTGAAACCACACACATACAGCTGTCTAGAAACTCTGGGTATATTTAAATCCAGAAAGAATGATTTGTTGGTTTTCCTATGCTTTTGGCACAATGACAAAGCATTTCTCTCTGTACAAAGGTAATAGCTGAAAGCCACCAACCTTCCATATATAAATATAAACTCTTTTTTAACTGTATTTTTCAGTGCAGCTTTTTTATTTTTTTTGATTGATTTTGTCATTGTACAGGGGAAACACACTAGTGCATAAAGTACCCACAAAAGCTTTCAGGCAATGGCTCTGGAAGCTGAATGCTTTCATTTTACTTAACAAAGAAGGTCTAGGAACAGAAATAACATGTGCTTCACCCTTCTGCCACTGTGTTTCATTTTAGCCCTAACAGATAATCTCTCAGGGTGAAAGATCTTTAAATAGATGGTCTCTGAACCTTCTCCAAGGCCGTGGGTAACTTCTCTTGGTCTGAGACCACCAATCTACAGTAACAGTATTCTCCCATCACACGGGATTATATTTAAACTAAAGGACTGGACACGGGATTATATTTAAACTAAAGGACCGGACAGCTCTTCAAACTGCCTGCTGCGTTTAAACACACCTTTGTGGAGCGTATTTATCTCCATTTATTTCCCGCTTGCCTGAAGAGCGGTCCCCCCCAAACCCACAGAGCAGCCAGCGCCCGACACCCGGCGGAGCCTGGACATTCATCTGACAGCAGGGGCTAGGGGGACCCGCAGCCCGAACCGGCCCTCAGGGACTACAGGAGAAAGTTGTGTTTTGGTCGTGTTTTTTACAGAAAACACATAAAAGATTATTTATACAGTTCTTCCAGAGCTTCCTGACTCTTGTCAAGCTGAGACTTTGCAGGCTCTTCCCTCCAAGCAAGGGAAATCATAGTCTGCAGGGGAAGGGCATCTGTTGCTTTGTGGGAGATTTTTTGTCATTTATGGCAAAAACATTTAGTTCCTTACATGGCATGGCTTGGTATTTGCCTACGTAAATCTAAATAATTGCGGCTGTGAAAGTGCAGTGGCATACAGAGATGAAAACACTTCCACAATATATATTTGTATAACTTTTTAATTACTTTGCAAGCTTTGAAAAAATTATTTATATTGTAAAATTGTTTCCTCACCCCACCAGATTACTGATATTAGAACAACAAAAATCTACATCAGGCACCCAGGGGAAAGTACGCTGACCAACATGCTCTTGAAAAAGTGAGACTAAATCTCTAGCTTTTGGTTCGCTTTGAACAGGGATGGAAAGGTATGGGGCCAATTTTTTTTCTGCACTGGCTAAGTTAATTCTTTCACACCTTTCCCAGCGCATCATGCCTCAGATAAACCTAGCCAGCTCCTCAGACACCAGAAGTCTTGCAGTCACACTAAGTACCAGCTCTTGCCTTGTCAACCTACCACCTGGAGGAACTTCCCTAAAATTCCTGCAGTGGAAGTTCTGGGTAACCCAGAGCTACGCAAGGTTCCCGTTGGACAGTGAGACCCAGTCCCCAGCTGCAGCTCATCCTCCTGACTTACTTGTGACTCCCTCCATTGCACTGCAGGACGAAGCAGCTGGGTTTGGTCCGTTTACTCTTTGGAGAGCTAGGTTATCCAGCTGGACCTGGAGTCTCTTGCAAAGGCGTGGTGCCCCTGGGAAGAGCAAGCGTGCATCGCAGGCTGCTGAGAGACATCACACACACACATTTGCACAGAAAAGTTGTCGTGCTCCTACATTTCAGCCTCCCCCCCCAAGCCTGGTGGAGTTCCCGGCCAGCCCTTTGTAAGGAGACACTGTTCTGCTGTTCAAAACCTTGACACAGCACCCAGGTAGAGTGGCATAAATGTGCTTCAAAAAGCCCATAAACGTCTCGCATTTTAAACCACGCATCAGCTCATAAACCTGCTCTAGCCTTTAGCAACACCGCACAGCTATCTACCCAGAAGCCATCTCAACATTACACGGGACAAATGACAATGCTGCAGTTACGGTGGAATGGGTTATTTATGCTAATGTCGTGCTGTAAGGCTTCGAAATGGACCATTTTCTCTGCCACTGATAGAGCATAGCCATTTTTCAGGAAAAGAGCTAAACCTAGCAAATGTAAATCCTTCCTTCAAACACTATTTCAGGAGAGAAAGCTCACTCCACAACTGCCCCAACATATTAAAAAATCCCTGTAAAAAATATATATAAAAAATAAAAAAATTGTGCAGAAATCAGCAATAAGACTCTCATGGAGTTTAATTTTGCAGGATGTCATCTAAAAAAATTATCTCTATTTTAAAAAACAACAAAACCAACTCACCAAAGAGGGGGCAGATGCCACTTTAATCTACCTAACGAGGCCACAGAGTCACAACCAGCAGATGTAATGAGAGAGCACCCCTTGTATTTGCTAACTTTAACACAGAAGGGACAGGAGGGAAGGGCTAGTTTCCCTCTGCCAACACCCTCACACATATTCTCCCATCTCACCCCAATAAATAAGTCTTTTATTATTTTTATGAGAGCATCTTCACTAGCACATCCAATAATCATCACTTCAGGGCACTGCATATCACTAAAACACTGTTCAAACAATTAAAACTAAATATTGATAACTGACGGAAGGTGACAGGACAGGCTAAGGAGCTCCTCGCTGTTGGACAGTAGGCGGCTGTGCTCTGCTGGCTGCCGGTGACGTTGATCCCCAGGATGTGGTTATCCACCCATAGCATCGGCAGTTCATGCAGCGCTGCATGCCAAGCAGAGCCAATCCCCCCCTCTCCGACAGGCACAGTGACACGGGCTACGCTGAACACATCTTACCTCCTTATGCTCTGAAATAAATATATGAATCAGTTTTTTCTTCATCAGAAATAGCTGTTTCTGCTCAGAATTCATAACTGCCCTGGGCCAAGATCACTCATATTTTTCATTTAGAATGCAGACATTACAATGGGATAAAAAATTGTAATCTGTCAGTGAAAGTCATGAAAAGCGGTAAAAGAAAATACTAAACTTGCTAGTTTGTACATGTTTGCAAAGGAAAAAACTTCTTGGCTACGTGATTAAAGGATGGCAAAGACACCACTCAGAGATTGCTCCTCAAAGACGTACTGCAATACTGAAACAGTGACTGTGACAGCCGTGCACAGGCAAGAGAGGAAAACTCCCTCAGGACTAATTTGTACCATCTGCTCGTTACTGTGCCTCTGACGTTGCTTTTGAACGCTTCTCTCACAATTGAAGATAAGCTGAAAGAAAATCAACTGTTTGCCAGTGTGTTTTGGGTTTTTTCCTGTCTACCATCATGTAAATGATACAAAATCATGATAAAACCAGGGTTTCCCATCAGTTCTCTGTCATACATTGACTGCAGAATTTCCACCCACACACACCTGTCTGGCTTGTACAGGCACATAAACACACACCAAAGAAATCAAAACTCAAAATTAGATCTCAAACTTTTGGTGCCTCTAACAGCACATTTATACAGAGGGAAGCCTGGGAGAGCCACATCCCTCATGCAAGTAATCCACCCCAAACGTTCTCCAACGCAGCCGTCGCAGCCGACTCCTGAGCACGCCGCTGGAGATCTGCCCGCGGGAGACAGCGTCACTGCCCGGACTGGGAGGAGGAACCGCACGGGGGCTCTGCCTGTGCCTCCCTCCCACCGGGGGCTGTGGGGCTCGGCCCCCTCCCGCAGGTGGCCTGATCCTGCTCCCGGCCTGCTCCACACCACGCGGCAGAGGAAGGACGCAGCAGCAAGGATGCTTCTCCTGGGAGAGGGAAGGTCTCCTGCTCCCCCAGCACCGTCCCACGCCGCAGGAAGCTTACCCTTACCTTCCCCCACCTCAGCGTGGGTGAAACTTCTCCCAGTTTTCTCCCACTGCACCCAACGCTGGGAAATCTGACAGAGAGAGTCCACGTGGGCACAACGTGCAAATAAGCCTTACTTCTGTAACTGCATAGCAAGTAGGCTCAAAAGCCTTATATAAAGCAATCATGTAACTCTATGCTTGACAACCTTCCTGCTTTAAAAGACAGAGGGATATGAATGATACAGATTCAAACATTAGCTTCCTAACAGATGGGTTAGCGGGTTGTTATGTATTTTCCTCATTTAAAGAGAGGAGATCACACAGAGCCTTGAACATCCGTGCCTGGCCAGTGCTTGCTAACACTGAATGTCCTCCAGGACTGGAGACAAGGAACACACAACGAAAACGAGGGGCTCGGAGACATCCCCTCACCAGAAGCTGCACCCATCTGGCAGCCACAGAAATAAGGACAAACATGCTTGCACGCTTGTATGCAATCCTGCCTGTGCTCCTCCAATATAAAATTAGAGAAAGTTGTCCTTTTAAACTTAACTGCACCCTGTACAGTGCATCTTTAATTAACCTGAGCCCTGAATAAATCCCACGGGATGCTTGTCTGAGGAGCCTTAAGTGTAAATAACCCCTGAGGAGACCTGCTGAAGGGGGAGGAAGAAACACAAGGTGGCATCTCCGGGGGGAACTGTCAGCCACCCTGCGCACTAGCATGGCCCGAGCGCGTGCCGGGGATCTTACGCGACCGTTACACAAAGCGTTCATCTCTAACGAGCAGACGTCCGCTTTCCCACACCCCGGGCAGCCCCAACGCTCCCCACACACCGTGCTGCAACGTAACATTTCACAGCCTCAAGGAGTCAAACCCCAGGCGAGGAGAACCCACGCGGACTCCGAGGGACATCCAACCTCGCTCCCCATCCCTACTGGCTACTTTCACATCCTTCCCCTTCTCCCAGCTCCTCTGCACCCCCATGGGGAACCCAGCCCGCAGCCTCAGGAGCGAGCCCCGGCTCCCTCTCCCCTGTGGCACCGGAGCCCTGGGCTCCCCCTTCCCAGGGGCACCGCTCCCTGCCCGGAGCCGGCGGCGGGTGCTCAGCTCCCATACACCTGCAGCGAGGGGGCTCGGAGGAAGAAAAAAAGGTTAAAGCCTACTAACAGCAGAGCTCCCAAAAGCCTCTGGAAAAATTTCTGGATGTGAAACCTTTCTCCAAATGCATACACAAAATGTGGAGAGGTATCAGAAGTGCTCCTGACACGAGGACCACCCACATAAATCTGTGGCATGCCTAATGCAAACCACAAGGTTCCTGATGCTCTTTTAAAGGTCATCACATTTAGGGGGGTTTTTAAGGTTTAGACATTCTTTTTCCAAGCTTTGTTCTCAGAAATGATTTAATCATTTTGGCTGAATTCCAACCCACACCAGCACCCCTTCCCTTCCTTGCACCACCCCCAATCCCAGGAGTCAGCCTAAGCAGGCATGCATCATGGAAAATTTCAAATCAAAAGTCAAAAATTCAGCAGAGTTTAAACCACCAAAAATAGGGGTTTATGATGAGAAGTGCTCAGCAACTTTAATTACAGCAAAATCTACCATCCGCATCTGTAATGTATGAACTAAAATGGCCTTTTAAATTAGACATATAGACAGGGGAAGAGGATGACACTGAACCACAATAAAAACAGAATTATGACTCAGTAGACTCACATTCTCATGCTGCTTCTCCTCCCGAAACACTTCTGTAGGAAGTGTAGACCATTTTTCAGTAAAGGTTTACCTAACCATCCCCTTGTCTTTTTAGACCTGGAAAAGTTTTCTGAGGTGTGAACTGACTCTACGGAAAAGGGGAGACACAAACACACAGAGAAAAAACTGACTGAATGCTACATTTCAAGTTTAAAAAAAAAAAAAAAAAAGAAAAAAAAAATACAAGTATGGAAAGATCAGTTTTGCATGATGAGCATAACACCATAAAACTAGTCCACGTTTGCTCAAAACCGAACATAGGATCATTCCAGATTATGAAGCTTTGCAAACATCTTGACAAATATGGTCTGAACTTTAAGCTTATGACTAAACTTAAAACCAGACATTCTTAATTTGTTTCTTCACAAAGCTCTGGTACATGATTTGTAAATTCCTGTGGATTCTCAACTACAACAAAGCGCTAACATTTGGGGGTTTCAGCATCGTTGTCAGTACCTCAGCCCCCTAGCCTGGTGTTAGACATTTTCTCCTGGTTTAAAAACAAACAACAAAACAAAAAAAAAACCAACAAAACACCCCACCAAACTTAATTATAAACATTCCCCCTATATCCCCAATGTGTCATTTTTATTTTTAATAGTGCTTGGCAAATGTCCAAAGGTTTAGAATTTTAATTGCTATCAGTAGAATCCCTATGTGCCTTTAAATCTGCAAATTAGGTTGCAACTCTAGAAAAAAAACTGGAATTCCATGCAGGAATACTATAATGAATGCGGGACAACTACATCGCAAAACCCTGATTCCAGACAGATTTTAGTGTAAGACATACAGGGGGGAGTTTCAGATTTTTAAAAACAAAAGGAAAGAAACGGCCATTGACGTCACACCTACAGCCCCAGGTCAAGAACCTGGGATGAACCTGATGAAGCTCTAGGAACCACATGAGAAAGTCCATGTGCTGGGGCTGACCAAACCATACATGCCTTGGCACCCTTAGATACGGGAACACGTGATAAGCATTTAAACTTAAATCTTCCGGTTTGAAGTTCAGAGGATACAGTGAAAACTGCACTGCCTTCAGGTCCGCTAGGCATCAGCCCGTTCACAGCACTATTCACCATCCCTGTCGGCTCTCTGATGCGGACAGGTCAAGCAACTCCGACCATCTTTCCTCCACAAAAATGTACCTGGAATTGCAGTAATTGTAATAATCCTTGCTACTGGCCACACCAACATCTCTAGCTCGGCTCTTTCACAGCTGTTTTTCTCGCCATCGTTCTCTATTTCGTCCTGCACAGCACCGAGCACCCGAGGAGTGGCTCGCCACCACGCCACGCGGGGCAGAGCGTGCAGAAGGGCCCTGCCTCGGCGTGCCTCCGCCCGGCTGCCCGCTCCTGCACGAGGCAAAGGAAAAAGAGGTCTCTCTGGGCTGTTCCGTGAACACTTACGTTTTTCTGTCACCTCTCGTTTAGGTAACTTCCACGTGGTTTAGTTATTTGAATGCTGGTTTTAACTGCGTCAATCAGCACATTTAAAAACCACAGACACGTTTTAAAAAAACCAGCAGATGCAGCCAGAGCAAAAGATTTAACACACTATTGGACTGCGAGAGCAGTCGCTGAGAGACATCAGACCTTTGCCGACTAATGCTCAGAAGACCCCAGAGACCACTAAGACAGGTACGTGCTTTTAGTCTTTGTCTGTGCCAGCCTATCTAGATCTACATAAATATACAGCCTGAAATATTGACTGTGCCAAACACATGGAAAGTCAGGCTCAAGTATTTAGCAAAACAGCCTTTGCTTTGCCTGTAGTCAGTGTTATTTGGCTGCAGTCACGCTGTATCCTTGGAGGCTCCGCTTCCAGCGGTATTTCAGGGCTCAGTTTGCCGGGCTGCCTCTTCGCCCCGCAGAGGACGAGCGGGGCTGCACCGTGCCCCAGCACAGGAAAATCCCACCGCCTCAGGACCACGGCGGCAAGCCCAGCAGCTCTGACGGCACTGCTTGCTCCTCACCTACACTGCACATACCCAAACCTCGTTCAACTCGGTTACGCGTTTCCAGGACAATAGAGACCACCTGCAGAAAGCCAACTGCAAGAAAAACTGCTGCTTCCCCCATTTTAAATCATGGGAGTATCTGCAATCATTTTGTTTTACAAATTATGCACATCTGGATATATATTTTACAGCAGAAAATAAATGTGCAGATGCAGTAGTTCTCCTATACTGTGTATTAAAATTAGGAACTATATAGTGAAATAAACAAGCGTTGCAGTCTGATGCTATTCAAGACATAATCGTATTGTTTTTCATTCCGAGAAATTCTAATGAACATGCCTCCTTTCCCACAGACATTCTATGCAGCAGTCTGGACAGTGTAGCAAACAAACAAAAAACCCTCGGTCATGGAGTAGTATATTTAGTTAAAATAAGACCAAAGCTTTCTACTTTTCTTCCCTATAACTTCTAGTGAAGCCTAAAAAGACGTGAGCAAAATTATTTAATAGCGGCTTCTTTCAAAATGTGCTTTTTCTAAAGGCTTCATAAAAATATGCGATTAAGTTCTCCTTTGTTCAGGTAGGAAGAAAGAGCAGTCTGCAAAAACTTAGGACTGATTAGAACTATTTGCTCATCTATCTGACATATCCACGTATTGGTTTGACAGGGATTAACTTCAAAACTCCTAATACGTTCTTATAGAACAAGACTGCTACAGGTATTACCCTTCTTTTAGGCATAGTTTCAATTGTTCAAAAGTTATGAACTTTTAGTATGACCATTATTAGATGCTTCATCTTAAACAGATTCAAACCACTTCCTTTGGTGTTTTGGTTGGTTGGGAGGGGCAGGGGTTTGAACCAAACACTCAGAGAGACTGCTCTAGTGGAAAAGTTTGGCAGAAGTCTATATGCTTTCAAAAACAAATCCTAATCCATTTCCAAACTTTTCTGACATAAGAACAAAGCCCTCTTGAATATCTGTGAAGCAGCATGAAGAGAGAGAAAAATACTTCTTCCCAATTGCATTTCTTCGCTGAAATTAATCAAACAAAATTCTCAGAGAATAACTACTGTTGCTCAGGAAACGTTGATGTCATTGCCATCTTCTTGGTTCTTTTTGTAGGTTCCTGATATCTCCTAGCAGCAAAACCAACCTGCACAAGAAGTTTACCATGTCAAGCAATGTTTCGCAATGCCATGTCGGTAAAGAAATGGAACCTTTTACCTATTTTTACTACTTGATTTTTCTTATGGGATTTATTGGAAGTTGTTTCGCACTATGGGCATTCACACAAAAAGATCAGAAACAGAAATGTATGAGCATCTACTTAATTAACCTCTTAACAGCGGATTTTTTGTTGACTTTGGCCTTGCCAGTAAAGATTATTGTTGACCTAGGAGTTGCGTCCTGGAAACTGAGAATATTCCACTGTCAAGTTACAGCCTGTTTCATCTACCTGAACATGTATTTATCAATTATATTTCTGGGATTTGTAAGCATGGATCGTTGCCTTCAGCTAACACATAGTTCTAAGGTCTACCGCATTCAAGGGCCTGGATTTGCCAAGATGTTGTCTGCAGTCGTATGGACAATGGTTCTCCTTATAACGGTGCCTAACATGGCTATTCCAATAAAAACCATTGAAGAAAGACCTGGTGCAGGATGCATCGATTTCAAAACAAAATTTGGAAGAGACTGGCACGTGTTTACTAATTTCATATGCACAGCAATATTCCTGAATTTTTCAGCTGTGATACTGATTTCCAATTTCCTTGTTGTTAGACAACTCTACCGAAACAAATACAGCGAGAGTTACGCAAATGTGAAGAAAACCCTCATCAACATACTGCTCGTAACTGCAGGCTACCTGCTGTGTTTCGTTCCATACCACATTGTTCGTATCCCCTACACTTTGAGCCAAACTGATACCATAACCAGCTGCTCTCTGAAACAAGCTCTCTTCAAAGCTAAAGAATCTACCTTGCTGTTTGCAGTATCAAACCTCTGTTTTGACCCTATTCTGTATTACCATCTTTCCAAATCATTCAGACTGAAATTTACTGAGACTTTTGCAGCACCCAAAGAGGCAACGGTTTTGACAGACAAAGAGGTACAACACAGAAGTGAACAGCAGCTGCAAACGTACTGATTCTAAAACACATCAGAAGAGTGTGTGAATCCGCAGTATAAAGAGCCGTTGAGCAACTGCAAGCATGGCTGCCATGGTCAACGACATTCCTGCTGAAACATAAGCCCAAGCAGAAGGAAAAAACTTGAACAATACCAATCACTTTGTTATATGTTCACAGAGTAGGTCTGAACCAGCAGAATGTTCGATAGTGCCTTTCGGAAACAGTTCAATGTACCAGTGATGACCTGCCAGGGATCAGCAACACTTAAGAATCCAACGTGTTCAGACAGACTCAAACGTACCTTATAATTATTTATGGTAAACACCTGAACTCACCTTTTCTAAGTTAAGTATTGCATACTTACTACATTAAATGACTTGGTGCAATCAAGTGAAGAGATTACTTAAGAGCAGTTCTTCAGCTGCAAAGTTTTCACATATACAATTAACCCAAAAGCATTTTAGAGGGCATTATTTACTCCGGAAAGTTATTTTAAGCTGCACTGACTGAAAATTATTGTATCTGCTTACATCACACCTGCAAGTTTTATAAACAAATTTCTTGTTCTTGCCAAGTTCCATTGCCTTTCCTTGCTGCCGCTTCAATGAATATGAAAAAAGCTAACAACATGTTATTACAGAAAATTCAAGGAAATTTTAAAATTAAGATAAAGAGTAAGTATAAATATCCAGTGTGTTCTCTTTGCTTGTTTTTTTATAAAAGTTTATAAAATAGCAACTAAGTTTATTCTAATTTACAATTACTTCCAAAAATATTGCATATGTAGAATAATCAATAACCAAAATTTAAAAATCAATTTGCATAGGCAAAATCCAGCTGCCTGGATTAGCTCCATCTGTAAATCAAAAATATTTCAGAAACAAAACCAAACCAAGTTAACTTTTTTCTAATCCTTAAAATGGGCAAAATATGACTCAAACGTTAAGCAAGCGTTCAAAACTGTCCTGAACAGAAATAGCTCATTCAGTATTCTCATAACAATTCACCTGCAATAAATCAGAATCCAAACTTTGTGAAGTAAGAAATTTAAAGCAAAGAAAACTGTGGTTATCACATCATACTCTCACATGACACTTCCTGTATTGACAGGATTTAATATTGTTAAAAGTTATAATTGTTTAAAAAAATATATTTTATAATAATTCTTGAGTAGATACATTCCAGTTCAAGGCTTTTTCAGTATTCGGGCCCTTTTTCCAGCACAGCAGAAAACACAAGAAGTCATCTGAATGAGGGTTTGGGATCTGGAATGTTATTCGTGGGGCTTTCTTCGGTTCCCATGAGCCTACAGACAAACACAGCAGCAGCAGCTGCCAAAAATCCGCGCTAGAAACAGCGAGGAGTGGGTGGGAGGAAACAACACCATTCTGTCCCTTACGCTTCAGAACTATTTCTTTCAAATATTTTGGTATTCACCCGTCTGTCCAACTACAATATGAAATTTCCTATTTAGCAAACTTTTATTAGACCCTGGAACATGGTGGTTTTATTGTGGTGCCCATCTCCTTAACCCGAGTAAGTCATCACACATCATTACACCTCTTACGCGTTCTTCCAGCTAACCCCGACCGATAAAACAAAGATGCCCGTGCGCCCCACTAAAGCCACCCCACAGCGCACAGGGTGTGCGCGCTGGCAGCAACAGCGTCACGCAAGCCGGCCAGGAGCCCTCGGGCAGAGGTCATGCAGCCCAGCTCTCTTCAGACAGTGAACTTTTCTTCCTTTAAATGCCTTGCTGTCACATCAGGCAGTACCGGTACACACACAAGTACAGAGGTCACTCACCAGAGGTATAGGGAAATGTGTCGCGTATTGCAAATGGCGAAGGAGGTCATAATTGGATGGAAAAATCAGTTCTCTCAGTCTTTCCCTCTTGACCGACTTCTCACTGGTAACTCCAATTCTTCTGTCTAAAGAAGAGTTCACATTCTCACAAGGCTCCCCAGGCATCGGAGAAAAAATCTAAGTCATGTAAAACAAACGTTTAAGGTAAGTGTAACCTCTAGCTTTCAAAATTCAGCAATTGCATTCAGAAATACGATTTTGTTCTTGCTTACAGTTACTTTTTAAACATCTGAGGTTTTTCAAAGATAGACAAAGCAAGGGCAACCGTAACCAACCCTGAAATTTAAGATACATATACACATTATATCTCTATGCATATCTCCGCTTATATTAGACAAGTTTTAAACTAGCGGTATTCAGTCAGGAAAAAAAGCGTGATGATTCAGAGCAATCTCCACACTTCTTATGCTGCTGTGACACAGAAACCGCGATGAGATAGCCCAGTGATTGAGGGAAAACAATGAAAAGGGTGAAGTGGGACGTGACAAGAGACATTGTAGGCAGGCATGGATATGCTTGAAACCACTAATACAACAGATGTTGGGCAGAAACAGGGGTCCCAGCATCCTGCCAGTGGATCTGCACTGATAGGTCTGGGCACAGGCGTCCATGCAGATGCAGAACCAGGACGAGCCTAAAGGAAGAAACTAGGAGATTCAAGAGTAATGCAGAATCAGGCTAGCAGTAAGGAAAAAGAGAGGGGGAAACAGATTTGGAAGACAGAGCCAAAACACCACTTGAAAAGCAAATGGTATCAATGGAGTTCCTCGATGTCAAAGAAGTGGGTAGATCTGCATGTTTATTCATGCTTTACTATAATACACAGCACTCTGAACATGCTGGGGGCAAGGGGGAGGAAGGGAAGGAGGGAGAGAGGAGTGTGCGTGCGAGTGTGCAGGTGGACAACTAGGGGACACACAGAAGAGCCGTAAGCTGTCACACAGCAGAGATGCAGAGAAAGGAGGCGACGCGCTGACAGAGAAGATGGCAGGGGGCTGGATGCCAAAGGACATTGGCTGTCCGTGGAAGAAATGAGGTGGTGCTAGGGGCATGGAGAGACATTCAGTGGTGACAGCAAGCAGCAGGCACAGGCATCAAAGGCATGCAGAAAATCAAAAGTTAGACCTACTGGAAATTCCGAACCAAAATCTGCCTTAAAGTCACTCTTGTCTACATCATCAAAAATACTAGCGGTTCCTGAGTCAATGCCCATATGTTCCATAATACTATGATCCTGATAATTGCCAGAGAAAAACAAATATCAGTTACATTTTATTGAAGACCCGTTTAACTGATCACAGGTAAACCCAAGCACTCCACCTATTAAGAACTAGGAAAGAAGTATCGATGGTAAGAAGTTTTTGGATACTGACTTTTATCTTTATGATAAGCCTCAATTCACAAAAGTATTTCTCAAGCCTAAATCCACAAAACCATAGAAAAGGGCAAGAGCCAAAGGGGGAAACAAAACTTCACAGTACATCCCCGTGAGCAATTCCGTTCCAGGGACACCTACAGAACAGGAAGCTGACTCTTGTACCTTCCTAAGATTTATTTCCTACTTTACTGTACCACGAAAGGCAACTTGTAGAAACCCCCTACATTTCAGGGCAAATTTGGCCATGAGACCAATGTAAAAGATATACAAAAGAAATTTAAAAGAAATAGAAGAAGATGCTTTAGCTGCCCGCAGGCTCCACGTGGACTGTGCAGCAGAACAACAGGCTACAGCTCATCACACAAGTACAAACATGGTCCGCAGTCTTGAGTTTAAAACTGCCTTCCTCCTGCACTAGTTTTAGAAAAGGTTACAAACTGCTCGTCTGATGGAAGACTCGGGATTGCACCTGGACCGTGCACGTACAAGCCACGAGGTCTGGCTTCACAGCCTTCCATCGGTGGCTGTGTAGCACACGGTAACCTCCCGATGGTTTGCGAGCAGATCGCCAGGCTGTGCATCGCTCACGCCTGCGCTGTGCCAGCATGCCCCACACTGCACAGAGGACGTGGGGCTTACTCCAGGCTCCCCACTGACTCCTCCTGCTTAGAGCTCTCCCTTCTCTTCACTGAAGCACATCTGCGAATAAGTTTTTCCACTGGTACATTTAGAAGTCTACATTGTGCCTTTTTGTTTGTCCCGAGGTATTTAGATCACCAGACAACTGTCAGTTCAGTATATTTGCACCAAAGCAGCAATATTTACAGCTATATACACAAATGAAGCTAATGGATCACTTTCAGTCTTCTCAGAGAGAGACAAAGAGACAAGGAGTTACAGATTTAAAAACTTAGTATCTCATATCTGAAATACTAATGCTCGGTGAAAATCTACGTTTAACAAAACAGAGTACCAAACATGGGAGAAATAGCATGAAGTGTTACCTCCAGTTTCACATCATGATCCTTAGAATAGTGTTCATCCACAGCTTCCCCATTAGGTGAACGTGGTCTAGTAGTTGCAGTGACTGACAAGTCTCCGCGTGATATTAAAGTGCACATGTATGCATCATGGGAGAAAACATCATGCCGAGTGAATTCAGAAAAAAGCAGCACCAAATTCACGAACTCTGTCTTCTCATGGTCACTATTTGGGTCAGCTACCCAAAAAAAAAAAAAGTTAGACTGTAGTTTCAACTTATAAATCTTTGGGCTTATCCAAATTGCAAACCCCAGCAAATTAATTTTAAAGGCCTACTAAAAATGTCTCAGACATCCTGCACAGGTTTCTCTTTGTCTCCAGAGAACACACCATTTCCCAACTAATTTGCGTGTTTTCGCTTTGCTATCAGCTCCAGGCACGGCACAGGCTTCAGGCAGCAGTGGATTCCAGAGCATCCTACCCCATACGCATCTGCCCCAGCTGGGGGGGGTGCGTCAGCAGTTAAGTACAATGTTCAAATACTTCTAAAAATTAAAAAGAGGGGGGAAGAGGGCGAGGACGTTCCTTGTGTGAAGAAAAACTAAATCTGAAGCTTTAGATTATAACAGACCGCTCAACAGTTGTCCTTTCCTCCCAAATTATATTACTATAGTAAATGTTACTCTTATCTATAGTACTTTTGTATTCGTAACAGAAAACCTTTTAAAATATTTTCAGAGAGCTCAAGATCTATGCATGCCATGCCTCCAAGATGTAAAAGCAATATTTTATTAAAGCTTGATAGTGTAATGTATTTTATCTATTAAACGTGCTCATGCACATCAGGAAAAAGTTTATTAAAATAAATGCATGTTATTTTGCCAGTGTCAAAACAAAGCCTAGAGAAATAAAACATATAAAATTTTGTTATTAAGTTTTTATTTGTCACAGCTATATTTAATTTGACTTGTTCTGCACCACAGAAAGGTTTGCAACATTGCAGTTAACAGAAAATAGCTTTATACCATGTCAACTCTATCGGGCAACAAAACCTCCAGCTACAGAACTACCAAATCCAAATCATCAACATTTATTTAAAAGCAAATTACGCTTTACAAGTTCAAATTAGTTCAGTATATAACACTATTTCAATTTGGAAATTCTCATCACACTGCAGCACAGAAGTGGTAACAGCGAGCCCAAGAGCACACCAGTTCAGGGTCAGAACTCCTCTGCAGCACCCCAGCCCCGCTCACCCGGAGCTGCCCACCGTGAGCCCCCCCTCAAAAGCAAGGCGTGCGGACTGGGTGCTGTGCGGAGGAGCATCGTAAAACACACACCTGCAGGCCAGGCCATCTGCCCTCCTTCAAAAAATAGCAGTTGCATGCTTTTCATTTTTGGAGACACAGAAGCTCAACCACCGTAAAAAAAATACAGGACCACAAAACTTGTCCAATGCTCGAAAATACCAAAGAATATTTCAAGCAAGGAAAACATTCCCCAGCTGCTCTCCCTACCCTGCCTCGCAGAGCGACCCGGGTGAAGAAGGACCGTACCGCATTTGCAACAAGCACATCAGAAACACAAGTCTAAATAACACAAATAGTTTGGATGGTTTATTAAAACCAGGGTCACCACTGGCACAAAAATAGAGCACTGCCAATACCTCAGAGTCTGTAACGAATTTTTAAGAAGTTTCTCCTTTTTCGGATGTTGAGTTTCCAGTATCATGTTTCAAAGCACTTTAAATCCCCTCTACTTTAATGGCACCAGGAAAAAAAAAAAAAAAGGCACTAACTAGCAGTACTTAAGATACCAGAAACACGAGCTACAATATCAGACAGTTTTATTAGACCAAGACATTTCATAGAGCAACCTACAATGAACAAAGATCCTTTTTTCAATCCACCTATTTGTCAGCTAACAGCTTTCGACTTCAACACTTGTGTGTAATTTCCAAGTCAGTGACTTCGAATGTGGATGTGTCAAAAAGAGGTGAGTGTTTGATGTTAAATATGCATAGAGTGCAAGTAATTTCCCCAAATCTCTTACAGTTTAAACAGAAATAAACATAGTTTCTGCCAATTTTCCTCTTGTGAAAAGAAAGAAATAAAAATCACAGAAAGATCCTATAACAAGGCAGGAGATTTAAAAAAAAATGTGCATATGAAAATAGAGCAGGTAATCACGGAAACTGTGAAACACCCACTACAGCGAAACAATAACTTCGGCAGCCAGACAACAGACCAGTTGCTTCTGACCTACTTTGGAATATAAATTAGTTAATACTCACATAATGAGGGAGCTTGTGTATCTAAAAACCTTAGCAGGACATTCTGAAAAACAGGAAGACTGGAACCTGTCAAGGAGGCTGAAGACAGGGATTCCTTTTCATCTAGGACTTCAGATTCACCACATCTCTGCGCAGTTAAATAAATAAAAAAACGCATGTAGCTACACACAAATGCATATAATATTCCCACAATTTGCATCTGAGGCAACTATACGTCTGATCCTTTCCTACCTCTTCATAAAATCCAGACTTGCTCTACAATGACAGGCTTTTCCCATTACCTAGTTTGGTTATTTCTAACGTGTTTTATTTAATCACTTTGGATTACTTATTGAAAAGGAATGCCTGAGATGTACCATCATCTGCAACGACACGGTTTCATATAAAAGCAAAAATTTAAGATACAGAACTTCCAGGACCAATGTGAATAGAAAAGGTAACTCCTCTTGTTTGTGTAAATTACACTGAATATAATAATAACCAGGGCAAACATCTCTGCTTTGAGTGGATTTCAGTGTGAGTAAGGCAGAAACAATACCGAAAGCTCCCTTCCCCCTAAGTAATGGTTTGTGGTGAGGAGCGGACAAAGCAGAGAGGCTTTGGAAAGTGAAAGTCTTTCTGCACCTCGCGCTGTCTGTACGTCTGTCTGCACAGATGCGCTTCTGAGAGTGCTCTCATCTATCTGGCCCCGCACCCAGGCTGAACAGACATCACACATCACTTTCCTGGGGACCCTTTTTTCTAGGGGGAAAAAAAGAAAAAATAAAAAAAAACTAAACAGAACACCCATCCAGTAAAAACTGCCTGCGAGCGCTGCACGGACGCGGGTGAGGCCAAGGCAGCGGTGCTCTGGTCTGGAAAGCTGCAGCAAGGCTGTTGTGAACACACTGCCTCTGTTTAATCCTCACTGCAGAGCAGGTTTAGCATCACTGACGCTTCAAGGAGAGGTGTCAGCTTATGCAAGCTGGAGTAGGATCGTTTACCACAACAGACAGACAAGAGTCTACATCAAAGATGTCACTGCAGAGTCCTGCTTCTCCAGTGAAGCGTTTCATTTGCCCTGAAAACCAAGGAGTTCTACAGAATGCAAGATTTAAAGTTACACTCCGATTTTGCCTCAAAACAGATCTTAGTTTTGGAACGTTCCCAGAGTCTCCCACAGCTGAGCAGCCCTGCCCCACCGGCCAGACCCACGCCCCTCTTCTGGAGGGACGCCGGTTCCTCTGGCACCCCTTTATTCGGGCAAGTAGTTCACAGAAGTAAAACATTTCAAACAAACAGACATACATCAGCTAACATAGACCATTCTGAGTTAGGCTGCAATTTCTTCTTATTTTAAATAGAAGACTCTTTCATTTTAAATTTATCTAGAATTTAAAAACCGTAAATTGATGACAAAAATCCCCAGTGCTCCGAATGCCATCAAACTTACTTGTTTTGTAATGAGTAGAGATTAAAGTGATGTTTCCTTAGAGATATCTTACTTTTAAGCATACTGTTCACACTATTCTAGAAGTAAAAATAACTTACTTCTGCTTCAATTTCTGCTTGCCTCTTCTCCAGGAGTTTGGCTACAGCCATGGCCCTGTGCTTACCAGACCTTTTACAGCTCACAGCCCATTCACAAAGCAGCGTTACCACAGCTTCGTCGTTTGGGGCTACCTGTTCAGTGCAAGAACAAAGACAGAAAACCATTTCACCCACACAGCCAACAGGCTTATTTCCGAGCAAACAGCTTGCGGCAACCAGTGTTCTGGGGGACGAAGACCAAAGCTGGTTTTTGTTCTTTGGTACTGACAGATGCACGCGTTTGCTTTATTCGTAGTGTTTTCAAATGAAATATAATCTGGAAGCCAAAGAGCGAAATCTCAGTTCTCACACTGCTGATACTCAAGTCAAAATTTTCCTTTATCATCATGTTGCTTCACAAAAACAGAAAAGGGTGATCTGCTTTCTGAGCAAGAGAAACAGGAAAAGCACACCACACAGAGCCTCTCAACCCAATTAACCACAGAGAATTTACGTTTTCCTTACATTAATTCTTCCAAACCTCCTTCCTCTGTTTCCAGACCATTACTTGCGTCCCACTGACACACTAAAAAACAAACATCCCTAACCTCTAAAGGTGCATCTATCAGATCACCAAGGTCAAAAAACTTCCAAAAGGCTCAATTCATTCTGACCTAACACAGACATTTTTAAGAAACAGCACATGGCTTTAGAAAATCCATATTTACAGAATAGCAACGGGATATAGTATGCTTCTCTCTCTTGAGTGTTCATCCCATCTCTGTTTCCACTAACCACCCACATTTTGGAAGTTTTTTTTTCTTGTGTGCTGCTGAACTTCCTCGCTCCTGCCCAAGCTGGCTACCATCTCTGAACACTTAAGACATAAGACTGACCTGCAAATTAAGCAGATGTGATTTTTCTTCTTTCCCCAAGATTAGTGGAAAGTACGCTTACAAGAAAACATTAAGAAGGGCTAGAGTCAAGCACAGCACCCTCAGAAAGCGAATACTTTATTCAGAGTAATTAGGCATTACAGACGCACAAGCATGAAAGTTACTGCTTCAAAGCTATCCCAACTGTCCTCCTCAAAAAAATACAAAAACACCCAACGGTATGCTAAACAAGGCTGGTGCGTACGTGCACACACATCACACAGAAGGCTCCTGTAAATATGCTTCAACGGGCGAGCAAGAGATACTGAATGGCTGAGGGGGTGTGGAGGGAACAGGGGAAAATGCTTTTCTCTTACCCAAATGAAGTTACATGGTAACATCACGCTGTTTCAGTTAGAGTCAGTCAGCTAACAACAGAAGTATGGATACTATATATTTTTGAAGGCAATGCAGAACACCTAAAAGAGTCTGATCTTCACACTGACTTCTTTCCCTTTCTGCTAACAAGGGAAACCATGCCAACAAAAAAACCCACGTGCTTCTGTATCTCAAGCAGGAGACACCAACTCAGAGCTCAGGCAAAGCGCGTCAGGTCACCCGTTCCCTGAAGCTGCACCCGCGCTGCATCGCACCCTGCGGCATCCCAGGGACAGCAACACGGGACCTCCCTCACCCCCGTCCTTACAGGGAACGGCAGCTCTCGCAGAATGGCCGAGCAGCTTATCTTCTTAAGCAAGGAGCAGGTGACGCTCCTACAACTGAATCTCTTCAGAAAAGTAAAGAAGGAAAGCCTTGAAGAGGTGAGGCAATGGGGCACTAACGCCGAAGGTCAGAGCTCACTGTGCTGGGGCAAACACAGAGAGGGAAATCCTGGCAAGAGACACTTAAAGGAAGACTTACATGGGGTAATTCTGAAGGGAGAAAATGGTTATAAAAGTGTTCCTACATGCTTTTGTTCTGGCCTAAAGAAAAGGGCTTAGGTTTGTTTTGGGAAATGTCAAATCGTAGAAGAAGAAAGCCAATTTTTTGGCTTTCAATTATTTTCCACGTGAGAGAAACAAGGGTGCTTTTCCTCCAAGGAATAAGCACACAGGACAAACATTGCCACCACACAGACAGACACCGAGGTATACATATGCATGTGCACACATACAAGTATTTCCTTCAGACACTGCCCGAGATACTAAGCCAAGAATATCAGCCTGTTACCCAACTGTCCCCAGAGTTACACTCAATTACGCTTCGCACTGAAAAGCAAAACCACCAAAGCCTGCAGTCGGTGAGCTAACCACTTCCACTGCGGCTGCTCCCGCCGCTCGAGGGGACAGATGTTTAAGCCTTACGACAAATGTGAAAACAGCCTAAAGTAAAACTCCGGTCACCATATACAAGAACACACACAAACAAAATTCAAACCAAATTTCATGCGCCCATGTTTTTGGAGTCCTAGTGAGTATTACTTGCAACTTCATGCCTGTGCCGCTTAGCTCTGACCACTACGGACACAAGACTCAGCAGGAGTCCACGGAACAGGCGGACGGGGAGGAAGGTCATATGAGACCGACCGGCCTCAGGGTGGGCTCCCACGCCCGCCAGAGCCTGTACACCCCCGGCTGCAAAGCCAGATGCCAGAAGGCCACCAGCATTTGTTACCAGACACACCGTCTGTACTTACAGGTTGTAATTAACAGGATACCTCGTCTGAATTGCACACCCAAGTGTCTATGATCAAGGCTAAGGCTTATTTATCCAAGCACATTTCTTTCATGTTTGGTTGTCTGTTTTACAACCTTTCATGAAGCTCACTGACAAGGAGTGCAGTGGAAACTAAGCAACATTGTGATCAACAGCAAATTGCACATTTAGAGTTTTAGGTATTAAGCCAGCAACAGTCACTGTCTTTTTTTTTTTTTTAAACTAGAGATTGCATAAATGACTTATTTGATAGCCCAAAGAAAAGAAAAAACCCAGGGCAAGCTGACCTTTTTCGGTTAAAGCTGGATGCTATTTCAGTTATTTCGAGAAATGCTGTGAATTCTCACTTCTGAACAGCACTTCCACGTGTAGAACACTTCTCCGTATTAAAGTTCTCTTAACAAAAGGGATAAATAAAGGACAGATGTTTGTGCAACTCACAGAAAGTAATGTGAAATTATCCTGGTCAGGACCACTTTGAGGTCTGCATAAATTAACTACAGATTAATTCCTCGTCTGTTCTACCTGGACTTCAGGAGATTTCACAGAAGGACTGATCTGCTTCAAGCAGCTTATTTTCAAGGGACAACCTGGGTTTTTCGGGTGGGGGTGGTGGAGGTGGTGTTAAAATTAAACAACTAGGAAGAGACAGCTCTACAGTTACGAAAACACAGACAGTTAATTCTGTTCCTAAAGAAGTCATCTAACACTGATACTTATTAGTGCAAAAATATAAAAATAACTCCCCAATTCTATGCCTATAAAAAGCGTAGATTTTCAAAGATGTACACTCTTTTTTTTCTGAAATTCAGAAATTTTCTACATTCAGAGATGTAGAATCCAACATCACCACAAACCAAATACCTAGAAGTGATTACACACCTTAAAAATCACAGTTTCACATATATGCAGAACACAACCTCTTTTGAAGGGAAAAAAGCCCACCATAAATACTTGAAACATCAAGGTGTTTATCCATCTAAGAACTTCAACCACACCACTTGTAAGTGCCTAAAAACAGTGAGTTTGGTTCTCAGGAACTGACATGTGCAGCAACTAAAAAAGTTATCTGAGTGCAGGCAATGACTTGAACCCTCTGATGCAGGCTTTGGTTGGGCAGGTTGGCGTCACCAGAGCCATTCCCATACATTGGGCTCGTGGAACACGGGGCCCTGCAGCAGCTGAGAAAAGTCGAGTGGAAGTGTCTAACCATCTAATACTTTATTTTGCTTTTGACTGAAAATAACAAATACATTTGAAAGCAGTCTCAAGTCCCTGCAATATAAATAATTACCCAAAACACCTACAGTAAGTACGCCTCTACAGCAGTACACTGGGCCGTGGAAGACTACGCCAACCAACCCACAGCTGATCTGCAGAGCCACAAACTGGAAAATGAGTTAGTCCAACGCTGGAAACTCCAGCGCCGAGCGCTCGCTGCTTCGCTGAGCGCGGACAGGGGCGTGCTGCTCCTGGAGCCGGGGCGGCGGCAGCCCACGGCGCTGATAACGCAGACCGGAGAGCTCTAGCTCCCTGCCCCGCAGCCACAGCAGCCTGCTGCACGCTGCATGACTTCCTTCCTCCCCACGCTGTCTCACCATAGCTGTACCTCACAGTTTCCTCCCTTCCGACACCATGTTTACTTAAACATGTTAAGAATGCAATTAAGTAACACCTCTCAGAATAATCAGGTTTGGGATTTGTCTAATTTGGGATCTTGTACCTGCAGAGGGTCTGGCCTGGAAAAGTGCAGATCACGTTTCAGCGGGGCTCAAACAACTGCCTTGAAAAGTAGCATTAAGATCACATCTGTACCCTTAAAATTTCAGGGGCAGGAAAACAAAAAGATCAGTTCACACATTACTTAACGACTATATTTTGTAGGGAAGGCAAGACATAAGGTGCTGGAGCCCAGAACAGGCGTGGGTAGGCAGGAACTGCAACTCCCTCGGGCCAGGGGAAGCTCTCCCTCCCACAGACGAGACCCTTCCTCGAGATTCCCAAACCTTCCACAAGTCCTAATGAAAGAAAAACACTTCAAGGCGGCACCAAATGGGAGAGATTATCTACACCAGGTAGCACACACCTTTGAAGCACGACTTCAAGTTTAGACAACTCACTCACATTTGCCATCCAGCCAAATAGCTGGAACCTTCCGAAAGCCACCAGCCAGACCCTTTCAGAGAAAACCAAAGGTCTCATTTCCACTAATTTATAACTGGAACAGAAGGTGGGTGAAGAAAAGAAGAAAAGAGTTGGTTTGCTTTTATTTTTAAAAAAGCACCACAATTAGTAACACAGGAAAGTATTAAAACTAAAGTATTAAACGTTCCTGTTCCTGCTAGGTTTGGAGATAGGAAGCCAAAAGTACTATTAAACCTCTGCTTTCCATAACTCTGAGCCCTTTTCCCACTAATCCTTGCTTTTATTATTTAATTAAAATTTGCTAGTAAGGAACTAGCCTGACTTTGCGCTAGCTGAGGTACCCGGACTGCAGAAGTTATCTTTTCGTGGTGGAGGCAGGAAGAGCAGGGTGTAACGCGCAGGAGCTCAAATCACTAAGCAAAAGGAAACCCCAGCCTCCCCTCGCCTCACCGAAACCTCTCCCGAAAGCAGCCAGGTGTGTGACTCAGTGCCGCCGGGGAATGCCCATGCCGTTCGTAACGGCTGCTGCCGGGGAGCTGCCACCCAGCCCAGCCCCGCATTCTCCCTGCGCTCGGAGCCGCTTACGGGAACTCGCTGCGGGCGGCCGGCGACGCCGCCTCCCGCGCCACCGCGCCACGCCTGCGGGCCTCGACGCGTTTCGAGGGAGAGAGATGACAGCACCCGAGAAACCCTTCCTCCTGCCCCGAAACACACTGCTGCTTCTTGGGTTAGAAGGGGGAAAAAAAGCTTGTAGCAGGTGTGCTCTTATGCCAGTCATAGACGCCTGCGGAGGATATAAATGATATACTCTGTATATACATATATTATGTATATACATATTTATATGGCTATTCCTGTTCCTTTCAAAACAGGAAGATACTGAAAATGTATTCAATCAAATAATTCAACAAATCTGAGCAGGTGCTTATTGCAAGCCAAGTCTGTGTCGCAGGAAGCAGGTCTGTCCTTAAATCATGAAGGAGGTTAACTAAAACACAACACAAAAAATCCAATTGCTTCCTAGTGCAATAGAGTTCAGTCTCAAAACACAGAGCTGCTTTATTTCTAATGTTGTAGAATTTTGTCATTTAAGAACATTCCCTTTAAATACTAAGCTTTTTTTTTTTAAAGGTAGACTATCTAAATAAATTTGTAATCACAATTCCAGTTAGCATTTTCAAATTAACTCCTCAGTGAAATAAAATTAACATCTTAACATTAAACTCCAAATATGCTTTCTAAGAAGACAAGAAAGGGTTTTCAGAAGCCATATCTTTATTCAAAGAGACAAAGAAGGAGTACAATACAGCAACATTTATTAGTACAACCCACCTTTCTAAAGGGAATGGGTGAGGAAAGCAGACAAGAGCCAGGCACAAGAGCACTACCAGATTTTTGTAGGAAAACAAATGGGCCTGTGCCGTCCACAAATGCCTGGCTCGGAATCCCAAATCCATGCAAATTAGCTCTGCTCACAGAACAGTCAGGACAGCTCAGTCCGTTTGAAAACACATCTGCAGATCCGCCACAAAGGAGCTCTCAAGGTGTACTACTCTCTACGGAAAAATCGTCCTCAAAAGTTTGGGGTTTTTAGATGAACTAAATGCACTGACTCTAGCAGTGCAGACCAAAACATGGCAGATGACGAATGCTTCCAACTGCAGCCCAAGAGGGACAAAGTCATTACAGGGTGGTGGGCAAGCTCTCCATACACACCGCAGCACTAACAACAGCTCAAAGACAAACCTTTTTATTGGAGTACCATTTGCATATTTGCTTTAAATTATGAGACCATGCTCAACAAAATATTAACCACTGCTTTGAAGTTGTCTAATATAAGCAAAAACAAGTTGTGTCTTCTTTTTAAAGATCCCATCACTTATTTAAGTCACAGAATAAATTTCTCCCTTCCAGAGAGATTACGTACTTTAACTCCCTTTGACACCTAGGTGAGCAGGAATCTGAGGTTGGATTTCCTGAAATAAAGGGTGAAAGTACCCACACAAACAAGCTTCAGATGACTAAGCAATTTGAGCAACTGAACTAATGCTAACTGCATTATTAAAAATATTACAAGATGCTCAGAACATGCTTTATTTTCTCAGCGCTTATGGGAATAGACTCTGATTCTGCAGATATTTCACTCCATTTTGCTCATCTTGTCTCTCTCACCCGTCATGCATCCCAACATACTCAGATTCAGGTCCCTTACGTAGTAACAAATTGTTAAATTGCAGCTTACTAACTCAAAAGGCATGGTTAGACCTTTCCCACAGACACAGCAGAGCTGGGGGTTTTTTATTTGTTTCATTTCCAGCAAAGTGATCTCAGAAAGACAAATATTAGCTCTCTGCAGTTGTAACAAGCCCTGTTCGTGAGAACCAAGTTCAAAACAGGACTTTTTCACTCTAAAATGAAAAACATCTCTTGGCATCATAAGAATTCAGCTGGACTTCAAAGACAACATGAGAAGCAAGTCCTAAATACAAGTTCAGAGACCTAAACTTTAAAAGCAATCCGAGTGCACAAATATCCATGAAGTTTCAGGATTCTACATAACGATCTCAAGAAATTCAGTATCAGTCCTTAAAAATCAAGCGCTCTCTCCTTTCATCCATTTACTACTGCACACTAGCTAGAAAATAAGGGCATGAAGTTTCACTCATGCGGTATCCCTCCCACTGCTTAGCTGTATTTCAAGCTATACTTAACCAAATTGTATTTTTCTACACAGGAGACTGACAAGTTAAAAAGTCTCACCAACCATTCTAAAACAAAGCAAAACAAATTAAGAGGGGCAGGGGAAATCCTCTCTCAATTCCCTTCCTTAGTCATACCTGTGAAAGACTATGACAGATAATAAAATACAGGTAGACCAAAAGTTAGGATAGAGCTGAGTGGGTTTAAGCCACAGGAAGACGACAGGTGAACTCAAAGAGGACTCTTCACAGACATTATGAAAAGTCGCTATTGCATTCTCTAGCTCACTCTTCTGAGGACTCTATTTTTGCACACATTGACTCAAGCCTTCAGAGGGAGTGATCTCTAAAAGGGAGTGGAGAGGAATTAAAGGTGTTCCAAATCTGGATGAGTGCAACACAATTTTACTCTAATTTAAAACTGTATGGTAGCAATACAAACTGTTTACTAGATTTATTTATTTAAAGATACCTCCACAATAACCACCACAGTGGTAATCATTCTGGAGCTGTGCACAAGAGATGTTTTGAGTCAAGGAAATGTCAGGTAGAAAATACCTGCAGCTATAAAAAAGGCCAGTAGTTTTCTCTGCAATACCATCTCAAATGAAAGTGAATTTGCTGCTTTATGCCACATCATACATTTCTATATTTCAAGTCCTCCTAGTCAGCCAAATCTATTGAGAAACTATAAAAGTTAGTGAAGCAGAATTAAAAATGAAAGGTGCTTTGTATTACTCACTGTGCACATGGTCATGCTCACAAGGTAGCACCGTTCTTACCGTATTAATTGTGATATTACATTTTCATTGGCTGTCAGACCTTCACACCAAAAGAAGTCAACAGCTGTTACTATCATTTGGAACATCATGGATAAAAAGCTGAGCACCTGACAGATGTAACAAGTGCTACTTTTTGGGTTGCACACAGAGCCTGATGGAAGCCCCGTGCCTGTAAGGAAACCTACCACTCAAGAGCAGCCAGGCCATAATCCATGACTAAGGCTCAGACGAAGCTATTCCTGTGGGATTACACAGGGACCACCACTCTTAAGACACAGGGATAGTCGGTGAGAAACTACAATGCAATTCTTATCTCCTATTTAAAGTCTGCATTACTAAATCCTGCATTATTAAGCAATCAGTGCTCCTCCGTGTTAAGTCTTCTCCAAGTCACTGGAGAAGCACTGGATCCTCCTCCCACTTCTGTGGCCTCTCTCGGGGTCAAGGATGGAAGGTTTGTTCTGGGTCTGGTCAAAACGTGGATTTAACATCACATTTTCTCACACAGCTTCAGTGTGCCACCTCTGTCATATGCAACATGACGCTCAAAAGCTGAGCTCTATTCAATGCCTGCCATCCATCTGCCCTATTTCTCCTCCTCAAACTCAACGTATGGCTGCAGCTCAGCCCCTCACTCCACGTTTTTCTTTGTTTTGCGCTCTCATGTTCTGTCACCAATGTCACCAGATCCCAGACTTCCGCACCATTCCTCTGCATCTCCCTGTGGGATGAAAAGCCACTCTTCCCCCTGCAGGGCCCAGGACACCTGGCCTTTCAGCTAACCTGTCTACACCCGCCTGCCCTCCCTCATGCCAGCCCCTTCCCCCAAGTCTTACTTTTGCTCTGACACTTGGAAGTCATGAGTTATATATGAAAACAATTCTGAAGAAATCAATAGTGTGTGTAAAAGCAGCATCCTGAGCACATTTGTCTGTTTGCAGTCTCTCTAAGAACCTCAGTACATTGTAGCCGGAGCCACCTTCCATTCCAGCACGTGCCCAGTGCTTTGGAGCACCACTCTCATATATACTCACACTGCCATCATTTGCGGTCTTCACAACAATGTTTTGCAATCCAGCAGGAAAAATGGCAGGAAATAGGTTCCAAATATGTTCTAGCTGGGCTCACATCAAAACAGGGACAGTAGATAGCTGTCCTTCAAAGTACATTTTGCTTTAAATAGCTACGTCAGTAGGCATACGTCCTAGTGATGGACATCTTATGTACAAAATAAAAGTCCTTACAGGCTTACACGAGTTGCCAGCTGAAAGCAGAGCACACGCAACCTCATAACTTGTAGCCTTTTCTGCCAAGAAAAAATAGCCTAAGTTTATTAAGGGGGAAGGAAACGGAGACAAAAAAAGACAAACAGCATTGCACGTGGCGACATCCTCGTGTGCTTAACCTCGCAGCGCCGCAGCCGACGCGCAGCCGGTGCAGGGAGGCGCCGACATCCAGCGGCCGTTGAACGGCTCCGCAGCCCTTCTCCAGGGCGCGGGGCAGAGCTTCGCCCGCCAGCCTGCCCGGGAGGTAAGCAGCTAAACACTACCCTGGTAACTCGAATATAGCTTTGGAAGTTCAAATGTCAAAATGCACAAGTACCATCAATGGGGCATTCAGGGCATCCCAAGGTAACCTCTTCTCTAGCTGCCAAAACTTAAGCTTGAGCCAAGCAACAACTAACAGTCTTGAAAACTCCAGAGGAGGTTAAGAAACTGCAGATAATTTAAGAGTTTAATTTCATATCAGCTCCAGACTCAGTAAGGTAAGACTGAAACTTTCAAACTTAAGTTTTCTTCTCTCAGAAAGAAGTCAGCATCTTCTTTGCTTCTGCTCTCCCTACAGTCTCCTGTGACTACCGTGCAAACATAGGCACTTCGTCACTTATGTACGATAACGCTTTATTCCTACTCAATATTCTTCGCCTCAGAGTAAAATGTTATGCCATTAGAAGATAGGTAGTCCTGCACATTAACTAGACAGACCTTCAGAAAAATGTTTGGTACCCAGAACTGGGGAGCGCATCTTTAAGAGAGCTGTTTAGGGGCCAAAACAGGCATGTTTTCAAGGCAACCCAACCTCGAGTCATAAAGTACCATAAACAAAGGCAATAGCAGCAGACAACCTACAGTAAGAACAGAATAATTACCTTACTTTCAGAAGTCTCCCTACCAATACTGCCTTTTGAAACACAAAGAAACAGTTTGTTTGTACAATGGTAGCTAGAAGTCAGAAAAACTTTTTGGAATACAGAGAGGGAGGAGGAAAAAAAAAAAAAAGATACCAACACAACTGCAGAAGGGCAACAGCACAGAACCGCATCATCTGACCCCAAAAGCAGATGAAAACAAAAAGCCAGCACTCAAACAATAAAGCATATCACACCCCACCCATTTTAAAAATACAAAAACACTTGTGTGCTGAACTCCTGGTTTCATGCAAGCATTAGGGTTAAGAACTTTCAACAACTTCATCTGCCTGCTGTAACAGCTCTCCTTCCTCTGTTTCTCTCTCATTACCCTAATAGCATATTTGAAATACAAAGACAACTCTGGCAAGCGTTTCACTCCTACCTACCGGTTCTGAGCTTCACATACAGAGTTTGTTGGCAGGTATATCTCTCTGGAAATACTTCCAGAGATGTTATATCCCCAACACTATATTCTGCTTGTTTACTGCCAAGTCATTAAAATGCTGATTGGCAATTATTATGCAGTATTTCTGTGCAATAGAGGGTCTTGAATTATGACCATCAGTCGCTGAGAACATAGTCATGAACAAAAAACAGGTGTATTCAAAAAACAAGCCATTTTGCATAAAAGTTTTTAAAACAATAACAAGAGCGGCTATGACAGATTCACTAATATTTTCCACTTTAAAATTTTACTTCAACGGTGTATTGTTAAAGCTGGCTATTTCTTCTTTTCCCCAGACACTTTCCAAGGAAACTCAAGAGTTTGACATTATGCATAGGCCCAGTGACATTATCATCTGCACTGCACAAAAACAAACAAACAAACAAACAAAAAGTTAAAGATTTCTGATAAAGTTTTTCATGATCTCTGAACATGGTTCTAGGAGCCCAGGTAAAAATAATAAAAAACATAAGAGTATGTCATTTTAGAATATTTTACTACACTTAACCTACTAATTTACTGCTTTCTACAACAGATGTAAAAGTTGTTATCCAACAATAATCTGGAATTTTACTTGGCAGCACCCAAAAAACAAAGCACAAAACCTTGATAGATCATCTCTCCTAAATGAGGTTTACAGCACGTAGAACTGAAGAACTCAATTACAACAGCAAAGAGCTGTTTTCTCCTAATAAACCAAACGTCAAGTAGTAAAGAAAAAATACACCAAGAAAACACAAAGCTTTTGTATCAGATATACACATACACACAATTCTCCTAAGTAAAAATAAAATCTGTTGTCTACAGATCATGAAGTGAGGGGAGAATGTAGCCATTACCTCTTGGTTATCTTTATTCTGATTTGCCCAGAAAATCTTATGATAAAGTGTCTCCATTGAATTGCTGGAATCTGATCTGTCAAAACAATGCCGATCCAACACTTCTAAGGTGTGCAAAACTCGGCTGATGGTCACCCCTAGAGATGGGGGGGGAGAAAAAAAAAGTTTTACACAGGAAGACATTGCCTCACATCCATCAAATCTATTACTAGAATTAATCATGGTTCAACAGGTTTCTACTGAAAGAAGAACAACAGATGTAAACGCTAAAGCTCCCAATGTTTGTTTCATTTTTGAGTTGTCTTACCTGCAGTTGATTCTTGGCACTTGTCAAAAGACCACCGCACCTCCACAGCACGACCTCTTTGTTTTATCTGCTGTTCCACTTCATAAATCTTTGCCCGAACCTGTAAAAAAAGATAGTTGCTAATTAGCTAGTGGTGGGAAGTCTCAGTTTTCATTTCAAGCTTGTGACAGCTTTCTCAGCAGGAGCAAGGTACCCTATGGTGTTCCACAACGCTCCCTACGTTTGGGAACAACAAACTGAAGTACGTTCTGTTCAAATGTTTTTGTCTGTTACAAATCATCTTGTACAGTAAAATATCTTTTCTTTACATTCAACCCAGCAAAAGTTAACTTTCAGCGTATCTGAAAAGTCGCATGTCACAGTACGGTATGCCAAGCTTCCTCTTATTTGCCATTTCACATCTTAAAGTAATTTCAGTTTAGTAACAGAAAACATCTGAATGTAAAAAAAATTCCTGATATTTTCACAAAATCAGTACCTGAATGAAGTACAAAAGTAAGGTCATCAAAAACTAGCACAACACTAGTCTTGAAACTAGACCTACAGAAATATCTAAACTTGGCTGTAGTCCTAATGATCACAAATCATTATTTGGAATATAAAACAGATCTTAATAATCTGAAAATGAAAAAAGCTTACCTGCTGATTAAATGCTGAATTTCCACCTGGCATAGGTAAACTAGATGGAGCAACTTGAAGTAAATCCAGAGGTGAGCCTGGATTAATGTTCTTATTTTCATTCGTGGAATAATTCCACACCAAGGCACTTGGGCAACAGAGAGTTACAGTCTGCAAGCAATAGTACAAAACAGAAGCAATGTCTTTTTCTAACCATGTGTGATAGACAATACCAACAATAAGACAGTCCATGAGGCTAGAATCACTTTTGGTCTAACTCCTACAGTGAAAGAAACGAAGAGACAGGCCTACGTACAATTACTTTAAAACATCCATTTGAGGAAACTCAACTACTATATTATTTTCCTTCTTCATTATTAAAAAAATATTTAAATATATACATGTTCAATTCCCATTTGTATTGCTTTCCTAACGCTGTCAAAGAACATCACCAAAGGTTAATTTCAGTCAGGTCCTTCCTGTGAAACGTGAATGGGCTTTAGAAAAAAAGTAGTCATTTTGGTGTTCAGCTCACAGAAAGAAGCTACATGTGAAAAATTAAAATTTAAGAAATGAATTAAGATCAACTCTTCTGTCAAGATTTTAAAGCACAAAAGAGTCATTGAAATGCACCATGAATTTAAGATTTACTTCAAAAGAAAGATTTTGCATTGACAGGCTTCAAAACAGTCATTTCACAACGGCTTGTCAGCAGGTACCTATTACCCTGTAGCATTTGGTATTGTACTGAGCAAAAGCAGAATGCTTTGGTGTTTTGGGGTCAGACCTTAAATATAATCTAAAATGATGGAAGTTGATTCATCTTATCAATGTTTATTTTTGAGACTGCTGGATTACTTCTTTGGAAGCTCCCCCAGCCCAGATCTGGATTACAAAGCAGCACCTTAGAAAAAACACTGCCTAAAGAAATGCTCCTCTGAAAAGACAGAGAACTTGTCTGAGTAATGGCTGTCCTCTGGACCCGCTTGGTAGCACAAGAAAAAGGGGTGGAAAAAAGAGCAGAGAAAACACTTACGCATACACAAACCCAAATAGTCCAGGAAGAGCAGGAAGGTGACCAGCTGTGCTGCTAGTAGAGAAAAGCGGTAAAGCTGCCAGAGTACACAAGCAGACCCCAGCAGCCCAGGATGGAGACAAACACTGACGTTCCCAGGACAGATCCGTGTTCAAGAGGAAAAAGTCCCAGCATGCTGAGAGCCCGACGGGGTCTAACCTCCCGACTCATGCACCCTCAGCAGAGGGAGGGATGCGGATTCTCTCCCACTTTCTTTCCTCAGATAGCACCAACTGAGCCTTCCCTGCGTACAGCCCGGCCTGCCTCCAGGCTCTGGACTTCCCGCACTGCGACAACGGTGGGAAAGCATCGGCGCTCGGAAAGGGCGCTGCGTACCACAAGAAAGAGCTCTTTTACTGTGGGGGTGCTCCAGCACTGGAACGGGTTGCCCAGAGAGGTAGAGATGTTAAAAATCCAGCTGGACACGGTCCTGGGGAACCTGCTCTAGCTGACCCTGCCTGAGGGGTGGAGCACGGACGACATCATCTGAAGAGGTCCCCACCAACCTCACCCATTCTGTGATTTTGTGATCCCGCGAGCATCAGCATACTCCTGGTACCACCACCAGGACACCTCTGTGCCACCCCCAGAGACAGACAACTGAGCAGACAACAGCAGGAGGGCTGGAGGAAGTCTCACCAGGTCAGCACTCAGGAAGGCAAACAACCACAGCTCATCATACAAGTCCTTTTTTAGAAAATAATTACTCTCTTGACAATTCTGCTATTGCTGAGCAACAAGCACAAGTGAACAGTCTCTTCTGTTCCACAGTTTTAAAAACTGTGGAAGTTGATAAGGCAATATAAACTGCTTGTAATTCTGACAAAACCAAAATGAAGCGGCCTGCAGTGGCACCAAGCATCGGTGACAAGCTGGAAGCAGCAAGGAAATCCTCAAAGGTCAGAGCCTGCAGGAGCCAGTATGGTGCTGTCTCCTGTCCAGCCGCACGCAGCAGACAGTCGGGGTCTGGCAGAACTGCACAGGTCCGCTGGTGATGAGAACGTGATGAGATGCGCAGAGCATTACTGCAACCAGAAACACTCCACCGCAGAGGGAAGGCTCGGCCACCCCTGGCAGCGGAGTCGCTCCTTCCCACAGCAGAGGTGCAGACAAGCTTCTCCAGGTGGTTCCACCATCGTGCCTCAGCCAGCGTGGAGAATCCACCCTCCCGCTCCCCCCAGACCCACTCAGTCCTCACCCTTTAATGGATGCAGGTGCATTTCAAACCACAACTAGCACACCTTGTCACACCCAAAACCCAGTCTGTTTTCCAATAAACTGAACGGCTATAGCCTTGAAAACAAAGAGCAACAGAACACTGGCCTACCTGCAGCATACAACTAAGTCCATACACCAGTGGACGGTGTTGAGGGCAGGAGAGGAAATCTGGGCAGGCCAGCTGTACCGGGCTCACCACGGGACCAGGGGCAGTCGGACTCGGGGCTGCCAGAGGAGGGTTACTTGGTCCAATAATCACATGAGGAGAGTGTGCAGCTACAAGGTTAGGACCATCGCTTAGCAATAAAGATAGGCGTCTGGCACAAAAATAAGCAAGGCGACGGGATAGGTAAGCTGACTGAACAAACTCTTCCGAATACTGAAATTTAAAAAAATGCATAGTTTACTACACAGTCTACTCCATGTATTCCTTTTCTTTAACAATCTAACATTGGACATACATGAACTAAAAGGGATCACCTCAGCTATTTAAGAGTCCAGAAGTTAAAAAAGAAAAAAGTAGCTCAAATGCAAATCTATACTTCTGTCTCTTAAAAATTTCATCTGCCCTCCACAACCAGAATCAGTAACAGACAGTACAGTAACAGTCACAGAATCCTTCTACCAATTCAAGTTAAGGTTTCTAAAGCATGAACGTTTTAAAGGCGTTTAGAAATTCCAAACATGCACCGTGTAGTATATTTCCCTAAATGTCCTAAGCAAAAATGTTTATACGGATTTTACCACCACAGATATTAAAATCGTTTAACATGTACGAATCACACATACTGATTTTTAAAACATGCATGTACCTGCAACATTAGCGGCAGCAACAGCTTAAGAAGATCATCATCAGTAGGTCTGATTTTTTCCAAAACATCCAGTATCCATGTCAAATACTCGTGTCTCTCGAGCATTCCTTCCTTAAAGGATTTAAAATAACACATCACATATTAACTGGGAGCACTAAACACGAAGGTGTGCGATTACAAGTTTTATTTCGTTTCTGGTTTAGCTCTCATTATCCATGTCAGCACAGAGCTACCAAGACCCTCAACCACCACTACGCATGCAGGAACCAGCCACCATCATAGCAGGATAGGGAAGCAATTGCGTACAGCACCAATCATCTCTGCAGTGGGGATTCAGCAGGCTGCCTGATTTACTGCTGACAGACAGACTCCCTCCCGGCAACCCTTCTGCTATTTCTATCCTCGGGTAGAAATAACCAGAGGGTTATTCTGTGCTAGAACCGTGTGGAAATGAACAGCCAGGCCACCACTCCAACACCCGAGGCCTCATGTGCCACAGCGGCCTCAGCCTGATCCACAATCATTAAAAACACTCTTAAAAGATGGGATAATATAGCAGAGATGGAATAATTGAGTACATTGCTTGATTGTGATTGCAGCACACTAAGCAAATCAAAGCTTTTTCAGCTAGCAAATCTTTAAAATGAATTAGCATTTACAATTTACGCAAGTCTTATGACAAAAGCTACCAGTAAGTTCTAAAATTGAACTTTGCAAGAATGGTAACCTCAAAAAAAAAAAAAAAAATCCATGCACTTCTTAAAGTATTACCTGAAACATATAAAATGACAGTTTTTCATTATATTCCCACTGCTTCAGGGCTTGTTCCATCTCTTGAGGCATCACTACAGAGCTGTTGCCTTGACTGGAAGTCACATGATAAAACTCCGCAACCTTTGCCAGCTGCTCTCGAAGGTATCTGGTTATAATTTGAGTCCATTCTATAAAATAAGTTTACAATTAGAACACTTGAGGTGATAAAAGGTTTCTTTCACAGTGAGAATTGAAACAAACTTATATTGCCTTTGTCATCAAAAATACTCCTCCAAAACATTAACCCACCGTTGCATAATGCAGCACCTACTGTGAATTAATGGGCTTCGTACGTGCCTCTCCCGTGCACTGGTCTCCAAGCACACGTACTGTCAAGTGTGCAAGTAGCCTGCTAGCTTAGTGTGACATAAAAAGCACTGGCACAAGGCATGCCTTTAGGGAATCGCCTGTCTCTTTCATCAGATTTCAGCATTCAGCCACAAAACAGCCTTGAAATAGATAAAATAAATATACTTCATTACTTCCTTCCACCTGGACCTTTACTCTCCTCTTCCTTCCCCTCTTCCTTCCCCTCCAAATACAGCCAACATAAAACTCAACGGGACTTTGCACATGCGATAGGATATAAAACTGTCCTTTCTATAATCACTCTGAAACAGACAACTCCTCCAGATTTTTACTCTGATGAGAATGCAAAAGCTCAGGAGCAGTTTCTTAGGTCAGAGTGACCAGCACAATGCAGAGGTCTGCAGTAAGACTGATTATCTTTCATTTGTCCTAGATAAGTCAGTAAGTGCTGTTCAGCAAATACACAAACCTACTAAAAATTATCAGGTTTTCTCCCTGCTTCAGCAGTGATTCTGTACTTAGTATAACTTGGAGAAATTAGTGAAGAAAAGTAAACTTGCTTGGTCATATACATAAAGCTTTGGGAAAAGAGGAATTGTAAGGAAGGCATTCTTTTAACAGTAACCGGAACAACCAAGGATATTCGTTAGTATCTCAGAGACAAACATCTGACAGAGCTGTATTTAATCAGCATGCAGCATATTTTAGAAGAGCACACTTTTATGAATACATAACGCAGTTGCTTTGACAACCTAAGCCTGTTTACTGTCAGAGTTACAGGAACTACCACTCTCACACACAACTATTTTCTGTTCACTACCCACCTCCGACTTCAGATAGCGTGTTCGTCCTTTTTTCCCTTTGCATTTCTAATTGGCAGTTCTGTCAACATATACAGACTATATGTTGAATGCTTTTCTATCCAAATCCACTGAAATTTCTGTATGAAGCTAGTGGGTTTTAGTGTTTTCACAGAGCAGTTTAACTACATTTACTTCAAACATTCGCTCACTTTTGGAAAAACAATTCCAAATCCACTACTTCAAACTTATTTCATGTGACAGTATGAAAGAAGAATTTTCCCAAAGCAATTACCAATATCTCTGTGCCACTGAGTTAGAAACAATGCAACTGCCTTTCTGTTACCGGAGGCACAGATATAAAACATTTTGGGAACTGTCAAAGGCTGCTCAGTAACACGCAGCAAACTACTTCCCAAAAAGCTCTCAACAACCTTTGCAAAACAGGGAATTTGGACAGAGGACGTACCCTTCAGTAACCTACCTCAGAATACTCGCTGATAAAAGTCACAGGCACCTCAGCCCACAGACACTCTTACTGGCTTCGTTCACCCTTGCTGTGAAGCGGGTGCCACCATGGTGCCAGCCCGAAGCAGAGCCAGAGCAGGAGTACCTGCCTACCCCCCAACCTATGCTACCGCCTTGCACCTTCCCAGTAGGCAAAAACTCCTTTTATTTTAAAAAGCTACTACTCCCAGCCAGAGCAAACTAGGTCTAGGTCAATTTTTCGCAACAGAGTGGACAACCTTAGCTTTCCTCACTCCCTCCTTACTCCCCTTTCTCCCCCATTCCCAGACAACCAAGAAGGAGGGTGTTTAACTACACCCTAATGTGTCCCAAGCAAAGGAACAGCCCCAGTCTTGGTGCACAGCATCACCATTTCAGTCCCCCTAGGAGAGCCACAGATGCTCTCTTATCACTAGCAGAGCTACTCACAACAGATTCTGAAAGAAATCAGCCTGCTCTTGCTGCCTGCTCCAAGCCCCCTGCTAGGGTTTACCCCCAAAAATCCTTACATCATTCAAGAGAAAAGGGAAGACAACCTGAGAGGCTGGAGAGAGGGGCTGTTTCAGCATCCCTTGGTGCAAAGGACAGAAGTGGAATTTGAGAGAAGGAAAGAGCGAGTCACCCAGCCCCGCTCAGCAGTGCCAAAGCAGCTCAAAGGAGCCTGAACCCATCCTGTGTCAGAAGAGTGGGGAACTGTGCTAATCTCCCACCAAAACAGCACCGACCTCACTACAGAGAAGGCGACCCCAGCACGGCAGCCTCCCAGAGTTCATACACCAATGGAGGCAACACTGGTATGGACAAGGCTTGATACCTGGGCAGGTGTCTCCCTTCTTGCCAGCCACACACACTGCCTCCCCCTTGCTCTCTGTCTCTAAAAATCAGACTGATATTTAAAAATATTTTTAAAACTATCACCAAAGAACAAACATAGGACCTTTGCTAGAAAATAGAAAATATACTTTTGGGGCTTTAACTAGGAACTCGGACTGAAAACTAGTGTTACGAGCCTACAAATAATGATAATAATAAAAAAAAACCACAAAGCAAAGTTTGAAAGAAACAACAGAATGAGTTGGCAGGAAGAAGTAGACATTGCTCACAGTAGTACAGAGATGCTGCTAAACAGCAGTGAAATTGTCTGTTCTGAGCAGTTATTCTGAAGACGAAGGAAAACGTTCATTCCAGACAGTAGAAGAGCTGTAGGTAGCATATGTAAATTGAGAGAGTAAAACTACAACTTTGATAATAGTTAGAGCAACTTTGAACACCTTAAAGGTGTTCACTGCTTGGCCTGCTGGCATGGTGCCAGACAGTGTCATTTAAGGTTAGTTAGTACTCCAAATAAATACATTGCCACCTATGTTCTAATAAATAAGCTTTGAAATGCACATTTCATTCCAGGCTTTCTAAATTTGCAGTTCTGTTCATTCCCTGGTAACATTTATCTTAGCACAGCCTTTGCCACTCCTGCCAGCCCTGCAGAGACCAGTGTTGGTGGCGAAGACGACGCAGCACAGTCAGCTCCTCGGATGCAGCGCCTGGAGACGTAGGGAGGAATCAGCTGGCAGGAGAAGCAGCCAACAGGGCAGTATTTATGCTGCATGGCTCTTTGCACTCTTTGACATACATTTCTAAACAAAGCTGATTTAAAAGAATTTTTATTCCCCTTCCCACTACAAAGATTCCTCTCTGGACACCTAGTAACACCAAAGCCATGAACAAGAGGAGCAGGCCCCTTCAGCTATTAGAATGCATTCAGACATTAGAGATGTTTATTTACCAGTATTTGGGTCAGTGGCCTGGCGTTTCTTGATTTTAGCTTCAGAAATAGCAGCGTAGTAGGCACATGTCATTTTGATCAGCCATGCCGCTCGCAGCAGTGGCACAGAATATTTTGCTAAGTAAGCAAAAACATCTTCTTTTTTACTGAGAATAGGAACCTGAAATGAAACAGGAAGCAAGTTAGGGCACACAGTCCAAACAGCAGCTGGCACCTGCGGGTTAGCCCAGGCCTCCTCTGCTCAACCCCACGCTACCTGGAGAGCGGCAGACCGCTTCACCAACCTTGGAACCCACTACACTAATAACACCTATCATCTAGACACAGAGAAAGAGAGACTTGACAAAAAAGGGATACTGCCCCACACTTCCCCCAGGTTTCACCGGGAGCATCCTTCCCCCACTCAGAGATGCCTGCAGGGCCACTAGCAAACCGCTCAACACAGCCAAAGGCATCCAAAGTACAGAAAGAGTCCTGCAAGCTGATCCTCAGAACCTCTGGAAAATGGAAATACATCAAGGTTTTGGGTACGGGTTCAATTACACAGACACTGCCAGTTTCTTGGGTGCCCCTGGTTCAGAGGAGTCTGTAATAACCAGGGCGCAGCAGGGCAACAGAGGCTGGCCAGCTAATACTCCCTGCACTGGCCACGCACACAACGGGGCTGGTCCTACAAGACTTCCAGGTGAAAAGTCACTCTATTCTCTCACAGCAGTCCTTACACCTTTCTGCATAAAGGTAGAATAATTTTAAAACACATTTTTAAAGCAACCTATATGAGTGAGAACAAGACATTTCATACCCAGTGGAGACAGAAGGGAGTGGAGGCACAAATGCTACACTGACTATCCCCTACTGAAAAATCCTCATCACTCCTTCAAGCATACTCAACCTTTCTAACAGAGTGCCTGGAGAACAGAGGTACATCAGTGCTGAAGAGAGCAGCAAACAAAGCACTAACCCTTTCCTGTAATGCTCTTCAGTGGTCAGTCTAGGGACTCTACAGAATCAGTTTCAGTGTCTTCACACGCTTATTTACTGTTATCAGAAGGTTTATAAATCTGGTTATTAAAAAAAACTTAAATAATGAAAAAAATCTCTTTAGCACTTCTATTCACAAAGTTAACCTCTCAGAAAGGGGGAAACTTAAGTTGGTAGCATGCTTGCCACAGCTAAGCTCTTGTTTTTCTGGCAGCTCTATTGGTGGCAAAGCAGCACACGTTCTTCACCAACTGCGCGGCAACAGACCAAAAACTGGTGAAACTTGTACCTTCTGTTATTTTGGTCCATTTATGCTCAATAGTCTTGGAAAAAAGAGCTCCTTATTGCAGTTTAATTTATACTCAGAGTAACTCCCAGATACTGTAAGATCAGCTGCTTGTATACAGAGCTTCAGGAAAGAAAGGCATGAATAACAGCATCTTTGTTACTGTGTTCTAGATGCCACCTTGGATGAGTTTTAATGACCACTTCAAATTTATCTTGTACTGCTGTTCTTAACAGCACACAGTATCCAAAAAGATAGCTCAAAATTGCCTTTTCCAGTTACACACAGACTGCTACAAAGCAGCAAGAATTCTTCTCCTTAATTAGAAACTTAAACAAGAATACAACTAATAAAATGGTTTAACAAAGATTGTTAATACAAATACAAATTTAAATGTGAAGACATGCAAAGGGGTTGGAGTTAGCAAGCAGGTTTTTTTAACAAGGCATCGGCTTCCTAGCCGATTATTTCCTTGCCAGACACAATAATTTCTCTAAACTGGTCCTTTGCTGGAAAAAGAGACCGTTGAAGTGAAGCGTACAGGCAAAGAATCTGGCTGTCAATGAGAGAAACATGCCTGAGCTAAAATATGGTCATTCAAAGGGACTTTTTACCAGCTAGATCAGAAGTTCCCCTTTGCCCAGGCACCCTCCTTGCAGAGAGGGAACACGCTGCAGAGCAGCAGCTGCCTCCAGCACCGCTCCACATTCAGCACGTTCAGAAATATTGCTCTGTTCTTATAGCCCAATTCAGTACAATCCAATATCCAAGAAATAGAGGAAGGAGTACTTCGGTACCTTTTTTGCTAAAAGAGTCAGTGGTTTACTTCCTGCTAAATCTGTGAACCAGTTGTGAATTGCACTCTGAGACCGAGCAGTAACCAGCCAGTAGTTGTCTTTGGCATTTACTTGTGGTTTCTTCTTTCCTGTGTCCTGGAAAGTGTTAAGTTTTAGCTTTTCCGCTAATATGCTGCTAAAGTAAGCGCCAATCTGGTGGGGAAAAAAAGCAAAACATATATGACAACCCAGTAAGCAAGCACCTATCATACATTAATGCACGAAGGATTTCCATCTGAATAGATGTAGTCATCACTCTAGTCCAGGCTACCAATCTAATAAAATTACACTGTAATTCCCTGCAGCTAGGAGATGGGGATTCATGATATTAAGCACCCATGCAACACTTTTGCATTATTACTATAGAAGCTGCAGGTCAGCAAAACCAAGCTAAAGATGCCCAGGCCTCAGCGATACCAGAGACGCAGCTGCCATTTACGACGGGTCACTGTGAATGCCCAGAGCCACATCCCTCCAACAGATGAGTGCCTCAGATTTAGGCCCCAGTTCAGTGCATTCTAAGAGTGTCTCAGAACGTTCCTCCCCTTCTACGCTTGACTATGCCGTCAAGTCTGTAAATACGCGCTTTACACTTCTATTTAGAACAAACTACACTGTCACAAGAACCGCATTCGTTGTCTTTCCATCATCAGTCACAGCAGGCAACACTTCAAAGATTTGGATAAGCTAGGAAGTGTTCTGACTTCTGTTCAAAACACCTCCGCTACCACTCAATACCTCCAGAATGAAAAGCTTTGTAAGGTTTGCTTCCCCAGTACTTTCAAACCCAAAACAGCAGAAAAAAAGCCCAATAGAGGTTTTACTTCCCATGTAAGCTTATTTACTTTTCAAAATTACTATAATAGAAATTATTTTTTAGGCCTGTCAGTAAGAATAAAATGTTTGATTTTCTAACAAATAGATTCATAGTTGAGTAATTTTAAAAATCTATGAAAAGCTTTTAGGAGACATTGAACTTATTTTGGTAATTCCACACTTAAATCTTCCAAATAACTATAAGCACTTCCTTGTGAATTTCTGTTTTACTTTTCAAACAGTTATGTTCAATAGTCAAAACACGAATAATTAAAATATAAGACAGAAAGTGCCTGCACATAGCAATTCTAGAAAACAAAATCAGAAGAATGTAATGGGGAAACCTTTAACATTTCAACAATAGCAACCCTGTCATTTACTTGTATTTCTTCTCCTGCTAAAATAAAAAGAGCATCACTGTATAAGTAAATTCACATTTTCCAATAATCCATAAAAAGTTATATATTTTAAAAGTCAAACAGCAGAAAATTACTTTGTCTGAAAACATTTTTATAAGCTTCTTGATAACATTCTCCTTCAAAACCGTTTCTTCCTGCTTTCCCAACAGGAGAAGAAAAAAAAAAAAAAAAAAAAAAAGAGAGTACATGAATCTAGACAGATCCCGCAAAGAAATATGGGATAGGGTGTTTTTTTTTCTAAAAAGCTATTATTTTCAATTTGGAGGATAGTAACTAATATTTTAGTGATTTTTATTGCTCTTTTGTATCTCACACTTCTTTGACTCTCAAAAAAACCCCACAGGAGAGCTAAGTTAAATTTCACTAAACAATCCAAGAATGTATTTCCAAGAGACCTGGACAACAGTGACCAGTTTCTCCTGGCAGTAAACAGCCCGATGAAACAGATACAAGACCAAAGCAAGTTAAAGATGCGTAAACACTAGGGACTTTCAGGGAAGGAGTCACTACTCTCTTTGTAAATGAAGCAAATAAAAGAACAGGAGCAAAAATTAATGCCTCTTCTACAATGAAGTGTGCTAGTTATGTTTTGTTCTTGGCATCCATGTTTTCCTCCGAAGACTGGTAACACTAGGTAGCAGAAACACAGCTCAGCATTCTTATATTAGTTCTGTAATTAACTTCAATACGAAGACTTCCAACTAGAAAGCAAAGCAGTCAAGAACCAAGTACAACCACTGCCAGCTCGGTTCCAATTTCAGTGAGTATACTCAGACCGAAAAGCCCTGCCTTACCTTTGAGGCATTAATGACAATATTTCTCGCAGATCCATGCTCATCTCCAGAGAAGGCAGGCTGATTACTGAAGCCTTGTTTTACGTTCACTGCAGTAAGTTCATCCTGCAAAGAGTGTTTTAAGGGCAAAAAATGAAATGACAATTTAAGAAGTCACACCATTCTGAAAAGCATGTTGTTACAAAGAAAATGTACGCATTTGCTAGTATGTCACACTCTGCATTCACCTGAGCCCTCAAAGCACTCTGCACGTTCACGGGATTTCAGTGAAGGGGAACACAATGTCACGCCTACCCTCCGGTCCCCATTAAGTGTTTGCCTTACTACAGACTTCAAGGCTGTAACCTGATAAGGATACCCCTTGATTGCTGAAAGAGGACTGCTGCCCATTAGAAGGGTAGCAGGAAACAAGGCCTTAGCAGCCTTCGTGAAACCTGGAGCGCTCCCCAGCCCCCAGCCCTAAATCTTCCTCATGAAAGCGGTGCCAGTCGCCAGCCATCCAGACCAGCGGAGGGAGAGCAGCGCATCCTCCTCTCCTCGAGATACACTGGGATCGCTGGACCAGCTGCATCGCTCCACAACAGAACGCTGCTGCACACCCCTCGTTACCACCAGAACCCTACATGTCCCTTCCCCCAGCACGAAAAAATGTTGGCATTGTTGTTTTGTTCAAGTTTAAAGTATTACTCTTTCAGTTTGTGGCCTCACAACCACCATTTGAGGATCTCTACTCAAATAAGAAACAGACCACCCCTAGCAGAAACAATACCAAGTAAACTTCTGTCCCTGTTCCCGCTTATTCTGGAGTTACTGTCGCAGTGGAAGTATTACTAGTCTCCTACTACACCATCAACACGCCTTCATTTTGCTGCATATTGGCATTTAAGCAGGCTTAGCTGGATCATGTTCGCAGCAAGAACACAGAACAGACAGAAGTGGGGTCAGCAGCATTAGCTGCAAACACATACCCGAGCCTTCACAAATGCAGACCGTAACTTCCCCGGCAAGCCCCATCCTTCCCTATCACTCTGTATCTTCGCCAAAGTTCATATTCTTCCACGGAGGCTGTGCAGTTTATTGACTTATTCAGGATGACATGCCTGTCACACTGAGGTTTACCTATGCCAGATGAACGGGCACTTGGCTTGTTTGTTTTTCTTAATCTCCCTCTGAGGAGGAGGCACAGATCTCCCCCAACGAATCAGCTACTTGCCACCAAAGGTACTCTACACAAGCTCAAGTGGTCCACGGACCACTGGTAGTGGGTGAGGTATTGGAACAATCCCCGAGATGACTGTGAAATAACCTATGAAAACAAAGAGCGACTGCCGTGCAACCAAGCAAATGAAAATAGGAGAAAAAAAAGTTAAGAATGTCACAATTTTACTAGAAGATTTTATTACTAGTTTGGGGCAACATGTCTCCCCAAAAACAGCGACCCAGAAGCTTCCATTTGCTTTATTCTCTTACACGTTGCAACGCATTTTGCTTTTCAGTATTTTCACAAAGTTTGTGAGCAACACAGAAGACAGTAATGTATTTAGAAGAAATGTAAGCTCTCGAGGGTTTGTGAAGTTAGCAAGCCTCATCTGAATTTTAAATGAAATCAACAAGAAGTGCTGGAACACTCCTCCACCCACACTATCCCCAAGACAGCCTTGAAAACACAGATAAAGGCAGAGATGAAAGTGATCAAAGATATTATAAGCAAATAAATAAAAGGTAAATGGCAAACAGATGGAGATATATGTTACTATTAGTGCCATTTCCACAGATGACCCCAGTTCTGTTATCTTTAAACTTCTCCTCTTTTGAAAAAAGCTGTCTAGATATCATTATGCTGAAAATAACTAAGAACCGTATGTTGTACTGCTAGATCTACCGCTACTGTAGGAACAAGCTGCGGATGGACTGACAACACAAACACATCAGTGTTTTGGTTTTGTCTGGCTCAGATTATTAGCTCAGATTTCTCCCTGCCTTCAGCAGTAGCTCAGAAATTTTAAACACAGAACAGAGCACAGTTGCATAACCAAACACCAACTAGAAATGAAAAGACACGTCATCTGTGAACGCAATGCAGAGAGATACCTTTACAAACAAATTAACAATAAAATGGGATGTTCACAGGAGCTCTCATTACATCTCACTTACACCAGCTCCATTAACAGCTCGGGGTCATTTTCTAAGAGCACAGCTGTCCCCTAGCAGAGGGGGAAGTCTCCTGGACAAACAGGCAGGAACACCAGCACTGCCAAGCTGTACAATACCGAATGTACCAGGTTAAGCCCGCTTTCACTGGGCTTGGTTTGCAAGCCCTCTCCTAGTGACAGGCACAGGAGCACCGCACGCTGCTGTCACTAAGCGAGCGCGCTGCGCCGCAACACGCTGCATCCTCTGGCCTCCTGCAGGGATGTCAAGCTTCCTCTCAAAATGTCAAGCAGGGCCCCAAGCGAGCCCAATCAAGGCTTAAAACCCTTTTGCAATTTTAAATAGCCAAATGAGCATTCAGGCCCAAATTGCGTTAATTTGCTTCAGAAAGAATTTTAATTGTTTTGTGTAGGATATTTAAGACCCACCGATACATCTGCAGCAGTCCGTTTGTGAACACAACACGTACAGATGGACATCTTTACAGAAAAAAAGCCCGGCAAGTTCAGGCCGATGTTCACAGCAGCTGAGCATCGTCAGCTCTGTGAGAAGTCAGACCCCAAGGTAAGTCTGCATGCGTTCCTTCATCCATCGCAGCTGTGACTCCTGCAAAGCATGCTCAGAGGAGGCCACCTGTAGCACTTACCCAGCCAGCTGCAGTCAGGGCACTCAAATCTAGACCGGGAACAAATGAACCGACTGTTAGGATCAAGCATTGAGGCGTTGTTGGGTGTTCTGGACTGTATAATTCCATATTAACTTGCTGTTAATGAATAGGAATGAGCTCTTTCAACTTAGCATTCTCCTGCTTCCTTATATTACTGCAGTTACAGTTGCTTACTGCAGCACCAAGCCAGTAAGAGAAAAGCAGAAAGCTAATGATGTATAAAGGTTTTGAAAAACTAGGAACTGGCTAGTTTATTCTGACATCTAAGCTGAGCAAATGCACTTTGTATAGAGCTATACCGGCACTATTTGACAGCCAAAACCAAGGAATTTTTGAAAGGCTTTCTTTTTCTCCCTAACCTCAAAATTTTCCTTCAGAAGAGAAATTTAAAAGAAGTTCATATTGAACTCATGAAAGCAACAAAATGGCTCTTTTTAGCCAGTCATTACTTTCAGATCCTCTCACATGCTCCATCTTTTGCTTTGTGTTTCTGTTACAGCAGGGCACCTACTTTCAGCAGCTTGGAGCAACCATAGTGTTAGCTTGGAGACCCAAACCCTCTGCAGGAAGGTCCAGGGTTTCACCCTGTGGTGTAGCTGCTGCAGCAGAAACCTTCCACTCATGCTCTGCTTCTGCTATGTTGGGTTTGGTTTGAACGAGGAGATCAAAAAACTAACTCCCTAAAAGAGACAGTATAAAATACTGTGCCAGTTATAGATTACTAAACAAGTTTATTTCATTATGAAGAGCGGAATAACAAAATTTAGAGGAGCATTATCCCCTCCGAATCAACAGCTTAGAAGGATTAACCATACGCAACAGCCAACCACAGGCAGAAGCAACTTTTGCCAGAGACTAGGAAGATGACATACTGGCCATGTTATAAACAGATACTGAGAACGAGAAGGAAGATTGGTCTCTTATAACACTGTAGGGCCCAGGAAGACAGGTCTACTCCCGACTGGCATAAGGGGGGACACTACTGGAGAGGCCTCTCCGACAGAAACATCAACTGCTATACCCATCCTACCGGTGAGAAGGTGGTCTGGGCTACTGGTGATTGTAGACATTGAAGAATTGAGCCTTGGAAGGGTCAAACCCTGTGCACTATGTGTGGAGAAGGCAATGAAATTCCTTCTGTCTGAAGGCTATTTCTCAGCATAGAATTATGTCGACTGTGCTTTTTTGTGCTTTGAAACTGAATTCAACTGAAGTTAAAAGCATTACTCATGAGTAAAATCATCAGGATCTGGCCCTGATGATATGGTACATTCAGTGGTTATATCTTTGGCTTGTAATAAACACAATCCGCATTGTATTTTATCCATCTTAAGGAGACTGTAACAATTTATAGCACAGGAAGTGTTAGAAAAAAAGTTGATTCTAACACCTTCAAATGCTCCTGCAAGGGCAGGATTTCCAAACCTACCTTGTGCTCCAGAATCAGCAGCAGGGATTATACAGAGAAAATATGTGCAAAGCACTGTCCAGTTGTCCTGGTTTCAGCGGGGATAGAGTTAATTTTCTCCCTAGTAGCTGGTATAGTGCTGTGCTTTGGATTTAGCATGAGAATAACATTGATAACACAGGGATGTTTTAGTTGTTGCTAAGTAATGTTTACACTAGTCAAGGACTTTTCAGCTTCCCAGGCTCTGCCAGCGAGGAGGTGCGCAAGAAGCTGGGAAGGGGCACAGCCAAGGTACTTGACCCAAACTGGCCAAAGGACTATTCCATACCACATGGCGTCATGCTCAGTATAGAAACTGGGGGGAGTTGGCCGGGGGCAGCAATCGCTGCTCGGGGACTGGCTGGGCATCAGTCAGTGGGTGGTGAGAGGTTCTATCACTTGTTTTTACTTGGGTTTTGTACCTCTCTCTCATTGTTCTCCTTTTCATTACAATTTATTATTATAACATTTTATTTCAATTATTAAACTGTTCTTATCTCACCCCACGAATTTTTTTACTTTTGCTCTTCCGATTCTCTCCCCCATCCCACCGGGGGGGGAGGGTGACTGAGCGGCTGGGTGGTGCTTGGTTGCTGACTGGGGCCAAACCAGGACACCAATGTTCAAAGAAAACACATTAGAGAAAGAGGAGGAAAACTAATTCCTCCTAATCTTTCTCTTTTAGAGCAGTATCAGGTGTTAAAAGCAGCCCCAGCAGGTAACTGCATTCAAGCAGAAGCTATGTGCTATGCAATTTGAAGGCTTCCCTTCCGCCACCCCGTTATTTCTGCAGAGAGCGTTTAGCACCCAGGGCACACCCCAATGCTCCGGGGCTAAGCGCTACCCCAAGCTTTTCATAAGCGCTACCCCAAGCTTTTCATGAGGGACCCTGCAAAGGATGCAGATTTCCACCTGGCGCTCCGGTGAACAGGCGCAGGAGCTGGCTCTGGAGCATGAGGGCCCAGGGTCCCTGGAGGTGCTAGCTCCTCGCAGAGAGGGAATTTAGAAAAGCACAGGGCGACAGTCGGCAACACCAACGTCACCAGACAGCCCATTGCCACCTCTACGGGGACCTGTAGCTCCGCATTTGTCTCCTTTTTCAAATGACAGACAGACTTCACCAACGCAAAGGCTGGAACGACACAGGGCTGTATCCTGTAAACACCCCGTGCAACACGGACTAACGCTGCCCATACACATGTGGGATGAAGACTTTCCCCAAGCCACATTTCAATCAATTATGTTATGGCAAATAACAATGAGCCTGTTGGAGTTATTTTCTACTTATTAATGCACCCATGTAACATATTTTAAATATTAACCATCTGGGTACTTGCCACTTCCATTCTTATTGTAACTGTCTGCATATTTATAAATGTGTCTGCAAGAATCAATCCACCACCTGACTAAAAATATGCAACAGTCCAGAGCTAAAAATTAATCTCCATACATTGTCATAGCTGAGTCCAGATGCAGTTCTGCAGGCCTGGTCATGATCACACGTAAAAAATATGCATTAGACAAATATTTCTAGTTACTGTAATCACCAAGTTTGTAAGTATGATGAGTAGCAGCATAAGGGCAAAAAGATAGAAAGATGCTAAAGGTCAAAATTTGAGGTATGTCTCAAAGGATCAGTAACGGACTTGAATACACATCTTTTATTGCGTGTTGTCCAAGCTCCTCTCAACCAGCACTGACCAACAGTCACTCTGATGAGCACTCTCCAGCCTACGTGAACCAGATGATAATCCTCGTAAACAACTAACAAATTACCCTTAATTAGCCTCCTTTCTGGAAGTCTCAACATGACAACAGCAGACCAGGAAAAGAGCAAAGCACCAAGAGCATTGCATGGCTGCCCTGCTGTACTTGCTCCATTTAACTGCAGCTCATCCTCATCATCAGCCTGACGACTTCTACAAGCACCGAATTCACCGGGACAGAAGACGGCCAGGAACACCAGAAGAACAGGACACCCCAGATCAACCACGCAAGAAGCAGGGGTATCTGGCGCACACGGCTTCGTGTACAAGTCACAACGCAGCACGAGGCAAATCTCAGAGTGACCCGTGGCCTTTGGTGGGAGACGTCCTGTTCACAGAACCCTCCCAGAGGCTTCTTCCACCCACCTACGGAGGGCTAGCAGCCCGGAAGCAAGACCGGGAAGCCGGGCTGGGGAGAGCCTACAACCAACCCCACGGCTTTGCTGGACATGCCAGCTAGGTCACAGCACCCACCCGAACTACATGCTCACCCCCAGCACCGACCAACAGCGGGTCTCCGTGGGTTTGGTTGTGGTACCTGGGAGCAGGACAGCCACAGCATGACCCAAGAGTACAAGCTACAGCCCCGCTCACCTCTGCTCTGTGTTTTTGGATACATTTCCCAACCTCCAAAACCCTCCAGCCCTCTTTTTCCTCCAACCATGGGGCCCTGCTGTCAGATCAGAAACACAGGTGGGCAGCTCGGCAGGCCCACGCACACCCCAGCCAGCAGCACCTCTCACCCCCTGGGCAGCCTGTGCCCCTCACGGGTCAGGGGTGCCCCTCACGGCAGGTGGCTGTACCCCTCATGGGTCCGTGCCCCTCACGGCAGGTAGCTGTACCCCTCACAGGCCAGGGGTACGCCTCATGGGTCCGTGCCCCTCACGGGTCCGTGCCCCTCACGGGTCCATGCCCCTCACAGCAGGTGGCTGTACCCCTCACGGGTCCGTGCCCCTCACGGCAGGTGACTGTACCCCTCATGGGTCCGTGCCCCTCACAGTCCCCTGCCCCTCACGGCAGGTAGCTGTGCCCCTCACAGGCCAGGGGTACCCCTCATGGGTCCATGCCCCTCACGGCAGGTGGCTGTACCCCTCACGGGTCCGTGCCCCTCACGGGTCCATGCCCCTCACGGCAGGTGACTGTACCCCTCAAGGGTCCGTGCCCCTCACAGCAGGTGACTGCACCCCTCAAGGGTCCGTGCCCCTCACGGCAGGTGACTGCACCCCTCAAGGGTCCGTGCCCCTCATGGCAGGTGACTGCACCCCTCACGGCAGGTGACTGCACCCCTCAAGGGTCCGTGCCCCTCACGGCAGGTGACTGCACCCCTCACGGCAGGTGGCTGTACCCCTCACGGGTCCGTGCCCCTCACAGCAGGTAGCTGCACCCCTCAAGGGTCCGTGCCCCTCACGGCAGGTGACTGCACCCCTCAAGGGTCCGTGCCCCTCACGGCAGGTGACTGCACCCCTCACGGCAGGTGGCTGTACCCCTCACGGGTCCGTGCCCCTCACGGGTCCGTGCCCCTCACAGCAGGTAGCTGCACCCCTCAAGGGTCCGTGCCCCTCACGGCAGGTGACTGCACCCCTCAAGGGTCCGTGCCCCTCACGGCAGGTGACTGCACCCCTCACGGCAGGTGGCTGTACCCCTCACGGGTCCGTGCCCCTCACGGGTCCGTGCCCCTCACAGCAGGTAGCTGCACCCCTCAAGGGTCCGTGCCCCTCACGGCAGGTGACTGCACCCCTCACGGCAGGTGGCTGTACCCCTCACGGGTCCGTGCCCCTCACAGGCCCCTGCCCCTCACGGCAGGTAGCTGTGCCCCTCACAGGCCCCTGCCCCTCACGGCGGGTGGCCCGCCCGGCGGCCCGGCCCCTCTGCCCCACCGGCCTCACCGCCGCCCCGCAGGGCGAGCCCGGCTGCCGGCCGGGCCACGGGCAGGGCGCCGAGGCCGAGGTCGCGGTGAGCGGGACCGCCGCCCCCACCTCGCCGCAGAAAATGCAAGTCAGCGGGCGGCTCCGCGGCCGCCCGGCGCCGCTCAAAAGTTTCGGCGGAGGCGCCGGGCCGGGAGGCGAGGGCGGCGGCCGCCGCGGGCGGGGGGCGGGCGCGGGGCTGGCGGCCGGGCCCCGGCGCCGCGGGCACGGCGCGGCGCGGGCGGTCTCACCTCCTTCTGGCGCGGGTCCTGCGGGTAGACGTCGGGCGGCCCCAGGCGCGGCCGCTTGAGCGGTCTGTGCTCATAGCTGAGGAGCCCGAAGGCAGCCATGATCGCTCATGTTCGCCGGCGCGGCGGGCGGGCGCTGGAGCGGGCTCCGAGCGCCAGGGAGCAGCACTCGGCGGCTCGCCCCCCGCCTCACCCCCGCCGCGCCGGGGGCGGGCTGCGCGGCGCGGCGGCGGACGGGCGCGGGGGCGGCGCGGCCCGGCCCGCCCCGCCCGGCTCCTTCCTTCCCGCGGCAGGTGCCTGCCGGCCGGCCGGCCGGGGCCGCCCCCAGCCCCCCCCCGCCGCAGGCTCGGCTCGGCTCGGCTCGGCTCGGCTCGGCGGCCCCCGCGCTGCCCTCCGCACGGCAGCGGGGCGGTGGCGGGGCCGAATGCCGCGCCGGGCACAGCGCTGAGCCCGGCGGCTGCGGCCGGGGACCCCCGCGCTGCCCCGGGGGGACGGCGAGGAGGGGCTGGGGCGTGGGGAAGGCAGTGCTGCCCGCCGGCCCTGGCGGGGCGAGGCGCTGGGGAGAGCCCGGCGGGGAGCGGGGCGGTCGGCCGTGCTCCCTCCGGGCCCCTTCCAGCCGCAGGGACACAGCACCCTGTCGCCTGCTCCCATTTTTAATCATTCATTCTAGCGGATAAATAATTCGCTCGGGAAAATAACAGCCCGCTGCGGACGAGGCAGGTCCGCCCAGGCTGCGGGTGAGGAGGCCGTCCCCCGGCTGGGCCGCCCCGGCAGCGCTCCCGCGCAGCCCCGCTCACGGCGGGTCCTCCCCTGCTGCCCCCGCGGCTCCAGAGGCACAAGCAGCCTCGCCCTGCCAGCAGGAGCTGTGGGTGCCGGGTACAAGCTGTAGGTCCCGGGTCGGGGTGCCCTGCGCAGCCAGCAGCTGCGGAGGAGGGTGCAGCAGAGCCTCCCCCCGCCGTTTCCCACCCACCGCTCTGCCGAGGAGCAGCCCCCCCGCTCCGCTCCAGCCGTCTGGCGGCTCCGGCAGCGCCAGGCCCGGGAGAGGAGCGAAGGGCACCCCTTCCCTCTTGCTCCGCTGCCTGGGGGCTCTGAGAGAGCCTGATCCCGCTCCCAGAGGTACCGGATGACTGCGGAGAGGCACTGCTGCTCCGTCAGCGATGACCGTGGCCCCTCTGGGGCTGCAGCCGTGGGGTGGCCCGTGGCGAGCCGCCCCGTCCCTCTCCTTTCGGCTGCCGCTCCTGGCCCAGGGCAAGGGGGCACGCTGTCCCGCGACTCCCCGGGGCTGCTCGGGGGCCAGCCTGTGCCACCCAGGCGGATCCCCTGGTCCCGGGGCATCGGCCAAGCGGGACAGGAAACGCGGTGTCAACAGGGGTACGGTTTCTGATTAATGACTCTTCAAAACAGAAGTAGTACAGTAAAGCTTTAGGGCTCCTGCCTTTTCCAGCGTGCAGGTGATGATGTCCCGTCCTTGCCTGCCTTCCTGCAGCGGGGCTGCAGTCTGGATCGCAGCCCGCCGGTAGTGTCCTGCTGTGCGGGACGCAGCCCCTCGCTCGGTGTATGCGGGATGCAGCCCCTCGCTCGGTGTATGAGGGACGCAGCCCCTCGCTCGGTGTATGCGGGACGCAGCCCCTCGCTCGGTGTATGAGGGACGCAGCCCCTCGCTCGGTGTAGCTGCCATCTCCTGAGCTACTGGCGTGGCAGCTGCGTTCCTCTATTGGCATTACAGTAAGCAAGCATGAAAACATTTTTTCCCCCTTCCTACCCATTATTTATGCCATATCCCTTGTGCTACATCTCCAGGACAGTACAAACGGGAGTACTGTCCGAGTACTACTTGGAAATTGTAGTGCTTGGAGTACTTGGACAGTACTCCAAGGACAATTTCCAAGTACAAACTTGGAAATACAAGATTAGACAGTCGGTTGCAAATAAGTCTAAATGAAATTAACAACAGCACTCTACAAATGAGCTTATGTTCGAATTTAGTGTGGACAAGAACAGGAAATAGAGGCAAACCGCATTTCTTTTGTCTCTAAGCAATTCTCTGATCATACCACAGATAAAAGCTGAGGCTGAACTAGGCAATAGCAATAAAGTAGGATAGTAATGCCCTACACGGTCTCATATTTGTTAATACATTTTAAATCTTTGTTACTTTTGTGACATTTGAAATCTTTGTCACAAATATTTAAATCTTTTGGTCACTTTTGGTTACTGAATTACTTTTCAGGCGTCCAGCTGTGTTGTTCACCAAAGGCAAGGATCAACGAGTCTGAGGTCTTCAAACCTTAAAATCTAGCTCCGAGATGCCTTCCTTGACAGGTTTGTCAGACTTTGTACGTGATCCAAGGCACGCTCCAAACATCAGCAGTGTTTGTCAGCTCTTTTCCTTCACTCCACCAGTGGAAAAAAAAATGCTTCAGAGCTTTTCATAGGTTCCACTGGCACACTAGATCAGTGTCGTGATCGCTGGCTTTGGGAAGGTTAATATCATGCATACTTTAAGATAATATCATTACATTTTATTCCCAAGACTTTGTCAAACGCATCTTGATGTATTTAAACACATAGATCCCAGTCTTTTGTCATGCAGAACGGTCTGACAATCTCGTAATGGCACTGGCTGTTCCGTGTTGATTTGTCTGCATTGTACAGCACCTCTGTCGTGCAAGTGTCCCAGCAGAGACTGGCCCCACCAAGTCCACAGAGCAGGGTTGCAGATCTGGCTGAGGGTTTGCACTATCCACTGTTCAGTCCCTGATGTTTGGGAAGTCCAGGTTCAAATCCAGCTTTTTTAAACCCTCAAGTCTGCAAACATTCTGATCTGGAGTTTTAGTTTGTTTTTCTCCAGAACCGCTGCCAGGGGAGCCAGGTTTGGTTGAGCTGTCTCTCTTCAGAGGGTAGCGAGTATTTCATGTCACCTTTAGTCAAGTGAGTAGTGCCTTAAGCCACCACTTTAGTACAGAAATTTGAGGAATAAGCTCTGAATAAGGAAGAGTGGCAAATACCAGTTCATAGTATGTTTTTTTGGCATCATGACTAAATTCTTGTCGTTTGCTGTGACTTTGCTGATGCTAGTTGAAAATAGAGGGTAGCTTCTGAAAATATTGCATTAATTATTGGTTACATGCTTTCTTCGAGGACGTCTCTCATTTGTAACATTTGCAGGTTCATTCAGTTCTCATGGCAGTGAGGGACAAGTGGCACCGCTTGTCTGGACTGCGGCTGACTCCAGCCAACATGCAAACTTCCCACAGGTGTTTCTGCTAAAATGCACGTCGCCGCGGGTCCTCGTCACTCCTGGTGTTTTCACCCAAGGATGGCCTTTCTGGTAAATCGATAGCAACTCTACAGCAGTTGTGACACGGTGGAAAAGAGCAGAACGTAATCAGCATCAGTTCTACATACATCACGAGTCGTTACGTGACTGTGGATATACAGAAGTTTTCATCCATAAGAGTTACAAAATCCAAATCTTACAAAACTTGGTGGCAGTTTTGGAGGTCCTAAAATCTTTTTCTATTCTTTCCTTTCCATAGGATAAATTTAATTGATAAAATTAAAAATAAAGTGTCCGTTTGACTGCAATGATTGCCAAAGATCAAGTTAGTGCAGGACATTTCAACCTCTGTAAGAAGTGGTATGCTATTACTGCTTTCCAGGTTCATGTATACAAGCCACTGTTCTTCATCTATCTATCCCTCACATTGCACATCTACCCTTAAGTATCATAAACTGGGGTTTAGGCATCTGTGGGAGAAAAAAAGGAGGTGTTTTTTTTCCACTCCTTGCTTAACGGGCACTTGCTCTCATCAAAAGTCTGTAGTTCAGTGCATTTTTCACAGTGGTTGTTCACCGCATGCACTGTTGACCTGCGCTGGTTGCTGAACGCAGAGGCAGTGAACGGGACTGGTACGCAGTGCTGCTCACTCTGGGGACCGACCGAAGGAGGAGCCAAGCATCCGCAGTTGCGACCGCAGTCGCGTGGATGGCAGCGTTTTATACATCACCACTAGTACTCACACAACATCATGTGTCTGAGTACATACAACATATGTATATACAACGTATACTTACAATGAAAAGTGAAATCAATTAGCTAATCATCATACAATGCTCCAGTGACTTGGGTTGAGAAGTATTATAGTCTATTTCTTTAAATGTGGGCGGTTTTAAAAAACTTCGTTGTTGAGAGACCATTTGAGGAGAAAGTGCATCAATGACAATTTAAAATCAGCCCTTTTCAGGAACAGCTACGCAGGAGCAGATAACACCATGTTAAACAGGGAGGAAGAGTACCAGGCCCTCTACAAGGCAATGGCACGGGTGGAAGAGCCTCCTGAGTGTCATTATGCCACTGAACAAGTATGGCATAAGAGACAGGACCCCTGTATAGCTCAGTATGCAAACAGTCAAGATTATCTGATAACATAGCCTCGCCCTAAATTTTTTTTTTTTTAAATAAGCTAAACAACGACAACAGTCTTTCCTTTATCTTTTTCATTGTATACAGGCCTGAAGGGAGAAATGTGTATTTAGGGGGACAGGAACGAAAACATTCCGTCAGCAATCCGCTCGCAGAAAAGCAGGGAGCAAAGAGCAGGACAGAGGGAGCAGCAACGGGCCAGGATTCGGGGAGAGGTCCCAGGGTGCAGTGTTGCTCTGCAGGGACTCGGGACGAAGGAGCTGAAGCCTGACGCGGGGCAGAGGCAGGGAGGAGCAGCGTGCCTCTCGCCAGCGGCAAAGCCCCAAGCAGCCAGCGTGCGGAGAGGGGCTGCGGCAGCGATGGGGACGACCGGGGCCTCCAGAGCCTGGCTGGGCCAGTGCGGAGGGGACAGTCATTTCCCATATTGCAGGGAAAAACAGTAACACATTTAGTAATGCCTTGGACATACGGGATGGGAGAAAGGACTTGAGCAAGACGAGTAAGCTGCAGAGGAAGGCTCTTCTGCCGTGAACGGGCTGGGACTATCAGGCAAGACCTGTGGCTGCGACAGCCTGTGAAACAGCTCACGATGCTGGGCGATGCACTGCTCATGAAAGGAGCGTCCCGGCACTCGGGCCAGGAATTAAGCCTCATCCCAGTCACAGCAGCAATTTTACAATATTCCTTGGCCACTTCTATTTGGTTTTTCAGCTTGTCCTGGAACAGTGACTCACCTAAGTCTTGCTTCTAATGTGGTATTATTGGAAAGTGGGGAATCTAATGCTTCTGAGGGAAGGAACAAATGTTTCTGTTTCCCCTTTTTATCTTGTGATTTGGTGCATCTTCTTTGCTCTTGTCGTACATTCAAAGCAGTATTCATTGTTGTGGAGCACATAGCATTTGCAATAAAATATTTTCTGTGATCATCAGATACCTCGGCTTCACTTTTTCAGTTACTTATCCATTAGTAAACAACCCAATAATTATCCATTCAGTAACTAACCCATTATTTGCTTCACATGCTTTAGAAAAGGGAAGATGTTACAAAAACCTGTCAAAAGTTAATTGAGAGAGACCTTCTTTCCGAAAACTGCCAGTCTTTGCCATCAGAGAGCGTGAGCTTTTTTTTTCCTATGCTTGTTTGATAAACACAGTACCCCAGGTCCCAGGAAATATATTTTAACCGCCCGGAAAGCAGCAGTGTGTTACTGTGCAAACCCAAGCAAACGGGCCCTGTCAGATGCCTCCTCAGTCTCGCTGCAGAATTCACAGCTGGAGTTAAAGGGACTCATACCGTCTGCCAAGGCACATAGTAACTGAACTGTTTTCAAATGCAGTCAGGAGCCATAGCTGGTAACTAATGTTCCAAGAAAAAGTTACTCCAGGGCAAACTCCAGGACAATTCTTCGCTCCATTTTCCAGCTTGCCTATGCACAGTGTTGCCTCCAGCCCCATCTCATCTCCGCTGTCTTCACGCCACCAGCCGCTGCCCAGCCTATTGCAAGGTACAGCCGAACGCTGCGGGGCCGAGCCCCTGCGCGTGGCTGCTCCTGTATCACCACCTCCGCTTTGCTGAGGGATTCTGAAACATCTTAGCTCATTCAGAAAACTACATAATTTTCCGTGGCATAAAATATTGCTCCATATGAAAAGACTATCAGAAAGCTGACTCTTGAAAAAAAGTAGTCAGCAAAACAGATAAACGCAATTACTTTTTTTTCCCCCCATCAAATTCTTCCTAGGACACAGTCACTTTTATATGCATATGTTCAAGTCTGTTCCTTTCACTGCTATTGTGCTGGTGATAATCATACTAAAATATTACAGTCCCTCTTCAGGGAACAATAAATGCATTCTGCTCAAGTAAAGTATTCAAAACCATCTTTAAAAATAAGCATTTTCCCAAACCTGTATGTATTCAGCACTGTGCGCAGTGCAAGCTCAGTGGCAATGGACCCCAGTGATACAGCAGCGTGCCATCGTTTGGTTACATGCGATGATCGCAGCATTAGCTTAAAAAAATCATTTGTCTGTACACAGCCTTGCTTCATTTTAATACCAAGATTGTCTTAAAACCTATGTAGTTAAACCAGACTCCGTCTTTAAGCCTAACTGATATGATACTCTCAAACCACCTGAAGCATATTCCTGCAATGGGTATGCATCCGCTTAACAAACCACCTTCCAAGCTGATCTGGTTCAGAAAAAAACCCAAACCCCGTGTTTGCTGAAAGCACTGGCAGTCAGTAGGTCGATGCAGACGGCCGTGCTTCTGGTCCTAGCCGAGGCCCTGAGTTAGCCCCGCGCCAGGGGATGGGTTATTTTGCGCCCGTGACTTTGGCTTGCAGGAAGAGCAAGGCACGTCCCTGGCAGCAGCGGGAGCCCAGCAGTGCCTCTCCTGCGTGAGCCACCGGGAGCGGGCGTGCCGCCGAGCCTTGGGTCTGCCGTAACGAAGGAAGAGAAACCGTATTTGGGTATATTTGAAACCTGAACTGAAATGTTTGTCTGAGCATCCTACACACTGCAGCCTAAACAATACAATGCATAACAGACAGGCTGCCCTTGCCAGGGAACGCCTTGCCAGGGAAAAGCAGTGCCCAAATGCAACCAAATACCGCAGAGGGGGGCTCCTGGCTCAGCGGGGGCACTGGCTGTTACCCACGCCATTGCATGAGGAGGAACAACAACAAAAAAAGAAAAACACCCCCCCCAAAAAATAGCCGAGCAGCTCAGCATTGCTAGCTTTACAGGAAAACGTGGAAACATAAAAACCTCTGAAAACGTCCTTTGTGGAGAGCAGATAACCAGAGCCAGCAGCCAAGCCTGTCTCTGAAAGCCCCCGCTCGCCCAATCAGACGGGGGCTGGGAAGAGCGGAGCGCTCGTCAAATTACAGAGAGGCTCCTTCTGTCACCTTAAACCCTTGTTATCCAGGGACAGAGGACGCACGGAAACACTACAAACTGCTCTATTCTCCAGCTCATTTGAACACATTAGCGTGCAAGCTGGAGCTATAGAGAAGGGGACCGGGAAGAAAAACCTTTACAGCATCTTTCGGGCAATGCGTGCCTCGTGGAGGCTCGCTGCTGAAGCTCTCTGAGGAGAGGGCTCCCGCCGCACGCAGGGCTGGCTGGGTGCCCGGGGCTCCGGCCGGGGAGCTCGGCTGTTTGCCGTGCTGATGCAGACCTTGTCGCTGCCTTGCTGAAAGCCGCGTCCCTCAGAGGACTTTGCACGCCGCCATGCCAGTCCAGCAGAAGAAAATTATCTTTTGCGTAGCGGGGGTGCTGAGCTTTGCTTGCGCGCTGGGGACCGCGGCAGCCATCGGCACGCAGCTGTGGGTTAAGGGGACAATTCTCTGCAAGACGGGAGCCCTGCTCGTCAACGCCACCGGCCAGGAGCTGGAGAAGTTCATTGGCGAAATCCAGTATGGGCTTTTCTACGGCGAGCGTGTGAGACAGTGTGGGCTCGGGGGGAGACCTTTCCAGTTTTCATGTGAGTAACAATGGCATTTGAATTATTGAACACGGCCCTGCTGACGGCTAGGGGAGCCGGGAGGTAGCTGTCCCAGCGTCCCCTTGCTCACACACAGAGCCTAACGAGCACGAAATACTCCAAAGCAAATGCTGCCGTTACAGTGTTCTGATCTTCAGGTTCAAATAACTTATTTTCTGAGACTGGTAAAGCCACGCTAACATTTCCAACAATCTATATTTCAGTTACACAGATACCTACATTTCAAAAGATTTATACTATTACTTCAAAAAAAGAATATTTTTCTTTCTCAATTAATCTCTATCATCTTCCTCTGTGTGTGTCAACATTACGTCCTCTGTGCCGTCATGAAAGAATGAACTAAACTAGCAGAAATCTCATGAAAGAGCTGGGGCACAGGTACGTTTGGCTGCCGTTGAGAAACAGAGCAGCCAAAAAGTTAGCAACCTGCTGCATTAATTGGAAGAACGGCTGGTTGATGCCAGCTGACGTTCAGTCGGTTGGTCTGCAAGTCAAACTTGGTATCTGACGTACAGAATTTTATCAAAGACTGTTAGCAATGGTTTTGCATTACATGTAATATTCATAAGCTATTTATCTTCAAGGGTAAGATCAATAAAATGATCAAGTGAACACACAGTTTGCATTCAGCAGCACATTAAACAGGAAACAACAAACAGCCATTTGTTATATGTACAATATGCCGCCTGAAGTTATTGCAAAACACAGGTTAGAAGCATTCTGCTAAAACAGCGCTGGTAAATTGCTTACGTGAGTCATTTAAGGCAAGGTAAGCTTACCAGGTTAGGTATCAGAAATTAGTTACTATATAATATTTTTGCAAAGTAGTAGACCAAATTAATGTAGTATAATATTAAGATTTGCCATCTCTAAGTCAGTGCCATCACTAGTCTGTTTATACAGCTGAAGTTCTCCTCTCGACTGCTTTGTTTGCCGTCGCAGCGTGCAGACATTCCACCCTGCCGGTTATAGGCTGGGGTGAATTTTCAGAAGGGTCTACTAAATCCCAAGGAATGAGTTTTCTGCTGTAGGTGAAATTGTTATGAGCCACAGCTGACAAAGCCGCTAGCCATCAGCAGCTCTGTGGCTGACGTTTGTCCGGGTTCGTTACGGCGGCCGGGCTGCGGGGCGCAGCTAACCTGCTGTAACACGAGGACAAGACGCAGCTGCGGCCGAGGCCGGAGCCGTCCCCCGCGGGCAGCCCAAGGCAATGGTGCACACCCCAATTCCCGCACCTCCCGGCCGCGGGACGGAGCCCGGCTGAGCAGCCCCAGGCTCGCACCAGCCCCCTCGCGGGAGCTGCCCGGGCAGGGAGAGTAGCAGCAGAACGAATCCGTGGCCAACTTGGTGCAGGCGAAGCCATGGGAAGGTCGCCCACAGCCACCTCGGATGCGGCAAGAAGCGGGCATCCCTCTCTAGTCCGTGTCGGCTCAGCGCACGGGGCCGGACTAAACCCAGCCACGACAGACAGCCCCCACGCCAGAGAAGCCACAGTCGAGACAGCCCGTTGGCGTCTCCTTCTCACTATTTTCTTTCCACATATTTGTTACTTAGATACTTCTAAACCATTTCATTGATGTGCCTTGCATTCAGGCTCCCATCTGTACATTTCGGCTTGGTGTGGCTGAAATATTTTAATATACTGCTAGTGTGATTGTAGCGATAGTTTCAAAAGAATTTTAATTTTGTGGGCGGTGTGAATTAATATTAGAGGTACAAGAGAGAATACAAACGCGCAGCTTGTTTGTGATGATTTAATAATATCAATCATCACTTTTTTTTTAAGTATCTCACAATGCTACATACAGGTAAGCTCTGGATCTGTGCAAGTACTGCAGAGCATTTGCAACCAAAAGTACTCGAGGGCTGCGGAGTTTGCTCTCGCTTTGGCCACACGCTTTCTATCCACGCTCACAGAAACCTCATGTAAGGAAGCTTTCCTATCCAAATGTTTACCACACTTGCATTCATAAGTATAATTTCAACGGAGCACATAAACACAAATGTGACCAAAGAACAGAAATACTACAATGTGAAGTTTTTAATTAGTCACAGCTAAGCAACCCACTTTGGAATGGTAAAAAACCCACAAAACCCAAGTGTTCATACAGAGCTGCAAGATCCTACTGCACAGGACAATATTAAAAATTAATTTCTTTAATACGAGTGCCTAAAGTACGTATTCAAAGAACTCCAAGGCTTTCAGGAATTACATAAAGAAGAAAACATTAAGTAATTCGCTCAACATCAGTAAACATCACTGTTCTCATTTTCAGAGGTTTGAAACACGTGCTTTAATGCCTGTTCCCAGGACCTGAAACCAAGGCTGGATTTAATCTTACGCCTGAGACTCCTCGGGTCAGAAGTGAAGCTGCTGGCGTGCCGTGGTGGAGCGGCTCCCTCCCGGAGAGCAGCCTTGTCTCCCGTGTCCCAGCCCCTCGGGCACCGGCCACAGCCCCCCCCCACCTGCAGCGGCAGAGCTAGCAGGGCTCACGAACACGACCCAAGAGCCTTGACCGACCTGAAACTGAACCCAAGCTTGCTTATTAGAGCAATTTTTTAACCTTTATTCTCCTTCCGTGCAAGCCAAGCATTAACAGCGAAACATTGCAATAGGTCTCACTCACAATATTACAAGCCCGTCTTGCCAGTCTTCTTTGCCTGCACTGGCATCCTTTACATAGCACTCTGAAAAGGCAACGCTACGAGGTGGTCTTTGGCACCGTGTATATCTGAAATGTAGCCCAGTTACAGCTTAAATAATTTCACCAGCCCGGTTGTACCGATCATGGCACTCTGCAGGGCTTTGCCTCCCTGAGCGTTCACTGGCAGCTGAGGGTGGAAGCATTGCTGTCCTCCTCACAACTTGTTCTCAGATCATCTTTTATTTAGATTAAAAAGCAAACGCAACACTTACTTTAATAGGATTTGTATTTAGAAAGAATGGTTGGGCGGCTTAGCAAAATATGCCTCTACTAGAAGCGTTCACTTTGGAGACCGGGTAATGAAGGAGGCCCGTCCACGTTCTCCGGGGCTGCAGACCCGTCCCGTCCGAGCCAGCGCTCTCAGGAACTCGCTGGGAGCGTCCCGGAAAGCAGGATAACCGTATACAACACACACAGCCATAGTTTCATGCACTGACGTGCACGTTAGCACGTCTGAGAAGAAAAGGCACGGAAAATAGGCTAAATGATTTAGTTCTGTGTTTGTTCCCATTAAATGCTCCCCTCTGACCGCTATATCTCTCTTAATTGTAAAATGAATTTGCTCTGCCAGCAGACCCAGTTGGGCTGGGGAAAGCCTTCTGCTTCATTTGCTCTTGCTGATTCTCATCAGTTTCTGGGTCGGCAGTTCATTTTCTAAAGGTCACTGGCATGCATCCCTAACACACAATTTCATTCACTGCGATGAAGGAATGCTCTTCTTTCAAGACAACATCGCTGCTGGAATTAATTTCCTGATATGTCACATATAAAATTTTAATGACATAAACAACTATAAATGCAGGTGCCAAGGGAAAGAGTCAATAAAATGCAGTAACGTGTTTTCTTAAAATAAACAATCCAAAATTGTATTATTAAATACAGTTCTGCATGCTCCCCCAAACCATCAGGTAGCGTTGCAAGAAGTGGTGCTGTGCCTTGTAGAAACTCTGCACAGGCAGGGACTCCTCAGCCCTTTCGCTGGCTAGCCTGAGTGGTACGGCAGTAACATCGTACCTGGTACCACACTAAGAGTACAACTGCTTCTTATGCTGTAAATACGTGAAATACGTAATATAAGGTCCAGTAAATACAAGGTCTAGTTTCTAAAACTTGCGTTGTGTTTTACTAGGATGATGTAAGGAATTTAAGCACCAGTGGCCAAATTGGGCAGTAAGTAGCCGTCAGCAGAAGTGACCTTCTATGCGGGCAAATTCTTCCTTTAGGTGAATCGGTAAATTCAGCAGAGAGGTAGCGTTGCTGCGTGCAGCGCTTGCCCCTGCAGAGCCAGCAAGCGGTTGTGTTCCTGGCCTAGCCCCGGCAGCACGAGCTCCCTGCGCTCAGGAGCCAGGCCGGCAGGGATGCCCAGGGAAGGGTCCGCGGAGCAGAGCCCGGGCCGGTGCCGTCCCGGGAGCAGCGGCTCCTCCGTTACCCAAGGGAGGTGCGAGCGCCCGCGCAGCACGGCAGCCGCCGGGACAGGGCTCTGCGTGCCCCCTTCGTGCCCCTGTGCCTGCTGAGGGTCCCCGGGCCACGGTCCCCGCGGGCACCGGGTGCCCCTTGCCGCTCCCAGCCAGCCATCGGCAACGCAAAAGGTGATATTTCTCTAACACAGCTTCAAGGATAGTTTGCAAACATTTGCTTCCTTAATTTCCCTTTCATTAGTCAGGGAGATAAACTGACTCGGCCCCACATTACCTGCTTCGCTGTGTTTACTGCATGGCAAGCTGCAGAGCTGTTTGCTGGTAAACATTTTACAAGGTAGAGTAATTTATGGGAGGCTTTTTTACTCTCTGCACGTTACAGCTGCAGCGAGGCAGTGCCGAGGCGTTATTACCCCTGCTTTAATCGTGCCCCTGTGGATCAGGAGCAGTTAAGTGTATTTGATGACTCCTTCTAAAATACCCATTGTTGCCAAACAAACATGAATGATTAAAAATTATTCTCTCACTCCGAGCCTGATTGACTATCCCCCTGTGTCCTAGCTAAGCAGGATCACAATTTGAAATCGTAGCTAAAAGCTGCATAAAAATATTTAAAATAAAGTATTCCTCCATTTTTGCATACACAGTCACAGCAGCCGTTACATGGCTGAACTCGGCACAGCCTTCAGGCCGGCAGGCAGCGATAATGAACTCCAAGTGCAAAACTGCACGCGCCGTTTGGGGACCGCTTCCCACTGCTGCGGTCCCGAGCTGCTCCGTGGGCTCTCGTGGGGCAGCGACCGGGGCAAACGGTATAGTGGCAAATGCAGCTATAGCGAAGTATTCAGCTTTTGGAAACTTAAAATTACACAGCGTACGATGAGGGCGCTGCGTGAGCCATGTCGCAGACGCGGTACTCGCGCCCACCAAGCAGCAGCCGCCTTACTCTCAGCTGCACGGCGCAAAGCGCCGGCATTTCACCCGCCGGCAGCAGAGCGCTGGCACGGGGCTGCACCAGCCTTCGCAGCTGCACGCGCGTCTTATCTGTTCTGTCCTATTTTAGCTTGGTACCCCACTTTTTTATTGTAAGATTTCTCCATTTCCTCTCATTGATTTATCAGCTTCCCTTTTTGGCCTTGGGCTTCCAGACACAAAACATTCCATAAGTGTTTTACTTGGGGAAATGCAGGGGAGAAAATTTTGGTCATATAAAATTCACTTATTCTTTCGAAATTTCATTCAGAGAGTTTGTTGCAAATAACTCTGACGTAACCTTTATGAATTTCTCCCTCTTTAGTATCTTATTTCATTTTAAAAATAATTTAAGAGATTGATGTATCTACAGAAATATATCCCTTTTCTGTTTTTAAGGATTTTTATCAAAATACCAATTTTTTCCTATTTTCTAAAAATAGAAAAGTGCCAAAGGATAGGAGGTAAGAAACCTCCGATCCTTTTAGGTGTCTACATGCCTCTGGCAATAACTGTTGGTGGATTTTCACAGGGAGTCTCCATACCATAAGCAACTTCACACGTTATCTTCCCCAGATATCAGACGTTCTTGGAGCCTTGAACGGCTCCCAGACGCACGCAGCGCACGAGACGCTGAACCTGCCAGTATGTCAGCACCGCGGCTTCACTAATCATTTCCCGCTTCTTCATGATCAAATGTGGACCTTTTAACTTACAGATTTATCGCGTAAGGTTTTCAGAAAAAACTCACATAGTTTTAGCCAAAATTCTTTGCTATAAACTCACCAGAACAGCACCGTATATTTGTGTTAATCGAAGTGCTGGAATTGCTGCTCTGAAATGGAATGGCAACAGCATCCCCGCCAGGAGCAGCGTGGCTTCCCTCGCAGGCGAGGGGGCCAAACCCCGACATGTCTGCACTTCAGCACCTCAGGCACAACCAGAGAGCACCCGCTGCTCCGCACCGCGCGCCCCCGGGGCCGAGAGCCCCTTCTGCCTCGCCCGCCCAGGGATCCCCTCACCTCCCCATACAGCCGGGACTCCAACGTTCCCACGGGCTTTGTCCGTCACGCGTTGCCCGTGACGTGGTCCAGACCAAGAGGCCGGCGCGAGGGGGAGGGACCCCCGAGGGACCCCCGAGGCACCCCCGTGCCCCCGCGCCCGCCCCGGCGAGGGGAGCCAGAAGCAGCATCCCTGGGAAGGGGAGCTGCCTCACCCTGTCCCGGTACCGCCAGCCACACAGCACACATGGCATGGATACTGCCAGAGCCAGGAACTTCTCATCCTCGCCTGCCCCTCCCGGCACATGTATTTTGGAAAACAAGCCTCTACTGACCAGAACAATCCAGTCCGAGAAACATGTTTCGTGTGAGGTGCCGGCCGCTCCAGGCAGGGTCAGGCGTACGAGTGACACACACATTAGCTGTAACCCAGCCCAGAAGCTGATAAAGATCCAGGCAAGCAAATAAATATCCATTGCTTCTCCAGCTTGCTTCTGCGTGATCTGGTTTCCAAGGAATGAATAACCCCCAAAACCTCGCACTGCCGTTAATAGTGCCTGCGGGTGCGGAGGAGTTTGCTCTGCCTGCCAGCGCCCCGGGCCGAGGATGCTGCTCCGGATCGGGTCCCCAGTGCATAAAGAGCTGGAGGCACTGGGGGCCGCACCCTGGAGAGCCCGGCGCCGACGGCCACGGGCCGGCACCGCGGAGGGGCCGCTCCACATCCCACCGGGGTACGGCCGGGGCAGGGGAACAACGCACGCGGGAAAGGCGCTCAGGAAGGGGAGGAGAGGCTTTCCCCAGAGCTGGCCCTCCCCTCCTCGCCAGTCTACGCTTCCGAGTGTCACAAAATGCCTTTGCCTCCAATCGTCCATGAAAACCTGTTCCTAGTTAATAACTTCATTTTCATGTCCAGTTGCATTTGGAAGAGCACGATTTAAAACAATTATCACAAACCAGCAAGAAATCCCTGGCCTGATTTCTAAAACAACTTTGCCTAATGTGTATAATAATGTTTTGTTCATTTTGTTTTTAGTTTTTCCAGATTTGCTCAAAATTATCCCTGCAAGTATCCATGTTAGTGTCATTCTCTTCTGTACAGTACTGGTCGTCTTTGCTCTGGTGGGAGCAGGTTTCTTCATGTTCAATGCTTTTGGCAGCCCTTACGAAACTCTGCACGGCCCCGTCGGGTTGTACCTCTGGAGCTTCATCGCGTGTAAGCACCACTCCATGCTTGGCTTATCGGGCAAATGCCTGTCCATGTTTGCTACTTGTGATGACCAATTTATCGGAGTAGGAGACCGTATTAGGGGTCATGGCTGCATTGACTCCAAACTGGCAAAATAAAGCTAGGCAGAAAGGCGGATGACTTTGCTGTATCAAAATATGGGGTTTCCAAATTAGCGTTAAGAGAGAACATGCCAAAATCCTCCCTGAGGGCGGGCGGCGGGATGGGCACGGGTGCAGGCAGCCCCGGCGCCCTCAGCCCTTCTCCGTAAGCTGGCAGAAAAAGGGGATGGTGCCCACGAGCGCCGGGGACCCGGAGCTGGGGTCACATCAGACACACAGCACACGGCCAGAACCCGGAATCCCACCAGAGGGGGAAAGGGGGGGAACCGAACCAAAAAAAAGTCAGTGATGCAACTGCTCGTATTCACCAAGGCGGGAGGTTTCCAGCTGAGCAAGCGAGATCACCGCTTACACCAGCAAGACTTTCTCACGGAAGGAAGGAATTGAGTCGCAGAGGGAGAGACTGACAGCAGCTCGCTGTAAAAGTGGTCTCTGAAAAAACACGGCCAACAGGGGTAAGGGACCATCCCCGTCTCTCTGCCACTTACAGAGAAGGTAAAGCCCATTCTCTGGGTTGCCAGCTTCGCTGACAAGAAGATGTACCATTATTTTACAAGGTATTACGTATTACAATCATCATTTAGTAAAGGACTTAAGTACATATTTATCTTTAAACATGCAGATAGTTCAGTTATGTTCAACGGGGCAATGAGCAGCTTAAAGCTGAAAAAGAGCACAGATACTTGGCTGGATCAGGGCACTAAAGCAGCCGTGCTAAACATTTTGGGTCCTAAGCCAAATTCAATTTAAAAAGCTTACCAATTCCAATAGCTGTTGGCTTGGATTCTAAAAATAATCCCTGTTAAAGCTAAGTTACGGTGGCCATAACAACACTGTCAATATGGCACTTGGGTGTGATGTACATCGCAGCGCCTCGCTGCAGGGACTGCTGAGATGATGAGCACCTCTCCCTCCGTTTCAGGTTCCTGTGGTTGCCTCATCATGATTCTCTTCTCTTCAGAAGTGAAAATCCATCACCTTTCGGAGAAAATTGCTAATTTCAAAGAGGGAAGTTTTACATTCAAGACTCACAGTGAACAGTTTGCAAATTCATTCTGGATCGTCCTGGTTTGCTCCCTGGTGCACTTCCTGAACGCCTTGTTGATACGATTTGCTGGATTTGAATTTCCCTTTTCAAAATCAAAAGATTCCAGGACAACCACTGGGGCGGTTGACCTGATGTATTAGAATTACATCATTTAAGAACATTTAAAGCGAAGAGGTTCATCACTACTACATTCGACAGCCACCAGATGTACTAACTTGTGAATGATTAGCTCTAAAGAAGTTCAAAAAAGGCGAAGGTTTCAAGTAAGTGTCAATATGGCAAATGCAGTAAACAAAAGAGGACATACTGTTTGGTAACACCTAGATCAAAATACCCTCTCTTTCTCGGGGCAAGACCTTATGAAGACATCTGCTTTTTTTCCAGTAAGTTATTTGAAAAGTAGCTGGTATGAAGAAAACTAGGAATATCAATAGCATTGAACTGGATCTGAAAGTAAAATAAATGGGTTGGAAGAGAGGCACGCCCTATCACCAGCAGCAGTTTTACCCTTTAGCCCTTGCGAAGGTGCGGGTGCGGTTGTTACCACGTCAGGGCAGCGGAGAACAAGGACACCCAGCAAATCTACAACCATCAAACAAGGGAAAAGAAAATGTACGGGCTTTGCTCGTAACACGCATCGAGCCCCGTCTCAAAAGCACGATGCTGAGAAGGAACACAATGCTATAGCAAGTGCTTGCAGGACAACACCCAGACACCTGAACCCCCTGCTAACGCTTTAAACCAGCATCACATGCGTGGCAGCCTCATTGTTTCTGTCCATAAAACTCTCTTTTGGGTGTTTTAGTTTTAAACTCTTTGACCCTGAAGTCCCAAAAGCCCTCATTTCCCTGTGCAACCACGACAGCTGGGCCTTCACGAGCTTGGTTAGAAAGACACACGCAGCAAAGCAGGACGTCGAGGAGATGCCAAATACTCCCTCCTGCTTGCCCGAGAGAGGCAGCCTGGCTTGGTGCTGCTGAACCACCCCTCCGCAACACACCGAGGCAAAGAGCACTTCCCAGAGCAAAGCGACGGGAACGCAAACCGGGCACCTTCCACGCTGCCCTGCATCCTCCCAAAGCCCCACGCTCAGAAGCAGGAAGAACCCCGCCCCGAAAACAGCCCTGCAAACTCTCTCTCATCAAATAATAGCAATAAGCAAAATCAAAACCTTTAGCGAAGGGCAGCAATGGAGTAACACAACAGACAGGCTTACAAGGCGTGCTGCAGCTCAGCAGGGACTGATGAAGAGATGCGTGAGGTTCTCTTTACCTCAAGGCACGCAGGAAGCCAGCACGGACAAACACGTCAGCCCTCGCACCCTTAAACTTCTGCAAGTCAGTTAAAGCAACCAGGCCGCTCGTCGCAGGTACGGCGATACCAGCCCCGTTACGTACCGGTCGAGCACAAGAGCGTTACGCCGCCAAACGCTGCCTCCGGGGGATTACGTGGGTGCCTCGGAGATGGGGTGCTCCTTGCAGGACGTGGGAATGACATTCAGAGCAAACACAGGAGGAGAGGCCCGGGGCGCAGCCACCGCACGGGCGGCCCGTTTATCTGCAGGGGCTGCAGCTGCTTCGGCAGGGCTGCAGGTGGGGAGCGCCCCAGCCCGCAGCCGTCGCGTCACCCGGGGCGAGAACCAGGCCCCGGCGCCGGCTGGGGCTCGCCCCTGGCAGCGGCGTGCTTCGAGCTCCAGCAGCGTGCAGGATGACCCCGCTGGCGTTTACGCCAGTTTTTACACTTTTACTATGAGTGGCAAAACATCGCTGGGGTTTTTGTAAAAGGTTTGTCGGCTATACCCCTCCTCCACAAACCCTTTCCCAAAGCAGCTCTGCCTCCCCACGCCGTACCATATATTCCTAGATGGTAACAATGTGTAAGGGCTACGGCAAGTTGCCACGACCCCCAGTTTTTCCCATCATTTTGTTCTTAATTAATATGCATCTTCTTCTTAATGTTAGTGTAACACATAACTTGCATTACATCTCATGGTATCGTTGACTACCCAGCAGATAATGAGACGTAACGTTTCGTCCTTCTTGTTCCTGACGTTTCACGAAGCTGCTCTGCTTTGCAGCTCTGGAGCAGCGCTGGCAATCGCGGCGCACGGCGTCGGACGTACCGGCTCACGCGCCAGCCTCTTCCTCAGAGCGCTCCTTGCCAGTCCCGCAGAGGGAGCTGGCCCGTGTGGGTGAAACAGGGTTGCGCAGACCCGTCTCGGCACAGCAGATAAACCCGTTCCCGTCTCTTCTGCTGTGCAGGAGAGAGCAGCCCCTGGCTCGGGGTCCGGGCGTTCTCACGGGGGGGTCACCTCGCAAAGGGCCCGGCTCCCCCCGCAGCCCAGCCCAGCCCAGCGCGCCCGAGGCCAGCTGTTATTTCCATTTGCATCCAGTTCCCAAGGCAAGCATAACAACTTCTTAGCAAAAGAAAATCGAGCGATGTTTGTGTTTGACCGGCTGAAAGCGACAGCGCAAGCGGGACGGCCCAGCCCGCGCTCCTGGATGAGCACCAGCTCTGTGCCTCACCTGTGACCCGTGAGCACCAGCTAGAGACGGTTTGCCCTGTTTCATCTCTAGACTAGCATATTTCACGATTTAAAAACCAACAAAAATTGTATAGTGAGGAGAAATACATAAATATGTTTTGAAGGTTCTTGAAAAATCAATTTTTGCTCATCCCAATAAAAAGTCAGTATGCATGTGAGTCTGTGCGTGTGTGTGCACGCAGTGTACGTACACATAAATCAAAATATATACATTAAGTATGTATATACAAGGGTGTGTACCAGGCCTAGACCACCGGCCCACGATGCCGATGTAGGGGCGAACGGAGGAGCGTCGTGCTGCAGACGTGGAGCTCACCGAGCTCTCTGGACCCGTGTGCCACCCCACTGCTGTGCCTGCCCTGGGCAGGGATCCTGGAGGTCGCGCTGCCGGCTCCCACCGCAGACCCTTCTAAAGCACATCCACCTTAACAGGTTTTGTTGTCGGAGCTACGACCCCCAGCAGAGATCATTTATCATTTGGAAACAGCGTGAACAACAGGTTTAGTCGACTTCCCTGCAACGGCAGGAGCGATACGCCCGCACTGAAATCTGCGGACCTAATTCCATAAAGCGCAGCCAAGAAATGGCACAGCTCAGCAAGACGCTGCGGTACGGAGCAGTTCAGGCACCAGTGCGGCAGGAGCCACGCTAAGGACGAAGGCTGCAGCCAGGTGCCCCACCGCCTGGGCCCGGGGACCGCTGGGCCGAGGGACACCCTGGGAGGCTGAGCCCCGGGAGGGATGCTCAGCACCGGCTGCGGCTGCGGAAATGCCAGCGCCGCTGCCCCAGCGAGGAGCCTTTCCTCTCTGACTCATCTCAGAGCTGAGATCACGCTAGGGAAGAAGTTAATTAAGCTTCCCAGCTTCCTCTCCGACATCTCAAAGCATTTACCTACATCATGAAGGAGCCGGGAGAGGTCTGTGCCAAAGCCCCGTTGACGCAAGTGGGTGTTTCTCCCCTTGGGCCAGCACTCGCCTGTCTCAAAGGGCTTTGACATCTGGGGATGGAAGCTGCCGTGGAAATGCAAAGTTTCGTTAACTCCTTAATTGAGTTACTTTTGCCGGCAGCCATCACTGCTGTCAGAAGTCAGGAGGTGCGGGTCCGTGTCCCCTCCGGTGTGGCGGTGGCACACGGACGTGTCGCTCAGCCGCCACCTCCCGAGGCTGGACTTCATCCCCTCCCGGGGGGCACCGGGCAGGCATGCGAACGGCCCAGCCTGGATGGGGGTGGGAAAGGGGCGAGGGGAACCAGCCCCTCGGGGGGGCAGGACGGGGCGGTGTGGACGCTGCGTGCGGCCGAGGGATGGGGTGTCCTGTGCTACGTCCTCCCTCCGGTTTTCCAGACCAACTGCCGAACGAGGTGGGGGGGTTTCTGCCTCCCCACCCCGCAGCCAGGTCCTGGGCTCTTTGCTGTCCTGCTGCCCGAATTTGCCATCACCACCAGCACCGCGAGAATGTGTGGGCTTGATGGGAAAAAACACATTTCAGTCCGGCATTCTGCGGGAAGACACAATGTCAAGGACATTATTGAAAAGATGATGGAAACCACAAGAACGAGGTAGAGGACACTGTTCCCCATCGCAACTGCTCTGACGTTTCGCCTGCTGTCCCCAAAAGGGCACAGCTGGCTGGGAAGCGGTCTGCATGGCGGGAGAGGCGGGGAACGACACGTGCACTCATTCCTCAGGACCTCACCTCCTCCAAGCGGTACCAGCTCTCAGCCACGCCTAACGTTGCTCCTTGCCTGGTTGTGTTCAAACACGCATTGAAAACCCTTTCCGATGCTGTCCACCTCATGGTGGAGAGTGAAGACACCGTGCCACCTCCAGACACCTGCCCAGCCCACGCTTACCATGTCGCATCGCTTGTGGTGGGTCACAGAGAGCTGGGCACCATGGGGTGAGAGCAGGAGGGATCCAAGGGCTGCTGGCTCTTGTAGCGCCAGCAGTTACAGGGTTTAATTCCTTGGTGGAGACTGTGTTAAAAACACCAAGCACAACAGGAAATAAAGGGGCCAGTGAAGAAACATTACAGCAAGGCATGTGCTGTTGCAGTACTATCAACCAAACAGAAACCACACCGCGTCCTCGGCAGGAAAGCCTGGTACTGTCACCCCATTTATCTTGCTGCACCTTCATTGATCGCTGGCAGTGAGGAGCATCTCACGCCTCGGCCCTGGCTCCCCCGCGCTGCTCAGCTGAAGAAGGGAGTTAAGGGTCGATTCTACCCGTCTTTGCATTACCCAGGTGCTGAGCCTGGTCTCTACCAAAATGAAGGCCCCTCAAGGAGGTGCGGGCAGAGCCCACGGCCCCTGACCCTGGGTGCCCTGGGTACGAGCAGGAGACCGGCACGAGGGAGGGTGCTTGGCCGGATGACTCCATGGCACTAGAGGGGTTAAAGCAGATGGGCGCCTTCAAAGTGCCAAAGTCCCCAGTGCTTCAGCACTGAGAGCAGATGCCCCACGGCGTGTCCTCACCCAAAGCTCTTCTGCATCCCTGGGGCAACGCAAGCCTTGCCAGAGGGAGCTGGAGCCTGGTCCGAGCGACGGCCAGCTCTGCAGGGCCAGGTTCATTCTCCTCTGCCATAAAATACCCGAATCTTGTGAAGTCTCCAAATCTGGACAGGCAGCCTGTCCCACATCCTGATTTCTAACCCCTGGAAAGGGGTTTGCATCAGCCTGCTCCATCCCAGTTTACTTACAAACACAGAGCAGATTCGATCTATTTTATTCTATTTACAAACCCACAGGCAAATCTATTCGCCTTATGTCAAGAACCTGAAGAAACGACAAGAGCTAGTAACGATCACGTCATGAGGTAAGCCGGTGTTTATCAGAGAGGGAAGGACTGACTGATTTTCCAGGTCAAACTCCTTTTGTGCCAGCATGCATCCTTGGGAGGCAATTAAATCAGGCAGGGGTGCACTCGGTAGAGTCTGCTTTGCCGCTACAGCCCAGCTCCTAGGGCGCATCGTTCTCTCTAGCCAAGTTCAGTTCTTAGGGCACAAGAGCACAACTCCCATTGACTGCAGCGGGAATTGTCCTCTGCTCCCCACACCCGGGAGCACGCAAGGGAGAGGACAAGGTTAGCTCTAGCTGTGTTCGGTTATCCCCATTTACAAGCACTCTGGCAGCCACGACCGTCGGTAGCACGGTGGTGCGGAGCCGCTGCCACAAAGCCTCCCCTGCACGCAGCAGCGTTTCTGTGCCAGCGCTCTCGCCCCGCGAGCACGGGTGCTGCTCGCCGGCACGCTCAGCACGACGCTCCCCCCCGCCTCTTCCCCAGCCCTCCTCCCAGGCCGAAGCGCATGGTTTAGATGGGTTGTTGGGAACCTGGTGGATACTCTCCCCCTTCCATAAGGAAGAGCTACTCCGGTGCAGACAAAGGGGACAAAGGAATTTACATCAGTTTTTGGGAAGCTGAAGGACTGGAGCTTGTGTAGCACCAAAAAAGAGAGCAGCTTTTTTTACCCAGTAAAGCTGTGGCTCCTTCAGCTGGAAGAAAAGACTGGGCATTGGATGTCTCCATGCAGGCTGGCCCGGATGGTTTCAGTTTTCATAAACCAAGACTTGAGCCAAGCTGTTCCAAAGGGCCCTGCAGAGAACACAGAGCCGTCAGAGCCGGACCGTACGGCCGCCCTGGCCAGACCCAGCTTAGGCACGCCTGGGGAAATCCAGAGCAGCTCCCCAGTGCGCCACGGGAAGCCAGGCTCAGCTCATTAACATCAGCTCAACCTCACGTTTTTCCCACCAAAACTGAGACAGATACCCCCCGTCAGCACGTTCTCACAGACCGAAAGAGAAGAAAACAAACCGTGAGGTTTCCATGACCCCGGCAGCACGCAACCAGTGGGTTTCTCCCCGCTCAGCCATGCGGTGCCTGACCCGTGCCCCTGAACGCGAGCCTTGCTACAGCGAGCGCCAGAAGTCCGGGGACCACCACCTGCACGGATCTCGCCTTTTCCCAGCTCGTCTCCCCAGTGAACTTGCTCAACTTTACAGACATCTGCTAAGTCCGCATTTTTTCCTTGAGCTACGCGCTTCCCACCCAGCCCTCGCAGCCCAGACCGGGCCCCGCTTCTTGCCAGCGCGCGCGGAGGGAGCTGGAGCCCCGCAGCTGGGAAATGCCCCCGGCTCCTGCACCGCACCGCGCTGGAGCCAGCCCTTACAGAGCAGACACGCAGCGGCAGCCCGCTTCGTACAGCTCTGGCTGGCATTAAACATTCATGCTGCTTACGCGGGGAACAGCAAAGCACGGGCCGTGGCGGGCTCTCACGGGCGTTTCATCGCGCCGTGACGGTGGGGGCGTGGCGGGCAGAGGGGACTCGGGTGCCCGGAGAGGCGCGGGCCGGGGGAGCCGCTCCCGCGCAGTCCCGCTGCCTGCATCCCTCAGCGTCGCCCGGAGCGCGGGCGGCTGCAGATGGGTGAGCGGCAGGCCGAGCACGCCGCGCCTCGGACAGAGCTGGAGGAGATCGCCAGCAAAATTTCAGATTTAAACAAATGGAGAGAAATTTTTAGTTTCCGTGGGTAAGATTTTTATTCTGCTTCATTATCGTGGTTTTCATTCCAGGTGTTCTTTTAGTATCGTTTTTTAAGTTATGTTTTATTATGGTACTTATGTGACCACGCAAAAAGGTCTTTGTGTAGTCAGTAAGGTGAGTACTACAGCTTTTGCTCTGCCTGTCTTTTGGGGTTCTTTTCTGGCTGGTCTCCTGTTTCTTCATATGTTAGCGACGTCTCTGTTGTGTTTTTTTTAATTTGTACCTTATTTTCCCTTCTCAGTTTGGAGATCAGCAATACAGCTCATCAGGTAACTGTTTCCCTAAAAGGTAACATGTTGTATTTGTCGAGTGGTTTTTGCGACTGTTCCGCCAGGTTAGCATATTGAGGCAACCACACATCTATATAGGCAGCACAGCAGCCTGTCTTTATGGAGATTTATTTCTTATGCTCTTCCTTTAAGAAAGACGTATTTTTTTCAGATATTTTAAAGGAATGTCTTCCTGACCTAAATCAAAGTGGCAGAGTAGTCCAACATAAATTAACCTTTCTGTCTAAAAGTAATGGGTTTCACGGTCAGTTTTAGAACACAGGAAAAAAGGATAACAAATTAAGATCTCCAAAATATTTGGAAAACCTGCTGTGTCTTTAGGTTGAAACGCACTGAAGTTTATTCCCTGTAGCTCAGACAAACACAGCATTACTTTATACTCCAGTCATCAGCTTGTCAGGAGGTATTTGCAATGCTTGAGAAAAGCTGGAAGTCAAAGGCACCAGCGCTCCCTGGCAGCACGTATCCTGCCTCCCCTGCCGCTCCCCTACTGGCTCCATCGCCGTCCTTGTGCCCCCCCCGGCAATGCCGGGGGTTACCTGTCGGCACAAGCGAGGCGCCCATGGCTGCGTGCAGCAGCAGCGGACGATGGACCATCTGCCCCTCTCTCCGTCCAGCGGTGCCGGGGCAGCACTGGCAATGGACCGCCTGGAGCTGGAGAGCCCATGGGGCCGCCGCCGCCGCCGCCTCGCCCCCCCTCCGCCGTCCCCAGGCCCCTCCTGCTCTCGCCGGACACGGGCGGCCGGCCCATCTCCTTGGAAATGGCAACGGTGAGCAGGCCTGCTGAATTAAGCATGAGCTGTAATTTAATCTCGTTAAAAGAAAGAGGCTCGGGAGCCTTACCTGGCGTTACGGGAGGCTCGGCGTATGGCTGGGCTGAAGGCTGCAGGCTGCAGCCTGCCGTTAGCTGTAACAGAGGTATACAATCACAAGGATTTATTTATGAGGCTTTGAAAGAACACGGCTGCAACACAACCTTAAAGCCGATACTCTATAATTCTCACTAGCTAATAGCTCAAATGACAAAGCGTAATGCTTCCCTGCTCTTCGGTGCTTTCCTAGTGACCAGCCCCAGAACCGGAGGCAGAAGTTTGGGAGATCAGTAAGATATTTCTACTCTCGTCCCAGTACCTGGCTTTGAGAGCACCAGTGCTGGGCGCCTGCTGTCCTGCCCGTACGACGAGCCCGCGCCAGAAGCTCGGGGGCTTTCTGCAGGCGATGGCAGGATGGTCTCCAGGGCTGGCCTTACCGCCCATGACCTCCCGCACCAAACCAGGCCCCTGGCACTTCAGCACAAACTTAATGAGAAGCTCAAGGGCTTAATACCGGAGGTGAAAGCCTGGCCCAGGCTGCGTTACTGAACGCGCATCCAGAAAAGGTCCAGTCCTGAAGAGATTTTGATAGAAAACCCCGCTTACTGTCAGCTTCGCATGAATCCACCCTCTCCAGTTCATGACCCGCTTGCACAAATCATCCACAGCAGAGGCAGGCAATTTGTAACGGGAAGAGCCATGACCTACGCTTGTTTACTTTGCTCAGCGAATGCATCATTCACCAAAATTAAAATTAATTAGGAAAAACGTTCCAGGTGGGCCCTGGCAGCAGCCACAGGGTGGGGGCGGTGCGGGGTGAGGCCCGCAGGCGGGCTCACCCCCGCACCCAGGCAGGTCCCTGCCAGCACCCGCCGCAGGAGGGGCCATCGCCCCCCGCCGCCCGGGGAGCAGCACCCGCCTGGCTTTGCGGCAATGTCCTTGTGTTAAAAGTTACCACAAATGGAACTCACGGATATAGTTAGAGATCGCAGGCGTACCCATTTTAGGTGGAAGCCACATGATTTTTTTGAACTCTCTCTTTTAATTCGGCTGCCAACCCAAAAGCTGGCTGCGCGTGCCCGGCCGGGTCCCGGACACGGGACGCGCGCAGCGATGGCCATGCCTGCCCTCCAAGGGGGAGGCCTCGGAGAACCCTCCTCTGCTTCCCACCAGCGCCGCGCCGCCCCGGCCCCTGCTGCCACGGGCTTTATAGAGGGTTTGCAGGGGCAAACGTCGATGTTTAATTCAGTCCCCAGAGATGCCGCTGATGACAGCGAGCGCCTTGCCCAGGTCTTCCCCCAAAAGGTGTAGCGTATCCAAATGTAAATTATTTACACATTGCAACTGTGCTTGGCAGCAGTGGTTGAACGCCGAGCGAAGTGAGTCTCTGAATTAACCACAAACATCACCTTTGCTTCGAGATTATGGGGCCCGATTCTCGGTAGACAACTGTGCGCTGCTCCGGCTGTGCGCGCACACGCTGCACCTGCACCCCAGGCCCCTCCGACACTGAAGATCCCTCACGACGCTGGGACGTGAAGGGAGTTGAACCCAGCCCGTCTTTCTCCCCCTCCGCAGGGGCTGCGAAAGCTGCTATTTGGAAACGTGTTCCACGTCTTCAGCTGCGAATGGGCAAAAGCGTACTTCAGGTTTCGCGAGCCGTACTCTGACCTGGCCTACGCTTTGGAGGCGGAAAAGGTAAATCTTTCAACGGCTGGTACCGTCCCCGCAGCGTCTCAGCGGCTCGCAGGAGCTCGCAGCCAGCGCTGGGTGCTCAGCGGTGCACGCGCCTGCGCCCAGGGCTCTGCGGGCCCGCGCCCCATGGCGGCACCCTGCGCTCTGCACGCCCGCTCCCCACACTCTGCACACCAGCACCCCACGCTCGCACCCCGTGTTCCGCGCACCTGCACCCACGCTGGCAGCTCGCGCTCGGCACGCCTGCACCCTGCGCTCTGGGCACCTGGCCGGCCGGGCTGCCTCCGCAGGGCAGGCTGTGGGGCTTCCGGCCGCAGCCGCGCTCCACCGCTGGCCTGAGCCGAGCCCCGGCTGCCCTCGTGGTGGAGACGCTGAACCGAGTCTCGAAGCGGGATGAACGGTCCTGACCCAGCAGCACGCTGCGGACGCAAACTTTAAATACCATGGTATTAAATGTTTCCAAGGCGAACGTTCAAGAGAAAAGCAGCAGGTTGTTGTAGGTGGGCACAAATAAGCGGTACTTGCCCGTTTCTTTTTTGAGAATTAGTTACCTACTTTTTACTGCCCCGCCTGGAAATCAAATAGGTGAACTTACCTACATTTTCATTTACTGAAAGAGGGAGGTTTTCTTCTTCCTTATTTGCCATGATAATGCTTCCCCCAAAAAGGCAGAAGACCAAGATACACACTTAAAATTGCAAATACCCTGAACCCGGCAGGAGGCTAAACGCTTCTCACAAATGCAGGTGAAACCCCCTGAGTTCAGAGGCTCTGCGGCCGCAGAGAGGACGACAGCCCTGACGCGTGCAGCCAGCACGGCCGGGAGCCGGGCACGGTCACCCTGGTGCACGGCCCCGCGTCAGCCCCACGCTGCCTCAAGACCCTGGTCCCTTTGCCGCGAGGCTGGAGGAGAGAAAAAATAAGCCGTGGTGCTCCAAGGCATATGTGGCACCCGGAGCTCAGAGCCCTTCCCTGGGGCCGCAGCGCTGCAAGGGACGGACCCCCCGCCCCAGACCTCCCCTCCCCACGAGCACCCAGCCAGGGCCTCCCTGGAGCCTTTTCTTGCGTAAAGGCTTCTTGGGTTTAGGCGCATGAGATCTTTTTCAATTTACTTTTCCATTTAGCTCAGGATTTGCCAGCAGCGTTCCTGAATTCCCAGGGAGAACAGAAAAATTGCCCCTCGATACTGACAGCAGGACGGCTCAGAATGGCCAGGGACTGCAGTGACTTGCAGGAGTCCGACACGGCACGCACTAGCCCAGGCTCCTCAGCACTGGGAGGTGTTGTCTTTCTGTTTCTAGGGGGGAACGAGAGCCATCCTGATGGCCGTACAAGCCCACATCATTAAATACCTGCTCTTCGTAAGAAAGACGGAACATACGCACCTGGAAAGGTAAGAAGCGGAGCCTTCCCACGGCACATACGGAAACTATTTCCTTGCATTATTTGGACCAAGACAGAGTAGCACCAGCCTCTAGGCTTAACCGAGCTAGACCCGAGCCCAGGTTTGCAGCTGCAGGCGGGGATTTGCACCCCGGAGAAAAGCCTGGTCTGGCTCCCAGGCAAGGCTTTTTCCCACCGAAACATTTGGTTTGGTAACGGTGGCGTTCGCTGCCTCGTCCCACCCCCTGGCACCGCGGTCACAGCCTGCGGCAGCGCTTGGGCAGTGTCGGTGCTGCACGGCTGCTCCCCAGGCTGCCGGCCGGCCCCGGCCCCGGCCCCGGGCGCGCCGTGGGCAGCGTGGGGAAGGGAAAGGCAGAGCTCAGCCCTCGGTGCCGGGGACACCCACGAGGCAGCCCCAGCCGGGAGGAAAGCCCCCACGGCAGACGCGTCGCTCCCAGCACGCGGAAAGCACGTCCACACCAGCAGCGGCGACGGCAGCAAGCGAAAAGTGGAAATTTCAAGGGCGACGGGCACGGCTCGACACAAATCCCCTCACGTCTTGGCGTTCCCGCTCGTTAGGGCCGCGCAGTCCTCCCAGCCAGCGGGCGACTCAGCGGGGCAGGACCTCTGCGCCCGACCCAGGGGAGGGGATCGGAGCCGGGGAAGGGGCCTGTTTCACCCTCAGGCTCAGCCGCAGGGCCGGGGGCTCTCGGCACCCCCGAGGCCGGACCCTCGGCACGGCGCCCGCATCCCTGCCCCACGCCCCTGCCTCCCGCCCCGCAGGCTGCGCCGGGTGGGCCGGCAGGAGCAGGCGGAGGCGCTGGCCGCGGCCCTGGCAGACAGCCTGTGGGCAGCAGGAGGAGGCGGGAGAGCCGCCATCTGCCTCGCCACCGCAGCCGCCCGTGCCGTGCCGAGCGGAGACTACCAAGCCGACAACTTCACGGAAAGAGTGAGTACGAAGAAACACCTTCTGCAAACAGGGTTTTCTTTAAAGACACGTTTGGCCTGAAATTTTTAAAGACAAGAAACATAAAATCTCATAAAATCTCATAAAACCTCATAAAATCTCTAACTTGTGGTGCACCACAAACTGTGAGCACTTTAGACCCACGTCCCAGCTGTAGCCTGTAAGACACTTCTGCCCCCTCCTAAAAGCTTTAGGTGAGTCCAGAGGCTGCCGTTCCCTTCCACTAAAGGCGGATCTTTCCTCTCCCGCAAAAAGGAGAAACCAGTGAACGTAAAGCCATCCCTCTCTTTGCATAGAGCTGAACACCGCGGTTTAGGAAGGGGCAGAGCAGGCTCTTGCGTTATTCTTTCATTTGTCTAAAGGCAACACTGGATTAAAAAGCTCGGCTTTTTGATATAATTAATGTCTCCTTTACAACATCTGCCCCTACGCTCGTGCCCGACAGATCCAGCTGTTTGAGTTCTCTGAGAAAGCAGCAGCTCGGGAGTTCATCTTTGACCATATAAACTGTGTAAGTACGGGATATTTGCTTTATTCTGAGTTATTTTGTTGCTCGCTTACATCTTATTTCCCATTCCAAAGTGGACCAACAGTGTCACCCTCAGCAGGACATTCAGACTGTTAACGTCCAGTTAGTTCATGGATCTTTTCCAACCTTTCCTACGGGAAATGCTCCTGCTCCCACTAAAATCCCCGGGACTTTACCCACCGATGTCAGCACTCTCAGTCCACAAACGCTGAGTAAACAGGGGCAGCATTTCATACATTACTCAAACATAAAATACTGTTCCTTGCAACTTTAGCAAAAATCTGGATAAAGAAGTGTACAAAAACAGTTTACCTGATAACTGGAAGTTTCTTCTTTCTTTTTTTCACCTGATCCTAGTCAAAAAAACTAGTTACAAAACCTTCCCAGAATCATACCTTATTCATTTGGCTCAACATACTCACCTAAGGTTGGATTTAAGCAGCGGAGTTGTTTTAATTAAGCGTCACGTACCTGCCATAATTCCCTCCCTGTGACTGAGTACTTCTTTCTTTTTCCAGTTCAAAGGCGAAGGAAGTCATGGAGTGATCCTATTTTTATACAGCTTACTTTTCTCTAGGACACTTGAAAGGTATATTTCATTTTTTAAACGTTTTCCTCTAGTCTAGCTACATCTTCTGAAATGGTCTTTTCCTTGTTTTACTTAAACGTCCGTTCTTAGTCGAACGTGGAGCAGCAACTGTCCAAGAGGCAGACGCATCCCCGCTGGCTGTTTCACGGGCACGGACGTGCACACCTGAGTACCTGCCCGCACGTCCAGGGGCAGGCAGGAGCGAGCAGCGGAGAGGGGTTTCTAGGGGTTTCTACCCTTTGCATACACAGCAAAAGTAATGCACGGTATAAAACCAGGAGTTATCCCACTGACAGCAAGAGTCACTGTCACAGCCAACTAAACTTAAACGGGAAAATCACAAGAAGTTTACTTAAACACAGAAGAATTCTGCCCGTGCGAGTATGCTGGCAGAGGCAACTGATAGGGTCTTTCTAAAGCCGGTGTAATTAGATTTGAGTGAAGATGCTTTAGAAAGGTAGAGGCATATTTATACCCGGATGAAACATGATTCATACTAACGTGACACTCTGATAGCTGTTTAGCAAAGAATTGCACCGCTACTTCGAACAGTTGTATTAGGCTACACCCGGTGTAATCAAGGCCCTTCAGCACCAGTTGCACCGAGGGAAATCCCTGCTCGACTGCAGGGTTGGAATCTGACCCTAAATTTGAATTTGAATAGAACAGATCTGCAGTGCAGGAGCTCCAGCTGACCATAAACCTGCTGTGTCGGGAGGCCACTGCTGTGCCGGCAACACAGCGAAGCAGACGAGTCTATGGAATGTCTTCTTGTTTCCTCTTAATCAGACAGCGATGTAGAGCGATCACCTCGCGGACGCTACCGTAACACTTTGTGCTTGGTCGTACAGGGTCCAAGAAGATTTAGACTGCACGGCAACTCCTCTGTTGAAATTCAGTTTTGGAAATGTCACCTGTACACAGGTAAGAGTAGCCTCATTTCTCAACTTTTCTTTTTTATTATTCCCATATTTGATTTAGGAAAAAATTCTCACTTGTTAATCCGATGAAAAAAAAGCATAAGGCCATGGAAAAATATTTTGCAAATTTTAATCATGACTGTCCATTTAAAAAACAGATGATGATGACGATGATGATGACAATGATGATGATAATTACAACAATAATAATAATAATAAAGGCACAGGTAGCCTGGCGTTCCTCCGCTCATGACAGGCATGATAGAGCTGGGAGCGGGACGCCGGCTGCCATTTTGCAAAGGGCTTTTGCTGCGCTGCCTCTCAGCGTGACCACGGGCTGTCTCCCCGCAGGCCGTGCTCAGCCTCCTCCTAACGGGCCGAGCGAGCCCACGCGAGCTCGACGGCGGCCAGGAGCCGGGGCCCGGCGGCAGGGACGTCGAGGCGTGGCGGCGGGGCGCGGTGGGCTACCTGCGCTGGGGCAGGGCGCGGGCGGAGCAGCAGGTGAGAGCCAGCGAGGCCCCGCGGCCGAGGAGCCCGCGCCCGCACGCCAGACACCAGGGCTCTGGGGCCGAAGGCTGCGTTCCAGCGAGGCTCCCCCCTCCCCAGGCGTGCCCCCGGCTGAGGACGCCCCGGCTGCCCGTCTGGCTGTGCGGCGCCAGCGGGAGGCACGGCGTTCTCTTCGGCACCGACAGCCGGCTGGTCTCCGACTGGAAAGTGGAGAGAGTCTTCCACCTGTACTTCTACAGCGGGCAGCAGGAGCAGACAAAAACAGCCCACCTAACAATAGGTACGCACCCGCGCTTACGGGGCGGGAATGAGGCACGGCTGTCACGTACAGACCGCGCACGGAACTGTGTCCGTGCACAGCTGGGTGGGTCTACTTACACATACGATTCCATGTTCTGTATTTAGTATATACAGACATACGCTGTACGTAATACTAACCTTTCACGGAATGTGAGGAGCCTACTCCAAACAACAGTGTAAAAAGACACGAATAAAAACCTGGCTTTGAAAGGACCGTGACCATTTTGGAAGGGGTAATGCTCTCAAGGAGGTGGCCCATTGCTGGAAAGAGCTATAGGAGTGTTTCCTACAGAAGGAGTAACTCAATAAATACTCAGTATGGACATACCGTTTAAAACCGTGTTTCATCCTCCGTTGCTGTTAAGCCCCCATCAGTCCAATACGAGCGCCCTGCTGGTAAGTGTCCCAGGACAACGAGCAGGAGAAGGGAAACCCCCAGACACCCACCCCGCCCACAGCACAAATCCCCGGAGAGAGCGTTCCTGTAAGTGCAAAGTTTAAACACAACGGGAAGCAGAATCGTTTCACGATTAATTCAAAATTTTGAATAAACCTGTTTCTAATGCAGCGATGCTGGCATGCAGGATGGGTTAACAGCCTGTTTTCAGCACCTAACTTAGACTTAAGTTTCTCTTGTCCTGCCCAGCAGCCAGGTGCCACCGTGGCCCTCGTGTTCCCCCTCAAGTTTTAAATCCACAGCAGGAGGAGCGAACTGCTCCTCGTAGCATCAAATGGTTTGCGAGCCAGGCTGCGTGCTTAGGATGCAAGCTTCCTGTTTCTCCGTGCCACTGTGCACCGTTTACCTTCACTTTCGGAATGCCCATCCTTTTCCTCGCTCTCCTTTCGCTACGGCATTTAAAGTAGGAAACTTGAAGATACCACACTAAAGGCTAAATTTGCAGGAAAGGGTGAATCGAGATTCACAGCCATGATAGGCAGCATGGCCGCAGATGAGGATGTGCGAATCTCTTCAGAAAAACACTATGCAAATGTACCCTGCAAGGAGTCGAGAGCTGTATTTACAGCGCCCGAATTTCCCAAGGCGGGGGCCCGCGGGGCGTGGGGCAGGGCAGGCAGCACACCTGCAGCAACCCAGCTGGTTCTGCTTTTAGCCTTTTCTAAAACTGGTTGGGGGGGTGGGGTTTTTAGCCTTTATTTTAACTGCGCTTCCTTTTCAGACACTCATTCGCATCACTGGGACGAGGACCAAAGCGAAGACCCAAGCAGCCCAGGGAAGAGGCGTCCGGCCGTGGAGATGGCAATCAGGACCAAGTGGGCGGGCGCGACCGTCAGCTGGAACGGGACAGACCCCTTCTTCTGAGGAGTCCCGGCATCTCCCATCGCTGCCGACGCCACCAAATGCTGCGGGCTGGAGGAGAAAAAACACTATCACCGATAAAACAGCCTTTGGTGCCTTGAGCGGACGCCCTGTTCGGCAAGGCATTACGGCCACTGTGACAGCCGGCGCCGGTGAGGCACGGTCGCTAGCGACCCTGCCTCGCTGCACACGTTTTCCAGGTGGTAGGATGCGGGTCCTTCTGCTTCCCACCACAGCTGGCAGACAAAGGAAAGAGGGTGGCAATTTGCTTTCCTCCCATGCCGGGCAGAGACGTTAAAGAAATCAAGGTGTGTCTTAAGAGTGCAGTGGAAGTGAACTCAATATTGAGCATTGACAATGCTGTGTGCATCTAATTTATTTAATCCAGTGTGTGCAACTAATTTAGCTGTTTGCAATGAGTAAGGTTTCCTCCCAGCTCTCTGCAGCTGTGACTTCTGCAACCGGGTCTCTCTCCTGCTTCAGTGACAGCCGGGGCGCGGACCCCGGCCAGGTTGGCTCACGGAGCTATCCTGCCTCCTGCCCACCAGCGGGGAAGCCCAGCTCGTACACGGGGACCAGGACAAAAGAAAGTCTCATGAGACGCTCCTTGCTGTGAATTCAGCAATTTTACTAACTCTGAGCGTGGCCGAGTCCTGGCATCCTGCGGCAGCTTGGCGAGCGCAGGCAGGGCACATGGCTCCTTGCTCACGTTAACCACTTTCCACTTCCTTTTTTATAGACATCACCCAAAAGAGACCTATTAGTCATACCAAAATGTGTGTTGCTAATGACAACTGTACTGAGAACAATACACCCTTCTGCAAGTGATCCAGAAGTTTGGTTTAAATGATTTGAATTAAAAAAAAAAAAAAGAAGTGGTTGCAACCAGCCTGAGATTCAGCCCGGCCGGGGCAAGGAGCCCGCTGGTTAGCAAGCTAACGTGGGGTCTGCGCTTGTCATTGTCCCCCTTCCTCAATTTCTGCTCAGTTCAGAGCTCCCCCGAGCACATGGCATCCCCGCTGCAGAGCCGTGGGTCAGCCGAAGCGCCGCAGTCCCCGGGCGCCCGCAGCCCCGGTGACACGGTGACAGGCGTGCCACCGCCACGTGCCGCCCAGGCAGGGGCACCGCGCAGAATGGCCTGGGGCAGGGCCGGGAGCCCCCAAAACCTGGGGGGCATCGGCGAGACGGCAGCCCCCAGCACCGGCCGCGGAGCAGCCAGCACGAGCCAGAGCCAGAGGGTGCTGGAGGCGAGGGGCAGCCTGCGGGCAGGCAGGAGGGCCCCCCGTGCCCCCGCCCCAGCAGGGCCCCGCCAGGCTGGGGAGGCCCCGCTGCCCACCCAGCAGCAGCCGGGGCTGCCCGCGGGGGCTGCGCGTCGGAGCCGGGGACAGGAGGGCGGAACAGAACCCGGGCTGAGGCAGGGGCCCTGCGATGAGCCGCTGCAAGACGGCACTGATTTTAACTGGGGAATACCAGCGTGCGCTTATGCAAATAACGAATTAATAATGAATGAACGAAACTGTGCGGTAAATGCTAACGAAGCTCGGTCACCCAGCGCAAGACGGTATATTGTGAGGCTACGTAGCCGAATAATAGCTGAACGGGTTACTACGGAGGGAGATAAACGGTGCAAAGACCAGCCTTCCAGAGCTGTTTTCCATGGCGAGGCGGCAGCGCCAGCCCTTCCTCCTGCTCCCGACAGCCCATGGCGACGGTCAGCGCGTCTGGCCCTGCCTGCGCCGGCTCTCGCTCGTGCTGCAGAGAGGGGCCCCGGGGCTGCCGGCTCCGCGCCAGCCCATCGCCCTGCCGTGACCGCACCGGCAACTCCGGCCGCCGGCGCAAGGTCCCCCATCCCTTTGGCCACGCCATCGCCCCCAGACCCCCGTCTCCCACTCCGGCCCCTGCTCCCCGTCCCGCTCACAAAACCAGGTGCAGCGAGCGCCCGTCTGATTGCTAAAGGCAGAGAAAGGAAGAGAAACCACGCTGCGCCAGGCTGCAGGAGCACTCGCCCTCGCCGCCTCCCTCGGGCTTTCATCCTGCTGCCCCCACGTCTTCACGTCTTTTTAATCACCTTCTTGCAGTGCAGGGCTAAATTTAAGCTGCTGATTTCCCTCAGCGAGAACTGAGCCCTTGTTCATTTCTGTGAGGTAACATTGTGCTTATGGATGCTTTAAAAATAAGAAGCAATAATGACACAATCTGGCTATTAGTCAAACTTGTCTGAAAAACCCCCACGGCTCCGGCACCTCAGAAAGCTCTGTCCTCGTGACAGGACAACAGCTACAGATTTTCACTTCTAGTCTGGAAATGTCTTTGCAGAAGACAAATAAACCTCGCAACACCCCCTCCTCCGCCATCCCACAGATGCTCAGGGGTGCTGCCATGCCCTGAAATACAGGAATATTTGGAGGCTCAGGGGCTACCTGGCAAGGCACGCAAGCAACAAGTCCAGACCCGCACAAATGAAACTCAGGCCACGCTTTGGCACCTTGCACGAGTGGATCTCAAGGAGGAAACAAGTACCAGAGCCTCTGGCCACTCGGGCCAAGCTGCAGGGTTTCACCTCCAAGGGAGTCGCAGAAGGAACGGGATCAGCTGCACAAAAAGCCTTTTGAGGCCACACATCACCTCCGGAGAGAAACTCTCCGTCAACTTCCCTGCAGGTAGGGAAGGTGTCGGCTCTTCCCCACGTGGATGTGCCGGCACCTGTAAGTCCCGGCCGGGCGCTGCCGCTTCCCTCCCAGCCACGCTCCCGCCGCCCTCCCCTTCCCGGCCGCGCAGCTTTGGAAAGTGGTGGAAACGTCCGTCACCCACGAGGTCCCTCTCCTGAGCGGACCTGGGAGCCGATGGGCTCTGCAGCTGCAGAGGAGACAAGCAGAGCTCATTTCTCTATTTACCACTGTTTTACAAATCATCTTTTTACTGCAAATAATTACTCCTACGGCGCAGGCACGGTAACCTACGGCGCTGCAGGGAGCCAGGCTATGGTTATCTCCAGAGACCGGTGTCTGTGCCGCGGAGGATCAATAACCGGGGAAGCCGGTGGCAGCCTCATACCTGTCCGACTCTAACGTGACCAGCTCAGAGTCTGACCTGTGCTGCCCTGTTTATCCCAAGCAGAAGAAATGGACTCTATTCAGAGTATCTTTAAACCAGACACCAACCCTCTAAAAACCATTTTGTACGTTATTTATTTAAAACCAGTCTTTGGGGCTGCTAAAAAAAAGTGGGATAGCCACATTCCGACATTTAAAAAAATATATATATAGCTTAAATAACATATTTTAAATTACCCTGTATTATTGAAAGCACAGAAAAAACCCATTTTATTTATATAAACATCCACACCGCTCCAGTCTATTTGTGAAAAGGCTCTTATTTTTCCTCTTCCCTATACCACAGAGTATATAATAAACCACAAACCAAGTAAGAGGTCTTCTCCAAGACCACACGACCATTCTGGCCCTGTTTTCGCACCCGGCCGTGGGATCAGGGGGGAAAAGGACTCAGCACTCCGGGATGGAGACTAGCATCTCAGCGCCTACTAACTTTGCGTCTCTCTCTCAAAAGACACGCTCATATGCCCATGGCAAAGCTTCTCAATAGCTTTTACAACCCAAGTTCTCTGTGTTGTTTTGATATAACCTGCAGATAAAAAAGAGAGGGAAATTTCTCAAAATCTTAATAACTCGGTAGCCTTTTTTAGTCTATATATTGTATGGCCATATAATTTCTAGAGAAAATGGTACAAACATCTCAACCACACCATGTCTGAATCTATTAAACACTTTTTTTCCCCGCAGTTCGTTATTGAGAGTTTGGCTTTCTGTTGTGAATTCAGTTTTAATTGGAACTGGTTTGGTAAGCCATCGGTGAAGATTTTAAGCGTCATTTTATTCCAAGATGCCAAAATACTGTCATTCTTTGAGAGCGATTTTTTTTTTAAACTACTCAGTGTAACTCGCAAATCTGTCCTTAGCGCCGTCTAACTTCTAGGGCTCGTGAAGAGACGGCCGTCATAGGCTCCATTCAGTGCGGTGCTTGGTTCCTATAAAAACTCAGCAGGAATTCAGGTGCTCACTCCCATTTGTGCTTTCCCGGCAAGAACTGCCCTGGTGAGGTCCACCCTGCGATCTTGTCAACGTGTCCCTTAGAAAGCGCGAGGCCTTTTCATTATCCCCGAACGCACGGTGCGTTACTGTATGGTTTCTCAAAACAGCAAAGGAAAACAACCTGTAAAACCCTGTCGGGAGAACTGTATACAGAAGGATTTTTTCCAATGTCTCGGCCTGGGCCATCTCACAAGGTTTAACAGAACTTTACAAACATGAGGGAAAAAATCAGAGTTCAGCTAATAAGGCACTTTCTTTTTAATGAAAGTTGAGTACAGATAGTGCCTTAATTGAAAAGTTTGCAACGCCTGGAGTCAAGAGCGAGTCACACAGCTGCACATCCTAAAGGACCTTTGGTAACACCACCACTTCAGGGGAGCGTTACAAATGCTCGATGCGGGTGTCTCGGAAGGAAGCATGGCTCGTTTAAGGACAAGAAGCCTCGGAGCCAAACTGCAAGGACAACTCCTGGGAAAATAACCGATGTGAGCAAAACGTGCCTGTTTTGCTGGCGGGGGAAATAACCTTGTGTGATGGGGCTCCCTTCTGGTCACCCTGACTGGAAATGCTGCCCAGGGCACCGGGCAGCCTTCTGTCCGAGACAGGCGAGAACCGCATCCAGGCCGGAGCGGGGAGAGCCACGACATCCCGGCGGCCAGAGGAGGATGGATCGAGGAGCCTATGCACAAGCGTGCCTGTTGCACGGTGACCCCAGCGCCTCCAAGCAAGCACTCCTCTCTATTCCCCAATCTTGCTATAACAGGAGAGGGATCTGGGGACATTCCCGTCCGAGACCGCACCGTCCTCACTTCTCCGGTGTCCCTGGCCCACAAGATGTTGGCAGTACCACATTTTTTTTCCCCAAACCTCCTTCCTCTGGGGAACGAGAACAGCCCACCTTCTCCCCTCGGCGGTCCCCAGGTGCAAAGCCCGGACCGACGCTCGCTCATCCGAAATCCCGTTTCGGAGCAGCCCAAAGCACCTCGTGCTGCTCCTGCCCGCGCCCTTCCCGCTCCTGTCCCCGCGCCCAGCTCCCCCAGCGCGCGCTGCCCCGGGCAGGGCCCCGCTCCGCCGCCGGCCCCGGCGCAGCCCTGCCCCGCCCGCCCCCGCCCCCCGCGCCCCCTGCCGGGGCCCCCGCGCCAGGAGCCAAGCGCGGCCCGGGGGCGGCCCCGCACCCCGCACCCCGCCGCCGCCACCTCCGCTCGCCCGCGGGGCTGCCCGCGGAACCGGCGCCCAGGCCGCCCCGGCACCCCCAGGCCGCCCCGGCACCCCCAGACCGCCCCGCCGCTGCGGCCAGCGCCGGGCGCTCGATGACGGCGGGCGGCTCCGTTCCCTCCGTTCCCCCAGGGCGGCTCCGTTTCCCCCAGGGCGGCTCCGTTTCCCCGCGCCGCCGCCCCGCCCCGCCCCGCCCCGCCCCGGTTCCCGCCGCCGCCGCCGCCCGGCGGAGGCCCCGCCCGCCCGGAGCATGCCGGGAGCGGGGCGGAGGCCGCGCGCAGCCGCCGCTTGCGTCAGCGCCGCCTCCTCCTCCTCCTCCTCGCCCTCCTCCTCCTTCTCCTCCTCCTCCTCCTCCTCCTCCCGCGGCGGCCCGATGGTGGTGGCGGCGGCGCGGCGCGATGAGCCGCCCGTCCTCCGCCGGCCCCGGCGCTAGCAAGCCCTGCGGCAAGCAGCAGCACGCCCCGTCCCCCGCCGTGCCCGCCGCCGTCCTTCCGGGTCCCGGCGGGGCGTCTCCGCCGCCTCCCCCCCCTCCTCCTCCCCCGCCGCAGCAGCAGCAGCAGCAGCAGCATCACGAACTGACCTCGCTCTTCGAGTGCCCGGTCTGCTTCGACTATGTGCTGCCGCCCATCCTGCAGTGTCAGGCCGGGCATCTGGTCTGCAATCAATGCCGGCAGAAGCTGAGCCTCTGCCCCACCTGCCGGGGCTCCCTCACCCCCAGCATCAGGAACCTGGCCATGGAGAAGGTGGCCTCGGCTGTGCTCTTCCCCTGCAAGGTAAGGGGGGGTTGGCAGGGGGACGGGGATGGGGGGCAGGGGGACTCCCTGTCCCCCTGCCCTCTGTCTTAAGGCTTTCCCCACAAGCCCCTTTCCCCCGAGGAGAAGGCGAGGGGGGCAGCGCGGTGGTCACGAGGAGGGAGAAAAACTTCTTTTCTGGGTGGCAAAGTTCGGGTGTTGGCGGCTCGCAGTCGTATTACGTCCCCTCCGCAAGAAGCGCAGCGGAAAAGCTTACCCGTTTGGGTGTTTCGGTATAAACACGGCCTTGAAGCATGGGGTTTTTTAACAGCAAAGAACCGCGTGATGCTCTTTCAGCCCCCAAAACTAAATAATCTCGCGCTCCCAGCACCCTGAGAACCAGCTGGGGTAGGTACAGCGTCGTGTTTGGCCATGTCTGCGCCGGCCTCGGATTTGCACGCTGAGCAGACCGAGGAGGGGAGAACCGACTGATGCAGAATTTCCCAATGGGTTTATGTCTCGTCTTCACTGCTAGCTTGATGCAGAAATATTGCAGCTTACGAGGAGACTTTCGAAGGTTCATCCAACGTCAGCAATAGCCGGTTCACTTGGCAGTTTGCAGAAGGTGCTGATTTCTCGGCGCTTACAATAATGCCCACGCTGAAGATACCCCAGGAGCCTCCTCCCGCAACAGCACGTGGGACCCGTCCAGAGCCACTGCAGCAGCAAAGCTGTAGCTCTGCAAAGTCTTCATTTTCTGTTGGTCCGTGTCCCCTTCCTCCCTTTATTTCTTCCCCACGCAGAACAGAAAAGGAGGCGCTTGCTGGCCTCCATTAGCCTGTTTCATGGGTCTGCAGGTTTCTAAAGTAAAATAAGGTGATGGGAGTGCCACCAGCCTTTAAAAGCAAAACTTCTAATGATGCTTTCTAATTCACTGAAAATCCTGCTCTAAATTTTGTCCTAGTATTTGGCATAATCAGTAGATACAAAGGCTAGGCCTTCCTCCCCCCCCCAGTTATTTTAACCTATGCTGATGCTCAGTCTTAAAAAAAGTCTTTTATGGAGGTAGCAGAAATTCTGTTCGTGTCTCTCTCGTTAGTTCTCTGCAGCCCGCCTTTGGAAGGGTGGGGGCTGGTCAGCTGTCAGGTCAGTAATTACAGCTGAATTACTCTTTTCGAGTCTGTTCTGTCTCAGCGCTATTTCAGGTATTCAGATTAAACATTTAAGTGAGTTTTCTATTTGAAAGAACTAGGTGAACTGCTCTGAAGTGCATATCCTTCCCCATGGACGTTTACCAGGATGGCAGACACGTACCCGCGGGCAATGCTGAGCGGGTCCTTTTTATGCCTTCCTGGAGCCCCTCAATGCTCATACCTCCGTAATATCGAAAGCACTTTAAAACCACAGGCTGAAGTGATGGAGAGACAGATACAGGAACTGCTGGAGCCGTCGCTGATGCGGAATATGAGAAGAAAGTTTTAAAATACAGAGCTGTCCGTGGTGAGGTGGAGGGCCGTCACTGCTGGCTGGCACTGGGACTGATGGAGCCGGCGCGGACGCTGCCGGTCTCCGGGGCGGGCGCTGCCAGGCTCCAGCGGCACGTGGCAAGCTTTCCAGCGAGAGATGTGAGCAGGCACTCGCCACCTCTGCCTGGAAAAGCCAGTCCCTAGCAGCAGCTTTCCCCGGCCAGCCCCGCGTTAAGGATGCGCAGGGAGTAACGGCACCTCCAGAGCGAACCGTCCGTGTCGACTCCTGCAGCATGGCGAGAGCCCCGTCTGCGTCGGGGGGCTGGCTGGGTCACAGGATGGGACGGCTGTCGGCGTCTTGCAGAGCTTTTGATAGCGTGGGGCTGTTTCACCGCTCACCCGTGAATGGGGGTTAACCTCTCGGTGGCAATGGCAGATGGAGCGCAGTGGTGGGACGCAGGTCCTCTCTGCTGAACGCAGCAACAAGTGCAGCGAGCCACACGCCCAGCTGTGACCCAGTCTGAGCCCAGGGGAATACAAACAGCCAGTGCGGGTTTTGCACTGAAATGCTGGCCTAGTTCTCATTTTGTAAAGTGTCTCGTTGGTCTCATCTGCGACAGCTGGTATTCCCTGCTTGTCCTAAAGGAAACGGATGCATCCAGGCTGGAGCGGCTCCCCGGACCAGAGTCCTCGCAGCCCTTCGTTGCACGGAGGTGCAGCTCTGCTGCCCGCAGGGTGCCAGTCTGTCCAGCAGCCGAACCACTGGGCAGGACTCCTGCATGCTTGTCCTCACGCATTGCGGGTAAACAGAGCATGAGAGAAGGAAGAAAAAGCCTACAGACTCTTCCCCGTAAAGAGGAGAAGATAAGACATTCCTGACTTTACCTGTCAGATGTTACTTTACTCACTGGGCTGCAGAAAGGTTTCTTAAACCCGTAATTGATGGGATTGGCTTCTTCACCCCCTGAGGTTTGGCTTCTCCATGGGTAGAGGAGTAAGCACCAACAGAGGAGTATGTCTACAAACACCGCCCACCCCGTGCCCCCTCGGGAGAACTGAACAGTGATCCCTGCGTCTGTCGGGCAAGTTCTGGTTCGGGTGTGTCAGCTGTAAACAGTTCTCCAGTTGGGCAGTCTCTAAATATAAGTAAGAAGGCGGCAGCTAGCATGTCAACCAGTTAAGAAAACAGCATTTCCAAAAATTCCTCCAAGTATTACTCCTGTGGTTGACATCGTGCTTTTCAAAGCAGCAACTTGGAGAAGGAGGGATGCTGGTGAGGTTTGCAATGGCTGAAGCGAGCGCTGGGGATCGGGCAGCTCAGTGTCTTGCTTATGGGACTGGGAGAGTTTTGGCTCTGACCTGGTGGTGTTTTGGTGGTCCCTGCAGTAACCCAAGGTGCAGGTCTGTGCTGGTCGGCATGTTGGAGGCTGCCGCTGCGGCAGGCAGGAGGCCGTGGACTGGGCTCGTGCTGGCTTGGGGCTTGGTTTGGTTTCTTGGTGCAGCGCCTGCAAGCCAGTTGAGAGCTGGGAGAGCTGGAGAGGGACCGAATCAGCAGCGGTCGGTGTGCCGCACCTCGCAGCGGCACGGTGAGATCCTAGTGCAGGCAGGAGCCCTGGGCCACGGCGCGTGGGAGGGGACGGCTGGGGCAGCGCAGGGGGTGGCAGCAGCCCCTGGCCCCAGCTGCGTGCAGGGGAGCTGGGCGGCGCTGCCGGCAGGATGCCGAGTTCCCCTGCGCCACGCTGCCACGGTCACACGTGCGCCTGTGAGTTGCCTAACTCGGACCTGCAGAGCCGAAAACACAGCACTTGCGGAGCCCCGCGTCCCAGACCACACTGCGGTACGACCCGTGCGGGAGCGCGCGTCCTCCCTGCGCACCAGCGTCGGCTCGCGAGCCCTCCGCCCCCCCGTGTTGGGCACCCAGAAGCTCCTTGCGGAGGCAGAGGTGTAAGTAAGTCTCTGCTCCTCTTCCCTCACACGCCCTCTTTTATGTGGATTTTTTCTGCCGTGAGCAATTCCTGCTCTGCTGCTTTCACTGTTCCCAGGAGCTGAAAAGTGAAATTAGCACGCGTTGTTTTTCACTTTCACTTCTTGAGCCCAGAAACAGCAGAGGACTGTTGGGCTGTAATTCTCAGTCGGTGCTCAGGTGGGCCGCAGGCAGCCAGCGGGGAGGTGACCCACCTCGGTGGTGGGTGCCCGTCGGGTGCTGCAGCAGCACCGGGGGTTCGGCAAGAACCACCCCACTGCAGCTGCGCGCACCAGCCCACCGCGTGCCAGGGCCTGGCCCCGGTCTGACTCGCCTGTGGTTCTCACGGCGTTAAGGGAACCTGACGTAAGCTTTGGGGGCGGGGGTGGAGGAAATTAGAGCTCCAGAAAATGTGATGGTGGTCTGTCCGGAGGAGGTCCCTGCGCTTCTAGCGATAACTGTGGATGGTACTTGAAATAAATAGGACTGAGACATGACAGAGCCGACAGAAAATGGGGATTTGGTGTTGCCCATGGCTACAGCTGCTTTGAGGGTTGTTCTTAAAATGCTTTAAGAAAGAATTACAGTTATCGCATCTCTGCACTTTACAGGGCTTCTGGAAAAAATTCCATAGGAGGATTTAAATCTTAAAGTCATGGGAAAGTTATTGAAAATATAAAATGCCTTTTAGTGCTCTAAGCAATCTGCAGAAGATAAAATGCGCATCATAAATACACTCAAACTCCTAATTAATGAATGCCAAAATGAATTAGTTATTTTCTTTCATCTTTTAAATAAGTGCAAGTGGAAAATAATTCAAAGGTGCTATCTAGCTAAGCTGACTTAATTTGGATATAGGTCCTTCTGTATCTTTGTGTTTTTTGTCCAATACTGGCTATGAAAGAAAATAAATCTTATTAATTTGAGGCTGCATGAAGAGACACCAGACTCCGTTTTCACAGCAGGGTGCGAGATACGCCGTGATGGTTAGCTGCTAAACTTGGACCTGGCTAACTGAGCAGCGCAGGGTGGGAGAGGCGTTTCTCAATTTAACCACTTCATCCAAAGTCTACGGGAAAGCAAGCAGAGTTGTGAGTGTTCTCTGTTGTCATCGCAGAACTGCCGTCCTCACGTAACCACGAGTATTAGCCGACATCTGTGCCCTGCCGTGTTTTGCTAGCCTTTTGTGCTGGGACTTGACAAACAGAGGTGTTTGTGCTTGAGTGATCTTGGTATGGCCGTGGAAATGACGTGGGACCAGCACTCCTCATCTGCCCTGCGTAAAACTGTAGGCAGTTCCTGCTTGCGTTTCAGTTTCAGTAGAACTCACCTCCAACATACGCGGGCAAAAACTAGCCCAGCACCAAGGAAAGAATATCCGACAGCGAATTCAGTGTTTGTTTACACACTGATAGCAGCCCGGTTGGGCAGCTATATGAATGGCATTCAGCAATGTATAACAGGGAAAAGAAAACAAACAAACAAAAAACTCCCAAAACTTCTGCATAGGTCCACCAGTGAATTCTCAGTGCTGTGATTAATCCAACCTAACAATAAGTTTTACTTATAATAAAGGAAATTACTTTTCTAGTTATTACATACATTACAAAAATCTAAGTACAGGGGGCTTGATTTTTCGGGGGTTTGAAACCCCATTCTTGCCAGCTTTCCTAGGAGTGGTGATGCTCTGCGTCTTGGAAGCTAGGACAGATACCTCGCACGAAGAGTCTTCCAAGGTCCTTTAACACAGTAACTGGAGATACTGCCATGCTTCAGAGTTTGCAGATGCTTCTGGTCCTTTTGAAGAAAAGTGAATCCAGTAAATCCATTGTACTGTACTCTTACACTTTGCTTTGCAGAAAAAAATTGAAAGTCTTTCTGTGCCTCACAACCAACACTTTGGGTTTAAAAAGGGGAAGGCATAGTGAGACTGTATATAAACTGAGAAGTCATAAAAATACCAGACTAACCGCTTGCTTTAATTTTCTTTAGACAGGTGGTAGGAGGTAGGCAGAACCGCTCTATGTCCTTAGACCACTGCTGCACCATCAGCTCAAGGGAAACATGATGGGTTTTCCATGTAAGCAAAAAAACTTGCAAACAGAAATTGCACATTCATGTAATTATTGTATACAAACTTACTCCTCTATATTGTCCAATGCCGCCTCTACAGCCTCTTCAGAGCTTTTCTTTAGTTTAAAAAAAGAATTGTCATTTTAAAGATTTTAAGCAAATATACTAAACCTAATAAGGTCACACTTCCTATTTCCAAGACATAGTAGACTCTAATAAAGCAGTGGGGTTTTTTTCTGATTAAAAATGCATGTTTATTTTGTTTTTAACTGAACGGACATCCCTTACACATGGGGGTCTGCTTACATCACCCTCCCTGCACACGTGCATAGAGCCTGCACGCTCCCCATGAAATGACACAACGCTCTCTGGTCCTTTCCCAGGTGAGCCGTAACAGCAGACCCGGCACTGCTGGCAGAGCAGAGTTCATAAACGTGCTCTGCCGGGCAGCTGGCTGCCGCCTGAGCCGGTTTCCTCAGCGGTGCGAGGCTCTGGAAGGCACAGAGGCTTGCTGTTTTCTGGGCTGGACCTCGCTGTGCGTCCCGGGGGGAGCTCCCTAGGATCACCGCTAGACTGGGCTGCACATCTGTACCAAGTTTGGTGAATGCTTCAGAAGGCTGGAGGGATCTTAAAAGCAGGGACAGACGTTTTACAAAGCACTGGAGGAAGGAGAGGCACGAGAGGGTCTCAGTCCTCGCTGGGTCCCTGAACACTGCTGACGCACATACAGGAGCAGGCGGGCCTCTTTGTTCCAGAAGCGTTATTTGTATCTCAAGCTACCTGTATACCAGAGGGAGAGTCTGCTGGCTAGAGCAGGAGGGATTTGGACTTGGCAGTCTATTCCCAGCTCTGCTACTGATTCCCATGTCGCTTCAGACAAGTTACTTTAATCCTGTGTCCCTGCCTGCCTTCATTTACAGGGCTGGTGATACTGGCCTGCCTCTGCTGAGCGCTTTCAAGCTTAACTGATGTTTTCTGAATGCTTTAGGACTCTCAGAAAGCTATCCTGTCAAAGTGAAGTTCAGAGCAGCACATGCAGAGTGACATACGAAGCAAAAATGTGGCATGCTAAGTCATGTATATGGTGATGAGCTCTGAGCTGACTGTTTCCTCTTAGGAAAGAGAATACAGTGCTAAACAAACGACTGTGAAAACAAAGTACATAATAGTTTCCAGCATGGAATACTAGAAATGATGAGAAGGGCAATGAAAAAGCAGAAGGCAGTCACGCCAGCCCAGGCATTAGTGTCACGCCTGCACTGTTAACACCGTGTGCGGCCCTGGCTCCCCGTCTCAAGGCGGACACGGTAGAAGTGGAAAAGGTGCACAGGCCAAGTAGCCGAAAGGTATTGTATAACCTGTACGCAGGGAGAGACGAAGCAGGCTTTTGAGGGGTACGATAAAGATCAATGAAGCTGCCAAGCAGCACAAAGGCGGCAAGTCAGTTTTTGCTGTTCACAGTCTCCCATCATTGGTAGGGCTCGCTCCTACCAAATGAAACCCACAGTGACGGGTTGGGGAGCACACAAAAGCGGGTACTTCTCACAGTGAAGGGCGAAGCCACCACTATTTACTCATCTTGTTTTTTATGCTCTCACTTCTGTAGTCACCATTGGTTGCTTTTGCATAGACATCTGGTTTCGCCCAACCAGCAGCTCGTATATCATACTCATTTTGTTAATGAGGTTAGACTCGGAGCTGCTCTTCAACAGATTGCATGGTGGAAGTGTTAACGGGGGTATGAACGTGGGAAAAACAGCCGGGCGGTGGGGCTGGAAGCGTACACGTACCTGGGTCACTGTGCTACGCGGCAGGGCAGCAAGCATGGCGGACCGCGCGTCTGCCGTGATGGGGCTTCTGCCTTTGGCAGGAGGACGCCTTGTTCCACTGCAGCGCCCTGCAATAAAGCCATTAGCAGAGGATTAAGCAGCAGGGGCAGACGCAGTAAGTGAAGGCTCACGTTAACTCTTTATGGCTTATAAAACAAGCTCCTCCAGAAGTACAAGGTCGAGTTTCTGTCGCACTATTCCTAGCGCAGTATTCCTAGTGTTCGCAGCATGGGTGATTTGCATCTTGGGCATTTAACGCTTTGAGCTGAAACTTCTTGCACACATATTAGCCCAGAAATAATCACTTATACCTTGGTTGTATCTGTCCCCAAGGAAGTGTCACAGTGTCCGTAAGCAGCCACGCATGCATGTTGTAACCTGCGTGATAGTGTTAGCCGTGGTGTTGGTATCGCTACGGATACCTACAGACTGGGGAAGCTGTGCTCTTGGGGAGAATAGGAGAGCCTTTTTTCTCTCTGTGGAGGTAGCGTGAAAGCAACATGGTCAGCATGGACAACTGAACTGACTAGAAAAAGGAAAAGCATCCCCGGTCATTTAAAGCAAATTAACCCTCTAGTGTGCCCAATGACATTACGAGAAGTTAGATGGTACTTAATTGTGCACTAGCTTTCTGCTCAGTGAAAAACTGTCCTCTCTTTCCACTTCTCACAACCGCAGTGCTGAAACTGTTCCAGTATTTAAAAAAAGCTGTGGGGAATCTGCCTTTGAATTTAATGGAAGTGCTTTTGCTCTGTGATGGTAATAAGGTACATCTATTAAAAATACCTCACTCTAGTAGCTGTTTGCTGAAACTAGAATCCTTTGTTCTTTTTAAAGAAAAGAAAAATCCAAACCAGGACCACTTCAGCTGATCTGGACCGATCAGATCTAACTACAACAGCAAATCTAACTACAGCTCAGCCTTACAAACCATTTTATCTAAGTGCTTGCATTAGAAAAAACAACCACCACAAAAGACAAGAAGAATCCATTTTTAAGTGGAAACAAAAATAAGTAGAGCTCAGCTCTGAATCCAGGGCTAAATAGAAGTATCTAATGTAAAATTTGCAATGAGAACAAGAGTTCTGGTTGATCACCAGTGTTTCCAGTTGACAGGTGGGAGCGGCAAACACTAGTGCTGGTGCCTTTCCTGACGGCTTGTATTTGGTCTTTTTCCAGTACGCCACGACAGGCTGCTCTCTGACACTCCATCACACAGAAAAGCCAGAACACGAAGACATCTGTGAGTATCGTCCCTACTCCTGCCCATGCCCTGGTGCCTCCTGTAAATGGCAGGGATCCTTGGAAGCCGTGATGTCCCACCTCATGCATGCCCACAAAAGCATTACCACCCTTCAGGGAGAAGACATCGTGTTTCTTGCCACAGACATTAACCTTCCAGGGGCGGTTGACTGGGTGATGATGCAGTCGTGCTTCGGTCACCACTTCATGCTGGTGCTGGAGAAGCAGGAGAAGTACGAAGGTCACCAGCAGTTTTTTGCCATCGTGCTGCTCATCGGCACCCGTAAGCAAGCGGAGAACTTTGCGTACAGACTGGAGCTGAACGGCAACCGCCGCCGGCTGACCTGGGAGGCAACGCCCCGCTCCATCCACGACGGGGTGTCTGCGGCCATTCTGAACAGCGACTGCCTAGTTTTTGATACGGCTATAGCACACCTTTTTGCTGACAACGGAAACCTCGGCATTAACGTGACTATTTCTACGTGTTGTCCGTGATGTATTTGCATAGCTAGCAAAACCTAGGCTGTCTGGACATAGTGCTTTACATTCACCAAGGGTTTTCTTTTTGTTCTGTTTTTTTAAAATGATACTCAACTATGTCATCGTGTATGCTAAGATTCCTAACTAGCCAACGTTTTTAACTTCGGAGAGAAAAGGAACAAGAGTGTCCTGTAAGTAATATGGGTGGGAAAAGGTCTTTTTAAATTCTTGGGTGCCTTAGGAAGATTCCCCACACACAGTCACCTTTTTTAATTTAATTGTATTTTATTTAAAGAGTGCTTCCATTAGACATGTGGCTTAAGAGACTTGAAGGACTGCATTCCTGTTTGGAGCGCACCTAAAAGCCCTTTCAGCAGGAACACAGACTTGCTCTCTCGCTGGTGAGCTTTAGTAACAGTTTTTAGTAGGTAGGAAAGGAAAGAAATCCAAGCAACCTCTCACAAGAGAAGTTGTGACTCAAAGGGGAACAATAGGTACTTCAGCGTTGATACTCCATTTCCTGCTACCTTATTAAAAAGGGATGGGCATTGGATCCTTCGCTGCGTTTTTAAAAGAAAAAAGGGGAGGAGGGGCTGGGGCAAATCCAAGCGTGGCAGGTTTCACAGACCCTGGGAATTGCCGGCTCCTGTCTGTTTTAGGGGGATCAGTGAGCCCAGCACATGGCACAGCCACTCACAGGTACAGTGAAAGCAGGAGGCACACATCTAATGTATCTCAAACAGCTAGAGCCAATAATATAGAAATATACGCGAGCTGTCCACATGCAGCTTCCCTTGGAGACATACTTGACTATTGATTATCGTAGAAGACTAATAATATAGCAAGAGCTTTATGGCCAGTGTCGCGTCATTTGCTATTTAAGTTTTGTTGCCATATTTACTTTTATTTTGTAATAAATATTTTGCAAAAACTACACTGCATAGCATGCTGTGCTAACATGCGTGTGCGTGGCAGTAGCTGCTGCTTCCCGGTTACTTTGCCCGCTCTGCCTTGCTGGATCTGCTGGGCTTCCCCCGGCAGAGGCTAGCTCACCCAGGCTCACCGCAGGGCCTGAGCGGGTGCTCGCCCTGCCGCCTCGCAGCCCTGCTGCCAGGGAGGGCCACTCTGCAGCACAAGCAGGAGAACCGGGTGGGGATTGGAGTCCCAGGGGCAACAGTGACAGCCTGACTCACGCAAACTGAAATCACGGTCTGTCACCGAAGCTGAATCTGCCTGCAGCTCCCCCTCTGCGACCAGAACCTTCTGTCTGAATCACTCAAGAAAAATACTAGCTCCGCATATGGCTTTGCTGAATATTAAGATGTTTGCCATTTGGAAGAGGCAATGGGTTGTGAAGTGATACAGTCCGCTGAGTTATTCAGCGGTAGGAAGCCTCAAGATAGTGGAAAGCTACATGGAAAGCGACAGATGAAGCTTGGTGTGAATAAATACAATACATAGGGAGGAAAAACAGTCCTAACTGCATCCCTCCAGGGAAGAGCTCTTTGGAGTTATGACGGAGCCCTATGCAAACGTCGCCCTATGCAAACGTCACCCAATGCCTGGTAGCAGTCCCCAGAACAAGCGCACCAGAGAATGACAAGGACCACATCAGCGAAGGGAAGCTTGTTCTGGCCTTGACAATTTCGAAGTGACCATGGAAAAAAACCTCCCAAGGAATTACTCTGATCTTTTCATATCCATTTCCTGTAAAGATCCTGCATTTGATCTCATTTACACTGCGCTGGCAGAACTCCAGCAGCATCAGCCGAGTGCACTAATTCACTCCTGCATGAGCAGGATCAAAGTCAAGCTCTGGCTCTGACAGGTGTTAACACCTGTGCTTTCAGCAGAACTCGTTAAGCAAGAATTCCTAAGGATTTGATTCATTTTCCCATATTTCAGCAACATTTGTAGCGGAAGATAATTTTTCTTACTGACAGTTGGGACATAAGAGCTTTTTTGTGTAAAACAAAACTCTGAAGCATGTCTTTGATTATAGCAGGATTAATGAAATTAATTACTCCAGTGTTGCCTATAAGCCACATTAGATAATAACCCACGTTGTTTCATTAGGTCTTCCCACACCATTCAGTTCTGAAGGAATGGCAAACTTTTGTTATATCTCACAGCAAAAAAACCCCAACACCCGGTACCTTTTCTGACTGAAACTGAATTTAGGATAAGGAATACCTCAGCTGGTACTGCCAAAAAGTGACGTGTTTCCTCTCCAGATCAGTGAATGAACAGGTGACAATCGTTCCACCGCTGGATGCAAGTGTTTCAGGTTTTCTTCCCCACGCAGCTGGGTGCCACGCAGCTGGCACAACTTTGCGAGGGTGATGTCTGAGGGCCAGAGGCAGGAGAGGCTTGCAGGGCACCGGCACCTTGCCAAGGGAAGTGGCAGCACATCGGTAAATGTGTGAAAGTTCCTCAAAATATTCAGAAAAAAGTTACTGAGGCCAGCCTGGTTTTCTTAACAAAACTCCTGACCACCACCAAAGCAACTCGACTTTGAAATGGACAGTGAAACATGCCCGGAGAAAACTCTGCCCAGGAGCCGGCAGCAGCGAGGGAGCCGCAGCAGGCAGACCTCCCTGCCGCGGGGAGCTCTCCCACCGCCCAGCCAGGCTACCGCAAACGGCACGCACCCAACGGCCCCGCTCGGCCGCACTCCAGCACCGCCTGGGAGCGGTCACCTGCAGAAGGCAATACGAGCGACCAAGAGTTGTGCCTATGAAGCAGATTTTCTGTTGAGCCGCTACACTGTATTGTTGGCAGTTCTCCCTAAAAACAATCTCCACTTTAAACAAAGAAAAATGCAAAAACTCCCAGGGACCGGTGAGTTTATAGCAAGAGTACAGCACAACTTGAGTGGGTCCCGCCTGCGGCTGTGCCCGCGGCGGCTGCGTGCTGTTAGGACAGGCACTCGCCTCCACCCATGCTGCAGCACGGCGAAAGCTGTGGCGATACCAGGGTCTGCACCAACCGAGCACGGAAGCAACCTGCCAGGACCCCAGTGCTACGGGGAGCTCTCGGCACCAACGCCAGTGGGCAGCGTGTCCAAACGCTGCACTAACACCACTGCCTGCACCTCAACACATTCTTTCCATTTTTAAAAATGAGTAAGACTTTACTTATTTTATTGTAGAACTCATGACCTTGTAAGACAACTGGAAATTCTTATACAAAGTCCAGATAATGTAGCACATATGCGTTGTCCTAAGGTGAATCTAAAGCCTGCGCTTGTTTGCAAACGATGTATCTGAAGAAAATTGCTTTCTTTTGTTCTCCAAGCTGTAAGTGCAAGTTCCTTGGAGGGACTGAACAGCACCTAGTCCCACAGGAGACATCAGCAACAGATGTGTAACCAGCCTATGACACAAGTGTAAGAAATCTGTGTAGGCAGGTGTTCCAGGTGCAGTTAGGAGCCCCTGTCCAAACAGGCAAGCCATGCCAGGCTTTGGAACCAGCGTTTCACCTTCAGCCCAGCTCCCATTTTGTGCAAGAGGCTGCAGCTCGGCTCCAGGGGTTCACCCCATTCCGAGCTGCGGGCGGATGAAGACCGAGAGCTGGCCAGATGAAGACCGAGAGCTGGCCGGATGAAGACCGAGAGCTGGCCGGATGAAGACCGAGAGCTGGCCGGATGAAGACCGAGAGCTGGCCGGATGAAGACCGAGAGCTGGCCGGAGCCCGCGGCGCAGCAGGGGCGCAGCAGCCCCCGAGGCACCATCGCCCGTCACCGCGGGGTCCGCGGCTCCCGCACAGCTCTGGGCACCTTCTGCTCCCCTGGAGGCCCCTTTCGGCTTTCCACGCCTGGCCGCGGGCTCCCGGGGCGGCTCCGGCTCCCACCGGAGCCTCGCTGCTCCACCGCTCACAAGGTGCGGCCCTACCCACCCCGGCCCCACAGACACCCCGGCCTCACACCCCGCGTTACGAGGCGCCCACCGCTCGCACCCGCCCGCGACCGCCGGCAGAGGAACCCGCCCGGGCCGTGCCTCGCTCGCTCGCCCGCCGCCGGCCGGAGAGCCCAGGCCCCGCGGAGGGAGCACCAGCCCAGTCACCCGTGCCGCTGAGGGCCCGGGGCAGGCCCCGCCGGGCTCTGCCCCCGCCGCCCCGGCAGCCCCCGCGCCCGCCGCGTCGCCCTGGAGACGCGCCGGGGCCGGTGCGGAGCGGGCCGGGAGCGGCGCCGGGGCCGTGGCCGGTGCGGAGCGGGCCGGGAGCGGCGCCGGGGCCAGGGCCGGGGCCGGTGCGGAGGGGGCCGGGAGCGGGGCCGTGCGGCTGCCGAGCGCCCGCCGGGCTCGCAGGGGCGCGGGGAGGGAGGGGCCGGGCCGGGCCGGGCGGGACAGCGCGGTTTCTCCTCCGCGCTTCCCCGCTCAGTGGGGCGGGCGGGCCCCGCCGCCCTCGGCTCCCTGGAGAGGGGCCGGGCAGGTCGGCAGTGCCGGCTGCGGGGAGGCCCGAGGTCAGGGAGATCCCCGGCCCGCACGCAGCCCCCTGCGGAGCTCGGCTGCTCTCCGAGCGTCGCGCGGACCGAGCCCTCAGCGGGGAGTGGCGGGAAGGAAGGCGGGGGCGAAGGCGGGCGGCGGCGGCGGGCGCCCGGGCCGAAAGGCGCCTGTGGCAGCCGGGAGATCGGGAGCAGCAGGCACCGTCGGGCACAGCAGCAAAGCCGTGGCCGAGCCCCGCTTGCTGTATCTAGAGTGTTCGGATTTTTAATTAAATACGCTTGGAAAAGCCTCCTTCGCTAGTATAATCGTCAAGGGCAACTGCTTTGAAGTCATGGGGTACGGCTAACAGGTGGGTTTGTGTCTTAAATTAAGGGAAATGGAGACATCGGGCAGCGTCGAGCCCATCGCGACGCAGACGCTGCCAGGAATTTCAGTGTCGATGCAGACAGAAGCTAGCTGGCTTCATGAGCACGCCTACAGAAAATCAAGTAAGAAACAGCTTTGTTCAAGAAAGAGGTTGCTCACTTGTCTTGTCTTTCACTCAGGCTGCCTCGTACCCCAGTGTCTTCCGTAGAAGACACGCGAGTGTGCAATTTCCCAGAGATGCTTTTGCAAACTGGCGGCAGACCCGGGAGCAGCCCCCAGGAATCCCCCTCTGCGGTCCCCCCGTTAACCTCTCTCAGAGCTGCTTCTAAACGAACTGGCTCCCCATTAATGCGAACGTTCTGCCAACCAGCAGGCGTAGGAGCGCTCGGCAGGTGGCAGGAATAGCGTATTGTATTCCTGTGAGAGGTACTGGCAAAGCCTCCTTAGGACAGCTGAAAATACATCAACCTTTCTTCTCCTCCTGCTCAGCTGAGTCATCCCCGCACGTGACCGAGTACCCAGCTCCTTCCCCTGCCCGCTGACGTACGGCATTGTACCCTAGCACGCAGCGTATTAGCGTAGTTGCTGCCTGATCCCATCCCTTTTGGGCACCACGTCCAACAGCCTTTGTGCTTCATTTTCAACGCCAGGCAGCCCTCCTCTGTAGGAGAACGTCTCCCGCATCTCACGTGCCTCTGAGAGCAGGAGGAGTGATCTGGGCTGCAAAACCCAGCACACCAGCTGACAGTACGGGGGAAGGCTGTGTGCAGATCCATCCCAATGGAAAGGGGGCATGCACAGCCCAGGACAGATAAGGAGCGCTCTCTTCGTTTGTTTGGAAATGCACTGTGAATGTGTTTGCAGGAGAAAAACATTGTAGGCTTTGTACTTTAGGTGGAGCTTCACGAGTCCTTGGGATGACTGTCACTGTAACGATCAAAGTACAGAATAGCGAAGTTTGTGCCAGCGGTAAATCATCTACCTGGGTTTGGATGCAGCAGTGGTAGGCAGAGATGATACAGAAGCTGCAAAGCCCATTAGAGAGGGCAGAGTAAGAGCGTGGAGCGCCCACCTGCTCTGAGCACTGCGCCCCAGGTACCAGGCTTCCCTGCGTCCCTCGGTGCCCCGGTGCACCCAGAGCCGTGCCCCGGCTGCGCAGCCCCGCTGGTGCACTTTGCACTCCCTGAAGTCACTTCTCTCGGGTGGGGTTTACGATCAGTTACTCTCTGTGACACAGCTTGATTGCAGAGGGTGATAACTACACGTCTTTGAACTGCAATTTAAAAAAACAAAGTTCAAGCAAACCAGCAGCCACACAGCCTTCTAAAAGCATTAAGGGAATCCCATAGCATCGCTTTCTGCTTTTCCTCCTATGCTGGTGCATTCACTTCCAGACACATTCCCGAGCCGTGGTTCCCATTGCAGGCCCGGGAGCTGGGTGTTGACCTGGGGCTGTCATGATTTTTACCCCATCCTTTAAATACACGCTCTGATTTTTTCATACTTTCCAAAGAGAAGGACTTAGAAAGGATTTGGTATTTCAGCCTGCCCAGAATTTCATCTGGCTGAGTATTTTCTGGAAAGCAGGACAAGCTTACTTAGAAGGGCAAGACAAATTGTGTGGCAACAAGGGGAACTGAAATTCAAGATTAAAAGAACTAGGAACGTGTTTAGTTTGCCTGAAGGGGAGGCTATGGCAGCTGGCATGTTGGCCATGTCGATATTCAAAGAGAAGGTGATGTACATGGGACAGCACACGGTTGTGCACCTGAGGCGGCTGGATGGCGGTAGCGCTGCCCGCCGAGAGGGAACCTGGGACTGCTGAGGACAGTGATAGACACACGGTCATCTGAGATGTTTCCTGTCGCCCCAAAGGCCAAAAACCCCTTCGTTGCACTCACGCAGCGTGGACTGCACTTGGAAATGAAAAAAACTTCCATTGTCTCTACAGCTCTTTCTTCTTGGGACGAGAGAGGCTGGAAATGCTTTAGAGGATAATGCAATATTAGATTAGTGCTACAAGTCACTGGCCCTAAGCAATAAGCCGTCTCCGTGACTTCTGTGGGATGATTTTGTAAAGCCCTGATCAATGTCAGTGCTCGGTTCAAGTCCCTCAGGCATTTGGGATGGGTTACACGTGGATCCAGAGCCGCCCTTCTGAAAGTGTAGGACCAAGTCTGGCAAGAAGGTCTCGGGCAGCCGATGTGGTTGGTGAGAAAAGGCTGGCATGCTGAAACAGGAACGAAACAAATGTGTCTAGAAGATAAGCTTTCTGAGACCACAGCGCTGCTGTTCAGTAATTCTCACTATCGCTATTACTTGCAGCCCTGTCAGAAGAGTTCGGCAGCTTAGATGTTTTGTGTGACATGGAGGTAAGGACTCACCCGGGCTGCATATATGCATTTTATGCTTAATGGTTTCACCCCTGACCAAAGATATGACTCCACATTGCTTTTGGTATTTTCCACTTTGAGTTCAAAGAAGATTTTATGAAGCTGTTCAAGAAATCTCTGTGCACGCTCCCCTCCGTTGGCCTGCCTACCCTTCTGGCCTACAGACGTGAATCGTCAGGAGAAAACGTACAGATTGAGGTGAGTCAGTGGTGGGTGTTCCCTACTATGTGGCTTTTTTTGTTGATTTTAATTCCTACGATTCCCACGTAGGAAAAATAAAAATAACGCCCTTTGCCAAGCCAGTGTAGGAGTTCCTTTGTGAAAGGGTTTTTCTTTTGAGCGGCTGTTGAAACAATGCTTGTTGTGCACACCTAAACAGCAAGAGGCTGCACAACTCCTCTCCCCACCGCTGCATCCTATGTTGAGAATTTCCTAGCAGAAGATTTTGCCCTTTGGCTAAAACAGAGATACAAAATGTATATAAATACTAGGTATACAGTCAAAGAATACAAGCAGGGCGTAGAGTTCCCCATAACCCGCAGCAGAGTAAAGTCAAAGAGAGTTAACCCTCTCTTTGGCATGAGGTGGGGAGCAAGGGAATTTCCAGGAACTACGCTCCAGAGGAGTCGAGTATTTCAAATTAGTATGTTCAGAAAAGGATTTGAATGAAAGTGCTAAACACGTAGTACGGTAAATGAAGTGTAAGTGAAGCGCACCAGCTAAGAGGCCTGGAGCTGTACCCTTCACCCCTTCCTGCTGCAGCTGGACGGCTGCTGTCTGTCTGGGGAGCGCTGAGCTAGGCGCGCTGCCCTTGGGAGTGGAGGCGTTCGACATGAAATTCAGCAGCGTGCTCTTGGCAGCTGCATCTTCTGTAGCTCAGTTTCAAAATGTGTTTTCAAAAAATAGATATTTCTTTCCGAATATCTAGTACCCATCCTGAAAATACATCCTGCAGCAGCCCTGATTTGCATCTGGTCAAATATGCTCAGCTCTTTTGTCAGCTAATCTGCTGGTGGTTCCTCATGAAACTCCCCACAGATTTTCCTATGATCAACAGTGCAACAAGCTTTTTCTCTCCAAAGCCCCAGGCAATGTCTTTGAAAGGGTTAATGCATCAGAGTACTCAACTATAGCATTCTGCATGCTCTGAAGCTTTCCCTTGGAAGGAATGGGTCTCATAAATACTACAGTCATTGCATTTCTTTGAGGTTTTTTAATTTATTTAGTACAGATAGGCTTTTCTTTTTGGTGGTTTCCTGAACCTAATTTTTTGAGTTAAATCATTCCAAGATATCACAGACACAGATCTGTTTTAACAGCTCTTACACACTTTATAGCATTGCATTTTGAGCAGAGCCCCCTTTCCCCAAGATAAAAGGAGAATTTGCGTGCTGATACCCTATTTCTGCTCTCCTCCTGTTCTCTCTCCCCATCTCCCCACCGCCACTTCAGACAGAGGAGGACTGTGCTCCGAGGTGCGAGTACTGTGGCAGCCTGCTGAAGCCATTCCCTTCCTTCGAAGATGCTTGCCCACCGTCACAGGAGTATGAATCAGTAAGCTGGTGGGACAGATTAGCAGAGGTTTGCTGTGGAAAGGCCCGCTCTCGTGGCACCGCTCTTCTGCCTTTCAGAAATTCTGCTGCGAGCGTAATCGAGACCTCTACGAGTTTATCGTAAATGAGAGGAAGAACCACGAAGGCACCTGGAGCATTCCCACTGCCCTCGGCCCCCATGAATCCCACGGCACCGAAGCTGACAGGCTGCTGTCAAAGGAGAGAGCGTACCAGAGGTACCGTGAAATGACTACAGGGAGAACTGGGGATCAGGTCTGTATAAGGAACAACAGGTGACTCCAGAGGGAAAAGAAGCATTAAGAAAATGAAACTGCAGCAAGAGGGAATGAAAGAAGGAAAAAAATTTGCTTTAGGCAACACAAATTCATATTCTATCTGGACCCTCTTGACTTTTCTCTTATCAGGCTGTATTAGAAGGTGGCGAGGTATGTGCTAAGTAAAGCGTTAATTCTACTGCTGACAGATGTAATATCTAGAGACAGGTAGAGCCAAAACCATAATTGCAGCTGTGGGAGAGATAATATTTGGGTCTAGCTTTTACCTCGGGTGCTGAAACAAAGCTTGAATTTGTATTTCTCTATTTTGCTGCATAAGCAGTGACATGCATTTGGATTCCAATTTCCAGAGTCATGAGAACTCTGCAAGTTTGACTTCTGCTGGGCTGTTTAGCAGGAGGCCCACAGCTTATACAAATTCCTAAGCCTATGGCATAGGCTTAAAGAAAAGTAAATCAGCATACCTGGAAGCAAACCGTTAGTTTCCTTGAAGATCCTCCGCGGTCTGATGGTGCGAGTACTTCATATTATGTACAGAGCATAAACCAAAGCCACTGTCGGACACTGTCAAACGTACAGGAAGCTAGATTAGAAGAATAGTGAAAATATTCTTGGCGATCAGCTGTTTTCTTGATCTTGTGGGCAGCTCTCCTTCTCTTTTACATAAAATCTTAATACAAAATCCATTAAAATGTTTAGCTCTGCTGTCAGTAGAGCTGGTGCCATTGCAATTGCAGAGTCTGTTCACTGAAATCTCTGTATAGGAGCAATTCCTTTTTGCTGAGATACTACTATTTGGGTGATATTCCGTCGCCTCTGACTGTTATTTGCAATTATGCAAGTAGAGAGAAAAACAGGTTCAGAAACTTGTGTTCCTACGGCAAGGATACCCAGTACTTCTAGCTTTCAAAACGGGATATACAAAGTGTGTATCAGGAACGCTTTTATTTTCCAGGCAGCAGGAGAGACAAATGGCCAGACAGTTAGCTTTCCTGGCAGCAGAGCCGACGAGCGCAGCTGAATGTGAGTTTGCATTTCCTTATGTATTTATCTGTGCATTTATTACAACAACGAATTCCCTGGAATTGCTTGTCTCTAATGCTTTCTAATTGAACATGGAGGATTTATATAGCGACATGTTAATTCATTGTCAAGTGTGCAATCCCATTAAATTAGATACTGCCATATCAAATAATCCCTCACATGAAAAAACAAAAGCAGTTACATTCCCATTGCACAAAGAGGATCTCCTTGCTGTGACTTTCCATATTTGTATCTGAATGTTTCGGCTGAGATGCACAGAAATTGACCTTAGAGAATAACAAGTTGGCAAAGCCAAGCCCTTGGAAGGTAGGAACTGCCGGAATTAGGGTGATCAATGTTTTGCCTGATCGGGTGAATACTCCACTAATTCCTAGCCCAGGCTGTGGATGACTGAGCAGCCCTTTGGATCTAGCTATAAAATCAAAGGCATTTTGACTAAGAACAGCTGAACTAGATTTACAACATGGGCATATTTTCGCAGAGGATGGCAGGGCACTGAGGCTTCTGCGGCACCAAGGATTTCTGATGGTCAGTCCTCCAGAGCATGGAGCCGCGCATGCTATCCAAAAAAAAGTCATTCTTTACTCACACAGATGTGTATATAGACATAATTGAAAAAACTACATCTTTTTTCATAATCCTGTTCTCTGAAATAGCTGAACACTTTGGACTGTCCTTGTTAGACAGAAAATACCCCGAGACAGACTCCCAGGATGGAGCATTTCAGCCAGAAATTCCCACGCCCCCAAGTTGCAGCCTCCCTGCAGAGGTGTCAGGCAGCTCCAACATCGGCACCGCCAGCCCTGCCCCACGCACACAAGCTCTCCCTTTGCTCTCCAGGTTCAAATCAAGCTGGCACGATTTCCTACCTGCTTTCTCGGGAGCCCCCGTCGCCAAAGGGCCGGACGCTGGTGCCTGGTGAGAGAGCAGCAAAGCCCGAGGAGGAGCCCGTCTCTTACAGCGTCACCTGCTGCGATTTTTCCCCTGTGGGTGGAAAGGCAAGTACCTGCTGCCTGGGGGCCAGGGGCTGCGCCTCAGCTGGGTCCACGCTCCGAGCAGCTGGAGCCCGGCACCTGCCTGCCTTTAAGGGGCAGTGCGGGCAGCACTGCTCTCAGCCATTTTATCGTCTCTTTTCCAATCTTAGGCAGTGAAGAATGAATTGTTGGAAAAATACTACAAACACGGAGGGAAATTCCTTACCGTGCTTCCAGATGGAACAGCGCAGTTATTGTATCCTTTATGGGTTCATTTGCCTGCATTAATCCGGGGTTGTAACTGTAGTTTTCAGTGTGTCCTAGTCTGCTTTATCACAGAATAACCTGGTCACCACTCACACTCGCTTCCACAGTCCAAAAAAAAGCAGTAGTGAAACCGCTTACGTAGCTCTTGGTCTGAAGTTTTTCAGATCAGCCAGTGGCTTCGATGAAGGACAAGCACTTGTGTCTTTAATACCCAGCTTAAGAAGCGCACAGGCCCAGTGTTCAGACCCACTCCCGAGCTCTGGCCACCCGTGGAAGGGCACTGCTGGCTGAGGGGTCCCTGCGGTGTGGGCTCCAAAAGCGCTCGGCCCGTCCTTCCCCCAGGGACAAACAAGCACGACGTTTCCCCCCGGCACAGCGTGACATCGCTGTCCTGCGGGCAGGAGTACGTAAGGGGTGCACAGACAAACTGAAATTACCAGGGTACCTAGAGTACTGTCTGAAGAAATAAAACCGTGGCAGTTTCAGCAAAGGACCCCATAGCTTTCAGGCTGCCTTTGCTATTATTTAAGCCATAACATTTTAAGTCACCCATGTTGGTTTTCCTTACTGTGGCTGACTTCTCTCTGACCTGGGAGTGTATGAAAGTGTACCCGAGCTCTGCCACCAAAGCGAACAGGGGCTTGAGACTACTTCTCTGCTCTGCCCTCCAGGCTGCCTTCGTCCCAGGGATGCCGCTGGTCGTGGCAGTGGCAAAAGGCAAAGTGCCATAAACACGTGTGCTCACAGTAGCAAGTCTTGCTGGAGGGAAACCCCAGTGAGACACAAAACACCTGCTGTTTGGATACGTTCAAGTCAGGTTTCAGGGGCAAGGGCCTTTTTTCCCCCTGGTTGTTTGGTTTTTTTCTCTGGGAGAGTAGCTGCCCCTGTTTTCTGTGCTGTCATCCAAGTTGAGTAATTTGATCACTTCACTTTGCTAGGCTTCTACAATCATAAGCGTTGTCCAAGAATGTGTCTCTAAAATAAATTTGCTGAGCGGTTCTTCCTGGGTTATTGGTTAGAACACAACAAAAAAATATTCTGTATCTCTAACCACTCGTTTGTCAGTGTATACAGAATACTTCAATGTAGGAGAAAAGCACTGGCAACGTCCCAGGTGACGCTGGCAGCACACCACCGTTCCGCCTTTAACACACTGATCTAGGTAACACGTCAATTTTTGTACTCCAGAGTAGCGCTCTGAAATATTTAGTATGTAATAATAGACCAACCAGACAAACAAAGGGGTTACGAACACCTTATCTGACTACAGCTATCCATCTGGAAATCTGGCAATCATTGTTGTACGAGAGAAAAACCGGCTTATTTGCATAGTACAGGAAGACAAGCCAAAAAACGCCAAAATACAAGCGGTATTTCAGTCCAATGGCAGAAGTACTTGCTATTATCCAAACGGAGCTGTGTGGTATGTTCACGCTGGTCAGAGCAGTTTTGCTCTCCACTGCCCCTTTTAAATTTCAGAGGTCATAAAGGGTGTTTTTAATAGCATTCAAAAATTAAAAGACAAATATAGCAGCTCGTGGGCCCTGCTTCGGGTGCCTCCCCGAAGAGCAAGGCTACCCCAGCTGTGTCTTGAGATGGGGGGGTTAGATCCCAAACTAGCGGTGCCTCAGTCCCATCCCTCTGGGGAACGAGGGACGTCGGCTGTGGGAGCTGCAGGGTGCAGAGCTTTGATTTTCTTCTCTTTTAGGATAAACATGAGTATTCAGGGAGGGCAGTATTTGGACCAAGAGGGCAGCAGGGTGAGAAGGTGGACGTGGCCGAACAGCGTCATGTCATCAGGACCCCCCGTCCCACTGAGCCCCATCTTCATCTCCCTGAACCGGCACGTGGGGGTCAGGATCCTGGGCCAGGACAAGATCACTGTTTCCTTCCTCGCCATGGGGCAACAAGCAAAATTCAACGTGGGAACAAAAGTGCAGGTATTTCTCAAGCACACAAGCAGCTCCACGCAAAGCCGCTCCCCACAGTGGGAGCGGGGCAGCCAGGGAAGCTCCCATCCATGGGGAAGCACGCTCATCCCGTGGTGGGTGCTCCCCATGTTGCCCCATGGTCCTGCCCCCCAAGACAGCAAACAGTGGAGGTGTACCCCTGGTCGGTCCCCACGCAGCCGGGGGGCTCACCAGCTCCGGCAGCCCTGGCTCTCTGCGAGAGGCTGCAGAGTGTGGGAAGTGCTCCCGGGCAGGTCCCCAGCGTCCCTGGCCATGGCCCCGAGGGTCACCCTGGCTCTGCCTCGGGGAGGAGAGCCGCCATCCATGTGGGCAGGGTGTGTGGCAGCTCCCTTCCTCCATGGGCTCCTGCCACGGGGGCAGGTTTGTCTGCCGGGGAGAGACCAAAGCCCTGAAGCCCCGTCCCGCGCTGCTGTGGCTCTGCTGACACTGCTTGCCTCCGCTCCCCAGGTCAGTGATGCTGGCCAGCTGCCTCCTCCTCCCTGGCTGGGCGAAGACGAGCTCCTGCTGCTTGCCTTCAGGGTGAGGATCCTGCGGCTCTTCGACAGACTGCGTGGATGCTTAAACTTTCCTTCTAATGAGCGATGGGACAAAATCAAGCCTCCAGCCTACCTTATCACACAGACTTTAAAGATCTTACAGCTTTGCGCAACTTCTGACATAAGCGATGAGCTACGCAGCTCGGTCAGGGCAATAGTAAATGCTCAAGTCTGACCAGCATGTGTGTGGTGTGAAGGCAAAACGAGCCGACTGAGACACTCCGTGCTGCTGCAGCGCCTGCACACACTCAGCAAGGTTTCGCCTGCAGCCCTGCCATGGCGCGGGGCAAAGGGCAGCCCGTGGCCGTTCTGCACGGCCCCTCTCCTGGGGCCATCCCACCCTGACGGGTCTCGCTCAGCGTGAGTGGGGCTGTGGGGCAGGGAGTACCAGAGCACATTTCTCAGGGCAGAGTAAATCCATGCTCGATGTCGGTGCATTGCTCCTGAGCAACCTCCCTTCTGTCTCCTGGCAAAAACCAGCCCGGGCTGACCAGTCGTTTCAGCCTGTGGATGTGGCACAAAGATAAAAGCAAACAGAGCACAGCTAAGTCACAGCCTGTGACAGGTATACGGGGGGAGGTGTTTGCTCAGAAGTCCCCCGCACAGGCACTGCTCTGCACAGCCAGCGCTTCTGCCAAGGACATAGCACCAGCGGGATGCCCAGATTTCCGTGGCGCGAGTGCTGGATGACAGCTCAGCCTGCTGCAGGTGCAAGACACAGTGGTTCCCCATGCAGAGAGAGGAACAAAAGCCCACAGTTTGTCCAAAGCAATCGAAGGTCACTGTCTTGGTGCCATTTGTGCGGATGCTGGGGACAGAAGGCCGTTAACACAGAGAGCAGACAGCGTGGACGAGCCGCAGCCTCTTGGCAGCAGCTCATAAACAGCTGATGCAGCGGGAAGGCTCTGCTGCACCGGGCACCCTGCGTTTCCCTCCCGCCGTGGGCCCAGCGGCTGCAGAAGCAGCACGGGTGGAGGTGGTGGGGCACGGACCCCTCGTGAACTGGGTGCCTCAGGCTGGCCCCCACCCCAGCTCCCAAGGGTTCGGACGTTCAAGGCCAGGGTCTTCACCTGGCCCTTCATCCTGCACCTGAGCGGCTTTGCGAGGTGGCTCCGGGTGTCTTTGCTGTACAGGGCGTAGGTGAGGGGGTTGATGAGGGCATTGGTCTTGCCCAGCAGGAATAAGGCGTCCTTGAGCGGGCCAGCCAGGTTGCAGGAGCTGCAGGCGGCCTGCATGGTGCCCCGGACCAGGTAGGGGTCCCAGGAGAGGCTGAAGCTGTCGAGGACAATGAGCACAGTCCACAGCGCCTTGAAGTGGCGCGGGCGGGCGCGGAGGGGCCCCGCCTGGGCGCAGGCGTGCCCGAGCCATGTGTGCTGCACGTAGGCGATGCTGCCCACCGAGCCGTGCAGGCACACCTGCGTGAGCAGGGATGGAGCAAAGATGCCGAAGCAGATCGTGTAGAGGTACTCGCTCTTGGCCGCGTACAGGAGCCCGCAGTAACCCGTGTAGTTGCCTTGCTGGAGGGAGGGCAAGATCAGAGGCAAGTGCCCGAAAAGGAAGGACAGCATCCAGAGGACAACGAGGGAGAGGACCATGGGCGTTTTCTTCAGGAGGGTGGGGTAGGAGAGCGGCAGCGTCACCGCCAGGTACCTGTCCAGGGAGATCAGGAGCAGGGTCAGGATGGAGCCGATGCAAGGCGTCACGCTCACGTTGATGCGCAGGAGGCAGAAGGACTTGCTGCGGTCAAAATCCCCGTCGAGGATGTCATCCAGCGCCTCAGCAATGCACATCACACCCGCCAGCAGGCCAGCAGTGGCCAGGCTGAGGATGCAGACGTAGCTGGTGCCTGGCTGCTTCCTCATCAGCTGGTAGATGGTCACGATCACCAGCAGGTTGGCCGGGGGGATGAGGCAGCTCAGGAGGGAGTGCAGCACCGCGTACAGGAGGTTGACCATCTTCCCTGGCGAGGAGGGTTGAAAGAGATGCCCAGGAAAACTTGGCCCCAGCATGGAAAAACCCCACCACGAGGAGATGTGTGGCCGAGCTGGAGGGATGGGACAAAAGTGCCTCAGACCCTCCAGCTGCAGACCAAGGCCAGGAGCATCTGCGTCAGTCCTTTAAGGGGCACTTTGTCCATCCCAGGAGACCTCCGGGACCTTCCCAGCTGCCACGAGGCGACAGTGGTTTTTCCAGGGCTTTTGGCCTTCCTCCTACCCGTCTGATTTTGCTCCACACCCACAGGGATGCTCCAAGATGCAGAAGAGCCAGAGTCCTCGCCTGCGCTCAGCATGAGCCGCCGCAGAGTGGAAGCACCCCAAGCAGGAGCTCAGCGCCTGGGCACTGGCTGGGTTGGCCGGCTCCCAAGCACACCCATGACGCAGAGCGATAAGGAGCGGCTTCGCCAAACAAAGCCGAGACGAGCAGTCCGCGAGGATGGGAACGCGGGCGGTTTGTGCTCCTCCCAGCAACCCAGCACCGTCCCCTCCCAGTGCAGTGCCTGCGGCCGGGTGGCCAATGCACCGGCTTCCCTGGGGCGCTGCCTCTTGGCAAGAGGGAGGTGGGGGCCACAGCAATACCTGCTGCGCCGGGACGCCGGGACGGGCACTGCGGAGCCGACAGCCCAGGCTGCCGCACACGGCATCTGGCACGGGGACATATTGCAGCCTCCGGACCCTGCTCATGGATGGGAGCACGCGGGGAAGGGGGAACAGCAAAGGAAGCACCTCGGGCCCAGGGCAGCTGGGGCACGGCTGGGCAGCCTGTCCATCCAGCCGGGACGTGGTCGGGCAGCCTGTCCATCCAGCCAGGGCACAGCCAGGGTGTGCAGGCTGGGCATGGCCGAGCAGCCGGGCAGGGCTGTGGGCCCATCCCTGCACTCAGCACATGGTGCCTCAGCAGCATCACGAGACACGACAGCTTTTTTCTGGCCAAAACGCTGCAAATTGGCGCTCCCAGATCACCCCTCCCCACGCTGTCCATGACAAATTAGGTCTGAAGGCCCCCCCAGCACCCTGTCACACCCAGCCTCCTCCTCCTCACACCTGCAAACCGGTCCTGGCATTTTGCAGAGTGGGATTTTTAGCCCCTAAATAAATGCTTCAGTGAGGGCATTTGCAGATCAGAGTGTACAGTAAGAAGTGGTTCCTGGGGCTGTCTGCACGGCACCCATTCGCTGTGCCCGTGCCTTCGGCGGTGAGCAGTGGCTCGGCCTTTCCCTCACGGTGGATCAGCCATGGCGCATCGGCTGGTGGCTCTGACGCACAGCGGCACTGGCCACAAAAGCACTCTTCTGACCCCAGGGCAGTTCCCACAGCAGCACCCAGGCGGGGGCGGCGGCCGCAGCGGGGCGCTGGGAGTCGGGCACGCCTGCGTGGCTGGTTGGGAGACGAACCCAGAGGATGGCACATGGGGCAGACGGGCCGCGTGCCCAGTCTAGGGGGACGGCGAGATGCGCAGCCCCAGTCAGGGCCATGTCTCGGCAGGGCTGAGTTTGTTACTTCACTGTCAGTACCCAAGGACGAGCCCTGCGGTTGCTCTGCCAGCGTGGGACGCATGTGCGCAGCCCACAGGGATGGCACCGTGGCCATGCCAGCGACCGCCCAAACGGCCGCCATCCCCCCCACTGTCCTGCCCTCCACCAAGCACCTGCTCGGCCATTCCCAGCAGAATCCAACACGGGCAAAACCAGCTGCAAACAGATTTTGGCCGTGGGTGAGCGGGGAAATGCCCTGAGCTCCCAGCAGAGCAGGACGACCGGCGTTTCCTGGCAGCGCTGCCCTGGCCGGTGCAGAAAATACTGAAGGTGGGTCTGCTGAGGCCATGGGAAAAAGGGCAGGCTGGAGACACCAGGGGAGCGGGGCGATGCTTTAGCAGGTTCTCCTGGCCACAGGTCAGCGAACACGTATGAAACGAGCTTTTACTCTATACAGCTGCAGCTGCAACATGAATAGGAAGTTGCACAGTAAACGAATCAAAAAAAATTAAATCCAATTTATGTCAAATTGAGCTCTGGATAAACATACTATCTTCATTAAGCTCACATTGATTACAGATTTGGAGTGTAAGTAAGTCTACCGGTCCAAGACAGATATTGCTTGCAAGTTCTTGTTAATGAGCGGCACGATGGCTCTGCTACTAGCACTGCAAACACCACTGGAAGGGGCTCGCGCCGTGCCATCGTAGCCAGGCAGCCCCACACCGCGCCTGCCAGCCTCCACCGCCTCGAGAAACACCCCATCCCCAGGAGAGGGGCGGCGGAGGGGACCGCTCCTGCTCGCTCACCCGGGCTCGCGCTGGTCGGTGCCAGTGGGTGCCAGTGAGGTGCAGGGCCTTTGGGAAAGGGCAGAAACTGGGTGCTCAATGGAATAACTGAGGTTTAGATCCACGCCAAAGCCGGTGGATCTAAAGTCCACTGGGCAAAATCACATGCTAAAATTGCCAGAAGTGGCAGGGCATCGGCACATGCCCGCTGCCAGCTCCCCTTCACCTCTCCGTGCCCAGGCGATTTCCGAGCTTTCCCCAGAGCCGGAGCAAGGGACGGTCCCCCCGCGCCGCAGGGCCCGAGGCAGAGCAGCGTCCCGCTGCCGCACGGCCCAGCTCCCGTGAAACACGGACCTTGGCAGACTCGGGCGCGGTGGCTTGGGTGAAGATCTTGGATTAGATTCAAAATCTAGATTCTAAATCTTTGGTTTGGAAAGACGAAGATCACACCTGGGAGTTTGATTTCGACCTGTCGTGCCACTGTAGTTCGTTTTTAGCAGGATTATGCCTCATCTATGCCAGCGCGAGATGAGACCTGAAGACAGATCTCTGCTGCGAACGGCTCACGTGTAACAGCGCGTTCTTCTGCACTTGCCATGGGAAACGCGAGTCCCGTTTTTTCATTCTCCCTAGCCTGCACCCAGTTCACAGCAGCTCCACCACACCCGTATCCTCTGCCCTTGCGCTTAACAAGCCACCATCAACAAGCTTGAATTTGCCCCTCAGAATTATCATTGAATATCCATTTTGCACAGCGGTGAAATCAACCCAGGGTTCGAATAGGGCTTTTTTAGATCGATGCGTCTTTATACCTTTAAAATACCATTTTAAAATTACAAAGTAGCATCGTGCAGGAGAGAGCAAAAAGCTGCGCCAGGACAACACCTGGGCACCTGGGCTTCCCGCTGCCCCCAGCGATGCCGGCTGTCGGACCCTCCTCCACGAGACAGACGTGTTTAATAAGATGATTCAAGGGGGAGAAACCCTCTCAGGATCGTGCGTGCACAGGAAGCACAGAGGGCCCAGAAAGCCCGTGCTGTCTCTGGAGGCCGGGAGGCGAGAGAGGGCGAACGTGAAGCAGCGTGTGCTCGCCCCGGGGCCTGGCCCCTGGGCACTGCTGGACACAGGCTCCCAGGCTCTGGCTGCCCACTACCCAAAACTGCCCAGCCGGGCTGAAGCTAGACCTTAGGAAACACCGATTTCAGACTAGAACCAGTTCTGGTTAAAGCACCACAAATACCGAGTCGTCAGCTGGTGTGCGGCAGCTCGTTTATAGGAAGGCTGGCAGGTATCGCTGCCTTTAAACGACCATCAAGGTTCTTTATTTCCATTTTATGGTTCAGTTTTTCCATTTGGAAGCGCTCTATGAACAGCGATCGTGGGGCTTGGTCCAGCCCATAAAAACAAGTCTGCCCTTTGCACCCTACAACCCGGAGCGATTACAGACACGACCAAAACACGGCCCAGCCCGTGCCCCCAACGGAAAAAGCAGAGTGCTGTGCTCCTGGTAATTTAGGGGATGTCAGCAAAGGTTCTTGCGTACCTAACTCCAACATACCGGGAACACCGCCTTGCTCAGATGGGAGGGAGGGAATACTGGGGGCAGCGAGCAGATCGTGGGCAAGTATCACCAGGGTGATAACGAGAACAGCTCATGGAAAATCTTAGCCTAGCAACACATCTGTGCATTTATTTGTTTTCTGTCTAATTTGTCTGGAGCGTATAATTAATGAGAAATGAGAACTCTATCCACACTAGAAAATTCTGGTTTATCTATTTCAGAAGAGAAGGCATCAATTACCTGAAGAGATGATTTCACCACAGAGCCGAAGCAGCCTCGAGGCCATTGCACATTCACTGGTTGTGATGAGCAACACTTCCATAACAACTGGCATCGACTTTCCTCTCAGCTGGGTGAGAGCTGTGGTTACCCGACACATTTCTCACATCAGTCCCTGAAGCCTCGGGGCCAGGGACAATTCTCACAAACCGTGACAGCTGCCTTTGTCACGGCTCTGCAGACTCCCCTCTCGTCTGATTTACTGCCCCAACAGAGAAAATCTCCCTCCCTCACCTCCCCCTCCGGAGACAATTTTGGCGAGAAGGACCCAGGAAGTACTGCAGCTGGTTTTACAAGGAGTGTGAAGCCCTGTAGCCGGGCGCAGGGACAAAACAGGGAGCGGGAGGCAGGCGCTGCCGGGACTGAGCCTCCCCGCACAGGCGCCAGAGCTGCGGCCGCTCGGCCATCCAGCCCGGAGCACACCACGGTCAGAGATACGACGGTGAAGAGGAACTGCAGACCGGAGGCTGCAGCCTGCAGCTCGCACCGACTCAGGAAGCCAGCCTGAGGAAAATTCCCAGCCCCTGCAAGAAAACTGCATTTGAGACTTCCCTTCAAGCCCGTGAGCTTCCCCCGGTGCGACAGCACCCCAGCCCTGCTCGCAGGTGAATTCTGGCAGGCGCACGAAGGGGAAGACAAAGCTGTGTGCCCCTGCCAGCACACAGAGGTTGTCAGGGGCTTAGACGAGACAAACACGAGATGAACGACTTTGGAAAGTAGGCTTTTTACGCATTTTTTCAATTGTGGTTCTAAGAATATCCATCAGTGACTCAGACAAGGTACTTCACACAGTAAACGAGAACTCTTTATTGAAATGAGCTTTCTTAGTTTCTCTTTAGGACAGTAGGGAGGCCCAGCTTCTCACCTCTTCCAAATGGTCAAGGAAACACCTCTTGAGCTGGCCAACACAATTGAAAGAGCAGTTGATCCTAATTTTTACTGAAGTCACAAAATGATGTAACTACTCTGCATATAATTTCGTTTATATAATTTAGTATATAATGCACTGTTCAACTCTGCCATATATTTTGAAAAATATACAAACCTGCTTTAACCACATTAGCGATATTTGATAGACAGCTGTCAATTACTTAACAGTTTAGGACAATATCAGACACTCCTATAACTCCATTTTGAACTACAAAAAGAACATAAATTCATATAAAATAGAACAGATTAAACAAACTTTTTTCCCCGAGGAAAAATTAGATATCAACTCAATCTGCCATTGCGTGAAACATGAATATAAAATAAGTTACAATTAGTAATGCCTGCATTGTTGAGCTATGAACTGGTCGAATGAAATCTTAAAAAAACTATACAGTATTATTGCACTCATGAATGTGCAGTATCTGGAAACGCGCCAGCACTGAAAGAGGTCTTTCATTAAGTTTCTTTTCAGGAGGCACAACGTGGCTGCGAGGGAAGCATCCAGTCTGTACTAACAGCGTGCTGTCTTCAGTACAGGCCTTCATGGGTCTGAGCCACGCTGCCTTTGGAAACCACCACTTAATGCCTGGAAACACAGACACAAGCGTTACAGTCGGCAGCTCCTCCCGCGTTAAACGAGCACACCGTCTCCAGCACTGCCGGAGCAGAGAGCCGAGGCGTTTTCTGTAAGCTAGGGAGAACAGCGGGCTACGTACGCTTCGGATTAGAAAACCCGAGTTACGAGCACTGTCCCCTGGGATGCCACAACTCACGGGCAGAGAGTACTATTATTATTTTATTCTGGGCGACTGCCTGCAAGGATACCATCGGAATGACATTACATTAGCGTGACTTCAAATGAGGAGACATTACAACACAAAGTCACGAAGTCTCATTATCAGACTCTCCTAACCTGTAGGTAGCGCCACTGCCCACATGGATGGAAATACAACTGAATGGGGTGGTTTGTTGTTTTCTCTAAACTCATGTCCCATTAAATAGAATTCTAGGTAGGAACAGTCTTAGCATGCTTTGTAAGCTTGAAAGTGACATCAATCTACTTTGCAACAAAGAATACAGCCTGAGACCCTCCAAATCCATACACACAGGATGCTGGGCTTCAGCAAGCCCATCTGAAAAGTACAGGAAACACCAAACTTAGTACTGAATAGTACTTTAAAAATACGGAACAACTTATTTCATTATTAAGATGACTTCTGCTAAATTACTAGGACAGACCAGACTTCACTGAACAAACAGGACATTCCTGCAGGAATCAGAAGTCAACTGTTTCTCATATTCCCTGCACGAGGATTTTGAGGGAGCGGTCTCTCTGAATTGCTCTCCCCACTTCAGGAAGCTGCAGGAGCATCAGTGGAGGGAGAGATCAATGGGGCAAAAAAGTAGGGTTCGAAGTCTGAGCTCTGAAGCAGCGGGAAACAGCAGAGCGAGCCCTGGTTACAGAGCTTGGGTTTGTACAAGGAGTGAGACTGCCTGCAGCGCTTTGACAGAGCTTAGGTTTCTCTGAACGTACACCTCCACGTGCTGTGTTCTCGCTGGCATAAATACGAATTTGCAGAAGCCGAATCATTTCAGACAGCTCCAAAGGAAACCTGTGCAGGTGTTTGAATAGAGATAGGTCATTAACGGCTACAGCCGGGACCAACTGAGCAGTTTAAGGTGGTGAGACAAGTTCCAGGATGTCAGTCGAAAGAAACGGGAGCACAGGGTCTGTCACCTGGGAGCAGGGTGTCTGTTGGCAAGGTAACGCCAAGAAACCAGTCCCTCAAACCAAAGCATTCTTGTGCCAAAAACTGCAGTACCGCTAATCATACTTCACTTCAGTGGTCCCCTAAGCATCAACTACCAATTTTTGCACCAAGATGGTCTTTCTGTAGCACATCAGTGTTCCTGTGAAGAATCGTAAGCATTTAGCCTTTGAAAGGCACAAGTGACACAGGAACACGGAATTGGTTTGTCATGAGATAGAAAAGCATGGATGTGAACCCTCTGTTCCTAACAGTCAAGGAATATTTGCGAAAGGTTAAAACAGTACAGCACACGGACGGGAGCAAGATAATGTTCATCTTTCTAGGGTCCTGCAATTCAATTATACAAGTTATAGAGAAATCCTTTGCACATAGACTATGTTAAGGCACATAATGCAGTGTGTTTTCTGATCCCTGGACGATACAGGTCACTAACTTAAGGCTTTCTGCACGCAGTAACACATTTTTTTCTGTCCAAAGGAATGCCAGCTTCCAGTTTTGAAACAGGCAGAACAACCCCCAAACCAAAACCTCCCACCAAAGCAGAGTTTGTAAAATCACCCATGTCAATTTACTGAAAGTCACTAGAGCTGGTTCTCCAGTAAAACACTTTTAAATGAACAATGCAAGATCGCAACATTCAATCTGCAACATACGGTCCTTCACATCCAAGCCAACAGACAGCTGGCGACTGGAAGAAGACTTACAAGAAGTTTCAGTGCTGATAGATGGGGCTATGATCGATGATGAGGCATTGACTCCATGTGCACATTGAGCTTCATTTCATTATCAAGAATTTGTACAAGCTGCTGCATGGAAGGAAGGTGGCCAGACTCTAGCTTAGACCACACTGGAACATCTACCACAAAACACAGGGAGGGGAGAAAAGCACATTGTCAATGTCAGAAAACACGCAGGGCTAGTTTAAACGTAAAATTCAAAAGATCTAGGAAGCTATGCAAGTTGGTACTGTTTTAGGTTGAGAGAAACATCTGGATCAGCAATGCTGCAAACCTGTGGCTACACTAGAACCCAGTCCAACTAGGAGAACGACGAGTCTAATGCTTCCATTTAGAAGTACATCACATGGATTCAGGGGTTCAAAATATCCATTGACAGAATGTCTAAAAATAGATTAGTTGAGTGGCAGAACAGCATACTGAGCTGTGAAACCACCACTAAATCTTTGAAACTTTTGGGTCTCATTAGTCTTCATCTCACTTCTGCCTAATGTCTAAGGCTGACCCTCAAAAGCTCTGCTTACCAAGATCTGGCTTGGAAGGTTCCACTCAAAGTAGCTGCAAGCATTAGCTCCCCCCCGAAATATAAAAGGCAGCACAGTCCATGGACACTTTGGGGTAAACACAGCATTCATTTCTGATGTCGACAAATAGTTACTCCCTCAAACATCCCTCACTGCTATAGTGCTTCATGAACCCACACTGAAAAATAAAATTGCTGTCATCTATGTAAAACCAAAGCCAGACTGGAACCACGTTGTCCCAAAACACAAACCAGAGACTTACAGAAGTCCAGATGTGACCGTTCACCCCTAGGAAAGCTCTGCTGCCAATTCTGATCTGAGATTTAGGACTAGAAGTGCATCGTGTTCAACTGCTTTGATGCAATACAGTCAGTCTTTCAAAGGTTCTGCAGTATGCGACTTGACTTAGGAACTACCGCATTGAAATTCATCCCGCACAATCATAAATTGAGATTATAAAGCACAGAGCTAGATTACGTACTTGCACCTAGAGCTTGAAAATTCTGTACTCCATCAAGCTTACATAATCTTTAAAACCATAAAATTATTTGAAGGCAGAAGGTCCACAGACTCTGAACCTGAAAAATCAGCATTGCTGTCCACTGGTACCGAAAATCTGGGAATAGCAATGGATTCAATAGGATTCCAAGGCTAAACCATATTAGAAAACAGGATAGGGAAAGCATCTAAGTAACTGGAGAGTACGCTTCCCTAGTTAATCATTTCTACTTTATGTGTATCACATGCAAAGAAAGAACATAATACAGTTACTCCAAGCGACCAAGCGTTCCTCTAAGTAAGTTTTTTAAGTAGCTATTTTACAATATATGTAACTGACATCTGCCTAAACTGCTTCACAAGACATCTATGATTTTCATCATTTATTGTGATATAAAACATCTGAAGTTTCAAAATGGACGGCAGTTACCACACACCACCACATTTTGAAACCACCACATTTCATAACATCGTCCCCCACCCTCCCAACACAACAGTTCTCACAAATCTGTGCGTACACATGCAACACAATGCAATTCCCTTAGACAGGAACGTCTCTGCTCACCATTCAAAGTTATTTCGAATGCACCTGTTGACATACACTGGTTCTCAATCATGTTGCTCAGGAAGAAGACCATCATACAAGCGTAAACCTAGAAGAGAACAGAGAGCATCCCTGACGCGTCAGCCGTGTGAGCCACAGCTTATTTTATTCACTCTTAATAAGCACTGGACTTTGAATTCCCCTCTGCAATTATCAAGTAATCTTCCAATGGCATGGACATCTTCCTTTTGTCCTCTTTTTAAAAAGACTCTGCATGTTGCCTTCCCAAGACAGGTATCAAAATAGTTCTGCAACCACCCAACTCACAATCCTGATTCCAACAAAGCTGCATCTTCTCGCTCCTTTCCTCCACAAATCCTTAACAGCTAGTCTGCAGAAGTACATGGCTACGATGGCACTCGTGGGATGACGAGGGAACGCAACTGTTCCTGCGTACTGCCTGTCATTTTCAGAGTAACACTTCAGATCAAAGAACCACAGGCCTAGACACAAACAGCAGAGCAAGTCAAATTGCATTTCTTCACAAGAATTGTCAACCCTCCAGCATTTCTTCAAGCTAATTATCTGGAATTTTCTGTGTGTATTGGTGCCTCAGGATGAAATGATGCTATCTTCAGCAACACAGCATCTCCCTCCATCGCCAGCACCTCTGTAATTCCCTTCTCCTGCACAAGGGCACGTTCACACTGCAATACCGAAGAATTTAGCATGGGAGACAGTTAGCTGTTTACAACATCACAGACGTACCGCAGCCAGCCTAGCTCAGTAGCGTATTTGGCCCATTTAATTAAACAGGACATATTACAGCTCTGCACATTCAAACTGACTGGTGACAGAGACCCACTGCACTGGACAGATCAGTTTGAGGATCTGTGCCCCAATAAAATATATAAAGGTTAATAAACTTATAAATTGCGTTTGTTTAGTAGAATAAATCTGGAATAAGGTTACTATAAATCAGAGTACCACAACATTAATCTGTTAGCATCATCAGCACTGACTCACAGGGATATTCATCCCACAAGGCACAGTCTGTCATGCCCGAGTATGTTCTGCAAAAACACCCACAAAATTTCAACTTGATTTTTCTACCCACCATCTAATCGCATACCTAATCTATTAAAAGTCTGATGAACGCAACAATTGCAAAATAGTTTTGAGACCATAGAAAAGGGACGCTGTAATTTTAACACCAATGATACCAGCTTGAAACTCTACTCTCGAGCCCTAAGAAATAAAAAAATCTTTCATCATCTTTGTCAGTAACGTTAACCTCAGCTGTCCCTCCGCAGCATCATCAGCTTGGAAAGAGAGATGCTGAGAATCAAATCTGGGTCTGTCAAAAAACATGAAGCCCTACTATTAAGAATAATTACACTACTGTAAAATTCTCAAGTATATTTGGTTATACAAGCCTAAAGGTTCTGCTAAGGCTGCAGTGTACAAAAGTTAAATCAGTAAGAATTGTACTCCCAGGGCACTCTCATGAAGTCATTCTAAAACTACTTTTTCAAAATAAAAGAAGAAAGTATGCTGTTTACCTTATTTTCCTGGCCCCACTGCCAGATGCTTGGAGCTTGCATGCCAAAGAAAGCAAATGGATCCTTGCCAACGATTATTAAGCCTATTAATACTAGTTTGAAGACAGACAGGAAGGATGCTATGTGCCTATCAAAAGACAACACATAAAAGTGACTTAGAAGGTTCACAGTTACTACTTCACCACTATATAGCTGTAATTTACCTAATCAGAAGAATTTTGATAGTGTACAATCAAGTGTTTCAGAGGAAATACAAAACTTCGAGTAAGTTTATCTCTCTGTAAAAAAAAAAAAAGCTAAACAAAAAAAAGCAACACACAGTAACAGCACCACGCATCCTCAAAGGATACCATTCTTGTACACCATGCATACAGATTTTTTTTTTTCCTAAGCAGACCTCAAATAGAAATTTGCTTTCAACTTATACGTGTCTAAACTGGATAATACATTCCATTTCTTAAAGAAGCTGTCTAAATTATAGAGACACATTTAATTGATGTGCTCTACTTCCTCGTAAAGCATTTTCCCAGCAGATGCAGAAAACCCTACAGTTTTTTGTAAGAATTAAACCTACAGCCAGTGAGCAAATTAACACTGAGGTATTCAATCTTGTAGCATTCTTACCGTTGTAATTATTACAGTAAGTAGGTCAAGAAGCGGTTCAGAAGCCACCACAGTAGCTATGGCATCACTCTCTAGCACGTACACAACAGTTTAAATAATAGGAATAACACTCTTTTCGTTTTGTCTTTTTCCAAAGTTCTTTGGGCTTCCCCCTCCCCATCTGTAGTTAAGGACATCCTGGTAGTCTCTTCAATGAGGTTAGCTCTGCCCTGACTTAGATGTTAAAAACAAACTCTTCCCTCCTCTGCAACCTTAACCTATTACAGGAACTTGTCACTAAGTGCATAAGCCTGAGCAACAAATGTGAATTTATGTCCAGATACATCATGAAGGAAAGCTGGAAAAATTCACTGTGGAAAAAAGTTAATTGTGTAATTTACTTTAGATTGGAACACAACAGGCCTCATCAAACAGACATCCAGATAGTAATATTTGTATGGAAAACTAAGGCGGCCATCTGGAAGGGAGAAGATAACCGAGCTTGTATGTAATCATAATGGAAAGGAACCCTTAAGTTTCCATTTTCAATACTATTTAAGTGTAAATATACATGTTCACTACTCACCGTGCTGAGCCTACATATTGGAAAAAAGACAATTAGCACTGCTCGTCATTTGCTTACCTATATATAGGTTGAGGAAGATAGTTCTCCCCTTCAATTCGGATGTCTGGGTACCGCTGGCTAATAACCCGCATGTACTCCTCAAACACCCGCCTGTAGCCTCAGGAGACACTAAAGGCAGACAGGGATCGTCACTGAAACTGGAGGGCTGTATGTTAAAGTCGCTGCTAAACTGGCAACACCAGTACTCGCGCTGTTCACAACCCGTTCAGTTTAAAATAAAACTAAAATTCTTCACGCCAAAGAAGAAAACTGATTTCTGGCTAAGTTACACATCAAAAGTCCTGGCAGCTGGCTAGGCACTTGGTTTTACACAAATTTGTTTTCACATACTGGCACAGACACAATTTTTTGGTAAAGTCCACTGAAGAAGGAATTACTTGTTTCCCTCATAAAAAGCCGTTAAGTTAAAAAGTCAGCAGAACTATCACCTTGCTCTGTGTTAAAAAAAAAACCCACTTTCATACAATGCATTCTAATTCCTCACTAGTTAAATTTAACTCTTTCTGGCACTGCCCACAGGCAGGTAACATCGCTCCCAGTTATTTCTGTGTAAGGATGACCAGATTAGCTACAGAAGAGCTAAATATTACAGAGCTGTACCTTGGCTCACATTTTTACCAGCTGCCTCTGTAGCAGTTGAAATAAAAATTAGCTGGCCTCAGCTTACCACAGAAGAAATAAACCAAAATACTTTCTCCTGAGCGCGCCGCTGCGCTGCTGCACAGATCCGCACGGCACAACCTGGGCCAGACTCTGCTCCGGGGGCCGCAGCGAATGTTCTCGTTCCTCCGCGCCCCGGAGCAGCGGCGGGTCCGTCCCCCGGCCCGGCGCAGGGCTCTGGCGGCGGCGGCTCCGCCGCTCCTCAGGGCGCCAGGAGAGCACGGTGACAGGCGCCGAAGGCTTCTTTTTTTCCGCCAAAAAGCTGCATGTGCGAGAACTACTTCGCCCCTTCCTGCTCCCGCTCGGGTTGGCTCCGAGCAGCTGACACCTTCAGTAATATTCTTAGAACATTACATAACGGCGCCCGATTTCCCCGACTGCCGGCAGTACAGCCGGTAAAAAATACACGGCCACCTCATCGCAGTCTTTGCCAGAGTACCAGTTCCGCCTGAACGTAACCCTAAGCCAGCGACACGCCACACCGCACGCTGGAAGAGCCCGAGAAGAGCGTTTTTAGGGCGGGCAGCCCTTTTCCCGGGCGCTGTCCGGGAGCACCGGCGCCCGTCAGCCCGCCCGAGCCCAGGCGCAGGGGAGCCCGCGGCCGGCGGGCCCTGCGGCCCCGGGAGGCTCGGCTCGGCGCCCGCGGGCCGGTGCTCCCGCCTCCTGCTCCCCATTCCCCCCGCCACGACCACCCGCCTGGCCCGCGGAGCCGGGCCGGCCCCGGCCGCCTCCCACGCCCCAGCCGGGGCGGGCCGGCCGCCCGCGGCGCCTCGGCAGCTCGCCCGGGCGCTCCCCCGCGGCCGCGGCCCGCAGCCCCCCCCCCCCGGCACAAGGGGCGGCCGCGCGCCTTCCGCGGACGGGAGACGCGAGCGGGGCCGGAGCCGGCCCGGCCCGGCCGCCAGGTCCCGCCGCCGCAGCGCTGAGGGGAGGGGGGGGAAGGGAAAGGGGTAGGCCCGGCCGGCGCCGCCATCTTGCCGGGCGCCCTCACCAGATCTGGAACTTGAGCAGCGGCCCGGTGGCGTAGGCCATGCGCAGCTTCTTGGCCGGCAGGCCGCCCTGCTCCGCCGAGCCGCCCCCCGGCCCCGCCGCCAGCGCCAGCAGCAGCAGCAGCAGCTCCGCCGCCCGCATGTCGCCGCCGCCGCCGCCGCCCCCGCCGCGGAACCGCGCGAGCCGCCGCACCAAGGTCACGCGAGCGCCGCCCGGCTGCGCGCAGGCGCCGGCGGCCACGTGACGCCCGCCAGGCCCCGCCCCCCGGCGCGTCTGTCCCGGGGGCGCGGCCGCGCGTCCCCGCGAGGTGCGGGGCCGGGGTCAGCGCCGGCAGCCCCGGTGCTTAATTAATTACGCGGAGGCGCGGCCGGCTCCTGCGCCGCGCGGCAGCACGCGACGCCCGGCAGCACGCGACGCCCGCAGCGAAGCTGCACGCGTTACTCGGAGCGTTACGCGGCAGGCCGCGCGTGCTGGGCGCGGGGGCGGCCGCCCGTCCGTCCGTCCGCCCGCCCGTCCGTCCCGGAGAGCCACCCAGGCCGGATTCAGGCGGCGCAGAACGGCAGAGGCGGCACCGCCGCGGAGGGCCCGGCGGGCGGTGGGCGATGCGGGAAGGGGGCTGCGGAGCCGGGCCGAGCCCGCCCTGGGTGCAGAGCGCGGCAGCTCCGGCCCTCGACAGCGCAGCGCAGCGCAGCCGCCCTCACCCTCTTTGCCCCGCGCGCTCAGCTCTTTGTAACCGTCGCAAATAAAGGGAGGGGAAAAAGGGAAGGGGAAAATGAGAACGGAAAGAAAGGAAAAGGAAAATCAGAGTAAAGGAGGTGCAAGGGTCAGCCCAGCACCCGAAGCCTCGTTCATCCTCAGCAGCCTATTTTTGATGGTGGTGGCATGGCCTCGTCATTTTCAAGACTTCTGCCCTTGTAACACAAGAACAGAAGCACTTTTTGTTATTAAATGCTCTTTATTTTTATCTACATCCCATTATTGCATAAAGATCACATCTTTTTAAATACAATAAAGCTATCAAATGGGTAAACCTCACCCGCCTTCCGTCCTCGCACCCAAACGAGGAAAAGCTAAACCAAGAGGCGGCTTCTGGTTTTTAGGCAATATGCTCTAAGAACATAAGCACGTTTCTGGTTTGAACAGCAGCAGAACTGGCTGATGTGATATTCATTACGGGCTTACCATTTCACATGTGCGCAAATCTTTAGGAAAGCTTTTTAAAAGGCAAGTGTGCAGCAAATCTGTGGACTTCTGCATCCTCAGTCATTTGCTGAAACATTTTATTGTGTTCAAGTAAATACAAATTGTATTTTGCATGAACTTTGTGTTAACGCCGCATTGGATTTCCATGAAGTTTTAAAGACCCAGTTCCAGATCTTCCAGTTCCTGAAGGAGAGCAGTTTCCTTCTGAATCTTCTCCAACTAGAACAAAAAAGCACAAGATGTCACAGATGTAGCTTATTATAAAATGAAACCTGAATAAACTGCGTACAACTTAACAGTACCTGATTCTTCTCCAGCTGTTTGCCAGCAGCTGCTTGTTCTTTCAGCTGCTCAATTGCCTTTAGTTTCTGTAAAAAACACAAAACAAAAAACCCACGCTAACACAAAAATACTGGTGAACCAAGAATAGAACAAATAGTCTTAGAAGTTCCTGCACTTGCAATTGCCTGATTTACCAGGAGGGCAGGTCCCAATATGGAAGGCACATTTCATTTAAGCATCTCCAGATGCTCAATCTGGAATTCCCCACCAATAAAAGACATTTCTTTCAAGAACAAAACCTAGAGAACAGAAGCACTTCTTAGTCTCTGAAACATAAACACCACACATTATCTCACTGAAGGGCTAGATCCAAATTCAGAAATTACTCCTCTGCTATCACTGTCCCCCTTCACCACACATTTTCCTCAGAAAGCCTGGAATATTAATCAAAACAGAGGCCCATGAAAAGTAGGAGGCAGCCAAGGGAAAAAAGCCCTGATGGATTATGCAGAAAGGGGAAAGATTCTCTAGCCTGAACTAAACAGCTTCCATTCTGAAATTATTTAATCCAAGAATTTCCAAGACTGGCAGTAAACTTCACACTCATACCACTTAGAAGTTAGGGAAGAAACTGAAACCACATAGCATGGTTCCCTCCTCAGATCCAAGATCCAATAAATGAGAAGCCCACACAGCTGCTTTCCAAGCATAAACACCTTAAACACCCTGTCCCTCAGCTGTGAAGACTGGGTGCACACACAACAGTATTCGTAATAAGAGACCGGAATACTCTTCGTGCACCAGTCAGTGGCTTCTACCCTGTCTCGACACTGCTACGTTGTAAAGATCTAGTAAGACCTTTAGGAGTCCTGGCAAGTGATCACCTCTACTGTTTTACAAGATGGAAAAGCAAAGTAAGTTGGTTTACAAATTCAGGAAATTGCCATCTATGTAAACGCTACCCGGCTGAGCTCAAGTCACCTTACAATCAGGCTAGACCTTACAGACCATCTCACAGAGGAATCTGCTGTTCATTAGAAAGAAAATCCCCTCACCTTTTTTAAATTCTTTATCTTCTTGTCAACTTCAGGATCTCCTGATGTTACGGCAGGCACAGCACTCCGTGGTGCATTCTGTGATGCTGAGGACTGTGTAGATTCCTGGTTCGCATCAGCTTTGGCCTCCTGTAAATAAATAAAATAAACACATTATCTAGAAAATATGTCCGATTACAAAGGGACTGCAAAACATCTTTAATAATTTCAAGGGATCCACTTAATATTTCTTCTTTCACTAGTTGGCTGGTGTTCTCCAAAATTTGTAAGTGACTTGCTTTGATGTAGTGCATTACCTATATATACGCTTTCCACGAAAAAAGGGGTATCTATAACAACTCACATGCTGTTTCTTGTTTAATTTCTACTTCCTCAACCAACCATACATAGCATAGGGAAACATCAGTAAGGATGACACAACACACACATACACAAATACTTTATAAAGTAGACTGGTGGGTCATTGTCTCTGAAGTAAAAGGAAGTACTCAAAACCAGTGTAAGAAATAAAAAAACTTATTTAAAGAAATTCTTGCTTCAGAAGTTAGTAGAAATTGGAAGGCTAATACCAAAAGCTGATTTTGATCTACCTAGCCAAAGAATAGCAAGCAGAGAGGTGACCCAGAGCAGGCTGTCTTTGGTCTGCCCTGGTGACATGCCTCAGCCCAGCCCTGCTGGGGGGACAGATCAAAGCAGCGAGTCCGCTCCTACCTCTCACCTAAGACTGGAACAAACTGTGCAGATTGTCTGAAGGTGAAAGGGCAGAATTACTTAGTCTTAACACTGATTTCGGCTAACATTCACACAACTAACCAAAGCTGTTATTTTTTAAGACATCCTTTTGTACCCGCTTTAGTCCGATTAAAAAGTCTACCACCCTCCCCGCAACTTAGCACGTGCAAAATGTGTGCAGGGCTCTCAGTGCAACTAATGGTCACTGCTCTGAGACTGATCAGTGCCGTTTGTGAAAACTAATTAACATTGTCCTTGAAAGAACTACTTTTGCAGTACCTGTTTAGCAGCTTTCTTCGCTTCATGTTTCCTTTGATTTTTGAGAGCTGTTTTAGAGAGTGGCTTATCACTGCTTCCCGACTGTGGTTTCATATTCTGAGGTGGCTCGTCCTCATGCTGCGGGATATGCAAAACAAACAGTTACAAAATCTATATTCCATGTTGGCAAGCGTGTTGGCACAAAAAAACCTAACAGTGAACCCCCAAACCTACTTAAGACAACACCACATGCAAAGATGAACCATAGAGGAAGGAAAAACAAAGAAAGAAAAAGAAAAAAAAGTATGTGCCCTTTCTCTTTCGAGTAGCAGAAGACAGTGTGAAAAGGCTTTCAAACTCATCCATTCTCAAGTTTGGATGGAACTATCCTGTATGTCCTAAAGATTTCCCTGATTTCTGATAAAATAACAAAATCATCATGTTTTCTATCTCAGGGGGAAATAAAATCAAAGAGGAATAAAAAGCACAAAATGACTGAAGCTTGGCATTTTGCTTTTGTTCACAACTTTTTAACTCAAAGTCCTAGTGACAAGAAAGGAGAAATGGGTTGCCGGGAGGGGAGATAGGGTGGGGTTTCTTGGGGGATGGGGGGGTGTTAGATGGGAGGTGAAAAGAGAGGGTGTTCAGTCTTTTGGTTTTTTAAGATAACTCTTAATTGAGGAGCTGGATTGTTTTAACGCATGTGACAAGATTTCTTGCCCATATAAGTAAACAGTATTGTTTTATTTAACGCATCTTTTCTCTACTACCTCTGCTTGTTGATCATTTGCGAAATCAGACATGAGTATGATTAACAGACTCCTCACAAGCCAAGCAGTAGTCTTTCCTTCAAAAGCACAAGGCTCAAAATCGGAGCTCTCCAAGACTTAAGCATCAAGGGGGCAATTGCTAAATGTAATTAGTTGCTGCTCAGCCTACTTTGAAAACCTGCAGGAAAGAAACTAATTAGACAAGTAGGTCCCTATACTGAAACCTGTTTAAACTGCAGCTGACTTGCTGACAATCGAATCTCTCTAGCAAGTAAACTTACAAAAAAAAAGGAAGATGGGAGGACAGTCAAGGAACCACCTGTCTCTGCTAAGGCGGGTCACCCAAATCAGAGGCTTCTATCTTAACTAGAGGACCCAGTTCCACTATAAACCCAATTTGCAGTTTATTGTTCCGGTGCACATAGTGGAGAGCGTTTTTAAAGTTTGCAAGTGACTTCGTAAAAGGAGAGTATTTGGACCAAAGAAATTTCAGTTTTCTAGCATATGTTCTTGCAAACAGTGAGCAAAGTGTCAAAGAGGATTATCAAGAAAACCTCTCAAAAACCCCACAATACTACTGTCGGTCTGATTACTCGTCTAATGTCTCTCATTAAATGTATACACAGGTTTGGGGCCAAGCTTCAAAGACAGGCAAAGCAATGAAACAGAACGATTCGGTTCATATATGAAACTGTCCACTTACAAGCTTGGAACTTGTTACAGGTTTGTTTCTCAGGGCTGGAGGTCTGTACGCTTGAGCAGGCTTTGGCTCAGCACTGGGCAATTCACTTGGAACTGCCTGGTATTTTACTGCTTTCGCTGGGAACACTCCATCCAAGAAGGGCTGCCAGGAAACTTGCCACATTTCTTCGTTTGCTGGAACTTCGTAGCTGTGCAACAGAGAGCCAGTGTAGTGCCATATCTTGTAACCATTACTGACTCGTAGCCTGGGGGCACATGTAGCTGTTACAATATGTTCCCCATCAGGACACCAAGCAAAGTATGTGGAATCCGAGGCCACTGGTTTGGAAATGAGTTTGTAGTTTTTAATGTCCCACACTTCCATCTGTCCCCTGAGATTTCCAAATCCTGCGAGCACTAGGATGTGTCCATGGGGGCTGTAGTAGGCAGCATTGCGAGGACCGGTTCCAAAATCAAACACAGGGTCACATTTCAGATTAAAAACTGTTGCTTTGGCAGGCATAAAACCATACACGGCACAGAACTCGACAGAATTGGGGTTCCAAACAACATCATAAATAGGACCATTTTTTGCTAAAGGAAAAGGAAAATACACAGCTGTTATTAGGAGATTATATATTTTCAGTGCAAGCAAAAATAAAATCAATAGTGATTCTTCATGCTTTGCTAAAATGCTGTGATCTAATTATTGACAGCGAAAAGGAATTCTGCTAGCAACAGAGGTAGAAACAACATTTTATCTTCTGGTAATTTTAGTTAAGGTTTGCAACAATAACTGCAGCCATTCCAAATTACCTCTGTAGGGTCAGCATCAGCACTTTAACAGTAAGCATATTTTTTTCATGTAAAAAAATTCCTTTTTTTTTTTTCCTCGTTATTCAAGTATGACCTCTCAGGACCTTCTCAAACTCTCCCACTGGAAACCTGCAAAAACAGGAGTTTTATACCAGCTGGATACTAGTTCCTCTTTTTTTAATCTAAGAAATATTGCATAGCTCAGTGAAATACTGATCTAAGTTATCTTTGGACCGTGCTCACGCATGGTATTTTATAAGACAGATTTTCAAGTGAGAGCACACACAAAAAATGGTTTTACACATAATGATTAAAACTTGATATTGTTAGAACCTATTCTGGGTGTTAGAACATTAGGAGATATTGAAGAACGATGAATTAGTGATAGAAACTCATGTAAAATTCACAGGGGTAAGTAAAAACCATAGCTCATTATAACTTTTCATATTCTGGATATCTTTACCTGTATTTCAGATAAATACCAAGTGCATTACTGTCAATTCTTAAATCCAGACATTGACCCAAAATATCAAACTATTTAAATGGTTCATTCCTGTTGTTATTTTAACCTCATTATCTTTAGAAACTAGGCTGTGCAATCACACTGTCTGTGTGTTTTCCCCTTCAAAACTTTTTAGATGACATTAACCAAATGCAACTGCAGAGACAGAGGTCTGAAAGAAAATTCTGTTCCTGCACATTTCATGACAGTAGGCAGCTGGAGAGATGAGGGCAGCTTTATACGGGCTTCAACAGCTAAGGCAAAGGCTGCAGCACGAGCATGTATTAGTCAAAAATGAAAAACCCTCTACAAATCCTAGTGAGAAAAAAAAGCTTCAAAATTGGATCTCAAAAGTAACCAGAAGATACAAATCCACAGGAAACGAGGCACCACTCACTCCAAGCACCCACCACTTGCTTTTGTTGGAAAAAACAGTTTTACAAGACAGACATCAGTTTGTTTTTTTTCCTTGAAAAGGAATAGCTAAATTAAATGAAAATTAATGATAAGCTGCCTGTTTAATAAAGGCGCATTTCAAAGGGCAAAGAAGGTTCTAATAAGCATGTAATTAAACAACCAGTGTTCTCAATCCAGGAAAGTGCTCCCAGATTCTAGATACTGAGTTATAATCCTGATTATTTTTCCCCAGTGAAGTTAGCAACAAAGGGAAATGGGGCACAGTAGGTGCTACCACAAGTTTGCTACAGAAGGCAAACTGCAGACGTTCTCCCAATGAGCACCAGCATTGAAGAGATATATTCAGTCTCTCTACAGTCACTTAAGCATAGATAGTCTACATCACCCCATCCCCAGTGTTTCGAAACATTCACAACAAACTAGCCTCTCTATAATCCCAAACAAGACGGGCATTTAACATCAACAGCAACAACTCAAGATAGCAAAAAAATACCACCACAGGGGAAATTAATGAATGGGCTTCCGGTTCAAACAAGACACTGATGTTACGAGCATCAACTTGCTCCTCCCCAACATACCATTTGTATGTCTTAGAACTCTTTCCATTTTACTATACAAAATATAGGAATTCCATTTTCCAATAGACTTAAAAAAAAATGCTCTCGCTCTGCCCCTGTTCCTGGAATAACAGCATCAATTGCATGGCTAAAAGTGCATGTAGCATTATTCTGTTTGGTAATATACTTTCCTGCCCATTTCGGTTTCTCAGACATTAAGCTGGCTCCGTTGTCCTGGTGTTTCCTTAGTAAACGTGCACAATTCCCTTCCCGTGCACATGAACACCCTACCAAGCAGATTATTTGTGTATTTTAACTGAAGCGTGTGCACTATGCCACTGACATTAAGACCAAAGACAACAACACAATTCAGCTATTAAAAAAAAAAACAAAAACAAAAAGAAACCAACCCACATTACTCCAGATTAAAAAAAAAAGTCTGGTGAAGGATTTTTTGTTAAGAGTTCTTCATTTTTTTCTGTAAAGATTACTTCATTACACTAACAAAAAAACCCCCTCATACATTAAGTAAAAGCTGGTGAAACAGCAATTCCCACTATCGAGAGCTATAACACAATGAAAAAATGCCTGCGCGCTACTTACGCAATTGTACGACCGCACTTTCTCCATTTGTTGCAATGTAGTGCAGAGTTTGCTCTCCATAGTACGAAGCACCTGTTTTATCAACTTCTGTACTAGCTATTACTAGCACAGCAGTGGCTAAGAGAACAGACATACAGTTATTTCAATACAATTATTGCAAATTATATAAACTATTTCACAAACTACCATGAACAAAGAGAAAATAGGTTGATTATGAATTTTAGTTAGTTGCTTGCATAACAGTGTTGGTATCATTCTCTTCTGAATTTAATTTTTCCTAAATGTTAACCCAAACGGAACAAGTATCTTCCTTTCTCAGATGAAAAGCGTAAGCCAAGTCTATTCATTCATCATTGAATTACGAGAAAGTGAACATACTTTTGCATCCATAAAAAAGATACTCATCTGACTAAGGGGGGAACCAAGCATCCTGATCAGTCCTTGAATAAAATGTTTCATCAACAGCTTTTGTATGCACACCTATTTGATCCAAAAATGTGTGCCCACACGTGGTTTCTACACGTATGCAATACCCTCCCTGTATTCCAATCAATGTGGGTTGAAGCAAAACGGTTTTTACAAAATTATTCTGAAACAGCTCATTGCTAACAAACAACAAAGCACACAGAGGCCTGTGCAAGTCATCCCAACTGCGATATGTCTATGTATATACAGTTTTACAGATTAGGAACAGTTTATGCTCTGGTATAATCTTATGTTTACAGTCTCAATACATTATCATCAGGGAATGCAAAATTAAATTTGAATTTGCTATTGAACTCCAAAATTTACCAACATGTAGAATGTTCTCAATTGCAATATAAAAAATCATGGAAGTCAACACAGGAGAGTTATGAGCACTTCAGGGTATTCAGAATTGTAACCTTAACATTGCGTTGGCATTAATGGGTATCTTCAGTATTTATCTGCACATGCAAATTAAATGCAAAACCCACACAGTAAACAAAGTAATTAAATCCAAAATGGGTGGAATATAAAAGTTTAAATATACAGCTGTTATACCTTTTTTGTTCCATAGCATTGTCACCTTGTCAGCTTTAAAGAAACTTTTATTGGCTAGTGCAGACTGAGGGCCACCAAAGTTGGGATACTGATAGAGTCTAACGAACGATGGTGCACCTTTACTGCCCGGAACATACACAGCAACCTAAAACAAAGCCACAAGATTTTTATTGCAGATGATATTCTTGGTAGCACAGGGTCTCTTCACTACTAGTATGCTCTACTAAAATTACTGTAATTTTTTTAAGAAAACCAAGAAAAAAATTGGAACCAACATCAGAAGTACCTTGGTTGGCTGTGCTCCTGGAGATAACACAAAATCATTAACCTTTTGCAAATGTAGTTTATTTGCAATAGTATCTGCAAAAAAAAAGTCACAGATGCGATGACGTTAATGACAAACCATGTTAGCCTGGATTACTTAACTATACCTTCTTATGGGTCTGTATCACAGATAATAAAGAACAGTATATATAATGATAAAGGATTTCTTTTAGTAGGCAACCAACCATTACCTTCCCATTTCATCACAGATTTTTATTTACAAAACCAACTTGAACTGAGCCTAGGTCTGAAATCCAGTATGTAGTATGTGGAAGTTCAAACAGCAAGGAAGCTTGTGAACACAGCTCGTGTTTTAAGCAAGGCACAGTGTTCTTCATCTTACTGTGCCGACTTCAGAGGAAGCAGCATCAGTCATGCCCTGGTAACACGCACCATTGCACAGAGCCAGAGATTCTCCCCTCACAACTTTACTGGATGATTCTTCCTGATAGGAGGCGTTCAAAGGCCTGTTCTGTACTGAAACATTGCTCCTTTACACAAAGAACTTACAGGAAATGCATCTTTAAAAAGTGAATGAGCAGCACCAACCCACAACCTTATTCCAGCGAGGAAGTCTGTGCTGAGCAGCAGACCTCGTGCCGGAACAAAGATTCCATGCTTCCTTAGTATAGCTTCATTAACATCAGTAGGGCTAGTTCTCAGGAAACTGCATCTTATAGGCTGTATTTTTAGCTCCCAGAATAATTCTTGTAGCTGCTTTAAAAAACAAACAGGAAAAAAACCCCCAACACAAACCAAAAACCAAAACCACACACCACTGTCGTCCCCCAGCAGTTTTCTTTTATTCCTTTAAATTTTTGTTCTAATTCATTTTTATCTTCCTGCTTTTTTCTTTGACCTCTCTCGGCTCCAAATATTCTACCACTAGTAGTAAATTTCATTGAAAAAAATGCTCTAGCTTCACAACTTCATTTTTGCCATCAGTATAAGTTTCCTAATGAGACATTTTTAATAGTCGATTGACAGAATACACACAACCCAAAGAAGTAATAATAGATCACGTTCTCTATTGACAATTTCCTGGATCTCATTAAATGAGAAACAATACAAAATCAGGCCTCTAATTGAAAATCAGATGCATTTCATACTAGGTAAGTCACTGAAAAGATAAACAAGAAAGTAAAAACATACTTCATTAAAACATAATGATTCTGAACTCCAAATTCAAATAGAATGTAGGCAATATTTCAAATAAAAAGGCAAAAGAAGAAATGAGGAAAAAAATTGAAAGCAAAAAAAGAACCCACCCAAAAGAAGATGCCTATATAGAATGCAATGAAACTATCTTATAGAAATACTTGCGTACTAAAGTTGTTGTTTTCAAAGAAGTGCACTTCATTGTTTACATTCCTGGCACAAATGCTTTCATCATCTGCCCAGCAAGGACACCTACATTTAAAGAGAAAAAATTAGAAACACTGAATGATGTTCATCTTTAGCAGTCTAGGATTTTTTTCCCCTGACATTTTTAAAGCCAAGCAAGTTCAAACATGAGACGTTTTTCAAATGGACAAATGACATCTGCATAGCAAAAAAATATACAACCGGACTTAGCTATTGTCTCCTCAGCCTTCTCTGTGGTGCAAAATGATAGTGAATTTATACCAAGAAATGAACAATTATACCTACAGACGAAGATACTTACAAGCACAGATACTTGCTTTCAGCTAGCAGCAGGCAATATTTTGAAAGCCAACACCACACTAAAAACTCTCTTTACCTGGATCAGATTTTGGAAGCAACATTTATTTGCAAATAATTAGCATCTGGAAAAGTTATTTACCAGTTCTGCATCTTTTTCTGAATGAAAGACTTCAAACATTTTCCAGTTTTCACATCATGAAGTTGCAGGTTGGGGACCCCCGCTGTGCCATCTTTAGCAGCTGCAACAAAAACACGGATTATGGCAGTGGTCTCTGGGGATTAAATCTGCTTCACCACGACATTCCATCTCATGATTCTACAAGCAACCAAACATGCATAAACTTCCAACAAGAAGCATCCCACCCCCTGAGGGACCAAACCCTAGACTGCTAATAGCTTCACCTATTAACGTAAGTCTTTCAGTCTGCAGAAAGAACTAACATTTGGAAGTGTAGGGTTTCTACTCCCATTACAAGACAAGGACCACCAACATTAGGACAGATTTTTTGAACGTGTGTTTTTTAATCAGAATCAAAAGCTGTCTCTTGGCAAACAATGAAGGTATGTTCTCCATTCCTACATTTTGTCCGTCACGCTGCAGTCACAGCTCTATCTGCAAGCCACACAAAATGGTTCTGCTGGTTTTAAACTCTCTGTGCCCTTCTACTCACTCTGGATACTACAGCCTGTCTTATTTCTACCAATGATTCGCAACAGACCTCCTAACAGTTCTCTAACAGTCCACAGTTGGCATCAGTTCTGTCACTTGTGCTGCCTTGTCTTACCCTACAACCTGTCCCAGACCACTTCCCACACACTCAGCTTATGGCCAGCTCTTTCTGTCTAAGGAAGCATTTACACCGTTACTTTAGACACGCAACTCAGATGAGACTGAGGCTATCTAAATCAGGAACATAAACTCCACAGAGAGGCAGAGGGGAGAATAAAGCCCTCTGGACAATGGAGAACACTCTAGTCAGCTTCGCCCAGTGAAGGACATGACTACTGTGAGACAGCTTACAATCTTCCTTGTCTATATATGAATATAAACTGCTTGAACAGCATATTATTCAAACACACTCTTTGCACTAAGATCAGTTAGCAACTTTTAGAAACACGTGATTTATTTGATAGAGTAATTGTTAGTACGTGCAGCCTGATTCAGTGTAAGAACAGTCGATACCAGATGCTTTCAGAAGATGGCATCTCTCCCTCCTCCACTATATACTTGATTACCCATATAATTTTCTGTACGCTTTCTATACTGCTCATTTAGCCAATAAATATGCTACAATGACAAATCAGGTAATGGAAGCCTGCAAACCGAATTAAAATATGCAGTCACCCCATGTACTTTTAAAGCTGGTAAAATACTCACTTGTATAGGCCTGCCATGTTGCCAGAACATTATTCTTTGGCGAGAATTCAAGGCAAACAGCCTTTGGAAGATCAAAGGAACGCAGTAGCTCAGCACTGGTGACATTAACAATATTTACTCTGGAACCAAAAGATGCTATTTCAATAAAACATGCTTGGAATAGTTAATTAATAGCCAAGGTAACTTTTCATGTATTTGACTCTTCTAGATCTGTTCCAAATTTGGCCAATGTAACAAAATTAGAAGAGCTTTTTTTTCCTTCTTGCTTTTACTAATTTTTACAAAAACACATTTTAAAACCAGATACCCAAGCATAACAGAATCTAAGTGAAAGCACTGGTCAAAACACAGCACATATTTTTAGCTGCAACATTTAACTCTGAGCCAGAGACAAGATATACTCTATCCATAGAGTCCATCCACACTTCCACAGTGCTAAAGTTGCGCAATGGCAAACAGAAAGATTCTAACTGAATTAAAACAGGCATTTATCCCATGTATTTTTACAGGTCGTCTATCTATAAGGATACAACATTTAAGATTTGGGCTTTTTGAGGTTGGGGATGCAGGGAGACATGGACAATAAAAAGCAGAGGTCAGACAGCTGAACAAACAAGGTCAAGCGGCACCTCTGAACACTGTATATTAAAGATCTGCCACATATGGAATCCACAGAAACAAAAAAGATCACATCAAGATGTGTCCAAGCCACCATTGTTCTCAAAAGCTGCGTTAGGAGCCTGTTCCTCACCATCTCACTAACTGCTCCCACTCAAAAATGAAGGAAGAGGGACAGCTCCCAAAACAAAGAGGCATGGCAGGACTGGAAAGATTTGCCATTTGGAATATTCTCATTTAAAGTATGGGTACCTGGATATACAACCCGGTTGTTTGAAAAACATTTTCCCCCCACACCTTCTGGAAATGGACCTTTCCAACTGACAAAATAATTTTTTTAATGAAAAATGAAGAGCCTGGATATTTTGGAGAACCAGAAACCATGGTGAAAGTAACAAATCCTACATCTAAGTTATCTACTTTAAAAGAAATGGTTAAATGGTATTACTAAATACTTCTGCAGATTTTTTTAACCTGTTAGTAAGAATACCAACATTTCAGAAAAAGCCTTATCACCTCTTTACAGCAGCAACCCCATGATGCACTCTTACGTAAAGGACAATCTCTAGTACACCCTAATGCACCTGGTCTATAAAAAAAAAACAAACCTTGTGACATTTGTACATAAGCTGCACAGAATCTTCATTTTCTGTGAACTTTACTAGTAGATTAATCCCAGAAAACCAGGTACTATCGTACTGGGAAGTATGAAGAAAAAACCCAAATAAAGTATATCCAGATTCCACAGGAATGGGTGCATTACAAACATAAGAAAAACAGTAAATATTTCATCTGATATCCAGGAAACACAGCCACTACTGCAACTAACGCAAAAATAAACTGCATTTAAAGTGTGTATGCAAACATTTTCATTAACAGCAATAGCCTTTATACAGACAAGAGTAAATGGGGAATAATTGATTTGGTTTATTTAATACAAACTAAATTATTAATATCATAAAATGCACCAACTTTTCTCCATTGCACCAGGCAAAGAGGGAACCATCCTTGCTAAAAGCAACAGCTTTGCAATTTTTTCCAGAGTCCCTAAAGAAATAAGAAATGCACATTAGTATTCAAACACACTGCATAAGAAAAAGCAACCCACCAATTTTTCTGCTGCGCTCCCAAATAGCACTTTGTAACAATGCAATCTACTCTGCAATTGTTCAGAGGTTATTACGTGGGCAATGAGAAGTCAGGCAAGCATAAAGCCTTCAAAACCACCAATTTTCTGAACTAGTGACAGTAAGAAAAAAATCACTTATATATTTTTCAATTCTAGAGTCTACCTTTACTTTTAAAAGACCTACTTCTTTTGTGCAAAAGATCAAAAATAGTGATAATAACAGTACCTTTGAAACGCTCTGCTCTCTGTGAAACTAGGTGGCCCATTCACCATATAAAGCCCTTCGGATCCTCTCACTGGAAGAGTAAACAAATAACTACTCATTTCAAATTCAGAAAGTCATCCGACGCAGAAGCTTTTTCTAATTTATGAACCTTGAGACCTGCACACGCTTTTCCCCTGCTTGCATTTTAGAGTAAACGAGAGAGAGGGTTGTAAAGGAAATTCAGAACGTAACACGTGCCAGACACCTGGCTTCATCCAAGGCAGCCGCAGGATTAAAAAACAGGACAGAGGCAGCGCAGGGGCAGAGCCGAGCTATCGGCCCCAGCACGGCAGCTCTGACACACAACACACCAGCAGCTGAGGCGCCAGTCCACCGTACACCTCTGCAGATGAAACAGCAGCCAGCCAGCACCTCTCCGGAGCTGAGGATGGAAGCGGGACAACTGCCGCCGGTCCCAGCCTTCCCGCACCCACAGCCGTGCGATCCGCTCCCCGCTTCGACCGGCACGGCCCTTCCAGTGCAGCCTTGCCAGCGGGGTCGGCTTACGAACCGGTTCGTCCCTCTGCCACGGGAGCGCTGGTGCCAGTGCAAACAAGGGAGCAGAAACACTGCCGAGGGCAGCGGGCAGGGCGGGACAGACCCAAACCGGGTGCGCCGCAGAGGGGCTGAGGCAGGGGCACCCCTGGAGCCCCCACCCCTCCCCTGCTCCGGCAGGGCCAGCGATACCAGGCTGCGGGGCCATGCCCGGCCAAGAAGTGAACATCCCCAAGGATGGAGATCCACTGCCGCTCTGGACAGCCTGCGCCCGTGTTCAGCGTCATGGTAAAATAGCTTTTCTTGTGTTTAAGTGCAATTTCCTGGATTTCAGTGAGCCCATGGCCCATCGTCCCCTCACCGGATACCACAAAACAAGAGTCTGGCTTCAGCTCGCAGGATGACCTCAAACTACAGAAGAGCGGCACCTGCATAAGGAAGGAGGGTGGGACAACACCTCATCCTAAAATGGCCGATGGTCCTCGGCTCTCAACCCTGCTGCAGGAGGCACTTTCACAAAGCCTAACTTGCAGAAGCTGAAAATTCTCCATCGCTGCAAGAGCTGCACAGGAGTCCTGCGCAGTGGAGCTGCAAAGGGCTGCCTAGGTATTCCCCAAAGCGAGGATTAGCTGCCTAAGCACAGGAAGAGCATTTGCCAAAGAAAGATTACGTCAGACTGATTTTTTTGCTGACATGAGACAGGACTTGCCCTATTGTTAGTTTCAACACTGAAGTTCAACTTGGAAAACAGAAGGCTTGAAAGAAATATCAATACAAAATGTGTTTCAATTTTCTTTTTTTCAGAGGCATTGCCATGCTTACAGCACTAGAAAACAAACAAGAAATAAGAGACAGATTCATGCAAAATCACGCAGGTGGAATTGTTACATAGTGAATAAAACAAATTTTTTTTCCGGTAGCTCTATTACAAGCATATTAGAATTCAAAGTTAAACCACAAAATGGGCAATTCTTACGCAGGCATTAGCTGTGTTTTATGCATTACCTTGGGACACCAGAGATGCCTACTGAGGTGACAATTCTTTACTGACAAACACGACTCAAGAAAGCAAGATCTGCACTAGCTCAAGCTGCAGGTTCTTACTGCAAGCAGCGTTAGGGCCAGCAGCGCACGGGGGGTCTGACAGCAGAACGGCAGGGCTCCCACTCGGCCGCGTCAGCCCACGTGTGAACCACGCGATGGATCCCACACGCAGATCCAGCGACGAAACGCCTGGACGGCGGTAACGTCTGCCACCGAACATCCTCACCCTGCTCTTCAGAGCTGCTCTGTTACCTGCCAGGTATCCTTACTTCACCTCTCTCCTAGCACTTCAGAAATTAACAAATGGAAAACATTTTAAGCAACAGTTTATTAGACTGGAGAAAATACTGTTTTGATAGATTTCAGATCTCCACCTGCTCTACAGCCCTGTGCTTCATTGGGGGTACACCAGACCCCTAACATACCTCAAGGGCACGTTTTAACACTACCTTAAATACGATCCACTGGCTGCACACCCCTGCCTCCAGTCTATTCTCCAGGTCCTCTGTCAGACTCCCAAGAAGAATTAAGATGCAAATTTACAACAGATCATAGATCGTAGCAAGCAGTCCAAAATGTGCCCCGAACAACTGCAGCCCCCCGATACCCCCAAGCGAGGATAAATATGCAGACATTTAAAGCTCAGAAACACTGGAAAATGAAAATACATATCCCTTATGTCATGGACAACTTAAAAAGTAAAACAGAGAGAGAAGGAAGGAGGAGTCTTAAAAGAATGCCATAAAATGCAGTGATAAGCCCACAAAGTGCAGTGAAGATGCTGCAGGCACCGATGAGCTCCTGCTAGCTGTTAAGCAGTCTGCAGAGGCCCCGCTAGGCCGGTGCCCGCCTCCTGTGAGCCCCTGGGGCTGCCACCGTCCGCTCTGAGCCCCGGGCAAGCGCGGCTGGGCGAACGGGCCTGCCCTGCTCTCAGCCGGTCGCCGCCTCTCCCACAGCACTGCATCTCCGGGAGCGTTTCACCAGCTACCAGCTAGCCCCACGGGAGAACGAGCCCAGGAAAAAGAACAAGCAAGCTTTAAAAACCAGGCTTTTACGTCCCCGAGCACCTCCCCGCGGCGGAGCCGGGGGGGAGGGGGGGGGCCGCCGGCAGGCCAGCGGCTGCTCAGGCTCCGGAGGACAAGGAGCCGGCACTCCCAGGGGAAGGCCCGGCCGCGGGCCCGCCCGTGCCAAGGCCTGAGCGCGCCCACGAGGCGACAACAGGGCCCGGCGAGGCCCTGCCCGGCCCGCGGAGCGGGGACCCGGCCCGGCGGGCAGGGCAGAGGGCGCCGGAACCCAGGGCCGGGCCCGGCCACGCCGCGGCGGCACGCCCGGAGGAGGGGACCGGCAGAGGGCACAGGGCCGGCCCGGCCCAACACTCGCCCGCCCCCGGCTCCGGCTCCAGGCGGGCCGGTCCCCGCGGCCCCACGCTCGCCCCGCCGCCGCCCGGGCCCGACGCACCTGCCAGCAGCGGCGCGGGGGGCGCCATCTTGGCGCGGCGGCCCGGCGGGTTCGGCTTCCGCTTCCGGGTGAGCGGGAGGCGCGGCCGCCCCAGAGACGTCCACGTCGCGCGGGGCGGGGGCGGGCGGGGGCGGGGCGCCGGCACGTGACGCGGGGGCGGCCGCTTCCGCCCGCCGCGGCGCGCGCTGCCCCGGAAGCGCTGCCGCCGGGCGCGCGGGTTGGCGGCGGGAGGCGGCCCCGCCCGCGGCGGCGCGTGTTTCCGGCGGGCGGCGCCGCGCGGTGCTGACGCTGGCAGCAGGCGGCGCGCGGAGCCGAGCGAGCGAGCGGAGCGGCGGCGGCGGCGGCGGCCCGGCCCGGCCGCGGTCCACCATGGTGGCCAAGCAGCGCATCCGCATGGCCAACGAGAAGCACAGCAAGAACATCACGCAGCGCGGGAACGTCGCCAAGACCTCGGTGCGCGGGGGGCCGGGCCGGGGCGGGGCGGGGCGGGGGCCGGGGCCGGGGCCGGCGGGGTGACGGCGGTGCTGTGCCCGCAGAGGACGGCCCCGGAGGAGAAGGCGTCGGTCGGGCCCTGGCTGCTGGCGCTGTTCATCTTCGTGGTCTGCGGATCAGGTAAGCGGGCGGAGCGGCCGCGGGCGGGCCCCGGCGCTGCCCGGCTCCGGCGCTGCCCCTCCCCGCGGCCCCTCTCGGCCCCGCCGGTACCCGGGCCCCCCCGCCAGAGCCCGCGGCGGCCCGCCCGCCGGCCCCTGCGGGCGCTGCCCGGCGAGCGCTCCCCTCCTCTGCTCTCTTGCAGCCATCTTCCAGATCATCCAGAGCATCCGGATGGGCATGTGAGGGGCCCGTCGCCGGGCGAGGCCCGCCCGCCGCCCCCAGCGCTGCCATGGACTGTCCCCCGCGGCCGGCGCCCCGCCAGCCCCGGTTCGTCGCAGCAGCTGCCGAGGAGCGGCGCTCGGCATCGGCCGGGTCACATTCCAGGTCCCTTCACGAGTCATTCCGAGTTTTCTAGCCCCTGCCACAGTGCCTTGAACAGCACCACATGTATAAAGCAATAAAATTATACTGTTGATCTACAATCGTGGACCTACTTATTCGGTGAGGTATACAGTCATGTTCTCTGTAGATATGTCAAGCTGTACGCGATGTAGATACTTAGGAATTGACGTCTGTTGTAAACGCCGGTCTTGAGATCTGTTTAAGTCTCTGTATAGCTGGAAATGGTTTTATTTAAGTCGGAAGCCAGGATTCTTGTAGCGGCTGGAGCACGGAGCATGTTCGTAATCAGGCGGTTGGGCTGTGCCGCATTCCGTAGCTCACCTGACGAAGTGACTCGTCCCCGCTGTACGCGTAGAGTAGTCTTACTGCAGCATGTGGCAGTGCGTTAGTGCGCAAACGCTTATCACGACGGAAAACTTTATCCTATACCTCTTGTCCTAATAAATATGAAATGCTTGTTCGTATAGAGTTAGTGGGTGTTACTTAATTAGCAGCCAGCATGGCCGAGCAGCAGCTGTTTCTGACGTACCCGATGCTGAGGTGTCCCAGACTGCTGAGCGGCTCGGGCCGGAGCTGCGGGCTCACCGAGCCTCTCTTGGCTGCGACTGTGCTGTAAATACTTCTTGGACAACCTTCAACAAGTGGTGATAGTTTTAATTTTACAGTGTTGTATGGGAATGTTTCGAGCAGGCACAGGGACCCTGCCCCTCCTGCCCACAGTTCTGCTTTTTTGTGCAGCACCTGCAGAGTGTGGTGTGTCTTGCAATATATATTTAATCCTATTTAAGGTAAATCCTGCTTTCAACTCGATTTCGTCTCACGATGGATCCAGTGCTTAACTGCTTCCCTGTGGATGATCACAGTTCCTTCTTAGTGATACTGAAGAAAAAAAGAAAAGAAAAAGCCCTGCTTACATCTGTAGATGACTGTAACTTTAGGTCGCCGTGGAAAATGCTGCTATTGATCGTGTTTTACTGCTGGTGGCCCAGGCTTTGCGTCGGCCTCTTGCTGCCTGTTGTGGCAAACAAAGGCAGTCTGAAATCGGTCTGCTGTTGTACACAGTTGCTACAGGAAGATTTCTTTTTTCAGGTTCCTTAGCAGAAGACAAATTTAAAATCTGGTTACATTAGAAGTAATAGAAGAAAGTTTCTGTAGAGATTAATTAAATGCCTGTTAGCCGTGAAGGAGCAGAGCTTTTGTATGCGTTGTCATATGAAATCGTTGGGACTGGTGTAAACCAGCGCAGCCGAGAGCATGCCCAGAGCCTAGCCGTGCAAGGTAACACGCGTTCGTTGTTCTTGGACGCTCGTATTTTGTAAGCGGTGGTGGGGGGAAGTATGTATAATCTCTGATTTTAAATAAAGCTCTTTTCAAATGCGAGTTGTGTTCGTTTTGAGGTTGGCAAAACGGTGCCTTACTGGGTGTTGAAACTAGGCCGCTTCACCCTGAGTGCAGCTTAATTAGCTTCTCCCCCGAGAGGAGCCCCTTTGCTGCAAGAAGGCCCCGTGTTCGGCTCTTGGGGGGCCTGGGCCGTGCTGGTGCAGCGGGGCCGGTGCCGCGGTGCCTCTGAGCCGTCGGCCGCAGGGGCTCCGGCTGCGGAAGCGAGCCGGTGCTGCTCCCCGTCCCCTCAGGGACCGGCCCGTCTCCCCGCAGGGCTTCGGCAGGTGGCTGCCGCCCTGCGTGTCTGTCCTCTGGTCCCTGGGAAGGCAGCGGAGGCCTGGGGGCTCTGACCAGGTCCTGCTTCTACAGGAGACGTTTACTTTCCCAGCACGGTAATGAGGGCGCTTGCACAGCCTCACGAGGGGCTGCGGTGACCTGACGTGCGCGGTGTTTTTTACTGAACTTTGCAAAGCAAATTTGTAGAAGACTTGCTTGCTTTAGTGCAAATACAGAATGCGCTGGCATTTGCAGTGCTTTGCCCATGAAGTAGCTCGGCGTGCTTCTTCCACTGCTAGCAGCGCTGGGTTCAGAAGAACAGAAGCACGTTGTTAGTCGCGTGTAAATAAAGGGATGTGCAGCAGCTGCTCTTGTTGTAATTACAGCATGAACAGCAATCCTTGTCTGGCAGATGAGGGGCCAGCGATGGCCTCTGTCAGGTAACTGCAGTTTGGCATATCATGCGACTTGGAAAGCGCTATTGGATTGAAACCAAAGTGTTCTGGGGGTGCGCTATGTCGAAAAGCGGTGAAAGAGTAGTTACAGCCAAGAACAGGCCGTCGCACAAGGGATGGGAAGGACCCGTAGCTCACAGCTGATTAACGACGAGCCGACAAGACGAGAGCGAGGTGGTTCTGCAGATGGCGTGGTGTGCAACACCGGGCGATGCAGCCAGAAGAGGGACTCGGCAAAGCGCCGCAGGAGTTGCGCAGCGAGGAGCGTCTGCTTTATCTGCGCCCGGCGGCTGAAGCCCCTGGGGGGTCTCTGCTTCCGGGCGTGTTCCCACAGTGCTCGCACCAAGGGACTCTGCCAGGGCAGTAGAGGGTAGCTGAGCCATTTATTGGGCAAGGAGAGGAAATGGCGGTGGTCAGCGGTGGGTCGGTGAGATCTGGGGCATGCACAGTTTATCTTTAGAAACTGGACTGAGTGGTGTTCGCTCTGAGGTGACAGTTGAGGGGACGTTGATGTCCTAGGCTATTCCTTCCAGGCAACGGGTCTTTATTTTACAACAGCTTTGCATTACACCGGAAAAGTGACTCGATTTGAGCACATGAAACTGGCATAAAATTTCCTTTGACCAGTAGACTCTACGTGCTTAGAAAGATCCAACTGTGTGTGACACTACACAGCTTGAAAAGACAAAAAAAGCAAGAGAATAACCGCCTGCTTTGTTTCTAGCCTCCTGTGAGCGGCGGATGCTCTTTGGTGGCTGTGTAGCAAGGAGGACGAGCCACCGGCACAGGAGGCTCAGGTTGGGGAACGTTTATACAAACTGGGCGTACGCAAGTCCAGGGGACCCGAGGGATGCACCCACAGGAGAGATTCCTCAGGACTGGAAGAAAGCAAATGTCACGCCTGTCTTTACGAAGGGCAAGGAGGAGGATCTGGGGAACCGCAGGCTGGTCTGCCTCACCTTATCACCCCGAGGTGATGGAGCGAGGCCTCCTGGAAGCCACTTCCAGGTACAGGGAGGACAAGAAGGTGGTCGGGAGCAGCCACGGATTTGTGAATGGGAAAATGCGCCCAGTTAACCTGCCAGCCTTCTGCCAGATGACTGGCTCGGTGGAGCAGGGGACAGCAGCGGAGGCTGCTTATCTTCACTTTGGCAGAGCTTTTGACATGGCCTCCCGTCACAGCCTCGCAGACGAGCTGGTGAGGTAGGGGCTGGGTAAGCAGACGGGGAGGACTGAGCCCTGGCTGAACAGCCGGGCTCGCAGGGCTGCTGGCGGCGGTGTGAAATCCCACCGGAGGCCAGTCACTGGGGTTGGAAAGAGCATCTTTCCTGAGGCCGAGGTCTCCTTCCCCTCTGCTCAGCACTGCGGAGCACTTCTGGGGTGCTGGTGCTGCTGCTGCTGCTGGTGCTGCTCCTGCTGCTGCTGCTGCTGCTGCTGCTGCTGCTGCTGCTGCTGCTGCTGCTGCTGCTGTCCCAGTACAACACGGATGGGGACGCACTGGAGCCCAGCACAGGGCTGCAGTCAGTCTGACATCCCGGGAGGCTGAGAGCGCCTGGAGGAGAGGAGGCTCAGGGGGATCTGACCAGTGACAGGACAAGCAGCAATGGGCACACACTGAAATACGAGAAATTCCATTTAAACATAGGGAAAAAAGCTTCTTTTACGATGAGAGGGATCGAGCCCTGGCAGAGGTTGCCGAGGGAAACGGTGCAGCCTCCACCCTCGGAGACAGTCACGGCGGGCTGTGGAGAGGGCCCTGGGCAGCCTGCGGTGCGGAGCAGGGGCAGGGCCGGGCATCTCCCGAGGTGCCTGCGGCCCCAGCCGTACTCCCACTCTGAAGTACAGATGCTGCAAAGCACCAGGCTTGTTTCTTTTCAAACCTCAGAGACCGATACTCAGGTTTATTTCCCCTCTCGTGAGACCGCAACGCCTCATTTCCAGGAAGCGATAGAGCACCTTTTTCGACACGATGGCCTGCAGCGGTACGCTGTCCTGGCAAAGTCACGCAGTACCAGTTTACAGAAACGGTCGGGTTCTTCAGCAGAGCGGAACTCGCTGTCCCGTTGAGGTGATGGTATTAACCGCGTGCAACTCACTTTCATCTCAAATCCTTGTCTTTTTTTTTCCCGTGAAGCCTTCTCAAGGCTGGCTGTGAGACCGCCCTTCAGTAACACGCATCAGGGTCGGCGCGTGTTTTGCTTCAGAAGGCAAGCGGTCCCTCGTCTCCTGCCACGTCGTTCCTAGCCGTTGCTGCATGACTGGAACGGCAGCTGCAGTCGGCGCAGCGCAGGACTGCGGCCGCGTCTCCGGCGTTTTACATCCCCCTCAGTACCGCGTCGTGCAGCGCCGGCTGCAGCCGGAACCGCGCTGCCAGGTTCCCTTCACCTCAGTACGGCACAAACCGAAAAATGATGGGCCCGTTGCTGACATGAAAACGTGCAGTGACGAAACCGATCTTATGAGCCGACATCGGCCACGGGTATCCACGCCGCTGTAAGCGTACGGGGCATACAGAGCCTACCTGATAGCATCAGACATCGTCTGATGGTCTTAAAACAGCCGGAGGGAATCAAATAACTTACAGAAAGGGCATAATCCTGCCTTTTGCAACAATTATTACTTGGAAGCTTAAAGGCTGTTGCTTGGGCAGTCTAAAAAAAACGGGTTAACGCAGACGGCAGGTGGGCATCAGGGAGGGAGGGTGCTTAGGAAACACAGTGGCAACCCCCGCGGAAAGGGAGGGCGAGTGAAGGATCTGCTCTGCCAGCCGAGCGAGGCCGGTGTCCGCGGCCCTGGGCAACGGGGAACCGACCTCGGGGCAGAGCGCCGGAGCCCGGGGACCCCGCAGGCCGCCAGCGGCGGGAGGCTGGGCAGGCCGGCGGCCAGGGGCCGGGCCGGGAGGGCGCGGGCCCCGGCACCGAGGGGCCGCAGGACCGGGGGCTCCGGAGCGGAGCCCCCGGGGAACCGGCCCGGCCTCCCGCAGCGCCTCGCCTCCGGCCTGGGACGGGCCGCGGGGGCACCGCGGGGCACCGGGCTGCCCGCTCCGGCGGGAGGCCGCAGGCCCGCCCGGCCGCCCGCTCCTCCTCCGCCTGCCCGCTGCGCCGCCCCGCGGCCGGCGGCCGCCACGGCCGGGCGGCTCCGCGCCACAGCGGCGCCCGGCGGCCGCGCAGCCCCTGCGGGCCCCGGCCCGGCCCGGCCCCGGCGCCACCCCGCAGGCCGCAGAGACCGCCGGGCGGCCCGGCCGAGCCGCGGCGGGGGCCAGCCCGGCCGCGGGCAGACACCGCGGGCCGAGGGCAGCCCGCTGCCGGGCCGGGCGGCCGCTGCCGTCTCCCCGCCGCCGCCGCAGGGTCGGCGGCCCCGGCCCGGGCTACGGCCGGGAGCGGGTACCGGCGCGCAGGCCGGCGCGGAAGCCTCGTCCCTTTCGGCGCAGCAGCCGCTCCAGCCCCCAGCTCCCGTTTCAGAGCCGGGCACTTCATCCTCTCCGCCGGGGATGTCCGCCCCGCTGCCCGCCCCGGCCCCGGCCCCGGCCCCTCGGAGCAGCGGCGGGTCCCCGACCCCTTGGTCGCGCCTCCGAGGAGGAGCTTCCTCCTACCTAAAACACCCGTGCTGAAAAAGCAGCGGGCTCACTTCTCATTAAATATTAATCCTCCTGTTTTTCACAGTGCTGTTTTCCGGTTCAAGCCCTCGCTGAGCGGAGGCCTGCATCCCCCCTCAGTCCCCCGGCGGGCTCGGGGAAGGTGGCTCCCGGCTCCCCAGCAATGCCCGTGGCAGCGGCCACCGCGCCGAGGGTACAGAAGCTGTGGAAAAACCCCAGGAGCTACCGGGGCCGGAGCTGGCTCCCCCCACAGCGGTGCCCGGCCAGCTCGGGCTCCAGCCCGCGGGTGACAAGCGAAGCCCGAGAGCCGGGAGGGTGCGGGTGCGCAGCCCTCACCCTCAGCTACAAGAGCAGCAGCCCACTCAAGTCCAGCTCCGACGGACGAAGCAGAGAAGACGTGGCATTATGCGGCAGAGCCTCTCGGCGGGTACCTGGGGAAGGAAGAGCTGGCCTAGATGCCGTGGAAAGACAGAGCACCTGGATCTTGGCCAAATGTCACTTCTCTAGCGCTCTTCAGAAAGGAAAGGGAAAACTCGTGGTCCTTTAACATGACCACAGACTGTCCACAAAGAGAAAAGCGGTTGTTATTCACAAAAGCAGCGTATCACACGGTGTGAGCAGAAATAAATGCACTTGCGTGCTCATGGAGGGGGCAGAAATAAAAAAAAAAAAGACTGTACTGGCTACTGGAACTCAGAATTGCCACATCCCACGCCTCAGCAATGCGGGTGACTCGCCTTTCTGGGGCATGTTAATAGAAATGCAATGAAACTTGCTCAAACTAAAATTCGAGGGGGCTGATGTGCTAGACTGTTGCTCGACCAAAATCTTACCTTAGACCACAAAACGTTGTGAATTTGTTATTGAAGAGCAAAGCTCTTTTTCAGAAAAGACAGGCCCCGACTAGCCCAGTGCTTTGTCTCGAGCAGCAGCAGTAGGAGATGCTATGAAGGAGGACAGGCAAGTTTAGCCATCCTTTACAGCTCATTCCCCTCCTGCTCCTCTCCTCACAGCCGGCAGCGTTGTGTAGGGGTGGTAAGAGGGCACATCCCTTTTCATCAACCCGCTGTCCAAGAATTTGCCTCACCCCTTTTAGAACATCGCACCTGCCCCCACAACATCCCCTGGCAACCAGCTCCAAAGTTCACTTTCTGCTACGTGAAAAAATACACGCTCCCTGTAGGTGAGATCTGGTGAATAACAGTTCTGTGCTCACCTCGCCCGTCACCTCCTCCAGAGACTCCCCGCGCTGCTTGTGTCAGCCTTCCCGCAGCCTACTCCCCTTCCAGGCAGAGTCGCAGCCTTCTCAGGCTCTCCTCATAAGCGTTTCCTCTGCGGGTTTTGTAGCCTGTCCCTGCATGTTCTGTCACATCCTCTTTGAGATGCAGGGGCTCTCGGAGCCACGACAAAGCTAAGCACCACCGCTTTAAGACCTTTCAGCTCTAGCGTGCTTTCTGCCGCAGAGACCCCAAGGCTGCATTCTCCCTCCTGCCTGTGCCAGGCACGCACGCAGTCGCAGGGTCAACCCCATTTCAAAGCACTGCAAGTCCAGTAGCTGAATTGCTTCTCTACCTGTCACGCTGGAGCTATGGAACAATTTCAAAGACATGTATTACAGGCACATGCAACAGCATGGCTTCCCACAGAGGACAGCATCACATCTTAAGAGCTCGCTTTCACACACAGCTCCCTAAACACAGCCCTTTCCCAAAAGAGCACCCGAAAGCAGTTAGCTGACACCGAGCGGCAGGGAGCAGCGGGCACGGCTGCCAGCGCCAGCCAGACCCCCGGGCGCGGGGAGCGCAGATCTCGTCGCCCAGCCTCATGCGATGCAAACGCTGACGGGTGGCTGATTGACATGGCTGGTGCCGTCACACGTAAGGACAAAGAAAGGCTTTACAGCAGCGGGAAGCTGGCTGACACCATGGGCACAAAGCAGCACAGCAGCCAATACAGCCCGACGGTAACACGATCGTTTGTCAAGAAGCCTTTCTTCCCCCCTCTCTGAAATCAAACATTTAATAACATCAAGATGATCTTCTCACGTCGAGGAACTGCTATTCCTTTCTCTCCCCAGGCAGCAGCCTCTGACTGCCTCTCGGGAAGAGACAGCAGCAATTCAAAGACCCTTTTCTGCCATTTTATAGTGCTCTCGCACAGCAAGCTGAGTTGGCATTTAGGGCTGAATACAACTTACCACTAGGAGAAAACGAAAACCAAAAACCAGAACCAAACCCCACAGGACTGAAGTGAATCAAACAAAGGATTTGTAACAGGATCAGTTTAATCTTTGTTTCACCCCCTATTTTCAGCAGATTTACTAAATGCTTTTTTCTTTCAGAGAAAAAAAACCTCTCCAGAGCACCCGTGTGTAAGCGGATCTGTGCAGCAGAGCGCGCACAAAGACAACTCCACACAACAAGGTCACAAACGTTACACGAGGGAGAGGAGATCCACAGACACCAGCTCCACGGGAACGCAGAAGCGCTTAGGGCTGCCTTCTCATCGGCTTGATTCTCTGCTTCTACCATCAACAGGACATTAACAACTTCACCCATGCCTCAAATGTCTCCTTTCTATTTCAGTCCTTAAGAATGAACTGACAGTTACAGCGTTCCCTCCATGAAAGTTTTAATCAACTATTCATCTGAAGGACTTCTGTTCCCAGAAGTCCCCCAATTTGCCCCTTTTTACTTACTTTACCAGCCACATCCTCACTGTATAGCTGGAGCAAGCTATTGATCACTCTGGAGGGAAAATACACTTAGCTACTGAAATCTTTTGTTTCGTAATTTGCATGCAAAGCTCTTCTTTCACTAAAGGATTTGCAGCCGTATACATGCGTGCTTATAGCAGGCCAAGAGCACCAATCCACAAGTGAAGTTAAGATCATTTGAGTGTATTACTTCAGTGAGTACTTTTATATATATATACACACACACACACACACGGCTTTTTTGAACTGTGCTGTGAACTGATGCTTACCAGGAAGGCGTGATGCTGTTAAGTTTCCAGAACACAGGACAAGGATGGTTCCCTGAGATCTGAAGACACCAAAACTTGCAGTTTCCAGTGTTGCTGCTTTTGGTTCGTTTTACCTAACACAAACCTGACCAGAGTCAGACATATACAAGGGTAAGATATTGAAGCAAGCATTTGCAGGCAACCTGACAAACCAGGTACAGGACTAGAGCGAGCCGGACTGCAGCGCACCGGGATGAGGCCTCGGAGCTGCGCCCACGCCGCCTGCCGGGGAGGGCACGCTGCGCAGTTCGCACTTGTGGCTGGTCCTCAAAAGCAAATTCTTGGTTTTAACACACCGAGATGCCAAACTGTTTCAACATCCCAGCACGCAGCCAAGTGTTAATTTATATATATCCGTGCAAAACCAAAACCAATAGGGTCACTGACAGCATCAGAATTATGCTTTTCCTAGAATAAAAGAAAAAAGTCTGTTGCAAGAGAAGCAGTTATAATTTCAGCATTATTCTAATACTGGCTCACTGAAGTTACCTTTCTCCATTTGGTTAAGAAAAAAAGTACTACTGAATTTAGTTACACTGTAACAACATCTACAGCCAAAAAATTCAACAAAACTGCCATTTAATTTCAGAAAATGTGTTAAAATATATATATTTATACATCAATTTGACACACTGCATTAGTTTACACAAATGATGGTCTCTCTTGAAACTGTATTTATGAAATGTACATTTTTAATTTAAATACTCAGTATACACTGCACTTAATCTGCATGTTGCATTTATTAAATACATTAAAATCTGCAATGTAACAAAACGTTTTCTGCATACGAAATTCAAAACACCATTTTAAATGAACAAAAGATGGCTCACTTCATTTATTTTTTTTTTTAAACAACTAGTGCATAGCACACTAGCTCAGCTCCACCAACACCAGCTGTTCTTTCTTTTTTATTTGACATTGTTCACAGACTATTACATATTACAATAAGAGTGCTGGATAAAAACATGAGGTACGAAAGTGGTTCAAAGATTATAGGTCATGCAGATCATGCTAGACAGCAAAGAAAGTTGTGAATGAGAAAACACTAAATAAGAATACATAAAGAATGTGCATTATAAAATAAAAAAACTCAATTACACAGCTTTGCTTCTTTGGTTACAAAGTAGGTTGAACAATTTCACAGCTTTTTATTCCCACCCAAAAAAAAATTATACGAAATGTCAAAAAGCAGAGGAATCATGGCAATTTCTCTCTATTAGAAAGTAGAAACAGAAATGAGCAAAGTTTTCTTCATCAAAATAGCCCATCAATTATTTATTATATCACAATAACTGGTGACTACCTGTACAGATGCACTATGGTCTTCGTACTTACACTCTATACAAAATTTACATTCAAGCTGGATCTTTACTACCGTAAATAAATACCAAAGGTAAATTGCCATTAGTGTTAGAAATATGCCAGGATTCTTTTGTTCAATTATTGCCTAAACATTTTATCTATTAAACGCAATCCCATCTATCATTTTACTGATACATACATTTATTTAAAAAAATTAAAAAAGTTCTGTGACATTGTTCATGTACATTATGAAAATAGCAGCCCTGTAATAAATAAAACAAATAAATGAAACTAATGTAGGCAAATGTTACTTATATTGAAAGAACAGTGGCTCTTAAGATGAATTGTTACTTCTTACCAGGCAGCAAGGCTCAAAGTAATCCACGGGAAATGGAAACCTTGGAGAGCCACCAAAGCTCTTAAAGACCTCACTCCTGCACACCAAGCAAATGCGTTCTTTGCATTAACAACTCCTCCTACGACTTCCCTTGTGCGCTGATGACACAACGGACACCAACCACACTTCATGATATACCAGTGAGGGACAGCTCTTGTAGAATGATTGTCTAATACTGAAAAGGCCAAACACACAACAGAAGCATGGCTACTTGCTTTCATATAAAGTGGAAAGAACATCAGTGGCACACAAGGACAGACTGCTCTCAGGTTTTCGTTTTCAAAGGAGGCAAGAAAGCTTTACGCTGAGGAGACATTCGGCTGCTGTGGAGGTTGCGTTGGCTGCGGAGGCTGTGCTATCACTGTTTGCGCTTGTGAAGTGCTACTAGGATTGGCCTGTTGGGTTGAAAGTTGGGATAACTGATCATTGTTTGAAAGAGATTTTAACAGTGCATTTTCTCGTTCAAGTAAAGAGTTTCTTTCAACTAATTCCTTTATTTGTTCCTTCAGGACTTCCACTTCTTCTCTTACTGCATACATCAAATGGCTTTTCACTAGATCCTGTGAAGAACAAGTTAACAGTTACACCAAGTGAAAGAACAGTTTCATTCCACTCCAGCCCCAGGATTTACTATTTTACTGCTTTCACTGAAGTAAGTGGTAAGCCTGGAAAACTAAAGCAGTCGTCACTAAAACTAGATTAATAAATTAGCCTTCAAGAGCAAATAACCTAGCCCTTTTATTCACCGTAAAGTGGCAAAAGCTTTGTTTCCAGCATGCAGCATTAAAGTTCTATGCTGAAGTTACGCTGAAGACACGGACTAGAATTAGGTTCCAGCTACTCAGAATGAAAGCATCAGCTCTGAAGCTTTGACCTGGAGGTAGAGGTCGGCATTACACAGACCCAAGCACTGAGGTGTACGAGAACCAAGAAATACAAAAGCCTTTAAACCAGCAGAAGCAAAAATCAAACAGATGTAACTGAAGCTGAACAAAATGTCGAGGATGGCATAGCATAAGTAACAATTAAGAAAAACTAGTGACGAACTTCGCTAAAGTAAAAGACTTAAGTGCGCTATTTATTTTCAGCACCCCTTTAAGTTCAATCAGCTTGTTCACAGACATTAGTAGGAAAATTCATTTAAGAACATTTCTGGGCCAACAGTAAAGGCAATCATGGTTTGTGGTCATCCCATAGTTGATACAGAAAATCCTTTTTTCAAATGATGGTCTCAGTCTGACCTGACTGAAGGGATGTTACAGACCCACAGAAACACAATACAGCTGGACACAATACAATATGTTCAGTGATGAACCACTAATCCTATTAGAAAGAACAACTTATTTTTTACTTACCATTGCCTGTTCTATTTTGTTGTCAATGGCAACAACGCTTGCACCAGATGCACTGTAAATATAAGGAGAAAACTTTGTGAGTATTACTGTATCATTCAGTCAAAACTATGCACCCATCGGCACCAGCAGGACTCCTAGAACATGCTTTCACTGGAAGGCTAAAGCTTCAGATTCAAGAATTCAGCACACCGTTATGGGGGTTCCCCACACACACTTGTATTGCCCAGTACAGTTAGAGCTCTTAAGAGACACTGCTCCTTCAGTTTGTAATTCCTCAGACTATGCTTATGACACCCATAACCAGAAAAATGCATTAGAATAAATAGTAAATTAACCGCTTTGATTCCTTGCCTCATTTTTCAGCTTTCTCCACTGGGGGAAAACAGGGATTCATGGGATATTAATGAGGTCGTTACCTCCAGTTTTATTTCTGCTAAATTGCTTTTATAAAGCACTGAAGAAAAAAACCAAACCTATTATAACATTTGTTCTCTGGCTTTACTTGAAGACTGCTTTCCCGTTAAAAAGTTCTGGATCAGCACCGTGTTTACAACTTTGCAACTGAGTGGCAGTAGTCAACAGAAGAGTAAGACATGACCAAAGCCTGAACTCCATGAGCGCACCTACTCGGTTTCAGTGAGTTCTCACCGGATCACCTTTAACGTCTAAGAAATGCACTGCGGTTGGCTGGTTACAGTTAGGGTCAGTCTTGCTCCAAAGACACACTTGTGCAGAACAGTCCAACAAAATGTCTCAGTCATCACTGTAAGAATGTGCGTTTACTGTGCAAAACAAGATGCTGAACTACATCTTTACTTCCCAGGTTACGGCAATCCAGCCCTTAATATTTTTGGTCTGTTTTCAAGTCACAATACAGGAACACAAGCCAGTCGCTCACTCGTAACTCTCTGGAGTCGGAATTTCGGGGGGCTGGGGGTGTCCTCGTTCTCTCGCACTCGGATCTCTCCGTTTGGAGAGGAGCCGTAGCTCTCCCCAGGAGTCGGACCAGGCACCCCGCACCGCCAGCTGCAGTGGAGGAGCAGCCCCACAGCAGCCCCAGAAGGCTCCATCCGCACACAAGCTGTCGGTCCCGTACTCTCCATGCCTGCCCTCCCATACTAGGTCTCAGTGGCCTGATTTTACTCCACAGCTCCGTGTCTGACACGAGACCGCAGTTCTTGGACTATTTACCAGGCCTGCCAGTGATAACTACTGATAATGCTCCCCAGCGATGGAAGTTGCTATCAGCAGTGTGCAGCTACGTTTAAAAAAGTTAACATACAGGAAAATGCAAGGTTTGCAGTCACGCTTGGAAACTTGCCTCTCTGAAAATACGTAACACTCACTGAAACCAAGTGTTAAGAAAAAGATACTTAAGGCTTTTTAAAATGAGTATTGGCAATATGCTCAGCAGTATTAGTTACATACACGAAACAAAGCTCAACTATTGAAAGAATATGACACTATGTAGAGAAATCCATTTTAACAAGTCTCACAAGAATTGTCAGTACCCAGCACCAAGCATTCACAAGTAGAGGGAATCAGCTTTTCAGACTGAGGAAGTAACAGCCTCTATGAGCTTTGTTCAATTTAGAAATAATCTAAACCAGAAGTGCTAAACACCCATTTCACAAGAAAATTGTTCCTGTCTTCTAAGTCTCTTTCAAGCTATATTCGTGGTAAACCTCCTCAGAATAAAAAGTATTTATAATTCATGACAAGGTTAAGTATTCCTTTCCATCTTGAATTAACATGCTTCAGATCTATCTGAAACTGTCAAAAATGTCTGTGTTCAAGAGTCACTGAAATCCCCAGGCCTGCTCCATCTCCCCGACACAGCCTTTCATGAACACCACTCCAGCAGTCAGGTGAGGCAGCTCTGAAGAGATGAAGCCAAGAGGACCAAAATTAAAGCAAAGAGCACACTCTGTAGTGGGATCTGCTGCTGCATCTTTACAGCGTAATTATACACCTTTTGTCAATACTTTTCTAGTTAAATTTGAGATTGGGACTTTGTTCTTCTATTTCTGTTTCAACTATTTTGCAGTGTGATTATTTAAAAGATATAGTCCACTACACCAAAGTTAAGGCATTCCATCAGTTCCTTGAAAAAGCCTCTCAAGTGGAAGACAGGCAGTCTTCCCCTTAATCACCTGAAACTCATGGCATGCTGCAGAAGCACCTTTCCCATGCTGCACCTTGTGCTCCAAATTCTTGTCTGCCTTTTAGATGAGTGCAGCGTTCACAACATGGGTACAAGAACTGTCCCTCCCCGTAAGCGTGATTTGAATGCAGCCAGAGAAACTATCACTCTCCCACCCCTGTTTTACACTTGAAGTGATACTGACAGTGCTGAAAGCAGTAAGTAGTTTATACAAACTACTTTTATTCATTTCAAAATTCTCGTTGCCCTTATCCCCAGAGCAGCTTGTGCTATTATCGAAGTACCGAGTCAGGACTCCAGCCCTGCTCCCTGCACAAATCCCGGTGTCCATCCTGCTCGTCTCCAGCAGGCAGAGTCCAGGACCATGCAGACCACCGCCCGCCCACCCACCCCAGGAGAAGTTCCACCCTGACAGAGCAGCCTTCAGTTAGTCAGATGCAGTTTTATCCTGATGACAATATTTCATTTCACTTTCTAAAAGCATATGAGAGTTAGATTTTATGCTAGCACAATTCCCATATGATTCTGTCCTTTATTCATGTTATAGTGCTCCCCCCAACAAATAGCTCCCGAGAGACACTCAGAAGCAGAGTACTCCAGTGCCAGCTATTCTTATGGTACAGTCCAAATGTGCTGCCAAATCTTAACATTTTGTATTTTTCTCAGATCCTTAACTGTTGATATCAAATCCCAGTTTGCATGAAAATATCTTATCCCATGGCTGCAGAATGAGATTTATAGAGACAATCCAGTCCTTATGAAAAGGCCAAGGAAAAAAAAAAATCTGTTAAATAAGTCTTTTTGGATGTCATAACTGGAAAGAGTTTGATATGTTCTGTGAGTGCACTGTCCACTGCATATCCAATGCCCCGACTTGCAAATTTGTGAGTTAGAAGCAGAAAAACACTGTTTAGCTCTTACAAAAAAAGACCGATTACTATGCTGTGCTTTTAGACAAAGTTGATTGCTCCAGGAACTACAGGAGTCTGACAATTATTGTCAAAGCTGTAATACATAAACAGAAATCCACATCAAGTAACATAAGCGGTTGAAAGGGATGCATTAGGCATATATTTTTTTTTGTAACTGCAAACTTCTCCCCTGCCCCCCAAACCGAGCTTTTGCAGCCAACTAGCTACCATACATACGCACTGTAATTTAAGAGAACAATGCAGTTTGACTTGGACCTCCAAGTTAAGGTTACGTACGTGAAGGCTGTGACCAAAAAGCGGTTATATTGGTATACCAAGATCACTCTGAAGCCCATCAAGTACAAGACAAGACTTATAGTCAGCAAAAGTGACAAAGATTACCAAGTACAGTTTGCCATTTCCAGAGATGGATGGTAAAACCAACATTTTCTACCTTACACAACAGATAGGCAAAACTCTATTTAGTCTGAGAAATCCTAATTCTGATTGTTTAAAAAAATCCTAGTGGCTTAAATGTAATTTTTTCACATTTTACTTTGAAAGACCAAGGGGAAAACTAGATTTTGACTGCTAATACCACTGCTTAGTTACAGCTCACAGTCAGGTATGCAGTGTTTGGAACAAAGTGGTTTATCAAGTACTTACAGCTTGCACCTCGGAATTCTTTATGTTGTATTTTAGGTATATTTCTTCTATATGCCTACAACTCAAGAACAGCACTGTAATTTTTTTTGTTTCAAATGTCTTGCAAACAAAGTGAGAGAAGTGTCTTGGACAATCATGTACATACAGATGAAGAAAATGGGAAGAGAACTGGTAAGTCTAAGCGCAAGTCTGATTTCTAATACATGTTACACAATATACAGCGATCATAACGCATCGCATTCTTAAAAGCCTCGGTATAACTGACTGCATTGCTGCAAAGCTTTTCCTATGGAGACATGGTATGCCAAGAGTATGGTAAGATATTATTGGAAAGATGTTTCACAGTATGATCAACAAGCTATAATATTGTTAAAAGAAGTGTTTGGTAGCCCTCTTAGCACAACATACCAATGTACAACTTGATGGTGTAAGATCTGTATTTTCAAGGATCAAACAAGTGTTCTTTGTAAAGCATAGTTTTGCAGTTCAACAAAGCTTACTTACCATAGACTATGCCAAAACTTGAACAACACTGTTCACAGAATGGGAAAGCTAATAAAGTAAGTGACTAATGGAAAAATTGAGGATAAGTGGATCAGAAGACAGCAAAAAAGGTTAATGTCTTAATGTTAACTTGTTAATGGCTAGAGGAAAATTTAACTTTCACATCACCTCACATTTGTAGGCACCAAGATCTATTTCAGTGGTGAATTCAACAGGCGCCACTGTACTCAGCTTGGTGTTTTCACCATTAATGTCTTTAGATATAACTATCATCCTTCTAAGAGACATGTTCTCAACTTCAAAATTCACTTTGAAATCTAGGTAGAAAGACTAGGAATCAAACTTCAAAATAAAGGCATTTGCAGCTTAATTCACTCTGTATGCTTAAAAAAAGAATGCAGTGGTTCATTTTTAGAGATCCCACAGTCCTTGGTAACGTGCATATTTTACGCCAACGTTGGATGCATTAGGAATGAGAGTTATAAACAGCCCTACTTTGGCACTGTCAAGTCCTAGACTAGGTAATAGCGTTTCACATTTAAACGAGACTGCAAATCCTACTGACTGGATGACATAAACTAATTTTGAAGCTTCAGGTTTTTTAGTCAGTAACAAAAACCAGATTCTGTATTCAGTTGTGTTACTGATTATCTGCATACTACTTTCCCAAGGAATTTCTTAGCAGCCAGCGACCCCCCAAAAGGCTGCCAGAATGCATGAGTTTTCTTGCTTTTTCTTGCTCTCAATATTTCTTTTAAATTTTAGCTCTTAAACAAGAGTTACCATACTATTCACCTCATGCTTGTAGATACATAAAACCTATCACTGCTAATTCTGCAGGAGTGGAAAAGACTGTCTGCAGAACAGACTACAAAAGGGGACACCGATGCTAGCAAGAGTCTTGTCCAATAGCCTCCGTAAGACAACTCTTCCTCTAAAGCACTAGATCTACTTTGCTTTAGGTTAAAGTGGAAAAGATGCTATACACTGCAGTCTCAGACAGATATCCCTGAACCAACTGATCTCCCCTAGCTCTTCTAGCTCTTTTGTTGTTACTGCTTTAAATCAAATTATCAAGCAACCTTTCTGGAAGGAACAGTAAGATATCTTGAAGTGTTCCCACATTTGTTGTGCTCACAAGTGAACTACAAACTAAAACAGTAAGTGTGTTAATTTACTCTTTCCCCTCATTGGTTTACTCAGTTATGAGCTACTGTAGTCGTTTAACCAGCCATTCTTCATGTCTTACCACTATTTAGCTGTTTAGTCTGTCCAGAGAAACCCTGTCTATTCTTGAAACAGTTAATTTTATTAACTTGAAACAGTTAATGTTTAATTAGCCTCCATCCAGTTATGAGATTTTATGATACGATCGCTCCCCAATACGATCAATTATCCAGCCTTGAAAGAGTATCTATGCAAGTATTTCAGATTTTCATCATTTTTCTTTATCAAAGCTGCATGAGAATGTGAGAAAGTTTGAGGCAGTGAATTCGCAGCCTCAGGATTGCTGGCAGGTGCCTGGCTTTCCCTGAAAGTCTACTTAAGCTCCACGTTAGTCTGCTCCTCCGTCAAACAGAGAAGTACTTACTTCCATAGGACAGTTACGTTTTCTTCCGTTTTACATGAAACTCTGAAGATCAATTATTCAATACAACATCATAATTGATCTTAGCAGCAATGCATGAGCTCTGTAAAAGACAAAATACTTCTTCAGAAAACCAAGACGTTGAGTTGAATCGGTTTGGATTTGTTGGTTGGGGGTTTTTTGGTGGGGTTTTTTTGGGTTGGGGGGGGAGGATGTTTTTTACATTAAAGAAAAATGTGGCTCCTTCATAGTTTTGGTAAGTTTTTGAGTTACACTAATGAACCAAACACTCTTCCCTATGCATGAAGACAGTCACATTGCGCACCACTTCCACGAGAAGCAAGCATCAAGAAGAAACACGTTAACCACAACACTGACTGGATCAGTGTGTTATGTGATATGTCAGCCTCGTCCTAAGACTCTTTTTAAATTTCACATGGAGTTTTAGACTTTTAGTTTCAAATCAGAGAAGTTTCACCAATAAAAGAACCTCCAGATAAGGCTACAATCAAAAAGTGGGAGATGTGTAACCCTTGACTTTCTCCTGTCTCCAGGAGGAGCATCTCATTTAACAGAAAGGCATGGAATAGGGAAATGGAAGTTCAGCAAAATCCATCACATGAGGATGCTGTCTAATTCATCACATTTACATAAGAAGAAAGATGTTCACCAGCAACACTTAGAATACATTTATCTGGGTGCTAATGTGGGGAGAAAATCCACATTTTGAGTTAATTTACATTGTGAAGGTTTAACACTTCACACAAAAATGCAATGGAAACATAAGTCCTACTGCTTTAAATTCAAGTTCACCAACAATGGCTATGTTTTAGGTAAACCCAACTAAAGCTCCCATGGCTCTATTACCATACAAAGGCAATCCAGGCACAGAAGAGCAGTCACCCAGACTCACGTGAATATGCCAAGAAGCTATTATCCCCCTTCTTAATCCTCTCAGTAACCATGCCAGTTGAAAAGACAGACCCATGAGACTTGTGCCCTTAGCAACACCTATGTGAACACTATGCAGAAAAACATTTGCAGGCTTCCTGCAAACGTGTCAGTAACAACTAGTATTTCACTAATATTTAATGGTTTGAATGTTACCAGCACTCCTCCCTGCCATGGTGTGCTAGTGAAAAATAAACAAGTCTCTCTTTTACTGGAGCAATTTAGCAATCTTTTACTGTCTATTGCAATAGCTGACTAGCTTTTAGCTGGTTAGCTTTGCTGACTTCAAATGGTCCCAAGAGATGGCTGCTCATACGAGAACAATCTGTATGTCAGAAAAAAAATACTGAAATTACAGAGGAAGATTTTCTATTATGTTTATACTAAAGTCTCCTAACTCAAGCCCCTGAGGTTCACAAACTACTTCTGAAGGAGCAGCAAAATGTAATTAAAGAGTCTACTGCCAGCAGGCTTAAGATCCTCATGTTTTGCAGTGTGTTAACCCCCACGTTTTGGGATGGGAAAACAAAGGTATTCTGAGGAAACCGGACAAGCTTATCATTTTCACAGCAGAGATTTCTTTCACAAACCGGAGATCACAAAAGAAGCCCCAAACCACCGTCCTTGTTATCAAACTACTCAGGTCTGACAACAGATCCCCACCTGCACCAGAGGCCCTCTCGCCTACGCAGAGCGGAGCTACCGTGGCACCACCGCCAGCCTCCCGTCCCGCTGCTGCCAGCACACGCGTCGCTCGGGATGCACATCGCTGGCAGAGCCACACAACTGAGCTCCGCCATACCCCGGCCCTGTGAAGTGCTCCCCAGAACTGGCTTTACTGGCTATGCCCTTGAAGTTCCCTCCATTAGGTTTTCACTGGCAGTTTATTGTTGAAAGCTTTTCAGTTTCAGTCATCTAGTAAAGCAAAACTACATAACGTGATCTTAAGAAAATCTAGTAACTGCATTATAAATGCAAAACCTGCTAAACCCGGTCAAAGACTTTGGAATTTGAACAGATTAGAAGTTTAAAACTTGCATCAATCCAATGAATTTGCTTCTATATTTTTACAAATACTTGTTTTTACCACAAAGTGTTCAACAGCAAAGATGCAAAACTGTTTTAAAAGGAAGCCGTTTACATTCTTTTACCTGAATTTAATGTTTTTCTATATCCCATTCTTCCAGTACTTGCTTCAGACACTGTACATAAGCCTCAATCTTAATCATTAATTATCTGATTTTAGGGTTTTTGAATCAGCTTCCTCATCTTAAGAATTATTTCAAGTTAAGAGACATGAAAATAGAGAAACAGATGAAGGCTAGACCTTAAAGTGAGCTTTTGGTCTAACTAGCAAATTTGTATTCAAGGCCCTGAAGTTTATTCCAGTTAAATAATGAAGTCCTTGGAACCTAAATACCAACTCTGTCCCATAAATACAGGAAAGTGGCATCATCCAGAGCTTAAAGCAAAAATGCAAATTTGTACAAGTTTCTGCTAGAAAAGGAAGATGTGCTTTTGAAACTTAAGCCTAATGCTAGCACTTCAGCAAAACACAGAGCAGGATGTATTAGCATTACTTTTAACCATCAGCGTTGTACGGTATACAAACTCTTGCCAAGCAAACTTTAAAGGATTCAGTTAAGCTTTGCAAGTTGAAAAGCCTCTCAAGTCAAATACAGCCAGTACAATGATGAAATTGTTATCAATACTTCAATAGCTTCTAGAGAGCTTGCTAAGCAGAAGTATTGTGACAAGCCAGAGCATCACAAGGCATGAAGCCACATAATCACTAGGACTTCAACTTAATGCTGACAACCACCCCCCCTTCAAAATCATTAAAGTGCAGGAAAGAAACAGTTTGCAGCTACTGATGAATTAGTAATGCATCTCTGACAAGTCATATCTGTAAGAGATATGACTTTGTTGCACTTCATTGCAGTTTCTCGCCATGAGTTCAATGCTAACTTAGTAGGTTTACTTCGTCCTCGTATCTTGTCACAGTTCACGTTTGTTCCCCATCTAGCTTTACTTAAGCAGAATGAAAGCAAGCCAGAAAGCTTCCTTTCCTGGTTTCGAGACCGGAAGATTTCAACTTTGCCAAAGCTGCGTTTAAATATAACATTTTTACAACTTGTTTTCTGATATAGGACTCAATAGCCACAATGCCAAAAAGTATCCTTTTTTTGGAAAAGGAAGCTGTAAATATTTTAGTGCAGGTCAGCCAGTAGCTGAGTAGCATTAAACTCTTTCAGCTTACACATTATGTATAATACATGCATAATGGAAGGAGGAAGAAAAAAGTAATGTAATATTTTAGACTTAGTAAGTTTCAGTACGAATACTTCACTCCCATGAGTGCTTTCAGACCTTCAGGCTGCAGAAGTCCCATGTGAAGTTCTAAACACAAGCAGCAGTTCTGTGCAAACAAAAATGACGAGAAACTTGCATAGAGCGAAGCTGTTCATGCATACCTCAGCACGTATGCATTCCATACTTAAGCATTCATACCTATCCCAGAAGGTCTTTGACTCGCGTAACTTGTTGAAATGGAACGCTTGGTAGAATGCAGTTGACGGATTCCTATGAGATCCAAGAATCAAACAGACATATTGAAAATGGGTACGTAATAAAAATACTAACTCTCTTATTCAACCTGCATTACAAAGTAAATTAGCTGTCCAGACAGGTTAAATTTATGTCCAGAAGTTTACAGACTTCACAGAATGCCTAAAGAATAGTTTAATGACTGAAAGGCCTTAGTGTTTCTATAGGTTTCCAGTAAGGACACACTGATTCAAAAAGAAAAAGTAATCCTCGAGCCCCGTGGATTTTCATGCTATTTCAAGTTGCTACTGTAAAAAGACAACTGTAAAGCCATTAATGAAACGTCTCGCATCATGCGGACAATCTCATATAGGTAAGCTGTATACCACTCTAATGCTATACATACCTAAATTCAAAAGATACCTTTCACATTTTTCATATTTCACAAAATGTCTCTGCAAACAGTACTCAGTATTTCTATTCTACTTAGCACCCTACTTTATATTCAAAACACACGAGTTCTCCAAGAGGACCTAGAAGTCAGAGTTAAATATGCCACATTCAAGCAACTACAGAATAAGTGACAACTGAAAACCAGATCAAGTTAAAATTGAAAAGTGGAATCTAAAATATCACTAACTTTGTAAGCAGTTGTCAGTCATCCTCGTGCTTCCCCTTCTTGATGTGCAATAAATAGGGCAGCTGCTGTTTGGAGGTGCTTTGCCAAGCAGTAAATCGGAGTGCTCTAGCCACCACCCTGGGGCTCACAAGCCTTCAGCACAGGCTCCAGTAATCTGGCTGAAAACCAGACACTACGGCACAAACTCCATCACCGGTGCCAAACCCCTGAGACGGCCTGACCCTCCTCGTTCAGCACGCATTTGCCCCATAGATAGCAACTATACCAAGAGTGTAATTTGAAGATCTTAATTCTCCAAAGTCTCATCTGAACACTTACTGTTAACAAGATACTGGATGAAGCACAAAGTCAAAAATCTCTACTGCTAGTGGCTGTCTCAGAGCATTATACTTAAGCTTAGAAACTCTTTTTATCAATACTGCGGTTCAACCTTACGCTGGTACAGCTATACCAGCCCTCGAGGTGAATGCAACAGCTTAGCTGAAAAATCTTCAGAAACGCTAGTATTAGTTCAAATTCCTTTTAAAGCCAGTTTTAAAATTAGAAGTTTATACCAACATTAGAAGCACAGGTGCCCATCCCTTTTCTAAGTTTATGGCAAGAATACTTCTTAAAACAACTGTCAAGTTATTTAATTACTTCCATTTAAGTACAATTACTGTATAGTTGAAATCATAGAACAAAACAAGACCAAAAAAGCACAGAAGCGGCACCATAACAAAACACTATCTAAAGTACTTTGATTCCCATGGCAGATGTATACCAAAAACCTCACAAGGATAACACTATTTGTGCATCAGCAATGATCACAAATCACTTGTTTGACGCGTTTATCACTCCTTCTCCCACCTTCACCACTCTGCCTGTTAAAAAAAAATTCCATTCCTTTGTTGGAGGGAAGGATGACGCCCAAGCTCTTCTTTCTAATTCAGTTGTCTGTGAAGAGTATGTAAAAAGGCTCTTCCTCAGAAAGTGACTGTAAATAGAAAGTAATTTAACTTCCAAGATAAATTTACGTGCAGCATATAAAACCCCGTTGCTATTGTTAGGTATAAAAAGTTGTGGTTTACAACCAGACAGCATGTATTTCACATGGTCTATTTTTATACTTATACCCTATACACTATAGATTCCTGTACTGTTCTTAAGCAAGTATCTGGAAAGGTATGAAAAAGTTTTTTCTCATTAAATTCTCATTTGTATCCCCTGCTGTTGAAATTGCTTTTGCATTACTTCAGACAACTAAAAGAACATTTTCTGCTCCATAGCTATATTTTAGCAAGATGTTAACTTGGGGCGGGGGGGAGGCTGGGATGTGTGCTACCTAAACAGGAAAAGCAAATCCACAGAGGTAACATGAATGATGCTTAATGTGCAGGTCTGAACTAATACGATTGCATTTCAGACTGCTGAGGCATCTATTTTTAACCACAAACAGTAAAAGGTTAGAAAATTACTAAAAACTCCTTTCAGTTTGCAGAAACAATTGAGAAAATGGCTTGCAGTGGTATCATCTAGCCTGCTGCTGCTGTGTCACAGCTGAAACACCAGAAGTCCTTCTGACACTGCCTCAGCTGAATGTAGGGACAGCCTGGACCAGAAAAGCAGATTCCTCAGGTCCCCTCCCCGGCAGACGTCCGGGTACGAGAGGTCAAGACTCAGTCCCAGTCGTTGGCAGACTGACACAGTGAGCCAACAGCCACCCAGAAAGGGGATGTCCCTGACGCTGAACCAGAGAACGAGAGCCCACGCCCTCTTCCACAGGAGGTACACCAGGCACTTCTCTTCCTCCGCCTCTGGTGAGAGAACAGGTATTCCTGACAGAGAGGCTCGATTCCAGTCCCAGAGACTATGACAGACAACTAGCTTAGCACGTTTAAACATTCAAACTGTATCTCACCTGGTAAAAAACGCTGCCATGTCTCCATAAAGAAGTCCTACAACACACACCATACTTACTTCCTTTAAAAGCTCACAAACGTCAATATTGACAACACACTCCAACGCTATGGTTTCTAACAACAGTCTTCATGCACCAGAAGTTTGATCTAAATTTAAAGGATGCGAATTTATTCGGTTCTCTGAATACTTGAAACTTCATGTTGTCCCTTCAAAAGGGAAGTCTAAACCACATCCAAAGTCTCACCTCATATTCGAAAGAGTATCCTCCCACTGCCATTAATCAGGACAAGCATATGTCGAACACAAACTCTAGAATAGAGAGCTCTGCTTTGCTAGAAACCATGCCCATGAAAGCTGGCAAATTTTCAAGTATACAAATAAATGCCTTTTAGTTTAAATAACGATACTGGCTTTGGAAGTGCTGGGTATCAGCTTGGCATACAGAGGCTGCTGAACAGATGTCTTTTTTCCAGCTACTACCTTTGAAGGAGGAGAGCAACATCGTTGTTCATGACATAGCTGAAGCTATGTTTCAATCTTCAAACTACTGACCAACATCAGCAATTACGGGCAACAAGAGGAGGAACACGTGAAGAATAACACACTTTTTTTTTCCCAAGAATAAAGATGGCAGAATAAAAAAATTCACGCTAGAGCACCTCAGACAGTTCTCTCTCTCAATATCACTGACTATTATTTTCATTAACTTTGAGAACAGCAGTGATTCAGAAGATTAAACAGGCCTAAGCACCTGTCTTTGAAGAACATGAAAACAACAGGTCAGACAACCCGTGCTCAATACCTCAGAGGAAAACCAAAGCAAAGCAGAACCACCTATTTATCATCACCTAGACAGCAGCAAGTCAACATGGATGGCCTTTTCAGAAGCTTACGTCAGACAAAAATTCCTTCTGAGAAAAATTAACAGGCCTCATAGGGAAAAAACACAGAAGATGTGATCACATTGTAAAATCAGTAGAGCTTTTAACGCCATCTCGCATGACATTTTTATAAGTAAGAACACTGCTTGTACAAAGCGGGTCCACCATTGATAACTACTCTGTACACGTGGCTCTCCAATGGTTCAGTGGAAGAGTGGAAGGATGCATCAAACAGAGCTCTCCAGGGGTCTCCTCCGAGTGTGATATAGGATACTTTAATCCATGACTTGGACAGTGGAGTACAGACTATCTTTATACCTGCAGATGATCTGCAAGCACTCTGGACAGCAGGAATAGAATTCAGGAAGATCTTGCCCAATTGGAGCAATGGTCTGAAATAAAAAGGATGCAATTCAATAAGGATAAGCATGAAGTATTACGTTCTGGTAGCAATAATCAGCTGCACAAGTACAAAACATGGAGTGAGTAGCTGACTGCAATTCCACAGAAGAGAATGTAAAGAGAAGTTAAAAAATAAAAATCTTGCAAAGGCGTCAAACTTGCAATACTCCTCTTACACAGGATGTACACATACTAACTGAAGTCTTGTTTTATTTGGCCTTTCTGAGCCCTGAACTTAGATTTTATGGCCAGTTTTGGATACCAACTCTCCAGAAGGATGTAAGCCTACCAAAGTCCAGGTAAGACCACTAGAGGATGTGTCATATTCCAATTTTTTTTCCAATAATCAGAATCACTAAGTAAGAAAACTAAGCATTTAAAAGAGATGAAAAAGAGACAGTTACAGACTTCACATAGTTTAAAGTATCTACAAAGGAGAAGAAAACTTGTTCTTATACCTGTTAGGTATAAGTACAGCACAAACATCACAGGGTTTAATTGCAGCAAATAAAGTTCGAAGTACACATCAGAACTGTTTTCCACACAAACAGCAAGGAAAAGACTTCTTACAGAAGTGGTGGGATTCCCATGCTTATCATTCTAGAAGAGATCAAGCCGTTATTGCTCCAAAAGATTTCAGGCTCTTAAATCTCCAGATCAGCCCATATAGGCCCATCTTTCACGGTTCTCACTAGCAAGAACTTTAAAGCAGAAGTTCGGCCTCTGAATAGGATCAACTCCTATAGGAACCAAATTTAACTATGAAATAGAAAAGAAAAGAGCAAAGAAAGAGGCTAGTTTATACTTTGAAATCAAACAGCCTTTCTGTTCAACCGTACAGTTCATGTCTTTTTGGTGGAAAGTGAAAAATGACCATTGTAAAACAAAATTCTTCTTAGTTGCAGACAAAGCTCATACTGAAGCACCAAGTTTGAGATTAGAAAGTATCAGTAAAACATCCATTATTCTGGTGTTCCTAGTCTTAGAAGTAAGGTCATTAAATTATACAGTGACGCATCACTAGGACTGGGAATTCAACAGCAAGCTTCTAGCTTCCTATCCTTTGCACAGAAAGCTATAGGAGCCTGACAGTATGCCTGTAAATAAAACACTGTTCTTCAGCCACATTTATCAAAGAAAAGATGCTAGTATGTTACTTTGTACATCTACATTATTTCTACAGTATGCCAAAAGTGAATTAACACTTTGAGAAAGAAGTGACTCAAAAATACTGTAAAGATGAAGTCAGCAAATAAAAGTATTTAGCCTTTATGCAACATCAGAATTATTATTTAACAATCAAGAGACCTGATGGTAAGCACACAGTCTGAGCTTACTTAAGAGAACTATCAGCATATACAGATGTGTTTATTATGATGATCAACAAGGAATCAAGACATCAAAAGAAAAAAGGAAGGTAGAGTCATCAACTGCCCAATCTGATGTGCACTAAAGGACAACAAATTAATCTCTCCTTAGTTTCTAAAGTTTATAAAAGATTGGATGTATTATTATCCAGAAGCATTTCAAACCCAAGCTAGTTTCTAGTTACATGTCTTGCTGATCACCAGTAAAAAGCCATGTTGAACTAGGTTACCAGCTATGACCTGCAATGAAGACTGACTACAGCTGGTCTCCAAACCCAAACACCTGGCATGGTTTATTTAGGATCTGACCCAAGGGTTTTCCAATCACTTGATCATAGCTTATCAGGAAACTCCCAGTAGAGTTTATGGCATTTCAAGATTATGTTTACACTAGTAACAGAATTCCTTCTCCATCCCTCTTCTTTTAAAAGACATTTCACATTTTTATTTATCTCTCCTTCTATTTAAAGTAACTGCAACTTTGAATCAGCTTTATTTCATAAAACTCCACCTACAAAACAGAGTTAACTGGAGTACAAAGCTTTGAAGGAGAGTATTGACAAAGACTAAATGTGGGGAAGTCAATGTGGAATTCAGGAAAAAAAAATCTCAAGATTAAAGCTCTTAAGTTTTGTGTTTAATTACATATTCTGTTCACGTAGCTCCTTAAAGCCATTATACTTGAAATATATACCCTGAAAAACCAGCAAGAAGTATATGCTGTTGCATTCAGTTTTAGGCGCATTCTAGCTACAGATGACAGGAAAGGCTGACTCAATTAGCAGCCTGCATGACAGTTTTTGGGACAGTGGCTCTCAACCACCATGATGGGCTTTAAGGGGTTCACAGGCTACTTCTAAATGAAAATACCATAACAGTACAGAGAAAGCATACTACACGGAACTGATCTCCACCGGAAAATCAAGAGATATACAAATTTAAGTGCTAAAAATCACCAAACTAGGACATGCTTAACAGCAGTTCTGTAACTGAATTCAGGAGGAAGGAGATGAAAGAACACCGAGATGTATCCACAATCATTAGCAAGACAGTGCCAGCAGCACCAGCACTCAGTTTCAGCTGCTTTCAAACAAACTACACAATCCCTCCCAACACTTTCAGAAACGATGAAAATCACCTTCAGGTAACTTTACTAAGAGAACTAAAGCAGCACACATTACCTGGAATAAGACAGGAAAGTTTGACAGCAGCAGCTCCATTTCAACGAGCTGCATCTCAAACTCCTGATGTTTGGATTTCAGGTATCAGAAGAGAAAGAACTAGACTTTGCTACCAGAGTTGCATCCTCCTTGCCATAGGATCAGAACAGTACCCCATACTTTCTTTGCCTTGCTCTCAAAAGAGGATTTTGGAAAATAATCTTCTGTGCTGACTACAAGGAGAAGTGAACGAGAGATGACTGTCTCAAGTGCGCAGGGTAAGAAAGTCGGGCAGAGGCATTTCACTGATCACTTGCTTGCTCTGTTGAGATGCTGGCAGCAGCTGTCCCCTGCTCTGGGGGCCTGGCTCTCTAAAAAAGACACCGGTAACATTTTTTAGTCCCTATGAATGCTAGGGAAAAGAACAGAACCACTTTTACAACAAATGGTAATGAGAATGCAGCACGGACAGAGCAGGTTAGATCAACATTAATAATGGTCAAACCAGAGGGATGTAGTGAACAATCTGAGTATTTAGTGAGCAACAGTTGGAAGCTTCTCCAATGTTCCAGCCCACCCTGAACAAAGCACAGTCACTGGTATCGCCACATGCCCTCGCCGGAGGACAATCAGCGTTCTCCTCAGTTGTACAGGAGAGATGCCAACAATTTCTTCTCTTGCCCCACCACTGAATAGTCGCAGAGAACACTTTCATACTTGATTCACCACTGCATTTTAAAACTCACTCAAAGCCTTTAACAGTCTTGTACCAAATTAGAGCAGATGCACTATGCCATTTCATATCTTTACTGATCTGACAGACCTGAGGTGATACTGATTTGAGACAAAAGGTGATCTACCTTCATTTCTATACTTATTGTTATCTGATAAAAATAACAGCAAGTTTTATTTTCTTTTCCCCAAAGGATTTGACTATTTATTATGAAAATGTGATCTAAAAAACCAAGAAGCATTTTGACACAATATTAAATTCAAACTCACTTAACAGGTTACAATAATTTAGTATCAACAAGTCTTCTGCAAAGACAAAGTTCCTAGCTGTAAAATCAGGATAGTTTCTTCTACTATATACTCCAGAGAACAGCTAGTACAAAACATTCATTAGCACAGGCGTTTCAAAAAGATTTGCTTTACAGAAGCTAACCAGCCTAGATGTTTCAGGTAGAGCTGCACCTAGTTATTCACTTAAGTCTACCAAGTTTTGCTACTAGTAATTTAAAGCCTTCTCTGACTCACATCACTGTGTAGTTTCTGCCTTTTAAGTCTCTGGTAGCCACTAAATCAGTAGAGCATGGGAACATGAAAAATGAGACAACATTTCCCTTGATTTTATTACATCCTTTAAAGGTATGAGTCTAAGGTTCTGTAAAGAGTTAAAGGTTACCTATACTGGCGAAAATTAATGAGGCCAGCAGGACATCATGCTTCCTGTTCATAGAGTCTTGGATCAGTAAAATGGTGGCACTTTGCCTTAAGACATAAATGAATAATAGCAGTCAGTAACTGTGTTAGGTAATAATCATTCAGTATTTCTGAAGGAGCTTTGCTGGAGTTCAAATAGTAAATTCTGATATGACTATTTGATATTAATTATGGAAAGAACAATGCAAGTGCTCATCTTCTAAATTTCTTCTTACTTCTTTCTGATTTCAACAGCTGCAATTCAAAACTCCAGGGTCCAATTCTCTCAGGTCCCAATTCTCTCAGGTCCCAGAAACTGGTCCCCAAACCTCAGGAGTCCTGCATAGTAGACAATCCTGTAATTGTAACAGCTTTAAGGTCGTTCAGGACTTGCAGATGATCTTTTCCATCCTCTACATCCCATCTTCCCACTTTCCAAACAAAGCCAGACTTGGTGCACCCTCAGTTCACTCCTGACTAGTACTTCTGTTCCAGCCAGGTAATCAACACTCTTCGTGCTCTTCCTCCCTGCAGACAGCATTGTCACGGATACGCTTATTAAAACACTGTGTGCTAATAAAGGAAGGCTTTTTTGTGAAGGCTGTCATGGTTTTCAGGCTGAATTTTAATTACATAATCTTACAGACTGCGTAAGGACTAATCTGAGTGATTCTGTTCTCAAATCAAAACACGTAACGAGTGTAAGATTTCTCATAGTAACGACTTGTCTTCTCACTGGGCAAAGTTAACCTTCAGTTCTTGTAGGGAAGACACAAGCCAATGTAGTTCACGTTCACAGCTTAGCTTCAAGAAAAAAAAAATGCAGCAGATCACATCTTCAAAGAGAAACAACTATAGATTAGAAGTTGATAAACTTAATGGCAATGCAGAAAGTCTTTGCTTGACCCCATCAGGGATTCTTGCCACTATTAAGCAGCTTTCAGGAAAAGCCACAGAAAGGCCCATCAATATTATCCATGTTTGGATGAATTGAGACAAGCTTAAAAAAAAAAAAACAACTTATTGAAAGGACAGAGTCCTTCAGCCTCTATTGTAATTGGCCAGTTAACATCACTATGCCATATTATTCTTCTGTAAATTATCCCATTCAAGGGAGCAAGCTTGGAATGCATTTAAAAAGCAGACCCTAATATGCTGGATGAAAGCAGGTAGTAAAAACCAACAGAAATTCCGTGTTTCTGAATTAAAAAATCCACATTTGCTAGTATTGCATTATACATACAAAAATCTGGAAGAGATGTCAAAACTCTTAAAAATATTGACTTTTACACAACTTGGCTGGTAAAGAAAAAGGCATTTATTAATATGTATGAACCTGTTACTGTAGAGGATTAGGCTCCTACCGCCTGCTCTGCCCACAAAGCTAGATTTCCTCAAATCTATTGATGAAAGGGAAAGCTGCTTGTGATTATTGGTGAAAGCGGCCTTGCATAGTGGAACAGCTGGCTTGAGTATTCATCTTCAAAGAAAACAGCCCCAAAATGAGATTTTTTTGTCCCTCCACTAAGGTGCAGTACAGCAGTTTCAGATATTTCAGTTATCTATAAATACAAGTGGTTCCTGTTTTTCTGACAACAAAGTATTTCATTATCTGTGGGGAAAAAAGCAAGTGGAGAAAACAGATTCAAGCAGACTCAGTCAAATCCCACCTGTCCTTACTTTTGATATTGGTCAAGAAAGTATCTGTTAGCAAACATTTTAAATTAAATACTTAGCTTTTAAGAAACATATGAGAACTCAGACCATGTATGGCATGGTTTATTACATAGTATATTATAAATGTATTTGGCTGCCTTTCCACACCATTTACAAGTTCTTTACAATTCTTCAAGTTTCACGCCAGTCTGCACTCAGCTGAAGTTCTAACTAAAGCACTGTCAGTATGAGAGCTTATGCTTGGCTTAAAGAAACAGTATTTTTAAAAAGGCATTTGTAGGGTTGGTCAAGGTATTTATGGTTCTTGCACCCACCAAAGTGTTCTACATAGGAGACATTCTCAGGAGTTGTCATCTACACCCTTACAAAAATATCTGAAATAACTTGACAGAGAAGCAAGCAGGGGTTTTTTAACCCTCATTTTTGATCACTCGATCCTCCAGTAAACCAGACAAGTTAAACTTGTTCTAGACAAATACAAAATCTTCAGATACTTCACTGAAACCAGTATCTCATTTCTTATCCGTTCTATGCTTCTCCATTGCCACCTCACACACATACCACACTCATCCCCTCCCAGAAATAAAAGGGTCAGGACTGTGTCCTTGCTGCAAAGAAGGTGAACGGTATCCTGGGCTGCATCAGGCAAAGCATTGCCAGCAGGTCGAGGGAGGGGATCCTTCCCCTCTGCTCAGCACTGGTGAGGCCACACCTGGAGGACTGTGTCCCGAGCTGCGCTCGTCCAGTACAAGAGAGACACGGACATACTGGAGAGAGTCCAACAAAGGGCCACAGGGATGACGGAGGCACAAGAGAGCATCTCTCCTGTGAGGAAAGGCTGAGAGAGCTGGGACTGTTCAGCCCGGGGAAGAGCAGGCTCAGGGGGATCCCATCAATGTGCACAAACACCTGCAGGGAGGGTGCAAAGAGGACGGAGCCAGGCTCTTTCCGGTGGTGCCCCGTGACAGGACCAGGGGCGATGGGCACACACTGACACACAGGAGGTTCCCTCTGAACATCGGGAAACACTTTGCCACTGTGAGGGTGACCGAGCACTGGCACAGGCTGCCCAGGGAGGTGGTGGTCTCCATCCCTGAAGACACTCAGAAGCCATCTGGACATGGTCCTGGCTCTGGGTGACCCTGCTTGAGTAGAGGGTTGGACCAGACAACCTCCACAGGACCCTTCCAACCTCAACCGTTCTGTGATTAGTTTCTGCTATTGACATAGATCCTTATTTCAGTTTGTAATCTTTAATGAGTATTTGACAAACATGCCAGTTGCCATTGTGACAGACAGCTGACACCTCTCTACAGTACTAATTAATACTTCTACCTTCTCTCTGCACTGCTAAAAGCATTCAAGCAAGCTGTCACGATACAAATGCATTACTCCTAGCTTCAAAGGGAGAATAGCTATATACAAAAAACCTCTTGGAATAATTTTATTTTGCATGACAAAAAAAGAGAAGCATCCAGATGTCCTTCATGTGGCTGAGTAACTCACCTGCCCTGCATGAGTAAAAATAGATTATCCCATAACACAAAGAATTTACTAGCACTCAGTACACACTTGTATTTATAAAGCGTGAAGTTTAAAGATAGAGGAATTTTCAAGAAGAGGAATGAAGATACAACCTTACACTGCACTTCAAGTGACCTTTTATGTCTGGAGAACCTTCTCAGAAGACAGTAGCTTTAGCAGTTACTATAAATACTTCTATCTTTACACTTTGTCAAATATAGGAATAAAAGCAGACACCTGTGGCTGACAATCTAGATTTATCTACCAGAACTAAACCAGTTGTACTTTAGCAGGAGGAGTCTCACAGAAGTTTCTTATGGAATCTTTGCTGACACAGAGAAAGTACAAACAAGGTTTGCATTTTCCATGAGCAACAGAAGCTGCTAATCACCAGCTTTAAAACTGAAAGTTTAATATATAGCCTCAACATGCAACAGGCCAATATTCAAATATCCACTACAGTTACAGGGAACAATTCCTTTTTACTATAGCATCACCTGAAGTCATAAAAGATTATCAGCACCTCCTGTAAAAATGCACAGCCTGAGAGAAATTTCAGCTCTTCAGTAGTCTGACAGCCGTTTGGGAGTCCTGCCTGCTCAAAAAACCAAAATACTTGAATATTCAGCTTTTAACAAGAAGTTTAAAAAAAGCTTCCATGAAACATATGCTGTTATTTCTACCATACAAGACAGCATTCAGAAATAAGCTGACTGTGGAACACTTGCACTCTTCTATAGGGGAGCAGAAAAAAATTAACCCACAGCAGCTGAGCAGAACACTTAGGAGTACAAGGCACAGAGAACCATTTATGTCAGAGCTGGTACCCTACAGTCTTTAAAACAAACTGAACCATTTCACTTTGTGAATTTCTTTCAAGTATTTTCCCCCTTTCCTCCTTTTAATAACTCTCTCATCTGAAACACTTATAGCTCATTAATTTTAAGAATGCATTGACTCCTCCTTAATGAAGACATTTGAATGTTTAAACTGGGAAACAGCGCTGTCAATTGAGCAACCCCATTCTTCTGTTTAGGTATCTTGTAACACTCAAAAACTGAATGCATGGCAGGATAGGTTTTCCATAACCTAGAAACTGGTGTGGTGCTGGAGTTACCTTATGTAATTTTTGTTACAGAAAGTACAGCAAAAAGCGAACACACCTAACTAGGATGGTTTGCATTAACCATTGTTTGATATCACCAACTGTAATGTTCACCTCAGAAGTCCTATCTCAACTGTTTTTCAAATGCTGTAGTTCTGGCTGTCGAACTGAAGGCACTCATGACTGGAGCATGTCTGTCCATGCTTCATTCTCACCTGCTTCTACAAACGCTCGTAAACACAATCCTTCAGGAGGAGAGCTGAAAACATTCAAGCCTGCAGCTGCAGTAGAGCTCAAATCTCTAGTAAGTTTACGAGCAAAGTGAAGAAAGGGGCAGTATTCAATAATAATGCAATTCAAGTATTGCTTACTGGTACGTATTTGCAGAATACTTTCTTTTTTCTTTAGGAGTACAATAAAATATGCATCTAGGGCAATACATATGGAAACCCTTATCAAAGTTACATTAATGCCCATGCCCAGTTCTGTCCTGATATTATGAACATGGTCTCAAGAGCTCAGTTTTATCAACAGTTAGTACACTATACGAATACGTGATTTAGCTGAGCGGATATATGCTGTGAAGAGGTCTGCACAATCAGGTTTTCAACAGTTTAGCTGCTGTAGTTGACAGTTCACAATTGCAGCCATTCATTAGCGTTCCTGGAATACAGCCTGCACAGTTCAAGCTGGTCAGCTATCTCTGGAAAATGATCTATACTCTGCTCCTTTTCCAACATGCCTAGTAATATTTTGCCCCGAAAGTCTGCCAAACATGCAGGAGGTTTGAACAAGCTCTCAGTCACATTCTTTTAACAGAGGCAACACATTTCTTTTCCCCCCAAGAGCCAAAATAAAGTTATTAAGGTTATTAAGCCAGCTGGAATATTATGCTTGACAACTACAAATTTGTGTATACATGGGCATAAAGGTGAGTGGAGAAATGGACAAACACTCATCCTGAAATCCTCTCAGGTACTCTGACTGCCCTGCATCCACAGTAATTAGTACTGCTGCTAGGGTCCAGCAAAGAGTCCAGGCAATCCTGAGATCCAGTTCTACTTGTGTTTTTATAGTATTTGTCAGACTCCAAATTCAAAGTGGATTGCAATATTCACATCTGCCTCAATAAGAGTACTATTTCCTCCATCCTTGAATACTGTTGCAGTTTATTCTACTCATAGCCACATTTAGAGAGGAAAAGAAAATAAAACTATGTTATGCTGTAGATCTTTCATAACTTCCACAGAACATATTTCTCTTTTTAAGAGCTTAGCAATGTAGACACATCAAGTGAAAAAAACAGCTTTGCTTTTTAAAGGAAGGTTGTGACATGCCAAAAGCTTTTTTCTTTTTAATTCTTTTGGACCACCTACCCACCCTCTCTTCCCCTCCAGATAAGATTTCTTGATTAATTGATTCTTCATTATTCATCACATCAATGCAAGAAACCAGTTTTGCCTAGACTACTGTAAAAGTGTACTGGACTATCAGAACAGGAAATTAAAGGTTTTCAGGCAATGTCTTGCAAAAAAGTCAGTTCTACATCTACAGATACATAGTTCTATATCATCTGCCTATATATCAGGCTACATAACCTTACACCTCCACCTTTATCTTAGATGTAGTTTGATTTAAAACAGCAGGTCATAAGACAAAGAACTTTCTGCAGAAAGATGGGAACTGATCAGCTTTTTTTCTCAGACCTCTTTGTCTTGTACTTACTGTATTTCTCACATTCTGTTTTCAAAGAATTCCCATCCTAAACTATTTTACCTTTAAAACAGTTCCTCTTCATATTCAGAATGGTGAATGACTTACTGGATCAAGCCAGGATATTCAGAGCTATACAGTATTCCTTGATGAATCACTATTTTAGAAGATGACTATAAGAGAATAATCTACACAAGTTTCAAGTACGTACAAATATTTAAATATAATTGAAGGTGTCAGAAGAAATGTAGACACCTGCCAACACATTGACACCCCCCCCACCCCCCCGTATGTTACACATATTAAGATAAAAAAGGAAAATGCTTTCCACAAGTTTCTAGCTCTTATGATCACAAAGCAAACTCTAAACAAAACCAAGCGTTAACTTCCTGAACCTGCACGCAGCCTGAAACAGTGACTCATGATGTGTGAACTCCCTTTGTGCCCTATTAGTTTTATCAGTGTCAACCCTCAGCCTATTGATGACACTTGAAGGTCTTCATTAACTATTTCACCACCGATTTCAGTAGATAAAGCAGCTGGGCATAACCCCATGGGAGGAGTGGCGTAAGTTAACTGGCTGGAAAAAGGCAAAAAGCAGGAGCAAGAAGAGAACAGCAGACAAGCAGGAGACAGTTTTATAATAAAGCCTTCTCAGTGAGTAAAGCAAATAAAAACAAAGTGGTAAAACAGCCTTAACAAGCTGCTAGGTTTTTATTTTCTCCTTTCTCTGTGTGAAACCAGTGGAAGTCAGGATACTGTTTGAGGGGAGCAAAGAATAAACTTAGATCTACTAGTTCTGTATCACCTACTTTGTATGAAGTCTAGGCCTGCTTAAAGTAAGCTTTCCTTGCTTATCAGTATCACTACTAAAGAAAGCTATTCCAAGCTGGGAGAGACTCTCACATACCATAAAGCTCCTTGCTTAGCGTACCACTTCAGCAAATTACAAGGTTTTATCACCCACTGCAGAAGTGGACAACCGAGAAGTACGCATTTCTTTTCAGATAACCACAAGTTAGTTTCTCTACTGAACATCATAACGTGGCACATAAAAAAGAGCGCTCTGCATTTAGAGTCCATTCCTATTTCTTACTCGTAGTTCTCACAGCCAAATTTCTCAAAAAGTTTATGTAGAAACAAGCAATGTGTGAAGCAACGCTGCAAGGTGGCTCAAGTTCAAAGACAAGAGTACAGAAACAACTTTAAAAATCACTGTTCAGGGTAAGAGTACCAAGAACCGCCTTACTAGTGTGCAACACAAAGCAGCCTACAGGTTTGAATAAGTAGGACAAGTTTTTCCTTATCATTGTATAAAGTTATTAATTTGTCATAGATAATCATGTCTGTTACTACAATTTATATAAATATTAAGTATTAGAAGCTATGCAAAACAAATGCAAAATACATTCCTTTCTTTCTGACTCCTTAATCATCAGAATGATTAAACACAAGATAAATCATCTTCTGATAATATACTGAGCTATGAAAAAAACCCCCTACCAGCTTGAAATCTAACCTTATTTGCACAAAGAAGAGTTTGTCAGCTGGGTCAGCAATCCTCTTAAGGTAGGCACAACTGCTAGAAAATTTTAACCATTTAACTTTTAAGTTCTTTACCACTTTAATCAGAACTAGCGCAACTCTCTACAGCACAGCTTTTGCTTGCATAAAGGCATTAGCAGAGTTACTATCTCAAACGCAGCGTTAGCCAAAGCTCCAGTGAGCACAAGGCCTGCATTACTGCAGATTTAACTCTCCAAACACCAATTTATCTTTGAGGTACCTTCTCCATCTACTACACCCTAATCCCACATAGGCAGCAGCTTTACTAAAAGGCACTCTGAGCAACACTGACTGTGTTATCTTAAAGTCTGGTATTCTCCCAAGGTGAGGAAAGGCTTACAGAAAAATTCAGCACATCAGACCTTCTAATAATGGTGTTACTCCTATTTTTAAAAATACAAATAGGTATAACCCACATGTACTTTATTCCTCCAAATTGTAGTAATCCTGACAGTAAACGTTAATGACATTAATTCAGTACTCAAACACTGCCTTCCCTGAAAGTCTTCTCTCAAAGAAGTCAATTAAGAACAGTTTTAGCCATCACGCTACCCTTCAGGGTAGTCTGACAAGCCTATGGGAGTAAGTCACAGACACGCTTCCTCTCTCAGGTCCTTTGATGAGTCTGCTCATACTACACACCTCTGTTACAACTAGTAGTTCCAAATGGCTTTCCTATAAATAAAACTTGTAAGGTTGTACTTTCTACTGTGTCTACAACTTCGCTCAAGTAAGCGGCATCCTTTTTATTCAATGCAAAAGACCATCATCTGTAGAGCTTTCACTATGTTAGGGGATACAAATTCATATCCAGATGCAAGTACCTTCCTTACTAACTGATACTATACAGTGCAAATTCAACAGCAGGATAAAAATCAAGAACCTGTGTTATAAGCCTTTAAGTTTTCCAAGATACCTCACCTGATGGCCCTAAGGTAGCACTACACTTCTGTTTTTAATAACACTGCAATACTGTGGAGTTGATAAACCCATTTTAACCTGGCTGTCATTCCAGTGTTTTTTACAATGCGTTCAGGGGAAAGGACAGAACAGATTTCCTCGCATACTGAGTAGTTAGGTGCAGAAGGACAGTTTTCAGTCTTGGAGAAGGTCACATTATTTGTGCATTAAGCAGCTTTCAGGCTACTTTCTGCCCTGTCTTGAGAGAAAAGTAATCACGCTCACAGCCTAAGAAGAACAAGTACGGCTCACTACTTGCCTAAACACTTTGCTATGTTTTGTACTCTTAAAAAAAAAAGTAGCCCCAGTAAATTTTAGTACCACTTTCCAAAAATACAAACTTACAAAAACAAAAACTACTTGACAATAACTTGAAAGTTGGGGGCGGGGTGGGGGGGGTGTTTCCCTTACGAAAAGGTATTTTTATAGCATTATAAAATAATTCATACCTGTCTTCATCACCATCAACAGGAATAGATATGCCAAACATAGAGCTGGCAAGACTGTTCATAGGAGTACTTGCAGGTAACTGAAGAGGATTTGCTAGAGTGTCTGGAATGGGAGGCTTCACAAGAGGTTTATTTTCAGCTGTAAGAGAAAGTGGTGGCTGAGGTAGGGGTTCCGATTTTCTTCTAGTATCATCAATCTGGCCTGCTAAGGATTGAGCTTGAGTCTGAAACTGTCCGAGGTTTGACTGTGGCAGATTTGCAGGTACATTAGGCGTGCCTTGCATTAACGAGTGTCCGACGTGCTGTGGCTGGACAACACCAGTACTTCTGCTGACAGAAGTGTGGCTAGTCAGCTGGGACTGGACCAGCGTAACAGGGACATTTGGCATAGTAACAGAAGCGGTGGTAGACACACTAGGCACACTTGTACCGGGCACAACCGCAGGCACGTTCTGAACTCCAGAGACCACGGCATGGGGCGCACCAGGCATTCCAGACACTTGACTGCTTCCACCCATTTGATGCTGAGTCACAGATTTCTGTTGCACAACCCCTGTATGTCCAATGCCTTGCTGCACCACACCTCCTGGTTGCGGAATGGCAGTCTGACTAGCTTGTGCCTGGCCACTCGGCATTAATCCTGATCCCTGTCCGACTGCTTCGCCAGGCTGGGCTGACACCCCCATCACTGGCGCTCCCACAGGTGAGGGATTTTGGCCGGTCACCTGCCCCACAGGAAGGCTGGAAGCCACAGTACTTGGAACAGAGCCTGTAGCAGCCTGCTGAATAGCTCCTTGAGACTGCATAATTGTCATGTGCTGCATGTATTCGGTCTGACCAGAAGGTTGCGTCGGCAGTAGATGCACTGGTGGAATCTGGGACTGAGAATAAGCAAATTGTTGAGGCTGAGTCACTGGTATGTTTGCCTGCTGCACCTGCTGCTGTGCCACAGGAATGCTTGGCTGCCCTATTGTCACATTTGGAGGTGCCATGCCTTTCCCGTTGGGTCCAGCCTGCGCAACACCCTGCGTATTTACCTGTGGCTGCGATTGCTGTGGCACCATCATTTGCTGATTTGCTACCGAAGCCCCAGAAAACATAGGCTGAGCAGTACTTTGAGGCATGGCCCCACCTATGGGTTGTTGCGGCTGCTGTTGTTGCCCAATGACAAAACTAGGTTGCTGTAGAGAGGACTGGTTCATTTTCTCTGTCTGCAGCAGCTGTGACACAGCAGTCAGGGAACTGTCAGCTATAGAATCGGGGCCATGGGCCGACACTGGCACAGCCGAGACCACAACAGAACCTCCTGTGGCACCGAGGCCACTGTCCCTCTCCTGAGCAGCCTGCTCGAAGGTGCTGCTGTGCCGAATGCAATCTCCAGTCCTGCCCAGGACACCACCACCATCTGAGTCCCGGTCATAATACTCCATACACGTCCATCGTCCTCGCCTGTAGGGCTCCCCTGTACCGTGGTCCAGCTTGATCACCCTGAAGCGCGAGCTGCACGCAGCAGCCACTGTCTGAGACATCGTCCCAGGAGCAGCAGGTGCAGAAGGCCCTGTGGAGGGCAAGGCGGTTTGAGCACCGCTGCCTCCCGCCACGGCAGTTCCAGGGGCAGCAGCTGGCAGGGGCACAGCGGAGCTCTTGGGCACAGCACCCCCATTGGGGGCCACAGCTGGCGGAGCTGCAGCCACCCCACCAGCAGCCACAGCCAGCTGCCCATCCAAAAGGAGGTTGGGAGAGACGGTGCCAGGAGTTTCGGCCTCACCCACGTTGTTGAGAGTCTCCTCGGAGGAGCTCCGCTCACAGACATCCTCAGGGCCATAGTCGGTGGCTCGGGAAACATCAAAGATTTCGGAAGACACGTCCTCGGTGCGGGACTCATCCGGGTCGTCCAGGCTCTCGGTGTCCTCGGTGATGCTGCTGGCCACCTGGGCCGTGGTCACGCTGGTGATCTGGAAGCAGCTCTTCTTCTTGGCCGGCATCTTGGACATGTTTCCTCCGCGGGGAGGGGCTCCGCCAGCCGGGGCGAGGCGAGCGCGGTGCCGGGGCGGGCTGTCACGGCGTGCCGGCCGGACCCCCGGCGCTACCGCACATCCTCCGGCTGCTTCCTGCGGCGGGCGGGCGGGCCGCGGCGCTCCCGCTGGCGGGCCGCGGGCCGCGCGGGGGGCGGCGGGGCTCCTCCTCTTCCTCCCCGTCCGCAGCCCTCCTCCCGCGGCCGGGACGCGGGCCTCCTCCTCCCCGCCGCAGCCCTCGCTCCGAGCGCGGCGGGGCCGGCCGAGCGCCCCGCGGCTTCCTGCCGGCTTCGGCGCGGCGCGGGCCCCGGGCGGGCGCGGCGGCCGCAGAAGCAGGCCCGCGGCCCGCCCCGCGCGAGGGGCCCCGCGGCGGCCGGGCGAGGCCCAGGCGGCCCCGTCTCCCCCCCGCGCCCTGTCTCCGCGCTCTACCTGGAGACCAGCGCCAGGCGCATCCTGCTCGGAACCAGCCCGCGGGCGAGCCCCGCAGGTACCCCCCCCACCCCCCGGGGCGGAGGGCCGGCGCGGCGGCAGCGGCGAGGAGGAAGAGGAGGCGAGGCGGCCCTTCCGCGGGCGGGCGCGGGCGGCTGGGCTGGGCTGGGCTGGGCTGGGCCGCGCTGCGCCGCGCCGGCCCCGGGAGCGCGGGCTCCGACTGCGGCTCCCTGCGCCCAAGATGGGGCTCAACTTCTCCTGCGCTGCACCCTGGGAAGGGCGCCGGCCACGCCCCCCGACGCTGCGGCGCGATGACGTCACGCCCCGCCGGAGCTGGCGGGGGGCGGGGGGAGGGAAGCGGAGCCTGCGGTGGCTGTTTGGAATGTGCCACCGCCCGCCAACTCCGCCCCCCCCCGTCCCCGCTCCGCTTGGTCCCTCCCGGGCGCGCGAGCCCGTGTTGGCGGTTGGGCGCGTGCGCAGCGCCCCGCGCGCGCCGCCGCGCAGCCGCGGCCTGAGGAGAGCGGGCGGCCCCTCGGGAGCGCGGGCGGGCGCCCGTGGAGGCCCAGGGCAGAGGCGTCTCTTTTGTCTTTTTGCGTTACGTTTCTGATGCGCAGTTGCTCCCGGAGAGCTATCAGTGGAGCAGCAGGGCCGTAAATTCGTCAAGCGACGGGCGACAGGATTTAAGCTGTTTATCCCTCCTGTTGGACGACGATCGCCCCGACACGATAGCGAGTTATTTCAGAAACTCACTCCTCTAATTATCAAAATAATCATATTATCCAGGCTACATTTATTTACAGCCAGTTTCTAGCCACTGTTTTATGTTCATAAAGGTAACCGATTTCTGGTTATTTCTCCTAATCCAGAGCCTTCTTTCCCATGGCCATTCGCACAGCCCTGCTCCGTGTGATTTGCAGTTGGAGTCAATCGCTCTCACAAGTGAGCAGTACTGCGGACAGGCTTGCCAGTGAGGCGCTGCTGGTATCGCGTTGTAGCACTGGTTCGTCGCTGTGTCTCTTTCCACTGTGTTCCTCCTAGGTCCTCTTATGTTGGTCGTTTTCCCGCAGCTACATCATACTGGTGGTTCATAGCCAAACCATAAGGAGCCCACCTGTGGTGTCTTCAGGTGCTCACCTCTCATAAATCCCTGATATGATACGCAAGTCAACTGATACGATACGCAAGTCAACAAAAGAAATGAATATAATAATGTTATTCCAGCCACCAATGTCATTAGGGTGTTCCTGTGTGATAATCTGATCCCGGTTTGACAGTCACACCTTGCAACTGTACCATTAACCCGTCCTGGCTTTTTGTGTAAGGTCACAAAGTGCTTTAAAGACCAGTTCTAAGTGGAAGATCCCCACTACTAGCTTCCCTCCAGTTCAACTGTTCCCGGTAAATGCGACAGTTGAGCCAAGTTATGATTTATTTTGCAATTCTGCATGCTAATCCATCTCTTCTGTATCTGTTTTCAGTAATATTTTCCAATATGATATCATACCAAATACTTCCCTAGCTTCAGCAGAGATTAAACCTACTGCATGAACAATGTAAGAACTCATTTATGTTAGAACAGAGTTTTGAGTTAGAACAGAGTTTTGAGTTAATCTGGCATGAGCCACCTTGGTAAATTTATCCATTAAAATCAGGCATGCTAATTACACGAGTCTTTGGCAAAAGCCTTTCCACTTTTCTTTTTTCAACTTTAATTTGAAGTTCTTATCAATCATGCTAGCCCCAATTCCAGAAAATTTCTGCAAGAGGTGTTTGGGTAAGTGTCTGTTCATGTCATTAGCATCTTCCATTAATCAGATATTTCAAGCGGTCAGAGCCCCTCCATCCTTGAACTTTCTGTCTTCATTTTGCTGTCACACCTCCTCATTTCTTCTCAGGGAGGAAAGAATTCTGATGATCACCCAAGTCTCCGTTTCTTTGAGCATTGCCATCATTTTCGCCAGCCTGGTGAAGACGCTCTGGTATAATTCAGTGGGAGTCTGGTAGTGGTGGTTGACCAAACATAGAAGATAACCAGTGGGGTTAGCCTCAGGTCCATGTCCCACAGTTTATGTCCTGCCGAGTAACAAACCCCAGCTTTTCTGGGTGTACTCTGAGTAGAGGACTGTCCCTTCATCTGTTGCCACACACACCGGGTAGTCTCTTTCGAGTCCTGAATCTTAGGTTATACCCCATTTGTTCTGCCTTCGGTAAAGCATTCTGTTCTGTGGTGCCTTGCGAATTCTCCTTATGTGTGTAACATCCTTGGTTTCCGTGCCTGTGCGCATACAGTGTGCCAAGACTTGCTTTTCTTCTAATCTTCCTTGGCACTTTGTCTTCTGCCTACTTCTTTTTATGCTAGTATGAACCTTATTTTCGATTCTGTTTCTCTTTGTACTAGCTCATCCCTTACTATTTCCTGTCCTCGTATTCTTTAAGTCTGCCTTCTAGAGTTTCTTCATTCTGCCTATGTTAGGAGGTGATAAACTGTCTGTGCGGCATCCTTTTTCCTCCTTAATGATTTTGAGTTCCCATCTGAACTCCATTTGTAATTCTTGGATTTCCTCCTGGTACACAGGAGTGTTTGCTCCTGATATGACATGAGTTCTGTCAGGCAACACTTCCTGGAGCAGCTTCTACCAGGTACCCACTGGAGGATAAAGCATGTTCTTTATCTTCTGTTTACTGCCATCTCTTAGCCCTCTGATCAAATCTACATTCTTAGAATTCATCTTTTCTGTCCAGCCCTGACTTTGAAGAGGGAATAAAGGCAATCCCCCAAACTCCTTCCCAAACAAATTCTCTCCAACATGCAATCCTTTGTTTCCTGCAGCCTCTTCACTGCAGAGAGGAAATTTAATGTACACAGTACAAGATCTCTAAAAATGAGTAATATCATCTTAATACCAAATTGCAATGTTAAAACTTTGTATTTCAATCTAAGAAGTGTCTTATGTCCATGAAAAGTGTATTTTTGGCATGGGACATGAGGCATTAGACCTTAGACCTGCCATTAGCCCAGGAACTGTGACTCCTTGTTCTGCAAGGCAACCAAGTATAATTTGATAAAAGAATGGAACTCTGTATTTGAGCAGAGAAGGCGATGCTGCTTTGGCAAGTTAAGTTTAATTTTAACAGGCAGCATGTGGATGTGTCTAGGAGTTTTTAAATTAGTCACAACAACGGTGGATTAAATAGCCGAGGGAAAGTCATATGGCCGAAGATGGGCAATAATGCAATGTATGATACAGCACTACTGTTTACACCGCAGATCCCAATGAGGTTGGCAGGAGTTCTGGGGGGCTTTTCAGGTTAGTATGAAAGCTGTAGGGAGGTGAAGCAGCTGGGATTGTATGTGGCGTAGATCCTCTATAAATTATGATGATAATCTTTGGAGAAAATTTCACAAGGGCGAGGAATAGCTAGCTACAGGAAATAGTAAAGACTTGAGATAACTTTTGTATACGGATTTTTTTAATGTCTTCATTTTCAAATGGAAAGCATTTGGGCATATTAATCCAATACATTCAGGACAACATACGATAAAAACATTCTGGATAGGAATACATTTTAAAAACACTGTCCCCACACAGATAAATAATAGGCATATCGGTGGAAAGATGCAGGATGCCAGAACGTAAGAGTGAGTCAATCCAACAAATGCTTTTCAGTCAATAAGGCAGTCTGTGGAGGACTGCTTATCCTAAGCCAAGGTGGCACAGTCTTCCCCAAACTGTAATGTTTAACATTTTCTTTGCTTTAAAATAGTACATTTTAAATATACAATGATATAAGGTAGTTGTGAAGATTCTTATTGATCGACTATTGGATTTGTGTGTGGTATTTCGTCTCAGTAAAACATGAAATCAAAAAAGCCTCCCTCAGGAAGTGACATTTTAAAAACATGCAAGGGAGCCTTAAAAACAGAGGCAGAAGTTATTCTACTAGACCTGCCCCTACAAGTGATCTTTCAAAATTATTATAGGAAGGAGACTGATACATAATTAGTGGGATGAAGTTCTTTCCCTCCATATAGGTACACAGACCTGTAACAGGGTAACACTTTTTTCAGCACTGAACGACTACCAGGAGGCTGTTGGACAGTAGGCTGCTAGGCTGTAAGAACAGATGTTTTTCCTCACAGTGCAGTAAACCAAAATGAAAAGTTATTTTCTTCTCATTTTTATGCAGCTACTATATTACTTCAGTGTATGAAAATACATGTTAGTAGAGTGGTCTCCTAATTTAGCTAGGTCTGAAATTTAAAATAGCAAAGATGCTATTTTAGAATCCATTAATCTGTTGCTGTTGTGGTTCAGAATAAATTAACATATGAAATTATAAACTTCTAAATCCCAGATTGAAACAGTCATTTGCTAACCCCGCCGTTCATGAACTGTGCATATGTGAATATTTTAACGTAACCTAAAATGTAATGAGGAATGGGCTATTTGGCTGACATTTAGCACGGTCTAGCAAAGGAGAAAGGGAAGTTAATAAAAGGTAAAATAGGGAAAGGATGAGGAACAAGAATGAACAAGATAAACTGATTCACTACTAAACCAGAAAGGTTTCTGAAAAGTCAAGTATAAAAATTGCTACAGCCCGTGGCCAGGTTAGCCAAGATACACACAAATAATCCACACAATGGCCTTGGCAGCATTACACTGATAATATTTTTGCAAGGTTGAATTAGTGCTGAACAATATTCTAGTATGTTGGGCACAAACATACTGATATTTTTATTAAGTGTCAAGCATGTATGTATTCCTTTTTTACCTTCAAGAAAAACATGTGCCACAGTTAGTTAAAGGAAATTCCCACATGACTCCTGTTTGAGTTTCTGTGAGTGTCAACTGTCTGGGACGCTCGTGGTTTCTGTGTGTGTGTTCCTGTTTTTTCGAGATCTGGCAAGGACAGATTTAGCAGGCAGTGGTGAGGGCAGCAGGCTCCTTTTCAGTGCTCCTACGTCGGATGGCAGAGAGTTTTGTGTAATTCTTCCGCACTCTCCATCACCTCCTGCCATCACTCATTTCACTAGGAGGATCCCGTGACAGAGTTTCAGCAGCAGTGAGAGCTGTTAGCGGCTTTCCACACTTGTGGTTCTACTGTTTGGGAACTGCAGGTGAATTCACATATTTTGGCATTTAAGGATCATGCACCAGTCATGCAAAACACATGTACCTGTCACGGAAATGCTATCACAGATGATAGGAGATCAAAAAAGAAGCTCCTCTAGAGGGTAAGCTATGAAGACTCAAACACAGACTGCATATATGTATCCAGTGAAAATGGTACTAAAATGTTCTGTTTGTTTGTTTATATGATTTTAAACAGGCAAAAGGTGGTCCTTCCCACTGATCGTAGCTTAAATATGTATATCATTCAGACAGGGATAAAAGCTGTACATTAAAAACCCTAAACACTTAGGGAGTTTACACAGGCACACACATGCTCACATCTAGAGATGTATGCATGTGTGTGTAAAGATGTATCTTAATAGGTGTAGATGGAAATTTAAAGTTTTGAAAATCCCTAATGATAACATTAAAAGTACAGTGTTTTTTAAAAGAAAGCTGTAGGAATTATCAAAGGGAGTTGGACTATTTATTGGTATCTAGAGTTCACGGGTTCAAATTTCTTGGCCTTCAGTAACAGTAGGTGATTATTGTTGAAGATTAAAAACTAGCCTGGGGAAGCAGTGTGATCCAGCAGATAGGGCATTTACCCAAGTATCAGGAGTCCAGATTGAAATTGTTTGTGTGGAAGTCAGTAGGAAAAGTTCAGGGGATTAGTTTTTTAACTTCAGTCTTACACCTAAGTTGGTATTTATCTGCCGTGTGGCCTTGTACAAGTTATTTTTCCCTCTTTGTGCCTCTTTTTTTTTCTCTCCCATCTATCAGCCTGCCTGGTCTGCAGACCCAGAGAAGTATTCAGGGCTCTGCCTGCCTTTTTTTGTGTGTTGAGTATTGAGACCTGAATTTTGGTCAGGCTACGCGATACTGTCTTAGAAATAGTAACGTACTGGCATGGTAATGGACAAGTGATAAGCAATTCATTTATCACTAGGTTCTTTTCAAATTTGAACAGAAATTCAGGAGTTACTAAAAATTAAACTTTCACGTATGTGAATTGAGGTTTACCAGTTTGGTATTTTAAGAGTGCACTCCCTTTCAGATGACTCTTGTATCAAGATCCTGCGTGAACATCTTAAATTTTAAAATAAACAGTAATATCAGAAATTCCTTTCCTTCACTATAAACTGTACGTTTTCCATTTTATTAAACTAGTGGTGCTAGACAGTAAGACATTTATCCAAATTCTTCTTGTTTCTAAAACTCATCTAAATTACCACAAATGGTCTCAAACCAACTGAGATGCAATGGTAATTTCAAGTCCTTTTGAATTTCAAGCTGCAGGACGTTGACTGCAAGATCTGGAAGACAAATTCCAGGTTACAGACTGCTGGAGGGAAGAAGGGCATAGAAAAGGGTAAATGAGTTACTTGAATGTCTAAGTAGGATTTTTGCATTTATAAAGGCCACTAACTATCAAGAGAACCAGCAAATAGTAGCTGCAGTATTTAGCTTTAGGCTCTTCTTAAAGTCTCATGTGACAAAAAGCATGGAAATTTCCTCTTTCCTGACCCTAACAAAATTGCTTTTTTTGGTCTTTGCAGTGTTCATTGTCTTCTATATGGAAAATAATAGGCACTAAATCCAACAACTAATGAAAAAAAAATTAATATTACCAACAACTGAGAACAAATGGAATCTTACACACCTGGAAGCACATTTAAAGTGCAAATAGAAATGAATAAACGTTATGAAATCTCATCAGTTGTTGTTAGCCTGGTCCTGACCCCTTTCAAGTCAATGGCAAAACCCATTACATGTCAGTGGGAGCTGTGCTTTACTTAACTGAGATATGTTGATGAGCATTTGTACAGATCAGCGCACAGGTCTTTAGAATACTATGCCCTTCTTCATGATGGGTACCTTTACTTTTTCCGTACTTTCTTGTGCTGCACCCGATTGTGCTGTTTGACTGGGAGCAGTCTGGGCCAGGACTTCTCCTCTATTCAGCATAACGTCTCAAAGACTATTGTGCACACCTAAAGAATCGTGAGCAGTTTAGGGAAATTACAGCATTATATGGAACAGTTGCCTAAAGAGTGCTGTTTCACCAGGGAGTCTGAGGTTGTTTGTTGATAGACCAGTTATTGTCCATTACTTCTGGGCTGTGTAAGCCCCTGTGTGATTTTCATCCGTTTGATTTGGCTGTTCTCATTTACGTAGTTGTTCTCAACCTTGGTCTCTGCTGTATTTCGAATCATTTGTGGTTTAGAGGCAGAAGAAGAAGAGAAGTATAAGTGAAATCTGAGCTGCAAATCCAGTTTGGGGTTGTAGTACACTCTTGATGCTGAAAATAAGTATGTATTTTGAAGTCATTATAAGGCAACTACCATGTGTTGGCACTAGCAATGAATTATTGCTGCAGGAACAACGCTTTTAGGGAAGGCATAGAACAGACCTGAGTTTGGTCCATAGTTTAAAAGCCAGGAAATAAATCCTGGCTCTAGGATAAAGAAGTCAGGTTGGTCTGTCTTTTCTTTCTCAGTTTGAACACGGAACAGTTTGTAAACTGTCAATATTTAGTTAATACACTGGAATGCGATGAAATTTAAAGACACACAAAATTTCTTCAATCTGATGTATAAATAGATTACAGCATTTTCAGCATTCCAGTCTTATGATCAAGTGGAATCCAGATCAGGTTTCATTTAACCTAGTTAAAAGAGCAATGTGAATGGTTTCAGATATCTTACATGGAGTACAGCAGCATATTCTCATATTTCAAGCTCATATTGAGTAAAGACTAATAGTGGAGAAAATCCACGTCTCTTCGATAGACTTTGTATGTCTTAAATCTTTCTGTTTGGCATGAGTGTATTTTAATGGGACATTTCAATAATTCATTGCTGGATTTCCTGGAATCTAGGTTGCTCGTTGTCTTGAGTAATTCTTCTTTGAGCAGTAAGTAATCACTTTACTTTGTGTATAAAGAATTATTCAGGTTTTTTACCAGCTATGTCAATTATCTCTCAGTTTTAAAAGCATGAATAATGGCAGGGCATTTATTTTTTTAATTAACATTGGATGTTGTCTAAGCAAAAAGGGAACGTACACAAATTTCAGCTAGCTGGTCAGATACTTTAAATAACCGGTGGCATGACTTGATCTATAGTTATAGATCGGTTTGCAGTACTGAGGTCCTAAAGTGTAGTTCCTTATGTAATATTTGTAGCATAAGAGTAAGAGGAAGTGTGGAGTAGAAAGATCGTCTATTTTTAAGATGAGGGAGCAGTTGAGGGAGTAGACATTAAAGCGATTGCAACTCTATAATAATAATATTTAGATAGCCTATTTAAATAGACTTTCCAGGGAGTCCTGCTTGTTTGGAATGGTGATGTCTGTGCTCTCTAACTAGCTGAGATGACATTAATTTGGTTCAAGTATGTCAGATACTCAGGTTCAAAGGTGAACCCGTATCTATGCCCCTCACGTTTCACTTCAACAAGCGCAATGCCTTTTCTTCCCCTTTTTACTGGTTAAGCATGCTTTCAAGAGCAAAGATTAGAGCTAGATAAATAAAGGTGTGTGGGAACTTCTACATATTTAGGTTCTGAGTAATTTTTGACAGATCTATTGCTAGCATATCATGTGGGATACTGATTAGCCAAAACTGGTTCCCTGGCCTTTTTTGCATGAACATTCTACATAAAACTTACATTCCGCAATAGCTGCAACTTTTCTACAAAAACAAACACAAATATTGGTCTTGTAGTGGATAGTGGATTGATGGATTCTCTGCCCCAGATGGAAGCTGTATACAAAAAGTATACAAAAAAGTAATACTTCTGTGGCTAATTCCGGCTTTTCTCATCAGACTGTACAGGTACTATAAAAGCCTGTGACTTTGCACCTACTGAAACACTCATGCTGTCAGACACTAAAATGATGTGGCGAAGATCAACCTAAATTCTGTTCACATAAGTCTCAGTTTTTCTGCTGTTAATTTTGTTTTAAAACTTGCATAAGTAGTCCCACTGAAATCCACTGAAACAGAGTTGTCAGTGAAATGGAGAGATTACTCAGCAAAAATAAATGTGTTAGAAGTAGACAAGCAATACCTGTTTATGATGATCTGCATTTTGTATTGTAATTTTTATTTTATAATGGAACACTTCCATTATAAACTTGATTAAAAGAACAGGCGCAATTTGTGGTCCTTCATCATTAATGCTGAAGAAGTGATCTCAGTTTATATCTGTGTTGCAAATTCAAAACACTTCTGGAGTTCTGACTCGGGAGCCTGAGAAAAATGAGAAAACAGAACATTTGGGGAAGTGAATATTCTGAAGCTTGTCAGAGTAAACTGATGGAAGTGGTACAAACTTACTTTTGGGTTAAATGGAAAATGTCACAATACTTTAAAAAAATCACCGCTATGATTTCCATAATAATCACCTATTTCATGGCAAGCCCTAACAGATTCTGCATTAGGAGTTTGATCAGTGGAATTGTCGTGAAGGTGTCAAATAGTGTGGAAACTTGTTAGTAACACATTGCAAAAAGCAGTGATATACTAAGCATTTTCATTTGGAGGAGGATTTTTTTTTTCTCAGTCGCACTATAAATAAGTCATTCCACATGGATAACAATTATCTTGTAAATTTTGCAAGTTAAGACCATACAGTATTTTTTTTCGGGGGCTTATATTCTGTTAAGGCATCTGAAAGTCATTAAAGGCTATCGACACGGAGTGGTCTCCAAGAAGAGGAGCTGTGGTCTCTGTGGGGAGTAGTCAGGACTCAGTGACTCCCTCCTACAGAAAGAGAGGGGTGGTGGTTGGGTTTTTTCCAACCACAGTCACACTCTCTCTGATGTTGGAATGAATTTGACAGCATCTGAAGCGAACTAGTAGATGGGCTGCACAATGCTAGCAGTGCTCTGCAGCAAACGTGACATCACAGCAGCCAAGTTTAAGTGTGGAAGGATATACACGATACATGCCGTAGGTACAAAACAGGTACAGAAACAGCGGAGTTAGGTCTTTGGCTTTATCCCAAGGGAAATCTTGTGGCAGTGCTACTGTTAGTGGCGCTGACCTGTGCAATGCGCACCCAGACACCCACGTCCCGTCTCCCAGTGCTGCAGCTGACCACGTCCTTGTAACGTCAGGACAGAGGCCAGAAAGTAAAGAACAGCAGCGGTGTCAGCAACATGAGGCTAGCGTAAGCGGGATGGGTCCAGCACTGCGTGTGCACTACTTAGGCAGCGAGCACGGCTTCTTGAACACGCAGGTCCAGGTAAGTTGCCCCTGGGGGCCCGGGGAGTCTTCCCCTTCTTGACATACCTGCCCTGCTGTTACTGCCACCGCTGTTGTCCCTAACGCTCTTCCCTTTGTTTGTAATGCAGTAAAAACCCTATTTCTGCTAGCTATTGCCATTCCCAAAATAGTAGTTGTGGATCTCAGAAGCTCAGTTGGAAGGTCACAGAGCGAGCTTGTAACAGGCTTTTATCAGGAACCCGATCAAAGGGCGGGCAGAAAGGCACTGTCTGGTACAGCATTGTCAAGAAGTATCCCATAAGAAAACAGTATTTCAACTTTACACCACCAGAACTAGTCCCCTAATTTAGTACTCTCTCTGTTTCCCCATCCATTAGCATTTACAGTAGTTCTAAAACAGATCAGTATATAAAGTGCTAGTTGGAAAAGTGGTAGCTGGCTTTCTTTTGTAGCTGGTGTCAACAGACATGTCGTAAACATTAATGTAAAGGTAAATGGTTGCAAAAAGTAAATAGTAACGTGCTGAGAACATGCAAACAAAATATGGTTTCTGGCTTGCCAAATCTTTGTCACTGAGCATATTTTTCCTTAGTGGTTGCCTTGTTGTAGTAAACAAAGTTAAGGGCTAGGCCATTTTATTAGTAACAGTTCTGTATTGATGCGTAAGAAAATTAATTGCTGTCCTTGCTTTTCAAAAGAGGAAGTTGCTGTTTTACTGTAGCATGACGTACAAAGCCATAAAAAAGAAACAATCGAATTTTGGTTAGGAAAAACAAATACATTTATTGGTACTACAAAAAAAAAGTAGTTCTGTGACATCAAAAAGTGCAGTTCTTATATGGTTGTTTAGTTAGTGATAGAATTAGAAGCAACATTATGACTTCCTTATTTGTGGATATATTTACTGAACAGTACACACATCATGTGGCACTAAGTCTTGAAGTTGTATTGCTCTCTACTAAAAATGTACAGAGTTGGGTAACTGAAATTAATACTGGCAGGCATACATGAAATGCAGGAATCGAGCTTGAAATCCTTGTTCAAGCAGTATTCCCATCAAAATACAGTTTGGAAACAGGTGTCAGCAAGCCCTTAGCAAGTTTTAGCAGTGTCTGTCACCGTGAAGAAGCAGTTTCTGAACGCTTTGCACTCTGTGATGCATAGATTCATGGGTTTTTTCTTCCATTAAAATGCTAGCCAAGTGCAGGCACTTCTGATGATTTAACTTAAACCTGAATTAGTGACAAAGCCTGTGGAATTCTCAAGAAGTTTTTAATTGGATCTGAAATTGAGACGAATACACAACCAGAGCGTTCAAACATAACGTATGTAATAACAGTTGCTGGAGCTGCAGTGAGGATAATGGATTCTTACTGCCTTTCCCATGCTATGGCATTGTGCTGTGGCTTGGTTTTGGCAGGAGATGGTGCAGAGATTAAATATCACTCTGAACTCTGCCTGAAGTTGCAGGCATCAAATCGTTATGACTGGTTCTTTTAATACTCTTCCAAATACTAGAAAAAGTGTCAGATGCATTTATATTAAAACCAAACATGGTTTGGAAAAACAGTAGAAAATATAGAGGTAAATCCCTCTCTAACTGAAGTGCACCGCAGGATTTCCTTTTGCTTCAGCATTGTGGTCACAAACCTGTAAAGATGATATGCATTCATTTGAGAATGGGCCACCCTAATCAAATGAGATATTTGGCAATTGTTCTGCGACATATTATCCAAGATCTCCAACGAGATTTGCTCTGTGAAAATGTATGGACTATTTCTCTCTGAATTAGTAAATCTTACACTTGTCTATTCACCTCTTTTTTTTTCACCTCTTCTCCCTTCCTCTTTAGAGACAATAACAATTTCAACCCACATAAGCATGGTTCCCTTAAGAATGGTTCTAAAACGTTTTTGGAGTTATTCGACCACTTGAATAACCATATTCTAGGTCAGCACAAATTTGGCCTGTATTTTTCATTTGTTTTCTTTTTCAGTTTTAATATGATCTTTGAAAACGGAAAAAAAAATCATCTGCTCTACTTAAGTAGTAGACAGACAGGGTTTGAGTACTGAATACCATGAGTGATGTAGATTTCCCTCCCTGGAGAAGAGGATTTGTTTGTACTGGCTGATGCTCACACTCTGCAGATAACTCCCTTCACCAGCACATAGTAATGTACAGTATGACTCACTCAGCTTGTTTTATTGTGGTCTCTCCAGAATAGGAGGTTTTGGCTTTTTTTCAGCATTAAGTCATATACAATTTTTAGATGATATAGTCATACAAAGAGAAGATCGGTTGAAGGAAAAGGGAAAAGTTTTTTTCTGAATTTCCTAGTCTTTCAGCATTAGCACCTTCAGTTTGCATTATGATGACCATATAAAAGCCATTCAGTTTCTCACTTTTTTCCCCTCAGTGAGGCACTCAGATTACGTATCCTACTATGAATCGGGCACTGTCTAGATCAAAGATCCCCTGGTTTTTTTAAGTTTTAGGACATTTCTCCATCTAATTATCTCGGAGCTGATTTTTTTGCTTCTCATCTGGTGCCAGTAGCAAAGGGCAGAGACGATAAGCGAAATCAGCATTGTTCTCTGTTACAGAATTGCAGGTTGCACAATGCTATGCGGTGGATCCAACAAAATTCTGAAAGAAGGTCTGCAGCGGTCCTCCAGATCTCAAACACCTTGATGGGAAAGTTCGCCTGCAAATTGCATGGCCCTTACCCGACAGTCCTTATATTTAGACATGCTAATTGAATGCTGGTATGTGTAAACCAATGCAAAACAAGCTGAGCACAAGACGTGAACTGTAAATGGAAGTTTTCTGAAGGAAAGGATGTAGGCTATGAGAAAATGTTACTGTCAGAGTGTGGGTGGCCCTTGTGCTGCTTCAGCGTGGGGGCTTCCTTGCCAGCAATGACAGGGGGATGGTGGGCACCTCCTGCTCTCTTCTGCCCTGGCTGAGGGTGACTACGGCAAGCAGTTCCCTTCCGTGAAAGACACACAGGGCGTAATTCTTGGTCTGATGGCTATATTGTGCTTCAGTGAATCAAAGTTTCTTCCCAGGGTGATACTAGGGGTGACTCTGCCCAGTCATAGTTGCTCCGGTTGGAAGATTGTCACAGCATCAAGGTCTTTACGAGTACACGTAGGTCAGAACAAACTGCAGGAGACAAAGATAATGGTGGGAGTATGATGCTGAAATACAGAACAACAGTGCAGTGGAACTGTATTTTTATTCTGTGTAGACCGGTATCACGGTTAACCTGCGTAAATATTTCAGTATTTACTCATGTGGTAAAAGGCTTTTATAATGGTAAGTAAATATATAGTATGATAGATTTAGCATGTGGAAAGTTCATGGTGAGCTCTGTAAGAATATGAAGGTTAAGCAATATCAACGTGCACACAAGTAGCAGAAAGGTGGTTCAGATTTTTTTGAATTTAAAATGCACATGCAGGCATGCTGTTCAAATTAGCATGACAGTGTACACATAATAATTTATTTGAAATGACGCTTTTCAAGAATGCTGACGTATTCAAATTTCTTGATCTATAGCTCGGTGGCTAAGAAAATACCCACTTTTCTTCCAGTGTACTTCACAGAACCAGGCCTTCAACACCACCGTACACCCAATTGTTAAAAGAAATATGCCATGTCTTCTGTATCATGTAGTGTCTGTTTCTATAGTGCTGCTTCTGTGAATGGTATGCAGAGACATTTCACCTTCTGTTGAAATGTAATTAACAGGTGGATTTTAGGGGAATTTCCTGGAAGTTCTACAAGGCTTATAAATAATATCTCCCAATTTTTTCAGGTAATAAAACTGAAACCTAAATTGCAAACGATTCTCTCAAAGCTGCAGACCAAGTCAGTGCCCAAAGGAAAATTAAAATCTAGGATTTCTTGATCTCCTGCCTACTGTGAACGCTAAACAGGGCATTGTGTAAACTATCTTGAGCGTATACGTGCATTGTATAATACATGTTGTGCTAGTTTGCTTCTGCATCTGTATTTTTGCAGATGCATTGACACCGCATGACTGAGTGTGAAATTACGAAAGGATTTCTGAGCCTATACTTCTTTGTGTGTCCTCAGACAAGAAGGGGAACACGGTTCTGCTTATAACAGAGGTGGTGCAGAGCAGAAACTTGGAAAGCTGGAGAAAGTTGTGCAAGGAGAAGGGAGAGGCTTTCAGTTCCCTCCCACATTTTCTGTTTATATCTTTCCCTGTCACATTTGCTTTCTCATTCCTGCTTCCCCCTTTGCATATGTGGCAGCAGGAGGAAATTTGCTAGGTCCCCGGCGTAGGATTCTCCACTGGTGGTCAGTGCTGCTGACTTCTGTGGAGCTGCAGTGGCTTCCCAGAGCTGGTGGTCTCGTGCTCGGTCATCAAAGTTCTCGAGCACAGCACTCTGAGGACTGCAAGCCAAAGCCTTCTGGCCTAGCAGATTGCTAGAGATTTTGCACAAGAATGTGCGTTTAGCATTCTTACGCACGCCAGCATAACTGAAGACAGTAGTTATATCTGGGACTTTGCTTCGGCCAGTATTCACAAAGACAGGCTATGGGACATGAAATAAAGTCAGCAACAGGAACCCGACAGAGACTTGCGTTATGCGCCAAGAAACCCCAAGTGACAAGTTCATATGACTTTACCCTGTAGAATGTGTAACGTGTATTACTTCCTTCCATGACTCATATCCAGTTGCACGTAGATAGGAACCTTGTAACCCTGTTTTCGCTTTGTAAATCATTGGACTTAATAATACCTTTCAGCCTCATCTTGCTGAAATACTAAAATGAAAAACCACACCTTCACAGTGCCTGCTGACCCTTGTTCCAGCCTGGACGAATTCCTCTCTGCAGTAGTTACTGGCACTAGCTCACTCACCTGCAAGAGAAGAAGCTTCATGACAGAGCGCTGATGGTGGGGTCACGGCTGCAGGACAATCCTTCTGCCTTTATGTTGAAGTTACGTTTACAAGGAATAACAGATGGTCAGTTAAGCCATTCGGGGGTCTACAAATACAGAGCAGAAAAAGCTGGGTAACATATAGCATAGTAACATTCTGGTCTGTAAGGAACCTGTCTAGACAGTGTGCTAATTCAAATAATAACCAAAAGTTTTCATGATTAAAGCGATCAGAATCTGATACCGCATCTGGGTGGGCACAAGGGGCAGAGATGACCATTCTACAGTTTTTCCCGGATGCCACAGAGCCTGAATTACAAGCTCACATCACAGCTCTGATAATGAGTAAACTTGAAAGCACTTGTCCTCCGTCTCCTCCATGCTGTGTTGCAAAGAAAAAATATCGGAATATCTTGGAAGGCATGAAAGTTAAAGATATGTTTTATGAGCATATTTTCACAGGTTCTAAAACAAGAAAAAAAGAGTAATTCAGCAATGTTTTTTTTTATAAATTTTGTGAGTATTAGCAGAGTTTTTAAAAAATTTACAATAGTGCATTGTATAGGTGCTTAGAAGAAAACAACAGAGGCAAAGAAATTTGATGTCAAGAGTGCTTCCAGATTCACTAAATATAATGCAAGACAAACCTTGTTCTTAATTGTGCTGGTATCTATCTGGAACAACTGCACTATCAAGTGGAAGTAATACAGAAATTGTGTGCAGTCTGACTCTGTAAAAACTGACTTCTGGTAACACAAAGGACCTGAGAAGTACCCAGTGGATATCCATGAAAACTGGATTTGCATATCAGTTGCTTCAATTCCCTACACTTACATTTTTCACCACAATTTTTTTAACCATATGCCAACTACCCACCAAAGATTTGATTACCCACCTCAAAAAAGGCCCAAGAAAGGAAATGTCTTCAAAATAGCATGGCTGTATATTCTTATTTTATTCTCCTCAGTGGCTTCCTGAAGCTTAAAAGCACTACCAAAACCCACACTTCTATACGTAGAGAAAATCACCTCTGCGTAGATATGATCCTTGTCTTGAATCTGTATGAGCTTTTGAAGAATCTGAATTTCAGTCCCTAAAAAGCCATGATAGCTTAAGCTAAATAACCACAGTCCTTACTCAAGCAAAGCCACCCTTGAAACAAGGCATTGTCTTTGTGCTTGAAGGATTCCTGTTGCAATAAGCCACAATCTGAATCATTATCACTGGAAAAAATGTGCAGAGCTGCCACTCAGAGATAGTGAGGCTGGAGCAGTGGCCCTTGTGCAATTCAACGGGAACAAATGCAAAATCCTGTATCACAGCTGTGCTGGCTCCGTGCTACGTTCCTGCAAGGGTCAAGAACTGCAAAAATCTGTCGTAGCAATGTCACTGCGGGCCTTAACGCTTGGTTGGACTCACGGTCCTTCAGGAGGACGGAGTAAGGGAACGGGGAGGTAGGCCTGGGAGAGGAACACTATGGTGAAAGAACGCACATCGTGGGCTTTTTTCTCCAGCTGCTGAAGTCCTCTTTTTAGTCATAACATAGTTTCTTAAAAAACCCCTGAAAAGTGAAGAAGATTTAATGCCCAGTCCTTCGATGCCCTAGTCTGCTGAAACACAGCGAATGGTAATAAGTGGTTTTGGCGTTCTTGTGCGGTGGATTACGAATGGCACCAGGAATAAGGAAATGTGTTCTAATCCTTGTATGGACATTAATTCATTCAATGATATCAAGCGAATTTCTTCATCTCATTACATCACAATTACTCCATTTTTGAAACAAGGTTGGTGAATATCCAGCATTGTTAATCATCTTGAGAGCTGCAGTTATAAAATAACAACAGCATGGGCAGATTCAGGATGACAAATGATCCACATGTAGTTTCGTGATCCTGGCCTATGGCAAAAGCTGTATGTTGCCGTGATGGTTTATTCAATAGCCTGTAGCGGTTGCTAAGTAAGCACTGTAGGTTATGAAATAACTAATACTCAGAATTAAAAACTGTGGAAAGATTTATCAAGCTCACCACAAGACCTCTCTAAAGACTTCCTCAACTTCTTGTTTGGAGAGCATTTTAAATTCATCACCATCATCATTATTTTTTATGTTGCTAATTCCCAGTGCCCTATTCAAGTTTTATGCATTGCAAAGAATAATTGCGTTATCCAAATAGGTCTTCAGAAATTGACTTCTTCATTTGTTTGTTACTCAATATGTATGGTCATTTTGTGGGTGTTAGGGTCTGGCTAGAAATACAAAAAAACGATTATCATGTATTCATCACTGTCTTATCTAGGTACTATCTAGCTTAGCTTCTCACTAGTACTTACAAAACATGATTCCATAAAAGCTTTTTCTCATGACATGAGAATGTTCATGAATAAGGCTTATTCATCGGAGCAAGATTTACAGGGCTGGGCCCAAAGGTAGCAAGTATATTGAGGCTCTGTAGCTTCTGAAAAAAAGAAGTAGGAAACTTTATCTCTGAGCATGGAAAATAGGTCCTGAACATGTAATTGGTGGCAGTCTCTGTGAAGACAATCCTTTTGCAATGAAACGTGATCCAAATGGGTGTCAGAGGCATGTTCGCCGCTCACCAACATTAACTTCAACTCTCACACATGGCGTGCTTAAGGAGAGTCCAGTGTTTTTGTATTAAATTGGAAGAGAACGGATGCTTTCCTGTTTCTAGAATCAAGACCATCCAGGCCTTTAAGACATTGTCGGGTGGCTTTGCGTTTCAGTAAATGCGACTACTCCAGCCTGACGGTGCCATGTTACAGCCCCTCTTGTCTGTTGCCTACTCTTGCCGCCGGCAGACCCGTGCGTGTGGTGGTTTTAGGTGTGCTTGCAGCAGAAACATTTCTCCATTATCTATTCCAGCATGGCTGTCCCTACAGGTACACGCAGCAGGGCCCACTGCTGGGGACAAGCTCCGTGCCGACATCGGCTTGCCAGTTTGCTGCCCGACAGAGCTGGGTGCACCCTGGCCAGGCTCAGAGCAAGGAGCAGGGCTGTTTCCCCTCTAGACAGATGATGTGGCAGCATGCTTGCTTACAGAGAGCAAAGGCGTGCAAGATGGAGTCTGGTCCTTTGGGTGTTGCCAAAGTGAATACAATTTAAAGGTATGCTTTACCCATACCAATTTTGAGCAATTCCCATCCTTAATGTAAACCTCTGTATGATATGACGTTTGTTTCCTTAACCCAGGACATGCCTTCATAACTTGCACACATATGCATGCCTCTAAAATTGTCTAGTCCTGTCTAAGAAACACATAAGCCCCATCAGAATGATATTTGTTTTGGGGACTTGTATTTATACCTTGGACCAGACCAAATTTATAAGCCTTAGGGGTATATAGTGTAGCTTTCATCCAAAGCTTAATTTTATTTTCAATTCCGTTGATGAATTTACTGTACTGGTTTCAAAGTCATAGGGCATGTTAGCTGCATGGCTAAATTTCTTCAGAAAGACGATTGTGTATTTATAAGGATAACAGTAATATTCAGAGTGACATCAGTAAGGGTTATCAAAATAATCAAAAGAGTTTAGTTAAGGAATTAATACATTACCACACAGAATAACAAACGAGGAGTGGGAAAACATGATTCCTCTGTGGAGGTTTTGCACAGCTGCCTCCCACTGTCCTGCTTTCCTCTCCCTCGCGGATCAGCAGGGCTGGACGCTGGATCGTATACATCACTTTAAAGCAGCAGACCTCTTTTGCCCACCAGGTGGGCAAAAACCAAGCAGATGTGGTCACTAAAATCTTGCAGTCCCTCATGACTACGGTATGGTTTTACTAAGGAGCATGAATGACTATGGTAAAAATATAGTAAAGACCAGGCATTTAAGGTTTTTTGGAGGTATATACTGCTCGGCTCTTTCGTGCTGTGGGAAAACCAGCGTGCTTGTTCTCCGCTGCATTCTTACCTCAAGATTGCTTGTGCGTGTTTGTTCCTTCCAGTTTGTTCTTCCAAAGCAGTGCAGCCAAGCCCTCAGTCCCGTCCTCCCGGAGCAGGAACAATGTGTCGTCACGTCTTGCGGTGACTTCGTAATGTGGAGAAACTGGCATGGGGATGAGGTCACACTTGCTCTGTTTCCTGGCCTGAAGGAATGTAAACCCACTGACCTCATATATATGCAGACACTGGCAGATGCTCTTATTCACACCACTTTGTAATTGAACATTATACTTAGCCCGTACACTGCATCATGCAGTGCAGAATTAACAGCAAGCGGTCTTACGAGATGCCACCATTGCATCAAGAATAAAAGCAAGCTCCTCAGGTAGGCTGACCCTGACATGAGAGGTGGCCCGAGGGTGGACCAGGGTCCCTCGTTCCCTGGGCAGGCCCATGAGAAGGGACCAAGAACAGAAAACCTGGCTACTGCGTTAGTTACTGCTGAGGACGCCTCAGAGGAAAAAGTCTGAGGGGCAATGGAGCCTCTAGAGACTGCCACCTGAATCCAGGTGAGCTGTGGGAAAATCCTCTTGGATGTCCCAGACGCCAGTTACCTGCCTCCATAGCCACCTCCGTGCAGCCGTGGGAGCCCCCGGGAAGGTGCCACATGAATTCCCTTTGGAACGCATTCATTCCTGGTGTGACTTCCGCATGGAAGTCTGGCAGTCAGCACCCTCACAAGCGCGCCAACTGCGCGTGCTGTCTTGCCTGAAACCAGCCTTCTCCACGCTCTGTTGCAGCTCAGGCTGGCCCCAGAGGCAAACCTGTGGCATCCCAGTTGAACGGGGGTTACTCCTGAAGAAGGTGACATAGCCCTTTGTTCTGCTCAGGCAGGGACTACGTTTCTGAAGAGGATCCATCTCTGAGCAGTGCATGGAAGGAACAAGCTGTCCATGCAAAATAATTGCTGTTGCAGTCTGGGACAGTGAGAAGTTGGTATCAACCTCTAATCATATATCCTCGTTTTCTCCTATAAAATTGGGTGCTCGGGCAGCATAAGCTGGACTTGAAAGGTAGAATTTACTTGACGTTAGCGTGTCTAACTCTGGTTGTCTACAGCATAGGTAGTTGAGAGCAGGGTGCTGAGGTTCCTAGTGTGCTCCAAGGATACCTTCAGGGGCATTTAGGGTAGGGGCATTTAGGTGCAGACTTCTTGGTGGCAATCACTTGTACTATACAAGAAGATGACAAACTCCGAGTAATCATATTAATTAATATAACTAATTATATTAATTCTAATGCGCAGAGAGAGCTTCCACCAAAGATGTGCCAGAGAGAGCTCCCTGCTGCTGGTGCACAGGGGATGTTCCAGGATAGGAGAAAGCAGGGGAGGCACGTGGCAAAGTCTTTTGCTGCACCACGTGAGCAGTGCTGAACCGCCACGCGTCCGAGCTGGCCTTGCAGAAGGGCTGTGTGCCGCCGGCAGTGGGGCAGGGGCCTGCTGTGTCTTGGAGCCTGATGGTGGTGTGCCCCCCAAATATATTTTTCCAGTTGAAACAATATCTTATTCTGGATTTTCCATAAATCAGTTTCCTTCCTCCGCTCTACAGGCAAATAAATAAACAGAATTATAATATGTACACATTATGCTTAAATATAAATTATTTATTAGTATTACTTCAGCTACAATAAATAAAATAATCTCTTACAGAGAAATAAAATTTATAAAATTACTATGGTATAGCTACAGGGAAGGAAAAGTTGTTTCTGCTCCAGCAACAGAGATTTGTATTTCCATAAGAATCCACTTACTTACTAACCCAGTTCAGTCCCCGCTGCCTAGAGAAGGCTGGGGAGTGGAGAGGAGCAGAGATAATTAAATGTTTAAGGAAAAGCTCTGATGAGGATAATTTAGAAAGTAAGCAGCATAATAAGAGACCTGTCCGTTACGGCTACAGGTTATTATCTCACCCCAAACCAATCTCGCAACCCAAACAATTTTATTTTCAAATGCCTTTGAAACAAAAGCAAGCACGTACTGAAAATACAATGAGAAGATATTGTAAGGTCCATCCATTTGCATGCTCTGGATTCATGAAAGATACTTCTGTATCTTTACAGGATATGTTTGTGCTATGCTCTAAATTATCTAGCTTTACTTTGATTTCAGAAGCTGTAACGAGATGGCTCATGGTTCAAGGATGCATTAGGCTGTAGCGGTGAGAAAAAACGAACAACTGTTCTTGCCTTTGACATTTTAAGTGATTTTTAGCGATGTTGAATATCCAGACAAACCAACATTACTTTGAAAGCTACCGTGGAAAATAATCAATGATAACATGGCCAGAGACGATTATAAACATGTAAAATAAACAAACCTGGCATTTTCCAAATATGCCTGTAAGGTCCGATCATTTACTCTGCATCACATGCGTTTCAAAGGATTCATAGATGTGCTACGAAGAGTAAATTTGTATATATAGCAAAATTAAAAAATAGGTCATAGCTACATGCAAAAATAACACTTCTCCTTTAAGAATGAATAGCTAAGAGTCATTATAGCACGTCGTATGTCCACATGAGCGGGGCTACTGACTCCAGAGAGGATAGCGGTGGGAGCAGAGGGATGTGAAATCAAGTCCAGTTTTTGTTTGCTTATTCTAGCATAGATCCTCCTTAGAAAAGCAAGAAAAAGGCTCTTTATTCCTGCAAAACTTGTGGCATTATCCTCTGTAACCTTCACGAGGGTGGGGAGTTAATACCAGAACCTTTGCACAGCTGCTCCCAGCCCAAGGAGTCAGCGCAAACCCGGGCACTCCCTAACGCAGCACTGAGTTACGCTGGCCCCCAAAATGCAAAGGGTTATTACTGCGGGAATGAATCCTCCTTCTTAGAAAGGGAGGCGTAGAATTTAGGGGGGAAATGAAAAGGTTTGGTCGTGTTCCCACTGCAGCTGCTTGAAATGCATAAGACTGAATTATCGAGGGAGTATGACAAAAGTCTGACAAAACCTGGCAGTTCTAATTAATAGCCTCTATTCAGCTGTCAGAATCCAGTGGGTCTGCTGACAAGACAGAGAGATGACAGATCAGCCTCTACTAACGTCCTGTGTAGATGCCTTTCAGGTAGTAAAATATACGTTTAAGAGCATATACTTAGTCATCTGCACAAATCTTGAAGTCTTTCACAGATGCCCAGATGCACAGAGATTTGGATCTCAATTACAGATTTCCTTGAACGAGACACTCAGTTTAACTCCCTAAAACAAGTCAAACCTGACACAAAAATGATTAATTATTGAACAAAAAGGTATCATCATGACCATCTGTGAATAAAAGAAGGGAGGACGTTTTTTTTTTAATTAGCCAGATGAATAATAGATTTTGGAACTGCTAAAATGACTGCTTAACATGTTTTTGGGTGCTGTTGTGTTTTGCAGTGACAGAGATTTCCATAGGAGAAAAACGTGGAATCCCATCCTAAAATCTCACTTCTCAGGGGTAATATCTTCAGCCTCATATTGTGCCAGAACTGGCCGTCTGCTAGGGAACGTCATGGAAATGCTTGCAGCCACCAGTGAGAGCGCATCAGCCCCTTTCACTGCCTGCAGGTATGGCAGCGGGGATTTCTGACGGTGAGGCTCAGCTGCTCAGCAGAGCTCCCCGTTACAAGAACTCACACCATTTCTTGTGAAACACAGGCAGCGTCACGTCCCAGGTCACGACTGCGTCTGACCAGACTAACCCTCGCAGCGTGAACATTGTCTCAATGTCCGTTGAATTACCGTGGGTATGTTCCTGCTCCACGGTGGAGCGGTGCGTGGCCGAGCTGCACCCGAGAGCAGCGTCGGGTCCCGGGGGGAGCTCCGAGCTGCTGGTACCCTCAGGGCATCCTTCCTGCAACTGCCTTCTTGCTTGGGGGAGGTTCTCGTTTGGAGGAGGTCCCCTCAATGCTGGAGCCCCTAAAAGAGCTTTTCGTTGTGGGAGAAAGCAGGTCTGTGAAAATCCTCAAGCCAGCCTGGGGATCCCCCGTTTCAGGAAGAAGCCGTAGAGCCTTTGGGAAGCAGCCTACGCCTGTCTTCTGCAGGCTGTGGAGGAAGGTTTATCTGCGTCTCCCGACTGTGTACTGGTGCGTACCAACCATGTTTGTGGGTAAACACAGCAGCGAGTGTAATTCCAGCGTGAAGGAGGTAAGGTGAGCACGGCAGGCTGAGGGAGCAGAGCTGCGCTTTAGCTCACAGCTGGAAGGTCTGCTCTCCACTGCCCGCACAGAGGGACAGTGACCATGCATGACTTGCCCCCAGCTGAGTGTTTAGCCAGTGGTAAGCACGCTGTTGGCAGCAAAGAGAAAGCAAGAAAGTGAAAAGTGGCAGAAACAGGCCTTCAGGTTAGTACTTCAGTCTCCACGTCATCGCTGCAGTGAATTCATATACCCTCAGCCGGTCAGTTTTCTTGGACCTGCATGTGTTGAGATCCGCAGGGTAACACAGGGTCTCCCTGCACACACGCCTGCCCTGCACGAAGGCCTCTTGTGCGGCTGCCAGGAGATTTTGGAGGCTGTGAGCCTATGGCAAAAAATAGGTGGGTCTGGTTTCCCTAGTCATCATGTTTAGTATTACACATGCCATGATGATGAAGCACTGTAAATCATGAGTCTGCTCACATTCACTGAGAAACCGGTCATGCAAAAGGCTCTTTGGAGTAGGAATTCAGCAGAAGGCATTTTACATCTGTCAGAAATAATTCAAGGGTGTGGAGTGACTCATTGGGAACTGCATGAATAATCAAGACTTCATTTTCAGTAAGACAAAACCATGAACTTTTGTCTGGCACATCAGTGGGGAACATGTTCCCTGTGTCCAGGGTTGTGTTCTGGGGACTGATGCTAGCAAAAATACCAGAAGGAGGGATTTTTTTCAATGAAAACAGACAGGCCACTTTTAAAGTGCAGTTTTGTGTATGCCAGTATAGCATGGATGCAAGACTGCAAAGCTCGGAGTAGAAAATAAAACTGAGAAAGCAGGCAAGCCTTGCCCTGGTGTGTGGTCAGAAGAGTTTCTGCTGTAATCAGACAAGTGCTATCACATCTCAAGGTGTGTCAGTCTCCTAAACCAAAACAGCGTTGCAGTGAACCAACGAAAGAAACCCGCAGCCTGAGAGCAGGCGTGGGTTGGGGTCAGTCCCAGAGAAAAGCCCCTTCGCACCAGCAGGCCGTTCTCCCTCGGGAGGGCTGGCGGAGCACCTGCCCTGCAGCAGGGCTGCAGACCTTCACGGGGACGACAGCAGGGGCTTCTCCGCCCGAACGGCCTCCGACTCCTGCCTGTGTCTCCATCCCTCTTCCCGGCACCTCTCCTAAACGAAGGTCTTTTGCGAAGGGGCTGAGGTGAACCTGTCAGCGACGTCTTACTGATCACAGACAAGTTCTCAAAATATATGCCTTAACCTGTCATCACCCTTGTATCGAATGGTCCGCAGGACCTGCATGTGCAGAAAGGGGACTGGCAGAAAATGAGGGTAACCGGTGAGACACCGTTCCCCCCCAGAGCCTGGGGACACCCCCTCTACCATACCAATCTAACGAGCTCCTCTTGAGATATCCCTTCTCAGATTCTTTTTCCGGAACAGAATACTGTTTTAATTATAATCAGGTAACATGTTAGGTAAACAGCTAATAAGTCTAATTAATGGACAGAATGAATAGTCTTGAGAAGCAGTTGATGCCAGGTAAACCTTAAAAATAAAGGATTAAACTAAAAATCAAGGCATAAAATTTGAGAGTAGAACAGAAAAATGGGGAATGAAATGAGCCTAAGCTGAGCGCCTTAACATTAGTCAAGGACTCAGACCTTCCCTTGCCCTGGTAAGAGGCAGAGATTTGTGTTTCAAAGGAGTGATAGATTAACTATTTCCTTTGCCCTTGGCCAAGGCTAGAAAGTTGCCAGCTGCTGCTGGTTCCCACTTGCTGTATGGAAATGAGGAGCTTGATTTTTTTTTTTCTAGACTGCAAATCAAGCAACAATAGGAGTTGTGCCGATCTGAGGTTTTGATTTGCTGCACCATGTAAGAAGAACAGCGAGAAGGGGGAAGGTGGGATCATTTCTTGGCTGGCCCGTGCCAAGGCCCAGAGTCCAGGAACCTTCCAGGGCCAGCGCTGTGACCCCCGGCTTGTTCGGTCAGAGCTGCCAGGCACTGCATCCCCTGGAAGACAGAGCTGTCTGTCACAGAAACTCTGAGAGCTGGAAATATCCACAGCACTTGGGAACCGGAGACTTGGTAACGTAAGAGATGTTAGGAAAAGCTTTATAAGCTGAGAAAAGGCTGGGAGAAAGCTTGCAAGATCCGGCCACAGCTCGGAGAACAGACGAAAATGCATTCAGTGACAGACATTCGCTTGTGCTATGTGTGTAGTAAGGTCCAGAGGTTGCCACTACAGATCAGGTATTTCCAGCACTTATTTTCTTTATGTAAGTTGTAAACCACTTCCAAAAAGTACTGGTTAGGTGACAGGATAATCTACCCTTGATCTGTTCTTGCAAGGACGGGGTCACGGTGGGCTAAATTCACCATGAGTGCAACTTAGCAGCACTTCATGGGACCACACGAGTAAGACAGACAGCGAACGTGAGCTCCGAGAGCGCAAGTCCATGAAGAAGGCATGTCTTGGAGAGGGCGAGGAATGCAGAGGCGTGTGCTGGAAGGTGTGGCAGGTATGTGTGAGCTGTTAATGACGGTGCTGAAGAAATCCTGGTGATACAGAGGTGAAGGAGTCCAAGAACTGGAGCACAACCCATGCTTTGGTATCAGCTGAAGGGCTGATCTGTGGCCGTAGCAGCTGGTGCAGGTTCCTGGCATGGAAATGCTGCTCCGCAGCAGCGACTCTGAATCTCGCACGCTAGCAAAAGATACGGGCCTGCCTTGTTATTATCTTAATTTTCAAAGACTTTATAATGCCTTGCACAGCCAGCCTGTCTTTCATTTGAGACTTCACCAGACAGGGCACTTCACAGCTATTACCACCCTCCTCTTCACAAGGCCTCTCTGAAGCTGACCTCCTTGTCACCCTCTTACAAGCGAGGAAAGGCAGCAAAATTAGGGGTTTAGTTTAGTCTGATGGAAAGTGGATAAAACTGAGAAATCTGATAGATGAAATGTGGCAAAAACACTGTCTAGCATTCGTAAAGCTGAAATATGAAAAGCTGGAGTTCTGCAACTTGAAATGTACGGAGTCTGTCAGGTTGCGAGTCAAAGCTGTGGCAGGATCTGAACCCACCTTTTCAGCCCTGCGACTGAGTCGCGAGTCTCCCTTTCTTCATCGTAAGTGCTTCAGCTGTGGCATACCAAAGGGACCTGCACAACCCACACGTGAATGCCGCTCTGCCTGCCCACGTCACCTCGCTGCAAAGAATGACTCTGAAGTATGGGTGGTCAACATTGCACCAAAACTGCTTCCCCCCAGAAAGTTCGGTGCCGTTCACCTTACTTGCTTCATTGTCTTTCACAGTCCCCCTGTGCTGTAGCACGCTCCTGAGAACAGTCACAGCGCGGCGGTGGACGTGCTGGCCGCAGCCAGTGCTTCGCGCCTGGGAACGAGCTATGCCTTGCCTGGGAGAAGAGCCATAGGTGTAAGTGGTCTTTCCTCATGCCTGGCAGTTGTCCCACCCAGGCGTCACCTGCTTCTCCCGCAGCCGGAGGAGGGACAGGGATCACGCAGCTGGCGGGGGAACGGCTGTGGGCTTGGCCCCGGCTCTGACCAGCGGTACACGATCAGGCATGCTACCAACAAACGCTCCCGGGTATTCCAGGCAGGAGACATGCTGCGTCCATGTCATCTAGGCTTTCAAGATTTTTCCATCCCAAAGACTTGGCTAGGTGATTGATGTTTGGGGTTTCTTTTTTTTTTTTTTTTTTCTTTTGCTGTGTGGTAACTTAAGATGTTTACTACCAGGCAGGATTTTTAGTTCCTTAAAAAAGCCAGCCAGATTCACCTACTGAAAGCAGACATCTTCAGTGGTTGCACTGGGTGCCTGCCAGATTTGGGCCTTATTTTTTTGTGTGTCTTGTCACTAACCCAGGTCTGCTGATGTGGAGGGAGTGAGTGCACGGTGCCCAGAGCCTCCTGGGATGTATTCCCCCCCTGCAGTACCCAGAGGCGCTGCAGGTGCCTGCCTGGCACTGGGCAGCGTGGTGGGAAATGGGCCCATCAGGAGGAAGGGGAAGCACACGCTGTACTCTGCTCTGGGGTAATGCAATGAGGGCTTTTTGTTAGAAATGTGAGGTATGTGCCAAATGTTATCATTACTGTTCAAAAAAAAAGGGCTGCTCTGGTACAGTCATCTATGTTTTAATGTCTGGTTATTGTGAAAGCTAAGAAATGCCATCCTGTCCACAATAAGAGGCCACCTCTGAATCATATCCTTCAGTAGATGTGCCCGGAGGAATGCAAAGGAGGTTCTCATCGCTATGAATGTCAGTAATAAAGTTTCCTGGGAATAAGTGAGGGGTCTAGAGGCTCATGGTACTTGTCTCATGAGTTCTTTTGTTCGCAGGCGTTGATCCTTGGAAAGCTGCTGTAACGCGCCAGGAGAAGAGCATGTTAGTCGTTCCTTTACAGGAGCTTTGCATATCCCTACCCAAGAGGAACGTGAACGTCATCACGGCGGTTGTCTGCCGAGTCCCCGGCTTTTCTGAACGGACAGATTTGTGTCAGCTGAGAAAAGCGAAGTTGACGTTGTATGTGGACAGTGCCATAACACCACAACTAAACTTTAATTCTTTAAATGTATGCACTTGGGGGTATTCTCTGGGTAAAAGCTAGTGCATCCTGTGCTACTGATTTATTCCAGGCTGACTCATATTTAAACCTAATTGTTGCAAGAGAAGAAGAACAAGCCTAGTCAGCCAAAATGGTTATAGAAGGAAGGGAGAAATCAATTTAGGAAATATGAATCACTTGAACTTCACAAGATTCCTGAATGGGGAAGCTGGGGCTCAAAGATAATATAAAAAAAAAATCTGTTCAGGACTGGAAACAAGCCAAGTCCTGTGGCTCCTAAGTGGGTGTCTAACCACAAGACTTCCCGTCTTCATCTAAGTAAAGATGCTTGCTCATCAGTCTTGAAAAAGATGCTACTGTCATCTTTTTTGTTCACATAACAGTGCAAAGAAACTTAGCTCTGTATGTTACGTGTCAGTGCAGTTTGAGATGCGAGAATGAAGCAAACTAACAACTCCATCATGTATTCTAGCAAAGTCCAAAGTAAATTTAGTGTTGCAGCTAACGTTCTAGAATAATGATTTCCTGGTGGGATCTAGTATATACAGTGATTACAAAATCACCTGCTTTGGTGAAAAAGGGGATTATAGTGGCTGGTTTAAAATTGGTTACTTGGCCTGACCAAACAGCTTTATCCACTGCAGAGATCATAAAGATTTTTATCACAGTGGGATTAAGGCATTGATTTACATCTGACAGTAAATTAAACGGAGATGAGTGATGCTGTAACCACCTCCAGTTTCCTGCCTTGACTCTCTTGGATGTTGCTAACCCCGGAGGGAAAGTGCTGAACAGGACTTCCAGCAGCTCCTGACTCAGTACAGCTTACAGCATTAAAGATTACTAGCCCTTATTTCAATATATTGCAGTAGTAAGAGTTGACTATGAAGAAACGCGTAAGACCCTAGCCAAACTGAGTACAGGGCAATACAACAGGAAATTATAGTTAATGTCTATAACTGTAAAGTGATGTAACTAGAAAAAATTATAGCTTCACCTATAAAAAATGAGCTGACCATCACCAGGCAGGAGTCAGGCCTTGAGCTTGTGCTAGATAGTGCGAAAACAAATCAGAGGAGGTCATTCCTCATGCAGCAGCACTAGCCCTGCAGAATGCTTTGCAAAGGGCGTTTGCAAAAACATGCAAAAACTTCTCGGGGACTCAAGGGAAAATGGACAAGTAAGTGGAACAGAGCCAGTGGGAATTACCAAAGAGACCACAACCAGCTTATAAAATCCCCTGAACTGAAAATACTAAAGGCTGGAAGATTAGCAGGGGAAAAATAGATATGTTTGCCATTTTCTTACTGTTTTGTAGGTATCTGCTTGCAGCTGGGTTGGGAGAGAGGACACCGGACTAACAGGGGCCTTGGTCTGATGCAGTTTGGTCTGTGTTACATCGTACACCAGACTATGAAGTGTGGCTTTTCAGAGGCTGCTGTGTCTCCTACTCGTCTCTTCTTGCTTTAGGGCCAGCAGCCTCCGAGAGAGTGATGTGGAAGGCAGCCTGTGGTCCTAAGAGCTTTGGGCGTGCAGCTCAGTCCACCGCCGCACATGAATCATCATCCGACTGCACCATGACAGGCTTATTAAGGCACTGAATACCGTCCTTCACAAGAGTCGGTACGGACAGCCCTGCCTCTGCCTGCACGCCTTCAGCACAGGGACTTGGCCAGCAGCAATCCTGTATCCCATTTACCCGCTTCACGCTCTATAATTATAGAGAAGCCAGGGAAGAAAAACAAGACTGATCTCTAGCAGGGACCCAGTGAGGATCAGGCAGCAAAAAATGTCTCTGGGTTGGGTTCAAAGTATGCATGAAGAGGGAAGAAGCATGTTAAGCGATCCAGCTCGTCACCACGTGGCCTTGCCGTTGCTGAGATGGCTGCAGTTGCTACCCCGAGACTAAACCTATGAGAAGTACACAGCCATTGACACATACCCAGTCTCTAGGCCTTCTGCCTGCAGAAACGTAGCCAAGACTCCGCTAAGAGCACGACAAATCTCTGACACGCAGCTGAAGATTCAGGTAGCCTACCCCTTCCACCGCAGCTTGCTTTTTTCTACTTTAGCGTTGCTATTCCCCTTCTGATAATTGTCGCTCCTTGCTGAAAAGTCTGGACGAGTGTTTCAAAACACTTCTCTGAAAGAGGGGCGCGGTGCTGGTTGTGGATATTTAGAGCCACTGCTCGGAGCCATCACTGACGCTCACGGATGTGAGAGTCTGTGTAAACAAGCTGGGAGACAGATTTGCTTTCATACGCTAACGTCGTGGGTCTCTGGTCTCAGGAATAGCGTCAGAAAAGATGTCCTGCTGAACAGTGCCTTATTTAAGCAGTGACTGCCTTAGCACGTTGGGTTCACGCCTGCACGGTCACTGGAAGTCACTGTGTTCTGGTGTGCTGTGTGTTTTTCATTGTAGTTTCACCCAGTTAGGACTAGCGATTCAGCTGTCCTCTCATGGCACAGCTTTTAGCCGACCACAGAGTCACACAGTGGCTGTTCTCCCGCCTGCTGCAACGTGCACAAAGCTCTGCTGGAAGCTTCTGTGGTTGCAAAGGAAACACCAGATATTTTGATTCATAATTGTCACCTGTTCTCTCGGAAGTTCACCGAGTGATGCGCAGGCACAAAATGAAGTGATTGTTTGGAAGCTGCCAGGAAAACCCTCGCATTTCAGGTGTGCGGCATCTTTCTGGGTTTTGTTTAGCAGAGAGGCAACGTGGTTCAATGGACTTTCTCTCCCCATAGCCGAGGTGATAGTGGCGTCACTGCAAGCCATAAGCAGCGAGGTAGCAGGGCTGTGAAAGCCTCCGAGCCGCGAGTGCAAGCTGTGTAACACAGACCAGCACAGCTCCGCACCCTTCTGAAGCCGGCCCCGATCCGCTGCAACAGGCGATGGCTTTGCCAGGCGCCAGGGCTGCCCCGACTGAAGACCCCGACAAACTCTGATCATCCAGAGGACTTGTGCCAATCCTTCATCTCTCCGGCACATATTACTCATCTCTCTAAAACTTACCTTTATTCTCATTCCCACCTTATTATTATTAGAATGGAGATACTGTTTTTTCCCTTCCATCTATATTTCTTTCCTAAGTTACCTCAACTGTAATTCCACAATTGCTCTAAAACAGTTCTGTAAAATCTCTTTAAAAGTTTGCTACCAAAAAGTTTTGTCTACGGTGTATTTTAGATTGTATTCCTAAGGATTTCTTTTACAAGTGTTATAAAAAATAATCAAAAAATCTGAAAGCTGACCGAATCCTGCACTTTTTGTGTGCAAGGCAAGAGACTGGTATAGGCTAAATGCTGGGCAAGCTCAGCCATCGCTCTGAGTAGCAGAGCTCGTCCTCATTGTGCTGGGAGCTGAACCTCTCGTGTCTCCGCTGCGCTGCCGGGAGGCGGTGGGGCCGTGGGGCAGCGGGGAGCCGTGGCACAGGGGCTCCGGGGGAGACAGGCCCCCAGCTCGGAATGATGGAGCGAGTGGGCAGCGCTGTCTGTCTTGCACAGCTTTCCAGCCGTCCTGAGCCGCAGTTTCCAGTTAAAGCCCCGGGACATCAGAGGAGTTTGCTAAAAGGGCTCGTGAGGCTTCTGCCCTCCGCAGGTGGCATCCTCGTCCAGCCATTCCTTTGCCTGGAGCTGGCGCTGGTGGTAGCCAAGTGTCGACGGCAATCCTCTGCCTGTCCCTAATTTCCTCGGAAAAGGCCTTTAAACTTACCGTGCTGTGCCAGCTTCTAGAGGTGCCACGAGGGTATGTGCCCCATCCCTCTGCTGCTCCCAGAGCAGAGGCTCTGCATGGCTCCCCGCAGAGCGAGCTGAAGGCCAGAGACACACCAGGATGATACCGGAGGGGAGCGATGCAGAGAAACATGCAGAGACGGGGAGTCGAAGGAGAAGGGGGAAAGCTGGGGGCCCAGCGGCGGGTGAGGAGGACCTTTGGCATGGACACGTCCCGCCAGCGCCGCAGTGAAGAAAGCAGCAGCAGGAGCTGGCGCCTGCCTGGGGGGTGCGCGGGGCGGGGGGTCCTCTCAGCCCGGGTTGATGGCGGGGTGGCTGGTGCCAGAACGGGTAGGTGCTGCGCACAAGGTGAGCCCGTCATGTACAGGGCAATGCTAGGAGCTTCTTGCGGCAATTGGCGTCACCGTCACCTGCCCAGAGGAGCCGCGGAGGAGGTGGTGTCCCCTCGGGTCCCCTGCGCTGCCAGCAGGACTGCGTGCCCCGGGGAAGGGGGCCGGGGCTCCGAGCATGCCGCCTCCCGCGGCTGTGCACGAGGAGTGCTGAAAGCAATTACTGATCAAAACAGAACAAAGAGGAAGAAAACGTGACTGACTACCACGAATATTAAGAATTTTTTTCTAGCTGTTCAGAGAGCCGCCGGGTTAATTCAAAAAGGCACAGAGTTTATTTCTAGACCTACTGTACTTCCATGTCATAATATATAATAATTATGTACCGATTTTATGCATAGCTGTTAATTTTAAGTCACGCTGAAGCCACACGTGGTTAATGGTGGGGTGAGGCAGCTGGGCGCTCGCTCCAGGAGGAGGAGAAGGCTGGCGGTGCAGGGCGGGCTCGGGCCCGGGGCCAGGCCCGGCATTATCTCAGCTGTCACCGTGAACTCTTCAACCCGCACAGACGTTAAACAGCTTCACGTCTGTCCTCTCTGTCATGGACTTTCTCTTTCAAAAATCCTGGCAGTGTAGGGCTGCGGCTAAGCTGGAAGCTGGGTCCTGTGGGCTGAGCCCCGCTCGCCTGAGCCCCCCTCGCCTGAGCCCCCCTTGCCTGAGTCCCCCTCACCTGAGCCCCCCTCGGCTGAGCCCCGCTCGCCTGAGCCCCCCTCACCTGAGCCCCCCTCACCTGAGCGCCCCTTGCCTGAGCCCCCCTTGCCTGAGCCCCGCTCGCCTGAGCCCCCTCGCCTGAGCCCCACTCACCTGAGCCCCCTCACCTGAGCCCCCTCGGCTGAGCCCCCTCACCTGAGCCCCCTCACCTGAGCCCCCCTCACCTGAGCGCCCCTCACCTGAGCACCCCTCGGCTGAGCCCCGCTCGCCTGAGCCCCCTCACCTGAGCCCCCTCGCCTGAGCCCCGCTCGCCTGAGCGCCCTCGGCTGAGCACCGCTCGCCTGAGCCCCCCTCACCTGAGCCCCCCTCGGCTGAGCCCCGCTCGCCTGAGCCCCGCTCGCCTGAACCCCCCTCACCTGAGCGCCCCTCACCTGAGCGCCCCTCGGCTGAGCCCCCCTCACCTGAGCCCCCCCTCGCCTGAGCCCCGCTCGGCTGAGCCCCCCTCACCTGAGCCCCCTCGCCTGAGCCCCGCTCACCTGAGCGCCTCACCTGAGCCCCCTCGGCTGAGCCCCGCTCGCCTGAGCGCCCCTCACCTGAGCCCCCCTCGGCTGAGCGCCCCTCACCTGAGCCCCGCTCGCCTGAGCCCCCTCACCTGAGCCCCCTCGCCTGAGCCCCGCTCACCTGAGCCCCCTCACCTGAGCCCCCTCACCTGAGCCCCGCTCACCTGAGCCCCCTCACCTGAGCGCCCCTCACCTGAGCCCCCTGAGCCCCCTCACCTGAGCCCCCTCGCCTGAGCCCCCTCGGCTGAGCCCCCTCACCTGAGCCCCCTCACCTGAGCCCCGCTCACCTGAGCCCCCTCACCTGAGCCCCGCTCGCCTGAGCGCCCCTCGGCTGAGCCCCCTCGGCTGAGCCCCCTCACCTGAGCCCCCTCACCTGAGCCCCCTCACCTGAGCCCCTCACCTGAGCCCCGCTCGCCTGAGCCCCCTCACCTGAGCGCCCCTCGGCTGAGCCCCCTCACCTGAGCCCCCCTCACCTGAGCCCCCTCGGCTGAGCCCCCTCACCTGAGCCCCCTCGGCTGAGCCCCGCTCGCCTGAGCGCCCCTCGCCAGCTCACTGCCCAACTGCTGCAAAGCAATGGCGGAGGTCGCTGTTTCCCCCTGACCCCCGGGCTCCTGACCTCTCTGGCCGGCAGCGGGCCCGGCAGAGCCGAGCAGGTCCCAGCCCTCCCCAAGGGCCAGACTCCAGGCTGGCGGTGCCCGCGCGCGGGACGGGTTCGACGCTGCCTGAAGCGCTAAGCTTTGCCAGGAGGCTGGGGAGGGCTCCCGCTGTCCAGTCCTACCTCCCGGAGACACGGCCGAGCTGCAGGGCGACCGCGCTGCCGGTCTGAGCTGAGCAGGGATGCTCCTCTGGATCCTCCCAACGCTCAGGCACGGCCGGGGGGCCGGGGGCTGCCTAAGCCACGTTCCTGGCCCCGGGTGGGCACCTTTGGTGGAGAGAGAGAGACCCTGTCCAGAGAAAGAAAGCGCATGTGTTCAGGTGCCCCAAAAAGGTCTCGCAGCCTCCGCGCGTTACTCACGAGGGGGTAACGTGGGGGCCGAGGCTGCCCCCACCCAGCCCCATTGGCTGGGGGCAGGGAGCGGGTGCCCACCGTGCCCAGGGAGCTCCAGGCCGGCTGCGCGGGGCGGCACTCGCAACGGCAGGGGCTGCCGCTGGACTTCAGCAGACGTCGAGCGTGCTTGCCAAAGGATTAAGCTAAATGAGCCGTTGGGTTTCTTCATCCCCCCGTTCACGGGGCCAAGGCACTTCTTCATCTTGCTTTGTCCGTGTGGTATTTCAAGGCCTGTATTTTAAGCCCGCTGGTCCCCTCAGGAGTGCATTATGGGCTGGCTAAACGTTATGTGGTCGTCTGCAATGCCACAAGGACCTGAGCTGCACTCTCCTCCGCTACAAAGCCCCTGTACAATGCTGCTTTTGGTAACGTGCACGCAGCAGGCACGGCTATTGGCGTCTGGTGTCTGCTCAGCTTTATTTTGAGGTATTTAAACTTAGCAAACTGGCTTTTTTTAGGCCCATATGCACAGATCAGGTGGTCACCTGTGGCAATATGTTTATTCACAGATTCTAGCTGCTTTCAGGGAACAGCCTTCTCTAAACATAATTAGGGCTATTTAAGTAACTGCTCACAATTACCTCTCGGTTCACACAAAACACCACATACCCCATCACTGAGCAATAACTCCTGGAGATACAAGGGTGAAAAGCCACAGGCAACTTGCTGTTGAGTGCCTCAAAGATTTTTATGATCCTGCTGTAAATGGATGTTTGCTTTTGAAGAGCTGCACACCTAGTATACTCTGCCGTTATATGAGTTTTCAAACTAGCAGGTTTACCTGGCGGTTCAACAGTTGTTAATATCCTCTAGCCTCCTCTGCCTTTGCCCGTATTAAGTCGGCGGTAGACAGATGAAGAAAAGCCTGATTCAGGGATGGACGTGCATTTGACTGGTGACACAGCACGTCCCTTCAGCTCTGGTAAGTAAGCTCAGGAGGAGGACGAGGGACAGCTTCTAGGAGAGGAGGAATGGGAAAGCCTTGGCACAGAGAGGAGTGGTGAAGCCTGAAAGGTTGGACAACATGAACAGAGGACAGTTTCCATGTCACGATGAGCATGGTCCTTTCCTTGGCGCCTCTCCTCACCCCAAGACTGCAGTGCTCCTTCTTCCTCTCCTCCCTGCCCTCCTTGCCCTCCTTCTCCTCCGCTGTGCCATTTCTTGCCTTCTTCCTTTGCCCCTTGACATTCACACTGGCCTCCCAGGCTCCCTCCCTGGTGGCAGCTGCTCCCTCTCCCCCCCCGCCTGGCCCCGCTCATTCCCACCGAGCCCCTCGTGCGTGCCACCGGCCCTCCCTCCACCTGCCTGGCTGGTCCCTCCCTCGCAGCAGGCCTGGGGCTTCCTGGGATAAAGAGCTGGGCTCCTTTAGAAGACAGCTTCTCAGCACCGAGAGGATGGAGAGCAGACACAGGAATTCACCTCTCCAGGGACGTGACTGCTTGCTTTGAATATCAGATAAAGACATCTTCAGATCTGGGGGATTTGCTTGGTGCCTTCTTGTCACCAGACCATTTGGTTTTGATGAGAAGAACGTGCCACCATTTGGGAATGCTGAATTTGCATCTCTCACAGAGAGACGTTTCTGTAGGTCCAGAAGGAATGTGTGATTCATCAACACATGTAGTTACACATGTAAGAACTTTCCCAAGAAACTCTGTAATACTATTTTAGGATTTTATTATTCTATTATACTAGGATTTTAGGAGTGATGCAAGAACCAGGAGCTGACACATCCTTGGTAGAAACTCTGCGTTCCCTGCACGTACGTCATCGCTGCCTGACGCACCCAGAGATCCGGCTGTCCGGGGAGCGGAGAGCCAGGGCCGGCGCGTTGGGTCACACAGCGGAGACCTGCAGCAACCGCTTTACTCCAGGTAGCACCGTGCCTGCGTTCATCGAGCAGTCACAAATACAATTACTCTAACACTAACAGGGAAATAAGAAACGTGAAAGACACAAAAGCTCTTTATAAACAGCTCCCCTCCACTCCTAAAAATGTTATTAACTATTTCATAATGTAACATCGAGTGGGAAACTTGCTGCCAGCTTCCAGCGCTACAGATGCCACTGAAAAACCAAGGAAGCTTCCCAAGCAGAAAAGGGGGCCACAACAAAAGTGTGAGCCATGCAGAAACCCTCCTTGTATTCCATGTCCCCTCCTGCTCCAGCAGTAATGGTATAAATACACGCTCCAGTCTGCTAAGGCAAAATGCAGATCTTTTTCCTTGTTGTTCTGCCTTCGAGAGCACTGTCAGAGCAACCAGACCGTCCTTGTACCAGCTCCACACTGAAATTCAAACGCTTCTGAGATCTACTAATAGCGTTCTTCTGAAATATCACAGGCTAAGTCCTGGAGGAGGATGAAGCTGAGCTGACTGGAAGCAGAATTACAGGCAGTGCTATTAACAGGGTCTTTTCTAACAGGCTGTATCAAACACACAAAAATCCTGTTGTCATTTTCAGGCCTTTTTTGCCATGTTACCCGCATGTCTTGCACGATTTATGTTCCATCGTTTTCCTTCCTGATAACCAGTCTCATCCATTACCCAGCCATTGCAAACCAGTGCACAACAGAGGGATCTGAAGAACCGTACCGCGTAGAATTTCTCTGTGTGTTGTTGACTTTACTGTGCCAGCCGCACGGTGAGGAGAGAGACTGCATTAGAGCTCAGAAATCACACCTGTAAATCTCGTTTTTCACGGTTATCCCTTGCCTGCGTACCGGCTGCGCGGCAGGAGGGAGGCAGCCCGGCACGCTGCTGGCCACAGCCGCATGGCTCCCGCCGGGACTCGCACTTTGGGACCGGGGGGCTCGGATCCCGCTGTCGTCGTTGCAGCGTTAAAGGGTGCACTGACACGTGCGTTGCACAAATGAGACGACGCAAAAAGAGACATGGGAAGGTTAACGCTGACAATTTCCTCCGTGTTTCACTGCCGTCTGGACTCCCCACATTTTTTTTCTGCAAGTTGCCTGCATGTGGTTTCAGTGGCAAAGCTCTTCAGCTTTTGTCCTTCCTCCCACCCTAAATAATTTCATTTCTGGGATTCCAACCAGGCCATCATACTAAATGGATTCTAAAACTTACTTGCTCTTTAGGCTCAGCAGGAACCACGTTGCCCCTGTAAGGGCTCACGCTACTTTGAGCGATGTTATCCTGGGTCTGTGCAAGTGTCGGTGAGCAGAACTTGGCCCCAGACTTGGCCCCAGCGGGTGCTGAGCTATCAAGTCATCTGGAATAAGAGTCTCATTTTCAGAGCAGTGCAATTTTCTCCACAACGATGTTATCTTTGTTCCTCAGTTTCTGGCAGCAGAGCTGCTCACACATGCTATTAGCAGATGGCAGAAGACATACATGGAATTTGCTCTCAGAACATGTCTTCCATTCTTCCTCCCAGACTGAAGAAGTGCAAATTCAAGCTAAAAGCATATCCTAACTACTGCCCTTTTCCAACCAGGGCGACAGAGGGTTAAAAGCAGGCTCCAGTAGAAACCTCTCAACTATTTCAGTGTCTCTGCTGTAGTTAGCTACTCAGCGTATAGCCTTTCAGTCAGAATTGCAGGGAGTGCATTTCTGTAAAGCCATGCTCCTCAGTGCCCTTATGTCAGCTCCTTTTCGGGACCAGCTGTTAACAAGCAGCAGGCATCGCAGGAAGGCAGAAAACTTCCACGCAGTCTCTCCAGTAAGCTGAGGCATCCATCTGTGGCCCACAGGTAACTGCCGTGGGCTCGGCAGAGCTCGGTGCACTTTGTGTAGACCAAGATGACCACATAAATTTAAGGATCAGGCAAACACATTTTCAGAATGGGCATGAATTCAGGAGCACGGACGTGTGCGTGTTGTTCAGCCTCCAAAAGGAGGAGGAACGAGCCTGACGAACTCCACATCACCCCATATTTATGCTGCTACGAGCTGAAACTAAACTGGCTGTCCAGTGGGGCTGCTGTCAGGAGCCCGGGAGCTGTTGTAACCATCTGCTTGAGCACTCTCTTGAATCACCATTCACTTTTGATCTGGATGTCTTGTCTAGGAAAAGAAATGGCTTTTTGAAAAATCTTCTTATTCAGGGTTCTTCTTTTATTTATAACGTATTATGATTTTTTTCTGCCTCCCTAAACTAAGGCAAATCCTGCTCAGAGTTGCTCCTGCATTTGATGGAAGACAAACACAGATGAAAGACCACCGCTTTGAGACCGCCTCAGCCTTCAGATCTTACATGAGCACCTATTTTTCATCTGTTCTGTTTTTTCCCCAAAGGACAATTTTATTCCAAGTTCATGAGCTCGTGCTGAAAAAGAGCAGAACATTTCCAAAGTCCCAAAATTCTGTGGAAACTCGAGTCGAACGCTTTAGATCCAAATTTAAACGTGGCGTGTTGACCCCACGTAGTGCCAAGTGGAACATTCTCACGTCAACAAGAAAGGTGCAAGAGTTCCAGCCTTTCAGGACAGTCGTGCTCAGGTACCCGCTCCACAGTTCACCGTGTCTCTGCCCACTGCCACCACCGACTCCCGCTTCCCCTGGAGGCATCACTCACAGCCACGAACTGCCTCCTGGAGCCGGCTGCCTCAGCCTACAGGCAACCTCTTTTTGCCCAGTGACCCGCTGGTTAGAGAGAGCTCGCCACCGGCAACCAGGGCTCCGATTAAGCCTCTGCCTGAAAGGCCTCGAGCCCCACACCCTGCTCACTCCCGTCGTGCCTCAGTGCTAAGGTGAGCGGCTGTGCAGCACGCAGCCTCTCCCCGGTGCTCCACCGAGTGCCGCGTTGCCGGGAGCGGCAGTGCCACGGGGGCTCGCCCCAGGAACGTCGAGGGTCTCGGCCCAGCAGCGAGGTGCAGAGAAGAGCCAGGAGTGTGAGTCCCGGCAGGAGCAGGGCTGGGCGATGCGGGGCGCGCCGTGGCAGAGCCGCACGCCCTGGCGCGTGCCGGGCCACCGCAGGGGCCGTGCTGGCGGGCGCTAGACTCACGCGGCACCTTCACGTTTGATTTGGGATTTAGACACCTACCTGCAGTTCCAGGTGCCAGTGCCATGCCTTGGAGTACGAGCCCACTCATCCTTAGTGAACCATGGTCAAAATCCCCAAAGAGCAAGATTGCAACCATAAATCAGACACACGCTGCAGGCCGCAGTGGGACACAGTCAGAACCTGTCTTCAAAGGACTTCTCAGGCAGAACAGGCTATGGTGCCCCATGGATACTGGAGGTTACTGCTATTTTATAAAGCAAGATTGAAAGACTGGACTACTCAAAAATTCTGATTGCTACCTGTCTGGATTTAGAGTTTCAATTTTCAAGCCACTATCTCAAATGTGAAAGCTGAATCTTTTTCTTTTTTCCTTTCTTTTCACAAAGATACTTGGTCAAAGAATTAAAAACTGCTTCAGTGGTACAATTACCATGATGATGCTCTTGTCTTTCTACCCTGTCTCAAAGAATTCGTTCCTTTTGATAATGCAGACGGAAGGGGTACTGACTACTTGCTTTTATTCATGAAAGTCTTTAAGTTCCAAGATTATTTAAAATAATTTGCTTCCATACAAATGTACTTCCTATTGCACACTGTGCTCTCTCATCAGAGATGGAAATCCAATTCCCTAGTTTCAAGAAGTCTTCAAGTTTTCAGGGGTTGCTGTCTGCACACCGGACAAAGGCCCGTCTCTCTGCGCACCCGTGCAATCCTGCTGGCAGCTCAGAGCAGAGGGGCAGCACGTAAAATGCTGCTTTGTGTCTCTGCCAATACTAAACCATTGAAGTCATACTCTTACGTGCACCTGGTTATACCTTCCACTGAAAAGAGTGCATGGTAGAAGCACTTTTGTGCCAACCGTGGAATTTATTTCCTTAAAAAAGTATTTTCCCTAAAGCCTAATAGAGATTGCAGCCCTAGATAACTCACTTGCTTTGTTCCAGTGTCAGGAGCCTGCAGTGGAAAGAGCTGAAACTCTGCAGAAAGGGCATGGCCGGACCCTGGCGTGACCAGCGGTGGCTGGACAGCCAAGTGATCTCCTGTGTGCAAGGCAACCAAGGGCAGAAGGAAAGAAAAGACATGGGGGGGAAACAGGATTTTTGTTATATTTTTGTTGTACTTGAGGGAAAAAAAGAATTTGCCATCTGGCTAAAAGAAAGCTAAGTACGATGTATTCTACAATTCCTACCTAACTCTTTGAAACAACTTATATTGAGTGCTATCGATACCCCACATCTCTCCTATGTTACTTTCTTTTGAAGTTCAGAGCCAAAAAGCTACTTTGAGTTGGCTACATTTAGTTGCCCTTTCCTTCCCTTGAAGCAAACATAACCAGTAAAATTCCCTGGCGTGTTTGTCTCCTTCCTGAAGTTTCTTTTTGCCCTCCTCCATATAATCAGACCCCTTTTCACACATGGGTGAACCCAGAAAGTCATTTAGAGTGGGAACCACATGAACCAGTTCAGTGAACATCAGGTAATTGTGCCTTAGAGGCCTTTTTGAAGGTCAAATATTTCTGGGTAATTTTTCCAGCTACTTTCTTTGTTAAATGAAAGCCTTTGGGAAAAGAACAAGGTGGCTTTGTAAAAGTCTCTAACTCAGTGGCCCCGTGAATCCGCCTGCCCCATATCCCTGCATGATTTCCTTCTATGTTTTCTTTCCAAGACTCCCATCCTCACAAGTCACCTGCCCGTGCAAAACTTGTATTGTTCACTGTTGCCCTGAGAACGGCTGAGGTTTTCACTTTCACTTCCCAATACATTCTCACACTTTGAAGTCACTTCCAAGCTTTTGCAAAAAAAAGCCTTACTTTACGTTTTCATCGTGATACGAAAAGCAATCTAAAAATCATCCCTGAAACACACAGACAGACACCCGCGCACAGACAGACACCCAGGGGTGCTTGTGAACCTGGCAGTCTGTGGTTGCTTTCTGTGTGATTTCTCCAGTGTGGAGCGTTATAGGCGAGTTCACGCTGCAGCTTCTCCTTCCAGGCTTTATAAGTTTGGGTATTACCACTAATAAACCAATAAACTTGGTGATAATAAATAAGAAATTAAAACATTGATTTAAATTAACTGACAAGTGTTACAGCCACAAGATGGTCACATGATCCCAACTCTCATACAAAACTAGACAAAGAACATCAAACAAAATTAACGAAACTTCATGTTCTTCTTTAATATGTGCAATTTCAACTACACAAGTAAATAAATTTGTTTTATACTGAGAATGGAAGCACAGAGGAACTTTGCAAAATAAAATTTCTATTTTAGGAGAGATTTTAATTTAATAAACTGGACTTGTTTTCTGAAAAACAACTTGTAATCGAGAACAGAACAATGCCACTTAGGCTGTAAATTCATCAAAGTAAAGGCTTTTTTAAATTGCAGAACTTAGCACAACAAGGCCCTGGTTTGTCCTCTTAGGAATGCAACACCAATAAATAACAACGCGGTGAGTTCCCAATCCCAAATTCTTTACTGTTGCTCCAGACACTGCAAAGGTTATGCAGAGTTTGCACTGCACAGGATTCCTTTCCTGCACATAACTGTGGATGTGCAAAGTATTTCCAGACTCTGGACAACAATCATTACACAGACCCAAATATAGTGGCGGTCGTGGTCAGATATACGTGCAGAGATGCACGCGGATGGGCAGGTATATGCCGGAACGGGCTCATTTTCATTAAGGAAAACATGAATACTGGCAAATATATTTGAGAAAGTAATTTTAATGCAACGCAAGTGCATTCACTGCTGCTCCCCAGGACAGCTGCAGAGGGGAGCACTTTGGCTGCTGCAGGTCGCCCCAGAAGAGAAGAGCCGAGCTCTGCGCCCTGCACCAGGCAGCACTCGCTGAGGGCTGAGCTCCACTTTCCATCGCGCGCTGGGCCGTAACCGGGCACAAAGCCTTCTTCCCCGTGGGCTCTGGGTGGGGGACGTGGGACCGTCCGCCTGATCCTCCCCGCCGCTCCTCCGGAAAGGCGACAGGCAAGCCTCCCACCTCCGCCGTGTCTGCTGCTTCGGGGGGTCCACGTCCTCCTGGGGAGGAAAGCCTTGCCCCACTCAGCCCCAGTCACCGCTTTGGACTCGCTGTCCCCAGCGTGGTGGTCTGCTCCAGCCAGAGAGGTAAAACTGTGTTTAAAATACATAAATGCCAGAAAAACTCCGTACCCCATTTAAAGATTTAGCTCAAACTCCTGTGCCATTCTGCTCGGGAGAGGAAGGAGAGCTTTTGCAAGAATTAACAAAAAAGAAGCTGCAAAATGCCCTCACAAGCTAGTACAGGAAAGGAAAGCAGTCACTGCCTCAGCACAGTGTCTGGGTTAGGCTGGGCGATGCTGGGCTCTCGGGGCTGTAAGCGCTGTTTGCCTCATTGACGGATCCCACAAAAGCCCTTCGAAAGCTTTATCCTAAAGGAATGCAGCGTCCAGCAAGGACTGATAGTGATCGGAGTGACGAAGTCCCGGCAGGCATGTGCTTCCAGGCAACGATGGGAGCTAACTGCGTGCTGGGAACACGTCCCTCATCAGCACAGCACGGGCAGAGCACGGCAAGGTGACAGATACTGTTGGCTTAGAGAGAGAAAACGAAAGAGCAGATTCAAGGTTAGAAGAAATCTGCTTTTCAGTGGCAACATGCTATTGCCTGAGAATTAAACTACTCATTTCACCGCGTTTTCTTTGGGGATGCTGCTGAGGGACCTCTGAAGAACAAGGAACACCAACAGCTCTCCTGTCTGTGTACTCCAGATGACCAATGCTGCCTATGTATCTACGTGGCTAAGTGCCGAACAAAAGTTACTTGTTGCATCCACATCTACTGTTGCTGCTCTTCCTGGGTGCAGAGTCGTTAAGGCATCTTACCGGTCGTACTGGGCAAAGTAGTCATCTGCCACGCACCTGATCAAACCTAGAAAAACAGCATTTATTCACTACCGTTGCTCCAGATCTGGGTTGAAAGTGAAACTCATTGGTTTTCAGGGCATTCAGATGCTTGTTAGATGTATTTGTTGCTTTTGGAGTAGCTGTCAGAGGCAAAATGACTGGAAAAGCTCAAGGATGCCCTTTGGGGGCATGTACTAAATAAGAGCAAATCAAGATAAAGTGAAGCAGTGCACTGCTCCTTCCTCCTCCTGCCTACGGCCCTGGACTACTAAGATCTGTTGATTATTTCTAGAGCTTCCACAAAAAGTAACTTTTGCAAGCTGTCGTTATCGCACAAGGATCTGCACCTCTACTAGGAAAACGTTGCACAAATCAAGATGATGAAAGTGACCCCTCCATATCGAGCTCTTCTGGAGAACACAGACTGCCTCAGGCTTTAGACGCTGTCGAAGACATACGGACATAAAACTTGTCTGAGGTTCATCCAGCCCAACAGTGCCTCCAATAGCTGTCATTATCAGCTCCTCAGGGGAAGGCAACTGAAGTACTCGGGGCTGACTGTATCACTTCAACCACATTCTTGCAGACTATTTCAAAGGTTTCCAGTAGAGGCATCAGACCTCAAAAACATTTCCAGTCTTCTGGAAAGTATTTGCTATCCGCAACATTTTGCAGCCATAAAGGAACAGAAACAATAATTACACAAATGCAGTTCCCAAGAGGTTGTTTGGTAAAAAAGCTTGACGTTAATTAGCAGATCAATGGATTACCTCTGAAGCCTTTCAAAAGCCTTAGCTGCATCTGCTGACTTCCATTTCTCAGCCATCAGTGCTGGCTTACACAGCAAGATCCACGCCACAGTTAGCCGAGGAGTGCCAGTTTCACGTTCTTCTAGAACTCTTGAGCAGAAAACCCCTAGTTTTGGAGGTTTGTTATTCAACTTACTGATTTGCTGCTCCTTGGCTGACAGCTGAAGGGGAGACGGGTCCCCCTGCTCACCCGGTAAAGCGTGGTTCTCCTGAGAGAAGGTCCTCCCCAAATGTCTCCACAGCAGGCACAGACACCGGGATTCGTGGCATTCAGAGCTGTGCCTCCCCTCCTGCTCCTTTTGCACTGCAGCCGTCAGCTGGGCTGCTTGGTGGCACACGCGGCTAAGCCGCTCCCTGGCCGTGCGCTGGTTACAGCAGCGAGCATCAGCCCAAAGACAACTTCTGAGAAACCCCATGTGAGGCATTTAAGGACCGTGACTTAATTAGGTAACTTTCATAGACACAAAAATTTGCATAATGCCGCAGATACCAACATAAGGTCGACCCATCTTGCCCCAGCAATAGTCACAGTAAGACACGCTGCTGCACAAAACCTACCAGCCACGAAGTTGTGCAGTTTGCGTGGGCTGGGAAGATCTGGGGGTGCCAAAAGAGATGGTGGATGAGCTAGAACTGCTGGGCTCCATAAAGGGGCTGCAGATGAGAGAGCCTGAGACAGAATGAGATGTTTTCAGGGTATTTTTGTTAACAGGAAAGGGACCAGGTGCTCCTGGGCTGGGGGAGTGCTGAAGATATTTGGCTGTTGGTAGTAGGAGGGCAGCTCGAGGAATGCTCACTAAACCAGACCCTCCTCATTTGTCATTGACAGTCGGCTTGCCACACAGTGCAGCAGCCAGCTTCCCCTCTCCCCTTGCTTTTGCTGCCTGGCTCTGGCAGGGAGCACAGGCAAAACGGACGTTTGCAGGCTGCACAGCACCTTTTTGCAGCTGCGGGAAGAATCACCAGCCCTCTCCTGCAGTGAGTGGGATGGGAAAACCCTGGCTGAGCTAGGTCCGTGGGAGACGGAGCGTCCCCCGAGTGACGGTAACACACGAGGCAGCACGCTTGCCAGCTGTGAATAGTGCCCTGCTTGGCTATGGCCACAAGCTGTGGGCAGCAGAAATCACCCAGCCGTGCACCGCATCCCGCTCAGTGCCACTCACAGCATTATCGTGCACTTGTACCATTCCACAGAAATACATGTTCTTTAAGAAATAAGAAAAAGTGTGTTCATTGTAATTATTTCTAATATTATAACTGTCTATCACATGCACACACCCACAGTTTTCTCTACTGAAGTGCAAACACAACATCTTTTAATCAGTACTTTCTGCGTGGTTAAAAAACTGCTGTGTGACGTACCGTGCCCTCTTCCCTTCACGCCTGCTTTCATTTCCTGATGCAAGTCAAGATTCCCTCCAACTGCATTTATCTTGTACTTGTGTTTGGAATGAAATATTCCATAACATTCACATGGAGATCTGTTTTGAGTAAATATGAAATTCTATAATTAGAAAAAAATAGAGACCAAACCATTTCAGTATTCTCAGACTACAAACATGTTGTTCGTCCCCATTAATAGCAGTCTAAAACTATAAAATACATGGTATAACATTTGCAATGTTTATATAACATATACATAGCGTTTGTTAAAGACACATTGTCCTTTAAAATCAGCTACATTTAATAACTTTTGGTTACTGTGTGTATTCGCAAACTGTAGTTAAATCACACGATTTGAAAAATGCAGGGAATAAGATAGTATCTGTGAGTATCAGCACTACCTGAAAGAGCATGGCATCTCGGCACTAGATCTCAGCTTGTATCCATCCCTCCCACAAAACATATTTATTTTGTACATTACTTAGCGGTTTGGGGTCGAAACGCAGCCCAAGCTGGAAGAGGTCTGGTGGCGTCTCTCCCAGGCTGCACAGAGGTGAGCAAGCACCCTCGGGGCAAGCCAGGGGCTGGGATGGTTTTGGCAGGCAGGGCAGGAGGCTGTATTTAGCAGGGGCGGACCTCTCCCTCTCCCTCTCCCTCTCCCTCTCCCTCTCCCTCTCCCTCTCCCTCTCCCTCTCCCTCTCCCTCTCCCTCTCCCCCTCCCTCTCCCCTCCCTCTGATGGCAACCCTGAACTGGCACTGGTGGGCAAGCATGTGTTCCCTGTATAACTATGGATATCTTTAATGAATGATACACTGATTTCTTCTGCTGGGGCGGATGCCAGAGCTCTCTTCAGTATCAGCAACGTTTCATTCATGATTTCAGCTGCTCCTTCATGGAAGGAGCACAAAGGAACAGGCTGCCTGAAGACAGAGGGCTCCTGCAGGGAGGGCAGCAGCAGACCCCCCGGAATTACTGCTGACCAGAGAACCTGGCTCAGAGTGGAAAGAGAGAGTATTAATTAGGATTAAAGGGGAGTAACTGGCTTAGTATAATATGACAGCTGTGCCAAAGAGAATGCCACATTTTCTAGCTGCAATCCCTACTGTCAGATCTCTGTGTTATATTTTGGGTATTGGACAAATTGTGCTGGCTGCAGAATATTCTCTGTTACTGTAAGTCACTGGAGAGGGGCAGAATTTCTATATTTAGGCCACCAAGTCCCCCATGTTAATCCTTACTCCCTCTTTGTTTTAGTACTCTGTTTTCTATTTTTACCTCGCATATTCTGCCGCAGGTCTGGATGTCTGAAGAAGTCAGGGTGTCCTCTCCCCAGAAGAATTAATGGCCATGCCTGTAGTTTGTTTTCCATTTACTTCTTTCTTCCCATGTGTGGGTTTTCTTATAATACAGAATATAAAAAATACTCCAACCAGAAAACAGCAGACCTGAAATGGAAAGCAAATATGGAAAGCAAACGATAAATCAAACAGCAGTAGTAGAAAAGAAGGAAAGGGGTAACACTTGTAGGGCAGTTTTGCCTAGAATTTCAGTCACAGCTGTGCTTATTTAAGATTATGAAGGTACATTTGAAAAAGAAAGCAAAGGATTTGTGGATGACGATGCAAATCATAACAGCACAGTTGCCAGACTGAGACAGGAGCAATACTCGCTGCGTACCTTTGTCCTCCATCAGCCAGGCTCTCTGCTGCACTCGCAGCCAACAGCACCACGTTCAGCCAGGAGAATGGCTCACTCAGTAAAAAGGGTGGTAAAAAGGGTGGCACCACATAAATAAGACAGTCATATACTTATCATTGCAAGCCAGGGTTATTTCTGAACATCTGATCTCGACATGATTTGAAGCATGGGCTAAACCAGTGATATTAATTGGCATTTTCCATTAATGTGACCTTCAGGAGCTTTGGTTTGCATTATTCATCAGTCTGAGCAGAAGTCCACAGGACCACCTCGAGGTGCTTTCCTTCTGATGGGACTGAGCCTGGCTGGCCGCCTCCTCCCTGGAGCGATGGAGCAGCTCCGGTGCACTCGGGGAAGGGATCGAGGCTGCCGCAGGAGACGGGGTGCTTCGCTCTGGCTCTGCATGTTGCTGCTGGACCACTCCTGCCCTGGGCCTGACCATTCACCCTGCCTCATCCAGTTCTCCTCAGAAGGAACCTGATCTGGGCAGAACATTTTGCATTTCCTCCAGCTTTCCCGGTTTGTGAACTCAGACACAGCGGCGATGTGCATGCCTCTCGCCTCTGCCATCCTTGAGAGCGCAGGCAGCGCCAGGAAGATTTCCTTCTGTTGGTCCTGATCCCTTGCTGCTTTCCACTGGGCTGGGAAAAGCAAGAAAAAGAGGTGAAGTCAGAGGAAGAACAGCTGTGAGAGTGGTCCCGGAGCCATCTCCCCGCCCAGACAGCACAGGGGTCTGCATTGTTCCCCCACCTTCTCTGGCACTGTCCTGGGAAGCTCCTCCAACAGCATCTTGTGGGCAGGTTTGCACTGAAGACCAGGAGCAGGCAGCTGCTGGCCCCCCAGGAGCTGCCTGCTGTGCAGGGACGCCAGTATGGCATGGTATGTCATACACTGCCTTCCCTCGCCATCTCTTGTCTTCCCAGATGTTGCTGCTGGATGCACACTGCAGGAAAGGAAAGCCAGCAGAGCACTGCGGAGGGACAATGCCCGGGAGATTCAGTCCTTGCCAGCTGTGATCAGTCGTCTCAGAGCCCTTTCCCTGCAGGACATGCTTTGGAGCAAACTTTGAGTGGTTTCAAATAATACAGATCAAAGTGAATTCCCCACTAAAGAGAAATCCACTAACCAGCACTGATGCTCTTCTCAAAGCAGGAAAGGTACGAAGAGGAGCATAGGCAAGGAGAAGGGAAGAAATGTCTTTGGAAAAAAGCCTCAGGGCTGCTGACGATATGAAATGCACAACCTCGAACCTGGTCAGTGCACAAACAAACAGCACTCTGGAAAGACAAAAAAAAAAAGAGAGAAAAGGTTAAGCAGCATCTCTGAGCCATGGTGGGGCCACCCTACCCCTGCCAGTAACTGCCAGCAGCAGCAGGTAGGTAACGCCTGTTCTCATCCGTCTCGATAGACAAGAAAAGAAAAAAAGAGATGAGAAAAAATAAGGGAACAAGGCATTTTCCTGGGAGCGAGGAGCAGCAGTGTAGGAGGCTTAGGACTACAGCACTTTCCTGGCAAAGGTCCTGAGTGTTTTTAACTTCCACTGGGTTTGCTGGTTGTTGGCGACACAGCAACAGTGGGACAGCAACAACAGGTCGAAGCATGCTCCCTGTTTGTGGTAACTGAAGTCAATCCTTTACAGAAGTTCCCCTTTGTAAAATCCAGCAGGGCGCTGTGGGTGTGAGCTCTTCCTTCCCAGCGCTGAAGGGACGTGGGCCCTCCCTGCCCGGCTGTGTCTATGGACAGATTTAGATGGACCTCTGTCATCTGCCTGCACAAGTCACGCATTCCTGCTGAGGATTTATTTTAGCCACCTGGCACTCCCTTCAGAGAGAAGTGAATTACTGCAGGGGCAGGCACAGTGGGACAGGAGTACTGGACACCGGGATGCCCGCGTCCTTTTCAGCCGCCTCGCTCCCTGAGCTTGAATCGAGAGTGCAGGTGCCTTGGCTCGGCTCGGGGCTGAGCAGATCGCCACAGGGGATGTGCAGAACGACTCCAGCGGGAATCGGTACCAGACAAAGCAAGGCAGCGAGGAGAGGTAGTGACATGCAGGATGGAAGGGGGATAATGCAGGGAGGGTGGGGGGAGAAATTATTTCAGAGCTGGAGCTAATTTTGTAGAACCTGGCTGTTAAACAAAGAACCACAGTGTTTTTAAAATTCTGCTTATTGAATTAAGTCACTCTCCTGCCAACTGGATTACTTCAGCTGGCTGAACAATCTGACACCTCTTTTTAGAAAAGAATTTGCTAACATGACCAACTCAGTATGACGGCATACCTCACCATCCCCTTCACTGTGCTCTCGGGGAAAACCAGGCACTACAGCTGAAAACAAAGCCCTTTTATGGGAAACTTCTATAGAATGCAGAAAAGGCTTCGAATAGAAATTAAAAGAAAACTCAAAGCATTTCTACTTTGGAGCCTAATAGAATCATTGGTACTTATAGTCTAGCACTTTTTATACATTTGCATTAATGTATAAAATGTGTATTCTTTTGCATTAAAATTTAAAAATAAGAAATAATTTTATTATTACATATTCATGGGTGCTTCTCCTTGGCTTCTGAGAATGCTCTCCATAGAAACACTCAAAATCAGGCTCTGAAGTCAGGTAAACGGCCTCCCTTCGCCCTCTGCGTCGGCGAGTACTGCGCTGCCAGCAGGGCTGGATGTTCGTCGTGTTATTTGTACCGCAGCGCTCACAGAGCGGAACTGAGATCGGGTCTTTATGGTGCTGGGCGGGATTTTTACACCCTCAGAGGCAGTCCTGGACTCAAACAAGTCTGCTCAGGAGAAGGGAAGTTTGTCTATGTTTGTTTTATATAAGGGAGCAGATGCAGAAAGATTATCCGTGCTACCTAAGTGAGATTGCTGGAAAGCTTTTTTTGGATGCCAAAGCAGTGGCTTAACCTGAAGATACGTCTGCTAAAAGGAAACAGATAGCTACTAAACTTCACCTTTTAACTTCTTTACTGTTACAGCTGAATTACTGCGCAGCCTGAACACCTGATACAAGTCATTCCCTCCCAAGCCTCCCCTGCAAACACGCTTCAGCTCTCCTTACAGCCCAGAGTTGTGATGGGGACAAACGCAAACACACCGAGTTTTGGAAAGTTATGGGCACCCGCTGGCTGCTTCTGCGGTATCTCCAGGATATCGCGACTTCTTCTTCCTTACCTCCAAGACAGCTCTATCAGTCTCTGAGGCCTTTTCACTCCCCTGAAATCCAGTCCTGCCTTCTTGCCCACTGATTTCTTGCTCAGAAATAAAAGCAGGTGTTTTGCCCCCAGCCGGTACTTTCAGTGTTAAAACACTTGGATGTCACAGGACAGTATTAAAAACAAAACAACACACCTGAAAAAAGCTGGAACCCTCTGGGACAGAAATCCCAGCGGGATTTTTTGGGATGCCATTTGTGCGAGAGGTCGCTGTTCTGGAGAGTCCTTCAGTGGCATTTTTGGATCTCAGATGCATTGATGGAAATCATCGGACTTCATTAGATCAAAAGGTAACATCTCTCTCTGCCCACAGACAGACAGATCATAGCCTTTGGCCACAAGTTGTACCAATCATTGGTTCTTAAACTAAAACTAACTAGTCAATTGGCATAAAGCCTAGCATAGATGCATTTAGATCAGGTCATGATTTTAGTTTAAAGTTATTCTCAGTGAGCATAATCTAATATTCCCAAGATAGCTCCGTATTAACTCAGGGAAAGATTTGATGGGGATTGTGAACCAGCTTAGCAAAATCAATTTACAAAACATGTCTTCAGTTAAACCGGTTCAACTTCGCGTAGTTCTTTAAATAACAATCCTTTTTATGGCTATTGTTCATCTGAAATGGGCCTGGTGCAATGCAGCATGCTTTACTCGCCCCTTTTCTTTTCGACACTTGCTCCAAGTGTGAGCTGGAGGAACAGAGACATTTCCTTAACTTCCTTGCACTCCTGGAAAGCTGGATCCCTGAATTCCCCCCAGACACCGCTTTGGTTTCTTGCCTCAGGTGCCGAGGAAAGCAGAGCTGAGAATGGCGTCCTCCTGTATGGCCGGCCCAAGGACCCGCCGAATCCACAATATGCCCAGATCGGGAGAGAGAGCAGAGGCTTTGGGGACCCCACGGCTTCGTGGTTCCCGTGCTCGTGCGCTGCCAGCCCTTTGTGACCTGCCGCTGCCAACCTCTCCTGGAGATGGGACCCTTCCCAGGAACTCCCCCAGTTCTCCAGGGGCCGACGGCACCTTCCCCCATTTCCTGCGCCGGGGACGAGCCGTGTGTTGCAGCAGCACAGTGCGTCCGGACAGCAGCCGTACCGCCGGCTGTTCGTCCAAAGGCCGCTCACACTCACTGACCTCAACGTGTTACGGACCAGGCGCTGCGTGAGGACACCGGTCCCCGCAGGGCTCCTGCAGAGCGCCTGCGACACCAGCCACGTCTGGGTGCCACGTCAGGAGGAGACGCAGGCGTCCTCTCTCTTGTGCTGCAGCCTTAGTGCAAAGGAAGCCCAGGTACAGGGTCGCGCCAGCGAGCCCAAGGGCCCGCGCGCAGTGCACGCGTGCAGCCAAAGGCTCCACCGACACCACGGCAAACACCGGAGTGCTGGAAAGCACCTCAGCGTCGTCCTCCTGCGCTGTGAAACCTGGAGCCTTCAGACGTCGGTTCGTCCCCCGCTGTAACGTGCTGGTCGCAAGGTACACTACAGTGCTCCGGGCACCTTCTTTAATACCGTAATTTGAACATATTTGCTTTTCCACTTAATACAGACAACTGTTGTTTCAGTGTCCCCTCAGGACAATATGTTCTCCAGAGAAAGGCCCAGGGACAAAGAGCATCTTTTGAAGGCTCTCATTACTTTGCGCCATATTTCTCATACCTGATAAGCCTATCTGTGAAATTCCAAAAAGAGATGGCTATCTCCTCTTACACAAATAACTTGGGCTAACGTCACTTTGATACAAACCTTCTGTGATACATTTCTGTAAGCAAAGAACTACTTAAGTGCTACCCTTGAGGAAATACTAGCATAATGTTTCACATCTGTCTCGTTTTGACTCTAAGGAAGACTATTTTTTGTACCAGCTCTGCCCTTATATCATTACAGTGTGCTTTTTTCTTTCAGTAAGCAGTTATAATTCTCTTTACTAGCTACTGCAGTTACCGCTTCAAATGCATTTCTCTTCGGAATCAGCAAAACACCAAGGATATTTTACATGAAAGAAACATTTATGTGATTTTGTCAAACAGTAAAAAAGGCATTTTGTGAATTTTTTGATTTGTCTAAGTCCTGTATATTTTTATTTCTTGATAATACTCCAGAGTATATGAGAAATTAACAACTGTGCCTTGGAAACTGTAGTAGCCCTCGCAGGCTGGACCCTAGGTCAAGGCCCGTAGCCTTAGGCTATCAGTCAGCACCACTGACCCGGTACTGAACCATATTCCCACCGCCACAGAACATTAATTCTGACTTATCCATGAGAATGGACAATCTTCCAATGACAGAACAGTCTGAAATTGGTGATCTTGGCCAGGCGGGTTCTAACTAGGTGAGAGTCGAGCCTCGTTAAAGGTCTCGCAAGCACAAACGAACGAGGCAGCCATTCCTCCTACATATGCAAGGCCCGTAACGGAGGCTGTGGCCAAGCAGGCTGGCTCGGTCTGCGGTGTCTGCAGTCAGTAATGAAAAGGCTCCCGCAGGAGCAAAGCCCGTCTGCCGCACCGTGGACCTCCCAGCGGGGCTGGGACGCACCTTCAGCCTCTCACAGGCTTTTTTGCACAGACAGAATCGATCTGGCGTGGCAGGGACCCGAGCAGATGGTCTCCGTAGGCTCACGTCCCGGGGCAGCTTTGCCTCTGGGGCTCGCAGGCTTGCGTAACCGCGCCTGGCGTGCCAGAGCATCACCGCTGCACCCGCAGCTACTGACCTCTCGCGCAGCCTGCCAGCAGGACGCTGCACACCGCGCTGGTGGCTGTGCCGGGGACGGCCTTTGCAGAGCAGTGTAGCATAGAGTAGAACCAGCAACAGGTTTCTTTGTCTACTGCATTCGCTAGACTTATTTCGCTGGCTGTTGTGGTCTTCAGCCTTTTTTTTAACATGCAGATGGAAATGCACATTAAAGGGCAAAAGAGAAAAAACTCTATGGTGTTGCCAGAAAAGATCTATACTTTTCCACAAAACATGTATTAGACCAGTCTAGGCTAAGCTTATCATAACTCTTAGATCTCTGCATGTTGCTCATTCCAATGCAGAATCAAGGGCTAACCACAGTAGAGAGAGAAATAGCTGAGGACACAAAACGCAAGAAGAATTTTAAGCATTCACCACTAAAATCCAGTATATATTAAAAATGCTGTCAGTGTTTACTGCTAAAGTCAAGAGCATCTCTGGATTTAGGCTTTGTTCTATATTTCATGCTGAGTTCAACAATAAATATTCAATCACAAGAATTTAATTTGAAAGTTCAGAAATTTTTAAGGCCCCTCAAAAAGAGTTTAAAATGACTCCCTAAAGCAAAGTGCCTTTCACAACATACAGAACGCATCGCGGTTATTATTGCAAATCGTGGACTCACAGTGTAACTGCAAAGCCTGTTGCACAGAGTACTGCCTTTTAAGAAGTGGTTTATGAAAGAATGAATCCATTAAGAAACTTAGGTCGAGGGTTTGATGTGGAGCCGCCCCTGGCTATTCTCACCCACTCTGGGCCAAGCCCAGCACAGACCAAGCTTTAGCGCACGAGAGACACAGATTCTGCAGCTCATGGCAGGACTTCACCATCAAAAGGACGCAGGGCTCAGGCTCACCCAGAGACTTTATGTGGTGACGCCCAGCAGGACTAGAGACTGCTCCACCTGCGGGGACGGCTGGTCTGCTTCTGAAGCGCTTCCCAAGCCCTGGACGGGGAAATTGTTTGAGTTCAGCAGTTCATGCAGTACTGTCGTCATCGGTTCTGCTCATTAATTAGTGCTCCCAAGCCCGAGAACACAGTTGTGCTTCACTTCCAGGTGGGCCACAGAGAGCGGGCACCGCTGCGGGTGGGACGTGGGTACTGCACAAGGGGGACACGGGCACCGCTGCGGGTGGGACGCAGGTACGGCGGCCGGCTCCGCTCTCTGGGACCCTGCGGGGGCACGCACAGCCTTCCAGGACAGGTCTCTCTGTGCCAGGTGAAAAGCCTTCCACAAAGGGATCCTTCACAAATTGGCCTTGTCTCCTGTTTTGTTTATTTATAAAACTGGTCTGAAATGCTGGGGAGCAGGAGAAGGAACAAGTTTGGGGTTTCTTTCCCCCTTGTTTAAGAAGTATTTGAGGAATGTTAAGTCTGCCTTGATTTGCTAGAGGGTCTCTTGGGGCCTGCAAGGATGTTACTTTTCCCATTGCTTCCTCAGTACTTGTACAGACTTTCAGGACCAGAATGTCTCATCTAGAATACAAAACAGCAAACCCCCATACTTTCCTGCAGTAGTTAAACCTGCTCTTCTTTATTTATCGCAGCAATATCCCTCAGAAGCAAGAAGCCCAGCTCCTTCCTCCCCTCCCGGCAAAGTTCACGCCGCACCAGCGAACGCTCACGACCCGCGACAGCCTGGCAGCTGCACCGCCAACCACCCGCACCGCCGCCCGCCCGCCAAGGGGCCCGGCGAAGCCAGCCACGAAGGGCTGGAAGTGAGTCTCAGAAATGCTGCCAGTCAGAAAGATCAGTAAATCTCTCACAGGTTTGCAAAACCCCTGAAAATGCAAGCGCAGCTTGCCAACTGAAAAGAGAGAAGACAGGAAACACATTAAACTATTCAAAGTGAGGAATAAAATAAAATTATTCTGATGAGGAACACTTGCATTTTAAAAAACTGACACATATATTATCAGTCAGAAAGGCTGCTGTCTCTTCCAGAACGTACTGCTTCTGACAAGACCTCAACTTGTCGGCTGGTATCCCCACTAACACCTGAGACAGCAAACAACAGCTAATCCTTACACTGTTTCTGTGCTAATGACTGAACCAAGGTAACTGGAGTCCCTGGCAAGCTTCCCGTTTAATTCAATTAACTCCAGCCAGGCCTGTGGTGATTGCACCAGTCAGTATAAGAGAAAGCCAGAAGCCAGCTCCCTGGATTCAGATGTTAGAAACCAAGGAAGTCTCCACCGTAACTTTCTGGTACGGTCACTGGCAGTCTACCCTGCTGTTACTGAGCGACCCGGCATCCTCAACAGTTTCTACAAAATGGTGTGGAAAAACGTCATTTTTTTCTGAAAATGCTCATCTTTTTGCAGAGAAAATGGAAGCAATTTATTTCATTGTGTATTTTTTGTATTTATTCTGAAACGCTCTGCTGTGTGTCGGTCGAAGCAAACGTTACGCTGCATCTCCGTACCCGTACGCTGTGCGAGAGCTGCGGAGCCTCCAGGAAGATCACGTTTCCCCTAATGCAACGCAGATGTCCTGATGGCCAAGCTGCTCAACGCACCCTGGGAGCTGCTGACCTCTCCCTGGGGACCCTGACACTTGGAGAGATTTAGGTTCCTGAGGTATTAGCTGAAAAATGCAGCTTAACGGGGAAAAGACTTCAAGTGGAAATTGACTTTGAAGCCGGTTCAACAAACTGAACACTATTGAGTCTGGGAATGTCAAAATGTTTCACTTAAATAAAAAGACATTCCTGACTCGTTTGGAGTTTCATTCCCACACACACACAAAAATTAAATTTTCTTTGTTTTTGAGATGAAAACAAATGGACTCTACATAAATTTCTCATCAGCCAGATACTTGGTTTCATTCATCTCTGATTTCATTTCAAGGTAATTTCTTCAGAACACAAACAACAGAAAATCTAAACAGTGGCCAATATACAGTTAGAGCCCCGAGGGGGTATAACACCAGGTCTCTCCCTCCCCAAACTCACAACACATCTGATTCCACTAACACCATTAGCTGCTTTTTGCAAACAACTGTGAAGAGGAGGAGGAAACCTGACGCTGCTGCCGGTGTTTGTACAGATGCGGCTCTCCAGCACGGCTGGGCAGCAGCACCAGAACCAGGAGAACTCGAGGCCCGCTCTGAGGAATGTGCGAAGACATCGGTGCAGACCTTTGTGAACCCTTGCAAGCCCTGCCAGAAAGCACTGAAGGCTGTTCAGCTGGCGGGACAGCTTGGCTGGCGGGACATTCTCCACGGCAGCTGAGGGGAGGGTGCCCTGTGCTGCACAAGGACTTCTGTTACAATAGGCTGATCTACACCCAAGAAAGGAAACTGGCAGCCCCACGGATCTTAACGACGCAAGAAAATTAATACGTTTGCCTGCAGAAAGCGAGTTACCTTCGTAGCACCCTGCTAGCACGAATCAAATTCACAGTGCAGCTGTATTAGACAAAAAAATGCCGTTAATACAGAGAGGGCCAACGATGGACAGTGATCCCACCAGGTCACCTCCGACGGCAGTATATTTGGCAATCCACGGCTGTGGGCACGGCATACCATTGCTCAGCAGACGGAAACTCCTGCCCTTGGCGGGGCTCATCAGCGCTGCGGCTGCGTAGGGGCTGAACTCGGGGGCTGCTTTCGGCAGCTCCTCTCACAGAAATCTTGCCACACAGCGTGCTTGTAATACTTAAATGAAAACACGGTGATGTTTTTTGTCAAAGCGTTGACCATTCATTGACGACTAAACAGTTCAAGCATAGAGAAACATTAGGAAGGGTTTTGGTTTGGTACCTTAGAATTCTGATAAACATGAAAAATAAATTAACCGGGGAAAATTAAGCTGCAAGAACAATTGGTATGTCCCCTCAGTTGATACAATTTCCAGGTCTGTGTGACAGTAAAAAAATACTTTCCAAATATTTTCCTTTTACTTTTGAACACTCTTCTACTTTAAGCCCCAACAGGCTGCAACATATTTGCCCACTCACATTATTTAGTTAAGAAGTTTTGAAATAGAAAGAGATTTGCATACATGATTCCTTGGTGGTGCTTTTGAAGTGTTATTGTCTGGGATAACTGGTAAAATCCCCAGAAGTCTGTACACTGCCAACATTGATAGAAAGTGTATTTAAGGAGGGGGGATTATCCGTTCCTTGACAGGGCTGTGCTACATACCACTAGCTGTCATACATAGTCTGCTGTCAGTTCCTAGCAGCCATTTTCTTTGAAGCTCAGTCCAGCACAAATAATGCTCAGATAGGCTTTTCTCCTGGAAAACAAAGCGTTCAAACCTTCAAAAGGAGCTGTAAGGACTCATCTGTGACCACCATCTTGGACGTATCTCAGAAACAGCAGGAGCCAGTGGAGATTTTTGAAGCTTCAGAAATTTTGTTTTCTTGGTACAAAACCTGTTACGACATTCCTGTCATCTTCTGGCCTGTGTGTGCATCCTCCAGGATGGCTGAGAGTATAACGGGGAAGCCAAAACCGGCGTTAACAGTTAACATGATGCTGTGTTCCTACCTGCAAATTCACTGGAGAATAACAATTCTCTGCAAATAGAGCTCAGCTGCTCTACATCAGCAACCACTCTTTGAAGTTAGAAAACCTGTGCTGTGGGTCCAGCTCATTAACATTACGTACTATGTTTAAATAAACCTCTACGTTTTATGGAAGTTCTTCCCATCCCATGGCTCCAAGGGGTGGAGGTGCTGAGCACTCCTGGCAGGGATGCTGGGCACTTGTCTCCCACGCGCTCCCATCTACATGCTCAGTATCTTCCAGAAAAGAATAAACCTCCCCACTGCGCTCTAAAACCCAACCGCGTCCGGGTGTTTTCTAGAGGGCCCAGGTCACCCTGCCAGGCACCACTTTTATGCTAGTTTAAGATCCATGAGGGAGACTACAGCCATGCAGAAACACCTGCAAGCAGATGCGACGCCACGAAGCCCAGTTACAGTTGAAATTCCCACCCTCGGCAGTGCCGACAGTTCCTTGGCAGGCTGGGCTCGTGCGCTGCCGTGGCCGTGCCGCAATCCGGAGCAGGGCTGCACGGAGCAAAGCACGTTACGCCCAGAAGAGGACCGAGCTGCGCTGGGACCATGCCAGCAGCAGGAGCGGGACAGAGCTGAACCTGCTGCCGTCCTTCGCTCTGACACTCTCCATCCCGGCGGGTCCCAGGGGACACACAGCGGAGACCTGCAAGCGGCTGCTGCCCGAGGGACGCTTCTTGTCCCTCCTCACTGCTCACAGGTTCAGGGCCACAGCAGCGCATGTCTATGGCATCCTGAAATCAGCAGCCTCCATGTTTCAGATTTGTGAGTTAGTGAGCTCTAATGTAACTGCGTTAACCAAACCTTTGCCTTTATCTTTTGCCAAATGGGGGGTCAGCCGAGGTGAAATCGTGCCTGACCAGGGCTGGTGCCTGTGTGGGTCATGGTGGGGCAGCAGTGGGGCAATGGCAGGGTGGCAGTGGGGCAGCAGCAGGATGGCAGTAAAAAAAGTGTAAAAAAACTCAGGGCCTTTTAAAGCATTTCCAAATGCTGTCCTGATACTCCTGCTGGGTGTCAGGTTAGAGGAACTAGACAATCCGCTCAAAGCAGCTGCAGAGCCATGTCTAAAACTGCATCACCTGCTTCGCAGACAGAGCTGACAATAGCATTAGCATGAAACTAAAATTAGAGGCTTAATTGAGCTCTGCAGTCACTGAAATTGATGACGATTCAGCAATTCATATCCCTGATTTTTCCTGACTGAAATAATCATAAAATCAGATCCCATTCATGCTTCTCCCTGCTCCGTGAGGAAAAGCCTGGTAGCCTGGCACACCTCGCACACGGGGAGCCCGTCTGACACCTTTGCCAGGGCTCTTGCCGTTCCCAGCAGTTCCTGTGCAGGAACAGACCTGGAAAGAGACTGTGTGTCTGCAGATCAGCGTCGTTTTACAGAAATGGGATGGTATCTCCAATGCCAGGGCATGGGAACCATCATTAACCATCACCAGTGCATGAATACAAACCAGACACAGTACATTAGAAACAGACAAATAAAAACACGTGCAGGGTAATGACAGAAGATGAGGAGCGATAAGACAGAAACAGGAGAGCAGTCAGGCTGTCAGTTACACGCTGAATCTCCAGTGCACTGGAGCTAAGAGGGACGTATTAGTGCTGAGTTTGCCTCACCATTTGAGATGGAAAAAGCTATCTGTTCATTTACTTGGGCCATTCAAAAATGAGAACTGGAGAATCGGAGAGAAGGACTAGGTTGCAGGATGCACACCCGTGAGCACACACATTAGGTGTGTGCTGGAAGAGCCCCATCGGCGGCCCTGCTGCCAAGGCTGAGGTGGGATTCCCACTCCAGGTCCTCTGCTCTGCGGGACAGCTAGCTCAGTGCTGCACATTCTTCCTCCAGCAGCAACTTGGTTCATATGCTAGCTCTAGAAGTGACTTTCTTTTTTTGCATTAATATTTCTGGGATGCAGTACTGGTCCACTGGAGTTGAGCAAAAATTGAAGAAAAATTTCAGATTTCTGTAGTTCTTGGATAATTTCATGCAATTAATTCTTCATGTGACAACAAAGAGTTAATTAATATATAGTCTGAAAGACAATCAGAATAGATTTACATTAATATTGTCAGGACTACCTCCTTCCCAAGAAGTGGGTCATGCCTAGATCTAGGCAAGTTTCCTGTTTTGTTGCCACCGCCTTCTCGTGTGGTGTCCACAGCTGCAGGGAAAGAGAGCAGCAGGGACCTGACCGTGCGATGCGATTGCGTGGTGGCACCTGGTCCTATGTGCAGGTAAGTCTGGAAGTGATGTCAGGCTTGTGCTGCTGCTGCTCCTAGCAAAATAGAGAGATGCTAATATTAACAGGTTAGGAAGTGAAAGCATCTCCTGCTAAACACCAGAGCAGGGCGTCAGAGTGGGAAATAGGCCCAGCCTCTACGAGCATGTCTTGTAAATAAATCAGAAGATCTTTTAAGGTGTGCAACAAAATCTACTGAAAGGAACGTGAGCCCTTCCATTGACCTCACTAGGGTGCGTCACACATTTTAGGCAGAGGAAAATGCACCCTATTTAATTGTACATGTTATTTACAAGTCGAGGGGCTTGTTCTTTAAGATCCAGAATGAGAGACCTAACATATTGCCATAACAGCTGCAAAGTCATAGCACTGAAGAAGCAAGCAATTGCTCTGCTTCTGTCTCAGAAGCAGAAGCATGTGTTGAAGCATGTGTTGAAGACCTGCTGTGAAGTATATGGCAGCATGAAGACTCTTGCAGGCTTTCCATGCACGTACTCTGTGTATGCCCTCCTGCCTGTGGCGTGCTCACCTGCAATTTGTGTGAGATTGCTACAGTTTTATTTTTAGTTCATTGTTCTGTACAACATTTGGAGTTTCCGATCCATAAATACATCTTCTCATGGTGGTACATTTGGAAAAGCCATGGGGTGCTCCCGCCTCCACTCACACCTGAAGCCTCTGGTCGCTGACCAGCGTTGAGCTTCCAAACCAGTCCCTCTTCCGTTCTTTCCTCAGCATCTGGCTCGCTTTTGGTCTGGCCAGACCAATTCTATTTGCACCCTCTGGTCCAGATGTTGCCCATGGCTCTTCGCAAGAATGTCCCAATTCCGCTGTGACCCACGTGGAAGGAAGGGGCATGGTACGAGACCTGTTCTTCACCTCAACTGGGATGAAGACCTGGGCATGGCTGGGCCCCTCTGGTGCTGCTCCTGCTCGATACTATGAGCAGCCCTGTATCTCAGTGCAATCACCACGAGCTCACTGCAGCTGGTCGGTCGTCTCTCCTCCTCCCTTCTTCCTACACTTGCTGCAGGCACGAAATGTTCCCAGGCTCCCACAGTCATCCCCTGGGGTATGCCAAGTCCATATGTTGCTGTCCCCTTTCACATGCGTTTCCAAAGAGCCAAAAAATTCACTCCTTGGAGATACACTTCTCTGTGCACAGTCCATCCAGCAGAATGAAGAAACCTAGCCAAGACGGCCACAAAAACATGTCGTTGCTTAGTAAGACTTCACTTGACATTCAGAGATATCAAGTATATTATTTTGGGGTAAAGTAATATAAGCAGCCCTCTTTCCAATGTAACAGTCCTAACTTTTTTTTTTTTAAGTAAAACCTTTTTATACTCTTTTGCTTTAAAATTCTCAGTTTGCCAGGAATAGAAACGTCCCTCTATATTATACTACAGACATCTGTTCGTTCCACCTTTTTAACCAGCATTTAGGGCTACGATCAGAGGACTCTGACTTTATTCTAAAAATCGTGTGTATTAGGAACAATCAGGTGTCTGTACTAAACGCCTACAGTTTACAGCTGTCCTTGGCTACCCCAGGTAGCTAATGCTGTTGGAGACGTCTGCTCCGTCCCGGCATCTGGCGGGGAACACGCCGTTTCGCTGTCGCTGCCGGCAGGCAGACTGGTGCAGGGGCCTGGACCTCTCCCGGTGCCCCGCTGCCCCTCCGCAGGCTGCGTGGGCCGGTCAGCCTCTGCGCCCAGCTCTTCAGCCGACGCCTCCGTCCCTGAGGAGAGCATCGTCACATGGACTGAGGCTTTACTTAAAGCTGGCTGCAAAATACAGACCACTGATCAGCATGTGTTCTAAACGCCAGACTTTTTTTGACTGATGCTCCCAACTGATGGGTAAGTTCATGTTTTAAGGTAACATCACATTTGTCAGTGTCACAAATGATCGCTGCTTTAAACATCATCAAAATATTTCCCTTCATTAAGTATCATCTGCGGAGTCCCCACATGCGGGAAGATGTCTGACACAACTCTCTAGGACACCAAGGCATAATCAGCGTAAAGAACTGCGCTTTGAATGAAAGCTTAGACTTTGGGCTGGAAACGTCGTCTCCTGAGCAGCAGCAATTGCAGCTCACGTCACAACATTCTCGACAACAACAGCTGAAGATCCCCGCTCCAGAAGTGACTGAACGTTATAATGCAAAGCTAAACACTGGTATTCACGGCTGTGACAGCCTCGTGGGGCTCTTCTCCCCTCCTGACTCTTAATGTATATGAATTATCCTCCCAAAGAGCTACTTTTCTATCAACAATATGCACAACATCTTTCCAAAGGCAAAGTGGAAATCCCTGCAAGTATTCCTGGTGCTGCTTCCAGCCAGAAATAACAGTAATCTGATCCACGAGTGAATTCCATTTCTGTTGCTGAACTCCTTTGTACAAATATCTTTGCTTTGAAAAAGGTTTGGCAACAGTGCAACGCAGGCTAATTTTACTTATAAGGTGTGAATCAAAGAAGATTTGCAAGTTTCTGAATCACAGAAAGGAAGCGTCTGTGGCCTCCCTTACCTTACCTCCCTTACCTCCCTTCTCCCTGTCAAGAGAAAACGTCACAGTTCAGCTATTTTAGACACAACTTCAGACCTACTTGCCGCAGCCCTGCAGATCCCCACCCCCCGCCGCCCTCATGCTCTCCCCGAGCACAGCAACGTGGCCGTGTCCAGAGTCTTGTCTCGGGACCCGGGAAACTTCCAGCCTTACTCAAACCCTTTGTTGTTAACGGGCGGCATTACCACGGGCAAAATTTAGTCTGCAGTGTTAGAGAGTTGAGTAAATTATTAGTTTGGGAGAATCCAGCAGATGCTTTGTGAGAGAAACAGATGACCAAGGAAAGGGTGAGCTACTCTCCACGCTGCACAGCGCTGAAAGCCCTGGGAAGCTCAGGGACTAAGCTACAAACACTGCTGCAGCAGAAGCAAACTTCCAAGACTTGCCTATGGCCTGACCCCGCTGCAACGTAAACGAAGGCCTACGATGAATCAACGCCTTCTGTGCTCCTTTGCTGCTGAGAGCGCTCCCATCCAAGGCAAGGCTGTTCTGAGGATGGGGACAGCTCTGCCGCACTGCCTGCAGCAGCCTCGGGGAACACGTACAGCCGTTCGGCTCCGCTTCCTCCAGTCCCAAAGTTTTCACAACTGCCAAGGTGCCGTTCGTGGCCATGTTTAGTCAGCAGCTCAGCTGCAGGGGTCACTGGCAAAACCCAAAACAATGGGAGTTTATTTCTGTCCAGGCTGTGCAGTTGGCCAGCCTGCTTCTGCAGTCCCCAGGAAAGAGGTGCTGCCACCCCGCAGGGTTCGCCAGGGTGCTGGGGCCAGAGCTGCTGTGAGCACTCCCCTAACATTTAGCTCTTCATTCACTGCTTACCACAGACTTGATCTCCTCCAGCCCTGCACGGACAACGCTGAGGGCTGGGAGGCTTTGCGTGTCTTCCCAGTACCACCACTCATCGCTCTCCAGCCTCTAACAGACCATCTCACTGCCCTGCCCCAGCTCACGGGTGAACACCACCGTATCTTCTTCTTAAAACAGGTCCTGAGGGTTTACGGATGACAGGCATGGTATAAAAAAATTAAACAGCATTGTTTGCAGGAGTGCAGGATCCTCCATCTCCCAGCAGTCTGTGGGATCTGGCCATTGAATATATGGGTGAATTCTCCCATAAAAATCGGTATCAGGCATGCTTAATCTTGCTTTATTATTTTTGTAGACTGCCACTCTGCAGCCCGACGGTTCATCTTCTGCACAGCTCCATGGCAGATCACAGCCATTTGTCAAACCAAATTGTTCCCTGACAGTCTGCGGAGACATATATTTGCCATCTGCAATCTATTCCTCAGTTTCTGGCGCATATTTTCAGTGCTTTCTTTTGAAAGCTGTTTCAGATTTCCCTGGGCTTCTTCATAACCTCTACTAGCAAAGCCTCACACAGTTTAATTGTTGACAGCTGTGTCACAAGAAGTATTTTACGTTTCTTTTGTTGTTCCTCTTGCTGCAGACGTACGAGTTGCTACGTAAGGGCTGCTTGGCTGTGTAACACGCACCAGGGTGTGGAAAGCAGACGATGTCTTCTGAGAATGGATTACTGGGCTGTTTAATTGTCTGTTACAGTTTCACAGAGATAGTTGCAGCTCCATACATTAAAACACTGACACGTAAAAGGCATTTGAGCAGACAGGTGTGAAGCTCTGAAATTACAGATTATTGATAAGCAAGTATAGAGTTAATCAGTATAACGACTGTATGTAATGTGCTCAGAGAGCTATGCGCCATTTCACAAAGGAAAATCCAATGCTAGTAACACATTTGTCAGAGTTAGGAAAACTTGCAGAGTTATATTTTCCTGCTCAAGCTCCAAGGACAAGCAGGGTCTGTCTCCCTGACAAAGGCACCCACCGCACGCTGCAGCACGCTGGCTGTGAACAAGCCAGCAGGCAGGCGGGTTATTAGGGGGAGGCCAAGCAAGGCTACGGGACCTCTGCTCGCACCTAACAGCAGCACAGAGAGAAGAAAGGGGCCACAGCGGTATTGCCAGCCCAGAGGCAGAAGAGCCTGGTACGAGCAGCGCCTGTGCCTCTCTGACCTAAAGCCCGACCGTGCCGGGGCTTGTGGTGTCTTTGATGCGCCCTGTATCCGCGGCAAGTCTCACTCCAAAGCAGTCAGACACATACCTAGATGCAAAAACCTCCGTATGTATAGCAAAGGCCAGCATTAATAAAACATTCAGGTCCTGGCCTCTGTGACTCTTGGGACGCTCAACACCCTCTACCCACACATTTCACTCAGTACACTGCCACATGAGGAGTACTAGGCTGGATAAAGTGAATTTCTCCTTTTCCTTTTGAGGAGTTTCCATTTCAGTTTCATGGTAAAGAAAAAGCTAGTAAAAAAAAAAAAATCACTGCTGATTATTTTTTTTTCCACACAGAAAAGGGACTGCAAATATCTGCAGAAGATGTGGTATCTGAGAGCATATCTAGGAGATGTGAGGCTGTGGTAATACTATGAAAGATGGAAAATGCTGAGGACTAGACTGTTCTCTCTTTTCTGCCAGGCTGAACTCAAATCTGAAACATCTGTTCACACAACTTGAGATGAGCTCTCACAGTCAAGTAACATAAGCACAAACTCTTCCTGACATCAGTGCAGAACAACTATCAGTTAAGCTCTTTGTGAAATCTAAGAATCCAGACACTTCTGATGTTCCCTGCAAGCACAGAATAACAATGTATTTTCACTACCAGCAAATCACTTGCAGAGAAAAATTAGCACTTTTTTCAAGTATTCTAAATCCCAAAATCTTTGTTTTTTCTAGAACTAAATTGTACACATTGTCCTTTAGGAGCTATTCAAACTGCCCAGTAACAGCTATATATATAACATATATCTCAGGCCAGCACAATTGGCACTTGAACAGCCGGTTTTAATTCAGCCTGTTGCAAAGATAAAGGTCAGTGGAAATACTCAGTTTTGAACATACACTACCACTACGAAAAGCATAATCCAAAGGGCAGAGAGTAGGATTTTAGCTGAAAGTATTGAGGACAGCATTTACTTGCAGAATTCGCATCCAGACTTTGGTTCAGGGCTCACATCCCTTGTTGCATCCCCGAGCTTGGTGGAAGAGGGATCTACGTTTTGTGCAGGGCTCAATTCTCATGTACATGCCCATGTATACTTACACAAGAAATACTTCTCTAGCTATGTAAGATACGGTAAGTTCAGAAACAGGGCAGTGGCAAATCAAGGAAAAAAACTGTGCACTACCTAGACCTTTTCCCTGCTTCGGCAGCTCTAAAGCAAGCATTGCCTGCAGCCCGCCGAGAAATCTCTGCTTTCAACACGTTTTGGAGAACGAACCCCCTCCTGTCAGGGAAACGGACTAGAAATCGGGGTCAGTTTCTGGTTCTGCTCCTCATTCTATACGTGCATGTAAAAGTCACTTAGTTTCCATGCTGCAGTTCTCAAATCCTTTGTCTGCCTTGCCTATTTAGCGACGGCCAAGTAGGGGCCGTCCCCAGCTATGCACCTGCACAGCATCCGAGGCAGGGAACTGGATTTGAAGTGGAGGGCTCCAAAAGCCACAGAGAGAAGAAAAGAAAGAAAAAAAAAGAAAAAAAGGGAAAGAAAAAAAAAGAGCAGTACATGGTATCCAGTAGCTTTTCAGAGCGTGTGTGGGGGAAGGCCGTTCTGGGTATTTTTGCCTTCTCTTTGTACAACAGTAGATGGAGCTCTCCTTTCACCAGCTCGGGAGTCCATTAATGCCTGCAGTATTACGAATTTGAGCACTGTAATTATTCTGTCAGCACCTGCTAGGGCTGCTGCATGTGACATATCCGTGGCGGTTACAAAGGAGGGCTCTCGGGCTCCACGGCTGCCTGCTTGACATCATTCGGCAGCGTGAAATTCTCTGAAACTTGTAAATGACAAAAATGTTCAATTAACCACAGTATCGCCTTTCTTTCCAGTTCAGCATTGTGTAATATTCTTCCTTTCTTTTGTAAATTGCTACCAGGATTCCATGGAATTCAGCACAGTTTGGGAAATGAGAAGGCATGTTTTATTTCTCTTGCAAAATAAGGAATGACAAATTTGGCTTGTCACATTTAGAGAGAACATATATAAAAATTGTATCATGCCTGTGAGCAATGAAGACTACGTTATCCAGAGGATTTTAGAGGAACTATAGGTCAAGGGATCTGTGGCCAATTTCTCAACCGCTGCTTGCAGATGTAACGCCTGCAATCTGTATGTAACAGCGGGACGGAGGAGGAAGGACGAGGGGGAACACTGGCATTGACTTGCATCTCTGCAAGCTGGGAAAAATTACAAATGCGTATGTTGATTGTCTCTCTTCCCCCCATCTTCATGTGCTACTGCAAGTGACTCCGGTAAGGCCCTGCAGGGACACAGAAGGCCTTCCTACTGCCGTGCACCACAGGACCAGCCCTACAGGTTGCAGTTTCCTCAAGACGTCAGCCAGATCTTCTGCAACAACAGCTGACAAATTAAATACTTCAGAGAAGTGAGAGCAAAATTAGGCTGCTCTCTCTCTTTTTTGGTTTTTTGGGGGGTTGGGGCTTTTTTTGTTGGTTGGTTGGTTGGTTAGTTGGTTGGATAACGCATCATGCACATCCTGCTTCATTCTGCTGCACATCCAACTGCAGGCTTGACTTTAAACAAGAGTAATCACATGCTACTGACTGCCAGGGAAGGCTATCTTCAAAGCCAGTGTACAACTTGTTATTCTCTGGAAACACGTACTGCTATACGAGCAATATATAAAAACATATTTTGACTTTTTTTAGATTTTTTGAAGAAGACTTCATTTTATGCAAGTAGGAAAACTGAGAATATTGTAGAGTTACACGAGATGCTGGAGATTTTACTTTGCCAGCAAAGTAATTCAATATACATCTATTCTGGCATTCAATAATTAAAGAGAGGCCCCCAGCAGTGAATTGCTGGGTGATTACCTCACAGCAGCAGCTATCCTCAGCCACCAGAGAAGTGCCAGCACCTGCAGACAGGCACCGGCAACTGCGCACCGCATCTTCACAGCAGGCACTGAAACGCAAGCGGGCAGTACTTTCAGCAGAACTGATTTTTCATTTCTCTGAATAGAAGTTAACAGAAGAAGGGAGACTAGACACCCGTCTCTGCAGACGGGGGTTTTCTACTGATTAGCCTAGTAGTGACTGGCTTTCTGGATTTAAGACCTTATCCTGGCTCTGATTCTGCCAGATATAATGGTCTGTTCAGACAGGATCCATGCTTCAGCCCTAACAGAGCAAAAATCTAGGTAAGGCCTTTGACGTTTGGTCTTTAATGACTAGAAGCCAACAGCTGACAAATTAAATACTTCAGAGAAGTGAAAATTAAACAGTCCTGCAGTCACGAGTGTTGGCATACAGAAAGCTGCCACTGAGCTAATAATAGAAGTGTCTACCGCAGCAGAGAGGGAGGTCCCAGCGTCCTAGAGCAAGCCATACATCTGGGCACTGGGAAGACAGCCACTAGGCAATGTATGTTTAAGTAGCACATACTTGCTACCTTCCTGCCAACTATTCATCTTTTGCAACCACAGGCCGAGGGCAGCAGTCCATAAGCAATAATGCGGCACTGGGGACAAAAACCAGATTGGGCTCTGCCCACCAGGCTCCCATTTTAGCAGGCGCGTTTCCTGTAGCCACAGGAACACAGGAGGGCCCTTCAACAGCACACTGCCTGGTTGAGTACAACTGCTTTACTTAATTCACCAAAACTCAGACAGCTGGTTCATTTGTCACACACTGGCATTTGCATATTCTGGACACCAGCCACTTTCTCTGGTTACTTCAGGTATCTATGAAGAGCATAAAACCACCTGAGGGCAGAGTCTTCCTTGCTCACTCCAGCCTGACCCCTGCATAATTTCCTTGTGCACAGTGGAGCCATGCTGCTGAGAAATGGGAGGAGGACCAAGGTCATTACATGGAAGATGAACAGAGCATGCAGATACTACTCACAACCAGAGATGGAAAATGATTTACAGACAGGTGGCTATGAAGCTAATCAATAGTGCCTGCATAAGGTATTCACCCGTTAATGAATGACAGAGGAAAGCAAATCAGGACGGCGGAACTGCAGACAGACAGCATCCAGGCTACTTACCTTCAGTTGTCTACAAACGGCAACCCAAGCAGAGATGGGAAAACCAAAGTATGTGATGTGCTACAGTAGCCAGCAGCAAGATCATATATTTATTATACTGCCCTAGGAGGAGAAGCACGCTCATGTGAAACATGCATCACCCACACATGCGTAGCTCTCTTGGAGATGACAGACAAGGTTGATTCACAGCACTACTCCTAAATAGTGTCCTACACTCTGTAATGCAGATAGCTGACAAGAGATAATGGGCACTAAAGAGCAGAAGTGAGATAAAGCTGAAGAGAAGAGGGAGATAAAGTGCTGAAGAGGAGATATGCATGAGTGCATGCACACACAGAGGAACAAGCTCTAATATAAAGTACAGGCAGGCTCCGCCAGCCTCAGCACTGAATCACTGCTTCTCCTCCTGAAGTATCTGGCCCATGTACTTTAGCAGACTTTCAAAGGTACGAAGCTGTAGAAAGCTTTTGGCTGCATCACTACTGAGCAAGCTGGATAATAAGGGGCAAACCAAGTGGAGACAGAGCAACTCTGCTGATGTTAAGGACCCATCAGTCTAGGGAAGAGCAGCTGCTGGTGGCTGAGGGTGGCAGGGAGAAGCTTCTGCTCCCAAGGAAGCAAAAGGAAAGGACACTCTCCAACAAGTCTCTTGGCTGTCTGGTTCTGTACTCACTGATATCCACTGCAAGGGGTATTTGCTGGCTCAAGATGATGCACCATCTGTTTGGGTGATGACTACAGAAGGGATAATTAGGCCATCTTCCCTCTTTGACAGAAAAAAGGCCCAAGTGTCTCAGATTCACTAAAGGGGATTTCTGTCCAACTGTCCCTTTCAGAACACCTGTGAAAACAACAGCCTTAGGAGCTATCAGCATCTTGTTCTCTGAGTTTGTGCATAAAACACCTGGTGCACACACACAAGCTGCTTTTCAGTCAAGCCTGATACTGATTGCCCATAACGATGGCAAATGCACCCAGGGCTTTTCACTGTAGGTGAATAACCAGAAAAATCTGGTCCTCTTTGCCTGCAATTGTAGCAAGAAGAAATAACTTCAAAAATAACCTGCAAGTTCTTCTATTAAACGTTTCAGTGCTTCCTGGTCAGAGCTGTTCAGATCAGAAGCCAAGAGACTGCCTGACAGTTCTGCGTCTTCTAGCTTCTTCCAGCAAATATAGCTACCGTCTTCCACATGTGTAAGGCCTCCACAAGCAGAATTTAGCTGACAATTTCAGCCTTACAGAGACTTCACCTATCAGTACTGCATCATCTATCAGCAGAATAAGGCTTTTATATCATGTCCGATTGGGAACAAGAGCTTCAAAAAGCTCAGAGCTGTATCAGGTGAGTTTATTGCTGGCCTTCTGCTAACATCCCTTCGAGCTTGCCAGAGCAGGAGGTTTGACTCCTGCAGTGCTGCCTACAGGGGACACACCTGGGATGGATTTCTTCAGGGCTGGCCAGGTTCCTCCACCCGTGAAGAGGAAGGGATGGCTCTTTCTCCTTGCTCGACATACAGGCTACTGTGGCCAGGCTTGTCACCAGCCAGGAACAACAGGGAATACTTCTGAAGGCCTGCTCTTTTCTCAGCACAGGGCGCTGACCACGGCCACAGAAGGATTTTGGGCACCAAGGATAGTGCCCTGGCCTTCTCTACCTACTGCTCCCGCATTTCCCCTCCCTTTGGTCCCTTTATGCCCTCCACTTCTGCTGCCACCTTTGGCCTCTGTGCTCTCCTGCCCCTGCTTTGGCTTGAACAGTGTGCGATACAGCAAAATGTGAAGAGCAGGAGACAGGCAGAGGGCTCATGCCCTCTTAGTCCCTTCATGCCACTCCAGGGAAGGTGACACTTGACCATGCATAGCAATGGTGTTGATACCACACAGGGCAGTGGCTCATAAATTAAAATAGCAGCAACACTGACAGTACTCACAGGTCTCAGAAAAGAAAGGTGATGTGGAATTGGCTTGTTCATCTTTTCCATGACAGGAAACATTTCAACGCCTGTTACCAGCACAAACATTGTTTGCTTCCATCATTCTTTGCAACTCGCAATACTCTGCATCAGGAAGACACAAATAAGGAAAACCACAGTATTCCTTTTGCTTTCTATGGAAAGAGCTCAAAATGCAATAAAACCCAGCCTCTCTGTGTTGTTCTTTGCATGCTCCAAAGCGTTCAGCTGCTCACCGTTTATCGTGTTACAGCCTCTGGATGTACCAACCTTCTAAGTAAAGCAAGCTGGTCACCCAGCCGGCAGCTGCTGCAGTGGCTGCAGGACAGGCCGTCTGTCCGGGGGCCAGAAGCTCATGGGCCAGCAGAGGCTGCCCGCAACAGCACCACGAGGAGCCGTCAGCCAGCCTGCCTCAGGGAAACCAAAATCTTCTGTTTTCTACCCAAATCCATTAACAGCAGAGTGAAGAGGCAAGAAGGAGGAAGGGCAACCAGCGCTCACAAGTACATATACAGCACCGTCTTAAGCTACCATTTTTCAATTACTTTTCTGCTTTATGGCCCTGAGCACAAGAGGAAAAATGGAGGTGAGATGCAGAAAGCAATCAGTTTCTCTTTCAGCTTCTCGTGCATTCACACCAAACCAGAGCTTGGATCAGGGACACTCCCGGGAAGTACTGGAAAGCTTTGTGAAAAATTGTTTTTTACAGGACACAGGTCATCTTGGAAATTACAAGCAAAGGGCACTACAGCGTAACAGCTTTTTGAAAGGTAGTCTCATAGAACATTCCTGTGGCATTTCAGACACCCAAAATAAAAGTTTATGACTTTGTAATGTTAATCAGGAGTACCTTAAAGAAGCCTTACTGGAAATCACAAGTGAATCCTAGGGACTTTGATCTAAGCTGGAATCTGTCTCTATCAAATCTTGCTGCAGAAAGGTTCATAATCCTGAAAACAACAGAAAGAAAATACCAATGAAGTATGTGTAAGAATAAGATCCATCGGGGGAAAAAAAAAGAAATCTGATTTAATAAAACCAGGATGGGATATGACGTTAGCCTTGTCTTAAATGGTTCTGAGCTGCAGAGTCCCTCCACTTTTTGCTCCGAGGCAGCCTGCCCACGTTGCACGTCGGCCTGCCCTGGAGCGCCGTTGACCAGAGACGCCGAGAGGGACGCAAGGTTGACTTCCCCAGCGCTGCCCGAAATCCCCCCGCCTGCTGCCTCCAACGAGCTGCGGAGCACGCACAACAGCAGCACCACTCTCCTCACCTTTCTAAACTCCCTCGGGAAAAAAGAAGATAAATCCATCAGTCTTCCGACCCCGCGTTACAGCAGACCCCCGAATGCCGTGCGCTGGGCCCAGAGGCCAGGCCCGCGCAGCAGCCCGCCAGCGCCCCGAGGGCCGGCCGCCCACTCCGTCCCCTGCGCCTGGCCCAGTCCAGCCTGGCCCAGCCGGCACGGGGAGCACAGCCCGGCCCCAGCCCTGCACGGAGGGGCTGCACAGAGCCTTCCGCCCGCTCCATCCCCAGGACTGGGGGACCGGAGCGGGGCCGTGGCCGGGCTTACCTGCAGCCCTTTGCCCTGGTGCCGGTTCTGCACGGCCACTGAGACGGGGACCCGTGGTGAGGCGGCTCCCCACCATCATGCCCGACTGAGCCCAGTCCCCCAGCAGCATGAGACCAGGCCCGGGGCATGCTCCCAGGCGCCCCTTCCAGGGGCTCGGTTACGAGGAGGGAACGTGATCGAGGGGCCTGCTGCGGCGGCGGGGCCATCGCACCAGCCTCAGCTCCCCGAGGGGTCCCATGTCGTGGCCCAAGACAGGCCTGGGAGAAAGCAGGGCAGCTTGGATGAACAGGAGGAGGGCCTCACCTCCCGCACCATCACTGCGGTGCTCGTCCCCACGGCGTGCCCGGTAGCACCGCAGGCGAAGGGAAGGCTGTGGTGATGCGGGGCCCTGCTGTGCTCAGGCCACCTCGCCCAGCTGCAGCCCGCAGCTCACCGTGGCTCGGCAGCAGATCCCAGCGTGGCACGGGGGCAAAACTGCCTCTTGGCTCACTGCGGGCTTCTGGAGATGCCTGCGTGCACCCCGAGCAGCCAGAGGGGAGGGCAGGGAGGCTCCAGACGTACAAGCCACCGGCCCCGAGGCCGGGCACTTGAGCGCAGGTGGCCTGGGACACACTCGGACCTGTCCACGCAGGCACCCTCTCACCAGGGGACAGCACGTGGCCCCCGCGCTACCGGGCTAACGCGTGCCGAGGTAGCCCATGCCCAAGGCAAGGGAACGACTTCCCAAAGCCCGTGCGGGTGCTGAGAAACGCGCAGAGCGGTCCAGAACCCTCCGCTGAGCAAAAACGCAGCGAGCCAAGCCGGCCAAGCTCTCCGAAGCCTGCGCCCAGCTCCGGGAGGTCTGCAGCAGCCCGACAGGCCCTGGTGTCAGCTCCTCGCCTTCCCAGGCCTTCCAGGGGAAGAGGAGGAGGGGACAGAAAGCTCTGAGACAGAGAGCATGTTGCCAGCACCAGGAGCCACACGTGCAGATCTCCTCTGGAGGTCTCTCCCTCAAGCCATGCTGCCCGTTACCACAGGTGAGAGCCAGCAGGACCCCAGCGGTGCGAGCACAGTCAGTGGCTTGCTTGTCTTCCCCCCCAGTTCATGCTCCAGCTTAAAAAGTCTTTGTTAAGGACTGAAATATTCCATTTTTTCCCGGGTGCGTGATGCACACTCAGTCCTGGATGCCACTGGCAATACTAAGAAGGAAGCGGCAGTGAAGGCCGTTTCCCTTCCCACAAACACCTTGAACTTGCTTTTTTGCATTAGCTTTCGGTTCATTTGTCTGTACTCTAAATTTAGACAATGAATTAGCTAGAATTTTTTAATGATCAAATTCTTTGTATTCCTCATTAAAAGCTGGCTCAAACAGCATTGTCTTTAGTGACTGCATACATGGCTTTTGGGGTGTTATGTACCTGTGTTTGGCCGAATTGCTACAGTTTGCCTCTGACTGCAAGTGACGGTTTTCCAGGGGGAAAGAGCATTTGCAGTAACAAGCTGTCCCTTAGGCCCCAACAGCACAAACGGTAGTTTACTGTAACGTACCAGCTATTCCAGATTTCTTTCTAACCTACATTATATACAGCATGGAGGTTTCAGCATGTAATTTTACTTCATGCAGAACGTGATTTTCTTTCACGCATCAAGCACCAGCTTGCACAATAACCCAGCAGTCCCGTAACCGGGCTCCTGGCTTTAGAGGTTAGAGTGAGGTCTCCAACCCCAGTCCCAGGCTGTCACAAATATCAGATATTTGTGTGTATGAATGTGGTGCACAATTACCCCAAAGCTGGTATATGCATGTGCAGCTTGGGAACATAAAAACAAAAGGCAGAGATTTGATAAAAACTTGGCCGTCAAAACACGAAAGCAGGACAATATACGGGCAGAAATCTAATTTCAAATCACAGTAAATGTGTATTAGTTTTATGGATATTCGTTATCTGCGTGGGCCTTGAAAAAACACTTGTGCGGAATAAAGCAGCTAAGAGGTCCCCTGCTTTTCCTCACCACCCAAAGACAGTGTAAAGCAGCAGCTTTGGTGATTGACTTTCCTGAGTTTCTTCGATTATTACGTAAAGAGACAGGAGACAACCACGACAGACATCTCCCTACCTGCCTCTCCTCCTCGCTGCACTCTGGCCCTCTCTCAACTGAGCGCTTCCTTTTTCTTTTCTCCTGACTTCATGTTACTGCCAGTCCTGGTTTTCCTCCCAGATGGCAAACATTCATCTCCTGGCTACATTCACTTGCAAGAAGAAACAAGCCTTCTGCCCTGCTCTGCGCAGTATTAAAACAAATGACACTAGACTAAACTTCACTGCTAACCCTAAGTGCATCTAATCCACTAAAAAGCTGAGGGTCCAAGCTTGCAGGACAAGCTGTTCTCAGAAGTCTCAGTCCTATGCATAAAACACAGAGCACCAGCTTTAAGAGTATTTTACGTGGTAGACAGAGGCTGCTCGTTCAGCGTACTAGAGGTAGATGAACACGGAACCAGCATTAGCAGCTGATCATTTCCACGATGGGAGAGATTTACCCTGTAGCACTAGATATAAAAGTCTTTACATAGTGTGCCACCTACTCAATAAACCCAAGATCAGAACCAAGATCAGAAGACACTGGCACACATGTAGAGATGATAAAGAAAATCCAATAAAAAGACAGAGATACAAAGACATCTTTAACTCCCATGATGAGGACGAGACCAAGGATGGAGGCTAGGAACTGCTCTGTTCAGTGCACGTGCCCCCCCAGTCATCACTCTGCTCTTTCCTTTGAGGGGTTCTCACCTGGGTAAACAACACCCGCCGAGTGAAAGTCGGGAGCTCTCTCGTAAGAGGCAACGGCAAAGGCCAGCAAAAGAGCACGCAAGTCTAAAGCCACGAGTCTTAAGTTATTTGAAGACACAAGCATATGCAGAAAAAGCCCCCAGTTTAAAACACGGGTTATAAAAGCCAAACAGTTGTGCCCAGTAGTGTGATCAAATGCCATCCTTATTCCATCAGAGCTTAAAATAGGTTGAGTAACAAGGCAAACAACTGTAAAAATCCCGAGCTGCTGCCAACAGACACGCAGCAGGCAGCGGCATCGCGCTGTTTCACTTCACTTGCAACAACTGTGGTGTTCGTAGAAGGAAAGCCTCCATTATGATTCAGGAACACATTGAGCTGAGCATGGATACAGCCAGACAAGAACTTCATCGGTAAACTACACACTGCAGAAGGATCCACAGACTGCAACGTTAAACCAACCCAGCGCCAGCCTTACCGGCAGCGCATGCACGCACAGCGTGGCCAGCCTGCCGGGAGCACCCTTGGCTGCCCGTACACAGGCACGGGAGTCCCCTTATTTCATTTACCCAATGCACAGGACAAAAACTGGGTGCAAGTTCACGATCCATGATCTCCCCAGATCCGCTGAACTCCCTCTGTCAAGCCCAGGTAGTTCTCCTATTTTAGCTATTGACTGCACAGGCTTTGTTAGTGCTGGAGGCTGAGGCTTTGTAACAAGCCCTGGGAGTTCGGTACATTCTGTTCAGAGTGCCAAAGGCACTGAATAACCACTTAACATTTGCATTTGCCTAAACATAGCCTAAACATACTGCAAGCAAATAGCAGGAATAGGTTTAGCGCTCAAGAGCACAATTAAAAGCAAAAAACACCCATCAATAATTTGGTACTTTTCCAGAAAGACCAGAAAAAGCCAATATGAATCAGAATCATTGAAATGGTATTTCTGTACTGCAGCAAAAAAACAAAGAATATGAAGTTCGAGATGTTTGCCAAGAACTTTAAAACCTATTTTTAACCAGTCAGTACATTTTATGAGCTTATCTGTAGATAAGATAAGCTGCTAAATACTGTTTCTGGGGTTTAGACTTTTTGCCACAGACATGTGGAATCTCTGTTGCTGCCTGAGCCTGACTGCTTTGCTCTGCAGCAGCAGCGAGATCGTAGAGAGGTAGCCAGCCTGACAGCAGAACTGCTGCATTATGAATCAGAACATGCTCACCAGGAAAAGGCAGGCTGTAGTGTTTAGGGTGGGCTAGAGAGAGCCAAGGGACGTGGGGTGCTATTCTTGGCATCACCAAGGATTCGCCGCATGACCTTGTGAAAGCGACTTAATCATTGCATACATCAGTTTCTCAGCCTCTTCATGTTAAACATCAGTAGTGCTGCAAAACACCCCAGAGGCTGCTCGCTTTAAGAAGAAAGGGAGAAAAAGAATTAGACTATCTGAAAACGAAAGGAAATAACGCGGTGCGTCTGGGGGCAGTCACATTTCTCATTTCAAAGGCAGTTTGGACTGCGTTTGGAACAAAAGCTATAACCCAAGTAATAAAAGAGAAATTAAGTGTTAAAAAAGAAACAGCATCCCCTTACAATTATTTTGTCCCTCTGGGTGTTTGATGAGGCAGACGTTACTATAATCGAACGCCTGTGAGGTGTCTGGATGCTGCGGAAGTAGATGCCTCTGATACACCTGACTAGATTCATCCTCACCGCATCCCTGTGTGAGGGAAGTAGGACGCCGAGCACTATTTGGTGTGGAGGTGGTTATAGAAGAATACTCCCATAGTTAAAGATAGCCCATGTGGCTGGATCTGGGGATGTACGCCAGCGATTCTTTAAAGAAGCCCAGTGGATACAACCTACCGGCAGCGGAGAGAAATTCCCACTCACAACTGGTGTTACACCAAGCCCCGGGCAGCGGCTCAGGCAGCACGCTGGTGCTGACACAGCCCTTGCCAACAGGCGTATCAGCCAGCCCATGGCGCGGTATGATGTCAGCTGAAGTGTCTCATCAACAGGAGTTTCACTGAAACTGTGTCTCAACCGTGCCAGACGGCAAGGCATTTGATCCGGCACGCCCTGCACCGGCCTGCAATAAGCTGTGCTATGGACATGCAACAGCCTCCGGAAGTTGAAACCTGAAGGGTCCTTTGTTCACGCAAGTCTTTGGTGGGCAACGACAGCAGAGGGTTCCCTAGCACAGCTGCAGGAGCAGAGGGGACTGTTACAATGGCCAAGCCTGTTCCATCCCAACCAAACACCTGCAACAGGCACCTACAGCCCCACTCGCTCCCAGTTTCTGTCCAGCTGCACAGGATAGCTTTGGCTGCTGCCCAAAGCCAAAATCCAGCTCTGCGTGACCTCAGGGAGCCATTAGTTCTGCTGCTGGGCCGCGGCAGGATTTTGTTCCTCCGTAACAGAAGGCTCCGATGTGCACAGCTTACCCCGAAGCATCCGTGCTTCAGTATCAGAATACACTGCGCACCAAACCTGGAAACTTTATTTGCTGTGGCTGCCCCCCAGGGCTGACTCAGGTCAGAAACATCCGCTCTTCCCTGCTAGACGCACCATGTGCTCCACTGGCCACTGGCCACCCGCATGCCAGAGCCCAGGACTCAGACAGAACGGTGGAGAAGGCAGACAGGAGAAGAGGAGATGATTAGAAGACAAACTGGTAAGTAAAAAATAGAATTGGAGCACAAAAGAATGTGGAAAATGGCAGGGAACACAAGTGTAAAACCTCTGTAAAACTAGAGGTTGCGCAGAACTGTTAAAGGCCTACTGGATAGTCTGTGGAAGAAGGAGAAAGTTAAAAGAAAAAGGCTACATACACCATGAGCATCAGAAACCTTCGTGTTTACACTCCTGAGACTTCCAAAGCAGCAAATACAAGCAGCAAATGCCCAGAAACCACCAGAAGAAAATTCCGCCGCAGCTGGGGTAGGCGAGGCAGGGAGGCAGCGCGGAACGCAGGAAAGGCTCTGCATCAGCGTGGCCCAGAGCACAGCAGGCTCTGCGGGACTGCTCCCGAGTGCAAGCCTCAGCCTCCACTGCGAGAAATGGGAGTCTCCACAGATGAGAAATGAGAGTCTTAATCTGCTGTGTTCTGGGTGGGGGTTGGTTTTTAGCTACATTCATGAAGCCATTGTCATCAGATCCGCATGTCTGTGCCAAAGCCCTTTTCCAAAATACTGGCGGCCATGGCAGCAGAAAACATGACCACCGCCTGATTACCACATACGCTTCCAAAGCTCGGGCAGCTCCTAGCTTGCATCCTGCAGACTGGATTCACAGCTCCACCTCAACATGCCACCTCATGGTTTATCGGGACGAGCTGTCTCCTCTTTCTGCGCACCACACAATCTCACACTTACTGTTTTCGCTCCTTTACTTCGAGGCTAGCTGTACCTTTGCCGAACAGAAATACTGTGATTCCCAAGAAAGGAATTGTGACAAATCACTTCAGACAGCGACGGCAGCTCTGTGACTGCTAACACACAGTACAGTGAGGCTTCTGGACAGGGACTGTCATTCCCATTGTACAGACAGGAAAATAAGCCCCTCCTGAAGGCACGGACGCAAAATGGCACTTTCTCAATCACCAGATCAGCTGCTTTTGAGTGCTATGAACCCCTTCTGTGTGCTCTGCATTTACCACATTAATCCCACAAACCCACGGGACCACAGGAGCACAAGCCATTGACTCCCTCCCCCTCTCTGCTCTGTAACAGCCCCAGATCTCCTCACCGCACCCCCTGCTCAGTCACCAAACACCCTTTCACTGGGCACCCTCTCTGACAAATCAATTACATTATTAACTCAGTTCAGATAAGCTCAGGGCAATTACTGTACCTCTACCCAGCCTGAAGTCCTCTGCTGCTTCTCCAGAGGCACACTTCTTCATGTGCCTCCTACACTGGTTTTTTTCCCCTAACTGTATCAGTAGGGCAGATAGAAGACAGCGTGCCTTCTCAAAGCATCGCTGCAGTGGAGCAGCGATCACGGTCCCATCACCGCAGTATTTCTTCACTGCCACCAAAACCGTTTATAAAATCCCAGAGCTGCACAGATTACACAAAACCTAATGTAAAGAAAACCACTTGTGCCACTGGACTGGTGCGCCTGACAGCATCTCCACTCCTGGCAGAGGTCAGGGACACGTCAGGGACCCCGTGCGGGTCTTGGAGCCAGCCTGCCTGAAGAAGGCAGCACGCAGTCAGCTACAGCATGAGCCGACAGCAGAGAAAGTCCTCGCACAGACATCGGCAGCGTGCGCTGGGTGCAAGGCAGCTTACCCCGCTGCCAGACACTGTCCACGTGAAGACTCACCTTAGGACAACTTGTGAGCTACGTGTTCGTGTTCTGGCATCCTGCACATGAAGTTCTCCGCGTGGAGATACTCTGAGGATCCTGGCTGTGCTTGCAGAGCTGGCAGAAAGAGATTAGGCAAAAAAACCCCAAAATAAACCAAAAAACCCACCCCAAGTAAACCCCACCCCCCCAGCCCTGCTAAACCTTTCTGCTGCCCCCAAAACCATGCCTCACCACGCAGCACGGCCCCTGCACAGCCGAGCTAGCTCACGTCTTTCTGCGCTCTCCTCCAGTTGCCTGCCCCACCGCTGTGCCAACACGGACAGGGCAGTCATCAAAAGGCAACACACCTGGGACCCCGCCAGGCCCCGTCACAAAACGACCTCCCAGAACAGAGCCACGCTTGCCGAAACCTGCTCAAGATCAACGAGCAAGGGAGAGACCGAGACGAGGCTTCAAACTCCTCCAATTTACACTACCCAAACCTGGCCACCACACACAAACCCTATTTTAGTTTTGCTACTCCTCCCATTTAGAGAAGCCTCCTTGACAAGCACGGGCTGCGATTCCTCCAAACCCATAGTAACCTCGGCTGTTTGTGAGACAGGAGTTCTCTATCTACGGATGGATCAAATGGACTCAGACCTCTCCACCACAGGCAGAAGCAGGATTTTTTTTCCTAGGATTTCCTAAATCTTTTAATCTTCTACCTCTGAAATCTGTAATTCTACTTTTTAAAGTCCATATTCATGAAAGGAGATTGAAGTGACCAAACTGCCGGTACCAGGGCGAGAAGAAATCCTATTTTTCATTCTTCAGCTGCAGTTCACGACATCTCATTTCACAGTCACCAGCCAGGAAAAGGCTGATGTAAGAGTTAATGCAGAGACTGAAGTGACTTACAGAGCATTTCCCTACAAGAGAAACACCCTGCAAAACACTGAGAAGGAACTGTATTTGCGTACGTTGCTCTTGCTGGAGAACGGAACAGCAGAACAGGACAGAACGGCAGTGATCTCAAGGTCTGGCAATATTAAACATCACTTAGTACCAGAGAGACTTGGACACACCGGAGAGAGTCCAACAAGGGGCCACGAGTACGACGAAGGGACATCGCGGGAGAGGCTGAGCGTGCGGGGAGCCCGCAGGCTTGAGAAGAGAAGGCTCGGGGGGATGTCGTCAACGTATAAGTACTGACGGGGGGGGTAAACAGGGCAGAGCCAGACTCTTCTCAGCGGTGTCCAGTGACAGGACAACAGGTGACAGGCTCAACGGAAACACAGGAAGATCCGTTCAAGCACCAGAGAAAACGCTTTTCCTGTGAGGCTGGTCAAACCCGGGCCAGGGTACCAGGGAGACTGCGCAGTCTCCGTGCCCGGGAGACAGTCAGCATGGCTGACAGCGCTCTGCATGACCTGCTCCAGGGAGGAGCTGGACTAGATGATCTCCAGCGGTCCCTTCCAACCTCGACTGTCCTTCAACTCTGTGAGAAACAGGAAGAATGTGATTTGTTTAGTCTAGAAAGCAAGCTGAGGGTGGGCATAACAGAACCTTTTGAGGACAGCAATCCATGTTTCTTCTTCCCAGGACAGATCAAGAAATAACAGGCTAGTTTTGGGGAAAGAAGATGGAGGTTGAGTTTCTACAGGTAGGAGTATCTAAGTGCTGGAACAGACCATGGAATCCCATCAGCAGCAGATTTAAAGAGGAAAATGGGTGAATAGCCATCAGGATGGCCTAGGTATTGCTAACCTTGCTTCCAAGGGGACCTGACTTCCTATCGTATTTCAGTGATTTAAAAGACATCTGCCCTCCTCCCCCAATCTGCTGCTCCCCCACAACCCCAAACTTCTGTGCACCAACTTTTTTTTGTATCTGTAGCATGTGAAAGGCTCTGAAATGGCTTTGTAAAGGCTCAGAAGAACAATGCATCTTTTTAGAAACCCTATTCCAGTTGCATTGGTAGATTTTTTTATTTCAGAGCTAGAAAAGCTGATTTAAAAAAAAAGTGAAAGTCACAACCTTCTGAAAGGTGGAAACACACATTTTCCCAATTTATACTCTATGGTCAATGAAGACACAATTTAATCCACCCTATGAATTCCTCAAAAACTGCTTGGAGTTTTCAAACATTCTTTTTCAGTCCGTTTAGTTAAAACTAAAATCTACAGAAGCATGGCTGTGTTATATGCTGTTCAAATATGCGTGGTTTATTATAACCCAAGGTAAGCTGTGGTCATCTGAATCGTACCTATTAGCTTCTCACTCTCCAGCCCTTAGGCTAGTATCTTCTTGTCTGGTCCCACAAAACGGTGCAGATCACTGAACAGAAGTGACAAACCCTCCGGTTTGCCACGTGTTTCTGCAAATCAGCCTGTGGGAAGGCTGGCCACAGTGGCACTCCTTTTGCATTTGAGCAATACTCAGCCAACAGTCACCGGACCTGGACCACGGGAAGGGGCCGCAGGACAAGCACAGATGTTGCTTACTAGCTTGCCCTCTTCTTCCCTCCGATCAGCTGAGCATAGACACTGTGATCCTACCTGGCATAAGCAGGTTGTGGCATAATACGCATACAGTTAAGGGAAAAAAGAGTTACAGTGAAGCTCTAGTGCATGCTGCCAGGTGGACCACCTAAGTGAAGGGGAAGCTCTGCCTCCTCTGTCAAGCTCAGATCCCTGCCACCTGTGATTTAAGCCCAGCCCCAGACAGCAGGAACAGTGAAACAAGTCTCTGCTGCAACCATAGCAAGAATCACAGCAAGAGCATAGATATTTCACCAATCTTGTAAGTAAAACGCTGTCGGCCTTAAAGGCTGCGGTGGCAAGCGCAGGATAAATACCTAGTAACGTGTACCAGCAGCCAGTTCACCGACATACCTGACACGTCACCACCGTTGATGGCAGTGCTGCAGGCTCCTGCGCGCCTGGCGATTATTAATAGTACAATGGCTACTTGTGGTCATTACCATGGTGTAACAGGAACGCGTTACTGTAGGTACAGTCACTTTCTCATCATTTCATTTGAGACACCAAGCACAAATGTTCGGACTCCAAAGATGGCCTCAGTGGTAGCAGTTTCAAACAGTAAGAGAAGTGAAAGCAACATCACCACAAACCTGTTCGTTAAGTGCAAGTGATTTCTTTTTCGAAGCAGGAGTTGGGCCCCGTTCTCTGCTGAACTAGAGCTCCTCTACTTCTTGGATTTCAGCCCCTGCTTCAATCCTTCCCACTGCCTCAGCACACAGGAAGACTGCACAGCTCCCCTAAGGAATCAGCGGAGGGTTCCTTTGTAGACAAGGCCACCAGCAGCATCTAGTCACTCCCTGCTCCCCTCTTGGCTCTCCCCTGTATAAAGAGAGCTCAGAAAAGCGCTGGCCACGAACACGTCCAGAGCTCCGCTGCTTCGCAGAGCTGCCAGTCCACGCTGTCAGCCAGGAGCAGACAGCAGCTTCAGTAAAGCAGCCTCTACCATTTGGATGCGAGAGCAGAGAATGGGTGGCTTCAGCCTAGACGTCTTCAGCGAGCCCTTGCTCAGGTGGAGCCACCACGGCAAGGAGCTGGCAGCGGGCAGGAAGAAGGATCTGTGGACAGCGGTTCTCAAAGGAAGGGTACACAGACAGATGGAGAGCTGCGGGAGCCAGAGGGCACCGTCATTGTCTTACCAGCAGCAGGCCACAAGCCAAAATGGCACTGCTCCTTAAAATGACAGAAAAGAAAAATATCCATTAAATTGGGTAACTGGGGAGGGGAAAGTCACCGTGACCTTGTTCCTGCCAGCAAACTAGCTGGTTTGAGTCTTTCAGCATGTACAAAGTACGCTGGTCCTTGGCAAGCAGAAAGCATCACAACTTTTTTTTGACATCCCCTGGGAAAAATCTTTATTCTGTAGGAAGGTTTGGCAATCCTAAAGAAATCTCAATGGAAGAGACAGGTAAGAAAAGAAATCTGATCTCAAGACTCTGATGAATTTAACTTGCTAGTATAAATGCGCATACTGCACATCTAAGCAGAAATAAAATACCCTAAAAATACCCCAAATGCAGCCTGAGAACAGAAAATTGTTGCCTAGCCAAACACTAACTTCATTCCAACTAATGCCTGCATTATTATCGGTTACATTGCAAATGGTGAATTTGTTTTCAAGATCTTAGAGCTTTCAAACTCTAAAGTACTCTAGCAAAAAATAATCAGTTTAATTATGTAGAAGCCAAATCTAGATAAGTAGGTGGTACAAAGGGACCACCTACTTGAAGCCCTGCCCTGACACACGCTATTCACAGGATCCACCTTTGTGTGCTTTTTAATTTTCTTTCAAGTGTTCCTTTATTTTAGTCTACATTTCTCTTAATAAATTTATCTTCAATATTGGAAGTGGTGTTTCTGATAACACCATTCCTATTGTTGTACTGAAGCCATGGAGAAATTGAGACTAACACATCCTCTTGAGGGTATTACAAACACCCAGCCTCACCTTGTCCTTTAGAAGGCACCTGACAAGCGCCATTAGTCAACATCGCTACGTGCTCCGTCACCTCTTGTTTTGCAAGAAAGCTGGAATGCTCCATGCACAATATGGGATGCAACAGGGCAGCAGTCACTACGGGAAGAAATTAAATTAACATGCAAGCTTGTGTCTGTCTAGCTGGTTGGAGACCCATTTGCGCAAGGTTTTAGAAACGGCAAATAAACCCACGGCTACAAATAGAAAACTAGCTTTTGCAGGTGGCAGCTTTTAGGGAACTGGCAATGAGACACAGCCTGTTTCAGTGGCCGACACCTGCTTCTAAACGACTGAAAGGCATGGCCAGATGATAGCTGTTGCAAGAGGAGACTGATCATCCCGGCCGAGTTCTCAGTCAGCAAGCCAACAGACAACGCACAACCTTCTTCTCCCACACCTGCTTGCATTTGTCTCCTGCCTCCTGCTTTGCATTTGCCCAGCGTCCGGTCCAACAGGCCTGGTCTTTGGCTGGAGATCCTGCAGCCTCCGGAAACACAAACAACCACCAGAGATCACCACCCTCAGTCTCGCTGGCAGGTTGAACGTCAGGGCAACCAGCTGACAGAAAGTCAGCGTGAGTCTTATCTGCTTCCTTGGACCGGGCTTGAAACGGGCAAAGAGCGTACACGCGGGCACGCAGGGACCTCACAGGTCCTCCCAGCGGGACCGAGACTCCCGCTGGGTCGGCACAGGATGATGGGAGCGAGGAGTTTTTGGAAAGCCCGGAGGCACCAAGGCAGCGCAATGAAGCCGGCTCTACCTAGCAGCAAAGGGGAGCTAAAGCTCATGCCTAACAGATGCCAGGTAATGCACTTTGCTCTCCTCCATGAGCACGTGGAGCCTGCTTTCGATTTATGCTAAGGCCCTGGGCCATGAAGAGTACATAAGGAGCCTCAAAGAGGCATAATATGACTTCCCTTCACGCTACAAACTTTAATCCTGGTGTGACTTCCTGTAAGAGGCAATAAAAAGTCTGCTACCATCGTCTTTTTTTGTTGTTGCTTATATGCCATGGCAGATGTGGAAAACACAGAATTATACATAATAGTGTTAGCATTTTTTCAACCAAACCAACTTTTTAAGCAGATAACGGATAGTGACTTATGTACAACCAAGCAACCCCCCCTACTGAATAATGTATTGGATTTCTTTGCCGTTGTAAGATGCTTTACTTTCACCTAGCAGACCAGTAAATTGGGTTTGAAACTACTCAGAGGTAGACAAGAAACAGATAAAGCCAACTACCAACAAGTTATCTTTTTCCCTTTAAAAGAGCTGGTGTTTCCACTAATGTGGCTAACAACTGCTAGCCTGTCTCTGTAAGCAAGGACTACCCCGAGTCTTGCCAAGACCAGCCTAGCCAACCAGAGGCTTCTTGGTTGTGCAAACTGACTTACACTTGAGAGTGAACAGAGATCTTCAGCGCCTGTTTGACAGCAGAAATAAAGCAAATCCTCACCGGGCTTCATTTCATGTTATGGGCCAAAACCCACACTTAACATTAGCAGGTTAAACTTGTGCCAGCCTGGGAGGAACATTACCATCACACAGCTGAGCCCCAGGCCTCGTCTCATGGCTTCCGTCCACCTTCCTTGGCCAGCGCAGCACCCACAGCAAAGCAGGACAGCACCCAATTTGAGGTGGAATAGCACTGGGACTTAACTATATACCGAGAGGCGAAACAACTCTACGTAGGCTGGTATAACATGTACGTGTTCGCTTCCATTACAATCCATGTTGTCTGAAGACCCAAGTTGTTGCTGAGATGAAGGTTCAAATGAACTCAACGCAAAAATAAATGCATTTAAAAATAAAAATCAGTCGCTGCTTTACAATTCAAGTTCATGTGAAGAAACCAACCTGTGAATGCAAAATTAGATCAGCCCAGGTTCACAACCAGATTTTGTACGCAAACAGATCGAGCTCGCTCAATCCTGCAATCTTAGATTTGTCCCATTTTCAGCGTTTTTCTAGTTTTGCCATGTTCTTCCTACACTGCGGACCCAGGAGTGCAGTATTTCAGCTGCGTTACAATCACACGCGTACTGTAGCATTCCCCTTGTATCTTCTGCTTTCTCTCCCCGTACGTGCAGGGATAGGTACTTGCAGATACAGCCTCTGGAATAGCTCTACCTGCTCTCAAGGCTTCGCATCACGACTGTCTCAGTAGTTTATAGCATTGCCAGACTACAACTGTTCCACCTCTATTTTCCATGCCAAGAATCTGTCTGAAACTGAAGTCTTTGGATCTGCAAAAACCAAATCAGCTATTTTCAGGAACAAGAATAGGGAACAATATAGTACTTTAAGCATAGAAACATTAACAACAGCAACCTCAGAGGAGGGTTTGACAGGCAGGCGGGAGAGGAACCAGCAGGCCACAGATAAACAAAATAGAGAAAGCAAGTACTGCGTAACTACTGTACTGCATAGACAATGCAAATTCTTCCCCAAGGAATTATGTCAAAACAAGGTTAAATTTTTCATTGGGACCAATACTTTCATTTAATTTATTTTTATAAATCAATCTGCATAGCGTAAGCTGGCATCCTTCACGTTTCAATTTTGCTTACAGTAATAAAGCTAACTCTGCAAATCATCAGCTATATGTTATTTTTATATCTAAGAGCACCGAGTGATAGAAGCTTGGCAGGACAGATCTGACTAAGAGAGAGAGAAAAATTGTTCTACTTCCCAAACATACCAGAACAAGACCATGCTCCACAGCCTGATTTGAAAGCAGTAGGATGAAAATGACTCAGCCTCCGTTAAAATTAGAGGTATGACGAGATTGAGACTGCAAGAGAAGTACTGAATTAAATGCAATTTTTACTTGACTTAAAGAAGCTTTTTTGTTAATGCCTGCTAAAGGAAATACTGGAAATCTAGCAGCTTTAAAAGTCTGTGAAATAGCCAGACTTACGAGGAGGTATTTTACAGAGCTATGAGTGCCACCTGCCATCATCGCCACCGTAGGAAGCCAGAGCTGAGAGCGCCCGGGAGCTGCACGGGGCAGGGCCGGCCCCAGGGCCCTCGCTCCCTGCAACGCCGCGCTCGGGCACCCCGGCTCCCCGCACACGCGGCGCGAGCTGCCGGCGCCGGAGGACGAGGCGAGGCCGGGACGGACGAGGCAGGACAGCCTGTCGGCAGCGGCGGGACAGCCCCGAGGGCTCCCGCCAACAACCTCCACAGCCACCTTCGGCTCCTCCAGCCCCCGCTTACCGGGACCCTCCTGGCGTCTCCCCGAGCCCACCTCTTCACCTCTTCCCCGGGTGCCGGGCAGCCACCGCAGCCCCGGCGCGGGAGGGAGATGCTGCAGGCTGGCGAGCGCTCGCCTCCCCGCTCTGCGCAGAGCAACAGCCCGAAACGTGCGGCACCATCGCTCGCCGACAACAGCTCTTCTGAAACCAAACACTGACACAGCTTACACGGCTGTAAGTCATCCAGCTCAGAGCAACCCTGACAAGTTCTTCTGTATCTTCTATCGCTCCTCTTTGTGCTCAGAGACAGAAGCACAGTGTTTCTGGAGCCTTTTATAATGAATACTTACTCGACCTCACCCCATATAGATACATATATATATATAGCATTTTTTAATATGTATATAAAAATATAAATCCCTCCAACATCTTGAATGCTAGATGAAAAAAACGTTAACTGGAAGAGTTCACTAGGCCAAATGACCCAGCCAAGACATTCCCATTCCGCTCCTTCCAGACCCCTACTCGCAGCCAGGAGGAATGCGTCATAGCCCAGTGCCTCTGCCTGCTGCCTCCTCAGGCTTTTCCTTTCTCTTACAGGAAACCCTCCAGCTGGCCCTGTTTTGTTCTCTAGTGCATTTTAAATTCAGCTTCTTTGCATCAGTGGAATTCAGGTGCATGCGGGCATTTGGTACCTGCACGTGGGCGTTGTTCCTCGTGCGATTTCCTGACTTTCTTCATGGCCTAGGTTTCCTTCTAACAAATCCCTAACGAGCAAATTAGAAGCAAAACCGAAAAGAGTAATTCTTTCAATTATTTTCTGCCTTTCTGCAGTGTATATGTACACACACGCACACATTCTTTAAAGAAAGGTGAGAAACTAACTGCCACCAAAGGACTCTGCGTCTCCCAACACGGATTAACAAAGTCCTGCCTCTGTCCATGTTGAACGGTTTGCACAAATGACTGTTGCAGTTTTCTCCCTAACAGGAGGACACGGAGGACAATACTGTAATAAATTACTGTTCCATCCATACAGTCAGTGCTGGCCGTCTCCCTGCGTCTCTAGTACAAGCCCAGAGAGTGACTGAGCTGCTAGTGAGCGGCACTGGCACTGTCCTCAACGTCAGGACGATAGGCAGAGCCTGGGTGACCAGCTTTTTAGGCACGGGTCATTTTTACTAACCCGGTACTGAATGGTTGTGGTGCATAAGCGAGGACGAGAAACCACGGGCCACCAGCATTTTGATGTTAACAATAAAAAAATTGTTTGTTTTGTTTTTAAAAATCAGCAAGGATAAATCACAAGGAATCTGTTACCGACTGGGCATTACAGAGTCTTGTTTGTCTGGATGGACGTGCGTGAAGTAAAGGTACCACTATAAAAATAATTTGCACCAGCTGCTTGCGAACTGTGTTCCTGTCTGAATATCCGCTGCTTCAACGACGACGGCAGTTCATCACCACCACCTCTCACTCTGCGTGGCACGTTCTAACAACGGGGGCAGCTAGCTTTGCTCCATCTGGAGCACTGGAATTTTTTATTTCCCCAAACCTTTCTGCAAAATTATTTACAAGTTGGTGTCATAAAATATCGTGGGCCAAATTTTACCCTGGACGTTAATTCTGTGGAGACTTCAGCAAACGCATATTGTGTCTTTCTGAAGTTTTCTTGGGGAAGGGTCATGTCCATAACGGGCACTAGGCGCTCAGCGATATGGGATGTAGTATGTGAAACCACGTGTCATGCCGTATACTGTGCCTGGGGTGCGTGTGGAAGGGGCCGCTTGGGTTTGATGCCGCTACTGATGTGCAGTTCAGTATCACTTAAAATGTCTGAGCCTCGTGTAACGCAAGAACGGGGGCGGAACTTCTTGTAAAATGCTTGGCTGAAAGCACTGCTCGTAGGAAAAATAATAATGAGGTAGAATTTGATAGATTGAGAGACAAAAGGAATTTTCAGAAAGGAGGAAATTCTCCATTCCTTGGCTGGATACTATGTTCCCATTTTTCTGCAGGAAAGTGCTTTTTGTGTTTGATAAGGGAACATTTTATGTATTGGTTTCTGTCCATCGTCTACTGGAGATCAAACTCCATCATTAGTCCTTGCACTGAGTAATACTTTGCTTTGCTGAAATGCATACATTTGTGCAGCGCTGTGATGTTTAAATAACGTACCTGGGGCATCACCACTGTAAGAGCCCGGTGTTTGGAAGGGGTGCTCTCCCCGCGGCCTGGGAGGGACATTAGGGACCAGAGAGTAACGGGGAGTGCAGAGCTGTACCAAGCGCTGGCACCGTGCCGGGTGAGATGGCCTAAAGCCACCAGCCCTGCCAGCGCCCGGGCACGCCTGCTGCCGTCTGCACCCAGGATTTCTGACTTAGCGGAGTGGTACAAAATATACTGAAAGCACAATACGAACGTGCGCTAGCAATCGCAATACACAGTTCAGTCACCACGCCAGTGCGATTCCCATTACCGGTCTCCGTAATACGCTTGCTGCCGCGACGCTGGGCGTCCCCAGTCGCCGGGAGGGAGGACGTGGGTTGGCGCCAGCTCACGCCCGTTGCTCTCGTTGACATTCCTCTGCTAGTTGTTTAGATGTTTTACCCTAGGCTGGGCTGAGCCACGTAATCCCCCCCATGCCAGTGTGGCTAACTCAGGGAGACATTTATACCCCCAGCTGATCCACTCAGCTGCCGATAGCTGTTTATCTAAACCAAAGGCCACCCTCTGGTCCCCTTCACGATGAGATAAAGTCAGCTTCTTTGCATTGCTCCCCGAGCAGCACGTCACCCTTGCCCATCTCCACCGTCACCCGTGCCCGTCTCCACCGAGCGCTCTTCCCCTGTGGGGTTTATTGAGAGCCGCGTCCACCCCGTGGGGTTTACTCAGTCACACGCTTTCTAGGAAACCCGTCTGTGGCACTGACCTGTCGAGGGGGGGCTACAAGTTGGGAACAACCTGCAGGCTGCGCGGCACGGCCTCTCCCAAAGGGATGCTCGCGTAAATGCCAGGTGCGATGTTGTGGCAAAGCTTTGCACCCTGAGCCCTCGTCCTTCAGAAGGCTGAAGGAGTCTGTGCTCTTGGCAGTCCCCGTGTTCGCTCCTGTGCGGCAGTATGGGGCTGCGACTCTCCCCTCGGTCGTACGGAGCCCGGCCGGAGCTGCGTGACTCGACACAAGGGCCGGTGGGCCACCCAGGAGTCGCGCGAGGAGCTTCTGACCCTCCCGTCTCCTGCGCCCAGCCCTTCCACCCGCCTCCGCTGCGAGGAGCGCAGCAGTGCTTACCTGGCACGGCACCCACGCCCTGCATCTCACCGCTTCCATCTCCCAGCAAGGCGACGGCAGTTCCTCCGGAAAAGTCTCAGGGAGAGAGAAAACGCAGCTCAATTACTTGATGTGAGCTATTCACATACGCTGACTCCAAGGGGCAAAGCCCCTCGGGTTCCGTTCCCCCAGCCGGTCCTTGCTCTCACGAGGCCGTGCGGGGTGCAGGAAAGCACTGATTGTGGTGTTTCAGAGCAAGGCCCTGAAGGGGGAGAACAGGGTTCCTCACCAAACCCTAGGAGCCCGGCTGCTGGTATAGCTGGAGGGGGTGAATCACTTGCTCCAGAAGCACTATCCTTAGCCTGGAGCTACAAGAAGCGAAATAGGGAGTAAGGTAGGGCACTTGCGCGGAAGGATTATCCTCAGCTGGGGTTTTTTTGTTTGTTTTGTTGTGGGTTTTTTTGATGCTTGACAGCTATTACCACCAAACAGCAGAACCTGTCACAATACAGAGAATATAATTGTTTTGCTCTGAGAATATGGGGCGGCATTTTTTGCCAAACAAGAATGGACCTGTTGGGTTGTTTTAATTCCTGGCGTAGCTGGGCATGTCTTATCTCTGGCTCGAAAAAATGGAAATGCATAACGAACACAGCCAGTTGTCTTGTTAGGTAACTACACACAACTATCACCACAGGATAGGAATTGCTGGCAAGATGTGGTATCAGTACAGAGAAACTTAGTATTGCCAGCTGAATAGATCTGTCACATTTCTTCCTGCAAATGTTATGTCTACTACTACTACAAATAGCACAGCTGAGTGATAAAACTTAAAAAATGTGAAAACATATTTTCTCTATTTTCAAGTCTGTTTGCCTTGTGAATCTGACAGCATTTTGTTTTGTCAAAGTCATGTTTCAGGCCCGCAGGGCCAGCACTTCTCCGACCTTTACAGCCGTGCTCATCCTTAGCAGCAGCAGAGCTTGAACAGACTTTGCAGCAACTCATACGGGACAGAGAAGGCAGTCTTGTTAGGCATCTTTCAACTAGAAGGAAATAGGAATAAGATAACCTTATACGAGAATATTGCCCTTAAAACACCGCAACGTGCTCTTTAATGTCTGCTGGCTAAGGCCTGGCCCTACAGAGACTGAAAGAATTTCACATTGCCAGAACCTTCCTTCCACAAATAGTCACACTGATTTCATGTACTTCTTTAGGATCAGGTCTTAGATGACACTATTTTTAACTACATGAAGAACAAGCAAGTCTAAAACACCTTAACGCTCCAGCTGAGTCTATATATATTTTAAAGCCATTCTAATATGCACATAATTAATGTGTATATTACTCAGCAAAGAGTAAACAGCAAGTGCTGCAGTGAGTCTCATGTCACTAATTGCATTACTGTACAGAAATATGCTACTGTAAATTAACTAGTACATTATGATGTGTTATAAATAATTAAAACTAAAACTGCAGCTGACAAAATGAATGAAGCAAGAACATTCTGTAACCCAGTGTTCTTCCTACCCTACTTAATAATTTCCTAACTTGAGTAAAACACTAAATCTGAGTCTGTTTAAGCACAGGAAGGAATTTGTTAGTATCATTTATTAATTTGGAAAGCACCTCGGTCGCAAAAAAATTCGAACATGTTAAAACCTACACATAAGCCACTCTCAGATAAAACATCAGTCCGCATGCCGTACAAAACAAACCGGTCCTTGGTCATCTTTCACAGGTCTCCGAGGTGAAGCCGAAGGGAGCACATCACAGAAGTGGTGACCCACCCAGGACAAAGCTCTGCTGCTGACTGTGGGACATCAAGGGCTAAGAGAGAACCCATCCTACCTGGTATCAGAGGACGAGGGAAAGCGATGGGCTTCTCCAGGCATCCCAGCTCACACCACTTGATGCTCAAGCAGCTCAGCAGGAACTATGGGTTGCTCATCAGCCAGGCTCCTCCACAGCAGTGTCTGCTTTACAGCGTCGCAGGCAGGACTGACAGCTGAGCGCAGGGCACAGAGTCGGGAAAAACGGGCTCTGCTTTGGCATGTGAATTTAGAGCAGTTCCGCTTTTGAGACCTAGAGATGAGAAGAGACAGACAGGTGAACAGCATCTGAGTAAGATCACTGTATCTTTTAGAGGGATTTTTAAAGCAGACCAAAGATGCTTTTATGCAACTTCTTAGAACTCTGCTCGCTCCATTACTTCAATCAATAGCAAGTGTCAGATTGTTTTTGCAGAGGTTTTCTGGGTTTTTTATTTTTATTCTTTAGTTTCACTGAAATAGCAGGTCTCTTTTTTTTTAGGCAGACATAAAAGGGGCTGACAAAGCCTGCTGCTTCATTATCTCCAGGTGAACTCCGTATTCTGCTCCTTCACTCCTCTCAGCTTCCGGCTCTGTCTTCTCTGAAGTACCACAGAGCTTTCCACCTGACTTTTTTTTTTTTCTTTTTAATTTGTGGGTATTTATTTACAGGACAAAAAGCTTTATCAATTAATCTACTGTATATGCTGTCACCTAGCCCTGACCTTCATCGGAATGGAGAACAACCCCTACTGACAAGTTAGGGCCAGATCCTGCACTGCTTCCTTGCAGTGCCGTTGCCCACCTTCCCCCTCCGCAGCAGCCGGTGGGATGCCGAGGGATGGAGCCCCCGGACGAACCTTCAGGGAGAGTTCCCCCTGCGGAGAGGGCTCTGACCCTGTTTCTGTAGCCTCCAAGGAGGGGGTTCCTACATCTCTGGAGACCACCGCGGCATGGAAGGCTCCTTACTGGTGCTGGCTCAGGCGGGTCCACAGGCGTCCCTGGGCTGCTGGCTGGCTGGCAGACTGCACCCACCTCCCCAGCACCGCGGGAGGGGGAGGTGGAAGGGAAAAGCTTTAAATATCTGCGTAACCTTGACTTGTACAGTTACACTGGAGCAGATGGAAATCATAAGAGACAGGAATCCTCTTGCTTCAGTGTAAGGCAGCTTCCACCCGGCGGAGCGGGGGCACCAACAGCAAGTGAGAACGGCCCGGGGAAAAGCTCGTTTGTAACTGCCCTCTGACCGTGGGAAAAGGGATCCTCCACCCACCCGTTGCTGCCGACGCTCGCTACGGCACCCTTACGTGGAGGCTGGGCAAAGGGCCGACAGCCTGTTCTGCTACAAGCCGCCGCACAGGCTACCCCAGGGAGTCTCTGGACCATACGAGGAGATTCGTCAGGCACTGGGTGATGCTGGGAGAGAACGGGATGCTCCTGCGGGGAGGCACTTCCCTAGGAGATCCTGACTTCTGGACAAAGCCTTGTAGCTGAGAGCAGAAGCCTGTAATTCTGTCCTGCCCAGGATGAGGACACCGGTGGGTCTGCACTGGGTATAAGCAAGAACAGTTTATAATTCTCACTTTTTTACAATAAAGACGGATTAATCCCGCCTTTGCTAATCCACCAGGACAGAAGAGCTGACATAAGACTCCTCCAAGCTGCAATGGGTGCTCACAGCTGTATGAGCCAGAGATTGTTAAGCACACAGTTAACTCTCACAGACCGACTATTTCCTTCTTTTTTTATAACCATTTCTTTAGGCAAGTCTCTCCTGGTATTTTAAAAATTCATTTCAATCAATTTAAAATTAATAAAGAAACAGTGAAATCCTTAGGGCCTGAAAGCTCCAATCTCTGCCACGCTGGAAGTGATGAGTCAGCTCCAGCACAGCCCGCCATGGAGCCTGGGAGGGACGCCTCGAAGAGCTGCTGCCGCGCTGAATTAGGTCACTTGGTTTGCTATTTACAGAGAGGCAGCGTCTCCGCGATTGGACGTTGCCTTCTTTCTGGTGTGAAAGAGCTGCTGTACTCCGAGGGCACGACCGCCGGCGACACCTCGCCATCGCCACGGATGCTGTGGCTCTGTCCCGCGCGTGTACCGGCCGGGAGCACGACTGAGCCTCTCCGAGAGCCGGGAAAGGACTGCGGCCGCCGGCAGCAGGACACGGCGACGCGCAGGGTCCCGTCCTGCTCTGCGGTGCCGCGCAGCGTCTCCTCGGGGGACGCTGGGCTCCTGCCCTGGTTACGACCCCGAGCTCTGCTCGGGCCAGGAGCGCAAACCAGCAATCCTGAGAGCCGGTCCTCTGGCTCGCGCCTCCACCCAAAGCCAAGACTCACGCCCAGGCCCAGCTCCGCTCGCTTCACAAGAGAGCACGCGCTCCCTCAGCGCCAGAGCAGAGCCGCAATGCTCCCTCGCTAATCACCCGGGTCTAATTGCTGTGCCACGGTCCTAACAGGCAGCTCCTACGGCAGCTCTCCAGGGGATTATCATTAAGCCTCCGCTTTGTATACTAATGCGGCACGTGAGGAAAAGCGGTTCCCACCTCGTGTGCCCACAGCACGTGAGCCACGCAGGCCGGTCACCAGCATGTCTGTGGGCCACGGCAGCGCTTGGATGCCGGCACCCCGGCAGGGCCAGCCCGGGGCAGTGGCGGACCAGACGGCAGCAGGAGGCTGGCATCCGTGGGCCGTAGGCAAGGAGAAGCACTCTGCCCCCTCCCCACGCCCGGTGCCAGGGACGAGGGAGGCTGAGGAGCTGTTACAGTGCTCTTGCAGCATGAAAGTTCCCGGCTCGTAGCAGGGGAGCGGGAACAGGAGTAACGCAAGGGCAGAAGCCCTCGTACCCTGCCCACGGCATCCCTGCGTTCGGTTCTCTCTACCTGCTGACCAGGCTCAGGCCTCCCCAGCACGCCCCTTCTTGGGCACCCTAAGGAAGGGCGCAGGGATCCCCGACGCCGAGGGCCGTTCCCTAAAGGCGTGCGATGCGACTGCTGTTCCCCTGGGCTGGGAGAGGGGCACAGGAAACCTATATGCCAGCCCTTCGGGAACAGCCAGGCTCTGCTGGAAGCAGAGAGGCTGCCCATCAGCTGGCAGCTATGCTGAAAAGCAGATCTGAATCACCACCGGCTTACAGCACTTATGGGGAAACACTGGTGACCCGCTTTGGAAAAATCAAGCGTATAGTGTCCCGCGACAGCCGGCACCACCTCCGCGTTCCTGCCCAGCTCCGCTCCGGCGCGGAAAGGACTGGCCAGATGGGAAAGCAGAGAAGTCAGCTCGGCTGCCCTGCCCTGGCACCCCCCGGGGCCCGAACTCTCCTCATGCTCCTCGATTTCGTTCCTAGTGCGGTTCGCCTCATGTCGGTTGCTCCCCCCCCGTGCCAGAGCACCAAGAGAGTCAGACAGAGCGAGGGTCTCCCCTTGGCGAGAGAGGAGCACGCAGCGCTCGGCTGGGCCGCACCACGGGGAACAGAACGGTCACCAAGAACTGCTTGCGCGCTCTCAAAAGAAGCCGTTTCACTTCCCCTGCAAGCAGTGGCTCCAAATAACAAGATGCCTTGAGTAATTAACTGAACGTTCTTTGCATAGAGCTTGTAAAAGGAGCTTATACATATTAAACAAGAAAGAAAGACCTACTGTCTATAACTTGTTCTTTACTAACAAACAAAAGGTTTGGACTGAATCCATTTTAGAGCAAACTTTACCAGGGCCTTACGCTGAAATTATTCAATAGAGAGAACTGAACAGAGTCCAGGGCATTTCTGAGGGACTGACCACAAAAAGCAAGGTTTGTGGCCGGTTTGTTTGGTTTTTTAAGAAAATCAAATACTCCCTCTTTTTTGGCATTAACATGACAGAGCCGTAAAGGTTTAGCAGTAGCGCTGCATTAGCCTCCAAGAAACACACAGAAGAACTGCTCCCTTGGCTAGGTCAGCTGCTAGAGCAAGCGTTATAGTTGCCATTATCAGAGCCGAAGGTGGAAAGGAATTCCTCATCAACGCGCTGAAGGACAAAGGCCCTGCTCTGTAACAAGGGCCGGTACAGTGCTAGGTGCTGGGACAGTATCTTTGCATCCTGACATACGCTTGCCCAACGTAGCCTGCTGTTCCGTCGGGAGAAGTAACACTTGGGTAGTAAAGCGAAATAATTCTACTCTGTGAATCGCTATTTTTTACTTGCAACAAGAACCAAGAGCCAATGTTCTACAGTCAAGAGAAGGTAATCACAGCAACATGGAGATCTTCCAGGTAGAAACACAACAGCTACTCAGCATCGGCGTTACTACGCAAGACTCAGATGCTTCACTGTCTTTGGAATACATTGCAATTGCAGGCAGTTAATACTGCTGTGTGGTCTGTGAAAAATGGCATGTAAAGGAAATATGGGGGAAACGTAATTATTTAAATGGGTTTGTTCTGATACCACCAGAAAAAAACCTGCCTGAGTAAACCAGTATTTAGCCCCTTGTCTTTACAAATGGCCTTTAAAGAACAGAAGAGCTGCTGCCCTTCTGTGCCTCTGCCCTGAATGTGACGATATATTCACGCGGGAGCAGGAAAAAGCAGCCGTGTCGTCCAGCAGCAAGAGGCACCAGGAGAGCCCTGGGAGGCCAGCAGAGGCAGAGCTCGCCAACTCCCGTCCCCCAAACAACCCAGCCCAAGAAAACCCAAAGGGGAACCCCAGCTGCACGAGATGACTACTACAGCCCTGCACTTCAGTGTGCTGGCCGAAGACACCTGGTTTGGCCAGTAAACCGTTAAAAGCAGCCGCGTTCTTCTACTAACCGGAGAAAGCTTTGACGATGCGACCTTTCCCAGCTGGTGGTAACCGGCTCGGTACAAAAGGTCAGGCTGGGAGTTATCCACGCCACGGGGCCTTCCACGCTCCTGGCAGCCTGTCTCATGCCAGCTATTCTGGAAACCAGCTCAAGCACGAGGGGTGTACGACCTGGGAAGACACAGAGACAAACTGGCTGCCACAGAGAGAAGAGCAATCGGAGGCTGGAGGACCAGGCTCACCTCTGAGTCCAATTCCCACTCTGGCAAATGTCCTCTTTCTCACAACAGCCTTCAGAAGGGTCCAGCCACCTCAGGGACCCAGAGCTCTAACATTCCTGCTTACCAGCTGCCTAAACTCACAAATGTCTGCGTTTCTGAAGTTACAGTCTCTGGAGACCTAGGAGAAGATCTTCTGAATATACTGGGAAGCACATCAGTCTTGACTCCGCAGAGCAGCCCAGAGTCTATTTCGTGCCTAAGCCTCCCATGTTCAAGAAGTGGTTTTGTCTCTTCCAGAGAGGAGCAATGTGACAAAATCATTTCCTGCTCACCTATTAATATTCAGCTGTGACAGAGACAAAACCTTTTGGCTTGTGCCCTCATTTGCTCACAGAAGAGAAATAAAAATGAACCAAAATGGTTGAACGTGTTTCTTTTTTAAATTAGGATGTGGGGTTTTTTAATGACAGAAGTTGAAGTCCTGCTTCACTGGAAGGCTGCAGGGTGACTAAGACCCAGGGCAATGGTAAATGATAGAATAAACCTGTAAAGTTTGTGCGTGACATTTCAAAAAGCTTTCCTCGAATGTCACAGACTGAGCGTCACAGGCATTCCCGAGATAAACATCAGAATGATTTAAAGAAGCAAATAAAGCTTTCTTTACATATCAAAAAGAAGGTGAGAAGCGAACACAATGACAATTTATTGTGCGTTCTTTGCAGGTCGTGTCTGACTGCATACTGCCAACAATTGCATGCCTTGCTGAGGACTCCCATGCGCCCTCCTCGTCCTATTCGTATACTCCTACTGGTCAAAGCAAAGTCCCTGAAAAGATAGGCCTGTAAGAAGATTGAAATTCAAGGTCAGATTTTGTGGTGAAGCAACAAAAAAATATTCAGTGCTTTAAGGATAAACTTTGGTTTCAGTGTCATGGTTTCAGTTCCCAGCTTCTGTTTTTTTCCTACTACTGAGATTAGGTCAGGGTAAAATACAAACATCAAAGCACTGTCGTAATCAAAGAACAGTTGTTTTGCTTTCTTTCCTTGGCCAATTAACATAGCTTAGCTAGGAGGAAAAAACCACCCCACTAATACTCAGAAGCAACCTCGGCTTTAGGTCATAACCTGCTTTCTATGGTTTGGGTCGCCACAGTTACTACGGACCTAATTCTGTTGAATCAGGAATCATCTGGAGATCAGGAGTGATACCACCATAAGGAACAGGACACGGTCAGGTTCAGGCCTGGTGGCTAAAGCACACGTCCCTCCTTGCCCTTTCCACCTTCCATTCACAGTGCTGTTGCCCTCCCAGCCTGACAACGCAACAAAGGGAAGAACTCCATACAGCTTTTCGGAAGCAGTAGTCGCAGAGTGCCTTGTCCTCAAGCGGCTGGTGCATCCAACCCCAAAAGCATCTGCTACACAAGGTAAATAGAACATTACAAGAATCAGATTTTAATACTAATTGATTGAATTTAATAATAATAGGCAGAGCTTGCCTCCCAGAGCGTGCTAACATGCACTGCTCCAGACTGGCTCCATTCAAGGTTTAGTATTACTTTGGGTTTACATCAATAGAGGTAAGAGCACGTTTGCTGCTTCCTTGCTTGATTTCATTAGCCTGATCCCTGCAAGTAGTAAGGATCATTCTGAGCAGTTAAGTGATTTATTTTCACTTCCCTCTGTGGCCAGTTTGAATTTATGATATTGCACATTCAGTAGTGCAATAGTGCAAAGTAGTCTTTAAAGGTGAAAAACCCTAACGAGGACCTCATTAATTACACAGAACTATTACCCCAGCATGCTGCAGAAAAAAAGATGGATTTCTTCCCCAGTCGACTTTTACATTTCAAATATCCGTAACTGTAGATGTAGTCTCTTGCACAAAAGGACCCATACGGATAAAGATGAAATAGCGTAGCCGAGTTCTTCCAAGCACGATGGACCTGTCTGTGGCAAGGCTCAGTTCGACCTATCGCTCCCCAGCAAGCGGCTGTGCTTGAGCAAGTGCAGCGTAGTAAGAAGGAAGAAGGAGGTGATTTTAGCTCTGCTTGTGGCACGGACATGAACAACACTGGAGTTGTGCCTGCAGTTTTGTATAGCCACGTTTAAAGGGGACACTAAGAAAGGCAGCCACGCAGACAAGAGCATGCTTGTCAAGAATTTCTTAAAGCAAGGGCATAAAACACACCTTGGGCAGTAATTAAATGTAGAACAGCAAAGCAGTGGACAACATACACCTATATAAATATGGTCTTGCTGTCATATTCTGTATAAAGTAATCAGTCCTTAGCCACCACAGGTTCCTTTGTTCTGCATTCCCTGAACCTGCTTAGTTTACTTGCCAAGATGCTATCCAGACTTCAGGGGTTACAGTTATTTATCTGAACATGTATGTCGAACCTACAATCTAACCTCCACATTTACAAAGGGGAAACTTTTCCAAATCTTTAGGTCAGAGGAAGCTTTGTGGGTAAATCCTATACCCATCTTTGAAAATGTGGCGCATGCATCTTCTTTGCCACTTGCGAGGAAAAAGGAAGACTTGTTCAGCCACGTTAACTGGTCTATGGGACAATGAGATAAAGATCATCTAAAAAAGAAATAAAAGTCACTTTATGCACTGTGCAGATTTTACGACACTTATTTCTGTAGATATGCTTTCTAGATAATGATGGTGGTGCCAAAGGACAGCTTACTAGCTACACCTACCCATGTAATGAAATGGTGTCCACATACACAACAGCAGAGGAGCTGCCAAATAACAAAGAATGCTCCAGCACGCTTTGGTCCTTAGTAACTTTACGAGCTACTTCTGTAAAATGAAATGAAAGTGTAAAGAAATAATGACATTTAAGCTTTTTATGCCCTCTATCAGTGCTGCCACCAGGAATGACAACTTCTCATTGCTCTCCAGATGCGTCTGAGGCATTGGGTATCGGTGTGTTCATTCCTACTACTTACTTCTGTCTTCAAAGGGTGGCAAACCACTTCCCTTGAAACCAGTACTAATGAAATTGTACAGACTGAATGCAACTGGTGACAACCTCGTAAGAACAAATTCTTAAAAGATACTTAAGCACCAAAATTCCATTGATTCATATGGAAATTATGGCTGAATACACTCAATCTGGTCACCAGTAGCAATTAAAATGTTGCCAGGTCAATTATGAAACACCCACCTAAATTACTTTCTTCAGCAGGGTCTTTTTCTGAAAGCTGCGTGTGCCGTCTCCCTACTCAGTATGGCCAATACCGTAATCAGATCGCCACATGCAAACCCTGTCGTCTCCACCACTGCACGTACTCTTCCATATATAATACGGTTCCGTAACGGTTTTGTAGTATAGTAGAAATCTTCCAGAAATACGAGCTTCAGCTCTTATTGGCAATACCACATTCACGTGAAGTTTTCTACAAAGGTTTTCTTTCTGTGGTATGTGCGGAGTCCCTCAGTCCTGCTGATAAAAGGTGAAAGACACTGAAGGCTTAGACCTTGAGAAGACGATGGGAGTGAGATGCAGTACGCAGTCATCTTCTTTATCACCTCCAGTGTTCTGAGCACAACATGCCTTGTGACTTTTTCGCAAGTATGTATCTCCTGGTTTACTATATTGAACCATTTAATAGAATAGCAGAGGGGCTGTGAATAGGAGCTGATTACATATTCGCTACTTCAGTGTCTGGACAAAGGTTTGGACTGAACCAGTCTCTTGCTGATAAGAACACATGCACCCAAGAACAAAACTAAACCTACTTCCAGTTATTTCTGTGGAAGGCAGAGATGGTCTTAAATTTCTGATATGTGCTGTGCAGCCTGTGAGACGTGGTGCTTGCTAAACGAAAAGTATTAAACACTACAGTGTCAAAGCTGTTTTTTATTTGTTTCTATTTGTTCAATATTTTCAAGGGTAACACATGGAGAAAAAAAATGAAGTGACTGATAACAGATGATTCTGAATTGTTGGCTTTGGTAGCATGAAGTGAAAATGCAAATGCATTATTGAATGAGCAGAGCAAACAGAAGGCTTGGTCACCCCCACCCCATCCTGAAATCTAAACAGGAACTTTGTTCAGAAAACAGCATTACCTTTATTCAGCACAGCCTAGCTATTAGCTTAGATATGCAGCACATTTTCATTACATCTAACTTACAGCAACCTCTCCCATGAGCCTGAGAGTACACTAAAGGGTGCTAGTAAGAGTGAATACAAAGCACCTGCTAGATCAAGGAGATTCTGCTGCAACAGTTTAATTTTCATTTAAATTAAATTTAAATTATAATTTACACCACTCGCTAACAAAAGGGGAAAAGGGCACTGTAAATGTAGCAGCAGGCTTACATTCCTTCATTTATTCTTCCCTATTTTTAACTTGTGGTTAAACTTAATAGACTTTTAAGTGCAAGTAGATTAAAGCTCCATCTAGTGCCAGGGTCTTGGAAGCTGCCGAAAGATTTGCAGTCCAAAAATAGCAAACGTGCTCACAAAACTATCTAGAAGCAGCAAGCCTAGCGTCTCGAAGCTGTCACGTAGACGACGAGAAGTCTGTTGGCATTACTCTTACAGTGTATGAGCTTAATTTTGAAGCTGCTGTGTCCTGGACCAGAGAACACGGCACTACCTGGAGCGGGACAAAGTGCTCGAAATACACGCCTGCGGCAGCGAGAGGAGGGCCAGCCTGCGGAGCCACGCGTGCACCCAGCACCCCTCTCCTCGGCAGCGCTCTCTCACCATCGCCACACGCTCTGCACCGCTCCCCCCTCGGGGATCCGGGCGCAGGCAGGAGGGAGGGAGGGAAGGCGGCACACTCCTCCCAAAAGCCAGTCGCCAGGAGCCAGGGCACTCTCAAGAGACGTGGAAAGTTTGTAACTTCTCAGGAAGAGAAGGGATTTGAATCCTGGGCTTCCCATTTCTTGCCAAGTGCTCTCAAAGGGTTGCGTGGAAAGGGCGACGGCACCCGAACTCCCCCCAGAAGCAGGTGCCCCTTCAGTTCACAGGGGGACCCCGGCGCTGGTGCTTGCGAGCCATTCCCAAAGAGCAGCCTGCAGGTCACGCTCTCCAAGGACCACACTGGAGGAGAGCTGCCTCCGGCTGCGGGTGCTGCGGGTGCTGCGGGTGCTGCGGGTGCTGCGGGGCGGCATCCTGCACCCCGTCCCTCAGAGCTGCGGGCTCTCCCGCAGCCGCTGCCTGCAGCTCCCAGAGCCGGGGACCTCACCCGGGCTCTGGGCTCGCCCAGAGAGCAGCCAGCAACAAAGCAGGTTTCAGGACAATTTCAGCACTGAAGCTTTGGATTTCAGCACTTGAATTCCATTTTTTGGATCTATGCCCCAGTTACATTCTCTTTTCTCTCGGCAGAAAATACTTTACGACACCAGCTGCCGTCCTTGCAGCAGTGTGTAAATAAGATCGCTGTTTTAATTGTGGAAAGGAACTTACTGTAGCGGTATTTAATGGTAGTTGCACTGTGGCAAAAAAAGGTATTCCTGGTTAATACTGAAAATACCTGAAGAGTGGATTAAGTTTAACCATATTTTAATTATACTTTGAAAACTACCTGGGATGTTTATTTATTCATTTTTACACCCTTCAGAAAAACTACCTTACGACTACCTGGAAATCAATCAATCAGTGTTTTTTCCCATACTTCAGATGTTCGTACACACCAGGCTGCTACTGAGAGAAGGACAGAGCACGGGGAAGGGCCGTCAGGGCGGGGACGGGGAGGAGGAAGGAGAAAGACGGGAACTGCAGCAGAGAGGGCAGAACCGCGCGACTGATCTCTGCTGAGCTCAAAGCACTGCTTTGCATGCTGTAAGGTGACCACAGTTATGCTGCAGTTATAAACTTAACTCCTCTTGTGGTATTTCTTTTCCTGTTACAGCATATAGTTTCTAAAGTAGCAAAGATAGAAACAAAAATATTTAGTTATTTAAATTAAAAACAACCCTTTTTTTTTCTTATTAAGTTTTTTTTGCTTAGTCTTCAACAATCATTTGACAGGGATGAGTATCCTCTCATGCTGCTGAATAACAGAAGCTACCACCAAAGCCGCTGCCGTTACAATGCCTTAAGCGTGGAGAGGGAAGCGCAATCTTATTTTCCCCCACAAACTGCTCTTAAAAAAATAATCGTTGGAACTACAGAAAAATACGTGAACAAGAAGGAGAAACAGCTGCGTCCGATAGAAAGGCGCTACCAAGGGATGAAGTGGAAAAGCGCATCATCGGCATCGAGGAGAAGTGCCATTTCCCCTGCTGCAGCCATTATTTGGCTGATGACCGTCCCCGGGTCCATGCCAACAGGAGGTTTTGAGAAACAAGTACACCTTTGCCTAGATGCTGCCTCCGAGCTGTTCTATTTCAGTACAAGAGTTCAACTTCCTTCCAATCAAAGAGTGCGTATTCCGATTCACTCAACTAACCCGTACCTAAAAACAGGTTATCGATGGTTTTGCAAGGCTGACGCCCTTACTGTTAAATACACGGCTTGACCACCTGCCAGCAGTCTACCGCTATCTTCTCCACAGACATCTACTAAAGGTAACACAAGAAAATGGGTGTCTATTAAAACAAACACACAAAAAAGTCTAGCTGGTGCTAACGTTCCCTTCCTCTCTTTTTCTGCGTTTTTTTTGCAATGGCAACTGCTAAAACTGCCCGTTTCTAGCTCTGTAACCACAACTGTGCTGCGTGTCACAACTGCCTTAGGCACGCTGTTCTCACCTAACAACCAGGACAAGGTCTGTATAGCAAAGGAGGGTTATTCTGATTGTTCAGCCAAAGCAGTAGCATGCCAGACTTTTTTTTTTATATACGGAAGTAATGCTTTTGCATTTGAGAAAAGTGGTCCTCATTCTGCATTTTACATTTGAGTTTCAAATAAAACTGAAATAGGAGGGATCCTTTCACTTTTCTAGATAAATGTAATACACCCGAGTTACAAATCTTTAAAAAGCACTTTGCCAATTTGCCATTTATCTTCATCCAGAGTACAGACAAGCTGTATTAGATGCATCTTTCTTATGGACGTCTTCACATAACTTAAGCATGCACTGGGAAACACATCGTTAGAAATGCGGACGACCAAAAAGCAGGTGTGAGCCGTTGCGGATGCTCCACGTGTGACCCGATGACGTGGCGCAAGCTGCGTTGCTGGATGAGGACGCCAGGAAGACGGACAGGAGAGCACGGCGAGTCACACAGCAGATGACTGGATTCTTCTTCCCCACAGTAACACCACCTCGAGTCCACCCCCAGCTGCTGTAAAGGTTGATAATAAAAACCCAGCACCTGCTTCAACACAGCGTATAATCTGAGATTCAGACGCTCGCCTCCATCGGCACTTACTATGGAGACGTTAGACCAGCGATGCTGGGGGGCACGATCCATCGACAAGACCGGTACGCAGTCAAAAACATGACCACGTTTTTCGTGGCTTCATCAAAACCACGAAGCCACCTCCCAGGTCTCCGCGACGCTGAAGGAGACCTGCCTCGGCTCCACGGTCCTCTGCAACGTTTCTTCCCCGGAACGTTCTCGGCATGTTTACTTTTCATAACGAATAGCTGTTTGCTCGAGATATGGTATTGTTAGTTTCCCTCAGTGAGGTATTTATAAAGAAGAGAAAATGTTCTAAATGAAACCACACCATCTTTAGGCTGTTTTCCCCTTACTCAATTCTACTTCTCCTCGTTCCTCCCATTCTTAGATTCTTAATGTTTCCTTTCTTCCATACCAGAGTGGCTGCTCTACGGTTCAGCAGTATTAGACCTTCAGACTGAGTACACCTTTTCTAAGCATGTAATTCATGTATTTTAAAACTTTTCTTTGATCTTCTTTTGTGATTATGTAGACAAATTTGAGCAGAATAATTTTCATATACTTTGTTTCTCAAAAATGTGGTATTTATTTGACTAGATGTAATTGAGAGTACAACAGCACTGCAGCTGTGGCTGAAATAATTCTCTGGGTGCTGCAACTAAGTAGTACTTCAACGATCAAAAATTGACACAAAAATATTCTAAATATTAAATCTACATACACTGGCTCTTCTTTGGTGAGCTGACAGCAGGCAGGTTGACTGCTACTCACAGCTGGAACCGAGTACTGCATGGCCACAGAGAAATTTGGTACTAAATTAAAAAAAGAATTGCAAAAAAAAGAAAAACGTTTAGCTACTTCTGTTTCATTCAAAGAAAAAAAATTGTAATTTTATAGAGCATTATAAGGTTGGAACTGTGTAATTTCTCTGGGAAAATACGGCTTTTTATACTTCAGAATTATTATTAAATGCTTTTGCAGACAATGTTTTGGGTAGAAATCATATATGACAGATAAATTTATGTATCTGTGATCCAAAAATCCTTTGGACTTTTAACAAATAACAAGCATCAACAGCAAAATTATTTGTGATCAGAGGATGAAATATCACCCAGATAGACATACTTACAGATACTGTCACTGAAAGAAGGCTTAACGAAGGAAATAACGTACCGAACAAAACTTCAGCGTTCCTTGGCTAAACCACGTGGTAGACTGAATAAGCAGCAGAAAGCGGTGCAAAACCAATCACCTAAAGAAACTGAGAGCTAGAAAAACATGAAGGCCTGTCAGTTCAATAACCAGAACGTGACCCTGCACAGGCGGCCAAAACCTGGCACCGGCTACGACACATACTTGGTGCCAGGAAGATGCTGCTGACCTCGTGGTGGTGTTCAGAGGAGAGAGTTCTGGCGTGACTGCAGTGCACCCGCAACGCCATACGACATTCGAAAAAGTTTGGGGTTTTTCCTTAATGTATGCTAGCACAGTGCAAAAATGCAGAGCAGCTATTAAAAAGGTACAATTATATACCAGTCAGCTTTCACAGAAAAAAAAACCAACAGAGGAAGCCCAGGAAAAGTTAAATGTTGTTCTTTTTCATCTAACATCATTTCCCAGTGCGGCCAGTGAAGTTTGCACAGAGATCAGAGCTACAGACTTCGAGTAGCACTAAGAGTGTCAGCCGCTCTTGTTTAACCACGCTGCACAAATATCCGTAAAACCACGACTGTGCTGAGAGCCCGTGCTTGCTCTGCTCCATTTTCCACCTCTCTGCTTTCTCTCCCTCTAACTTTGTGCTTCTCCAACTCCCTTACTGCATTTCTTCGTCTTAGTTTTCACTTTTCAGATTAACTTCTAGACAACCTTTCACCCACCGCAATAATCAGTTAACAAAGGCACGTAATGAGTCACCACTGAGCTTGGATAAAATAAAATAAATAAAAGAGCTTGGACTGAAGATGCTACCACCTTCCCCCCACTGTGTCAAGCTATCTACAAACTTACTGAATTTCACAGTACATACCCTTGTTTCATAATTGAAAAGTTAACCGATTTGGGTTCCGTTTGCTTTATCGAAACCAAAACAAAATCCTGCAGGATCTAAGTACCCTGAGGAGCCTGACTGTTTGATAAACCTGAATACACAGAAAGCTGGGTCATATAAGCCTAATTCTGCACATCTCACTCATATAGAGACTCTCACCAAAGACACCATTATGAACCGGAGACTACCTGTCCAAGTAAGAATTTACACATAATATACTTTAATTTCTAGGATTAAGGTTTATAAAAATAAACCTTAATGTTGGCCACTGGCGAGATCAAGAACTTACCTTAAAAATCCAAAAGCTGAGCAAAGTTCCATGACGTCAGACATCTTTTTTAGTGCTTTGGCCAGTCTGTAAATCAGATCCACAAAGAACTGTCATTCCTCAGATTTAAAGCATTTCTGGAAGCCACTGAAATGGAAGCAACCTCATACCCTTATCATCTGACACAGCGATACCCCTAAGCTTGCATCTGATTTTAAAAGTTACATTTTAGGTTATGTTGGAATTTGATGGCTAAATAAAGGATAAGGAAAGGAAATTCTTCTTAACTGCTTACCTAATTAATCCTTAGAAAGACAAAGGTCTTGCTAAGCTCCCTGTACTGGTAAAACCATACCAGGCAAACCTCCTCCACGGAGACTTAACTCTCATCTGCACGTGGAGTTAAAGCACCTTTCCAAACGACGTCAGATACACCAGAAAAGCAACTTTTTTTCAGAACTTTCTGGATGGTTTCAAGTGCTGTTGTACAGGGCTCTCTGTAGTGCAGCCATAGCTATGCTAGCACTGGCAGGACCTTTTTCATGCACAGGCGTAGCTATGCAATAAAACTTTGTGGTCTTAATCTAATGATTGTTGCATTTTGTATCACCGCATTTTTTAAAGCTAGCTTCAAGTTCTCAGCTCATAAATATGACATTTTTACATTTTATTTCTGGCTAACACTCATCCCAGCCTTTGGTGGCTTCCTCGTTTTTCAGCCAAGTCACTTAAGTAGCTGTGGAGGGACCCTGCAAAGCCCATTTCCTACTCATCGCCACGAGGCTACAAGACAGACTGCTCCTTGGCTTTTAATCAGCAGAAGTGAATCTGCTAACTCGTAACACTTCTAAATCGGTTTCACCCTCTGCACTTCCGAAAGCACTTGTGGTAAAGAGAAAGACTGCCACAGGAAATCCAGTATGGTCTGGAGAGGAAGTCACCAGAGCGGCACCGCAAACGGACGTGAGCGGTGGTAATGCTGGAGACGAACGATGCACCGAGTGAGCTTTGGCTCTGTGAAGTTTCATTTTCACCAAGCAGCCAGCCTGCATTCTGTTGATGGTCACTTGCCCTTCCTGTCTACGCACAAACGCTGGTTCAAGTTCTCTCCAAATGGGCCCGTTTGGTGAAAAGCAGGAAGAACTGGGACACGGTAAGAAATCGTACCTTTGGCTGTCCAACCATTCTGAGCACAGCAGCGGCTCTGGTAGTTACGACGCCTGACAGAAAACTGCAAGTTATTTTACTAACAAAATATAGGCCCTCCTGCAAGTTTTCAGCCAATTTCAACTTTTATGTTACTCATATAAAAGCAGTCAAGTTTCTCACAAAGCTATAAATAGTACACTCTGGCTAAGCACAGTCGGTACTTCAAAATTCTTTCAAATTATTATTTTTCTTAGATGTGATCCAACATAAATTTTAGACAAAGTTCTGAACCGAAGCAAAAAGCCTAATGATTGTTACAAGCTGCACAAAAAAACCCAAACTGTGGCTGTAGTGTGCAAATACCTTCCAGAAAGAAGAACTACTGGGCAGAACGTAGAAAGAGACTAAAATACAAGAAATCACGATTTAGCAACTATTTATCATACAGGCATAGCTTGTGTTCAGACAGCACCATTGCATACATCAGTCCAGGTACCGATGTTAAAATGACCCACTACACCTGTCAATTTTAACAACGGTATTTTTGTTTATATATAAATCCTTCATTTAACGAATGTCTCTGATTCCAATTAAGACTCGTAACAAAAAATAAAACTGGAACTCCTCTCTGTTACAGTCTTTAACTACAGAGCACATCCTCATTTTCTTAAATCAAACAGTCTCAAAGGTGCTGTTGCAGTCGTGTCTATACAAATAGCATTATAATGACTGTATAACATACAACATGACCAGATGAGGCACCTAAGAGTGAAAATAGAATTAAAAGATTATGATTTTTAGAAAAAGCACCGGCGACTGCTGAATCTGCAAATTATACAAGCTACCTGGTCGTTTCATAACATTAACTAACGGTAACCCAATTTAGACTTCACTTTCTAAATATATTACTAGAGTTACTTCACAAATAACACGACTAAAAGCTGAGCTACCAAGCAGGTGGCAAATCCTCTACTCTCATCCACCCATTTATGTTCAGGAGACTTCTGTGCAGTTTTTTCCAATTTAAATCATTAAAAGCAGACAACTGTATCCCCAGTATCGCTAACAGAATCTGCTCATCAAAACAGCACTCACGCTACTGATCACCTGGTTTATGCAGCTATGAAAAAAAGGTGATATTCCCTGGAAAGCAGTGGTAATATTACCAGACCCACTCTGCATTCTTTGACATCCAGGTGAAACATTGGGTGTATTGAAGAGGTGAAGCACTGAACCCACCACACATTAAACTGGCAAGGCTCTGGAGTCCCGGGGACTGCTACGTAGCGCCTCGCGCGCCGGTCGGCGGCTGCTAACGTAGCAGCGTTTCCCCCCGGACTCGGCCCAGCCCCGAGCTGGCAGCGACCGTTGGGTCTCTACCTCCCATGAAACAGGACTGGATATTAGAGGTCGTGAGGGCTCGGAAACGCGTGCTTGGTCCTCAGGCAGAAGGGACAGACGAATGTGTGGAAGGGTGCGTGCAAGAAGGTGAGATACCTCCAGGTATAACGTAGCCTTTGGCTAAAGCCCTGGAAACCCACAGGTTCTTGCGTGAGATACCTCCACGCTTGTACCAAGCAGCCTGCCGTCCACGCGAAGCCCACCCCTCATTGATCAAAGGACAGTGACGCTAGCAAACAGGCAGCTCCAAAATTCCCAAGGCCTGCCCCTGGGTTCGGGATGATAAGATGTCTGCCTCTAGACTTATTAAATCCACTTATTAAAGTGAAACAATTTGGAATCCTTGTTGCAGCTTGCAAAAACAACAAAAAATCCAAACCCCATATAGACAAAAACCAAACACATTTTGGTTGAACTTTAAAAATACCGAACCCATCGGCCTCCTGGTCATTTAAGACGGATGCATTCCATTCTGTGCAAGTAATAGTGTTAAACTGGGACCTCCTACAGAAGAGCATTAAAAGAGAGAAGTGGCCCTCAGTGGCAACTTCAGCCAGAAGAGAACTTTTTCTCCTTCCAGTGGAAGGCATTGGCAGAGAGAGGATGATGAAGGCAATACAAACTTCCCAAAAAGCTTTAGCTATTTAAAAAGCCGAAAGCAAATGTAAAGCCTGTAACTCGTTGGTAGGTACAATGACACAAGGACGTTTTTGTCATGGCAGGAAAAGGATAAAGCAAAGTTCTGGTGCTGTCCAAATTCAGAGGGGGAAAGGCACTGTGAAAATAAAATAGAGAAAATACTCATGGAATTAAGCTAAAAGATGCAAATAAGCTCTTGTGTTAAGGATCTACTAATCTAAGCAATCTACTAATCTAGCATCTGAACAATAGTCGATCCCGTGACAACTGAACTAGGTTTTGAAAGGACTAAGAACACCCTGAAGTATGCTGTAGGGATATTCATTATAATACCTGGTGAATATTCTTCCTGGGGGATATAACCTCAGGAAAAGGCAGATTCAGTTCTTGCACACCGTGCCTCGGCACATACAGGTATAAGATCTAACTTCCTGAATTAAAGCTTCAAAGTTAATTACACGGACAGCCACTTCACATCCCACCTGTCTCCATTCCCCACGGAATCACCACAGATGCCAAGGGATGAGCTGCAAGTGAAACCCACCCTGCTTAATCGGAAGGTGACCGCCCCACTCCCCAAATTTCAACGTTAAGCAAGACCGAGCCGTTGCCCTAAAACGTGGCAACATGCCTGCAACCTGTGGTAGGACAGTCTTCCGAGCAGTCGTCCTGCCCAGGGCCAAATATTAATGCAGCAAAATACTGGTATCGGACCTGGAGCTCTTATAAAAGAACATGGAAACCAAATTATTTCAACAGAAACTTGGTGGAACCAGAAGAATAAAACCTGGACGCACCACCTACAAAACCATGCAGCAATAGAACATAACAGATGCTGATGGGGGGCCCAGCGGCTCAAGACAAGGCCAGCGACTTCATACAGAAATCGTCTTACTGCGTCGACGGGACATTGGCTCAGTTCACCAAGGCAAGCAGGGTGGCAGAGTATGGCCAACTACCAGCAGCGTCACCGCCGGCCTTTTCCTGAAGGATACTCGCAGCTGCCGAGTTACGCAGGAGACGACACGAAACGCATAGAAATAAAACATAAATGCAACCAGCTGAGCGAACGTGGCCTCCAAGAGAGGCTCGGGGAGCGGAGCCTCCACACAGAGACCTTCGGCCGCGCAGAGACGCCGGCCCAGCGGAGCAGGCCCTCCCGGGCGCCTTCAGGAGAAGCTCCGCTCCCGCAAAGGGAAGCGAGGAACCTGCTTGATGGACCTCGGGGAACAGCGGGGGTTCACCCGAGCAACGACCTCGCTTCCAGAAGCGGAGAACAGCGCGATTCCTTGGACTAGGAGCCGCGTTCCCACTTCCCCGCCCACGGACCGACGGCAGAAGGCGGCACAGCGGCACGGCGGCCGGTACTCACCCCCAGCCCCGGCCGCTCCCGGCGCTGCGGGCAGAGCCGGCGGAGGCAGCAGGCGTGGGCGGGCGGCAGCGCTCTGCCAGGCGGCACCGCCGAGGGCCGGCTCGGGGCCGCGCCGGGGCTCGGGGCGGCGGGCGGGGGCAGGCGGCGGCGGCCGCGCCGCAGCGGGGGGGGCACGAATCCCGGCTCCGCCGCGCCCCTCGCCCACGCGGGCGCAGGGAGCGCTCTCCGCTCCCGCCGGGCCGGGCCGGGCCGGGCCGGGCCCGCCCGCAGCAGCCCCGGGCCCCGCCGCGCCCGCCCGCCTGCCGAGGCCCGGGCGGGACCGGGACCGGGACCGCGACCGGGACCGGGACCGAGACCCCGCCGCTGCCCGGCTCCCCGCCCGCACCGCGCTCCTCCGCCCGGCGGCAGCCGCCGCGGCCCCGCCGTTCCCCGCCTCGGCCGCGCGGAGCCGGGCGGCGCGGGGGGCGGCGCCGGGCCGCGCCCCTCCTCCCCTCCGCCCCTCGGCGCCGGCAGCGCGGAGGGCTGGGCTGGGCCGCGCCGCTCGCTGCAGCGCTCGGCTCCGCTCCGCCGTCGAGGAGGGAGAGGAGAGAGAGGAGAGGGACGGGACCGCCTCGCCCAGCCCCGCCGCCCGCCGCCCGGCCCGCGCCTCGCCGCCCGCCCCGCTCGCCCCCACCGCCGCCCGCGCGAAGATGGCCGGCTGGCAGAGCTACGTGGACAACCTGATGTGCGATGGCTGCTGCCAGGAGGCCGCCATTGTGGGCTACTGCGACGCCAAGTACGTCTGGGCAGCCACGGCCGGCGGCATCTTCCAGAGCATCACGGTGAGGGCGGCGGCGGGGCAGGCGGGGAGGGAGCGGGGAAGGGCGAGCCCGCCTGCGGCGCCGGCCCGGCCCCGCGGGAGCGCGGCGCGGCCCTTAGCGGCGGGGCGAGGCGAGGCGGCGGCGCCCGGGGGACGGGGGCACCTTGCGGGGCGGCGGGGGGCGGGGGGCGAGGCGGCGCGGGCCCCGGCGGCGGGGAGCGAGCCCGCGCCGCCGAGGGGCTGGCCCGGCCGCGCCGCCTTTTGTCTGCGGCTGCCGGCGGCGCCGCGGCCGCGGGCGAGGGGCCCTGCCCGGCGGCGGGGCGGCGGCCGCGGCTGCGGCCCGATGCGGCGGGGCCCGCCCGCGCGGCCGCCGGTGCCGCCGCGCGGGGGCCGCGGGAGCTGGCGGGGCGGCGGGAGAGGCCGCGCGCGGCGGGGCTTGCGTAGGGCCGCCCGCGCCCGGGCCCGGCGCTGCGGCGAGGCTTACGTGCGCGGCGTAGGAGGCGTTCGTGAATGCCCACCTCGCCGCTGGCTCCATGTTTTTCACCGCCAAGATGGCGCACTGCCATTGATTCCTCCCTCCCCTCCCCCGCCCCTGCCCGTCCTTCGCCCCCGCCGCCGCCCCGCTCCCGCCGGCCCCGCTCCCGCCGCCCGCCCGGCGCTGCCAGACCCGCGCCGCCGTTGCATAAGGGCCGTGCGGGGGGGGCGACGCGCTGCAGCGCGGCCTGCCCCGGCCGGCGCCGCGCCCCGCCCCGCCCCGGGCGCGGTGGGGCCCGGGCCCGGACCCGGGCCCGGGGCCGGGGCAGCGCGGGGCCGGGCGGGCCCGCGGCCGCGCAGTGCCGGGCCGTGATTGGGGCGGCCGGGCCCGCCGTGACGCTGCACTTTGAGGCCGCCGCGTCGCGGCCGGGCCCGCGCCCCCCCCACCCCGGCCCCGCCTCACCGGGCCGCGCCGCCGCCCGGCCCCCGCCGCCGCGCTCCCCGCCCGGGCCCTTGCGCTCTCCCTCACGCAGGGATGAATGGCGGCGCGGCGCGGCGCGCCCGCCCTCCGCCACACAGCCGAGGCCCCGCCGCCACTGCGGCGCGGGCGGGCGGGCGCGGTGCCGTGCGGCGGGGGCGGCGCGGCGCTGCAGAGGGCGGCTCGGCCGCCGCTGCCGGGCCCGGCCCCGAGCGCCGCGGGGGCCGCCGCAGCTGCTCCGCGGGCGCTGAGCCGGCGCCCCTCGGCGCGGGCAGGTGCGGCCGGGTGGCGCCGGGGCCGGGGGCCGGCGGGTGGCCGGTCCTGCGGGGGCCGGGGGCCGGCGGGTGGCCGGTCCTGCGGGGGCTGGCGGCCGGCCCGGCGCGGTCAGCCGCCGGGGCACGCGTGTCCCCTGCTCGCTAGTCCGGTCGTGCCGTGCCTCCTTGAGCGAGAACTTGGATCCGAGGAGCGCCGCAGACTTGGGCTGCGAAGCGTTCCAAGGCAGCGGTGCCGCTGCCGACGGTGGCAGTAAACCAGCGCGATAGGGCCTGTGACTAACAAAGCCCTCGATTCTGGAGCGCTTCGTGGTGGGAGCAAGGGGAAATTTCCTGTCTCATCCTCCCAGCAGGAGACAGGGCGCTTTCTAAACAGAAATCAAACAATAAAATACTACCGTGCTAACTCTGGACTTTTTTCTTTGACAGCCAGTAGAAATAGATATGATTGTAGGAAAAGACCGAGAGGGTTTCTTCACCAATGGTCTGACCCTTGGTGCAAAGAAGTGCTCTGTGATCAGAGATAGCCTGTATGTTGATGGCGACTGCACAATGGACATCAGGACAAAGAGTCAAGGTGGTGAGCCGACATACAATGTTGCTGTAGGCAGAGCTGGCCGAGGTAAGCGTGACTTTCTTCACTTTCAGATCACTGAATTAAGAACGTGACCCTCAGCATAGACTCCAGCTGTTAAGAAAAGCAGACTCCTGTATTTCATGGTTCATCTCAGGAAGTGCCGTAAGGGGGGTGGGTGGCAGTGGTCTGGTCGACAAACTAGGTTTCTCCCTAGGAATCACACTTGTCCCTGTTCCCCCCTGTGATCGCAGCTGGGCGCTGGGCTGTGCAGTGGTTAAACAGCTCCCTGACAAGCAGGAAAGAGCAGGCTGTAGCTTGAAGTAAGCTTGCCAAGTATACGATGGCTTGGTATCTAAAGCTTACGGTAGGGATCTCTTTAACGATTGGTAGCGAAACGAGCTTTTTTTGTTGTAAACTTCTCAACGGAAAGTTTATTCTGCAAAGATGTGAATGCCTTGTATGAGCTACTCCTGCTTGCCTTTTAACAAGTTCTACACTAACTCTTCTTGCACCTCCTGTTGAGCTCTCTGAAGTCTGTCTGCAGGCAAAAAAGCCCATCCAGTTCAGTATCCCTGAGAAATTTGCTTTATCCTAGTGTGCCTGCTCTCGTGCTCCTCATTTAACTTCTAGTAAAACATATTACGGAGAAGGCACTAGGTTTGGATGTAGAAAATGTGCCTCAAAATAGTGGCTACGAGTAGTATGCCTTGTGTTCAAAGTATCCGGCCTAGCATTTTTTGGCTGGCTAGAACAAATGGGTGAGCAACGGACTTCTGCTTACAAGTATAAAACCAAAACTAGAGCAAAATTTGTCTATAGGCTAAAGCTGGGTGGCAGTGGTACAGGCAGAATGAATGCAGCACTGAAGCGAAACAGGCAGAGTTCTGACTGCTGCAGACGGTGAAATGCCAACGAGAACCGCCTGTCTTAAGCCTTTTGTGAGCAAATTGCTATGTAGATGTACAGTCACCTGTAGGTAGGCTGACTGCAGTGTTTCCAATTGCAGTGTTCCTAGCTTGGGAAACAATTACTGTGCTGGTGGAAGCACAGCGCTTATTGTGTCCGTGTACCTGCTGGTGACATCTGCTGGCAGCTCGCAAGTGGCGTCTGCTGGTTGAGGAGCCTTAGGATGTTCTTGTGCGCGAGACAATTGGGACACTTCACCAAAATTGCGGGATTAGAGAGAGGGTCAGCGTGAAAATCTTCCCTGCGCCTTGTCTTCTGCAAGAAGCATGTTTTATAGTTGTGTTGTTGCATGAAAAGTCTTGGCCCAAGTCTGACCCCGTGGGTTTCTCTGCTAGCTTCCAGGCAGTTACTCTGGTTCTTAGGCCAGTAGTGACCACTGCAGATAAGAATATTCCCTCTTCTGCTCTCCGAGTCACAGTTGTTCTACGTATACTGCTACTTTTGTCCCTGACAACACTTCTTTTTTTCCCCCGTTTTTTTAAGATGCAGCCAGGTGATGATGAATGGTGCTGATGGTGGAGGCACTGCGCTGCTTTTTTGAGATAGTTGGTGGCATTTTTCGTAGCAGTGAACTCTTGGGACGTGCATAGTTACGTAATATCCCTGAGGATAACTCATGCCTTCTCCCAGCCCTGTCTACATCTGTGTTTTTACGAAACTCCTGTTAAACTAGCTTAATACCCAAACGCTAAATCTTGAATTTGAGTGTGTTTATTGCACTGCCTAGAACTTGCATTATTTCCTTGTCTAACACACTCTTTTTAAAACTTTTTTCTTTTCTCTTTCAGTCTTGGTCTTTGTAATGGGCAAAGAAGGGGTCCATGGAGGCGGATTGAATAAGAAGGCATACTCAATGGCAAAATACTTGAGAGACTCTGGGTTCTAGTTGCTAGGCAGACTGTTAAGTATTAGGGGAAGATTGCTATTAAACTTTCCTGGCGGTGAGCTTTAAACCTTACATTCTGGAAACTTTATTAGCAATGCAGGGTGATGGGGTATGAACCTGTGTCTCCTTTGTATCCCTTTGTCGGTGGGGAAAGGTGTTTGGTTTTTTTTTTTTTTCTTTAATTCTGTTCATTTCTGTTTTGTTTCCTTGTGTACTCCAGCATTGGTTATAGTCATGGGAAAGGAAGGTGTCCATGGAGGGACACTCAACAAGAAAGCATATGAACTGGCTTTATACCTGAGGAGGTCTGACGTCTAAGCAGCCTCTCCCCATCCACCTAGCAACTGTCTTCACCACCACCCAGTTGTGTTCAGTGCTACCAGACTGTAGATGGTAGTTTGTGTTTTTTATTTACCCATTTCCTAATGTCATAATTCCAGTTACCCTTTGTTCATTTATATGTTAACCACTGTATGTAACCAAGTCCCGTATCTGGCACCATTACTGCACCACACAGATGATATGCATGATACCTTGAAAAACGCGGGAGGGGAATATGCCAAGTGTAGGCTTTGCTTTGTCTTAGCAATTAGCGTGACATTGACAACTAAAACAACTGAAATACTAAACAAGGTGCCGATTGTACAATCTAATTTGATCAATGCCTCTTCAGCACTTTGAGCAATTACACAGCTCACTAGTCTTCCTTTCATAGAGCATGGTTGGGAGGAAAAAAGTGCATGCATATCTTTACTTCGGTCCCTCTCTTTTTTCTTTTTTTTTTTTTAAACCCACATTTGTTTGCTTACTCCCATTTTTATAGTGCCTGGTTTGTTTAACCAATTTGCCACTCAAAAGCTATTAATGTTGCATCAGTTTTGTCGTTGCACTTCACTGTAGGCTCGAGTCTCTTACTTTTTCTTCATGACGTCTGAAGCTTGTACTGCTTAACAAGTGCAATCACAAAACGATGAAAGGGTACAGATGCACTTCCTCCCGAGACCTTAAAACCACCATCCCGAATGAATCCCCAGAGACATTCCATCGTTGCAATAGCTCAGGCACTTTTTTTTTTTTTTTTTTTTTTTTTTTTTTTGCCAGCTCCTGTTCTGTAGTTGACTTGTAAAAGGATGCCATTATGGACATTAGATATCCCAACATAACCATCTGGAGTGTGTCTGGTTTCAGTTTTTCATAGGACCAATTTTAATTTGCAGCTTGGGGGTCGTGGGGTTTGGTTTTTTGTTTTTGGTTTTTAATATGAAACTGCAATGTCATTGTGGAAAACTGCCACCTTCAGCTACACTGGGAGCTTGACTGACTCCAGCCTTTCTGCCAGATCACTTACTGGCAAAGAGTTTTGCTGCTCTGAAGCCGCTGTTTGGATGAAGGTCGGTAGTTTGAAAGCTAAACTGTCAAAATGATGCCATTTCAAATTTAAAATCTTCATTTAAAATCAGATTTAAAATCGTCACACCCTTGCTGCAGAAATTACGGAGTGAACTGCCTTGTGCACTAGTCATCTGAAATGTCTGTAACCAAACTCTCAGTTCAGGCACGGTACTAACTTGTATGTCCATTTAAAGAGAACTGCAGAACTCTGTATACAAAAGAATAAATGGGAGATGGTATTGGTTGGAATAACTGACTTGGCTGTCTTGTGATGAATTTTTTAATATGTATTCTGTGCCATACTATTGTTTAAAAAAAAAAAATGAACTGTTGCTATTGTGAGATGGATTTTAACTGACTACGAGGGTTTCTTTCGACTGGCACTACTTTAGGGACATTCTAGTATTTGCTTCTATTGTTGGGCCTTGTGGATAATGTACAGATTTAAACAAATTCTTGTTGCTGATTTGTCCATTTCTTTCCCTGCACTTTGTTACATCTGGGATACAGTCTAACTCATCTGATTTAATATGCATTTCAAAAAATGCCATAACTATTAAAAACACCTTGTTTACAGACAGATGAAATAAATTTATTCCAACCAAACAAAATCAGACTGTTGGTAATTTTTTCCCCCCACAGGAATCCTCCGAGGCCCTTCTTCCTTGCATGGGTGACTACACTGATACTGGATACAAGTGCAGTTGTACGTTTTGTAAGACAGCAGTAGTATGGTAATGTAACTAGTCAAAGGCCAGGCAGCCTTCGGGGTAGCTCTCCTTAAATTAGGAGATTATTTCTTGTCACTTAATTCCGCATTTATGCGACCGCTTGGCACGGGGGTTCCCCTGCCGTGGGAATACCTGCTTGTGCAATCCCCGAAACAGAAGCTGGAGGAGACCTTTGCCACCTGATCTATTCATTAGGGTAAGAACGTGCTCTCCTCGAAGAGGGAGGGGAGAGACTGAAGGTCTCTGTTGCCCCAAAAGAATTCTACCTGGCTTTTGGTACTTCAGCTACCCAAGTACTCTGAAACCAGCGGCCCTGCGAACAAGGCGCTGGCAAGATGTGGTACTGAGCAATGGGAGCTTGGGGGATGGGGAAAGAAGGAAAAGCCCCGACCAGAGGAGGTGAATCTCCAGCTAAGGCTGTGCTTCTCCATGTCCGACAGTGCCAGTTGTGTGCTGCTTGGGCATTACCATTAAAATGCCTTTGTTCTCCCCTCTCTTCCCCTACACCTTAATCCTTGGTGTAAGTGTTACGCCCGCTCCTCTGCGCGTCACTAGATCGCAGTCTAACTAAAACCTTTATCTACAAAGAGTTTATTTTCTCCGGCTACTTGGGTTGCTTCGTGGCTGAACTGTATCTTCCAGCTTAGTGCTAAAGTTAGACCAGACCAGAACAAGCCCCGAGCCCTAACCCAGTTTACGTTCAGTAGTAACTAGTATAGAGGGTGCAAACCTCTCGCTTCCCCCATAAAATTATGTTAGCGCATGAATCCGTGTTTTGCTCTGTATCTAAACTTTGGCTAAACCCAATTTAAAACTGCACTCACATTCTGACTGCAGGAGGGTTTTTTCTGGTTGGAGGGGGGGTGCGTGTCCATCCCCAAAGCTTTTCTGTAGTAAGGCCACAGCCGGAATTCACTGTAATGGCACCTCAGAGGCAGGAATAGCCATTAGCAGTGCACACCAAGCAATTTTCATCCCATCCCTTATTTATTTTAGCGTTGTTCCTTTCTGATCAATTCCCCAGGGTGTCTGCAGGGGCTGTCTGCATGTCACCTCTATACTTTTTCTTGGTAAGAATTAGGTGTTGCTCAAATTACTTTTTCAAATGCATTTGTTGTTGCATTTCCACAGCAGAACGGCATCTAGGGTCTGCCTAAAATACCCTTCTGGAATAACCTGGAGTCTCAACAAATTTTACATTTAACTCCCATTTCCAGATTGATAGCCCATTGCAATACAAAGGGTTATTTTCCTATGCTAAAGGTTTGAATGCTACATCGTGACCTAGGTCAGAAATTTGCATTAATACTTTTTTCCTTGCAAACAGTTACAGAGAGAGAGTGAAACACTTCCTCTCAGACGTTACAAAGTTCCATGTGAGTAACTGATTTTACCTGCTGAATTCAAGTCCTACACAGTGCTGTGCACCTGCTGTCCTCTTGCCAAGGGCAGGATTGCACCGCTTCAGGTTTCACCTGCCAGCCCGTGTTACACCATCCGGTGCTGTTCCAACCACTTCGGCAGTCACAGAATTTATTAGGCTGTATCCCCCTCACCATTTACCACGCCGGATTTAGTAAAAGGATTCATACGTGGCAGCAGTGAAGATGCCTGACCTATACAGTTCTCGTGGGTTTTGTGCTCATGGCTTGTTCCTTTTTTACCCTCTTGCTAGTCCATGAAAAACACCGTGGTTTTCAGGAATTTCACTTGCGTACAGCTGTCTTCAATACCTGCTGGCTCTTCGGTTTCCAGTAGAGCTCCCGAACTCATTCACTGTGGTTCGCAGTGCCTGCCATTTTATAGAGAAGCTCTCTGATTGCTCATCTGCTTTAGCAGTCTTGCATCTTTCCTTACGTCAGCAGTTCCCAACCGTAAGGAAGCCAAGCACACCCCCGACGCCCCCCCTCCCTTTTTTTTTTCTTTTGTAGCATATGTTCTCATTCAAGGCTTGGGTGAAGGAACAGAACTGACATTAGAACAGAACGTACATTAGGGTTTTAAAAACTAGATGAGGACAAAGCAGTAGGAAAGATGTGCAAACGAAGAGCAATACAGGGAAGAGGCAGAATTGCTTCAAAGGGTGGGTTTTTTTAAGGGTAGTTCTCAAGCTGTTCTCTCTCTTCAGGCTCAGGAAGGTAATTCACTATGGGCTGAACTGCTTCACTTCCGGAAGGTTTCCTTCTGTCCCCGGTTACTTACGCCTCTCAGCTCGCACGGCGCGCGCTGGAAGGTGATGAGGGCTGCGTTGACGTGCGGAGTACCGGGGCTTTACGTGGTTTTTAGTGCTGACTTCCAGGCCATTCTATCATCCCTTACTTTCTCTGAAATATATTTACGGAGTTAATTGTCAGTGTGCTTACTTTCTGCACCATAGTAATTCACAGACAGATTTTAATTATACCAGCCCTTATTACTTAGCCTTTCAGAGGGTCTTACTTTTATAACGAACGTGTCATTTAGAACTCTGTTAGAATTCAGTAGAAACATCTGACTATTCTGAACGGCTGCTGGCATTGCATTTTTAGACACTATCCGATTTTTAATATTCATTGTATTATATTGCATGTAGGTACCCGTTAGTACTGTTTGTTCAAACCCTGGCCCTGGAACTCTCCCAACATTGTGCACTGTCGGGGGGGGGGCTGGTGAGGAGAGTTGTTTGTTTTGCTATTGAAATCTTCTCCATTCCTTGATTACTGACCTGTCAAGAAAAACACTTGTCAGACTCATCACTTTCTTCCAGTCGCTTTTTACCGGATTCTGCCCACCCCCTAACACATGAAAGCTTACCTTCCCCTTTGAGGGCAAGTTTTAATTCCTGTCCTCTTTTGGCTCCTTTTCCAAGCAGTTTGTTCTCATGATGCAACGAGAGGTTTGGTGCAAGCTTGTTTTGCAAGGAGCTATTGATACTGGTCATAGAAGTAATATTTCATGGTGACTGCCAGTGATACCTCTGCTGTTTTATGCAGAGAGATGATATGCTTCAGAGGTCCCATGAAATACTTTTAACTTCAGACACTAGTTACAACTACTTATTAGGAGCAATTTTTTTTCAACTAGGCAATCGAGTAGGACACTCCGTAAGGCACCAACACCCTGTTCTCAAAGACAGCTAGAGCCTGAAGTTAGATCAACGGGCTTGACATCAGCAAAAACCCTGGGAGTCAGCCGCTCATGGCAGATGGTGAGGAAACGGTGCTACTTCATGTGGATGATGTAGTCAGCCATAGCCCAAAGAAAAATGCGTATTTCTCCCTTCCTTTGGGTTGGGGTAGGCCATACCTTTCCAGACAGAAGATTTGTGCAGCAAGTTTGAATGAAATATGCAAGTTCTACTTAGAAATGCTAAGAGATACTTAACCTTCCCAAGTATTTCTAATAATAAAGTGCTAGTCCTTCTTTAATTTTCATTCTCACTGGCAATGGCAACTGCCTGTAAACTGTATCTGTGGCACAAGGGAGGTATGGCAGGGGAGTAGCACTGCAGCGGTTACTACCAAGGCCTGCTGAAATCAAATTTACATTAATACCTTTAGGAAATCTAGAACATGGAAGTTTTTTAAAAAACCATACAGTGTATTTGGGATGGAAATAGAATATCCTTTGCTGCACACATTTTCTCTGTACAGCATGGAGCATAGCAGGTGAGAAACTGATAAAGAGAGTGGAATTTTACTTTTTGTCATTGCAGCAAATACTACAACCAGAGTTACATATAGCATATGTTATAAAGTTTACTTCAGTTTGTGGTTCTGGATCTCTTTGGGTTTTAGGGTGCCTGAAATACAATTATGAGTAAACACACGCACTCATAACATATGAACAGCAGGAACCTATTTTAAGAAACATCTTTCAGCTTAGTAATGTTTTCAGAAACCAGTTTTCACATTTGGACTTAACTAGGCATACGCAAGCTGAAGTAGAATTTTACACGGTGAAAATGTAATACTACATTGTTTGTCGTGAACCCCATGGATTGCTGGTGGCAGTGGTGTGAAGATGAATCATTCTTTCATTATTATCCTTTTACCATGCCTCATTCTGCAACGTAAACTCTCTCTGCTCTTAGCCAGTCCCAGAGAATTGATTTCCAGTGCCAGGCCGGAGCAAGGAGGGTGTCGCTGCGCTGGGCATTAGGTCAGAAATGGCAATTGAAAGACCTCACCTGTAACGGCCCCAGCCCAGGACTGGGTGTTTCTGACTGCCAGAACACAGGCGCACAGACTGCAGCTCTAAGGGCGCGGGCAGGAAACACTAACACACACTGGCCTGCCTTCCCTCTCCTCCGCACAAATCACACGTACGGACCCAGACTGAGCCAAACTTCTAAACCACAAGTGAACAAAAATCGAGGTTTTCTATGTAACTCGGTCCTCCTGCAAGTAGTACCGCTCGGTACAGCACTTTGTACTGAGAGACACAGCACAGTGTAGGTTAATGTTTACTACGGGATCTTGACAGTTGCATGTTCTGGATCTTTAAAAATAGTTCAACCCTAGGAATAAATGTAGAAGAGTACACAATGAATGCAAGTAATGCAAAAGTTCAATAAACTGCTTTTGATACTTAAAGTGGAAAACGTTTATTAACATTCTTTCAAGCTTTCCTTATTCAAGGCCATATAAAAAAACTCTGCATTTTGATTACACATGTTTTTACTTTCTACATAGTTACAGAGGTATTATATAGCATTTACTTTTTTCATGATACACTGGTAAGTACTGAGTTCTGTTGAACAGTTATAAGCACTTGTTTTCAAATCAGGTATTTGAAAAGAACAAATTTTCTATATACATAGTTTAGCAGACTAATGCAGCATAAAATGCTCTTTAGTAAGAGGTATACGAGTTGAGGATCAATAGAATACTTACCTAAAATTATTTCTCTATGTGGAACAAACCCTCTGTTTTGGTCACCCCCCTCCTCCCCCCAGCTCCCACATCAGCACTGGAAGCCAGACTACATCGTAGTAGCAAGTAGGGATAATGAATGTCTTTATGGTGGATCTTACCGTGTCAGCTGCTCAAAACTGAACATATATTCTAAGTTTCCTTATCCTAGGAATTGCTCAATGGAACTGCTTAAACTCAGCTACTGTGGCAAACTCCAAAGGATTATTTGGAATCACTGCTTTGAGATAAAAGTGGAATTTCTTCTGCTTTGTTTTGATACACCAGCATATAGCATATTGATCTCTTCTACATTTTTCTTTCAGTAGTGGTGACAGTTTTTAGGAAAACTCTATACAAACATGCACGTACATTTTTTGTTGGGCTTAAGGGGTAACACATACCATACATGTAATAAATATTGCTATCAGTATGACCCGGTTGTAGCTACAAAATGGAAAAAAATTACTTCCAGATAAATCCCATTTCAACAAGATACATTTAGAGTCTGTGTGATATTTCTATTGATATAAACTATTAACATTATTCATTAGCATTGTGAAGTCCAGTTAAACTGCTCATTTTGAGAAGACAGAACGTGTGACTGAATACCTGAATCAAAAATAAATCTACCTGTAGAGATTTAACCATAGAACTACTACATGAACTGCTGCTCCTATTGAAGAAACCAAATGGATTACAGATTAAAATATATTCCCTACATAAAGGTTTGTAAAGTATAGCCTTAAGGACTCTTTTGTTCATACACTATCCATCATTAGTAGTCTCAAACAGTATTTGCCACTCTGTACTCCCTTTCATCATTGGGCTGTAGTTGAACCACTACACTTTGTTCGTTTACTCCATTTTCTGCATCACTGCTATCAATATTGTCATTGTCATCCTCCTCATATTCTGAGGACTCGGTCATGTTCTGATGGGAGTGAGATTCTGACAAAGCCCCGAATGACTGAGTACTAACTGAGGCTAACGGTCTAAGCAAAGGAGTATTTTCAGATACTTCATTCTCTTCTTGACTACTGTCTGTTTCAGAGTCAGAGTCCCCCTGAGAAGGGACCACTTTCTGCTTACATACAGGACACGTTTTTTTTGTTTTTGTCAGCCACGGGTCCACACACTTGCAGTGATACGCTGTTAGAAAACAAAATACAAGTGCATCATTATCTAAGTGAAAAGGACAAGGAAACCTCCTAAATTGTATTTATGTTTAGTAACACAGGAGAATTTTAGAACTTAACGCATACAGAGAACTTTAGTCACAAGTCTGTTGGCATGTAGACTGTCTATCCTTATGTACAGAACACCTCATCGATTAGGATCTCGGTATATAGATATATGCAATAACCACCTATTTCCTCTACTGAATGAATCTGAGAGCAGTCCTGCAACGGGCCACCTATGGCAAAATAAACTTTAAAAGCTTCTGCAGGATTTATACCCACCTTGCAGCAGACATGCCCACTGTCATTATCCTCATAATGCCTCTAACCTCCACCAAGATGTATCGAAGCACCTTGTTATTAAATAAAATTACTGCGTGATTTTGCAGATTTTAAATTAGGTATTTTAAATTAGGTCTACAGTTAGCACTGCAATTATACTGGCCTTGTTTAAAAAAATGTGTTTGAAAGTGCCTTCCTTAACAGTATTAAAAACTTAGTTCTGCTTATTAATGGAGACTGCTATCTGGCAAAGAGCTAAGTATTTACAAGGGCAAGCATGTTGTGTTTAGTACCTGTTCAAGCACATTAGTAGCGTGTTCTGCATGAGAACTGATGGTGGTGTTAGTTTGGGGTGGGGTGGGGTGTTTGTTTGGGTTTTTTGTTTGTTTGTTTGTTTTGTTTTATTTGTCAGCAATCTTTGATATTGGTGATCAGGTTTAGTTAACTTTGCAGTCCCTAGCTGGGACAGATGCTATGGATCTGTTCTTTCTCTTCTGAGAACTCTTTGTCAGCCTGTTTTGAAATTGTTTTTTATGACTGAGGATCTACAAAGCTCAGTCTGTCATCTGCTGTGTTCACTGTGGATGTAAGGCTGTAACATCAGTTGCCTCTTTTTTAAAATCTCTTAGTGATGTGGTATTTGCTGTTGCAGTGCCTGGGCAGAGCAGGAATTTAATGAGAAAAAGCTGGGTAAAACTGCACCCAGCCAAAATGGCTGTAATATAGTTAACGGACTGGGAGGTAGAGAGAGGGTCTCAAGCTAGGAAGGATGAATCCTATCTTTTTTGATAGTTTTTACACAGCTTTTATATATTAAAAAAATTTAAGTTTAGAGATGCTCTTGGGCCCAGGCCTCTTCCAGATTTCTAGATATAAGCTCTTAAAATGCTTCTTGTACTTGCATGCAGTTAACAGCAGTCTTGTCTTGTGGATAGATGCAGACGTGACTACTAGATACACCTTTTGCAGGGGGCTGTATTTGAGAAAGACTGTTCAGACCGTGCACAACTTCTCACAGTAAAAATAATCCATTAATTTTTGCACTGACAACACTGTCTTCCAAGTGCAGTCAAGGCAGTGGTCTATACGGCTTCAGGCTACAGGACAGACTATACCCTTCATCCGTACCTCTGTCACTAATAGCTGAATTACGTTTTAGGTTTTAATTGTCTTGGACAAAGTGAAACCCTGGGTTTTTTTAAGGTAAAAAGTAACTCTGGAATGTGTTTCTCTATTAAATACAGACATTTAGAGGACAGTGTCAAGGCCAGATTTTCTTTAATGTGTATATCTAAAGAAAAATGCAAAGTGGGAATGCTAGCCTTTTGCTTTTAAAAAAGAGAAAAAAAGTTTGCTCTTTTCCCAATTTGTATATACACTCCTGCATATTAGCAAAAATAAATTTTATAAATCGATCAATAAACATACTCACTGTGGGTTTTAGACATGGTGTTTGAGAGAGCTGTTTTAATACAAATACCAAACCTACAATACAGGTGCTTACCATGAGAACATGGAAGGATTCTGAGCTTGTCTCCATCCTCATATTCATCCAGACAAATAGCACATACATCGTATTCATCTCCTACAGCACATAAGTGAGAATCAGTTTAACTTCAGAAGATTTGCAACAGGCCTTTTCAGACACGTGCATACAGGGTCTCTTGGTTAGTTTCCCAGGTTGAAGAAACTATTACCCTTCCCTGTCCATGCAAGGGGCAGGTTCTTTGAAGCTATACAGCTGACCGCTATATTTCTCTCCTTATTAGGACTATAGCTCATTCACTTTCCCTTCAGGTTAATAAAAATGTTTTAAACTGTGTGAAGTGCTATCTCTATAATATTATATCATTCTTTTTAAAAGTAAGATAAAAGGACTTAAAGCATAGGATTCACTTTACAGGTATGAATAAGTTATTGAGAAAACTTAGGCAGAAAAATAGCAACAAAGACAACTGGGTAAAAAAAGCAGCATAATAATCAAGAATGATAGTCTAGTCACAGGGGAAAGTTTACATTATTTTGCAATTCAAACCTCACAAATAAGATGTACATTACTGACAGTACTGACAGTATATACACTGCTGTGATACATTATATGACCAAAATATAAACATTTTTTAGAAGTCAATTTATTCCTGTTTCGTTTTTATCAAGGGCTTTACAACATGGTCCTTTCATCAATCCAAATGGTTCTTTCCAATCTCCTGTAAGACGCTGGCCCTCTAAAGTCTGTAGTTACACCAACAGCTTATGTCCTTGTCATGGTTTCAGCCCAGTGGGCAGCTCAGCCCCTCCCAGCTACTTGCTCCCTCCCCACAGTGGGATGGGGGAGAGAATTGGAAGGGTAAGAGTGAGAAAACTCATGGGTTGAGATAAAGACAGTTAAAGGGAAAGCAAAAAAACAGGAAAAAACAGGGAAAGCAAAAGCCACGCACACAAGCAAAGCAGAACAAGGCATTCCTTCACTCCTTCCCATGGGCAGGCAGGTCTGCAGCCATCTCCAGGACAGCAGGGCTCCATCACACGTAACGGGGACTTGGGAAGACAAACGCCATCACTCTGAACGTCCCCCCCTTCCTCCTTCTTCCCCAGCTTTATGCGCTGAGCACAACATGGTCTGGAATAGCCCTTTGGGCAGTTGGGCTCAGCTGTCCCAGCCGTGTCCCCTCCCAGCTGCTTGTGCCCCCCCAGCCTACTCACTGGTGGGGTGGGGCGAGAGGCAGAACAGGCCTTGACGCTGTGTAAGCACTGCTCAGCAATAACTAACACATCCCTGGGTTACCAACACTGTTCCCAACACAAATCCAAAACACAGCCTCATACTAGCCGCTATGAAGAAAATTAACTCTACCCAGCCAAAACCAGTACAGCCCTTTTCACAGATGAAGTTACTGCAAAAAAAGTTGTAAAAATACCACAATTTTCAATGTCAACTTTCTCCTCCTAACCTGTGTGTCCTTGAGTATTTATATTCAAAATTTAGACAGACTTCTTGTCCTGTCACTGGACACCACCAGAAAGAGCCTGGCTCCGTCCTCTTTGCACCCTCCCTGCAGGTGTTTGTGCACATTGATGGGATCCCCCTGAGCCTGCTCTTCCCCGGGCTGAACAGTCCCAGCTCTCTCAGCCTTTCCTCACAGGAGAGATGCTTTCTTGTGCCTCCGTCATCCCTGTGGCCCTTTGTTGGACTCTCTCCAGTATGTCCATGTCTCTCCTGTACTGGGAAGCCCAGAACTGGACACAGTACCCCAGATGTGGCCTTACCAGTGCTGACCTTATTCCATCTTTGTTTCCTTAGCTTCAGAAACTTAAGTCCAACAGCCTTCAGCCTTACCAACATCTGGTACAACTGCTGGAGCTAGAAAACTTCAGGAAACTCAGCAGAATTTACTCCACAAACGTGTACATTCACGATGTGTATGCATGTGTTTCTCAAGATAGCTGAAGGCACTTGCTTGTTAGCCTAATTCTTCAAAGGTGGCACGATATCCTGAATAACAACATTTCTTGCAGATCTGAGTTTCATACATATGTAATGCTTTTCACAGTTATACAGCAGGTATTTTTGTTGGCAAAGGGGTGGAGAAACTGGTGAAGAGAACAGCCTAGAGATGTTGGCAAAAGACAAAACAGTAGAAAGCAGAACAAAGCAGTGAGAGAACAAACACAAATCCATGGTATGTTTCTTAAATTTAAACTATCTCCCTCAATGCACATGGATTCAAAGACATCTCTCTCTCCGAGCAAGGACAGAAAGTCTTGAACCTCTTGGTGCCTTCCTTGCCCCTCCAAATCTAGGACTGTCTTCCGTGAAGTATATACAAGCTCAACAGAAGGGGAGGAGAGTGCCCTTTCCAGAGTGGCCCATAACATAAATTAGGGCACTTAATGAATGATAAGCTATGTAAATAAAGAGAAAACAGGATCAAATATAGCATGGTCATAGTAAAGGTAGACAATGCCTTTGCAAACTGATTGCTAGAAATAAGAAATATGGCACATTTTATCTATGTGGACTTTAGTATAACATTCAGTAAAGTTCTATGTGTGAAATGATTGCTCCTAGTCAGTAAGATTAGTGAGGATTAGTAGAGGGAGCTGAATAAATGGAAATTGCTACTGGTGGTGTTGGAAGTTCATTAGGCTGGAAGAGAGTTATCGGTATTGCCTCTTTACAAAATTGCTTTGGAACAGTATTGATACAAAACCAAGGAGCGTATCAATTATACGTATACGAGACACGATTAAGTACACATCATCAAGAGGGTAAGTGGGATAGCACAGAAAAATCTGTAAATCTGGAATAATGGTACATGAATGAAATTCAGTACTATAACATGCAAGTGCATCCATTTAGGGGTTATGTCCTTGGAAATTTTTAGCTGAGATTCATCAGTTATAAACAACTGAGACAAAACAGAGTGTACTGGTGGATCACTACAGTGTTCCCAATGTGATACAACTGGGAGAAAGAAAAAAGCAACAGTAGGAAGCATCAAGAGTAGTCTTTCCAGAACCAGTAAGTACTCTTCAGGAGTCTGTAATGTGGCCACCCATATCCTCAAAAGATTAATTCAAACAGAAACAAAGAAAAAATATTATGATCACATAACAGAAACTATGATGCAAGGAAAAAAAAAAAATAGCCTGATAATTTTAATATAACAATCAGAAGGCTGAAAGGGGATTCAGCTTTCTCTACAAACACCACAGAGGAGCAATAGCGGGGGGGGGGGGGGGAAGAAGAGCTATCATCTGACCAGGAATCATTAGGTTGGAAGTGAAAAGAAAACTTGACCATTGGAGCAGTTCTATTCTGAACTAGCCTTTCAGGACCCATCAGAAGGTAATCATGGTAAAGGGATAACCCCACCCTTTCCCCAAACCTAGTTTTAGGTCAAGGCTTTAGATATGTGAGACAGGAAGGTCCTAAGAGAATAGCATCGGGAAGGAGATGGAAACAGACATCTTAATCCTAGAAGACAATGGAGGGAACTGAACCCAGATCCCGCAATTCCTGTCTAAGACTGCCAATTACTAGGCTATATTATTAAAGGTGAGTAGTGCAAAGTACATCTTTTAAAATACAGAGGTAGCTACATTTAATTTTGTAAGGAGCCATATTTCATCATACGTCTTGTGAATACTTATCTGATCAAGCCCTGAGAGGGACTTAAGCAGCGTAAAGGGTCCCTGTCACTGTTTGGATCCCTTGCTTTGACATGAGCTGGGTTGAGTATCTGCTCAGCTCTGTCAAGGCTGGAAAAGTTCTGGCCATGTGCACAAAGCCACTGCATCTGCAAAAGCTGGTGAACTCTTCTTTCATACACCTCTTGCAACTTAGACACATCCAGTGCTGCTACTCACTACTTCCAGATGGTACTTCTCCTATTATGCCATTAGCACTTTATTTAGACAACTGAACCCTTCTATCTTAACACTGTCCAGTACTGCACTGTCTCTTCACAAGCAGCTGCTTGCTAGGGCTGCATGCTCTCCTGACCATGAAGCGTTCTTTAGATGCCCAAACTACAGTGTACCAGAAAAAACTTAGTCTGGCCCAGCCCGCCTCTCCCCCTATAAAGTCCTCCCTGTCACACGGCTAGAAGCACATGTGCCAGCAGACTAAACTGCAAGCTTTCCTATCACTTGACTAACACGTTTGGTTGAGGGACTGGCTAGTTAGAGGGTCAAATCATCCAATGAGTATTTGTACATCCTATCATAAGGGCAGTCATCTGCTCAACATGTGGTGTTAGGGTGCCTGCATTCTGGTTATACGCTTTGTGATAAGGAAAGGCACCAATGATAGTGCCTCAGGAAAAAAAAAATATATGGCCCATGTTGCCCAAAGGACGGACACCCCAGATACAGCCTGCAACATCCTGGGGGTGGCCCCAATGAACTATGTCACTCTCTGCACATTTTGGCCAAGTATTTGTAAGAGCAGTCCTAGCCCACCAAGTCTGCCTGTTCCCAACCTGTACTGTCTTCACAGCTGCTTCTTAATTTCCCAGTGCTCAGCAGTTTACATTTTCACCATCTTCAGCGCTAGCTAAGATCCTGGGTTTTACCATACAGCAGAGGAGCTAGGGAAGTAAGGAGATGTAGATCCCATCAGAAAGAATATGTGCAGAGAAGGTTCACTCTCTCATATACCAGAATACAAATGGGAAAAGGCATACAGCAAGGCAGAGACTCCTGTAAGAGAAATGAGGCCCCTGTGATCTTGTCACCTCAAGGTAAAAGAAAGAAGGGTTGAGATGGCATATCTTGTTCCCAGCGCCCCTCAGGGCAGCTTTCCCCATCCCAGCCTCTTCCAGTTCCTTCCAAATTCCACCTAACCTGAGCCCCATCTATCCCACAAATGTTCCCTCATCAGTCATCCTCACAACTCAACCCTCTACTCCCATTCCCCACACTGTCACCTTAATCCTCTCCCAGTAAACTTCCATCAAGTCTTCTGGACTATCTGCTGCACTAAAACTTCATTGCTGCACATCACTCTGAGGTTTGACATTGGAGACGTCAGACGTAAGTGTGTAAGACTGACGTGTGCTAGGGCTAGAGTTAATAGGCACAACAAGAACCTCTTACGTACTTAGTTCACCTTTCAACATACACATATCACACGGAGTAATCTGCAACACAACGCTGTTCAGCGCAAATTTAGATTTTTTTTTTTAATAGCAATTCCCGTATTACTTCCCAAAGCACTGTCCAGATTACATACCTGAGACTGAGATCAACTGGGGACAAGTCAGAGCCACAGTTCACATTCCAAGCTTGTTCAAAAGAGCTGATGTAATACACAAGTTGTCAAAGTGTTGTTTTGGGGAAAACGTGGAAATAATGGAGCACATTTCGATAACATGTAGCTACAGCAGGCCCATGTTTGGGTCATGAGCTTACCCTTTGTTATCAAGAAGCTCGCAAATGAAGGAAGCAGGCAGATTTTGCATTACGCAGAAGAGACGTCCTTTCAACACAAAAGCTCAAACAGTAGCAGAACTTTCCCTTTACTGTAATGAAACTACACGGCAGGAGAGAATTTCTGGAAACTCAGCTCAAAATTTGTTTTGCTACCATGCTGCTAAACCCAATGCTTTTCTACAGATGGCAAAATTAGCTACATTAGGTATTTAGAGTCAGTTTTCAAAGAAAAACTTGGTTTTCATATGCAACTCAGCATGGTTGTTCTGTATCTGCTCAGTGCATGTAAGGAGACTAAGTACATCACAGTAGGAAAATTAGGAGCTGTGCACCAGCAACGAAGGAGCTGAGCTTTCCAAGGAAGCTGCAGAAAACTAACAGAAATAACACCGGTGACTCACCAGTGAGGTAGAGGCACAAAAGATGAATCGCTATCGCCAGCTCAAATTTCGAGCATTACATGAAACTCAGTTTTTGGGGAAAGAGAATCCGCAAAATGAAGTTGTTCAGTGACAGAAAAGAGGCAAAGATGTACTATTTTTATGTTTATGTGTTCAGAATAAGATCATTAATAAAAAAAAGCACAAATGTTAAAAATTCAAGACTTAAAGTTCTAAAAACCAACTTGACCAGGATTTTTCATTAACTATGTAACAATATACTTTGCCGAGAAAAATAAACTTTCTTTGCAGATGTAAAAAAAAAAATCTTAAGCATTTTTAATTCAAAAATGCAGAAAACGGTCAAATAAATGCAGCGTAACAGCTTTTCCCATTTAGTCTGTAAACAATCTTTAACTTGCATGATTAGTCTTGATCATGTTTAAATACTTTCTCATTAAAAAAAAATCATAAAAAACAAACCAAAGAATTACAGGAGTAGCCTAATAGCATTCATATATTCATACAGAAGTAACTGTAGCTTCAGCTTTTAAATAAGGACATGGCTTACATTCCACATTACCAGAAGAGAAGGCAAGTACTCCTCAGCCTTGATTCAGGATTTTTGCAAGCCTTTTTCAGATGTTAACAAAAGTGAGCTAAGAACTGAGCCAGCTCATTAACAATAGGGCTGTTTAATTTATCTGAATTTGTGTTTAGACGCATTATTAGTGGGTGCCTTTTGCATCATTCCAATGTCAAAATACCATTGACTATGATGTAAAACATCAAAATAATACCGGATTGATTTTTGTAGTTCAGAGAATTATTTTACTATAGAATCCCATATTGTTGTGCACACAATTCTCTGAAGTCTATAGCAACTAACATTCTGTAGACTTAAAAATGTTCAGTATAAAGCGTGTTCGCTGAAATAGTTCTATTCTGGGCTTTTCTAAAGGTGCTGTCAATTTTTTTAAAAATACATACAACACCTGGTGTTGTTTTATCTAGAATCTCTCTTCTACAGGGTGGAAAATATGGAATAGGATCTTACCCAGAATCATGACTGTCATGTGTTGCTGTTCTGCTAAAATGATTTTTTTTTTCTTAAGGACTTCAACACTTCAGAAGTACTACACACAAAATTGAAACTTGGCATCTATTGGAGATGAAAACAGAAGCAACATAATAGCATTTGAAGGGCTATCCACTGTGGTACTAGGTAAGGTATATATTTGGAAGGTGGTAAGGGAAGCCTACTTGCATACAATTCCTTTCTTGCCTCATTCATAAGGCTTGCTCTTGTATTCCCTGTGCAACCTAAACTCCCCAAATAAGCAAAGGAATGCAAAATGAGCCCTCATTTTACCAAAATATTGGTTACACCTGATTTCTCATATTTTATGATGGCCATGACAGAATTTCTACTGAATCTATCTTTTGCCTGTGCCTAACACTTCCACTTTAAAAGAAAAAAACAGAACAAAAACTTGTAACCATCCTCCCTTCCAAAGGTAAAAACCCAATAAAATATTTTAAACAGTACTCAATTACATAGCAGATACAAAACCAAGGCACATAAGAGATCCTTAGAAGGCAAGTTCTTCACATTATTAAAAGGATTTATCTATTTGTGTGTGTAAAATAGATGCTAAAAACTATTCACACCTACATAATAACAGACGGATCTCTAATGCAGTAAGGTCTTGTGTTACCTACTACCCAACTTCTGCATTATTACAGATAACACTAAATAAACCAGCCATCCAGCAGTAGGGGTACAATTAACAAAGACACAGCAAACTATTTAAATTACAGGTTTGCTAAAGCTAGTGGTTTGACAGGGAAAAAAGAGAGGCAAGACCGCAGAGATAAGTGAAGAAGCACATATGCAATGTGCTCCACTATCAGCAAAGGTAAGTTACGGGGATTAGTACATATGCATAAATCACATTGCTTTCATTACAAACCAGAAAGGCAATAAAAGGAAGATTAATGAAAACAAAACCAAAAAACCCCAACCAAACAAACCAACCAAACAAAAAAAACCACACCACAAAAAAATCATAGTATTGATAGAGCATTGTAAATTAAGTATTCAATTTCCACAAGAGCACTGCAAAGTAGTAAATATTCTCAATCCTACTTTATAGGGATGGAAAACAAAGCAGACAGAATTCTAATTATTTTTTCTTGGTACGCAGTAAATCGGAGCAGAAGTTGTAACTCAGGACCTGCTGGTTCATAGGTCTATTCTCCAAATAACAGAAATCCATGATTAAAACCAAATTCTCATCTGTTTCCCAAAAGATAAATTCCAAGGGCTTCTGTGGTGGCACAGAAAGTCTGTGAAATGTGGTTCATGTTACTTTTGTTAATATATATCATTCAACATAAAGGCAAAGCTGATGACCGCCACTGGAAAATAACACTGCTGTAATTTGGCATTTCAGAAAATAAGCACAGTGGACATGAGAACCACTTATAAACACAGTTTTCCTGACAGTTAACATACAACCACTGGAGAAGATAAAGGGAAAGCAGGAGAGAGGAAAAAACCTCATGGGCAGGTAGGAAAAGTCAGAGAGATTAAATGGAGTCCATCACTGCCAGACCTACATCACTGAAGTATGAGTTTTCATCTAATGTCACACAGTGAAGAATTTCAGCTACAGCTTTTTAAAAAAATTACTTCCTCTTTTGCTATGACATTCCTTCCCTCTGTTGTTTCTATTAGTCAAACCATGTTTATGGATCAATTATAATCACCACATTATTACCATGTTCAACACAGAAATGAATGTTAACTATCAGTCAGCACTGTCAAGGGCATCATATCTCAGAGAAAAAAAAAACAACGTTCAAATACAGCTGTCTCTTTTTCCCCACTAGTCGTTCAACATGTATAAGAAAGTCCTGAAAAACGCTAGCACACTGTTCTCAAGTAGGCTTATCTCACTAAGGCATTCCCTGGCAAATGAACAGCAGCACATTTGGAAAGAAATGACGCCGTGGTAAAGCATCGCATCCATTTCTAGGCCAGGTAAATACAGATAGAAAGTTTTCTCGGTAAGGCCAACGCTGAAGTTCTCAACCACGGCGGCCACGGATCCCTCCGACAGCATATTGGCGAACTACCACAAAGATACTTCTCTGGCTCTTGTCAAGGCCCCGTATCCCGGCCTACCTCACCCAACTTCGCAGCCCCGTCTTCCATTGCACAGTAACTTGCAACAAGCCTCAGCCCAACTGCTTCACCTGCACCCACTGGATCCATCAACTGCAGTCCATCTCCTACATTCCTCCAGCAGGTCATCACACAAATTAATTAACGTCATTACCCAGATTCTTGCTCTCATCGTGGCTTGGGGAAGGGAGGCAAGCCCACGCAGCAGCCAGGACAGAAACGCCAGCCCTCCTCAGAGCTGAGACCTGTCCGATTTCTGTGAACCCTCCAGCCTCCTTGACTAGTCTCCAAGTTGGTTTCACCTCCTTGACTAGTCTCCAAGTTGGTTTCACCTCCTTGACTACACGCCCCTCAAAGAACAGAAGATTTACTTCTAAAAAGGGACGCTTTGCAGACATCTTTTTCTCAAATACCCATTACTGTATTTTAGAAGCTGGCCCACAACCACCAAAAATCGGGGGAAAAAAGAAGTATGGAAACTGTTGCAAAATAAAGTATCTTGCCTAAATAAACTGTGTATGAAAAGTCTTTAGTAAGCAAAATTATCTTCTAACTACTTGGCACATATAAATTAAAAAAAAATGTTTTCAGAAACACAGAATTACCCATCCACATATGTGTGGACTTGTGAACAATGAAAAATGCAAAAATAAAACTGCCAAGACACTGGTAGACCTTATGACTTGTTTTCTCTATTAGACCATAACTGTGCTGTGCAGTCAAGCAGATGGGTCAGTAATGAACAGGAATTAGATCAGTTATAATCCCATTTATATAATTCCCATGCAGGGGAAAAAAAAAAAAATCCGTTTAGGAATACACAGTAAACTGCAGAACTGCACTTACTCTGGAGCAGATTTTTAAAAGGCATTGAGATACATCTATTTCCCACCATTGCCCAATCATATGTATCAGTCTGCATATAAAGATAAGTACACAAAAATTCAATACACATGATACTTAAAAATATGTATTTGCTTAAAATGACACATACTCTTACAGCTTCTTATTTGTCACATATGGTGGGGCTTTTTTCTATATTTTTTCTAAGCTATTATTCTTCAGAGTATTCAGATTTTCTAATGATCAAATTACAGGCACATTAAATGGATTTGTCCTTTTTGCGGTGTTCACTTTTGTTATAAAGATGTCATACAAAAGGGATCTACTCCCACTGACTTTTGTATGACCAAAATGTAATCCATTTTGTAAGGAACCATAACACAACTGCCCCAAAACTCTTCCAGTGCAGAAAACAGATTTTGATACAGCGTACATTGCATTCTGTGGAATTATTCAAAGGTGAGGCATGTTGATTAGGACTTGGCAAAGACAGTGAATGCCACATCTTTTGTTACTGCATGCTCTACTCATTACAGCAATGCTAAGTGCCTGATCTAAAGCCTACTGAAATTAGTAAATAATTCCCATGCGTTAAGTGGTATTTGACTCAAATCCTATTTAGAGATGATTCATGTATTTTCTGTGTTAACAATTCTTTAGGTATGTTGTGCAATCACCCCTATAGAACAATCATCTTCATTACATCATCATTTGCCTAACAACCTATTAAATTCTAGAAATCCACTAACACCAGCTTTCCCTTAAAAACCCTTTTACAGTGCAGTGAAACCATTTATTAGGCAGTGATTCATGACACAAAAAGCAGTGCGAGAAAGGGAAGAACCAGTAGCTATGGTGTCTTAGCTTCAGTATTTGACTAACGTTTCAATCTGTTTCAGTATGAACAGATTTTTGGAGACAAAAGAAAATCCAGCATTCCTAAAAACAGAATTACAGTCCACAGCAGTTACTTTCACCTATCCTTCCGAAGCAAAAGGTAAGATTGTTTGCGTATATCATCAAGAAGACTGAAGTGAATGGATTTTGCAATAATGTCTTGAGAAATCCTATCTTTCACAAAGCAGCATGAAATAATATATTTTTATTGTAGTTGCCAAAGGTAACATACTGCAAGTACTGGGTCAAATTTTGTCCTTTTAGTAAAAGGACTTAGAGAAAGTAATGTAAAGGATTAATTTCACAGCAGCAGAACCAAAGTGATCATTCACTTAAAGAAACTGAAGCCTTAGTTGAAAAAATAAGCTTTCTGTTCTGTTTTTCCTAAGCCACTGAATGCAGCAGATACCTGGACATTTACAGCCAGGTTTACTTTACAATGACTGACTGAGCTCCAAACAATTCATATTGTGTAAGATTCAGCAAAAGCAAAGAGAAAGGAGAATGAGGAAAACAGCAATAAGATATTTTCATACACTGGCTACTTAGTCATGCAATTCTAAGACAGTTACTAGAGGTGCACACAATTAACTGAAAAAGACATTAACTGACTTTCTTGAAGCAACTTTTTCCTTGCAAATTTCTCTTCAAAGTACAACATAATTTACTTTGTATTTTTATTCTAATTAGATTTCATAGGGAATCGGTAAGAGGAAACAAAATTAATATTAGCTTTATTGGCTTAAGATAATTTTTTAGAGTTACTTTAAATCCATAGCAATAGGTCATTATAGCAAGGTTCAGTCAACCCTGCAGAGGAAAACACTATTTTTTTTCCTTTTTTTTTTCCTATGAGGCTGACTAACATTGCACAAATACCGTATCCGCTCAAATTGAACATCTGCTTTGCACAAAGTGAGAGCAATGTCATTAATAATGCAGGCTGGCTTTATCAAGGGCAAAGAACAGTAAGTGGTTCTATCCTTGAATGCAGGCATATCCCCTAACATGGTCTTTGTGCCAATACATTCTCTACTGACACATGTTATGTAGTAATCAATCATTTCAATTAAGTACTTTTTCCACCTTTTCTTCTCATACCTTGCAATAGCTTGTATGAATGAACAAACAGATGGCAAAATGGTAACACATTTAAAAAACAAAATGGAGAAGAAAAGTAGCAGATTTTTTTCTATTTTTAAGGAGTAGGACTCCTTAAAACTCCTCTCAACAGAGAAGGACTTATGGCAGCTTCTCTATTTCATTGAATAAAGTAACTTAACTACAGCTTGTCATTAGAGCTTGCATAAAATTAATCACTACAAAGAATGACAACAGCAAGTATTTTGGCATTAAATTTGAATTGCTCTTGCCCTCACAGAAGTATTGCGCTTGAATGAAAGGACCACTCCTCTGGAAAAGGAGATAAACTATATCCACAAGATAGTTTTGTTTTTACAGATTCTACAATGTCAGGCAACTTAACATGCCACTAGTATTTAATCAATTTCCAGACAAATAATCATAGAATGGTTCGGGTTGGAAGGGACCTTTAAAGGTCATCTAGTCCAACCCCCCTGCCATGAGCAGGGCCATCTTCAACTAGATCAGGTTGCTCAGAGTCCTGTCCAACCTGACCTTGAATGTTGCCAGGGATGGGGCATCTGCCACCTCTCTGGGCAACCTGGGCCAGGGTTTCACCACCCTCAGCATAAAAAATTTCTTCCTTATATCTAGTCTGAGTCTACCCTCTTTTCGTTTAAAACCATTACCCCTTGTCCTATCTTAACAGGCCCTGCTAAAAAGTTTGTCCCCGTGTTTCTTATAGGCCCCCTTTAAGTACTGAAAGGCTGCAGTAAGGTCTCCCCGGAGCCTTCTCTTCTCCAGGCGGAACAACCCCAACTCTCTCAGCCTGTCCTCACAGGAGAGGTGTTTCACCCCTCTGATAATTTTTGTGGCCTCCCCTGGACCCGCTCCAGCAGGTCCATGTCTTTCTTGTACTGAGGACTCCAGAGCTGGATGCAGTACTGCAGGCGGGGGTTCCAAATAATGGAAATAATGCATCACAGTGACTGACTGCTGTGGTCACTGTTAATGAGAGCGCCACAAGGAAGTTTTGTGGAATTTCTGTACTGATTTTGTGGTATATTAAGCAACATTTTAATTCTCAGCCTCAGTCTGCATATGGTGTCTGCTCTGCTTCCATTAAAGAAATGTTAGAACTCCTCTATTTCAGTGAGAACAGGGTCAAGTCAAATTTTTTGTGTGCTTGCACTCCAAACTCTACTATCTATTTCAAGCATACTCAGAATTATCTCCGGAACTACAAACCCCCTCAATTTAGAGGTTTTTTGGTGTTAAAAACAATGGGGTCTAATTAGTTAGACAAAGAATGATCCACTTGCCTTTCTTAAATTTATGTACAGGAAGTTTCTTAAGCTGATCCTTCCTAAGCCGATTCCTTCTTGCTCTGTGTCTGTCTTGCACAAATTTTGTGATCTGGAAACAGACATAAGTAAGACAACATGAACAGTAAGTTAAAACAATAAAAGAAAAATAAAAGTTTTGATTTACAAGTCTTCACAGTAAGTCAGTCAAAAGGGAAGCCCAGTTCAAATTGAATCACCTCTTCCCTTGCCCAGACTCAAGATGTAGTTTCTAGACGTAGTTTGGGGACGAGTAAAGGGGTTACTTGCTTCAAGCCATAGGTACGTGCTGTCTTCAACTATACTAAAGGTTCTGTTTCCATTTTCTTAATCATCCCTAATGCTATTTCTGTTCAGTTTCTAATTCTAGCATCTGTGGTATGACATTCTTTTCCAAATATGATGACAAACAAACAAACAAAATTACCTTAACCAAAGCATACGCACTAACAAGTCTTTTGAAATCTGCAGAGGTGCTCTACACCTACCTACGCTGTGGATAAGGTAAACACCAAGAGAGTATTAATGTTATAAACACCATTAATATCTCTCACTTTAGGAATCCCTGAAAGGCATTGATATACTTCACAACAGATACATACATTCATACTTTTTTAAAAATAATGTTATGGACAAATATTGTTAGGACCATTTGAAACTGTAATTGGTTTTGGCAAAATAAAATTTATTTATCCTTCTGCATCACACCTGGCTTCACTTTTTAAGCATGTTTGGATCTAAATGGTTCGTTCGGACTCTTTTTACCCCAGCTAAACAATGAGCTGTATGCATAAACTGCAGTTTTTCTGCTGTAATTCAGGTACTTAGTAACAATCAGAGAGTCTCACATTCATTTCTTAGTTAAAAACAAGATTTCCTGAAAGAAGCAGGGCCGAAACCACAAATGAATGAGGACTAAATCCAACCTGGAACCTCCCTGGGATCAAGTTCACTGCACCAATTAATTGTCCAGTGCTCTAATCTATCAAGATCTCTCTGTTAAGGCCTCTCTACGCTCAACAGAATCAACGTCTCCTAATTTAGTATCATTGGCAAACTCAGTGTGCACTCAACTCCTGTGTCCACGTCATTGACAGAGCTATTGAAAAGAACTGCCGTGAAGCTGAACCCTGATGAACACCACTAGTGACTGGCTGGCAGCCAGATGTTACCCCATTTACTACAACTCTTTGAGCCTAACCCTTCAGGCAACTGCTCTCCCATTGTACTGTGTACGTGTCTAGCTTTATAGTGGCCATTTTGTCCAGGATACTGTAAAAGACAGTATCAAAAGCTTTGCTAAAAAACAAACGAACCCAAAAAACCACAACTCCACACATCCATTGCCTTCCCTTCATCCATTAGGTGGGTAACCTTCTTATAAAAGGGTATTAAGTTAGTAAGGACTGACTTTCCCTTCATGAACCCACGTGAGCTTTGACCAATGACCGCATTGTCTTTCAAGTGTTTTTCAAGAACTCCCAGAATAATTTTCTCTGTAATTTTACCAGGCAATGAAGCGAGACTGACAGGCCTATAACTACCAGGACCTTCCTTTTTCATCTTCCTGAAAACAGGGCAAATAACATTTACTAGGTTCAAGTCAACTGGGACCTCTCCAAATTCCCAAGACTGTTGACAAATAACTGAAAGAGGTCTCACAGTAACATCAGCCAACTCTTTCAGTACCCTGGGATGAACCCCATCGGGCCCCACAGACTTATGTGCATTCAATTGCAGCAGCAAATCCCGTACAAGTTCAAAGTCAACTGGGAGCTTATCACTCCCCCAGTTGCAGTCCTCCAACCCAGGGCTCCGGGGGTCCCAGGGCCCTTCATTGGTGTTAAAAAAAGACAACACCATCCACTTTATTAGTTTTTCCTCCAATCCTTACCCAGAGGCTCTCAGCCAATTCATCCCCAACGGCAAGTACCGCACAGTCCAACCCCTCCTTCACATAGAGTGCTACCCCTCGCCCCAGAGCCTGTACCTGTCCATCACAGCACTCCAGTCGCAGGACTCTTCCCACTAAGTCTCCCTTCTGCCAACGATGTTGTAGCTCTGAGAGTGAGCCAAAGCTTCTAGTTCCTCTTGCTTATTCCTCATACCACGTGCATTAGCGTGCACACATTTCTGATGTGCCCCAGCGTACTCAGTACGTCGCGAAGCAGAGTGAAAGCCCTCACCAGCACACCGTCCTCAAGCATTGTCATGCTGCCCCACAGCTTATCACTAGCGAGCCTCATTTTATCCTGTCCCCCCTTTGAACCTGTGCTACGCTCTGGAAAACACTTGCAAACACCTCTCCCTTTTTTTTCCTCTCACAGTTTAACATAAGCCATGCAGACGGATTTTGGCATTTCCAACATTATATAACCTCTTCTCAAAACCCTCCAAACATCTGTCCCAAATACATAGTATAGGTAACCCTGACTTGCAGACGTACAATATAATCTTCTCCTGGTTCCTGTCTGGTTTTCCTCTACAACGTGATTCTAAGACATGGAAATAACCATTCATCTTAGCACCGACTACCTATTGACTCTAACAGAAGAGAAATTCGGGTCTCTCAAAGCCTTTGCTTTTATAACTGGGACATATTTGGAAAAATAAATCTTAATCATAGTTTACAGACATGCCCTTTTTTACTTCTCCTCACAGTGCATAAGCAAGGAAACTGGAGACGAGTTTCAGAGGAAACTGAAATTTTCCTCACCAAATGTTTATTTCCCCTTCTCATAGCTAATCCTACCTCGCATCTGTTTATTCCTTTTGGATTGTACAGATTGTTCTTCCCTATATATTTTATTTGGAATCTGGAACTCTCAAATTCACACATTATGTAAAAAATTGTTTTAATTCAGAGTATCAGCATGCTGATACAAAAAGACCCAGCTCTTAAAAGGCAAATTTAAAAGAATCAGTATCTATGAAAGACAGTATATTTAGATTGGATGTAATGAATAAAGTTTTTATGATGCGGGTGGTGAGGCACTGGAACAGGTTGCCCAGTGAAGCTGTGGATGCCTCATCACTGGAAGGGTTCAAGGTCAGGTTGGATGGGGCTTTGAGCAACCTGGTCTAGCGAAAGATGTCCCTGCTGAAGGGGGGGGGGCGGAGGAGGGAGGGGGGTGGACAAGATGATTTTTAGAGGTCCCTTCTGACCCAAACCGTTCTGTGATTCTACGTCTTCTGCTAAGAGAACTCACTTATGCCCCAAAGACAAACACTTTATGAATTTGTTTAGCTCGCTCCTATAATACTTGTAATGACACTTTTGATGCAGAAAACTGCTGTTTTCACAGTGAGGGAAACACTTGCAATTCTCAGGAGAGGTGGCCTTTCAGTGGGATTAGCCTTGTGTTTGTTACATAACTCTAGTTCCTTGCTAAAGTGACTGGTGCAAATTAGTCTGTAATTTAGTTCGTTTCTTGACCTGAAGATGATAGCACTGAAGTCCAAAAGGAATTTTTGCAACTAACTTAACATCATCTAAAAACAAAAGCAGCTGAACTAGTGAAAAACTCTGAAGCAAAATATGAAGAAATATCCTGGGAGTAAAAAATGCCTCTTTTACTTCTGAATTTCTACAGCGGTTGTCACGATAAGAGTCAAGCTCACACTCCTCATGATTGTAGTTTTCACGTGCCCCCTCCTTCATTAGTTTTCTCTTCAATGGTAACCTTCTAAATCGCTTTTAAATAAGAGACCCCCTAACTATTCTTATTGCCTTTCTCTTCATTCTCTAATTAGTATCTTTCTGAAAAATGACGGATCAGTGCTTCGTACCACATTTTAACAGGGTGCAAAGCCAGTACTTACGATTTTCAAAATGATACTACAGTCCCTTTCACAGCCTTCTTCATTGCATTTCTTAGATAACCAATATTTTGTCTGAATTTTCAACTTAGGTGCACTATAAGCAGATTATTAGTGAAGCTCAAGCTGGAATACTGATGGTCTCAGAACAACAGATGTTCACAGAATATTATCCCTGGTGACTGCTCTCCTTTAGAAATACCATCTCTCCTTATCTCAAACCGCTGACCTTCAGGACACAGTGATAAGGCTACACATTCACCTAATTAACTGAGACAAAGTCCTCTATGATCAAGGTTATCACCAGAAGGTCAGACAAAGCACTGGTTACATCGTCTCTAGTCGATCACTTTTGCTTTGTTTTCAGAGAGCTGCTGCAATTTTGATTGTGCCAAATGTGCCCAGGATTGTCAATGAAATATATAACTTGCAGTGCAAAAAACACTAACACAGAAAGAAATATTTTAAGAAAATGTTATAGAACAGTTGATGCATTACTTGATTTTTATCAAAAGGTAAAATAATACATTGGTCAGAGACCAGCAGAGATTCCAAAAAGTGGGATGCTAAGTATTCTGAAATATATAGTTGTGCTATTTTCCCTTTTATAGGAGATGTGCCCAACTGAGAACCTCTATAGGCAACGTATATGCTGTAAGATATATGCTATATGCTGTAACAGGTTCTGAGCTTGCTGACCGATTACTACACCTGCAGTAAAAAATGGTGAGACCTGCATTGTGGAACAGTGGGACTAATGTTTATTAAGCAGTACGAGTTTGGTAAGGCGGTAACACCCTCAGTGCACGAGAGCACAAGGACAGGTCATTCTTTATAGGGCAGAAAGGAAAGCACTTGTGCAGTGGAAGAGTAGCCATGAGGACAATTCTTTGTAAGTAGTTATAAGCCAGGTAGAACATCCTAAGGGCTCCTAATATCCCTTTGCCAAAATTCTGCACCTGTTTATGGCACTGAGAAAATAAAGGATTACAGGTAAGCATGGTACAGGTATGTACAGTACACAAAGCTTTCGCTGTTCCTTTACTGTATCCCTTCCTTTAACTTAAGTAAGTGACAGTTCTATGATGACCTGTTTGAAAGAAAAAAAACTTATTAAAAGAAGGAACTTACCATAAATATGACTATGAGAATAAGACAGATCCCTACTATTATTAGGAAAGGGATTAAGTAGTACTCCAAAGGAAGACTGAACTCTGGGATTAACACAACATGGCCACTGTGGGGAGAAAAAGATAACACTTTTAAATAGGTTAGAATTCAATGAACAATGAATGAAAGAATAAATACAATGAAAAAACCCATTAAACTAAAAGGTTATCTCTAGACACACTAAAGGAATACCTACCTGTGCGCAACAACATAGAAAATTCAGCTGATATCCACATAATGTAAAGCCAATTAAATAAAAGGATAAAACAATGTTTCTTAGAACATTTTGGAGGTAAAACTACTTACTGACTTCAATCATAAATAAATCTAAAGCAACTAGGAAAATAACCCCATAGCTGCTTTGATAGCAGAATGAGAAAAATACAACATGACTATCAAAAGATACTGTGAAATCATTCTTATTTACTAAAGCATTTTGAGTTATAGAGGAGGTTCAGTTTCAAATCATGAAGCATGGTAAAGTGCACCCTTTGTCCTCTGGAGAGTCAATAAATTACAGTACAGTAACCAAAAATCTTCCTAGAGAACCCGATACGGATGCTGGCAACTGGATATCAGAATGCTGGTGTTTATTGATACTTAAGGAAGTAAAATCCCATTATTATTCTGTGGGCACAAGCAGTCAGAAACACCTGGGAAGGTACAATGTATAAAAGTGTTAGTAGGTCTATAACTACTACTCATGCGGAGCCACACTTTATTTATCAAGCAGTTTCATCAGCAAGGTGTCTACTTAAGAATGACACAATCTAGTTCTTCTGATTAATTTAGTGAAAGGACATCAGAGAGACCAGAAGAAGCAAGATCATTAGACTAATAATACGAAACACACCTCCTTTTCCATCCTATTCAAGATATATATTTTAAGCACTTTGTTCTCACAATGCTTTTCTTTTTGAAGTTTTAAACTTAAAAGCAGAACAGAAGCAGTGCAAACCTAATCACGCATCCTGATAGAATCATCTTAAATGCATCCTGCAGATTCACCTAGCATAGGAAGTTATCTCTGACTTGTTCTAGATCTATTAATAAAGGATGATTTTTTTTTTTAATTTAAAGACCAGCATCTGACTTCAATGGGAACTGACATACATTGTAAAAAGAACACACCCTTAGATCTGAAATACACATGCTCTCACACACATTTCAATGACTCCTGGATCATTAGCTAAACTCATATGTTTAATGCTATGTGAAAACGAAAGGAGAAACATTTGATAAATATATGGTAACCCTCTTGTAAGAAAGCAATTTGTATTAATTTTTAAAATGCTTTCTGCACACTGCTCTCAGACACAAGGTTTCACCTGGAATACCTATAGCCTCTGTCATCACAACATCCTATTTTAAAGCCATAAATATTAAAAAGAGGCAATGACTTAATGCAAGGAATAACGCAGCTGCATGTGAGGTAACTTACCCCTTTTCGTAAGTAAATTCTTCTTTAAGAGAATTAGCTGACGTCTCGCCAATAAAGACAGAAGGAATGTCAATCTTCTTTAAAACCTCAACTGTATTAAAAAAGCAGGAAAATAAAACTATTAGTATGCGGACACTCTATGGGCACTCTTAAGACATAAGACTTGAACACTGGGAGACTATCACAACATGAAGACATATTTTAACATAATGACATATAGAATGATGCACATGCATGCTACATCTTTATGTCATCTAAGAAGTTGTATTATTTTTCCTACCAAATATCTAGGGACTTTATCGCAGGTATAGAAATCAAAATTCTTAATGGAATATTTAAAAGGAGCATAAAAACAAAAATATTTGACAAAAAGAGAGGTATCACCAGAGTAAGTTTAACCAGAACATCATTCTTACTCAGAGACTTGATAAAGCAACACAGCTCCATTGATTTCCAGAATTTCTGGCAACTTATATGATTTTGTGATCTGGTACTGTAAATTTTAATTAATCTTTCTTCCCTCCTTTTTACCCCAAACATAAATGAACACACTGGAAACAGCAGTGGCTAGAAAAGGTCAAAAGGAAGAAAGAAGAGAATGAACAAATCCTACATCTTTATTTCAGTCTCAAGAAACTGGATGGAACCGTCTTCCCCTTCTCTGCTTACTAGTGAAGGTAATAATAAGCTCAACAGATGCACACAAATGAAAAATTATTGAAAGATAGATCCCATATTCTAGAAAGCCTTCTCCTCTGCTTCACTTTATATTGATTTGCGCCGCTGACTTATGCTTCACATTTAAGGGTCAAAGTATCTCGAGTTTAGTCAATACCAAAGCATTCAGGTTCCCCAAGGCAAAAGCATACATGGCTTAACATCACCTCCCACTACCCGAATCTGCATTTGTTGTGAACTTGTTCTACATTTTGATTTCTAAGTGAAACCTGAAAATAAGATTCACTTGGGTTGGGAATTCATTAAAACCACTTTCAGGTAGCTTTCTGGGCTACCCAGCTGCCATTTAGTGTGCTGAAAGTTCACTTCCTAGTTTACTCAATGGTGTTTCTGTTTGGAAAGACTTTTTTTGTTCTCATTTATGTTCTTGTTCCATATTGAGCAAGCTCAAAAACTGGACAAAATAAAGAAATGCCACAAAAAGTCGTAACAGCACTATAGACAAAAACCACATACCATAAAACAAAACCAACATTTTGACTAGATTACAAGGTGTTCTGAACATATTCACTCCATGAAAGGTTAAAATTGGAACAGCTAGCATCAGAATCAATCAGAAAATGGCACACCGGTCTCTAAACATTCTTCTTCCAACTAAAAATACGTACATGTAATATGTGTTCATATGAAATTAGAATCCATTCGTCCAAAGGAACAGAAAAACATACAGAACAGTGCAACAACAAAATGGAACCACTAACAAATATGAAAAAGTCACATTTTAAAGTTTCATTTTAAAGATTTCCTTCCAAAAGAGTACAGTTTTTCACTTTTCCTGTATTTCTACTTAATTAACAACACATCTGCAATTTTCCATATCAGTCACATAAATCTATCTCATAAATTTAACCATTTAACCCAGAACAGTTGAACTAAAATTTAAAGGAAAAGCAAAAGAAACACTCGGGGAATGTACAAACTTAATGCCACAAATAATACACAAGTATACATATATGTTCTTATACAAACATCTCCCATTTTAAAATGTTAAAAGCAGGAGGATTTTGCTGGTTGGGGTGCGTTTTTTTCTGGGGTTTTTTGGTGGTGGTGGTGGTTTTGTTGTTCTGGGGTTTGTTTTGTTGGTTTTTTTTCTTTAAGTGCGAGTTCATCATAATACTTTATACTGATTTTAATACTGTACACTCTAGTGAGTGAAATGATTTTCAAACAGGAGAGAAGAAGTGATACCTGTACTTACTGTCGTTGGATCCCATGCTTATGAGGTCATCAGAATCAACATTGTGAACTATAGCTGCCTTGTATCCAGCCCTCTGTGCATTTAAAACCTGTAAGCCATACAAAATACTTATTAGCAAGTCTACTGCTTCAAAATACAGTAACCTGTCTGTCCTCTCTAAGACAAGGTACACTTTCAGGAAGTCATAAATATTAGCACATCATCATTTGCACTTATAAAACAAGTGTCAACTTTCAAAATAAAATCATATAATTATTCTTATACTCATGTAATTATGTTATTTTTCCAGAAAAATCATTTCATATTGTATGCAGACAGTTTTTACATATATTAAAAACAGGATTAAAAACTTTCTATGGGTAGATAAAAATAATGTTTAATCATAATTGAAAATAAAGGCACTAACTTACTATGCTAAACTAGAAATTACCACTTGATAGCTCATGAAGTCACACGAGTAGTATCTTTTCTGTGCCTTTAGAGATGTAGAAATACCTTAGCTGACAGCCCAGGTATCAGAAGCTTTCTCATGGAAAAGCAAAAAATTATAAATATGGGTGCAAAACTATAAATATATTGTGTACCAGTTATGTTTCTGATACATATCGGCTTTTCTGTCAATACAAGCAAAGCCTAAGGTCCATGTAAATGGCATTTGCTGCAGTGACTATCATTAATGTAAGCATAACTAAGTCACAACTATTCATCTCGGATATTGCTTCTAATGCACCCACGACAGTATAAAAACTCATCACAAGATGCAAAAAGCACTAGAGGACCTTGAGGAACATTTGGGTTTCATTCTGTGTTCAACTCCTATTTAAAACTACGTAATAAGCTTGGCTATAGCTGGATAGACTTGCTCTGAATTGAGCTAATAGGGGACATGGTGATAGCTTTTATGTCCACTTAGATGCATGTATTTAAGACGACTGTAATGCAAATACATATTTATGTAGTGGACAACCAACCAACCATTAAGTACAACTGAACAAAAGATCACAGCTTTAAATACCTTTGAAACTGGAAAACAGTTGCAGCATTCGGCTACTATGGCATCACAACAGCTTTATTACTCAGTCAACACATACCAACTACAGCACCGCTCTTACAAACAAGCATACATACAAACAAATATGGAACCCTGTCCTACACTAATTCACCAAGAAATCACCACCACCTCTCTTTTACAGCAGACTATCATCACCAGATCTGAAAAACCCAGGGGAAAATTCTGGTGCACTTTTTCAAGACCTCTACCCTCAAAGTTAGGAGAAGGGAAAATATATGTATATATACACATACGTACACACACACACTCCCAACTTCTCTTCTTGAGAGACAAACAATAATGAGGAACCTGAGTTGTAAAGCTGGAAAACTTCCACTGATTATTCTACAAAAGGTTCTCTAGGTCAGCCTTGAAATATGAAGCCTTCTTGCATGCTGCATAACAGCAAAAATAGGCAAAAAAGAAAAAATGGCATGAGAATTTTAAATAAAGCAGTCAAAAGTAAGGCAAGGAAAGGATTAAAAGCCTTGAACATCTATCTGAACTTGTGACACCAAATGGCAGTAATGGAGTCATCACGGATAACACACATCGCAAATCACCAAGTGCTGAAACTGAAGAAGGGAATACAAAAGTTCACGGAGTGACCTCAGCTTTAAAGCTCCCTAGTTATCACAGGCTCTTAATCTTCACATCCACATAAATGTGCTATGGTAATTAGGACAGTTTCTATGTAGTATTATTTTTTTGTTGTTTGCTTGTTTTATTTCTTAAACATCATGTCCTGAATAGGCGTTTATTAACTGTCCATTATACACTGAACTATGTCCTTCAGGACAGGTAGTAAATAATTTATATTACTTAAGGAAATGTTTTACTTCCCTACACACTTTTGCCACTTACTTATAACACAGGCCCTTTGTTTAATTACTGGATTATAAAGTGATGCTGTTTGTGTAAACCCACACATAAATATGCCTACAAGATACTCAGCTGACACAGGGTTACTCGAGTAAAGAGTGACATTAACACAATCACAGCCAGGCACCTTCTGCGCAAGCTGCCATGAATAAGCACAGGCTTAACACCATCTAGCTGCCAAAAGCAGTACCAATTGCCTGCTCAATTATATTGCAAAGCTGCAACTTCACTCTCGCTACCCAGGGCCCCAAAGACAAAAACATTAATTGTGCACCAAAACTGAAGCATTAGCCCATTTTTGAGATATATCTAAGCAGGATGGTAAAGCTTCAGGAAGTGATTTCTTATTGCACAGTAACTTTCCACTATAAGAAAATGACAATCAACCCTTTACTCAACAGTTACGTGCCTCCGAGCGCCATCAGTTCAGATTCTCTTCCCATGTTCCTAACAACTATATTCCAAAGAGCAGAACGACATTATTGGAAAATGCAGACACCTTGAGAAATCCCAATATTTAAAATAAATAAATAAATAAATAAATAAATAAATAAATCAGTTTTAGATGTAAACATAAATGCATGGTTGGGAGTTTGGTCAATATTACATCACTACAGAAAATATCCATAGTGCATACATAAAATGATGTAATGTTTAATGATGTATTTGCTGGCTTTTGTGCCTAAAGAGGCAGTTTTAATATAGTGAGGAATCATTTACTTAAATTACATATAATCCCAGGCCATTCTAATAAGCTTTTCCACATGTAGCACAATTTTCTATGATGCTTATTTTGCCAAACAAACCTTTTATGTAGGCAGAAAATATGAGATGCTTCCTACATGATGTCAACAACATATTTCAGAGTCACTGATGACCAGACCCTCAATGTAGGCTTTTTACAAAAAGAAGTTTTGTAATTATGCAGGAGTTGAAAGCACAGCACCACCCTCTCTTGACGAGTCCCTTCCCACACTGATCACCAACACAAACAGCAGTAAAAATCAGTTATAACAAGTGAGAAGACACATTCCAAAAGGCTCTGAACTGCTTCCACTTGCTTCCAGCCTTTACCCTTCTCCTACTGTGACGTAATTTTTCCTGTAAGAAGTCACTAGCTATGCACTTGTATTTGTAGTTTTCAATGTAAAGCAGAAGGAGAGATGGGACTTTCAAATAAACTCCAGTTCTTGTTAAAATCTGCATCCTGTCAGTCTAGTAGCTGATATGTAATATAACTCACATCTCAGTACACGTGCCACTTCCTGGCAGAAACTTCAGGGCAAAATGCTGTAGTATGTATGAAATTATGTAACACAATATTGCAATAGTATTAACAACATAATACAAAAGTGAATTCACTGGCCACTGAGCACATAGATACCCATGCTTGCCTTGGGATTTCTGATCCACTTTCTACTTTGCTTTTTGTCTAACAGAGAAATGTGTGGGAATCCACTTTTCCATGAATATTACATGAAATATAAAACATAACCAAAAAATGCTTACACACAGAGCTAGTGTGACTCAGTCCTTAAAGAACTGACCACGGAAATCCCTCAATGGTAAGGTACAAATCTTCCACTTTCTGCAAGGAACACTCATGGACTGTGTGTGGCAAATCAAGATGTGTAAAATTAAAATACAAGAGTTCACATTTACTAAGTTGACAGCTACGTGGAAAAGCAATTCTGCACGTCTTCCCCCTGCTTGACTCTTGCCTTTAGCTGAGCAGCTTTCCAAAGCTTCTCAGAATCTCAGAATTCTGTGACCAGCAACAGAGATGTGATTTTTCTGGTTTAGTACCAGAGTAAAAAAGCTGACAGCTCAGTCACAATGCCGACTTCTTCAACAAAACAAGTTGTCTTCAGCAAACAAGCATTTGCTGTATTTCTGATTAAAAATATATTCCACTAGAAAAATTCTGGCCTGTTCCTTTAATAGTGTCTTCAGCAGTAATACTGTCACATCAATTTAAGGGCAGCAATTAGATAGGCAAAGAGGACGTGAAAAAGCCAAGTAGTCATTTGCCTCTCCTTTTCCCACTAAGCCATATACACACACGGTGACAGGGTTCACGGTACAAAATATGTGACATTCCCGAGTTTGATGTGAAGGCAGATTGCATGAGCAGTGAGGCTGCCTCTACAGCTGGAATCTGTGAGTAGAATTTACATGTTTAACCACAATGCCACTTAACTGAACATACCACATAGCAGCAAATACAGTTGAGTCTCCTTTTAGTTCATGAAAGTTAACAACGAATTGAAAAGCCCTGTTTTCCTTAAGACGTCCTTTGCTGCCCCATATATCAGGGTCATTTTCAAGAAAACCATATATTCTAGCCAAACACAAATAATTCTGATTTTGTATTTTTAAAATAACACAGAGAATACTCCACTTCAGTTGCAGGTCAAAATTTTTATAATATAAATACTTCATAATATAACATCTAGCTGTTATACCCATTTAAAAAGATTCCCGTCCTGCCACTTGTGCCTGTTGCTACCCGGCAGTGCACTGTCTCCTCTCCCCATCAACCAACTGTGACAGCACCATTGTTCATGGCGTCTCAGTGTGAGCCACAAGAAGATGATCCAGCTATTAAACACAAAAACAAATCAGAAAAGTGGCTTGCAGATTTTGGGTGCTTTTATGTTATCTCCGTTCCCTAATCTCCCCTGTGATCCCTGGCAGCAAAGAGTCTAACTGTCAAGAAAAGCTGATGTTGCTACTGAATGCTTTCCATTATAAAGCTGCAGCATCCGTCATCCTTATTTGCCATGTAAGCTGGCTCAAACAGGTCATCTTAAACTAAATCATATTACAATACTGCTTTACCTGCCTGTAGACAATAAAATTCTCCCTTCCCTTCACATCAGTGTCTATCCTGCTGTTAGCTATAGATATTTTTCTGAAGCACCAGTAAATTCTTTAAGACCTTGAAACAGAGAGGGGAAAAAAATTAAAAAAAATTTTTAAAAATCTTACCTTGATATCAAAGTTGCACTCAAGCCTTCGAATTAACACAATAAAAGCACTGGACGAGTTGTCTTTCAGCGGAGGTGGGGCTATAGGCTCACATGCATTCTCTGGTTTTGAATTTATTAGGAATCCCTAGAAAACAGGAACAAACAGAAGCTTCATTTCTCTTTGTCTTAACAGAAGGATTGGCAGACAAGTATAAGGAAAGAAAACTATGTTTTCATACAATAGCTAAACAAATTTTTATTATCAACTCAGTTCTGTATCCCAGCAAGATTTCTGCTACATCCCTGACTATTTATTTTGATTCATCAGAATCTTTATGTCTGTAAGGAATTAGGAAGTTAGAAAGAAAATACAGTTTTCCCAATTACATTATCTAAAAGTTCATAACTCAGACTTTGCAATATCATTCGGCAGAAAGAGGACTGCATATACTACATTAATATTGTGGAACTACTATCCTAAGATGTATGGAGACTAATCAAGCAAACTGAAGTACAATAGCCTAAGAAGCACTAACACAAACCTAGTACTTGGCAATTAAAAGGGGAAACTGGAGAAAGTTACGTGCGTGAAATCAACACTGAACTAGCATACAAAACAGCTGGTTTGCTATGGTAAGCAAAGACTATGGGTCACCAAATCTGCTATGGTTGAAAGATTCACAGAAGTAGGAAATTCTGGCATATCAGTCTTGAAGCAATCTTTGGATTGTTTTTAGGTGACCGAGTTAGTACTCCACCACTGAAAATGTTTGGAGTGGAAACTCTCCTAACCTCGTGCTTTAACATCTGCTGAAAAATTCTACAGCTTCTCAGAGGAAACATGCTCACCTGAGTACTGAATGCACTGACACTAGGCCCTCCCCACGATGTTGTGACTTCAGGGCTGATCTTCCTTTCCTAGGACTGTAAATGCTTGCTAAACACTGCCGACATGGACATCTATGCAGGACATGCCAGAAGACTATCATGCCTACTGCACAATACTACCTGCTCTAGCTCCAAAGAGAGCAGACCTTCCCTTTTTTCTTTACTAGAATATGCTTGCTTCCTTGGTCAAATCTGTAGATCACCTGAAAAGGAGCTTCTTTATTAATTACATTAAAATCAGTTAGTTAGTTAATAATTAGATTGAGATTAATTAGATTCCCTTCTGTCAGTCTCTTCACAACAGATTTTGATTACCAAGATACAGAAAATCCAGACTGTACACCTAGAGGAGGTTTTGGCTACCCTTCATTTGAAACACACCTCTTCAGAGAAGTTACTTTCTTTGTAAGGTGCTTGTGCAATAAGGTCACTGGGTGGTAGAGGCCTTTGGACGCTAATGCAATGGAGTATCAGTTGACATAAGAACATTCCTACAAGATTCACACTTGTTTAAATCAGTTTTAAAGCTAGAGCAAATTATCATACAGATAAAGAGCAGTGAATTGCCAGAAAATAAGAATGTAAGTATTTTGTTTTATGCAAATAAAGATCATGAGAAGCTGCACTGCTGTAGGCTCAATAAATTATTGCTACAGTTCTAGATATGCCCTTGAGAGCTTTAAACTCTCAGTTTTCACTGACAGCTTTAGATATATAGAGAGATGTCATCACCTGTGTAGGAATAATGATTATTTTTTATAATAATTATATAATATATATAATTATATATAAACATATATATAAACTGTCAGTTTAAATATATAAAATATATGTAAGTTTAAATATATACAGTTTATACATATGAACTGTCAGTTTAAATGTACTTTTCATATATAATCTTACATCTTATCCATAAATACACATTATTCATAAAGTTTAACCTACAACAGAGAGAAGCAATTTTGTCTTGAGGAATAGATTTTTGCAATGGTAATATTCCTTTTGGCAAAGAAGCTGCACCAACACTCTGTCCTTTGCCAAGTTTGTGGTGACAGGCACAACATCACACAGTCTACAACAATTAAAAGCAATATCCACTGAAAATTCTACACTGATTTGCTGACAGCCAAATTTAGGCCCCTAAGGCTCCCCTAATTCATACAGCAAAGGTTACTTATGTTACATAGTTTCACGCAAAGCATTTACTCTTTTTTAGCTAGAGTGGTATGTCTGGAACGAACTGCATTCTACAGAGAAGTTTTACACAAATCACACCTCATGTTACAGTTAAACACGTACATAGAAACCAAAGGCTAACTACGACTAGACCAGATTTTTCTTAATGCTACCATAAGTTCTTAAATATCTTTAACTGAGAAGCTGTTCTTCTAAAGACACAGGCACAAATGACTGACCACTTGTGGTCAGTGCTAGAGCACACGAGCCAAAAAAAAAAAAAAAGCACCTACATTTATGCTTTGGCACCAGATGTTACAGAATCTGACAGATTGCGTTTTACAAGTTGCATATTAATAAATCTTAATCATAAGCATTGAAAAAGTATACCGTTTTCATTCTATTTCAACCAATATCATAGCATTTTTTAAAGTAATTAAAATCTTAATGCAAACAAAGAAAAGAGTTTTAGTATTATATTCAGGACTAAAACTCATTATTATTTCTACACAGGTGACAACATCTACCTCAATTAAGACACAGAGCTGCCTAACAGTTAAAAAGGTTAGAATCAAAGCTCCTTATATCTATTTGTGATGTATTAAATTGGCTCACTACTTGGGCAAATCACTTAATCGCCCTCTGTTTCTCAATATAGTCAGTAAACAACTACACAGCTCTAACACCACTTCTCCCCGTGATAAAACCCACTGGGCATGAAAATGAAGTCATCTTGAGGTTTCATTTGCAGAGGAATTCTTAGAGGTACAGGGATTCTTACAGCAATTTATTCCCCTTTGGGATTAAAAGGACACCCAATCAAAGAGTGATCCAACAACCTTGTACCTTCACATCAGCTTCATTTTTTGTATAGTTTACTCACAATCATTGCAACATCAACGATGCTGCAGAGCCAGATTTTGGGGCCACACAGACTACAGACAGAATGAACAGGAAAGCAGCTCTCTGCCCTCATGTGCTATTCAAGGTCTCTATAAACGACAGCAATTCCCCTTCACCGGAACTTGGAAGGTGGTCTGCCTAAATATGTTTACAGCTTAGAATTCTTACACAGAGTAAGAATTATCTATCTATCTATCATATCTATCTCAGTCATAAATACTTACTCATACACTGTTCAACGTGACAGCCAGACAAACAAGTTACTGCCACAAGATTGACTCCATGTAGCCACTTCCACAGTAAAAAAAAAAAAAAAAGTAATGAAACCTGAACGTCACACAAGTAGTAAATTGTTTGGACGGCTACACGAAATTGCCTTTCTTGTAGATGAGAGTTTCAAGTACAGGAGAGGAAGGGAAAATAAATTTTATCTGAAATGAACAAACTTACTGACACTGCAAGAATGCGATCCAAGGAGGAAAACGCAGCATGGCCATTGTTCTTGAAATCAACACAGCACACCAGCATTTGACAACAAGCATCAGCTACGCAACCTCAGCAACAAACTTACCTCAGAGGATGTGACCACTGTAACTGAACTGGATATTCACCTAGCTTTTAAATACTTTTCTAAGCAGCAGGACTATGACACCAGTTTACACCGTTAACATCACCATATATAATTTATTTTTAAATAATTTATTTTCTACCTCCTCTATCTTACTTTACGCAGATAAAAGGGAGTTTGTCTTTACACCAGTTACTGACTACTGCCGCCGGAATGTATGGACAGCTACTACCCTAGCAGAAGTCAGAACAAGTAGAACATGCCTTCTCATCGTTGCCTATGGAAGCTCCATTTATTTGACCTTCTTCATAGTTCTTTCCCATTTCACCTTGAACATAATTTCCCTTTTATTAATTTCATTCAGTCCGTCTACACATCTTACTACATTCCAAGTGTATTAACCGCACTAGACACACGGAAAAGGAATTATCCTGCTGTACAAAACATGCTTGCTGCTGTACTTCAGAAGACATCAGGTCTTCAGAATTTCTAATCTAGTGCAAAATAATGATAAAGTCCTATATGTATTCCCATGGTTATAGCCATCTTTGACACTTTTTGCACATTAATCGCTTTGCATGATATGTCAATATGATTTTTCCCTTTCCAGTTCCATTAACATTTGCAAATCCTTACAGCTTACTTCTGTCTTCTCTAATACTAGGTGCATTTTACAATTTAATATGCTATAATATTTACCTGCTTTTTAGTTCTTATATATCAAAGAAAACTGGATTAACAAAATTTTAAAAATTTTTAAAGTCACACATACTTTTTCTGCTAATTCAATATATTATCACTTACTAGTGCCTTCTGGTAATAATCCTCTGACCAGCTTTCAAGTCATGTCACAGCATTGCTATCCCAATATGACTTTATTTGGAGTATAAGAGACTACAAAAGATAACTATCAAATATGTGTATCTGTGCTACCTGCATTTTCCCCACTTAACGATATGAAGTAAAATAAAATAGCATTAGTGCAACACATGCCTGAGAGGAGCACTGGGAGAATGGGGAACTTCTCACGTACTACGGGGTGCGGATTGCAATTGAAAGGAAACTGTATAAGGAGAGGGTGCATGATCAATCATCGGCTACCTAGCCACCAGCTTTGTGACACAGCACGCGTGGGTTAAGGCAGAACTGCAGCCCTTGAACTTCTTCATTCAGCTGCTTAAGAAATGCAAGGACGGAAGCAAACTGACAACAGTTCTTATACTTTCCCCAGAAAATGAGCTACAGTTCCCTTACACAGCACTCAATGTGGTCCACATGCAAGGAAGATAATCCCTCTTGCCTTTCCACACTTCACAGTGTGAAAGGGCTCACCAATATATGACCCTACGGAGACAATAAATCCTCCAAATATTTTTTTTTAATAAATCAAGACAAAATTCAATCTGGCACCCACTGGTACCAGTGCAAGGTAACTGACATCATATATCAGTATTGCCACCAACTTCAGAGAAAACAATGGTCTACCAAACTTACTTTCTTAGACTCTCATCATTCAGCTATTTTTCATTTATTTATTAAAAACGTTCAGCAAATTCTCTCTTACACACAAAAGCTCAAGTTACCAAAATTCTCTTCTTAGGAGAGGAATCTCCTATTCACAGGCAACAGTTCATATCAGACCCTTTGCACATTTCTTTTGCTTGAGCAGTAGATTAATCAGTTCTGTATTTATTTTCCCTCAGTACTATATTCATTTAACTTTTATCTTTTTTAGGTTATAGAAGAAGCGTTCAGCAGATACGGTCCTCTCTCTCTATATATATATATATATTTTTTTTTTTTTACCTTCAAGCCTTCTGCTGGCAGTCTGTAGCCAAATCTAGCAGGTAGATCGTCAAAGGTCTGGGTTCCATTTTCAAGGTTATACTAAGAGAAATAAATTTTAAAGAAAATTCAGGTTTGCAACAAGAGAGAAATAGATAACAAGTGTAAATAGAAATAAACAACACTGTGGTATTTTTTTAGATTAAAATATATATCAGACATAGGACCTCTTGTGACCATGTCAATGAAATCACAAAATTGCTTCTTCCACCTGTCTTCCACCCATATGGCAACATCATCCTTTTCTTATCTAGTTGTGAAAACAAGAAAGTAAGTAATAGATCTTTTGTTAAATTATCTGTATGTTAAATCTTTCTTTCTACTGTCTACAATTCAAATACCATAATATTTGCAGAAGAGAAACTACAAACAACCCAAAAAAGCAAAAATCTGAAGAGCTGGGTTTTTTGGGTGTGGGGGTTTTTTTGGATGGTGGTGTTCTTGGTTTTTTTGCTTTGAATTCACTTCCGTACAGGGAAGAACAGCTTTTAACAGGTGGTTCATTGTAGGCAAAGAATAGCCTCCATATGTTATCCCTTCTCAATTCCTTGCTATCAATTCAGGTTAGCAGCTGAAAACTATCTCTACAGTTTTGTTTTATATTAACTATGAGCTTTAATTTCAAAACAGAGGAATACTGTAAAGACCTTAAATCTGTGGAAGCTTTCTTTCCCCTTTCCTTGTTCATCTTTTGCAGCTCTATGATATGCCTAACCAATGTAGAATCCATCCAATAAAAAGTGCAAATTTTACGTATGCTAAAATTTTTTTCATTGAAAGTAAAAAGTTAGTTTACTGCAAAAGCTGTGAATTACACAATAACTGACTTGAATGCCCATCAGTTGGTAAGTTTTATTAAATAGTTTAGTGACTCAGAAATATTTGCTTATTCATTGTATCATCCAATTGTCATACAGAACAGTCAAGTAAAGATCGTGTTTATTTCAGAGGCACAAGACATTTCCTAATAGCCAGGCTTAGACAGGGGAATTCAAACTATAGTTCAAAGAAAAACACCACCATGATTTATCTTAACTCTTTCAAAGGAGCTTCCTTCCCACAGACTTTAATAAAATTGAGACGAAAGAGGTAGGAATGGAACTAAATTTCAAGGAAGTGTTTTTGTTCTGTGTAAGCAACCTGCTCCATGCAACCTCTCCTCCTGATCTTCCATCCTACCATCATGTAGCACAGCTCTGTGCCAGTACGCCGTCTTCCTCCATCCTAACTATTCACTCATCTACCTTCTTCAAAATGTCCTTCCTGAGCTTGTGCTACTGTAAGTTTTCCCTTGAATCACTTAGCAAGCCCCAACTTAAGCTAGGACTCAGACACAAACCTATTTATCTCTTGTTTAAAAAACACCCAGTCCTGCCTCATATACACATAACAGCACTTTATACAAACACAATCCTTCCTTTGAGGCTGCAACTGTGTGAGAACACAGAAGCATAAAAATACATCTAAATCAGTAGGGAAAAGAAGAATTTATTTCGTTGGCAAACCCAAAACTTCGGCTGGAATTTTGCTCCCCAAACGGGCAATCATTAAACCATGAAATCTCTAAAGATTATAAGCTGTCTGTATACCGTCAATTCCAAGTGACACACTGTGCAAACATTCCCTCTCCTTCCGAGTATCTCTTAAGCATTCCACTGTCTCCTTTTCACAGCAAAGTTTTAATAAGTGTCTAGTTCATCTCTTCATTTCCTACTTCAAAGGTATTCTCAGAATAGATCAGTAACTTGCAAATATCCAAGAATAAAAGACACTTCATTTTTAGACTGAATTATTCTAGAATACTGCACACGGAGGCTTCAGTAGAAGAAATTAAACTAAACTTCCAAAATGCCTTTTTTCTTTTTTTCTTTTTTTTTTTCCTGAGGTTGGTGGGGTTTTTTGTTTTGTTTTGTTTTTTTAAATACCTTTTCTAAGGGAGGAAGTAGCAAGAATGAAAATTAGGTTTTTTATGAAAAGAGGAAGCACAGGCTTGGTGAGGGGGGAAGGGAGGAGGGGAAATCAGGTTTACAGTAGAAAGCCAATTTAAAATTTCACAACAGAATGGTGATGTCAGTTCCATAATAAAGCAATTATCCATCTGCATTAATTGTTTCTTAATTTTTTTATCTACAAAAAATAATAATAGAATAGTAAAAACTCAAAGATCCAAATAACATAATTCAGTACTCATCAACCTCACATCACCACAAACTTTAAAGTATTTTTATTTTAACATTTAACTTCAAGGGTTTTTCACTCTGTTCTCCTACATTAATTGGTATTATATTAACAGCTCTCCTGGATATCACTGTAACTAGCAGAGAATATAGAGACTACAGTACTTAGGTTTAATTATTTCAGTGGCTTAAGCTCTATCCTACAAAGACACATATAACTTCCTCCATAAAACTCCACAATATATAAAATTGCTAATAAATAGCCCAGCAACAACTTCTACCACTGACTTTATGTTCATTATACTGCTTATTAGCCCGATAATTTAAAATTCTACACATCCAAAAAATATTATTCTTAATGATAGCAGAGATTACCAGCTATTTAAAAATATATATATCTAGGTGTAACATATACAAAAACTTTACTGACAAGGCCTCCAGCGCACACATAAATTATACTAGCCACAGAAGATATTTATTTATATACCGTTACCCTACAAAATAGCATCCATCACCAAAACTTAAATTGCTGCCTAAACCAAATAATCATGGAATTCTTTTAACAGGGTTATAACATACTATAGAATATTTGGTCAGATTGGAACTTTTTAAATGACTATGGGAATTAAGTTCTTTCACTGTCATGGTATATCTGAGCACACATCATCTGTAAGCTCATTTGAAAATGTACAATTTATTTTTTTATTGAACTAAACTGCTAGGGCAATAACATTCCAAGCAACCTGCTATAACATTTATTGTACTCACCGATTCATTAACGGAATAGTTTAAAAGAAGATTCAATTTTATAGAGATTTCATCTGTGTAGAAAAATATTCTTATACTTACTGCTAAAATATCTGCCTCCACAGGTAAAAGATTCAGGAAAGCAAATAACTGAACAGTCAAAATAGTGTATATCTGAGTGGCAGACAACATCAGCATTCCTACTGACAACAGCATATTTTATTTAGTACCTGCAACAAAAAAGACAGAGAGTCAAGGCATATAGCAAATATTTTCCTTTGTCATTTTACTGGGCTCTATTGGACAGTTAAAATTTTTCTTCTAAAGAAGCATGCAAAATTTATTCTGCATTTACTTTTGAGAAACAAGCAAACTTTAATTTATACGATTATTTCAGAGACAGAAGTCCCTTTTGCTAAGAGCATGTAACCTCCATGGGAATGCATGCATAAAACACAAAAATTATAATAATAACACTTCAAAAAGCTTTAGGCAACATATAGCAATGCAAGCGATATACAGGAATGAACATTCACATGATATTAATCATCCTTAGACATCGTTAATTTTAATCTTCCCTTCTTCTAGCATAAATCCAAATCAGCAAAATTCCTCATGTACCTGGAGTAGTTCTACTGAAAGCATTTATTCTAAATATACACTTGCAAAACCAGTGTGATACCAACAGGTAACAAATACAAACTAGTTCTATCAAGTTCAGTGACATTCACAAATGCTCAAATGTCACTCATGGTCCGGACAGCAGATTTAGTCTCCTGTAAAGCATGTGCGCTTTTGAGACCTTTAAAAAAAAAAGAACAAAAGTACTCTGTAAAGTATGCTTGCATGCATTTCACAAGCTCATGACATTAAAAGGAAGTTAATTCTGCTTTGTTAATAAATTTTCACCAAAAGAAGCAGCAAAAAGCAACAGCTTGTGTCTGAAAATAGAGCGGCATGTTTTCTAACAGAAACTGTTCTTTAAAACTGCTGATTTATCATTAATCAAAGAAAAAAAAAAAGTAAGAAGAGGGGTTAGGAGGAAGCAAAATGAACATTTTTATATTCTTCCTTTGCCACACAGAGATTTTTTTTTAAATGTATTAAAAACACAAATTAAGGGCCTGAACACTTTCCTTGTATGAGCAATGATACCTGCGCCCTTACTGAAGTTATTGAGTGTATCATGTCACCCTCAAAAAAACCCCAACAAAAAAACAACCCCCAACAACAACAAAAAAACAACCCCCAAAACCCCAAATAAAACAAGCATTTGCATGAACAGAACTTTTGAACTCCCTCTCAAATTTAACACATGCATTAACTGCAATGGCAACGGATCTCATTCTGTAATCTCTCATATCAAAACCCGGCCAATTTTACAGTCATACATATCTTGAAACCACAAAATTTGGCCCATCAAATACAACACAAGTGTTAAAGATACAATGTTTAAATTTTGAACATTTCAATTCTTTCCGGCAAGGACGAAAGCTAGCACTTAAGATAATTATCCACAGTACTGCTCAGCTTAGAAACTCAGTATTCTTTGAAATGGGTTACAGATTACTTTCCACTTGTCTCTTGCAAATAATTATTTTTCTGGCCCCAATGAGAGTCCCAGTCTAGACAACAAACATGATTCAGGTTGAAATGTCATTTCCATCATGGATAAAGGCTGTTCCTTAGGACCATAGGATTTACTGAATGTCTGTGGAAGACCAACTTCCTCCACACTTATAGGGCACTCAAATTTATGCTCTCACAATCCACAAACATATGAACAACATGGTGCAAATCTGCAACATCACTAAATATCACGTTTAATGTAGTAAGAAATGGTATCTCTGCAAAGCCTTAGTCTAAAATGCTCAATACCACGTGCCCATGGGCATTTAATCCAATCCAGGTCTTTTGGCTTCTAATACAACCCAGAGGCAATTACATAATACGCACCCAGATGAAGGGAAAAATTCTACTAGCTAAATTGCAAAATCAAGCATCCAACAACTTGGGCTGGGTAAGGGAGAGGAAGAAGTTTCAGCCTTCCAGGTAAATGACTTACGCCTTTTTGTGCATGCCACTCGGGTACTGCACGAAGCAAGGTTCTATAGGGGAAAACTATGAGAATAGGGTTTATTAGAAATGGCTATATGGATAAACGGAAGTTGCACAAGTAGCCATAAGAGCAGCATTTCGTCATTCCTGAGTCCTTGAATTTCCACATAAACTGTACCTTTTAATACTTCCCCCCCTCAGAAGTTTCCTAACGTTTTTAAAGGGATTTAAATTCCTGTACACATACTTCCCACAGCTTGCAGGAATGTGAGCGTTTGAGATTTAGCCTTAAATTGTGCTGTTGAGAAATGCAATCTGAAATGGAGGAATAGTGAGCTGACAAAGGGATAGAGACTTCCAGAGAGGAAAGACGTGGAGCTGGATACAAATCCTGGCCAGATGCCCATCTATCTTCTCCCCCATCTCTCATGAGCTACATGTAGCAGCTTCTGTCCTGTACGATGTTCCCAAAATAGAGGGTGGATTACTGCCATGCTCCCCCCACCCCCAAATTAAACCAGCATTTGTTTTCTCTACCTCTTTACTGACTTTACCCTTTCACTTTCTTTCCCCCAGATGTCATATTCTATCAACTTTATTTTTAAAACAGAACTCAGCATTAATGTACAATTTCACCAAAGTGCTAGTGTAATATGTTCTGCATCAATACTCTGTATAAGTTGCAAAAACAATCTATACGAGCATATTATAAGCCTTTATAAGCATACTGACATGGGAGATGTTTTCTAAATTTGCATTTTAAAAGAACGCATTTTAACTATGTAATAACCTAGATCATTTAATAGCAGCACTTCCATCTACAGAACTTGAGAGACAACAACCGTCGTTCATTTCTGTGTGTCATGCTCTCACGATCCGACTGCACTACCCAAGTTCGGTGGGATAGCTACAAGCACACAGCCTAGAGGGGAAAGACTCAGTGGGATGCTGCGTTATGATCCGTCCGGACAAGACTCTTCATCTGCTGGACGTGGGCTTAAAAAAGAATGACACAACTCTCTCACACAGGAAAGCTTATTCCAAACAAAACTACTAACTGAGTGAGGTAATACATTTTAGTGCTTAAACAAATACCTTTTTGTTTTTCTTTTAAGAGGACCATCTTAACAACAAAAACTCTTTAGAGCAAGGAACAGTAATGGAGAATTACCCTAACTCAGCCTCCCACAACAGCCTTTTACTAACCTGGGATACAGTAAGAGAGGAGTGTACAGCCTGACCATCATTAATTCCCAGAAAATCTCTGGCACCAGGAATAGCCCCATGAGAACGCTGCTAGTCCCTGTTAAGGAGAAGCAGCCAGGAGGAACCTCCCCCTCAGCTCTCACTTCCAAATGCCTTTCACTGCAAAAACACAACCTAACGCAGAAGATCAGGACCTCTGTTATCCACTGACAAGTTACATCTGACCGTTTCTTCTTGTACTGTTGCTACAGCCATAATCCAGTCTTAAGACAGAAAATGATTAGCTGTCTACAGAGGAACTTCAGATTCCTCTTAGGCTTAGCTATAACATGATTATGTGCAGGCAACCTCTTAGGAACACAGAAGTAAAAAGTATCTTATTCCCCTTATAAAAGCTCACACCTAAATGTGATCAAGCTAAAAAACCCAACATTCAAAATGCCAACTCATTCAACAAAACACACGTGATCCAGTACACCTCCTACTTCAGAGTACAAAACAAGCAACAATGAAATGCTACACTCAGCATGAGATCTAGCCACTTTCATTGCTGAATTTAAAAGAACTGCTCGGTCCACAGATGGACGACTAAGTCTCTCTAGTGATTCTTCTAGTCTCACAGTAAAAAATTACTTGAAATGACATAAAATTAAAACAGCGGTAACACAAAACAGCATAAAATACACTGGATCCAATATTGCTATAATAGTTAAAATAATTCAGGGACAAGTTTTAAAAGTAGACGGTACCTGCTGAAAAATATCCTTATCAGAACATCTGGATGTCCTCTAACTTCTTTTATTGGAGGAATTAAAAGTGCTTCACAAAAAATTAAACTCAACGAGGTCATGCAAATTTTTTGTATGATTGTTGAAAACCTCCGAATTGAGGCTTCTTATTTAAATAGTTCCATGTGGATTTGTTTTCATTTGACTGTAGATATTTCATTCTGAAAATGGTAACTTTGTTGACTTAATCAAGAAATCACAGCCAAGACTACTACATTCTTTCAGAATCAAGAAACACCTAAGAATTCCTGTCTTCCTGCCCTATCCTTTGTGGGTTTTTTAAGCAGAAAGCATTGTCCCATGATCTGAGGTCCTCAACATTAATTAAAGCAAATACTGGAGAGTTAGATTTGATTTAAACTGACACTAACAAGAAGATAATTAAAAGTCATTGTTACTAATGGGAGGAAACAGCTGATATTTTCAAAAACAGTTCTCATGATTCTGACTTGGTCATTCAGACATATGATGCTTTGTGAAACTTCAACTGGTTAGCGAAACTGAAGTTACAGTCACAGGAACTTGCAATGAATTATGAAATTCAAGAATTGTTATTTCCAAATTAAGATTTACTGGTTTCTGTCATCAGCCTGCCCTAACAAAGAGGATGTCGGTGAAACTGGAAGGATAAAGAACAATCGTTCAAAAAATACAATCATTTTTACAGCAACAGAAGTAACAATACATTTGAAGCTATCACAGTATTTTAACCATTACGGTAAATTCAGCACACACCTCACAACACAGAGCAAGCATTAAAATAGCATTGAGCAAGGTTAGAAAATACCAGAATTGAAGTTGTTCTTGCAAACAACACACATGTACAGTGTAGCCTTCTCTGTCAAGCAGTTACATACATACAGATTCTTCTGGGCCCAAGAACTATTGCCTCAAATACAAGAAAAGCACCTTACAATTCCTGAAATTCTGTCGCTCATTTCTAGACTACACTCTTGATTGAACGAGGCAGCTTACAGTACACAGAAATATAGGTGTATGTAATTAAAGACTATACTGTAAAAGACACAAAATAAATTAAACTTGACTCTGCATTAATCTTCAGCACTTTACACCTGATTTTCCCATGTCTACAGACAAAGATCTCTGTAAGTAACTTTGGGTGTTTTGAGAGCCCTTTTTTGCCTTTCCACTCTGCATCCTAGAACCCACAAAACAAACCAAGCCCGAGGAGCTCCATCCCTCCATCACAGGACTGAACAGGATTACCAGGTCAGAACTGAGGAGGAGAAAATGCGGGGTGTGTTGTATTACAGCATACCTACAAGAAGCAAAACAACCATGAAGCAAATACTCTAACTTGGAATACATCAGACAAGGTATTGCCCATGAAGATAAGGCAGCAGTAGTATTGTTGTATGTACAATAGAAAATACATTCCTGATTACACTTTTGAAGGAAGAGGAGAGCAAAATGCCCCTTCTCACTTGAAGGTAAGGATGGCTAAATAAGTTTGACACAAGAACGGACAACACACAACAGGTACATCTATCTGCTGTACTGGACGCTAAGAATGCCTTGCTTACCTCTTGGTACATTAACGGTATTGTTTGTATTAATAATAAGGGGCTATGAAAAACAATGTTTTTAACACCACTACACTGACTCTCTGACCAGAATAGGCAACCTGAGTGGAAAACATTCTTCTGGATACAGTCCCTGCATCCTGTCAAAAATACCAGTTTCTTACTTGCCAACGTGAACAAGCCTCGGGAGCACGTTTAAGACAGATTGCACGAAGAAATTACATGGCTTGGGACACAGGTAAGAATATTTAGAGCTTTTGACAACTACCCACAAACCAAGCTCCACAAAGTGCATGTAAATATCAAATTTTCAGAAGTTTGTATCTCAATCAACACAAGACATATTTCACGGCAGAAGACAACACAAAGCAATTCCTCATCCACATGGCTGAGGAATCCACATGCTTCAGCTCTCTTAAGAAAACAGCTCTTTCCCCTCCCATTAGTGAAAAAAATCCCACCTTGCACATCTGTATTAAACAAACTTAAATTCTGTTACATATCCCCAAAAGCCCCGATGTCTCCGGCTTTTTGCATTTCAATGTCATCATTATTGACCCGAACCTCCATCTAAGATCTAGCCACAGAACTGAAAACTGATGCACACAAGGGAAGTCCACTGTTCAGATGCGATCAGACGCAGGAACTACTTCTCTCAGTTTGTTTTCACCTTTTTACTAGCAATCCGGTTGTCAGCCAGCCAGACTCCACGCTACTCGTTATCTTCCGAGCGCAAGCAGTATCCCAGTGCACAGACAGCCTTAGAGGAACCACACGCCAGGCAGTGGTGAATGCCAGAGCACAGGTTTAGCTTTCACCAGCCCAGAAGCCATGCTCGCAGAGCGCTTCAGCGTCCTTCCCTCCCCTCCCTCCCGCCGAGGCGGATCTCCGCGCAGACTGCCGTGACGGCCTGCGGGAAAGGGAAGCGCCAGGGCCAGCGGCCGCTGGCAGGCAGGCACACCGCGGCGGGGCCGGCCGTGGCTCCGCCTGAGCCGCACGGACGGGCGGCCCCGCCTCGCCGCTCGAAGGGTGGAGGCAAATAAGCGCTGCGCAATGGAGCGACGAGCCCGGTAATTCCTTAACCGCCGCGAAGCCAGGGCGCCCGGCAGCAGGGAAGAGGCCCGAGGGGACCCGGCGACCGCGTCCCCCGCCCCGGCGGCCCTCACCTGCGGGCCCGGCACAGGGCCCGGCGCGGGGAGCCGAGGGCCGCGCCTAGGCCGACTCCATGGCGCCCTCCGTCCGCTCAGCGGCCGCGGCGGAAGTCCCGCCCCGCCGCCGCGCAGCAAGAGGCGGGGGGGGGGCCGGGGCAGGCCATTGCTCGCCCGGGCTGCCACTCAGCCGCCGGCGCGTGACGCGGGGCGGGCTTAGCAGGCGAGTGGCGGCGCGAAGCTCCACAGTCGGCCCCGCCCGCGGGGTGAGGGGGGGCGCTGCCTCCGCCGCGCCGCCAGGGGCCGCGCGCTGCGCCCGGGCAGGGCGCGGGGCGGGGCACAGAGCTAGCTGTGGCCGCCTCAGCCTCGGCCTCGGCCTCGGCCTCGGCGGGCGGTGGCGGTTCCCGCCGGCGGTTCCCGCCCGCCCTCCTCGCCCACCGACCCACCCACCCGTGTCGGCTGTCACGGCTCTCCGACGCTGGCGGCCGGCGCGGCGCGGCCTCCTCGGCGCCTCGAGTGCGGCGGAAGCATGGCTTGGCCAAGGCTTGCCGTCCCCTCCCAGCTCGCAGGTAGCGTGAGGGGCGGCAGGGCAGTCCCGCGAAGGTACGTGGGGAAGCAGGCAACGGAGGTTGGCGTAGGCGCGTCCCCGGCGCCGGGCCGCCCCCTCCCTGCCTTCACCTCAGCTCGGAGCCCGCTGCCTCGTGCGGAAGCTCGCGCCCCCGGGTGACGGGCGGGCAGCCGGTGCGGCGGGGCGGCCGAGGACCGCGCAGAAGGCGAGCAGGCTCCCAGGCAGGACGTCGTGTTCCAGCAGAGCGTGGGAGACAAGGGGGTTTTTCCCCTCCGCTAGCTTTAGCCCAGCTCTGTGTTTAAAAAAACCAAAGCCAACCAGAAAAACACACTTGAGCAATGTAAGCTAAGCACAAAAAGTAAACAGGATGGGAGGAAAGGGGGGAAAAGCAAAGGTAGCGAAGCGAGGTGGGGGTCAGTCCCTTCTCCCAAGTAACAAGCTGTAGGACAAGAGGAAACGGCCTCACGTTGTGCCAGGGGAGGTTTAGATCGGATATTGGGAAGAATTTCTTCACCCAAAGGGTTGTCCAGCAGTGGAACAGGCTGCCCAGCGAAGTGGTGGAGTCGCCATCCCTGGAGGTATTTAAAAGACGTGTAGATGCGGCGCTCAGGGACATGGTGTAGTGGTGGGGTTGGCGGTGCTGGGTTAACGGTTGGACTTGATGATCTTAAAGGTCTTCTCCAACCTAAGTGATTCTATGATAATTAACATACTCGCTATATTATGCCAGTTACCACTTTTGTATCCTGCAGGATCTCAGACTTAAGAGAATAGTGAGCGAAGGTCCTTTTCCTTCAACGTGTGGTATGCTTTAACAAAATAATATTTATGGAAAAAAATCATGCAGCCTTTCTCTAAAGTTCACTTCTATACAGATTTGTGTCTTCCTTTAATTACTCTTTTCCTTCATGCTTGCAATAACATTTTCTCTGGGCAAGATATGGGATGTTCTATCCACATAGAAAGGACATGCAGACTAGAATTACGACTGCCTGACCAGCCACTTGGAAACAGTATGAAATTTTTATCCTTTGACCAGATTCACAACAGGTAAAGGAACTTAATTGTATTTGAAACATTTTGCCCTTGCCAAACTGGCTGCTAAGTTCCAAAGCTGGTGCAGTGGGGAGTAAATAGCAAGTGAACAGGCATTTCTCAGGTCAATTTTGTTTCACTGGGAAGCCAGGGTGTAAAAACCACGTGATTTTTAAAGGGGTTTTTCCTACAAAATATGAAATGCAGGAGTACTTAATGAATTTATGAATTGCTCACTGCTGTAATACTCGACTACATGTAAAATCAGATGGCCTTTTACCTTACCTGTTGGTTTGGCAGCTTCTGTCAGCCATTTGGATCTGTTCGACTCTTTGTAATTTTCTGTGACAGAAGTACCAATGTATTGGGAGATCTAGTGACTGAGGAAAAAGGAAGGGAACTCGTGAAAACATTCTGGGATTTTAAAAGCACATATTACAGTTTCTAGTTTATGACACCAATCTTCCCTATCAGGAGAAGATGAACGGAAAAGTTCATCTGAATAATGGGAGATAATACCTGGATTTTTTCCCCAGTTTCTTTGTAAGGTTATGGGCAGCATTGCTGCAAGGTATGGATCTCTCTAACAGCTACATCCGTTATTATTTCAAGGCCAGCTGGGGAGCTAACAGCCTTTACACAGATTAGTGGAGTTAGCCTTTGCATATACCTTTTTTTTTCCCCCCTCAGGAATGTTAAAGTATTCCACAACTTTGTCAATTTTCTGAGCTCATGCTTGGGCTGTTTTTAAATGGCCATATCTAACACAGGGTGTTTACGTGCTCAAACAGTATGTCTCTTTTCTGCCTGGCATACTATAGGATTCCTGAGTGGACTGGATGACTGCTAAGGAAAGGGCTTCACAAAGACAGATCCCACCGGTTTTGTGCCAATGGAGAACATCACAGTTTTGCAGCTGGATTGTACATGCCTACTTTTGAGCAAATCCTTCTACAAATTTGCACATTCCAGTTAGGTAGATAATATCTTCGTATTACCTGTTGCTTCATTTTGTTTCCAGTCTTTGACTTTGCTTAATTCTTTTTCCTTGCCATGTATACTGTGTATTTCTCTGCGCTATCCTACTGATGCTCTTATGGCACAAAGGAAACAAGCTGCCGTTCTGAGCCAATTACCAAGGTTCCTAGAGTAGTTCACTTATTGTACGTATAGATATTCGGGGGGGGGTTCCTCCTTTTTTCATGCATGTTATCTCCTCAGTCTTATTTCTCTTTTACCTTCTCCCATCATTTTTCAATTTGCTTTTCAAGCATAAGATTTGTATTCCTTTTTCTCACTTGTAAACTTATTTTCTGATCACCTTTAGTTTATGATTTCACAGTCTGTTACTGTACTGTGTTCTTAAAATACACACACGCATATACGTACATGTTTCTTCAAGGTAAACCAAAGGTTTTCTGATTTCTGGCTTAAAGAAATTATCCAAACATAATGGAGATACGTTTGTGTGAAAAAGATCAAAAATATAAGGTAAGCTGTCCCATTTAGGATTCACTTCTGTACTATTTTCTGAAAAAAAAATCCACCAAAGTTTTTCATTATGTGATGTGTATGTTCTTTAGAAACATACACAAGTAAAACTTGTATCTTTCTCAAAATTCCATTTAGCTAATGCATTAACTCTTGTGAGGCTGACTGGTCAATTAGCCTGCTGACAGGAGACACTGCATATCTGTAATTCTACCAGCGTACGTATATGTGTTAGGAATTTCTAGGGCCAAAGGATGTATTATCCTAAGCAGCAAAGCCAAACTGTTGGCCAAGAGAAGAGTAGGCAGAATTAATCCGTCTTCTTGGAGTCACTTGATCTTAAATATCAGTAGAAGATGACGGCAGTTTCCTGCAAAAAACTTAATATTGATCCACCAAACTTTGATATTTGTAGAGAGATTCCTTACATATCTTGGTAAACAAATATAACGGAGATCCTAATGGACATAATGTTTATCCTATTACCATGGGAGAATTGGTCTTTGTAAAAACTTATTTTGCTAGTTTGTCAACTAATTAGAGATCCCACCCACTTTCAAATACGAGCTCCGGTCTTCCAAAGTTGTTTGCATTTGACTGTGCCTGCAAAATGAGAGGCAAGGTTGAAACCTTTCTGAGCAGAATTCCTAGGAAGAATATCCTGTGAACCTCCGTTTTATTTACAGTAGCGTTAAAGGAAGTATCTTCTTCTAAAACATCTAGCTTCACTTGCCACTGAACTGGAGACAGCAGAAAAATGTGTGATTTATTATATGCTTTCAAAACACAGTTCCCTGGTTCTCTTTCAAAATACAAAAATCCGTGAATCTTACTGTAATTCAGAGATGATCTGTCAGCATAAAGTATCCTTCAGACCAGATATCACAAACTAAATGGAGAGTAAAAAATGATGCATCGATAACTTCAAGGAATAGTAATCATAAGCAAAACAGACCAAAAGTGCTAAAAATACATTTTCTTCTTACTCGGAAGGGAGTTATGTTACACAATCAGTTTCTCTTTTGCAAATTGTAATATATTCTATGGCAGGGGTTAAATGCAGTTTGCAAAATAGGAGAGAATGTCTTGAAATCCTCTGCGTTCCAGAAATTTCCAATGCGGTGAGAGTACTGCTGTGCTCGTTACACGTAACCTTAGCTAAGCCACCCAGGTCTGTCTGCATTCTTAAACCGTCTAGTTCAAGCCCTAGAAATGGTCTAACTATAGTAGCATGGAGTATGGGTTAATTTATTCTGCAAGTTTCTCCTTGCTTTGGTGTTCCCATCTGTAACTGGGGATCATATTATTTCTTACTTTAGAGTTACAATGTTTTAAGATCTTTTGTGCTCCTCAGATGAAAAGTGTTACGAAGGCAGAGTATAATCTTTTCAGGGCTGATGAGGGATAAGAGAGGAACTATAGGCGGGACACTGGGAATTGCTAAGGTAAATCATCAGCTGAGCAGGGGTTAAAACGGGCAAAGGACAGAAGGAATTCAGATGAATGACTGAAATCAGGAAGATTTGGGTGAGGAATCAGCAACTGAGAAGGGCAGTTAGTTTCTGAACTGGTTTTTTTTGTTGTTTGATTCAGCTTCTGGTCATACCAACCAGAAGCTGGTTTAATCCAAAATAAATACTCTTTAATTATTTTTTAGCAGTACCAGTGAATAGTGGTCCTGCCTAGTGAATAGTCTGTCCTGAGTGGAGTAGAGGGTGGATTTAGATTAGCTATAGGGACGAAATTCTTCACTATGAGGGTGCCGAGGCACTGGCACAGGTCGCCCAGAGAAGCTGTGGCTGCCCCGTCCCTGGAAGTGTTCAAGGCCAGGCTGGACGGGGCTTTGGGCAACCTGCTCTGGTGGAAGGTGTCCCTGCCCGTGGCAGGGGGGCTGGACTAGATGGTCTGTAGGGTCCCTTCCAACCCAAACCATTCCGTGATTCTGTGAGTAATACCTTCCCAAGTTCAGGTAGCTGTACAAAGTAGAGAATAAAAAAAATCTACTTTGTAGCTTGGAAAAAATATGGCAGGACTGTCCGTGGAATGCACAGGTCTGATGCATAGAAAGACTTGGCGAATAAAATTATTTGGATGAGTTGATTTGGAACGTTGCTACTTCCGGTGCGAATGTCTGCTGGAAGGTCGTGCTTGAAATCCAAAAACTAGAAACAAAAATCTGTAATCCTAATACACCACCAAAAGCTGTTTTAATTTGTGAGGATGGCTAAGAAATTACATTGCTAGGCAGCCGGCAGCGCTGCCCCTGAACCCGTGCTGTTACCCCGCAAGCGGGAGGGCCCCTCCCGCAGCGCCCCGGACTAGGTACGCGCCCCGCTCCCGCCGAACGCCGCTTGCCTCGCACTGCTGAGGGCCAGAGCGGCGCCTCGCCGCGCTTCAGCGCCGACCCAGGCGGAACGCGCTTCACCCGGCTGTGGCGAAGGCCCCTCCCGCGGAAGGCGCCGCCGGCCGCCGCCGAGCGGCTGCCCCGGGGCGGGGCGGTGTCCTCGGCGCTGCCGGGCGCTGCTCCGCCCGCCCGCCCGCCCTCCCCATGGCCTCGGCCCGCGGCCCCGCCCCGGCGCGTCCGGGGCGGCGAGCCCGGCCCGCGGGGCAGGGCCGCCCCTTCCTGGGCGGCGCGGCGCGGCGATGCTGCTGGTGCTGTCGGAGGAGCAGAAGGCGCACCTGGGCTGCCTGCCGCGGCTGGGCGGCGCAGGTCCGGCAGCGTCCCGGCCCCGCAGCCGGCCGGGCCGCGCCGCCCGCCGGGCCTCGCCCGGGGCCCGCGGCGGCGGCCGGGGGGGCGGCGGTTGGGGGGAGCGGCCCGGCCGCGGGGGGGAGGCGGCGGCAGCGGCGGCGGGGGTGCTGGGCGGGCGCGGCCGGCCGGGGCCTGCAGCGGAGTCGCCTCCTCTCGTTTCAGCCGTCGGCGAGCTGGGGCGGCTGGCGGTGGAGCTGCTGCGGCGGGGCGCGGCGCCGCGGGCCTGCGAGGCAGCCGCCAGTAAGAGTCGGGGGCCGGGCTCGCTGAGGGCGGAGAGCGGGCGGGCGGGCCGGGCCCGCGGGGAGGCCGGGCGGGCCGGTGGGGAGCAGGGGGCGGGCCGGCGGCCGTAGCGGCTCCGCCGCGGGGGCGGGGGAGCGGGAGACGCGGGGGCTGCCACGGCGGCTCCGCGAAGGGCCCGCCGAGCCCCCGGCGCACGGCCGCGGCGGTGCGGGGCTGCCGCCGGCCCCCTGTGCCCCGCAGCTGCCGGAGGAGGCGGGGAAGGGCCGGCGGAGCGGGGCGCTGGGGGCCGGCGGGGGCAGGGCCCCTCTCTCCGGAGAGAGCCTGCGAGCTGCCCCTGCCCGCAGCGCGGGGCTCCCCGCTGAGTGCTAGGGCGGGAGCGTGCGGCTCTGCCCGTACCGGCCGTGAGGCAGCGGCCTGGGCTTTTCTTGGGTTTCTTGTTTTGGCTGGGGATCGAACTTGCTGTTTGACCCCCTTACGTTATTATTTGAAGGGTGCGCAACCCTCCGCTTCTTTTTCTTTTCCGTTCATGTTTTGCGAGTTAGCTTCGGATGAATTTGCAGTGTTGTGTGTTGCTGCTGTGGCAGATTGATAAGGAAGTAAAAGGTATTTTGTGCTTTCTTTAAAGGAAAACTTAACGTTGGCGTTGACACCATTCAGCATGGGGTAGAAGGACTAACGTATCTTCTTACCGAGAGCTCCAAGCTTATGGTAAGGATACCTCTGTGAAACTAATTCGGGGATATGCTCAAGAGATGTCTCTAAACACCTACAGCTCTGAAAGTACTGATGAATGGAGAAAACCTAGTTCAAAGTTCTGATGACATGTATTCTAATTTTAAAAAAGGGTGTCTCTTACGCTGTTCTCTTACTGAAACACTGCGTCTGTGGATGACTCTGGAACTGCAGAACTTCAGTGTCTGAAGCTAAAACTTGACAACATTTTAATAGCGTATAGCAAGAACATGCAGTAGTTCAGTCCGTATAGAGAAGCATACTCCAGAATTAAGCTCTGTGTAAATAACAAAACTTGAGTGAAGATTTTCCTGTTGTTCAGCTGCTGTACAGGATGTGTGCTGTACTAACCCCCTGTTAAGGCCTCCTTATGTAGGTTTGAGAGCTTTTTCAGCTACTGACATCAGAAGTTTGGGTGGGTGTAAGCAGATATTAAAAGAATAATAGTTGGATAATTACTGTTTCTATTGGAAAGACTTTTTACTATTGATATAGTAGAGTATTTGAACAACGAAGACACGGAGAAGGGATACGGAGACAAGTAATTCCAAATTAAACTCAAGCAGGCATTGTTCTGAAGAGCAGGTGGGGAAGGGATTGAAATATTGCAGTATCTTCCCCTTCCCCTAAGGTGGCTTGACTGACAGATTGTATTATGGTAGGCTATCGTTGATCACAGAACCTGTTTATGGTATGAATGCGTTGTAAAGGTACGACATTTTCTGTTGAATAAGTAACTGCTTCCACAATGATGAACCAAGCTTCTGCAGTCCAGCACAAAGGCATGGACCTGTGGGAATCGGCGTCTTGGGGCTGCTCTGAGTTACTGTAACGTGAGCCTTAGAGCTGTACCTGAGGCTCGCTTACATGTGCAGACATTCAGATCATTTCAGAGTATTTATAATTTGAGTATCAATATTATGTTAACATACTGTTGGCAAGTTGCTGATCGAAATATGTACTTCCTCATGGCAAAGCTCAGGTGCTTTTTTGTGTTGCATTTTGTTCTCTGATATGAAGGCTTAAATGTGAGGATGTTGAATGTTTTTCTTTTAAAAAAAAAAAAAAATCTGAAACCGTTCCTGAAGCTCATGCAAATCGGCACTAATACATCAACATGTGTAAATCACTTAAAACCTGGATGATTTGTTTTGTCCTAGCTGTAGAATTGTCCTCACACATTCCTGCAGGAAAATAACTGCACCATGCCGTGTGTAATGTTCATTTACAGTTGTATTTGCTTCTCAACAAATTATGATTATTGCACGGTTCTGTATTAAGGCCTGAATTGTTATTCCTAGATTTCTGAGATAGACTTCCAAGATTCCATTTGTGTTCTGGGATTCTCAGATGAATTGAACAAGTTACTGCTCCAGCTGTACCTTGATAGCAGGAAGGAGATCAGAAGCATTCTTAGTGAGCTGGCACCAAAGCTTCCCAGCTACCACAGCCTTGAGTGGAGACTGGATGTGCAGGTAACTTCTGTTATGTTTCCAGTATTCTGTATTTTACTTTACGTTTTTTTAACATCATAAACAACTACTAAACAGGGAATTTATATTATTTCAAAGTAATTGAGGCAGCAGTTTTTCATGTATTTAAAACTGACATAATTTTGTTATTGTGCCAAAGACAGCTAGTTATGAGATGAACAGGATATGTAATGATGCTTTATGAAAATTGAATTCAGAGCTCCATTGGTGTTTTTAAAATGTTAGCATATACTAAGTATATTCGTTCTTATTTATCACCTAATTTTCAGAAATATTACGAAAGCATTGATTAAAGTGGACTAGTATTGCCTAACGATAAAACTAAATAATAGATGGTGTACGTCCTTCATGTGGATGAAAAGGATTTTTAAACAGTCCTCTGAGCAGGTCCTGCAAACCTGGTGTGAACTGTAAATATGGAACTGATAACCATCTTTTGTTTGTTTGTTTCCCTATTCCCATGCCATGTAAACTCCCTCACGCAGCTTGCAAGCAGAAGTTTGAGACAACAGATTAAGCCTGCTGTGACTATAAAGCTACATCTTCATCAGAACGAAGATCAGACTGCCCAGGTGTTGCAAACCGACCCTTCGACCCTCCTCCACCTAATTCAGCAGCTGGAACAAGCGTTGGGGGAGATGAAAACAAACCATTGCAGGAGAATAGTGCGCAACATGAAATAGTATTGACCCGTGGCTGTTGTTTCACAAACCACTCAGTAAGACAACTGAAAACAATGTTCACAAATACATTTTGAGGAAAAATAAACATCTGGATCAGATGAAATGCTTTCCTGTGCCAGGATCTTGAGCCAGTAATTATAGGCTGAATGCCTGTCAGTGCTACCTTTACACACCTGCCTGATAGGAGATAGGTAGTTGGTTTTGCTCTACTTGCAAATGTAGACATTCAGCATGCTATGCTGAGAATTTCTTTAGCTCTAAATTAGTATAGGTCTACTTGAAGAGCTTTCCTGCATTAAGTAGAGTGTCTCAATATTATATGAAGCTGCACATTTACTTTTACATTTATCAAGTAGTTTTTTCCCTTGGTTCTGCTTCTGTTTTGAAATTAAAAAAAAACCTGTGCTGGTGGGAATGATATTTTACAGGAGTGTTTCTTCCATCGAGACTTGTGTATGTGTAAGAGTACACGTGGGACTACTGCCCTCTTCCTCCAAAGGATTCAGTCCGCTCAGAGGCTGGATGCTACACTGCTGTTCTACCCTTCTTACGTAACGAAAGAAAGTACAATTAAGCTAACGCCTCCATGTTAATAAAGCTAGCCATAACCCCTACCAGGCAGTCTCATGCTTTCTGCAGGTAGCAGTTGCCATAGAAAACCCAGTAGCCTAAACGTAAGTTAGCATACTGATTATTTCTGTATGTAAAGGTGATGTGAAAAATTGCAAAAGTAAAACCACGGGCTAGGAGGCAGAGTAGGAATAGTGTTAACTTCTGCTAAATCTGATCTTCGTGTTGTGACGCAACGGTTTTTGTTCCCCTGTTTGGATAGTGTGCTCATAAAGGAAAGACTAGCTAAGTATTGCAACAGAAATGATGCTTTTCCATTTTTAAGAAAAATGTCTAACAAAGGTTATGTCAAAAGTCACTTTTCAATAGTATTCTAATGCAGTATTTTCTAGCTTTTGTGGCTAAGGTTAAATAGTTTTACTAATTCATGTTTTACTGTCACTAGTGAAGGTGCATCATAAAGCCCTTAAAGTGTATTGGAGGGGACAAATAGACAAGAGAGAACTTCAACATACAGATTCTGGCAATAACTGTATATTTACTGTCTTTCATAGCAACACCATAAATTTCTGTATTAATTGGGTTCTGACATTCACAAATGCATTATTTTCTTATTCTTTTCAATTTTTTGTACCTTCAAGAGGTACTATTTCAAACGAAACCTGCATGGCAGAAGTGCTTTAATCAGTAACACTTACTACCACTTAAAGTCAGCTGTCTAGAATATGGAGTTGCTTATTCTCTAGTTGCTTTATATAGTGCGGCAACGGTGTGAACAAACTTAATTTCCTCTCCCATATATGAATCAGCAATGTGTTAAATTACCATCCAGATGTGGTGACTTTTTTCATAGAATCGTAGAATTTTCTTCACATATAGTAGCGGTAATTAAATGTGATCAAATGTTACTAGTCGGGACTTCTGATTAGTATTTTTTTTATGTAATTGGCCTACATTTTCTGGTGAAATACATGAACAGCCTATATGTAGGGCAGTGTTTTCTCTTTATTCCATCTCTCCTCGCTATGGCCATAGTCTAGAACTCACAGCAGCAAAATAGATGTTTTAGATGCAAGTCCTAGAAGCTTTTCGTGTCTCATCTCACTACTGCCCTAGGAATCTGAACACATTTACCTTTGTGTCTCAAACTTTTTAAAAAAAGCAAACTAGCTGCTGTAGAGCTAGTTGGCATCATGGTAAATGCTGGCAGTCTACACGCGTGTCACGTCCTGAAGCATGTGCCAGAAGAGAAGGGGAGGGTTTCCCTCGGTGATCGTGAGTAAAATGGACAGTTCAAAGCGGATTTTGTGAATACAGAATGTCATTAGAAGGCCTGCATAGTCCCTGTGTTTGAAGCTTACTGCAGTAGTGCAGGAGTAAAAGCTGCGGCCCTGAATGGTCTCGTTTCCTCTAACAAACAGTGACCTGAATTGAGGATGGTCAAGGTTAAGCTTGGAAGCTGGGTGAAATTTGGAGAAACTCAAACACTGGCAGTGGTCCACGAACAGACTCAAGAAGAAAAGTAAGGAGAAAGATCCTTCACACCAAGCACGTTGCTTTTGAGTTGTACCTTTCAGTTTGCTCTGGGAGAAATACCGAGCCTGGAAAAGCAGCTTCTCAGCAGCCAGGGGTTTTAGCTGAATGACTAGGAAGGCAGATTTCCCTTTATGTGACGTTGGAATGGGTCTTCCTACAGCTCTGCAAATTCCCCCTTTCCCTGTCGTCCTAGCACGCACGGCAGCGACCGAGGGCTTTGCAGCTGCAGTGAGGGAAGCGCTACTGCGCAGCCAGAGCAGCACCGCATCTAGAGCACGATGACTGCTGCGAACGCGCAGCAAGTGACGCTTGTGCTGTTGATGCCACCATACCGACTGGAGTTACCCGTGTCGGAGTGACGGTATTGGTGTGGCTGCTGTCTTGTAGGGCAGCTGGAGAGTGAAGAAGCATCGGCTTCGGTAACCCACAGACAGCGGTAAAATAAGAATTCACTCGTGCATCTGGATTTTTCAGTTCTAATGTAAACTCTATCCAAAATTAAAGGTGACATAAAGCTATATTTAATGTAACTTGTTTCCTCTCATGAATTTGCAATTGCTTTATAGAAACCCTTGAACAAGACATGGAGAGTATAAAGCATTATTCACAGGCTATTTTTAAAGAAAAGAGAGATGTAATGCTACTTTTAACCCATTTTATTTTTAATAGGCTTTTTAAAATTTGCTCTGGTATCTAGCCACTAAAAGCAAAGTTAAATTTGAGGCTATTTCTACTATTTTTTTGTAAGTCTGGAACAACTGATTGTTGATTTTATAACGGAAAAAAGCGACTTTCAACTTACCTCTGAAAAAGTTAAGTAACGGATTTGTAGGCAGTGCAGCATTTTAATCTTGAAGCAATGTACAAACATCAGTTAAGTTCTGAATAACGTGAGGACGTTGAGCGTAGTACTATTTCATCTTTAGAAATCTATTAAGCATGGAATGTAATCGGTGACCCTCAGCATAGAACTTCTGTATGGGGTTTTTTGCTGCAGATTTAACTGGGTTTTGCAGAACTGCCCTTCCTGCGCCTGCCAAGCAGCTGTCGGTTCTGTGAAGCAAGCAGCTCGCAAATGGCTCCCTGGCACCGTTTTGACAGACCACTAAGTAGGGGTGAGCTTGATGCCGGTGCAGAGTCCCCGTGCATAGAACAACTAAGAATCCAACTAGTTTATGCTTAAACTAGATTATTTTCTTAAAAGCAGGGTTAGGCTCAGCCCTTAGCTGTATGCTTCTGAACAGAGTTGTGTCCCGGTTTGTTTTTTCCTGGTCTAAACAGCAGAGGGCAGAAAGCTTGGGGTTTGTAATCTGCGAAGGAGAAGTTTTGCTATACAGTCATTTTCAGTGTTTGTCTCCCAGTAAGAATTGTTCATAGCCTCAAGACTTCGCTTGGAATGTGTTTCACCTTTTATTTTCCAAATCCATGATCAATTTTAAACTGAAAACAACAAAACTTGCAGTTTTCAACCACTGTAAAACATTTCTTGAATCGGCTGATTAATTTGCTAAGCCACTTAGCAAAGACATAATATAACTCAGTTCTTAAAACTCAGGATGATGTAGGTTGTTTGGTGGTGTAAAACATTTATATTATTTTAAGCATTGAGTAAACTCAAGAAGCAATGCTTTTCTTCTGTTTTTTTTTAAATCCTTTTACGTGAACTCTGTATGATTTACAAAACGGACAGTGAGTCCGTTGTGTAAAATCTGTTACGTTTCTGATCCAAATTTTAATCAAGTCTCCATCTCTGAAGCATATGTGGACTCTCCTACAAGCTTTATTTTCTTGTACTTTTGCTTGTCCCTGCCACACTTTCTTGCAAGCAAGAAATTTAATGTACTAAATACTTTTTCACCTTTTAACTTGCTAATGAATTAGATGTTCCTTGAATTATGTGGGGAAAACTTTTCATTTAAACAGCTATGGAGTTAGTTTAGATATACACATATGTAAATAAAATCAGTATCTGAACTTTGGAAGAGGCCTACAATTCTCATTGAACAGAAAACCCACCAAACTAAGATTTTCTCTTAACGTTATATTTTGAATTTAACATTAAATGTGTTAGGCCTGTTTTTAAATTTAGTGCTGTTTATGAAATGTGTCCATGTATCGACTCGGTACGAATGGTGGTTTTGTTTCAGTTCCAGTTTTTATAAGAATGCCTGTTTCCTATACCGCGACTTTGTAACATTAACAATAGCTAGGGTGTAGGAAAGGAAGTCCAAGATTAGGAATAACCTGGCAAAACTCCATGAGTAAAGCTCTGCTGCTTCTTACTTAAATAAAGGGAAGGAAGTCTCCTGTCACTCGCTGCTTGGCTTCGTGGTCAGGGTCAGGTATATTACAGCACAATCTCTCTTTTTAAATACTCTTGCTGATTTTATTTTCAAGATAAGTATACATTGTGGCAGTTTGATTACTGCAGTTGTATCTTGAAATTCAAAATTTCACTTACCCATCAGATTACTTGTATCAATAGAAAACACTATAGTTTCATTTAGTGTTCTGGGGTTTGATTTATTTGAAATGTGGCAGGCTTTAAACATTACCAGTAGTGCTCCTGAAGACAGAGCAGCGAGCAGACTGCTCTTGCGTGCGTAGAAGTGCAGTTTTTACTGTGACTGTGTAATAGAATTTTAGAATACATTTTAGGAGTTACCATGATCATCAGCTGTATGACTTGCTTATTCTAGATTCTGTATGCCAACTTATTCTAAATACACGAGGACAGGCAATCCTTCAGTCCATCTATGAGATTGATGAAGTTTGTAAGAGGAACACCACTCTAAATAGTTGCATCGTGAATATTACCTACATCCCAAAATGCAGATAATATTCAGGCTAAGATACAAGCCATAGTGACCAAATATGCTGCAAAACACATTAAATACATTTTTTCCCCCCTCATTAAATAGGTAAAACCTTCTATGATCTTACTCTTTTCCTTTCCCTATTGCTCCATCAAAGTGTTATTTTTTTGGCAAAAGGAAAACTGACGTAAACAGACTAAAACGGAATTTCACTTTATGGAACCTATCTTACTCCATAGTGTGCCTTGTGTGTGTGAACGTTCAACGTAGCATTCCTAGTGCTCCTAACAGATACTTAAAATACCAGAACGGCAGAAGTCAGGAAGCTTCCCTACCAGGCCTTCCACGCGTTCTGTGTTCGTGGAGCCACCACAAGGTAAGCGAAACACTTCTGTCCCATTAGGTTTGTCTTTAGCAGAAGCCCTAAGTAAGCCCTAATTTTAGAGAAGTCCCTCAGCTGGTACTTACACCATTACTGAGACAAAACCTGTTGCTCCGAATTTCAGGAATTGGTTAATAATTTGACATGGGTGGCCTTTAAAATCACCATTGCTTATGCTTTTCTAAATCCAGACGTGTCTCCCGATTTCCAGATCTAAGATTCACAAGTTTCCCGAGCACTTCTCAGTTCTTGCAGGGGATTGCAGTTTCGGATTTTGCTGACAGACGGCGGAAAGTGAGCGCGCAGGGCAGCCATCGCAGCCTGCCCTGCTGATGAAGCTGGGCTACTGAAGCTTGGCTAACTTCGCACGAACCCAGGCCATGCGGAGAGTGCTCAGATGTCCCCTTCTGCCAGCTGAGCCCGCTCGGACAGTAGCACCCGGGTAGCAGACGGCTGCAAGCAGCCCGCAGGATGAAAGCAGCTGGGACTGTTCCAAGTAGATCTAAACTAAGATGGTCAGTGCTTTGAGAACCAAGCGTTCAAGCCCCAGTAAAGCTAACCTGGGATCTTTTGAGAAACTTTGTTACATAAAAGAGATGAGATTTTATCATTTGTCTTCTAATTATTAGAGGTTGTGGCACTTTTCTTAAAAAAAGATTTTCTTCAGTGATCTTTGCTTCTTCCCGTGATCTGAATATTGAGGGCATTTCCTCCTAACCCTGGCTAATTTAGGGATGTGTTGTAAAATCTCATCTCACAAAGAAGTCTAGCATACAGTCTCATAGCCGATGCAATCAAGAATTCACAAGAAAGCAAGACGCAGACCTTTTATAAATCAGTCAACAAATATGCTGAAAAGGACGTGTGCAGTCTGAGTACTTCTGTGTAGGTTGTTTTTACCATACAAAGTTTTCATCCTTTTTGAGTAAATTCTATAATTGCATCTTTTAATTTTTTAATGCCTTGCTGCACCAGGCCCAATATTTCAGATCCTCCTCATGAAAATCATAAAACCAAAACAAGAAGGAAAGCAATACTATATCTTCCACTCTTCCAGGTATCAACATTAGAAAAAAATGTGCAGTTTTATCTCTGTCAGACTACATCTTCACTTCACGGTCCCTCAGCTGGCAGATGGAGACGGTCGCCTATTTCTGTCCACCGAAAGGCTAAAGGCTCTCGTTGGTTTGCACACTAGCACCCACCCCTGGGCTTCTCCCTCTGCAGCTAAACAGAAAGGGACATGGAAGAGAAATACTTCTGCTTCTGCTTCGCTAGCTGTTTTTGCCGTCACCTACGTGCTCAATGGCAGGACCGCATCTTAAGTGATTGTTTTTAGACTGGTCAACTTTGACGCTTCCTAGAACAACAACTCGCCTCTCCTCCCCGCTCCTTCTCCCACAAAGGTTACCAGGTAGTATCAAGGACGACTTGCCAGGCAAAAAGGAAACGCACGATGAAGCCAGGGAATACTGATCAGGAATGGTACTTCTGCTCCTAGGAGAAACAGAGGATCCTGTGACTCAAGAAGAGGCCATGCAGGCCTTATCTTCTGCAGAGAGGGGAAAGGGTGAAACACGCAGCGCTGAGCGACAAGTACAACCAACAACGTGTGTTCGAGATGTGTTAAGAGATATAAGACACTGCCTTTTTTTATTTTCATATACATATACCCTTACTAGGTGACAACTGGTATGTTTTACACTGCAGCAGTAGCAGGATGTCGGAATAATTAGGCTCTGTTTCAAATTGCCCTGCTGAGCTTGAGCAAATCATACGCCCTCTCTATTGGACGCAGGAAATTCAAACTGGAAGACTCTCCCAAAATAGCAAATCTGATTGTAATTAAACTATTTGCTTTGTTTCCTGGCAAAATCTACATCAGAAAACCCTCTCTGTGTACATGTAGTTTTTATTAACAAAAAAGAAAACTGTATCTTACTGTATCTTTCTGCAAGATAAATTAGTTATGCTAGAAAAAGTACTTTTCGTGCTGGTATGATTCTCAGCACTGTTCTGCGCCACCCTACTGCTCAAGCTGGCAGAGCTATTCCAGAGTATTTTTTTGGCTGTAGATACTCCTGTGTATTTTAGTCTTGTTAGCCGGGTAATTGTTCTGGTATTGTCAGCAGTGTTCACGCAGAGAGCCAGACTGGCATAACTATTCCGGAACAACTCTTGCCAGTAAGATCACACTGTATTAAGCAATTTCTTTTTTTTATTTTTGCAATTCTGGACTTTCATTCTGAAGCACCAGAGCAGATCAGGTCCCAGTTTATTTTACATGACTACTTTTGGACTTATTTATCCCCCAGAATTTGGCCAAAAATCATCTTCCAAATCTGTCTCGAGTAACTGAAAGTCTTAAAGACTAGCTGGTTTTCTGTCCTTTAAACACTACCACCCTTTCCACAGATGTGAATTTGTTTCTTAAGTCATTTATGTGCAAAGTCAGCTATATTAGGAAACCTCGTTTCCCTCAGCAGTTTAAGCTACCCAAGGCACGCTGATTACGGTGTGCCTATGTGTTTTGTTCCACTGTCTTCTTGGGAGGGGGCACGCTAACCTCAGTAAAGAAGCTGGAACAAGCAGCTGTGGTGTGGTGACTTCTGGCATGGCTTCAGCTGTTTGCAAACCAGACACTACAGCTTTTCCCAAATCACTGCGGCAAACTGCTTAAGTGTAATCTGACTTCGTACTGATGCGGACGAGCAGCGTTGGTATGTCCCATTCCACTGGCTTTGCTGTAAGGGGAATAACCTCCGAGACACAAACATTGGTGCAATTTTTTGGTTAGCACAGCTGTTTCTGAAATGAATGTCTGAGCAGCCATCTACTATGGATGTTCACATAGCTTTCTTGCCAGTAAAATTACATCAACTTACAAAACAACATGAACTAAGCTGACAGAAGTTTGGGTTGTTTTTTTGCTAGCAGACTGTGTCCACATTAGAGGTTTTGCTGGCTTGGAGATGTTGGCTGGGGAGGGATGCTGACATAGCTATTTTGGTGAAACTTCATAACATACCCCAGGTCTTTGTACTAAATAAATCACATCACAGTTGGCTACGTAGAATATTCTTTGCGTGCATTCCAAGGTGCCAGCCGACGTCTAAAAGCTGTTAGCTACCTGAGAAACAGATAGCTGTGAAATGCACACAGATAAAAACCAGAACCTTAAGCATTGACCCCTTTGTTAAAAAACACAATACATTTACTGAAGTATACCTTTCCAGAAGAAGTCTCTTGAAAATTAGATTAATATAGAACTATTAGCAAGAACATAATACATAAAAAAAGTCTATTAAACAATACCCGATTGCCACAAGTGCAAATAAAAATTATTAATTCGCACGACAAACTACATGTTTTCTAAAGTGTAAATGTGTGTGTACGATGCACACATATACCTTTGTATACTGAAACTTCATGTAACATGTTTACTGTTCCATTGTATTCTTTGTTCTCCATATTTACGTTGGAGGAATAGAAGCTTTCTTTTGATATATGGCTCTTCTTCACTGAAGTATATGAAAGCAAGTAGATGTAGTTAATGACCGCTTAAAGCCTCTTTGCATAGTCCATACACAAACAGAAGGCAGGAGCAGTGCACGATCTTCCCGGTCTGCGCTGTGTAATTGTCACTCAGTTACCCAGCAAGCGTCAGACTTTGCCAGGGAATCCTGAATGTTTTATTTTATAATAGATATCACACATGCATCTTCACCCATGTAGGCTTTCTCAGAAAAAATGTAATGGATGTAGGGCTTTCATACAAAGCAGCGATGGATCTAGATAAAAAATAACAGCATGTGGTATTGTTTCGTTAAACCATTAGACGCTCATTATCTAAGGGTACATTTGAAAGTGCACTTATTTCTTCTGATCCGTTTGCTTAGCTTTCCACTGAAGTATAGATTGAATTTGCTGCTAGAAAATGTACGACAAACAGGGTATAGTCAAAGTACTGTCCTTTTATGAATCCTTCAGATGAATAAGTCTGTACTATTCAAAAACATTTGAACAGCACGTGAAATTGAGATAAAATAATGTTATTGTCTTATTTTCTATAATGTACGATTTTGTAATGAGAAGAAAGAAGTAATGATAAGGAGGCTTTCTATGTCACATTTGTGGTTTGGTTCCTTTATCACTTAATCCAATCCCATTGTGATGGAAGTCTCATTGTCTTCCATGGACTTGGACATACTGAATCATTTTCTAGAAAAGCTGGTGGTCATATCCTATTTTTGTGTCCGAAGAAGGAAGTTACTATTTTCTAAACAAAGAATAACAACAACAATACTATGAGGATTTATTCTTACAGTTTTAATCGCTTTCAGATCAGTGGAGAAAGATGCTTTAGCCTACACCAAGTGGTACAATAGCAGCTAATTATATTATTCAGTAAAAAGTGCAGCTGAAATACCATCATCTTGCTGAAGACAACAGTTCTGGCTGTAATAACTACTGCTTCAGTGTAGAACAGATGTGCATATACTTACTCATGAGATGCCACACTGTCTCAGGGAAGTGGTCTAACGTAGATGAGATGTCACCACGAAGGAGATTATCAGAGCCTTGCCTTGGACAGGCACGTCATCGGGAAAGGAATGTAGTAGGTAGATGGGCGTGCCTCTACTCAAGCGTACAGAGGCCTGGAGGAAGCAAAAAAGCCCTTGTAAAGGCTGTACGAAAAATCGCGCATGTTCAGATCGTTATCTGCACAATAATCACGTACACACACACACACAATCATCTAATACCCAAAGGTTTTAAACAAGGGAATTGGAGGAAGAAAAGACACGTACTATCTGCACGGCCCTGGAGCAGGTGCTCTAACTGGGACAGCTGCCTGAGCTGGTAGAAACGCTAGCAGCGAGCCCGCGAGGAAGCAGCAGCAGAATGGCACAAAAGATAGCATGGAAAATGCTTAGGGAAGGGAAGCATAAACAAGTCTCAGGAGTACTGGGTTTCCTGACCAGAAATATAGCAGATGTGGCAAGAAAAAAACCACCAAACAAAACAAGGAGGAGATCTGCCTCGCCAACAGCCCCATGAGCAGGAAATGTAAGGGAACACAAATGACAGGGAACATTTGTTGAAGCAAGGAAATCAGGAAATGCACGAGGGAGATCCATTCCATAGAGCTAGCTAGTCCCAATCCAGTGTTCGTGTACGGGCTTAAACTCTGACTCAGAATCTACGTTACCAATATTGAATGTAACGCTGATCGAGGGACAAAGATTGTTCACGAGTCAGGTCCGAGTTCTAAGCTGGAGAAGCCAAATGAAGTTCAGAACAGTGCATGCTTCTTCTTGAGAAATAAGTAAGAAATAAGTACGTTCAGAAAAAAGTTACTTACCTAAGACTTTCCTAATGCCGATTCTGATTAGTGGGGAGGATGCATTCTTATCGATCGGCACAGCCTGGAGTCTGTCCAAAATGCAGAAATAAAATTAAGAAATGCATTACTAAAATAATGTTGAGTTTGTATACCCAATGTGTGATGTCTGTATGTGTGTAGTCATAAAACCACTGTCTGCTTCCTATTGTAGAGACCAACATTGAAGTTGGAAAGCGAGCAATATTCTTTGTAGCTGCAGCTACTGAACTGAAGCAAATTCTGGGTCACATCACCATTCAAAGTTGTTTCAAGTGCACCAAAATAATAGGAATATAAAAGCCAAGATCAAAAAAATTGTATGTATTACATTTGCTTTATAGAAAGCCTCAGGAACGCATTTTGATGACAGCTCTGGCCTCTGGTATAGACTAAATGGAGGACAAGTGACTGAGAACAGGCGGTCAGGATAGATCCACGAAGTATCACAGCTGTATTTGCGATACCACCTATGGATAGCGAGTTGGAAAGATTTATGACACAACTCTGCGCTGAATCCGTACCGGTCAGCAAAGGGCTAAACCTCACCTACGCTGCACCAACGCAGCTGCAGCCCATGTCACCGTGAACGCGTCCTTCCTTTTTCCCCGTTACGCGGCCCCCACAGCATCACTAAACGCCGTGAAGCTTGTATGCGAACTAATTTAAGCATCGCTTTGCTTCCAGACATTCCTATCACCCACGAACTTGCTGAATAATGGCTTCAGAGCAAAGCTAATTAGGTTGACGGAAATTCAGCGGCATCAGGAGAGAAAACGCTCCAGGTTTCCTCGACCCCCTTTGCGCTGCGCTGCGTGACAGGAAGGTGCAGCTGCCGCGCCCGCCGCGGGCCCCGCGGCGACGGCCGGGCCGGGCCGGGCCGGGCCCGCAGCCGCCGCCAGCACCGCTGCCTGCGGGCGCCTGGGCCCCCCGCAGCGCCCAGGGCTCCGGGCCGGCGGCGAGCGGGGCCGCGGCCGCCGCGCTCAGCCGGAACGGACCGCCCCGCCCGGCGGTCATGGGGCCGCCTTCCCCCGGCCTCCGCTCACTTCGCGCGGGACGGGGCAGCGGCGGCCGGGGCGGTACGGGGCCGGGGCCGGGCTCCGGCCACGGGCGGCTCTGAGGGACACCCCGGCGGGCCCGGCCCGGCCCGCGGCCCCGCCGCCCCGAGGGCCCCTCCGCTGCGCGGGAAGCCGCCCCCGCCCCCCGGCGGCTCCGAGCGCCCCAAGTTTCCGCGGCCGTTGCATAACTGCGGGCGGGGCGGGGCGGGGGCTGGGCCCGGGCCGCCGGGGGGCGGGCGGGAGGGGCCGGCGCGGCCCTCGCCCCGCCGCTGCCCGGCGCGGCCCGGCCCGGGGGAGGGCGCCGCGCTGCCCGGGGGCTGACCCGCCCGCCCCTCCGCCGGCCGCCCGGGAGACCGACGCTGCCGGCGGGGGCGCAGAGGCTCTCCCCGCGCCGCCCGCCTCGCCGCCCGCCCGCTCCGGCAGAGCGGCGCTTGCTCCCGCGGAGCCGCGCGCCCGGCGCCGAAGGGCACGTCCTCGGCGGCAGCCTGCGGCGGGGCCGGCCCCGGCGACTGCCCGCCGCTGGGACGTCCGCGCCCGCCGTCGGGACCGACGGGTGGAAGATGAACCCCGCTCCCGCGCCGCCGCCGCCGGGGCAGCAGGTGATCCACGTCACGCAGGACCTGGACACGGAGCTGGAGGCGCTTTTCAACGCGGTCATGAACCCCAAGCCCAGCTCCTGGAGGAAGAAGATCCTGCCCGAGTCCTTCTTCAAGGAGCCCGACTCGGGCTCGCACTCGCGGCAGTCGAGCACGGACTCGGGCGGCCCCCCGCCGCGGCCCGCCGCCGCGCAGCACGTCCGCTCCCACTCCTCGCCCGCCTCGCTCGTGGGCTCGGGCGCGGCGCAGCAGCACGCGCACCTCCGCCAGCGCTCCTACGACGTGACGGACGAGCTGCCGCTGCCGCCCGGCTGGGAGATGGCGCTCACGCACACGGGACAGCGCTACTTCCTCAAGTGAGTGGGGCGGCGGGCGGCTGCGGGGCGCCGGCGGGGAGCGCGGCCGGAGCTCCTGCGCTCGGCGGTGGCAGCGGCCCGGGGCCGGCCGCGGGGTCCCGGGCCGGAGGGCGGTTGCTGTGGCCTGGTCCGCACCGGGGGGGGGTCGTCGGCCAGGTTTCACGCCGGCCGGCGGGCCGGGGCTAGCGCGGAGGAGAGCGGGACGGGGGGGGGCGCCGCGCCGGCCGGACGCGAGCTGCACCGTGAGGCGGAGGGGCAGCGCCGTGAGGTGGCGGGGGACGCCCGGGGCGGGGGCAGCTCCGTGAGGTGGTGGGGGCAGCGCCGTGAGGCGAGGGCGGCGGGGGCGCCCGGGGCGGGGGCAGCGCCGTGAGGTGGCGGGGACGCCCGGGGCGGGGGCAGCTCCGTGAGGTGGTGGGGGCAGCGCCGTGAGGCGAGGGCGGCGGGGGGCGCCCGGGGCGGGGGGCAGCGCCGTGAGGTGGCGGGGGACGCCCGGGGCGGGGGGCAGCGCCGTGAGGCGAGGGCGGCGGGGGGCGCCCGGGGCGGGGGGCAGCGCCGTGAGGTGGTGGGGGCAGCGCCGTGAGGCGAGGGCGGCGGGGGCGCCCGGGGCGGGGGCAGCGCCGTGAGGTGGCGGGGACGCCCGGGGCGGGGGGCAGCGCCGTGAGGTGGTGGGGGGCAGCGCCGTGAGGCGAGGGCGGCGGGGGGCGCCCGGGGCGGGGGGCAGCGCCGTGAGGTGGTGGGCAGCAGCGCTGTGAGGCGAGGGCGGCGGAGGGGCAGCGCCGTGAGGCGAGGGCGGCGGGGGGCAGCGCCCCGAGGCGGCGGGAGTCGCCTGACGGAGGGCGGCGGCGGGGGGCGCCGGGGGAGCGCCGAGGCTTTCCACGTCCGAGGAGGATGCGAAGGCCCGGGGAGGAAACTCCTTCCCGCTTCACCGGTGGGGAGAGGAAGACGAGCGGGTGAGGCGAGCCGCCGGGCGCGGGCTGGAGGGCTGCTTCCAGAGGCGGGGGCATCCTGCCTGTAACTGTCGGTTCCGTATTTCTTCCCTGCTTGGCCACGCGTCCAAGATTCAGTGACTGATTTTTTAAAAATAGGTGTAATAGCAGTTGTTGCAGGGAGTTTTCCAGAATGCGGGAACAGGACACTGTGTGTGTGTGACCTGTTGGAGGTAAAATAGGCTGTGGACGGGGAGCTGCACAACCCGGGCTCCCGGGTCTCCAGCCCAGGCTTGAACTGCGAAACCACCGTGTTCGTGCCGTGGGTGGCTTTTCACAAACGGAATGCACTGCTGCAGCGCAAGTGGTGTGTATTGTATTTATAGCATCCGTATCTTTAGGGACGCGGGAGGAGGCTTCCTTATTTTAGTGACAGATTTTGAGAAGTGTGGTAGCATAACTGCCTATCCCTTCTGGCCAGTAATTTTGGCCAGAGTTTTTTATTTATGACATTTGGAATTTGGTTCAAAGCAGTTTAATAGGCCTGAAAGTATGTAATAGTTGTAACGTGGTAAGGCGACAGTGCCTTATTTTGGTAGATTCTGTATCTCTGCTCCAGATTCATTGCAGATTAAGTGGCACTGTGCTAACCCGGTAAATATGCAGTGACAAAATGTTTACTAATGAAATAAAACACTTACTGATGAAGCATCTACCTAAGGATATTGAGGGAGTTTAACTGCCAGGGCTACGGGGAGGTCGTGTACTTGTTTCCTACAGCCTTCTCAGTCAGAAGAGTAGTGTCTTGAGTTCATATTCAACCGCGTGTGTGTGTATTCAGCCATAATGAATGGCATATAGACAATGCATGAGGGGAGAGAGAGAGAACGTTTACTGTTTAAAAAAATGAATACATGCATAATTTACATGATTCTATAATGGTTTCTGTGCCTTGTGGCTTTGGAATCTCCAAAGGATTACTCAAGAGCCCGGTCTTCGAATTACTCTGCACAGAGTTTAGATTTTTGCCTCTTGTCACACTCTGAGTTACTACCAAAGCACAAAAATACGTTTCCTTTCTTCCTGCCATTCTGTGTGTTACTGCATATGGTTTATAATATGGGGTGGTCATGTATCAGGTTCCAAACTTAGGAGTTTTTTATTAAACTGGTTTACCTGAATGAGGATCTCGTTGCTCTGCACTTTGCGTGCATTTTTCTCAATAGAACAGGACAGAGAAGGAGCAGCTGACTGACAGGAGCACTGTAACAGACCATTCGTAAATAAATATTTTATATACATTCTTGCTAGGGCTTGGCCAGCAGGTGTTGTGAGATACCTCTGGCTAAAAATTACGTAACATAATCTTTGTCTGCAGCTTGGTTTTTGACTAATACCGAAATGAGCTCCTGCGGTTTCACCTTCCTGTCACACATTTCTGACACAGAGACAGTTTTCCAAGTTGATGGATTCTTGTTGCTTAGGCCCAAAATGCAAGTCCTTTATTTAAAAAAAGGCATGGATAAAACCCCAAAGTGTCTTTAATTTTTTTCCAAATCCTGTCAACAGTAACATTCTGATTAACAACATCCTTTTTTAATATAAAATAAAGTTTTCATTGTGTATGTAATTTGTTACCTAAGTTAGTCTTTGTTTTCTTTCCTCAGTTTTATTTATCCAACAGAACTTTTCTCATGTCTATAAAAATTAATTGGAATAATGTGTTTCTTTATACCTCCCTGCTTTTGGGAGTAATACTTAGCTATAAAATGATCACATATGAATTGTAATATTTTACAAGTGGTGTAATGTTTTTCAGGTGAAAATAGAATTTTCTGCAGAAATTTAAGATTGTTTCTGGAAAGCAGCATTTAAAACTATGTGCAATAATATACAGGGTTCAAGCCAGATGATGTGCTGGAAAATCCTGTTTGGTCAAACCAGGCATACGAGGTTACATTTTCCTATATTCAAGGCAAAAAAATTTGCCATTTCTTTCCAGCTTAATGATAAAGATTTGTTTATAGTCATTAGTAAAAGAAAACTGAGAAGCAAATTAAGAGAAAATAGCCAAACTGGGTCCTGTTAAAGCCTTTATTATCTGTTGAAGTGTAGAATGCAATTTGTTGTATTTAAACGTATTTTCAAGAATTATTAAACAAAAGTAGTGATGGGTGTTTCGGTGAACAGCGAGCTAACCTTGCTGACAGGGAACCAGCTATAACTTGAAGCAGTCACACTCTGGCATGTCAGTTCCTGCAGAGATTTTCTGGCTGTGACTGGAAGAAACATAAGTAGCCTGGGGACCACTCCACCCTGTAATTAAACACCCGACCGCAGAAGTGGGGGCTGGAGGGCAGACTAATGAACACACACTTACAGCAGTGTTATCTAAAGCATTTTTCTGTGTGTGCATGTGTGGAAAAAAACTTAAGTGTGATTTATTTCTGATAAAAAGGGTTTCTGGAAAGACAGGCAAACTGCCTTGCGTAGCTCTTGTGTTGGTAAGTGGGAATATCAGTTGCATATCGATCCACGTGCTGAGCTGTGTACACACATTCTGTAAAAAGAATTTTTCAAGTATTACTTTCCACCAATTTGTTTTTAGGTGGTACAGCCTCATATTTCAAAAGAAGACTAAGGTTTTAATGTTTTCTCGGCATGTGTACGGTGCTTCTTGCTCAGACTCTGATTTTGTTCCAGAAGGCAAACAGAATACAGGGAGTATGGCGTTTGCACTGAACAGATTTGTGAAACGGTTGCCGCTGTTATCTTTATCACACTGTGTTTTTTAAAATGTTACGGTGAACATTTGCCGTACCAGGACATATTTGCCAGTAAATCCTGCTCAAGGGGAAAGAAGGCTAATTACTTTCAATATTTGATTTGCTTGACATGTTCAAATTTTTTCCTAGTGGTTTCTGTTGGTGGAGAAGCTTGATTTAACATGTGATCAGTTTTATATTACTGAGCATGTTCAGCAGGACAAGGGGAGAGGAAAAGTACTGTAAATACTATGAAAATACTTTTGTTCTGAGACTGACTAAACAAATAATACTAAGACAGCTGAGGTGCTCAAATGATTTCCAAATATAGCCTTTCCCTGAAAGCCATTTGTGTTAATTCTGTAGAGATTGTTGTTATTTTATATTGATGTTGTGCTTGGTGCTGTACAGTGTTCATAACAGAGATACTTTTCCACCTCAGGAATGTAGTTACACAAGGAGAAATGGGGGAGGAGATGGACAGTGCATGAGACAGTTACTCTGTTCAGTTCCGATAAAGGTGTGGAAAACACTAACACCTTGGTGCGACACTTCTGCAGTGTTGTTTCACAGTTGTGACCACAGTTACTCCCAGATGTGATGCATGCCCTGTAAGGTGGGGCTTCCATCCGTGTCGCTTGCTTCAGTCCTTGCAGAAAAACGGTGCAAAGCAAGAGGCCATGCAGCCTCACTGTTTTTGGTGTTGTGCTTTGGAAGGAGACATTTACAGAAGCATACGGCTTTTGGAGCATTAATCCACACCTTAGGGGATTTGTTTTGTTCCCTGTCTCCAGTGGTTATTCATGTGGGACTTAGTGCCTGAACTGCTCCCCTGGCCAGCGTGCCTTTATTGAAAGTCAGTTATAATGTGCGAGATGGTACTGAGATGCGTTACTACTAATGACTTTTATCTGGGATTGGTGAGTGTATTAAAGAGTTCCTAACAGACAGGAAAGCTGTGATACAATACCAAAGTCTAATCGATGGAAATTCAACTATAGGTCACCTTTGTAACTCATTTTAGAGATGCTTAGGAAGTTCTGAGGTTGGAATGTACACATCAAAATGAAATTTGCAGGCTGCGATTGACAGCATTAGAGGTCTTTCTGATTGTTCCTCTAACGGGAGTCTGTAGTTCAAATGATGTTTTAATGGTGATGATATAAATCCAGAGAACTTCCTTAACTTTTGTGCAAATGAGAATTGGTTTTTATCTTCCTGCTTCCTGGGATCAACATGATCTATGGAGTAATTTCAGCCTCTCGATTCTGAGGTTGGGCCAGATCTCATTTTGGCAAAACTTGAGTGATTGGGCTTTGTCTAAGGGACCTCTAGTGTAGTCAAGGAGGAGAGAGGATCAGCACATGAAGTCCTTAGACATATGTCTAGGCAGTTAGGTCATTTAATTCCTACAAATGAAAATATGAAATATATGAAATACAAAAATGGGGAAAAAATTATGATTAGAAATAAATTGATATATTCCCTTGATTTAATAATCTCTGGTACTATGTACAAGCAAGAAAAACAATGGAATTTCAGGGTTGTCTCTCAAAACAGAGAGTTAGTTTAGTTTGCTAGTTAGTTTATTGCAAATATCAGGCCTTGATAGAATTTTTGCCCAATTGCGGACAGAATAAGAATTTCAGAGATTGGCCTTAATACGTTGTTCCTGAATCACTGTTTTATTTCAGTACAAAATATTGTCCAAATTTCTGGTAAGGGAGAGTTATCTGTCTAAATTTGAATATGCTCCCAAAATTAGGTGTGTAAATTTTAAAGTATAGCAGAAACAATAGAATCAGTAATCACGAGTATTTAGTAAGTTTTTTTTAAAGAACTGTCGATACTGAAAGTTGTTACTGGGACATAGTAATAAAAGCCATGGACACTAGGCCGTATTCTTGCTGTTACGTACTTCGTAGGCTGTTCTGCTTCATTGCATATCTATGACTCCAGTCAGAACTTGCATTTCAGTCATCACAGCTTTAAAAGTTTCTCAATTTAGTATGTATGTACAGAATGCAACCGTGTTTCAGATACCTCTGTATGAGCTTAATTCAATTACTGTTCTTGGCAAATGTATTAAATAATAAACACTGACAAACGATAACAGTAATTATTTCATAATAATCTGCATACAAAGTTAAATATTTTTTTAAATATTACATGAAGGAAATGTTGTTTTGTGGTAGTTTTTAGGTACCTTTTTGATTTATAATAAAGTTTTCTTATCAATACGTTCCACTAAATAATAAGTTATCATGATTGTGTTCAGCTTGATATAAATATGTCACTTGATAGGAATGTTTAGACAGAGCAAACAATGAATTTCATGTGATCGCTGGAAAAGCCTATGCTGATGTTTTTGTTTTTGAAGGTGTTTGTTGATTTTATATTTTAGATGGCTCTTTTGCAAGTGCAGTTAGACAGAGTACCTGTACTGCCTAAGAAAATTCTGTATGATTAGCTCTTAAGTACATCAGTACAACGGTACCAAGATGGAATTTTTCATTTATTTATGTATTTATTTTTATTTCTTTTGTTGATTGTAAAGGTTTAATAGATTAACTTCCATATTCAGTGCTACATTAGAAGTAGTGAATTGAACTAAAACCAGACCTGCGATGGTCTCCACAGGAAAAAAAAAAAAAAGTTTGGCTGTAGTAATTTAATTTCTTTGCGCTTCTGTCAATGCAAAGGAGTATATGGAAGTAAAATACAGAGAAATAAAGGGCAATTAAAATGGTATGCAAAATGAATGGACAATAAACGCGATCAACTTGTTACGCACGAAGTGCAAGCTCGGATAGCTTTCACTACTGTAAGTTACAAAGCTGATAGTGGAACAGGTGTAATTAGTTCTTTCTCTTACAGTGAATCAGCTGGCTGAACTGTTTATGGGTTAAAATTTGCATTTTGTGTAACTTTGAAGTTCAGTTGCTTTTAATTGAGTACACTTGCTAACCTATTTTTCATAAGTGGGGCAGAACCATTTATTTTTTTGCAGTGATCAAGCCAAAATTCACATTTTGTATATGAAAAAAGTTTTGCCTGTGTTCTATGTTGCATATCTTTAACTCAGTAAGGACTTAAAATCATGTCTTTTGTAAAATTTGTGCAACTTTAAATGTAGACTGCATCTTCACAGCAGAATGGAGCTTAGGAAGTGCTGAGTGCTTTTAATTTTCACTGACTTTCTACTGAATTTGGTGAACTGAATGTCTTTCCATTTAACAGGAGGTTTCAGGATCTGTCATACAACATCTGATCCTGTGGTGAAATTTTTAATTAAAAAACTGGTCTCAGGACATTATATGTGCCATACATGTTCTCAGGACATTATATGTGCCATACATGGTAGATATCTGTTCTTCGTATTTTTATGTAGCTTACATTTTAATCATTGTTGAACTATGATAATTATTCACTCAAATTATATTTTTTAATACAAAAGTTAAGAGCAAGTCTATGCATTCATTTGCTGACAGTAGTTTACAAATAATATCTTCAGATTAATTTTCATAGAATCACGGAATGGTTTGGGTTGGAAGGGCCATCTAGTCCAGCCCCCCTGCCACGGGCAGGGACACCTTCCACCAGAGCAGGTTGCCCAAAGCCCCGTCCAGCCTGGCCTTGAACACTTCCAGGGACGGGGCAGCCACAGCTTCTCTGGGCGACCTGTGCCAGTGTACTAAAACTTCATGCTTTCAAACTAGATGGTGAAACACCAGGTGGCCTAGAGTTTATGGAAAGAGCTTTGTAATTTAATACACGGATGTCAGAAATATTTTTAATTTAATGTTATAGTGGACCACATTTTGGTTCATGAGCTTAAAATTTTGGGTTTGGATTAACACACTTTTGTTAGAGGTAACTGCATTTGTTGGCAAAGGCACCTGAATGCGTCAAGCATGCAGCTTTAGTGACAACAACAGGGGCCTTACAGCAGAAATCCAGTGATATGTTAACAACTAATTCTAGGGTCTTTGGATGGTCCTCTTCAGAGCTGGGTCACATCTTATTGACTGATAGGTGTCTATTTTAGATCTTGACTGAAGAGAGCTGGTGAAAATAGCACAACAGGGTGTTCCGAGTTACTGCGTTGTAGACTGACTCTACAGCTCTGCTGCAGCTGGAGAGATGGATCGTGTTTATGGACGCTGGTTGTAAATGGGTGATTTAACGAAGTCTGATTTGAGTACTAACAGTAACATCTGCCAGGCTTAAGCTTACAATTTACAGTGAAGTGAAAAAAGTTATTCATATGTTTATTTAACTTTGTGGAGATTAAAGTTTTTCTTCCCATTGACAATTATAAATATTTGGAATAGATTACTTTAAAATCAGACTGATTAATTGGAGGAAATTTTGACCTGGATAGACAAATAACTTCTTTTGATATAAATTTGTGAAGCATAGCCGAAAAGAAAAATTAAGCTAATTTCTGTGTTGACATTGGAGTCCCTCTTAAAAACTTAAAAGCCCATCAAGGATCTATAAGCTACCTTTTTTCCTGTGAACTTGGTAGTAGGAACGGCTACAGAGTTTCTGATGAAAGCTAATAATTACTCATTTTCTGGTGCAAGATGGTGTCTTTTCATGATCGATAGAGTACTTTCTCAGAATTGGAAATCATGTCACCTGTGGTGCGTAATAAAATTTGGTGGTTAATGTGGTGCTTAATAAAATCTGAGGATGAAAGCAGATCTAGAATAAAATTACTTGGAGGATGCATTTAATTTTCAGGATGTGATCCAATTCTCTCTCTTGTCGAGTTTTCTGAGTTAGGATACAAGCTACATTTTTGACGTAGCTGTAAAGTGTCAGTGGAGAAAGCTTTAACCAAGGCTACACTGACCCTAGAAGTGTTACCAAGAAGGGTTTCCTCTGAGGAAATATTTAAGAAACTTATTGTAAAGGGCTGTCTAGACACAAAAGTTGCACTAAATTTAGGTGTATGCACTTCTAAATTATTTAAGGAAATCAATGACAACCCTGCTATACACACTATTGTGTTGATATAAAATTTGATATATTGGACCGATGTACACTTTTAAGCTAATAATGAATAATGTGCATGCAGAATTGCATTGATTGAATGGAATTTGTCTTAAATTAATCCTTTAGTCTTAGTGTTAAACCCAAAGTCCACAGTATTTGTGCATTAATGGATGACAACTTTCATGCACCTATCTCATGATACGAGCTGAAAATACAATTGCTTTATGCATTAATCATTAGAAAATAATATCAATTAGCATATTTTTAGAAAGATGTGTATAGAATAGATACAGGTGTTGATTAAGAATGCTACTGTGAAAACCAGATGGTTTTTCTGGAAGCATCTGAAATGGTATTGTCTTTACTAACGGTTTGGGTTGCTCAAAGAAAGAAAAAGGAACAGTAGGTTTATATTTATAATTTTTGTGAGCTGCTGTAATCAACATCTAAAAGATGGCCTGCCTGACCATCTTGACTCCATAACTGGTAAATGACAGTATGCAGAGCTGTCTGCTTCCTAAGCTGATGGATGTGTCCAACTTTGAACAGATTTGACAACGTAGAATCTGTAAAGTCTGTCCTTCCCAGCTTTTTACTGGTCACTCCTTCAAATCATGTTGGAAGACTCGGTGGTTAGGCTTTGACTTGTTTCCCATTTGGATGCTCTGGATGAAGTTGAAAATTGGTTTTACCCATAATTCCATCTCTGTGATTAAGGAGGTTGTTGCCGGACAAGAGCTTCTTTGTAACAGCGTATTTGGTGCTCTGGGGCCTAGCTGACTAGCAGATACAAATGGTATGAAAACAATTACATCCAGAGGAAATATCATGTGGGCTGAATTTCAACATACAGACTTGTGGCATTTTCCCCCTTCATTTTAGAGAGAGAGAGAGAGGTGGGCGAGATGTGGGGTGGAGGTGGGGTTTTTTGTGGTTCGGGGATTTTTTTACATTGATTAAATCAAAGTCCAGCCCTAGAGCGAATGCTAATGCCTGTGACTGTTGTATGAACTCTTCAAGAATGTAAAATTTGAGAACATTGCATTGTACTGCAGTATTCCCTACCTATGGCTATTTTTAAGGCAGATGTCACAGAAGCTACAGTGAGGAGACAGATGCAGGCTTGCTTAGAGAACTGAACAGAATGTATTGTGCTTAAACGGAAATAATTGCTCAGAGTGCCACCACAAATTACTACAATATAAGGGAAGGTGTGAAAGAGGAGTTAGTGATCTTGCAGTTCCTCATGGCTAATAGCATGCACATAGGCAGTTACAGCATAAGCACAGCAATAGTAGAGCTGCAAGCCCGGACACAGGTTTTCCTGCAGAAACTTGTTTGTCTGCCCATACCCTATGGAACATCTGCTGGCCCCTCACTGTTTTCTTGGTCAGAATGCTCCTTTTTGTTCATTGGGTATTGATCTGTCCCTAATCCTTTTTGGGTTCAATATTCTGACAGTCTTTCAGGTTTGCGAATAGAAGGACACTTCCATGGTACATTTGAGTTTTTCCCTGTACCACAAGTAGTCCTTTTTTTCTACCTGTGATTAATTTTCCTAGTCTATCTACTGGTGATGTTTTTATTAAATGTTCTACATTCCTATTTCTCAATGATTGGTTGGTGAGAAGTGGTTTAAGCATCACAAAATGAAGTAACTGTCTTCTGTCAATAAATTCTTAAAGGTTGTATTAAAGTGTATTGTGTTTCCAAAATAAAAAATTGGATTTGAACTGTGAGATTTCTGTTTATGTGAGATTCTTAAATGCCGCTAGCAGACTTAAATTCTGTGTGGGTTTGGGTTTGAGTTTGTTTTTTTTTTTTTAAGGAAGTTCTCAAAACTTCTTGATTGACGTGTTTTCTTAGGCTTCACCTTCACTGTGAAGCCCCTAAATACAGCAGCATCAGAGAAGAAGGAAGTACGAGTGATTGGAAAGCTGAGCTATGTTGAAGGAAACAACAGTGCAGTTCCTGTTGTGCTGCAGAGTGTGACTCTTAGGAAATCACATAATCTCTCTGTGCCTTCATTTGTGGTATGTAAAACTAGAAAAATATGTTTTCCCACTTTATAGTAGCTCCTGAAATAGCGTTTTAAAGATAGAAGCACTAGCACTAGCAAGTATCTATAGTGATATTGATAATGCAGGGCATATGCATTAAGAACCGATCAGCGTCTGTTCTTGTCGAAGAAAAGTTTCTGCGTATTGAAGATAGTGTACAGGAATAAACACTAAATTTTTGCTCTGTGGAAGTTGTTTCTTACAATGTAAGCTTACATCCTTTTGCAGTGTTACCATTCTAAGTGGATACAAAGCTTGTGTTTCCATAGGGCAGATCAGCCACCAGAATATTGTAGTGCAATCACTGGTGATTCTTGACCATTCTACCAGCAACAGGAGTTCAAAATCCCTGGGGAGGACTGCAGATTGCTCTTTAATATCCTTCTCCTGTGGGCTTGTTTACAAAACTAACTATAGTTTGTGCAAACGACAGCAACACCCCAAACACGGTTGGAGGTAGAACAGAATTTTTCATAGGAGCAGACATCACAGATGTAAGAGGAAGGCAGCTTGCCCAACTGGAGTTTGTTAGATTACCATATTTTCAAAGGTGTCTTTACCTGATAAATCATTTGGGGGATTGTCCTGGTTTCAGCTGGGATAGAGTTAATTTCTTCCTAGTAGCTGGTATAGTGCTGTGTTTTGGATTTAGCATGAGAATAATTTTGATAACACGCTGATGTTTTAGTTGTTGCTGAGCAGTGCTTACACTAAATCAAGGACTTTTCAGCTCCCCATGCTCTGCCAGGTGCACAAGAAGCTGGGAGGGGACACAGCCAGGACAGCTGACCCACACTGGCCCAAGGGCTATTCCATACCATATGGCGTCATGCTCAGTATAGAAACTGGGGGGAGCTGGCTGGGGGCAGCGCTTGCTGCTTGGGGACGGGCTGGGCATCAGTCGGTGGGTGGTGAACAGTTGCATCACTTTTTTTTTTCCCCCTGGGTTTTATATTTCTCTCTCTTTTGTTGTTTTCCTTTTCATTACAAATTATTGTTGTTGTTGTTGTTGTTATTATATTTTATTTCAATTATTAAACTGTTCTTATCTCAACTTGTGAGTTTTCTCACTTTTACCCTTCTGATTCTCTCCCCCATCCCAGCAGGGGGGAGTGAGCGAGTGGCTGGGTGGTGCTTGCTTGCCACCTGGGGATAAACCAGGACAATCCTTTTTGGCGCCAAACATGGGGCACAAAGGGTTTGAAGTAATAACGGATTAACCAGAGCGTATTAAGGAATTTAGATCTGTTAACAGTTGCTGGTCACAATATTGATTCATCTGTTCTCAATATTAGTTTATCTGATCTGCACCATGCTCATTGTTTTGCTGTACATGTTAGAGATAGGTGTTGTTTTTTGCAGTTTACTGTGCTCTGCAGTGATTAGTGATATTTTGCCTGGGAGATTTGTTATTAAAACGCTGGCCTTGAGCTTAATCTGGTATCTGAGGTTTGTACTGAAGCCATTACTGTATGTCAGGTACCACCTCATGGAGACAATTAGCAATTATACCTCTTCCTCTGAGAGGTTTTTTATGGAGGAAATACAAAATGGCACCTTCGGTACCTTCTCCTATGATGTTTCCTCCTTCGTTACAATAACTTTTCAGTATCTTGAACATCCTTGGGTAGTTAAGTTCCTTCTGTTGCTATTGCTTGGGAATATTGTTTCGATTTTGTCTAAGGTGAATAAGCAATTTAAGAATATAATCCAGAGACCTGCCTGAAGGCTGGATAGTTATTAGTGGCAGGGTGTGTGGGATAGCAGGGGCAAATGCCGAGGACGGTGGGCACCTCCAGTGTTTTGGAACTTCACCCCTGAACAAATGCAGAATCCTGAAAAATTAGTAAAGTATTTGGAAAAAGTATGCTGTCACCTGGCAATTCTAGGGAGACCCAAATCACTGCAATGTGCTAGGGCCTGGCCCATGCCTGTTGAGCCCTGTTCGACACTATTCAGAACACTATTCTGGATCTGGTGACAAAACGACAGGCACCATGGCCACTCCAGCCCCCCCCCCCCCGGTGATAGGCACCGTGGCTACTCCAGCCCCCTTGGCAGGCACTGCGGCTGAACCAGAGAACCAACCCGTGCCTGTATCAGTCATCCCTGTACACAAGAAGAAATACACAAGAAAAGCAGCTCGTTTAGTAAGGGATTAAGGTGAACCAGGGCCATAATGAGAACAGGAAGAGGAAAGGCAGAACCCATAAATGAAATGGTAATCACCCGATCCCTGTCCCTGAGTGAGCCGCAAGATACGCAAAAAGATTTCAGCCATTGTCCAGGTGAGCACGTTGTCACCTGGCTGCTCCGATGCTGGGATAATGGGCCAGTAGCCTGGAATTAGAGGGTAAGGAAGCCAAGCAGCTGGGATCCTTTTCTAGGGAAGGGGGCATTGACAAAGCGATTGGAAAAGGGGCACAAGCCCTCAGCCTCTGGAGGTGCCTGTCAGGCGTGAAGGAAAGATATCCCTTCAAGGAAGATGTTATATGTCAGCCAGGCAAGTGGACCACCATGGAGAGAGGTATGCAGTACCTGAGGGAATTAGCCCTGCTGGAGGTGGTTTAAGGTGACCTGAACAACAAGCAGTTATCCAGAGATCCAGATGAAGTCCAGTGCACACGACCCGTGTGGCGGAAGTTGGTACGGAGTGCACCAGCATTGTATGCTGACTCATTGGCAACACTGACCTGGAAAGATGGAGAGGGACCAACAGTGGATGTAGCAGCTGGCCAATTCCGTGAATATGAAGAAAGTCTCTCTTCCACAGTCTTTCATCTCGGCTGTGGAGAAACTGTCCCAGGAGTTCCAGCAACTCGAAGAGGATATGTCCTACTTTCCACCTGTATGGACCAGTATCTCAGCTACTAGGAGTCAGCGTTCTTCTGCTCGAGAGAGAGAATATAGTGGATACACACCACGGGCTAACCTGTGGTTTTACCTGCGTGACCATGGAGAGGATGTGAGGAAGTGGGATGGAAAACCTACCTCAACCCTAGAGGCGTGGGTATGTGAGTTGCAAGGAAAAACAATCACCAAAGGGGGTTCTTCCAGGAGAATTGCTGCTCTGGTTTCCAGTGGACGCTTCCCCAGACAGAGTAGAAAGGCTGATCTTAATCCTGATTTTAATGAAGGAACTCCTGACTCGTATGTACAAGAAGTGGGTAATGAACACTATGACCAGGACTAGAGGGGCCCTGCCTCCAGCCAGGTGGAGGAAAGGGACAACTGGGTTTACTGGACTGTGTGGATTCGATGGCCTGGCACATCAGACCCACAGGAGTATGAGGCTCTACTGGACACTGGTGACAGTGCACCCTAATGCTGTCAAGCTATATAGGGGCAGAACCCATCTGTATTTCTGGAGTGACAGGGGGATCCCAACAGCTAACTGTATTGGAGGCCAAAGTGAACCTAGCTGGGAATGAGTGGCAGAAGCCCACCGTTGTGACTGGCCCAGAGGCTCGGTGCGTCCTTGGCATAGACTGCCTCAGGAGAGGGTATTTCAAGGACCCAAAAGGGTCCCGGTGGGCTTTTGGTATAGCTGCCTTGGAGACGGAGGAAATTAAGCAGCTGTCTGCCTTGCCTGGTCCCTCAGAGGACCCTTCTGTTGTGGGGTTGCTGAGGGTCGAAGAACAACAGGTGCCAACTGCTACCACAGTGGTGCACCGGCAGCAATATCGCACCAACCGAGACTCCCTGATTCCCATCCATGAGCTGATTCATCGACTGGAGAGCCAAGGAGTGATCAGTAAGACTTGTTCACCCTTTAACAGTCCTATATGACCAGTGCGAAAGTCTAACAGAGAGTGGAGACTGACAGCAGACTAGCGTGGCCTGAATGAAGTCATGCCGCCGCTGAGTGCTGCCATGCCGGACATGCTGGAACTGCAATACGAACTGGAGTCAAAAGCAGCCAAATGATATGCTACAATTGATATCGCTAATGCGTTTTCCTCAATCCCTTTAGCAGCAGAGTGCAGGCCACAGTTTGCTTTCACTTGTACTCAGTTCAGTACACTTGGAATTTACTGCCCCAGGGGTGGAAACGCAGCCCCACCATTTGCCATGGACTTATTATATTTTATTTCAATTATTAAACTGTTCTTATCTCAACCCACAAGTTTTCTTACTTCTGCTCTTCCGATTCTTTCCCCCATCCCTCTGGGGGGAGTGAACGAGCAGCTGGGTGGTGCTTAGTTGCCAGCTGGAGTTAAACCATGACAGGGATGTGGGTTTGGAGTCTCCTTTTTTAAAAAGGAAGAAAGGAAAAGAACAAAACCAAGCTGGTTTGTGTCATTTGTTTGCCTAAGCAGCCTTTTGTACACATTAAGGTGCAAATGCGAATGTTGTTTTCAGAATTTTCTCAAAATATGGTATTTTCAAAAGCTTCAGGAATAAAAGTAATTACCACTTGAGAAAGGCTTTGGATTGTCTGCTTAGTTGGACAGTTTGGACAAAAGTAGCTTTCCTAATCTTAACATCCATTCTGTATGATTTCTTTTAGAGCCTCAGAGGAAGTTACATTGTGTGGATATGCTTCTCTGCAGACTCTTGCCAGTGCCATTATTCACCTAGGTTAGATATCTGGGGACTCAAACAAAGCAGGCTTTGCATCAGTAAATGAGTACAGCCTGCACTGTGGTCATCACTGTACAGCTTTGTGGGGTATGTAGTAAAAGGTCAACATTTTTGAGCTTACAAGAGCAGAATTTAGTGTGGGAGTTCTTCACAAAAGGTTTTTTTCTTTTGCATTTGGCTTTGACACTACATTTTCCTAGTCATGTTTGTCATTTTACTCATTCTACTGTATATATTTAAACAGAAATGTAACTGCTTTTGCCTTGACAGGTTAGGAAAAAGTATTTTTTTGCAAATGCATATGACTTAATTGCAGAGGCACATGTCAAAAATGAGGGTTTGATGTGATGTGAAGTTAATCTGAAAATTGTGGGCTGGATTTTAATGTTGAATAAGTGTGTGTATATGCAATCTACAACTCCTCTAACTGACATGGCAGCCCTGCTAGAGGAGGGGTGTAGTGATGCCAGTGATTCTTACCATCCCTTCATACTGCAGAGGATATACATAATACAATTTTTTGACAGCTGTTCCTTTAATTAAGACTTTTCCAGTCATGAGATGATCTCACAGATGCTGCCATCACTGTCTCTCAGTCCTGACGTCACCCAAATGGTAGATTATAATTTTAGACAAAACTAATTTTTATTAGAGGTGGCAGAGGGTTATGCTTGATTATTCATGTTTTATATTTGGCATTTTGACTTTTATCTGCTACTGAAAGACTTTATGGCAGTGGAGAATCAATGAAATTATGCCACTGCAAGAGAGTGGATAATGTAAAATTGAATAACTAGAGTAAACGAGATTTCTAGTGAGACTATTTACAACTTACTGAAAATGGAACGTTAAATGATTGATACTTAAGAGAAAGTAAGGTTTTGCTAAAGATTCAGCACTGAGGATAGTCAGTAAAGGTATGGATGTTGTAAAAGATGTCTTGTCAAAGCTAGGAAAGATCCTGGTTTGAGATTTGTCACATTCCCAGGATTAAGAAAGCATCCTTTTTAAATTCTGCCAAACTTGAAAGCAGAAAAATGTTGAATCAGTCATCATATTAAAAGGAAAAAAAAAAAGAGGGGCACAATTCCAAGTAAAAAAAAAAAGGCATGTATTTATTAAAATTTCTGGAGCTACTGATTTCATATGACTTTTACTTTGATTATGTTCTGTTTGCATTTCTTTAATTTTTTAATATGATTTGCTTTAGGTTCCCTCCAAAAATAGATTAAGAATATAAAAAGCTCAGTTTCAAAGTTATTCTGACAGCCTTGTAAAGGACTCTGTAGACAGTTGTTGGTACAGAGACTGTGGATGTGATCAGCTGTAGTGGAGCCTCAGCTGATGGTCACCCAGCCAAAATTCTATATGTTTTTCCACCCTTGGGAACACTTGTTGTTGTTGTTTTTGTCTTGCTTTTAATTTACATCTGGAAATGGAAAATAAGGTTCTCTGGGAAGTCTGAGACATTAGGTGACAGGTCATTTTTTTCAGTGTCACACTCAGCCACACGTAATTCAACAAATATTTTAATTTTGAATTAATAGTTCGCTTCAGTGTTAGGAGGTTTGTTTTTAATTATTTTTTAAGACAATTTCAGAGGGCTTTCTTGTTTCAAAAGTGCTGTTGGACTTCTTCTTCTATGACTGTTTAGTTTATAAGTCAGCAGAAAAAACCAAGTTGATGTAATGGAAAGGCAGAAACTTAGCTGTTTTTATAGCTTTTAAAAGTGTCTTTATCACCTCTGCAATCTAAAAAAAGTGTTGCAAAACATCTAATTAGATAACTTACTGGTACAATTAAACATCTCTTTTGGAACAGATGCTTTGCAAAATGAAATTGGTGATTGTTACACTGATTTTCTTTGTTGCAAATGAAAAGTTTGAGCTCACAAATCCATACTTGAGAGAGATCACTCTTGTCAGTAGGAATTACTTACTTAAACATTTTCAAGATTGAATCCAGAAGCAGAGGACCCAACCCTCCTTGCTTCAGAAAGGTGTGAAACGTGAGATTTGAAACATGTGCTTGGTTACCTGTCAGGGCTTTATCTGTGACAGTGACGCAAATGGGGAAGGCTGCAGCGCGAGGCAGTAGCTGGAGATCACGACGCCCGATGGTGCTGGGTTCAGCGTGCAGTCCTGGTGGAGAGACACTTCTGACTGCAGCGTCCTGTTCAGCTACCTGTTTCTCTCTCTTGGGTCCCATGGTGACAAAGGGCTGGTCAGATCAGGCAGCCTGACTGCCTGCATCTGCTGTGCAGGGGTCCCAGGGTGACAGAGCGCATTCCTGTGCAGGTGCCTGAGCTGCTGGGGACGGTGGAGCGTGTGTCAGGACTCTTCTGGTATGTTGCAGTTTGTGCTTGGAGCCGAAGAGTCAGTGAGAGTGTCTTTCAGTGGAAGGTCAGTGGACAGAAAGCCATCTCTCATCTTCCCAAAGAGAAAAGAGAGTCCCAGAACTTTACATTTAGAATTGATGGAATTGTTCTTCTCTTGGGTCCTTACTCAAGAAGGGCCAGGCAACCCATATGTCATGCAGGTCCTGAATAAGTGTGGAGAACCCTAGTGACTCAGTTATGGTATGTTGTTCTCAAGAGTTCCGTTTTGCACTCGTAACAGAACAGTTTGCCATGTAGTTGGGTAGCCAGTGACTGTGATTGCATTTTGGTCCCCTGTCCAAGTAGAGAGATGACATGAAAGTCAGGAATGCCCCTAGAGAATTTGTAGTCCCTATTCTAGCCTGTTGATTCCCTGACAAAAGGCTGACATGCTTTAGTATGGGAGATGCCACCCACAAAGCACTTTATGCATTGCTTTATCACTGGCTTGCAGGAAGTTTGTTTTGCAACCTGTGATGTCTTCGGTCTGTGTAAATGATTTATTGATTTTACAGATTGTGTGAAAATTTTTCCTCATTAGCTACAGGGGATTAATAAGAGTATTTCTTACCCTTTTTTAATAGTCCAAATACTGTTTCAAGCTTTTATTTCAATTTCTTATTATCTGATATTGCCAGTATTCTTCATTTATCCAAATGAGGCTCTCAAAATCACTAGACGATTTTCAAAGTTGTAGATTGTCATTCATAATCTGAGAAGGGACAAACTCTCCATAACTTCTGTAGGCAACAGTTTGTTTTAAACACTTAACACATACCATGATGAGGCAAAAGTTTACTTTTCAAGGTTTTTCCCTTTGGGATTTCTTTTTTTAGTACCAAAATTAATGATTATATTTTCCTGCAAACAACTGAAGTAAGGGGATCTGTGTACTGATGTGTTCAGCAGCTGTCCCAGCACGGAGACCTCTTAGCTAGGACTTTAACCAGATGTGCTTGCCTTTTGATGTTAATTAAAATAACCCTGTTGACATGATGAATAAGCTGATTTGTTCACTGATGCCTCCATTTATCCCACCCAGCTGTAGCATATTGTTAGATAACTCCTATTCAACAATGACTAGAATGTAGGGTTTTTTCCCCTGGATTCTATCTTGTTGTGAGAAAAAATAATTCTGTTCTTAGCATGCTGTAATAGTTCTTGCCTCAAAATTTTACTTTTGTGGGGTTTCTTATTCCTCAGACTTCCAGTGGATTTTTTTCACAGGTGGAACACCTAAACACAGCAAGTATACACAAACACAGCAAGTACACAGGCAACAAATGTACGGTTTCTTCTTTGGAGTATCTCTCTTTGTGAGAACAGCATTCTTACTTTAGGGTAGGCAAAGTACTTGATATGATGGAACTATTATAATTAATGTAGTTATTTCAGGCTACCAAAAAGGGACTTTCAAAAAATGCTTGTTCATTTTCCTAAATTTGTTAAATAAGTAAATAGCACATTAAGAGGTACACCATCGGAAAACATGCTCTAATTGATGCTACCTGTTTTTGCTTTGAAGAGAATTAATTATTTTGGACTTGTTATGAACAAAAGAAAGAATAAAAATAGAAGGGAAAGGAGCTAAAATACATTTAGAAGTTTTACTTTCCAGGTTCCAGAGCAAATACCAATCTAGTGCTGATGGAAGTAGTGTAAGGAGTGTGGACCCCTGCCAGCAACACCTTGAAACAGCAGTACAGGAATGTAGAGGGCTTTATAGCTGACCATGGGCTTGGAGTGTGCAACACCTTGGAAGTGCACCTGCAGGTTATGGGGCCAATCGTCATGATGCTTTTGGGTGAAGAAAACTTTAAAATTCTCAAAATATAGGCTGCTGTATTAATTTAATGAAAACTAATAAGAAGCAGATTGCTTCAGTAGCTAGTTAGCCTGAATAACTTGAATTGCTGGCCCAAAGATTAATCGTCCAAATTGTGACCTTGTACATGTCTTTTCCATTCAAATTCTGTAAGTGTTGTAGTTACTGAACTGTAAGGGCTTTCTAACTGAGATTTCTCTAACTGGAAGGACAACTGCTTTTGAAACAGAAATGATGAAAATGAAAAAGGCATGCAAATACTCCGTCTTTAAAATTAGCACAGTACCATCAGAAATTATGGCGTACAGCTGCACGTTCTTCCATTGTGGGTTTTTTTGGGAGGGGGGCATCCACCAGGCACTGATGGCAGTGCCAGAACAAGAAGAGATTTAAAGCGGAGTTTACTCTAATGAGATGGAAAGTATCATCCAACTTCAAGTGAGCAGTTGGGGCCTTTATAGCTTCCCCCAAAAAAAAGTTTAGATCAAAAGTTTGCAAAAATGTTGCGAATTAAGTTTTTTTCACGTAAGCAAATTACAGGAGAGTTTTGTCAACCTTGTTTGTTTTTGACAATATTAAAAAAAAAACAACCTCATGTTCTTGAGAATGGGAAATCTAGGTCATTGACACTTTAACAGTTTTGCCAAAAATTTTTTGCCATGGGACTACTTAATGTAAATTTTGGTTTACAGTGACTATTTTGTAGAAGCATAGGATGTAGTAGGAATCTAGTCCAGTCTGCTTCTATTAGAGACAACTCCTTCATATAATCTACTTTACATTTCTTGAAAACTTCCTAAGTTTTTTTGACGCTGCTCTTCCTGTTAAGGCAGTTGCAGAGACTTCTCTGATAGGCAGAAATCTTGTTTTAATATCCCATTTTTAATATTTTTTACAGTGTGTAATGAGTGTTGTTATGAGTGTGTAATGAGAATGTTACCGTAGCAATATAAATTTGTAGGCTTCTATATGTCTACTGTAATTCAGTGTACAGTAACTTCACAACTAACTTCGCAATTCTAGTCCATAAGTTGTAAGGAAGAGGATAGCTGTTGGCATTAATCGTGCCAATACTCACCCAAATCTATGGAGAAACATTATTTTAAGTAGTCAGTTGCAGAGACTGGATGATATGCATTATTATGCTTATTTTCTTTCCATAGTAGACTGCCTCTGAGGACAGAGGGATGATCTAACTTTGATTCCTTAAATTCTGTTTAATTATATCAACAGCTAGATCTACCATCTCTTGTGAATTATTTGACAGAAACAGACTTGCCATGACGTTCCTTTGCCAAACATTTGGATGAAGTTCCATGCTGCTGTGGCAGGTTGCCATTTTGTGTTGCAGCATGGAAATGTATGAACAGTCTATGGCACCAGAAGGGGTTTCAGGTGCTATACATTCCAGAAAGCAACTCTTGCATGGTCTGGGGTTGTGCTAGATAAAAGGGGTAATCCTATTCATGTCTGATGGTCTGCTTTTTAAAAAACACCTCAGATTTACAAGACCCACTAGATTATCATATGGAGACTCTTGTGTTGATTTTCTTGTCAAATAATTGCCAAAACTTAGGCATTGTAGCTGATTCCAGTATTTGGTGCGGTATGTTTATAGTCGAACACTTCTCAAAACATCCATTAAATTTTGAGGATTTGACATGCTGGTTTTTAGCAGTTATCACAGGTCTTTCTTCTAACAGAGTGTAGTACATTAAAAGGGGAAAGAGAAGCATAAGCTTGCATATAAAACAAATGGGGATGCAATTCAGACACAGGAGCACTGTCAGTTTCCATTTTGTGCTACTTTTCCTGTAGATACAGACATATGTTTGCATTTATTTGAGTAGTTTTGGGGTACTGTCTGGTTTGCTTTACTAAAAGCATGCCTTTTGCTGAGGATATTGTCTCATTAACATTTCCTTTTTCTGTCAGGATGGCCTCTACTAGAACAATATTTTCAGTAGTCTTTTTTTTATCTTGGACAAACAAATGTCTGATCCATTTTTGTAGAAAAAACAGGAAGCTGTAAAGAAGGCAGACTGAAAAAGAAATGCATGCTATTACTTACAATTTAATTTATGAAGGTATAAAGCAAACTGGAAGTAACTCTTTGTTAGCTACTGAGGGGATATTACAGTTTCACTGTTTTCCTCATATTATGTGAACCTCATGTGAAGAACAATTTAAGATGAGCTTGTTAAAAAACAAAACCAAAAAACACCTACACATATGAAGACCTCAAATTAAAGCAGTTTCAGCCCAGCAGCATGTATTTTGAAAACATCCAGTCTGTGCACCTGTGAGCTGTGTCATCTATCACAGTGCTCAGTACTACTGCTACACTATGGCTGGTACAGATTCTGACTCTAACAAGTACTTTTCAAAGTGAGAAAAAACCCCAAATGGGGAGATTTGAGTTGAAAGTACTTTCTGGTCTGTATGAGTTTGAGATTTCTTTGAAATGGAATTACATGATTAATGGATAAAATATTCCAGTTAATTTTAGTAGACTGAAAAAAACCTGTGTATTAATAATCATGTTACTAAGCATGGCTCTTTTTGCTATAGAAACGGTTAATCCTAAAGGCAGATTCTTCTCAGATTTGCATACAGACCTGTTATTCTGGCCTTCCTGTATGCTGGAACTACCCAGGGACATTTTGCACCTTTAAAAAGCAGAATGACTACATGCTGAAAGGAAAGTGGAGTGTTAAAAATCGCATACCACAGTAACCACTGTAGTAGGATGATGGTTCTAAGTGTATGCAATCCCAAGCAGTAACTAAGTGATGAGGCGTTGATACTTTGGTGCGTCATTGGTACTAGTCTTGTACTTACCGTGCTGTGCATAGCCTGGTCCTCCACTCCGGTACCTTTGCTACTATTCTTTTTCCCTAGGGGCAGTAGTCTTTACTGTTGCAGTGTATGTTGGTGAAAAATTACTCCCTTAACACAAGCATTGTTAAAACTTCAAGATTAGGCCTTCATGTTTTAATACCCATGACAGTGGAAGGAAGCTTAGAAATCTAACAGGAATGCATCCTAAGAAAAAGAAAAGTCAAGTTAAAAAACTTCTGTTATTTTCAATGCTTTTGCCCTGTGACAGTTACGAGATGAACTCCCTGAAAACTGTAGTGAAATAGCTGCATTGAAAATATGTGAAGTTCAGTTTTCGCTTCTGCAGATAAATAAAATACTCTGTGGAAAGATTATCTTGACTGTATGGCAAACATGAAAAAAGAGCGCTTGCAAAGTGCAGAACCATCATGAATTAATCTGACCCTGTGTAGCTGAAGTCTCTGCCTTTGAGGTAGTGCTGGGAGAAAACTGTATATTTATATCCAAATGAGGAGCGATGCCACAGGGCTCACAGCCTTTGCAGATTCATTGCACAAAACAATTCAAATTTATTTGATAGTTTGTAACTGCCAACAACCTGCTTGACTGGTACCAGCTCAACTCTCTCAGGCATCTTGATTCCAAGCTCCAAAATTGCTTTTAGGTTTTTGATTGCAGAACAGAAATTTTCTCAAAATAAATAAATTTGGCTATTTTGAAGTGGTTGGTTTTTTTCTCGATTACTATACTAAGAACAGCAGGGAAGAAAAAAAAGTCTTAACTAAAATTCCTCTAAAATTCCTCTTGGGGCCATAGGAAAGACCATATCACTGCAAAAGTTCCACCCATTACAGCCATGACATTTGTCCTGACTTTGTTGTGCGTGTCAGTGTTGCCGCTTGTGTTTTTAGATAGCGTTTTAGATACTGGAAGAAGGGAAATGTTTTCTAGTTGGTCAGCGTCCAGCCTTTTTACAAAAAAGCAAACTTGTAAAGGCTGCTTTTGGCGTTTTACCTTAGGGTCTTTGAGACAAAGCTATGCCAGTCTTTAAAATTTTCATCCATACATGAAATTTTACATAAACCACAGCTTTAAAAAAAAAAAAAGTTAACTGCTGAGAGATTGCAGTTTACAAATTACTCATTTCTTTGAGTCATTTGAATGAGTATTCCTTTGATAGTGTGATTCCAGATGGGATATGCAAGTGTCTTGGCCTGCCAGATCATCTCTGCTACACCTAAATAAATCCTGCAAACTCTTCTCTTATACTGAATTCTCATTTTTTAAAAACATTTATTTTATTTCAACTTAAAATGCTGGTATGATCACCTCAGTGTAAAGCATTTAAATACAGGTATTTCAAAGTAAAGATAAAAAGCTTACCAATTTGGTTTAATTTTAAGACAATTTGGATTTTACAGGGCGGTTTTGCTTCCATTAATATTAAGAACTACACAATGCAAACCATATGTAGGTTTGTTAAATTGTATGGCGAGATGCTTTGAAAGGAAAATCATACATGTGAGTTTTATTCCAAAAGAGGGCTTTTATGAAAAAAGTGTCTGTTTGTTTTAACGCAGTCTGCGTGCACAAAGTAGGCGATAGAAGTACCATTTTTCACTATTTGATATGAAGAGTTTTGTCTTTAATTCATGTGTCTGGAATTTAAAAAAAAAAAGTGAGTTGTAATGAAGATTAATAGCAAACATTTTAAATAAGCATAAGTTGATGACAAGATTGTCTTTTAATATATTTTGTAATGGATTATTAGTCTAATGTGAAAAAAATTCAAATATATTTTAGCATTTTGGTTTCCAGTGGTTGAAATAGGACTGAGAGCTAGTTGATCAGCATTGCGTTCTGGTCCATCATTGCATGATGGTTGAATACAACATTTGGTCTCTATTTCCATACTTTTTTTGTTCTTGGTAAGCCAGGAAATTTTAATACTAACTGGGATCTGGAGCTGGTTGAATGTGGCTGAGTCCCAGAGGTATTTAACTGGAAAGTGCTAGGTGAGTGGAACATTATTTTTCATTATAACAGACTTACAGGATCTTTATAGAATTGTCACTGAAATCGGTGGATATGATCCATTATTTTTACTTTGTAATTTTGAGAGTTGCCTTTAACAGATCCATTTCTTTGTATCACATGTCATCTTGGTGAGATCAAAATAGTAGCTTTTTTGTTGACATGACATTTGTAATTGGTGTGATGACTGGACTGTGTTTTAGCCCATAATCTGTTAGCATTATTAAGCTAATTCTACTTAATGCTTATCTGCTTAAAATAATCTAAAGCAAGATGATGATCACTTTAAACATAAGCGAGGCATATATACTTGTTCTTCAGTTCATACAGCTGTTTTGGCCTTTCTGTATGAGGTCAAACCTCAGATATCGGGGCTAATTATGCCATAAAAAAGGACTACAAATTTAAATCCAGAGTTGGTAAGTGGCACACCTTCTGACATGATCATATACATGTGGAGCCCAGGTTCTTATTGCTGTTGAATAATACCATTGTTACTAAAAATCTTCAGAATATTTTTCTTGAGGTTAGTAAAAAACGGAACTGCTAAGATACAAATAATTTCTTTTTATGTGTCAGTGAGAAAGATTTATCTACAAATAATATTTTAGTTTAAATGCCTTAAATGAGAGCAAGTGAAAGAAGATCCCTTTTCAAAGACATCTACCCACTTCAAACGAGTATTGCTTGTGACCTGAACTCCTTACTTACAAGAGCGTTTGAATAGTTTACTCATTTCTAGCTAACATTTGTAGGAGGGCTGATTCTCAGGCCTCGTTAAATGCATCTCTACTGAAATACAATGTGGTGGTTTGTAGTTCTTGCCGTGTTAGGGGCTGTGCTAGTGATGTAAATGAATACAAATGCCTTTAAAGGCTTTTCTTGAAGAGGGAGAATGTGAGATTTTCTCATTTGAAACACTTCCTATATTTTTATAACACCTTATGTATATCTTTACAAGTAAATTCTGAAGAGCTCACTAAACTTGCAACCTAGAAGATTTTTGATTGCTGATGAATGTCGTATTTAATTGTTAAACTTTTTAACTTATTTGTTGATCTTATTGTTAGCAGCAGTCACATTACTGTTAACTGGGAGCTTTTCTTTAGTGAAAGAAGTAAAGAAAATTTAGTTCTTTCACTAAAGAAAGAACTAAAGATTTCCTAAAGAAAAAGATTTTCTTTAGGAAATCTCTCTTTTATTGAAGGTTGATAAATAACAGCCAGTCTTTTAAGACTATGTAATTCAGCAGTGCACTCTGTGGTCCTTTAGCTATTGAGAATTGCAGTGCATCTAAGAGCTGCAGCTCTGAGTGCCTTATTGCTTGAGAAGGTACAAGCATTACTTCTCCATCCAAGAAAGTACCATCTTGGATATGCTCTGCTCTGTCTTGCTGCAGATGACCACTTCTTACTTGCCCTGAAGTCAGTGGGTGTTTTGTTATTCGCTTCAGTAGAAATAAGACAGGGCAGTTCAGTAGAATAGCCATGTCCAGATTGTATCTTTAATACAAATATTAAACATTTGTTTAATGAGTTAATAAGAGTTGGTGGGTTTGGCTCTCACTAAGCAAAATATTGACTGAAATCAGTTGGAGTGTTGGATTAAAGTCCACAATATTTGGCACCTGAGAGAAAACCAGCTGATCCCTGTCTGGAAGGATTTTTGCTTTGTAGAAAGATGAAAGAGAAATGTAAGTATTCATCAGAAATTGTTCCTGTAGCTGCTCACAGACAGACAAAAGTAAGCCAGTGCTACATAATATAGGAGATAATTAATTGATTTCCATAACTGCTGGAGAATACTTTCCAGCTCTTGCTGTGGGGAAAGTGCTTTGTTGCAGGAGTTTGGCCCAGCTCCTCCCCACGTTCCTTTCTGCTGATGCCAGGTGGGACTGTGGAAGTGGGTTTAGTTTTGAAGAATTGAACAGGCATGTTAGTATGTATGACACAGAGTCTTGTTTTAAGGTACATCACAGTTGCCAAAAAGAAAGGGATCTCAATCGTACAAGATACAGAGAGGTCGTGTGTTACGACAGCTATGTCCTTTAGGAGCATCTGTGAAATTCACTTGTTCTGGGAATAACCACCATTATTTCTCTGACGACAGAGTTGTAACTGCATGGTTGCACTGATATTCAAAGCGTATTTCTTTCCGCCAAAGACACCATTCTCTTGCTGGGGTTTTGTAGTTGGATGCCCCTTCCAGAATTACTCCTTGAAGCTAACGCACCTCAGCGAGGCGTACAGAAGTTCCCATCCGCCTAGGCAGTGCCTCATGCTCTGTGGATTTAGCAAGCTAAGTGCCTGCGTGAAATACAGCAGTAAATGAGTTTTGCAGTCATGGCCATGCAGAACTCATTGAAGTTTAATTTTCCTTGCTGCAAGGTGTAGTGAATAACTCTTACTGATCTTCAGCTGTTTACACTGTGAAGATGCTTGCTGGCCTTTTAAGCCTTTTTTACAAACTGGATGGCTAGCAACTCACTTCTTTAGAAATAGAAGCCAGACATACATTGTACATGAAAAAAGGTCAGGGGGACTTGAAACTTGTGTATAGCTTGCAAGCAGTTTAGTGCCTGAACAAGTATGACTTCTCAACCCATCTTTTTTTCCCCCCTCCTTTGTCATTCATGTTTATAGTAACCAGGCCCATTAACCTAATTTTTTCTGTGAAACTTCCTGCTGCTTTATTAGGTCCAGTTTTTATTTCCCTGCACAACCTTTATGTTGACTCCTTTATTTTGACAGCTAAAGCTGTCTTTAGTTATGCTCTTGCATATTATTTCCCTGGCTTGTTGACTCATTCACTACACAGGATGAAAAGTTTATGGCTAATAAACATCTAGGTGCTTTACTTCATCTCCTTTCATGTGTTCTCATACCTTACTTACTGCACACTACTGAACTTGGTCTGAAGACAGAAATACTGTCTTCTCGTTGGGGTTTCTGTGGTGAGCTGTGCCAGTCCTAGGGATAGCCTTGTGAACTTTCCTGATCTGTTCAGTCCTTTTCCTAGTTACGAGAGATTGCCTGTGAAACAATGATTGGATCTATAGTTTTCCTCCAGCTTTGAGGTTACAAATGTGTCTCCAGTAAAACAAAAAAGGAATTCATATTCTGGCTGTCTGATTATGGGCACAGTCAGGCAACTGTATACTTAAAAATTCCTAATTTAAGGTAACATTTAATTGTGGGTGACAAAACTGTCTTGTAAATTACAGGCACAAAATAGTGTTTTATTTTTCAGCTGAGTCTTTCAAAGCCAAGCTCTGTAACTGGGTGACCTGCAGAATGTTTATGGAGTCTAGGGGTTCCCAGCAGAAGCTGTTACATGTAATGTTAATTTCACATTGAACATGAAGAAAAGTCTGTTTTGGTTTTTTTCTCCATATGTTCAGCTTTGGTAGAAAAACATGCACTGGTCTGTTTTTGAAGATGTCTGTAAGAAATTACTTGGAGTGTAATATTGTGGGGTTTTGTCTGTTTGTGTCTAGTATGTTCATACTTTTACAGTATTGTTGCAGTGTTTCCAGAGAGCATACAGAAAAGCTTGGGAGGAACAGTAATCATATGGGAATATTAAGTTGTTATTTGTCTCGGGTCATTTATTGACCTTCATGTCTTAGAGTCTGGAAGGTCCAGAGAAGATCGGTGGCTTCACACTTGCCCTGGGTCAGGAGTTTGTGGCAGCAGAAAGCAATTAGTTGCCATGAGAAGAAAACCAGCAATTCTGGTTTCCTTCCTGTACTTGTCCATTTTTATTTATATGCTTTATGCCAACAAATCAGTACATAAGATTGTGTTATATGATGCAGCCTGTCTAACGGGAATTAGCATAAGTACTGACACTGACTTCAATGGAAATAACAGCACAATAATATCCTGGTAGTGGAAGATACTGTGACATTGGAAAGTAAAAAATAAAGCATGTACAGTTGGTTGAACCCAGTAGATGAGTGAGATGAGAACAGATTTTAAAAGAGAAGAATGGAAAATAATTTTTCCCCTCCTTTTTGGTGGGTTCCATTGGCAGTGGCCTACAGGCTTCCCCTCAATTTACTTATATTCTGCCTCTTGTTCAGCTGTTACTCAGTTCCTTCCCTGGTAGGAGCAGAGAGCTGCTCTTCTGTTAGGTCTTCATTCCTGCTGCTGGTTTTATTAATGGAGATCAGGAGCTGATAAGTGGGCAGATGTTGAAGTGGCCTCCCACTCTCCCTGGTCTGGTATGACTCCTGGTGCAGAGGCTGGTTGATGAGGCAAGGAAATAGCTCCATTTAATTCCCTGCCCCGGCTTCATTACATGCAAGACCAAAGATGCCTACACAAAGCTATCTGTGTCAAGGACAGTAATGTAAGTACCTTCTGCCTTCATCAGTGTTGTAGTTGTGGCTTTAAGGGCACATATCTGATGTATATCTTGGGTCACAATGCAGTTGTATCCAAGAAAAAGACTCTGTGATTTTGTTTTGGCTGACAGAAGCTGAACTGAAAACAAAAATACAGAATGATTACTCTTACCTCTCAGTCAGGTAATAATCTGATTACTTTCATTGTTGTAAATCATGAAAGTGCCAGCATATGGTTAAATTTTACCAGATAAATTTTTAGAATGAATCATAGAATCATAGAATGCTTTGGATTGGAAGGGACCTTTACAGGTCATCTAGTCCAATTTTTAAATAGGACTGCTTTATTCCTCTCCTCTGAATGCAGTATGCCAATCAAACATCACAAATCTTCATTAAGGTGACAGAGCTCCTTGCAGGTCATATCTTAATTTGCATTCTCACAAAGTCTCTTTTGCATACTAGTAGCTTATTTTTGGTCAAGGGTTCATTTTAATTTACTATTTCATTGCATTTGCGTATTACAAATTCTTTGCCTTTTTTTTTAAAGACCATAAAGGATTTTAAGGCTTTGAACTCCATAAAATACAGTAAAGAGGAGACTGAGAGGTGACCTCATTGCTGTCTACAGCTTCGTCGTGGGGGGAGCAGAGAGGGAGGTGCCAGCCTCTTCTCCCTGGTGTCTGGTGATAGGATACAAGGGGATGGCTTAAAGCTGTGTCAGGGCAAGTTCAGATTGGATACGAGGAAAAAGTTCTTCACAGAGAGGGTGGTCAAACACTGGAACAAGCTCCCCAGGGAAGTGGTCATGGCCCCAAGCCCATTCTTGTTCAAGAAGCATTCGGACGACTCTCAGATATCTGGTTTAACTTTTAAGTTGCCCTGTATGGAGTCAGGAGTTGGACTTGATCCTCATGGATCCCTTCCAACTCAGGATATTCTATGTTTCTATGAAATAATTCTGCATTTATTTAATAAGGAGTCCAATTGAAATACAGGGAGACTGTTTTCCAGGTAAGAAACTGGTCTAAAATACTTCATTCCTACTAGATTTTAAAGATCAGATTTTAGATACCAGATTTTAAATGGTTTATTAGGAAATTTTACAGCATTCTGTGATACTGCCTTTTAAATGTTTTTTTCAATCAATGTCAACATTTTTCATAGCTATGGTACAGCATTCTAATATTAAAAAAATAGTCACACTTTTTCTGAGGATAGCAAGCCTCCTTCTCTTCCCCTCGCCCCAAAATTATATTTGTTAGCCAGGTTTAACGCATAGGTTAAACATTACCTGATCAGTCACTCTCTTTTGCATTACTAAGTAAATAGGCTTAGGGCCTGCATCTAAACTGCTAATAATGTAGTTAATATGTGCTGCTTCAATATCACAGCATTATTCCTTTTAAATACAGCACAGTATATTCCTTTGAAATGTATACAACTTCTCACACGTGTACCAGTAATCCTCAAAAAACTGTGCACTTGTACTTCTAATGGAACAGTGCACCCCATTGTAAATCGGTGAGGTGCGCCTACATTGTTAAAGGTCTGATATTTTTATACGTTATTCTCAGTTTAAGCAAAGTCTTGCTTGTCTACATTTGTACTTAAATTTTAAAAAGACAGATTTCCTTTCAAATAGACTGTTTGATTGGAATATTACTGCAGTGTCAGAATTGACAGCAATTCCTTATGTTCAGCTAAATCTTATTTGAAATTCTGGCCTCATTTTAAAATTCTCAAATTACGTACAGAGAGCACCAATGCAGAACTGTCATCCTTCCTCAGCTGAGGTCAACTGTCAGCTACCAGACATTGTTTCTTTATTTTGGAAAGGTTTTGTTTGGGCAAAGACTTGGTCTCTTAACCAGATCCTGCTTTTCATCTGTTTTTCATGGCAAACGGTCACATTTCCCAACCATTTGCAAACAGTGACTGTCTGGCAGGATTTCCTGCGTACACGGTAGTTTGAGATTGTAAAAGGCCAACTTTCTGAACTCTAGCGATTAGTATGGTTATTTGTACTGCCTTTTCTTCCATGGGAACTAAGCAGCTCATCATATGGAAGGTAGAAATAGAGTATGAGAAAAATTTGTCTGCTAGCTAATCACCTCCACCACAAATCATAAAGAAAAAAAAATTGAAATAGGACCCCTCCTGACCTTTGTGTATTAAAACTTTCTGGAGAGCTGGAGCCAATATTTTGGGAGTCAAAGTTTTGTAAGAGACTCCTGAAAAAGTTGCTTATAACCTGATCCCATTTTTGTCTAGAGGAGTGAGGTCCTGAGGACCTCGCAGCACGTAATCCATGAGTTAAAGTTGTGTGAGCAGAAGGCAGTGGATGATCAGTGCTGACTGTGAAAAGAGCCATTTCTTTATTAAATTATTTTTTAATATTCTAAGCTGACCTTCAAAATCAAAAGCAAGGGGGTAATAAAAACATGTAAACCCACAGATGCTACGAGAAATTCAACCAATTTTAACTTGTTTCCTGTGAGTCAATTCACTGGAAAAAGTGGTGGGATTTTTCTCGTGTGCATATGCCATCTAAGAGATTAAACCCTTCAAAATTTTCCCGTGTTCTGAGGAAACCCCCTAAATGGGTAATATGGAATAGTAGAGAAGATGTTGATGAGAGACAGGTTTTTGTCATTATTTTAGTGGAATCCATCAGACGTTTCTTCAGGTCCTGAAAGTCAGGGTGTTTTTTTAATATCAGGAGTCCTAATGGATTTCTTCTTAATCTTACAGGGAAGAGGAAAGAGCTATACTCCATTTTCCTTAGCATACATCAGTTGATTTTGGTTGATTCATTTCCTTTTCCTCGCCTTATGAGGACTTACGAAGATGGCAACATTCTGCGCTACCTTCTGTCTGTTATGTTTATCCTGAATTGTCTTTTGTCCTTACTGTATTCTCAGTAGTGATAAAAATGGTCCAAATAGAGGAAGTAAGATGAAATCCTGATCCATTCAAGTTCATGGGTGTCTCAATATTAGTTGAAATGAAGCAGATTTTCCCACATAGAGTTTATTTTACAGAGGAAATGTCAAAGGCATCCTGATATCCTCTTTCTCTGCCCATATTGTCCAGTGCCTAACTTTTTTCCACTGTATGAATGAGATCTAAAAGGTTTGGGTTTGTAGGATTGGGGTTGGGGGTGGGCAAGCTGGTTAGTTGGTTGTTTTTTAAATATGTTCGGATCCTCCACCCCTCTGGCTATGATTGTCTGCAAGAATGTAATCTGTGTGTGGTTCCCACTGACTAGCAGGCTAGTTAGTACAGACCCTGGGGCGGGAGGACAGCGTTCTCAAACCTTGTGAAAAGGCTTGGGCAGTACAACTCTTTCAAGTAACCACACATCCGCATCCTTATGTACATATTACACATTATAAAAGAAATTTAGAAGTGTTTATTTAACTTCAGACACATGGGTTTGAAAGAATACTTCTTACTCTACGCCATATAACACTGAAAGGAGAGCAGGGATCAAAAATTGGCGTTTGGTGGTTAGATAAGCAGCATGAAGCACAGATTATTTCTTACCCTCTAAGCAATTCCATACTCCTTGTACAAGCATCTCTCTCAGTGAAATCCATAGAAGATTTGCTTCCACAAGCAGCAGGCAATCTGGTAACGCAACTGTGAGCTGCCCTTTTTTCAGTGTCTGCTTCTTTCATTAAATAAATCTGCAAAATAAAAGTGTGATGCATTGCATCACTGGCAAGTTGATAAAACTTCAGCACTTACAGTTAACGGTCACAAAGTTGTTCCTGACAATTTTTCAATAACAAAAAATTTATTTTATAAAATACTGAGAGATTTGAGGGGCCTGAAATTTAAAATAATTCTAGCTACCTCATAGCCACTACTGTGGTAGATACATATACATCCAAAGTAATTTTATTCACCTGAATAGTTATATCTGTGATATAATGAATGAAGCTTGTTGCCTAAACATTCTTTTTAATTTCTTATGTTGTAACTAAATCATAGGAGAAAATGCTTTTGCCAAAGTAATTTTGGCAAACTAGTTAAAGTCTTATTGACAAGATGTAAATCTTGGTCTGAAGAATTGGGGATTTGGGGCTTTGAGGAAAAACAAGAAATATATTTTAGGATCTAGTTTGGCTCTGCATGTCTTCTGTGCTGTAGCCATTGGCATTTGTATTAAAATTATAAAGATTCTGCCTGTGGAGTTCAGAGTGCAGAAGCTATTTTGACTTTTTTTGGAGCTTGACAAATGTACTGACCTGAAAGCTGAGGTGGTGAGAACGATCTCTGAATGAGAGTTGCAGTACTAGGAACTGCTTTGCACAAACGTGTGTATTTTGAGCCAGAGTGCTCAGTTTCCAGTGAAGGAGACTTGTCTGTTTGGGAAATATATTCCTCAAGCCAATTCATGTTATCGTTTGGAAACTTTGACCAAGCAGAGCTGGAAAAAGAGAGCTTGTCATAGGAAAAAGTTAGAACAACTGCTGTGCATTTGTGGAAAGAAATTCTAGAGACTGTGGCAACACCATTTTGTTGTCTTTTTAAGAAATGCTGGTCTCTGTATGATAGCAAAACCTGCAGGTAGGCAGGATTGCAGATGTGCCTACGTTTGGAGTAGGAAATAATTTATTTCTGAAAAAAAAACCTTTTGCAAAAGTGTGCTTGAATATATTGCAATGATCTGACACTCTTGACAGTTATTCTTCAAATTACAAAGAGAAAACAGTACATGACTTAGTTAAATAGCACAAATAGCAGAGCTTTATTGGTATTATGATAATGAGTTCAACCCTATTAATTCTGTCATCGAAAGGGCACTGGTACTAGAAAAAAATGCCATTTTTTTTAGGCACATGCAAAATGTACAATGCTCTGGCAACATTAATGGTGATTTTCTGACAGACTCGGAAAGCAAAACATGAAATAAAAATCTAGACTGCAGAAGAGACTTCTGGGACCAAATTCTGCAGTGTCATACATTTCTCTGCCTCTGGCCAATGCAGTGGGATACAACTTTAAAAGATAATTTTTCTACAACTTCTTAGGGATTTTATGTCCTGTTTTGTTCTGGGTTGTTTGTCTGTCCTACTATCTGTTCTTGCTACTATCAAAATCTTGAAATAATCAAGATTTTGATTATTTCCCTATAAGGGGATTCTGCATAGTTGGAGAGAGGTTTCTTGTTTGTTTATTTATTTATTTTTACTGGAATGCAGAATATGTTAAAATAGTAACAGCTTGTCTAGATATGCCAGCTTGGTAGTAAAAGAATATTTATTACATCGGGCTGCTTCTCCCTTTCTTGTTAGAAGACAGCACCATTTTATATTTCATGTATGTAAACCCTGATTGCTCATAAATATGGTCACTTTTGACAGGGTTTTGATATTGGTAAACAGAGGCGTTCACAACAAAACCTGATTATAGCCCTCTGGCTCACGTGGAAGATGGTTAATTATTTTTCATTCTGTAACCTATTTAACAATTTCTGTAACTTCATGAATCTGAAAATGTCATGTATCTTTCACAAAGGAGTATTTTGTCTTCAGGTTATTACATTTTAACCCCAAACAAAATAAACATGGTTTTAATAGAATCATTAATACGTCTCTTTAAATACGAGTGCTACAGGCACGCATCAAGTAAGCAAATGCATTAATGCAATTATATATTGTATACATTAAAAAATCCTGTAAGAATGTCCTATATAATAGTTTCATTCAGTACCTTTTTTTCTTTCCCTCAAGAACTGGGATTTCATCCAAATTCTAAAGGTTAAGTTGTCAATAGAACTCAAAGGGTGTTTTGTTTCCATTTGTATAACTAGTTTAATGTTTTTTAAGTCCTCAGCGTATACCAACAATGGAATCAGTCAGTTACAGGGAAGCTTAGCAGGACATTCTTACAGTTCTCCTCACAGTAGCCAATAATGCTGAAACTAATTCAGGAAAAGAGCAACTCTTTTCACTGAAGAAGTTATTTTAATTAGTACGTAGCGTAGGATAATAAATACTCCAATGCTCATGTAATGTTCCAGCTTCAAGATCAGAAATTACGGTGAACATGCAGTAGGATAACAAAGTCCATGGTTCAATCAGTTTAATAATTACATTGTGTCTCCTTGTTAAAGCTTCATGAAATTTTCATGAAACATTATCTGTGTCTGAGAAAGCAAGTGCCGTGAATTTTATTAGCTAAACCTGCAGGCTGAAATACTGTAGATCATCACTTGAACCTACTATAGTAATGACTAGTTGAACTATTGAATGTTAGTTACTAATTTCTGCACTTCCAAAGGAGAAGTGGTTGATACTGGGTTTTATATCTGTTTGTGTGCTTTTAGTGATACAATGAAAAGATAAAATCTTATTCTTTCCAACTGTTGAAATGAATGGTATAAATGAAATCAGTAGTGTGCGGCTTTAAGCTCTTCTGCCTAATCGATATTTTCTTTTCATATGTATATACTGTGCACATGATCTTTTGCAAAATATTACTAACATTTTGGCTTTCAATAAGGCAAACTTTTTTGCTTTCCTGATTAACAGTGAATAATGTCAGGGGATAATTAAAATGCTGAAGCTAGAAAATAATACTTAACAGCTGTTCTGGCTGCCTACCCCCAGTTGTTTCCTGGGTATCAGTAGGGGCCACCCGGAGTGCTTTGCAGCAGCTGTAAGCCTGGACGAGCCACACAAGCTTACTCTTGAGTGCCAGCGAGTGCTTTGAGAGTGCCCTAAGAATAGGCGAACGTCTTCCATTTTGGAGAGGGAAGTTATAAAAGTTCTTCATAGTAAAAATCTAGTAAACCATGTGTTCATTGATGTCCTTTTTTGGTATAAAATTAAAATATCACTGTAGATTTCCATTAATCTTTCCCGTTCTTCCCTCCTCTGTCAGAAATCACTAGACCACAACTGAATATGAAATAGGCTGAAACTAACCAGCCATCTCACAGTGTAAGCTGTTCTGGCTCCAGGGCGCTGCTGAAAGGAGCGGCCTGGCCCTGCCCTCATATTTCCAAACCTTTTTCTCTGTTTTGTTTTGACTGGCAGTTGTGGGGCTGCAGGGTCAGTCAGATCAGTCTGTTATTCTAGCTGAAATAATCAGCAAGGTTTGTTTCTATAGGTTCAACAAGTTGACCAAGGTGTTCATTCATTTCACCTTGCCACCACATGGCTATTGGGACTGTGTGCTGGTCTTGGCTGGGGTACAGTTAATTTTCTTCATAGTAGCTGGTATGAGGCCGTGTTTTGGATTTGTGCTGGAAACTGTGTTGGTAACCCAGGGATGTGTTAGTTATTGCTGAGCAGTGCTTACACAGCGTCAAGGCCTGTTCTGCCTCTCGCCCCACCCCACCAGTGAGTAGGCTGGGGGGGCACAAGCAGCTGGGAGGGGACACGGCTGGGACAGCTGAGCCCAACTGCCCAAAGGGCTATTCCAGACCATGTTGTGCTCAGCGCATAAAGCTGGGGAAGAAGGAGGAAGGGGGGGACGTTCAGAGTGATGGCGTTTGTCTTCCCAAGTCCCCGTTACGCGTGATGGAGCCCTGCTTTCCTGGAGATGGCTGCACACCTGCCTGCCCATGGGAAGGAGTGAATGAATGCCTTGTTCTGCTTTGCTTGCATGCATGGCTTTTGCTTTCCCTGTTAAACTGTCTTTATCTCAACCCACGAATTTTCTCACTTTTACCCTTCCGATTCTCTCCCCCCTCTCACCAGGGGGGAGTGAGCAAGCGGCTGGCAGGGGGCTGAGCTGCCCACTGGGCTGAAACCACGACAGACTGACACAAAGGAAATGGTGAGAGCGTGCCATGCCCGGTAGGCCACCCCTTTCAGCAGTGCTGTGGCCATGAAACCACAGGGATATTCTGTTAGCCAAGTGTCGGCTACCTGCTTGTGGTTTTTTAATGCAATCTACCGGGACTGAATTGTGACCTTAAACTGCCTCATGTATTGTTTGTGATTTAGAACCACAGAAAAATAGAACAGACTTTAAATCTGTTTTTTGTTTTACTTGCAACAGCCCAAGTGTCCCATGGTCTGCCCTAGAGGCTTGGAAAGATCAAAAAGCATCAATATGTTAGTCAGGTCACCTGTGCTGAATAGCAGGGAATGCACTGCAACTTTCCTATGTCGAAGTATTGTCCCATGAAAGGAGAATCTTATCCATTTGTCAAGTTTACCAGCACTCTGTACCGTATGCCTGCAGCGTGGCCCTGGACGTAGGCCAGTGCCAGACAAATACTGCGTCTGTACTTAGCCAACCCTGCATACACCAATAGTCTAACTCATCCTGCCTAGGTTCTTGTGTAGTACCATCGCTATGGTTTTTTTACAAGAACTCATTATTTCTCACATATCTTCTTAGAGGAGATGGGACCCATCTAAAAATAAATGTACATTCCACTTGTGTGTATGAGAAAGAAGGTAATAGCATTCTTCTTTGGGTACCTGAAAGAGAACCAGACCTATCACCTTTTCTTTATATGATGTTGGAAAATGCCAGGCTAATGAAGAAATACTTGTTCTGCAGATAGCATTCATTTTTAATGCGGTTGTCACAGGTGATAAAGCTACAAGAGAAGGGCATGATAAATGTTTTCTGTGGGGAATGCCATTTTTACCCTTTATTTGCTAAAAATATTTTTGTAAATTATTGTGTCTTCACAAGGTAGCCTAAAGAAAGACTCTACTCCATCTTCTGTTCATCTGTTTTAGTGCTCGCTGTATGAAAATGGATTTTTATCTCAATTTAACTGCATGAAACCGTGTATATGTTTGAGAGAAAGAACCCCCCAACCTACACTAACCCCTTCCCCCCACCATGATTTCTGAATATGCCAGGCACTCACAGTGATAGATGAAGTCACTGGATGCTGTGTTTTGAACACAAAAGTGATACCTATTTTGTAAGGTCAGGGCCTAGATGTTTCAAAGTGCTCCCTGAAATTACTGGATACTTGTAAATACGTTGTACTCCTGATCTGTAAAATGGGGACAGCCTTGCAAAACTGAATGGAAATCTCTGAAGTTGCACTGTGATGATTTACTCGTTATCTTTTAAAGACAGTTTATTACATCTATCACTAGAACGGAGTTTGAGAATTTTGCAGTAAATATGGGATGAAGCTGCATGCTAGATACAGAAAATACTTAATAGCATGTCAGTAACGGAGCCTTTGAATAGTCAAGCGCACTTAGTAAGGAAAGCAGGCACTCACTGGAAAAACAGTGTGTGATTATATAATTAACAGTGGTATCACAATACACAACCATGAGAGGACCAAAGGAAGCCAACGCCGAGCATGTTATTTTGGTTCATTGTATTAAACTTTTCACATTCCTTTTCTTGTGTGTGTAATGTAAACATAAGCTAAAAGAAAAGACTAAGACAACTGCAAACCTAATGAAATCGATGCTTTGTCTGCACAGTCTGGCATGTAAACTGTCTATGCCAATAAAGATTTTTCTCCAAACATGCTCTGTGTGGGCCCATGCCAGAGTGAAGCTCATTGTCTTTAACAAGATGTGATTCGGATCATAATTTAACTCAGTCCCATTTCCACTTAAGTTTGCATTTAACAGAGCTGTGAACAAGTGACAAGCCATAAAAATTGGGCTATCCTACTGAAGTTATTGCATGATCTTCAAACCTTGCATTTTTAAGAGAAGTACCTGTCCCGTGTTTGGAAGGTAGTTCCCACGTTGTGGAGACTGTTGCAGTCTACTTCATGAGTTATAGTTATCAAAGGCACAGGTGGGTGCATGATGTCGGGACATGGTGCTGTAGTTTCTGTAAAGCCGTTTCATGTTGTGATGAGAGGCAGAACTTGGCTCTTGAAATTTTCCAGTCTGTGGTGAGAGAAGGGGAGACGAAGCGTGGCAAAGGAAGAGGAATCCAGCTGCATGCTACAGACAGAATGATGTATTCTCACACGGTTATTGAACCACGTCCTGCCCTTCTTTTGTGCATATAATGGCCATGGAGAAGACAGAATATCTGCAAAGAAATATAAAATATTTGTAGGTATAAATTACAGCATATCCAATACTAAAAGTTCATCTTTTGAAACTAAAGCTACTTGAAGTTGAGAATTAATTAACCCATTAGTATTTTGTTAATAATTAAGAAGAGTGCTTAATGGAGGATTCTTACAAAGAAATATTTACAAATTCTCTTCTAATATCCAAGGGAGCACATAGCATATGTACAGTTTTCTTGCCAGAGGCAATCTAAAATGTTTCTCACTTTTTAAATGAACAATAAATTCCTCCCACTTTCAGGGTTAGAAAGATGATTGCAATAACTGAAGCGCATCCCCCAGCCTGCAGAACCAGCAGGTGTAGGTATGAGGTGGCCTTGGTAAGAGGTGGGGCAGGGACAGTGCTGAGGGTGGTAGGCTGCGCATGGTCTGGTGAGGAAGAATTTTGCTAGTTGTTGTGGCACCCCCAGCCAGTCCTCCCACTGGTTCCAACAGCTGCTATAAGCTGCTGTAAAATACCGCTTAATTACAGGATTTCCTTGATCCTCTTCATCCCCTTCAGAGATTCCTGGCCCCACCCTTGATCAAACTGACCACCTTAAGGCAAGGCATTCATGGTGGTATTACAGCAGCGCTGCTGCTGTGATCCTTAGGGAGCTGTTGGTGTTTCTCTAGAGAACAGTGGGTTTGGAGGTTTCTAAACATGCTGATAAATGTAACTGCTGTTGGTAAGCATTTAAAAATACTCATTTGTGAGTTAATTTTTTACCCCAAACAGTATTTTTATTTTTCTGTACATCTGTACACAGTGGGTGTCACCCGTCTCCTATTGAAGTTTCCTAGGAACAGACACTAGGCCTGGAAATAATTTTGAAGTGTGTGAAGGAAATGAGATCAGAGGTTTTCGTAAAAAAAAAAAAAAAAAAAAAAGGATATTTTTATATGCACAGTAATTTTTTTCATCCTAGTTGTTGCACAGGACTAAGTACTTGTGCACATTTTTTTCCATTTACCTTAGAGGGGTAAAATCATACTTCTGAAAGTCACTTCATGTGATTTTTGGGAGGTGAATTGGAATCTTGTGACTTGCTTTTTTTTTTAATAAATTAAGACTGTACTAAATGGATTTCATTTCTTTAGATTCTAGTGATGGTTTTTGAATTCTCTATTTAATGACAAAGAATATTGGTTCTGTGGTCTTTCCTTTCATGCTTATTCACTTGCACCATGTCAAAGATCCAGTACAGTGAAGGACCTTCACCGCCCTTACCCTGTTTTTTTTAGCCCAATACAATAGTGTATTGTCTGTATATGCACACAAATTCCATTAATTTCTGTGGGAATTGGACACATGCATGTAGGGTAATTGTTTCTAAAGCTAAAAACCATTTCCATTCAATTCATATCTTAAGTTTTGCTCACCTGTGACTGCAAGACATAAAGGTCACTTAAAAAAGAATAATAAAGCTAAGATTTTTAAGAAGTTGATGATACTAGAAGTTGATGATACTAGTCATTTACAGATGAACAAGATTCTGTGAGGCTAGTGAAGCAGTTCTCAAGAAATATGTTTTAAAAAATCATGACTTCACACTCCAGTTGAGTTCATTTAGCATTTGAAAATCTCTTAAGTACTATGTAGTTTAACTGGTAGAATGGGTAGATTGGCTTTTCAAAATGTTGATTCAATCTACATTACCATGAAAAATCAGTGAGTTAATTTCAGTACCTTTACACTTTCTTTTTTAATGCTATACAACTCCACCTGGCAAGGAATAATTGTGACATGAAAAAATGGCAAGGCTTAAAATAAATTTCACTTGAAGTGAACTGCAGGTGGAAAAATAGCTTTTACAGTATCTTTAACAATGCCATATTTAGAAAAAAGGCTATAAAATTTATACTGCATGAAGCCTGGAAGAAGCATTTTTTGAAATATTCAACATATCATAAAACCCAGGGAGCAGAAAGAAAATTTCTTGTAAATAGCTTTTATGTCAAAACTGTTTAGGAGCTAGAAACATATTTATGTATCTGTTTTCTCTAACAGTAAGTGAAAACCAAACCAGACTCTTCCAAACTCATAATCTGTGAACAACCTGAATCAACTGTTCCCCAACTCGCTCAAATACAACAGAGATTGTGAAAAGCTAGCCAGAGATTATAGTCCACAAGAAAAAGGACCTTCATTCTGACCACTGAGAATACAAGATGTACACTGCTTTTTTTTTAACCTTTCTGAAGTAATTTAGCAAGAAGCTGGGATGTTTGCTTGTTTATTTATTTCTGCTCCTTAGTGAGGGTATTTCCTTTCTCTCCAATCTATAGCACAGCTCACCAACTTCCCATATCTGTTTGGCTGTTTCTCTTTTAGTAGATAGGATCTTTAAAACAATCTGCACTGAATGCCATCTAAAGCTGATTTTGTGCAACTGTGAAGTCAAACCCATGTGAAAGGGACTAGAGTGTGAAATAAGTTTAAAAGTAGAGCAAAGGAGAAAATATTTAAGGATATTTAAGAATTTTGAGGGAGGTCACAAGGCAAAGCCATCTAGGATGTTTCTTTCAATGGAAGGAGTTGAAAGAAAAACCCCCAAAAGCTAGTGCCTTGTCTGCTTGAGACAAATGGGTTGGAGAGAGAGAGGTCAAGCCAGAGCTAGATAAGCAAAGGACATGGGGAGGGGAATTAAATGATAAAGTACTATGAAATTGGCTGGGTCAAGCGCACTGACAATTCTAGAGTGAGAAGTAATTTTGAACTGAACCTGGAATAACAGAAAACCAGAGAACTGTTTGCAGATGGGACTGACGTGGTAAAAGCTACTGTTGTATAAAAGGTACTGGGAAAGACGAAAGCAAGCTACTCGGTTTGAATGCTCTTCTGTAGGAGAGGAAATGAGGGACTGTCTCAGTGGTGGTTTACTGTCTGCCCTCAGGCAGCTGACAGGTTTTTTTAGAGATGCATGAATGTACCAGGCCTGATGTGTACAGTAGACAATTGGCATTTATTGTTTGGTGCAAATGAAGATATGGCTAGTAGGTACCACTGTAATTAATAAGTGTGTTAACACACATTATTTCTCGGTTGGTGTATGCAAGAGGAAGTCTTGATTTGCTCTTGATACTCACTATGTTTTTTAATGTGAATGTACTGTATGAATCTTTTCCCAGACCAATAGTTGTTGAATATTTGAATTAGACTGAAGTTTTAAAATAAATTTAAGAAAATAATTGGAAAGAGTTCACTCTTGATTTTTTTCCACAGAAATGGGTTTTTATGCATTCAGGAGAACATACAAACGCACTTCTATTTAGCAAATTGCCCGTTGAGTTGTGAGGTTAGTCCTTGAAGCTCCTTTTGGGCAGGGAGTGAGTGCCTAAAGATCTGAGGGGCGCAGTATCCTGAACAGGCCCCGGCTTGTCTTGTAAAGGAAACGACAACAGTGATAGTAACAGTACAGGTTCCTTTCATCTCTGCCGTAAGTCACCTTATTAGATTATAAAAGGCAGTTGCTGAAAAATACGTGGGAGGACTTTACATGTTTAAAGGTAAGCAAATGCAACTGCTTGAGCCTACAGTTACCTCCTTGTTCAGGGTTCTTTTTAATCCACTTAATTTTGTGAATCAGGATTGTAGTGCAGCCCCACCAAACTGCAGCGTAACTGAAGGAGGGGGGCAGCAAACAGTGCTGGGAGTGCAGGGGTGAGTGTCCAGGGCCAGCGAGCCCTCGTGGCAGGGCAGCTGTTGGGGGGGAGTTGCATGCAGGTCTCTGCTGAAGGCCTCATCTCTGGAAAGTGTGACATTTTATGTAGCCCAATGTGACAGCCCATGAGGAAATGTGTGAAGAGTTCCTGCCTTGACCAATCACTCCAACTTTTGTACCAACCCTTAAGTTGTGCTAAATTGATCCAATATATTAATAATTATTTTGATTAGGTCTATTTTTAATCTGGACTGCTTTGTTGATTGGAGTTGCTGTCTATAGCTTAAACCAGTTGTACCAACTGAACTGAGGAGGTAGCAGAAGATGGGAATGAGCAAGGTGCAGAACTGACTGTGACATTGTGTTTGGCCTCAGGAAGTCTACTGCAAAACAGGTGATACCTTTAAACTCTACTGAATCTTTTCTGTTTTGAAAGGCTGAATGCTTAGAATCATAGAATGGTTTGGGTTGGAAGGGACCCTACAGACCATCTAGTCCAGCCCCCCTGCCACGGGCAGCGACACCTTCCACTAGACCAGGTTGTCCAAAGCCCCGTCCAGCCTGGCCTTGAACACTTCCAGGGATCAGGCGTCCATAACTTCTCAGAGCAACCTGTTCCAATGCCTCACCGCCCTCATAGTGAAGAATTTCTTCCTTATATCTAATCTAAATCTACCCTCTTTCAGTTTAAAGCCATGACCCCTTGTCCTATCACTACATGCCCTTGTAAAAAGTCCCCCTCCAGCTTGCTTGTAGAGCCCCTGCAGGTGCTGGAAGGCTGCTATAAGGTCTCCCCGGAGCCTTCTCTTCTCCCTTAGCACCCTTGTGAGTGAGGCCCCTACACAGATGAAGGCATTCACGAAAATGAATTTTTCTTTGTCATTTCCACTAGTTATCTTCAGGCTGTGCTGGGGCCATGCCAAACTGGTGGTGACAGTGAAGGTGGGCTGCTCGTGTGGGTCATGGTGGGTCATGGTCTCTCAAGAATCTTGGGCCAGCTGACTTGTGATACTAATGGTTGCTTTCATCAGGATCAGAGAGGGCCAAAATTCCTACCTGCTATGCAGGGGAGAAAACCCACCTTGCCTCGTGAGAGGGAGCCCTACTTGAAAGCATGGCCGAGGCCACGGGCAGGGCAGGAGGGGAGAAGCTGTTCCTGTAGTTACTGGGAGCATCTCTGGTTTGTGTCAACAGATTGTTTTATACCAGCATGTTTTAAAGTAAGTTTCAAAGACATTGAAGGCTGATACACAATTTCTCTTTTGCTGCTAGATCCTTCATGGTAATGGTTACTGAAATACTGTGTGGCTTGGCTCTGGCTGTAGTTTTACCAGAAATTGCACTGCAGTACTGTGAGCAAGCTCACACACAATAGGCTGGGATGTTGTGGCCCCAAGGTCATTTTCTCAATTTTAAAAAACTTTCCATTTGTATAAAAGTATATCTGACACATCATGCAGTGTCAAAGCACTGTGAGTGGACTCTTACTTGAGACTAGCTTCCTTTTTGTCCCTTTTTTGTTCACAAGGAACAGAGGGACAGAGGGAAGAAGTTGGGCAATGACTTGGCTCTGCTTGCAGAGATGTAAACAGATTTCCCAATGTTTAGCAATGGTGGTGTAGCCGGAAGCGGATGACTGGACGTGCTCCAGCGCCCTGCTCAGAGCAGTTAATGAGTCAGAACATGAGGCTGTTCGTGCTGGTGAGTCATCAGCTTCCCGCTTGCCCTGAAGCAGCTTTACTTTGATGTGGCTCAGTCACAAAATCCACTCTCTGGTCCGTGTGACAAAGCCCTGCTAAAGGACCCTGTACAAGTACGACAGTGTTAGCCAGACTAAGTTGGTGTTATTTCAGGTGAGGGCACACTTACGGAGTAGTGTATTTCAAATCAGTTCTTTCTCCTCAATTCCCCTTAAACCTTTTTAGATTAATAGATCTGAATTTCCTAATAATAGAAAAAAAATATGGTCTGAAAATAGAACCCACTGAGATACATTTGTTGTTGGAGTTAGTACAAGCAGAAAGAGAATTAGTGTACTTCATGCTGCTGCTTGCTAATTTAAACTAACTGAGCTGTCTTGGCAAGGCTGCAGTGGAAGTCAGGGATTAGAGCCTAGCAGTTAAAAAATGCAGTACACAGCAGTAGCACAAATTCTGAAGAACATTGACATTTCAAAGTGGGAAGTGGACGCCTAAACAGGAAGCGTTTAACAAAAGCCTAAGGTACAGCAGGTGGAACAGAATCAAAAAGTCCTAGTAAAATACTGAGTTGTTTAGATCCCAGCTTTGCATTAATTTTTTTCTGATGAGGGGCCACCATTAGGATACCATTTACCACTTACTGAGCTTGTGCATTGTAGGACTTCATGGGTGTGAATGCCGAATTTGGGGGCGGCGTTCATAGTAGCGTGTTCTGTCATACTTGTCAGATACTTCATGTATCTCATTTGAGTTGTAACTATTTGCCTTTTCCTGATTTCAGTGGGAACAGTATTAGCCCCCAGCTAAGTATTATTGAAAAATCTTATTTTCAGAACTTCTCGTTTGCTTATGAAGACCCTCCCATCAGTCTCATCTGTGATGCAGAAATAGAAGTTAAAATGAATGTCTCTTCTTTCCTACCCTGCTTATTTATGAATGAAGTCCTTGTTGAGAAATGGTCTGCTCTGATACTGGGATTGATAATAATAAGCAATGCAAAGATGGCTTCTGAACAACTTGAAAGTGAGAATTTGAATATGTATTTTGGGGCTATTTTGTCATGTGTTTGAATATGCCTCAAATAAGAATCTTATAAGAACAAGTCTTAAAAGTTTGTTACGTTTCTACGTGGCAGGTCTCTCTACTTTGCAGTGAAGCTTCAGTGTTATAGATTCGGCAAGATATCTGTTAAGGTTTGGGGCTCCTCCTCTTTGGATTCATACACGTGTAATGGAGACACTAACCTTCAAAATTCATAGCAAAGAACTGTTTCACTAATTATCTCCCAAACTCTTAGGCTGCTCTTTGGATAATGTGTGTAGATGATGAACAGAAAATGGCATGCAATAGAAGAGGTAATAATAGATACATAATAATAGTAGATTATAATAAAACAGCAAATAATTAGAGATTAGAGCACTCATAAAATTAGTCTTTTTCAGAATTGTTCTGACATTGAGTTTCAGCTTCATCTTTGGTTGAACAATCAGTATAGTAATACTTGTTGCAGAAAGTGTATTTAAATGTGATCAGCACTTTTTATTCATATAGATTTTTAAACAAAAATCATGTTGTTGTTCCATCTCCTATTTTCCTCTCCCCTTGCCTTTTAGGGGGAAAACAAAAGTAAAAATGACAAGGGAAATGGGAAAATATTTACATAACTTTGGAGCTATTTTATGAAAACTTTTGAAAATAAAAATGTGATTGTCATTTGCAGAAAATTATGCAAAAATTAAAAGCATAAACTAGCGATTATAGAAAAATAAGGGAAGTGAAAACTTGCAACTTACAGAAACAGAATATAGCTCTTAGGACTGAATGAAAGAAAGATGTTTTTGTGGTATTTATTAAGTATTAATTTACACAGATTTTGTTTAACAGGTTATCTTTCTGTATAGATGCTGCTACACCAGAATTAAGTAAAGTGATTTATAACAGTATAATTCCATTGATAAAGCAGGTAAAACTAGCATACAAGTCAGCGCCTTAGGGGGGACACTTAGACCAGAGGTTTAAGGCGGTGATACCTAATTGTCCTAGTGATCCTGAAAGTTAAATGCTGAATCTTTGTCCAGTACCAGTGTAAAGCTCAGATGTTGGGAGAAGTAAAAAATTTACTGTCTTCCAAGCGGGTCACCCATGTAGTACAGTTTAGCAATGAAGGCAAGATTTCTAGCCTATGTTACTTGCCTTTGTCTGAAGCTTTGTTTTCTGTCTCGTTGTAGGCTATGTGATGTATGCCAAGAAAACAATCCTTCTGGGATTAGTAGTTCTGGAAATAATAAAACAAGGAACAGATGGATTGATATGATTCCAGATAAGGATATTTAGGGGTTCTCTCTGTAGTGTTTTTCTTTCTTGTGTACAGATACACATTTCAGAGCTGAATAAATGGTCTTCATGACAATGAAATTTCACACGTATGAGCGAAAGGATTTTTTTCCAGGGTTGAAATAAGGAGTGGTAAAAGGGTCTGGTTTCACAGTCAGAAATGCTGCTTTTACCACCACTAAGGCTCTGAATTGCCTCTCCTTTCCTCATGCAACCATATGGCTGGTTGGATGAGAGTCCAGCAAAACCAGAATCAGCAAAACAGAAAAGAATACGAAATTAGTGTTAGCCATAAGGGTTTGCTTAGCCTGATATGGCAGACTGCACAACTGCGGGATCACTGCTGTCAGCCCAAGAAAAGGGACGAGAACACATGGCTGAGGACGTGGGACTTTCCCTCTCAGCAGCAGCGTGGACTTGGGTTGTCCTCAGCCAGTCATGAAATCGCAGCTTCAGTCTGACTTACTCTAACATTGCACTGTATCACACTTTTTTCAAAAACCCCAGTCCTGTGGACAGTCCAGAGCTACATGCTACTCTTAGGCCCGCTCATTGCGACTGGATCTGGTCTGGCTGCTCAGCACAGTGTGTGTTACTGAGCGTTTGCAGCAGGGTTATGAATGGGGGACCCTGGCACCTGGTGACCATCGACTGGTAACTGCCTTTGAATTGATTGTGATAATGAAGGTCCTGAATTTTAGGATAGCATTCTGCATTTTAAAGTTTGAAATCCACCTGTAATGTTTAATGCTTTACCCATTGGCCTTTAAGGAAAAAGAGGCTGTCTGAATTGAATTTTGTCGATTCTGATACCCAGAAGGCTGTGAGAATCTAAAAAAGGCTAATTTCTGTCACTGGTACATTTTCTTTTATTCTTCTGTATAAATAAAAAGATACTCAGCCAAAATCTGTTATCCCAGTGTAAATCCAATACATTTCAAGTGGAATGAACTGGTACGTGTTTCTGCAAAGGTTTAACATAACCTTTTCCGATACCTATGTAGAAATAAAGGGGCGGTATTTACATAAACGATAGAAATCAGGGGGGTGGGGGGGAGCCTTCTCTGGCCTGAAACCAAGCCCTTTATTTTAGAATCTTAGTGCTGATTTTAGGCAATTGTAGGGGTTTGAATTCTGCTATCTTAAGTTGTTAAATAAGCATTGTCTAATGTTTAACAGCCTTTTCTTTAGTAACTGGATAAAACCAAATCGGTTTAGCGGTCATAGTAATAAATTCTAGTAACAACCAGCCATTACTTGATCTTGAATCATAATATCAATGCCATATTTGAGAGTTCTGTTTCAGACACTCTGTCTGCATGTTTTTTAATGAAGAAGATATGTTTGTACCCTGCCAGGATGGCACCAAGAAGGGCGAGCGAGGCCACTCATGGATCCTGGCTATGTCTGCTGAGAAGTTACCATGCTTACACAGAAAATTCCTGTGGTTTGGTTTGGTTTGGTTTGTTTTAGCAGTTTAGATCTTTAAGATCTATGATCCTTAGGTTTTTTGATCAATTTTTCAGTTCTTCTGTAAGTTAAGAAGATTGCTAAATGGTTGTCATTGCTCTGCTTCTCACATGTGTAATTGAAGTACAGATTCTTTTCTCTGTAAAAAGGATAAAAGAGATTTTGAACAAAAGCAGTATTAGTTTTCAGCTACAGTTTCATGACTGGTTGTTTTGCATAGCGATTTGCAGAACATTTTTATCTTTTCTTATGAGGACTTTTATGTGAGAAGAAGCTTTATGAATTTATTAAAACTTATTGAATATTTTAAATTTGCAACTCTTATTTCAAATGAAAAAGGAGAAAATCTGCAAGGCAATAAAGATACATCCTAGAAAGATATTAACTTAGAAAATACTTCCTTGTAGATTGATTCTAGATTGTGTTTCTTCGTGTTTTGTGCTGGCTTAATGCTGACTGCCTCACTATGTTGATAACTAAGAAAAGACATACTTCAGGGAAAGCGAATGGCAGAGCTCTTCCTTGTAATCCTTTGTAGGCAAGGACATTTTAAGTGGGTGTATTTAAAAAAAACAAGAAAGGAATGGAGAATTGTCTCAGGTACAATGTGGAAAAAAGCTCCTTTACAGAAAGAACACAGCTCATTTCATCCTAATTTGCGGATCAGAAACCAAGTGTTTCAACAGGGCATGTTATGCCAAACGTGTTTCTAAAAGAGTGACTATTGCTTGACTCCCTGGCTTTTAAAGTATATTGAGGATAATATTAACATAGCACTGTTTTTAAGTTTTTTTCAAAGTCATTATTTGGACAAGATTTTGCTGAGCTGACGATAATATTTACTGTCAGCACTATATAAACTGTATTGCTGAAGAATATTTTAATTCTCTTTTTATACTGACATCACCAGGGCTGGTGCCTGGAGTTAGTACTGCATCACTGTGACGCGGTTATTATCTTCCACCGTTCAGGCAAGAAGACACAATTAAATAATAATAAATAAATAAATAAATAAATGAAATAACAGCTGGCAATACTGGGTGGGAAATTAGGTAGCTGTAGCAACAATTTAAAGAACAGGACCTCAGCAAAGGTTAGAAAAGAACTAAAACCAGCAAGTTCTACCCACTGCCCAGTTTTAAAGATTTGTGTGGTACTTGCTGCTGAGATTTGTGGGTTTGAAGGCAATTCTGGATTCTGTTGCTTGTCCTGTTGGCTGAAAGTAATATTTGACACCTTTGGAATTAAAGCCACGTCCAGTGCCAAACCCTGCAGCCATGCGTGGCTGACAGTGCTGAGCATAGTTCAGCCTGAACTGCAAGACTTGCATCTTTCTTTCCCTGAAACAGACCAAAGATTTTGCCAGGGACTGTCTTCTGCTACACACTTCAGTTGGACACCAGGGTGAAATGCACGAATTAGCTTCCATCTGCTTGCTTCACTGCAGGCTGTTACATCCAGCCTCTTTAACTGACAGGACCAGGGGCGATGGGCACACACTGACACACAGGAGGTTCCCTCTGAACATCGGGAAACACTTTGCCACTGTGAGGGTGACCGAGCACTGTACTGGGTAGACTTGTTCTCTTTTCCCAAATACTTAAAATGGAAGGATCCTCAAAACCTTAAGTACAAACTCACATACACAACTCTGTGTTCCTAGGTCTTGCCTGAATCAAAAAATGAGTGACCATATTTTGTTGTCTGTGAATTCCCATGAAATGTGAGAATGTTACTGCTGAAAGGAACTTTGATAACAAACTAGAATTTTGAAGTTGACCATTTTGGTATTCTAGCGTGTCTTTTTGTTAGGAGCACTTCCTGTTATTGCCCATTGTACGGAATTGGCAGTTCTAGTTAAAGGTTTCGGATTTGTAGGTAGAGTGAGGAATACATTCAAACAAGTTACAAATTGCTTAATACAACTGACTTCATAAATACTTTTAACTTGTGCTTCAAGTTTTCCTAACAGGAATTTGTGCTTTCAGTTTTTAGAGAAGAACATTACAGGAAAAAAAGTCTGATTTAGTTTTAACCTTTTTGCTTAAATTTTACAGTGTTTATATGTAAAAAAACTTTTAAAACTGAGAAATGTGTTTTGATCTAAGCTTCATCAAGGCAGAATTTATTTAATCACTAAAGGTCATGCTTAAAAACATGTTTCTCACTATTGGGGGAAAAATCTTTTCTATTATATGTTGGTATTCCACAATTCATAGCTTTGATTAAGAGTAGCTTCTTTATTTGAATTACAGTGCCAGAGAAACAAAACAATGGAACTTTAAATAAAAATGCTTGTCATCTCATTTAGGCACAATTAGGACTTAACAGAAAACATTGTCCAATTTATTGCTATAGTGGCATCTTTCATTCAGAATGCCATTTCTTAATTTTGGAAAAAGATCATTTAACTGAACTGGATATAAGACTTCTCATACTTGGAAGGTAAGAGTAAAAAGAAGAAAAGCTAAAATATAATAAAGGTTTACAATGAGGGGAGAATAAAGTGTTTTAATGCTAGGGAGAAGCAATGGTGGGTGGTTTCATTATGAAAGATAACAAGCCAATATTCTGGAAGCTATGAAGAAAGGAAGTGACTCAACAGCTTAGAGGCTGAGTTTTAGACAAGCATCGAAGTGAAAGCATGATCTTCAGTTACAGTTTTGGAACTGGACATTAAATGTAAAATATTGGGAAAAGAAAATGGCTACGGACTAAATTAAGACAGTGTCACTATTTTCTGTTCTTTAAAAAATGGTTCAGGTTGTTCTTTTTTTTTTCCTGCTTGTAATTCACATTATTTTTGGTAATATCAGAGACTTACTGTAAAGAGTTTGGATGTGGTAGCATCACAATAGACGGAAACTTGCTTGGGAAATATTACTGGTGATCCGCTGAGCCTGAGCTGAAGGCGTGGAGTGGTCGCAGCAGTAACGGCAGTGCTAGTAATGTCAGTGAAAGTAGCAATGACGAGTTTGAGACTGAGTTCAGTGAAGATGATGTTAGACTGTGCTTTTATGAAAGGTCTGTTGGAATGGTTTTCCAGGCACAGAATGTTTAAATTTTTATCCTTCTTTACATGTTCTTCTTAAAGACGTATCTCTTTTAAAGTTTTCTAGCAAGAAACTAATGGAGGAAAACCCATCGAGGTCCAGCTGGTAATCAGTAGCCTGATTAGTCAGTTGGGCAGAAAGCTGGACATGGAACCAGGCAGTCCCTAGACAGATACCAGACTATCGATTGCTTTAGGACAGTTCCTTTTTCTTTTCTTGTTTCAAATAGAATTACATGCTGATCCTTAAAATCCTTGTCCTGGTAGCTTTCTTTCAATACTGATGCATTTCAGTGAAAACCTTCAGTTGCAACAAAACCACAGTTCCTTCACCACTGTATTCTGTGGCAAAAAATATTTTACAGCAATCACACTTTATAGTTAACTCAGTGTACAATCTCATGCAGATTTATGCACTACTCCATAGTTTTCAGGGTAATATAGGTGCATGAGGGTTTGCATACTAGGGTTGTAGATACGTTGTTGACCTATATTGACGAGATTGCAATAAAACCTGTTAGTGCCTTTACAGAGAAATTGGTGATTACACATGAGTCATGAGGACACAATCTGCCCCTTTTGGTAATGAGAATGTATTCTGATATTCTTGGAGACATACAGACAGACTAGTTTTCATGGGGTGGTAAGCAACAAAGCGGTTGGATTTGGCAAGACAAACAAGTTGTCTTTTCAAAACTCAGCAAAATGATCATATATTGCTGAATGAAGAATAGCCATATATTTGAGTATATAGAAAAAGACCGATAGGACAAGAGTAAACAACTTTTGGACAATTAAGTAATCTGGAAGATGAGTGTGTATTACAGATTTTCAATATCATAATAGAATTCACCAGTTGTTCAAGTAGAAGTTTATGCACTATTCAACAGTAGTGCATAAAAAGTTAGAGTGGCAAGGGCAGAAGATCAGAAGAACAAATAAATGACAAGATGATAGATAATTTCAAATGGGTTAGGGCGAGATGAGAAGGGTAGAAACATGTGGGATAAGAAAAGCAAATAGGACTTTCGTGACATTATGCCTAACCACGTATATAATATACTTGGGTATTTGTGTTAAGCTTGTGTTCTATCTTTTCTTTCTCAGTCACATAGAAAAAATTACAACATGGCAAGATCCTCGAAAAACTATGAACCAGCCGCTGAATCACATGAGCCACCATCCTGCAGCTACTTCCACACCAATACCACAGAGGTCTATGGCGATGTCTCAGCCAAATCTTGGTGAGTACTGGATGTCACCTCTGTGGTGAAAATAGAAAAGAGAGAGGAGAGCCACCTTTTACTAATCTGTTTGCCAAAGTCATTTTTGCTTCAAGAAGGGTAGCTCTGGTTCTGCTCTCAGGCCTAACAGTACATTCTCCACCTCCTTTTCTTATTTTTCTCTCTGTAGAGTTGGCAGCAAGTGAATTTGTACTGTTTGAGGTGAAGTTCTAACATCTCATGCATTTTATTTTAGAGCCTCTGTGACAAATTTTTGATGTAGTATTGACCATAGAAAAATAAGCTCTTCCTGTGCTTTTTCATTCAGAAGTGGTATAAAGCCTCTACAAGCCCACCATGTAACTTCCAAAGCTTGCTGTGCAAAGTGCTGTTAGATATCTGTCTGCAGTCTTTCCTGTGTTTCTTCAGGTCAGAGGTTGTAGTTGGTTTGCTTGTTTGTTTGTTTATGGCAGTGGGGTCTTTTTGCACAGTTAGGTTCTGCACTGGAAGCTACTTGCAAAATACTAAAACGTCTGCTTTGCAGTATGAATTACCTAAAGACTTTCTATAATTGGTGTGGTTTCATTGCTGTTCCTGTTTAGCACTTCAAGCTTAAATTTAAGCATCAACTTATGTTCCTCTGATTTTGCCAGATATGAGCCCTAGTGAAAATAAAGCTGTGAAAACTCTGAAAATTTTAAAGAAAATATGTAAATGGAAGAAAACATTTTCATGTGTAATTGAGAATTACAAATAATCCTTTCACTTCCACAGTTTTAACTTTTCTACCATTCAAGGAAATGAGGAACAGATAGGTCAGCTTACAGGCTGAAGACCACAAAACTATGTCGAATAGGTAGTCTTAAAAACACAGACCAGATTCTTGTTCAGGTTAATTTTTGGTAAGTTGGTTCCATGATTTCATGATTATTCATTTGCGGTGTGGTTCATCGGGGTTGTCTCTTCACATACCAAGAAAACGGTAAACATTTGGCTGCCGGTGGTCACCAACAGCAGTAATGCAATATACATATTTACTTTTGTCTTAAATTTATAATAAACACCTAGGCTGTGCCCTGAGGTAACTAACTACAATTCTTTCTTCTACCTTTCTCTCAACAACTGTCCTGCTTGAATATATTCAGTAAAAGGTGTTGGTTATGTTATGTGTTTTAGTGGACAGTAGCAAATTGTATCACGAGAGTAGATATCTGAAGAGAAACCTGAGCAAAATCTGAAAGATTAGGGTGTACTGCTGTGTGTCGTGCTACATGGTAAAACTAAGAATTGCTCTGCGCATGTTACTTCAAACCACAGCTGCGTTTCTGTCAATCTGTTTATAGCAATTCTGAAATGTCCAAGAGGTAAGAATAGGACAGTGGGGTTTTTTGTTCATACCAACTCCTCAACTTATGTTGACATCTGTTACATTCTCTCTAATTAAAAAACAAAGGAGGTGCCATAAATCAGGACAGTGTACAGCAAGCTTTTTCCCCTAGCTTGTCAGTGGAAGTGAATCAAAGCCAAATCCTGTACTGAAATATTTGTATACTGAATCTTAGAGGAGGGTCTTTCTCAAGCTACAAATGATCAGAAATAAAAGCATATACCTAATTAAGAGTCTGTTCTTGAAGGGACTTCAGGTGCCCTACAGGGGCATTTCCACAGACTTCAAAATCTGTCACATCAAATACAGACTATATTTCATTCAGTACCCTTCACATTTATAGATGAGGTTCCACTTTTTGGTAGGTATTTATACGGTGCTTGGCATAGTGTTTCAGATCTGGGACTGAATTTCCTAAACATTAGCCCACTAGAAGTAGTATGTAAAAATTTCCACAGTGTACATATTTATTTAATCAAGGAAATATTTTACCAATATGTTTTGATGAACTTTTTCTCATTCTGGTGGCTTTCAAAAGGCATGCTGTGACACTTCAGGAGCAAGCAAATCTGTTTGCACAGCTGAGTGGCACTTTCAGCACCACATTATTAAATTCAGCATCACAGTCCTGATTTTCCAATCCACCTATTTGAACACACCAAGTGTGACACTCTTTTATTAAAAAATATATTTAAAAATATTTAATCTAGAAACTGTGTGTGTACATATATACATATATGTACACACACAGAAACTACAAGATTGCAGTAATCTGAACTGAATACAGTAGCCTCTGAATACTTCATGTGACAGTTTAAAATACATGTGAGTGCAGTTTCCAGTGCTAAAGTAGCACGTCTCTATTTTGAAAATATCTTGGCGAAAAGGAAGGGCCTTTCTGCTCTTTTGTGATGCTAACAGTGTTACTGCTAAACCTGCTTTCTTGGGTGTGCTCAGACATTGGAGTGAGCAGTTTGTTGGTCTGGCAGTCAGACCTCTAAGCCAAAAGTGATTGTGCCAACATCTAACAGACATCAGAGCAGAAATGGAAACCGGACACCAAGTTAAGCCACTCTGCTGGCCATAATTTTGTAACTTTTTAGCAAATGAAGTCTACGCATCTGTCTTTTGCCTTAGCGTTTTTTGGTACTGTAGGAATTAAAATAAGTTTCTCTTTTGAAGATGTGCCACTTAAAAGAAAAGGATCTAAGTATTCCAGGTCTGCATAGTGGTCTGCATTTCCAATTACTAACACATGTGTTTTCCTTGCTATGCTTCTTATGAAGAGATGGAAAATATGGTCTGTTCTGTACAGCTTGTTGCTTTGGTTTATAAACTCCTTTCAGCAGTATTTGCTGGGAAGTGTACAGAAGGCTGTTATAAACATTCTGTCAAAAGCACAGTGGGACTAAGTGATACCAAATCATAGTATGCCTATGCTTGAGACATAGAGAAACAGGTAGTGAAAGCTGATTGAAATTAGTGGACATACCTTACAAAATCTGCTGTATTTTTCTACCTTTTTCCTTGCTGTGGTTTTATGTTGTCTATTTATGAGCTACACATACTGGTTTTCTTATAACTTCAGCAGTATTAGTTTTCTCACTAACATTTAAAGCATTGCTTTTTAAATGTTATGTAACAAAAGTGTCTGAAGGTCTTTCTTCCTTTGATGCATCTTGATAAATTTACAGAAAACTAATACATGCTAGGCACGTTTCTATGCCCACTTACACACCACCACTAAATTCAATGAAGTTTCATGAATGAAAAGGGAAATTTGTCCCAGAGATTGAAAGCATATTGTTGCAGGTTAGCATATATTCAGACTTGTTCAGTCTGCTTTTTCTAAATATTTTACCTTTGTGGTTCTTCTAAGACAGTTTGTAGACGGATATACTAAGGAAAGGACAACATTAACAGGAATCTTTTAACTGTGTATTTTGTTATTGGAATGCATCACGGAAAATGATCAGCCTCTGACTGAAGACAACCAGAAACACTGTATTTCTTGCATCTTCATAAGTGCTTCATAAATCCCATTTACTTTGGTGCTGAATCTGCACATGTATTAGTTTTCTGCCCATTCTGAAACAGTCTTTTTCAGCTGATTGATAAAGTATTAGCTATCTGTTGCCAGTCAACTCCATTATTGTGGTAGAATCAAAGACCATATGGGGAAGGAGGGGTATTTGTACACCCTTATTTTAGGCATCTAACCTACGGCCCTGAATTAGGAGACCAAGCCCCATGGACTTCCTGTGAATGAAAGGAAGGAGAGGGTAGTTGCAGTGCGCCTAAGCTAATGGTCAAACTACTGCCTGACTTAAATGACTAGATTGTGCTCTGGAAGTGCCTAAGTCCAAGCTAGGGAAGCTGTTCTGCCTTAATGGAAGTCACTAGTATAAGAAGATTGTGGAGTATGGTTTTTGGCTATGTGTAGCAAGATTTAGGGGAAAAAATTAGATCCTTATAAAAGTTTCTTTTGCAACAATTTTTAATTAATGCTGCTTGTTTTGTAGTTTTTCTCTATTCTACGTTATGCAACACTCAAAACCATTGTTATTTTCATCCTGCTTCCTTCAAACTGTTTTAAAGAGATTTCTTTTGTGATTGTACTCTTTATCCAGTTGGTGAGCACAATTTGGTCTTCATTGAAATGTTGTTCAAGTTTAACAGATTGCAACTTATTTTGACATAAAATAATAAAATCCTCTGATAGTATTTATGTTTTGTATATAAATTAGCTTGAATTTATATGTGCGAGTTCCTTAAAAAGCTCTAATGAAAAGATGAGACTCTATCTGCAAAAAAACTCAGAGGACCTTCTGTGCAAAGTGGCATACATCATGGTACAGTCAGTTGTAGAATTTAGGCCTTACAGCAAACACCAGCTGCAGACTGCAAGGCCCAGTTATTCTAGGTCCTGTATGAGTGACTAAGCTGTGTGTTAAGTAGTGCCCACAGTTTGGTGGTTTGAGAGTTTTGGGCACTCTGCCACTTTTAAAAATGCCTTTGAGTTCATTTGGGTGTGGATAGGGGCTTTCAATTTATCTAACTAGAAACTTGGGTTAAAATGTGTGTTTGGTCTAGCTAAGCTCAACGAAGTCCAATGAGGCTGGACGTCCGTGATGCTCCCTAGCGCCTGGCTACCACTGTCATCTTTGCCTCTCTCTTCATGGTGGACAGTCCAGCATCAACAACAGAAACGCATACCTGATTTTACCACTTTGCATTTTCCACTGCTGGTACACAAGAGGACTTGTGTGACTCATCAGTCTTTGCATGGAGATGTGATTGATGGGTGGAAAGGCTTTTAAAAGCTGCAATCATGTATGAGCTGGCTGTCAGGGAAGAAGCGATGAGGAGTGAAGCAAGGAGACGAGCAGAGCTATGTTTGTGTAGATCCCTTATGCATTAGAGCTGAGCCATCTTCTCTTACCCTGTTTTTTCCCTCATAATCTATTATTTTCCATGTAAGTTTGGACGAGGTCTTTCAAGGTCCCTTCCAAGCTGGGCTGTTCCATGACAGTGGTTGATAACTTGATAATTTCGTACCTTGTAAATTATTATCTTAGTGCATAGTGTCTATTGGCCCAGCTAATCTTGCCTTCAGAAAATGTACCCAGATCACTCTTAATTCTGAACACTGACATAATACCTCATAACTATATGTTCTCTCAGGTTCTGTCAAGATGAATTCATTAATATGCATATTTGCAGGAAAAAAATCATAAAGATGCTTAATGTTGTAATTCCTGAGGTTTCCATTGTTCCAGTGCTCTATCTGTATCTGGAGCAGATTGTTTTAATTTATCTCTGTGCTGCTGGTTTTTTATCAGTTATCTGCTAGTGGCATCCTCAAAGAGGTATTATAAGAAACTGTGAAGTCATTCAGATGTACTGAATTGAGGGACAGCTGCTAGAAGGTAAGTAACAATGTTATGAGCTTGCAAAGGTAAGGATGGCTATTCTGAGGTAAGGAAAGAAGCTAGATGAGTTTCCACACATGGCTGAGGGTTGGGGCCTTGCAAAATTTAAGGTTGTAGCCATCACAGAATAAGTCAGGGGGGAAGGGGCCTTGGGACATCTCTAACCCAACCTCCTGCTCAAAGCAGAATCAGCTATGGGATCAGAGCAGGTTGCTCAGGGCTTTATGCAATCAGGTCTTGAAAACCTTTGTGACAGATTAGAGGGTCCTGGTGCAATTCTCATGCTTTCAAAATGGGTGTTGTATCATCAACATGAGGTGGTGGGGTTTCAGAGCGTGTAATACACACTTAAGAATAGAGAACAATTTCTGGCAGAGAGAGAAGGGTGCTACATATACTTTTGTTTGCACTTGACACCTGCACTTTCACCCAGTCAGATCATGTGTAAATACAGAGCATAGGAAAAATAAAACATGGCACATCTGTGGTAGAAGCTGGTAATATTTACCTCCATTTTATAGATCAAGCAGTTCAGGCATAAAACAGTGGAAAGCCCAATGTTAATTTGTTTAGGGTCAGTGTATGCATTGATCCTGAGAGTTCAGCCATATTAGCTTACTGTCTCAAACTCCAGATGAAGAATTATTTGATTTTTACCTTTTTTCCCTACCAAAGAAGAGAAAGCTCCTTGCCTTAGAAGCTTACTCTGTCAAGATCCACCAGCAGGCATGACCCAAGTGATACAAGCAGTATAGTTTTAACTATTAAATACACTGGTTCTCTAAGGTGAAAGACATTATGTATAACACAATAGGATTTAACGTGGAGAGCCTCTTACACTGACAACTGTTTGTGTTATAGAAGTTCATCCGTGAATCTGAAAAGTCTAGCTTTCAGGTGTATTGCTAATGGTAATGTAATTAGGTCTCGATACAACTGGGGGTTATGGCACTTTGCCTTCTGCTTTCATTTTTTTTGATCAGTCAGGAAATCCAACTGGTAAAACAATGCAATAATCCTGTCTAAGAGCAATAAACACATGAACCAAAGTTTCCATATCCTGCCATGATAAAAGAGGTGTAGCTCCTGTTGTTTGAGGATGATAAAATGCAGTTTTGGTTACTGTTTCAAAGTGAGTCTCCGGAGATAAGAACGCAGAAACTCCCAAAGTGTTTAAAAACAGGTGGTATGCATTTTAGTGATAACTAACATACCTTAAGTGGTCTAGATTTTGCAAGGCTTGGTTTGCATTGGCTGGAAATTTGGCTACAAATATGTAACATTGAGAGGAACGTGTTTTTCCCTTGGTGTAGCCCATACCCTCACACCACCTGCACAGTGGAAAGGCTTCCTGTTCCAGGTCATTTTTAATTACTGGATATCCTGAAAGAAGTGGACACAATTCATTTGTGGTCAATGTGAATAATTTTGGCACCTGCTTCTGGTTAATGAAGTAATACTTACAGGAGAGCTGAAAGCATTGTAGAGGACTTGCACATTCTGTGGGAACGAGAGTTTTATGACACAGTTCTGGAAAAGAACGTTTTGGGGTTTTTTTGTTATTTGCAATTAAAACCTCTAAGAAGTAATTTATCAGGCAGATTTCAAATGGAGTAATTTATTTATGTTTTAAGGACAGTGGCTAATAGTTCCAGAGACTAATAGGAATTAACGTCAGTATCAGGTAAATTAAATCCAGATACCTCAAAGGACACACTCCTTTAAACCAGCAACTGACTATCTAGTAAATCTGAAATGTTAAAGGTTGATGTGTTCAAAAGAGATGTTGGTATTGTTTCAATATCTAGTAATTTTTAATTTTAACACAAAGACATTCCTGTTGGTGTAAGCATTTCCCTTCAAGGGTAGTAATCCAAATATGTGCCAGTGCAAGAGTGGAGTGTCATTTTCAGTTTCAAAGTGAGTGAAATGCAAAAGCTAAAGATTGCATGAAACAAAAGTAAAAATAATAACTATTTGAAATAATAATGGTCATCAGTAATTGGTCATTGGCATTGAAGCTGTCTCTCCAGTCAAGCAGCCCCCAGCATTATTCGTTGTTATTGATTTGTTGTTAAAAGTGCTTAGAGTAAATCTCTAATCTTTTAAATAACTTCCTGCTAAATCATAGCTTTGATGCTGCACCTGCAGGTTGTTCATTTGGGTTTTTTTAAGCTTGAATCATTGAAGACAGGAAAGATTAGTTAAATGTGTATATCACAGAACTTAACGTAGCAGTTGAAACTGTTGAGAAATTTCTGTATAGCTATTTTCAGCCCAGAAATCTGAATAAAGGAGTCTGTGTGCACTGGGATAGTACAACTTTTTGGTTTAATACTTTACAGATTTTTGGAACAAAATGCACCAGAACTGAAAAGCGGCATTTTTTGCTGACCTTGTTGGATGGCTAATGCTGTTTCTGGGAAATAAGTGAAACAAGCAGTTCTTTGTTGGCAGAAGCAGAGAGAGAAAAGGAGAGGAGCCTAGTCTTTTTTTCTTCACAATGTCGTGACTAAGTCAAAACTGTAGTATGGCTGGGTTCGTTCTTTTTTTTTTTTTCTTTAACCTCTATAGACATTTGTTTTTCATCAGACTGTGTTGCGTGACACCTGACGCTGGCCAGTTCATATGAATTAGGCTCTGGGCTGCCTATAAACAGAGTAGAGAAGAAGATCCACAGTTGCATCCAGACACTTCTGACACTAAAATAATAAAAGTTGGTACAATCGGTTCAACGTGTATGTCAGAAACAGTTTACGCTTGCATGTTTTGGCTTTTGCAACTTGCAGAGTCTCTTGCCCACAAAATAATCCTTGCTTAGTATATATCCAGCAAAGTCATCAACAGAAAGGTTTCCTACAACGTCAGAAAACCTAATTCACTAGAGTATCATTAGTAATTTAAAAGCAAACAAAAGCAATGAAAGAATTTTTTTCATTTTTCATCTGACTGGAAAAAGAAAACTGCATAGGTCTAACTTGAGATGTGAACTAAATAGTTGTAATTCCGTGGACTGCAATGAAACTGTGGCCACATACGCCAGGTTTGGAACTTAGCTCCACATTTTTACTCACTTTCATTTGAGCTGGAAAATTGTGTAATGGCTGTTTATTGAAGAGACTTACTTCATTTTGCAAAATAAATGTTTTTCCCCAGGAGAACTGAATTCAAGGCCGCCCTGAGGCTGTCTGCTCAAATGGTGAATGCTTTTCACCTGCTATGTTATGTCCAATCTCCTTTACCATAGAGTGGTAGATTTGAGCTTTTTATATTTTTCCTTTGTTTGCAGAACCTTAGAAACATTACACTAGGAGTGCCAAACCCTGCCTAGTGAATTTAAACTTACTGAAGACCAGTTGATTTTCCTTAGTTACCTTTTGACCTCCCAAAAACAGTCCAGAGGTCCTAAGGCTCCCCAGACCACAGGCTGAAAAGAGTTGTTAAAGTGTCACTGATTTATTAGATGACTGTCATTGTACTGAAATCAGTATTCATACTGGGTAGTCTAGTTGGAGCATGGACTGCAGGTTTTTCTTTTTTAACCCAAACTCCATTATGTTCCTCATAGCATTCAAATACAAGTTCAGAATTCAAATATAAATAATAGTAGGCATTAATAAAATTGCGTAAATAGCACAACAAATGTGCCATATGATTATATCATAAGGAACAGAGATTCGTAGAATGTCGTTGTATTGTTAAGTTGCTCACTGGAGTGGACACAAGACTTTCCTTTGACTTCACCGGGCTCATTCAAACCCTTAGTGACAAAGAGTTATCAGCTGTATTCAAAAACAGTGTTACTGAACTGCTCAGTACAGGAGTTCAGCTCTGGTTCAGTTGACTAGTTCCAGGAAAAGCAGTTAGGTAGGAGACTTTGCTCAAACTAAGCTTATGTATATACCACAGGGGTAATTCTTCCATTGTAGGGATTCTTTTCGTTCCAACCAGTGTATTTAAAGATTCGCTATTAATTGAAATCTAGACGATATCAGACATATCAAACATGCTTAAAGGTATACCAGGTACTATATTTTTCTGTTTTCCCCATGCATATCGATGTAGCTCTATCCTTAAGAAAAGCAACTTACTGTTTATTCAATTTTTTTTTCTTGTTGTTTGAGGAACTCACACAGTGGAAAATACAAAAGCAGCGAGTAGTCTTGGTCCTGTAATAACCGTATCATCATACTTTTCCACACTTCTTTTGAGTAGACTGGAGTTCTGCCTGGGTGCTGGTTTTTGCCCAAGTACATAGTGTTGCAGGATAAAACTTACCTGAGGTTACATATAGTGTTGTGCATAGAAAATACCGGGGGGGGGTGAAATAGAGAAAAAAGAGGGAAATCATTTTAAGTGATCATAAGTGTTGGCACAATTATATGGGAGACAAATGTGACCACAGATTTTAATGGTGTTGATTCTGTAAAGAAAATGTCTAGAAAGATGCAGGTAATTACCTGTAAGAGCATACTTCATTATCAATTGATGTATAAACTAGAGGTTGATAATAGCAAGAATCTGATATTCTATTCAGACTTACTTTTGGAATTGTCCTGTCTAGGGCGGTGTTTTAATTTGTCCAGATCTGTAAACTTCAGTGTCATTTTTGCAAGCATAGATTAGGTAAAAATATGTAATGATTTTCAACAAAAAACAGGTCACAAAAAAGGTTTCCAGCAAATCTGAGCCTTGGTTTTAATTTATTTTGTGGAAAGTTCAGTCATATTAATTGCGTCATTCCATGACTACATACACTGGAAACTTCTGTATTGTTTGCCACAGTGATGTCTTCTGTCATGAAATGTGGAGAAGCATACACAGGACCAATATGAGCAGATCCTTTGCCTTTACAATGTGTAAAGATGTTTTCTGTAATAAGATAGGTATGGCATGAAGTTATTTTTCTTATGTAGCAAAACACAAATCACTCGTGAGTGTATTTTGGTTTATTCCCAGATGTACCTTGCCATAGTCTCCCTGCGCAGTCAGAAAGTTGGAGACATTAGGAAGCATCCAGCAGAAGAGCCAGCTCAGTGGAGCTACAGTATGTCCAGTTGCCGCCAGACATGGTTTCCTTTTTTACCCAGACTTGAATTAAGGTAGAGCTTAAGGATTTTTTAATATTGGGTTTGAATTACTAGTTTCCAGCATCCTGACTGAAAGGTACTGAAGAGTACATCAGATCAGTTGTACTGCATCTGAACAGAAAGTCCAGTATTTTACAGAAGCATTTGGTTTCCTATACAAGTGCTATGCACTCACATTTGTACTGCGTTTGGCTGGGATGGAGTTCATTTCATAGCAGCCCCTATGGTGCCGTGTTTTGGATTTGTGACTAAAACACTGTTGGTAACACACCAGTGTTTTGGCTATGCCTGAGCAGAGCTTGCAGAGCCTTGAGGCTTTCTGTTTTTTCCCACTGTTTCCCCTCCACACTGCAAGTAGGTTGGGGGTTCGCAAGAAATCGGGAGGTGACACTGCCGAGACAGCTGATCTGAATTACCTAAGGGGATGTTCCATACCATATGATGCCATGCTCAGCAATAAAAGGTCAAGGAAAGGAGGAGGAAGGGGGGACAGTCATATTATGGCATTTGTCTTCCCAAGTAACCCGTAGGTGTGCTGAGTACCTGCTTTCCAGGAAGTGGCTAAACATCTGCCTGCTGATGGGAACTCGTGAATAAATTATTTTGCTTTGCTTGTGTGTGCAGCTTTGCCTCACTTACTAAACTGTCTTTATCTCAGCCCACAAGTTTTTCTCGCCTTTGCTCTTCCAGTTCTCTCCCCCATCCTGCTGGCAGGGGAGGAATTGAGTGACTACCTGCAGGGGGCTTAGTTGCTGGCTGGTGGGGGGCCCATTCCGCCACAGCAGGACAACTGCAGTTTTCAAAAACTGTGGACGGACTTATTGCACATTTGCACTGTATTGAACCACCTATGCCCAGTAAGCCCCATTGTTGGATTTGCTTTGTGTACTCACACACGCTGTACAGCACATGCAGATTTCTGCCAAGCGTCTCAAAGCCTCATAGCCAGCAATCTTCCTAGTGGAATTGTTCAGTTCACCAGGAAGTCCCTTTTCCCCATCTGTCAGAACTCCAATGGCAAATGCTTTTGGTTGCAGCTTGTGCAGCACCACTGCATTAGGTTTTCTGAAGCATCATTCAGTAGCTTTAACTGCTCTGCCAAACTGCAGGATTTCTGGGCCAGTAGTTCATTTAGGAGGATTACAAGTGCTGCAGGTTTCACGTTAGTACTGCCGGTGCCTGTCTCTGCCTCTGGCTTTGTGTGTAACATCACCGCATTTCCTTTCTGTGCGTCATTTGTCTCAAGTATTCCAGCTGCCACGAGGTTTGCAGGGAACATGGAAAGATCATTTATCATTGGTAGATTTTCTTTATGTTCTTTGACCTGGACATTTCTTTAGGTCTTCTGATTTTCTTGGGTCAGAATTTCTCAGAGATAATAGCTGTTGATGTAGGAAGCTGCAGTTTTCAGTATAAGCCTGTCTGCATTCAGGTTATATAGTCGTCTTTCTTTATCTTGAGAGCATCATGCAGAGAATCCCAAATCTGAAATTGTATGAAGATTTTACGCATCTGGTCTGATATGATCCTCTCAAAGCTGGTGATAATACGCTTCCACAGAATGAAGTGGGTGCCTCTGCACTGCAGTCTGGAGGTTCCAGGAGACTTAACTTGGGGATAAATGACATCTACATGCCTCTAGAGAAGTCATGCTGGATGACACACTGGCATCTCGGTGCTATACTCTGCAGAACTGCTGATTCTGGAAACACATTGCAGGGATGGTTTAGATATGCCTGCATGCTTTCCACAAGGTCCAGAAGGATTTATTAGCGTGGGCTTTGCACCACCTACAGGTAATAAAGCTGCCTCTAGACCCAAACTGGCCCTGGATATAGCACAGGACTAATCCACTCCTGCTAGATGCAGCTAGTACTCATCTGCATCAGTAATTAACCTAATCCGCACTCTGAACAAACCATATAGGTAATACTTGGAAAATTCACTGTACTTCACTCCTGGCTTATCTGGAGGATATCAATGCTGGCTGCTATTCTTAGCACCATAAACAGGAAGAAGTTTTGTCTTGGGTAAATCAGGAGCCCATACAGCGTTTTTGGGTTGCTTAATATCAGAAGTACTGGATGTGCTTGTGCAATGGCAGACTTCTTCACTGAAAATGACAGATACCAACAATCACTACATTTCCACAACACTATGAGGTGCCCAAGGGTATCTCTGGCACCAAAAATTTTAAAGTGTTTCTGTTCCTCACAGTCTTTTGACTGTTGTGTACGATCTGGGAATTTTCACCACTATCTTCCTGTGCTTACCAGACTACGTTGTCAGTCAGCCTGTCTCTTAATTCACAGCTCCTTTTGCTGGAGCCGATATACTTGTTCAGCACTACTGGCTGTTACTGTTTTCTTCATTTTCCTGGATGTTTCAGTTAGATTTTCCCTGGTACTTGAAGACATTTTGCTATCAGTTTATATTGTTTTCCTGAGAGCCACAGTCATGCTTTCTATGAATGTTCCGTGTCTTGAATCAGGGACTTTTCATGTATGTGAGATTACACATATGAAGGATTTATCTGCTGCCTATGGGTATTTGCTAGCGCACAAACTGTGTGGAGTTTTTTAGTGCCCAAATGACCTAACATGGGCCAAGAACTCTGCTGAGGAAAGTGGCAGCGGCTGCAGGGTGACTATTGACTGAGGGGAAAAGGAGCAAGCACTTCCTCTTCCATGCACAGCATGTCTTTGGCCTCGAGATTTATCCCCTGGGAGTGTTTCAAACTGGAGATGATGTGCTGCTTTTCATATGGCCCAGGCTGCAGTAGCCCCCAGGAAGGTGATGGGCAGTGCTTTTCAAAAGTCTGGAGGACCACTTGGACAGGCTGCTTTGCAGAGGACACATTCCACGTGCCATCACATGTGAACTGCTGGTATAGAAAAGCCCTAAAACTTAACACATTAACTGAAGGTTTGCTCCTAATAATTTCACTGCCTTTCAGTGGAACCAATGCAGAAGAATACTTGGAAGTCTGCCATGATTTAATTACTCTTCAGCTAGTTCCCAGAGTCAGCTCTTTTATTACTGTACATGTAACATTTTGACCCTTAGGATATAGTTTTAGGGCAGCTGAATGCAGCAGTTGTTGTGGGAAGTTCTGCAGAATGCCCCAGGTTTTGGTTTCAATTTGTTTTCTATAATAGATATAAAAAAAGAATCGCGTAATAGTGTAATGTTTTCTACTATTTTTATTTCCAGTTAATATTTGTTTTGAGCTAGGTTACATTAACTTCATGTGCATTATATGTGTGCATGCACACACTCAAAAACTAGATTTGACTTCACAAAAGTAGACCACATATGTCCTAAATTTGCTTATGGGACATTATCGTGATTGCACTCAAGAATAATTCAAGTGGAACGATGCTGTTATGCAATTGGTAGGCTCAAAACCTGGGCCTTAGCATCTGCGTATTTATAAACTGGTTTTGAATGATATTAAAAAAAGAAATTTGATTTTCTCACCATATCAATTGAATGCTCCATTTTAAGTTAGACTTTATTGTAAACATAGTCTATCCAGATACCTTGACAAAACTACCTGTACTTGTTTGAAAGCACAGATCTGCTCTATACTTAATGTTTCTGAGTCTATCCAGTTTGGGCTGCTATGAAAGTAGGTATCTGGTATTCACACTGACTGGAGAGTTACTTGAATCCCTTTTTTTCTTGAAGCAGTGTATGCTGGAAAAAAATGTGGTGTCAGCGGGTTCAAATTACCTTCAGTAAGTTTGTCTCTATGACCCAAATCAATGGTTCTTTAAAAGCCATTCCGATTAGCGGTAGTTTTGAACGGATCTATTTTTTTTCTGTGGACCTGTGTCCAGAGATTTAGACCTGCAAACCTCTGAGGAGAAAAGCACTGACTGAGAGAGGAACAGAGCCAAATAATGCAGGTGGTGGAATTGGCTGAGGATGGCTCCTACCTACTCCTTTGCCTTCTGTGCATCTCCTGCACTGAAACTTGTCGAACTTTTCTGTAGCTTTATCAAACCCAGATGGTGTAAATAACTTTTTTAGGAAGTAGAATGGATTTTTGTTGTTTCTTAGAAATATGATCACATACTTGTGGCATACTTGACTTGTTGGAGATTCAGTGTGATGTAATTTCTATGCTCCTAATGTCAAGGTGTGGGAATGCTTACTTTACTCATTGTATTGAACTTCCTGTAGTTCTTCGATGGTATGTAACAATGGATAGTATTGCTTGAAAGAAAAGTAATTTACTCCAAGACACAGAATTCATTGGACCAAAATATTCTGTCTGTCCCCATGAGAAGAAATGACTTGGAAGGTTATTGGGGACCAGAGCTCAGGGAGGAGCATTCCTCAGCATTTTCATATTGTCTTGTTCTTTGCCTTCTTGCATGTGTAATTTCAGCTGTGATACAACATGGGTACAGATTAGCTGATGAAGAAGGAGGGAGTATTTTATATAGCAAAGGCAACAAATAGCCATGACAGATAGTACTACAAACTCACGCCCTAGCCCCGAGTGTGTCCCAGCCACAGCGTACAGGCTATTAATCTTTACTTAACTTTGCCTGGTTCTATCATTTGCATGTGCTGCTTAAATGAAAGCAATTTTCTGATGGATATCTTACTATATTGTGATAATCCTTCAGCCAGCCTGGATTCTTAGCATGGCCGTTCTATTCACTCGACCACTGACATGCCAAAAATTTAAGCACATGCTTATGCATATGAGAAGAGTTGAATTCCTGCCTACGTGCTTATGGTCCTGGCAATTTAACACCAGATTTACACTGATATAGTTTATATAACTGTACTTAAAATATTTCTTACTTATTTTAATGTGAATAAGACTAGATTCACTGCATCTTAAAATGTGGTTCCATATATTGTTTTCCCATTATGAAAGTGGTTTGATTTCTGCACCCAGCTCTCATTCCTACCTTTCCCCTCTCAGCACTACAGCTTGCTAACCTTTCTCAGTTTTTACTACTGAAAAGTTACTGATCAGTGCTGACTTTGGTCCGTCTTTCCTGCAACCAGCTTATTTTTCCCACCTGGACTCCTACATTGGTTGCACATAAGCATTTTCATGGCTACCCAGTTACTCTTGCTGGGAACTGATCTAGCCAGAAAATACCTTCTTTCTATCCCCAGGCAATTTTTAGTTTGCCATGTGGCCATAAAAATGCTTTTGCCAGCTCAGTAAGGGGGTAGCATGTGGACAGGAACGAGCAGCTGGGTGTGGAAGAGGTGATAAAAGGCAACACTCTGGTTCATGTAGAAGCATGATGTCATTTGTGTGGATACAGCTGTTTGTGGAACACACATAAACTGAATCCGTGAAAAGGTTATGTTACTGCAGCGCTGCTTTTAACTTGGATTATTTCTTGAGTTGGATTTGCCACTGAAGCTAAAATATCATGCAGCTGCACTCTCAAATGGTTCCATAGTCTTTACATGCTGGACCTGTGTGATACTGGATCACCAGAAGGAAAAATCTGATTCAGATCTGATATGAGCACATGTAAATATTTCTGTCAAACGAAGGAGGGCAAAGCTTACGCTGGCGTAGTGCCTGTGTACCTGCCTTACTCCAGCTGCAGAAAGACAAGACAGTACCTGATTTGGCAGAAAGCTAGCGAGCATAAAATCAACTTTTCAAACAAAATTTTAACTTGGAGCTGGCAGAGTGAGTTAGGTTTAGCATTTTGCATTGTATGGGTATCATACATTTGATTGAGGCTGTAAAATCATCAACCCATTTCTTTCAATGCAGACTTCTAACAGTGCTTGCTGTACTGTATTCTTCAAGGCCAGACACGTACACAGCATAAATATGTTCAGGTCTGAGAAGCATAGACCTGAGTTGAGATTTCAGTTCTCATATGGTAAGAGCAATGAGTGAAAGATAAAAGGGAAGATACAAATCTTAGTCCCTTGGACAGAAAAATACTGTATCTCTTCTGGAGAGTATTTTAGTATCTGGGATGTTCTTGTTAAAAGATAAGAGCTTTGTTAATTAAGCTATTGCCCCATTAGTGAAAGGTTCCTTGCAAAAATGCCAATTAATTTTTAAAGCAGTACATGGCTACCACTTGTCATCCAGACTGGCTTTAGGTACTGTATGTGTTTTTTACTGGAAATGTGAAGGTGGAGAAAGAAAAGAAGGAACTGTGCACTCCGTGATTGACAGAAAGCCTTAGGTTGTATTGCTGGGAACTGATACATTTTACTCAAAAATAAAAAGGACGTACAAGCAGAGGCTATGCAGTTTCCCCTCTCTGTCTCATTTTCCTCCTGCTTTGTCCAAGCCTGTTACTAAGAGGGAGATGTTTCCAGAGAGAAGGTTCTGTTTCCATGGCCAAGTGATACCTGCTGTCGAAGGTGCCAAATGATTACTTTAGCTTTGTGGCACGATTACCAAAGTGACTGTGGAGCTACACAAAGACTTGCAATTTCTTTCATAACAGTTCTCTTAATAAAAATGCCCATCCAACAGAGAATTCTGCTGTGATTTATAGTTTCTGAATTTGACCAGAAAAGATTATGTTGGTTTAAGTAACATGAACAGTCTAAACAACATTAACTGTCTGAGCAGCAGCCTTCTGTCTGCAAGTGAAAGGGTTTAGCTGGTTTACATGGGTATAAATCAGGTTTGCTTACAAAAGGTCCTGTTTCTCACCTGCCATCTATGGAATTATTCCCCAGACAAACCTTTTGAATATCCTCCCAAAGGTGGGGAACTAATGGTTCATTTCCAAACCTGGATACCCCAACAGGTAAAGTTTCACATGTTAATCAAATGTGCAAAAGACTATTTTGGTTTTCTTTGTAAGACATTAACTTCTACAATATGTGTGCTTGCATATACAGAATTCACAAGAGAGTTACAAATCCCTCTGTTGTGTTAAATTGGGTCTAAAATCAGACACCTTAATCTCTTATTTATTAGACCTTTTTCGCTTGCAAATGAAACCATGAATTCTAAATTCAGCCTTACCTGACTGATGTAACTCCAGAGGGGAGTTATGCCAGGCCTGAACTTGGCATCTTTTTTGGATTAATTTTATACAGGCTTGCATTTAAGAACTCATTAAACTCTATTCTTGCCTGATGTAACTGTTTAAAGCAGCAGTGAATTTGGGCAGTTCTTTCAGTACAAGATTGATAAAGATTTTTGCTGAGCTTGATAATGAAAATGGTATGATTCTATTAATAACTTGCAATTACACTGTTTTGCTATTGATAGTAATTCTCGTACTGTGAACACAGATAGCTAACTTTACACTGACTGCACCCTGAAACACGGAATGGCTGAGGCCATGTGGAAAAAAGGGCAGTGTTTGTTCAAAAGAGACAAAGACATCTATCAAGAAAAGTTAGCAGTGATTCTCACTGCTTTGCTTTTTTATTTATGAATGTGGTACAGATTCCATTTAATTACCTTTTCCTTGCACTTCCCCTGCTTTGAAAAAGTAAGTGAAAGTACATTAAGGGTATTATGGAAAGGTGTAGCTTCTGATAGTTTCTGGTGTCTTTTTATTGTGCTGCTTTTGTAACTTCTGACAGTCCAGCTTGTCGCTGGATCTCATTAGATGCACTTTTGTCCCTCAGTTACAGTTCTCAAGCTGCTTTTCATTACTCTAATGTGTGAATGCCTGTGAAGTAAGGAGTGCTTAAAACACTTCTGCAAGATATAAGAATAATATTAACCCTCATTTATAGATAAGTACACAGACATTGTGACTCATCCATGATAATACAGGAAGGCTACAGCCTGCCAGGCTCCTCCTCCTACAAGGTTTGCTTCTTAACTGGAACTGGAACATCTCTCATCTGCGTGTCATTGGAAAAAGTGTGTATCGCCTTCACAGTGGTGGAAAACACACAGAGTGCTCATTATTTATGCTGGTAATTATTCTTACAATAATTAATTTAGATCTGTCAATAAAGAAAATGTTAAGATTGAAAACATTTTTACTAGCTTCCTGCATATTATAGGCACACATTTGTAGAGGAATTTTCAGTTAAAAAACCTTGCATGTCATGTATTACATATCATTAGGTAAATAGTTGAACATACCAGGATGAATATAAATACTTGCTGTATTATAAGTATACATGTTTTATACACATATGAAAGACTAAAAATAATTTATTAAGCAATTATTAGTACCAGATCTTGCCAGATGGAGTAGTTATCTCAGTCATTTGAAATACAGTAATTCTAATAACTCTATACTCACTGTAAATGAGCAACATGTGTCCTAGGTCCTCTGTTATCTTAAAGTACAATTCTCCTTAACCAGCCATGATTTATTTTCTTGCCCACAGTCATGAATCACCAGCACCAAGTAACACCCAGCACAGCCATGTCGCAGCAGAGTCGTCCTCCCCAGACCCCGCAGCCAGGGCTGTTGAACCTGCCCAGTGCACTGACCACACAGCAACAGCAGCAGCAGAAGTTAAGGCTCCAGAGAATCCAGATGGAGAGAGAGCGAATTAGGATGCGTCAGGAGGAGTTACTGCGACAGGTAATGCCAAGGATACTCTCTTATTTTGTTCAAGAGCCTTTAGTTCAATGCGTCCAAATTTTTACCAGGTACCATTAGTAGCTCTGTTACTTTATGTCAAGATTAACCATTGTTTTAGGTAAGGGTAACCGAAAAGCTAATATAAATAGAACATCTCATTTTTTTTTCTCTTAAACTAGCATTGAACAGAACACAAAATGGCCATCTGTCAGGAGTTACAGACCTGGTGTCTTTCTTACCAGCTATAATAGTAGTGTAAGGACCAAATTCTGTTCTGCATCTGTTTATAAATGTAGAGCAAATATCACTCATTAATTCTCAGTTTACCTTGGTTTGTACAGTAGACCATGTTCATGCTTCACTGAAGATAAAGGCAGAACATATGGAGTTGTTCTTGACTCTGATCCCAACTCTGTAACTCCTACCTTTTGCCTTTGAATTAAAGTAAAATCACATTCACATCTTCCATTAATACCTCTGATTTGAAGACTTTCCAGAGATGGTCCTTTGTGGATGTTTTATTGTTCTATTTCTTAAGTTTCAGCTCTATATAATGACTCATATTATACAAAATAGATATGTAACTTCCTTTACACTGCCTTAAGGAAAGAAAAAGTTTTAACAATTGTGTTTCTTCTGTTACGGACAACTCCACTGATGATGTTGTGTTTTGCATGGCATATTAACCAGCTTCCTTAGAGAAAATAAATAACCTATTTCTCTCAGGAACGGTGTGAACAAAGTACATTTTATCAAGAAGACCACCACCATTATTGGTGGCCTTGTAAATGCTGCAGTTACAGTTCTAAGTACCTTTAAAAATGGTAACTTTCACAAAATCACAGAACCACAGAACGGTTGAGGTTGGAAGGGTCCTGTGGAGGTCGTCTGGTCCAAGCCCCTGCTCAAGCAGGGTCACCCAGTGTCGGTTGCCCAGGACCATGCCCTGATGGCTTCTGAATACCTCCAAGGATGGAGACCACCACCTCCCTGGGCAGCCTGTGCCAGTGCTCGGTCACCCTCACAGTGGCAAAGTGTTTCCCGATGTTCAGAGGGAACCTCCTGTGTGTCAGTGTGTGCCCATCGCCCCTGGTCCTGTCACTGGACACCACCAGAAAGAGCCTGGCTCCGTCCTCTTTGCACCCTCCCTGCAGGTGTTTGTGCACATTGATGGGATCCCCCTGAGCCTGCTCTTCCCCGGGCTGAACAGTCCCAGCTCTCTCAGCCTTTCCTCATAGGAAAAGCAGTGGGCCCATATTTTCCCTAGCCTTCCTGTTGTCACCTAGGTACTTAGAGAAGCCCTTCTTGTTGTCTTTGTCTCCCCTGGCCAGATTCAATTCCATCTGGGCTTTAGCTTTCCTAACCTCATCCATGCATGCTCGGACAATGTCTCTGTATTCCTCCCAGGTTACCCATCCTTACCTCCATCCTCTGTGGAAATAATAATTTTGTGGAATTATTATTTCATGCCTTCAGTCCTTTTGCCTTTGGGATTGTACCATAATTCGTGGTTATTTTAGGGTAACATTTGTTTATACTGTGTTTAGAAATACAGTATAACATTTCTTTGCAGCAGGTAGGAGCATGTTTGTTACTGGGCTAATTATGCCAATTGGCGGAACTTTTCTGATGATTTATTAGAGAACCATGTGTTGCTGTAATGTTTTGAAATGTTAGTGACTTGTGTAAAGTGCAAAAAGAAGCCTAAGAAAAATCCTCACACTTAGATGTCGTCTGAGGAATAGCTTGACTAGCCACAAGTAAGTGAGGAGTGATGCGCTTTTTCTTCCAAGACTGGAGGAGAATGACTGAGAGAAAACACATTAGTGATGAAAACCAACTGGAGCATCCCAATGACCTCTAGAAGACTGTGGGTAGCAAAAAGACACATACAGCTTTAAAACCTTTAGGTCTGAAATAGAAATCTGGATGATTGGAGCAGATTTACCAGAAGGGAGATGTGCTCACAAAGGATTTGTCATCTTTTAGAGGCAGCAGTCATGAAAACCTCAAATTAACGGCCAGCTTTTTGGTTTTCTCTCTGCAGCCTTTGAATGTTGGTTTTGCTAAATATTGGGGTTTGGGTTTTTTTTAAACGTACTATCTCAGTAAAATTAATGGAAGAAAAGGTCTTTAATGTTTGTAATGATTGAGAATTTGAGGTGCTCTTTTTCCGTGCTTTTATTTCAGAACAAATAATCTTTAATTGCATTTTACCAAAACATCACTTTTCAAAAAGTAATAATAGACATTATTACAATTGCTTGCCAAAGTAAAGGTTATTAGAATTGTATTGAAAGTGCTTTTTTTTCTTCATATACAGAAGATGCAGTTTGATGTGGGTCTTTATACTAATACAGACTTCAAACAACAAGAATATGATTGTACTTTTCTTCCCATGTACAAACTATATGTAAGTCAAATTTCTCTCCAGTTACACCATTGGGACCTTAGTAACTTCATCTTGTACAGACGGAAAGACCAAATGTAGGATGAATGTACATACCATCATGTAGCAGGCTTTTGTAAGAGAGAAACTGATAACAAAATGAAAATGGATGTCTGACAAGAGAATTGCAAAAACATTGGCGGGAATATTTGTAAAAGCACTTTACAACAATATATTTGCTTCATTTACATTTTTTACTCTTTTACCTCCTTCCTCTAAATATAAGAACTTAAACAAAAATTCGTAACAAAAGTAATTAACAAAAACTCATTAATACATTTTGAAACCGTACAGCACCATCTAGCTGCATTTGAAAAAAAAAAAGCATGAAAATTACATGCTTTTAGAGCTCCTGCAGCAACACTTGGCTGTCTTTGCATGTGATTATTCCCATCGTCTTTGGTGAATATCTGTACATCCTCAAAGGTAAGCAAGTGCTCAGTGCTCTTGCTGAACAGGGGTGAAAGGCAGATACGATTCCACTGAAGTTCCTGAATTTTTTTACCTGCTCCTGTCAGGGCTGAATTTGACTTTCATGGTTCAGACCTGAGTCTGGAAACTGTACAGACACCAACATCTTGTGCCCATGTTCAATTTCCATTACCCTTAATTATGATACATTGTGTGTGCATACCTGCGTGTGCAGAACTATGTTCAAGGTGGTGGTCTCTGACCTGGGCGGTGATCTCAGGTCTTTTGCATACCTTCTCCTTTACTACCAAGAGCTCAGAACGTCATAGAGATGGGTGTGGGAAGAGAGTGGGGATATCTGGTATGAACTTAGTCATAATTGTCATCGTGCTAATAACGTGTTTAGCTATTTTTACTCTCTTTGGCTCTGTTCTTGCTTCAGGACAAGAGCAAATTAAGCTTCAAAACAGTTGTGCCATTAACACAAGGGCTGGTTTCCCTGCTCTGCTGACTGTGTTTTCCTTTGAAACTAATACATGTACAACACTCTGCAGCTGTGCTGTACTTAATCAAGCCTCCAACTTATTATGCCCAGTACCACCCTGCACCTATGGTGTTTGCTGGAGCTCCACATTATATAAAGCAGGACAGTATCACTTTGCATTACTAAAGTTTTCAGAACTGGTGTAGCTCTTAGGGAACAACATATTTCCCACCCAAGGAAAGCAAGATGCAAAATCCATCCTTCCTAACAGAACTTTGTGAACTTCCTGCCGGTAACCTGAGCACTCCTGAACCCTGGCAGCTGAGAAGAATGCGACAAATCCCTCTGGAGTCGTCAGTGTTCAAGTACAGTTACTCCTGCCCTGACCCTTCATTGCTGCTTTTGCTTTTCTAATGTAACCTATCTAAGGGAAAAACGCTGAGTAAGTGTGCACACTGCTGCTAGAAACTGCGAGGAGGTGCAGAGAGTTTGAGCAAGAGGGGAGGAATTCTTTTGGCGGGTCACAAACCTCCTTTCAGCCTGGCAGCAGCTGCTGGCTCCCCACAGCCATTCCTGGCCGCAGCTGCTCGGGTGGAGCAGCACACCCAGCCAGGAGGAGTACGCAGTTCTGGAAGATCTCCGCTTAGGGAATTTGTTTCCTCCTTTGTCCTGCTCTCTAGAACTGCAGACTGAGTACATGCAAGAAGGGCAGCATTTCAGAAAACCAGTATGACAGCTTCTATTTAAATGTTTCCTTACTCAGTTTTGTCATTCTGGAAAGAGTTAATTTTCTTACTTACTGATTTGCTTTTGTCAGCTTTCTAAAGGAAAAGGGAGAATCTGCGTGCTACTCAGATTCTTGGAAATGAAAGTAGTTAGAGGTGATGTCAGTAAGAAATCTCTGACAGGGTCCTATGAGGAAGGTGTCCAGCACTTCTTTGTGCGCGCAAGTGCCATCTTGCACCTTGTTTGGAAAGGCAAGGATAGTCCCAAAACGGCAACACTGCTCAGAAGTTCCTTTCTGATCCCCCGATCCTGTTCCCTAAATGTGTGCACAGAAAGATACAGGGGCTCAAAAGGGGCTGCAGAAGGAGCGGTGTATGGGGATGCAGAGGAAGATTTATCACTGATTTGTCCTCGCAGAGTAGAACCTTACTGGCCTGCTACAGCCTGAACAGAAAAATTCCCTTCTGTGCTCTTCCCACTGCACAGACTGGCCCATAGTCTGATTTATTGATGGCATGGGCAATACCTAGATGTCTCACCTTCTGCCCTAAGTATGCGGACTGGCAGAAAAGGAATTGCAGTGATGAGCAATGTAAACTCATTGTAAAAAATGCCCTCACTCGTCTCCCCCGACTGGAAATGACTGTTTGGCAAGTAAGCATGGAGCTCAGTTCAGTTCTGCCAAGGAGTGTTCCAAGAGATGCGACAATGAATTCTAGATTCATCTCGCATACAGCTAAAAAGGGGTTTACATCAGAATTGTGTTCAGAGGCAGTGAATAATTCAACTCACTGCAATGCTTTGAAGCTTTTAAAGATTTTTGCAAATAACCACTGATGCAGCTTTTTGACGTGCCTTTGTGATGTCAGAGTACTGTGAGGTTTTTTTAATTTATTTTGTTTTGTTATGTATTTTGAAATTCCCCTTTGGGCTTTTAAAATAGCATATGCTGTAGTGCCAAGCGGATCATTATGGGCATTTGGCCCTTTTTGAACTAAATGCTAAGGATTGTCTCTGCTGGCAAACAGGAGGCACTCCTGCATCTGAGAGCTGATTAGAATAGCTAAGGCTGCTCTTGTAGCCTGCAACCGTAACATTGCCATTCACAGGGCTGCCAGAGGTCTCTGGTATTTTTTGACGGACTTTTTAACCTAGGGTAGGAGATTCCTGAATATTCTTTTGAAGAACCTGGTAGTCATGCTTAGAATGGAGAACAGGGCATAACAGGCTATCATACAGCTTTTGTGATTGTGTAATTGATCCATTACTATTGACCATTGCTGTAGTAATATCAAAGCAGCAAAGAAGCAAAGTCTAACATCTCTAGCAGTACTAACATTGTAATGTGACTTCTGAACAAATCACCTGCATCAGGCAGCAGCAGAGGAGGAGCACACTTTAATGTATGGCAGAGCCAGTGCTCTGCTTCCCGAGCCCGACTCTGACTCTAGTAAGCAGGAGTCTGTTGTTCCGTATTATAAAGTGCACATCGAGTTAATATTACAAGCAACATGCAATATGTTGAAATAAAAACACAGGAGGTGCCACGCCATTCCCCAAGTGAGAGTAGATCAAGTTACTTTATAATAAATGTAGTGTTTCTTGAAACAGAGAAGAGACGGGAAGTTAGATTTTGTAGATTAGTCTTTCTTTAGGGTGCTGGAGGCTTTTCAGCTCACAAATTGTCTTGCTGTGCAAGGCCTGTCTAATCATGTAGTAGATTCAACATTCCTGGGACGGATTGTTGGCCCTGCTGCAGTTAGCAGTTTGGAGGGCCAATTACTGTATCTGGGGACATGATTAGTAAACCTGGGTATGAATCTCTCCTTGTTGGACCAAGCAGTCGTTGGCACCATGTGTTCCAAAGAGATCACTGTCTGAATTCCCTGATTGCACAGGTCAGCTGCAGGACAGAAAACAGCCAGCCAGAATTAAGGTCTGCAAATACATGTGAAATTCACAGCACTTTGTGCAGGAGCAGTAAGTCCAGTGCCCTGGAAAGAACGGACATTTTGCAATACTCTCCTATTTGTGGAAGGCAGTTCAGTGAAAAACCTTCAAGTTCAACAGAAATCCCTCTCAAACGGCTGACTGTGACTGTTCATCTTACTGACCATAGGATAAACAGCCTGATGCATAGAGTAATGTAGTCTCTGAGCCCTTGTTCTTACTCTGTTAATAGTCTATTCTGAACTAGTTTTGGAAATTAAATTATCATGAAAACGGGGAGTAAGTTACAGAAGTTACTGGTGGTTTAGCTTTTTTCCCCTTACAATATGATATAGAAAAATCTTTGTGTCTTTCTGGAGGAAGGCAGTGCCTGTGTCTGTCCTGTAAAAAGAAGGCATGGTTGCAGCAAGTATAGGCTGACCTGAGGTTAGAAGGCCAGTAACTGTGACATTGAAGTAGCACAGGTTTCAGCTTGGCATATACAAGCTTGCCCATGGCATGCACTTGGGCATCTAGCCCACGATAAAACCTGTTGTGTTGTCACTATGCTCCTGTTAGCTACAATTAGTTGTCCCCAGTACAGTCGTAGCTGTTTGTTGAAGTGGCACAGACATTGCATTATCAGAAAGTTCTTCTAGTGTAACATGAAACAGCTAGAGGTTAGAACTGGACTGCCTAAGCATGCTCAGAGCAGTTACACTGCATATGCACATTGTGCCCAGGGCTTTCAGCACTCACAGAAACATACTGACCTTGGTAGTTGAGTGGCTTACTCCATGTTAGATAAACCTCATCTTGGAACTTAAGCTGTTCTGGGAGGAGCATCCTTAAAACACAGCCTGTGTATCTGTATTAACCTAAATTTAGGTAATACAGGTGCAGTTTTGGTTGTTTGTTTTTGCCAGTTAGAACAAGCCAGCAATAGTAGATGTAAGAAATTCTCTGCTCTTTTCAGTGTTGTTTATTTGGCTGGGCATTTTTTGAGTCAGTCTGTAAGAGAAATGAAAAGCTGTAAGGAAGTTCTTGCCTATTTCTGTGCAGTTCAGTGTGAGACGAAGACTATTTATTTCATGGAGGGTTAAAGATGTGAAACTCCCTTTGTGAACAACACTTATGTTTTTTGCAATGCACTTTGATTTTATGTGCAACTGCATTTTTTAAGTAGTTGGAGGTTCAGAAATCTCTACTAGTGCTTTATGTTTTGCTGGTTTAGAAAGCTGCCAGAGGAATCAGGTAGTGGACAAGGGAAAAGCATGGATGTCCCTTTCAGTGGACAAGGGAAAAGCAATGGGTGTCATCTGTCTGGACTTCAGTAAAGCCTTTGACACGGTCCCCCACAACATCCTTCTGTCTAAATTGGAGAGATACGGATTTGATGGGTGGACTGTTCAGTGGATAAGGAATTGGTTGGATGGTCGCATCCAGAGGGTGGCAGTCAACAGTTCAATGTCCAGATGGAGATCAGTGACAAGTGGTGTCCCTCAGGGGTCCGTACTGGGACCAGTGCTGTTCAATATTTTCATCAATGACATTGACAGCGAGATCGAGTGCACCCTCAGCAAGTTTGCAGATGACACCAAGCTGAGTGGTGCAGTTGACATGCCAGAAGGACGGGATGTCATCCAGAGGGACCTGGACAAGCTGGAGAAGTGGGCCTGTGTGAACCTCATGAGGTTCAACAAGGCCAAGTGCAGGGTCCTACACCTGGGTCGGAGCAATCCTCGGTTTCAACACAGGCTGGGGGATGAAGGGATTGAGAGCAGCCCTGCAGAAAAGGACTTGGGGGTACTGATGGACGAAAAGCTGGACATGAGCCAGCAATGTGCGCTCGCAGCCCAGAAGGCCAACCGTATCCTGGGCTGCGTCAAAAGCAGCGTGGCCAGCAGATCGAGGGAGGGGATTCTGCCGCTCTACTCTGCTCTGGTGAGAGCCCACCTGCAGTGCTGCGTCCAGCTCTGGAGCCCTCTGCACAAGAAGGACATGGAGCTGTTGGAGCGAGTCCAGAGGAGGACATGAAAATGATCCGCGGGCTGGAGCACCTCTCCTATGAGGACAGGCGGAGAGAGCTGGGGTTGGAAATTAAATGGGGGCCCCCATGTGCAAGGGGGCCTATAGGAAAGACAGGGACAGACTTTTTAGCAAGGCCTGTTGTGACAGGACAAGGAGTAATGCTTTTAAACTAAGGGAGGGCAGATTTAGACTGGATTTAAGAAATAAATTTTTTACAATGAGGGTGGTGAGGCACTGGCCCAGGTTGCCCAGACAGGTAGTGGAGGCCCCATCCCTGGAAACATTCAAGGTCAGGTGGGACGGGGCTCTGAGCAACCTGATCTAGTTAAAGATGTCCCTGCTCCTGCAGGGGGGTTGGACTAGATGGCCTTTAAAGGTCCCTTCCAATCCAAAACATTCCATGATTCTACGATTCTATGAATCGTAGACTTAAGGGAGGAGAGGTGTGTTTGTGTTTCTGTAATGAGCTCAGAGGAAGAAGGCACGACATGAAGAATGAGAAAAGCCTCATGTTTCCTGTGATCATTTAATTAAATGTGTTCCATAAAGAAGAGATTTATCTCTCTCTGTGTTTAAAAATAATTCCATGGAATTGTACAGATTTTTCAGTGTTGTTTGGAAACCTTTCCTCACTTTCTTCGTATGCATCTTTTGTCTTAAACACAGTACGTCTACAATGGCTGTGGAAAGCAGTGGAGTGAATAGAAGTTTTTCAAAGTAATAGAATTTACTAGTCTCAGAAATCAGCTGTCCTTGGCAGTATAGTGAGAACAATTATTTAAAATTAACTACTTGGATAGAACTTTAGGCTGTCAGTACGTCATTACCTGTTGTGGAAACACAAGGCACTAGAATATCATCCCTGCTAGGCATCTGGCATTTTTAATCAAAAGAGTTTCAAAACTCTTGCTGTGAATCCACCTGCTAATTGTCAACAAATACACCCTTAAATAATGGCCTTTCTTCTCTACAGGTGCATGACTTTTCCTCCACAGATTTTCTTTGGCACTGCTCTCTGGTCGAAGAGTTGGTTGTTAGCCTTTGTCATCTCTAGTTAATCATTATTATCAACTTTTCAGCTTTAATATTTTTCAGGGCAGCACATTTTTAGTTCAGTTTTTCTCTTTAATGAGCAGGGAGCTTGGCAAGCTCTCCCCTACCCCCCCAACACACACATACACAGTCCCCAACAAGTTGAGACACTGATTTGTACTATATGATCCATTGAGCAGTTGCTGGATACAGAAAGGTTTTCCACCACCTCCTACAGGCAAGAAATTTTCAGGCTTATCTTTGATACAGTGCAGTTGTATTGAGCAATACAATTGGTTTTCAATCTGATAATTAAAAAAAATGGCATGACAGCTGGCAAGAAATTATTAAGATGATTGTCCAAAACAGAAAAGGAAAATCTGGTACAGAAAGATGTATGTATGCACATGGTCGTTCTTTGATTCATAGAGTAACAGGGTAGTTGAGGTTGGAAGGGACCTCTAGAGATTGTCTAGTTCAACTCCTCTGCTCAAACCAAGGTCAACTGAAGCAGGTTGCTCAGGGCTGCATCCAGTCAGGTTTTGAATATCTCCAAGGATGGAGACTCCACAACCTCTCTGGGAAACCTGTTCCAATGCTCGATCACCCTTACAGTAAAAAAGGGTGGTGTTGGGGCAGTATTTTCAGTGCACTAACACATGTGCAAAGTAGCAAAGAGAAGTAAGTTCCATCAAATTAGGACTTAGTCACGATATTCTGCAAGAGGCAAGTACATGGATCTTGAACAGGATGTTCTCAGTTATTTTATTTTTAGTAATAGCATTTGATTTTCAGAAATTACAGCAACCAGAACGATAACTAACATGTATTTTACATGTTGGCAAACTGGGGGAAAGGCTTTTTTAAGTTTTTTTTTTTCCTGTTCTGATCTTATCTTTATTAGTGTGGAACAATGTCCAGTGAGATTTGAAAATGCACTGCCCAAGTATCAAAACCATGAGCTTCATTGCTGGATTGGACTTTAACAAAAAAAATCCTGCCTAAGTATATCCTGCCTCATTTTATCTGTCTTCCTTTTCTTCTCTCTTCCTTTCTCTTTCTGTATTTCTTTCTTTCTGGCTGTCTTTTCTCTTTTTCTTTCTGGCTGTCTTTCTACTATTAGCCTTGCTTGTGTTGCTGCAGTTGCTATTCTTATATTTTAAAAAGTACTTTCAGTATCTTCATGTAGACAGTTAAAAAAGCCAGTCTGCCCATTTTCTGAGGTTTGTACATTTTCACAGACTCCAGCTGATTTAATTATAAATAGAAACATCACCATTAGAATTGTCACTTGACAAATGTAATGACATACATAAGCTATCGTACATAAGCTATTAAGAATCTTCAGACTATTTATTCTTAACACTTACTGAATAAGGACACCATCTAATATAAATTATTATTTATCAGTGAATATATTGATAATTTGATTATAAAGGAAACATTGCATTAATGGACACCAATATATGTTAATTCCCAATGAATAATAGTTACATTATTCATGAGGACATGAGACCAGCCCTCCTCAATGAAGAAATCAATTGAAAACATAGTAAAACATAATATTCTAGCCTCCAAAACATGTTAATCTTTTCTGTACTTGGGAGAATGAATGACTGATTCAGTGGAGAAAAGTTTTCTACTAGGATTTAGATGAACTATTTCCTTTGCTTATTTCATTAAAAAAAAAATAATAAGGCTGAGTAAACTAGGTAAAAAACAGGTAACAGCTTTATTATTTTAAGGTCTTAGGATGTTTGTTTGGGACATCCCTGTGGAGCCAAACCACCTTTGTATAGACCTCTGTACCACTAGATGTCATGGTTGTTTCACAGAGTTAATGCTAGAAGAATTTATCTTTCAGGAAGAGTTCTGGAACAAGTTTCCTTTGGGTCTCATTGCTCGTTTGTCATCCTAAGGACAGCGTACATGAGACAGGTCACTGGGCAGGTGCTTATTATTAGGCAGAGGGTTCATTCTAAAGATTATTGGGTTAAAGTCTTGGTTCCAGTGGTTTTCTTCTAACATGTTAAGTACTTTATGGTTGCAAGTGATACTCTTCTGCTTTGGTATATAGCAAATTGTGTCATCTAGTAGCAACTCACATAGCTTCAGTGCCTGATTTTGCTCTCTTTTGCACCAGTTTAAACTGAGAGCAATTTCACTTAAGGTCAGCTGTTAGAAACAGATACATGGGAGATTAAATTTGAGTCTGTAGGTTTTAATCTGCTTTATTATTGCTACTCCAGCTCTCAGAGAACTTGGCCTCACTGAACAGTAAACTGAAATCGTAATTTGAGTGTTACACAGCTCTAGTATGCATGTGAAAACCCTCAACGGGAGTTAGCTGGCCCATGAAGTGTGGACAGGCTGTCAATAATCAGTTGTAATGCGCAGGCCTGTCAGTGGTTTATGATGAGGTGACACACAAGCTGTCCTAAGTTATAACATAGGTAATTTGATTTTGTAGGGATTATCTCTGTGGCCAGCAAGGCTACAGAGGTGCAGTCGTTCTGCAGGTAGTTGGGCTTGTTCAAGGTTTGACTTGCCGCTGGCTATCTGCCACTACCCCTCACTAGAGGTTGCCAGTGTGACAGCTCTGCCAGTAAAGCCATTTATATGAGCATGTCGTGATCTGCATCACACAAAAAGAGTGAGGCTAGTTTAAACAGGCAAACAGGCTCTCTGGTTTACTGTGAAGCTGATCAGAAAGTCCTCAAACACATCTGCCTGCTGGCCAAACTATGGGACTGGCTTCCAGGCGTGGTAGTAGCCGAAAGGTAGATTCTGCAGTGTTTTAAGCCAGCACAGGTGGGTATGAAAGACACTGTCTGTCTACATTATGATTTTCTTCACACCAGTGTAAATAAATAGCCATCAGTTATATTGTTTAGAATTACTTTCCTAAATAAGAAGATGTGTATATATTACACGTTCGCTTGTTACAAGACTGCAGTACTTCTGAGCCGTTGGAATAACCCTTCTCTTGTATGTATTTGCCTTTTCAGGAAGCTGCTCTGTGCAGACAACTTCCCATGGACTCAGAAAACATGGCCCCCGTTCAGACCGCGGTGAATACACCTGCCATGACACAAGACATGAGGCCTATTACAAATAACGGATCCGATCCTTTCTTGAACAGGCAAGTTCATGTCCTCTTCATTAGGCAGTGGGTTCTTTTGCCTTCTCTACGCTTTTAAAGCTGTCTCTCTAAGTCGTTTCCTATGTCATCTTCTTTCGTACTTACTGTGAACAGGGGGTACGGCCGAGTGGCTGCCCTGAAATGTTTCAGTTTATACTTCAAGAAGGAATCTTAGAAAAATCAAAGCAATGGTAGCAGGTGATTTTAATCCTACTGTAGGTGTATGTAGAAGACTCTAGGTAGAATAGGTACATTACCTAAGTATAAATAAACTCAGGTTTTTTAGGCTATCAGGACTGTTTTTGTCTAGAGAGTTATATATACGTGTGTGTATTTCAAAATTTAGGAGTGGCCTCACTTCAGTTGCTTTATATTTGGGCTGATGTAACATGACCACGTTAGTGGCCAACAGTTGAGAAAGAGGCTTAATGACTCAGTATCTAACCCTACTGTGCTGTCTTTTTTCAAACACCGTGATCGGGGACTATATCTAACAGAGCATCTTTACTGAGGCTTTTTCATGTTTCAATTTCTAGTGGGCCATACCATTCCAGGGAACAGAGTACAGACAGTGGCTTGGGATTAGGATGCTACAGTATACCAACGACACCTGAAGATTTCCTCAGCAACGTAGATGAGATGGATACAGGTAGAATATTCTGATTTAGCATAAAATATAATGACATTAATAACTTTGTGTCATAACCAGTAATGATTTACAATTGCATAACTGAACGATAATGTCTTGCTTTCCGATGCCAGAGAACAGATTGAGACTGGGGGGGAAATGCCTAAAAGGTACTTAGTGCCTAGAAGGTTCTTAGCTTTAACTTAGGTCCAGGTTCTACCCTTTTACCTTAGACTGATATTAAACGAAATAAGTAATAGTTGGAAAATGTGACCCTTCATTTGTGTTTTCATGCCATAGTCCAAGGTAGGAGGAGTAAAAATCTGGTCTTGGATTACATTCTTGGTACAAATCACTGCGTTTTCTAACTCTGGGAAATCAGTCTCATTAATTAGTCTCTTACAGTGGCAAAGTTGGATTTGCCTTCAAACAGAACGTATTTAGCTAATTTAGGTTTTGGTATGTGTTTATTTTTATATCAGTGTCCTCATGGTCTTTAAAATAGTGAAATAAATTACTAGGAAATCAACAAGTTTTTTTCCAGACAGTGAAACTCTCAGCACTTCCTCACCTAAACTTGCTTTTGAAGTCACCAGAAGTTCTAGATGATGCAAAGAATGAAAGGTTTCTCTGTTAAGATTTTCATGCTTGCTATTATTGATTTATTAAAAAAGTAATATAATATTGCAGAGCTAAATTGCTGTAAGACACTTTTTTTGGTTATGCCCCATGGGCAGCATTCAGCCTTGTGCAGAGAGCAGGCTAGAGGGTTTACGTAAGGCTCAATTGCATTGCTCCCTGTGCAGACTAGCGAACTTTGAACAATCGTGCTTCCCAAGTGGAAGGTCAGAGGCTAATTACTTTGAACACTGCTGGAAAGGGCCTTTTTGAGAAAGGGCCTCTTTTGAGAGCAAAGCAAGGATATGAAATGAACTCTTACAATAATATGCATTCTGCAAGCAAATATGGTTTTGAGGTAACGTTTGTAGAGGATAGGAATGCTCACAAGTGCTTGTGGGAATGGGGGAGTCTAATTTTTATATCAATTGTGTTGTTTTAAATTACCCACAAGACGAGTTTGGTATTTCAAAAGTTCTTCTTTACTTTTCCTAGGAGAAACTATAGCACAGACAACAATGAACATAAATCCGCAACAAACACGTTTCCCTGATTTCCTCGACTGTCTTCCAGGAACAAATGTTGATCTTGGGACTCTAGAGTCAGAAGACTTGATCCCTATTCTCAACGATGTGGAGTCAGTACTCAACAAAAATGAGCCCTTCCTTACCTGGCTGTAATCATACAGTGCTGATTGGGCCTACAGTGTGATTCAACATTTCTTTTTCCTCTTGAGATAGAGCTAGAATATCTGAAAATCCTCAAGAGATACAACTTACTGCCTTAATGACTTTAGTTACATCATCTTTGTGGTCAGTTTAAGCTCTGCCTGGATTTTAATGACACTAATTTAAATACAAAATACATATATATAAAAAAATACATACATGCATACATATTTCTTCCTCTTCAAAGAAAAGCACACTACTTTACACATTTGTATACTTCTTTACCTTTTCAGACCAGGCAGAAATGTTTCACTTCAAGGACAGAAAGTGGGTGGTGTTTGTGCATGTCCCTGACCGATCTCCTAGGTATTGCTTAACATCGCAAACCCTTCATGGATCACAAAAGCTAACTACTAGGTCACTTGGTTCAAAAAACATGCACAGCATCAGACCATGAGAGCAGTTTTATTACTATGTTTATGACAATAGTATCAGAAGCTTTTTTAATCAACTTACTTAATCTTTTTTTCATTCTTAGTAACTAACTGTGCTGTATGGAGTACAGATTAAATCTGATCCGTATCAGCCATAATAATTCTCATTATATATTTGTAAAGGCACAAACAGTACTATTGCAGTTTCTTTTTTCAGTATATTACTGTATAGTTTTCGGAAAATAAGTACTTCCAATCTGAAAGTACCAGAATTGTTTAGCAACACTTTTACACTACGATATTGTTGCAAAATGAACAAGACTGGTACTGACTGCTGCCTTTTAAAAACAAAGCAATGTATTATAAACAAGCATTTTTTTAAAAGATCTTCGATTTTGATGTTTATTATATTAAGCACTACAGTTTTGTAACTTAACATATGAACAAACAATTTTTTATATATATAAAATCTGTGGCAAATATCTTAAATGCAAAAACACACTTTTAAAATCAGGTCTGGAAAATGTGGCACAACTTGTTAATGTCCTATGTAGTGGGAAAAAACCCTTGCTCATACTGTTTTCAGTAGTGTTTTTAACTGACGATGTCAAAATACATGTAGTTGTATACATGAAAAAAGATGGTAACTTTATCAGGGCAGTGCTGTAACTTGGCTGGTAAAGTTGCTTAGTTCTTAAGTCTTTCCCTTCTTGTAATGGGTGTACAGGACACAGGGTGTGTTCTGTGTATTTCTGCCTATTGTATATCCTACAAATACTGCTTTGTCAGAGGTTTGGGACTGAGAAGGCATCAAGGACATTAAGCTTGCAGTTCCCCTGAAATGCAAATGAAGTCCTAAAATTCTTAAATATTTTGAAATTATATTATTTATAATCTATGAATGTAAGCTTTTTATATTGAAAAATATGTCTTTTTATGAAAGGCATTAAAACTTTTCTCTAAGCTTAATCCAGGCTATGTAGAGAGAGGAGGAGATGTAGCACTCAGTGTAAATGTGTTTGCCAGGTCTAATAACACTTAACAAGATCTTACCGACGCACCAGAATATTGATCACTAAAGACTTTTTTCCGTCTGGTTGGGTGAAGGTAGGTGAAAAGGTCAGAGATGAAGTGATGGGAATATGGAGTAGGTTTGGAAGGCAGATGATTACGTACCAAGTGTAGATCCTTGCTGGGAAGGGTGGCTGCAGATAGGGATACACAGAAAATGAATCACCAGTGTTCAGTAAAAAACATAACAGAAGAAATTAATACAATAAACTGCCTTGTCAATGGTGAACTGCTGGCTGTACCCGATATCAGAAGATGGAAAATAAAAAGCACACACACCGAAATTTTGAAAAAAGAGATGGAAGGCAAAGACCTACAGTCATGAAGTTTTATTACATAGGGAAAAGTAGCTCTTTTTATGTTTTGTTTTGGTTTTTTTTAATAGAAAATAAGATGTGACAGCAGAGTTGTGTCTGCACAGAATTTAATTACTGAACGGGCATTGCATTTCTTTTATTCTTCTGGAGGGGTTATTTGTTGGGTTTTTTTAATTATTTTTGCTAGCGCTAACTGTTGGGATAGCAGAAATTTCTTGTCAACAAACAGGGGACCGGGCAGGGCTGACCTGTATTACTGTAATTATGATGACTCTCTGTCTTTTAAGGACTTCTTCAGGTTGTCAGCCTAAATGAAAAGCAGGTGGTCCTAAGGCTTAGTTCTTTAGTGACATGACCGCCTTTGGTAAAACAATTGGAGGGTTTTTGGCATCTGGTTGCAATGCCAACTTGTACGGCCAGCTCATCAGCACTGCATGATTGGCCTAAGGAACTGAAAGCCATTGGTGCTAGAACAACTTACCGTAGCTGCAGATCTGAGCTCTAGTATGATTCAGATGATACTGCTCATCGTTAGACTGTGTTTAGAAAACGTGGTTTGTTCATTTGCTAGTAAGTCTGTACTATTGTACATTTAAGTTTTGTTATAATAAAAGATACTCCAAGCAGATGGGGTTCTCGGCTGGTGTGCATTAGCCAGCCTGTGTTGACTTCTGTTTGGCTATGCTGATCTTCATCAGCTGAAGGCCGTACTTCGCACAGTGAAAACGGATGCAGTTTCCTAGCAAAGTCACGTAAGATGTTTATCAGAATTGTGAAGCTACAAGCGTGATTCCTCTTTCGTTGGTGTTTCAGGTGGTTGAGTGTCTTGGTTCAAAGACCTTAAAGAGGTAAAAAAATCAGGAACTATGGTTCCATATTACTTCCATAATAAACCAGCAGCAGGTTTGGAACAGCAGGGTGCTATGTGAAACATTACTTCCAGTGTAAGACAACTGCCAAAATCTTAGGTCACATCTTTACTCAGTCATGAACCACATCATGGCTAAGTTAAAAGTGATTCTTTACACTGTAAGCTTTTCATTTTTGTGATGGAGAGGATGTATCAGGTGAAGTGCGGCAACAATAAAATCAATTTTTTAAAGTTCTCTTTTTTTTAAAGTTTCTGGCTTTAAACAGGCTTACAGCAGAACTTTTAAGTATTCAAAGCATATGTAATTCTTGGGAAACTAAATTTATTGCTGACAATACTTCACTGTACTATTTCAGGTTTTGAACATTTACTTTACTAAATGTACACTGTCTACTTGTAGTATAAACACAGTAAATGTGCCAGCTGGACAGTTTTACTGTTGACCATCACTGAGGGCGGCAAACATAAGTCTTGGTGATACAGAAGTAATGGGACGTTGTTAATTGCAGTTTGTATTCTGGTAATACTCCTAGAATGTAGCTTGGGGAGGGATTGGGTTTGACGTTTTGAGAACAAATGCTGTTCGGGGGAAGGGAAGGATTAAAATGTCTATTTTAAACACAGAAAAATAGGGGTGTTCAAAAACTTGTTTCCCAATATACTACATCCATGTACATGCTAGTACTTTAACTTTTTTATTTACTTTTTTCATTTTGTTATATGACATGTGTGAGCATTTGTTTTTAATTTCAAGTACCATGCAAGAGATTGTATGTATCAAAAGCAATCAGATCAAACTGTTGTATCCAGGGTTTGGTTCTGGTTTTTTTTTATTTCTTTGATCTTGTACATGAAAAACAAATATAAATGAGCTTAAAGATTTTGGATGCATATTGGTTTATTAAATGGTTTCTTTTTTTTTCTTTGGAGGATTTTAGTATGTGCTTCCCAGGGAACTGTATGACACTGCTTGGAATAAAGGTAGAGACATACCATTCTGTGCAAAAGGCATACATTTTGAATTAAATGATTAGCACTTAGCAAACGAAACGGGTTATTTTACCATTATGTTTCAGTTTATTAGTAGTTGTTATGGCCGTTAGTGATGGTTACGGTTTTACTCATAATGCTTACAACATGCTCCCCCGTGCCACCATTACTTGTTTCTTTTAGTGGCACCTTGTAATTCATAATTCCCTGACACAAATGTTACAATTTGTTTAATACCGTTACCTCAAAGCAGAAGAGTTAGCACCAAGTCCATCTGCTGTTAAGTTCTGTTTTGGGGATTTAAATAGCGCATTGTTTTCAGTCTGATCCCTTATCCAAGAAGTTTCTTAAATTCTGCATAAAGAAAATACCTGTCTTCTTTCCTGGGAACAAGCCATGAAACCTAAACGTCCTGGGCTTGTGTTTGAGTATCTGGTCTTTACTGTCATGGTACATGACTTGAGTGCCTTAAGATCCAAGGCAACCATTACTATTAATTAATTTTAATACTCTTCCTTGAATCATTCCCTTACATAATTTATTCTAATTAATTGTTAGAATGCTTCTAGCAATATCTTGCGTTCACATAAAAAAGCTCTGGAGTCTCCGCCAAACAGAAATGCAAAGTGACTCTGTTTTGAGAAATGAGGTTGCTAATTCATGGCGTATTTACTCAGGAATATTAACCGTGTTTCTTTGGCAGAAACGCTGAATGTGCGTTCGTTTATAAAGGTCATTCAGTTTGTTCCTAATGATGCCAGCTCCCATCTCGGACGGTATCTCTCTTTCCTTCCAAGCTGGTCAGCAGTGCTCTGTGCAGATTGCTGCTCCCGTGTATTGTTACCTAAGGGCCGTAATAAAACCGTTCGTCGGGGAGGGATTTCCTGAGGTTGTCCCAGGGGACCCCAGTCGTTTCAGGGGAAGCATGTCAATGCTCCGGCGTTCCCAGACAACAGGTTAATGTAGCAGTCCCACTGATGGGCCTTCTCGTTTCTCTGCCGGAGTTTAGAAAGCCAATTCAGGCTGCACCAACAAGGGCACACCCACAAAGGATTCTAGCGCCGGCGTTTTCTTCTGGGTGGGTGGCGTGCCCGTCCCTTTGGGGAGTCTCGCCTCTCACGCCAGTTCCCATGGAGTTCTGTCGGGAGGGCATCCTGACAATGTTATTTGCAGTGCGGTACTTCGGTTAAAATCTTTCTTATGCCTTTTTTCTACCTGGTCCTCAAAGCTTACTCTTGCCTGGATCGTCAGCAAGGCCTGTGTCCCCTGCCAGGTATCTTTTAATTCTTCAAAATGCGATAGCTAGAATCCCATGCAATATTCCAGACAAATGAAGGCCTTGTGTTGGGGGGGGGTGGGGGCTGTTCCGTTTTCTTCCAAAAACAAGCCTTCTTGTAAGCTGGGGTTTACAGGCTTTCCCTAGAATTACGAGAAGGAGAACGCCGCACGGGCGAGGACGGGCAGAGCGAGCGCGGAGGCGGGGGGCAGCAGCCGTGCGGGACGGTCCGGCGGGGCGGCGAGGAGGGACGGCCCGGCCCGAGGCCGGCTCGCTCTGCCCAGCCGGGCCGCGGCCCGGCGGGTCTCCCCGCCGCCGCCTCAGGCGGCCGTTCCCGGGGCGCATCTCGCCACGGCCCCCGGCGGGAGGGGAGGCGAGCCGGGCCGGGCCCCGGAGGGCCGTCCGCCCGGGGCCGCGCAGAGGCCGCAGCCGCCGCCCTCTCCTCAGGAGCGAGCCGGCCCGGCGGGGGCGGGAGGAGCGAGGCCGGCAGCAGGTGGAGCGGAGCGGGGCGGGCGGGGGAGGCCGCGGCCTGCGGGGCCGGGCCGAGGGCGCGGGCGGCGGCTCCGCACGCGGGAGCTGCGGCGGCCGCGCTGCCCCGCCCGCCCTCCCTCCCCGCCGAGGGCCGGCCCGGGGCTCCCCGGCCCGCGGGGCTGCGCGGGGCGGCGCCGGGCGGAGCTCAGCCCCGGCTTCCGCGGGCGCGGCCCTGCGGGGCCTCTCCCGCCCGCCGCTGCCCCGGCCGGGCGCCGGCGCGCTGCCGGCTCGGCCGCGGGCTCGGCTGGGAGAGCTGCGGGAGGCGCTGCGGGCCGCGGTCCCGGCCCGGCGGGCGCGGGAGGGAGCGCTGCGGGCCGGGGCGCCGGGCGGTGCCGTCCGTCCCGCGCCTTCAGCCGGCCGCGGCATCCGACACCCGGCAAAGCGTGGGCAGGCGGGGCTGCGGAGAGCCTTCCCCGGCCCTGCTTTCTGCACAGATCAGTCTCCAGATAACGCCATAAGCGACTCTAACTAGCACAACCAATTAGTCGATTAATTGTGTGTTTGCAGTGCCTGCTAATGATTTTTTTCGGTTTGGATTCTTTGGATGCACAGGTGGGAGCGATCTGTATTTCAGCAGAGGGTCCTGCAGCCAGTTAGCAGCGCCGGGTGGAGGATAATGAAGATGTCTGTAAGGAAGTCCCTTTGCATCGGCAGAGCTTTTGTAATTTCGGTTAAACTGCGTGTCCTCTCCCAGTGAAAAAGTAATTTGGCGAGAAAAAACTTCAGACGTGTTTTGTCTGGGGTTCTGTTCATGTCCACCGCTGTGATACCAGTGCCCGCCCTCAGGGGTAAAGACCCCGCCATATCAGTGTCATGGAACAAGTCCGTCTCCCCATCCTCGCGCAGGAGGGGTTGCTCCAGGGTTTGCTGTTGTTTGCCTTGTTGCTCTTACACCGTGAGTAATGTCGAAGCCATGAAGGGGGAGCTGAAGTTGAACTGGGGGCAGGTGGTGAACATTCAAAACTAGAATGATGTCAGAAAACATCCTTTGCTCTTGGCTGAGCAAATGGCTTTTAACTTTGTGGATGTTGTTTCCTAATTTTAGAAATGAACCTTTTGTGAAGAGTTGCCAGTTAAATAATGCATCATTCCCTGACAGGTGACGCTGTACTGTGGTTAATGTATCATCTTGTTGCGTTCTATTTATTGGAGACAATCAATAAAGAGAGCTCTGACTGTATATAGCTTAGCTGTGCAGGGGCACCAGTTTTGTCAGGCTGAAGTTGAAATGCATGGGCTCGAAATGACATGCACGCACTCCGCATGTTGCAATCTGCGTTGTTACCTAACCTGTGTGTTTCTCTTTATGTAAACCCTCACTGAAGCAATGCCACGCGATGTCAGAATTGCCATGCTCTCAGTCAGCCAGTCGCTGAGCAGCCAGGTTTTATGGGTGCATAGTGAAGCTCCAGGTAACGTGTGCATCTCTGAGATTTTACAAACGATACTAGTATTTTTCCTTTAGGCTACTGGGATTTCTACGTCTGTATAACAGTTGACACTTGTACACGCTAAAGGAGTGAGGTGTTCCAGTTGGTCAGGACTACCAAGGTCTGTTTTAACACTTCCAGTTCTCCCTGTTCGTGGTTCCTCTCTTGCCATCATCTTTCTGTCCCTGCCTAGCATTGCACTCTCTTTACCTGTGACTTCTCTCCCAGGAATGCCACTGGCCCGTTACATCTTTGTTTACAGCAATCTATGATCAGTCCCTCTCCTTGATTTTACCGGACACTTTGCTCAGTAAAAACACAGAGCAATCTCCAATTACTGCAGAACTGACACTGGAGATAAGTGTGATTCCCTTAAAATTAAATGCTAGGGGAGAGCCTCAGATGCTAACCGTAACTGAGTCGATTTAGGAGCACTGTTGTTGGCACTTACCAGCTGAGCTGCTGGTTCCAGTTCATTTACGCTTGTTCAAGACACCCCAAGGCCAAGGTGCAAATGCAGCCCAGATCACAAGATGAGACGTGTGCGCCTTGTCTCCATATGTGCTATATATTAGCTCGTGTTAGAAAACCACCGTGTAGTGGGGCATCTTAGAAGCACCGACTCATGAAGCACCCGTTGTTTTTGGTTTTAGGTATCATAGCTTCCTGTCCGCTATTTCTTATCCCGAGTCTCCCACAAAGATTTCTGTCGTCTGTTTATTAATATATCAACACTGTACACTATGGAGCTACCCGTCCCTTTGTTGAATGCTGATGAGAAACATTCCGTGTTCCCAAAGGCTTCATATAAATAAAACAAGACAAATGCGAGATGAGGTGCAGGACAGCTGCTGACCACAGATGAAAGAATAGATGTAAGATGGTTGCATCAGTGGGTGGTGATATAAAGGGTACTCTCAAATTCCCTAGCAATGCAGTAGAACAGGTGGGAGAGACAGCTGTTCCTGAAGAGGTTTTTTAATAGTTTCTCTTATCATTTTGCACAATGTATCACTGAGGCCTCTTTGCTTTTCGTAATGTAACTCAGTACCTAAAGCTACCCCTTTAACATTTTTGCATATTGCTCGCCAGCTTTTAGTGCTTCTGAATACTTTAAGTTCTTCAGATATCTGTAGTGTAGATAGAGAGTACATGAAATACATTTTCTGAAAGCACAGGCCACAGAATCATTATTTCAGGAGGAAGATTTTCGGGAAGAGATGTGGCAAATACATTGATGAACTACAAGCCTTGAGACATCCAATCTGGCAGGCTGTTTTGTGAAAATTTGTTCTAGGAATTTCTTAAGAAGCATGTCAGTTGATCTGAATCCCTCCAACTTCTTTAATCCCACTTGTTTCCTCCTTGATTTCTTTGGGAAGTAGTTTTTTTCTTTTTAAGTTTTAGAAGACTATTTTTTTTTCAGAAGTCTTTTTGCCTTTCAACTCTCTTTTGCCTTTTATGTCTCTTTCATAGCACTGTGCCAAACACAGCTCAATTGAGCTTCTGCAAAATGATGAATAAATAGCATATGCACTCATGTATAGACTGGAAGCTTTAAGAAGAGGAGTTACGAGCTACTCAGCTCGACTGAATGGAAATTGTAACCTGTGTTGAAGCCACAAGTCCAGTGTTCAGCTTCTGGAAAGTTGTAGGAGAAGCTTGCGGGGGCACCTGCGGGATGAATACCGAGTTGTGAAAGAACATCAGTTATGATGAAAGAGTGAGCATTTTTTCTTTTGTCAGAGGTGAGGACTGAAACATGATAGGAGTCTCCAAGTCTGTAAAAGTTTGCTGTGAAGAGGAAGACTCTTCCTCTCCACAGTAAGCCCGCCAGGAAGAGAACAGTGTTGTACCGGGGGGGTGCATGATTACATATTAAGAAAGCCTGTCTAACTCTCAGAACAGTTATCAGTGTTCTAAAATGCTGAAGATGTTAGATCTCTGAACTTAGAGATTTTTAAGAACAGGTTACACACATGTCTTGCAAATTGTTTAAGTGGTGTTTGCCCTGCCTTTGCGTACAAAGGCAGGCTCCAGAGATGCCTCCCAGCCCTGTTTATCTGTGACTCTAAGTCACCACATCACCTTTGTTAGACAGGAGATGACAGTTGGTTAGTTAGTGCCATGAACAGGGGGTTAAAAGCCCTTTTACTTCACAAGTAGAAAGAGATTTGGTTACTTACTGTGAATATTTCTACATCATTAAATTATACAGGCTGTGCAGTTTCTGTACAAGAGAGATTCAAGTCAAGTGTTACAGGTATAGGACATATTTCAGCATGTAAATAGATATGTATGTTGAAGTTTTAATTGAGTTTTCTCATCAGATAGCTGGATTTAAATAGGGTATGTCCCTCTCCTTTCCATGGGTACCAATTTAATATTGTATCAGAGATACGGAAATTTATTTGATTTTCTGGAAATGAGGCTTCATTTACCGTTTGTTTGGAACCAGTGTTTGCAGATGATGTTCTGTATGAGAAATCGACTTGCTCTCTAACAAGACAAGGCCTGTGGGATTCACAGCAGGGACTGATCAGGTTGTGGTTCATCCTTGTCTTTGTAGCTAATGCACTTTGCTGTTAGAATAAATGGCTAGAGCAGCGTGCCTGTACCTGGAACACTGCTGCTCTGTCCCTCCCATCTCAGAGTGTAGTGGGGAGAGTTGAAAAAACTTCAAATAAAGGTGAAACAACTTCTGTACAAGGAATGGCTAAATATACTAATGCTCTTCAGGCTAAAAAAAGAGACAACTGAGAGGGGACATGAGACAACGGATGAAATTTGGTATCGTGGGGAAGGGGGGATAGGACTGGCTGTGTACTCTTTCCTGCAGGCAAGAACTAGGAGGCATCGAACAAAAGCAGCAGGTGGCAGGGTCAGAATAAAGGAGGTGCTTCCCACAACACAAAGTGAGGCTACGGAAGGGATATTGTGATCCAAGAAACAACTGGACAGCTTCATGGAGAAAGAACCCCTCAAGAAGAGTTAAAGGCAGGAGTGGAACCTTTGTCTCAGGAGGTCCCTGGAGTACAAAGAATTGTACGCTGGGAGTCTCTCTACAAGCCTCCCGTATTCTGATGCTTTCTGTTTTCAGTTTCATCTTCTACAGCCATCCTGTGTTATTACATTCCCTCTGGTGAGAGTGGCTGGAGGACAATTGATCATGGATTAGTGAAGAAGCCAGATCCCCATCGTGCTGAGAAATGGCTGTGGACTGGCCTTTCTCACTGAATTCCTGGTGTGAAGCCGGGTATCACGGTGTCCAAGATGGCTCATAACGCCTCAGACCAGGGATCCACAGCGCTCTGTTCTTTTGCCTGTTACTTTGACCCTACACTTACCTGCACAGCAGTGCTGCTGAACACACCCAGCTGTCAGACACAGTCAAGAAAAGAGACCTCACCGTGAGATTCGTGGATCGCTTCTGTAACAGAGACTCTATAGCGAGTGTTTTAATCATAGCAGGTCTGGAAGAGAGATGTCCTCACTTTTCCACGTAAAGTAAACATGTACTCAAAAAAAGTGAGACTGATGATATTTCCATCTGATAAACCTCAAAAGAAACTAGACACAACTGCATTACAACTGAGCTTTGTACCATGGCATTTGGTGGTCCCCGGTTGGAAAGCTGACTCAGGAGAGAAAATATTTTGCCTAAGAATACCCTCTTTTGGAATGTAAGGGGTTTTACAAAAATAAATATGAACGTGAGAGTTGAATTTCACTTATTTTATTCCATGATGAGGAGTTTCAGGAAGGCTAGAAAGGGAGTCAGGGCTTCATGACGTTAGTGGGGGGAAGTGCCCTTCATCCTCATCTTCTTAGCCAGAGACGCTGCATCTGAGGGCTGCTTTATGGAGCGGCTGCAAAAGGGAGCCTCCCAAGATAAGGAGGGTTGTCTGCGATGTTCATATTCTTTAAACAGTTCCATCTCCCTGGAAGAATGAAAACATGGAGGTAACTTAGTGGCTACCATTCCTGTGACTTTCAAAGGTTTTTATTATTTCCCAGTGGCTATGGGAAGCTGTCAGATAAACGCCATAAATACAGACTGAGATCATATTCTCAGCACCTGGCAACACTGTAGGCTTTCAGCTGTACTTTAGAAAACGTGATCGTGGCACTGAATGAAGGCTAGTTTAGTCTTTCAGACTGTCAGCTGGGCAGGTGTATGTATAACTATCATCAGTACACAAAATAATGAAAGAAAACTGTCAGTTGCTCACCCCACAACATCCACAGCATTTGCAGTCTCCGCAGATTGTTCCTAACAGGCCGTTCACCACCTGAATGCCACAGAGCACTGCCTGGATCCCGCTCATGACGAGCAGCAAGGAGAAGAGGGTCAGGTTCCACGGGACAATGTTTTCGGGTGACTGACACGTGTTCCACAATGTGTGGTCAGCGAGGTAGTTCCTGGGGGGGGAACAAAACAGTTATGAAGAAGACGACCTTAACTCGCAGGGAGGGGGTCTGTCGGCTGACAAGTTGTCGCTGTTGTGATGTTCTGTTAGCTTCAGCACTGTGAGAAAGAATTCCCATTATCGCACGGGTGCTACTTACCTAGAACGTGACTTCATTTGAGTTTCTTCAAATCGACTGAAGCAATTGATTTGAAAAGACAAGGCATCAGAAGGGAACAATCAGAGACGAGTATGTGTTAGATACAATTGAACAGTTTCTGGTATTTCGGGAAGAAGAGATCTTAGCCTAGCGTGTGCCAAATGGATGTTCGTCCATGCCAATGTCTTTTGTCGAAGGTGTTTCTGCTACTGCGGTTGTGGTTCTCTGCTGGATGAAGCGGTGCTGGCAGCTGGCAGTGTGTAATACACCCTCAAAGCGTACCCCCACAGACACGGGACTCGCAGGGTCTCCTTGGGAGTGTGGCACCTTCTAGAACTCCTCCTTGGCAGAAACCCTGGGGCAGGGGGGGTGTCTACATCTAAATATTTGTCTTAATTTACTATATTACATGGTAATAAAGACAAAACAAGTGAATCATCAAAACAATATGATGAAAGAGTAATAAACTCAGTTTTCCTAACGAAACATCTAGTGCTACAAGACCGGTCGCCTCTTGCCCCCTGAGCAGAAAAGAACAACCTTTGCTGTTCTAGATGCCTCATCTAAAGAACAGCAGTATTAGGTAAAATTATTTTCCCTAATTTTTACCTTCACATTTTGATTTAATTGTGAACCGCTTAACCGCTTACTATATTTCCTCTGCATATTCTTAATGCTGTTTTGTTTCCTGTGTTCTTGTCAAGGGATTCCTTGACTGCAAGCAAAATTGTGCTTGAGGCAGAGCATATTTTTCCAAATACTCCCAGAATTAGACAAAGCAGTTGGTTTCCAGCCTTCATTGGCCCATGAACAAATTAAGTGTAACATACAACATTATACCTCTTTTCTTCTTTTTAACCTGGGCTATAATTTTGTGGTGTATCATGCAGCAAACGCTGCTAGGTCGCTCTTGACTGAGGAAGACTGCGTTAAGGATTCTCAGGTGGTGAGGGGTTTACTGCACCCCTTGTCGATCTGTCCTGCTCTCCTTGGGAACACATCGTACCCTGTTTTCAGCTGGACCTTTGCTGACTTCAGCCCTGAGCAATTGGACTGCCAGGGTTTCGTGTGCTTCACACCACCTCTCTGAAAGTGGTAACTGTACGTGACAGCAGACACCTTTGAGTTGCAGAGCGTGAGAAACAGACGACTTCCAACTTCCATAACCAAGATAAAATGACACATAGCTACTAATTATTTGAATACCATCAAATTTCAATAGAAGATGGCACTGCTATTCACCTAGGTGGAATTTATCCCTGTATACTGCTTATCATCCCAAGAATAACCTAGAAGGCTGTGCATTTCTCTTTGTTGGCTCCTTTGAAACTCAGGAGTTTTGATTGCACTTGCTAGTCTTTACATCCGTGCTCTTGAACCTTATTTAGTATTGCTGTGCATTGCTGGCTTTTCTAAGAGCTTCTGTGTTTTAGACAAACAGTATAATTCCCATTTTTATCCAACAGATTTGGAAGTTAAATCATATCACGAACTTAAAACGTATAACTTCTTTTCTGATTGTCTTGTCTTACCCATCTTGGAAAGGATAGGTCCACTCTCTTCCAGTGTAACATTTAGGGCCTCTGTTTAGGGCTACTGCTGACAAAACAAAGCAGTATCCAGCTCCCAGAACTCCAACTGCAGCAAATAGTATAGAAGAAAACATCTGACAAAGAGAAAAATAATGTTATTTTTGTTCTCATTCAAACAATGAAATGTACCCTATTAATGGGAGTGTACATTCCCTAAAGTCAGCTCTTAACGGTCAAAATAGTCAACTCCTGAACAGCTAAAACATGTTCATTTGCAATTACATAATACATGTACAAGGCATACTTGCACTGGTGTTCAGAAGCTTTCAAAGAATTAGCAGCATTTGCCTGAGGACAGCGGGGTGGGTGCTGGCACAGTAGGTGGCACTCCTCCCCTTTGGGCAGTATTTGTCCACGCCACCGCACTGTTGTTCGAGGTCCTGTGTTTCACGGAAGCGGATGTCTTTCTCAAGAGATCACAAGCAAGACTGAAGTCCTGGACCCCTCAAGGCATTAAAAAAAAATCTACAGTACCCTTTACAAGTTAGCTTTGGTATCTTGGTCGTATTTGGAGCAAGTAATTGTATGTTTCCTTCCTAGTCTCCCCTTCAGGTTTCATACTCGTGTACTTTATCTGCTCGCAGGCGCTTGTCATCATTAGCTCTAATAGAGCAGTTGGAATGGATTGCAAAGGACGTCTTTATTTTTCTGGCTTTCCATTATGGCATTTTCATGTATACTAATAGGTAAGTAAATCGTGCAAAAACTAATGCCCTGCTTGAATTCTGAAGCACCTGTAGCCATAATAGTTTGTAGGTAGAGGTAATGTCTTTTATTGGATCAAAGTGATATAGGTGGAGGAAAAAAAGAAACGTACTTTCAGGTCTGTGAGCTTTTATTCAGGCCTCATCATGAGACTCTTGCCTGGAGTGTTGACGTGCATTTTTATGTTGATATATCTGATGGGGCTACCTTAAACATTATGTTTATGTAGTAGACATCACAATAATGGCGTTTCTGCTAACGCAGAAGAACAGATTCAGTTCTCAGCCATGCTGTGGTAAGGCCACCAGGACTCTCTTAGTCCGGCGTACGTAGTACTTGTGACTGTATCAGTACTCCCGGTCTCTCAGTCAGCTGCACTCTAACGTGAGTCGCCAACAAGGTCCTGCACTGCAGAAGGCGGTTGCTTTACGAGCAGCACCACGCGCACCCGGTTTAGCGTACGCAGGCCGGCAGCGCGGCGGCTCGCAGCCGGCCGCTCCCTGCAGAACCGGGCGCCCGGCTCAGCTGCGTTGCAGGGGGCTGGGTGGCAGCCTGGCAGCGGGACGTTAGTAGTTTGGTAGTCGCTGAGTTATGTGTGGTCTTCAAAGCTAAACTAAGATATGTTCACTGCTAACAGGAAATTGATACTGCAGTGTGGTGAAGAGAAATATGTGGCTCCGTTTCCCTCCGTTCAAAGGTCCACCTGCTTTGTTGGGACTGCCCGAAGACAGCATCAAAGACGGGGGATTTAGGGAAGGCTCCTTGTTAGCCTCACAGTCATGATTCTTTTCCTATTCGTTTTTTCCTTTTTTTTTCCAATGGAAAACCTGTTCCTTTATAAAAAAGTGTAATGGTCTACTTGAGCCAAACAATTTATTTCAAAAGGACAGGCTTTCCTGGTAGAAATATATTTATTTTTTCTCTAATCGCATTTTTAAACTGAAATGCTTGAAATCTTTACTAGTGTCTGAAGGCATCCATTTGAAACTTTTCACTTCTAGTGTGAAAGGAAGCTATAAATTCAAAGTGGAGCCTGGTCTACCCAGCTTTAAGTAGGAGGTTGGATTAGGTGACCTCCCGAGGTCTCTTCCAACCTGAAACTTCCTATGAACCTAGTGAGATACTCACAGCCCGTTGCGTGGGTCGGCAGTGAGTTGGGAATGTAGCGCCCAGCTGTCAGAATAATTTTAAAAACTACCCACAAAAAATGGCTAAAGAGAGAACTGATATGCTCTGCGAAGCAAAGTGCAGATCTTTCAGAAATTAGTTTTAATTGTGACAGCAACTATAAGTACCTTGTGGCAGCGAAAGTACAGCAAGGCAGTACAGTGGTGGTACCTGTGGCACAACACCAAAGGCGTAATACAATTTTTACAGCCTGCTATTTCTTCTTTCCAGCACTCGGACAAATGGCAGGGCTCTGTGTCCTACACTCTGGGCAGCATCTGCCTAGTCTCGCAATGACTGTGGGCAGGAGACACATACATCGTATCAGTAACAATTTAGCTTTTACTTTTTTGCCGTGTTTCCTGTCACTTACCGCAAACCTCTTTCCACAGCTCTCGTTACCACAGCATCCACAGCAATCATTGTTCTTAAGGCCCAAAAATACCAAGGCAGGAAAGATCATCTACCAATAACAGAAATACAGTTTGAATTGGGATGAATTCAAGTTACATTTGCTTTTAAATAAAAGAGTTCTATGTCTTTTTTTTTCTTATCACTTATCACTACATTAAGTTACTTATTGCAAAACTGTTGGATGACTCGAAACTTATTTGCTTATCAAAGAAGACTTTGCAGCGTTGGAACCTGCATTTGAGGTACTGAGGATGCAAATGCTCACTAAGGAAAAATTACATTGTGCTGAAGGAAAATATTTCCTACATTAATTTCCTTTACATTCAGCAATGCAAAGTCATGGCACAGGTGGGGGGGGAAAGGTGGGAATGTCTGGATTTATATACTCACCAACACACCAGATCCCAAGATCCCTCCAAAGTACCAAACCTCATCTGTAATGTGTAGATTGTTTTCAACCACTTTTCCTCCAGGGAAAAACAACAAAATGTTAGCGAGGGTACATAGCACAGCCAGGGGGATAAGAGTGGTTCCCAGGCACTTAGCACAACCTCCCGTGCACATGCTTTTTTAAAGAAGCGGCAAATACAATTAAAGGCAGAGGAAAAATCTCTCAGACGTTCTCAGATCTGTTTCATAAAAAGGAGCTTCTTGGTGTATTTTACAAAATCCAGTTTCTGCCGTGCCTTTAGAGGAGATGAGCCTGTAGAATGCTCCCTTCAGAGATGTTGCTGCAGCCGGTCAGAAGTGCAGTGTGCTGTTATTTATATGCTCTCGCGGCCGTGATGTCAATTTTCTGAACGTCCGTAAATGAAATTACGTTCGGTGCAGCCTCTCATTTTACTATGACAACCAGTAACCTCTGTTAATGTTTTACTAATGTAGATGAGACACTTCATTATCTGGGCTCAGGTCACGGGTAGATATCCTTCTTAGTCCTGGATCATCATTTTTACAACACACAGTCCTTCTTCACACTGCAAAATACTTCTTTGTAAAGACTGTCATGAAAACACAATGAATCAACTGGTGTTAATAACAGCTGTGTGCAATGGTAAAGTTCTAGTGAATTTTCTTTTATTTGGGAAAGTTGAGCTAGTACTTCATTATTTTGAAGCACTCAGGCAATTTATAGATTTGCAGTAGGTAGTGAATTATTATGGAGGCAGTGCTTTGCAGCTGGTATCTCTGAATGAAGGCGAATGATCAAAAAAAGTTTCAATGGACTTGGACCTTATGTTGTGTCATTTTGTGTTCTCTAAGGATAATGTGTTCCTTCAAAGCCCAGCATTTCATCTGTGCGCAGGCAAAATTTCCACTTAAAATTATGCTGCACATAGCAGACAGACTCCTGAGCTCAAGCAGAGCCTCACTGGCTCAGCATGCAATGTTTTATTCAAGCAAGCACCTCTTTTAAAGCAGGCTCTGCAGCTTTTTCACAGATACTGGATACCTTCTCTTTCATATTTAGACTTGATATATTGTCCTGTAGAACTTGTGTTAGGATGATTTTTTCACCAATCTTCATGCCTAGCAAATAATGATAGATGCAATTACATTGCCGTCCCTGTGTGGACATGAGAATTCCGTGTATTTTGAGACGGACGACCGTTTCCACTTTGCTCAGAGGGTAAAGCTCAGGAAATTTTCATTCAAATTTGAAATAAGCCTTCTTGTAAAGATGGTTGAGGCTTTGTTTTGATCCCTATAGTGGATCTCTGCTGAATGTTCGAAGACAGGCAGCCCAGAAACATCTCAAATTTTACCTTGTACAACCACAAAATCCCATGAAGTACATGATATTGGGCTGTCCAACGCTGCCGTGAACTGTCCAGAGCTATGGCTTCAGGTTGAGTGGCAATGCTGAGTAAGCTGGTTTTCACAGCCACCATCCTTATAGAAATGACACAGCTGAACGAAACCCAAGTCACTGTTCATCTAGACTGATTCCTGATCTGATTCATCACAAGCCACACCAATTGTGCGGATACAAGGAAGCTTGCCGGGCAGGGGCGGGGACATCCTGAGCCATCACCCATGCTGAAAAAATGCATTTGGAAGCAGAGCCTGGGCCCGTCAGCTTTAGGCTTCTTTGCAGAAACAGAGCGATATAAAGCAGTTTTACCAGACTAGAGGGCCAGACCTCATGTTTTTAGGCAAATATCTTTTTAAGGTGACAGTAGTAATACTAGAAATCCTATTTCAGCATATATGCAGTTCTCACAGTTGTGAGGTGGAAAAGTTGTCAACTTGTGAGAGGGCTCTCAAATGCCTTTTTTCCTGAAGGTACCGGTAGGATTGAACACAGACAGGTATTGCCTCTGGCAGATAGTGTGTTTGGGGTTCTGCTGTAAAATATGCATCAAACTTAAAGAAAATTAGTTACTGCTAATTTAGGTGTGGCACTGGGTACACTCCTATTGTTTTCAGTAGCTAAATTGTGTCTAACTTCAGGCAGAAAGGATCACAGTCTTGGGTTTTTGATTAAAAGATGAAACTATGAAATGTGTTTTCATGTCAGACTTAAGACTAGATTTTTGAGCTTCATGTTTATTTCAGGGAGCCTGCTCTCAGACTAAGAAAATTATCACAGTATGACCTAATCTTTGCAGGTAGAAAATCAGCTCACTTATTTACTGTGCTCTCACTTGGCCTTGAGTGGAGCAACTTCTACAAAATCTTACTTTTTCCGAAGTGCTCTTCTCTATATGCTGGGAACCAACTCGGCATGCTAAAGGCTGTCAGGTTCTTTGATGGCTTAATTGGTAATCACATCTTTCTGGTATGTCTATTATTGCTTTAATTGAAGAAAGTATTTGCATAGATCAAGGGAAGTAGGAAATACTCACTGGAAGTTTTTATTATTGAGAATTTATGGAACTCCCAATACCGGTCACTAAAACAGCTTTTTGTGGCTTGGGGGGTAAAAATGGTGCTTCATTTACAGAAGGACCACTAAGGAAAAATAACACTGTGATTCAGATGCCTGTGCAATATATGCCAGCTTCTCTGTTAAGGAGTCTCTCTGGAGTATGTGTCTCAGAACAAGGCTGCAAGAGAAGATTATGTTGCGAGAAACAAACAAAAGAGTAAATCTGGACTGAGGTCAAATTATGTAAAAACAAAGGAACTAACTTATTTTTGTGTGATGATACTGAATTTTTCAAATGAGCCCCAGATGCTCATAGAAAAGATGGGGGATGAAAAGCCAGTGGGGCTGCCCAGCAATGTTGTTGATGTCCCCAGATGATCTCTGGTTGGAGATGTTGTGTAGATGAGATTTATTCACCAAAATGGTAAGTAGAGCCAAACAAATAAATCTGTCTCAGCATTTACCTTTATCTAACCTTGTCTGGGTATGAATACTTAAGGAACAGTATTTTGATATGATCTGTGAATGATTTAAGATGGATGGAAGTAGGCATGCTTGGTCCGAAGTATCAAGCTATCAAGACTGAGTGAAAATATGGGTAATGGATCTGGGTTATTTGGCTCCTATGACCAGGAAGCCATGCTTTACAGCAGCACGAGAGCTGTATTTAGCTTCTCTTCCTGTTTTATACTCCGTAGAAGACTCTGCTTCCGTATTCTGGAAAACCAGCTGAAAAGCTACAGGGTGGTCGGTACATACCCTGCTAGTCTTCTTTGGCCTCAATATCTAAGGAAATGGTAGTGAAGCTAGTGAGCCATTACTTAGAAAGTTTATACTCTGCATGACTTGTGAGCCTCTTCTCGGAGGTTAGTAATACTGCAAGGACATCACTCAGTGTCACTATTACTGATTCTGTTCTCTGTTCGGTAACTGTGAAAACCATTAGGATGAGGTGAAAGTATCAGTATTGCTCAGAAGATGCAGAAACTGAGGGGGGGAGGGATAGGAAAAAAAAGACATATCTAAACTAGACATGAACATTTGGAGGTTCCCCCCCTTTTACCTGGTTTGGGATTTTTAATTCTTAAATTGCAAAACACCAGCGAAAATCTAGGACAATGAAAAAGCCTGGGAGGTGGGACAATATTTGTAAAAATAAGTGAAGCACCAAGTGGGGACTACAGTAAGTCCTGGAATCACTAGGATTGCAGAATGCTGAAATCCGCCCTTTGTCCTTTTATAACGGGGAAAAAAACCAGTAATGGGGTCAAATCCATCTCTTTTCCACCCAAGCTTACCTAGAACCACAGCACTGATTTCAGTAGAAATAGATCAGGTTCACGTAGGGATGCATTTCACATCAGAATACATCAGATCCATATTTCAGTCCTAGTCAGCTTATTACACACAGTTAAGATGACCCGTTTATAAAAACACAAAGCAAAAAACCAAACAAACCAAATTCTCCAAAACTGCTCTTAGGGAATTTTTCTTTCATATAGGTAGGAATTTATTTACTCTGTAGGCAGCATGTCCCTTGTTTTATGATCTGCCTGCTGTACGCTGACTTTGTACAGTGACATTGCCCTTTGGCATGAAAGACCTTTCGTGAATCACATATGACAATGAGAGGTGAACATTTTGGCATTCGTTTAGCTATACGCATACGACATGCCTGTGTCGTTCATTCAGCGACAGCACATGCAGTTTTCCAAGTGAATTCTGTGAAAGTTTTCCTGTCTAACAGTGGTGTTCGCAGGTGCTTAAAATTTGTCGTGAAGCTCAGTTCAGTGGCAGTACCTCTCATTTGGCATTCTGCCTTTTAACAAGAACCTGAATCAAAGGTCTTGCAGGAGGCAACTTTCTGGTGGATACATACATATTCAAGAATAAAGGGATTTTTTGGTTATTAACTGGTCGATAAGTTAATTCTGTTACAATTACATGTTCATAGTCCAAATTCTTCTTACACCTCATCAGATGGTTCTGTAATTGAAATAGTAGATAAACCAGCTGATACAAAGATGAGACAGTATAGACTGATAAAGATACACATCTGCAAATCCGAAAAAGTTCGTGGATTGCAGCAGAATGAGAAACACCAGTCTATTAACGTTAGGCTGTAGAAACAAAGGTGGAATAAATTAGCCAGTTTAACACGAGCTTGGGAGCTTTATGCAGCAGTATACATGGAACTGTATCCTGTGTGGTACAGATACAGCAGAGACAGAACTACAGTGATATGACTTACATGCAAACAACTAATAGCAAAGTTACCATGGAGTCCATCTTACATTGTACTAGTCAAGAAATTATCCAAAAAAGTCCTAATGAAACCCAGCTTTTATCCCATTCCTTATGCTGTCACAGCCTCTGCCATTTTTCTTTTTACTTTTTTCCAGTTCTGCAAGGAAGCTCCATCGTCTAAGTGACACACAAATAAAATGTCATACCTTTAAATCCTGGACGAAAGAAAGAGTTCTGATCAATATTGAAGGAGGAGATGGCAGTAGCTCCCTCTACACCTGCCATACACCTTCCCTCTCACTAGTGTAAAATGTTAATGACAATAAAAGCAAACTCTAAACTACGGTTTTGAATGATCCACCTGAACACTGTAAAATGAGGGTAGCAGACCAATTAGTAACGTGGACGGGGACATGGCTCGCAGTTTGTTTAGTGCTGGAGGTGCCCTGGACAGAATGTCAGCCTTCACTGTTGCTGTAGGAATGTTGCTCACACGAGACGCCATGGATCCCGTCTTTCAAAAAAGAGTGATTGACTGAATACGTGGTGTGATTCACATCAGCTCCATACCTCTGGCACCAGGAATTTCCGTGGCTAGGAAACTAAGAACTTATTTAAACAACTCCCCTTCCCCTAAGAGCATCACAAGTCCCCGGGATGATGACAGAGACTCTTTTTACTCTTTAGTCAACCTTTTCTCTGGCAGACTAGTCTGTGTAGATGACTTGCCAGAGATCGGAAACCCACAGACTTTTTCTGTTGGACTGTGCCACAGAGTATGTGTTTCTCCATATTGGGGATTAAAAGGTTGATTTTATATTTATTTTGTCATTTCTGGAAACTGTGCTACATGGTGCAAGACTGCTTGCAGGAAAGACTGAATTAGAAATGCTCTAATTTTTAATAGCCCTCTTCACTGAAACATCAAGTCATATGATGAAGAGGGATCAAAACCTGAATGTATCTTCCATAGATGTATTTTGAAATTATGGCATATGCCACGTTTTAGGATAACGCACGCAGTTTTTTGTTTAAAAGGAGAATGTTTCACATCATATATACTTAAGCTCATTCAATAAAGGATAGCAAGAAATGATTGTCACCACTGCCAAAATAATCATATGCATTCTTTTGTGTAGTAAGACGACCAGGGCATGGCTCCTTTGTGAGGACCACTCCTAGGAACAAACGTGTCTGTAGTGCTGATGTCTGTAGCGCTGAGCGGACTCACGATTCCTGAGAAAATCACACCAGTTTACTTTGTAAAAAGAGTTTTATTCAGGTATTTAGTAAGACAAATTTTGAGTGGCTTCTCAAGTTTGCGTATAATGCAACGCGAATGAAGTCCACAGGTTCTTGGTGTGAAGAGCAGACCTAGCAGAACAGCCTGGACAGTGGCAGTGGTTGTTCGCAGTGGACTCGAAGATCCCTGTCAAGCCCAGTGCATTCGGTGCTATTGGCACAGGCGGTTTCAGGAGGAGCCTGTAACTGATGATTCCTTGAACAGTTTCTGGGAGTTGTGCTGTGTTTGTTTTTCTTGTTGTGTCATCGTGATTCCTCTCTTAGCCATTTTGCTAGGAGTAGTGGAGGCTGTGAACAGCATAAGCTGTTTGGTATACATTTGGAAAGCATGGCCCTTTATGTCCCACTCTGCTCAGCCAGAGCAATTGGCTCTGTCAGGCTCTGGGAGCTGGCCGGCCGCGCGCTGCTTTGGCCTGTGTCATATCTAACTGGGAGCTGGATGTACCTGGCCTCCTCCTCATGGGATAGACGCTGTTGGAGGCATTGCCGCTGGTTGTTAGGCGGGCCCCTAAAGGAGAGCAGAGCATCTGGTCCCGTGCGCGTAAAAGCAATGTGCGCATGACCACTGCGGAGAGCATTTTGAAAGGCTCGTGCTCATAAATGTCACGTTTCGTTCCCAGGAGGACAGCTATTATGCAGCAGAAAAGCAGGCAGAGAAACAAACAAAGAAGTCCTGACTGGCAGCACAGTCTGCATGTGGTGTTCAGCAGGATGTCAGTGAGGCCAATGTCAGCAGTTTTCATGGCTTTCTACAGCCTGCTATTGCTTCTGTGACAAAGATTCAGAACCTGAAAACTCTCCATACCTCACCTGATATGTTAAATAGACTTCCATGACATTCCCAGTGGGTAGAGAGCAGCTCTAATTTGGCTCCCAGTTATAGCACAGTGACTCAGTAACAGGCATAGGGAAAATACTTGCTGTAGCTGGAACATAAATCTGCTTTTTTTTCCCCCCTTCCCTATCTGACTAGAATGTGACTTTTTTGCAGTTGTGGATCCTGGCTTGCAGTAAGAGGAAAAGGTTTATGTTGTATAGCACCCAGCACCCTGCCATCCCGATTTACTGCAAGCGGCTCAAAGGCGGATGCTCCTACCAGGCTCTTGCCAGCCTTTCAAGCTGAGCTTCACAACAACCCTGCTCTTTCCCTCTTACTCCACTCACCAACATTGTCAGTGCCACAAAAGGCTAGCCAGACTCCTCTGTTCAACTGTATTCTTATTTGCGCATGGGCATTTTAAACTGCTGCCAACCTTTATGTGGGGCTTTAAGTTACACTTACTTGTCAGCAGGGATGGCTTAAGGGGAAGTGGCATCCAGCCTGAGCTGGAAAACAAAACTCAGATTGACCCAAGTCTTTTTCCAGGGAAAAACTGAGTGACTTGCACACTCAGTTCCTCTCAGTGGGGTTCTTCCCTTCCGTTCTAGCCCACATTTTCCAGCTCTGGCCATCTATCTGGGAGGAGGACCAGTGAGCCCATTGTCAAGCAGTAGCCGCAACTGCTTGTCCTGGAATAAATACTCCGTTGTGGAGACTCTGAGGGCTGGTAACTGGGGTGGAGCCGGTCTTTGAATGTTGTGTCATCCTGTGCTGCTCAACAGCATTTTCCTAGCAACTGTGGAGTCACGATGGAAGGCGCTCCTTTCTGGTGTGCTACGAGAGGCTGTTTCCTCCTCTCCTCACCTCCTAAGTCACACAGAGTCCGTGCTGTGCAGAGAAAGGTGACATGACCTATTTTCCTATGGAAACATAGTAGGAATGGAAGGCCACTCAGATAGTTTTGGTAGTTTCAGGAGGATGTAAACAGTGATGATACCTTATCAATTCTTTGCCTGGTTTCTTAAAACACAGACAGGCAATGATCTGCAAACTACGTGGGGACTGAGAAATGACAGGAACAGGTAATTTGATAGATATAAAGGACAAATATAAATACAGCTACATGCCCTGTGGTTATATATAAACCTGCAGAGTGCATGGTAGCTGGTAGCTGTAAATGAGAAACTTCAATAATCGGAAGCAGTGATCCTGAAACAGAACCAGATGTAGCATAGATGGTAACCTGAAAAGTAGCGTAAATTATCCTGGATGTGGCATACGCTAGTTAACCATCCTTTTCTCAGTACCTGGGCTAACCCCCTGAGATACCACCGGTACTATTACCAGAATAAGTTCCATTTTTTTGTTGCCATGGATTTCTTGCTGGCAAGAAAGATTTTTATTTTGTTCAGGTAGATGAACATGGCCTAACATGTATTTTGATGTGTCTGTTCATTTTTGATTGTAGATAGGTGTGTCTTGATCAGTTCTTGTGTCAATGACTGAGCTCATTAGACAGTTATGACCCAAGGTCATGAGTCCTTGCTCTTGTGATTTGTGTAGCTGCTTCCATATTCGAAATGTACTTTGGATATCTGGAGCTTCATAAGCTTCTGTGCGAAGTACTGATCCTGCCTCCAATTAAGCCAGGGAGGATTTTGCTACGAATTTATGGGTAGGATTGGATTTACAGTAGCATAGCTGAAACCAGGTCTGTTCAAGCCTCTGCTGCTGCAAGTGAATTTGTGTGTACGTGTGTTTATATATATCTTATATATATGGTGACACACTGATCTCAAGCAAGAAGTACAGAAGGAAGTTCCTGCATAAAATCACTCTGAACACACTTAACGCAGTGTTGTTTCCTTTTGTGTTGTGCCGTTCCAGTGAGGACCGGAGAGAGGCTGGTAAACCGTGGACCAAGTTCCTTTTCTTTGGAGAGAGAACAAAGAAGAATGACCTGAAAAATGTCTCCCTTCATGTCACCCCAATCTTCATTGCAGTGAAGGATCCCATTAGCACAGGCTCTCCTTTGGAGAGCACAGGAAAGCCCCCCAGCTCTGATACCGCTGTAATGAACCCAGGTAGACGTACAGAGGGGACAGACCCTGCTCCGCTTTGCTAGCGATTCGGATGAGCCACTCCTTCTCTGCGAAATGCATGGATATGGAGTGCATTTTGGTGAGACGCTAGAAGAGCAGGGCTGCATTAGTGGGGCTGCGTATGTGCAAAGTGAAAGCCGTCGTCACACCCTTATCCACAGCTTTGGCACAGGAGAAATCCATTCTCTTTTCTATTCACGGACTTCTCTGTCAAACCTGGGGGCTAGCTGTGTGGTGAGGCATGGGAAAGCAGAGAAGGGAAAAACCTCTAAGAGAAAACTAGGTATGGTGGGCTTCCCTGTGACGGTGTTTTCCTATCCCAGCCCCAGCTGCCAGACCCCCCCGGGCCCTGAGGACAGACTGGCATCATGCACAGTTTCCCTAGTATCTTCTTTGCCCTTTGTTCTCTCCCTGACATTTCTGTTCAGATAAGAGCTTGTGACAGATGTAGCTTGGCCTAGGTGGTATTTTAAGTTGCACATGGAGATCATTGTGAATACAGAAAAGCAAAGTATGCTAATGAAGAGTATTTAAGAGAAGTGGGCTGGAAGGCATGTTAGAACTAAAACAAGCCTGGATTCATGTCCTGTGTGGGCAGGTCTGCTATCGATAGTCAGGATTTAGGTATGAATTCAGCTTCCAAGGAAGATCAAATTAATTAGGTCCTAGACTTGAGTATCTACTATAGGTAGATAATTGCCAGCTTCCAGTGGGAGATTCCTCTGCCTCTCTTGAGAATGGAAATAGGTCCGATGAAGAAGCCTGAATTTTAATGTCCTATTCCAAGTAAAATTTTTATTCCATGACATCACTCTGCTGATAGCCTAGTCCTTTCTTATTAGAGAAAAATATTTGAAAAGAAGTTTTGATTTCCATTGGTGTCAGACATATGTTTAAGTTACTGACATTTTCATTTAAAGTGAAATTATACAGAAATTTAATTTACTAATTGGGCTTTTACAGCTTTCCTGCAACTCAGCTTTATACTTCTTTGCTGCTTTACTGTTCTGTAGTCGTGTTCTGTTGCTTTCCATTCTAGCCGCATCCACTGCCCATTCCCCAACTTTCCCACAAATGCCCTTTTCTACATGGAACAGCTTCTGTTAAGGTTTTCATAATCCCATTCCTTCATTCTCCTCAAGGCATAGTCTAACCATGGGGCCAAAAGTAGCTGTCAACCAGTAGCAAATAGGGGTGTGGCCCCTAAGCAATCTCTGATGCTTCTCTGATTTATATTACTTTTAAGTAAGTAAAAATTACGTAACTATGGGTATGTAATGCCTCTTTTTACTACTGTTATGTTTGTTGAGTCTTGTGATATTTATTTTTGTTCCTTTGCAGAAAAGGTGTTTTGTTACATATTAATTGAAATTGCTTTTTTGTAAACCACAATGCCTGTAGCAGAAAACAAAGGAATTTCAATACTGCTGCGGGCCATATAAGCACCACTGAAATGCTTTTAATAATTAGTAGTGACAACTAAAATTCCACCTGAGGTATTTTCCAAAATGGGAGAACAAAGGAACTGGTTCCTTTAGGGTTACTTGTGAATTATTTCAGGGGGGTGTGGGGTGTGGTGTATGTACTTTATAGTTTTGCTATGATTTTTTTGTCAAGTCCCACAAATTAACAAGATCAGAATTATTTACAGAGGTTATGCAGAGTTTACAGTTACCTATTCTTCCTGTCACCATGAGTGCTGAAGTGCACAACTGTCTATCAGGCACCGTCATTCTCTTGCTGAGTATAATTTAGGTTTTCTTCTTCCTCTTGACCTTATAGAAGTAGGCAAACAGGCAAGAGATGCCTGGGAAACCATGCCAGCTTCTTCAAGTTTGAGAAATGAATTAATCTGCCTCATGTTTTTACCAGATGCTTTTGTTCTTCCAGTTGGTGGACTGGTTCTCCTGCCTTGCTGTCACCGCTCTTGGTTTTCTGTAACTTCTTTCTCAGAGTGACCATTTGTCGCTCACTTATCATGTGTCTTCAGAGCCCGGCAGTGTTCATCCCGACTCAGTTGTTTCTGAAGAATGCAGCAATATACCGCGTGCCTCCATGTGTATTATCCCCACCAAAAGCAGTGTTTTTCATGCTTTGGTCTGCTTCTAGTTGCTTTTTCTTGCAGTCAGTGCACCTGATGTTTCACAAGAAAATGTCAGTTGTAAGTAACATTTGTACAAGTTCTGTAAAGCTTTGAAAACATGAGAAATTGAAATTACTGTTGCTTGAGTGAAATCTTGGCTACAACTTGAAGTACATAGTCCCCACCAAGTTCAGTGAGGGCAGATTTTAATCCTTGTATTGTTGTTTCTGACAGGTTTTTTATGTCTGTCTGTTAAAATTATGGTACTTCTGTGTCTTCTGCAGCAACGAACATCTCTCAACTGAAGATGTTTTCACATCTTATGTCTCTGAACCTGGAATTTCCTTCTTTGCATCTGTAAGCACTCAGATCCTTCTTATCTGGTCATATAGTGGCTGGACAGTTTTGCTGGGTTTTTTTTCTCTCCCACTCTCCTTTCAAGGGGTCTTTCAGACTGCCTGGATTTTGATCGGCCTCTCTGGTGCAGATACCTGAAAGAATGATAGTGCTGCTGCTGTGGTTGCTGCGGTGCTGCTGTGGCTGCCGCCCTCGGTGTCACCGAACCTGTCGGTGCTGGCATGGGTGGAGATTCCTCCTGGCTTTACTGGGATGCAAACATCAAGTGCATGCATGGTCTTAAAGGAAGGCAGGTTCCAGAGATAAAGCCCGGCCGTTCTTATCCCTTGCTAGATGCCAGTGCAATTGAGAGGGAAACCCTCCTGTGAATTCATTAGCTCACTTTGTGTTGCTGGTAGACAGCATTCCCCGTATGCTAGCTCTTCAACACCATGTGGGCTCCTGTGGTAGTGAGGAGACGCGAGCTGCACATCCGTTGAACTGAGTATCTCTCTCCAGTTGCATCCCTGCTGCTTGGCTTCGTATCCTCCATTTGTGTTGCCCAGGTAAATTGTTCACATGCTCCACAGAAATGACACGATTGTGGCCCACTGGCTCTTTTGCTTCTCCCACCCATCTTTCTGTAAGGGATGTGTCTGCCTTAAAGACATCTTTGCTCCAAAATCCCTTATGTGGAAATGGTTCGTGTGTCACAGATGGAAATAATGGACGCTGGTTTGCAGGAAAGAATTCCTATGGTGTAAAAGATGTTAATCTTATGTTATGACGTTGATACTTGGACTATCTGGATGCTATAGATGCGTTCAGTTTTACTGCTGGATCACCTGTCTGAAATGAGGGCACTTCTCATTAGGGATCATAAATTGCCGACTGTGTAGGGAGGCAGACTGAAGAAAGACAGGAAGGCTGTCTTTTCTGTGGAAGTGGAACTGGATCGTTCCTATTTCCATTTTGAATCAAATTTGGAAGACTTACGGTTTTGAATTTGTTCAAATTTAAGAACTGCCATGGATCATATCTTCCAAGCTGCATGTCTCATACTTAGACACGATTCTGTACAGCTTTCGATTGACAATAAGAATGCTATTATGTACTGCATTCATTTTAATCCATTTGGTGTGAGACTGGGATGCTTAATGCCTCATATTTTTCTTAGTCGTAAATACAAACATGCTTCCAGCTGGCTGGTCCATCTCCCATGCTGATTTCACTGGGGATGTTTGTTAAGAATGGGGTCAGAGTCCATGTTTACACATTTCCTCTTCAGTTTTGTTTAACTATCCTCTGCTTGAATTCTGTTCAAAAGAGAGATTTTCACGACCAAATAGGATTTTCTTCCATGCTAAGCTCCTCTGATAGCAAGAATCAAGAAGTTCTAAAGGATGCAGCCTGTTGGGTTTTTAGCTGTGGGATGCCTAGAACTCACAATTGTGACTTTTTTCTTCCTTTTTCCAAAATAAATAAAACGTTTAATTTTTAGTTATACATTAAGGATCTAGTTATATACCCTGTATTTCCCACTGACTTCTGTGGGAAGCCTTTGGAGAAGAAATGCAAATTGAGTTGTCTTACCAAAATCTCTCTTCATTCACAATTAGGACGGTGCATTATTTTGCCCAACATGTCTCAGATTGCTGGTGGCTTGGCCTTGCAGGCTCTGTACTTGCTCTTGTCAGCGTTAGGCTCCATAGACTCTCAGAGCGCTCATCCTCATGGGCAACGTGCGACTCCATGTTTGTGGCCTTACCTGCGGTGGATTTATTCCCTAGTCACTGCTGTATTGGCGAGCAGAACGTGAGCAGTTTGCCTTTGCACTGTTGTAGTTGGTCATCGATTTCTCAGTTAACGAATAAATTAAAAAATGAGACAGATCATGCAATGGTAAGTCTAATTTCTCACCAATTCTGTGAAAGTTTGGATTCTTCTTTTTATGAACCAGTTGAAAATGTATAAAATCTTGGTTGTTTTGTGAATTGTTTGCTGTTCGTTGAGAGCCCCGTGCTATCCAAAGAAAAGCCCATGGAGGTAAGGACGTTCGCACGCTATTGCTGTTATCAGACTGTTACTACTTTTTTTTATCTTGGATTTCTTGGCTAGAGTTTTGGAGGGAGGACGGGACACCCCTCACACCTTCTCGCAACCTCTTTGCCCTTCAGTTCTTCCTCTGCTGTTGCAGCTTTGAGAAGCTTACCCTGCTCCTGTTTTCAGAGCGTTCACGAGGGGTGGTGCATTTTCCATATTCCTCTCTGACCCTCCACCAAATCACCTTGCAATCACGAAATCTGCCCTAGGTACAGCAACAAATTGGCTGCTCTGTAAATAGACATCCAGATGGTCTAAGGCGTATGAACTGTTTTGTATTACACACTGTTTGTGGCTGGTAATTATTGATTTATTGTTATCAAATTTGCTAGGCTAGGAGTGGAATTATACTGCTGGTAACAGCATCCATATTAAACTTCAAATGATCCTTGCCACTGAAAATCTTGCCTCTGGGTATGCTCTGTCCCTCCTTATAGCGTAGTTCTTGTCATTGTCACTGTGCAGTATCTGTTTAGACAGGGCTCTGTTGCTGAATTGTTACTAAACAAAAGGACATTCCAGCTGTTCCTTCATTTAGTTACACCTTCCTCTTTTTTGCAGGCAAAGTTTGTCCCAGCTTGAAACTGAATTAGCTGTGACTCCCTCAGTGAAAGCCCATATGGTTTTCAGGTATAGTGTGCCAGTATCCTGTCAAGAGCAGAGTTGGAATATGTTAACTATTTCACAGATTTGTCTTTTATTATACTCTATACTTTGAAGTTTCTTTTATTTCCTGAGATTTGACACGGACCATTTCACTTTGTCAACATAGTCATTGAAAACATTCATGATACATTTTTCTGAAAGAATTTGACAGTCTGGATTTCAGAAGTGAAAACAGGTTTTAAACTTCTGTTCTAAATCACATCTTTTTGTTTCAAAACAAGCAAGAGAAATCTTTATTGCTTTTTTCAGGAACAAGTTATATTCAGTTTTATAGATGGACCTTCATTCGTGTGCTGAAAGTCGACACAAATCGCAAATTCCTTTTCACCACTTCAGTTTAAACTCTATCACGAAGTACACAAAAAGGTGCAAGACTGTGTGCTGGTGCATTTCTCACCGAAGCACGGGATGGACAAGAAGTGAAGAGCAGCTGTGTTGTTCTTGTTGTGTCATTGAAATGATACCAACTACGTTTAATGAGAGGAGAAATGCTTCTACCGTAAAGAGGTTAATTAATGGAGGTTTTGCAGCAGCCTCTGTTAAATTGGTTTTATTTCCATGGCAACTCTTTCTGCTTCCTGGATAACGTCGTTTCAGTAAATGTAAGACAGAAGTGAGTGAAAGATAGGCCTTTCTGGGTGGTAGTAAGTGGGCAACTACAATAAATTTCCCTATCATGAACAGATAAATATAGGCACTTAACCTTGTTGTGTAGGGAATGTAATGTTATAGGTTGCTGAGAACCAAATGTCAGCAAAAATAAATAGGCAATTGAGAGTGAGAGCCTATTGATAGTGCCAGTTCACCCATGCTAAAAGCACATACAGGATCTCAGCTGTAGGAAACATAATGCATTACCTTTTTGTTTTCTTTCTTTCTGCTGTGAAATTTTATTGTATTTACTAGCGTGGCTAGAGCTAGGTAACTGTTAATCTAGTCTATCAGAAGCCCTCTTGCTGCTGTTTCTGCTTCAAATTTGAAGTTGGCTACTATGCAATTGGAAGGCCCAAAGAGAAGTTTACCAGGACACCATTTATTTCAGAGATATATCATGTATGGGTTTAGGGTTTCGTTTTGTTTTTCTGAAGGCATGGAAGTAATCCAGTTTGAATGCAAAAGACTGGGTTGTTCCATAAAACTGTAAGAACTGCAAGCTCAGGGTTGGTTATAAAACTTTTTTTTTTCCAAACAGCAAAATAAAATTCGGATCTTTTTCACATATGCCTTTCCTCTCAAAACTACAAGGTAGCGTGTCTTACAGTAATTGTGTGCCTTTTGACATTTATGACTTGATTTGTTAAACTTCTTTTTTTGAAATGGTAGAAACTGTGGTCAGAGTTGACTCACCTTGAGTAGATTAGTTATCGCTTGTGTTAATATTTAATGGTATGGTACCAGGCTGCACCCTGTTACTTTCAGAACACTCCCATATTGTTTTGAGAGAGAATGCATCTCCTGCCTTAATACCAGGTATCTGGGATAGAGCGTGCTGCGTGGCCTCAAAGACCCGGTGCTTCTCTTGCGTTCGTCTTTGTGTAAAGCCTGTAATGGATCCTAACAGTGCAAACATTAAGATTCCAAAAGCCTAATTCTGGTCTTGCTCATAGTGATTAGAAAAAAGTTAGAAATAAATTAGGTCAGAAAAAATAGAAATAAATTAGAAATAATTGTCGTCAGTTATCTGTGTCTCATTGTGACAAATATGCTGACCCTTTTGAAGCTGGCCTGAGGTCAAGGGACTGTAGCAGCCCTTAGGTTTCATGTTTCACTTTTTTCATGTCTGTCTTTTAAGCTGTCTTTTTCCCACATCTCCTTCCGCCACCAGTGCCTGAGGTCAGCTGCACCTCTGCGATGGACTGCTTTCTGCTGCTGCTTCCCCCGGTCAGCGCTCTGCCTCGCCCGCCGCTTCCCTGGCCATCACCGATGCCTGCGCTTGCTCAACGCGCTGTAATCTTTCTGTGAGCAAGAGACGCTGATAAGAGAAATACCTAAGAAGGCTCCGCTGTGCTTCGGAAACAGGGATCTGAAAAAACATCCCAATAATTTATAGACCCTTATCCTCCTTGGCAGTTAGCTAAGCTTCTTCCATTTCTCCCCCTCCTCCCTTTGTTGTGTTTTTAATACTTTAACAAGAGGACAGCAAATGCCTTCCCTGTGGAGAGGAGCGCCACGGCTGCCTCCCTCGGCCGTGGCCGGGTGCCAGCCTCCAGCGCTGACATTTCCGCGGCCAGGGCGGCAGAGCTCGGCCTCCTCGCTGGGGCTGGGAGCGCGCTTGGCAGCTGGCTTGTGTCCACCTGGGCTTCCACCCCCCGGGAGGAGGCATGGCCCCGGCTTGCTGGCAGCAATGCTCGTGCATCTGTGCGGAGGACCGAGGGACTGATCTGGCTGAAAACTAGTTGGTTGCTCACTGTTTTTTGATTTCCACCACCGGGCTAGTTTTCATCTGCATTAGTCCTCTGATCCAGTCCAAGCACAGCCGCAGGAATGCCAGGACCAGTATCAGGGAAGGAGCAGGAATATATCGCTGCAAACAGAGAACGGGACTGAATCTCTAGCAACAATTTGCAGTTAGATGAGTTTAAGTCAACTGTTAAATTGCGCCTCGAGACTGTGAAGCTAACTGCTGTGGTGTTGGGCCTCTCTATGCAGTAACATTAGTCGGTATCATTAAAGTTTTATGGATGCCTATTTTCATTAAGATAACTTTTGCCAATCATATTCATCTAGTCTCTGTGAGTTTAAGATAAAACAAGGCAATGCTGGCTGCAGCTTGTTCTACACAAGAGGTCTGAATCTGGCCTAATTAGCAACGTGCTTCATCAGTGTGGCAGAGGCTCACAAAATCAAATTAGGCAGGTGATAAACAAAATAAACTTTATTTAAACCAAAATTGTTTAGCAGAAAGCTAACTAGAAATGAGGCTTATCAAAATCATTCAGCGCACTGACAACATCAGTAAACCACAGGTTCAGGATAACATACAAAGAATTAATACTGCTCGGCTGGCCTTAGAAATGGGGATCCGAAACGCAGGCCACCACTCCCCTATGAGATGGGGCTCTCAGCCTCGAGGAGTTTCCTCGGGCGGCACCCCAGCCCACGGGGAGGGTCCCCAGCTGCAGACCCGCTGCTCCGAGGGGGAGCAACTCAGCTTGTCCTCCAGCGGGGCTCCATTCATAGCCTGGTCAAATCTGACCCGTGGTCAGTTCTGACTGCCGGAGGGCCTCAGCTTCTACTCCTTGCCCAGGGTGTGTACGTGCTGGCTGGCACGCGTCCCCGTGAAGGTGTGAAAAGTAAGGGCACCAAAAGCAAGGACGCAGCAGTCCTGCTGCCCCTGGTCTTTTGTCAGGGCGGGCGCACCTGCCACAGTCAGGAGGATGTTGCTGGCCTTGGTAGAATTCAGCGCCTTTAAAATGAGCGTGAATAAGAGCCAGGTGGGTGCAGGGGGTTTACTGTTGGCCTGTGTACTGCTGGGGGCTGCAGCAGCGTGCTGAGGTGCTCCCAGCTCTTGCTTATGAGAGAAATCCCTGGACAAACTCAGTGCAAATTGTTCCTACTGCTCTTCTGGAAGGTGGGAGTAAAACCCACTGTTTGTGCTGATGTGAAATATGTAAGTTGCGGCGTTCTCGATGCTCTTTCTATCTCTCTGCTGTTCTGGATGTCCCTGTAAGCTGTGCGGTGTGCCTGGGGTAAAAATCCCCAAGCAGGGCTTTTGCTTGCCCTGCCCCCTGCTCAGCTGGTAGGCGATCACAGAGCAAATAAGGCCAAGGCAGGCTTTTTGCTTTGTCCTTGCCAAAGGAAAGGCGGTGGGTGTACGGCGTGGTGGCTGGCCACCCTGGAAGTGGGTGTCCCCAAAATGCTGTCCGATGTTCCCTGCCCTGGGAAGGGACGGCCTCAAGCTGTGGCTCAGATGGGTCGTGCCTCAGCTGGGGTTCCACAGTCGGATTTGCTCATGGCTAAAATAGGTACCAGCATCGGGTTTAACAAAACTCGTGTGAGATGTGGGTTAGCAGCAGGATACTGCTTTGGAAACTGGCAAAAGCTTACTGCGGTGGGGTCTCCTGCCTTGGTTTGCCTAATGTAGAGGTGTCTTCTTGTTTTAATTCTTTTTGAGGTATCTCTCTGTTTCTGTTTTCCCTTTTGGACTACTAGCAGTCAGGGGTGATTTTAGGAACCAAGAATGGACTTGCATATGTGGTACTAAGGGTTTCTTTTAATAGCTTCAAGTTCAATGTGTTCAAGTTGATTTTTATTGCTGTATGTTCGTTAACTTGTTGGTAGCTAATCCTTATATCATTTAGAGCAGCTGGGAATAGCTGTTTTCAAATTTAAGCAGGTATCTCACTCTTCATTGGGGGGGATTAAAGTAATTTTTAAATGGTGAATATATTTCAAAACCTCAGTAAACCTTATAGCTTGGCTGTAGCAAAGTAGATTCTTTTAGACCATCACCAGTGTGTGTTGTAATACCACGCTGGGTTGTGCTTAATTGCCCTGGCAGGGGATTCTCCTCAGCTCCTCTGACTGTCATTACTGTGTGACCTTATGCAAGTGCTTCAGCTGCTGTCACACCCTTGCCTTTTGGAGTAAAAGTATTGTATACTCTTGCAATATAATTATCTATAATAACTTAAAGCTACCTAACCTGCTACGTGAGGTGTCATCTTAATACAATGAGGTCTTTATACCCAGCTTCATCTTTGTATTCTGCTGTTTTTACTGACTTACCAGGCTCTTTAATTTGAGTGTAGAGCTCATCCTGTAAATTTGACAACAGCATTGAAGTGTGCTAAGCCATTTTACATGTGCGTGTACATGGGGTAAAATTGCCACTTCTCCAGAATTCAAGAGCAGGAGGAGCTCTGGTTGCATAGCTGTTTCATCTTCGCTTGCACGCTCAGAGCCGCACTTATGCTCGCAGGTAGAACTGGGTGCTCCCAGGCACAGCAGATCTGCACTTTGACTTTGCCCAAACTCCCGTTTTTTAAATGCATGCTTTTCTTAGTTTTTTGTCTGTCTTTAAATAGAAGTCACTGGTGTGCATGATTTTTTCCTTACTGTTTTAATAAACCGTTCCACTTAATGCCATTTGTCAAAGCATCACAAACTAGTGTAAACGTTAAATCTCCCCACCTTTCTGTGATGTAGGCTGCGTTCCTTCTTTGTAACTGGGTACAATTTAAGGACGATGCTGTCAAACTTGGATGTCTAAAACTAGTCACCTGTAATTTCTATTTAGGCAACAGAGTAAGTGACCTAAATGTCAAGGTGCTGAATATCCCAATATGCTAATTGAAATCTTTGGGGTTTGGGATGTGAACTGCAACCAACTTCCAGCATGAACAGCAACTGGAGTAGTTACACGTTTTTCAAGAAACGCTTGTAGCCCTCAAGCAGAAATCTTTCTCTCGTCCCCCCTACCTCCGCAGCTGGTTATGTTAGCAACTTCTCGGTACTTAGTCTGGCTCGGTATTCCTTCCGTGTTTCTGTGCAGTCGCTATGCTGTGCTGCTCACACAAGAGCAGTCTGTTTCCTTCTGAAAGCTGCCATCTTCACCTGACGGTTAAAGAGCCACCTTCCTCAAAGCTAAGGGAGAAGTTACATGCAGCTCATCCGGTTCTGAGGAAGCCTACTGCTCCTCAGGATGAGCTGAGGTGATGGCTTCCTGTCTGAAGCTTTAACTTGCCAGATGACACTGCGTGCCTGCTCTGACTTTTGCATTGCGGAGGTCACAGAATTCACTGAGGGGTTCCTGTGCTTGTTCCGCCATGTTATGCTGACAGCAATCACTAGGAGTGTACTGGGGTTTGCTTTACAGATTCAAGTGGTGAGAAATCTGCTGCCAGCCTTGATGGTCTGTACTCAGTGATTATTTTCCCCCTGTTCTGCTTGAAAACAAGATCTTTATAGCACTGCTGATAGACCCTAGAAACAATACTTCCTTAGTGGTGGCACATTTTGGTGATATCTGGAACGATGTGGAGACAGATGTTTTCAGAACTGTTGTTAGTCTTTAAAAAGTAACAAATATGGAAGATTTAAGACAAAGACTTTTTAAAAAGTGATCTGTTTTCTTGACTGTCCCAATCATTATCCCTGACAACATGCATTTCTGTCACATGTACAGCAATTGTTACAATGTAGTAACAATAATTGAAAAAACAAAAGAATAAGACAATAGTGTGTTTAGTTCTACATGATGTGCTAGGACATATGATACAAAAGGCTTGCTCCTAAGTTGTTTTCCAGTTGGATTGTTTCTACTCAAAAGGTATAGATATGATCATAGGTATAGGTATACCTTGTAAGTCTCATGCACAGAAAAGCAAAGTTGCGTTTTGAATTTCTTGCTGATTTCAGCTAGATATTTCAGCTTTGCCTAGTTATACTTCCCAATTCCTCCTACTTCCGAAAACTTGTGCAGCTTTGCTTTATACTGAGGCTATATAATAAAATGATAGTTGGGTTGCAAAATGTGTGGGAAAAGGGAAGGTTTGTGTTCTTGCCACAGAAGAAGTTACTACTTGCATTGTCTGAGCAGGCAGGTCAGCATACTCCTCACACCCACCTGTTAGACACAGTATCCTGTAATACCATAATTCTTCTTACTCCCAAGAGCAAGCATTCCTTCTAATCCAGGGTTTACCGGAAAAAGTTAGTCATTCGTTCAGTGGCACACCCATTGCCTAATGAGAAATATTTTTGGAAAGAAGCAGAAGTCCGCAGCATGGCTCACAGAGACTATTTTGAAATACGTGGCTACATGCGCACCCATGCCTGTAGCCTTTAGTGGAGGAAACTTCTTAATTACATCAATCGGAGTTGTGTCCGAGTTGAGCAACAGAAGACAGACTCTTAGGAGTAATGGGCTACCTGTTGCGCTAGTGAATTTCCTATTTTCAAAGCAGGAAAATCCATGTGCTGAGTAATACTGAAACCAAAACATCCAGATACATAGCAGCTTTGGAAGAAGACGTAAAACTTTACAAGATTTTTGTAGGCTTAGCAAGATGACTTGGGTTAGCTCAGTGTTAAAGGAGGTGTTTGCTTTAATGCTCGGGTGGGGGGGCGGCATCTGAAACGTTGGATGCCTTCACACGTGTGCTCTGCGGAGCGGAGCCGGGATGGTGTATGCTGGAAGAGGAATAGGAAGTGCTTCATCCGCCTTGACGCAGTCTATGGGTAGACCTGCAAAGGGGCCTCGGAACCGGCACTGACTTCCCGTGGGTGTTGGGAGGCCTGCGCTGGAGCCGTGGCCGCCTTGCAGTGGGGACAGAGGGAATTCCTCCCGTGGGGGTGGATTTCACAGAAGCAGGTGGCTGCGAAGCTGGCTGCTGGAATATATTGTTGGCCGGGAGGATGAGTGGGTCATGCCTTGATCCTGTCAAAGGGAAGAGGGAATTCCGGAGGTTGTGGCAAATCAGTGTGCAGAGGCACGCTTTAAGAGTGGAGCAAACATCGCTGCTTTTGGAGCACGGCCGTAGAAGAAGTTGGGGTGCCCAGTTCTTAACAACAGGTCATTAAAATGCCTCCCCACCGTGGGGAAAGTCACAGGCCTTGCTCAGCCTGAGGACATTTTAAACCATATCTCTTACTCCATGTGAAACCTATTATCAGTAGGCTGGTCTTCTGGGAGTGCCTTCTTCCTGTCTTATGTGCAACCTTGGGTAACAAAAGGGTTTGGGAGACGTGAGGCTGCGGCGGAGCAGCAGCCAGCTCAGGAAGCTGTACCCTGGTGGCGAGGACTATGGTAGCAGTTGTCCGACAAAGCAGAAGTTTAGGTACGTGTGTATTTGGCAGGGTCTACAGGGCATCTTACTTCTGCTGATGTCCTCTTACAAACAGGCGGACTTGCGGTCCAGGCTTTTAGTCTTTGACAGGTAGTTTACAGATCCTGTGCTGAAGGCAAAAGGGGGCTTTTCATAATTTATGTGCTTCTCACAAACTGTTTTGACTGGCACACTTCTGCTGGAGACAGGTTGTGAGCTTTTTCAGCTCTTGGGAACGCTACGCAAAAACAAAGGCCCCAATCTGACCCTGAATGCACCAAGTGTGAAGTAACCTTCAAGTGCATTATGAAAAATGCGTATCTGTAACTAATCTGCAGCTGAAATCTATTCTGTGTGAAGGCTCAAGATTTCCCCCCAGGCAGCAATAACAATAGTATTAGCACGTTCTTACACTGGATTGGACAGCGGATTGGGTTACTGCTGCAGAACGCTGTGCTAATTTGTAATGCTCGTAACTTATTCTAAAAGATTAAGTTGGAGAGGCAGGGAGAGCCCCTACCTTGCTGTTGGGAGTTTGTGTTATGATGAAATACCTTCACTCTGTGCTGGTTTTAATATAAATTTCTAATAATGCTCTTTTTGCTGCTGTTTAAAGCAGGAGGAAAAAAGCTTTTTTTTCCTCCCTGTAGTGTGTGAATGTTTGGGAAATACCTCCAAGTGGAGAAGAAATCACAGCTTTGACCCTAAACATTTTGGAAGATTCTAATGTTAAAGGTATGGCTTTTATATCCAGCAAGAGATTTGAGAGGCATGTGTTTGTTTTTCAAGTCTGGCCAACCCTAAAAGTACAATTCAGACACAGAAGAGTGAATCTGTAAAAATTTTCAGCCATTTACAGCTCAAGGAAAGTCTTTGTTGAAGCCAGGTCAGAAGGCATGACTTCAAGTAAACTGCACAATGAATATTTTTCTACTACTAAATAATTTTAGTAGTATTGGAGATACTGTAGTATTGGAGAATCACAATAAAGTGATTTTATTGGAGAGAGGTTCTTAGTATGAAACTGTTTTAATTTTTATGTTGAAAATACTATGTTTTGCAAGCTACAGTATGAACTCCAAAGAAAATCTCCAGTATGATTTAACTGATTTTTAGGAACAACTTTATACTATTTCAGAATTCCTCATAGCTAACTACTGTGCTATGCTGTGAACAATGTGATTAAATTAATACCTTATACAAGTTATGTGACTAATATCTGGATACACAGTGCTCTTTATGCAGTAACACTGGACGTTTTAAAACGTGTGGTAAATCGAATGCAATTGTACTTTTGTTGTTGCTGCTTTCAGACATGGGTCATAATACAGCTGACTGTCTGCACGCGCTGGCTGAGGCCATGGAACTCCGCTTCACTGATGCGTTCTCAATCTGTGCTGACCCTGACAAAGTTCTGGTGCCTGGGGAAAAAAGCCTGTCCAGATCCTACACTAAGAAGCATTCTCAACTAATTAACTTAAAAAAAAAAAAAGTATTTTCTCTTCCCTTACATTTATGGATTAGGTATGCAAGTACACTGTAGTATGAGGAGGAGCTCTGTTACTGGAGATTTTAATCTGCTTCTGTACTTACGATGGTCATGAGACTTCCCTCAGAATTGTTTAGTTTGAAGTATGTCTGTCTCTGTTAAATAATTTGGCTCAAAAAATTGTTTCTTTTTATAACATTAGTCCATGTGTACCATTGTACTACTTAGAAATGAAAGGCAGTAGAGAAAGAGCAAATAACAATTGATAAATTGCAGTAAAGACTTACTAGAAACAATTAGTCTGCGGATTTTAAATAAACTAAAAAGTATAGAAATGGAAGAGGTGCACCGATGTCTTAAACTAATTTTAGACAAAATGCTTTAAGGAGTTCAATTTCAAAAATTACTCCATAATGACTACATCATCTTTTTCTCTTGCCCAAGAACAACACTACAAATTTTGCTTGGACAGTCAGGGAACGGGAAAAGATGAAGAAAAACTTGGCTCAAACTTTAAGTCTCAGTCAACGTGATCAGAGAATCATACGGACATCACAGCACACCCCAGAGCTATTAAATCTTTGTATATCTGCAGGCATTGGTGCCTCCCACAGCTGGTTCCTTCAGCGCTGGTTTCTGTCGCGCAGGGGCAGTAAATGCAGCACCAGCAGCACCCTTCCCTTAGGCAGGGGGAGAGGAGGGGACCTACCTTCCACTGAAGAGGACTGCAGCTCTCCTAGGAGCTCTGCTGCTTTCTGTGGCAAACGTTCAGGCCCCGAATTTCTGCCCCCCGCCGAGAGTTCAGCGTGGCAGGAACCACACCTGCGCACGAACGTGCGGCGCAGAAAGCGGAGGGTGAACCCGGGAAGAGGTGCACGCTGCCGTAAAGCTCGCCAAGCACGCTCCACGTGGCTCTGTGTCGCTACCAGCCAGCCTGCAGCCCTATTCTTTCTGTTGAAGGATTTTGTTTCATTAGTGTGTTTGAAAGGCAGAGATGAAATATTGGAGGCTGATGAGGTTTGCGGTCTGCTCAAATTCAGTAAGGTCCGCGCTTAACAAGATCTTGTAGCTAAAAGTCATCTTAACGTTTTGTACGATGCCAGCCTTACTGAAGGAAAATGAAGAAAGTCCTATGAGCACAGTGGTTACTCATGCACAGGTAGAAATTCCCATGTGTTTAAGTACCAGGCTGTGTTAGTCTGGTTTTGTGTACTTCAGATAAGTGTGTTTACTTTGATTTATTGGCAGGATTGTGTTTTGAACTTAACCAAATATTAGTTATAAAGTTGAAATGCCTTATTGATATAGGCATTACGTGGCTATAAGAGGACTTTGGCTCCATCCAGTACTTTGTCTTTCATATGATAACATCTGTCATTTGAAAGTGTTCGTCTGAAACCTGGTGAGTCACGTTTGTTTCAGATTATGGTTTATGCTACCAATTTGGAGTTACTCTACTTAAATTTTCTCCGGTTCTGTACTAGTGTAAGGAGTCTAGACTAACCCAACCCTTTGCTTTAATAAAGCAAATGATTGTATTTTTGTCATTTGCCTGTATGAATATATCCCCTGGTTCCAGCAGGACAGTTCACCAGCCGGGGTGAGTTATGTCTTGTAGGTATAGAGTGGTTTATTTTTAACTGAGCCAGAATTTCTGTGTGCGCTAAACTTGATTATTTTCTGCAATTCAGAGCAGTAAGAAATCTAGTTCTGAAAATGTCTTGCTGTTAGAACTGAGACAGTTTACTTCACTGTGGTGGATCCTCAAGGCAATGCCTGCTCTTTCATCAAGTGCAACTGCGTGGGCTTTGGCACAGGACTGGTTGCAGGTGGCTGAGGGTTTACGCTACAAGTGAGAAAATGTTTCCCAATATAACGTGTTCTAGTATGTGTGAAGGCTCTTGGAGAAGGTGATCAGAAAGTCCAAACTGTGCTATTCTTACAGGATAGGATAGTTAATTTTCAGATCTTTTAAATACATATATCCTGTTCTTGTTAAGGCCTGTCTGACAAAAGGAACTCGTTTTTGGATGACCCAAAGCCGCCTTTGTGCAACAGGAGAACAGGGGTGGAGTGCCAGTCTCTTCTGCCTGTGTTCTCGTTCTGCGTAGCAGAGGTGAGATTCCAGGAGGGGACTGACTGATGTGCGTGCGGGCCGAGTGCAGGAGGCAAGCTTGTCACGCGCCTTCACTAGCCTCAGCCGGTCAGCCTTGTGTCTGTGCAGAACTATGCCAGTACAGTGTTGGTGAAGTTACATTTGGGGTGCTGTGGCCATAGCTGAGCCTCTTTTCTTTATGGCAAGGAAAGACAGAAATGTCTTCCATGGCTTCTAAGATAGTTAAAAGTGACTCCTTTAGAAGTGCAAGGTTATATTGCCCTGACAACTGTGTACCCTGCAACCCGTACGTATAGAACTCGTGGGTAAGCAATGGTGATAACCTTCCTTTTTGCTCTTTGTAAACATAACTTACAATGTTAAGGAAGTTCTTTGAGTTCTTTGCAAGATGTGCTTGAAAATTCTAGATCTTCGTTTTATTTTGAGAGAAAAGTAGAAATGTCTTATGTTTCTTGGATTACTGTTTTATAATCCTTGCACCAGTTAAGCACCCACACAGGAACAGGATTTGCTCTGTTACTTGCTTTTCACAATGGGGAAGTTGTCCTCGCTCAGGTTCTGTGCTCATCTCTTTGGAAGGATTCTGTTGCTATATCTGTCTCCTCCCCTTGTCTTTCCTTGTTTGCTCCCCTTTTACACAGCTAAAGGGGTGGCCTGAAAGCTTTAAGCACAGCAAGTTGTATGGTTCTCTTTTCATCAAATATAATTAACAGTAGGGTTTATTTTCAAATATGAAATGCAGCATAAATTGCTGCTTTTAAATACGTAATGCAGCATAAATTTAATCATTGTTAAAGATCAATAGCAATATAGGTTTGGCACAGACAGCAAGTTCTCAAACTTTGTACTTGAGGGGAAAAAAAATAATCCAAATTTTGCCTTGGCAACATTTATTCGTCTAGAATCCTGAAATATCAAGACTGAGTTACTAATGATAAACTTTAATAGCATCTTATTGAGTATGTTACTTAGCAATATACTGTTTAGGCATTTTTGTTTGCATTGATGTAATTTTTTTTAAACTGAATTAATTGGTCTTATTCTGTGAAGAAATTGTGTCTGTTTGTAAAGAAAATTACTTCCTGCCAAAAGGAAAATGGCAATATGTATTTCTCTATATTTGTCTATTAGCTAGCTAATTCCTGTTGATACTTGTAAAAGCCGTCCTATCTTGTGGGCCATACAGTTGTTCTTATCTCCTGAAGAATTTCTGCACAGTTTAAATGAAATTGTATATGTAATATATAAACTCCGATGTTAATCACAAATATGTACATCTGTATTTGGGAGACTTAACACTGTTTGAAGCAGGTCTACAATTTTTTTAACTCTACTTGTAGAGATAAATAGTACTAAATGTTTGGGGTTTTTTGAATAGCTGAAATTGCTTTCACCACTCAATAAATATAATGGAACTGATGTTCTGTAGGAGAGAGCATATAGGAGAGCAATCCACAAGGATGTGTGCATGTATACCTACTATCCAGTTGCAGGATATTTTATTATAGCATTATGTCGACTGTAACATTTATGTTGTGTAACTTTGAGAAGGAACAGAAAGCGTCAGCTTTCGATTCTCTCTGAAAAATTTAACTTGTGACTTAGCCAAAGAAATTACAGGTGTTACACATCTGAAAGTAATGATTTATCATATGATGAAGAAAATTTGAGGCAGTTCATTTAGTAGCTTGCAAGCTAGATTCTATGAATGTGTTACACTGGTAGCCTATGGCAGGTAAAAAAGATAGGTATAGCTATCCAGATTGGAAGACTGGAAGTAACAACTGTAAAGAATTCCTCTATGCTTATTGGATTGCTAGAATTGTAGCTTCCTCATCAGATCAAAAAAATGTTTAAGAAGAGTCCTGACTACTGCACTGAAGTTGAGGTACCCAGACTCTAGTGTGCACAATGCTTCCTTGGCCCAGGTCTGCCACGTTTTGTGCAAGCAGCAGTTGTCATACTTGCTGGCAAGGTATTTTTCTGTCTGTACGTCTGAGCTCAGGCAGCAGCTGGGAGAAATAACCTCCGGAATACACATTCCAGTAATGCCGCAACTGGCTGCGAGGAGCAGGCTTCGAACAGCAGCACGCAGGTACATTGAAGGGCTGGTGCATTCCCGATGCTCACTGTGCTGAGCAGACAGGCTGGCTGCTCTGCTCCCAAATATTTTGCAGGTGTTAAAATGGCAATATGTATCTTACAGAAATCCCTCGGGGGGGTCACTTGCTTTTCATTGTTTTCCCCTTCCGTCTTCAGTTGAACATGTATGTTACGGTTACAAGGGCAAAAGTGACAGCATATGATGTGAAGTTTAGATGTTTCAACATCAGTTACTTTATGGTGGCCACATCTGTATTTTAGGTGTTTGCTCAGCATGTTGCTTTGTAGAAAGCATCTAACTCCATAAATACCGTGAGTGTGACTTCATTTTCCGGGATTTCTTTTCCCTCCTGATTTTAACAGAGACATCCGGCTGAAAATGGACTCCTTCAGAGATACAAGTGGCCACAGTTAGTCATGGGCATGTCTACCGTGATAGTCCCCTTTAACCATCGGTATCTACTGGTGTGTATGGTGAGCATCCTCCGGTGAATGTTCCACAGGCTGCTGCCAATCCTGCCCACCTCTTACAGCGAGGGTCCCTGGGTGCTGTCTCGGATGCTATAATCCCAGGCCAGCTGATCAGACCAGTCTTGCTGGCTGTCATGCATGGTTACTGTGAGTTGGTTGTTCCTCCAACAACATTGCCAAATATAACTTATCTCATCAGTTTGGTTATATAAGGTATATTATGTTTATGCTTTTTCAGAGTAGGGGAGGCAACCTCTCCCTCTCTAGTAGCCACTGAAAATGCCTTGCACTGGGGAAACATCCATATCGCGCTATCAATCCCACCTGAGCGACTGCTACAGACGGCGAGGAACTTCTGTGCTCCTTCAGAAGGATGGGAGAATTCATGCAACCACAAGGAAAGGTGCAGGTAACGTTTGCTTTTTGGCAGTCTACTGACAGATTGAAGGTTTCACTGCTTGTTGCTCTGGAGAGTGTTTTCACTCTCCAGGCAGGATGTAGAAACCTGCAGCCACACCAAGCCCTCCTACCTTGATCGTTGTGTACTATCACTTAGCCCACTGGCCTGTGTTTGCGAGTGTCTTTACTTATTTTCTGGTGTTAAAAAAGAGCCTCTAAATCTCCTCATTGGCAAATACTACAAAAAAAGTTGCGAAATACTTGTGAAAGCAAATTTCACATCCAGAGCTCTAACAGCTGTGCTCTCCCAAAGGGAAATTTGAGGAGGAAAGTCCTTTCTAGTGGTCTGTGCATGTTTTTATTCTGTTTGGTTACTGCTGTGGAATGAGCTGGTGATAAATAGGAGCGCAAGTGAAAGGGATGATAGGATGACGAGCCGGAGCTGTCTGAAGAACTGTATTCCTTCCTCAGACTGCCAGATGGAGTCTGTAACCACTTCTGTCACTGTTTGGATGCTTTCCTTGGAGGTCACACATCTTTTTTTAGTTTAGTATGCCTATGGTAGTCCCTGCTGATAGAAGATGGGAGCTAACACAGGCTTGCAAACAGTTTAAAAAAAATACATAGCCAAAGCAGATGTGGTGAAGAGTTGGATTAAGCTTAGTCTGCTTTTGTTTTATTCACTACAGCGTTCCTCTTCCTGTTTCCTTCCCTTTGTAATGCTCTTAAGGGCTGCAGGAACATCCTTTTTCTTCTACAGCTCTTGTGTCATACATGAGCACATGCCTTTCCTGTAGAGTCTAGAGATGTGTTTTCATTAGAACATAGAGGCTCAAGAATAGGACAAATAGGACATGCAAGCAAATTTCTGCTTCTTCAGCCTCTGTTTCCAGTTATTGACAAGCCCTTGACTTTGCTAGCATCAAGGTGTCTGCATTAAACTTCTACAAGGAAAAATAATCAGGCCTCTGAAGTTGAATTTAAAATAATTTCCACAAAGGTAGCGTATGTGCAAAGCAGCAGTCTTCCTATGAAGTGTCAGAAAATGTTTTGTGAGATTTGTTGCATTATATACACTCTACTTCATTGTAGAACTTTGCTTATTCTTTTTAAAGGTGCTACTAAATATGCTGGAGTTTGGAATGAATCCTCAACAAGCCTCAGCTGCAGCCTGGCTTTGCTTGGACTCTTCCAAGAGAGGCATAATCTTAATTTAATGCTTGAAAAGTAAACGGTTAGGCCGGGAGTTTCCAGTTGTAGCACAGACACAGTAGCAGAGGTGACTGTGAGGACAATGCAACTTCTCTGTAGGTAGCAGAGAAGTTGTGGTCCTGTACTGTCAAACCTGCCTGCTGTTCTCAGGCCTCTTGGTAAAGGAGTATTTTGCTTGCTTAGTGCATAATCCGAAAGAAAATAAATTTGCTATGAGGTGGTGTGGAAGCTCATTCCTGTTGTGATAGTCTTTTTATATGCATTGCACATTAATCATAGGCTGGATTAATCAGCAACCCACTTACAAAGTCTGCATATGAAGAACTGTGTAAGGGCTTTGTAATTGTAATGGTTCCACAGGACACGCTTTAATTTTCCTTCAGCCTTTTGCATGCCCCCAAGTAGCATTCAGTTCGTAAGCCCTATGACTTCAGCTTAGGGCAGAATGCAGTTGATCACAATCTTGGGAGCTGATGGAGAGTAACACAAAAAACCCCCAAGGTGCTTTGCCTGCCAAGCAAGTGCTAGTGTTGATGCGGCTGCGGTTTCCCCAAAACAGTGCCTGCCTCTTTGAGGAGCGTGTCACCTGGCTCAGCCCGGATACGAGGGAAGGGCTGTGATTTTGGGGGGGTGGGTTTGGTTGGTGCGGTTTTTTTTGGTCCTCACCTTTAGAGGAAGCTTCCAGTATTTTTTTGTTTCCTTTATCTTTGTGCTTGTGGAGAGCAAAGAGCGGGACTACTTGTCTGCTGTGAAGGTCTGTAAAAGAAGAAAGTTGGTTTACTTCCTTTTTTTAACTTACCATACAGTAGCGCTCTTCCTGGAAGAGCTCTCTTCTGGAACTAGCACCTGAACCAAATCCAGTCCTACTGAAGCCTTCAGGAGTTGGCTCAGTGGGTGCGATGCCTTAGTTCAGTTCCTGTCGCTGCAGAGTGCCTTGTGCCTGACTCCTGTGCCATCAGTAGCTGTCGCTGAGCATTGTCGTCTTACGCAGGAGGCAGGTGGCGTCTGTTGCCTGGAGATGGTATTTCATGAGCTGTTGTAGAAGACTTGAGAGCCAGAGGTCACTGGAGCTAGTGGCCCATGAGTGGGCACAACAGAGCCTGTTTGGTCATAGCCTGATTATCACTAGAGGGAGCTGGTGGCAATCTTGGGGCTCTTTGTCTTCCAAGCACTAGCAGAAAGTCCTGCGGGCAGGATCTGACCCCTGAGGAGATGGCTGTGCAATGGAATACTACTCTGGAATGAACATGTGTGTAGTTCTGCAGCATTAACTGCCATGTTTAGGTGCACTGGTGACATGAATGCTTTTAGCTGTAATTATAGTTAAAGGAATATAAAACTCTTAATTCAGGAACTTAGTCTTTCCCCACCCTCCAAACCAAACCACAGTTCATTAGAGTGGCACCACATACGTGAGTTAGAAGGACCTTGTGAAAGGAGCAGCCGCAGGAAAGCGTTGCATGTAGGACAGGCACGATGTGGCATGAAAGGAGCAGCCGCAGTGAAGCGTTGTATGTAGGACAGGAGCGTTGTATGTAGGACAGACAGGATACGGCAGACAGGTATCTTGTATATCTACACAGAATACAGTCTCAGTTGTATTGTTGCAGTAGGTTTCCTTTAAAAAAGACTAAGAATTAATTAAAACATAATCTGTGTTAAATGTTTCTAATTTTGTTTTTAAATTAACATTCTGCTATTAAAAATGTGTGCTACATCTGTATAGCATTTTTGAGGTCTTGATGTGCCCGGTGGAGGAACATGACCATGACCTAGTTGGCTGTATGACTGACAGCCATTTTAAGGACCAGCTGGTAGCAGAAATTCAGTGCACTGAGTGTATGCTGTTAAGGGAACTTCAGAGTTCCAACTTAAGTGATGATAGCAAAGGTTGATGGAAGGGTGGGAGTGCAGTTTAGGAAATCATCTTTCAAGAGTCTTGTGGTCATGTCTGATTTGCTCTTCTGATTGTGATGTATGTGATCCAGTTACTACTGATGCTGAAAGATTTGCAAGCAAATACAGGATGCTGCAATATCAGTCATGATGACATGAAAGACATGTTAATTTTAAGCACTAAATTTCACATTTTACTGCTCTGATATCTATACATAGACTGTTATAGTCCAGTAGTAGTTGCGGGATCATTCAGCAAGAATAACTTACGTTTTTAACTGGCATGAACTTACTAATGGCTAATTCCAGAGACAAGACTGTGTGAACAGTGCATGAAGCATATGCTAATGAAACAAAATGGGCAATGAAATTTGTTGCTTTTCTTTTTTTCTTTCCTTTTTTTGAGCCTATAGATCTAAAATATATGGTATGATAGAGGTAATTTTTTTTTGCTAGATTAGAGGTAAGTAGAAAACTACTCGCAGGATCACTATATGAGAAACACGAAGATGCTTGACGATTGACTTTTGCACCACAAGAGCCAAAGACGTAGTCATGATATTTCTTGTTCCATGTTCTCTGAAGTGTCAGAATTGGATGTCTTTTACTGGACGTCTGTTTTATGCATATTGCTGCAGGGGAGGGGAGTCACAGAAGTGGCACGCTTCCAGCCTGAAGACGGTCTGTTCATCAGGCTGTGCTATGCAGAGATAAGTATGCGAAGCTAATCCCAGTTTTTTAATTCATACAGCCATTACCTACACACAGTATAGAACAGTGTGCTTATAGTACAGTGATGATAATGCTTCATGCTTGTTTAACTTTTGCAAAAATGTCACAGTTTTAGGGATAGACTAGAAATATAGAATGCAAACCTGTGTGTATATACTACTGCCCAAGGGAAACAAACTTTTGTTGGTGATTGTGCATTGCCAAAGTTTCACCCACAGGCTGTGGCAGAAACAGAAATAAGAATTTGTCTTATGTCCTACTTTTATCATAATAACGTTGTTGCAAGAAGTAATGAATGCAGGCTACATCATGGTTTTTACATGTCACCAGAAAACAGTTTTTTTGAAGTTGTTTATTTCATTCTGGAATGATGTTACAGTAGCATTGCAAGTCTAGGGTCAGTAATGTTGTTCCTAAGAAAGGTTTATGGGCTCTTCTTCAGAGAGATGAATTTCTATACACTCATTTAGTGGTAGCTCTGCCCTGATCGTAAGCTTTTGAATCTCCAAGCTGGGTCAAAACTACTTCTGTTGCATCATTGCTGACTCCTTCTCAGGTCAGCATTTATTACTAATAAATCTTCTCTGTATGTGTCAATGTGTGTTGTTGCTTAAAAATGTGAGTGTTCCCTTCAGGCTGATTTCTACGGTTCAGATCAGTTTTCTGTCTCAAAGCGATGGCAGAGATGGCAAGCGAGCATATGCATGTGTGTTATAGCTGTGTAAGGAGCAATCGATTTTGTTTGGTGATCTGCCTCATGGCAACAGGTGGTTGCTCCTCCTCAAAGTACCTCATTAGTTCGCCCGAGGAGCTGTCATGTCATTAATAAAGGTAGTCTGGAAACTTTCTTCTGGCTGTGGCCAGGAGACCATAGACACCAAGGATCAGGGGAGCAGTTTCCTCTCGCGGCTGTCCGGGTGGAGTTTGCTGACTGACGTGCACTTGTGAGGTGGCGTGCCTGAGGACAGTTACGGCTACGGCATGTAGTCTTGTGGACAATGGCTGGAAAGTGTGAGCAATGCACCGCTTGGACGTTGAGAAATGGCTGGTAGCACGGATGGGTGTTTCCCCATTTGATTAAGGGGAAGTCATGGGTGTTCCTAAGGTCACTGGGAGCTCTGTCTGAACAGCTGGCCAGGACGCTTCCCTTGGTGTAGCTAGCAGGGGACTGCATATTCATCATACGTTCCCAGCAGTCGTCCGAGCTGGCATTTGCCTCTGAGCAGTAACCTACGAAACAGTAAGCGAAGAACAAATGAGAATAGCGTATAAGGGAATACGAGCGTGAGTTCATAACCTGTGTCGGTACGCGTGCATTGTGTTGCTCAGCCTTTCCAAAGGCATCCGTGCAGCCCATGCTATTATTTCGCAGGCCGTGTCTCATCCGCAGATGTCCTGCAGTTACCACACCCTGCCGGTGCTTCCCTCCCATTAACCTCTCGCCAGTGGTGGGTGGGACCAGAAGTTTTGCAAGAAAAGTTACAATGAGAAACTCTCTGGTAGAAGTTGTCAGCATAGGGTGTCCAAATGGCAATGATATTAATAAAGCCCACTTGATTCACATCGGACTAGTTTTGTAATGTAAAAAATTTTTGTTTGCTTCAAGGCTTTTTGTTTTTTTCTTTAGAGTGTTTTCAAGGTAATTGGAAGACATTTGTCGTGTCTGTTTCAGCTGTGTCTCTTGGTCACTATTGCGTCTTTCAGCAAACCACATCTAGGGGTGGCTATAAGGCAGCGTAAAGCAGAAGGACTGACCATTTGGAGCGTTAGAAGAAACACGTTACGCTTTTCAGTAGAGCGACAGCTTTCTTTCCATCTTTCTGGCATCTTTAGTTTAAATCAAGAGATTGCTTATATTTGCTCAGAAAACACTGATGACAGAAACGTTTATTGCAAATGTTTTATCCTTTGTCTGGTTATAAGAGGTATAACCTCTTTAGATGCTAAAACAGTAAAAAGAGCAACGTTCAGTTTAGGGAGGCTTAGCAAGATTAACACTGGAGATTTGGCATAGCTGAGCTATAACAATCTCATTTCCACGAAGGGAATAGCAGCCAAGCTGTCCTGAGCGTGTGCCAGAGAGCTAAGGAAAGAGGGTTCTGTGGCATCCTCGGAGCACGTGAGCCTTACAGCACACACGTGCAATAAGTTCAAATATGGTAGTGTGCCCAGTGTCCAGTCAGGGAAACCGAGCCTAGTCTGCTGTTCTTGACGGCATGCTGACTCTGACCTGATGGGTCTGGGTCTGTCTGACGACTTCTCTATTTATTTTGCAGGTACCCTTCCCTTCCCACCCCCCTTGATTTCCTCTTTAGTAGAGGGATATGGGTGTTTGCAGGATTACTGTAGGCATTAAAACATATTAGTGGAGTCCAGAGATCCCCTTTTTTGTATGGCACTTTTCTTTGTGGTTGCAACTCAGTTTCTTCTGTTGATTAGGATGAATCCCTTTGGGAAGCTGGCGTAGGGCGGAGGTGCTAGCTGTGGCTGTAGGCAAAGTGATTTGCATGTGTAGGGGAAATGTGATACTTCACGGTTTTCTTTTCCTTGATAAAATTCTGTGGTTTTGTGGTTTTGGGAGTGTTTTTTTCCCTCTCTGAAAGTATTTGGTAACTTTGCAAGCTGTGGTAACTTTGACAGTCTTTGATAAACTGCTCCTCTTTACAATAGGTAGATGTAAAACTTGTCCAAAAATATAGCAGGGGTCTCCAATACACCGCTGAGCTGAAGAAAGTAATTTCTGTTCCTCCTGTCGTGCTGGCTGAGGAGCTGGAGAATGCTCCGCTTTTCAGAGCGTGAATGTAGAGAGCTCTTCTGCTATTTATGAGATCTCCCACTTCTTGGCATCAGGAAACACTAGTCTCTTTCTAACATCTTTACTTTGTGAAAGAAGTGGGCTTCTGTCCTCCTGCTGCAATAGAAGGGCCAAAGCAACAATGCCTATTGAGGTGGGGTTTTTTGTTTTACGGGGGGGCTGCTGGATCCTTGGACCCCATGTGAAATTAGGCTTGGTATTAGATACCTCAGTAACTGAACAAGGCACCTAACTTTACCCACTTCTCTGGCGTGCAGGGTCAGTGTCCTGCTCCATGTAGCGCCGTTCTGCTGACGAACTTTATCCTGCGGAATTGATGATTTGTGGATAGAAGCCAGTTGCTGTAATTGTTTATAAACCAGCCCCCTTCTGCCGGGAGGGCATACAGAGGTCTTTCACAGCGGTCCTACCTGCTGGACCCTAGAGCGCGCTATCAAAATTGCTTCGCTGCCCCTTTGATTGCCTTGTCCTTCCCGTACCACGCTGCAGTAGGTCCTTCTCAGCCAGAGCTGAGGACTAGGCCTACAGCCTAAAGTTAAGCTTTAGCCTAGAATTAGACTTTTATTAGTAACACGGGGTCATTGATTGCCTTTTAATACATCGTCTTTGTACAGGACAGGCATCAGAGCTACAGGAATAGCTCTGCAAGAGAGAAATAGTGGCGTTTCCCATGGGCCATGGGGAAGCACCTGTGACTGAGTAAGCAATTACCTTACCTCCGCAAGCGCAGACACTGTGGTTCTTGTATAAAAGACTCAGAACCCGATTCTGGTTTCGTTTACAGCAGTGTAAGCTTTGCCGTCTCGTGGTGCTGGAGCACGTCACAAGCTGCAGTTTGGGCCCTGCTGTTCCTCAGGTTGACGAGAAGCTCGTGTTTGGCTACGGCTCGTGTGGGGGTCAGTCTCATCACTTAAAACTGGACATGCCCACGATGCATCCCAAAAATCCACCCCTGCTCACTTTGCCAAGCAGTAAAATTAGGATTTATGAAGTAAACGGGCATGAGAAGTAAACAACCTCAAGATTTTTGTAACCTATACGATTATACAGGAGAGTGATCTGAACTACTACTGTGTTGTTTGGGAGGGGGTTCTGGTAGTAACCGCAGACCGCAATGCCCATGCGATGTCCCACATGCTTGATAATGTACAGAATTGATTGTAAATACAGGAAGTTCTTGATTATGTGAAATTTTATTTCACATCAAGTGTTTAGAAAACAATTATACAGGTTATAAATAGAACGGATTTTAAATCCACTTCCCAGTGGCCATATGTATGGTGTGGCGGGTGTGGGGAGGGTGCTGGGTGGTGGTTTTTTGCAGAGGGGTGGTTTGGGTTTTTTAGCATAACACAATAAAGGGAGTTTTCAGTTGAGCAGCTGTCTCCTCCTGCAGAGGAAACTTGCAGGATGATGTTTATGCTTGGTTTAGTCATCAGAGGTGAAGAGGACAATAATGGTAAGCCCATGTTTCTACAATTGGAGGATATTTCTCATAATGAAGGAAGTCTCCAAGGTCAACAGCTACAATACCCGGAGAAGTTACATCACGAAACCACATCTGCACAAGGCTGCTCTCTCCGCCCTCCCCCCCGCTTCTTCCTTTTTGCACACTTGCTCTCTCTTTCTCAGCTTAAGTGTTGCTCACATCACTTGCAAGAATACCATGGATTTGATTTGGACTTCTGCTTACAGTGTTATTTGGCTGTTTAACAAAAAAACCCCCACACACACCTCCCCAAACCAAAAAACCTGAATAAGTATTTTTTTCCCTCTAAATAATTGAAAAAGTCTCACTACAGTCTTCTAATATCCTGTACATTCCCAAACTCAGTCTGTTTAGCTGCTGTTCTTGCAATGAGAATTACATCGTATTATGGTGATGGCACAGCAGCACCTCCCCAAGCTAGTCTGGGCCTGGGCATTTCTTGGTTGCCTTCTGTCCTGTGCTAGTAGTGGGCATGGCAGCTCATGCCTCTGTGAGCTGTACGTATGTGAAGAAGGAAGCTTTTGGCTATTTTAGCCAAATTTGCATGAGGGAAAAGAGAAGGCTAATCTTAATTTTTCCAGGTCACTTTGTATCTCCATTTACTATGCAAATTAATGTTACAGGTACGTGTAACACAGTTTGGAAACCCCTGGTATAATGCATTTCTCTCTGTTTGGGGTTTTTCTTTTTTGTGTTTCTATATGTGAAATTTCAGTGCGAGGACTGTCTTTTATAATCCTCATTTTGAAGCAGTATTTTTCACCAGTGTTTGCTTGGTTTAGCTTTAACAAATGGCTGTTAATCTAAATTCAGCTTGTCTTACAATGGCAAGAACAAGGGCACTCCTTAGAAGCCTGCCTGTCCATTTTATTTGTTTTCCAACCTCCTGATGAGGCTTGCTCTTATTCCATCAACAGGATAGCAAAGTGAGAGGTTGCTCTACATACCCCTCATTGCTGTAGACCTTATTCTATTTATACCCAAAACTGTGACTCAATACTGTTTAAGTCAGCTGAGTCTTTCCCTGGCTTCAGGTTGTTCTGAATCAGTCTATAAACCTGCAAGTCAAAGCTGCTTCTAACGAAGAAAACAAAACTTTTTTCCTTCAGTTCCTAACAGAACTTGTGTTGTGGTTTAAGGCTATTGTTCATGTCTAGTCATGTTCACTGGTGATCATTCCAAGCATCATATATTAGAGTGAAATTACCTAGTGTTCAGTATTTCCTTGATTGCATTTGGTTTGACAACAATTACTGCATTTAAAAAGGGTGGTGGCGTTCTGCCACCCCTGTTGCCTCGCTCCGCAATTGGGAATGGTAGTTATGAAGAGGTGTAAACATCATCCAGGTAGCTAAGTAACCCTGAGTATTTAAGGAGGTGAGAGAAAAGGCCGATCTTCTTTTAGGTGTGGACAGGTATGAGAGAGGTTGGACTGGACTAGTGAAAGAAGGATTTGTAAAGCTGAGGACATGTGTTTTGGAAGGTGTGCTAGATGTATTGGTTATAAGTTGCTCATCCTTGCCTTGCTCAGCATCGTGGCCAACATTTTACTTTATTTTCCCAATGGCGAAACAAGATTTGCTTCAGAGCATCATCTCGGCAAATACGTGGAGTGCCTTCATGGCATTCTAGGTGGAGGCTTTTTGGTAAGTAATGAGGTAGTGGTTTCTTTCAAGTTTATTTTGGAGCTACTTGGTATTACTGTTTCTTTACCAGTTATGTTAACTTATTGATCAAATATCTCGTCAGCAGGAATCTCTGGAGTTGTATCAAAAGAAATTAGCTATATTACCCCATAGATATTATTAGTTACTATTGGTTATCTTATCTGCAACATTATGTCACTTTAGAGCTGAGAAGATCATAGGGACTAGGTAGCGGAATGTAAATGCAAAACTGGAACGAAGCCTCTCAGTGGGTCACGGTTTGAGTAAAGTGTTAAATCTTACATTTTTGTTATATTATTGAACTGTTCTCCTTTTAAATGTCCCTAGATAACTAGCATTTAGTTACAATTCCTTAATTTCTATTATCTGAGATGTTGACAGTTATTTCTCCGCCTTAGCTCTTTATTCAGAGGAATCAAGTGGCAGTTATCAAAGCTTTGCATTCGAGTGACAGCAAAGGATGAAGAATTGAGTGTGTTCATTGTAGGACATCGTTAATCTGAAGCTATTATTTTCTACCTTTTCAATCTTGTGGACCACATTGTAGCATATTTAACTTCCCCGACTCCAGGCTTCCTTTTTCATTTGCTTTTAAAAGTACTCTTAGAAATAGGCTACAGATCTCAAGGTGTCTGCAAATAACAGGTTGAAAACTATTGCGTGATAAGGTCCTCTGTCTTGTGAGAGGTGCTTACAGCTGTGTTACAGCCCTTTGGCACCTAGACTGGGATTTGCAAAGACTGGGCTTTACGCACAGGATAATACAAGTGAAATCAATGGAACTGTTCCTGTAGCACACTTGTACAACCTATTCTGGACCTGCAGCACTGGGGCTCAGCAACAGGTTTGAGTTAGGGGCTGACAAGTATGTCACTGTTCAGCTGGATAGCTTTTATTTTAGCGTCTTGTTAAGTAAATCCATGTGGCTTGCAGATAACACTTTGCTCTTTCTTTATGGTTTTCCAAGGTACTCCTGGGTGTAGAGTCTTTATAAGTGCAAACTGTTATTAAGTCCCGTTAGTGCTGGTGGGCAGGATACTCTATTTAATCAACTCTGCTCCTTCTGGATTTTATGCTAAAAGCTCTACAGTATGGATGATTTCTGTTTCTCACAGATAGCTTCTGCTTTGTTACTTTGCGTTTCTGTCACTGGAAACTGGTTGTGAAAACCCAGAAGAAGCTAGATGTCTGTAATGAGATGTTTGCCTGACTTGGGCAAAATATTCCTACACTTTCTACGCTAGTCAGACTGGTTTGTCACATGGGCAGTGATGACTACTCTTCAGTAACTAATGTGTTGGTAGTGGGGTTTTTTTTAACAAAATAATTATGAGAGACTTATCATGTAGTCCTCATTTGGCAGAAAGTGAAGGCATTTTTTTGCAAAGCATTTTATTTGCAGGATACAGCCTTTAATGTGAACAAAAACTTGTAAAGTTGAAGTACTTTCAATTGCAGCAATATCACAGCAGGCTCTTTGGTGACAGGCTTTTTATGCACTTAAGTGTTGTGTATACACAAAGTGGAAATAGAAATGTACCTATCCTGGTGTTGGCGCTACTGATATCAGTAGTGAGATGCCTACTGTGTTAAACTGTAGTAAAACTGAATAATCTGTACAAGGCTGCCCCCCCCTCCCCTGCCAAGAAGCTATATAAATGAATGCAATGCAAGGACTGTGTTTTATCTGCCCTGTCTGTGCAACAAAATAGAACAGTGTGGTTTGTTTGCTCCGTACGTAGGTACTCATTCCAGCTGCAGTATTCATTGGGCTTCACAATGATGACTGCTGTGGGTGCTTTGGCCACGAGGACTGTGGGAAAAGCTGTGCGGTAAGTGAGCCTTTACGCTCCAGTCGCAGATAATCCCAAAGACAAGGCGATGGCTGCGTTGAAAGTTCATGTCTATGTTTGCTCTGCAGATGCTGTCCTCAGCTCTGGCAGCCTTTGTTGGGATCCTTGGTTCTGGATACTGTATAATCATTTCAGCACTGGGCTTGTCTCATGGACCATATTGTTTTACTCGCCTAGAAAGAAACTGGATATATCCTTTCACCGAATCCTCTGGAGGGTAAGTTGTCTGTTCATGTGTACATGGGGGAAGATATAACATCCTCATGGTCTTTGTTCCAGTACCTTTCAGCAATCCAGTAACCATATAGCAAGATCCATTAATAAGTTTATGCTTCTCACTCACTAAGAACTAAACAGATGGCATCAGTTACCCACACTGCTATAGCTTAAAACCAAAGCAATATAAATCCTCTGTCCTACAAGACAGGATCTGAACATATAACATGTATATATGTAATAATATCTATATACCACATACGGTTCATGTCCATGAACATCTCTCACAAAGTATAAAGTTTTAGGACTTCGAGGGATTTACAAACTATGAATAGCGGTTGTTATGAAACTTGTCTTATCATTTGTGTAAGAATTTGTTTTGTGAGGCTTTCTTCTGAAGTTGCTTTGCATCAGTGTAAACTGGCATAATACCTTCATTAGCAACAACGGCGTAGAACCTTTGTAAATGAAACTAGAAAAGGCTTACAGGAATCTTTGTCCACTGCAGGGCGGGGAGGGCCAGAAACCCTTAATTATCCCTAATTAGGGTTCTCCAGCAAACCAAGCCTACGTAGCTGAGTTTTGTGCTATTCCCCATTAATCCCCCCAAATCCTGGAGGTTGGAAGAGGATTTGGTTTGGATCGTGACATGCTTTTACAGTGTCTGTCTGGTTGGCAACCTTGAGGCTGTGTCTAGTAAGAGTGATGGCTGATGCCAGGCTAGAGACAGTTTGAGGACTGAGCAGCCACACGAAGATCCTTTGCAGCAGAGCGTTTGAATTTTACCTTTCAGCTGCACCTCTCCCAGGAGGGGGCATTCCTCCTCCCCCACCCCCAGCTATGGCTGAATACAGAAGAGCTGAGTTAGGTCCTTGCTGAAGGCTCATCAGCGCTGATGCTCTGAAGGTGTGGGAGAGGAGTAGCAGCTGGAATACTGCAGTACCCCTCTAAGTTTGTTCTGTGTTTGGCTCTTCGAGAGCAGGCATGTGAGGGCCCAACGGCAGCAGCACAAGACAGGAAGTGCCCCATGTGCTTCAGATCAGTAATTGCTGTCTTTAGAGTAAAGGCCCAGTCCTGAAAAGCTCTGTGGTGGTTTTGAGAAATAGCTTTGTTCTTTCAGCTTTCTTGAGCTTGTGTTTTGCTTGAATCAGTAATAGAAGATCATGCCTTTATAGCTTAGATTTTTTTTTAAGAAATTAAGACTTAACAAAAATGTATGGTTGATAGTTCAACACGTTCTTAAACAGAGCAAACTTGCATGGAATAAACCATTGCATTGTCTATTCCCACTTAGAGCGGTTACCCTCAATGCAGTTACAGGCTAGATGTAATCTGGTTCTAGTGTATGGTAAGCATCCCACTCTGTCACAACGTTAATATGCTTTTAATTGCTGTGTACAGGTACTTGTTCGAGTATAACAAGTGGTCTGAATGTCAAGAACCTCAAAACATTGTGCAGTGGAACGTCACCCTCTTTTCCATCCTCCTCATCTTGGGCGTGATAGAGTTCATTCTGTGCTTCATACAGATAATCAATGGCATTCTTGGAGGACTATGTGGGTTGTGCTGCAGTCATGAGGAGGTAAGCCATTTATAGTTATAACCATGCTTCTCAGGTGGCCATGAAACACTGGTGTTACTGATGCTACTGTGGAGTCTTACTCAGCAGCTATGGTTTAGGTATTCTTAAGCAACAATTCAGTGTACAACTTTTTTTTATAGCCTTGTTGTGTTCAGCATTTTCCTGTAGTATTTGATCACATGCTTGCAGCTGATTCCTCAGCTGTCACAGTGAAGTTATACTGCAGAGGAGCTGGAAGGCTTTTTTCCTGCTATGGCACATGTGGTCATCAGCACTATATAGGTGATACAACTGAAATACAAATCTCCTGGTGGTGGCGGTCTTTGCCATAGCCTAAACCATTGTTGCATAGTGTCGTGCAGTTTTGTGGTAGGCTGGTTTTTTGAACTATATCGCTTTAGCCTTGTATTTTGCTCACAGCAACTGGTAGACTACTGAGAATGTGCCATATGCAATGAAAACTACAGCATCCTGGCCTTGCTTAGTAAAAGCAGGATAAGAGAAGGAATTAAATAGCACATAGCTGACAAAACCTGCAGACAGACCTGAAGGGTTTTTTGAAGGTCGGGGGTTTTTTGAGTGAGGAAGGGGAATTTCCTCCAAATTTCTTTAGAGTCTTGTTAAACAGCTTTGAGCATGTTAAAATCAGTATCATAGTGGTGGTGTTGGAATTGCAATGGCTTAAAGTATGAACCAGATATGATTTATCACACACACATTATGGCTAAGAATGTGTTTCACATTTTTAATTGACATAATTCAATGTTGGGCTATTACTGTCTTCTCATGCCTGTCTTCCATGCTGTAACTGCAGTATAAAAGAGCCATGCTATGGTCGTCTAAATGTGGTCAGCTTAATTTTAGCTCTTATAGTTGGACACAATATTAGCATTCTTCCCCTTAATATGTGTTTCTTTCTTTTTGTTCCCCCCACAGACATACGTTTGTTAGAACCTGACAATGTGGTGACGTCGGTGCATGTGTGTGGTGTATTGAGTATTCTGTGGGGTTTTTTTATATTCCATGCATACTAAAATGCACATTGTTGTCAAACTGTGGTGTTGCCATCAATTTAGCTGACTTGGGGCCACCCTTTGTTGTTAGTCATATGCAAGTTTTCCACTAACCTGCCTGTATCTAAAGGCAAAATGTATCCTGAATTTCTTTGGTTTGTTTCACCTTAGTATGAGCAACTGCCTCAACATGTGTTGTTAAAGATGATTTTTTTCCTTTCTATTGACACAACAGCTCTGTACTTCATGCTGCTTTCAGAATAAAGTTGCACTTTCATTCTGATGTTGGAATGAACACAAACCCAATCTAGTCTGGCCTGGATAGAAATGAATACTCAGCTGGAGCAAAGCCAAAGCAGCAGTAAAATGTGGATGATCGAGGCAGACACATGCACTTCACCTTTTCAGGGTTTTTCTGAACTTCTGTATTTCACAAATAAAGATTTGTATTAAAAACACCCAGCAGGTGTCAGTGATTCTTTCCCTGCCCATGCTGAAACACTGCTTTCCTGGCCTTAGAGTAAAGGACAGTGGTGGCATGAGCACACGGATATAAAGCAGCCAGGTTATAACCTACTTTTCCTCTCCAGCAGGCTCTGTCAGAGTGGGAACTGCTTCACTGTTTGGTTTAGATCATTTAGCTGAGGCAGGCAATTGTCCGTCAACAAGGATACGATAGTTGAACGACAGCTCTGTGACAGGCACAACTGTGTACGCGGAGTCCTCGTCCGGGGTCTGGGCTAGCCGTTCTTTGCTGACGCCCGTTCCAAGGACCGGAGGGAGGTTCCCGTGCAGTTGAGCCACAGGGCTGTGTTCCTGCTGCTGCTCTCCCAAGGGGGGCTTGCCCCCTGACTGCTTAGTCAGTCTTGAGGCAAAACAAAATGTGGGTCTGGGTCCTGGTTTCTACCTCACTCAGCAGGCGTAGCCATGTTCAGAAAATACAGTGCAAATTCAGGTCAGCAGTGATAGATTAATCTGAAATATTTGACTTCAGCGGTAAGCAGCCTGGAGGCAGTATTCTAAGATCCCGTGCAAGAACCTCTGAAGTGTGGCTTGTAGCATATTACAGTGAATGTTTTATCACAAGGTAAAGTAAATCTGAATAATACGCTGCCAACAGCATTGCTGGGAAGTGGCGTTTTTCAAGTGAAAAACAAAATGTGACGTGCCATTTGTTTCAGGGAAATGAAGCTGATTACCGTTACTGCTCAGTTTTGGAATCTAGCAGCTAATGTCATCTTTGAAAACAGGCAAATTAGTTTCTGTTTATGGGAGAAAAAGAATTTCCCATGGGTGTCAGTGCATACTTAGTACTATTTGTAACTAGGAGGGTGGTCTTTAAAGGTAGCCTGAAATTTGAGGTGTATCTCGGGCTGTCCTCACAGCCAAGTCTGCCCAGTACAAATACATATCTGAAAAAAAGAAATTAACTGTGAAAAAGAAATTGCACACACACATCCACAGCAACAAAAGAACTCACAGACAGGTAAAGTTTGTGTTCAGAATCTCAAGATATCTGCTTCTTGCAATACCATTTATTCATACAGAAATACATAAAGTAGTTGAGGGCAGTCTTTAATACCGTTTCTGCTTGTTCTGTTTCTCTCTGTCTCGCCCTGCTATGGGAGGGAGGAGAATGTGCACATGCGTATACGCACACAAAATGCCTTGCTGCTGTGCAGTACGGTGTCTCTGTGTGAAGAAGCATTGTTTGAAAAAGGATCTGCAAATTTAAATTGTGTGGAGTGAGAGGAGGAGGAAAAGAGGGTCTCGATGGAATAGGGTATAATTCCCATGGAACTTAGATTTTTGCCTTTATGCTTGCATAATTGTTATTTGTCTTTCTGGTACACACAACTAATTAAAGAACTGAAAATTTTAGACATTCCAATGAGCAGAATGATTAGTCTAGAGTTTAGAATTAAAACTTCAGCTCAGATCCATGTAGCACTAATGCACAGCATTACTACTCACTGTTTATGTTGTCATTTAGAAAACGGACGGTTGAATTCCTTTGTTGCCTGACGCATAAGACGGTGTTTTGGGAGCTTTATCAGTTGCATCATGGAGGAGCAGTTGTTTTAGGTTAAATTCATTTCAGTTAGCAGAGAGGTCACTCATCCAGGGTAAACATGGCTTTTTGGTAATGGGCTCGGCATCAAACTCATGGATATCGACAGCAACAGCAAAGCAGTTCTTGCAACACTTGGTAAGATATTTGAGAAGCTGGTTGCCAGATTTGCGTAATATTTAATATAAAATGGTTGCTTCCTAATCTAGCAGTCTAGTGTGCCAGCAAAAAAAAACCCAACCACCTTGATTTGGTATTTGTAGAGCTCAGTTTAAATACAAAAGAAGTCATGATGCGGACTGCTGTCCTGCAGAGTGAATGCTGTTTCAGGTGTCATTTTCCAAGTAAGTTTCTTCTAATCAGAACAGATTACTATGGGAAGTAGCAGCAAATCTGATTATAAACTAAGCTGCTCACTAGTAATTTTGGCCTTTGCTTTGAGAAAAAAAGATTGCAGCCGATTGCATGATCTCTGAGTTTTGTAATAAAAATATCAGTCCTGGGGATGCGATGTGCCTGCTTTTAATCCAGCCCTTTTCTCTGATCTGTAAGGCGCAGTGTTGATGATATGAGTTCCGTCCATGCCTGTGAGCCTGCAAAGGGAGGTTTGCCCCTAATTTCAGTCAGAGAGAGGCCTGAAAAAAGTGTCTGTAGTGAATAGGGAGTAAAACAGGAAATATGGGAAGATCCTCAGAGTAAAGTCTGAGGACTTCAAAATGAAACCTCCTAGAAAAAGAAGGGGAGAGTCACAGCAGAGTACGGGTAGAAAAATGGTATAATTGCATGAGTACCACCATGCCCATTTCCTTGGGTGATCTCATTCGAAGCAATAGGAAGGAATTAGTTACAACTTGCAACCCAAACAGCTTTTATGAGATCATGAGAGAAATCTCATGTGTGCAGAGCCTAAAACAGCTCGTAAGGAAGCAGAAGGAAGATATGCCATGACACCATTGCTTCTAAAATCAGCCTTCTCACTTTTGATAGAGCCCCAGGTTTTTTTTTGTTCTCTGACTACAACTTTCCTATGAGTAAACCCTAAGCTCATTCTTGAGTTACTTTTCCAGTGACTCACAGGCACATGGAAAGGCGGCTTGGGTCATGCTGTGAGCATTCAGACAGCTCTGGCTCTGTGTTACTGGGATGGATGTTTAGTTGCTTAGGGAATGATGACACATGAAAATGGGGAAGCTGTCTGGCTTTGGCTTTGCACAGTGCAAAACAGCAGGCATTTCAGAAAACAGCCAGACCTTTTGTCCCATACGAGAAGTCACGTGTACTTAGGTCAGATCTGTGGCTGTGCATACTCAGCTGTAAGCACGGAGTAAAACAACTGGAGAAATAGCAGGATTTAATTCATGAAAAAGTTCAGCTGCACAATGCTGGGGAAAAGAGTAATTAACTAAAGTGTGGCAATAAGTCTGCCTGGCAGTTTCTAACCAGTGTTATTTGGGCTTCTGCACGCTCTGCAAAGCAGCTGAGACTCAGCTTGGTGTTTTTGTGAGGCTGCCCCAAGTTAGCAGCAAGTGTTGGTTCGCCCTTAGGGCCGTATCTGCCAAGCTCTGGTATTAATTCTCTGTAGTGTGAGGCAATGTGTGGCCTTCTGCGCAGAGACTGGGCATATTTATCATTTGACAGTCCCCTTCCCCGTGTAAGGTAGAAAACAATTTGAGCTGCAGTAAGGCTGAGCAACCTGCCTCCTGTCACAGAATATCTGCATCGTAATCCATGTTCTCGGGAGGAGTGCGTTTCTAAGCAGTCACTAGGAAATGAGAGTTTTGAAGTTCCTTCCTGAGTCTGACTTCTAGACGTATTTCATTTGGAAGATCACAAAGGAGGATCCTTTAGAAGGGAAACTGCTACTTAAAGACATATACCTAGAAAGGACAATGAGTTTAGACAGCGATATTCATCTACTGTTCTGCTAACTGTTAAGCACCTCTCTATCTCTGGAATCATACCCCAGTCACCTGGTTCCTGAGAACATGAAATGACTGAATCAAACTGAGGAGGTCAAGACACTTTTTGTATTTAAAACCTTGTCATCTTTTGTTACCTTAGAAGAGCAAAACTTCTAAAGTTCTTGAGAGATGGCTTTAGAGACGTGTGGAAGCTGTTTGAGTTGTCTGCTGATACCTCTCGCACTTTGGAGTATTGTTGTTAACATCCTATTATACTTCCCTAACGGGAAAGCTTCACATGCTGCCAGTTACCAGCTTCCCAACTATGTGTGGTATTTTGAAGGGATCTGTTTCTCAGGTGTGATGGTAAGTGTTGTTTCTACGGATTTTTAATTAATTGCATTCTACTGCAAATAATACTGGGTTACTGTGCAGCAATGTAATTGTGCTTTTAAAGAGGATATGAATTACTTTGGCAAAAACACTGCAGGCAGAAAAACTTGATCAAACTGAAAAAAATGTGAATATACTGAATGACATGCTACGTATACTATTTAATTTCATGTAAGTGATTTTGCAGGGTGGTTGGTTTTTTTTCTGTTGGCTTTTTGTTTATGTGTAATTTACACTTGTATTATGGAGGCAGGCACTACGTTGATTTAATGCTCTATGGCGGTAGAGTTAGAGCTCTTTTACCAAAACAAAAGGAAACAAAAACTAAGAAAGCTGTTCAGATGTTTTTAAGAGCTGTACGCAGTCCAGTATTTAGAGGACTGGATACAGTTCACAATGCATCAAGCACCACTGTTGTTGGGCTAAATACAGAAGATTGTCTCACTGTGATTGGCGTAGTAGGATTTTCTCCACCACATTTGTAATGTGCTCGTCTGCAGTAATAAACTCACACAGAGTTGCCCACTGCTCACAGTGTTGGCTGTGTTCATAAAGAACTGTAGCCTCAGGGACAGAAAACAGCTATGTAATAAAAGTGCAGGCACACAATCAGTATTTAAAAGGTCTCATTTGCATAAGTAAGGTCTTTTTATGAAGGTGCTGAACTGGGAGAGTTACTAAAGCATGAGACATTCTTTTGAAATTGTGTATTCTTCTTAAAGCAGAAGAAAAACCTAATCTTTTCTAGCGGAGCAAAAAACTATCAGGCAGAGAATTTGAACAGAAGAGCATAGTTGAAAATTTGGGAAAAAGTTAACTGCAACAGTGACATTCATACTTTGAAGCATTTTTAGCCTTAAGGGCATTACCAATTTATTAAAAATGTATATATTATCCTGTTACAAACAGGGCAGCAGCATGTGAGAGGACAGTGCTGTGATTCAGAAACATTCCCTTTCATGTTTCCCCTTTCAAACCAGCGCCTCTCTGAGTGGCAGTTTGTGGTTCTGGAGTCCAAATCTTATTTGTTGAAATGATTCTAGTATCAGGTTTAAATAATCCAGTAGTCCGAGAAAAACAGTATGGATACTTGACAGAGAAAGCAGATGAAAGTCCAGGTGAATTTAACGAAACGGTTGTCCTACTGACTTTTTCTAGCATAACTGTTGGTAAAGAAGGTGATACCCTGATCCATGTAACTGTGTCAGCAGGAAGCTGTTGAACTGATGTGGTTGTATCAATATCTTGCCTTCATTGGTATAGATTCTTTTACTTGTGAGCTTGGTTTTATTCTTTCATCTTCACTGTATAGCTGTGTCCATGCTAGTAACACTTTGCTGTGATAGGAGACACTGTACTCTTGTCTTTCAAGTACAAGAAACAAGTACAGTGACAGCCTGAGAAAAACAGCCCAGTTCCATGGTGCACCTCGAGTAGTTGTGCTTTCCTACTGAGCAGCTTTAAAATCCCAACAGAGCATAACAGATGCAGTCCCTACCTTCCATAGGCAAAGGAGACTTTGGTGTAGTATCTGCAATCATTTCACCGACCTTATAATGTCCCCTTATAGATCCTTCTGTTGGCAGTAATTCTAATAACACTGGAGTGTAGCGTGTTCTATCGGTGCTGCCAGAGTGAGAGCTGTAACAAAACCTACAGGGTGAGTCTGTGTTCTGGTTTTGTGCATCTCTTTAGCATTTGTTCTGCATGCCTTCCTGCTCCTGTGTTTGCAGCACATCCTTCTGCCCTCTCTGCTGCTCTGTCTCTGCTTCCTTTCACAGAGAAGGATTCTAAGTCGGCTTGAGAGGTCACAGAAAGTGTAGCTCCTTCCTTCTGATGCGTAAGCAGGATGAAAGAAAAATAAACAAAAAAAATCACAAAAAAATCCTTGTAAAATAAGAACGTAGAAGGCCTGAGAGTTTCAATGGTGTGCCCCAACTAAATAGCTTCATCCCCTTGCTTGTATTATTTGGAAGTTATTTTTTCCAGTAATGACTCAATATACACTATCTGGGATGCAAACATGTTTAATGCATGGTTGTGTTCCTCTAGCATTTTGGGAAAGAACTTTTCAAAAATGCACGTTTTTTTAAAAAAAGTCCCCAAACAATATTTAACTGAGAGTTGTGAAACTATCTTAAACTCTGTCTTAATCTTTATTTTGTATGTGCATGCTTACTATTCTTTCCCTGCTATTTTTCTTTCTGAATATTGACAAATGGGACAATCAAATGTGAAATTCAACCCCAAGGCAGTAGAATGACTGTATTTGCTGAATGACTGTATTTGCTGCGGTCACTGTCCCCACACAGTAATATTTTTCTCTCTTTACTTCAGAGTTTCATTTCAATTGTGCTAGCCCTGCTTGGAGTTGCTTTCTCTGGATACAGTTGCATCATTTTTACCTTGGGGTTGATCCAAGGCCCCTTCTGCAACTCATCAAGTGGATGGGATTATATCTTCAAAGACACTGCTGGAGGGTAAGAAACATCAGTGTAATTCTTCTGGAAGAAACTGTTCATCGAAACAATAGTCAGACAAATTCTCTCACCAATTTACACAAAATGGCACTGTCTCTTGAACACAAGACCTATATTGGCGAGTGAGTTTTTTCAACTGCTTGAATGAGCACCAGAATCCTCAAAGAAAGGTATTTGCCTCTTTGTAAGGAAAGATGAAATGTAAGAATCTTTGTACTGATCAGACCTGGAGGTCCATCTAGCGAAGTGTCCTTTATCTGGTGGTGGTCACAATCATATGTGTAGTAAAGAATGTAAGATTAGAGTGAGTGTAGATGATACTTTCTCAGAATATTCTCTCAAATTCCTCAGATTTTTGGTTCAAAGATTATAGATGGCATTTTTATATTTAATAACTCAGTAGATATCTCTTTAACTCCTAAAGCTCAATGAAGTCTGTGGTTTGACCACTGGTAGTTTTTGCATACAGCTGCTGTATCTCACAAAACACCTAAGCAAGGCAGACAAAGCGTTGTCCGTGTCCCAGCCTCCTAGAGGCATGAAAGGTTTGATTCAGATATGTAACCTGAGGCTGCTTTCGCAAGATTTTACATTCTCCCTTGAAAAGATCAAAGTTTTATAAGACTTTAATATTTCAAGTCATATAATGCCAAGCTCTTCCAGCTGCATTTGAATGCACCGAGGATTACATTTGTCAGAGGATCACAAACAAGTTCCTTCAGCATCCAACAGGAATAGTTCCTAAACTGTGGCCTTCTCTGACTTAAGTCAGCTTTATTTTAAAACACTGAAGTGCATCCTGCAATCTCTGCTACGTATGAGCAGCATTACCATCCCATGTGGAAATACAAAACTAGAGTCTGAGTTCAGCGTAAAGGGCCAGATGCTGAATAACGCACTCCAGCCTGGGCTCCAAGCATTTCAGTTACGAGTGTTTAGAAAAAAAGCAACTGACACTGAGCAAGTCAGTCTAACAAAGTTTCTTGCGAATAAGCTCCAGGCTGTAGCATGTGTCACAGTTAAAAGGGCAGAGCTGTGCCTGTCAGTTGTGCACATTACGACCCTCGAGGATGCGACGCATGGCTCTAGAACAACGGGGCATTGCACGCAGTGACGCTTACCTCAGCTCTGCCGTTTAGGCTGCACGCACTGGTTAGAATGATGGTGCTGGGGTGTTCTTGCTTTCTGCACGGTACTGATGTCAGCTGGACTTAACCTAAAGCTGAAATTAAATCGATAAAAGGAAAATTCCCGTTTCAAACTTGGCTTCTGCCATTTGAAAAAAAATGGCAGCGTCTCTCTAACACTTGGGTGTCTAACAGGGAAACTAATGAAGCAGGTGTACTTGAGAAATAAGTCTTTTCACTCAGCTGAGTTTGACAAACCTATGCAGGAGTTATGCTGGTGTAATGAAAGGCTAGAGTCTGTCTCCCAAACTTGAAGCATATAAAGCCCAATATGGTTTTTCTGTATATTATAGGTAAAATATCGTGTATTTAAATTGAACTGCACCCACCACATGCAATTTACTTCACATTGCTGTCTCTCTAACAGGTACCTCACAGATTACCCTGCTTGGTCTCGGTGCACCGAACCTGCCAACATAGTGGAGTGGAACATCATTTTACTCTCTATTCTGATAGCTCTTAGTGGACTGCAGTTGATCATCTGTTTTCTCAAAGTGGCTGCTGAGTTGAAACGGACGCTCTGTGGGACCTATTCTGTTTTTGTCCAGGTAACAAAAGATCTGAGGTAATTTCTTCAGCATCTCCAAGTCAGTTTAGCTTCAGCAGTTTCTTTCAGTTGAGGACCTACCCTTTTGGTTTATCCATTCTCTATGCTACTGCATTTTTATTACCAGAGGATATGTACTGATTAAAAAACTATTATGTTTGATGCATCTACTACTTCCTTGTGGTATACAGGGATTGGTGACTGCTCACTCTGACCTTTAAGGCTAGGATTGAGAACAAAAAAATGTGGCTGGGAATTAAGCACCGATGCTGAGTCCATTACTCCTATGTCAGCAGAGGTCTGTGAGCGCCTGTCTTCTAGCATTCAATTTAAAGTCATTCTTATCAATGTGTGGGTTTCGCAGCAAAGACAAGAAGATGCAAGAGGTAGTATGTAGCAGTTGTGATCTAGGCATCAGCTCTTACTATGTTTCCAGTAGGTTATTGAAACAATAACGGAGAGGGCTCTGCTTTGGGCAGAAGAACTAGTTGGAACCCCAGAGCTCAAGTGACTGATGCTGCTAACCTGCATGCTGGTGTGAAGTGGCGTGGTTTAGGGTGGGATGCAGTTTCCCCAGCTTTGGAGGTAGGGTGAAATTAGACGTGCTTACCCCTCCCTGTCCATCTGCACTGGGATCAAGGAGCCCTCAGGGTTTTTACGTAGCCAACAGTCTCAGTGATGACAGCATGTTTGAGAAAGATTTCTCATTAGGAAAAGCAGCAACCCCCAAAAGCACGCATGCGCACCCGCATGCACGTACGCACAAATATCTGTATGTACACCTGCACGCACACACACGGTAGCGTTAGTTCTGTCACCTAAGTGGGAAACGTTGGAGGGCAGAGCAGGTAGGATGGCAGTGCCTCTGTAGCGCGAAGTCTCCTGACCCGTGCTGGTCAGCCAGGGCAGGGGAGCTGCAGGTGCCACGGAGGGCCTTGGGCAAGCAGGCAAGGAAGCGCTCTGGTAGGAATTTACTGTAACAGCAATCTGCGATAAGGCCGAGGCCTGAGGCAATTTCTCTCAAACCATTCCACTTGCCAGCGAAAGGGCCTCGTCAGCCTGGGACCCAGCCCAGCCTCCAGCGCAGCCGGAAGCCGTGCTGCCAGCTTGTCCTTGGGCGCAGAGCAGGGTGTGTGGGTTTCAGATTGGATGTGGATGTTGAACAGCCGAACAACTTCCCTATTAACTTGAGTTGAAAAAAAGCGAGCAATTACTTCCTTCCTTTTTTATTTGCAGGCTGGGATTCTCTGAAAGGGGCAAGGAAATCTTCACTGCTTCTCCCCCACCCCCCAGAAGAGAGAAACGGCTCCTCCAACATTTACGGTGGTAAATTTGGGTGCTGCAAAGACAAGAGAAACCCTTGTCTTAAATCTTTGTCTCTCAAGACTCTCTGTTTTGGATGAAGTTATTTGAACTGTTTGACATCTACAATTTTCTAGCTGTTTTCTAACATGTCCGATTGTCCCTGGCCGTGACTCTTCAGTTTTTTACCCTCCAGCTTGTTCTGACAATAGGAAGGTTTGAATACTATGGAACTGCTTTTGTATTGAAATCACATTTTTTTAAAATAAACTGCTGTTAAATTGCCTAGAACTGCTTTTGTACTCCCCTCTCTCTGCTCAGAACATAGGAATATCTGTTGTTCTGAAAGGGCCTGATTCAAAGCCCAGTGTGTCGGGAGGGGTTGTTCCTTTGAGAATTAGTGTGCTGGATGAAGCCGCGATGTCTAAATGAATAAATTTTAGTTACAGACAGACCACGATGGTCACGGAAGGCAGCAGCCTACTGCTCATTCTATCTTGGAAATTCTTAACTGCACAAAGCAATTACTGAAAGAAGTCTCTCAAGTCCTCCTGTGGTACGGCTTTTAGAAAGGCATCCAGGCCTGATTGAAAGATTAGATACACAGCTCTGAAGTCAGGTGTGCGAATTAGTACACATTAATAGCTGCACTGGGTTTCTCTTTAATTTATACTGAGAGGCAAACTTCTTTTTTTGATCGAGTATTATGTGACTTGAGGGACTATATGAGGGAACCCTGTGAGCAGCCAGTGCTGGCTTATTAATACTCTTCTAAATTCCCTGACCTTGCTGCAATGAAAGGCTGATGTTCTTGACAATAATAATCAGACAAAAAGAATAATCTGTTTTAAATTAGCAGCTAAAAAGTCTTTTTAATTTCTCAAAGAATTATTATTTCATTCCCAGTGGAAATTCAAGGCTTTACAATAAAGTGGACATATGGCTCATTTGCAGCTGCATGGGCAACAGCTGGCTGTATTCAGCACTCTGGTTTGAGAGAATGAACACCCAGAGGAGAGCGAAATGCGTCCTTCAGACTTGCAGTAATGCAAGTATCCCTACTGCAGCAGAACTAGTGGGATTCAGCTATATCAACATCTAATATTAAACACTGTTAGAACTGTGAACCATACAATAAGGGGCAGCTGTGGGTAAGATATTTAGAAAAAATAGAGTATATCAGTCATTTAATTCTGTTTCAAGACAATATTGGAGATTTTGCCTTAATATTCCTTTATCAGATTGTTTTGAAAAGCTGATTTCTTTCTGCAGATTTGAAGAATGCATCTGAAGTTTTAATTGCTTAGTTTCTATTAAGTTGCAAGAAGTAATAAGGAAATTAATGATGTTTAAGAATGGGGCTAGTCTTTTGGGAGATGGTTCAAGGTGGCATGGATGTTCAGAGATGCATATAAAAAGGCATGATTACAAAATGGGGGCTGTTTGCAACTGCACACTTGTTTTTCCCTAGGCTTAAATATACATCATAGCCTATATCCGCTTAAATGATAATCCCATATTCGTATGGATTTGTGGATATTGTTTGCAGACAGAAGGAAAAGAAAGAAAACTTAACAATCAGCCCGTACTCTTATCAAACATCTTGGACAATCTTGCTGATTTCGTGCCTGTGAACCGTGGAGCTGTTTATTTGAAAATGTTAGAGATACTTGAAAAAAGGTTTTGGTTATTTGGATGAAAAATAGTATGTGTGGGGTAGACATTCAAAGCAGAAAACCCCCAGAACTGCTAAGTATTCCTGAAGGGAATGGCGCCATTTCACTGAGGAAAGCAAATAAACGGTATTCTATTCAGACTGCAGCTCAGCTATGGGGAAATTACAGGCTTATCTTTAGGCAAACAGGGTCTATTGAGATAGATTTTTCTGTGCTGGATGAGAGCAATGAAACGCCTTAAGTTACACCTGGAAACTCTTAACCCTTTATCTTGCTCCTGTATGTGCCCTTTCCACTTTTCAATAACTTCTGTCCCTGATCGTGGAAAGTCTGGAGCTTGGCAGACAGGAGACACAAAGAACAGTATCTAGTTTGACAGCTTTTCCCATAGTAGTATTATTAGTGGCTGTACCTAACCACTGGCAAGGCTTGGCTGTCTTTAATTCATCCCTTTTTTTGTGATTGTGTCTTGTGAATTTACATTTCTGCTCTACCACAGGCTGGTATCTCCTATTTTAGTGGCTTAAATCAAAGAAAGAGATGTGTAATTTAGTTCTTGTTGGACATATTGATTTTGCAACCCTCTTTATCCATAATCCAGATATTGGCATCTCCATTGCCATAGCCAGACTCAACTGTGACTGGATGGCTCAGCTTTTAAATGGGCAGTTTATTAATTTGAAATTGGTGATAAGAATACTAAAGGCTAACAGTGAGTTGCATTTACAAATTTAACAACTTGTTTCACACAGGGCTTTTAGATGTAAGGCAAAGTTAAACTTGATCTAATCAATTTAAGTCCCGATTCAATCCTAAATAAGGTGTCTCTAACAAGAGGTGCTATGAACTGTGCCTGGTAGCAAAACCAACATTCCTGTAAGGAATATTAACTGACGAAATCTAGACATAACTGGTGGCTCTGACGGTGGCGTTGGAGGCAATGGGACCATCTGGCTCTCCAGCTGCAGGATACAGACCTCACGCCGACAGCAGCAGAGGGAAGTGGGCCACAAAGCCCGGACAAAGCTCACACCATGCTGGCATACGAGAAACCCTTTTTTTGAAGAAGTGTTCCTGAACCTGAAGTGCATGTGCTGCCTGCTGAAACCCACACATAAAATACCCTGGGCACACCTGGAAGAAAGCTCCAGATTTGAGTTTATAAACTTCTGTAAGTGAGGAGTTAATGCTGAAATCTAGAAGTAAGAGCTCCAGCATTGTTTGTTCCTCACAGCCAATGCATTTTGCCAGACTATTATGGTGCTGTGTCTGGAACAGAAATGTCATTCTTTTAAAACACTGCAACTGGAAATAGCTGTAGAGACTCGGTTTTGACCACAAATAATTGTGGGCAGAGATTTGCAGTAAAATACTGTGGAGCCCCATCCACCTTTGCATTTTGGGGCATATTATTCCTCATGTAGGTAAAAGTGAGTCTCACTGAAGCACCATTTCCTGATTGCTAATTGTTCACATGTTGGATGGAGGTTTTTTTCCACGTTGAAAAAGAATTAGGGTAGCAGAGGACAAATGAAGCTCCCCAGACCTTTAAAGGGTGTTTACCTGCAAAGGTTTGCGGGAGGTCAGAACAGCAGCATGGGCAGCAGACTATAAACACGTCATTCGGATTAGGGAATTATGAAATTGTAGGGTTTCAAGTCAATCTCACTGGGAGCTTTTATTGAGGCTTTTTTGTCAGAATATTCCCTTTATGTTTTTTTTTCCTCAAGGAAAATTTTTGAAGTAAAAGATCAGCTTTATATTTTCAATGCAATTTTGAGGACTTTCAGAACAGTCATAGCATTTCAGCATCCTCGGTATGAGAAATGAGGTATTGTGGTTTAAAACAATAAGGGGATATTCATGACAGCAAACTGCAGACTCATAATTTAACCAATTAAATGAGGTGCTCAGTCTTTTTAGCCCTCTCTACCAGATGAGAGAGGTTCCTGCTCTTCAAACGCCCTCTGAAGATACTAATACAGGCTTGGGAAGCTCAGTCACCTCTGTCAGTTTTTCGAGTTCCTTAAGAGAAAGATAACAGGAGTGTGCTCAGGCACACAAATATCTTTAAGTTTGGGTGAGACACAATTAAAAGTGGCAATGGAAAAATCTTGCTGTCAGAAGTTTTTGTTTTATCTTTAAATAAAAACAGCATGCAGTTCTTTTGCAAGTGAAGAAAGAGTAATGTAGAGGAGTCAAGGGACTAAGGCAAAGAAATTCTCATGTTTGTACCCTCAAATAAATGTGGAGATTTCAAGGATACTGCGTGTGTGGTTTTTTTATCTTCCTCACTCCGATGGAAATTTGAACAAAAGTAAACCAAATAGCCCACGTATGCATGAACAACTCTGTTAGCTGAGTATTAAGGAATGACTTTGAATTTAAGTAGTATAACAGGAGGTAAACATTTTCTCATTTCTACCTCAGTTAATTTATGGAATGGGGCATATGGAACCTGTACAAGCTGGTCTTTCCAGTGAACCACTGACCTTCATCCCTGGCAAAGAAAAAAAAAATCCCTACAGAAATAATTTTGAGCATGTGATGCCAACCTGGGAAACTCCAGAATTTCATCATAGATTCGGTCAGATTTCGAAAACTTGGCTTTGGCCACAGTCATTTAGACAGAAGCAGAATCCTCCATTTAATGCAGATGTGTAGAAGGTCCCAAAAGGTGAGATTATGAACTTCAGTATTCTGACAGTGCCTGAAATTTTTTATATGAATAGTGATGAAAATTGGTAATTTATCTCTATACCACAGTCCTGGTAAATAAGGTTTAGATTTGTATGTCATTAAAGGAAACCTGACATACTTTAGTTACGTTCTGAATCTTAAGTCTTCTATCCAAAATAATCGTAATTTTTCTGACCATTAAGAAAATAGCTTCAAAGAAGGTTGTGGCTATTACAGATATTTTTAAGTTGCCATATAATGAAAAGTGTCATTTAGAATGAGTGCGACTGTGTCAGTGCTCAGAGTGCAGAAGAGATTTTTTAAGAATTCCCAACTGACTGAAGATACACATTTTTTAATAGAAGTCTTTAAGATTTGCAAGTTTACAGGTGGCTTTGTATGTCTAAAGCTTCAGACACAACCATGATGTAATGGATGTATGCTTGAAAAAAAATGCAGTTGCAAGCTTTAGTTAGGTGTTTTTTAAACGTCCCATGTTTAAGGTCCAATTTTGTTCTTATTTTTCAATGAGACTAACAGACACAAGATGTTTACAGAACTTGAATAAAACAGAAGTATAGCCTTCTGCACTGGGTAGTACATTTAGATAATGGTAACAGTTAAGATTATCTGGAGCTTTATACATCTATTATGCTTTTAATCATTGAAGAATGTGGCTTATCCTGTCTGGTGGTAGACTAGGAGGAAGATAACAGAGGGAGTTCATTTTGTGGAATTTCTGAGCTTCATTTCCATTTGGGCAATACCGAAACTGCTTGGAAATGCGATGCAAACTTCCCCTCCCGCCACCATCCATGCGGAGCTGGTTCTTTTCAGCTCTAGCTATATGTGCCACACTTTGTGCTAAAATTACATTCCACGGGAACTGTGGTGGGTTAGCAGTATACCAGTGACCCCAGTCCTCCCTTATCTGTCTGTGCCACACCAGCGTAGCGATTGCTGCGCAGAGGGGAAGAAGCAGCGATCTGTAGACTGAGAACGAGCAAGGGAAACAGCAGAAAGTCTGCACCTACGGGGCCTGCCTGGTGTTCAGTTCTGCCAGCACAGAAGCAGACACACCAGAGAAAACAGGTACATTTAGAGCTTTTCACGGTGCAATTAAAAAGTTGTGTTCTTGTACCGCACGTCACAGAAATTGTTTTCTCAGTAGTATACAAGCTATAGAGAGAGTGATAAAGATAGTGAAGAATGCAATTAAGCTTAAGTCTGTAAAGCCATTTCAATTCAGCTACAAGATTTACAATCCGATAACAGTCTAAATGGTAATTTGCGTGATAGTAGGTTGGCAGAAGTTGAAAAAATTTCTTTGAAGATTATCCGAACTGACGAGGTTACCAGAATCTTTTGTTTACTCTTGACACACAGAGACATTGTGCAAGAGTTTGTTGTGTTCGCCAAAGCAAACAGGAGTGGGGAGGGGGAAGGCAAGGAGGGTAGGGGGTGGGAGAGACAAGAACATATAAAGGCAAATTGCATGTGCCCGTCCTGTGTTTTTATTTCACATTTTCCACAAGGTTCATGAATGCAAAATGAAGCTATTCTTCCTAAGTTGCTTGCTGGTTTCTTGCTGTTGCCAAGTTGGGGCGGTGAACAGGGAGTACTACATCGGCATTACAGAGACAGTGTGGAACTATGCACCTGGCAATACCAGTATCATATCTGGACAGCTTTTCGCAGAAGAAGAGTAAGTAAAACAGTTTACACTGGTTGAGTTTGATTTTACAGCATTGTCTGCTTCAGTCACTAGGGCCAGACTGAAAACCTGGTGAAGGCAGTGAAATGAATCATGTTGGTGTCAGTGGATTTTTCTGTCAGACGTATAAGGGAATTTTTATTGTTTCCTGGCTTGCTTGAGAAGTGCATTCCAATGCTCTGGTAATTAAAAGCATTGGAATATGTAGCTTTCTTGTGAATTTGTTGCAATGAAATGTTTACTAAGTAGAGACTAGAAAAAGACCCTGAACGTCTAACGATGTTTAATTTTGAATGGCTAAGGTGCCAGTACTGAAGAGAAGACTTTTGCTGTTATGTTTTTAAACACGGAAGTTTGACAAATTTAAAACTTTCCTATTGGGCACACGTTTCCTTGTTAGATATTAATCGTTGGCAGTGGGCATTTTCACTGGTGCAGCAGCACAGCTGGGCCCTTCCAGCCCCAGGGCGGGAGCTGGGTTGCTTGTTTCAAGGCAAGGAGGGTCCCGGGCAGAGTCAGAGAGATCAGTAGGGTGAGGATAAGTACGGTGAGGAGGAGGGGAGCACCCTGAAGATATGAAGATTCAATAAAGAAAAGTCAGCTATAAAAGGCATCAGAGAAATATTTGAGAGAGAAAAATAGTTCCTTCTATTTTTTTCAGCGCCTTTAAAATGAAGTAGGACTATTACAATAAAAACAATGAAGAGAGAAATGAGAAATTAGAAAAATCTCAGAAATACAGTTCTCATTTAGTCTGTAGATGAGGGATTCGAGTTCCTGTGGTTTGTTTTCTCTAGTGAGAGCCAACAATATCTCAGCCATAATCTGCCATTCATCAGGCATGAGACAAAGCAGTCAACTTTTTCTTTTTTTTACTCATAACCTGAGTGACGTGTAAGACACTGCCAGTGATTCAGCAGGCTGGTAATTCTAATAAATGGTGGAAGCAGGGCATCTTGTGTGAAAATTGTGGAGCAGTGTTGTAATACAACAAGCCACCACCGATCACTGCACTGTCACCGCTTTGCTCTGCTCTGTGACAACCTGCAGCATGCTAAAGTAATTCCAGCTTTTCAGTGGCTGTATGCCTGCAATGGAGCTGGTCCCTTTTATCGTACTTTTCATTTTCAGCTTCTCTGACTCTTCTTCTCCTCCTGAACCCTTCAACTATGAGGCTGTGCTTGTACGGAGACTGATATTTATAGAGGCACGGAAGAGCAGGAGAAGGGAAGAGGGCAGTGTACCTGCTAGAAGGAATACTCTACAATTAAATGGTAGCTGTTTAAACAGTCCAAGAAGAGCCATAACATTTGTTTGATTTAATTTGTGGCTAAAAAGCTTCATGCACTCACACTTCCAGTAAGTGAGCCTTTGCAACTAAGTTTATGCTCTCCAAGTTTCATGGAGCTCTGAACTGGCATTTTAATTACACTTCAGATCTGTGCTTGCCAAGGTACAAACAATTCCTTCCCCAATGCTCAGACAATGCTCAGCCTTGTGGGAAATACTTTGCATTTTTGGGCAGTATTAACTTGCTTTACAATATGGCCTGCTGGGAATATGAAACCAAGTTGGCTTGCTTTCTCATCATGTAAGACAAAAAGTCAGGAGGCTGCTGAACTTCAGGCAGTGTTGCTTTATCTCCCGGGACTGCCTCCTCCTGGAGCAGGTTTACTTCCACAGCTAGTCCTCCTGAGATGGGCAGGGAAATGTGCAGGAGGATTTGGCGTTAAAGAGACTCTAGAGTTTGGGCTAACAGCATTAGCCAATAGTAGCACTACTGGTGTGAACAGCCAGTGCTGGCAGTTCCTCTCGCCATTGTAGTTCGAGAATATAAGCACTTTTTCCACAAAGATAACTCTTCTCAGAGACTGAAATATTTGAAGAAAGGTACCTGACGCTCAGCACAGGCAAAGGTTGGCTCCAAAGCCATTCCCAGCTGCTGGTCGTCAGAGCCACGTGGTGACCCCGCCTGCGGCTGATGGTGCGTGGGCAGCATATCCACGCCAGCTACGCGGTTCAGAGGTATTGACACCACGTGTAGGAAACACCGTCTCCATCGGTCTCATTTTAGCTCATGGGTCAGGCTGTTTTCTCGCTAACCGAGTTCTCATTTTTAATATAAGCGTTTCATTAATTGAGAGGAGCAATGGTCCGGTAGTTAAGGCACTTAGTGATTGAGGGGTCATTGCTAATTCCCTGCTCTCATGTAACCTGTTTGTATATTCTTGGGCTGAATCTGTAAAAGTGAGACTTTATTAGGCTAAATCCATATCAAGCTCTAAGGCTGTGATTCTTCTTCATCTGTGACTGGTGAGCAACCGGAGGGCTCGGTCTCACTCATTTCAGCACTCTGCATGTCCCCCTTGCCCATGCACACACTGGACATTAGCAGCACCTTGTAGTTTTGCTCATGTCCAGACATCTTAAATGTATTTTACAGCTGAAAAGTCCGCTCCTCATTGCAATGGAGCAAGGACTATACAGTCAACGTAATAGCATGATGATGGAAATTATTGTTTTTAACAGGCCATGGAAAATTATACAGCAATTTAAGCATGCAAGTACAAAAGTTTTGAGCAATAAGAACTATTATTTGCCTTATCTACATGGTCTGAAATTTGCCCAAAATTGTATCAAATACCCTTATCTTCAGTCTACAAAATAGGTAGAAAAAAATTCAGGTTGGTGCATAATATTTAACCTCTAGATGAGTGCCTAACTCTTTATGATAAGAGACATATTTGCTCCTAAACACAGATACAGTTGTGCACAGCACTACGGAGGCCTGGTCTTTATTTGAGACCCTACTAATTAACACCTTTCAAATATAAAATGAGTATCACCTGACACTACAGATGTGTTTGTGTATTTTCTTGACAGGCAGGCTGCAGTCTTTCTCAAAAGAGGACCACATAGGATAGGAAGCACTTACAAGAAGGCTGTCTACACTCAGTACACCAATCATTTATATGATGTGATAGTTGACAAACCTTCCTGGCTGGGCTTTTTAGGCCCTATCATTAAGGGAGAAGTTGGAGATTCCATTATTATTCACTTGAAAAACTTTGCTTCCAGAAGCTACACACTGCATCCACATGGTGTCAGATACACAAAGGAAAATGAAGGTAAGCTTGAGTCCGTTCTGTGCCAGAATTTGTCAAAAGTTAATCATTCCTCTGAGTGCAAGTGATATTCTTTCATCAAAGAGAAGACTGGTCAAGTAAATAAAAATTTAAAACAGGACACAATCAATTTAAAACAGGAGCTGAGAAGTTTGGTAATTTTTTTCGAGAGTGAAATACAAAGCCACAAGTGGAATTCATAAAGGAGGCAATTTTAGATCAACATTTCACCTGAAATAAGAGTATTTATATTTCACCTGAAGTAAGGGTATGTCGTGCTTTAGCTTCAGTTGGCAACTAAGCCGACCAGCCACTCGCTCACCCTCCCCCCCGGTGGGATGGGGGAGAGAATCAGAAGAGTAAAAGTTAGAAAGCTCGTGGGTTGAGGTAAGAACAGTTTAATAATTGGGAAAAAGAAAAAAAAAATTGCAATGAAAAGGAAAACAACAAAAGAGAGAGAAAGAAATAAAACCCGGGGGGGGGGGGGAGCAAGTGATGCAACTGCTCGTCACCCACCGACTGATGCCCAGCCCGTCCCCAAGCAGCAAGCGCTGCCCCCAGCCAGCTCCCCCCAGTTTCTATACTGAGCATGACGCTATATGGTATGGAATAGCCCTTGGGCCAGTGTGGGTCAGCTGTCCTGGCTGTGTCCCCTCCCAGCTTCTTGTGCACCTGGCAGAGCATGGGGAGCTGAAAAGTCCTTGATTTAGTGTAAGCACTGCTCAGCAACAACTAAAACATCGGGGTAGTATCAGCATTATTCTCATGCTAAATCCAAACCACAGCACTATACCAGCTACTAGGGAGAAAATTAACGCTATCCCAGCTGAAACCAGGAGAGGGTATAAAGGTATCTAAGAGATGCAGGTATTGAGGATATCTAAAGGAAAAATTGATGCTGTTGTAAAGAAGATATTGTTAACAGTGATAACTTACAGTTCCAAATTCTTAACAGTAAATTTGTATACATTGTATACAAGATACACAAGAATTTCTTAAAATGGAAAAACAGCTACTGCTTAGTAATAAATTAATGAGAGAAAAGTCTGACGCACTTTAAGATGTATTGTAGGGGTGCTAGTGGGATTAGTGATGGTTTGCCCTTGCAATAGCTGCTCTTGCCACACTCAGGCAATGGGAATTTTCTGCACCAGATGGCACCAGAATATGGCTGGTGAAGGTTTTATTAGTGCGTCTTAAAACAAGTGTGTGAATTGTTGAGAATATGATGTCTCAGAAGCAGTCTTTAAAATTTTTTCACTGGAAGAATTTATGAAGTATCAGCTTAACTTCTAATATTTCATTAAGTTTTTCATTGCAATTAATATGTGGCTTGATACAGACACAGTCTGTGGGAGCAGAACAGTGGGTTACGTAGCAGTACATGCACTTTTTGGAACAATGTTTAAATTTTTTTCTGTTGCTCTCATTCCAGTGACACCTATATTCCTTGAGGACATATGCAGTATTTTAGAACAGTTTCCAAGATTAATATTTAACAAATGTTTTACAAATATTTGAAGTGTTATGTTTTTAGCAGAAGTACATAGTGCCCTCCTAATAAATTAAGGACTAAATTTAATGTGCCATTAAAGAAAGCACTCCCGTGGAATTGAAAGGCAAATGAAGAGACTCCTAAAGAGAAGGAAAAGATCTACTCACCTGATTTGAAAGAATTTTTTTACCTGTATTCAGATGTTCAGTCCATGTTACTGCAATATGTAGTCAACTTCAAAGCATGGCAGGTGCTATCCTGACACCATATTGTGAACGTGTTGTGTTAATGGTGACTGCACGGCATTCTTCAGGTGCTTTTTATCCTGACAACACCAAAGATTTGCAAAAGAGAGATGACGCTGTGGAGCCTGGAGGCCAGTACACTTATACGTGGGACGTGACAGAAGATCAAGGTCCAGCTAAGGAAGATGCAGACTGCATAACCAGGGTTTACCACTCCCACGTAGATGCTCCAAGAGATGTTGCCTCAGGGCTTGTTGGGCCTTTAATAATTTGCAGGAAAGGTAAACCATAAATAAATAAGTAAGTAAAGGAATACATGTGCAAGGTGATTGATAACGGTTATTGATAAGTATCAGTGCAATAATTTACTGGAAGGGGAGAAGATTACAGTTAATTTTGAAATAGCAGCTTTTTGTCTTCTCAATTAGCTGCGGTTCAATAGTATAGGAAGGAGTTTGATTTTGTGTGTGACAGCGAATATAATTTGCAGAATACTTTGTCCACAAATCCATATGAGTGAGATGTGTTCATGCTAGTAATGCAAAAGGATGTGTAAATACTGATAGGAGAAACAGATTTACTGTAATCTTATCACATGCAATATTTATTCTTAGTCAATTTATTTTATAGTATTTATCAAAACCGATTTTTGTTTTCTGACCATGTCTGTAAGTTTATGTGTACACTCACACTCAAGAAAAGTGGCAAAATATGAAGTAAACAGTGACCAGCCCTACTGATATCACTTAAAACTGATGAAAAGAACATGTCAGTTGCCAAAGACTTTGAATATATCATTTTCTTTTTCAGACACAATGAATAAGGGCAGTGATAAACACTTTGATGCTGAATTTATCCTTATGTTTTCTGTGATGGATGAAAATCTCAGTTGGTACCTAGAGGATAATATCAGGACATACTGTTCTGAGCCTTCCAAAGTTGACAAAGACGACGAGGACTTCCAGGAAAGCAATAAAATGCACTGTGAGAGAACATTCTATTAATGCTGCTTGTCATTGATATGGCGAAGTAATATTTTTATGTGTTGTCTCTTTTAAAGATGAACTGTAGATAATTTTTTTTAAGCAGGGCTTTTTCTTGGAGGAATAAGAAAGATCCTTTTAAATAAACAAAAAAATTAAAAAGTGATGGCAAGTATTGTGCAATCAAACCTTTGGAGTTGTGATATAAAGTTCTTAGGGGCTGAGAACCTCTTTGCCAGTATAATTTCCCAGGCGCTCTAAACAGAGGTGTGTCACTTTGTTCTGTTTCTTAGTCCTGAACTCTGTATTATAATATGACAGTTTAGAAAAAACATTTTTATTGTTAGTGTCAACAAAGAAGATACCTTAGGCTCTGACATGGATTCCAGAATCACAGCAGGAAGTGCTGGTCATGCAGATAGTCGTGCAGATGAAGCGTGTGTGTGATACTGGCTCACTTCCAAAGGTGTGGAGTTTTGTTCTGAGCCTCTTTCTCTTTTGAAGAATAGAGCAATGGTTGTATGACACCTGCTTTTGAAGAAAAGATCCTAAGGTCTGTGAAGGTAACTCTAATAAATAACATTCCTTTTAGCAATCAACGGATACATGTATGGATACCTCCCAAACCTAACAATGTGTGTGGAAGATAAGGTAAAATGGCATCTTTTTGGCATGGGTAATGAAGCCGATATCCATTCAGCCTACTTTCATGGACAGACCTTAATAGAAAGGCATCATCGAGTTGACACCATCAACCTCTTCCCAGCCACATTTATTGATGCCGTCATGATACCAAGGAGTCCTGGGGAATGGCTGCTCAGCTGCCAAGTGAATGACCATATCGAAGGTACAGAACAAGTTCCAGTGATCAGAATTTTTTTCAGCTTGAGCTAACAGCTTACTGAGTCACTTTAGCAGTATTCCTGACCTGGTTATACACCAGATGATATTCTCCTCTGGGTAACAAAACTCTCATAGTAATTGAAGTGCCTGGAAGTGTATCAAATGGGCTTGAGCACGTAGCCATGGAAATCAAGGAAATTCTTGTCTGCAATGGAAATTGTTATCGGTAGGCAGCAATTGGCACAGCTGCACTTTTGCAAGCCTCAACTTTAGACAAACAATAGCATGGTGTTTGCCTCTTACTGAAGGTAATTAATCACAATTTTCTGTTTGCCAACAAAAAAGTTGGGGCTCATTCCATGTTTGGGCAAGGGGCACCAGACAGGCAGGCTAACTTGCCTGCTGACAAAGAGATGTTCTGGGAAGTGCATTGGTAATAAGCAGAGGTCATCTGCATTTCTCTTCCCTGTATCTTCCTGTATTTCCAGTGTTTGTTAACCATATGAAATACTTAGAAGCTAATTCCACACTTTTCCGTGATCTATATCCCTATAAGTGAGTTAGAGAAGTACTTTGTCACAAAAGAGGGAAGGAACACAGAACTCAAAATCATTCTCCAAGATTTGAAAATTCTGATATAAAAGGGAGTATGTTTAACCTACAGATTCAACTACACAGAGGTTGTAAGTTTTGAAATAGCTATCACGTCAAGCAGCATCCTGATGGGGTTGAAGCATCCTGGGCGAGACTTAAATCCTACAAACTGGCCTAATCCATAGCTGCAAAAGGGCTCTCTTTGTTATATTATTTGTATCTCCAGCAAGCAGATTTGCTAACAGACCTTTCTCCTAGGGTGCAGAGACCCAGGAGTTTCACAAGCAAGCTGTTGATTAGACGTAAAGGGAAGCCTGGTAGCACCTGGCCTTGGCTGAAGTGCTACCCGACAGTACTGTTTCCACTCCTCCGTAACCCCCATTTCAGCTGCAGCTTTACAAGCAGACCGCACTTTACCACACCTGTCTGCCTACTGTAAATACCCTGGTTGTGTTTCTACATCCTAGCTCAGCTGGCACGCATTCTTTTATATCATTCCTCTTCCTTTTCATTTGTGATTTGCATATCCATCAATGGCACAGGAATTCTCCAGGGAAGAGAAGAGCTGTTGCAAGCAGGGAAAGAAAAAAACAAAGTGCGGTTCCTTCTCCCTAGTTTTCTCTACCTCCTCATTTTTTTCCAGGTGGTATGCAGGCCCTTTTTAAAGTAGAAGTTTGTAGGAAATCCACAATAGATCGCAATGAGAGTACGAAGATAAGACAGTACTTCATTGCTGCTGAAGAGATCATCTGGAATTATGGCCCATCTGCAATGAACCATTTTACAGGACAAGAATTAATTGCTGACAGGTAAATGCTTCTAATTAAAGAAGTTTTACTTTCCAAGCAGAATTGATATAAATGTGCTAAATAAGGTAAACCATGCGGTAGAACTGACTTTTAAGCAGAATTTCTCATTGTCCTCACCTCTGCTTAAATATTAATGCCAGGATAAATATCAGACCAAATTAGGTCTATTGTTTTCCTTGCAATGTTACTATAAATTTTGCTGTAATGTTAGTAATTTCACTGGGATGAAGATGAATTGTAATGCCATATGTAGGCAGTGACCTCTGATGATTCCAGGTGGTTGATTATTCTGAGTTAGAGAACAAAGCTAGGAATTCAGGATCATCTCCTTAGCTGATGAAAATCACGCTAACAGCATCTGGGCTAGCAAACCAATTGCATGAGGTAGCTTTGCCTTTTGCTCTGTGTTTACATATTTAAGACATGGATCAATTCACTGAATACATTGATTCCTCAGATTTCTCATCTGTGAGTTAAAGAATACTCGCTCCACAAGGGACGAGGCACAGTTCGTTGTTTGACTAGTGCTTGTAAAACATTGAAAGGTCCTTTCCTGAAGAGTAAAAGTGTAGCCTAAAAGGTGTAGACTAAATCTTCTCATTTTCTATTTAGACATTACATATTCTTGGTGTTTGTATCTACTGCTGTTGTTCTATTTGTAACTTAATAAAAAGAAGAGTAAACCTCAGGTTACGAAATGCTGACTAGAAATCATTGTTGATGAGTCTCTAATATATGGCTTTATAAGGGCAATGCAGCACAGTGTCTTTTTGGTAAAGAGAAGTTAGTGAAGGATAATGCATTCCTGCACATCCTTATATGGGACTGCATATAAGTGTGTGGCCAGGTCACTTAAAGGAGACCCAAAAGACAAACTCAGCATGCCATACCTCAGAAAACAGGGTTGAGGTCTTGACTGCCTTTGTAAAGATGACCATTATGACTTGAACTATTTGCATCTATTGCCATTTCTTTTGCACAGTGAATCTCGCGTATTTTTTGAACAAAGTGAGACAAGAATTGGTGGCTCTTATAAAAAAGCCGTTTACAAAGAATACACAGATGGTTCTTTCACTGAACATAAGAAAAGGCTCACAGAGGAAGCACACCTTGGACTCCTAGGTAAGATACCTAAAATTATTTCATGTCAAAGATGTGTGAGAGTAAACGATCGCTTCCCCTGGCTAGCCAACAGAGCCCCTCCACCTCCACGGGAGCGGCTCTCGGCTCTCCCTGCCTCCTGCGGATGCTGGCGCCTGTGGCCTCCTCCAAGCGACACCCCAGGGTGTAAGAAAGCTCTTGAAGGCAACGTTGTGATGGCCCCCTGCTTGCCCGTGGGAATATGCCATGGCCTCCAAAGGTCAGGCTCTGAATTACAAGGCCAGGCTGGGCAGGTCTAGCCCTGTTTATAACCTGCCTGCTCCTGGCATGGCTCTGGACGGAGTCTGAGGCTGGCGCTGTCTGTAGGTCCCTTTCCAAAGGGAGGAACTGTCCTGCGTGTCACTGGGCCTCCATGAGGAATGGGAATGGAGCAGTCCAGTTGCTGCTGGGCTGCCATGTGATTCAGGTCACGTGCCAGGGACCTGGTCGGTGGCCACGTAGGCCCAGGGGCAGTTCCCCATGCAACAGGAAAAGCAGCCAGCCATTGATTGCTATAAGCTCGTGGTGATCTGTACGCCGCTTGATAGAAACATCTTGTAATTAGACCATATGCTCTCTTCTAGGACCTGTTATCAAGGCTGAAGTGGGTGAGAGCATCAGGGTGACCTTCCGAAACAATGCCAGCCGCCCGTTTAGCGTTCAGCCCCATGGTGTGAGTTACCGCAAGAGCGACGAGGGGGCGTTGTACGGTGCCGCCTCCAGAGGTGCGCCTGCCGCCAGGGATCCCGCAAGCACCAGAGCACGAGCTGTCGTGCATGTTGATGTATTAAAGGTGATGAAATAAACAATGTTCATTAGGCATAATTCCTAATGTTGCTTTCTGTAATAGGTACTGAATCTCCAGCCTCTCATGTGAGTCCTGGTGCTACATTTACGTATGAGTGGAATGTGCCAGAAGATGTGGGCCCCACAGACCAAGACCCAGACTGTTTAACCTGGCTTTATTACTCAGCTGTGGATGCAGTCAGAGACACCAGTTCTGGCCTTGTGGGTCCTCTCTTGGTGTGCAGGAAAGGAGCTCTGCTTCCTTCTGGGAAACAGGTCAGTCGAAGAAGAAAAATGGAAGCATTTGCATCGTTGTAGCTGAATCTGCTTTCTCTTCCTGAATCGTGCCCTCAGGGCCTGCCACGTTAACGACCACTCAGCACCACCTCCTCTCCACATCACAGTCTCACCCATGGGCAGAGGGGAATACATAAAATGAAGAAAGTGGGTTTGTTGGTTTTTTTTTTTAAAAAAAAAGCAAAATCAGTCTGGCTCCAGATAGACAGACACTGTACTGTGAAACCACTGTCGCAGTGAGCAGTCACCAGCATTCAAGTCTCAGCTAGGATGAGAATGACTACAAAAATGTAGAGACTTTAAAGATGAAAACACACATTCATTTCTGGAGGTGGCTCCTGCTGGTAGAAAGAGCCCTAGCAGCAGATACCTAGTCATCAGATACGGCAATTAGAGAGCTTTGAGATTATCGGACTGAAGTATCAATGTATGCATCTATCCTACGTGTGAATTATACTCATAAAGTATCATGCGCATCAAATTTTTTTTCCTGACATTTTCTGTTCACTCATTTTTATTTTCCTTTGTGCTATTTCTTCTCAACAGAAAAATGTGAACATGGAGTTTTTTCTACTTGCCACAGTATTTGATGAGAATCTGAGCTGGTATTTGGATGACAATATTTTGATGTTTACACTAAATCCTTACAAAATTGACAAAGAAGATGAGGACTTCCAAGAATCTAACAAAATGCACTGTAAGAAAATTACTAGTTAGCCAAATATTCATTTCTACAATAAGGTTTTTACTTTTGTGATCTCATGTTGGAGACTGGGAAACTGTATAGTGGCAGAGACATTTCATTCCTTTCTATTGGGAACAAAACCATGTTTGAATGCAATTCAATTTCAGCTAAATGTGGTAGTTCAAAATATAATGCCAGCTGTTCACTGGCTTGCGTGGCAGTTGAGCATTTAGCACTGTTATGTACCACTGTGAGCAGACAGAAGGAGGAATTAGGTCTGTAGCCCATGTGCAACCCCTGTGGATGCAACCAGGCAGCAAGAGAAAACCAACCTCTGCCCTACAGATGATGTAGCCGAAAGGAGGATTTTCACAGAACCACAGAACGGTTGAGGTTGGAAGGGTCCTGTGGAGGTCGTCTGGTCCAACCCCCTGCTCAAGCAGGGTCACCCAGCGCCGGTTGCCCAGGACCATGCCCTGATGGCTTCTGAATACCTCCAAGGATGGAGACCACCACCTCCCTGGGCAGCCTGTGCCAGTGCTCGGTCACCCTCACAGTGGCAAAGTGTTTCCCGATGTTCAGAGGGAACCTCCTGTGTGTCAGTGTGTGCCCATCGCCCCTGGTCCTGTCACTGGACACCACCGGAAAGAGCCTGGCTCCATTTTTTGCACCCTCCCTGCAGGTGTTTGTGCACATTGATGGGATCCCCCTGAGCCTGCTCTTCCCCGGGCTGAACAGTCCCAGCTCTCTCAGCCTTTCCTCACAGGAGAGATGCTCTCTTGTGCCTCCGTCATCCCTGTGGCCCTTTGTTGGACTCTCTCCAGTATGTCCGTGTCTCTCTTGTACTGGACGAGCGCAGCTCGGGACACAGTCCTCCAGGTGTGGCCTCACCAGTGCTGAGCAGAGGGGAAGGATCCCCTCCCTCGACCTGCTGGCAATGCTTTGCCTGATGCAGCCCAGGATACCTTCTTTGCAGCAAGGGCACGTTGCTGGCTCATGTTGAACTCCGTGTCCACCAGGACCCCCAGGTCCTTTTCTGCCAAGCTGCTTTCCAGCTTGATTTGCCTGAAGCATTTCTACAATAGCAGCTGCAATCTGACCTTCATAATCTGACCTGCTGGCAGCACTCCTAATGCAGTCCAAGATACTGTTAGCCTTCCTTGTGGCAAGGGCCCATTGCTGGCTCATTTTGTGTCCGTAGCTGAGTCTGGATTCCCTTACCAGCACTGTGGCCCCCTAGAATGAAAATCTTTGCTTCTTTAATAGGGCAGAGCTGAGTTTCACACTGATTGTATTTTGGTACTGTAAAAATGTCTTTCAAGTTTCATGTGAAAGAACATTTTTATCTTCAGTACCTAGTCCTGCAAATAAGTCCTAATCTTTAAACATTACTTGCTTGTGCTCTTTCTTAAATTTTGCCCTCAGGGGCATTCCTACTATTTACAGAGCCCTGATACTGAGCGTTCAGTGGTACCTGTGAGGCCCAGTCTATGAAACTTTTGCACAGGAGTAGCTAGAAAGGATTAGTAACTCAGACTACAAAAGACTTCAGATGGTTGTCTCCACTGTGTGGCTGGAGGGTCTTGCAGGGTATAAGGCAGGAAGCTTTAGGCACCCTGCATACTTGGCGGGTATAAAGCAGTGGAAGTTCCAGTTGGTCAAGTCAGCTACCTGTGCTTTAGACATTGAAAAAGAGAACGGTTAGAAATTGTTTTTAAACACTGGGTTTTAAAAGTTGTTTTGCTTGAATTGATTCTCTAGTTTCGCTGATGTGATAAAGTATTTTATTATTGGTATTTCTCTCAGTCTAAGGCATCATATTACATCTGAAGTGTGTATTATTTAATATGTATTGCAGAATTAATTCATGTGTTAATCAAGGTGGGTTTTGCCTCCTCAAATCTTCTACAGCCATTAATGGTTATATGTACGGAAATCAACCTGGTCTTGAGATGTGTAAAGGAAGTGTGGTTTCCTGGCATTTGATGGGCTTGGGGTCAGAAGTCGATGTCCATGGGATATACTTTTCAGAAAACACATTCGTAACTAAAGGAACAAGAAGGGATACAGCAAATCTGTTCCCACATACATTTCTTACAGCTATTATGAAGCCTGATTCCGAAGGTAAATGTCTTGTTTAAAAATCCTGTTACTAGTTTAGAAACTGTTTACCTATGAACATTTTATGCTTAGAGACAGGCTTTAAATAGCTGATATTTTGATCCTTTGGTGCTAAAACTGTGTACAGCTATGTCTGAAGGGCAGCAAACTTGTCTTCACAGGACACAAGGTCTTAATGCTAAAGCCTTGATTTTTCTAGCTTCTACATATGCTGAATTTTGTTACTATAAGTAGCCATACTACACAAATAATTTGGATCTTATATGAGCAATAGCCTGTGTCTAAATGGCCTGGTCTAGAGAATAACAGCAATATTATTATTGCTCTAAATAGCAATAGCCTAGTCTTTAAACACTAAATCAACATAGGCAATACAATCTTAGGATCTACTGGTAGCAGATTCTTGTCTTCAAGGCTTTGTTTCTCGTATGACCTCCAGGAGTTTTTGAAGTGTCGTGCCTGACAACAGATCACTACACAGGGGGCATGAAACAGAATTACAAAGTGAAACAATGCCCTTGGTGGAATGTGGATCTATCTATGTATTTGCATGAAAAGACTTACTATATTGCTGCAGTGGAAGTCGAATGGGACTATTCTCCTAACAGGACATGGGAATTTGAGCGGCATCAATACCATGAGGAAAGGTACTTTGGAATATACACAAGGGAAAAAATGCAAAAAAGCAAAGGAGAAACTCACTTCTCCTCTGAACCTTTTCCTCCGCCAGGCATTTCTAGACACACTTTCTTTGCACATGTATTTTTAGGGCTCACTTGAATTTGTGGTCCTTCTCCAGTCATGTTGCTGTGTAACTGTGAGCCAGACAGCATGATGTTCATGAAATGGTGCAGTGTAAATCTTCTGTGGGGCAGCTACAGATTGTCATGAATCCTGAATAGTGCATGTGCATTCATTATTTACCGATGTTGGTACAGTCCTTGATGTGGAATGCTTAAAATGTTCATTAAGTTGTAGATACAATGACTGCTTTGTCCTGGTATTTGATTACTTACAATATGTAACACGTCTTTGTCTCATGTTTATCTGTACTCTGAGTAAGGTTCTTTTCTACTCTTCTCAATTTCATTAGCTTACACAAGATAAATCCATAACTGAATCCATTCACTATGAAGCTTGTCGCCTTGGTGTCTTATTCCCAGTATTTGAATCTCAATGAGAGGGAACCGATTGGATCAAATAATTCATGCCCATTAGCAGGAAAGGCTAAACAATGAACTGATGACCTTCTATGTGTTCCACCTTATAACTTAATTTGAGGTTAAAGTAGTAGATTGTAACTAACTGCCCATATTTTTTTATTGACTTAATTGTATTTTCTTCTTTTTCCTCAGCTTGATAGCACGTGTCCTTTCCCTGCATGCCACGGTGGACTCTGTCATAGCTCTAAGTCACTTAAGCTTTACAAGTTTTAGGCTTCATTTCAGATCTCCAGAAGTCACTGAGGGCTCTATTTTTTGGTATGCAAGTTGCTGGATGACTTCTTGCAATCTGAAATATCTGCCAGGCCAAGCACTCGGCATTCTCTCAAATACGATATAGACTTGGTCTGTTTATAGTGGGTTTTTAACTTTCCAGGTTAAGAGAAACCTCCCAGCTTAAAAAGAATGTTTTCATGTTGAAGATACCAGTGGTCTATGAGATTACTGCTTCACTGAGCTGGAATTTTGTTTGATGGTTAATTGACATACCTGCAAAAGATGTTTTAAAATACATGAAGAAATGTACGACACATTCTTATCTCTATTTTTTTTTTTTTCCCCAGCCCTGGCAATCCATTTTTAAATAAAGAAGACAAATTCATTGGCTCAAAATACAGGAAGGTAGTATATCGTGAGTACACTGATCAGACATTCAGTACTCCCAAAAACAGAGCAGAGGAGCAGCAGCACTTGGAAATTCAAGGTATAGTCATCATGAAGTTCAGTTTTGAAACTGGGAAAAATGCAGTGAAACAAAACAAGAAGATACTATTTAAGTAATACTGAGTATAGTTCTACCCATACAAAGTGCCTAAACCTACATGGAATCGCTACTTTTATTATGGTGCTTTCCTTGCAAGATTACATGGCTTGCTTTACAAGAAAAAAACCCCTTCTGGTTTGCTGCCTGATCACAGGCCAGTATTCTCGAAGTCCGCATAAAACTGGGCAGCTACATCCAAACTGACTTCAAATACACAGTAGGTGCTCGGAGCTTTGGAAACTTAGGCCTCTGCTTAGGTGCGTAACTTCAGCTACTCAAGTTGGCGTACCGTAGTGAATGGCATTATCCATGTGTAGTTTTTAGTTGGATTATAAGCCAATGTTGTTGTGTGTTTGAACACAACTGTCTCTCTCTTTCTCTCTGCTCTGATCTTTTGTAAAACCAAGTTAATCTTTCTTTTCAATACAACAGGGCCACTGCTGATGTCAAATATTGGAGATAAAATTATAATAGTTTTTAAGAACTTGGCATCAAGACCTTATTCTATACATGCCCATGGAGTGAAAACAGACAGCTCTGTTGTTGCTGTAACTAACCCAGGTATCAAAGCATCCTTGTTTATTTCTAGCAGGTAACATCAAGCCTTCTAGTAAGGTTTAGCAAGCTTTCATTTTAGGATAGCAGGAAAGACTTTGGTTTTGTTTGTTTGTTTGTTTTTAACTCAGGTTCTTCGATTTTTGATGCTGATTATGACAAATATTTCTACAATTAAAATGGCCCTGCTAACTATTGCTATGTATCCTAGCCCTTGACAGATCACTAATTTTTTGACACAGTGCTGCTGCACGTTCATGAAAGGAAACAGATTTGGCTATGTAGGGAGAGCGTAGCTTATGCTAGCTCTTATTTCAGAAGTTCCTCTGTGATCTTTACAAAAGATACGGTTGTTTTTATTAAGTATGGTAAACTGGACAGTGCGGCCACGCACAAAAAACACGTTGGCAAGAAGAGTCAGGGATCTGCAGAAGGGAAATAACAAGAAGCTAGCCAGTGCAGTAATGGAAGAGGAAGTTCAAGACAAATGTAAGCTGTAAATGGAGACAACATCTGTTTCAGGATGACCTCTGCATCCTGCAGGTCAGCACACAGAAAACTTCTAAAATTCATCGATATTTATTTAATTCAGGTGAAACAAAAAGGTATGTCTGGAAAATCCCAGAGAGATCTAGTTCTGAGAGAGGAGATCCACATTGTATTGCATGGGCATACCATTCAACGGTGGACATCGTTAAGGTATATTATTAATATCAATCCAAAGGGTTTCGTTCGTGACTTCAACACAGATATACGTACAGCAAAAGGGAGATGAGTTTGAAACTCTTTCTGCTTTCTCTGTCAAGTCATTCCTCCCATTACCATACCTTTGAATTTAAATGTCTCTTGAATAACGCAAAAAAGTCAGGGCAGAATTTGTCACAGCCCTTCATGTTCTTGCTCTCTGGTTCTTCTGCTGTTGCTATAGATCACCTCACTCGGATTTCATTCTTAAAGCTAACACCTTATAGCTCAGTATCTAATCAGTCATGTGTGGGAAAACTAACATGCAACTGTGGAACACAAATCTGCCATTTTTGTACAAGCACCCATTAACTTAACATGACTAGTAATTTTTAATGGAAATTAATGTATTTTTTCCTTCATGTCTCAGCAAACACAAATAAAAAGTGTCAAGAAGTACATTTTGAATGGAAACTGAGCTCAAAATCCTAAAACCTAAAAAGAATTTGGAAAAAAAAAAAAAAAGCTGAGCAAGAAATTAAAATGGAACAAATGTTTATTTCTAGCAGGACATGAAAAAGAGGCAGTTACTCTTCATAGTCCATCGAACTTAATCCATGGGTAGCATATAACAGTGAAGAAATAACCTTGTTTGTCTGACACTGGCTACCTTTATTCCCAGATACTGACAGCTGTAAAAATAATAAAAGGATTCATGTCTGGCATTAAAAGTGCTTCTGCTTAGTCATCTTGCAATTATATGATTTTTCATTTGTAATTTCAGGACACTTACAGTGGATTAATAGGCACACTTGTTGTGTGTCATAGACGTTATTTGCCATCATTTCATACTAAAAAGAAAGTTCAGTTTGCTCTTCTTTTTATGGTTTTTGATGAAAATGAGTCATGGTACTTGGATGAAAACATTAAAACCTATTCTCCCAACCCGCACCTTGTTGACAAAGAGGATGAGGAATTCCTTGAAAGTAATAAAATGCATGGTATGTTTCCCAATTTAGTTAATGTAACTCTGAAAACTCTATAAAATTATGTATTTGAAAGTACTGCATATAAATTTGAGTTTCTCATCCCCTCTGAATTTCCAGTTCCAGGGCGGAAGGCCTGAAAAATTTCACTCAAACTATTTGAAAACACTGTTAATGCCACTGAATGACTTTTTTTTTTTTTTTTTAACATATGAAAAAAATGGTCTCATGTTGAAATTTTGAGGAGAGAAAGAATAAAAATGAAATTTGAAATTTTGATTTGATGTCAGCAAACAACTGTTCTGGATAAGTTGGAAAGACAATGTGCATCCCTGGTATGGAAAGCATGCCCTGGTAAAGCTTACCCTTTACAAAGAGCTGCAGGAAATGCAGACCTTTAAGAACTGCAATATTAGCAACGGTGTACAGTAAAGAACTTTTCTTTTAACTACGCCTTACTTTCTAGTTAAATATGGAATATAATCAGATCCATTCACAATATGCTGTCCGATTGTTTTGTTTTTATATACCATTCAAAGCCATTACTTTTGCCTGGCATTGGCTTTCAAATCTTGTATTCTATTAAAGTTTAGAGAATAACAATACACAAAACCTTACTGGTTTTCTCTGTCTTGATCTTTCCCTCTTTTTAGCCATTAATGGAAAGGTGTTTGGAAATGTACGTGGTCTGACTATGCATGTTGGAGATGAAGTAAGCTGGTATTTGATGGGAATGGGCAATGAAATAGACATTCACACAGCACACTTCCATGGCCACAGCTTTGAGTATAAGGTAACAGGTCCTTTCCGCTCATTTCTGGCTGTGTTAAGAATGAGATCAAATACCAAAGACTGTAATGTCTGGTGGAAAGTCAGATGTTACAATATTAAGCAGGACTTGTAATTTGGCTGTAAAGTTTTTATGCCTCAAACCTGTATCTGATCAACATACAAGAGACGCAGCATATCGGCCAGTAGCATTTGCTGACCGGTAACCTCACAAGTTGCTTTGGCAAGGTAGCTGTGAATTTTCATGGCTGTGGTAAGACAACAGCTGTAGTTTTCCTTCATTTCCACTTAGTTGCTAGTTTATTAATCTTTTAAGCATGAAGTGGATGTACAAAGTGATGCTTCTGTAGAAATGACATACAGTAGATGTCTTTTCACTCAACTGTGATTAAAAAGTTTAGTGGGAATATGCATAAAAGATAGCTTAAATTACTGCCACCTGGTAATGCCCCACTGTTTAACCATTGTTTCTTTTTGTCCTGAAGCAAACAGGGGTTTACCGAGCAGATGTCTTTGATCTGTTCCCCGGGACATTTCAAACTGTGGAAATGACCCCGCAGAACCCTGGAACCTGGCTATTACACTGCCATGTTACTGACCACATCCACGGAGGCATGGAAGCAACCTACACAGTGCTCCCAAAGGAAGGTAGGAGCTTATCCATCTCAACATATTTAAATGTTTAGTAATGTTCATTATGTTTAAAGAGGCAGAGTGGGTCTCACAGACAGGCCAGCGTACTCGGAACCAGTTTAGGCATCTAGCAATACTTCATGGTTTAATATTGATGTCTGGAGGCCAGAATGTTGCAAGCCACCCGATCATACTTGCCTCAGCGCTGCTGCTCAGAAAACAGAAATAGCTAAAGGACTGGATGTGAACTGACTATTGCTTTCCATCTTTCCATCAATGAAATTAAAATAACAGATTTTTATTTAAAAAGAATTCTTCATGAGACAAAGTATTTCTGTACCCCAGAAGTGCCAGTACTGTCAGACTCCCTCTCAATCTTCATTTAAAACAAAAAGAATAGTTGGTAAATAACGCTGAAGTCATCATCCCTAACAGTTAGAGTACTGAAAACCTAACATAGTGTTTTCTTTCTAAAGGACATGTTTTAGCTTTACAGACACTATTACCTTGCTTTAGCAATATTACCTGTGAAAAAAATTGAATCTTGAAGAATTTTGAAAGTTCTTGTTTCTACAGAGTTAATACAATTTTAAAAGCAACACTTTCCTGTACTCAAAAGACAGAGCATAACAGGTATGCATTATAGTTCACTGACAAAGAGAACAGTAGGAACATTTCAAAATGTGTGTATGTATGTGTATATATAGATATACACATGTACATTATATAGTTGTATCTATACTAAAAACATAGACCGGAATGTTAAACACTCTACTTTAGAAACCATTCTGATTTACAGAATACATTGTGCCAAACTTGCACAGATAATAAAAAAGTTGACTTAAGAGTACACAGAAAGAGATGTAGAAACAGACTTTAACTTGTAGAAGCAGTATGTTGGATTTTTCATAATCAGCCATCTAAAGTGCATTAAAATGTGCCCTTCAGTGCATTTTAAAGCTGTCTTTAAATTTAACTCACAATGTCTAGAAGGTACTGGGATCCATTGCTCTCATTTTGGACCCTGTTGTCCATATGCATAGACTCTTCTTTTGATGAAATGCGTGTAACAAAAGCTATTTTCCCCCTTACAGATAAACAGTCTTTGTTCCCAAGATTATTCAATCAGTTCAAGTGTAAAGGTACGGCCGGCACACTAGAATGTTGAAAACATTTTACCGCAGTGATTCTCCAAGGCCTACCTTCAGCGAAGCATTTATTGACAAATACTATCCTGGACAATTCATCTCCACGTGTGTTTTGGAAGATTTCATTTGGTGGCCCGTGGCTAACAAAAGGGCTGTAGACTGACAGATGAATGGATATAACAGCTTATAAATATATTTTTCTCTAACTAAAAATAGTATCTTGCAAACGAAACATATTCTAGGTGATGCCTAATGCATGTTATTTAACTGCTGAGGAACATGGAAGAGCCAAATGAAATGTACTTTCCTTTTTTATTTTTTAAGTTTTGTAAATAACCCTGTGTAACAGCAAAATTTGTTTTAGGTATCTGCTGTCACATTTTACTCGTTAGATATGTTAGTAGTTATTGCTTGGAAAATAGGAATTTGGTTAACACTTTATCCATAGATTCACACTTAATATATATACTATCGTATAATTGAACAGCTAACAAAATAGTTCTATTATTTCTGTTGAATTATTTTATAACTTTATCCAATAACATCTTTCAAGATGGTGAATTTAAAAGATGCAATGGCTGAGGGATCGTGGTTGCACAAGATGGTTTTGCTTTTCTGTTATGTAAATAATTACAAGACAAAGTTATGCTGAAATAAGCCTGATGAAATTCAGACATCGAAGGGCAAAATTTCCTGACTACTACACGTAAGAGCTTTGCTCTGATGAATCTTAAACAATCCCTGCAGTGGAATCATTTTGCTATTAGTTAAGTAGTGCAGACCTAGGCAAATTAAGCATTTCTTGAGAGATGGAAGCAGCAGTATTAGTGCATGACTGATGCTGGTCAAAAATGAAAGCAATAAGAGCAGGTACCGTCATGCCATCCAGTTGTGTTTAATAGCCCAACTCCACATACGTTAGACCTGTGTCGAACAAAAGGGAAGGATGTATGGGACAGGCAGGCAAAGCAAAACATTTGGGCTTTACAGCTACCAGAACAAAGGAAGTTGCTTCTTTGTAACAAGTCTGAATCACTTTTGCATTTTTTTAAGGTAGAAAGATTCTACTGAAACCATCATAATCCCTAAGAGTAAATTAGATTGTTGATTTTGGCTGTAGCAGGAATACTACATAGATAAACTATTTTTTCTTTCTCTTTTTTTTAAAATATATTTTATTTGCAGTGTAGATGATCTCTTCTACAGCTTTAAGTAACATTACAGCTTCAGTGAAAATGGATTTGACAGTCAATGTCAGCTAATTTAGGCTTTTAGATGGTTATGGGATCATGGAGTCATTGTTTTATTTGTGGTAGATTCTCAAAAAACCAAACTGCATTCATAAGAAGGTCATAAACATTGTGACAGTTTATTATGACTGAATTCCAGCTGAAGGAACAGAAGGATGTTTTCTGCCCAAAAGAGAGACAAACATCAGTACATACATGCACAAGTACCTGAGACGCTTACCAGAAAACCTAGAAGAAATAACAGTTTTCAGCTGGATTTGTGACCTAGCGATACTTCAAATACTTGTATACTGACTGAGTACAACAGGAGAAGAAAGAAAACAAAAAAACAGCAAGCAAGTGGTAGTCTGTATCTTCCACTCCCTTTGGGAACACTTCTGTTTCTCTTTGATTTATGGCCTTTTTTTGCAAATTGCTAAATGAAAACATTTTCAGTGTAACACTCCCATGGGTATGTAATTAAGATGACAGAGCAGCTGACTGGTTTTGCCAGCTGGAATTCCAAGGGAATGGCTATGTTGCAAAATGAAGTAAGTGGGGCCCAATTCCACTTGGAAGAGTAAGGCACTTACTTTTACTCATAGAGTTAGATACATGCCTGAGCTTAACTCCTCCCTGGGTCAGTGACTAACTAACTAACATAGAATTCAGACTGACTCCCTGCTTTACACTGTATGTCCAATTGTACCATACAATCTGTATTTTCTAGGTGCTTTGGCCATAAGTTCACCCTCACTGAGAAGATGAGTGATCCTGCCTAACAGCTGAATAGTTATGTTTTTACCAGTCCACCCACCATTCAGTTCTACCTGGCAGGAATTCTGGTTTGCTGACCTTGTCAGAGTGTAATAGTATTAACTTCAAAACAGATGCTTTGCCTCAGACAATAGCTGTTATTCAATAGTTGTCAGAAGGTTTCAAATGAGAAATAAGGTGATTTATGTGAGGGGAGTCCCACAGTATCTTATATGTAGTTCTACTGTTTGTTTCATTTACTTTTTTATTCCAGCACATTCTTTATATTTGAGTGCATTGTAGACTTTCATTGTTTTAGGTCAGCAGCTTCCTCTGGCTGCAGTGAAGAAGATGCGGCAGGAAAAATGCTGCAGTTCCATCCTCTGGTAGAAGACTGAGGAAATCCCTTAGTTCTAGTTCCATCGCAACAACTGATAAAGTTTCTGCTCAGAGCAGAGGAGAAAATCTTGTTTAGGTATTTTGGTTTTAGAACAAAGAAATGAAAAACATTAACAATGTCATTACTAACTGAAGTCATCACATTATCTAAATATTGCAACTGGAATGAAATTTGAGACATACCCATCTGGGAACAAATACAACTATAGGAAATCTCAAAAGTAAACTGAAATGATGGCTTAGATTAAAACCATACCTCTAACTTGACTCATCAGGTCTACATGTGGCACTAATGCTTACGGAAGTCTGATCTAGTACTTCACATGTTTTGTATCAAATGCAAAGGAAGCCCTAGAAATCTATACTGGTACTCTAACTCAGCACTATCTGTAAAATGGGATGTTCTGCAAGCAGCTTCTCAGACCAAGCTGTTTAACACTATGTTCTTAAGTGATTACAGCAGTTACTGCATGAAAACAATGTTGCAAAAAACCCCCCAAACCCTAGCACTAGAAACTAGAACTTTATGATACAGCATGGCAACCGGTGCTGCACAATGCAACCTCATGATGCTGTTTTTCTGCCCTCAGGCATTACACTGGTGTTTTTTAAAAATATATGTGCTTTATTCAATCTGCTTGTTCTGTCAAAACAAATACACTGGCCCCTCAGCTATACACAATATTATTGACTTCCTACAAACATGTAACAATGGGACTACCTCAACTACCAGAATTGGTTTATCTACTTCTAGTAGCAACACATTGTGGTTTTTTCAGTCTATGACTTAATCATCAATACACATGTAAACGCCCACTGGGTTATAAATAGTAGCCTCTTAGCTGTCATTCCTTAGAACCATATAGTCACTTCGCCTAGAAAAAAAACCCAATTACTATCTATTAGTTCTATTTAGTAAGTTTTTTTAATGGTGTCTATTCTTGACCTATATAGAAACAATATGATTCCTCCAATTTAACCGTTTTCAATACCAAATACATGCCATGATTTTTATACGTTGCAGAATCCTGTGCTAGAATGACTAGAAAAGGCTGCTGAGCTGTATTGGCTTTAACCATAGAAAAAGGTCCCCCTTTTTTTTTTTTGCCAAATTATCACATCAGTAGTCCCTAGCCTGAACAGTATTTAGAAATGTCAGATGCTGTACAAAGGCTTCTGGAGTTGAGTTGCAATCGATTGATTTACCTTTCAGTGATGAAATAAGAAGAGGGCAGTCCTTTCCAGTAAGTCTGGTTCTCTTGCAAAGTTCAGGAAGCAGCTTGTTCCACCACACAGCCTAATCCACAAAAACCCACAGCAAAAGTGTAAATTAACAAGGACTGCAATTAAAGAGTATGAAAGACCTGCTAAAAATACACTGCTCAGACATGTACAAATACAGGTAGGTTACGATGAACTCGATAATTCATTTATATAATGCTTTGAAATGCAGTGTTTGCAGTGTTTTTGCACGTGTTGTATTTTCATTTTTCAGTGCGATCTTTTTATACTCGAAAATTTTTACACAGTGCCCCCTAGTGCCTCTATAGATAAAAGTTTATAAGAGAAAAAAGTCACATAATTAGCAAGACTGATGCAGTCAGAAAATTAAGGTTTTTTCCCTCCAAACAGCTCCATGCAAAGTGGTGAATAGCATTACTGTAAGAACACTGCTCTGTCTCCTGACCTAATCTGTCTACTTCCAACAGCTGTAGTAGTGAATTCAACTCTATAACTAACATGGAAACAATCAAAGGAACTATTTACAGATATGAATAAAAAGCACAAGTCTGGTTTTGAACAGAGTTCTAGTACATCCAGCTGATAGAGGATCACCTTTGCTGACTCCGGCCAGCAAAACTGTGTACAATTAATTGAGTAGCTGTGATGGGCAATAGAAGTAAACTCCTGTACTCCTGGAACACTGGAATAAAAATCAGTTCCAAAATTAAAACTGTATAGAGGCCTAAGGGGAAAATGGGACATAAAGAAAGAACATCATCTTTCCACTAGTGTACTAGTACCATTCTGATGTTCTAAGGTCAGAAGATGTCACTAGACACAGGAAGAACATATTTAAGTGTGATTTTATTTGAAGGACCATGATTTCTTAACAGTGAGCTTATCTCTAAAATGTCACGTTATACAACACTGTCAAACAATTTAGAACACTGATTAGTGAGAAACTAGCTAGTGTTTCATTTACAGTGGAAAAAGAATATATTACTCTCCCTTTTCTGAGGCACTCTGCCATCTGAAAAGACTATGCTTTAAATTTACTAGAATGCATGCAAGAAGTGACAGAAGAAACTGGGAAAACAAATATTCCATTAAAATTAGTGGGGACTGAGTTATGGAATTTAAATGCCAAACAAGAGGTTCAAAGCAAGCTAAGCAATTTACTTTGTCTGAAAGATGGGCTACTTGATCCATCCAGAGTCCATCTGTACACAACAGCATTTTAGTTAGAAACAAAACCAAACAAAAAATACTGAACAACTTTTAACAAAAGTAGCTCACCCGATGGTCATCTTTCAGCTCGTGCTGAGCATATAACACAGCTGCATCAGGACACCTCTTGAGAAGCTGGTCAATGGCTTCCTCATACTTGCCTAGACGGGTATTGCAGAGAACACGGATGGTGAGGCCGACATTGCCAGCCTCTGTCAGAGGCTCCAAGACAGGCAGAGCTGAAGCTATATTGATTGACTGACTACATAAAAGAGACTGAAGACAAGAAGAAAAAGTATTGTTTGGATTTAAGACAAACTTTGCAAAAAAATGCTAACCATAACCTTAGAGCAGAAGCCCTTACTTATTGGAATAATTTTGAAATAATATTTCCTTTAATAAATATTACTGAAAACTGAGAAAGCAGGTTTAGAGTAGATTGCAAATATAATTATCATTGCTATCGACGTATCTCTTCAGTATTTTTTTTTCTTCTACCATTTCAATGGGCCTTTTAGTTCGACTTGGATAACTGGAGGGGGGAAGGAGGAGGGGAGTCCGCTAGAGAAAGTTGTTCATACATACATGAACATTTGCAGAATGGATCTAAGCTGTAAACAGTAACAGTTAAGGGTTTCATACCTGTAGTTTTGAGATATCTTCATGGTAATCTTTATCAGATGGAGATTCCACTGACATTATGGAAGTTACCCACGGGAATATCAACCCAAAGTGATTACAGGAGTTTATCTATACAAGAAAGAATCGAGTTGCAATAAAAGAAATATTTCTGTTAGTGACAGTTCTATGCAAAACCCCACCACAAGTGAAGAACATTTTATTCTCAAATAGCATAATTTAGAATAGCAGCTACTCTTTCTTCTAGTTCATTCAATTTAGTAACAAATGAACTGGAAACTTCTATTTCGTTCTGTATTTCAGATTTCCCATTCAGAATCCTTTAAAATTCATCATTCACACATTTTTTTCTCATTTAGTCAGCTTTGTAAAATTGCAAACACTCCACTCTGACAAACTCTGACAAACTCTCATTGTTTCATTTTAGCCCTTATTTCTGTCCAGAGCTGAGACTCCTGTTGGAAGTATTTAGAATCATAGAATCGTTTAGGCTGGAAAAGACCTTAAGATCATCAAGTCCAACCATAAACCTAACACTGCCAAGCCCACCACTACACCATGGCCCTAAGCACCTCATCCAAACATCTTTTAAATACCTCCAGGGATGGCAACTCAACCACTTCGCTGGGCAGCCTGTTCCACTGCTGGACAACCCTTTGGGTGAAGAAATTTTTCCTAATATCCAATCTAAACCTCCCCTGGCGCAACTTGAGGCCACTTCCTCTTGTCCTATGTCTTGTTACTTGGGAGAAGAGACCGACCCCACCTCTCTACACCCTCCTTTCAGGCAGCTGTAGAGAGCGATGAGGTCTCCCCTCAGCCTCCTTTTCTCCAGGCTGAACAACCCCAGGTCCCTCGGCCACTCCCCATCAGCCTTGTGCTCCAGACCCTTCCCCAGCTCCGTTGCCCTTCTCTGGACACGCTCCAGCCCCTCCATGTCTCTCTTGGAGTGAGGGGCCCAACACTGAACACAGCATTCGAGGTGCCGCCTCACCAGTGCCGAGTACAGGGGCACGATCACTGCCCTGCTGGCCACACTATTCCTGATACAAGCCAGGATGCTATTGGCCTTCTTGGCCACCTGAGCACACTACTGGCTCATATTCAGGCAGCTGTCAACCAACACCCCCAGGTCCTTCTCCGCCAGGCAGCTTTCCAGCCACTCTTCCCCAAGCCTGCAGCGTTGCACAGGGTTGTTGTGACCCAAGTGCAGGACCCGGCACTTGGCCTTGTTGAACCTCACACAATTGGCCCCGTCCCATCGATCCAGCCTGTCCAGGTCCCTCTGCAGAGCTTCCTCCCCTCCAGCAGATCAACGCTCCCGCACAACTTGGTGTCGTCTGCAAACTGACTGAGGGTGCACTCGATCCCCTCGTCCAGATCATCAATAAAGATATTAAACAGAACTGGCCCCAGTACTGAACCCTGGGGAACACCACTTGTGACCAGCCGCCAACTGGAGTAAACTCCATTCCCCACCATTCTTTGGGCCCGGCCATCCAGCCAGTTTTTTACCCAGCAAAGCGTACGCCCGACCAAGCCATGAGCAGCCAGTTTCTCCAGGAGAATGCTGTGGGAAACCGTGTCAAAGGCTTTACTGAAGTCTAGGCAGACAACATCCACAGCCCTTCCCTCATCCACTAGGCGGGTCACCTTGTCGTAGAAGGAGATCAGGTAGGCCAAGCAGGACCTGCCTTTCATAAACCCATGCTGACTGGGCCTCATCACCTGGTTGTCCTGTAAATGCCGCGTAATGGCACTCAGGATGATCTGCTCCGTAACCTTCCCCAGCACTGAGGCCAGGCTGACAGGCCTGTAGTTCCCCAGGTCCTCCTTCCGGCCCTTCTTGTAGATGGGCGTCACATTTGCTAACCTCCAGTCCACTGGGACCTCCCTGGTGAGCCAGGACTGCTGATAAAGGATTGAAAGCGGCTTGGTGAGCACTTCCGCCAGCTCCCTCAGTACCCTTGGGTGGATCCCATCCGGCCCCATAGACTTGTGCGTGTCTAAGTGGTGTAGCAGGTCGCTAACCATTTCCCCTTGGATTATGGGGGCTTCATTGTGCTCCCCGTCCCTGTCAGGGGGCTGGGTACCTGGAGAACAACTGATCTTACTGTCAAAGACTGAGGCAAAGAAGGCATTAAGTACTTCAGCATTCTCCTCATCCTTTGTCACTATGTTTTCCCCCACGTCCAATAAAGGATGGAGATTCTCCTTAGTCCTCCTTTTGTTGCTAATGTATTTATAGAAACATTTTTTTATTGTTTTATATGGCAGTAGCCAGATTAAGTTCTGGTTGGGCTTTGGCCCTTCTAATTTTCTCCCTGCACAACCTAATGACATTTGCAAATGTCCCCAAAAAGTAGGACTCCCCAGAGCCAGCAATACCTATTTGGTAACTGCACACTACCTTATTTGCTTTCAGTCTTGCTTCTTTTAAAATATAAACTGTCCAGAATTAAGATACTAAGGATAGTATTTGGATAGACTTTGGAGGGACAATGCTGTCATAAAACTTCCTCTGAGTGGTATACTTACCAGATCCTCTGTTGTTTTCAATGGCTTAGTCTCAGGAAGTTGCTTCTTTGATATTCTCCAAACATACTGAGAAGTAATCCTCAATAAAAGCTCCTGAAGTATTTCTTCCTGAGAGCATGCTACAAGAAGAGCTTCCCAGAAATCCACCAAGAGCTGAGGAATAGTGTTTTCACTGTTGCTACACAACATCTAAGAACAAAAACGTTAGAAGATAGCAAGTTAGCACAGACTGTGGTAATTATTAGTAGCAGAAGTCAGGAGAGACAGGAGGAACAGTTTTTCACTTTTACTAGAAGCAGAATTTTGGTTCCTTTTTTATCTTGATGTATTTCTATTGGATGTGATTCTACATAATACATAATACATAATAAATACAATTCTACATAATACAGTGCTAGGCAAAGTAAAAAGTTAATGGAATTATTTTAAGGTCATCAATTCTAAACGATAGACATGATTTCTTCTTCAAGATTTACTCCACTGCCAGAATGTCAGCACACTGTCAGCAAGTATTTACAGACTGCTAATTTGGAGGATTTTATATATGCCAATAGCCAAGCAGGTGTCTTTGAAAGAAGAATCTAAAGGCCATGATAAAGAGATGCTGTGTAGCTCAGCTGGGTATAATGGTAGGACCCACAAGGGGTCCTACCCCTTTAAGGTCTGGTGTGTCAGCGAAAAGGACATTTACTTGGCTTCCATCCAGCTTTAAACAACACCACTTGTTCTAATTTGAGTTTCATGACGTGGTATTTCTGATACAGGTCTTTCACAGTAACAGATATAAGACTGCAACATACCTACATCAAAGAATACATGGTTTTAATCCAAACAATGTCATTCATTGTAGATAAAAGAAAAAAGGTTTGTCTATTCGCAATCTAAATAAAGAAAACTTCAGTGACACCAGAAAAACTATTCTATTTATCTTTCTTCTCATAAGCTCCAGAGACCCACTCTTCTTTCAGAAATTTATACAGAACATAAGAACATTATATACCTTCATATTTAAGTCTGATTCTTTAGAAGTATGTTTCAATCCTAATGATTTCTTCAAAAGGAGCTTATGGAAGTGATTTATCTAAATTCTGTTAAATTTCAGTAGCGTTAGGAAGCCAAATTACTAGGAAGCCATTGAAAGATCTCTGAGATCAGGGTATTCTCCATTCAAATGACAGGGTGAAAACAAAGAACTTAATGGAATTTTTTTTTGCTTGATTTAACCAGTATTTCTTTCCAGAAGGTCCAGTTTCTGACTCTGTAGTCATCTATCATGACTGGAATATATCCAACCTTCATCTCCCTCTTTCTGAAGAAATGCTGAAATGTGAGTGAAGGAGCAACCGAGGCTACTTTGCTTACCCATAACAACATCACTATGAGAAAAACAGAAGCAAAAAATGATCACAGGCCAACCTTGAAAAAGGTATCTGCTTCTTCCAGTTCAATTTTACTGTTCTCATGTAAAGCCACAGCAGCAGCCACCAGTAAACCAGGCTGCATCTCCTTCAGGTGAACAGCAAACTCAGTTGGAATAACAATTCCTTCCTTACGCTGTCTCAAGAGTTTTGGTTGCCCAATGAAGCCACAAGCCAGTATTGTCTACAAACATAGTCAGATATAAATCAGGTAAGGAATTCAATCCACATATGATTCAACTCAGCAAACTCAGTACTTCCTCAGGCAGTGAATTTTAGACAGATGAAATGAAGTCAGGGGAAGGAAATAAATCCTTTCTACAATTTACAGACCAGCTCTCCAGAGACCGAGCTCCAAACGGCGTGCCGGAGCAGTGACTCCTGAGCAGCAGGCTATTTGCCTTAACACTGAAAGTGACACGCTGCTGAAATCTGGAGTTACTGTGCACATAAGAAAGATAGATTTCCCTACAAAATCCAAGGCTTTCAATATACATGGTGTTTTGAAAAGGCACTGGCTGAAATTTCAATAGACTACTTTGCTAAATTTCAGTAGACTACTTTGCTAAAGTATGATTTTTATTTTGAAAATAGCCCTGAAACAATGATCAACATGTGCTGCACTATGTGCAACAGTAAGTTGTTTCTGGATATCTGAGTGCTTTTGAAGGTAAGCATGACAAGATACTATTTCCACTTTAAAGACAGTGGGGAATGATGCCTAAGCAGATTAAATAAATTACACAGGAAATATAAGGCAGACCTAGGAAGAAAATTCAGATTTCACCCCACTATGCATACAAACTATCTTTCCTTTCTTTATCCTCCTGAAAGTGTTATTTTTAATACTTTGCAACAAAATGCTTTTTAAAAGTGAGATGCAATAGAACTTTTTTTAGTAGGTCAGATTAAAAAGAAAAAAAACCAAAAAAAACCAACCCCAACACCCAAACCCCAGCCACCTTATTCTCTAAATAACATCCACGCAGTGGAATGTGTACGTTTGCTCACAACATGGCAATTTCACTTGATCATGCTGCAAACGGTTAGAAAGCATGTGGTGCTGAATATCATTGCTGAAACAGCTCTCCTTGCAATTCAAAAACTGCTAACTGCGAAAGCTCTCCAGGACTTCTCCTACTGAAGCATGGTATCTAACTTTGGAACAGCTATCAGTTTATTTTAAAAATTTGTAGACCTCCAATATCTCACCCTCAGCAAGAGTCTGTATTTCAAGCTCTGTCACCTTTGAATATTCCACAGTCCTGATCAACCTTAACAAGAATTTACAGACTGGTCTCAGTCTAAAACCACACGTGAACATCTATGGCAGGAGACTGCTTCACTAACATTTTTCCCCCATTGATGTGGAATTCTTACTTTGATAGCACTGAAGTAGGTTCTGATCTGACCTTAATAAGGGTTAAGTGCTTTGATTCCACATAAGAAAGATGGGAAATTGTATACAGAAACTTTAGTTTGTGTGCGCCGTGGACATTCCGCTTCAAGAGCAATTTTATAAGGGCTGTTTGCACACAGATGGTGTTTCCATGGGCATATCACATTAATTACAGGTGCAGGCATGTAAAAATGCTACTATACAACCCTGCCATACTGTTGAAGAGCACTGGCTCTGCAGAGCTTGTTACACCCCAGTAAACAGCATTTAATTTCTCAATAATTAACAGCTTCAAAACTTTTGCTTATTTGGTAAGGCTTTGCCAAGATAAGACTACCCTACCTGCAGGGTAAACAGTACAGTCCCAGTGTATGCCAGCCCTCAATTCTACTGTTATTGCAGACATTCAGTGGAGCCTATACAGCATATGAGGAGGAAGAGGAGTGACTGAAAGTTTCTTTTACTGTAAAACACAACTACAAGCCAAACCTACTGACTTGGGCTTTGCAAAGCGTGAACAGCTCATGCTTTCAGCATACTCTACCTCCTTATAGGAGTCCATCTCATGTTCATACATCGTCAGGTCTCCCATTTTCAGAGCCATGAAAGCCTTAGTAAGTGTCAGGACCACTGATGGCATAATATTTTCTACCTTCTGAAGATACTTCACAGCTGTCAAAGGACATATGTTTCTCATGCAGGGGCTGCAGAGGATATGAGGCAGCTGCACAGGGTCAGCAAGATAGAATATTTGGAGAACTTTATTTGCAGATTCCTATTAAAATAAAAGCCATTTGACAGTTTAGACCTTTACAGATATACAGTCTTCTATGGCATATGAAAGTATTGTGGTTTTTTGGTTTTGGTTTTTAATAAAACAGACAAGTTCAGCTTAGCTATCAAATCACAGTGCCTTTCCTGCCTCTTTCCTCCCTACTGGTAAAAGTAAAGGTTCTCTAACCAGCAGTGATTCAACCCATATTCTGCGGTGCTAGGAGAACATCCACCACCACAGTGAATTGGTTTCACCAACCTGTACAATTTGGCAATGTTCAAAGAAACAGTTTGTTACAGAAATGGGAAATGAAAGAAATTTGAGGCAGAGCTTTTCTAAAACAGAAGTGTGTCTGTGTGCAAGTGGGAACCAGATCGTTAGCAACACGCATCATGATAGCCAAACACGTAATATGTTGCTTGAAAGCAGCCCAAAGCATCACAGGTGCTGCCTGCTATTTTGTCAACAAAAATGGGAAAATAAAAACCATGTGAAAAAGAGCAACTGTAAAACTAAATAAGCAGCTCAGCATTTTCAGAGGGAATTTAATTAAAATTTTATACAGTTCTTAACATCAGAACTAAATCAATAGATGAAGAAAAAAAAAATTTGTTTCTACCTTACTTAATTCTTCATTTAAGTCTTCATTAAGAGAGTGAGTTAAGTAAAATATAAATCCTCTCTCATATGTCTGTATTTCATCCCCTTCTGAAACTAGTCTCTTTAAAACTTCAGTCATGGATAAACCAGACATTCTGTAGTACGGCAAAGCAAGGTGGTAATCCTTTGTGTCAAACCTGAAGGCACCAGAGAGGAAGGAAAAAAAGAACAACACAACTAAGGGCAACACTTTTGCCATCACTGCTTGTAAGAACTAAAATAATATATCAAACAAAGTTGCAGACACACAGTATCTGCAAATACATAGCTCGTATTCAACGTAATGTTGTATTCTGCGTTTAATGACAATAAAGACAACTAGATACTGAAGAGATTACTAGATTAAGCTGTTTTCGTAGAATGTAAAGATCTACATTATACATGCAATAGTAACGTAAAAGAGCAAAGAATGATGCATTTTTGTTTTAAAGATTACATTACTGGAAAAAAAAGCGCACCTATATCACTTTGACTTCTAAAACATACCTGCTGTAGCAGTCTCCTAAGAAGGCACAACTCTCTCTGAATGCTCTTAGAAGTTCTTCTTTCTCATCTGATTTAAGGAAACTAGGGTCCATCATAGCTGCTCTGACCAGTAAGTGAGCCTCACTTAGAAGATGGATACAACTCTCAGTTTTTACGTTTTCGTAAGTTCTACTATAATCTACCTAGAACAGACACAGGATATACTTGGGCTGTGGGCAAAAATTAAGAATATACAGGAGCAATTCTAATGAGGGCAGCAGCCATTTGAAATAGGATTATGGGATATTCATGAGAAATACATTACGTTATATTCAGCAATGACATGCATCAGAGATTAATTAACAGTACTTCTTTTTAGTCACCAAACAACAAAAGCAGGAATTGGGCAATACCATTTCTCTGTAAAGCTGAATGGTTGAAACTGTGTTTATAATATATAAATTCCAACCAGGCTCTGACTCAGAATTTGTTCTGGATTTGATGCTGTCAGCCTTTCTGGAACTAGAGAGAAGGAAAAGAGTTGAGTTGTCAGTGTCCAAATAAACACTATGCAGCCAAAAAAACCCGCACTCACTTGATAATTTAAATGCATAAATAGGTATGTTTGCAGGCTAGTAAATGCTTGAGAGTTAAGTTGTGAATTTAAGTCATAATGGCTAATATCAAAACAGGGATAGGCATGTTCATACACCAAGAACATCAACAAAACTATCTACTACATCTACTCCCAGGCTTAACACCAGGTAGTATCAGATACTTACATGAAGTTAAGTAATTCAAATCAGCTAAGATGTTTACTTACTTTCTGTAAGGACTGACTGCATGTTTGCCCCTGTAGCTCTATTAAAGCGTTTGCCAAGACATGGCGTAAAAAAATATTTGAATGCTTTTACTCTAACACATTGGCTACGTCTGTAATGCCCTAAGGTTAAAACACTGTAGGAAAACACAGAGTCTTTTTGTTCTGTTTTTTGGGGTTTTGGTTTTAACTGTTCTGGGATATTTACATCTTTATTTTCAAATGATGGTGTTAAGCAGACAAGTATTTGTTCAACTTATGTTCTTTACAGAAGGCAAAAAGTCCATCTTCCTCAAATGCCAACTATAATCTTTGAAACAACACAACTGGCACAAGAAACTGTGCTTTATACACAGAAAACTACAGGATTTTGAACTACCATTCTCCTTGATGGGCTTATCCTCATCTTCTCCTGAGTAATGTCTGTTCTAGGCTTTAAAAAATACTGGTTCAACTGACTCTTCAAACAACTATAGCTGTCCCACTTTTGTTAATGAACTTGAACTGAAATACTTGCTTAATCACACACTTAAATGTGATTTCTGAATAGCTGTTTTAGAATAGCTGTTTAGCTGTTTTATGAAAAGCCCTCAAAAAAGAATGGGAAGAGCAGTTCTCACAGAAATTGAAACAAAGTCACAAATGCTTCTGGCTACATACGTGCTACAAGAGCATCTTGGGCCAAAGTCCAACCCTTCTTTTGTCATGGATTACTATAGTGACGTTCATAACTTTTCTTGGAAAGAACCCTTAGCCAAATGTAAGACATTTTAATTTTGTGCTACAACACATTTTGTTAGCCTGTAGCTTCGGTACTCCTACATATTTTTGTTTCTCAAGAGAAATATCAGTAGCAGATACATTCTTAGTAATGTTATTTTAACATTACTTATGAAAGTTAAGTTTTTTACAATCTTGAGTAACTTATTTTGTTGATTTTAAGCATTTGTGACCCCACCCTCATTTCTTCCATGTCAGTTAATACAGTAGAACTGAAAAAAATAAATGCTTGATTTCTGTTCTCATGGACTAACTAGGGAATTATTTCCAAACAGTTTTTCCACAGAGGAACCTCTCTTCAACTCCAACACCCACAAATTCAGCATTGTACACAGAGCTATAAATACCATCTCCCCAAAAGACACAAATCCTTACAGCATCCTTCTTGTAGGCTTTCTTCTTTCAGTAATATCTTCCGTGTCCGCCTTAGTCAAAAGAATTATATGGTTTTTGAAATGACAGATAGCTCTTGGTCCTATAAAAAGCTGCATTCTTAACGTGCAGACATCCAGTGCGACAGGTGGACAAGCCTATAAAGGAAAGTGATTGTTTTGTAATTTCAGTTAGTATGTACTTTGAGTCTTTAAATTAAAAAAAATAAATGAAAAAATGTAACCTTTGTCCAATGATCTGACACTAAAAACATTCACTGGCTTTCCTAACTTTGAATGCTTCACTTAAGCAAGAATAAAAATACTCATAAAACTGTGACATAAATCATTTTAAAATGGGTAAAAAAAAAAATAATTCCACTCTTCAAAGGAACTACACAGTTTTAGCTGTGTATCTCAAAATAACTGAGCCTGAGGGAGATGCCTAACATGGAAAACTTAATCCCAAATAATTTTAATTTGGCCAAGTTGTAAAAGATTGCCTGACATGGTTATAAAAGTCTTGATTTCAGTTGCTTATAAAAAGCAATTATAGATAGAAGTACTATATTTGCTTGCCTATTGTTACATTACACACCCAGTACTGCATCCCTGATTTGTTCAATATGCACCTTTCAGATAACACTTACCATAACGTCTATACTGGACTAAAAATGGAAAAATGCAACCTCATTTGCCCAGAAATATACTAAATTTACAGCTTTAAGGAGATAAAATACCATATTTACAAATTAACATACACAGTGAAGCAAGGCCACACAGCACCATGTGTGTACCCTGCTTTTTGAAGAAACCTCAATATTTCTTGTAAAGAGGCAGAGGGCTGCAGTGGTGACCAGGAGGCTCTAAACTGCGCTGCGCTAGTCAGAGCCAGAACGAGCCAGCTCTGAAACTGATGTAAAAAACCAGCAGGAAAAATAATAACAGCAAATAATAACAATAGCCATCATCATCATCACCACACTTTGAACTCCACACTGGGGCAGGAACACCTCTGAGGGAACGTAGCCTGTGGGCAACCCGCACCAGAGTAGGGGCACCCCAGAGGGACTGCAGCCAATGGACGACCCGTACCAGGGCAGGGACACCCCTGAGGGAATGTGGCCCATGGAGGACTCGCACCAGGGCAGGGATGCCCCGGAGGGACTGCAGCGCATGAAGGACCCGTGCCAGAGCGGGTCTGCAGCCTGTGGAGGGCAAGCTGCAGTACGGACACCCATGAGGGACTGCAGCCTGCAGACTGCCATTATACACACACCTCCTCAAACCTCCCGTTGAGGCAGCAGGCAGCCTGTTGCCTGACCGGAGGAACTGTGATGGACTGAATGTAACCCACAGTGAAAACACAGAAAGCTGAGACTGGAGAAGGGAGAGGATAGATTGTGTCACGCGTTCGTATTCTTTATCTCGGTACCTCTATGGAGAGCAGAAAATATGTGTTTGGCTCTCAAAAATTTTATACTACTTCTACTATCCTATGATTTCTTTATGTCTGCTGTCTATATGCTCAAAAGAAATCCTTAAATGCTAACTTAAAATACACCTCAGTGTATCTTTCCTGGTATTTTTATTAACGTATAGCCCAACCTTTACAATTCAATAGATTTTTACTGATAAGCAATTTAAGGAAGGGGAAAAGTCTAGACCCCCAAGGATCAAAAGCCCTCCTCCTAAAAAAACATGCACTAAGTATCTGACAGCAGACTTGTTCAAGTGTCTATGCTCCTCTTACAAAAACTGGTTTTTCAAGGACACCTAAGAGAGAGAAACATCATCAGCAGCAATAAGGGAAAACTCTGCACCCTTCATTCAGATTTATACAGGAAAGCATGGGATTTAGTTTAAAATGTAAGTGATTTTATAGCTTTTGATGTTTTTGAAAACATTCTACTAATGGTCTAGAATCTTACATGGCAATAATAGATTGTTTCATTAAGACATTTGTAGACCAATAAAATACAATACGCCATAGACTGACGTAAAATATTAATTTTGGATGTTATTTTATTGGTTCAGCCAATAGAAACTAACAGGATTTCAGAAGGAAACATAAGGAAACTAAGTGCTATACCACTACTCCCATTTTTTTAGCGAGATAACAAGAGGTGCACCTTCACAGTCGTATCAATATACGGATCCTCATCACGAGCTGCTGCTGCACTGCATCGCACTGTGAAACACTGCAGGTTCTGACTAGAGGGAAAGAAACCACAACGATGAATGAAAAAAAATGAAGACTTCCAAAAATCAAGTAGCCAAGACTACAGAGAATCAGATCTTTTTCCTTCATAGAAATGGGCCTTGAAGCCTAAGCAGGAGGGCATGCCGCACTACTACATGAGCCTACTCAGAGAGTTCCAGGAGGCTATGAAGGACGTATCAGAGAGGGCAAAAAAAAAAAAAAAAAGGGCAGCAGCATAGAGAAACGTAGTAATACTATCAGCAAAATCATAAACGTAGTACCTTGTAATGATGTGCAGGAACTGTGGAGTGAGAACTGCCTGCTCTGACTTCTCTGAATATTGGTAAGTAGAAATCAGTTCTACTAACTTCCCAACAGAGTAGAGATATCCAACATGAGGTAAAGAGAAAAAGCAAAAGAGACTCAGTAGTTCTCTCTTGTTCTCAGTTTCCTCATGGGCTGTCACAGAACCTCCTAGATGTAACAATAAGAAAGGCATTTTATATACCTCATAAATCAAAACCTGGCAATTCCTTTGCAAGCCTGATGCCTAAAAGATACTATCAAACCTGCCCAGGCTGCAGACTGATTTTGTTAGTAGCTAGTGAAGAGAAAAAGAACTATACAAAGATCAGTGTACAGGTCGAATCAGCACACAGGTCAAAAATTTGTATGTCATGTTATCTCATCTGGGGGCATTTTTAACAAAAGTGTGGATGTACCACCAAGCGAAGAAATTCCATAGATGTAGCAGCATCTGAGAGTCCTGGCAGATTCATCACAACTAAGCATTCATGGATTGAATGATCAGCCTGATCTTAGACAACTATTTGTGAGCTGGGATGAATGCTCATCCAGAGCTGCAGCCGCAGTGCACCAATACACAGGTCCTCACTTAAGGGAAAGAAAGGCTAGGAATGGCAGAATTTATTTATAAAGCCACTTCGGCAGGTAAAGACTGTGTTCAGATTCTACAGATCCTCTTGTCAAAGACTGTAAATCACAAGAGAGTTAAATGGCAAGTAGCTCATTCTCTTGTGTCAGCTGCAACTTAAATGAGGCTCTGCTACTTAGCAGACAGACGACAACCACAAACTGGGTGAGCAGTCAGTAAAGCTGATTGATAACATACAGCATTAAATTTTTCCATCGGTCTGTTGGGGCTTGAGCTAGTGTGTATTAGTGAACCCCTAAAATCTGCATTCATCCCTTGCAGTTTTAATTAATGCCTGGCAGAAAGGCATCCTGTATGTTAATAACTATTAAGGATTACTACTCTGGTTTCCACTGCTGACTAATGAGAGGCGGCCTAGTATCTTATAACACTGAGGATAATTTTATTAATACAATGTAAGGAGTGACTGTTTTGTGATGTAAAATTAATCAGTAAAGAACTGATAAAAGCTGATTTAGTCCTCCTCTTTTGGCGTGGAGAATTGACATTTTAGTTCAAGGTTTATGCAGAACTTGGAAAAACTTAAAAGACTTTTTTGTTAGTTGAAGCTCAGTTTAAATCGTTGAAAAGGGAGGAAAGACCTTAATTTAAAAACAGATCATACAGAAACAGTGCACAAAACAGAATATACAAAGAAGCCCCTCCCTTTCCCAGGTCTGCTGTAACACAGGCCATAATGCATCCGTGCATATCCATATACCTGTCTGGTATACAGGAAGCAGTTGAACAGAGTGCAACTTTGTCTCTTCACAAAACCCAAAAGGCGACTGGTCGGGTGTAAAACGTCTAGAGAAAAAAATCCAAACAACAACATGGGACCTCAGTGAGAAATTATTATGAGCTACTTTGGACAAGTAAACAGCACTAGCTATAACAGGCATAGCTGATGTTTTGTAACTCAACAACAATGTGCACTCCTACTACTAACGTAATTAGCATGGCAATGCCAAGAAGCATGTGGCACAGCTAGAGACAACTATCTTGTGTTCTTGCAACCAAAAATCCTCTTTCTTTGCTTATCTACAAGACATGTGTCAAAGTTTGGGATCACTGGAAGACATGTTGCAATTGATTTGAACCTCAATTTAACCTTTTTTTCCCCTCTCTTTTTATTCAACTGAGCTATATGTAACATGGTGCCATCTCCAATCATACTTTTCTTTCCTATTATGTGTCACCCTTTTTCCTGCTTTGCTTTGGAATTCACTGCTGGACTGTGACATCCATTCTTCCTCAGTTTTGGATAAAAGTTTAATGGCTTTGATCACTAATGAAATAAAAAGTATAGTTTCTTAGCGCTTAAGATACTTGATAAACTCCCTTTGCCAGCTGGAGAAAGGGAGAGTATTTTTTTTTGGAGGTACCCAAATAAGTATCACTTCAGCTGGAGCTGATGAAAGCTGCAGAATAAACAAACAGAAGGCAGTACCTTGATTAAGGTCACACAGACAGGACTGCTGATTAGTCTCCTGTGTAATCCTTTAAAGTAGGCTTCTCTAAACAGTAACGGAATTTGACACAAGCTGCTCCAGGATGAGGTGTGTAAAACTTCGGTTTGCCACTTCACCATGAAAATATAAAACCTGTGGGTGGCCAGACACTGGAACAGGTTGCCCAGACAGGTTGTGGAGTCTCCGTCTGCGGAGGTATTCAAAACTGGACTAGACAGGGTCCTGGAAAACCTGTTCTAGCTGACCCTGCTTGAGAAGGGAGGGGGTGGGGTACTGGACTAGATGGTCTCAGGAGGTCCCTTCCAACCTAAACGATTCTGTCATTCAGTATGCTGAGAAAAGACCATCCCTTCTGATACGTCACAAGAGAAGCTGCCATGCATGCTCTTCACAGCATACAAGGATGTATGATGAAAGCAGACATTAAACACCACCAGATCTGCAAAACTACCAAAGTTCTACTCCAGTTTAACTGTTAACAACTAGTCACGTTCCCCTAATAAAATGAAACTTAGGATTTGCAAGGCCAAAAGGTGTTCAACTATGAGATGAGTGGGTTCACGGTGCACTGGGTGAAGAACTGGCTGGATGGCAGAGCTCAAAGGGTTGTAGTGAATGGGGCTACATCTGGCTGGTGACCGGTCACCAGCAGTGTTCCTCAGGGCTCAATCCTAGGGCCAGTTCTGTTCAATATTTTGATCCATGATCTGGATGCAGGAGTTGAATGCCCCATTATAGCAAGCTTGCTGACAGTACCAAATGGAGAGGTGCTCTTGACTCTCTTGAAGGACAAGAGGCCTTGCAGAGGGATCTAGATAGATTGGAGCATTGGACAATCATCAACGGCATGAAATGGAACTAGTCCAAGTGCCGGATTCTGCACCTAGGACAGAGTAATGCCAGGCACAAATATAAAGTGGGAGAGGAGTGGCTGGAGAGTAGCCCTGCAGAAAGGGATCTGGGGGTGCTGGTCAACACCAGGCTCAATAGGAGCCAGCAGTGTGCCCTGGCAGCCGAGAGGGCAAACCGCATCCTGGGGTGCATCAAACACAGCAAAACCAGCCGGTCAAGAGAGGTGATTATCCCACTGTATTCAGCGTTGGTATAGCCTAACCCTGAGTACTGCGTGAAGTTCTGGGCCCCACCATTTAAGAAGGACGTTAAGGTACTTGAACGCATCCAGAGGAGGGCAACAAAGCTGGTGGTAGGGCTGGAAGGCATGTCCTATGAGGAGCGGCTAAGGACTCTGGGCTTGTCTCGTTTTGAGCAAAGGGGGCTGAGGGGCGACCTCATTGCTCTCTGCAGCTTCCTGAGGAGGGGACGTGGAGAGGGAGGTGCTGAGCTCTTCTCCCTGGGATCCAGGGATAGGACGCGTGAGAATGGCTCAAAGCTGCATCAGGGGAGGTTTAGACTGGACATTCGGAAGCATTTCTTTACCGAGAGGGTGGTCAAACCCTGGCACAGGCTTCCTAGAGAGGTGGCCGATGCCCCGTGCCTGTCCGTGTTTAAGAGGCATTTGGACAATGCCCTCAATAACATGCTTTAACTTTTGGTCAGCCCTGTCAGTGGTCGGGCAGTTGGACTAGGTGATCGTTGCAGGACCTTTCCGACTGAAATATTCTACTCTATTCAAAAATGGGCTTTCTTTGGTTTCACGTTATTTCCTCAGTGCAAAAAAAGCCCCAAAAACCCTTGTAAAAACCCCAGAAGTCGAAACACCAGGATTTTTCTTTCAACAAGACATGAGCCACAGCTCATTTTGGTTTTTTGTAGTAAATGAACACGTAAAGGGGAAAATACATTTGTAATACCTGAAAAGCAGATACCGTACTTGAAAGCGCTTTGTGTCTTCTGTAGGTAACTCTGTGGATTCCAGTGTGATAGGTATCTCACATAGCTTACTTTCTTCCCCAAGCAGTTCCACTGGCTTCTGACATATGATGAACTCATCTAATTCAAGCTGCAAAGTATGTGTTGAAGGGCCTTCATCTTTTACACCTTAACAATAAAAATGCTGTATTAATTGTTCAAACCATTCCATTTAGCAGTAAGACAATGATATGACACAATATCAGTTAAATACTCCAATTACAGCTACCTAGCTAGCATTGGCTTCCTCAAACCATGAGATTTTGAAAACGGCTATGCTAGAAGATGAGAACAATCCTTCATTTAAGCCTCAACAGTCTGAATATCTGAGAGTCAAGATTTCTGAAAGAACAGGTAAGCAGTTCATTGTAAGGCAAGTGCAAGGCAACCTGTGCTGCAAATGGCTGGCCATCAAAAAATGTTGTCATTTGGTTGGAGAGGTTTTAAGAAGGAAAAGGCAGCTATGAAAGAAAGTTGTGTTATCTTAAACTCACTTAAGTTCTGGAAAGCAAATCCTAACAGCACTCAGAAAGCAATTTGAACTTTTCTATTTCTTTTTTATTAATAAAAACAACTAGGGGCAGGATGCCATTATCCAAGTTAACATCTATTGTCACTCAATGAAGAACATCCAGTTTATATTTTCCCTACCTGACAAGTCTTATTTACCTTTAAATTTTTTATAGGTACAGTTTCCATTTCTAAAAGACCATCCTTTTCTGCTTTAAGTTTCTTCAATTATAAATGAAGGCTTTTCCTAAGCTTTGTTGGTGTTCATCCGATACTTTTGGAAAGGTGGAAATTGATTACATATGGATCGATTTATTGCAATACAGGGAAATGAAACCTACTGAGTAAATCTATTTCTGGGATTTCTAGTATTCTAAGGCAAGCCCCTGAATAAGACAAAGGACTGAAAAAGGAGAATTTGCTGTATGTTTATGCAGGTTCTGAGCATTGTTTATGCAGGTTCTGAGCCTACTAACGGTTACAAAAGTGCATATGCATCGCCACAGAAGCATTCGTAAATCTGTAAGCCAGTATGCATGGTCCATTTCAAGGTTCATGAGATGCTTCTTCCATTTGGCTTCCCGCTTGTCCCTTAGAAGAGACACGGTTATTTGGGCAGTGACACTGATGGAATAATTTTTCTGACCACAGCACACTGAACTACTACCGCTTTGATTTGGCCCACAGTGGCACCCCAAAACAGGGACCTAATTCTACGTCTGTAGAGGTTGCACCATCCTGAAAGTGTCTGCAGAATGATGGCATATTTGTTTTAGGTGTTACCTCCAACTGCAGGTGGTACAAATTTTCATGCACTAGAACATTCAGCTGACAGTCCTAAGACGATCTGGAAATATTTTCTGAAGGGCAATGACCTTGCTTGAGCCTACTTTGAGAATAACAGGAATCAGTTAGCAGATTCTTGGAAACAAAAAAAAATTAATTTCTGTACTTACGTCCATCCACAGGCTTTTCTAGTGCAGTAACTCTATGCGCACATTGCTCTGTCCCGTCTGCACTTTGCTGGACCAGTTCCAGTTTCAGGATTAGAACATCCAGCTCTGTTGTTATGGCAATATGTCTGGCACAAAATGCAACTTCAGCAGGAATGAAGTTATCAATGTGCAAAATTAAGGAGCGTTCAAAGTCTAACACAGTCAAATTCTGGTTTATGACCAGATATTTCAAACAGAACATGACCAGTTTATTTTTGCAGCCCACAAGAAGATCTCCATTTACAGGACAACATGAAATGCACAGTGGAGGATCTGAAAGTGGCATTTCCACAATTGACATCTGTTCTTTCAAGGTTTCACTGTATGACTCTTCCATCTTGTGACCAACCATCCGAACACAAACACGAGAACTCCCTGCAGACATGCATCTCCAGTTCACATATGCTCTTAGGAAAGTTGCTTTGCTTTTTTCTTCAATTGTCACCAGATAGTCTCCTTAAAAGAAAGCAGCAGTACTGGTATATCATTAAAGAATAGATGACGCAGTTTTTAAGCTCTTTACCTGCTGTAGTACATTACAAAGAACATCTTAAATTCTCAACCCTTACATAAAAGTCCCAAAACAGTTTTCACCAATTTTTTCTCTAATGAAATCTAAAGTGCCAGTTTCTTTCACACTTCACATACCATTAAGAGAAAGGACTTGCAGACCTAGGTCCAGACTAACACCTAAGTGAATCCACTTTTACGAGTTGTGATTGCAGGCAAGGTGTGCCCCCCCCAAAATAACCATTAACGAGAAAACGGTTTGTTCTCTGAAGACCAGGGAAAGTCACAGACTCAAGAAAAGCTAGAGCGACCACCCGCCCCGTGCTCTGAAAAAGAAAAAAGGCAAGGGCAGGAGCACAGACTCCAACCGGGCCGGAGGAAGACGCCAAAAAAAGCAACGTGCTGGCCACGCACTCCTACCAGCCCGAGCGCAGCCTCACACCAGCCCGTGCCGCAACAAGCCCCGGCCCGCGGCAGCCGCCCCGCTCCGACGAGACGCGCCCGACCCCCCCGCAGCGGCGGGGCAGCCGCCCGGCAGCGGCGGGCAGGAGCGCGCGGCCCTCCCCCGCGCCGCCGCCAGCCCGCCACGGGCCCCGGCGGAGCCCGCGCTTCCCCCGCCGCCCCGGGCCGGCGCAGGCCAGGCGCCTCCGCCTACCCCCCCCCCCCGGCCCGGCGCAGCCCGCAGGCCTCTCCCCAGCCGAGCACTCCCGGACCCAGCGGCCAACGGCACTGACCTGCCTGGCTGTGCGCCATGCGCAGCACGGGACCCAGCGTGGCGAAGGAGCCCAGGGGCTCGCAGCGGCCCTGGTCGCGCACCGCGAACACCTCTACCCTGCAGCTGGCCGCCGCGCTGGCCACGAACAGCACATCGCGGCCGCAGCAGAAGTGCGCCGGCTCTTGCTTGCAGGGCACTACTCGCTGCGACCCGAAGGGGTGCAGGTTGTAAAGCTGCACCATGGTCCCCGGAAACCTCCGCCACAGCAGCGGAGAGAGCGCCCGGAGGCCTCCTGGGGCCGCGCTCGACGACACGGCCGCCGCGCCGCCCTACACTTCCGCAGCGTGCGCCGCCCGGCGCTCCCCGAGCCGGCGGCCGCCGGCAGGGCGGTGCGCCCAGCGCCCAGAGCCGCCCTCCGCCTGCGGGCGCGGGCCCGCGGCGGGCCGCCGGGCGAGGCCGGACGGGCCCCTCTCCCTCGCGGCGGAGCGCGGGGGCGTCTTCCCCGCCAGGATGCGTCTCGTCCTGCGGCAGGCTGCTTCGTACGAATGTCTGTGTAGCGTTAGCGTGACTTCATTGACACGTTAGCGCTTCCAGGCGTCCTCTACCGTCGCGGAGCGTCTGGCGCCGTCCGCGGCTCGCGGCGCCGTCCGCGGCTCGCAGCTCCGTGCCCTGGGGCAGTTCCGGAGCGGGAGGCTAAGCTGGAAGCGACCTGCGAAGTGCGTGAGGCGGGACTGGGAGCCGTGGCTTAGAAATACGGGAGCTCGCTGCCGAGTGGTGTGGGTCGGAGGCGGGTATTCGGCGTTGGTTCCCCTGGGCTGGGTGAGGCAGGCGGCTCGGCGCACGGCTCGGCCTTGGCGCGGCTGCCGCGAACAGCAGTGTGCCTAACGCGTCGGGCTGCTGGGTCCTTCTGTCTCCTGGATGCAAAAACAAAGGCATTTTTGGTTTTGAAGACAGCAATTATTTCTTTAGAACTCCGTAAATTGTGCGTACGCAGTACGCTCTACAGATACTAGTTACGAGTATTTCTGAAAATAATTCACTGGCTATCTCGAGCATCTATAGTCCTTTTTCTTCCTCCTGGTTTTATACATGTAGGGAGGGAAAAGACAAAACCAAACCTACAAAAACCCCAAACAAAACCCTAAAGTTTTTTCTCCTTTTCAGGATTGAGGACTAAAAAAATTTAAAGTAGTGGGGCTGCAGTTTTTACCTCAGCTGAGTGTCCTACAGTTTAACTGTTCCCAAGTGTCTATAAAGCTATATTCATCTTAACATACTGTTAAAGGACATGATAATTTTTTTTTTTTACTAGGCCAATGGATGAACGTAAAAAATGACAGTGCTCTTTTAAAGCAGGTAACAGATCTGCTCCTTTATTTTCCTTTGGAATAGTAACAGGGTTATCAGTACCACAACAGCCTGAAGTAGAAGCGGTTTCCTGCTTGTGAGAAACCAAAAATCAAAGAGAGCGTATCTCGGAACATGTTGGATCACAGGAAAGTGCACACAATTTCCTGATTTCTTCTGTAATTTGCGTGTGACTAGATGCTACCAAAACCTGCCATCTCAAATGGTCCTCACTCAGTGAGTATACACATAAATAGTAAAGAAGAAAAAAATAGAAGGTAGAACCTTTAAAACTTTATTTGAAAACAGTCAAACAAATGAACAGGGTTCTGCAATTCTTTTTCTTTTTTTTTTTTAATAAATTTTTCCAGACTTCAGTTTTCTAAATATTCATCTCCTTCTTCAGCCTCTGCTTCTACTGAGTCTACACCGACTTCTTCATAATCTTTCTCAAGGGCAGCCAGATCTTCCCGGGCTTCAGAAAATTCTCCTTCCTCCATTCCTTCCCCAACATACCAATGTACAAAGGCACGCTTAGCATACATGAGATCAAATTTGTGGTCGAGGCGAGCCCATGCTTCAGCAATAGCAGTTGTATTACTCAGCATACACACAGCCCGCTGCACCTTTGCAAGGTCACCACCTGGCACCACAGTTGGAGGCTGGTAGTTAATGCCCACCTTCAAGAAAACAAACAAGAACTTTCCTTATGAGTGCTAGGGCTTAAAGACTTATTTCTGTTAACAATTAAAAATCACCATGGTTATGAACAAATAAAATAGCTTACAGTTATTTTGGACTTCATCAAAATATTTAACAGGGACACTACAACACTCTAGAATGTTACCTCTGACTACTCTACAATTCCTAATAATTGAAACATCAAGCACTTAAAGCGCTATGCAAGTACCTTGAATCCAGTTGGGCACCAGTCCACAAACTGAATGGTACGTTTGGTCTTGATAGTAGCAATAGCTGCATTGACGTCTTTGGGAACAACATCACCTCTATATAGCATACAGCAGGCCATGTATTTGCCGTGGCGAGGGTCACATTTTACCATCTGGTTGGCTGGCTCAAAACAAGCATTGGTAATTTCAGCCACAGATAACTGCTCATGATATGCTTTTTCAGCAGAGATGACAGGGGCATATGTTACCAGGGGGAAATGGATTCGTGGGTATGGAACAAGGTTAGTTTGAAATTCTGTCAGATCTACATTGAGGGCTCCATCAAAACGCAGTGAAGCTGTGATGGATGAAACAATTTGCCCAATTAATCGGTTTAAATTGGTATAAGTAGGACGTTCAATGTCAAGGTTACGACGACATATATCGTAAATGGCTTCATTATCTACCATGAAGGCACAGTCTGAATGCTCTAATGTTGTGTGGGTAGTTAGAATTGAGTTGTAAGGTTCCACTACAGCAGTGGAAACTTGTGGTGCTGGATAAATCGCAAACTCTAGTTTAGATTTTTTGCCGTAGTCAACAGAGAGCCTTTCCATGAGCAGAGAGGCAAACCCTGAACCAGTGCCTCCTCCAAAACTATGAAAGATAAGGAAACCTTGCAGCCCGGTGCACAGATCAGCCTATAATGGGGTAGGAAAAAAGTGGGAGGGGAAAAAAAAAAGTTATTGATGATTTTGGAGAAAGCATTATTAAAATAATCATTCAAAAGCATTTCTTTAAGTTTCTTAGGTTTAGATTGTTATAATAAAAAACCAGCATTCTTGAAAGGTGGTCTTCCTTTTTTCTTGCATGTCTTTTACTCAAAAGTACTAGTGCCTCTGCACTAGTAATAACTAGTAATAACACAGAAAATAACTTTTTCTTAATAGGAGTATTTTAATATTTTGAACTTGCTTTATTGTCTTTGACACCATTTTAATACTACTGAAAGCAAGAGCAGCTGTGCACCACTGTGACAAGTTACTATAAATTACAGCTGGGTTACAGCTTTAGAATCTGTTTATGTTCCCATTCTAGCTTTCAGCAAGTATCAATTAGATGTTGAAAACAAGTTTGGGTTTTTTAATTTTTGTCATTTTAAATAGACAATCACTATTTCACTTTGAATCATATCATCCTACTTGAGTTTCTCACAATGCAATGTCAAGATAAAAAAGACCTAGAGAAGTAATTAAAGTTGCTAAGCATTCAACCAAAACCTGAGGTTCAGGGCACTAGAAATATTTTGCGTGACACATAATGGCATGATTCAAACTGAACAAACAAACAAAGTATAACAACATTGTTACACTTGTTTAAGGCTTTTCTAATATGTTTCTGAGGTATCCTTAAAATACTTTCAAATAATGGTATTTCAGAGCCTAAAAAATTTCAAGCTTTACTGACTGAATTTTTATTTAACTGGGGTGGGGGCGGAGATGTTTTGTTTTAAAGAGTGTTTTGTTTTAAACAATCAACTATGCACAAAATTCTTGGGGAAAAAACATAGCAACCCATCACTATAGACAGCTATAGAGCTGCATCAATTATTTTAAATACTGACTTGCAGCACGAATCCTTACCAGTTTGCGAATGCGGTCTAGCACTAGATCAACAATCTCTTTTCCAATGGTATAATGGCCTCTGGCATAATTATTGGCTGCATCTTCTTTCCCAGTAATGAGCTGCTCAGGATGGAATAACTGCCTGTATGTGCCTGTACGTACTTCATCTACAAAGAAACAAAATACCACAACATAAATTTGATCTGTCCAGTTCTGTGTGTGCTGCCTAGTGTCTACACACTTAAGTGCACATGTTAAAAGACTGCAGACAGCATCCCTGACTATACGCAGTTTGTCTGACCAGCCTAAAAAGTTGGCACAACTTCAGCCCCTTTGTTTAGGGGAAAACAGCAGGCACTCACAAAGCACCATTTGTACCTGAGAACACAGAGGTCACTCTACATTACAGGTATAGACAAGATTCCAGATAGCAATTAAACAAAGCTCTGAATGCAGTGCAGCAGCCTAGAAAGATTATCCAGAGTGTAAAAAAGTTCTATTGTTTTTCAAATGTTGTTAACCTGTAGACCATTATTTCATTTCTTTCAAATAACAATAACCTCAAATGTCAAAATGGCATCCAGACGCACATCTTTTAAAATCTATAGTGTTCTGAACAAACAAAAGACCATAGGGGATCTTCACTTTGACGCTGAAGATCTTTAACGCTGGGTACATACCAACTACGGTTGGCTCTAGGTCCACAAACACTGCTCTGGGAACATGTTTACCAGCTCCGGTCTCACTGAAGAAGGTGTTAAATGAATCATCTCCACCTCCGATAGTTTTATCGCTAGGCATTTGACCATCAGGCTGGATCCCATGTTCAAGACAATACAATTCCCAACAGGCATTGCCAATCTGAACACCAGCCTGACCAACGTGGATGGATATGCATTCACGCTGCGAATTAAAAGCAGAACAACAATAATGAGATATGGAGCTACCTGTCTTCAAGATTTTATTCTCGTAATAACTAGCCATCTCTGGGTTGTATCTTTTCATGATCTTTCTCTGCTGCAGTATTCCCTGGTTGCTCTTGAGTGACAATTTAACTGATCAAATTGTCTGCTGCTGGCACGTCTCTACTCACCTTAGTTGACCTGGGCTGACTGAGAATATTGGAAGGTCTGTGAACACATAGGGTGAATACAGATTCATCATCCCTTACCATGCTGCACATAATATCTTTAATATTCTGCCGAGTCTCTTTTTCACCTTCCTTTAGTTTTGGAAGACTTCTTTGTATAATATTCCCAAATTTCTTTGATTTGTTGCCAAATCACGTACTGGGTAACTGTTGCAAGAATCTTTCCTGCACAGGACCACTTAGTATGTTTTCCTTTATAATAAGCAGAGATATCTAAACCCTGGTAATTCATACATACTTGAGTTCCTCTCTGAAATCATCCGAGAGTCCCAATCAAATGTCATCTGCCCACTTTTAGCCAGCTCCTTTGATTCTAAGCAACAATGCCATGTATGTTTAATCTCTCAATACCTCAAATTTGTCTTACGCCCGAGATGGAAATAAGCTGTTTTTCTAGCTTACTGTTACAGTACATCCAAGAAAAAGCAGAGGTGGAAAAGAAAAAGAAGGGTGTCCGGGCTGCTCTTTCCTGTTTTCGATAGCTTCATCAAAACTTGTATCCTTGATTCCAAGTTTTAATTCTCACCCCCGCGGTTCTGTCAGAAGCCTTCTGCCAGCGAGACTAACTCTGTGCTTATTTCCACTTCCATTCACTTGGCACCTCGTTTCCAAAGCTTCCCCGCCGCCTCACCGCTTCCCGCGCCCTGCCGCCTTACTGCCGGGCGGCCCTCAGGGCCGGCGCGAGAGGCTCCCCGCACCCACCACCCCCTCGCCCGCCGCCGCTGCCCTCTCCAGAGCGCGCGGCCCCAGGCCGCTGGCTGCCGGTCCTACTCCTCTCCTCTCACTGGCTACGCCCAGGCCCCTGCGGCTCTGCGCGCCAGGACAGCCCGGGGCGGCGGCACGATCCGGTCGGCGGTCGCCGTGCTTTTTCCCGCCGTCTCTCGGCCGCCTGGGTCAGGTTTCCGTCTGCTCCTCACCTCTCCGCGCGGGAGGCGCCCGCTACGGACAGACCTTCGTTGCTTTTCTGCGTGTCTCGTCTTACTAGCCACCGTCCGGTTTCTGTGCTGCGCCTCCCCTCCACTACTAACTCTTGCACTAATTTCTCTCCTTCTCCCCAACCCTCCTGCCTTACTGCTACCGCAGGGACTTCACACAGAGACCGCCCGCAAGTCCAGCCGCGGCACACGCAGTCCTAAACTCCCCAGACTGCCGCAACAGAAGCGCTCCCAAACACCCTCCACCTCCCCAGCTGCGACGATCCCGCTCCCCACCATGACGCCTTGCTAAGCCGAGGAGCTCCAGCTGCGCCACACGACGCCCGCCGCCGCCTGTCGAGCGCCACCAACGGTCGACGGCTAACCGCCTCGAGCGCCACGCCCTCGCGTGCTGGCTTCCCATTGGCTGTTACCCGGGCGGTCCGGAGGCGATCGGAGACCGCTGATTAGCCGAGGGCGCTCTTCTCCCCACGTGGGGCGACGATTGCCATATGCTCTCCTGAAAGCGCGCGAGCAGGGGTGTGCCCAGAGGGCGGGGCTTGAGCTACCCTGGGCGGGGTGTGTCGGCTCGAGGCGGTAAACTGGGGCGTCGGGCGGCGCCCCCGGGCGGGTCCGGGCTGCTGTCGGCCGGGCGGGCTGTGGTGGAGGGCCGGCGCGGGAGCGCCTTGGGCGCCTCGGCTCGCACCGGCTCCGGGGCGTGCTCGGGGCCAGTGGCTGGAGGTGGGGGCGGCTGCGAAGCACCGGCTTGACTGGAGCGCGCTTCTGCGGCTGCCGTTTTCGAGGCCGCGAGAAGGCTGCTGCCCGTCAGGGCAACGGCATGAGGGCTGGCGCGCCGCGCCGGACGGGGAGGGGAGGGGAGGGGAGGGGAGACCTCTGACAGCCTGGAAATCCCTTTTAGCAGAAAAAGACCGGCACCTGGGTGGGTGAAGCTGGATGTCCAGAGCTGAAGTGAGCACGCTCAGTGGCTTTCTCGAGTAGCAGCCGGGCCACAGCTGGGTTTTTTCCTCCCTTTCTTTCCTCTTTCTCCCTTTCCTTTCTGTCAAAACTTCTTTTCTAGTGGTCAACATATCCCCTGTAATGCTCCCCATGTAGCATTCCTGCATGGAGGTTTTTCCTGGGAGGTACGTGAGGCTGGAGTAGGAGATCAGATTGGTCCACCAAATGCTGCAAATGCTTTATGCTTTTTTTGGCTAGCAGCAGAGAAGGTTATTTTTCTGTAACATTAGTTCTGCCTAACAGGCCAACAGAAATCTCACAGAAAGAAATCTAGCAAGAAGTCTTAATTTATTTTAATGTACTTCTAGTCAAAATTGGACAGGAAGGCATTACAATCAAATAGTCCTTTTTTTTTTTCTATCGAGACTTTTTTTTTAACTTGGGCATAGCTTATTAACAGCCTTGTACAACAGAAAAATTCAGTCTAGATTATTCTCTTTATGACAGAGTGAATGAAAGTTGAAGAAAAAACTTACTTTGTTGAGCCAGCTGCCTGAAAGTTGAAATGGGAAAAGAAATTCTATGTGTTATTATAAATGTCAACCTATTCACATTCTGTTACTGTCAATTGTATCCTTGCTCTGTATTTAAAAGCTGTGCTGAGCCAAAGAAGTTCTCTGTTTCAGGGGTCTGCCCACAAGGCTTGATTTCAGGTTATTGGTGGTAGTTAAGTTCTGTTTCTCTGCAGAATACAAGCCACGTATCTGTGGTTCTAGAAGAAAATAAAACCTTTCAAAAGAAACTACAAAACTCAATAGTGTTTTGTTCTTGGGGGTTTTTTTTTGAGATTGAAGCTAGAGTATTTTTCTATGAGATTGCAGTTGTTCCAATGCAAGTTTTACACATTTTTTATATGAGGTTTTCCATAATTTACAACCAATTGCATTTAAAGCTACATGTGAGGGACCGATTTAAAACTGAGGTTAACGCCCGGTTCCTGCTATTGTGTTGAATTTTTTTTTTAACAAACCTTTTTAGAAAAGCAGTTTATACCTGGGAACTGGTGCAAATATGGCCATATTCTTACTAAACAGATTTTTCCCCATTGTACTCAAGAATCTAACAATAGGATTTTTACCATTTTAAATTTGTGTTAGTTTTATAGGGTCAATACTGCTATGGAATACTGAGCTGAAGGAGATCTATGGCATGACTTGCTTTCCCTGACACGCAATATTTTGTACATAATTTAAATATATGTATGTCTATCTCTGGTTAGCTGGTGGATTAGGCTGTTTCACTGCTAAGTTCTGTAATACACAGAGGACTAGGAGTGAGCAAATAAGATAACCCTCACACACATATAATCATATCCTAAGCTGAGACTGGTGTTAGCGGTGAGGTTGTATTTAAAGTCAGAGATGCCAGAGGCTGAAGTACCTTCTTTATTACGGAGCCTTTCAAGCCTGCTGCGTAGAAAAGGCTTGCAAAGACAAATTAATTGTGTACTAAGGATGACCTAGTTTATGGTTGAAATTTGACTTTGGCCTTAGAGCTAGAGTTAATTTAAAGCCCAGGACAGGAGAGTTTTAAGAGGTAGGTGTACTTCTTGATTCTGAAAGGCGCAGGCCCATAATGAAGATTGCCATGATAAAAGAGAATGTAATTCTATCACTGGTGTTGATGTTTCATCCATCCTGAAGCTTATGTTTAGCAATGTGACTAAGGAGTCTGTTTAAGATGCAGTTTTAAAACCACCAAAGTAAGTTGAAAATAGGCCCATTTTGGCTTTTTTTTTTAATTTATTGTCCTCATTTTTGAAGGTGCCAGACACTTTATTGTGTCCAGTTCTTTATGCTGATCTACATCCACACAATCATTGCTTTCTATTGTGTGAGTTGTAACTCCATTTTGAAGTACAAAAGTTGGTAAAATTTTTCTTGAGAGTGAAAAAAAATCTGTTTGAATTATTTTGCATAAACATTGCATTAGAAGGGCTAGCTCTTAAGCGTAGGCACTTTCTCGCGTAAAATCCTAGCTTTGGCATATGAAGCCTGGAAAACCAGACTGGGAAGAATCAGATGTTGGGCAGAAGCCCTTTCCGAGACAAAGATGGCACCACTCGGCCTCAACAGCATTGGCATCTTTCCTTTGAATCATCTTTTGTATAGCGCAGCTAGCCTGAGTCTCCTAGGCTTGTCACCACTGCTTTTTGTCCCTGCTCCATCCCTTTCCTTTTTCTGGAACGGATACAGGGAAAATGAGATGTTGCCTACAGTGCTGGGAAGTCTTGAAACAAGCCTTGAGCTGAATGCAATCCTGTATCTAGTTTGGAAAACAAAAAAAGATGGGGGGACATATTTGCTTGTGACCAGTTTATCCTTTTTATCTTTGGGGTTTTCTTTTTATTAATAACCTACTAAATTTAAAGTTTCTTTATGTTCTACTTTTAATATATTAATATAAAAATGTATCATCTTTATAAAATTGCATTGGATTATTTGAAAACAATCAAGTATCATCTTACAGATCTTTCTCTGAGTAGCTTTTCTTGAAGAAGTTATGGAGGTGACTTTAAATGGTGGTGGTTTTCAGTATGAATGACAGATGATACTTCAAAGGTGGCCCTTTTTGGACTGGCCCCTCAGCGCAGGCAGGACAGAAAACAAGCTTTGAGAGGACAATATCTTTAGTTTTGTTTAGACAACATTGTCCTAATGTAATAGAAATATACTAAGGCAATATGTATAAGTTTCTGAAAGTGATAGTGCACTTAACTTCAGTGTTCCTCTTTTTCTTGTGCAACTTGCATCTGCATCTGAATTGTACACGTTTGTTTGTCTGCTTGAATCCTGAAATACACTGCAGTAGGAAAGGTTGACAGATTTTATATTAGCGTAAAATTTTATGTCCTTATTAGATGGGGTCTCTAAACCCATTGAGGGTCTTCAGATGTTTTGGCTAAGATTTTTTTCTTTTTTTTTTTCCCAGCCCCCTTCCTGTTCATTTCCTCTTGCGAGTCCTTTCACATTTTTTTAAAACTTCTATTTATACATTTTTGTTTTCTTACTATTTTATCTAAATTATTCTTGTATTGGTGCAAACCATCAGCCAGTCATTTGGAGCCAATAATAAAGGCGTAGTGTTTACTGTCCTGCAGTAAAATGGGACTTCGGGTACAGGCCAAGATGGGATAGGGATTAAAATGGGAGAGGGCAAAGTGGCCATGACATCAATTTTAGCACACCATCATTCCTAGGGTATCGCTATTTCCAGTGCCTTCCTAGCTAGTGACAACACTTACGAGTATATCATTCTTAACTTTTCATCAATATGTCTAATACATTTTAACATAACTTCAGGCAAGACACTGCTTGGGCCCTTCCTCCTTATCAAAACTATTTAGTATCATTCAAATACTATCATTGGCGGCCGGTCACAAGTGGTGTTCCCCAGGGCTCTGTGTTTGGGCCAGTTCTGTTTAATATCTTTATCAATGATTTGGACAAAGGGATTGAGTGCACCCTCGGTCAGTTTGCAGACGACACCAAGTTGTGCGGGAGCGTTGATCTGCTGGAGGGGAGGAAGCTCTGCAGAGGGACCTGGACAGCCTGGATCGATGGGACGAGGCCAATTGTGTGAGGTTCAACAAGGCCAAGTGCCGGGTCCTGCACTTGGGTCACAACAACCCTGTGCAACGCTGCAGGCTTGGGGAAGAGTGGCTGGAAAGTGCCCGGTGGAAAAGGACCTGGGGGTGTTGGTTGACAGCTGCCTGAATATGAGCCAGTAGTGTGCCCAGGTGGCCAAGAAGGCCAATAGCATCCTGGCTTGTATCAGGAATAGTGTGGCCAGCAGGGCAGTGATCGTGCCCCTGTACTCGGCACTGGTGAGGCGGCACCTCGAATGCTGTGTTCAGTGTTGGGCCCCTCGCTCCAAGAGAGACATGGAGGGGCTGGAGCGTGTCCAGAGAAGGGCAACGGAGCTGGGGAAGGGTCTGGAGCACAAGGCTGATGGGGAGTGGCCGAGGGACCTGGGGTTGTTCAGCCTGGAGAAAAGGAGGCTGAGGGGAGACCTCATCGCTCTCTACAGCTGCCTGAAAGGAGGGTGTAGAGAGGTGGGGTCGGTCTCTTCTCCCAAGTAACAAGACATAGGACAAGAGGAAGTGGCCTCAAGTTGTGCCAGGGGAGGTTTAGATTGGATATTAGGAAAAATTTCTTCACCCAAAGGGTTGTCCAGCATTGGAACAGGCTGCCCAGCGAAGTGGTTGAGTCGCCATCCCTGGAGGTATTTAAAAGATGTTTGGATGAGGTGCTTAGGGACATGGTGTAGTGGTGGTCTCGGTAGTGTTAGGTTTACCATTGGACTTGATGATCTTAAAGGTCTTTTCCAACCTATACGATTCTGTGAATGCTGAGCATCTTGTTTGGAGAAACATTGAATCACTCACAAATAGAGTATGCCTTAATTGGCAGAGAGATTTCAATAATTATTAAATTCACTAGTAAATATTAGAAATCTAGAGAATTTACAAATAGGAAGACAGTATAAAAATACTATAAACTAGCACACCTAGTAAGGAAGCAGCCACAAATGCAATTACTAAAGCAAGCATTGTTGAAGGTTACACTGCTTTGCAGTGGGGAGGTTATACATCTGTCTTGTTAGGCTATAAAATGCAAGTAGATCTGATAGCACTGTGGAGTTCCATTAATCAGTATCTCTTGTTGATTCATCAAACTTTCTTACCATGTAGGATATACTAATAAATAATTAATGACCCTTAAGATCTAATACTCGTTATCTATTCCTTTGTAGCATAGAATTTTTTGCTACTCCCATTTATTCTCAGCTGCATCAGGATAGAGTACAACATTAACTTACATTTTTTTAAAAACACATTCCCTCTTACAGTGGAAATCAGTGATTAGAATATTGTTAACGTTACTAACATTGTTTACATTAATTTATTAGTTTCTAGACCTTTCCTTATATTACACTTTTGTAATTGGCAGGCAAAACAAGGTACTCTATGCAGTAATTAATGGTATTTCCTGTGTTAAGTATAAAACTGTAAAAAAACCAACCAAACAAACAAAAAAAAACCAAAAAAAAAAAAACCTCAAACCTCCAAACAAACAAAAAATCCAACCCTGTAATAATTTTAGCATATTTACAGTGAAAATCATCAATTAATTTCTCCATATATTTTTTTTTACTGTTAAGCAAGGAGAACAATGTGATTACCTTTTTTCATTTTTACCAGAAATAGTAGCTAAAACAGTAGTGAAATTAGACTAAAACTGATGCTTTTTTGTGTATTGTTCTTGTTAAACTGTATAAAATTATAGCATGATTTAGAATAAAACAGGCTTTGTAGAGACTACTTCAAATGAGGTTCCACCTAGAATAAATGTACCCCACACTCGTGAAGCACCGCATCTGCTAACTAACATTAATCAGTTGCACCTTGTTCTTTTCACCAAAAGCAATAGAGCAGTTTACCTTTTATTTTTCTCAAACCCCCCCCCAACCAAACAAAAACCCTAAACCAACCAGCCAACAAAAAAAGAAAAACCCAAACCCAGAGAAAAGCAAATGACAGATTTGCTGTTAACAATAAGAACTGGTAAAAATTAAGACAAAGAAATTGCTATTCATTAATAGAAGCCAGTGGAGTTATGCTTAATTCATGTTAAGCATGAGCCTAACCTAAGCTGATGTGTTTCTAATTGCAGTGCTTTGGGTTTTTCTAAGGTAAGTGTAATGGAAGACATGCAAAGATGAACACAGACACCTTTATAATTCCATAAAAACAGATTAGCTTGTTAACTTGTTTGCTTTTAAGTCCCTCACAAGAAGATGATTTTTTTCATTCCTTAGGAATGCATAAATATGTCAGGGTCAAATTATTGCTAGGCAAATCTGCTGTGGACTCCTCAAATTCCTGCCCAATGTGACAATAGTTCAAGCTGGTCTGAGTCACAGCAGGGACAGAGGCCCTTGTCCCTTCCATGGAACTTGCACTGCTTACTGGAGCGACTTATTTGTGAGCCAGTTGCTCTAGACTCCTGCAAGCACAGGAGAGAAAAGCACTTCCACAGGATGATTTAGACTCTGAGCTCCACCATCCTGCCAAGATGCCTACTGTTTTCTCTCTCGGTGACCCATAGATCTATTTCACTCTCTGTCTCAAGACTCCAGATATGTTCCTTCCTGCATCTTCACACCATTGGCTTGCTGAAAGTACCAAATTATGGGGATTTACTAATTTTCTTACATTTACTGGTACATCATTGATGCTGACTTACTGGGCACAGTTCCCTGCTGACAGAGGCAGCTATGTCACAGAATTCCTATTATAAATTGATCTCAAAGATAACCATTTATTTTGGTCTCATTCCTTCTGGAAGGGTTATCTAGGACTGTCGTGGTTTAACCCCAGCCGGCAACTGAGCACCACGCAGCCGCTCGCTCACTCCTCCCTGTGGGATGGGGGAGAGAATCGGAAGAGCAAAAGTGAGAAAACTCGTGGGTTGAGATAAAGGCAGCTTAACAGGGAAAGCAAAAGCCGCGCACGCAAGCAAAGCAAAACGAGGAATTCATTCACTACTCCCCATGGGCAGGCAGGTGTGCAGCCACCTCCAGGAAAGCAGGGCTCCATCACGCGTAATGGTTACTTGGGAAGACAAACGCCATCACTCCGAACATCCCCCCCTTCCTTCTTCCCCAGCTTTATGTGCTGAGCATGACGCCATATGGTCTGGAATGTCCCTTTGGGCAGTTGGGGTCAGCTGTCCTGGCTGTGCCCCCTCCCAGCTCCTTGTGCACCTGGCAGAGCATGGGGAGCTGAAAAGTCCTTGATTTAGTGTAAGCACTGCTCAGCAACAACTAAAACATCTCTGTATTATCAACAGTGTTTTCAGCACAAATCCAAAACATAGCCCCATGCTAGCTGCTATACAGAAAATTAACTCTCTCTCAGCTGAAACCAGGACAAGAACCCAACTATTCATGTTGGTATCTTTTCTATTTATTTCTGATCTAAATGTATGTATGGGTAGCTACAACCATTTGTGCTTCTGTGAACAATTTTGGTTAGGTTATATAATCCTTTTCCTCTCTCAGGGGTTTGCTCTGTTGATATGTGTATAAAAATTAATCATATCCTACTTCTCAGTCTTTGTCTTAGTGCACTAAGTAAGCCAAGCTCTTTTAGGCCTCTCATAAGGCACATTTTTTATTCCTTATCACTGCCTAACTAAAGCTGATCAAACTTAATTGTCATGAACTTTGGTGTTTAGAATTCTGCACAAAGCTATATTCCATGTTTTACTGGCAAAACTTTTGTGGGGCCATTAATTCTACTCTCTGCTGGAAAAAGTTGTGCAGATAAATGCCAAGATAGCATTTAAATTTAAATTCTAGAATTATCCATTTACCGCTGACTGACTTGACTGTGTTCAACCCTTCCTGCTATCTTTTCATACATGTCAAACTCCTTCGTATACTCTTAGCTACAGAATTTCTTGTACATCTTAACCATTCTAGCCTGATGGGTCATGCGAGCTCAGGAAGATTTTTTCACCTTGACTCTTCATGGACGTAAATCTTTATTAAAAGGCAGTTATCCACACATATAGCAATGACTGTGTCACAGAAGAGAAAAAACAGGCCTATGCAGCATTGCCATCTTATGGTAATGATGGAAAAAAATGTTTAGTGTCAACAAAGGGAGAAATGAGAGGAGGTGTCATTGTAGACCACTCCTTTCACTTCAGGAAATGAGTCTGAGAAAGTAAGTTCTCAAAAATATTGGCTGTGGTTTAGAGCCTCTAAGAGGGACTGTGTATTCAGCCTTTTTCATGTATTCTTCAAGAGAAATTACAGTAAAAAAATGTCCCTTAAAAAAATCTGAAAGGACTTGACATTCTATCACTGCCGGATATTTTGTCTGTGGATTTGGAACTCCTGATGCAGAAAATACAGCCCTTTTGAAAACACAGGCAGGACATAAGCTGCTATACCTAACCTTTTATAGGATATGGTGTGTGCTGATCTTTGTGGTCTCAGCCATACTGATCGTATCAGATTGGAAAATAACCAGACTGGAATATTCCTTTATTTTATAGATGACTAAGTCTGTGTTTCTGGTGTATTCAGGAGAAGACAACAAAAATCTTCCAAGCTTTGTATGACAGAAGAAAAATTACAGGGGGAGGGGAGCATAAGGAAATAGTATGGGGATAATGAACAGTATAAATGAGTGAAGAAAAGTATTTGTTTCTGAAAGGCTTTTGATATTTAAAATTGTTCCTGTTCAAATGTGTAACAATCTTAAATATCGAAGTTATACGTGAAAGGGAGAGAGAGCAGTGAACTGTGCAAGTCTTAGCATTTCTGACTGCAAGACATTCTCTGTAGGTTTTCATGGAACTGCAGATGTTGGAAGCTCAGTGTTAGACTCCACTTCCCAGGTCTCCTGCCTTGCCGAGAAGTAGGATTGCCTTCAGTCTGCCACATGCATTGCTTTAAGAGTTAGGAAGCAAATGGGAACCCGTCCAGTTTGCAGAAGAGCTTCTGTTGGAAAATTACTGTAAATGAACTCTCTTTGTCACTTTTGGTTTTGATGAATGTGCAAGTCCTTATGGGAGAATGTTCTATCACTTTTTTCCTCCAAATGAACAGTTTCCTAGACTCTTGTCTTATAGTTTTCCTTGTAAGTATATGGCTTTACTTGTAAAAGCTATAATAGAAGTTTTATTTTGGTATTTGTGACCTGCAAATTTGCACTGACCAAAACAGGTACACGGACAGATTTTAAATTCCATCTCGAACCACTGAATCTGTGAGAAAGTGTCACTAATTTAATGAAAAACAGGGTCTTGCCTAGAAAACTACACTTCTGTTTGAAAGATCTCTGCAGACTGAAGTTAAAATTGGCTTCTAAAAGATGGAATAAGTCAGTCTTAAAACTATCTAGGACCATGGCTGTACCTGTATAAAGAGAAGAAATTATGTATTCGCATAGAAGAAAATTCTGTCAAAAATCAGTCTAACAATTCTGGGTTTCTGTCTTTGCCTCTGACAAAGTTAGTCTGGCAGATCTATTATAAGCCAATTAATTTATACATCAGATACATTAGATTTCAATGTTGGGACAGTTTGCCCCAATGGTAATCCTTACACAAAATTTGTTGTCCAAGCTTTAAGGATAAGTAATTGAAAAGCTGGGATTTGGTTTCTTTTTTCTTGTTGTTGTTAATGTTTTTTTGTTTGGTTGTTTTTTTTACATTAACCTGCATCTTTAGATAAAACTATGTAATTTTCTTTCATCTAGCATCCAGGTTTATCCAAGAAGACTGCTGCATAAATCCCTTTTTGACAAAACATTTCTTCCAATGGATAGCAGTGGGTGTCTCGATGACTTAGTGAAAGTATTTATTTTCAATTATTTAATGGAATGGAATGGAACCCTGGAATGGTGGGTGAAAGTATTCAGTTTTTAGCAAAGGAAGCTTTTAAAACTCGTCCTTTTTTTTTTTTTTTTAGCAGTAGGCCAATGAAGAAGAAAAATTCTATTTTCCTCATTTGTTGTTGGTTACAGCGAGTATCTATTTGACTTAAATTACAGCTCATTCAGTTACGATTTTTGGGAGAAGCTGTAGGAAGCTTCAGAGTGGTTTCATTTAAGGGACATGAAAATACCTTTCAAAAGGCTCTATCCTGCAAGGATATAACTGCTTTTAATTATCACTGACCTTGGCAATGATTGATGAGTTCACACACAGATACTTCAACAGATCTCCACAACGTGCGATTTCTGCATGAGGTAGCGTACCACGTGCTTTTACCTTGTTTAGTGTATTAGAGATGCTACTTGCTAAATCAGATTCTTATTTCAAGATAAACTTTCAGAAAAATCACATTCTGACAACCTCGTGCTTTGCCCTTTGCATCCTCTTTCATTTTCCGGGCATCTCTGCAAACTCGTAAACATGTTCTTGTCTGTAACTTGCGGTTAATTGCACACGCTCTCTACCACTGCAAGGAGGTTATTTTAGCACAACCACTCGTCCGATGCGGTTCCCGTGGCGTGCTGGCAGGGCCGGGTGCCCCGCAGAGGGGGCGCGCAGCACGTCTGCCGCGCCGCTCCGGCTGGCGTCGCCGGCTCAGCCCGTCCCGGGGCTTCCGCGCTGCCGGAAGGCCGCTGCCGCCGGGGTGGGCAAAGAAGCGTCCTCTTCCGGTCCCTAGGGCCCGCAGCGGCCCGCGCCTGCGGAGTCGCTGGCAGGGATTGGAGGTTGCCGCTGTCGGGTCTGGAGCGCGGGCGCGGCTTCGCGGCCCGGGAGCGGTGGCTGGGGCAGCGCTCGCTGGGCTTGGCGGGCCGCGGGAGCCCTGCTGGCGCCATGTCGGGGAGGCTGCCCAAGTGAGACGGGGGGGGTGGCGGCGGCGGCGGGCGCCGTGCCGTGCCGTGCCGTGCCGTGCCGTGCCGCGCCGGTCCGGTCCGCGCCGATCCGCATCGCGGCGGGTCCCGCCTGCGCTCGGCCGCTTCGCGCCGTATCCTGCGGGCGGCGGGACGAACGGAGGTGGCTAGCGTAGAAACTCTGTGCCTCCGCCGGCCCCTTCTTGTCGGTGCTGGGTGCCATAGGCCGTTTATGTGGCTTCTGCGTTCGGGCAGGGCTCCCGGAGGGGTGTTCAGCGGGGCAGCGGCAAAATGGCTTCTGGTTAACCCCTCGCGGGCTCATCTGCAGTTAGCTCAGAGCAAAGCTTCTCGAACTCTTTTTTTTTTCTGTCAGAGAAAATGAAATGCCGCTTACACAGTAACTTGAGATACCATTTGCAAAAGAAACCAAAGTTTACTCTGCCAAGCTCTGAATAACTAGGATATGGAAAGTAATTATTTTAATTGGCAGTACTCTTAAATTAGTCCAGCAACACAGTAGGGTAGTTTTGGGATATACGAAAGGTCATGATTATTACGCGTCAGTTGGAACTTGTATTGAGATTTTATTGTTACGTATTACTTGATTAAAACAGCTGTTAGTGTGTCCATCTTCACTCAGTCACGCACTCGGTGCGTGGCCAGAGATGTTCCCGTCTGCGTGCAGTACCGTGAGTTACCAGGTGTAGCCCTTCACCAGCAGGGGACCTGGCTGACGGGGGTTTGTATTGCAGGTACATAGTGTAATTACCCGGGTTAGGTTGGAGTAGCTGGTTCTCTCAAGTGTGTTATAAAGTATTAATGGTAGGTGTCAGGGTGTGAAGGTAAGCTTACTAAATATGTAGGGACCAGTTGTTTTAGCATTTCAACTCTTGTGGATATAGGCATGAAGTTACACAGAATTAATCACTTACAAATGTAACCTTTTTCTTAGATGAGGAAAAATTGGTGTTAGGAAAATACATGGAAATTTTGCTGTGCCAGGTATAATTACAGATGTAACTAGATCTGGAGAATTCTTAATGTTGACAAAGATAATCTGTGAGGGAAGGTAGGGCAGAATGCACAAATGCCATAGTTTTTTGTCAGTTAAGTTGTCAGCTCTTTATTGTAATTGGCTTAAACTGATGTATTCAGTATTAAAAAATGGCAAAGTTTTCTCCTAATATAAAACTTTTTGAATGTTTCCAGGTAAATATTATCTGAATAGAGTTGTAAAACTGGGGTTTATAGGTAGCCTTATATAAAGGCGTAAAATAGATCACAAGGTATTATTAATTAAAGTAATTGCCAAGTATTTAACAATTTTTCTTTCTGCAGAGATTCTGCAAGAGGATGCTCTCAATATAACATCTGCAGAGGAGAGGAAAACTATTCCCGTTTTTCTTCTTCTGACTTCTACTCCAGTCTTAGGTTGGAAGACTTCCTCTCTTCAGGTGACACTTCTGGAACAGAGGAGGATACAGACTCAGCTATCTTATATGGAACTTTGCGAGGAAGTGTTGTTGGATTGCGATACTACACGGGGATTGTAAGTGCGTGATAAATTACAAAGCAGAAGAAAAAGTTATCGTCAGCTTCAGGAAAAAATACATTTAATTAAATTTCAAAAAATCCTAGAACTTTTGAAGAAGTATAATTTTAATAGATTGTGTGTCCCGTCCCCCCCCCCAACTTGTTGTGTTCAACATTCTTCATGGGAAGTACTTAATCTAAAACTTTAATTCCAGATTTAATTAAAGTAGCAAGCTTTCAAATCTGGTTTAGTTACTTGGTAGCTCTGCTTACCCACATAAAGCAAATGAAAGTGACTGAAAGCAATAACTTAGGTCTTTGAGCTGTTTATACAGACAAAAAGGGATATTTATTCCCTTACTAAATGTGTTAGCAGTTGAACGTAGTTCTTGCTCTTCGGAATACTTTTGCTGACATCTATCAGGGAGCTCTTCTGTAATGCTTTTGGTAGTTGGAATACGTAGTATTATTAGACTGAACAGAATGCTAGACCAAATTAATCCTTAAGCTTCACAATATTTAAGTAAATGTATAGTAGAGACTTCTGCAAATAATTTGCAACTAAAGCATTGTGTTCTGCCATTTGTTTGTTTGTTTTGGTTAGGTTAATAACAGTGAAATGGTTGCACTTCAGAGGGAGCCCAATAATCCTTATGATAAAAATGCAGTGAAAGTAAATAATGTGAATGGAGAGCAGGTAGGCCATATAAAAAAAGAGCTAGCAGCAGCATTGGCAGGCATTATGGACAACAAACTAGCATTTGTTGAAGGGTAAGTGTGAAGATTATGCTTTTGGTTCCATGAATATAAATAATGGAAATGTTTTTTGTTGCTACACTAGCAAATTCTGAAAACTATTTATAAGTGTTCTCTTTTGACAGAAATGACAACTCTTGGTAATACAATTAAAGCTTCGTGTTTTCAGACTCTTTGTTCTTCTGTTGAACTCCTTGCATACAGTTAATTCTTTCCCATATACGATAAAATGTAGAGACACTAGCTAGAGCAAATTCTTTAAAGATTGTTGTGGAACTCTTAAATTGACTGCATGTAGTGGTTAGTATAAAAGATTTACACAGTATGAGTACTAATGCCTATCTGGAACATTTTGTGTTTTGATGAAGATAAGCAATTTGGAGTACCTCTTCTGAAGAAATAACAAGGTTTATTATAAAAAAAACAATTAAAAAAACCTGTGGGTTTTTTTCCTGCTTTTTATCAGGGTTGTCCCTTATGGAGCAAAAAATACCTTTACCATGCCTGTACAAATGAGCTTTTGGGGAAAAGAAGAAAACAAGGAAGCAGTGCTAGATCAGCTAAAAAGGCATGGATTTAAATTGGCTCCTCCTCTGAAAGGTAAGTCTTGAAGTTTTGGGGTTCTTTCTTTTTTGAAATATTCAGATTGAACTTGCCACTGGTTGGAAGGAATGTTTAAGGGCTTAATCCTCATCGTAGTGCTGTCATTCACAAAATTATTTATTTAACTTAGTTGGGGAATAATGCAGAGCCCACAGCTATTAATTTTAAACTTCATAGGAATTGTACTTTTGTGTCCTATCTTTTATGTTACCTGCCAGCAACTGGAGAGGCATTTGAGCAACCTCAGAAATATACTCGATTCCATAAGTTCTTTAAAAATCCATAATGATTCCGTGCATTTCTCCAGACTTGAAAAAAAATTTTTTTCAAGAAACTGGTTAGACCCTGTCATAGGGAGTTTCAGGGACAGCGCTGCTTTTCAGCAGAGTGCTAGGACATGTATCCTACTAGTGAGGTGTGGGCAAATAGAGATGAGATGTCTCTGAACAAATAAGCTTAGGAGACCTGATGCTTTGCAGAGCCAGCCTCGCACAAAAAGCACCTGTGCTCCTGGAACTAGGCTTTGTGGAAGCAGGTGGTAGTCAGGAGTAAGGATGCATGCAGAAATAAACACTTAGTGAGGGATAGATCTGTTCTACATATAGCAGGATTTCAGTTTTTATCTTGTAGGTTCTATTGCACATAGCTAACAGAAAGAGTTTGGAGTAAAAAAGCATTTTGTGTTATCAGTCATTGTACTGTTACCAAATCAAATTTCATGTAACACAACAATTTTTAAGAAATGCGGTTGCCATCTTGAAGGATCCCAACCCATAGCACCTGTGAGTCCTACGAAGCGTTGTGGAAAGCCTTTGAGGCCCACTGAAAGTAAAAGATAAATTAAGGCTAAAAGACAAATGGTGAAAGATACTGTCTTACATCCCACAATCGGATCAGCATCGTTACTCGTGAGCCAGTGAAGGTTGAGATTGGGAAGTCATCATACTGTTGTGTTTCAGAACAGTATCTTTTTAATCACAACTAGGTTCGGAATGTGGTTTTGGATCAGAGGGGATTTCTGGGAGAGCTGGTCCAAGTTACTGCGCTCCGGTTCATGCTGCTGTGCAGTTGACAACTGAACAGGTTTGCATTTCATACTTAAACACCTGAAAGTTGGAATTTTAACAGTGGGGGCCTTTAACTTTTTCATTAATAAAACAGTGCTTGTGAAGTGGAAGTCTGTGTTGCCTTTTTTTTTTTCTTTTCTGAACCACAGATTTGCTTTGAAGTAATCTTGAACTTCTGAGCTTTTTCATTTTTATACTGTAAGCAGATGTTTTAGCGGTGACAGCCTTGAGTCCTGTGTAATTTGGGGAGGTTTTGGTTGTTCAAGAGTTTTTTTACATTGTTGTGGTGGTGTGTTTTCTTTTCTCTGTCCTAATGCTTTACCAGATAACAAGTATGTTAAGTTCTCAAATGAAAATAAAATCAGGCTTCCAGACTTTTTATCTTCAGATTTGGCCCAGGGTGATATGTGAAGGGTTGGGTAGTGGTTTGGTTTTGGTTTTGCTTTTTGTTTGCTCTTTCAAATGAGAGTGAAATAGTTACTTTAGTGAGTGTTGTACAAGGATGTGAATATATTTAGCTATCCCTTCTCAAGCTCTTGCTTGTATTGGCATGTGTTTGTCTTGGAAAAACTGAACTTAATTTTTGTATAGCAGTAGCTAACAAACATATTCCAGCAAATCAGGTCTAAAGTGGTAGACCTATCTATATTGACTACTGTATGACAGGTAATTGTAATTTAATAGAGTCATTGATTATTTAGTGAGGTTATTTTTAATTGCAATCATTTTAATTGCAATTTTTGTGTTTATCTATGCAGCTTAAAAGTGAATTTGACAAATTGTTTGAGGATCTGAAGGAAGATGATAAAACTTGTGAAATGGAAGGAGCAGAGGTATGTCTTAAGCTAGAAACGTTTTTCTATAAAAATACAAACACTTAAACATCTAGATGCATATTTAGCTTTGTTGTCTGGACACAGAAGATGCTTGAATCGGAAAAAAAAATAGTAGATACAAAAGACTTTATACAAAAACTTTTCTTCCAAAAATGGAATGTCATATTTAATATGTGAACAGTGCATAATGTATCTCTTTAATCTGCAGGCTGTTGGCACGCTCTTGCTTCCCCATCAGAAGCAGGCTTTAGCTTGGATGGTTTCACGTGAGAACAGTAATGATTTGCCACCATTTTGGGAAGAGAGAAGTAACTTCTATTACAATATACTTACAAATTTCGCAGAAAAAAAGCGACCTCAAAATGTTCTTGGAGGAATCCTGGCTGATGATATGGGACTGGTAATAATACTTACCAAGCTTGAATTTTTTTTAATACAGAACATGTGTGCGTGTTTCTTGATTGGTTGGTCATTTGGTTCATTTTAATCTGTAGAAAATATGATGTTCTTTTCTGTTATGCAGGGTAAAACACTTACTACTATTGCATTGATTCTCACAAATTTTCAAGATGGCAAGCCTCTTCCTGTTGATAAGATCACAAGTGATAAGTTTTATGAGGTGAGATGAAAGAAAAAGATTGTTTTAACAGAGTTAATATAGCAGTTAATAAAAAAACTTGTGCCTAGTAACTTTCTGTATGGTGAACTTTGTATACATTTTGTAGAAAAAGTTATTCAAGTACATCAAGTAAGAGGAAGAATAGGGTAGATTAGTTTAAAGTAGGTGGACTATGTTACTTCAGAGTGTATAATTGAGCTGTAGACTGTGTTATCTTAGGAGTGCATGCTTAAGTATACTCCAGGGAAGACTTTATGAAGACATAAACATTTGCAATGTTAAGTTTTTTGTAAATTTTTAAGTTTCTTATAAATTTCTCCTATAGGCAAGTTGTGACTGCACAAATAGAAGTGGTATTTTTTCTGGGGGTGTGCATGCATAGTTCCTGTGTGGTTTGGAGGAAGTGCCCGAAACAACCAAAATAGCAAGCAGAGGGTCTTGGTATAAAGTACATAAATAAAGCACTGTTTATATTTTTGCCAAATACTTGAAATGAAGAGAGGAGAGGAAACTACAGTTAGTGAACTAACACCAATGTGCAAACTCTTCTTAGGTAGAGTAGTTTGTGCTTTTTGCTTTCGTTACAATACGATTTTCAAGATGATGAAATAAACTAAATGCTGGGACTAGGTGATTTATTATGTAGTATTCCCTGAGAGTATTAAGGCTGGGGGTTTTGTTTTGTTTTACCATACTTGTCTGAATTTAACAAAATAACGCTTTGTGTTTGACCTCAGAATGTTAACTGGGAAATGTTACTAGTTGTTTTCTTTCTAGGGCAGCCGTGTAGACTGAGTTTCTCTCCTCTGCCTCTGTACGGTTTCACTTGAACTCTGTATGTGGCTACTAAAAAAAAAAAAAGCACAGCTCTTTCAGCAGCTTTAAGTGACTGACTTGCCACTGAGCGAGTCTTTCTTTCATGTTTCAGAGCAGTAATTAATCAGTAGTCAGATTAGTGTAATAACGTTATTGGCATTTTTTCCAGTTGCTACATTAAAGAATAAAAGTTTCCATTCCTCAATAGGAATCTGGTACTAACAGCATGAACAACGTTGGACGCAGACTATGTAAAGGTGACAGCAAACTATGTAAAGTCCAGTAATGTTTGCATGATAATTAATGTTATTAGCTGGGGTACTGTTAGTCAGTAGTCAGTTCACAAACTTTTGACAAACTGTCTCAGAGAAGTATTTAAAACATACCTTTAAAGGTGTTTCAGTTAACGTATGAGAAGATTAAGTGCCTTGTGAGAAAGTTGCACCCCTGCTAGGGAAGTTACCACATCCAGGAAATAGATTCTGCGTTCCTTTTACTTTCTTTTTTCCTTCCTTGCAGATAAAATAGGAGCACTTACGCATCTGTTAGAATCTTGTTTAAACAGTAAACATTAGTAGTTAAATTGTAATTAGGTTCTGTATTAAGTCACTTTTTAAAAAAATATTTTTAAGTAATGAGCAAATGACAAGTATTTAGAAGGATTTTATCACACCTGTAGTTTTCAGGTTGTATTGAGAGAATTTATACATGTATATGAAAAATTATACTTGCTGTTACTATGTTTTGTAACTCATCATGCTCTTGAAAATGACTGGAGAAATGTATGGGGCTTGAATTTTTCTTGCAGTAACTTTCCCTCACTGTCCTCCCATGCAAGGAATTTTAATATGGATGGGCTAACTGGTAGCACAAGAGAAATGAAAGGGACTGATGAGGAGAGAACGCATTGTCGTGCCTCTGAAAGTTATTTTTATCAGTACTCTGGAAGGGAGAAAATGCAGACTTTCCTGGGGGTCAATATGAGTGTCACCAGAAAATCAGAACCTTTACCACAGCTGAAATCCCTAGCAGCATCCAAGATATTTCTTTTTTTCCAGAGCATCAAGCATTTTAACAACATACTATTTACAGCAGTGAGGGGAGAGCCTGTTTCTACTATTATTTAATTGGAAAAAGTGATGAAAGAAAAATCTTTCAAACCCTTGCAGCCCCCCCCCCATTTCTCATTCAATTGTACATTAAATTAATGCCTATTTCTTGAGTCTTTGCAAGTTTTTCCATCTTCAGAATTGTATTAAACTTTTTTTAATATTAAAAAAAAAATCTTTACTGAAGCTTAAGTCTGGAATTCAAGCATGGATTTACTTACCTGAGTTACAGCAAAACTCTTTCTGCAAATGCGGTTGCTTTTCAGTTTTGATATCGGCTCTGTCCTAACACGTTTTCTTTTTCGCATTTGCTTCTGATATGCTATTATTGGCAGAGCGCAGAGGCGATGTTTTGCTCAATACCTGATAGAAGACCTTAAAAAACCCCAACAAAACAAAACAATCGCCCTGCAGCCCCCTCAAAACCCCCACATGCACATCTGTGGTGTTACCACATTTTTTTCTGTTAATGTTGCTGTTACTCATTTAGTTTTGGGCAACGTAGAAATCATTAATTGGTAAGGTTTGACCTGTAAAAAACCTTTACCATTTAGCATTATTTAAAACTTTACCCTTGCTTGTTAACAGTACAGTGGTTACATTTGTTTTTTCCTCTTTTCTTGACAGTTTGTTTTTGACCACCTGCAAACCCAGTACACGTTTTATGACTTTGTAAATATTTAAGATTGTTTTAAGAGTATTTTTATTTTTCATTTGTGATCGCAGTATCAGTAGTACTTGTCTCATGCAGATCTAAGGTCGTTTTAAAGGAAGTTTGTACTTGTTCTTGATCAAGTTATGCTAAAGTTGGTTTGATAACCAAGCTGAAGACTATGTATATTTTTCATGAATACTAATTTCTTCTTTATGAAGACTCTAGCAATGTGATGGAGCCTGGTGTTTCTAACGTAAAAAAGTTTGAAACTACTCCGTTGAAACACTCAAGTTGTCTTCCGAAAAGGTAGATAGCTGGAATAATCTTTTTCTTTTTGTTGGTTTGCTACATGGATTTTGAGTAAAAATAAAGTGGTACTTGGTTATGATTAACCGTAGCCTAAAACTTGTTCCTGCTCTCTCCTCACCTTTCAGTATGCTATACTTCTGCTCACAGTTATCATAAGTGTTCTGTATCTGTGTTGCACTTCGGAATATATTAAAAAAGCATTAACTCATTGTACGTGGCTTGCATGACTGCGTGCTTGGATGTCTCCTTCAGTAGTAAAGGTGTCAATAACATCAATGTGTGGCATCTAAAAAACTGGCTGTGAAGTAATCTTTCTTCTAGTATCAGTTGGGTTTTTAAGTGGTTAAGAGATACTTTGCAGGCATGCTTCTGACAGAGACAGCTTTGAGCTGATCTCTTTAAGCTTCACAACTTCGTGAAGCTTACTGATGTGTTTGAACCTTCGCACCACGCTAGCCTCTTCTTATAGTTGGCGTGAACTTTAGCGATAATCTGTGCCAAGTTTTAGGAGCATCATTCACCCTGCAGCTCTGTGTTCTGTGCTTTCCCTTTTTCTAACCCTTCTAAAGAGAAAATTTTCAAATCACAGTGGTATCTTATTTGCAATATCAAGTTCATTTGCTTTATGCTCTTGAGATTTAATATGTAAATTCAAGCAGTAGTAGAGCTGTGGGTTGGGGTGGGTTTTTTTTTTTTTTCTTTTTTAATTATGATATCTTAGAGATAAAGCCAAGAAACCCAGATATTCAGGAAGCAGTGACTTGGGAGAGTCTAAAGAATGGCTGCTGCAACGAACAGAAAGTAAGTTGCAAGGAATTTTTTTTTTAATTGTTTACTGTAAACACCTGGTGTCTTCCTTGCTGAAGCCAAACTGAATAGGATTTCTGATTAACTGGAAAAGGAATTAACTAAAATACTTGGGGTTTTTGTTGTTTGTTTTGTTTTTTGTTTGTTTGGGGTTTTTTTGTTTTTTAATTCAACCAAAACTTTAAGCAGAAAATTTTAGAAATTGCTGAACGGGAAAGCAGTGTTTTAGTCTTAAGTGTTGTAGCTTGTTTCCTTAGCTGAACCAGTGGTGGTGTAACAAGCTATGAGCAGGGTCAAATGGATGGTGAAAAACAGAATTGCTAAGATTTTTAGAATTTGACATAGACTTGTTGTCAGGGCACTATGGTTGGAAAAACATTCAAAAAATTAAGTCCATCTTTTGTGGTAAATACCTGAAATGTGATCATAAAGAGGCAAGAACATGTGTCATTTGTTGAACTAAGTATCTTGCATGGAAAAAAAAAAAAAAGGAAAGGCTACAGGTACTCTGGAGTAAGCAGTTAAGTTTAGATTTAAAGTACTTGGAGTGAACCTGTGCTAAACTTTTTTTTTTAATGACTGGTAAACTGCATTCCTCTGAAGATTCATATCCTGAAATAGATTTATAAGATACTATATTTCTGCACACACGCCTGTCAGAGTTCAAGGAGCGTCTGGACGATGCCCTTAGCTGCATAGTTTAGTCTTAGGTAGTCCTGTGAGGAGCAGGGAGTTGGACTCGATGATCCTTATGGGTCCCTTCCAACTCGAGATATTCTACGTTATTGTATTGGAGAGAAGTAATTTGGTTAACAGGTTTGATGTTTATGAAGCGTGTCATAAAAAAAAAAAAAAGCACTCACGTGCTCTGCATGGTGTGAAAAATCATGTTTGTCTGGCTTTTTGCAGCAACTTCCTGCGTTATCCAAGAAGATAAAGGCTTTGCATCTGTTCTTCTACCTTCATCTACTTGTTTAAAAAGACAAACAAAGAGAAAAGGTAATGAAGGGATAAAGAGATAATACTAATTTCTGAGTTTTTTAAAGCTGAAGTGTTACACATATCTGACTTAATAAATGAAGCTTATGCCTTCATAAATTGCTTTGATGCTCTTCAGGTGAAGAAATACAGAGTTTTGAGAAATACAGAGAAACCATAAGTTTCTTGAACTTCTACTTTGCTTTAAAGTGAACTGTTATGCCACTAAATATGACTTCTGTTTTCTCAGGTACTGCTAGTGTTCAGTCAGTTGAGAAGAAATATTCTGATGATGGCCCCAAAGCAACTCTGATTGTATGTCCACTGTCTGTCCTAAGCAACTGGATTGTAAGTGCTAAGCTGTTTTAATGTGTAAATGTGATATATGTTGATTATGACTCTGTAGAAATAGTACTCCCTGTAGTCTCTCATGCTAATAAAAGGTCATGGTTTTCCTTTTTTATGAAACAGAGCTGCTTTCACGAGGGAGGTTTATTTGATGGAAATTTAAAGACTGGAGTAGTAGTGTAATGAGAGTGCAGTTCCATGAGTAGTGAGCTCACCACTATCGGAAAGAGTGAGCTCACTTTCCATTCCCTGCTTTTGACTAAGGCAGGTTCACTTTGGCACTTCTGGAACTCATGTGATTTAACTCCTTAAACCAGATGAGGAAGGTGGAGGAGACAGGTCCTTCTTCTTGCATGCTCAGAATAAAATATTATTGTACTTTATTGATAATGCATGTGACTTTACATTTACTAGAGGTGTTCAGTAATTTGGCGATCTTGTTGGTGATTTGTGGGAGTAGGTCTGCTAGGGTGAACAGGCCGAAGGGCCCTTCTAGCTCCGTCTCTGCACTAGTTAAATTTTTTTGTTTTCATGGCATTTTGAATACAAATATTAAGGGGATATCTTTAACTTTCAAGTTATGTTTTATTTGGAAGTTTTTGCTGTCTCTGGTTAGAACATTAATAAGAAAAGGAAACAGTTTAATCTTTTAACGTAGGTAAAACATTGAAATCATACAATTGAGAAACATCAAATAGTGGAAAAAAATAAGTACTCTCTTCGTCAATTCAAAATCAAATTAAGTATTTAAAAAGAAAACTTGTGAATTTGGTGCTTCAAAAGTTAAATTGTTTATTTTTATTGGCTGTCGAGATTACTGTATGCCAAGTGTTTCACAGAACAAATGTAGGGAATATAAACACTGTTTTTAAAATGAATACTTTGACAATTGTGCCATCATTTATGTTAAAACTTAAGTGGTTAACCCAGTAAGGGGAAGAACCTGTAAATGAGCAGTGAAAGAATATACAAAGAGAAGATGAAGGTAGAAAGTGGAAAAGAACATAAAAGCTCTTCCGTTACAGTTTGGGAGGAACAGTGGATTTTGAAATGCATATACCATCAGGGTGTGCATTAATACTGTGCGAGAAGTAGAGCTAGAGTTATCAGAATGTAATACTGTGTCTGTTACTAATGACTGAGGTGACTACTTCTGGTCCCTCTTCTCACCTGGCTGGAGAGGTAAAAAGAAACCCAAATTCAAATTGCTTTTGTTATGTCAGTGGATGTAGAATGTCACAGAGCTAGAGGAAGTGGGTTTTAGTGCCTTAACTGGCAACTTACAATAATTTTATTCCAACAATCCTGTGGTAACACAGTAACTTTTGTATGACTTTTGACAACTTTTCTTTCAGGACCAGTTTGAACAACATATCCACCAAGATTTTCATGTAAATATTTATGTTTATTATGGTTCTGACCGTAGCAAAGACCCATCAGTTCTTTCAGAACAAGACATCGTATTGACAACATACAACATCTTAGCTACTGATTATGGAGTAAGTAAATGAGAAAGTGTTCTTTGAAGATCCCTTACTGTTCAAGACTCCCAGTGTTTGGGCTAATGATGGCAGTATATTCAAGTGCTATTCTGGTGGGCAATCAAAAGGTTATAGCTGTAGTTTTGCTTTACATACCTTCTTACGTGTTCGCTGTGGTAACGAAGGGAGTTTTTTATTGATTGCTCCTGCAGAGAAAATTATTTGGCTGCAATTATGGCAGTTTAAGGAAGAGATTTCTTAAGGATAGAAAAGGATGGCAAGTATGTAAATGTCCCCAAATCTCAGTGGCATGAGGCTCCCATTTCTGCCTTCCCCTATCAAATTCAAAGAATATGGAGCATATGAAAGCATAATTCAGTAGCTCTTGTTGCACATGGGCTGCAACCAGGTAGCTCATTGCATGAGATGTATTTGTAAAGTGATGTTTTCATAGAAATTCCAGCCATTTTAAAAGCCTGAAGATTACATCTTTAAGTATAATACAAACTTTTAATTTGCTCTCTGATCTATTTTCCATATCTCTGTGTCTTTGAAGCCTTTCTTCTTTTCAGGCTTAGCTTATTTTAGCTGTAGCTCATTCCTCATGTTCAAGACGATTAGTAGCGTTTTCCAGGAATCATTAAATCTAAAAGAAGGAACGCCTCATCCTTAGTTTTGCTCTTCTGTGCTGATAAATAAACAAGATGTGAATAAATACTATCCATTATTAATTGTGGAATTGTTATATTCATAGCTTGCTTAATCCAAATTGCAAAAAAGGATTTTAATTTGAGTCAAAGATTTAAAAAATACTCTGTTTCAGATCAGAGGTGACAGCCCTTTACACAAAGTCAAGTGGCTGAGAATTGTGTTGGATGAGGGGCACACTATACGAAATCCAAATGCTCAGCAAACTAAAGCTGCCTTAAATCTGGAGGGACACAGAAGATGGGTACTTACAGGTAAAATATTTGACACCAGAGGAAATGCAGCACAGATCACCTTAGTATAACACCATCTTGTGTTTCCCACTTGGTGTTTCCACTTTGGCTTTTTCTGGGAGATGGTTAATGTCTATCTGCATCAGATTCATTTGGAATGTTTTTAAACTTGTCTTTGAGCAGTGATTTAGTTGTGTCTTCTTTTAGTTGTGTTTGGTGGAAGTGCAAGTAAAAAGGGACCTATTTATGAACTGGCATGTTACATCTGGTTAGAAGCTCACACTCTTACATACTTATGCAAACTTCAGTAGCTTTTTGAAATGTAATAGTCATCCTAGAAACTGCCAGGGACCATGCAAGCATTATGATCCTTAAGTGTAATTTAAAGAAGATCATGATGTAACCACTGTTGGTGAAGCTGAAATGGAAAGATTAACATCCAAATCTTCCTAGCAGTGAGAGCTGCAGTTTTCTCACTCTCATATATTTAAGTGTTTTGTAATATTTTAATTAAGAAAATAATATGTGTTATACTTAATGACATGTCAACTTAGTTATGAGAGAACTTGTCCCTGGCGTATGGTTTGGAGAAAGCACAGAACTTTCATTTTTACTAAAAATTTGTAAGTTTTAGTTGCTTTGAGGTTTTACAATCTTTTTCTCTTTGTTTGTTTTCTGTTTAGGCACTCCTATTCAGAATTCTGTAAAGGATTTGTGGTCTCTAATTTCCTTCTTAAAACTGAAACCTTTTACTGATCGAGAGTGGTGGCACAGAACAATTCAACGTCCAGTCACAATGGGAGCTCCAGGAGGACTTGGGTATGAAGTGTTCCGAAAGGGTTTGTGAACAAGTATGAGTGGCAGTGCTTGGGCAACGTGACAAATTAGTGTTTCGCGTTTAAAATTGAAATGCATGTGTCATCAGTTGTTATTTCAATTTTTTAGTTCAAATTAAATAATTCAAATTATTTAATATTTCAGATTAATGATTTATATTGTACTACTGGGCTTGGATTTTGTACAGAACATGTATTTATGCAATAAACAGGGGGTAAAAAAGCCCTCACCAACAAACCAACCCCAGATGGGTAATATATTGTCTGTATATGTGTTTTTAGGCGTTTACAGTCTCTGATTAGGAGTATTACCCTTAGAAGAACTAAAACAAGTAAGGTTAAAGGAAAACCCATTTTGGAGTTACCGGAACGTAAAGTACTTATTCAGCATGTTACGCTTACAGAGGAAGAGAGACAAATCTATCAGTCTGTGAAGGAGGAGGGCAAAGCTGCTATTAGCAGGTAAGTAGAAGGCTTTCTTAACCCTGAAGGTTGAAGTTTGTTATCACAGACTTGTGTTTTGGAAGTTTTGATTGTTAGCTCTAGTAGCCAAGTTTGTATGCCGGAAGCTAATAATTGCAAATTAGCATAGCATCTGTTCAGTTCTGAAGAGTGAACTAGAGACTATTGCAGAACTATGTATTAGAAGTTCTGTCTTGCAAGAAACAGAAAGGGATACCAGATACGTAAAGAATGGCCTTAAAATTTTTGTCACCATGTGTTAGCATTTCTTCTGGTAGAATATGCTACTGGTAGCATTTTGTACCTTGTTTCAGAAGAGGATTTGAGAAAATATATTCAAACAGGAAAGTGAAAAATCAGAACATCATTCTAACAGCTAAACTTGATCACTTGATGTCATCTGTTACTTCAGGCTGTAGCATTTCATACTAACAATAAAACTCTTGTTCAGATTTTTCCATGAAGGGACTGTACTAGCTCACTATGCTGACATCCTTGGTGTCCTGCTCAGATTGAGGCAGCTTTGTTGTCATCCTCATCTTTGTATAAATACATCTTCTAGTTTTTCAGCTGGTGAGTGACTGCTTTTGGTTCCTGTGTTTCTAAAAACAGGACTTGCACTTTGTATTCAAGAACAGAAACAACATTTGTGTGTGTTCCAAGCTTTCTAGCTTCAGCCTTCGTCTTTTCAGCTTGGATTATTGAACTTTTAGCTTTGTTACTTGGATTTTTTTTTTTTTGGTACCATAATATGTTTGGATACGTTTGAGAAGTGGGTACTCGAGCACATACTCAAATATGAATGAAAGCAATGAAGTATGAATAGTTATGAAGGCTGGAAGCAGGACTTAATAAACTTTGACAGCCCATACAGAAATGACTGAAGAGGACCTCTGCAGAGCCAAGTGCAGAAGGCTTGTTAAAAAGCAGCATATCTGTTGTTGTAATAATTTACAGAAGTGCTATTACAGCAAATTTTTTTTCTTTGCCTCAGGAGAGAAGGTGTAGAGGAGCTTTGGGGAATGGCTTGTAGATTGGTAGCCACGTCAGCAGAACCATTGCCTCTTCAGCAGAATAGAAAACTGTTGACTTTGTTACGGCTGTAAGAAAGGGTGAACACAGAGGACTGAAAGGAGAGTGAAATTTTATTTTTGACAAGCCAGAACTGTACAGCTGCCTAGTGTTAAAAATTATATGCATTTCTTTCAGAAGAAAGTATAGTCTGTTTGAAATACTCAAAATTTGAGACTTCTCAAATTTAATATTTTGAAAAATCCTATTTTGAGTTGCCATTGGTATAGGTGTGATTTTTCAGAAAGACCAATGAGATATGGTCAGAAACTTTTTTAGAAGGTTGTAATTTATCTTCCTGAAAAATACAGGATGGAGAAATGATTGAATAATTGTTCAGTAATTATTTAGGAATGAATTAGTAACTAGTAAGTATGATTTGAATTTCTCTACTTAAAAAATAAAGCAATCTTAACTATAAATAGCGTCATCTCTGTAGTATTGTTACTACTTGAACAGCTGCCATATGATTGTCATTGTGTATAAACTGTCCTAATTGCATTTTGATCAATGGAACTGTGTTGATGTGTGCCAGCTCGGAGTGTTTCCTGTGTGGAAATCTGGTTTTGAGTATCTTTCTATATTTGCAGATAATAAAACTCCTGAAGAACTGCGTGAGACATTAGTGAGTAAAATGAAGTTGGTTCTGAGCTCTGGTTCAGATGAAGAATGTGCAGTTTGCTTGGAATCACTGACTCTTCCTGTGATAACACGCTGTGCGCATGTGTTTTGCAAGCCATGTATTTTTGAGGTCATCAGAAGTGAACAGGTTGGTTGTCCTATGGTTACAGTTAATTGTAATAGCTATTCAAAAGCAATGAACTGGTATCACCAGAAGACCATCTTGCTATTGTTCTTTTAAATCATAAATGGTGATCAGTGTAAACCTAGTTATCAGCTGGGTTATAAAAACTATTGGCCTGAAGTCAAACTATGGAGAGAGTAGTTGTCAAACTGAACAGTGTTAAGGTCCATCAGTATTTTCAAAGACCTTTTCCCTAGTTCTCACCTTACTTTGTCCCTAGGGTACAAGTGATGGCATCCAGTGCAGCATTGTATACCTCCATATGGCTGGATGCCTCTTCACTGCTTGTATGCGATGTGATGCATGTATGTATTGTTGTGCTTAAAAGAGACCAAAGCTGTGTATTGGAAGTTGACTGTTGAACTCAAATCATGTCTACTCTCCTTATTCCAAGCTGATAACCTTCTAGATGAAATAGCTGCCTTGCTAGAGGACCGTCTTTATGGCCCTTCTCTAGACTCTCTTCAGAATAAGCTTATGGACGAGCGTCTTTTGCTTTTTTGAAAAACATAGCATTTATTTTTCTTGTGCGCTTCTAAGCTGTACTTTTCCTTCTTGTTTGCCCTTTCCTTTCTAGGGCAATCTGATAGGGTGGTAGTCTCACCATCTGTATCCAGTGCTGCTGCACTTCCTCTCTGGAATTGTTCTGCCTCCTGCTCAGCCACAGTAGGGCTGCAAGCCCCAGGCTGAACCTAGGTGGTGTCCTTTATAGGAGGCAGCAGGGGACAAATTAGTCCCTGCTTGTGCATAATCGGTCAACCTAACAAGACAAAGGTGGCAGTTGTTGTCCATCTGGCACGTAGATTGGCTTTGTTTCATTGCCAGACATGCAAGGTTTTGATGCAGATATCCCAGTCAAGAGTTTCTGGGAATTTTGAGGGAAACTAGTGATGTGAAATTATTCTCTAAGGAAAGAGCACTTGCAGAGGCCTTTTTCCAGCGCACAGGTTCTTGATGTGTCTGTAGCAGAGTTGGTGCCCCTACTCAACCTTCAGGTGTATTTAGGCTTGTGGAGAAATAAATCGGGTTATGATGTGATGGAACCTGTATTACTTGACTGTACAGTCAAGTTATTTACTATGCTTTGCCTAGAAAGGACCTTGTAATCTGCAGAACTAGGGCCTTTGTCCAATCCCACATTGTTCCATAGACTGCTTTCATAGTAGTGAAGTCTGAACAGAGGTGGCTGTAGTCTGTTCTTTTGAACTATCTTGAGTTTATAAAGCAGTCATTCTGAACGAAAGAAAGGCTTACTCACTGATTCCTGATTTCAGTCAATTTCCAAGGAAGTTTTTGCAGCTTCTAGTCAAAACACTGACAGACATCTAAATTCCAGAGTTGGGGAATTCACTGTTTCCCTATGCTATGTATTTGTCCTAGTGCTGCATCTCAGTTGGGTAGTTCCTGTGCCTGAATGGTTACAATGCAACTCTCTCCTAGTAAATACCTCGGGAAAGTACTGTACTTACCACCTTAAAAACAAAGCAAACCAACAAACTCATACCCTCTCCCCCAAAACAGCTTGGGTTCAAACAGGATTCTTCCAAGCAAGATGCCTGTGGCTTCCATTATTAATACAAATGACAGCATTAAGCCATCAGTGAGGAATGGGATGTGAGGCTGCCAACACTAAACTGCTGAGTGAAAAGTTGGGCCTTTCATTGTATTACAAACTTGGAGACCATTTTATCTTTCTACTGTTAACCTAAAAGTATTTACTGAAATTGGAAAAACTTCTTAGTACTTAACAGCTTGAGAGTTAACACCTTCTTCATTTCGATCTTTCATTGAGGCTAGCTTCAGAGTTGTGCAAGTAAGTAAAGATCCTACGCAGAAGTCCCAATAAAGCTGTAAAATCTCTACAGTAATCTAATGCCTTTGTGTATTAACTGCATTGTTGTAAAAGCTTACCAGATATGCATTAAAACATTCTTTTTTTTTTTTCTTCTAATTGTTGATCGTGAGACACTTTTTGTCACTTTCATATGCTTTCACTGCAAGTCTTCCGTATCTCTGTTGGCATTGTTCAGCTGTGTTTTGGGTTTTCTGTTGTTTTTAATTACAGTATTAAATTGGAGAAGGGATGCAGAAAGATGTGGGCCTTTTAATAAAAAAGGAAGGAAAAAAAAAATAATCTTTATGAGCACTATTAGGATTTTTTCCAGAAAACTTTTTCAGATTTATTAGAATTCATTTATTTTGTCTCGTCACTGGAGGATTTTTGGATTGCTGTCAAATCAGCAGTGGTTCATTTGTAACTATGTTTTGGAGACTGTTATTTCAGATTCCTTTGTGTTAAGATTCTGTCTCTTGAAAGGAAGGATATCTTTATTGCTGCAATAAATTAGTGTATGCAGACTATGACTGCCAGCCTCTTTAATTGGCTAGAGGTTCATTCCAGATTAGCAGCCCCCAGTACTCATCTGCTTTGTGAGGTCTGCTTTGCAGCCTGTCTAAAGATGCCTTGGTTCTGTGGCCAGATTACTATATAAACTGAGTTAGCTAATTTTAAAGGGTTGCTCTGTTAGGCAAAAGTTTTTCATGTCTGTTACTTTTGCTTCACAAAGTTGTGTATTTGTGTAGTGCACGCAGTCTTCTGTTAAATTTTGTGAGTAGTCCTATGGAAGTGTTATTGTGTAAAATCTAAACTTTGCCTTATCTAGAGTATGCTTCAGAGAAAAAAGCCTTTGGTGTTAAATTATGTCTCATTTCTCATGTCTGTTGGGGAAAAAGAGAAGATACCCTGTGTCTGGCCCTGACAAAGCATATTTAATCAGACTGCTATTATTGCTGTGCAGGCTTTAAAGGAAAAGGGTAAAAGGTCATTCTTTGTAACTAAGGAAGATTTTGTCTTTGAAAGATGGTTTATTTTTCTGATATTTGAAATAGTCTTCTCCCCATAGCCCAAGTATTTGCTTGCTTTTAAATCTTGAGCTGCTTATTCCAAGTATAAATATGCTCAGAAAGAAGACCACTTCTAAGGAAGGGTGAGTGTTTTTAAAACATGTAGCATTTATGTCACCTTAATGTTATCACAAACAAAATATTTTGATTGTTATGTCAGAAATGACAAAGCAGTGTGTTACAAGAATGAATGTACTCCTTGAGGACTTTTTTTTGTACGAACACCAATATAATAATTTCATAAAAGATGCTTTATAAAGGTGATCTTTAGTACTCACTAGAAATAATTTAATATGTTTCTTCTAATGTTATTTGGGCTTTTTCGTAGCCAAATGCCAGATGCCCTCTCTGTAGGAATGAGCTTCGAGTAGAGCACTTGGTGGAATGTCCCCTAGAAGAGGAAATAGACTTCAGTAATGGAAAGAAGTCCAATCAGAAGTGGATATCCAGTTCAAAGGTACGTTCCCTTGTGTTTTACTTGGCTTTCGTTATGGTTTTGTAGAGCACTCTCTAGAATTTTTATGTAAACATGCTGAACATACTTTACATATGCGTAACATGCTTTAAATTATTATTTAAAAGTCTGCACAGCATGTCTGGCCAGCACAGGAGAAAATGTATAAGAAAAGCTCATCACAAACAAATTTTGCAGCAGAGAAACAAGACAAAAGGAGCACCAGTTGTAATTTGGTGCTGGTCATTGTGCAGTACATAAATGTGTATTAATTAACTAAAACTTTTGGTAAAAGAGCTGTTGCTTTGTGTTTTGTTTCTGAAGATAGTGTAGTTCTATAACCACTGAAACTATTCAGCTGTTAATTTACTTTTGGAAACTAAAAATCTAAATAAATCCTTCTTTCTTAAAACTTGCCTAAAGAATATATAGTCTGGTCTAGAGGGGAAAACTAAATGGGCATCAAATGTTCAATGTAACACTTGTCAGATAACCTAGTGAGATATTTTTATTTTACTTTGCAGACCTGTTTCTCAAGGTCTGCCACATCGTTTTTTGCCTTGCCTTCATTGTGCATTCACTGCCAAAAATAAAATCTTCCTGCTTGTACTTTGACCTTTTTGTTTTGAGATCGCTTTTCTGAAACATTACATTTTTAATTTTAATTTGTAATGAAGTTATTGTTCTTTCAAAAGTTGGTTATAATTTATTCTCTAAAAATCTTTCCGTGGAGACCTAAGAATGAATTTAGGACACTAGTGCTCTGGATTAAATTAAGATTCTAATTTTTTTTTTTCTCTTTTACCTGGTGCAGTTACTTGCATTCTCTAGTTAGTGGTTCTTTACCTCATCATAGCTAAACCTTACATGAGAAAACTGGCAACGTTCCTCTGCCTCAGATCCAATTCCTTGCTCCTTTTGTTCTCATGTTGGTCCCAAGAGTGCTTCTGGTGCCTCCTTATCCTCTGTCATACCTAGCCAAGGGTCTTGCATAGCTTGCCTGAATATTCCTGGTGGAAGCCTTTCTCGCTTCTTGAGTATCGCTACAGTAGAGCACTCGCCTTGTGGCTGTCCCTTGCTTAAGCCTTACTTTTCAGAGTTCTGGTACTCTGTTGCTTTTTTCAATATGCCCTGGAGGTAGGGGACTTTTTGACTCCTGACAGTGGGAAGTATGTCTGGAAAACGGCTTTGTGAATCCTCTTCCCCAGAGCATCATCAACCACTCTGTAGTTCATGACTGTTCAGTGTTCAACCCTTAGTTTCCTTTGGAAACTAAAAGAAACCCTACCCGCAGAATTAAGATTAGTTTGTTTAAAAGGTATTACTGAACAGTGATTTCTCAATTGATGTGAACTTCATCAAAGCATCTGTAGGAGTGGAATCTAACCAAGTCAGAGTAAGCTGCATAAGTCTTCGTTTGATTTCAGATAAATGCTCTCATGCATGCTTTGATAGAACTACGGAGGGATAATCCAACTGCTAAATGTCTGGTTGTTTCTCAGTTCACAACTTTCCTGTCACTGATAGAAAACCCCTTGAAGTAAGTAGAACTACTGTAGTTTTTAATAAACATGTGCTTTTACGGTCTTTTAGAAAGATCTCTCAAGGAATATAGTATCCTTTTGATTTTTAGAACTTCAGAAGAGGAACAAATTACTTAAATACTTTGTTTAGTGGAATAAAGCCATGAATCTCATTCTTGTTATTTTTAATGTATAACCTGTGAAATGCAGAATTTTAAATATGCATTTCAAAGTAGAGGTCAGGATTCTAATGTATTTATTTCCTGTTGTAACAGAAAATGAATTGTTAACTTGAACATTTTTACTTTCTCTTCAGAGAATCAGGGTTTGCCTTTACTCGTTTGGATGGGTCAATGGCACAGAAGAAAAGAGTAGAAGCAATTCAGTGTTTCCAAAGCAGCCAAGCAGGATCCCCAACTGTAATGCTTTTGTCTCTGAAAGCAGGTGGAGTTGGATTAAATCTGACAGCAGCTTCCCGAGTGTTTTTAATGGATCCTGTGAGTAATGGGTTGTTCCTAATGACCTGGCTTAACCTAGGTGAAGCTCCTTTGGTAGCTTTCCTAAGAGGTAGAAGGAGAGCCCCTCTGAGAATGAACGCCACTGATGAGTATCTGTTAAAGGGCAAATAGGGCTTTTCTTAATTTGTTTCCCCGGCATCTTTTTGTTTTAACACAATATTTTTGTGCTGTCCGTTTATTTACTGTGAATGGAAAGAATGCTAGTAGTACTGTTAAGAAAGTGGTGTGACACCTTACAGTGTAGTATTTGATATTGGTTCCTTCTTTATTTCTTTTTCTTTCTGATACTTTTGAATGTGGTTTTCTGTTTGTTCCATTTAATAACTTTAAAAGCCATGAAGTGGAATTTCAGGAACAGTATATTTCTTTCTGTGTTATAATGCAGTGCTTCTCTGCTCTAGTCTCTTCTGTTACTTTTGTGAATTTTTTTATAAAAAAAGACATTAGTCTGAGGTTACTTTTTGTGGTTGCAGGAGACTGAGAAGGATGACGATATCTAAATTTAGGAAGTTTTTTCCTTTCATTAAAGCACTCAGGAATGCAAAATTATTTGTAAGGAATAAAAATGTAAATTAGACTTATAGCAAAATGGTAGTCTTAACAGAATTGGCTCATGTCTTGTGTCATTGTACAAAATAGAAGTTTTTCTGTTCACTTCCTCCCTTCCCCACTATTTACTCCTCTGCTCTGATGCCCTAGTTTTTTGGCAGTTGGAAACGGAGACAAATTCTGCAGTTTGTGCACTTGAAAACAAAACCAAAGTAAATGTGAAAATAATACTGTAGCTTTGGACTTGGGCACCTGGTAACACCCATAGTAAAGAAAAAGTACTAGCTTGGATATCGGGTTAGTGATAACAACAGCATGAAGACAAATGCTATTTACTTAATAAACTAAAGGAATTAAATATGAGTGAGAGTATGGAGAAGTTGCCTTGTAAAAAGGTTTTTCAGGAATTGCGATACATCTTCACAAGTATTGTTTCTGTATGTGTTGCATTGAATAGTTCTGTTGGAAGGGCCCTACAACACCATCTAGTCCAACTGCTTTTTTTTTTTTTTTTTAAACCAATTCCCTGAATAAGAAAACTTATGGAAAATCCAAGAGAATTTTCATTTTCTGTGAAGATAATTTACGAGGTATAATGCATACACTGTCCTGCGGCAAGCAGTTGTAAGAAAATAAGCTAAGCATTGTTAACACTGAGTCATCTACAGTATAACAGTTATACCTCACAAACCAGAGCCAAATATAATTGCATTTACGCCACTGAACAACATCTCTTCATCCTGCTGGTAACCATCCTAAGTGGCAGTGGTTGACTCCTTGTATTTGATGAAGGGGCAGTGGGACCACATGATCCTTTATGATCTCACTTTTGAATGTTCAGTGCTAAATGAGATTCGGTCATGCATAAGCATTCCTTGAAGTGAATTAGCAGCAATAATAGGATTTAAGAAGCAGAAATACCTCTGGAGCCAGTGGAGTAACCAGTTTTTCTACTCAAATTCTGTGGATTTGTTGTAGAACTATCGCTTAGAGGTCTGCATTCTTTCTCTGAGAGGGGTTACACCACAGTGCAAGGGAGAAACATTTATCCAACCACAGACTACTTTCTATCCCCCCCCCCTTTTTTTTTATTGTTTGTTTGTTTGTTTAAATACAATCATACATCTGCTGAATTCTCACCTTTAGGAAGAAATACGAACCTTTAATGTGAGAGTATCACAAGTATACAGATGTTTCTCTGAGGCTCAAGTTTCTTCATATTTTCCCATGTAAAATATAGTATCCTTTATATGAGGTATTGCAGAAAGGCATAGAGGTATTGCAATTCAGTTTTCCTTTGCTGGACTGATGAGAGAAGAAGAGTGAGAGTGGTACACTTTGGTCCTCCTCGACTACAGCAAAGATAGAATGGAACATGCTTGTGCATGTTTGGGCTAGGTCTTTCCTCAAGACATCATCTTGTTTGTACAGTCAGATTAGTATTAGAACGGTTTGCCATACGTAGCTTGCCAGGAATGTTCATCTTGCAGTGACAGATACATCATTTGTTGCACCTCTGCTCGCTACCTTAGATTGGAGAAACAAGACTTGTTTGGCTTTTATCTTGCAGCTTGATGTCTTAAGCGTGGTTAGGCATCAGAGGTTCTTAGAATCTAAAATGATTTTTTGTGCTAGCCTAGTGCTGTTTTTTCCCCCCTCTGATAGAAAGGAGTCATTAAGAAGAGTTCCTAGGTACCTTTCAGTATGTGGGTGACATGGCAAGGTGAGCCCATTGCACGAGACTTGCTTATCACAGGCAGAACATTACTACATTTTAGGTAGATTTAAATACCCATTCTGTGAGAACTAGTAGCGCTATACCTTTAGATAGAAAAAACATGCTGGAAAAATGCAGAGCACAGACTTGGCATTTCACAAATCCTTATATTTAGTGTTATATCCCAAGTATAAGTAGGAGCAGCTACACTACCATTTTGTGTTCAGCAATTTTCTTGTTTACCTAACTTGGTGATTACTGCATATACTAGTGGAAGTATACATGGGCTTTCTTAACAGTCAGGGGACTTAGTCTACTGATAAATAACTGCCTGTGTTCAGTTCCTTTAGATTTTGCTATCAGGAAAAGGGTACCGAGGCAGTTAGTATATGCAGTGTTTATTTCAGAATTAAAATGGTAACAAGATTGTTTTGGTGTCTCCTAAACTCCTGACAAACTTAGTTTTTAAAGCATTTACCTGAAGTTCCTACTTGTTACGAATATATAACCAGAAGTGCTCAAAGCTTTCTTTATCGCGGGATACTTAAGGAGTGAGACGTTAGGTTGGGGGTAATTAATCTGCAAGTAATATTTGCTCAAGAGCTGGTGGTACAATAACTTCTTCGTGATTCCGTGTGCATCTTGCTCTGTATTTTGAAGGGAGGTTATTTAACTTGTTCATTGCTGCTACTGATAGGCTTGGAATCCTGCTGCAGAAGACCAGTGTTTTGACAGGTGTCACAGGCTGGGTCAGAAGCATAATGTTGTTATTACTAAGGTGAGTTGAGAGATGATCTGTTTGAACTGTTTTCTGGTTATGAATAAATAAATTAGTATTTTTAAAAGAATTGTGACATCATATGTCTCACCAGTAAACTTAAATTGTGGTGTGATTTTTGACGTGTGGGCTTTGGATTATAAGATTTTACTAAAAGTAAGCTATTTCCCGTGAAATAATAATGTTAGAAATTAGATGTCCCTGTTGAGCTATTTGGAGTGAGTAAGATGGGGTAGTATTGCTGTTGCCTAGCCTGGCTGTTACAGATTATTGTCTTGAAGGTATGTAGAATGCTTTTGCTTTTGTCATAGCAGCTTGTTTAGCTGCAGAAGAGCAGCTGGTCTGTCTCATTAGTACCCAGTCACAAAAATATTACTTGGGAAATTGAGGACAGGTTTCTTCTAATATAAGTAGCAAAGAAGAGATAGATATTATTCCAATAAGTGTTTAAAAAAAAGGGGGGCAAAAAAAAAAAAAAGAAAATGCCAAACCTTTTCCTCCAACTGCTTTTATAACCCTTCCCTCTTGTGTTTTCTTTACAAAGTAATATCAAAATAACGTAACTGTGCTTTAGGGTACTCAGCTTTTTAACTATTTTTTTCCCCCAAAGTACCTAAATTTCTCATCCTAAACTTTTAATTAAAAAAAAAAAAAACAACACACGAAAAAACCCAAACCTTAATTTCAGTGGGGCTTTTTTTTTTTTTTGGTATTTCAGTTCATTGTGAAGGATTCAGTGGAAGAAAATATGCTGAAAATTCAGAAAAAGAAGAGGGAACTTGCAGCAGGAGCCTTTGCTACCAAAAAGCCTTCAGCAAGTGAAGTAAAACAAACCAAAATTAATGAAATTAAGGCTCTAATTGATTTATAGCTTGAAACTGTGGTATTTTGCATAAATAATGTATTTCATACTTTAGTTAATATTGCTCTTCAAGTTACATGTCTCATGCTAACTTTTAGTTTTGCTGTCTTTGTGGTCAAAACATAAATGCTTCAAATAAATTATAAAAACTAATTTGCTCCTAAATATTAATTTAGAAACACACAAACTTGTTTTACACTACTGAAATCTTTCCAGCGTTAATTTCTTCGAAGTGTTGCTTATTATGTACAACTCTTAAGAATACATAAAAATCCCTCAAAACAGAAATGCGTATTCATGCATTCTAACTTGCAAGAATGCAATCTCTTTTTAGAAGTGAAAAGGTAACAAAAGGTAAATAATGTGTGTCTTGTCCTTCAGACAGAACCCTTAAATAAATTAGCTTCATGTTTCGATCTCAATGTTTCCTGATAACCAAACAGATCACCTGGATTGATTGTTTCAGAACAGGTGGTCAGTGATCACTTCATAAGGAATTCTTACTTTTGCAGACTATGTTCAAAGATGGTATTTAATTCAAAATGGTAAATTTTTTTTACTATTTCTGAATAATACACAGGTGCAGCAGGGAGTTCCTCTGCTTACTTCCCAGGAGACAGTAAAAATTAAGTACTTAAATTTGTAAAACACTTTCTTTTAATATTTTACTTAAATGGAATGCCACCGATTTCTGTAAAAGTAAAAGTTTTGTGATTTGGATAAAATGCTAGAATCATAGGCTTGTATTGATAACACGCTTTCTAATAATTTCTGTACACGCTTTGAACAATACCACTGTGCTATACGCAAAGTAGAATACGACCCGCTCATTTGTCAGTGAATCAGTTAGCCCTTGCAAAATAAATTAAACAGAACAAATTATTTTAATAGCTGCCAGCTTTCTGACAGTGTTCTTGCACTGCTAAGTGCTTTTCCAATCCCATACATACATCTTAATGGAATGCTGATCTGCATGCATCTTGATTTATATAGGAAGAATTTGGTAAACTACTTGTGTTCATGTACTGCAAAGTAATAAATAGCACTGAAGAATCTCAGCTGAGTATTAGTTGAATATTATTGTCTGTTTCTTCTGTCTCTTTCCATTTGATTCTGGTCTTCTGTTATGTGTTTTCCTAACACTATGCTGCCTTCCCTGTAGTGCTCAGACTTCAAATTGGAGGCAGAGATTGCTATGTTTCGGTTCTGTTTAGATTCCGTGTTTAGATTCAGGAAGTGTATTTGGCAGCAGAGAAATGGAATCTGATTTTCTTCTAATGCCTTTCACCTTTTCTTATGTCTTAGAATACCAGCCAGCTGATTAAAAGATGAATTGCAAACATAAGAAATGGAAAAGGACTGAGAAGTAAAGGCAAAATGTCTGATATTTGGAGAAACTGAGCCAATGGAAGGAGTGAGAAAGGAATTCAAGATATGTAACCTAATGAGCTGATGCAGGTTTTGGGGAGCCAGCATCTTAGCTATGGAAAAAAGTGTGTTTTAAGTCTGTTAGAGAAAGAATTAAAAAGACATGAATGATGGAAGACAGCGTGAGCCCCAGTAACTGGTTGTCACTGTAAAGTTGACAAAAGAACAAGAAAACAGAGCCACAACTGATTGATTTTTTTTTTTTTTTGCATAGAGGTTATGTAAGTTAAATTTCTTTGGGTTTTTGTGGTTCAGATTCTGATGTTTAGAGATAAGCTGGAGAAATAATCCTGATGATGAATGAGAGATTTGGCTTTGTGTAATTCTTTCCATTTTCCAAGTTAAAATTCCATGAGGAAGAGACCCATTTCAATGGCTAGTCAAGCTACATTGTTACTTGTGTTAAAATATGCTGACATTTTGCAGAATGGCTGAGTTATGATTATGAAAACAATTACTGGTATAATTTTTCCTCTACTAGATGAGGGTTTCCATGTTCCAAAGCCAAATAAAAACGTTATGGAGTTAGTACTAAGCTGTATGGCTAGTTAAGGTCTCTCCCAAGAAAGCCATTAATGTATCTGAGAGAACAGTTAAAGGTCAAAGCTGAGAGCAGAAAAGTCCCATCTGATTTGATGGAGCTGTTCAGTTACTCAGGTGGTTAAAAACCACACAGTTATGGTTGTTTGGGGTTTCTTTTTGCCTTTCAAGAGCTGTAAGTAGTCTTTGGCTATTGGTATTCTTTCTTGGAGTTCTAATGGTATGTTCTGTGGCATGTGCTAGAAATGAGCTTTTGGAATTATGAACGTAACATTTTTAATTCCAAAGACTGAGTTAGTAGTCTGTCATTCTGGGTTGGTTTTTTTTTTACCCCCTACATAAAATAAAGATGTAAATGAAAAAAAAAATGCTTATAAACTTTTAAGAGTTGCTCTGAATTGTCACCATCTAAGGAACACCTTAGATTATATGCTTTTTAAAGGCAAATGGAGTTCCAATACTTGGGTTGCTAAGCAGGGCTATGATTTTTCTGAATAATGATGTTTTGAGTATAGTGCTTCAATTCAGTTACTGCTTTGAGTACCTACAGTTTAGAGCAGAAAATTGTTTGATGTATCAAGTGATACTATTACAAGGGATAAAAAGGGATCTTTCTTTTTCTGCAAATGCTGCCTGTGGTAATTATGAAGGAAATACGGCAGATAATGACATAAAGGCCATTTTATTAAAAATAAGCTGCCTAGAGTTTGGTATAGATGTCATACCTTTTTGCTTTCCTGAGGCTGTGGGTAAACACTTGACCACAGTATGAGTCACAGAGGCTAGGACAGAATTGTTTTATAGGTTTTCTTTCTTTACTAACTATATTTGTTAACTCAAAACATGCAGGTTTTAATATTATTCAGCATCTCCTTATCTTTTTGTATTAATGTAACAAAACTTACGTACTAAACCAAATTTTCAGGTTGGTATAGTCTCATGCTTTTACACTTTCAGTTCTTTCCAACTAAACTTAAAAAGAAGTAACGTGCCTATTCTCTAGTACAAATACAGACAAGGGGAGCAAAACTAAGACTATTTAGCTGTCTTCAAAAGAGTATTTTACCATTTTCCATAGAGTATTTTGTGAGCATGCAGAACTCAATATTTGTACTTGTTGGATAAAGTATACTTTTGTCACTACAGCTTTTAACTGGTAATCCCTCCTGCTTTCACACAACTTCAAATTTATCTGTTAAAAAAACCCCAACACAGCAAAAGAAAAACCCACACAGGAAAGGGCTAGTTACAACTGGGAGTTCAGATGCTATGTACTTCTAAATAGCTTGTAGCTATTTGGTTTGGACCTCATCTTTAGCATTTTTGCTAAATGGTGACCAAGGAATCTTAGAGCGATTAAGTAGTGAAAACAACTTAAAACAAACTAACTCTCCTACACAGATTACATCTTCTGCTTTACCAGCAAATGGTGAGAGCTTGTTGATTGTTTATTTTATCTCTAGGCTAAAAGTTTAGCACCCTCCAGTAGCTTCCTGCCAAAATCCTCCTTCATTAGGAAATAGTGAAATATTTTCTTAGTGTTTCTGGACTAGTACAGAGCATAGCTGTCAAAGACGGAACACTATGTACTTTGGTTCTGTTTAGACTTCTAGCTAAAGGATGGATCTGAAACTTAGTACAGATAACAGCCAATCTCTGTCTGTCTTCAGCATGCTTTTATTGTGGTATTTATTGTGGTATTTTTACTGCTTTTCCATGTGTCTTTGAATACAAGGCGTGGCCTGATGAGTGTGGCAAGAAAGCACTTTCTTTTAATCTCTGCACACATGGAAGGAGGAGTTTTCCTAATCAGGGTAGGTACCGTTACTTAGGCAGCTATTTAGTCTTTCTTGGCCAAAACAGCATCACCGTTGTGTTTAAAAACAAGTTCACAGTGTACAGGGCTTACATTAGGGATGATCTTTCTTTAGTCACCAAAAGAGTCCCTGTTCCCAAGCTCCATGTTGCTTATGTGAGTAGCTTCAGCAGGTACTTCCTCCACTGCCCTTGTCCTATACTTAGGGGATTGGCCCTAAACAGCTCCCTGGCAAATTGCTATATGCTCTGTAAATAATTACAGAACTAAAAGCTGGACACTTGCTAATGGTAGCTAGAGTAGGGTTAGCAAAGCTGAAGGGTTATACCGGTTGAATATTTTGGTTAGACTACTTCAGAGCTCCCTCTTTTTTTTTTTTAAATTGCTCAAGAGTTTAGGGAAGCCAGAAATGCATGACAACTTTTTATTTTTGTATCAAGTGCAACATTGCAAGTAACAGATAAAACTCAGTTTACTAGTCCCGTAGTATACAGAACTGAAAAATGCATTCTGCCATGCTGTAGGCACTGTGCGTAAGAACCTGGTCAAAACTTCAGTGCAATTGTGACTGGAAGAGCAAAGCAGTGCTATTACTGTTACATCTGTATGTGTCCCAGTGTCATGAATACATTTATGGTAAAGCAGAATGGCTACCACTCTAGTGTATGAGCAATCCCATGAACTAGATTTTACATCTAAAACAGCAAGCAAAGGAATCAATGCTAATCACCTTAATGAGGCAAGGTAACAAACCCAGTTTCAAGGAATATGTTGAGCCAATTGATCACAACAGAAGAAAATTTAAGCTGAAAATACCTGGTTTTATCTAGTAGGGAGAACTGGAAATTGGGCAGTTATAGGTGGCCCAAGGAATTCTGCTTCCTAGCTTTTGCTCAGTCTTCATCTGTAGCACTGCAGAGGCCTTCAGCCAAGAAGTTTTTCATCAAGCTACTAGCAAGTGTAACTGACCACCATCTACACCTTTCTAGCTGTTAGTTCTGGAACAAGTCCTTGCATCACCACTGTTTGAGACAGGCATTTCTACTGAAGGTAGGTATCAAGTTTCTTCTTGATGTTGTCAAAGGAATCCACTCCCATATAGTCAGCTTGGCCCTGTTCCCACCGTTCCTTGCGTTCTTCTGAAGATACAGTTGGTAATACTGGTGATGGTGCTGATACTGATATGTGGGACACTGCCTCTGTAACCTCTGCCTAAAAGGAAAGGCAGAGTAAAAATATAGAAATACTTTGCATGACTAAAGTGAGCAACAGGCCATAGAATGGGACAACGAAGTAGATGTTCTCATGCGCAGCAGCAAGCATTGCCAGCGGGCAGGGATTGTGCAGCTTTCCTAGCAAAATAACAAAGCAGAGTTACAGAGGTTAGCAGGGAGGGGAGGGGGAAAAAAAAAAAAGAAAAGTTTAAGTTCTTCATACCTCTCTACAGAAGCCACAAGAGAAAGCCAGAGTATAGACCAAGCCCGATAGCTGCAAATAGTTTGTTAGAAAGATGTAAGATTAACAAGAGAAAGCACATCTTAAGAGATCAGTAACTTTGGTCTTAGAAAGGTTGAGAACTTAAACTGGCCCATGTACTAAGCTAAGACTATGAAGTCTGCAGTCAGGTGCAAGCTACCAAACTGAGAGAGTCAGATGACAGTGAGAAGTGTTACTTTGGCTTTGGTAAGTATTGGGATTCATCGCTGCCAGTTTACGTAAGTATTCATTCTCTAGTTATCCTAGGCTTACCTAGCTTTGTTTCACCATGCAAGATCTGTATGTACATATTGCATGCTGAACTGGGGTTCTTCTGCTTGAGAACCTTATTAACCTATTACTGCAACACATTAGGAGTTAGGGCCCTTCTCTATGTATTAAAGACATTACTACAGTATAATTTCTGGTGCACCATTAGCTACTTACATAGTTTTAGGCAAGCAGACAGCTACGTTCAAGACCACTATAGCATGCTTCTCTTCTGTAGTATTATTTATTCCAAGCTTAAAACAACAAAACAAAAAAACCCTGCATCCCACAAACTAAACCACACCCATGCTTTGACATGGACAGAGGGAAGAGAGATCAGTGGAATGGTAAAGAACCTGTCATCCATACTGAGGTAGTTTCTACAAGAATAGTAAAGCACATACCATGTTTACACCTGTAGTAGTTTCTTTAACAATTCCATGCTGTTCTAGTAATGGTAAAATATTAGCTGTATAGATATCCCACCACATGTTGAGGAATTCTGGGTGAACTATTTTAGGGTCATCCATGTTGCCTTTTATGCTTTTTGTTCTGGAGTCATATGTATAGTTCCATGGCTTTGTGCTTCCCAGGAAATGCACCACTTTAGTATTTGCACCAAACCTGTTGGACAAAAAAAGTTAGAACCCACAGTTTGTGCAGGTGTCTAGAAAGCAAGTTTTGACTGGCAGACAAATTTTAACCTGAAGTTTCTGCAGGTGTCCAGAAAACAGAAATATGAATATATTTAGGAGGTTAAACACATCAAACTGCCAATGCCTACTGGGACTGAAAGCATTGCTATACAACAGAAAAAATGCAAACAGAATTCTACATTACACTAGTCAGGATACAGCCAAAAACCTAATGGTCTGGGTTATTTAAGTACTTACAGCCAACTCAAGCCTTTAGGTAGAGTGATGTCCATAGCTCAGGAGAGAGCAGTCTCGAGCAGCCGTTGCAATCGGAACTGGTTTTAAAAGTGAAAAAGATTCTACTCCAAAGTCAGTGATCCAGATCATGAGGCATTACAAGCATTATGTAGAGAAGGGTCAGCGTTAGAGTTACCCTTTCAGTTTACAGCCCTGTAGAAAAGGATCATTGGAAGGCCCTGCTGCAGGAAGACCGTGTCCCTGCAAAATAATAGCTTTATATAACCTAGGTGTTTTGGAGGACTTCTGATCTTGGTGCAGCAGGGTCTTGCTAGACATCCAACCATTATTTTCTAAATAACCTTAGTTTAGCAATGAGTGGGGTTTGTGGTGGCGGGTTTTTTTGCTTGTTTCTTTTTAAAACTCTTTTAACTCCATTTTCAATACGGACTTCTAGCTTTGTCCCAAATGTTACCAGTATGTTCTTTTGCATTAAGAGTGTAGATGAGATGCACCCCTTTTGAAGTAAAGAACTTAATACTGAAAGAGACGGCATTCATTCCATTCTTCTATGGTTCCAGAACTACAGTTCAGCTTCGGCCAGTTTCTTGAACAAGCAATACTAGTCTCTCTAGTAACAGTGACTGTCTCACCTCCTTCAGCTTGCACCACATGTTGGGATTTCTTCTCAACGTAATAAGATTAAAATGGATAATAATGCCAAACTAGTTTGTCTAACATTTTGTTAATCTCACCCTGGTCATTTTGACCAGGACTCAGATGTTTGAGTTTTACATGCGGAGACTATGCAGGTGTGTTTCAAAAACTTTAGAATATTCAAAACAAGGCAGTGTGCATTTGGGTGGGGGTTTTGTACTATTTTAAGATCCTTGACTGTGTTTCATTATTCATGTTCAATGTTTTGAACGCAACTGATCTTACTGCAGAATGAAAACCTATGCACGTGTGAAACGAGGTCAAGTATTTGCAAGTAATTGCAAGAGAAAAAAAAAATTGCCTTCAAGAGGTCAATTCCTTGGCTTTAACTTTAAACTCCATATGTCAAGATTTGGCATAAGAGGACTACCTTAGTTTTATTAGTTGTCACAGCACTACTTAACAGCCTGAGTTTCCTTCATCTTAGGCTGCTGCTGTTCTGAGGAAATCTGTCATTGTTTAAAAATCAAGGCTATTTAAGCTAGAGGATGCCTCAGAAGTGTTACGTTACGCTTGCTGCAAACAGAGAAGCGTACTCTTAGTATTCTGTCCACTTAAGACCTGTACAACAGTTGACAGATGCCAAGCTTCTACAATGTTTTCAGTATCTGCTTTCTAGATACCTTCTAGATCTGCAATACTTTCTTTTGACATTTAAGCTCAACTGTTAGGAAGCTTTATGTCCACACTGGCCTCAGCAACTAATCTGTCTTTCCCCGTCTCCCAGAAAAGTCCTTCATCAATGTTTTGAGGTTAGAGAGCATTTGTCATGAATTGGCATTTTCCTTTGGAAAAAGGATTACCGAGACTGCTGTGAAATCTAGTCTCGCTGTACAAAGCTGCAAAAAACTTAGCTATTGATGTCAGTAGGTTTAAATTTCACTTTATTCCAACTGCTGATTATCAGGAGTGTAGCTGCTGATCTAACCAAGGGAAATTGTTCCACCTATTGAGCAGGGCATTCTACTTAAAAGGGCTGCACTTCCAGCATTCTACTTTTGCAGGTCTGCTGAATTCAGTTAGGCAATTGATTCAATCAGTTAAATGGAATTTTTGTCAGGAGCCCCCAAATCCAATCAGACTTTTGTGGCAACAAGGTCATTTGTACATTTAAGGTCATGTGACTAACAACCAGCCAGCCATGGAAAGAGGACATACTTTACAATAGATGTTAGCTTATCAAATGCTATCCAACTACTTAGTCATTCTTAGGCTTGCATATATTTCTTTAAATAAGTGTTCCACTTTTAGCATGACAGGATTTCAAATGGTATTCTGATCACAAGACATAGTTTGATCCTGAGCCAGCAACAGTCCTGCTTATGCTAGCTGCTGCTTTAGACACTACTAACCTGATGTCATTCAGAGATCAGATTGTTTTTATGCAATTGGTACTCTCCCTCCACCCCCCCAACTTTTGCAGCTCCTAATGAGTAAGAGTTTGTGTAACATTTCCGCTTCCCCCTGTGTTTATTATAACACTTTGAGTGACCCTACCACTGACATATGGTTTACTCACATGCCCAATCTAATACTGCTGGCTAGGGAGGATACAGTTGTTTTCCTTACACAGGAAACATGCAATGGTATGGCGGTTGGCTGTAGTCTTTGCTCCATCTTGCTATTACTTAAGGAACTGTCTGAGATCTAGAAAGACTGTTGAGAGAGAATTCTAGCTTTATACAAGTCTTTGTTCACCATGTTTATTTGAATAGTATACATCGATTAGATGAACAGTAACTACTGGTTGTTAAATACCCTAAGTATTTAGGGTATTTGTACCTTGAGTGAGGAAAGGGCAAGTTTATCTAGGTGGGAACAATACGACCAGTGACATGCTGAAGTTCAGCTCAAGCTGATTCAAGAGCTACTGCCTTTGGTGAGAGCTGTAATAGACAGTATCCCACAGTGGAGTAGTGGTTCTTCCTTTTGCAAGTGACCTGTCAAATGTGCTTACTCTACATCAACTTCAGTGTTACCACCAGGGATGAGTGGTTTAAGCTACAGATACAGCTTTCTCTCTGCATTTATCATGAGATGATTCATTTAACTAGTATTAATTCAACTTTTTTTTAGAGTGGAAACTATACCTTCTTCTAGTGACAATAATGCTCTCCCTTTAAAAAAAATTGTGTAAGTTCACATTGTGCCTATTCATTCTGTTACAAGAAATTGGTTTATATAAGCTTTGAAAGTCTCCTTAGAATTTTGAACTTACGCTTTAAATGCTGGAAGGTAGGAATATACAGAAGTGCTGCTCAAATTATAAATAAATGGTAGATGTTTGCTCATGTCTGTTGTTGCCCAGCTGCTGAAGAAGGTGTTTAATAACCCCTGATCTGCACCTGAAAGAGAGAGCATTAATAGGCTACAAGCATCAGGTAGCTGTCTTAGGATCTTTTTCAATCACTTCACTTTGGTGATTGTGATTTGGTGAACAATTAAAAGTCAGTAATGCAGTTGTCATGTCCAGTAGGAGCTTGGCATAGAGCGCTAGAGTTCTATTTGTGAACAACCCTGTAAATCCTGCAGCCTTTGAAAATCCAAAAAATGCAGAGAACGAAGGAGGTAGTATGTGTGGGGTTACTTTTGCTAAAAGATAGCAAGCTGCTCACAAACCCTGCCGGTTTGTTTTATACCTTAAGCTCAAGCTGTGTAAGGCAGCAAAAAACAGGACTTGACAATTGAGTACTGTTCAGCTTCAGGAAAGCTGTAGCTCAGAAGACCAAGTGCCAGCAATTAGTTTTATTACTTATGCTTACAGATGCATGACCAACATCTCAACACCAAAGTTAGGGTATCAGTGGTCTGTTAGACCTGCAGCCCTGGATGCATCTACCTACACTGTGATATGATAAGGAAAGCACATTCAGTCTTGGTGACAACTCTAGTAAAACTTCATCAAATCCTTTAACAGGCAATAGGCATTCCTAGTTCTGTACTAAAAAGCTGCTGACTAACCCCTCAGTAAGGATAACAATCTAAATTATGGCTAGACCTACTGTGTTGGGAGAGGTCACCTCTTGGTTTGCAAGTAGAGGTTGTAATGAGGTCAAATGAGTCTGAAGTTGTTTGGTATGTCAATAGTAGAGTAGCTAAAAAAAAAAGCCTCTGGCCCAAAGCAGACTAGTTTATAAGCAGCTACTGAGAAGTAAAAGCTACTTATTTATATCCATTCATTCTTTATTGCCGTGAATAGGCTTAAAGACTAAGTGCTAATAGTTCCTCTTAAGAAGGAGATTGAAGGGAGTCCCTCAACTTTCATTTGCTGTCTTCCCCTTCACTTGTAACTGCATTCACAAGTAGCATTGCTAAAGAGTAGGTAAATGGATAGCTTAGTTAGAAAAGAGACAATGTTTTACTTTAATCTTTAATTTTCTAAAGCACTCAGTCACTGCTGACTCAGGAAGGGTTGTTTTTTTTAATTGGCCTATGATTAGATTTAGGGCAGTACTAAGGTTTACACCCTCACTGCTGTTTGAGCAGAATTTGCTTTTTGCAGCTGAAGTATCTAGACACTGGGCATAAACTTAGATGTACAGACAGTACACTGACAAATATAAATTCTAAATTATCCTGTTACAGCTGTCAGCATACATGCAGATTGCAGAGTGAGAAATTGCCTAGAGACTCAGTCAAGTAATTTCAAACCTCTGACTTGCCTCTCAACCCATAAAGGAAGGAAAGCACTTTTGAAGAAGTTGTGCCCATCACAAGAGAACAGAGAAACCAGACAAATCCTCTGGTCTTTACTCGGCTATGTTTCATTTTAACTTCTAACTCAATGCTGTGTTAAGAATGCATATGTTAACAATAAGATCATCTACGAGAAGAAAGTCTGGGATGCCCTCTCAGAACAGATAGCTCATAACTGAAGGGGCAGCAACAATATCTTTAACTTATTCTATAGGCCTTTCTCTCACTCAGATTGTTTTTACACTCTGCTTTTTTTCAGATTGCATGCATTTGTGCCAAAGCAGCCACTGAAAGCAGCATTTAGCTGTCCTAGTTCAGACTTCAACAGTGGTCTTCTTGTATAAACTGGACCTTAGACATAAGGTGAAAGAATCAGGCGGTAGTTACATTAGTGGCGTATCTACAGATGCAGTCTTGCTGCATTATATCTTTATACGTAAAAGCAACTCTTTTAGATCCCAGGCTAAAGAGCCAGAGGATTGTCAAAGCAATAGCAACATTCCTAAGGTATCAGTACTACCAGATTTCTTTTAAAACCAAATTTTTTCCCCCTCCACTACTTTTATATGGTATCTAGAATTACTGCATGACATATTCCTCATTACCTAGAAAGGTAAAGTTCAAATAGACAAAAATAGTTGTCTACTAAGTAGCCATCACTGTACCATTTCTGGACAACAGCATTACACAGGAGGCATCTGTCTGCTGTTACAAACATGAAATACTCCGGAAAGTCTTGCATTCCCTAGTTACTACTACTGCAGATGGGGTGAAAACTTTAGAGCTTGACTTCAATTACGCATAGCTCGGTAGCTTGTTGAGTTTGCATCCTTGGGTCCTATTAAGGGCAGTGACCCTTCACAGGTGTTTCTCTTATAAAAAGTTTCCTAGGAACTTTATTACTGTCTAGATCAATTTAAGTTTAAATCCCCTTTTTTCCCACTGCGTTCATGAGCTCAGCAGCAGCTTATGCAGGTAGTGTAAGTCTCCATGGTCTCACATCAGTTCTACCATTTAATAAAAACTGAATAACTTTTAAAGCTGAAGTACAAATTACAGTTCTAGAAATTTGGTACGTAAACCCACCATTTTTGCTGTTAAGAGCTGCAACAATTGCTTCATGTTGAGGACATTGAGGAAGTTTCACCATTGTGTGGCTTGAAAGCTAAAGTCAGAAAGTATATTGTGGAAGTAGTTCTATTCCTCTGAAGGGCAGGGGCCTTAGACCTAGAAGATGGGGTCTGCTAGCAGACAAGCACAAAGCTCAGAGGAGAAAATCACCAAGTCTCAGATGTTCCTGGAGCTACTCAACAGTCAGTTTGCACAAAGATGTGGGTTTGTTTTGGGGTTTTTTGTTTGTTTGTTGTTTGTTTTTTTTTTAATGCAACAATTCAGTACCATGCTGCAGCTTTTGGCATAGCTGGTAATCAAGTTACCCAGCATTTGAGAGTACTCCCAGAGCTACCAGCTGCTACCTTGTCAGTAGCGAGGTAGACAGACCCTTCATTACATTGCAGTACTCACGTTCACTAGAGTTTATTCATATGGTAGCATTAAGCATCCAACTGCAACTAATGTTCTTTAGGAGGCCACATATAGGAGCCCACGCACCAACAGGGATTATTCTGCAGACTAGGAGCGACATCCAGAATTTTTGCTTTTTACAAAGTACTGAAAGGTAAGTCAACAGGCTGGCTAATTACCTTCTATTAAGAGTTCCATTTTATAGTCTTATTTATGTTATTTTCTGTAGCTTTTTCAGTTAGACTTTGTTTTTATCACAGTAGTTACATAATGAAGTTTAGTGACAGGAGACAGTGACGGTCATTCAGAAGCCTTTAACTATAGCAGTCTTCAAGCAACATGTGTTTACTGCAATGGTAAGAGATTGGTAAGGAGACTTACAGGACAGCAGAACTTGGCTTCTCAAGCTTAAATGTGGCACAGTGGCCAATCCCAAGTGACCTATAGTGGGAAGCAGTCAAGGCTACATGCACTCGATACTGGGAAAAAGACGGTCACCGCCCTATAATGACAGGAAGCTATCCCATGGCATATGAAGATAGTTGCATCTTCAAATGTTTGTTTCTCTGAAGCTGCACTCAAGTTGGTCAGTACTATTTTTTTTCCACAGCAACTTGAGTTAGCATAGAACATTCAAGCCTTGAGTGTTAGGGATGCATGAAGCATAGTACTGCAGTTTCATTTGCTAATGCATGCACTGTGCTTGCTACATCTTAAGATTTCTTGTTACATGATTCTACATTGCTAATGCTTACAGCTACTAGTTTGGAGGCCAAACTCTTAGGTTTTTTTAATTTCATGAGTCTGAAAAAAGTAGTTTTACTACATACTGTAATGATAGCCTCTATTGTGAGAAAGATCTAATTTCTGTGTAGTTACACCGAGTTCAGAATTCTATCACAGAGAGTCCCCATGACATGTATATAGTTACTGAGCCATCCCAAGCACTATTACCAATTTGGTGCAACTTTTATTGAAATCAAATTAATACATACCATCAAAGCTGCCTTTCTCTGTAGCAAACTGTAACAGCTGATTGTATGTTTCAATGGAAGGTCGGTAAACAAAAACTCCAGAATTAAAACAGTCAGGCCAGCCTGGATCTGGTGCTGCAGACAGCTCTTCTCTCTCAAAAAGTTCATCGATATTTGACAAAACCTAGTTGTAAAGGGGGTAAAAAATTTTCTGGTTTTTAGGTTGGGAATTGGGGTATCATGTTTTAATGGATTTTCACATCTACCTTAAGACACAAAAGAAAGTTCTCATATCAATGCTCTTGTCTTATGGAAGACAATACTTCATGGAGATAGTCCCCTCAGACTACATTACAATTAATTTAGATAAAAAAGGCACATACATTTTTAGAGTTACTAGTCCAAATAGCAAAAAGACCTCTATTACCCCTTCCCTTAAAAAACCCCCCCCAAAGCAACCAACTCCCCCTCCCCCCAAAAAATCCCGAACAACAAAACCAAAAACAACCCCCATACCAGGTCATTAAGGGGTACCATGAGACATGACCACTTACCATTGTGTCTGCATCCATGAAAACGCATTTTGAAAACTGCGTCAGTTCCCAGCAGTGAAGCTTTGTTAGTGTGACACCCAGCTCAGGTCTTTTCATTAATGCCAAGTGTGCTGAATCCCCACTATCCAAGACATTTACCAGTATGACTTCATCAAAGACTTTTTCCAGCACTTTCCTGGGGAAAGAGTCAATTGCCAAGATTTAGTTCTATTGTTATCCCAGCACCAGACCACATGACAGATTCCATAAAGAGAAGCGGAACAACGGGGAACCTGGCAGTATTTCTTATGCCATCAGTATGAGCTGACTGCATGTGGTGGAATGCACAAGTACACATGTCTGCTTCAAGGCTTCTCGTTTGTAATGGGCACATCTTGGGGAACAGAAGTTTGTTTGGGGTTATTTTCTTCCGCAAACAGGGCTTTAGTTGGCATTGCTACCAAGTCCAGTAGATCATGGCTACGTAGTACCAGCTTTCCACAAAGCTTTTTTTCAGCCAGACTCTGATTTTTGGCAAGTTAACAGTCTACTTTGAGCAGGCAATTAAGAAATGGGAAGCTGTTGGAGCAGCTTGAGCAGGACAGTAGCTGAATCCTAAATAGCTGAAACAGAAGTTTGTGCAATAGTTATGACACTGTTCTGGATTTGTGACTGTTAGGGACATCTGACTAGACTCAGTTGCTAAAACTTTATGGGATAAAGTTTTAAAGACTCACTTAATCATGGCTGTGGGTACAGCAGTGTTTTGGCCCAGTATCACGTTCACCGTGATCACGTTCAGTAAGGTGACACTTAAACTTTCAGACAGTGTAGTGAAATTTTGTGGCAGATACCCAACCTTTGCTTTACCGTCAGTAAAGCATTATCATTAGTTCAAGAGAGGTTAAGGAGTTCATGCTGCTTAAAATACAAAGCATCTGTGAGGTCTCACTATTCTACAGTGTATCTTGAATGCTTAGCAATTATCAGTACAATTTGAGCCACAGAGCTTGTAAAATGAGTTTAAGAAGTCTGCCTTGCAAGGCTGTCTTTATACAGACAGTTTGGTATGGACAGTTGCTTCTGAACTCAAGGCATACCTTGTTAGTGGATGCAGAGCGAGAAATGCAAGTTCCAGTTACACCACTAGGTAGGTAGGTATCGCTGGTCTAAAGGCACAGTACTAGCTGGCTTGCTTACACTAGCACATAAGCACATTTATGATTCATCTTAAAAGAGCACGCTCACCTAAATAGGCTAGAATGGATGTTCCTGTACGTAACATCTTTATATTGATAAGGCTGTTTAGCTGCCAAGAGACTCCAGGGAGAGTCACTCCATTTATTATTGAGCCACTTCTCTACTGTCTCTATAAACTGAGAGATCTTTTCAAAGGAACTTTCCCATGTAGAGAATCTTGACCTATCATCTGTAGTTCGTATAGCTATTAAGTCAATTGGTTTTTTACCCTCCTCTTACGTGTGGAAAGAGCACCCAGTCCGCTCCATACTGAGACTATTCTAGAGAGGCTGTAGGAAGCAGTTGCCTGTTAATTTCATTTGTTGTACTGTGGTGACCTCATTAGATGCCTCTGTTGATCTGCTGATTTGATGTACTTGGTACTACTTTAGTTCTGCTCATTTTCTTCTCTCATGACAAAATGTGATTTGAAGTGTCTGCTAGATTTCAAGAGAGCTTGTGTTACATTATCTCAATCTGGAATGCTTCTGCAAGACAAATAAATACCAGTCCCCTACTCCCACCTCCACATGCATACACACGGCACTAACAAATGGACAGGCAATATCGTATTATTGGACAGTTCTAAATAGGGCTACGAAAGAGCAAAGATCCAGTTGAAATATCAGTATCAAGTCACAGTTTAGTGCTCTAACTACAGAGTATTTGTTAACTCATCATATGGAAGAAAAAAAACCAAAACAGTTTCATGTTTGAAGAACTTACAGAATTCCAGATAGCACAAGTTGAATTCTGCTAAGCTTAGCTGTTAAGCTTCCAGAGTTTTAGAAGGTTACTATTAAGGAATTTAACTTCTGTTTCTCAACCTTCACATCAGCAGGAACTGTGGCAGTTTGAAGTATGTAAGTGACCTTACCTCATAAGATCTGAGACCTGAGGAGTTATGAGTGCAGTCAGCTTCCTTGTTGTTCTGTGCTGTTGCAAGGAGGAACCAAGTACCAGTGCTCCTTTCACATAGGAGTCATTTGTGGCTAGAGTCACAAAAGACTGGTCTGGAAGAAATGAACTTGGTCAAGTTAGCGTGATCCACTACTTTATTCTGAGACAGATATACTAGAAACCTAGTATTGTTAGGTAATCATGCTGTGAGACCTCTAAGAGGTGCTCTTTAATCTGCGTATTGGGCCTACCTACATGGCTGAAGGAAGCACGTTATACGTGCATAGCTATACTTGCTATTAGTAACTTGACACATGGCAAAACGCAGTAAAAAAAACAAACCCAAGACTGTTGCAAGAGAAAACCAGTTCCAGTTTGCCCACGGGTTAAGTAAGTCATGCCAAATGTTAGAGAAAATCCAAAAGGTCTGAAGAGCCTTATTTTGGCCATTAACATACTATTTTTAAGCTAAAAGTATTGGGAGTCAGTGAGCTTGCATTTGGTCTAACGTTAGTAATGTTAGAGTTACTCTAGGTTCAGCCCTGAACCCTGAAGCTAGGGCAGCTTAAAACTTGTTTCATTTTCAAATGAAAGTAAGCATTGAAATAGATCTTGGACAACAGTATTAAGTTTTGCTAGCTCAGGATTTTGCAGATGAGTGGTTCTGCAGCCCATGGTTGCAGCTCTATCACAAGAACGCAAGATTTAAATGAGAAGTAGCCAGTAATATGATAAGCAATTTAAGACCTGCAGCAACAGTTTTTGCTCTTCAAGCAGAAAGAGGTAAGGTTGGATTGTTACTATAAAGTATAAGCTTCTGCTCCAGCTGTATCTTAAAAATAGATTAAGATGGATCACTTTGCTGTATTCTGCTTATTGAGGCCATATAATACAAGCTTTGCATTCTTTCAATTGTCATGTTGTTTTAAACGGCCAGGGTGGGACTGACAAAAGCAAATGAGTAACTTCTAAACTTCTTCAGTTCACCGTTAACTATCATCATGTAGTACTCCTTTCCAAGCTACAGCGCTTTATGAAGAAGTGTGCTCTTTTCCACCAACCTATTTTTGACACCATCAACAAAATAGTTTCTTCCTAAGAATTTCAAGAGCAGATTTTCACATTCAAATTTATTTTAGCAACTGTGATTTCTTTTGTTTACAGAAGTTGTTAACTAGGTTAGATCAGGATTGAGAATGAGGGTTCTGGGCACTTAGAGGCTTACTATCAAGTCTGGTAGTAAGATTAAAATAGTGACTGCTCTACTTTCAGAGAGCTTGTTGTTTGGTACAACTCCTCAGCCCATGAGACAGTCATCATCAATATCTTTTTAACTTAATACCATCTTAACAGTTGACAACAGAAAGTCATGTACCATAATTGTCTGTAAGCTCTGCAAACCTGGTTTGCAAGCCCTACAGACCAGCTACAAAACCTTCTATTTTGCTTAGCAGCAAAACCAACTAGTCCCAAGGGATTTAGATTATAGTGGTCAATTACAAAGTTCAAAAAAGCTTCTACAATGCCAGGAATACTTTTTTTTCAATTCACTTTAGCTACCAATTTGTAATAGCTCATATAATTCAGCAAGTCTACAGAGCAATTTTGTGTTTCTTTGAAGCTTTACAAATGGCAAGCGTGTAGCATTTTAAGTAGTGGGAACATCCTCCTAATAGGGCAGCATTTTTGATTACTTAATATACGTGTTACTCTTCAACTACTCAATAAATAGAAGTCTGCCACTCTATGCTGACAGACAGCTCACTAAAAAATGCAGTGTAGACAAAGTGGGATTGTACCCAACGTTCATCTGAATGTTGGGGTCCTTTTTTTCAGCAGTATAAGACATTCTTAAAGTGACCTTGCCACTGAAAGACTAGTCTTTTTCATTGAACTGTTAGCAGGTATACTTCTACCATGTCTCCTCATCTTACTGAAACTGAGTATGCACATGCAGAGGTCTTAGAGAAATAAAGTCAATTTAATGATGGAGTAAAGGCTAAGAAGCCCCCTATTCCATCCCAACTGCAGTAGGAAACTTTACGACTGCTTGACAGGAGGAGGATACTGGCAACTTGTAGAGCATCCAAGTGAGTACAGCTTTCCAACGTTTTGAATAAACTACGTTCTACTTCATACCTTCTCTATAGTACATTCACAGGCACATTCAGACATGTTATATCTGAGTCCATACTACAATTTGGGCAAGACCAGCTGCTGCTTAATGCAGAAGTTACATCTGCAAGAGACTAGTCCATTCTACCTAAACCAGAAGTACTTCAGTCGTGTGGGTCTCCCTTCCCATCCTCTCCCCCTTCTCCATTCTCTGTAAACGCTTCCTCCACAGTAGGGTATGTTTGCAGAGCAGTCACTGTTATGCCTGAAACATACTGAACTGTTAGTAATAGTGTGGCTGCAAAACCACAGAGAACGCGAGACGGTTGCACAGCTTCATAATTGATTTATCCAGGTAAAACCAAGCTACTTCAGAGACATCTTTGGCTGCCCAGTTCATAGGCTATAGCATCTGTACGCAAGAGTCTTTGCACTAGCCCTTACACACCTAAGAGCATCCTGGAAGCCTGAGCTAGGAGCAATCTTTCATTCAACAGCACGCAGGAAGGGGACTAGAGTGCTTGCCCCAGACGTTTTAAAGCTTCCCCGGAAGGATTTTCATAGGCATAGCCAGAGTTCATAGGTGTGTGCCTATTCCCCTGTTCTTTGAGTTCGGTACTAGTACATCTCATCTTTTTTGGGGTACAGGATTCCTAAGGAGACAGGAGCATCTAATCAGGACGTGCATCGGGGGGCAGAGCACCAGACTTCCTGCACCCTTCCAGATCTGAAAGTGAAACTGCCTCCCCTGACAGCTTCAGGTAAGAGAGGAATCGGGAACAAAAAAGTCCGGAAGAAAAAGAGCCAGGCATGCTCGGCGCGGCGGCAAGGAGTTGCTCGTTGTAAAGCAGCGGAGCGCACGGAAGCTACACGCTCTCTGGGCCGTTTCAGGAGAGGGCTAGGTTTTCTCCTGTGGGCCGCTGCGGGGCCGCAGCGGCCTCTCGGACCCTCCTGCCCCCCCCCGCCACGCTGGCCGCATCCCTCCCGTTAGGGGCAGAGCCCCGGGCCAGGTACCGAGGCAGGCGGCGCGCAGCAAGGCCGAACCGCGAGCGCCCTCTGCAACCGCGCGGAGGTGCCGGCCGGGCCGCCTCCCCGCCCCCCGCCGGCAGCCCCCGCCCCCACCGGCTGCGGCACCGGCTCGCCGCGTCCTCGCGGCGGCAGCCCGCCCCCGGCAGCCGCCGCTGGCAGGCACCGCCGCCTAAAAATAGGCGCCGCGGCGGCCCGCCCTGCTCCCGCGCCGCGGCTGGGCCGGGGCGCGACCGGGGAGCGCGTGGCGGCCCCGCCGGTGCGGCCCGCGCCGCCAGCGGCCGCCGCGAGTCGCGGCGCGCGTGTTGGGCGTCCGCGGGGAGGTGTGGCCGCGCTCACTGACCTGCCATGGCGCCCGCTCGGCGGAACGGCTGGCGCTGAGACGGCGGCCGCGCTCCCGGGGCCGTGCTGAGGCCGCCCCTTATATAGGGGCGGGGCCAGGCGCGACACGTCTTTGGCCAGAGGCGGAGGCCCCGCCCTAAGGAGTCCCCGCGTCGCCGCGGGGTGGGGCCTCCGCCATGGCCTCCCGCGGCGCTGGCACGTCATCGTTTCTTCGGCCGCGGGCGGGGGCGCGGGGAGGGGGTCTGGGGCCCCGCCGTGAGGGCCTCGGGCCCCGCCGGTGCCGCCTGGGCTAAGCGGAGCTAGAGGTTCCGCGGTGCTGAGGTGGGGTGGGAGCCTACGTCAGGATGCCGCGGCTCAGGCTGGCAGCGCCGGTGGCACAAGGAGAGCGTCGCTCCTGTGCTCGCCGAGCCCTGCAGGAGGAAGGAGTACAACCTCGCCGCGCCCGAAGTCACCTGCGGCTGCGGGGAGCGCGTTTACCGTGTACGCACAGGCCAGGCACCCCCGGTCCCGCGGCCGCATCAGGGCAGCGTGGCCACCGGTGAGCCATCCTTGATGCTGCCGCAAAATGGGGCACGAGGAGCGCCTTGGGCCGGACGCAGGCAGCTGCGCGCGCCGTTGGGATCGCTGTCGGGCTGTGAAATGCAGCTGTTGGCGCGTGCAGCGTGACGGGCGGTTTGGTGGCGGTCACCGCAGGGCGCTGCGGGGTGGCAGGAGGGGCCCTAGAAGAGGTGCGAGGCAAGTGCTTTCGGTTGAAGGCTAACACCGACACGCCTCTGTTAAGACAGCGTAACTGGTACTGATGGCAAAGCTTTGCACCTCTGGGGAGCACGTGTCAGCAGGTGACATGAGGAGATATGCCCATACTTAGATACTTTCTTTATGGCTCGATTTCAGTCCTTCAAGAAGTTTAAGCTGTACCTTTTCAGGAATGTAGGAAGGGTGCTAATAAGTTTCTGGTGCTCCTCTTTATCACCCTTGCAAGTGTTATGAGTATTAAGACTCTAGTACAGGTCCTTTGTTATTCACGTGAGTCTCTACCCGCTAGTCAAAACTGAGCAATTAAAGATGATGACAAATAGTGAAGGGTATAGATACGCAAGATATCTGAACTGAAGAGATGAGTTAGTCCAAAGAATCACAGAACCACAGAATGGTTGAGGTTGGAAGGGTCCTGTGGAGGTCGTCTGGTCCAACCCCCTGCTCAAGCAGGGTCACCCAGCGCCGGTTGCCCAGGACCATGCCCTGATGGCTTCTGAATACCTCCAAGGATGGAGACCACCACCTCCCTGGGCAGCCTGTGCCAGTGCTCGGTCACCCTCACAGTGGCAAAGTGTTTCCCGATGTTCAGAGGGAACCTCCTGTGTGTCAGTGTGTGCCCATCGCCCCTGGTCCTGTCACTGGACACCACCGGAAAGAGCCTGGCTCCATTTTTTGCACCCTCCCTGCAGGTGTTTGTGCACATTGATGGGATCCCCCTGAGCCTGCTCTTCCCCGGGCTGAACAGTCCCAGCTCTCTCAGCCTTTCCTCACAGGAGAGATGCTCTCTTGTGCCTCCGTCATCCCTGTGGCCCTTTGTTGGACTCTCTCCAGTATGTCCGTGTCTCTCTTGTACTGGACGAGCGCAGCTCAGGACACAGTCCTCCAGGTGTGGCCTCACCAGTGCTGAGCAGAGGGGAAGGATCCCCTCCCTCGACCTGCTGGCAATGCTTTGCCTGATGCAGCCCAGGATACCTTCTTTGCAGCAAGGGCACGTTGCTGGCTCATGTTGAACTCTGTGTCCACCAGGAACCCCAGGTCCTTTTCTGCAATCCATTATCTTCCTCAAGACAATGACCTGTACCTGCTTTTTCACCAGAATAAACGCAGTCTGTTAGGAATGGGATTCCTTTCTAACCTGAAATGGCAAATGGGTTTTGTCATGAAAGGATTTAAAAACAAAACGAAACCCTCAAATGCAAACTGATGAACAAAGTACATTTCACCTCCAAATTTCCCCAATATGGGAAATTATGTTTGAGCTGAGACAACTTTTGTAGACCTGTTTTAAAATCAAATTGCTTACTTTTAAAAATACCAAAATCAGGGAATTGCTCCTTGACCAACAACAAAAGCTTTCAGAGCATACTGGTAATTTATAAAACATCATGTGCGTAAAAATGCCTGAATCGTAATTATAGGCAATGCTGGTAATGTTGTATGTGAGTAGGGATTACTAATACTTTCCGGTATGCGTCCCTTTTTCAGGTATCCATGGCTTTGACAAACTTTCTCTGTGATGGTGTTGGGCATGGTTTGTGTCTGTCTCAGATGAAAGTTTTGAGAAATTTTTAGCCAGCACATTTCAGCTGCGTCTAGCTTGTTGCTTTGCCAAGTTTTTGAGAGAAAACAATAGAATAGCCACTGTTGGTGACTGCCCTCCCCCCTCCCCCCCCCCCCCCCCCGCTCCTTTGTATTATGCTAGAGTGGAGCAAAAGAGCGTCATTCCTTCTGGTTTCCATGTTAAAAACAAACAATCGAAACAAAAAAAATAGGTTTGTCAGTGTTAAGCTTGAAACTGTGACAGAGATATGCTCCCCTCACCCCCATGCACGCACCTGTTCGCGCATGCTTGTTTGAGATTTTTCAGATGTTCCTGGTTGAACAGGCTGTAAATTCTATGGTTCCCTTGTGTGACTGGATTGCACATACGTCTGTGTCCCTGTGCTGACTGGTTACACTCCTTTCCCCGCAACCTGGAGGGGAAAAGTCACAGGAACAACCTGAGAGATAATCAGCTGTCCCATTGGCTTCCAGATCAAATGGAAGAAAAGATCATGTGGCATGAGGATAGAAGGAAAAAAGCTGGGAAAAAAGAGAGGAATGCTTGGGGCAAGCTCTCATGAGATGAGAGCTAAGAGGGGAAAGCATCTAAGCCTAGGACAAGCTAAGCAAAAAAAAACCCCTTGGCCTCCAGTTTGATGGAGGAGGATAAATTTAAGACTAGGTGAAAGATAAGTATATGAGGATGGGAACTGGCCAGAGAAACTGTGTTACTTGTCAGCACACCATAGGACTTGATAAAAATCTGGTGAGGAGGAAGAAGGAATAGATTTTGCTAGATAAAAAGACGGACAGCATTCAGAAAGAATGGACAAAGTGCTGCATAGCAGCTCATTAGGTGAATACTGGCACAGTGAATGAAGTACAAGTCCTATGGAAAATGAGCCTGTGATCATGCAATTAAAAAATTACATCACAGTGCATGTCACGGAAGTCAAATTACCATTGCACATGATAGAACTTCCTACTTTTAATGACTGAGTAGTAGTGTTATTTTAGCAGGAGCTTGTCTATAACTTAATTAAAAAGACATTTCAAAACACCAAATACTAAGAAGTAGCTTTGAAATATAGTTAGGGTTTACATAGCAGTAACTGAAACTGCTACCCCTGTAACTGGACTGTGTTAAGTGTAAACTTCTAAAGCATTTAATTAGCCATTTACACTTAAGCTATATAATAATTTTGCAAATGTGCACAGTGAGTCCAACCATTAAATTAATAATACATTGTAGGGAAAGTTTCAGAATAAAACATTTTTTCTGCCTCTGCAAAATCTGGAGAAAAAGAGAAAAACGGTCGACTCCATGCATTCAGTCCAAGTTTAAAGTACTGGAATCCAGTTTTTACAACACTGCAACTGAAATGGTAATCTGTCTGGTTAGGAAAGAGAATTCCATGGTGTGCAGTGCATAGCTGGACATATAAAAAGAATATAGCCCGATTCAAGACAGTACTGAGAGGTTTGATTCCATTTTTGTCCTGCCATCTCTGTCTTGCCCAGTCATAAGCTTCCCTGATGACAAAAGCTGTTCTGGGTCATCCCCTCTGCTTGTTGAAGCCCTTCTCACCTTGACCTTACAATGAAGCTAGTAGACTGGACATTTATTATTTGAGAACTTAGAATAGTCTGCACAGAATTTTAAAATTTGGCACACATTTTTCCTAGTGCTAGGATTTCAATATAATGTAACTTATTCCAATAGGACTGAAAAGGCTTTGGTGTTTCTATTTGAATAATCAAAATATTACCCTGTCACTCCAGCTTATTTCAACCTTTCACATTCTCCTTTCCTAATGTGCGTTCTCTTTGCCTGTCCCAGAGCCAGTTATAGTTTTGGCCTCGTTTCCTTCAAAAAAATCCACCTGTTACATAAATGTGATAGTCTTCTGAAAAGCTAGGCTCTATCTTGTAAATCTTGCCTTTGCTTGGTGTGTGTTACTTAACACATGGCAGTGAGCACATGTTTAGCGGATTAAGGAATTCTTAGGATTTCTTCTAGCTAACATGATAAAATAAGCACTCTTATAAGCAGTGAAGCAAGTAGGTCTCAGTTTCTTTTGATTTATATAATCTTTTGGTTTTATTCTCAGTGGTCTATAACGCAAGCTACAATAGAAGCTTTTCTCCTGGTTGCACGAATAACCTGGCATCTATTTAAGGAGTAAATTGATGCTGAGCCTTTTTTCTCATTTGAGAAATAGTTACCTCTCTCATCAGTCTTTACAAAACTGTTAAAAGTAGTAATGCTGAGACCTCTCTCTGCTTTCTTACACTTAATGAAAAGGTTTAGATGTTATTGGAGAACACAGAACCGTGTACAAATTATTTCACAGGCCTCTTCTCCTTCGGCAAATAGGCTAAACAAGGCACAAGTAAGTGTGTTTTTCTCCTAACCTGCCCTCCGCTCCATCTCTGTCTGCTCCCCTTTGCTAGTGATTCTTTTAGGATGGGAGCCCACGAGACCTACCGATTAGGACATGTGGCTGGGAGCAGAAAGTAGGGGTTTGTCACCAGTTCCACTCTCCATTTGCCATGACGCTAAGGGCAGGCAATGCAGCTACGCATTTGTTTCCCTTTTGTTCTCTCTTTACCACTTGCCTAAAAACAGTAAGTCTGTCTCTTGCTCTGTTTTTGTACAGGGGAGTCCTAGTCATGTATCCAAGCTGTACGTGCTACTGCCTCAGTAAGTACCTGTCAATCTTACAGTTTCTTACTTGCACAGATGTGCTGACCAGAATCTTAAACTCTCCCAAAATAGAAGACTTTTAGTACCTCATCTTAACAAGCATTTCATTCCTTACTGCCGGAAGTGCTAAAACTCTTAATACTCGAAACGAACCAACTAGCAGATGATAAAATTCCTGGAGTTGCAAAGTTCTCAAGATGTAGAGATTCTAGCAGGGATTTGGGAAGAAACAGTGGTAATACTTCCACCAAGTTACTTAGACTTACAACAATGCTCTAGTTCCATGCTAGAGTTGTGCTGAATTTCAAGCTAGTACTTCCTCGAGTTTCGGCCATGTAATTAACTTTAGTCTCATGTGAAAATAAAAAAAAAATCAGGATGATATACTGGGAATGACATTCTGCTTAATATTAAGTGAATTCAATTACTCCCTTTTGGAAAACCTTAGTATCATTAAGTTCAGATGCTTCAACCCTTTTCATAGCTAAAGAAGTATAGTAACATCAATATTAGAATAGAATAGAACAGAACAGAATAGAACAGAATAGAATAGAATAGAATAGAATAGTAGAATAGAAGAGAATAGAATAGGAGTATTTCAGTTGGAAGGGACCTACAACGATCACCTAGTCCAACTGCCCGACCACTGACAGGGCTGACCAAAAGTTAAAGCATGTTATTGAGGGCATTGTCCAAATGCCTCTTAAACACGGACAGGCACGGGGCATCGGCCACCTCTCTAGGAAGCCTGTTCCAGGGTTTGACCACCCTCTCGGTAAAGAAATGCTTCCGAATGTCCAGTCTAAACCTCCCCTGATGCAGCTTTGAACCATTCCTGGGCATCCTATCCCTGGATCCCAGGGAGAAGAGCTCAGCACCTCCCTCTCCACGTCCCCTCCTCAGGAAGCTGCAGAGAGCAATGAGGTCGCCCCTCAGCCTCCTTCTCTCCAAACAAGACAAACCCAGAGCCCTTGTCTAGGACTAGAATGTTAATAGAGAAGGGATACATTAACAATAGTGCTCAGCAATTATAGTTGTCAAAAACCTGTATAAGCATTAATCCCACATCTCTGAGCAGTTAACTGTTACCACATCCATTTTTACTGAAGAAGATTATTGGGCTCATTTAGATTAAATGGGAAGATAGTTGCAGTTTATGCTAGCATAAAGCAACAGCAGTGTTGCTTGGAAGGTCATTTTAATTAACCTCAAAGGAATTATTTCAGCATGACACTGTCGGTTCAGGCAACACTGGTCTTTCTTACGTGACTTCTTCAGGACTGCACAGAACGTCAGCAATACAGATATGTGGTCTAATGGCTTCCACACCTGACCTCAATGGCAAGGTCTTGTACTCATCAGAGCAGAATGATGTGAGCCTAGAGGTACACATTCCTGGGGTCTTGACCTAAGTGTGCCAGTGTGCTCGAGGGCTAATTAGTAAGGTCTTCTTTAAGTGGAGTTTTATCTTAGGATGTTCAGGTTTGCGCAAGAAAAAGGTCATTAGTCAAGGTTACAAGATGTTAATCAGAAGTCCTTGTTATCAAAACCATCGTGGCGCAAAATGGTCTGTAGGTGTTAAACCCCGTCTCTCTCCTAAAATCAGTGTCATACATGCTGAAGGATAGAGGTCTTGTCACAGTGCTGGAAAATACTTAGGCTGGACATAAACAGAAATGTATCTGGTGAACACTTAAAGGAGCGCTAACTGCGTCAGCCTTACAAATTCCTCGCTTACACTGATTGACGTGTGCTGTAGTGCTGTAAATTCCACTTAAGAGATGGGTGATTGTTTTTCTGTTGAAAGTCTGCAGAAAACAACTTCTCGCTGTGTCATATTTACAGCATCCATGTTGGCTGTGCTGGGTACGTTTGCTATCTCAGGTGTATCATTCCAAGTAAATATCCCCATGTTAAAAGGTTGATCCTTAAGTTTACTCTCCATCATAGTTACAAGAGCTGTCAAATGTAGCTACCTTGCAGTATATGCCGTATGAAGTGGGTTTCTTAAAAAAGTTTTGGGGCTATATTAGGAAGCTGGGCATAATTAGTTTGACAATGCCTTCTCTTATGAATTGGTCCCCATATATCAGGCGTGGCTCAATGATGATTTTCTAGCTGCATAGTTCACACAGACCATAGCATTATTTATCCTGTGCAAACATTGAAACAACATCTCATGCTTTTCTCACTGTACAGTCTGGTTATTTTTTCATTGTCTTTTATCAGGATTTTCATCAATGTTTCCCCACAGCTTCCAGATTGTTCACAATGCAGATGCAGCAGTTCTGTTCACTGGGCTGGGCAACAGCAATCACGTTACCCATGCCCTGCATTCTTTACATTAGTTGTTCATAGGAAGACAAATTTAATTATAGCTAGTACTAATGGGGGACGGACGGACACTTGCTTGTTTGTTTTAAAAGCCACGATTGACATAATAAGAAGGCCTAAGCTCCATTTGCTTCTTTCTGATGCTTTTGCTAGTGACTGTTTATATTTTGATGCAGCCTATTGCCTATGAAGGTCAGTTTGTTATAGTAGTGTACATTGATATAGCTGGCTGGCACTTAAGATCTGAAGCAGGTGGGTTTGAGTGGGTTTTGAACGTTAGAGTTTTTCAGTACTATTTTTGTGGCCGTATTTTTATTTTCCATAAATATGTAAAACATTTAGAAGCCCTGCAGTGCTTCTGACTATAACATCTTATGAAGTGAACTCCACTGGTTAACTTTAACATTTTGTCAGTGCTAAGTATAGGCTACAGATCCTTCCCGTTCTGTGTTGCCCAGTATCTTCTGGAGAAGCCCTGCTTAAAGTGGCCATTTTAGTGTTTCGGGAAAGGTTTAAGGCATCTTTTTTATTATTTGAGGGGTCCTATATGTTCTTCTAATAATCATTATTTACAAGGGACGTTCTGAATAATTTGGATCACATACGGATGACTGCTATGAAGTTTCTGGATTTTATTGCTGTGTTCTCTGCTACAAGAGGCATAAAATTTTGTAGGTAGGAATCCCAGCCATTATTTTTCATCTAAATGTATATTTTATAGCTTTTATAAAAGCTGTATTACAGAATTATTTGTGACATGATTCTTGCTTTAAAAGAAATAAAACCACCCCACTTGTACATAAGCTGAAAATTGTTTTATTTAAATGTTTAATGGGTATAATGGTCCAGCTGAGAGATCATAGGATTTAGCCTGTAGTTATTAAGCACTTAACATTGATATGGCTTATGTTCAGGAGACCCATTTGGATAAAGCACAGTATCACTTATGTGAATATATGTTGAGGAAATGTGTTTCGTTTAGGAAAAGGTACAGCAGAGAGTAAACCTCTCTTTATGAAGCCAGTAACAATTACGAAAAGCATAGTAGAAAATATTTTGGTTCCAGCATCTCCTTCAGCCCTGGCACATTTAATGTCCATAGCTTCACTTAAATTAATGTGCTTTGTCCTTCTAGCATTTTAGGTATATTTAGAGCCACTGGTAGGCTTCAAATATTATATGGAAATCTTTAATGAGACCCTTTTGTGATTACTTGTATTACAGAGGACAGAGTTTTGTTCTGGAATAATAGAAATGAAGGAGAGAGTGCTGCATTTTCCTAATTATTACTATTTATACACTGGTTTTCTGTTCAGTTTTGTATTGCTTCTTAACTGAACTCTGAGAGTTAAGACAGATCAAAGCTGTGCATTGGTCCAGATAAGAAGTGAAAAAAGATCAAGAAGTGAGACAGCAGCAGGAGTAGCGATTTGGAGCATGTGTGATAGGAGAAAGGACTGGGAGATGTCAGATAATCGGTAGGAGAGCTCTTATGCATTGCAAAGTCATGCTGGAGAATGTGGTCATTAAACTATAGAGATGATAAACGGAGATGGACAGAACCAGAAGCTATACATTACAGTAGGCTTCTTTAAATTTTTAATCTAGCTTTTTAAAAGCTGCTCAAATTAAACAACTCTGATAGGGAAATCTGTATAATGCTTGTCTTGTAACTGCTCATCACGTCTTTCAAAGACCTCAGTGTCCAAATATGCCTTCAGAGCTAATCATGGTTGGTACGAAGAGTTTTAGTGCTGGTTGCAGTGTAATGGAGAGTGAGCTGTGGAATTCCACTTACTTAAATCTGACACCTGTGATAGTGAAACCTGACCATGGACAATAGAGCAGGACATAAGAAACAGAATTTGTAGGTAGAGGTCTTTTACTTGATTAGCTGATTTAGTAGGAGAAAGTAGACAAGCTTTTGAACACGAGCCCTTCTTTAGTCTCAAATAAAACCATGGACTCAGTAGCCTTACTGGTTTTACGGCATATCATAATATACCTCCTCATTAACCATTCTGCTCCATAGGCAGCAAAGCGCCTGTTTCTCTCCCTAACATTGTCTCCTCTCTTATCCCCTTAATAACTTCTCTTTTACTTCAAAGCTGTCAGCTATCTTGTCTTTCAGAGACAATCTAACTGATACGCACCTAGCTAAACTCTGAGCAATTGCTTTCTAGTTGTATTTAGCTCTGCTAATTTTATTTAGGCCTGCCACATCTACTTTGGACCTGATGAAGGCCTCTGAGTGTTCAAAAGCTTGTCTGGTTTTTTACAGCTATAGCAACTGGTTTAATGCAGCATAATACCTCTATCTGCAAATCTAATGATTAATTTTTGAGGGATGAGAAAGTGAATGGAGAAAAACTTGAATGCATACTGGACCCACCAGACTGAAAAACAGCAGTGACAGGAGTTTTAGTCATTTAAGAACTATCACATTTTACCTTTGTCTTCAAGCCTTGCAATTGTACTGGTTCTCATGTAAGGAAGCAGTCCAGAAATGCTGATCTTCATAATCCCTAATATAAGTATGTCTTAGTCTGAACATCGTGAAGGCAAAAGCGTTTCCAGACTCATGTAACATTTGTGACAGATCTTGATATCAGTTTCTGGTTTAAGTGCATTTCTCACCCTTCTCTTGTCTCCTTAGGTATATTCATTGATACTGAGACCTTTGGCTGTACTCTGGTGAGCTTAGTGCGACAGAAACTTGTATTTGCTGCCTTCCAGCATGCAGTCTTCTGAAATGTGCTCGGATATAGCAGGAGTAATTAGTGCAACTTCTGCAGCTTTGCTTTGTCTCCTTTGCAACAACAAGGTTATTGACCACCCCAGCTTTTCTAAGCTAAGTACTGTTTATTCAGTCACACCATTTATAGGAGTAAACCTCCTGTAAAACAACAAACTGTTATCCCATCCAACCAGGCAGGCTCTCAGTATTTGTATACTATTTGGTATACTATTTGGTATATCTTGTATATATCGTATATATACAATATATATTGTATTTGTATACTCAGTATTTGGTCACCTGGTACCACCTCCTGGCACCACTGGGTGACCCTAGTTCAGTTCTCGAGTAGACTATGAATAAACCTGGACAAGCAAACACGCATGCTCGTGTGAGGGCCACCACTGAGGTTGTTCCCAGCCCTTCTTTGTTGCCAGACCTTTAGCATCAGCTCAAACCAGTAAAATGATACCCCCTGTCCCCTTGGGGTGAATCTTTAAAAGGCATAACTCATGCACATTTCCAATGTTGTTTTTCCTCTGTCTGCTTTTCCCAGCTTTCTGTTCGGACTCCACTGCAGGACTTCTAGTTCTTTGAAAATATGTTTCACATGGCTGAGTTTCTACGAATACATCGAGGGACACTTAATGATAAATGTGTCCTTTATAACATCAAAACAGAAGTGTTTGAATATTTTGTGCCTTCTCAGCATCTGTTATGTTGCTATGTTGCAGTCTTTGAATGACCCAGGATGTTAGGACATTGCAACAGGAATATTTTTATTCTTGGTTTCAAGGTTGCCCCAGTTGTAATTATAGAGAGACATAAATCTTGCTCTACCTTTTGCCCTCACAGTGCCAGCTGAAACTGTCTATTTAGATTTCTCAGAGTTCCTTTTCAGCAAAGACAGAGAACATACAGCAGATAATAGTTTCTGTAGGCTATGGCCTAGCTCCCTGACTTCTTTTATTATAGAACAGAAGAGAGTAGCCAGGCAAACAATGATGGAGTTCAGCTGAACTGAATGGGCCTGAGACTCACTTGGCTGCCAGGCTTGCAGCGGAGTAAAAAGCAATTTCTCTGCATCTATATAGTGAGTGGGAATGCAGGAGAAGCTGTAAAGGAAAGGGAAACGGCTGAGAGAAAGCAAAACATGAGGTAGGCCTGGGAAAAGGAGACGATTTATGGAAACTGAGGAGAGGCTGGAGAGGGCATAGCATAAATGAGAATAAGTGAAACTGAAAGAGAAGAAAGGCTGAAAAGAACGTCAGCTCTAAGGAGTTTTCAGAATTGGAAAAGGAAGACACCTGTAAGAATAAAAATAATGTTTCTTTTGGGGTTCTTGGCGGTGAGATGACAATGATGTAATGAAGAGGGGAGAGACAAAATCAGGGACTTCGGCTGGGACACTAAGTGAGATGAATTTTAAAAAGGCTTCAGTGCTGAGACTAAGAGAATAGGGAAGCTAAAGAATTGTATGGGAGAGAAGTCTGAAAACAGGCTGGAGTGCTTCGTTAGGTCTGGGCACGTGGCAGTATCTCTTGAAACCATTGCCCAGAAAGACGTGGGGAACATAAAAGGGGCTGTAGCCAAGCTTCTTTAAAGCAAGACCTCCCTAGGAAACCGGTGCATTGTGATATGTGAGAGCGAGATACGGTCAGCACTTTCACTGGGGCTGGCATACAGCTACTAATGCTGCAGGATACTTTGCATACCACTTTGCTTCAATTAGATCTTTTCTGCTCCATCTTTCCTTCACAGAGCTACTACTCTGTTCACTTTCCAATAAAGGAATGGAATTAGCTGGAACGATTCTTGGTGGGTCTATACGCAGCATATGTTTAATTGTCTTACACAGTACTTGCATTTAGTATGATGATAAAAAACTCAGATAACGTTACCCTTCTTGTTACTAATGGCTGAAATAGCAAGAAACAAGTATGCATCTTATCTGGCTGTAAATAAATTTTTAAATATCTGAAAATTCAGCTTAAATTTTCATAAGTGTTCATTTTCCCAGCCAAGCTATGGGTCTGAAAACTGACATGCACAGACGTAGTCACTTTTGAAATGGTACTTTTACTGAGGACCGAATCTTTCCTTTTTCATTTTGGTGGAGAGCCCATCCTGTATCAAAACCAGTGCTGCCTGAGGAACAGTAAGACTTCAGGAAAGAAGTGCATTCAAGCCACCCTGTATTTACCCATGCGGTATAAAATGTACCCCATAGGGAAGGGGAATTCCTGTCCATCAGTGTGGAGGAGGAGGAGGAGGAGGAGGAGGACGAGGATGAGGAGGAGATCCAAATCTGGACAACACATTTAACCACTCCAGAACTTCCTCAGCCATTGCTCCTTGTAGGAACTGAAACATTTGCGTTGAGAGATTTAGAATTTGACTCTTCCACTTTAATCCATGTGTCTTGGATTTGGTGTATAACGTTGACGGATTTCATTAGCTGGGTTCAGATGATGTGTTGTCAAAGCTCCATTTGTATTGAAGCCCATGTATGATTTTGATGCTGGGCCTGTACAGTCAGTCTCTCCTCATAAATACTTCTCATTTCATGAGCAAAGATTTGAGTGCAACTATATTTAAGAATGGATGGGAAAGCACTGTTAATGAAGATGAATTATCTTTGGAGTCCTTCTTTCTATGTTGCTGTGTGAAGGTTTTGTCAAAAAAAGATTTTCATTTTGCCTTGAAGAGCATTCAGTTGTTCTTGCTTTTCTTTTAAATACTGACCACTGTAAATTGTTTATTGTGCAAGATTTTGTTAAAGTATCTGATACAACTTAAGGATGTTAGATTTGCAAAGTACTGCACAGAAGAGGAACTGTGCTAAAACCACATGCTGTTGTGTATTTTCAGTCTTGACTTTCTCTGCCTCCTATGTAGATTTAGGAAAAAAATATAACTCTTAAAGTAACATATTCCTCAGCCTTCTCTTTGTGGTTAGCGCAGTTATTTAAGTTGCATGTGCTATATTCAGACTGGCAAGTAGAAGACAGAGGAGGCTGCCTTAATCCTCGAGGAATCTCGTATGAGACAGAAAAAAAGAAGACTGAGGTCTCAATTTACCTCACGGTGTCCGGGAACATGCTCTCCTCCTTGATTTGTGGCCAGCGCATGTGCAGTGCCTGGGAGTGGCATGGCAGAGGGCAGGGCCCCTTTCCCCATGGCCCGGGCAGGTGAGGGTCAGGGACACCAGCCAGGTGAGTGAGACCTTCGGCAGTCGCAGGCTCGGGGACGGCTCCTGTCCGCTGTGGCTGTGGCTCCCTGGAAGTGGAGGTGCGGGCTGGGGGGGGGTCTCATCCCAGGCCCACTCAGGGCAGGGGCGTGCGGGGCAGGGTCTGCTGAGAGCGCAGATCTGACTTTCCCATCGCTTGTCCTGACTTTAAGGCTGCGGTTGCTCCCCAGCACAAGCCAGGGTGTGCAGCTGGCCCTGTGGACACGACAGCCAGGAGCTGTGGGGCGGCAGGCAGGCCCTGGAGCAGGATGGTGGTGTGGCGGCTCGGGGGGTCGGACGGTCCTGCTGTTGGCAGGCCTGCCTGAGAGTGCTGGTAAGTGACAGGACAGTTTAAAATCAGCTGGTGGTTTTCAGTGGCACTGCCTCTGGATGTTGGACCACAGAGCTGAGGGGACCAAAAATATTACGCTGATTGTCTCTAGTGGAGATGAGTTAGTGCCTGTGGTGATGCAGGTAGGTTCAGTGGAAGTGCAGCTTACTGCAATCCTATGGATTGATTCTTGCATATGGTGGCTAAAATCAGACCTATGAACAGCATCTGTAACACGTTCCTGGTGTGTATCCTCCTGTTCTGCCACACTTCCAAAGGAAGTGGAAGCTTTAAAAGCTGTAGGCAAAAATTCCTTGGCTTCTTTTTACTGTTTTCCTGCTTTTATGTGCTGTGGCATGTATTGCTCAAAACTGAGGGTTCAGTCACTCACGTTCTGTCAATTGTTTAGAGTTCATTGTTTACAGTTTCTCACTCAGGGGTTATGGTTTACGACTTTATTCTGTGGGACTCTTTATCTATCCCCTGGTGTATCTTTCCCCTGGTGCCAGCCAACATTCAGCTCAGTGGTCTGATCTGAGGCAATGAACAGGAGGTAACTAGGCAAGCGTTTGAAGAAGTGGATCTGCTTGCGCATGCCTGAATTGAAAGAGGGGCATGGCATGGTTATGCCAAAAATGTGGACACAGGAAGTTCCTGAAAGGTTAACTTGCAGTGACTACTTACTCTGATTTCTTTCTTGCAGCAAACCCAAATGTTGTGGTAGTCTTCAAAATGGGGGTGGAGGGGCAGCGTTAGTGGCTTGCGTGTTCTCCTTTACCTTGTGTGTATTAATTAGTGTCTATGTTTGTATACTAAGTTTGGTTTCTTGTGCTTTTCTGCAGGGCTTTCAGTTTTTGCATTGCTTTATGCTTTTATAGGATGATGCTTTTTACTACACCTGTCAGCAAGCAGCAGATGACAAGTTATTGTCACCACGGATACCAAGGCAGTGAAGTTGATAGATGCTGGACAGTGCCTGCCAGCCTTGAGCACTAGGCATGGGTGCACACGGCCCACTTGGCTGGGCTCGGAGAGGTATTCTGCAGCTGCGGTTCCTTCTCCATCCCTCTGTCCAGCTCCCTGTCCCTCTGTTTCTATCCCTCTGCCTGACCATCCTTCCCACCAACTCTAGCCGTCTGTCCAGCTTGCTCGCCGCCCTTCTTTTCCTGTCCCAGTCGCTCTGTCCTGCTCATTGTCTCTTTTCTTCTCTATCAGTCTCCCCGGCCCCCGTTGATATTTTTGCGCCGTCCCGCCAGCTCTCCACCTCACGCATGCGCAGTGCCGCCGCTGCCCTCTCGCCGGCCCTCGGCTACTCACAACCCGGCACCGCTGCTGGAGGCACGCGTGCGCGTTGCCGCTGTCCGGCTCACTGTTGCCACCAGTTGATCGAGTACTGTGGGGGAGGGAGGGGGGGAAACGGACGGACACGGCGACGCATGCGCAGTGCCGGCGCCCTGCTCGCGCTTGCCCTCGGTTGAGCCCAGCACAGTACTGCAGCCTGCCTTCTCACGCACGCGCAGTTCCGCCTCCGCCTCACGGTTGCTTATCGTTGATCGCAATTCACTACTGGGCGGGGGGGGCGGGGGGGGAGGTGGTGTACGCATGCGGAATACTGCCGCGGTGCTCCCTGCTGCCCTCGGCTGATCTCGGCACAGTGCTTCAGGCTGCTCTCTCACGCATGCGCAGTGCCGCCGTCTCCACAGCGGCCTCCAGCTGACCGCAACCCAGTGCTGCAGCTCCCATCGTACTCACTGCTGCCCTCCCTCGATCACAGTCCAGTAATGCAGCGTGGGGGCACATGCATGTGCAGCGCCGCCGCCTGGCTCACTGCTGCCCTCGGCTGATCACAGCCCGGTACTGCAGCTGGGGCAGCTCACGCATACGCAGTACCTCCACCCTGCTCACTGCTGCCCTCAGTTCATCACAACCCAGTACTGCAGTTCGCCGCATGCGCAGTACGCGCCATGTTCCGCAAGTAACCAGCAGGAGCACCAGCTATATTCGCCGCTCCTTCATGCTACTCAGCTCGGTAGCAGACTGTCTTGGCTTCTTGGTGCTCCCCGTTGTCGTGGGGACGGGCACTCTCGGAGCTGCTCCGCGGTGCTCACACACCCGTACAGCAGCACCCTCTGCTTGCTGACGCGCCGCGGTGCAGCAGCATCACGGCGGGCCCCAGTGCGCCTGTGTGAGCCAGCTGCCCTGAGAGCACTGGGAGTGGACACGACAGAGAGCAGGAGCGGTGCGGTATCGTGCTGCGGGCGCCGGGGGCGGGGGACAGAGAACAGGAGCGGTGCAGTACCATGCTGTGAGCACTTCTCACCGCCTGTACCTTGCCTCTCCGCACCCGCAACGTTGGCAGCAGGCGCATGTGCGGTACCTGCAGCCAGCGTGACTGTGGCGTGCAGGCCTCAAGGGTTGGGACTGCTCGGTGCTGAGTGCCCGGGGACACCACTGAGGCGAGCGAGACCCTTCACTGGCTGCGGGCTTGGGGACGCCTCCTGCCTGCTGGGGCCATCGCTCCCAGCAGGCAGCGCAGTGAGGGTCTCAGCCCAGCCACACTCAGCCCTGGAGTGCCTGAGGCAGAGCCTGACAGGAGCACGGGAAGGATTTTCCCTTCCCTTCAGGGGCCCTGTTCCTCCCCCGTAGCAGCTGGTGCGTGTCCTCTGTCCCTGCGGACGCTGACAGCTGGGAGCTGTGGGGAGGCAGGCAGGCCCTGGAGCAGGATGGTGGAGCAGCGGCTCCCTGCGGGGGGGGCAGGGTGGTCCTGCCGTGGCAGTGCTACCCATTAGGTACATAAGCGCATCGTCAAGTTAGTAACCCAAGAATTGGGGGAAGCAGGAAGACAGGCTGAAAGAAAGACACCCCCAGGCACCTTGAGGCCTCCCCACCCCTGGGCACAGACTGTGGGTGCCTACCCAACTAATGAAAATTTCTGCTGAGCCTCCCTGAGCCCTGCTTGCCCCATACAGTTGCCCCAAAGCCAGGGGATTTCCCAGTCCTGTGTGTGCCAGTGGGTCTCACATTGCTTCTGCTGTCTCCCCAGGCAACCAAAAGCAACCAGCCAGCCATGTGCAGCACCCATACACACTCAGCACCCCTCTGGGATAGAACTCCCACTCTGATGTGCAACCTGATCGGCTGTTAGGACAGGTGCCTATGGTGGGGCAGCCTGGAGCTGCCATCATTGTCTGTACTCTGTGTCGGTGCAGTCTGCCCTTACAGCATCGTTTCCAATGCCCAGGCATGGTTGCTTCCCAGTGCGGCTTGAATCATGCTTGTGACACAGGCATCAAGCCCTATTTCCTGATGGATCTGTCTTTATGCAAACCAGTGTCTTCCTTGCATCAGCCTCTTTCTGCTCCTCTTCTGCCTGGGTGCAGCAGAAACCTGGACCTGACTCTGCTTTCTGGCACTCCATTCTGTCACTAGGACTTTTTAGCAAGATCTGTTTAACTTGGGCCACTTGTGTTGTCTCTTAAGCAGTGTGAGTGAAGCAAAACCCTGCTTCTGTCACTTTCTTGGTTAGAGTCTGTTTCCTGCTAGCTGAGTCTCTCCAGTGTTTAGAGTTTTTGAAGGCCATGGGTTTTTTTCCCTGTCTTTGCTGGATGCTGCTTTCTGAGCAGTCTGAAGATGGCCTAAAACTTTGGGTGCTATCGGTGTTGTGTGCCTGTGTTTTCTGTGGGAGCAGGGCTAGGGCTGTGCTAAGTAAAGAAGCATAGCTTGCATGTGGAAGATGGAGGCCTGGAGAGGTGGCATGGGACTGGCTGGCTTCCTTGCTCTCGGGGTGGGTGAGAGGAGTGTTTCTGGTGACAGCTCACTGAATGTGTAGCGCTGTCGGGCACAGTGGTGGGTGGTCACTTTGGAGGCTGAAATCTTTGCTTTCCTTCTTCTGCCTGTGGTGAATGAGAAGGTGGCTAGGTCAGCAGGGACTGCTTATTTCTCCTTTCTGTTTGACCTGTGTACATTTTTATGCCAAGTAAGACAGAGACTTCCAACATTGCAGTGCCTGTGCTGCAGTTGCTCTGAGAAGTACCATCTCCCATAGGCTGGAGTTTAACTGGGTGCCTGAGCAAGCCTGACCATCTGCGAGGACTGCTGTGGCATCTTGGTGATGAAGCAGAGCCAGAGAACATGGCTGAAGCAGCACAGAGGGTCAGTTATAATTGTGGGAGCAATTACGGGCCTTGGATTTGGGATAGTTCTGGTAGGGCTGTGCAGTTGCTTGGCCTCTCGGTAATGACAGTTCTGGCCTTTTGCAGGTGCTGAAGCATAGTCTGGCGGGTGAAGGAGCATCGCAGATCGGAGCTGTGTGGGATCTGCGGCCAGACACAAAGGACAAGCTCTGACTCGCAGCATGGGCGCAGCTAAATCCTGGGGCTGCATTGTAGATGAGGGAGGCAGGGTGGGTGGAAGGTGGTTGTGCCCTAGTTGGGGGTGAGACAGACTGTGTGGCAGTCTGGGTGCTGCTTGGGTGGAAGGAGCTGGAAGTTGTGTCTGGGAGGCTGAAGTTTGGGCATTTGGTGAGTGATGTGCAGGCCCAGCAATGGGAATTTGCTTGATGTGCCAAGTGGTTAGGTACCTTGGACTACAAATGTTCATCATGTGAGTAATAGGATAAAAAACCCAGTCTAATTTACCTAACAAAAAGTATTTTCCTGGGTGCACTGTTTTACCCTTGTTCTGGCAACTCTGTGAGGCATTTTCTGGTCAGCCTTTAGAGTGGGTGTTGCTGGACAGAGGAAAAGGCTTTTAGGGTGGTGTTAGTGACTGCAGGAATGGTGTTACCAGTTGTCACAAACACTTCTCTTTCTCAGCAGGTACTGTTTCCCTTAAGGAGAGGCTGGTTGGTGGTTACAGGTCTCACTGGCTCTGGATATTTGCCTGCAGAGCTGAGAGGACCACAAATACTAAGTTAATTGTCTGTAAGGGAGATTTAGTGCTTGCTGTGTTGCAGGTAGGTTCAGTGGAAGTGCAGCTTAGCACAGTGGATCAATCTATGGATTGATTCTTACATATGGTCACTTATGAATGGTGGCTGAAACCAAGCCTATAAACAGCAACTGCAGTGCTTCTGGAGTGTGTATATTCCCATTCTGCTGCCCTTCCAAATGAAGGGGAAACTTGTAAAGCTACAGGGAAAAATTCTCATCTTCTTTTTACTTTTCTCTTTACTGTTTTCCTGCTCACATATTCTTTGGCATTTCTTGCTTAAAACTGAGTGCTCAGAGTTATTCACTTATGGTTTACTGTTTAGAGTTTGTGGTTTTCAGTGGTTTCTAACTCAGGGGTTATGGTTTATTACTTTATTTTGTGGGCCTCTGTATTTATCAGGGTTTACTCTTTACTCATTTATTGATCAGGGCGCCGGATGTAAAAATCTAATCTCATCTATAAGCTCTAAATCCCCAGTGACCGCTTGGGTTCTGAGATTTGTAGGTTATCACTTTAGGGCTTCCTGTGTTAAATGGACAAGTCTAAGTCCCTAGATAATAAACTGTAAGCCCTGAACCCTAACCAGGAGGCTGTGAACCCTTCTCTGGGGTTTGTAACCATCATGTACCAGGGCTAATGTTCATTGTGATTCCACTAAGAAGGGCACTCAGACTTTGTAAATTATTGATCAAAATTCAATTTATTGAAGCTAACAGTAGCAGGAAAAAGAGCATAGTATAATCTTACATTCCTTCAGATGCTGGGAACATCACATTGTGCAGAATTGAAAAGACCTCCAATCGAGGCACGGCCCACAGTGCAGCTCCTGCTTGTGGGGAGGTTCTGTTGACATCTTGGTCTTTAGAGCTCTTACAGAATTTTCTTGTAAGAAATAATTCTATTCCTCCTTTTACTCTCACACAAGAGAGCGTTCGCTTTAGAATGCTGCTGCTTCCGTGTAAGATAAAGACAAATATGTGTAATCAGTGCCAAGTAGGAGCTGCCTACAGGCTCCTTTGTCACAATTAGTCAGCTAAGTTTATCCTGTGACCAAGGTGTGTGTGCAGCACAACACATACCTGAAGGCCAAGCTATACGTGCAGCATAGCACAGCGGGGGTGTGTGCCTTCTCAGGTTAACTGTTATGTTGATCACTAAGTCCTCAACTGTACGTTACTCTTCCGGTTAGGATCACTACAGTAACCTTCCCTTGTGCCACCCAGTGTTCCCCTCTGCGCTCTCAGATCTGAGGTCTCAGTTGGATACTGTGCAGGCATGACACACTGCCACTGCTGAGATGGTGGACAAGTTGAGAGCGGTCAAAGTTTATTGCGGGGCTCTAATCTAGGTGTAGGGTAGAAGCACAGACAGGTGAGATCAGGGTTTTTCCTCGAGTAATAGAACTGAGTCCTATCTTTGAAGGAAAAAGCAGGCTGACAGTTACACCTCTTGTTGAACTTCATGAGGTTCATCTCAGCCCATTTCTCTAGCCTGTCGAGGTCCCTCTGGATGGCAGCATGATACTCTGGCTTATCAGCCACTCCTCCCAGTTTTGTGTCATCTGCAAACATGCCGAGGGTACTCTGCCTCATCGTCGCTGCTTTTTGGTGTGCTTCAGGGTCATATGTTTTTCTTTCCATGTGCACCAGGGCTCTCCCTTTGCCTTGTGCTCCCAGAGCCTGTTTGTCCTTGTCGTCTCCTGATTTTTTTCTGTTTGCTCTTGTCACCCAGGGCAGCGAGGGCGGGGGCGCGGGGGGGCCGCGCCGTGTCAGCGCCGGCGGGGGCTGCCCGGAGCCGCGTTGGGGAGCGCTCGCTGCTGCCGCTCGGCGACCAAAAGGTGGTGCTGCAGGTGGGACACCGCCCCCCCCCCCCCCCCCCCCCCCGCTGCCGTCTGGCGAACGGAACGCGGTACTGCGGGTGGGCGCTGCGCAGCCGCTGCCGTGCTCCACGTTGCCTTCTGCCGGTAACAGCAATGCGATGCCGCGGTGCCTGCGAGGTGGTGCCGCCGCGCTCGTTGCTGCCTCCGCGGTGCTGCAGCGCCAGCACTGCCCAGGTGCGCAGCGGCGCCGCCGCCCTCGCTGCTGCCGCAGCACGGCCGCAGCGCGGTACTGCCGCCCGGCCCTGGCCCGTCCGGCGCGCCATTCGCGGCCGGCGAACGCGCGGTGCCCGGGAGCTGTATGGCGACGCGCTGGGCGCGGGTCCCGGTGGTGGGCGCGGGGCACTTGGGGGTGTCCTGGGGCACCGGTAAGGGGAGCGAGCCCCTTTGGCGGGCGTGGGAGTGCCTTCTGCCCGCTGGCCGCCCGAGGGTGGCGGGACGGGAAGCCTGAAACTGCCCGCTGCGGCAGGCTGCCGGTGTGCCGGAGGCGAGCTGGGTCAGGGCAGCCCCAGGGAGTTGCCCGAGAGCTGAGAGAAGGGAAGAGGGGAAGAAGGCGGACACCCCCCCAGGTGCAGACGCCGGGCGGCTCCCCGCTTCCAGAGCTCCTCCTGAGCCTCCCCCGGCCCCGCTTGCCCCCCCACGCACAGCTGCCCCCAGCTCCAGCCCCTCCCCTGAAGCCTGTCCCGTAGCCCCAGGTCGCCTCCAAGCCCTGTCATGACAGTGGCAAGCTGGCCTTCTGCGCGTCTCGAGAAGCCCCTGCGGAAGGAGAGGCTTCAGCCGGGGGCGATCTGCGGTAATAACGGTGTCTGCTTCTTCTTTCCCTCTCCCAGAGGCTGCGCTGAGGACACGGTCGTCCCTTCCTCCCCTGGGGCTGCCGGTGACGGCACCCGCCTCAGGCTTGCGTGGGTTGTCTGTGCCTGGCCTCGCTCTCCTTGCGGCGTGGGGGCGAAAAGGGACGGGCGGAGCGCTTGCTGGCTGTGGACAGGAGCTGCCGCGGTTGAAGCTGGAGAGACCAGAGAAAGCTAAAGAAGAAGAGATTGAAGGCCGGCCGGCCAGCAGCTGCCTCCCACTGCAGGCAAGAGAGAGCCTGCCTCTCCGGGTGAGGAAGGATCCCTCCTCGTAGTCCACAGCAGGCGAGGCCGCCAGCGTGCACCGTAGGGTCTGTATGAATAACCCAAAGCGCAGTACAGCTGCATAGTGTACAGGCGAGTGAGGCTACCTGTCTAGCAAGCCTCATCTTGTAAGAGCCACGAGACATCCACATATTCTCTTAGGTGGAAGACAGCCAAGCAACCGGAGTTACAGAAGAGGAAGGGAGGAGGGAAGGAGACAAGAAGCGTCTGAACTGGCAAAGTCTCCTGGTAGTGCCGAGAGCGAGAGCTGTGGTGAGTCCCGGGCCCTTGGGGCCCTGTCGCCCCTCTTGTGCGACCCAGTCCTTCCCTGTCCCTCCCCGGCCCCCTCTCTTTCCCACACTGCTGTGATTTGGGGTTTTTTTGGCTTCCTTATACCTATCTTCTTCTCTCTGTTCTTGTGTCCTGCTCCCTCTCCTTCTTTTTTTTCATTCTCTGTCTCTGTCCTGCACCCATCGCTTTTTTTTCCTTTTCCATCTCTTTGTCCTGATCTGCATCTGTCTCTTTTCCCCCCACAAATTCTCTGGCCTGTTCCCTGGCATTCTTTTCCTCTCTGCACCTGTACATGCAGCTCCGTGTCCCTGCCTTCCTATCTCTCTCCCTCCTTCCTTCTCTTTCTCTCTCTGTCCCTTTGTCTTGCTCACTGTCGCTGGTTTTTTGTCATTGTGTATTGCTCACTGTCACTGTTTTTTTCCATTCTGTATCTCACTGTCTCCATCCTCCTTCCTGTTCATCTCTTACTCTCTCTGACCCTTTGTGCTGCTCCCTGGACCTTTTTTTTTTTTTTGTCCTCTGTCTCTCTGCAGGGCTCTTTCTTTCTCCAACCCCCTGTGCTTCTCACAATCTCAGTCTTTCTCTCTCTCGTCATTATTCTTGTCTGTCGCTGTCTTGCTTCCTGTCCTGTAGTTTCTTGCTATATCCCTTTGTCCTGCTCCCTGCCCATATTCATGTTCCTCTCTGTCCTCTTGACCATCCCAGGTTTTTTTCTCCCTCTCCATCCTGCTGCTGTCCTGATTGTTCTTTCTCTGCCCTGCTCCCTGTCGCTCCTTCTGTCTCTTTTCCTCTGTCCCTGCTGACTTTTTCTCCATCTCTGTCCAGACCCCGGTCCCTTTTTTTTTCCCTCTTGCTGTCCCTCTGCCCTGCTTCCTCTCGCTGTCTTTTCTATCTTTCTCTGTCCCATTCCCTCTCCCATCCTTTCTAACTGTATCCCCCTCTGTAGCTGGCTGTCCCTTCTTTCCTTTCTCTCTTCCTCAGCATTTTTTCTTTCTCCATATCTCTCTCTCTCTGCCCATCACAGCTGTTTTTTTCTTCCAATGCTGTCCTGCTCTCTGTCCCTTTTTTCTCTCATTCTGTCATGATCCCTGTGTCTATTTTGAATTCCTCCATCTCTGTCCTGCAGCCCATTGCTATTTTTTTCCTCTTCCATCCCTTTGTCTTCCTCCCTGTCCTTGTCTCTCTTTCTCTTTTTTCTGTCTCCCGTCCTTTTTTCCTTTCTCATTCCATCTCTCAGTCCTGCTCCCTATCCCCTCACCCCTCTCTTGTTTTCTCTGTGCTCCTTGCCTTTCCCTCCATTTCTCTGCCCTGTTCCCTCTTTGGTTTTTTGGTTCTCTGTCACTCTGTCCTGCTACCTGTCACTGTTTTTTCTCACTCCATCTCTGTCCTGCAGCCCGATGCTGTTTTCTCCTTCTCCATCTCTCTGTCCTGCTGCCCATCCTAGGCTTTTTCCCCTCCATTTCTGTCCTGCTGCCTGTCTCCGATTTTTGCCCATCTTTCACTTTGTCCTGCTTCCCTGTCCCTTGTTTCTCTCTGTATCACCTTGTCTTGCTCCCCGTCCCTGTCTTTCTCTGACAGCCTGCATCCTGCTCGTCGTCCTTCTTTTCCCCCCTCTCTATCATCCCCCATCCTTCTTCTTGTCTTTCTTATTTCTCTTTCTGTCCTTCTGCCCCAATGCTTCTTTCCCCACCTCTGTTCTGCTCCCCGCCCCGTTTTTTCTGTCTTTATTTCTCTGTCCTGCTGCCTGTCCGGTCATTTCTTGCTATACCTCCCCGTCCAGCTGGCTCTCCCTTTTTTCCTTTCTCTCCTTCTCTGTCCTGCTCCCTGGGCCTTTTTTCTCTTCCTCTGCCTCTGTCCTCTAGCCCATGGCTGTTTTTTTTCTTTTTCCTTCTTGGTCTCTTTGTACAAATCTGACCCTTTCTTGATTTCCCAGTCCCTTTGTCCTGTTCCCTGTGGTTTTTCTCTCTCTGTCTGTATGTCCTGCGCCCTGTCGCCGTCACGTTCCTCTGTTCTTCTTCCTCTCCTTTCCCCCCCACCTCTCTATCCCTCTGTCCTGCTCGCTGACCCTGCACTTTCTTGCTCCATCTCTCTGCAGGGCTCCTCGTCCCTGTTGTTCTTGATTTCTCTACCTCTCTGACCTTTTCTTTTGGCCGTTCTTTCTCTCTCGGCAACTCAGTCTTCTCCCTGGTCTTATTTTTCTCTTTGCAGTCCTCTGTCCTGCTCCATGTCGCTGTATTAAATAGGGGCGGGGTGGGTGAGGGGCCGGGCGCGCTCTGGGGCTGTGGGCGCGGCGGGCCATGGATGTGGGATCTTCTGGCCAGAGCCTCCGCGGGCGGGTGCAGGCTCTGTTCCCTTGGGACTGGCGGGGGAAAAAGCAGCCCTGGGCCGAGCGCTCTCCTGGGGTTCGTCGGGGGGTTTTGGGGCCGAGCCCGTGTGCGAGCGGGGGGAGTAGGGGCAGCCCCATCTGGCTCTCAGGTTCTGCTTGTGGGGCTGGGCAGCCTCTGCCGCTCCCGGCGCAGGTCGGGCAGCGGCGGCCCGGGGGGCTCCTGCGGCGCCGGGCGGGTGCCGGTGGCCGGAGTGGCGGGGAAGGGCCGCGGCTGCGGTGGGCGGGGGTTCCTGGAGGCGGCTGGGCCCGGCTCCCCACGGGGGTGCTTGGGGCTGCGGGGGTTTGGGGTGTGGGCCCGGCACCCCAAACCAGTGCTGGAGAAAGCAAGCCGGAAGCAGCCGTGATAAAGCGATGCCCTGCCTGTGCTGGTGTGGCCCTGCAGAGGTGTGGGGCCGGGCCCTCCGCAGTGCCCAAGCGCTCCCAAAAAGTGCACGTGTGGCCCTGGGGGTGCAGGGCTGTGGGGTGGCTCCGCTCCCCCCACCCCGCAGCATCACGCATGGGGACCGCAAAGGGGTCGGAAAGCAGAGAGGGTGAGCTGGTTTGGGGCCTGAAAATGGAGAGCGGGTCTTGTGTTCGCGGGGCTTGAAAAGAGGCTGAGGTGGCTGACTTTGGGGCTGAGAAACAGCTTGAGTCGTGCGTTTTCAGGACCTGCCAGAGGGGACCGAGCGGTACGTTTTTGGGCTGAGGAGCAGAGGTGAAGTGCTGCATTTTTGGGACTCGAGAACAGGCTGAGCAGGTGGGTTTGTGGGCTCAGAAATGGGAGCTGGTTTGGGGGCCCAAAGCAGAAGCCAGTTTGGCTGTTTGTGCAGGGCGGGGGGAGGGCATTGGGGGCTGCGGGGGAAAGCAGAGGGTGGGCAGGGTGCACGGACCCTCCCTGGAGGGTGGGGGTCTGGTCGCGTCGGAGCCCAGAGTTTGGGAGGCCGGCATGCCCCGGGCCAGCCTCACGGTCTGAGGTGGTCTCTGGGGGGGGAAGGGTGCTTTTCAGACCCCGCACGCCCTCTTGGAGCCCAGCTCTTCTTTGTACGCTGCTGAGAATAGTTCTTAAGTACTTAATCGTGCAAAGTAATGAATCGGTATTTCCACAGCGTACAGCTGTGATGTTTAATAGTCATATTCCAGTTCTGACAGCGACCGCTTTCCGACCTTGTCCAAAGCCCAGACTGTGGCAAATAGCTGGAGCTCGTAAGGAGAAGGAGCTGAAATCCAGCGGAGCTTCGGTGCGGAGCTGGAGCTTCGGTTAGCCAGAGCTGTAGCGAGGAGGAGCTGGAAGGAGATGGGGTGTCCGCTGTCTGGAGCGTGCGTTAGCCAGAGGCAACGTTAGCTGAGCGGGGGCGGCCGTGAGCCGGAGCGTCTATTCGCTGGAGCATCCGTCGGCCGGACTGCGCTCCCAGCGGGGCTGCAGAGCGGCCGGGCGCAGACCGGGCTGTCCCCAGCCAGCGTCTCTGAGCAGCAGGGAGGCGAGCGGTCCTTCTGCCAGCGGGGAGCCTGGCCTCTTCCCTCGGGGATTAAATCCACGCCCTGCGCCCCTCCCTGCGTGGAGGGCGTCTCCCGGTCCCGTTCCTGGGGGTGGGAGCGAGGTGGGGGTGCCCCGGCTCTCCTGGGGCAGCCCCGCTGCGAGGGGGCGCGGGCGAGGCGGCAGCGGGAGGCAGCGGTGTCTCCCCGGTACCTGGCAAAGGGGAGAGGGGCCGGTCGGTTGGAGCTCCCGGGGTGCACGGCCTGGCCCTGCAGGGCCCCTCTGGCAGAACCCTCCCCTGTGTTTTCCCCGTCGGCTGGGTGTGACAAACAGGATCATTTTTTGCCTCCTCTTTTCCCAGTGTCACCTTCGGCGTCACGTGCAGAAAATCCCGCGTGGTCGGTCCCGCTTGCCGCTCAGGGAATCGCGCGTATGGGGCCGGGGGAGCGGGGAGAAACCTTTGCGAGTTCAGGGACGCTACAGATGCTCCGCCTGAGAAAAGGCAAATCTGCTGCCAGTGCAGAAAAGGTGGTGAAGACCTGCGGGTAACAGAGCGTGCCTCGTTCCTGGGTTGGTCCCTTGGCAGTTCCGAAGGTTTTCCTTTCGGGTAAAAGAATGAACTTTCATCTCGGATAAATGAAGAGCTGCCTGTTACCTTCTTCAGGGTCAAGTGTTTCTCTTCTGTTTGTTCAGACTGACTTTATGGGCAAGTTGGCAAGAGCCTTTTCTTTTTATATGCACAACTACACTGTTAGTGAACTATGGTGTCAGTAGAGTTAATTTTGGAGCACCTAGATCCCAGTAGAAATAGAATGAGTGAAATGTGATGGAAACTGACATTTCAACTTGATTTTTATTTCTTTTTTTTTTTTTTTCATTAGAGCGTTGATGGCATGCTGTGCTGTGGGTCAATCCGCATTCTCTTCCGTGGAGCCTTCAGTCTAGGACTTTAAAAAAAAAAAAGAAGTTTGTCCTTCCAAAACAGGACTAGTCATTCCTAGGCTTGAGGTGTAGACTTGGAGGGTCTCTGAAGTCCGTGATCAGGATTACAGTGTTGCTGCTCTTTGTCTTCACTTTTGTTAATTTCCCCACTGCTCGGTGGTGGTTGGGAGCCCCGAGTTGTCATTTTTTTTTTTTCCGTCTCTAACACGTTTTTTTTCCCCCAAGGAGACGCTGCGTTTAAAAGGGAATGAGTGTCCTGGTTTCGTCTGGGATAGAGCTAATTTTCTTCCTAGTAGCTGGTATAGTGCTGTGTTTTGGATTTTAGGATGAGAATAATGTTGATAACACAGTGATGTTCTAGTTGTTGCTAAGAAATGCTTCCACTGGTCAAGGACTTTTGAGCTTCCCATGCTCTGCCGGGCGCACGAGAAACTGGGAGGGGACACGGCCAAAAGAGTTGATGGAAGCTGGCCAAAGGGCTATTCCGTGCCATCTGGCGTCACGCTCAGTATGGAGACTGGGGGGAGTTGGCCGGGGGATAGGGGTCGCTGCTGGGGAGTGGCTGGGCATCGGTCGGCGGGTGGTGAGGGCTTGCATCCCTTGTTTTTTCCTGGGTTTTGTTCCTCTCTTGCTCTCTTGTTGTTTTCCTTCTCGTGATAATTCATTCTTCTTCTTATTTCGTTCCAATGATTCAACTCTTCTTATCTGAGGCCACGAGTTTTCTGAGTTTTGCTCCTTGGCTTCTTTCCCCCATCCCCCTGGGTGGGGGAGGGTGAGCCAGCTGCTGGGTGGCACTTAATTGCCGACTGGGGCTAAACCACAACAGTTAGTTTCCTCCCAAACATGTCCGTCGATACACTCGAGTGATGATTATTAAACCCACCAAAATGGCACCTGTCTTACAGATCTGGACTCCTTCTGAACACGTATCCATCGCACGCAAATGTCATTGGGCTACAGATCATCTGCACTTCACGCTTTGACAAGACGGCGTGCTGAGACAGGGATGAGCTCTGAAAGAAAAAAGGTACAAGGTCACGGGGTTTTTGGTCTGTTTTTTTGTGGGGGGCGCGTGTGTGTGGTTTAAAAAGAAGAGCGCGACGTTGAGTGGCGGCAGCCTGCAGAGCTCTCTTGCTGCCTGAGCTCTCCTTTTCTTCTCTCTCACTCCTCTTTCATGACTGTAATTGGAATTTGGACAACGGTAGAAGAGCGGGTAAGTTACTTGCCTGTGTAGACGTGCTGGTAATCCCAGGAAGGTCAATGCTTGAAGCCGTAGTGAATAACTTGGCCGCAAGTAGAATTTCCGAAGGAAGAAAAACAACGGGAAGCAAATAGCAAGTTACCGAGCAATTTGCGTGGGTCCACCACGTGGCAGTTTTATTGCCAAACGCTGCTGGGCAGTATGCTCCAAGCGGCTCTTTTTTTGGTAAACGTGAATTTTCAGGAAGTTCAGGGTTGTGCGTGGCAAAACGTGTCCCTCTTTATGTATGCCGCTACGTAAACGTCCAGCGGCAGGGCTGTTGTTCCCTGCTCTCGATACTGCCACGGTAGTGCTGCAGTATTTGGACCCAACAGAGGGCTTTAGGAAGGGAAGGAGAATGCCTGTTTTCTGTGAGGGCTACAAATGCTGACCCTTTTCTCCGCCGCTTTCCCGTGCGCGCGATGAAGCGGTGTTATTTTTCTCCCTTGTTCCTGGTCTAAATAGTTCTGAAGCTGTCGCTGCTGTGGGATTGCACGTGGTGTTTCTAGGTTTTTGTGGGGTTCTAGTTACGGATCGCTTCTCCTGTGGCGAAGTGTCAAGATAAGGTTTTCAGTGTAAAGCTTCAGAAACTACATCCGCTGAAATCAGCGTAGGTGAAAGTGATGTTGCGCGTGCAGCTGTGCTCGCAGGGATGCTCGGCGGCTCCTCCTCAAAACAGCGAGGGGCGTGTGGCCGTCCGGAGGGTTGCGCTCTGGGTCCGAGGGCGTGCCGTCTTCTTGCTGCGCTTTTTGCTGCGCAAACCAAAGCTGCCCGTGAGTCAAAAAAAGGCACGGTTGTCTAAAAAGTGCCCAAGCTCTAGCGGCCTGTATCATCAACTGCACCGAAGACGATGCAAAACACTTTTTCCTCCGCTCAGTTGTAGTCTTCACCAAGCTTCACCAAAAAAGGAGGCTTTAGATTCCTACCCAGCTTTATGCTAAAGGGTTTTTTTTCCTCTCTCAGCAGAATGTCAGCCGCCACCATTTCGCCGCGGTCGCCCTTTCTTCTGCCAGGAAAGTGCAAGATGGACAGAAAGGATCCGTAGTGGTCTGCAAGTCCACGGTACGTCTACGATGTGTGCCTGCGTTTTTCCTAAGGTACTCGTAGCGGGGACTTGAAAGTTAAGGTGAAGCATGTGCCAACTCTCCTTCTGTAGTTTTTCTGTGAAGTATTTCAACACAAATACTACAGACAGAAAAAGGCGTGTTCTGGAGCGTGCCTACGCAAAGCTGACTTCCCTCCGTTTCTTTTCTCTTCCCGAAAGCGTAATCTTCTGTTTCTGTGCGCTTCCTATGAAATGATACTGTGAAAATAATTTTGTACTAAAAGAGGAAAGAAACTGTTGGGAAGAGTTCAGCTGTTCAGAAGAAAGAGCCTTTGTTTTCCTGGGAAAAGCTTTCTGCTTTTTCAGTCAGTAAGGTTTTAAAATATCTTGTAGGAGTACTTGAAAAGCCTTACTGCGATCCTAGCATCCGTACGAAAAGCCGTCAAGGTCAAAGAAGAGACGTGGCCAAAACGGGACAAATGGGCGTCGCCTCCGCGTGTTTTCCAGGCTTTCCCAAGAAGCGTTAGCAGCCTTGTAAGTACCGCCAGTGAGTCCTGATGTGGTTTTGGTGAGTTACTGCTTCGAGAAGGTCCTTTTTCCTGAAGCTACGGTGTGTAGTTTTTGACTTCAGTTGGAAAGAGATTTTCCCGACTGGCAGTCCTTCTCATTCAAAGAAGTTGCATTTGATGAACTTCCCATCGGAGCGGCTGGACGTGCCAGTAGAAGTCATCAGCAGCAAGACTTTTCACTCTCTTTACAAACACCGAAAAAAGTCAATTTCCTTCCAAGGACCCAAGGCCAGCACGTCTTCCAAAAGTTGGTGGCATCGCTGGTCTTTGGTTCTCAGTTGTAACAGCTGAGATATGATCAAAAGGCGTTCCTCTGCATGCTTCGGTACAGCCAAAAGCATTAGCAAATCTGCCGGTCCCTTTTGGTAGCCTGATGTATTGCAGCACTGGGGATTTGATTTCTGCGCCTCCTCCCCTCCTCCCCCCCCAGTGAAACCGTCTGGGGGATCTCTTATCTCACTGACTTTTCTATCAAACGGAAACTTTAAAGAGGAGTTAAAACGGTGTCATTGACAAAGCGACTGGCACTGTTGAAACTGTAACTGCCCAGTAGCTGTGGCATGCAACTTAGGAGGTGTATTTCAGCAGTGAGGTATTTGTTCTCCATGTTTCAAGAGAGAGGCAACTGAACGTTACGGGGTTTTCCCCGGTATTTTGACGGCGTGCTTGGCAGTACTTTATTTCTGCCCCTCTTTCCATGGCGCATTTCCCTGGCGCTTGAGTAGCGTCTCTCTTGGGCAGCGCAGCTGGGCAGATGTCACTAGGAGGGACATAGCGCACAACCCCCCCCAGTCACGTTATAACCGTGCATTTTGGAGAGAGATGGTTTAACGGTATCCCAGCTGTGCAAGGTAAATGAATGCAAAAGGAAACTCAAATGCTTTTCTAGTGTAAGTCTTGTTGTTGGATGTATATAAACATACGGCCACCTTTTAGCGTAGAGTGAATTACTGAGATGTGTTCTTTATTTTCCATGTTACTCTCTAAAGGTTTACACTTCCCTTTCAGCTTTCTTGACCGAGCGAGCAAGACGTGCAGCAGCAGCAGCAGCCGCGAGGGCCGTAGCCGTTGTGGTGGATCCGTAAGCGTAGATTCTGATGACGGTCCGGCCTTGTCCTGCAGCCTCACCGGGCTGTCTCTCTGCAGCAGTGCTGGAACGAAGCGATGAGACGTTTTCCAAGAGCAGCAAGAGCGTTCACTTGTAGGTGAAGAAGGTGTTGAAAATCCTACCGCTTGGTCTCAATAGGGATTTGAAGCGTTGCAGTCAGTGTAGCTGTTAAAGCGTGCGCTGTATCTGGAGCGGACCCGTTTCCCTAGAATCCTGCTTTAGCTCAGCTCCTCTCCTATCCCTTATTCTGACTGAATCCCTGTACTTTCTGCTGTGCTGTTTTTTTTCATGTGCTGAAAGGGAATGTGGGGTTTTTGTTTTTCAGCGGTCTTGCTGTAAGCGTCTGGTGGTGCTCCCTAGATCCGCCCGGCCAGGTTTCCCTGCGGGTGGTGAAGCATGGTGAGGGTCAGGGGCCAGCCCTGTGGCTGGAGGCTCCTGGCTCTGTGTGCGGTGGGTGCCCCGCAGGTGGTGGGGAGAGCCCGGGGCCGAGAGGGACCGGGGCCGTTTGTTGCCCTGGGGAGCCCGTCGCAGCGCGGGAAGGGAGGGGGAAGATGGCGGAGCAGAGGCCGAGCGAGAGACGTGGCACCGTCCTCGGGCACGCTCCCCTATGGCGTGGGGCGGCTGCCAGGCTGCGGGACAGGGGCTGGGGGCTGCAAGCATTTGGGGCTGCCCCCTTTATTTTTCTAGCGGAGCTCCTTTTTGGTGGGGCATGTACATATGTAAATGGCCTGATGAAAGTAAGTGTAACCAGATGTAACCAAAATTGTTAGTTTGTTCTTTTGTAACTAAGCAACATAGAGATAGGAGCAGGTTAGACAATGCTTTAATATTGTGTTTGTACACCTATGGCTATGGCTATGCTACTATGCCCAAAGACAATTGGACAAGGAGTAGTACGGTCATGCTGCTACGTTCCCAGTACAGCCCCAGCCCATCTTGACAAAGAGTCAAGGGTGGTTAGAATAATTGGTTTGTGCTAAGGGTGCCGAATCATTGTTAGGAACCACGCACCATGAAGAAGGGAGCAAGTTACATAAGCAAGGTGGGATTGCGCATGTCCAGAAGAAGGGGTCGACTAAAGGACACACCTGTACGGCCACCAAGGACCACCAGAGACCCCCACGGAAGCCCCTCGGAGCTCAAGGACGCATGCGTAATGACCACGCAAGTATGATAATTAGTTCTGGGAAATAGAATGAATATGCATTATCATTCCAGGAGACTTGATGCATATGTATGTAACTGGACAATGTAAGTTTCGGCTGATGTAACCTGCGGTATGCACGCTAGGTGGAGCGATCCCCCGTGCATCCGGTGCCGTAGTAAAGAATGCCTGCTTCTTAATACTACATTGGTGTTAAGGAATTTGATTCCCGATTTCGGTGACATACGGAGGTGGCAGTTGGGGCAGTTTCCCTTGTTTTGTTTGTCTTTTGGGTGTGACGAAGAAGAGGGGAGGCGGGGGAGTGATGATGTCTGTTGGGGCACCCCGATGTCACTGGGGGGGACGATGGTGATGTGGCAGAGGAGCAGGTTGAGTGGGGGGAGGGGGGGGTCACGGGACAGTTCACCCCCCCGAAAGCGGGGTGACAGCCCCCAAATGCCTGAGAATTGGTGCGGGAGGGATTAAATAATGAAAAACTGTAAATAGGGGTGTGAGGCATTGAAGCAGAGAAAAATCTCTCCTTTTTATGTATATTGAAAAATTTTATTTATATATACGTAAAAAGATTTGACAAGAAACCCCTCTGTCTACTCTATTATATAAAGGATGGTAGAATATGAAAAAAATCTAAATCGAGATATATAGGGTGATAAAATAGAAAAAGAACTCATATATATGACTAAAAAAAGGAGTTTAAAAGTGCATAAAAAGAGGGCGTATACGAAGAAATTTTAAATGGCAACAAGGCAGAGCGAGCTCTCCCCAGCTGCAGTACCGACTTCTGTCCACACAGAGGCAGCAGCGAGCACAAAAAAAAAAAAAAACAAACCCCAAAAAAACCCCCCAAACCCCCAAACAACCGCTATCGCGCATGCGCGGCTCCCCAGCTGCAGTACCGACTTTTGGTCACCGGGCGGCAGCAGCGAGCACAAAACGAATGCTTCAGCGCGCATGCGCGTCTCCTCAGCCGCAGTACCGACTGTTGTCCACAGGGCGGCAGCAGCGAGGTCGGGCGAAGGCGCCACCGCGCATGCGCGGCTCCCCAGCTTGCAGTACCGAGCTTTGTCCACAGGGCGGCAGCGGCGAGCACCTGAAAATGCGGCACCGCGCATGCGCAGCTCCACAGCTGCAGTACCGAGTTTTGGTCACCGGGCGGCAGCAGCGAGCACAACACAAATGCGCCAATGCGCATGCGCGGCGCCCGGGCTGCAGTACCGACATTTGTCCACCGGGATGCAGCAGCGAGCCCAAAAGACCCACCGCGCATGCGCAGATCCGCATCTGCAGTACCGACCCTGTTCCCCTGAGCGACAGCAGCGAGCACTTTAAAATGCGCCACTGCGCAAGCGCGGCTCCCCACCCGCAGTACCGACTTTTGTCCACCGGGCGACAGGGGCGAGCATAAAAAAGCGCCACCGCGCATGCGCGACTCCTAGCTGCAGTACCGCCCTCTGTCCGCACGGCGGCAGCAGCGAGCTCGGGAAAAATGCGCTACTGCGCATGCGCAACTCCCTAGATGCAGTACGGTCTTTTGTCCACACGGAGGCAGCAGCGAGCTCGGGAAAATGCACCACCGCGCATGCGCGGCTCCGCTGCTGCAGTACCGAACTTTGTCCACCGGGCGGCAGCAGCGAGCACCCGAAAGTCCGCCGCTGCGCATGCGCGGCTCCCCAGCTGCCGTACAGATCTTTGTCCACATGGCGGCAGCAGCGAGCACGGAAAAAAATTGCGCCAGCGCGCATGCGCGACTCCCTGGCTGCAGTACCGACTTTTGTCCAGCGGGCGGCAGCAGCGAGCTGGGGGGAAAAATGCGCCACGGCGCATGCGCGGCTCCCCAGCTGCACTACTGCATTTTGTCCACACGGCGGCAGCAGCGAGCACGAAAAAAAATTGCACCACTGCGCATGCGCGGCTCCCCAGCTGCAGTACCGATGTTTGTCCACACGGTGACAGCAGCGAGCTCGGGAATATGCACCACCGCGCATGCGCGGCTCCCAGATGCAGTACCGATTTTTGTCCGCACGGCGGCAGCAGCGAGCCCGGGAAAATGCGCCACTGCGCATGCGCGGCTCACTGGCTGCAGTACTGATATTTGTCCATCGGGCGGCAGCAGCGAGCTGGGGGAAAGTGCACCACCGCGCATGCGGGGCTCCCAAGCTGCAGTACCGATCTTTGCCCACACGGGGGCAGCAGCGAACACGAAAAAAATTGCACCACTGCGCGTGCGCGGCTCCCCAGCTGCAGTACCGACTTTTGCCCACAGGCCTGCAGCACCGAGCACTTGACAGTGCACCACTGCGCGTGCGCGACTCCCTAGCTGCAGTACCGCCCTCTGTCCGCACGGCGGCAGCAGCGAGCTCGGGAAAAATGCGCTACCGCGCATGCGCAACTCCCTAGCTGCAGTGCGGTCTTTTGTCCACACGGCGGCAGCAGCGAGCTCGGGAAAATGCACCACCGCGCATGCGCGGCTCCCCAGCTGCAGTACCGACCCTGGTCCACCGGGCGGCAGCAGCGAGCACTCGAAAGTCCGCCGCTGCGCATGCGCGGCACCCCACCTGCAGTACCGATCTCTGTCCACATGGCGGCAGCAGCGAGCACGGAAAAAAAATTGCGCCAGCGCGCATGCGCGACTCCCTGGCTGCAGTACCGACTTTTGTCCAGCGGGCGGCAGCAGCGAGCTGGGGGAAAATGCGCCACGGCGCATGCGCGGCTCCACAGCTGCACTACTGCATTTTGTCCACACGGCGGCAGCAGCGAGCACGAAAAAAAAATTGCACCACTGCGCATGCGCGGCTCCCCTGCTGCAGTACTGCATCTTATCCACACGGCGGCAGCAGAGAGCACCCGAAAGTCCGTCACTGCGCATGCGCGCCTCCCCAACTGCAGTACCGATTATTGTCCACACGGTGACAGCAGCGAGCTCGGGAATATGCACCACCGCGCATGCGCGGCATCCCAGCTGCAGTACCGATTTTTGTCCAAACGGCGGCAGCAGCGAGCCCGGGAAAATGCGTCACTGCGCATGCGCGGCTCACTGGCTGCATTACTGATTTTTGTCCATCGGGCGGCAGCAGCGAGCTGGGGGAAAGTGCACCACCGCGCATGCGGGACTCCCAAGCTGCAGTACCCATCTTTGCCCACACGGAGGCAGCAGCGAACACGAAAAAAATTGCACCACTGCGCGTGCGCGGCTCCCCAGCTGCAGTACCGACTTTTGTTCACACGGTGGCAGCGGCGAGCTCGGGACAATGCACCACCGCGCATGCGCGGCTCCCCAGCTGCAGTACCGGCCTTTGCCCACACGGAGGCAGCAGCGAGCACTCGAAAGTCCTCCACTGCGCATGCGCGGCTCCCCAGCTGCAGTACCGCCCTTTGTCCACCCGGCGGCAGCAGCGAGCACCAACAAAATTGCGCCACCGCGCATGCGCGGCTCCCCAGCTGCAGTACCGACATTGGTCCACTGAGCGGCAGCAGCGAGCACTTGAAAATGCGCCACCGCGCATGCGCGGCTCCCCCCCTGAGGTACTGACGTTTGGTCGTCGGGAGGGTCGGAAGCCGGAACTGCAGCTCGGCACCGCGCATGCGTGTGCGCGCACCAGCGGATCTGCCATCCCGGAGGGAGGTCCTCGCGTCCGGCTCTGCTCTCGCACGCTGCCGGTCATCGGCAAGTAAAAATTCTGGGCTTGGCTTTGGCATTGTCCTGTAAGGGAAGGCTCTGGGTCGGGATGTCAGTTGCTTACTTGCTGTGGAATGGTCGTGTTTTTCAGCAATCGTTCCAAATAGAACGGGTTGGGTGGGGCAGGGCAGAGTAAGGGTCTTTGCAGGCACCTGGGAAGTAAAGTCTTGAACGTAGAAAAGCTTAAAGCATTTGCTGGACAGGAGGTTTCTCTGTACCCACTACATCCGTTGCTTATTAGCAGTGACCGATGTTTGTAAGAGTGCCGTGTGGAAGTGTGAACATTTGTTACTGAACTAAAACTGCTTTGGTTCTGTGTAGAAAGCAGAGGAACTACAAAACAACATATCCCCCCCCCTTTTTTTTTTGGTTAAACGTACCGTGTTTGCAGGGCCTTAGCTTTCTATTGCCAGACTGGGCAAAGCTTCCCAAGCTCAGTTCCCCCACAGTCACCAAAAGTCTCCCATAGTTGCCAGGATGGTGAGTTAGTTTTGGGCTTCTAGCCCTCCGTTCCGCCATTGTTTTAGTCAGATCCTGAATGCCGCTCAGTTAAAGACTCACGAGAATCGCTTAACATTTGCATTTGGAATCATGCTTCAAACAATGAATTTTCAACAAAATTTTTTTTGACGCTAGCCAATGAACTCCTGTAATACTGGAGCAAAATGACATTTTTAGTGGCTGTTGAATCTCAGAGTGATAACATCGGCATCCCTGTGTGAGCCCTTACCGCAACCGTTGCAATGTTTGTTTACACGCTGCTCGGTTCTTTTGTAAAGGTGCGTAGCTGTGGGAGGTGCGTTATTCCGAAGGTGCTACGGCGCCGATGCTCTGGCTGTCGGCGGGAACGGGCAAAGCGGAAGGCTCTGTGGCTAGGGGAGAACGGCGTGGACGTGCGACCGCTCTCTCTGTTGCTCCGGAATTTCGACGGCTGGGACGGGCTGCTAAATCGATGGAACGACTGGAAGACATTTCAGAAAAGTGAGTACTCTACTTCCCTTTATCTTTTAAAGTCGTCGTCTTTCTACAGACACCTGTCCATGGCTTAGATATTTGATTTGCGTGAAACAGACCCGGAATTTTGCTTGAAGTAGTGTTCTGATTTGCTGAAATTCCCCGTAGGCAGAGAGCAAGAATTACAAATGTTGCTTGGTGGTTGAAGATCTCAGGATTGCTGTGAAAGCGAACTTGCCAGAATGAGTAGGAAGCAGCCTGAATTCCAACAGAGATACCATCTAAAAGGCCCTTTTCTTGACAGGAAAAGAGATTCACGAAACGTCGGCGCTGTTTGCCGGGGGGCCTCCGACATACCTGTTCAGTCGTCGTGGGCTTTGTGCGATTCCTGCAGGCGCAATCTTGAAGAAATTTTGTACGGCAGCCGGTATCTTGGCTTACTTTCTATCTCGCGCTTGGTCGCTTGCGCCTGCTAAAAACTTAATGGAGCGTCAAATGAACCCACAGGAAAACGTCCTCAACTCGTGCTGGTAGGGCAAGCCCGCTGTAGTTGATAAAATGGGAAAATAGCACGCTGTTTTGAAAAATTTGCCTTGCGAGGACAAGGGCTGTCTCCTGGCAGGCAAGTGAATTCTGTGACTGATTCCACCGCTCCGCCCGGGCACTTGAAGGAGGCGGTCCCTAAGGCAATGCAATCTAAAATGGGGGTCGTTTGGGGTTTTTTAGTCATTTCTTAGGGATGTGAGGCTCGTGTGGGTGTTTAGCTTGTCCTGTTCTTTCTGTTCCTAATTCCGATCCCGCTGACGGGCGCCAAAGAACGGTCGTGTTGTAGTCTAACGGTGTCGTCTACCAGGAGCTGGTGGAAGGCCAGGGCTTAGGTAAAGCCGATAAGGAGGATGCAGGCTGGAAAGCGGAATGTCTAAACGAGAATTACTGTCCTTGGGAGAGAAGCACATCCTGAAGAAATAGGTAAGCTAATTAAAATGGTTTGGGAACCATCCGAAACAACTAGTAGGAGCGTGATAAGAAGCACCCTCCCGCAAACTATCCTCGTTATCATCCTAAAAGTCACACCCCTCGAGCTGGAGACCCCGGCCCGAGCAGAGAGCCCTCGCCGCTCAGTGTGCGCAGCACGTTAAAGTAGCGCTGTAGCTTTAAGTTGACATAAGAGAAATGTCGACCGATAGAAAACTGCTTTGTGTGATTACTTATGCATATGCATAGCTAGACCGTATAAATACTGTACTTGTATGACCGAACTCTGTGCTAGCTTTGCGGAGCTACCGCCTAGCACCCATCTCTGCGCAGACATGAAATAAACATACCTCTGCCCTGTGTGTATATTGGCATCTCGCACACCGGGCAAGCGACCTCACGCTTGTGGGATAACGCTTTTGGCACCCCAGATGGGACCGAGCCGACAGCCTCGCCCGGTTCATCTTGCCGCATCCGACGGGGAGAAGAGGCCTGAGCGGACTCCGGCGCACACCGACCTGTCGACCGGGGACTCCTTCAGCTCCTCTCCTGCAGTCGGGCGGTAAGCGACACAACGGTGCAATGCTAGTGAAAAGAGGTATTTTTGGGGGATAGGAGAAAAGGGGGAGTAGGGGCAAGATCTCTCGGGAAGCAGGCACCCTCTGTTCTGTTCTGGGCTCTGCATAAGACGCACCAGGAAAGATAGGTGGCAGTAGCGTAGTTCTGTTTGTTTCTACACGCTGTCCTGTTCAACAGAGGGAGACGTCCCTCGTTCTGGTTTGTGTAGAAATGCTGGGTTTTTCGGTACCGATGTGGGCGCTGCTGCTTCCCAGGAGGCACCCCTTTGCTCTCCTCTAGGATGCACCCTGAAGCATTGCAATAAATTTGGGGGAGATCCCACGACTAAGAATGGGCTAAAACGATATTGTAATCAACGGTGGCCACGATCTCGATTGGAAGATGGTGAAAAATGGCCTGAGAATGGATCCTTGAGATATAACGCTATATCGGAATGAATGTTGTTTTGTCGGAGAACGGAAAAATGGGATGGAATGCCTTACGTGGATATGGTTTTTCCGTTAAGACGCGATTGGGATATTAGGAAGAAAGGTGGTTTAGTGGATTCTAAACATCAGGTTGGAATATACGCGTTAAAAGAGAAAAAGGGAAAACCTCGTTGTATTGAATGGGAAAATTCGGAAGAGGATATTCAGCTGTTGGTAGCTCCTCCAAAACAGCCAGAATCTGATAGCTCAAGCGATAATGGAGTTGTGAGTGCTGTCTCTAAAAGAACAAGGGGACAGAAACCGATAGTTCAAGCTCCCCTCAGCCAGGCTCTAGGGCCTGAAGGAAGAGCGGTATCCGTACACGTACCTTTTACCGCTTCTGCTTTATTAAACTGGCAACGGGCAGTCAGATCCTATCGAAACGATCCAGAGGGAATGTATAGTACTGTTAATCACGACTCATAATCCTAACTGGGGAGATGTACAGGCTCTCCTAGAATATTTGTTTACCCCTGAGGAGAGGAGAACAATTTTAGAGAAGGCTAGAGAGGGACTGGTCCAACAATGTGTGTGTGTGGGGGGGTGCCTAATACCATTACGTACCTCCCAAAGGAGGATCCGGAGTGGGATCCAAACACAAGTGTGAGGGATTACAGAGGGTAAAGGAATATCCAAAGTTAATTGTGTACGGGATTCAACATGGAGTGCAAAAGCCTAAGAATTTATCTAATCAGATCTCGATCCGGAAGATGATAGCAATTCAAAGTTATTGAACACGCCGTTTATTGGTCAAGCGGCAGCAGATATAAGAAAGAGATGACAAAAGGTAGAGGGCGAGGATGGCATGACAATCTCGCGGTTCTTGTCAATCGCGTATAAGGTACGTAATAGTGGGGAGGAAACAGGAGAGAAGGAGAAGCGGGGACGAGTAACGCCACAAGCTTCTTTGTTGGCTGCCTTGACAGAAGACCGAGAAAAAGGGAGAGAAAATAGACGAGGTGAATTTTGTGGGCGAGGAAGGGGCCGTAGCAATAATAGTAGAAATGGTTATGACATTCCCCTGGGAATGAATCGGCGTGCCAATCGTAAGCGAGAGGGCCGTTGGAAAAAAGATTGTCCGCCCCGTCTGAGTCATCTCGGGAAAGAGAGACAGAAGAAGCCGTTGGAGTCACGACGGAGATTGGGTTGGATCGAAGGGGACTGGAGGAATGTATGAAAGTTTCCCCAGACGATCCTCCGGTTCCAGTCAAGCTGGGGAATGAAAGACTAGATTTTTTTAATTGATAGTGGAGCCACACATGCTGTAGTAAGTAGTTGTAGGGGACCCCTTAAGCAGAACTAAAATAAGCGTTGTTGGTGCAACAGGGAAAAAGACTTTAAGGCTGTTTTTACAAGCTATGGAATGTTCCACTGGAAATACTAAATGAACTCATGAATTCCTTTCTATGCCAGCATGCCCCCTAGCATTGCTTGGGTGGGATTTACTTGTAAACTGAATGCACAACTAAGTTCTTCTGAAGACTCTGTTCAGTTGACTCTCTTCAGCCCGCAGGGGACGTCGCCTGTTTGTGGCGGACGCCAGCCCGAGCGGGACCTCGCCTGTTTGGGGCACACCGATGGCGGGTGCTGTCGCCAAAAGGCAAAGCAGGGTCATAGCAGAGTTTTCCATTTCTGGGGATGGGCTCAGCCGTCTCCTGCACAAACTTCTGTTACGTAGCAATGGGGATGGTAGCTTTCTTTTGTTTTCTTGAAGAACAAGAGGATGATGGAGCACGTTACAAGAGCATGATCATTTTCTCTTCCTTTGGCAGCACAGGCACCCAAGGCCAGGCCGCGTTAAAGGAACAGCACGAGGATATCCGTGTCGACCGTCAGCAGAGGAAGGAAGCTTCTTTTGGAGGCCGAGGCGATGAAGCAGAGTCCTTAATTGTTCTGTTTGATTTTCAGCATGGGTGCGGGGAGGGCCTGGGACATGCCAAACATGGTCCCGGACAGGGGAGCTGTCTATTACGTGGGAGGCTGTGAGAGCTATCATGGACACCACCGGACCGGCATCCTGTAAGGGTGCTTTCACATGTTTTCTTGTTTAGAGGCCAACCTTGGCTTTGGGCTGTAAAATAAAGCCTGCCAGGCCGGTGCCAGCTTGGTGGCAGCATCTGCCCACGGCAGCGCCAGCTTGGTGGTGGTGTCTGCCTGTGCCGGTGCCAGGTTGCTGGCTGTGTCTGGCTTGTGAGGGTTGGGGTAATGGGCCCCCTCTTCCCGATGGGCTCCAGCTGTGGCCTGGGGCAGCACAGGTGGGACCCATGAGGTGAGGATGGGGCTGGGCCCAGGGTTTAAAAAGGGCTGGGGCTGGGCCCAGGGTTTAAAAAGGGCTGAGGATGGGGCTGGCCCTGCTGTGCTGAGGGGCTCTACGTGGGGAGGGGGCTGCCTAGTCATGCCTGCCTGTGGGAGCTGGCTGAGGAGTGAAAGGAAGGGGCTTCCCCAGGCAGCTGCCTCCAGCAAGGAGCAGCCGGTCCCCGCAGCCGGGAAGGATCCCTCCCAGCCGTCCCCCGGCAGAGCGCACCACCAGCGCGTGGTGCCGGGAGCTCGGTGCCCCCATGGGCCGCACACGTGAGCCACCGTGTCTCTGGGAAGCCTCTTGGGAGAGGAGCATCGGGGCACCTGGGCGGGCGAGGCAGCCGGCACTGTGGAGGAGGAAGGGGCAGGGGCCGAGAGAGAAGCCCTGGGGCGCTGAAGGTCTCCCGGCGGTGGCAGGAGCTGCGGTGAGTCGCGCATCCCTCGCATGCCTCCGGGCCCCTCTCTGCTGTGCTTCTCCAGACCTCTGCCTGCCTCCTTGCCTGTACCTGCCTCTGTCTCCCTTTCAGGCTGTTTGGGGAGCTTCTCCCCAAAGCTTTTTGCCCTTCTGCTAGTGCTGCCCTCCACACCGTCACCTTCTACGTTTCCTTTCTATGCCCCTCCCTTTCCAGCTCCCCACCTGCTATTATTTCACTCTTCCCGCACTGCCTTCTTCCGCATTGCTGGGGAAAATGGCATTTCGAGGTCTCCCTCTGCGCAGTGACCTGTCTCTCTTTGCAGTGACTCCCTCTGCTCTGCACCCCGTCTACTTTTTTCTAGTAAACTGTCCCTATTTTTCATTTTTTTTACTCTCATAATTCTTCTCTTTTTGAAATTTTGTTTCTAGGTGTACTCTTCTCTTGTTTTCTGTCTCTCTTTTTTTTTTTTTAATTTTTTCCTGTATCCTGTTGCTTTTAAAATTTTCATTCTGTGTCTACTTTAGTCAAGATGTCTCTCCCTGTTTAATTGTTTCCTGTCTGTCCTGTACCCCGTTGCTTTTAAATTGTCTTTCCTCGTCTATCTTTATCCGGTTTGCTGTCCTCATTTTTTAATTTGTTCTAGTCTGTGCTGTGCCCAGTTGCCTTTAAATTTTTCTTTTTATGTCTCCATCTACTTGGGTTTTTTGCTATTTTTTTTTTCCTCTCTTAATGTCTTTTGAATTGAAAAAGCTTTTGAATTTTTGTTTCTATGTTCACTTGTATGTATTTTTTCTGTCTCTTGTTTATTTTTTCCCTATCTGTGCTGTATATTGTGACCTGTAAAATTTTTTTCTGTCTACTGTTACCCAGATGTCTAACCCTATTTTTTAATTATTTCCAGGCTTTCCTGTGTCACGTTGCTTTTGAATTTTTTTCTATATCTCCTTGTATCCAGTTCACTGTCTTTATTTTCTCTTTCATGCTAGCCTGTGCCATAGCCTGTGTCCTGGTTTTGGCTGGGATAGAGTTAATTTTCTTCCTAGTAGCTGCTATAGTGCTGTGTTTTGGATTTTAGGATGAGAATAAGATTGATAACACGCTGATGTTTTGGCTGTTGCTAAGCGGTGTTTACACCAGTCAAGGACTTTTTCAGCTTCCCATGCTCTGGCAGGTGCACAAGAAATGGGAGGGGGCACAGCCAGGACAGTGGATCCAAACTGACCAAAGGGCTATTCCATACCATAGGATGTCGTGCCCGGTATAGAAACTGGGGGGAGTTGGCCGGGGGGTAGCGGTCGCTGCTCGGGGACTGGCTGGGCGTCGGTCGGCGGGTGGTGAGCGGTTGTATCTTTTTTTTATTTTCCCTCCCTGGGGTTTTGTTCCTCTCGCTCTCTCTTGTGGTTTTCCTCCTCATTACAATTCATTATTATTATTACTATTATTTTGTTCCGATTATTAAACTGTTCTTATCTCAACCTACCAGTTTTCTTGTGCTCTTCCAATTCTCTCCCCCATCCCACCGGGGGGGGGAGTGAGCGAGCGGCTGCGTGGTGCTTGGCTGCCGGCTGGGGCTAAACCACGACACCCTGTCGCTTTTTAAATGTTGTTTCTGTGTCTTTGTTTGTTTAGTTTGCTGTCCCTCTATTTTATTGTTTTCTTCCTTGAAGGCCTTTGTTTTTCAGTTTTTCTCTATGCCTGCTTTTATCTAGTTTGCTCTCCCTATTTTTAAATTTTTTCTCCTCTGCCTCGTACCCTTTTGCTTTTTCAGTGTTCTTTCTGTGTCGACTTTTATCGAGCTGTCTGTCCCTGTGTTTTTAGTTCTCTCTGTCTTGTCACATACCCTGTTGCTTCTTAAATTTTCTTTCTGTCTTTTATTTTTTTTTCTCTTCTCTCCATTCATCCTGAGGCGTTAGAGGGTCTCCTCGGCATGCTGTTATTTCTGAAGCGTAACTTGTACCCCTCTGGCTTTGTAAGAACATCTCCTCCCTCTTCCTCAGAGCAGTCTCTTTGTCCTCTCCTCCATCTCGCTTGCCTCCAGTGGGTCGGCGTCTCCCTCGTGACCTCCGTACTCTGTTCAGATCCCCTCCCCAGTGCCTTTGTGCCCTCAAGCCGCCTTCTGTCTCTCTGGCCATCTCGGCACCCCTCTGTTTCTGTCGCGACGCTTCCTGCCAGCGCCCTTGTGGTCCATGGCCATCCTTTAGTTCTGCAGCGGGCTTTGTATCTTTCTTCTTCAGAGACAACGCTTCCTCAGGCTTCCGTTTTCCCTCAGAGCACTCTTGCCTTCCCTCCGCCATGTCGGATGCCTCTGTTCGGTCCCCGGTCCCCTGAGGACATCTCTACTCCATTCAGATCCCCTCCCGAGGACCTCATTGTGTCCGCAATCCTTTGTTTGTCTCTTTGTCCACGTTTCCCCCGACCCCCGGAGCCCCCTCGTTCCTGTCATGACGCCGCCCGAGACTGTCCTCGTGCCCCACGGCACCCTTCCAGCTCTGCAGCCCTCTTTGTGTCTCTCTCTTATTCGGACAGAACCCCTCCTCAGGCTGTCGTTGTGCCCCACAGCTCCCTTACCTTATTCACTGCTGTCTAGGACGTCTCCGTTCGGTCGCTCATCCCCTGAGGACATCGCTGGGACACCCTCTTGAGTTTTGCATTGCCTGCCAGAGCTGCCTTCTGTCTGTCTGTCTGTCTGTCTGTCTCTCTCTCTCTCTCTCAGCAGCCGCCTTGTGCCGTCACTGTGCCTCCTGAGGCCGTCCTCGTGCCCCGCAGCCCTCTGTGGCTCTGTAGCGCAATTTGCACCCTTCTTGCTCCCGAGAACCATTCCCGCTGACATCTTTCATCTCCAGAGCACTCATGTTGTCCTCTCTGCTAGCTAGGACACCTCTGTTCAGTCCCTGGTCCCCTGAGGACATCCGTAGTCTGTTCAAATCCCCTCTGGACTTCTTCACCACGCCCTCGAGCCTTCTTGTGTCTGTCCCTCTCAGAAGCCCTCTGCTACTGTCACGCTGCCTCCCGAGCAGCACGCTTTTAGCTCCGTAAGCCCCCTTTGGACTCGCTTTGTTGCCATCGCGCCTCTCCTAAGATCTCTGTTCCCAAAAAAGAGTGTTCTTGTTCTTTTCTATGCCATCTAGGATGCCTGCCGAGCTCCAGGGACGAGGCCGCCACAGCTCGGCCCTGCACCTCGGCCGCTCGGCCTCGGCCCTCACACACGCACGCACACGAAACCAGAGAACCTTTCCCTCACAAAAATACCTAGGGATGGAGTTAATGAGAAGACAGGAGACTCTGCTGATCAGGCACAGGGCATGGCCAGACAATCCTACTGACCAGCAACCTATTTGCGTGCCACCAGCCCTTTTTATCCCCTTGTCCCTCTCTTTTCCGATGCTTGTTCCTCCCCGAACTCCTCTGCTACCTCCCCTTCCCCACCTTTGGTTCCTCCAGTAAACAGACCATAGTACATCCTGTGCGGTCCCCACGTGCGTCCCACAGCCTTAGTCGGCAACCTTTCTCAGTCTGTATGGTGATCCGGAAAGCCGCTCCCGTCTACTCGTCGTGACGAGTGTCACCCCGTACCGTGGGGCTGGCGGCTCTGCCGGGACAGCTCTGGGAGGAGCCAGGGCAGGGAATCCGTTTCTCTGGCTGGGTCGCTGGGGTGCCTTACCTGGCACAGCGCCTCTGTGTGACTTGGAGTTTATGGAGACAAGCTTTTTATCACATAACCTAGCAGGGAACCGCACTTAAAAGCTTTGGGAAAATGCTCTAAAACTAGAATTGTCCAATGACCTTAGGAGTTGGATTGGTTTGTAGGATAATCCTATCAGAGGCATCAACTTGAAGACAGCTGCTTGACCCATTTTGTTGATTTCAGTCGTATTGTTTGAAGGAAGAATGTACAGAAAGGGCCGAGGAGGTGCGACAAGGAGACAGGAAAGAGCAAGTAAGTTTTGAGAGAGGGGAAGAACCTCAGCGCTGCGAGTGACTGAAGGTGCTAAGGGCAAAGAGATTTTTGGGTTAGGTATGCGCATACAAAGGTCTGGGTGGGAATAGCGCACAAACAGTAGTAAAATACGGTTAGGGAAGCCAAGATTGCTCCTCCTTCTGGGCCCGTGCACGCGCCCTTGCTCTTGCAGACGCAGACACGCTGGAGCTGCGGGGAGGCAGGCGCGCAAGCCCGCCTGGAAGCAGGCTTTGGGCACGGGGTCCCTCGGCTGAGGCGGTGCCAGTTAGTGGGGGGAGAGCCCTGTGTGTTGGGCAGGTGAGGGGCGAGTGAGGCCGGAGCATGGCAAGGGCTGGTCCGGGCTGTTTGGTCTGGGGCAAGCGTGGACAGAGGGGACAGAGAGGAGGATCTGAAGGAATACGGGTTGTGAGCTCTTCATTCCCAACGAGGTCGCTGAGGGGGCAACCCCCTACGGTACCCAAGGTACGGGCGAAGGTCTGGGGCCAGCACAAACGGTGCTGAGAGAGGGAGTTTCCATAGGGTCTGGTGGTGGCTGCAGGCCGCTTCCCATCACAGAATCACAGAATCGTATAGGTTGGAAAAGACCTTTAAGATCATCGAGTCCAACCGTAAGCCTGACACTACCAAGACCACCACTACACCATGTCCCTAAGCAAACAGCGACACTGAGCCCCGTGGCATGCTGCGCAGCCCTTTTGGTGTGCACCAGTTTGTATTCGGCCGTGCCCTGGAGCCCTCTGAACTCCTGAATTCATATTTTAGGCTCCCCCCGAGTCCTTCTGTGTGTCCCAAGGCCCTGTGTTTGTCATACAGCGTGCCGCAATGCTTCCTGTTTAGCTTTCCTCCCATCGCAGAGTTTTGCCAGTGCTTTTTTGGTGTGCTCTAGGGTCAACTGTTTTCCTCTCTGTGGGGCCCAGGCCCCCTCCCCCCACCTTCCTGTGCCCCCAGAGTCCTATGTTTTCCTTGTCACCTGCTGATGGCTTCCTCCCACCCCAGCATTGCGCTCCAGGGCTCTCCCTTTGTTCTCGTCCCCTTTTCTCTTCCTCTGCAGCCCAGGACTCTCCCTTTGGCTTTTGGCAAGCTGCCCTCAGGAGCTGGGGCACCCCTCTGCTGTCCCAGCGACCACAGCTGTCCCCAGTGGGGCCGAGGGCAATAGCCTGTGTTCTCGGTGGGATGCAGCTCTGGGCCCAGGGCCTGGGGCTGACAAGCCTCTGGAGTGGCCAGCAGGGCTGATGGCTATGGTGCCCGTGTCCCCACGGGCTGCAGCTGTGGGCCGGGGGCTGCTGAGCTGGGCTACTGCCATGAGTGTGGTGTTCACATCACCCCATCAGGGTAGGTCCAGGACAACAACGCCAGAGCTGAGCAATACATGCTGGGACCGGGACTGAGGCTGCAAGCACAGAACAGGTGAATGGGGCCGGGGGGGGGGGGTCCCTGCAACCGGGAACATCCCGGGGAAGGTGACACAAAGGGGAGGTGAGGCTGGGGCAACAGCGACCGGGTCCAGGAAGACCCGCACTAGGGCCAAGGAGCGGAGGGTGCGGCGCCGGGGTCGCGGGTGGCCCAGAAGCCGAGGGGATGGGGGAAAGCTGATGCACCGGGACAGGGGGGAGGCCGCACAGGGACACGCGGGGCTGCCTGAGCGCTGGGGCTCACAGGGGGGTAGGGGTAGTGCTGGGGAAGCAGCTGGGTCGGGTCGGGGCCCTGCAAAAGGGTGGTCCTGACACAAAGGCCCCCCCCCCCCCCGGTGCGTGTCTGTGTGTGGGGGGTTTCCAGGTCGTGCGGAGGGGTGCGGGACAGCTGGGGAAGCATCGGACCCGAAGCGGAGCCGGTGGTGGTGCTGGGAATCCCGGCCCTGCGAGCCGGCCTCCGCAGGCGCGGCGGGGTCCCGCGGGTGCTGGTGAGGGGAGGAGGGCGCACGGGACGGTGTCCCCATAGGGTTAAATGGCACAGAAGGCAGCAGCCCGCAGCATGCTGGGAGCTGTAGTCCTGGGGTAGGCAGCTTGTGGTCGGGCACGTTGTTGGCAGGGCATGCCGGGAGATGTAGTCTTTCGGCAGGGAGGTTCCAGCCAGCCCCGCTGGTGTGTGCAGCACGCCGGGGTGCGTCCTCGCCCCAATGCTGGCCTCCGGGTACCTGCCGGGGCCGGCAGCCGTCTGCCGGCGGGGAACGGCCTCGGGCACGTGGCGCGCGGGGGGGCGCGGGGGCGGGGGGTGGTCGGGCGCGCGGCGGCGCCCGCGCTCACTGCTGCCCTCTGGCGGAGGAAACGCGGTACTGCAGGTCCGGCACCGCGCATGTGCGGTGGGGTGCCGCCGTGCTCACTGCGGCTGCCGTCCGCCGCTAACGGCAAGGCGGTGCCGCGGTGCCTGCGAAGCGCCGCCGCCGCGCTCGTTGCTGCCTCCCGGTAAGGAAACGCCGCCGCGGCCGCCGCCCGCGTGCACGCTGCCGGCGGGCGCTCGGCGCGGAACTGCAGCGCCGGTGCCGCCCTGGGTCCGCGCCGCCCGCCGGGTGCCCGCTGCTGCCGGTGCCGCGGCGCGGTACTGCAGCGCCGACACCGCACAGGAGCGCAGCGGCGCTGCCGCCTCCGCCGCTGCCGCGGCGGCACGGCCGCAGCGCGGTGCCGCCGCCCGGCGTTCGGGCGCCAGCCCTGGCCCCTCCGGCGCGCCGTCGGCGGCCGGCGCATGCGCGGTGCCCGGGAGCGGCATGGCGGCGCGCTGGGCGCGGGTCTCGGCGGCGGCGGGTGTCCTGGGGCAGCGGTAAGGCGAGCGAGCCCCTTTGGCGGGCGCGGGGGTGTGTTCTGCCCGCTGGCTGCGGGACGGGAAGCCTGAAGCTGCCCGCTGCGGCAGGCTGCCGGTGTGCCGGAGGCGAGCTGGGTCAGGGCAGCCCCAGGGAGTTGCCCGAGAGCTGAGAGAAGGGAGAGGGGAAGAAGGCGGACACCCCCCAGGCGCAGACGCCGGGCGGCTCCCCCCTCCCAGAGCTCCCCTGAGCCTCCCCCGGCCCCGCTTGCCCCCCCACGCGCAGCTGCCCCCAGCTCCAGCCCCTCCCCTGAAGCCTGTCCCGTAGCCCCAGGTCGCTCCCAAGCCCCGTCGTGCCGGTGGCAAGCTGGCCTTCCGCGCGTCTCCAGAAGCCCCTGCGGAAGGAGAGGCTTCAGCCGGGGGCGATCTGCGGTAATAACGGTGTCTGCTTCTTCTTTCCCTCTCCCAGAGGCTGCGCTGAGGACACGGTCGTCCCTTCCTCCCCTGGGGCTGCCGGTGACGGCACCCGCCTCAGGCTTGCGTGGATTGTCTGTGCCTGGCCTGGCTCTCCTCGCGGCGTGGGGCGAAAAGGGACGGGCGGAGCGCTTGCTGGCTGTGGACAGGAGCTGCCGCGGCTGAAGCTGGAGAAAGAAGCCAGAGAAGGGTAAAGAAGAAGAAATGGAAGGCCGTCTGGCGGCTGCCTCCCGCTGCAGGCAAGAGAGAGCCTGCCTCTCCGGGTGAGGAAGGATCCCTCCTCGTAGTCCGCGGCAGGCCAGGCCGCCAGCGTGCACCGCAGGGTCTGTATGCGTCAGCCAGCGCGTGGTCTTGCTCCCTGTCCCTGTCTGACAATCTGTGTCCTGCTCCTCGTCCTTCTTTTTCCCCTCTCTCTATCGTCCGCCATCCTTCTTCCTGTCTTTGTTCTCTTTCTATCCTTCTGCCCCAGCGCTTCTTTCTCCACCTCTCTCCTGCTCCCTGCCCTTTGCTTCCTCTCCCTGACCCTCTTCCCTGTCTCCGCTTTTTCCTTTCTCTCCTTCTCTGTCCTGCTCCCTGGCCCTTTTTTCCTCTTCCTCTGCCTCTGTCCTCTAGCCCATGGCTTGCTTTTTTTTTCCTTTTTCCTTCTTGGTCTCTTTGTACAAATCTGACCCTTTCTTGCTTTCCCAGTCCCTTTGTCCTGTTCCCTGTGGTTTTTCTCTCTGTCTGTATGTCCTGCGCCCTGTCGCCGTCACGTTCCTCTGTTCTTCTTCCTCTCCTTTCCCCCCCACCTCTCTACCCCTCTGTCCTGCTCGCTGACCCTGCCTTTTCTTGCTCCATCTCTCTGCAGGGCTTCTCGTCCCTGTTGTGTTTGATTTCCTCTACGTCTCTGACCTTTTCTTTCGGCCTTTCATTCTCTGGCGGCACCTCAGTCTTCTCCCTTGTCTTCCTTTTCTCTTTCCAGTCCTCTGTCCTGCTCCCCATCCCTGTATGAAATCGCGGGCGCTCGAGGCTCTGTTCTCTTGGGACTGTCGGGGAAAAAGCAGCCCCGGGCCGAGCGCTCTCCTGGGGTTCGTCGGGGGTTTTGGGGCCGAACCCGTGTGCGAGCCGGGGGGAGTAGGGGCAGCCCCATCTGGCTCTCAGGTTCTGCTTGTGGAGCTGGGCAGCCTCTGCCGCTCCCGGCGCAGGTCGGGCAGCGGCGGCCCGGGGGGCTCCTGCGGCGCCGGGCGGGTGCCGGTGGCCGGAGTGGCGGGGAAGGGCCGCGGCTGCGGCGGGCGGGGGTTCCTGGAGGCGTCTGGGCCCGGCTCCCGCAGGGGTGCTTGGGGCTGCGGGGGTTTGGGGTGCGGGCCCGGCACCCCCAACCAGTGCCGGAGAAAGCAAGCCGGAAGCAGCCGTAATAAAGCGATGCCCTGCCTGTGCTGGTGCGGCCCTGCAGAGGTGTGGGGCCGGGCCCTCCGCAGTGCCCAAGCGCTCCCAAAAAGTGCACGTGTGGCCCTGGGGGTGCAGGGCTGTGGGGTGGCTCCGCTCCCCCCACCCCGCAGCATCACGCATGGGGACCGCAAAGGGGTCGGAAAGCAGAGAGGGTGAGCTGGTTTGGGGCCTGAAAATGGAGAGCGGGTCTTGTGTTCTCGGGGCTTGAAAAGAGGCTGAGGTGGCTGACTTTGGGGCTGAGAAACAGCTTGAGTCGTGCGTTTTCAGGACCTGCCAGAGGGGACCGAGCGGTACGTTTTGGGCTGAGGAGCAGAGGTGAAGTGCTGCATTTGTGGGACTCGAGAACAGGCTGAGCAGGTGGGTTTGTGGGCTCAGAAATGGGAGCTGGTTTGGGGGCCCAAAGCAGAAGCCAGTTTGGCTGTTTGCGCAGGGCGGGGGGAGGGCGTTGGGGGCTGCGGCGGAAAGCAGAGGGTGGGCAGGGTGCACGGACCCTCCCTGGAGGGTGGGGCTCTGGTCGCGTCGGAGCCCAGAGTTCGGGAGGCCGGCGTGCCCCGGGCCAGCCTCTCGGTCTGAGGTGGCCTCTGGGGGGGGAAGGGTGCTTTTCAGACCCCGCACGCCCTCTTGGAGCCCAGCTCTTCTTTGTACGCTGCTGAGAATAGTTCTTAAGTACTTAATCGTACAAACTGATGAATCGGTATTTCCACAGCGTCCAGCTGTGATGTTTAATAGTCATATTCAAGTTCTGACAGCGACCGCTTTCCGAGCTTGTCGAAAGCCCAGACTGTGGCAAATAGCTGGAGCTCGTAAGGAGAAGGAGCTGAAATCCAGCGGAGCTTCGGTGCGGAGCCGGAGCTTCGGTTAGCCAGAGCTGTAGCGAGGAGGAGCTGGAAGGAGATGGGGTGTCCGCTGTCTGGAGCGTGCATTAGCCAGAGGCAACGTTAGCTGAGCGGGGGCGGCCGTGAGCCGGAGCGTCTATTCGCTGGAGCATCCGTCGGCCGGACTGCGCTCCCAGCGGGGCTGCAGAGCGGCCGGGCGCAGGCCGGGCTGTCCCCAGCAAGCGTCTCTGAGCAGCAGGGAGGCGAGCGGTCCTTCTGCCAGCGGGGAGCCTGGCCTCTTCCCTCGGGGATTAAATCCACGCCCTGCGCCCCTCCCTGCATGGAGGGCGTCTCCCGGTCCCGTTCCTGGGGGTGGGAGCGAGGTGGGGGTGCCCCGGCTCTCCTGGGGCAGCCCCGCTGCGAGGGGCGCGGGCGAGGCGGCAGCGGGAGGCAGCGGTGTCTCCCCGGTACCTGGCAAAGGGGAGAGGGGCCGGTCGGTTGGAGCTGCCGGGGTGCACGGCCTGGCCCCGCAGGGCCCCTCTGGCAGAACCCTCCCCTGTGTTTTCCCCGTCGGCTGGGTGTGACAAACAGGATCATTTTTGCCTCCTCTTTTCCCAGTGTCACCTTCGGCGTCACGTGCAGAAAATCCCGCGTGGTCGGTCCCGCTTGCCGCTCAGGGAATCGCGCGTATGGGGCCGGGGGAGCGGGGAGAAACCTTTGCGAGTTCAGGGACGCTACAGATGCTCCACCTGAAACCCAGAGAAAAGGCAAATCTGCTGCCAGTGCAGAAAAGGTGATGAAGACCTGCGGGTAACGGAGCGTGCCTCGTTCCTGGATTGGTCCCTTGGCAGTTCCGAAGGTTTTCCTTTCGGGTAAAAGAATGAACTTTCATCTCGGATAAATGAAGAGCTGCCTGTTACCTTCTTCAGGGTCAAGTGTTTCTCTTCTGTTTGTTCAGACTAACTTTACGGGCAAGTTGGCAAGAGCCTTTTCTTTTTATATGCACAACTACATTGTTAGTAACCTATGGTGTCAGTAGAGTTAATTTTGGAGCACCTAGACGCCAGTAGAAATAGAGTGAGTGAAATGTGATGGAAACTGACATTTCAACTTGATTTTTATTCAAATTTTTTTTTTTTCATTAGAGTGTTGATGGCATGCTGTGCTGTGGGTCAATCCGCATTCTCTTCCGTGGAGCCTTCAGTCTAGGAGTTTTATGTAAAAAAAGTTTGTCCTTCCAAAAAAGGACTAGTCATTCCTGGGCTTGAGGTGTAGACTTGGAGGGTCTCTGAAGTCCGTGATCAGGATTACAGCGTTGCTGCTCTTTGTCTTCACTTTCGTTAATTTCCCCACTGCTCGGTGGTGGTTGGGAGCCCCGAGTTGTCTTTTTTTTTTTTTTCTGTCTCTAACACATTTTTTTTCCCCCAAGGAGACGCTACGTTTAAAAGGGAATGAGTGTCCTGGTTTCGTCTGGGATAGAGTTAATTTTCTTCCTAGTAGCTGGTAGAGTGCTGTGTTTTGGATTTTAGGATGAGAATAACGTTGATAACACAGTGATGTTCTAGTTGTTGCTAAGAAATGCTTCCACTGGTCAAGGAGTTTTGAGCTTCCCGTGCTCTGCCGGGCGCACGAGAAACTGGGAGGGGACACGGCCAAAAGAGTTGATGGAAGCTGGCCAAAGGGCTATTCCGTGCCATCTGGCGTCACGCTCAGTATGGAGACTGGGGGGAGTTGGCCGGGGGATAGGGATCGCTGCTGGGGGAGTGGCTGGGCATCGGTCGGCGGGTGGTGAGGGCTTGCATCCCTTGTGTTTTCCTGGGTTTTGTTCCTCTCTTGCTCTCTTGTTGTTTTCCTTCTCATGATAATTCATTCTTCTTCTTGTTGTGTTCCAATGATTAACCTCTTCTTATCTGAGGCCACGAGTTTTCTGACTTTTGCTCCTTGGCTTCTTTCCCCCATCCCCCTGAGGGGGGAGGGTGAGCCAGCTGCTGGGTGGCACTTAATTGCCGACTGGGGCTAAACCACAGCAGTTAGTTTCCTTCCAAACGTGTCAGTCAATGCACTCGAGTGATGATTATTAAAACCACCAAAACGGCACCTGTCTTACAGATCTGGACTCCTTCTGAACACGTATCCATCGCACGCAAGTGTCATTGGGCTACAGATCATCTGCACTTCACGCTTTGACAAGACGGCGTGCTGAGACAGGGATGAGCTCTGAAAGAAAAAAAGGTACAAGGTCACGGGGTTTTTGGTCTGTTTTTTGTGGGGGGCGCGTGTGTGTGGTTTAAAAAGAAGAGTGCGACGCTGAGTGGCGGCAGCCTGCAGAGCTCTCTTGCTGCCTGAGCTCTCCTTTTCTTCTCTCTCACTCCTCTTTCATGACTGTAATTGGAATTTGGACAATGGTAGAAGAGCAGGTAAGTTACTTGCCTGTGTAGATGTG